>NW_027556098.1:228244706-230837206 GCF_003287225.1 Phascolarctos cinereus
CCTGGTGTGCTGAAAAGTCACTATTTTGGCTTCTTGTGAATATCAGTGGTGTTCTGTACACTCTGTACTTTTGCTTATTTTTCACTCCTATGCATTCAGTGCTGGTGAAGATTTTGGATAAACAGCACTGAAGACTGAAGACCTTACTACAAAAAGGCTAATTTTGAGCAAATGGAAAACGTGGTAGAGTTCCCCCACTTTGATTTTATCCAAAGACCTTAGAATTTGAGCTGAAAGGATTACCTGTAATGGTGGGATGGTGTTTCAGTCTCTATGGTAAACTTAATCCTCAGCCTATCCACTGTGACTGTCAACAAGGAGGCCAATTAGTGTCAGTTATGGTGATAAGGGTGTTTTTTTTTTCTGACTATGATTCAGGCATTACTCTGCAATCAACATTATATAGGTAGATAGTACTAACTTTTAGTGCCTGCCATCTTGGGCTATATTTGAAACAAGTTTATTAATTAGCAATAAGCTCACAGGTAATTTTGCAGACACTTGTTTCTCCTCAATAAAAAGAAACATGAGTTCATTATTGTTTTAAGAATAAATAGTTCAGATAGTCAATATCCACAGACCTTTATCATAATGTTGTTTCTGTTTTCCAACTAATTCATTTTGTTCTTCAAATTTTCTTCAGTGTTATTTAATTTCATTCCCTATTTTAAATAAAATGGGCAATTTTACAAGTAGCTTTTGGCTCTCTCTACAGCTGTATCACATAAGACATTTTTATTTAATTTTATAAAAAAACTTACTTTAATAAATTTTTATCTTAAGATGTGAAAAGCTAATTGAAAGATAAATATAAACACAGGTTCTCCTTATATCTGACATTTATTGGAGATGAATCACCATAGCACTAGTTTTGAAAACTGCTAGGTAAGGTTTAAGTGGTTATTCAAGTTTTCCCTAAAGTTGCTAGCTGCAACTGTCAATCGCAAAACATATTTGCAAAATGTTTTTCTGGCTTCCCAGAAGTGGATTTAGACATTACATAATTGAAAACAACTTCTAATAATAATTTAAAATGACAGCTAATAATAGCTAGTGTTTTCATAGTGGTTTAAGAATTACAAAGCACTTACAAATATTAATTAACTCATTTTATCCTCATAACAACCCTGGGAGGTAGATGCTATTATTATCCCCATTTGACATATAAGTAAACTGAGGCAAACAAATGTTTAGTGACTTGCCTAGAGGCACACAGCTAGTAGGAGTCTGAGACTGGATTTCAACTCAAGTCTTCCTGACTCAAAATCCAGCACTATATCCTTCTGTACCACCTAGCTACCCTCATATCAATTTAGATATTTATACATCAATAAAACCCACAAGTGTGACTAAATTATTCAAATACCTAGCATCATAAAGAAACCTTATTTACTGAGATATAATCAGGTAAGGGCTTGGAAGAATTTCAGGTTCATCTTATTTGTTTCCTTTCAGGCAATACGCCTGACAGATACATATAAAACACCATGAAGAGATCAGTTTATATTCTTTTATTAAAGCTATCCAAATAAAGTGATTCCATTGCCTTCTTTAGCAACTTGTTAGAGCATCTTCCGACCCACAAAACTAACCTAAATCCTTCTTGCTGGAATTTAATCTCCTTTGCTTTTAATGTCTCCTTAGTGTACTCAAGCACTAGCTGGACACTGCCATTTAATGTAATAACACTTTAACTTAAAGGCCATTATTAAATCAGTGTTCAACCTTTGCTTCTAAAGTTAAATCATTCCAACTTAACCTTTTCTCATAAGATCCATTCATTCCCTTTAATAAACTTAAATGTTTGATGCTATCATTTCCTCAAAATAACTAGCCATAGTCTACAAAGAAAGGCTTCACCATTATCAAAACAAGCCGGATTACTTCATTAATTTTGAATGTAACTATGTAGATACTATAACCATTTCTGTAACATGTCACAGGCTATTCTAATTCTGGTCCTATTTGAATTATTCAGCTCCTTTTATGCACCTGCATCATCAATGCCCATGTTGTCTATTCATTATCTAAATCACTGATAAAATATCTTATCACTGAACCGCTATGACCTTTTGAAGACATTATTCCTAATTGTTGTGCAATGTTCAACAATGAAATAACCCTTTCCCAAACTTGTGTAAGTCTCTAATAAGGAACAAAAACAAAAGCCCTATCCATTAGTTATTATAGCATTCACCTTTTCTAACTAAGAATAGTATGGCTATCCTCAGAAATAGGTTAGTTTAGACTTTTTCACAAAGGCTGCTAAGTAGTTGCAAACTGATTCTCCGATGGTATAGGCTCTTCATTTATCTTATATGCTTACATTATATATTAAACACTATATACACTGAATAAAATCCAATCAGAAATGCACAACCATTTCTTTCAGGCTCTTTCCAAGTGTTAATCTGATTGGTAGGTGATGCTTAGAGGCATTCTTTTTCCATGATCTTTTTTCGGAAAGGCCCAATTTGTGTCTTTCAACTGCTAAGGCTACCCAGCTAAATAATGCTGTGATAAACTTCAGAAAAACCCCTATGTTTCTAAGAGACACCTTAAACCTGCTGATGTGAATACTTGTTCTAGCTTGATTTATTTCTATACCACCACAAAGCACAAGCTTTGATTCTGATTATAGCTTATCTCTCGAGAAAAAAATCCATTTTTTGTATTTTTTTAAAGCAACACTATGTCCTCAGCTATGTTTCCTTTCTTATACAATGAGGATATTATTGTTGGTCTTCCTTCAATGCCTGGTGAATTTAAGTAATATTTTAGTATTGCAGTTAAATAACCTTAGCTTAAATGTTCTTTTAGGGTTGTTTTTGTTTTGTTTTGTTTTGTTTGAGAAACCAAACCTAAAGGTTTAAGAAAAAACCCAAACCCTTAGATTTGATTTCTCTAAGTGTATCTTGGATCTTTGTATTCAAACCCTTGAACCTGGTTTAGTTTTATACTTCATCAGACATTTTGTACCATATGCAGCTATTGGATTTTTTAATTAAGTTTCTTTTTTTCCAACATCTCCTAATACATTGGGCAGTTGGGTCTTTTGAACTGGTAATTATCTCTTTAAAGAATACCAGACTCTCCCATATTCCTGTGTCTTCTAAGTATATATTCATCTTACTACTGCCACGTGTAGGCAGGGGTTCATTTTATTTAAATTCATCTTCTCAGCTTCTCAGGTGACTCTCCTTTCTTTCATTTTCTTCTTAGTCCTCATAGGTCTTGATCACTTTCAGTAAGGCTGCCTGTCACTTTTCAGTGCTTAACCAAGTCATTTCTGAAAACAGAATTAAAAAGTAGGAAACTCTGATGTCTGATTTCTAGCTTTTGAATCCAATTGCTTTGTGGCCATGTGATCTCTGCCTCAGATTTCTCATATTTGAAATGAGAGTTATAAAATTACCCAAACTCAGATAGGAGGAATACTCTCATTAATATTTTGGAAAAGTTTTGAAGGCTAAACATGCTCTAAGCCAGCTTATTTCCTCTTGTAGATTTTTCAAAAGCTTTGGAATATAAACATTTGAATGCAAAATTAATTTTTAAGAAAGCATAATGAGCTACAATGTAAAGGATTAAATGACATTTTAGTTTATAGAGAAAGTCTTTGCTTGATGCTAGCTTCCATGAATCCCTTTAACTCAAGAGTTCTTCACCTGAGCTAAGTATAGACATCAGGTTTAGTATCTTAACATTTTAGCAATATTACATTCCATCTCCTATATCTGAATTTTTTAACTTGGGTTCCATGGATAGATTTTGGGGGGTCCATGGATTAGAAAAATATTCCTTTACTTTCACTAATTTCTTAGCATTTCCTTCAATTATTTAAAAACATTATTCTTAGGAGAATGTTGGCTTTCCCAGACGCCAAAATGTTCCATGACACACTTTAAAAAGTCAAAGGATGCCTACTATAATTTTTGATGAACAAATTAAATTTGTAGGTGACTATGATCAGGAATCAGTATGTGAGGCACTAAGAATAAAAATCTGCAATAACAAACAGAATTTACTACTGAGGAAAAGACATCTTCCATAAATAAGATAAGCCAAACCACCTTTAGCAATAAAAGTGAAGCTTATTTTATTCTAGTCTATGTCTGGGAAACAGAAAAAATAAATAACAAAGCTCAATCCCGTTTTTCATTTATCATCATAACCATTTCATTTATGGTGATTGGGTAATTGGGATCAGTTATAGAAACAAAGTGAAAAGATTGGCAGTGCCATGCTCCTTTTTACCCATCGCATATAAAACAACTCTCTATAGCATTGTCCTTTCAGGAGTGGGTGCTAGACAGCTACTGTGACAACTGAAGCTATAGACATTCCATCAAAGAATTTCAAGCTATTTAGTAAAAAGAGAACATTTTCTTGGACCACCCACCCTCCCCTAAAGCCTGGTCAAAATCCTTATCAGTAGCCAAAATTGTCTTTTGCTGTGGACTAGAAGTTTGAGGGCTGTAGAAGAGATTAGCCACAAAGAAAAAATTGTTGTGAAAGCCACAAATATCACAACTTGGGTTGTGATGGAAGTTATTACTATTCTTGAATTTGGCCTTAGAAAGCTACAAATAAAAATATATCTATACCAGGCTTATAACATCTAATAGAAATAAATTGGTAATACTTAGTGGGAACTTCTCTAAAAACCATAAGAATGAGATTACTTTGGGGCCATTTTCTCCTCTTATTACAATCCTTGTCATATGAATAGAAACAAAAGTCAGAATCTATACTCAAATTAGGACAGTCTAGGCAATATATGCCAGGATATTTCAATAGAATACATCATAGTGACAGACCTGGCTGTCACCATGAATGAAATTCAGTAAGTGAAGAGTTGCAACTAAGAAGAAACACATTGTTTTAATTTAATAAACAATTGTTTATTTCTGTTAAAATTTCTTAAAATGTTTTAATTAAAATCTGTTAAAAATTTCTTAAAATTTTCATAGATAAATACCTTGTGATTTCCTTTGAGTTTTGTTATAAATTCAAATTTTATATAGGCTTATAGTTTACAGGCTGTTTTTATTTTTTAATATCACACCTATATGGCATCGATTGTTCATTGTGGTCTAAAATACTTGATCTGCAAATAATTATTAGAAATTAAAGAAGTATTTTTACTGTTACCTACTAATACTTAAAATACATTCCAATCCCCCAAGTTCTGGCATGATTCTTAGAGAAAAAAGCTAGTAACATAAAGCAAGATATGCAGGCTCAGAATTATCCTCAAACACATGTATGTATATGTATATATATACATATATATATACACACACACACACACATATATGTATGCGTGTGTGTGTATGTATTTATATATACATATATATGTAAACTAGTTACATTATGGGATTCTATATTGTATTCTATAATAATTCTGTATGTGCTCCTAAATACCATTAGGGCAATATTCTTGAATAATCCTTCCTGCCTATTTGCTATTAGAGAAAAAATAATGATGGGTATGGAGAGCCTGCCTTTCACATCAGAAAACTCCATTGGCGACATCCTGGGTAAGCAGCAGAGCAGTAGGTTCCGTGGCAGAGGAAAGTATATCTGGTCACACTGGAGAGGAGGAAACAAGTGAGCAATGAACCAAGATTTTCTAACAACTTGTCTTAATGCACAAGGGGCATGGGAGAGAAGGTATATATGCCACTCACCTCAGATAAATCCTCCATGATTACAAAATCTTATCCCCAAGATAAGAATCTGTGGATGGCAGGATTATCTATCTAGTTTTCTCAGATGCACGAGTCCTCAAGGAGTTTGTCTTAAATCAGGATGAAGCCATGACAAAAAGGGAAGAAAAGAAAAATTCTACACAGAAGCTAGATTTCTCCACTAAAGGGATACCAATTATTCCACACACACCCCATCCTCTACCTCGTATGTAGTCAACCCATCCTGTTAACCCTTGGCTACTTCAAGCTAGCCCATCATTTAAAGATGACATACTCTTGTTAGGGGCACTTTGCAAAGCTTAAAACGTGAGGTATCCAGCCAGCTTATCACTTCTCCTCAGATTCTGACTGGGGACTTACATCAAATAAGCATCCAGGGCACAAAGGTCATGGGATAAATAAGAGGAAAGGCATACAAATCTGGCCTGCAGATGTTGCTTATCTGGAATTTCCATAGTTGGTATATCTTTCCCATATGCAAATTCTTCCTTGAATCATATCCGTGATATGCATGGATTATAATGAGAGATTCAGGAGGGCATTTGAATTCAGAATTCGACCAGTAACAGTCGGTTGAGGTTTTTTATTTTATTCCAACTTTAATGAAGGAAGAAGCTAAACTTGCCATCTTCTATCTCAGTCTAGGCCCAGGGCCAAATTCTGTCCCCTGAAACATGCTGCATCCAGGATGGCAGAAAGTGACCCAAAGCCCTGTATTTGGGTACTAAGTCATTGAATTTAGTCTTATCTGAGTTACGTATGTACTGGACATACCTAGTCAGTGTTATCATTTAGAACCATTCTTTTCTTCTTCTGTTCCCTCCTAATATCACCTACTATAAATGATTTCTGATTTTTTAGGACCTTTTAATCATATCAAGTCAAGTCTACTGGGATCCACATCTGATTCAAATCTCAACAAATACAGCACCATCAACAAGATTCCTCAGCTTACTTTGAATTTTTCAGACGTCAAAACTGAAAAAAAGAACACATCCCCTCCATCTTCTGAGAAAACAATTATTGCACCCAAGGTTAAAGATCGAACACACAATGTGACAGAGAAAGTTACCCAGGTAGGTATGCTTTACAATCAACTTCCATTGAGGCTTTCATTCTTTCTCTTCTTGCATTACTTTGTTGTGTGGGAAACATATTTCTCCCTAACACAATTAGGATTAGCAGTAAATGCATGCCTTTTATCTACACTCTCATTCATCTCAAGATAATGGATGATCCTTTACACATCACAATAAATACTTCTGTGTAGTGAGAGTTTATAGACTTTAAAACTAAGCCAAAATGGGTTAACTAGGAATTGTTGCAGGGTGATTTCCTTTGTTTTGTTGCAGTTAATATGACCTTTATCAAGTTTTTATATTTATTGTTTTACTAATAAAGGATTCTGTTTTAATATTATAAATTCCTCTACAGAAATTCTAGTTAGCTAATTAGATAATTATTTTTGCACCAGAACAATTATTTCCTTGGTAAACCCCCAGGTCAGAGAACTTCCTCTGCCAACATAGATGGGCAACAGTTTTGCAACTTGAAATCTTAGAGTTTCCTGAGTCACTGATAGGTTAAATGATTTCTCCTAGGACACACAGTCATTACATGTTGAGGCAGGTTTTGAATCCAACTGTTCCTGATTTTTAGGTCAACTCTCTATCCATTATCGACAGTGGCTCTCAATTAGAGACATGCATACATATGTGTGTGTGTATGTGTGTATGTATTGGTGTAAGTATGTGTGTATGTATATAGATATATATACAAATGCATATACATACATATATATATATATATATATATATATATATTACATATCAGCATACATATGTATATATATACTTTGTTTTGCTATTGCCTCTGCAATATTATAGGTACTGTTAGACTTCATCAATTCAGAATGATTGGGGGAAAGCCTCAGATAATTTAGTAAATATATATATATATATATATATATGTATAATATTTCTTTTAAAATAGAGTTCTATAACTTCCAAATATATAGAGTCATTTGAACTGGGTGTAGAGGAGATCACAAGGCTATTTGTAGGGTTCAAATAAGGTAAAATAAGTGCTTTGAAAATATTATGCAACTATGTAAATGTTAGCTATAATTAATTAACTCTTAGATTTCTACTGCGCAGTCATGTGAAATCACCAGCCCACATTCTTAGGGCTCACATATAACTCGTGAGACCCTGAATGTATATGGTAAAATTTGGTCAAGACCTAATGGAAATCAAATGGTGGATCAGAGAGAACTTGTCTTTTTTCAGCTCTTGTTAGACTTTCCTTGCCCTTTGCCAAAGATTTCTAAGGGTATATGCTATAGATATATAGGAGTATTATTTTAGCCTAAAGGTATTATTTATTCTATTTACTTATTTGATGTGTTTAATAATTATGTCTTCAAATGATAATACCATTATCATTGTTTTCTTTTCATATAAGTGTTGCTATTTCTTCAAAAATATAAAGGAACTATTAATAAGATTTACAATGAATTTCAAACATTCCCTAACTGCAAACAATAGAACAGAAAATAAGAGAAAAGAGGAGGAAGCTTAAGGGAAAATAGTAAACAAGAAGTACTAGAGGGTAGATACAAAGTAGAAGGAGTAAGCAAGAATACATCTATAGAGCAGTAATTTCTACATTTATTGCATCCTATCCGAGTCCTTGCTTTTTAGAATTGCTAACATTTCCTTAGTGAAGGAGCAAGGCCTTCATGGGATTTAGAAATTGTCTAATCTAACCTTCTCATTTTACAAATGATTAAACTGAAGACCAGTGAAGTTATATGACTTTTCTAAGATTACACAGGCTGTAAGTAGCAACGTCGTCATTTGAACCTGGATCTTCTGACTTCAATTTCAATTTTCTTCCCTTAATATTCCCACCCATGTTATTCTCTTCTCTGATCTTGGGGCCCATGTTCAGGAAATGCTTCCTTACACTTCTTCATCGTTTCATATGACCTTGCTTAAGGATGCAATAAAAATCATTGCCTAACACTTGTATGGCATTTACTATTTCACAAATGTATCTTATTTGAGCCTCAAAATAAGCTTGTGAGGCAGGCAGAGCAAGGATCATTATGCCCATTTCATATATGAGGAAAGTGAGACTGAAAGAGGTTGAGAAACTTGTCCTTAAGTCTCACATCTAGCAAGTGGTCAAGTAGGGATTGGAATTTGTTTCCTGAATCCTAGTCAGATGTGGTACAGTAGAAACAGCAAAGAACCTGAGTTCAAAATTTGCCTGAGCCTCAGTTTACTCATCTGTGAAATGAGAGTTTAAGACTTAATGGGCTCTGAGGTACCTTCCAGATCTAGATGTGTGATTCTGTGAGTCTGTTTTTCTCCTGTGTTGAAGCTCACATACAGTAATATTTAATTCCGTATATACCACTTACTAGCTGTGTGACCCTAGGCAAGTCGCTTAAACTCAATTGACTCGCCAAAAAATTCCATCTGGCTAAAAAGATCTTTAGTTGTCATTTTTCCACTCTAATACATAGAACCAAGAACATGGGAAGAAAGAGTTGAAAGAATGGGAAAAAAGCTACTTTGTTTGCTAGCAACTCCATGGTGCTAAAGGTCTTCAGTGGAGGGGAGAATCCCCAGCTATAACTACCTCACCAGGGATGGCACAGCAAAGCAAAAGGCAAATTGAATAGCTGCTTGAACTCCTGAATTCTTGAGGCTGGTTTATTTCTAGCCAACAATGTAGGAGTATTATAGGGTTATGGTCAGAGGTTGTGCTGGTAAATATGTAATACTGGTTCCCTAAGGGAAAGGGGGTGAATGTATGTAGAATATACTTTCAAGTTTAATCTGAATTACTAACATTTTCTCCATCACTTTCTAAGTCCAGACCATCAACAAGACAATAACTCAGTCCCTGATTTGTAACATTTGCCAACTTCCAAGGCTCACACTGAACATTTGTAACAATCTGCTCGAGTCTATAAGACCTGGTTCTATCATATCTCTGCTTATGGTGCATCTTTTCAGTTTTTATGTTCAGATTTCACAAGTCTTATGTTACAAACTATATTTTTGAATGTTGCTTTTACTGACACTTTCTACATCCCGAGATTATATATGTGGTGGATTATAAAGAGTGAGAGTGTGTGGGCCTGGGATTTATGTAGGTGGGATAGTTGAAATGTATATGACAAGAACTTCTTGGTGTTTTCTAGTACCTAAGAAATAGTTGTTACCTAGTAATGATTCATGTCTGGTGAGAATTCATCTGTCTTGCTACAGGGGGTACAGTGGGATGGATTTTTAAGAAGTTTTGGTCTAAAAGCTTGTATTCTCACTTGTAAAATCTGAGTTTTGTAATAAATAACACGTATTGGGAATATATGTCTCCATCTCAGAACCCCCTTTGCAGGTTATCTGAGCCAACGACCTATGTTAGAAAAAAGCCTAGAGTCCCAGGGGTGGGGAACCTAAGGCCTCATGACCACATGTGGCTCTCTAGGTTCTCAAGTGTGGCCCTTTGACTGAATCCAAACTTCAGGGAACAAATCCCAAACCCTGGACAGAAGGTGTGGGTGTCACTACCCAACCCCCACCACATACTGACCATTTCCTGATGTAGAACTGGCCTTGAAGGTAGAAGAACATGAGTAAATTCATCCAAAGTACAATAAGACATAATTATAGATAAAAAGATCAATAGTTAGCAATGAAGTATTATTATTATTAATTGAGAGAGAAAAAGACTGAAGTATATAAATAAAAAATTAGAGTATCATCACAATCATTATTACCATCATAAACAATAAATATTTATGGAGTGGCTGTATAAGAAATGGGACCCTGTCCTTAAGTAGGTTTGTAATCTCATTGGGAATAAAGATCATATACATTAAAATAATAATACGCTATACAAACTAGCATATTCTAAGTGCTAAATAACTGGTATATACAATAATTTTTATTAGAGAAATTCAGGAAAGTACCTTGCTCATCTTCCTGCTAGTCTCACTAGGGGTTGAACTTAACTAGATTGCTATATATAGATAGCCATTATAACTAAAAAGCCCTTTAGAGACAAACAGTAAGCAAAAAATATGTATTAAGTACTTACTATTTACCAGGCCCTTCTAAGTGCCTGGGATACAAACTCAAGCAAAAAAAAAAAAGGCCATCCCTGCTTTCAAGGAGTCTACATTCTAATGAGGGAAAACAATCTACAAAAAAGGCACCGAAATGCATGGGGAGAAGGGGGAAGTCCTCACGGAGGTACATAGTGTCAAAACACACAGAAAGTCAAAAGTAGAGAAAGGAAGGAAATGAAGGTTAACTAGTTTGAACTTTCCCCCAAAATGGCAGCTCTAATAGGAATTCTCCAGTGGAAGAAAGGGGCTAGCATGGCAGAGGACATTTAAAATGAGAAAGCCACAGGGGACCATGGATATATCACGATTAGAAGTCCTGAGGCTTCCAGGATGTTGAGGGAAATTCCAGGATAAGATTGCGACTGAGGCATGGTGGCAAAGTTTGAAAAGTCAGAGCCAGGTGGAGAATGGAGAGAGAATTCAACAGAAAGCTACAAAATAAAAAAGCGAAGAAGTGGCATGTATAATAACAAGGACTTAACCTAAAAAAGAGTTGGGGGGAGGAGGATTTTTAAACACATTAGGAGAGAGTGTCTTTAAACACTTTACTAAGTTTCTACAACCGTATTAATGAGTAACTAAGGAAATGAGTTAACACTGCATTACAAAGGCTAAAAATAAGAACTTCTTGAGAGTTTACAGGACTAAGAAATTCTGAAATAAATTCTCTGTAACTCTTCAAAAAATGAAAGTGATTCCTATTCATTTGGGAAAGTTTACACACATAACAGCTTGAAAGAAGGAAAATAGGCCAGGTGATCTTCCAAGACACTTTCCACCATTCACTTTTATTAAGTAATAATAATACCTAGCATTTATTTAATGCTTTAAGGTTTGCAAAGCACTTTACAATTATTTATCTCATTTAATTCTCCCAACAAACCTGGAAGGTAGATGCTATTGTTGTTTTCACAAAACAAATAAGGAAATGGAGGCAGACAGAGGTGAAGTTACTTACCCAGACTCACACAGCTGGTGAGTGTTTTAAGTATGGATTTGAATTCAGGTCTTCCTGACTCCAGGGCCAATGCTCTACCCACTGCACCATATAGGATTATGATAGTTCCACCTCTGATAGTTCTATCATCATTGGACCAAGAATCCCTGATCATCTTCACTGAAATTAATGTATGACTTTCACATACCCAGAGAAATTAGAATAAATACCTGTGCTTTGGATATACTAAGAATGTTTGTAAGATTAGAACGACTAAGTGTCACTATAGGTATTGAATTGTGGTTAGATGAATTTTATCAACCATGGTTGAAACTTACTTTTCTGAAGCCTTACTAAAAATCATCTTTAAGAGAGATACTTTATCTCCTGTCTTATCTCCTGCTCAAGGCTACTTTATAGTGTCGAGTCATTTTTAGATTAGAAGAGTTGAGAACAATCATTTTTTTTTGTCAGTGACATATTCACTTCCCTTTAGTCAGGGAAACACACAATAGGTTTTAATGGCATAAGGAAGATCTTACAGAATATGGCTTACTGCTTTCCATTGACCTCACTTTTTTGTTTCATTTTTTTGTTTTGTTTTGTTTTTGACCTGACTTTTGTCATAATACCAGCTTGCCCTCATTCTATAGTTGTCATTCTACTTGATCCATTTTTCCCCAAAATAATTTATCGCCTGTGCTTGCTAATAAATTAAAATGCATTGCATTGATTTTACCATATTTGCTAAGGCTTAAGATCTTATCATTTACAGCTTAAAATTTATGAAGGCTTTTCTTATTATTGTTATTATTGTTTAATATGATTCTCTCAAAACAAGCAGTTTCAACCTTCAACCAAGGAAAATCTGCAGCGATAGTCAGAAAAAATATTATGTCCTCAGACATATTTAGACATTCAAACTGGCTATCTACTTAGCACAGTATTTGTGTATGTGTCTCTGAGGATGAATGTCATATGCTAAAAATGTCATTTCTAATCTTGTTTGTTAATATTTATTCATTAAACAGGCAAATATATATTAAGCAGATATTATGTGCAAATAATTGGGCTAGGCCCTGGGGATTAAACAAAGATAAATGAGACATGGGTCTGGCACTGAGCATACTCAAAAGACAATGTGATTTAATAGACAGACTGTTGGACCTGGAGTTGGAAAAGTGAGTCTTGAGTTCCATTCTAGCCTATAACATTTGCTGCTCCCTGTGTAGCCACGGGCATAATATTCTCTAGACTTCAATTTTTTGTCCATAAATTGGAAGTAATAATAAATGCCTGCAGAATCTACTTCGTGGGGCTTGTTATGAGGATCAAATGATGTAATGTGCATAAAGTGCTTTCAACCCTTAAAGCACTATATAAGTGACAGCTAATTTACAGTATTACAGTCTAGAGGGGGAGATGTGACATGCACCAAATAGCCATGATACAAATTATTAGCAATAATAATAATACTAATAATAGCTAGCATTTAAAATGCACTTAAAGTTTGCCAAGTGCTTTACAAATATCTCATTTGATCCTCACAACAACCTTAGTCATTAGATGCTATTATTATTCCCATTTTATAGTTGAGGATATTGAAACAGAGGTTAAGTGACTTGCCCTGAGTTATACAGCTAGTAAGTTTCTGAGATGGGATTTGAACTCATCTTCTTGACACCAACACTTTTTCTCCATCACCTAGCTGATTGATCAGTGTCTAATAGAGCATTAAAGCATTCAGATCAATAGAATGAGAGATCGCTGATAGCTTGAAGGTAGAGGACAGAGGCAGAGATAAGGTCATCGAAGGCACCTTGGGGGAAAAAGCATTTTACTTGGCGTTTTAAGAGTAGATAATCATCATAACTGACATTTCTGTAGGGCTTTAAAGCTTTCAAAGTACTTTGGATATACTAGTAAATTTGAGCCTCACAATAACCCTATGGGGTAAATACCACAATAATTATTATCCATATTTTACAAATGGGGAAACTGAGGTTCAAAGAAGTTAAATAACTTGCCTTTGTTCCCACAGCTAGTAAGGTCCAGAAGCAGGACTCCAACCTAGACTTTCTGAGTCTAGGTCCAGCACTCTATACATTGTACTTTACTTGCTACATGATAAGAGAGAATACAAACAAGCAGAAAAGGTGGGAGGTATGTCCAAGAAGCTATTACAGACAAAGAAAATAGCATAAAAAAACCCAACAACAACAAAGAGACAGAAAGTGATGGTATATATTTAAGGGATGGTGAATAGTCCAATTTGGCTAGAGTTAAGAGGATGTGAGGGATTATAATGTGAGATAAATCTGGAAAGGTAGGTTGGAGCCAGATTGTGAAAGACATTGAATGTCATGCCAAGGAGCTTAGAAAAGAAGGTGGAGGGAAGAGACATTAAGGGTGGCTCAGTAATAGAGTGTCAGAATAATGTTAAGCAGCATTGAGAAGGTTGAAATGAAGGGAGCATAAACTGGGGGGCGGGGAAACTAATTAAACTATTGAAATAACTTAGGAGAGCATTAATGAGAGTATGAACTAGTGGTCAGCAGTGGAAATGGAAAGGAGGGGCAGATAGGAGAGAGAGATTGCGGGGACAGTATAGACGGGACTTGATAAAAAGTTATAGAAAAATAAATTGATCCTCATTAACTTCGCTTTTTTGAAAACACTCTGTTTGAAAATGCAAAATGACTACATACGGATAGAATCTTCATCAACCTGCTTTGTCATCTAACTCAATTTAAACATTATGCAAGCTTCAACTGAAACAGTACAGATCATCTTGACCTGCCAGAAACAGTGATGTTCACAAAATTCTAAATTACATTTGAAATGCAATGTGAAAGTTTAAAAATGCCCCTGAACATTTCCAATTTAATGTGACATTAGTTTTTGTGTCTATTACTTCGTTGTCATTTATAGAATTCCTCAAACTGGTTTGAGTGAACCAGAAATTTTTGTGCAATTATTCTCTCCACCATTCTGTTTGGTATAAAAAGAAAGGCTAGTCAGCTCTCTCTGTTGTCTACACATGCAAAGAGAATGGAAAACTGAATTGTGTTATAAGAGATAATTCAGGCAAGAGTAAACAGCTTCCCCTTGAAGTATCCAGATGAGAATTCATTCATTCATTCATTCATTCATTCATTCATTCATTCATTCATTCATTCATTCATTCCTTTATTCTCTCTATAAACATTTCTTAAGTATCTCTAGGAGATACAATTTTTAAGTTCAACTAGTACCCTTTTCTCAGAATGTGCAGATATTTTGGACTTGAATTGTCTGGATACTTACCTTGTTTTCTACTTTTTTATGTATATCAACATAACCTTTGGATTTGTTAATAGTAAGGGAAATATATGAATAGAATTATTTAAATAACAAGTAATTTGCCCCTCCCCCCATTTTAAATTTGTTTTTAAGTTCATTTCATCTTATCATGTAAGGCTTAAAATCTTATCATTTAAAGCACTTGAAATTATAAAAGGTGGTGGGGTTTTGTTTTTGTTTTGGTGTATTTCCTCTTAAAGTAGGCAAGTTCAGCCCTCATCCCAGGGACAGTTTTAATACAGTATTTTCATTTTATACATGCAGATAATGATCAGTGTAATACCTAAAAAGATCTAATAGATACTGTTTTGAATAGAATTTTGTTGTTGTTCAGTCACTTTTCAGTTGACTCTGTGACCTCATTAGGGTTTTCTTAGCAAAGATACTGGAGTAGTTTGCCATTTCCTTCTCCAGCTCATTTTACAGATGAGGAAACTGAGGTAAACAGGGCTAAGTGACCTACCCAGGGTCACACAGCTAGGAAGGATCTGAGGCCAGATTTGAGCTCAGGAATATGAGCCTGACTCTAGGCCTGTCACTCTATCCACCACACCACCTAGTAATTTTTTCTATCTCTTTTACTCTAAGTACTTACTATCGACATGCCAATAGGAACAACTGTTATTATGCATCTGAATAGAGTTTGTTTTCTATTTCATTAAAATTTTACTTTGTTAGATGGAAAACAGTCATTTTTCTAGATTACAAAAACTGCCAGTGTTTCATTCTAAATCCCACCTGGTGGTTCTTTCCCTTCCTTTTTCTCCATTCTCTTCTTGTTAGCTTTGGACTATTTTGCTCCTCTCTCAGATAGATTGCCTCTGTGAACTCTTGAGTTTTACCTTAGGTCACTTTTCTGTTCACTCACATAGCTCAGATCTTAGACCTGTGTACCCCTTAAGGCATACTTTCTGCCAGGCATATGGTGCCACTACTAATCTTCAATACTTATTGTCCCCTGTTCATTTCCTTTGCTAGTCCTTCTTATCTCATTCCAGGACAAATAATAAATCCCTATTCATTCCCCTTTTGCATAGGCTCTCCATTCTCATCCCCTCTGGTTCTGAACACTAAAAGTTAGCAGTAGTTGGAACAGTGTAGAATTGGGGGGCAGCTAGGTGGCACAGTGGATAGAGCACCAGCCCTGGAATTAGGAGGACCTGAGTTCAAATCAGGCCTCAGACACATAGGGCAAATCACTTACCCCCAATTGCCTTACAAAAAAAAAAAAAACGTGTAGAACTGGGAATAGTTTGGGGAGTCTTCCAGACATTTTAAGGAACATACAAATATCACTAAATGCTAATAAAGAAGCCCTCTCTGACAACAAGAATAATAGTAATAGTAATAGCTAGCATTCATATAGTATGTCAAGGCTTACAATCATTTTATATATGTTTTCTCATTGTATCTTCACAACAATGTTGTAAAGTAGATGTTATTATCATCTCCAGGTAAGGAGAGGGCCACCCAGAGTTTTCTGTAGAATCAAGATATTTGTGTGATGTATCTTCACACCTCAGGATTCCCCAATGCACAGGCCAAAGTGGCCTTTCTAGTATTCCACTCCTCAGAGCAGGCTACATCCTGGATCATCTCTTCTCTCACAGGAAACAACCTCTATTTAAAAACAGGCAGAAGCTGTTCCATGGGCTAAGGAGTTTTTTGAATACATCCCATTCTCTCTTGATTAGCTCTAATCACATCTTGCTCAACCTCAACCAGAGATTATTCCCACTAGCCATCTCTTACACAGCTAGGCTACTAAAGAACTGATAGAAGTCACAACGCTGTGTTGATTGTGTCAACTACACATTTATGTTACCTAATTGCAACTAGGTCCTTATTGCAGCAAGGCAATCCTTCTCTCTAATTAATTTTCTATTCCACTCACCACAATGACTATTCTGAACCTATTCCCTTCTCAAACTTCCCACCATATCCCCTACCCAACTCCCTCAGCAGAAGATCTTCCCTTATCCTTACCCACCCAAAAAAAACCTAAGTAATTTGCCAAGCTCATTTCTTCTTCCCTTTTTCTTCTCACACTCTCAACATCAACCCCTACTATCTCTTCCTTCACCCCATTCTCTAATAAAGAAATAACCCTTCTCATTGTTAAGACCACCTCCTGTACATATACCCTTGACCCCATCCTCTACAATAAAGTATTTTCTAGCAGATTGCCCTCACTATCATCCTCTCTCTAATCTTGAATCTCTCTACTTCTTCCATGTTGCCTACAAACATGACCAAGTCCCCCCACTCTTTAAAAAACAACAAACTTCTCACTTGATTATTCCATGACTGCTAGCTATCATTCTATACTCTCCACCCCTTCTCAGCAAACTGCTTTAAAAAGCCACCTGCATTTGATGCCTCCACTTTCTCTCATCTCTTCAAAACTCTCTGCAGTGTGGCTTGCACCCTCATGAAACTAAAGCTACTCTCTCCACAGTTACCAATGATCTCTTAATTTCCAAATCTAATAGATTTTTCTCAACTCTCATCCTTCTTTAGCTTTCTGAAGTATTTACTACTATTTGAACTCTATCCTTATGGTTTCTCTCAAGGTTTCTATGAAACTACTCTCTACTGGCTCTCTTCCCACTCATCTGGTCACTCCTTTTCAGAATGTTTTATGTATCTATGCCCTTGTCATGTCCATTTACTGTGGGTGAAATCAAGGCTATGTTCTGGGTCCTCTTCTCTTTTTTTCTCTATTCTCTCCCATCAACTCTAATGGGTTCAGTTACCATCTCTATCCAGATGAGTCCCAGATCTATCTCTCCCTAGTCTCTCTGCTTAGCTCTAGCCCTACATCATCAAGTGCCTAGTATATATTTTAAACTGAAGTGTCCCATAGGCATCTTAAATTTATCATATCCAAGACAGAAATTATCTTTCCCCAAAAAACCCACCTTTCTTCAGAATTTCACTAGCATTATTGAGAATACCACCATCCAGTGACACAAGTTAGAAATCTAAGTGTCATTCTAGAGTCCTCACTATCATTCAGCCTCATGTAACCAATCAATTACTCTCACAGCCATCACTCTTATTTGGTTCTTTCCTCATCTCTTGCCTGTATTATTGCAATAGCTTTCTCATTGACTGCCTTAGATCTCTCTCCATCCTACACACAGCTACCAAAATGATCTGAGAAGTCAGGTTTTTACTGAATGAAGAAAATAAAATATAATTTGAAAAATAAAATCATTTTAGAGCTATATGGAGGAGAGTGTAGAGAGACATTTGAGACGATGAGACCAGTTAGAAAATTATTACAATAGGCTAGGTGTGAGAAGTGAGGAAGGCCTGAACTAGCGTGAAAGATGGGGACATAAATGAGAGGTATTGTGAAGGTTAAAAACAATAAGATTTGGCAACTAATTGAGTACATAATGTGAGTAACAATGAGGCATCTAGGATGACACCAATGTAAACCTGGATGACAGAGAGTATAGTGATGCCCTTGACAGTAACAATAAAGTTTGGAAGAGGGTAGGATTTGAAGAGAAAGATAATGAGTTCTGTTCTGGACATTTGGGTTTGAGGTGCTCATGAGACATTCAGTTCAAGTTTTCCAAAGGGCAGTTGGTGATATGAGACTAAAGCACAGAAAAGAGACTGTGGCTGATTCTAATGAACTGGGAATCATCTTATCAATGATAACAATTGAACCAATGGACATTGGTGAGACCAACACATGATAGATTATAGAGAAAAAGAAGAGAAAACTCAAGACTGAACACTGAGGTATACCCCCAGTTAGTGGATGGGATATAGATAAAGATCTAGGCAGGAAGAGGAAAGAAAAAGAGGATCAGTGTCATGAAGACCTAGACAGCAGAGAGCTGCAGAAGGAAAAGATGGTTAGTAATATCAAATGAGAGAAGTCAAGAAGGACGAGGATGGAAAAAAGCTAATAGATTCGACAATTAGATCATTGGTAAATTTGGAGACAACACTTTAATTTGAATTTTAATATCATATTTGACTGCATTATTAGTTAACTGGAAAGGCAGCATGACCCAGTGGATAAAGAACGGACATCTGATGTACACTAGCTGTGGTGACCCTGTAATTCACTAACCTTCTCACCACTCTTGGAAACTCTCTAAAACTATAAGTTGAACAAAAGATGCATTGGTAGAAGGTGTTTCCTTATCTGGGAGTTCCCTATACCATTAATTCTATGCCATTAGGTCTAGTCCCTATTTCTAATAAGCATATAGTGGTGATTAAAACACGAAAATAAATGAAACTTCAGGCATGCACAGTATTTCATCACACCACTAAAGCAGAAGTGAATAATGATTTGCTCATATTTACTTTTCATGACAAGATCAGGGGATAAGAAAGAGTTGCTGAACATGCCGAAACATCTCCTTGCTTTATACTTGGCGATATCCTCTAGGTTGAAATGTTTGTGTGCTAGCAGATAGATTTTAATAAGTACATCGGAATATATCAGATGCATGTATGTGTATCTAATATGAATACAAAGGCCTTCCACTCAGAAAACAAAACAAAATACTTTAACTATATAAGGAACTTCCAGTGTTGATGTCTAGTTTCTACATACTATAGCTATTACTAGGAAGGAGGAAGTTTGAGCAGTTGGATAAAATGTTGGCTTGGAATAAGAAAGACCTGAGCTCAAAACTATCCTCTGATAATTACATAGCTTTGCGACCATTGAAAAGTCATTTCAAAGTCTATATGCCTTTACAAAACAAAAAGCCCTAGGATAGAACTATCAACCCATTGTTGAGTTGAATTTGGTTAGAGGTAGTTTTCTTATATTGTGAGTCCCCCACACTGACAAATTCATAAATCCTTCTGCTATTCTAGCTAATGTTTGGTTTACATTACATTACATTAATGACTTACAACTCAACAGGGTCCTTCTGGGTATTAAAAAGACAGGAATGAGAATGATTTCATGCTATTTTAGACATCCAGAATATATTGCTAAGATGATCCATATATTTCTTCTTTGTTTAAGTCATGATAGGATTTCTAAGAACATTTCTTGTATGGATTGTCTTTAGAAATGCCATGTTTAGACATGCCTACCACTAAGTTTCAGACATTATGGTAGAGAGGGTAAAAACTTTGCATACTCCTTGAATGGCTGCCTCTCCCCTTAGAGATAGTTCGTTTTATTCCGTGACTCTTAAAAGACCTATTTTTCAAGGTTAAGAGAAACCAGGAGAGGAACAGATGCTTTCATTCCTATTTCATTTCCATTCTGTGAACCTCTCTGGCACATCAAGCTGCCTGGAAAAGAATGATTATATAATCTGCAGATGAATTGAAGCTTGAACTGACAGTAGTTTCCCCTGGATTCTTCTGCCTTTAATAGATTGTGAAGCTTCTCATGATCAGTAGGCATCTTAGCAGTTGTGTCAGACTTTTCATTCCAACAACTTAAAAATGTCTCTGTCAAAGCTGGTTACTCCACACTTCTAAATAAAGTATCCATCCACGTTCCCCGAGTTTGTTATTCTTTCCTCTTCTGTGTTTGCTTAGATTTTCTTAGGTTTATAAATTATAGAGAAGTTGCATTGATAAAGGGGCTTTCCTCACTTGGGAATTACCTATACCACTGAAATCACCATTCTGATCCTCATCACTTTCTCAGGATTACAGGATCACAGATTTAGTGTAGGCAAGAACCTGTAGACCAATAACTTTATGTTACACATGAAAAAACTGAGAACTAAGGAAGTTGGGTAACTTGTCCAAGGTTACACAAGTAGTAGGAAACAGAGGTGGAACTGAACCCAAGTCCTTTGATTCCAAATAGAATGCTCTTTCCTTTCTACCACACTGCCTCCTTTTATTAGGTATATGATTTAATATTCTTCAAAACTCAGTTGCCTTAAAGTTTAGATCTTTGTTCTTTATTTGTTCTGATAGACTTTACAAAAAAAAAATTGCTCCTTTTATGACAACAGGTTAAAAAATATTTATTATTTATGAGGGTGGGAGGCCAGGAAATCTTTCTAGGAACACAAAGAAGAGAGAAAAAATAATATTGGCTTCCTGTTCTTTAAAAAGTGACTTTCATGATAAAAAAAAAAATGGGGTTTTTAACTGCTGCTGGTTCCATTCAACTAGATTCAGAGAATATTTATTAGCTTCCTACTTTATAAAGAACATTATGTTAACCACTTCAAGATACTTACAGTTGATGCCAGCTTGGAGCATTGTGCTGAATCCAACAAGATAAAATTTAAAAGGGATAAATGTAAAGTCTTAAATATGGTTTCAAAAATCAACATTGCAAGTACAGGAAGGTGGAGAGACATGATTACACCTTTATTCAACTGCTGAAGATCTGCGGGTCTTAACAGACTGAAGTTCAATAGGAGCCAGTAATATGATGTGGCATTCAAAGAAGTTAATATGATCTTGGACTACTTTAAGAGAGGCAGAGCTTCCAGAGACGAAGTGATGGTTTTTCTCTACTCTGTCCTAATCAGACTTTTTTTCCCAGCTATGGTGCTCACTTCTGGGCACCACAGATGACCACACAATGAATACACAAGAAGGCCGTTGATAAATTGGAAAGAATCATGAGGAAGCAACCAGTATACTTAATGGCTTGAGTCCATGTCGTATGAGGACTGGTTGAAGGAACTGCGGAACAGAAGACCCAGGGAAGACACAATAGATGTCTTCAAGTATTTGAAGAGCTAATACACAAGAAAGGCAGTAATTTGTTCTGCTTAGGTCAAGAGAACACCATCAGAAGCAGTATGATTTGAAAATTGACAAAGAGACAAATTTAGGCTTGATGTTAGCGGAAACCTCCTAACAATTAGTCTTGTCCCAACATGGAATCGGATACCACTCCCCTTATTGAATACTTTTAATATATACTCTTATAATCAAAGACTACATGAACATTACTTGGCATGTCATAGTGGAGATTCCTTTTTGAGTGTGGTTAGAATAATCAGTCACCAACAATTTACTGAGATGATTATGGGCCCGGCACTGTGCTAATAACTGGTGATACAAAGAAGCAACAAAAAAGGCAAAAAACCCACAGTCCCTCCTTTCAAAAAAGAGATTATACAATTGGGACAGACATTATATAAATAACTATGTACATAAAAATATGCAAAGTGAAAATGGAAGGTAATCTCAGAGAGAAGGGATTCATGGGAAAGGCCTTCTGCAGAAAGAGTTGAGCTGAATCTTAAAGGAAGCCCTGGAAGCAAGGAGTTGTAATGAGGAGGGACGGGTTTTTCTGGTAAAGATACTGGAATGGCTCACCATTTCCTTCCCCAATTCATTTTACAGACAAGGAAACTGAAGCAAACAGGGTTAAATGACTTGCCCAGGGTCACACAGCTAGTAAGTGTCTGAGGCCAGATTCGAACTCAGGAAGATGAGTCTTGCTTACTCAAGGCCCAACACTATTCACAGCACACCTAGCTGCCCAAGAGATCATTGGTGACTTTCGAAAAAGTGGTTCCAACTGAGTAATGTAGTTGAAAGTCAGTATCTAGAGAGTTTTTAGAAGTGTATAAGAAGCAAGGAAGCAGAGGCACCTATTGTAAACAGCTTTCTCAAGAGACTCAGCTAAGATTTGGAGAAATACAGAATGATGATGCAGATAGTTTGATGAAGTCAAAGTTTTTCAAAGATGAGAACACGACAGGAGCATTGTGGACAAGGAAGGAGATGGGAGACGGGGAGAAACTGAGGATTAGAGAGAGGGCGAGGATGCGGGTGGGGGCAATCTGCCGGAGAAGATAGAAGCATTTAGAGGGGCTTGCCTTAGCAAGGAAGATGGGAGAAGAGAAGATACGGAAGAGGAAATCTGAGTGATGTGAAAATAGGGAACTTTTGACAAACAGCTAGTAAAGTTATCTCTAACTCTCAGTTCTCTAATTCTTTGATGATAATAACCTTTGATTCAATCGAGCTTACAGAATAATAGGGAGCTACAGCACATATATAAATAACTATGATATAAATCGTCACACAATGAGTTCATGAGAGAGATGTACCCTAGGTTTTATTGTACATGAGTTAGAAGAGAGAAAAGATCATTTACAAATGAAGAAATACTAGTGGAAGAGCTATATGGCATCTGAGTCGGTCTTTAAAGTATGTTAGGAATTAAAGGAGAGATGAAACATTGTTGCAAGAGTAGAGAATAGTGTGAACCAAAGCATGAAGGCAATATTAAAAAAAAACAGAAAAAGAAAAAGAAAAAGAAAAAACTTTTGAAAGACTTGAGAACTCTGATCAATGTCATGACCGACCATGATTCCAGAGTAATGATGATAAACATGCTACCTGCCTCCTGACAGAGAGGTGATAGACTCAAGATGAAGAATGAGATGGACATGGACAATGTAGGGATTTGTTTCCTTAATTATACATATTCATTATAAGGGTTTTGCTTTTCTTTTCAATTGGAGAGAGGGGAAGTGGGAAGAAGAAGAGAAATTTGGAGGGTACCTCCTGAGAAAAATGAAAAACAAAAACAAAAACAGAAGCCCCAAAGAGACACAAACAGGCGAGACAGCTTTGGAATGTGAATTTAATATACACTTTAAAAAATAAAGAAAAAACCTCCACGTAATGGATTTGCCATGTCATGGATGTCATCATCAATATATGTAGAAATAGTCACTTCATTTTTTTATCTTTTTCAGTTTTTATTTAAGTATTTATTTATGTATTCCTCCCTCTCCCTGAGAACCATCCCATAGGACAAATAGTATTTTTTTCAGAGAGGAAAAAAAAAAAGCAGCACAACTGATTGACATATTGATTAAGTGTGAAAACATGCACCATGTAACCTGTGGACCGCCTACCTCCACAAAAGCATAGGTTGGGGTGTCTTCTTTTATCTTTTCATTCTCATCTCCCTTAATCTTTATAATTTTGTTACATTTACTTTTGATTTTTTTTTTGGTTGCCATTCTTTCCATTTATATCGGTGTAGTAATCACTGTGTATATTGTTTCTTGGCTCTGCTTACTTCATTCACTCTGCATCAATTCACATAAATGTCTCCACACTTCTTTGTATTCATCACACTCATCATTTCTCACAGCACAGTAGTATTCCATTGCATACATACACCACAATTTGTTTAACCATTCCCCAATTGATAGACATTTACTTTGTTTCTAATTCTTAGCTATCGCAAAAAATGCTGCTATAAATATTTTGGACTACATGGAGACTTTCTTCTCATCAATGGCTTCCTTAAGATATAAGCCCAATAGCAAAATTTCTGGTTCAAAGGATGTGGACATTTTAGTCACCTTATTTGTATAATTCCAAATTGTTTTCCAAAATGGTTGTACCATTTCACAACTCCACCAACAATATATTAGTGTGCTTATCTTTCTACAACCCCTCCAACATTGAATTTTGCCATTTTGTTACTTTTGCCAATTTTCACGGTATGAAGTGAAGTCTCTGGGTTATTTTGGTTTCCATTTCTCTTACTATTAATTATTTGGAGCCTTTTTTTTCATGTAGTTGTGAGGAAATGTTCACTAAATATTTGGTGTTTGTCAAATTCAGAAAAATAAAAGGCACGGAGGCAGGAAAGTATGCAATGTGTCCAGAGGGTAAATTCTCCAGTCTAGCTAGCTTCTAGCTCAGGTGTGCCATTCAATAGTTTTTGACAGAGTCAATCAAAGTTACTGATTATTAGCAACTCTCCTGAAGAATTTTGTATGTGAAGAGGTAGAAACTCAGTTCAAAATGAAGCCGTCATGTAGTAATTAATAATAACTAGCATTTATCTAGCACTTTAAGGCTTGCAAAGAGCTTGCCAGATATCTCATTTTAACCTCAAAACAACCCAGAGAGGTAGATGTTATTATTATCACCATTTTATGGGAAACACAGTTGAGATTAAGTGACTTGCCCAGGGTCACCCATCTGATAAGTGCCTAAGGCTGGCATTTGAGCTCAGGTCTTCCTGACTCTGAGTTTAGTACTCTATTCATTGCATGACCCAGATGCCTACCACGAGCGGATTTAAATGAGCTTATATGTTCCCTGTCAAAACTCTACTAAAGCACCACTACTCCCAAGTTAACCCCTGACTGTGTCAATGGAGAGTAACATTGACACCAAGGACATGATAATGTACTTAAAGAATTATGTATATAATCATCTTCATCAGCTTCTAATGGTTTCAAAAACACAATATGTTTCCTAGATCACTACAACGCCAGTGATTTGCAGGTACAGCAGGCGAAAATCAACCTGCCAATAACTTTGACATAACTATGTTATGCTGACATTTGGCAACCAGATGTTCCAGAATCCCTTCCTATACCCTGGAAAATCTAATTTTTTTGGCTTGGATACTGGGAAAATTTTCTTCATTAGGCTGTAATTATTAGAACACCTGATTTTGTCTTTTTTTTTTACAGTTTCCCAAAGTGTTCTAGTTATCGAAAAGGGCAGGAACAAATCAAGTCTGTGCTTTGGCTGGAGCACATGACGTGGGCTACTTAAGATGTTGTCTTTGAGTCTGTTTCAACAAGTGAATCAAATAGGACTGACAAGGAAGGTTTGCAGTGAGAGCCTGGGAACATGATTCACAGTCCTTTCTAAGACAGAGCAGTATTCAGAATTTAGAAAAGTTAGCCCTTCTGATGTGCTATTATCAAAAAGAATAATCTTTCAAATCCTTTGGAAATCAGTGCTTTCTTAAATATCATAATTATAATGACAACATTTACATAGCGCTTATTATGTGTCAGGAACTGTGATAAGTGCTTTACAATTATTATTTCATTGGATCATCACAACTCCGGGAAGTAGATGCTATTATTATATCTATTTTACCGTTTAGAAAACTGAGGCAAATAGAAGTTAATTGACTTGCCCAGTTACAGTTACAAGTTACACCAACCTAACAAGTATCTGAGGCCAGATTTGAACTCAGTTCTATACCAAGGCCCTTGTTATTGGGACCCCACTTTGTCTAGACAAACATTTCCCACTGCTCCTCTACATGAATATTCATGTCTAGTCAGGATGAGTTGGGTAATGTCACCATCTTATGTTCAATCACCAACCCGTGTCTTCACCCAACTATTATTTTTACCCTGACTGCAATGTTCTTCTCTCTCCTACTTATCCAGATGTAACCAATGGCACTGGCCCCCACATTGAGACCCTTTGGTTCTTTGGCTTAAATATTAACTTCCTTAAGCATACAAGGAAGTGCGGTGTCCATCTACCAGGTGGCGTTCTACTAGACCTATCATCCAGCCTTATCAGCTTTTCTCTGGCACATATACAAGATAGCTCTTCTCTAAGAGGCTAAAGGATTTCTGCAAGTCACAAGAAGGGTAAAACCCCAAAATTCCTAAACTACTCCCCTATTACTAAGTTTGGCAGTAGCACTAAATAACTTGTATTTTTTTACCCCCTTTCCTATATTTATTATTTCCCAGTAGCAGGTAAAAACATTTTTTAAACATATGTTTTTAAAACTTTAGGTTTCAAATTTTCTCCCTTCCTCCCTCCCTACCCACCCTCATTGAAAAGGCAAGCAACTCAATATAGGTTGTACATGTGCAGTTATGCAAAACACTTCCATAGTAGATGTGTTGTGTAAAACTAACTCTATTTCCCTTAATCTTATCCTGCCCTCCCATTCATTCCATTCTGTTTTTTGACCCTGTTGCAATCTGCCCTCCTCTCTA
The DNA here is from genome assembly GCF_003287225.1 of Phascolarctos cinereus. Classification (NCBI taxonomy): domain Eukaryota; kingdom Metazoa; phylum Chordata; class Mammalia; order Diprotodontia; family Phascolarctidae; genus Phascolarctos; species Phascolarctos cinereus. The sequence goes on from NW_027556098.1 coordinate 228,271,563, forward strand.
TCATCCCCCCGCTCTCTTGTCCCCTTCTCCCCCTGTTTTCCTGTAGGGTAAGACAGATTTCCATATGCAAATGAATGTGTATGTTATTCCCTCCCCAAGTCAAATCCTATGAGAATAAGATTCACTCATTCCCTCTCACCTTCGCCCATTTCCCCTCCACTGTGAGAGACTTTTCTTTTCTTTTTTTTTTGTGAGATAATTTACCCCATTCTACCTCTCCCTTTCTTCTTCTCCAAGTATAATCCTCTCTCATCCCTTAATTTTATTCTCTAGATATGACCCCTTAATCTTCAACTCACCCTGTGCCCTCTATCTATCTCTCCATCTCTCTCTCTATCTACCTATCTATCTATCTATATACATATACATACATATAATTTTTCCCCTCCAACTACCCTAATACTGACAAAGTTCTCACGAGTTATAAATATCATCTTTCTGTGCAGGAATGTAAACAGTTCAATCTTAATAAGTCTCTTATGATTTCTCTTTCCTGTTTACCTCTTCATGTTCCACTTGAGTCTTGTATTTGAAAGTCAAATTTTCTATTCAGCTCTGGTCTTTTCATCAAGCATGCTTGAAAGTCCTCTATTTCACTGAATGACCATTTTTTCCCCTGAAGGATTATACTCAGTTTTGCTGGGTAGGTGATTCTTGGTTGTAATCCTATCTCCTTTGCCCTCCAGAATATATTTATTTGTTTGTTTGTTTGTTTGTTTATTTATATATGCGGCCTGATGCAGCTTGTCCCAGTTTCTTACTTTCTGCTAGGGATGACCGAAGTGGCCAAATGCCGGTTCTGGAGTCAGATGGCAGCGGACAGACACGGAGAGTACAGATCAGAGCGCGGATGCCTCCATCTTTGATCTCCTCTTAAGGGCAGAGGAGGGGGCGGGATGGCCCAGCAGACAGGCCCGGTGTGTTGGGTGGGGCCCAAGAAAGTGTAGCTCAAAAGGTCTCTATTGGGTCTGCAGTACTCGCCAAGGTTGGTCCCAGGCCAGGCCAAGGGACATCTCCGAACGGATGGATGTGGATTGTAATGGAGAACTCCCGAGATTTGCCACCCCTGGAGCTGCGGAAGCTGCTAAATCTTGTGTTATCCTGATTGTGTTCCCACAGTACTTGAACTGTTTCCTTCTGGCAGCTTGTAATATTTTCTCCTTGACCTGGGAACTCTGGAATTTGGCTATTATATTCCTAGGAGTTTTCCTTTGGGGATCTCTTTCAGGAGGTGTATTCTTTCAATTTCTATTTTGCCCTCTGGTTCTAATATATCAGGGTAGTTTTCCTTGATAATTTCTTGAAAGATGATGTCTAGGCTCTTTTTTTGATCATGGTTTTCCGATAGTCCAATAATTTTTAAATTCTCTCTCCTGGATCTATTTTCCAGGTCAGTTGTTTTTCCAATGAGATATTTCACATGTTTTCTAATTTTTCATTCTTTTGGATTTGTTTTACAGTGTCTTGATTTCTCATAAAGTCACTAGCCTCCAATTGCTGTATTCTAATTTTTAAGGAAGTATTTTCTTCAGTAATCTTTTGGACTTCCTTTTCCATTTGGCCAATTTTTCTTTTTAGGGCATTCTTCTCCTCATTGGCTTTTTGGACCTCTTTTGCCATTTGGGTTAGGCTATTTTTTAAGGTGTTGTTTTCTTCAGTATTTTTTTGGGTCTCCTTTAGCAAGCTGTTGACTTGTTTTTCATGATTTTCTTACATCACTCTCATTTCTCTTCCCAGTTTTTCCTCTACTTCCCTTACTTGCTTCTCAAAATCCCTTTTAAGATCTTCCAAGGCCTGAGACTGATTCATATTTTTCTTGGAGGCTTTGGATGTGGGAACTTTGACTTTGTTGTCTTCTTCTGGTTGTATGTTTTGATCTTCTTTTTCACCAAAGTAAGATAATATAGTCTGACTCTTTTGCTGCTTGCATGATCCCAGCCAATTACTTGAGTTTTAAGCTCTTTGTTAAGGTAAGAGTCTGCTTCCAATGTGGAGAATACACTGTCCCAGGCTTCGGGGGTTTGTACAACTGTTTTCAGAGATACTTTTAGGGACCTTTAAATTTTCAGTTCTTCCAAAGTGGTATGATAAGGGGCGAGGTGTTTACTCCTTTCCTGGCCTGTGACCACAAGTACTCCTTTCTGTCCTGTAACTGTGAGGAGGGGTTTCTCTCCACAGCCGCTACAAGCTCCACCACACCAGCGCTCCTCCTCACCCCAGCACCACCGCCCAGAATTGTGGCCCAGATCCACACGCGGGCAAAGCAAGAGATTCCTGCCTCAGCACTGGCAAACAGATCCCTGCAGTCCCTCTCTGATCAGCCAGTGGATACCCCCTCAGTCTATGGGCCAGAAGCTCAGGAGGCAGCTGGCCCCCCCAGGGCCATGCTCTTGGGGAATAGAGCTGAAACCCCGCATTCCTCTCTAAGCACCGCAGAAACAGACTTTTCCCCACTGACCTTCTAAGTTGTCTTTGGCATTGGTGGATTGAGGAGCCTGGAAACCTCCACAGCTGCCCGCGATTCAGTCCTCCGAGGCCTGCTCCAGGTTCACAGCGGCCTCCGTGCCCACACTGCGCTGCGCTGCACTCCCACCCCGGTGCCATACACCTTTCTGATCAATCATCCAGGTTGTCTCGGGCTGAAAATTTGCTTCACTCTGTCTTTTTTGTGGATTCTGGTCCTTTAGAATTTGTTTCGAGCCATTTTTTATGAATATTTGGAGGGGTTTGGGGGAGAGCTCAAGCAAGTCACCGCTTTCACTTCACCATCTTGGCTCCACCCCTAAAATCTAAATAGCTTCTGTTAACCTGTCACTGGGCAGGACTGAAATTAAACAAGGGGATGAAATAGAATTGTATTCAAAATATTAAAATGCAAAATCTGGCTACCTAGTTCATTGCCCTCACCCTATCTGGATTCTACTGTGTCAAATCATTACCCACAACATTCAAAAACTTAGAGGCTTAGCGTGTTGTGATCACATAGTTTGTTGTATGTAGAAAGGAAAAGGAAAATAGACTCTTTTCTGTAGAGACAGTGGCCTCCCATCATTCCCAATCCTTGTCATAGGAGTTTCCCAGCCTGGGTTCCATGAAATACCAGGGAGAATTTCACTCACCATGAGGTCTGCAAGACTAGGGGATCAAGAAGTGAGGAGCCAGATCAAAAGGAAAATAAATTTCTTAGAGCTCTAAGTAAGCCCTCTTGGACTAGAAGCATTCATTTTCTTAAGTTAGGGGAGAGCTTGGGTGTTTATAGCTTTTTTTTTAGGCCCTTTTGGACTACATAGCCAGTTGTCAGCAGAGGAAATGAGAGAAGTTTGCAAGAAAGCCTTTGGGTCACTTGAATTGCTAAAGGCTAGGTTTGTTCTTGTATGAAACACTGTGGTTAGGTTTATCAGAAGTCCCCTATGTTGGCAGGAAATGGTGGAGGCCTCCTTTGAAACAGAATCATTCTTTTTGATGAGAGAAAAGGAAGGTCTCCATTCATACTTCCCCATCTGTTCCTTTGTTCCTAGAGGCCACCTTGTCTGGGGAAAAATATTGTCACCCAAACTCATCATACTCACGTTCATCCTCCTTCACATCCTCCTCCCAGATGTCCTCCATCATCTTTGAGTCTGGCTAAAGGAAATCTTGACTATACACCGTCAATACTTATAGAAAAGGAAGGAGTATTAGCTCAGAACTATGGACTAAAAGAAAACAAGAAGGCACGGAAGATGGTGAGAAGCTTCCGCTTACGTCTTAGACTCATGGACTAATGGGAAAATCAACCTTGCCACCTTATCAGCTCAAAGGAATTCACAGTGACCATCTGTCTCATGGCTTCTGGCTGGTGCTAGTGGTGGTATCCACACTGCTCCATGTACTTCCTGGTCACCTAAACTCTGGCCATCTCTTTCCAGATAATAATATACTATTTTGTGTTGTTCTTGCTTTATACTGTAATATATAATATATGTATTTATAAATATATATATATATATTATTATAAATACATATATATATGTATGTATATATATATATATATATTTATCTTACATATAGTTTTGGCCTATCACATTACTTGCTAAATACTTATTAATTTGTAAAATCAGACTAAATGAGGCATCCATTAATTGTAGTGCTCTACGGTGCTAATACTGTAATAAGGAGAGCAATGATAGGGTGCAAGGAGGTAGGAGACACATGCACATTCCTATAAAGCGCTCAGCATAGTGCCTGGCACACAGTAGGTACTATATTATTCCCTTCCCCCGTCTTCCCTGAGTCTTCTTTTCTTTTCTTCCTTCTCTCTCTTTCCTAGTGCAGGAAAGTTAAGTATTCTATGGGATACTCTGAACTAAACTGAGAAAAACTGGAGTTGGGCTATCAAGGCTGGGCTGTAGAAGTAGCTAGTATTTTGAGCTTTGTGAGCATACCCTAATAATCTAGGGATCAGTCATATAAAGAAAGCTTCATATTTTAATAATGAACCAGCAGCTAACAGAGGCCAAGGCAAAACTGCAAAATCTCTTTTTCTCAACCCTTCTCCCACCTCTTTCATCCTTATTAATAATAATGAAAGCTAACATTTATATAGCACTTGAAGGTTTGCAAAGCTCTTTACAAATATTATTGTATTCTCATTTTATTCTCACAGCAACCCTGAAAGATAAGTTGCCTTTATCATCTCTATTGTTATGGATGAGTAAACTGAGCAAAAACTGACTAAAAATCAAGTGTTTTCAAACTTCCCTTCATCTGTCTGAAAGGCTATATTCTAGCTGAGCCTATCCTACTCAAAAAAATATTTTCCTCCTCACTCTCATCAAAACTTCTATTTTCTAAATACTGCTCAAGTCCATGAATTAATTTATTGAAAGCATTTAATAAGTACCTACTATATATGTACAAGTCATTGCACTAGGCACTAAAGATAAAAAGTCAAAAATGAAACAGCCCCTCTTTTCAAGAAGTATATATTCTCCTGGATTAAACTACTGCATTCTAAGGCTTTGAATGAGCAATGGGTTTATTTCTCTTTAGGATTCAGTTACATTTTTAAAGAATCTTGTTAATCCAAATGAATTTCTAATTGGTCAAATGTATAGGGTAGATGTTTTAAATACATACCTTCTGGGTTTGATTGCCTGCTCATGATTACCATTTTACTCTTTTACCCTACCTCCCTTCTGGTCTGGTCATCATTCCATTACCATGTCTACCAGGGAGAATAAAACAGAGTTATCAGTCTTGCTATGCTATCCATCCCACCATTTTGGATCCTTGCAAGGGTCATCCTTTGAGACACTATGGGTCAGCAAAGCTCTCCAACAATATCCAAAATGAAGAATCTCAAATAAGAATTGCAAAAGACCTTCTATGTTTATTAAATGTTTTCTACAATATGGCAGTTGGTCATGAAGGTTAACAACAATGTAAAAAGAGGTGTTTAAATGAGATGTTCAAAAAGATGGAAAAAGCAGGAATGGAAATGGAATGGAAAAGCAGGATTTTAAAAATCTTAGTCTTATAAAACAAAGTATATAATATACAAAAGGCATTTTGGAAATCTTAAAGCAGTATTTAAACGTTAGTTATTATTGTTGTTGATGTTAATAATAATAATAGCTAACATTTATTTAGCACTTTAAGGTTTACAAAACTCTTTATATATATATGATCTCATTTTACCTTCAACATAACCCTTTAAAATTAGTGCTATTATTATCATCCCTATTTAACAGATGAGGAAACTGAGTCTGAGAGAAGCTAAGGGTTAGCCAAGGGTTACACAGCTAATTAGTAAGTGTCTGAAGTAGGATTCAAATACAGGTTTTTCTGACTATCCATCATGCCACCTACTCCATATTACATTCACTTATATCTTGGTCTTTGAAATGTAAACTGATGTCTGCCCTCAATTTATCATTATCTTTCTTTTCTTAGGATCTTGAACTATCAACATGAAGTTTTGAAAAAAAAAATAACCTTGAGGTTTTGAGCCTGAGTGACTGAGAGAATTGTGTTACCCCCAACAAAATGGTGGAGTTTGGAGGATGGGTGGGTTTTGCAAGTAAGATAAAGAATTCAGCCTTGGAGGTTTTGAGTTTATATACTAGTAAAACAACCAGATGGAGACATTTAACAAATAATTGGAGACTGGGAATGGAGTTCAGCTCACATACAGAAAGAGATCAAAGGCTTATAAACTTATGATATAAGCAGTGTAGACATTATTATCATCATTTAACAGATGAGAAAAAGCTTAAGTTTCAAAGAAGCAAAATGGGTTTAGGCATGGATTCAAGTCCTACCACTGTCATTTGCTACCTGTTTGACAGGCAAGTCCACTTAACATCTCTGGGCCACAGTTTTCCCATCTGTAACATGAAGGGGTCAGACTCAAGAGACTAAGGCCCTTTCCAGCTCTAAATTCTGGCATTGTAGTAGTTTGCCTGTGGTCAATCACCCAGCTAGTAAGTGTTAAATCCCCTAATTAGAATCAAATGCAAAATTAGCTCTCTTGATGCCAAGTTCAACACTCTTCGATGAACTGCTCTGATTCTCTAACCATCTGTTTGTTTAGCTAAGAATTTGTCCCTTGATTCTTGGACCTTTATTACCACCAATAAGGGAAATTGAGCTAGTATTTCACAAGTACTAGTTGTATAACTTTGAGCAAATTCATTAACCTATTTGGGTCTCAGTTGCCTCATCTGTAAAATGAATATAATATCGCCTTCTATTGTACCAGACATTCTCTCCAGGCTTCTTCCAACTCTGACTTTTTTTTAAATGAAACTTCAAATTTAAAATGAAACTTATATTCTGTACCAATTTCCCAAGCTCAGCCAGCACATGATCAATGGCTCATGATCTACTTATATAAATAGCTTTCCCAACTAAAGTATAAGCAGAATAATTCATGATTCTTCTCATTGTTCTTTCTTGCACTGATACTAATTAGCCTTTAACTATAATATAGATGTATCATCTTTTGTTTTGGTCTAAACTATGATTTTACTAGTGTCTCAAGACCCTTGGTGAACTAACTCCTTCTATCGATGCAGGTCAGCAATTGTTCTGCAATAATTGCCCGAGATACTAAGCAGGTAAATATCTTGCCCTAGGTCCAACAGCTAGGGTGTGTCAGAAGCAGGATTTGAACTCAAGTTGTCTTGATGCTAAAGCTTGACCATTCAGGCTGCCTCTTATGTGTAATATCTGTGTCATTAAAGTTAAGCTTTAGAAGGACCTTTTCCTCTATGTATTCTAGAGATTATCTACACACATGCCTTGTCTCAGTCATTTCTGAGTCTTTCTCCATTAAAAAGAGCTCATGTTTTTAAAGGAACATTTCGCATAACTTGAGTGATCTCACCTTACCTTTCCTCACTATTGCTGTGAACTGAACTGAAGTTTTTGAAAGAAAAGTTTCCCACACATTTCACTGTAGCAATTTTATCTCTTTGCCACCTACTATCTTATTAGGAAAACCCAGGGAGCCACAATGATTAATGATCCATTCTAGAATTTAACCTGGTCTGTAAAATGTGCTACATTTTGGAGTACAAAAGAAGCATTGAAGTAGGTCAGAAGCTTGAAACTGCCCAAGGGCCTACCCTAACCTAATGGACAGCAGGTTGGAAATTAAATCAGCTCCAGATATGTCACTGGACCATACTTTTATGCCTTAATATTAGCTAGAGAGGTAGGAAATTAACAATTGTAATAATATAGTTTAAGACCTCATTAATATAGACAATTAATTTGGAATATGTGATTATTTGGATGACAGATTAGGTCAAAATTTTGCTTTCTAGGAAGACAGGGGAATTTGCTCAGCAAATTAGCACATAAACCAAGAAACTATTTAGCCTGATGACCAACAGATTATTTTCTATTTAATAAGCTTAATTTATGCATTTTATAACAATCATTTCCAGATACACTTCCAATTATTTACCTGAATAAACCCTCTACTGTTTAAAAAAAAAAGTATGGGGCAGCTAGATGACACAGTGGATAGAGCACCAGAGTTGGAGTCAGGAGGACCTGAGTTCAAATCCAGCCTCAGACACTTGATGCTTTTTAGCTGTGTGACCTTAGGCAAATCACTTAATCCCAAGTACCTTGTCCCCAAAAAAAGAAATTAAAGTCAACTGTTTTGATGATCATGTCTGAAGGCGTATACATTTGCCCCCTAGAATTTGTCTCTTCTTTGGAAACCAAAATGTGGGAAATATTTCCTCATTTCTCTCTGTCTGAGGCCAAGTTGGTCACAAGTTACTCAGCTTTTGTCTTCATTTTAGTGATATTTTTATTATCATAATTTTAGTAATTTTGTATAAACTCCTGGATTTGCTCATTCAGCTGTGTATCAGTTCATAAGAATTTGCCTATATGTCTGTGAATCCATTATATTGCCAGTTTCTAATCTATGAATAAGGGCAGCTAGGTGGTACAGTGGATAGAGCACATAGCCTGCAGTTAGGAAGACTAATCTTTCTGAGTTCAAATCTGGCCTTGGACACTTACTAGCTCTGTGACCCTGGGCAAGTCACTTAACCCTGTTTACCTCAGTTTCCTCATCTGTAAAATGAACTGGAGAAAAAAATGTCAAACCACTCCAGTATCTTTGCCAAGAAAACCCCAAATGGGATCAAAGATTTAAATGTAACAAAAATGCCTGAGCAACAAAAATCTATTGATATCTCTTTGCATGCGTATGTCACAATTTGGTTCAACCATCCCATGGTACATGAGCATCTAGTTTGTTTTCAGTTTTTTACTACCATAAACCTGTTTAAAATCATTTCAGTAACAGGTTTTTTTTTCAAATAATGAATGTCCCAAATATTTGTTGAATGCCTACGTTTTGTGGGGCATTGCTGTAATGCAACTATGACTGCACTATGCACGTAAAGAGCTCACAATTTAGAAGCAAAAATATGACAAGGGCACAAATCAATACGATGCCAAGTAGAGCCCTGCAAGTACATAATATAGCTATGAAAGAATTTGGGACTAAATTTATCTAAACACATTTATTAAGTGCTTCTGCATCCCAAACACTATGTTAAGTAGAAGAGGCCAACTCTGCAACTGTGGGGAAGATTAGTGAAGACTTGATGAAAAAAAGATTGCATTAGAGTGAGGCATTGAAGTCTGTGCAAGATTTCTGTAAGTGAGGATGAGACAGGAACGCATCCCAGACAAAGGCATGGAGATGAGAAATCACTAAACATGTTCAGAAAACTGTGATTAAGGGGCAGGTAGGTGGCTCACTGGATAGATACTGGCCCTGGAGTCAGGAGGACCTGAGTTGCTTTAGTGTTCAAATTCGGCCTCATACACTTACTAGATGTGTGACCATAGGCAAGTCACTTAACCCAGATTGCCTTGCAGAAAAAGAAAGAAAAGAAAAAAAGAGAGAGAGAAAACCATGATTAATAATTCAGATTGTCTAAAGCATGGCGTAAGTGAAGGAGAAGAGTATGAGATAAGGATAGAAAGTTAGGCCAGATTGTAGAGGGTTAAAAATAAGAGGCTCTGAAGTTTAGATTTTATTCAGAAAGTGATACAATCAGAGTTATGCTTTAGTATTTTTTGATGTGACAGTCTAAAACTGGGGATTGGCATAGAGCTGGAAGCAATCTTATGGGGCATCTAGCCCAGAGTCACATTTTATTAATATGAAAGCACCAAAATGTTTTGCCTAATTTCATACTACTAATCATTAGCAATAAGCCTAATAAATATTTGTTGATCGAGTTAAACGGAATTGTCCAAATAATAGGTATTGAAAATCCAAGTTGTACAGTGTCAAGTAAAATAGGGAAAAAAGAGGCAGAGGTTTGAGACATTCCCAAAATAGAATGAACAGCCATTTGGAACTGATCTTTTTACTCATGGCTAACATTTCTATAGCACTTGAAAGTTTGCAAAGCACTTTACAGATATTACTTCATTTTATCCTCACAACAAACCTGAACAGGAAGTGGGGGGAGGGGTAAGTGCTATTATTGTCTCCATTTTACAGATAAGGATACTGAGGCAGAAAGAAGGTGTTAAGTTACTTGCTCAGGGTCACAGAGCTAATAAGCTGAGGGTAGAGCTGAACTCATGTCTCCAGGTCCAGCTTGCTATCTATCCACCATGCCATCTAGCTGCCTAGGTATTAAGGAAAAGGAAAGAGTTAAAGATATCACTGAGAGTTGAGCAAAGATGCCTAGGATATTGCTAGTGCCATTGACTAAAGTGGAGTTTATAAGAAGAAGCTGATCTTATTGTGGAGGTAAGGGTGGAGAAATTTGATTGGAGGAAATGTGAGTCACACAATCTTACACATATAACTGGAAACAGACTTAGCAGTCATCTAGGTAGTAAGCAGCAGGTATAGTAGAAAGAGTGCTGAACTGGAGTCACAGGACCTGAGTTCAAATCCTAGTTCTGCCCTTGATAGTTGTGTGACCTTAAGCAAATTCCATACTCTCTCTAGGTCTTAATTTTCTCATCTATAAAACGAGAGGAGTGGACGAGATGATTTCTAAGGTCCCTTCTAGCTCTATACTTAATGGTCTCTTGGCCTTTCAGTTTTGAACATGTTGATTTTGAGGTATCAACAAGGCATCCATGCAAAGATATCCATTTGAGAGTTGGAAGTGTAAGTCTACAGTTTAGGAGACAAGTAAAGGCTGAAAATCCATACTAAGAATTGTCCTAGAAGCAACTAGATGGCATAATGGCTAACGTGCTGGCTGTTGAATTAAGAAGACCTGGATTCAAATCTTGTCTCAATAAATTACTAGCTGTTTGTCCCTAGACAAGTCACTTAACCTCTGTCAGTTTCAATTTCCATTATCTGTAAAACTGGGATAATAACACCTATGTCATAGGGTTATTGTGAAGACAAATGAGATAACATGTAAACAGGAGCATTATGATATAATAAACAGAAACTACTTTGCAATCTAAATGCTATACGTTGCTAGTTATATAAATGCCAGTTTTTATTATTATTATTAGCCTACAGTCTAATGATTGCTTTATTCCCTGAGCCTTCTACTTTCAGAGTATTATTGTATCTAGTTGAAAGTAATAAAACTATATTCTTTATTGACAGATTGTAAAATACTGTTTTATTTATACTTTCCACTAAGTCATGGTCATCTTTCCTGTTAGAGTGAATAAGTAAAGCCTTGCTATAGATTGTAACTGTACCTTTTACAAAATTCTTTTTAAAAATAAATCATATTGATATATGTTGTTTTCCCCCACAGTCCTTTCCCTCTCCCTTCCCAGAGAGCTAGGCCATAAAGTAAATAACATTTTCAGACAAGAAAAGCAAGAGAAAAAAATCAGCAAAGCTAATCCATGTATTAAAAGGTCTAAAAATATGTGCACTGTACTACATTTGTAGACCTCCCTGCAAAGAGGTGGGGTGGAGGAATTTCTTCTGATGTCTCTTCTTTGGAGGCAAGCTTGTTCTTTGTAAATTTGTGACATTTAATTGTTGATTGTTTTGTGGTTGTTCTCCCCATTTCCCTTGTTGTGGTTGTGCATTTTTTTAAGGCAATTGGGGTTAAGTGACTTGCCCAGGGTCACACAGCTAGTAAGTGTCAAGTGTTTGGTCTGAGGCAGGATTTGAACTCAGGTCCTCCTGACTTCAGGAACAGTGCTCTATCCACTGCGCCACCTAGCTGCACCTGTGCATATTTTCTTGTCTCTGTTTACTTCACTCTACTTCAGATCATGCTTCTCTCCAGTCACGTTCATCATTTCTCACATCACAGTAATATTCCATTGCATTCATGTACCACAGTTTTTGTAGCTACTCTTCACTCGATAGGCAACAATTGTTTCCAATTCTTTACTATCACAAAAAGTGGTGCTATCAATATTACGGTGCACATAGGCGTTTTACATCTTACATTATTCTTAAATGTTTTGGTATGTTTTAAAATCCATCACCTTGTATATCTTCTGCAAATGATTCACCAAATTATCAAATTTGGTGGTAAGTCAGAAAGAGAAATTCTCATCTCCTGCCCTCATACTAAGGAACTTCAACATACTCGTTGACTCTCCTTAAAATACTCTAACCACTCAGTTCCTCAACCCACTCACTTCCTATGAGCTATTCCTCTACACTGCCTCTGCCACATACAAAAATGGTCATTCCCTTGGTCATGCCATTACCCACAAAAGTACCTCCATCTTCAAGAATCTTGAAAGCCTTGGGCAGCTAGGTGGTGCAGTGGATAGAGCACTGGCCCTGAAGTCAAGAGGACCTGAGTTCAAATCCAGTCTCAGACATATAACACTCACTAGGTGTGTGACCCTGGGCAAGTCACTTAACCCCAATTGCCTCACCAAAAAAAAAAATCCTGAAATTCCTTTATCTGAGTATAATCTACTTGCTTTTCGCTTTTCCCTCTGCCTCCCTGTATAATACCTTCTTCTTTGTCCACACCATGATTTCCAAACCCTTGACCCCTCTGCTGTCTCTTGGGCCATCTCCCCTGCACTAGGCACTCTCTCTTTTCCCCATATTGACTTCTCAGTGAACAGTCCTCCTCTCTTGAATCTCCAGCCCCCTTATCATATCACTGATCACTTTCAGTGAAGCCTCAGCCTCGGATCACTCCCACCATTTACCCATGAGCTGCTCGATGAATATAGAGCAACCTTTATATACAGTTGCACTTTATGTAGTGCAACCCTTCTGACCAGATCTACTACATATTTATGTTACACAACCTCAACTGGGCCCTCACTACTGCTAGGCAATATTTTTATACCTCCATTGTCAACTCACTATCCCTCTCTCCACATCAATTCTTCCAAGCCTTTTCATCCCTCCTTAAAACTCCTATAGCTCTTCTCCCCTCCCCCAACTCTCTCAGCTGAGAACTTTGCTTCACATTTTACAGGAAAAAATGAGGCCAATCACTAGGAGCTCACTCCTTCCCCCTTCATCTCCTATCACTCAGATGCTTTCTTCCACTATCTCCTCCTTCACCCTTGTCTCACATGAGAAAATGACGTTACTCCTTACCAAGGTTAACCTCTCTACTTGTTCAATCCAATAAACACTTCTTAAGAGCCCACTATTTGCCAGGCACTTTGCTAAGTGCTGAGGATACAATTAATAAAAAGTAAAGCCCCTGCGCTCAAGGAACAAACAATCTAAAAGTGGAGATAACACACAAAGGGACACAGGAAAAAGAAAGGAGTGGGGCACACCACGAGCCAACCATGAAGTTGAAACCAGGCAGAGCAGCAGATGCAAAGGGGAGTGTTCAAATGATCCCATTCCATCCTGTCTCCTCCTTTGGACTTCTCCCTAAAGCCTGTCTGCCAGACAGAGAGAGGAAGGAAAAAAAAGGGAGAATATAAAAGAAAAGAAAATGATTTGAAGAGCTAGGGAGTTTTCTGAGGCCTTTCCCCATCCCTGCCAACAAACCCATTGTTGTTGAGTTTCCTTAGAAAATGCTTGTCATGTGCTCTTTCTAAATCTTCCCTTGAGAAGACTGCAAGCTAGAACTATACACCTAAAAGAAATGAATATCCAAGGAGCACCTAGGTGGCACAATGGATAGAGCTCCAGCCTTGGAGTCAGGAGGACCTGAGTTCAAATCTCACCTCAGACACTTGACACTTACTATTTGTGACTCTGGGCAAGTCACTTAACCCTGATTGCCTCACAAAAAAAAAAAAGAAGAAGAAGAAGAAGAAATGAATGTTCTCAAAAGTGGTACTATGATACATGACCTTAAGTTCCTCCAGCTTAGCCTTTCTGCCTCCACAACTCACCCAATACCTCCCAAGATTTTCATGCTCCTCCTTGAATTTATCTTTCTTTTGGAGTCAGCTGGGTGGCGTGGTTAGAGGGCTGAGCCTGGAGTCAGGAGGACCTGATTTCAAATTTGCCCTTACTCACTTACTAGCTGAATGACCCTAGGCTAATCTCTTAACCTGTTTGCCTCAGTTTCCTCAACTGTAAAACGAGGATAAGTGCACCTACATTGCAGGGTTGCAGTGAGGATCAAATGAGGTAACAGTTATAAAGCACTTAGCACAGTGCCTGGCACATAGTGCCAGGTAAATGTTCATTGGTGTCATCATTATATTTCTCATCACTTGGTGTTATGAAACTTGCCAAAATAAACTATTCATTTGGAACTAATGGAAGACAAAGTTTGTGTGTTTTACCTGAATATACATTGCCTCCTATTTCCAGTGCCAGGATGTCGTGAAGATCTAATGAGATAATGATTGTAAAGTGCTTAACACAGTGCCTGTAAGTGCTATATGAATGTGAAAGATAGATAGACAGACAGACAGATAGAAAGACAGACAGACAGGTAGATAGATAGTTTACATAGACAGACAGACAGATAGACACATAGATAGACAGACAGATAGATAAGATAGACAGGTAGATAAATAGACAGGTAGATAGATAGACATGTAAATAGACAGGTAGACAGAGACAGATAGATAGACAGATAGATAAGATAGATAGATAGACAGACAGACAGATAGGTAGATATACAGATATAGATGTTAATTTTCATTACCCAGCAGTAGCTTAAACACAAAAGGTTGTTTCTTTCTACGTATGGGTTTTCAGCTTGTGTCCCAAATAGTAACAGTCACTTAAGCTCTTGCCCCAAGTACAGGAGTTAATCGTTTGTCAGGAGATTGATCTCTATTTTTCTATGTCTTAGAGGTTATGTTCCTTGGACAGCAATCAATAGTCCCAAATTTTTTTGTATTTGAAGCTTCAAATTTGAAAATCTTCTTCAGAAAGGCATCTTTTTTCCCCTTAAATTCATTAGTAAATGAGTCACCTTTGGGGCTTTTTTTTCCCTCCCATTACCTCTTACTAAAGATAGTACAGCAATTAACCTCTGCTGCATTGGTTATCTATAAATTAGTAGAAGGAGATTTACAGGCTATTGAAAGTTATTCAATAGATCTGTAGGATTAAAGACATTAGACGTGATATTTTAGATTAATAATATTTCTCAATAATATGAGCATAATTTCAAACAGACTGGCAAGAAAATAAACCTGGGGCTTAAGCTAGTTAAGCTTTGGTTTAAAAATTCTATTGTATTTAAAAATATGATTTAAAAAAAAAACTTGTTTTGCCATCTGTCTTATCACAAGGTGAATGATAATGTTGGATTAATGATTTTTTTCTAAATTACTGAATGTATTAAAAAGGTCTTGATACATTGTGCCAATGAGGCACTCTGATTGACAATAATGCCCGGAAAAAATATTAATATTTTGGTTATATCCACTGTTAATAATGAACTTAGATTAGACACATGATACAAAGTTCTGTTTATGTGTATCTTCCCAGAGTGTCCTTGACTAAAAAGTTCAAGTACTTAATATCAGCTGGCTATATTGATCAATCTAGGGATTTTTAGATTAGCAGTTTCATTAAAGCATGCCAGGCTCATTTAATGAGCTGCCACACTTCAAAGAGTTTTATGTTGGGCTTAAAATGTGAAGGACAACTCTTGTCCCTTTGCTTAACTGAAGGCCAACGTGCTCCTCCAAAAAAGACCTGCTTCCCTTCACAGTTTCTGGTTTGGTGCCTTTTTTGACTGAATTATGTGTGATCCATTGATTGCTGCCCTGGGAATTTCAATGTTCAGACAAACTAACAAACGTCCACTAGGCAAGCACCAGAAATGCCCAGCTGGTTCTTTGTTACCCATGGGAAATTTTCTCAGTCAGAGCCCAGTAATTGTTTAGTGCAGCTGCTGCAATTTCAAGGGTGCCAGCTCATCTGCAGCCAGCTGTATGCATAAAGCAGATGACTCATGTGCCTGATAAAATACACATAGGTGGTGGGGTGGGCCTTCCCAACACCGGTTTTCAATTTGTTTCTGCTTTGTTAACTGCTTGGGGAGATTACGTAATGAATGGTGATTATTTAAACTGTATAAATATGCTCTATCTTAATGTAATAAAGGTACAAAGCACATATTAATATCATGATCTTCAAAATGCATCTGTTGGACTCTTGAGACTCAGGGATTGTCCAAACCATATACTTTTCACCCAGTATCACCTAGACCGAATCTCTGCATGTTACTTAGAATCACAGAAGTATGTATTTGAAAGGGTCCTAGTCCAAAACATAACAAAAGCAGGAGTTATCTACACAACATATCTAAGTTAGAATATATTCTACAGTGTATCCAAACAAAAAAGCCTTGTATAACATCTCCAGTGGTAATCAGTCCTCTGCTAGGGGATTTCTAGAAAAGGGGATCATCATTGTATCACACATCTAGGGCTCCAAGGGACCTTAGAGGTTATTTAATCTACCTCATTTTTACAGATGAGGAAACTGAGTCCCAGGAAGGGAAAAAAAAGGGAAGCGACTTGCCCAAGGTCACCCAGGTAGGAAGTGGTCAGGTCCTCATTCAAGATTCAGTGCTCTTTCAATTGAACTACTGGCTAAGACAATTCTTTCTTCCTTTGAACAGTCCAAGATGAAACTAGCTTTTTTGGCTGCCATTTCACAAAGGTGTTTAATGTTGACTTTTGAGTACAGCAAAGCCCCAGATCTTTTATCACATAAATGGCTGATGATATTTGGAATCACGAATTTATATTTAGCCCAATTAAACATTAAATTATTTAATTAAACCTATTGTTTCTGCTGAGATCTTTGGGGATCCCAGTTCTGCTATTATCCATATTAGCTATTATCACTTTCATGCCCTTTACCAATATCAGATTTGTCATCTATGCCTTCATACAATTCAAAGGTAAAAAATGTTGATCTTAAAGTCTTAGATTTCATGTGTCCACAGATGCAGGCCATATAGATGATGGAATAAAAATATTAAGCCAGATGGCATATTTGCATAATCTACAAATACTTATTTTAGTACGTCCTTGGATCTGTGCTGTCATCAATGTGAATACTTCTTCCAAAAGTATAGATGTCGGGGCAGCTAGATGGAGCAGTGGATAGAGCACTAGCCCTGGATTCAGGAAAACCTGAGTTCAAATCTGGCCTCAGGCACTTGATACTTATTAGCTATGTGACCCTGGGCAAGTCACTTCACTCCACTGCCTCACCAAAAAAAAAAAAACACAAACACACACAAAAGTATAGATATCATCCCATCCATGCCTTCTCATAATATATGAAAAGCACTTTGCAAACCTTAATATTCTGTAAATGTCACCCACCACTGCTACTACTATTATCTCATTCTTATCTTGTTTGATGAAGTTCAGATAGGAATGGTACTAGGACAATTTGTTATCCTGCTATCACTCTTTTATATTTAATGTGCTAAGACTATTGCACAAGAGGATAAAATAACTCTTTTTTGAAGTTGAATAACTCTTAGGATGCAAATATCTCCTGGATTATTATTCATTATTGTTGTTGTTTTGCATATTCTTCTACAAATCCACCATAGATGATCTACCCAGTACACTAAAGACCTTCCTCTAGGTCTTCTAACATTCTGTGTAGACCAATGAAGCCTGTGGATTATTCATCAGTTATCCTCCTGTGTAGCTCTGTGACCTCCTTTTCCAATCATACATTCCTTGAATCATCTCTTGTAACACTTTTTTACATGCAATTGATTATTGACAATGTGCTACAGTGTATTTGTGTCCATAATACATCTCTCTATTGCACTTTGTGTCGTCCAGGAAATATTTATTTTTCAGAGACCATGCTGTTCCAAGATTTCTACCCATGTGGTATCTTGTAGGAAATCATGGTTTTCCATCATTCAAACTCATATGGCATATAGCAAGACAGTAGGCTGCATTGCATTTAGAAAAAAATTTTAATGATATCACATTGCTCATTGATACAAACCTAAACTTTTTAATACTAATATTATTGCATTAATGTATAAAAGATTTCAAGTTTATTCTGCTGGGCTGGTATGTAGACAAGCAGAGCTGCCAGTCACTTTACTCCTCCCACCTTTGTAAAAGCTGAGCTACACCACTCTTGCTGCTCCTCAGCCTACCTCCACTCTCTTCTTAAGACTGATTTCCTTTTAAATCATCCCAGCAGAGAAGGTAATTGTGGATTCCTGACTCACTGCCAGCCAGCTTGCTTCTGCACTTGCACTGACCAATTTTGATTTGAAGGGATATCCCAGTGAAAGTATTTTCTTTCTGTTCTGAATTATAAAAAAAAAAAAAGAAATCAAATTCTCTCTCTTCTGAATATTGGGCTCCAGCCAGCAGACTCTGGCCAAGACAGCAGTCTTAATCTTTCTCTCTTTAAGATTTTTCCCAATCACCTCCATCAATACTGCATCAAAAGAACTCATACACATCATAAGGGTTAACCATTGTATTGATAACCTAGAAATTAGGCATACTTAGACAAAAGAGTTTCCAAAGAACTACAACTTAGACAGTAAGAAAGATTTGGGGGCAGGGGGGATGTTCTCTCTTTCCAGGATCTATAAAAAGGAATGGAGGAGAGAGAGAGAGAGAGACAGAGAGACAGACAGACAAAGAGAGAGACAGACAGAGAGAGAGAGAGAGAGACGAGGAGGAGAAGAAGGAGGAGGAGGAGGAGGAGGAGGAGAGGAGAAGAAGAAGAAGAAGAAGAAGAAGAAGAAGAAGAAGAAGAAGAAGAAGAAGAAGAAGAAGAAGAAGAAGGAGAAGAGAAAGAGGAAGAAGAGAAAAAGGAAGAGGAGGAGGAGGAGAGAAGAGAGAAGAGAAGAAATGAGACAAGCTTTAATTATGGTCTGGACCAAAGTCTCCTCACTAGAAGAGACTCATTGTATCTCTCTAGATCACTGCCTACCTCCTTGTCCCAGGCCTGTTTTATACAAACCAATATACAGGATTTGGGACTCTTATTTATTTATTCATTCATTCATTCATTTATACCTATTATTTAGACATTTCTTCAGAATACTCCTGCTAATTTCCTACCTAACTAGAAGGTTGAGAGCAACAAGGTTCATCCCAGAGAAATAAACATTTAGTCTCCCACATATAAATGAAACAATGGCTTAACACACTTAAAAATGGGAGGACAGGAGAAAGGGCACAAAACAAAAAATTGAAGAGACACCCCTAGACGTTAGATTACATGCATGGCATATCAATGAAATGTTTCCACAGCTGATCAGATAACTGCATTATATTCAAAACTTAGTTTAAATGTTGTCTTCAAAATCTTGGTGACAGAATAAACATTTGAGATTTTGTTTTTGTTTTTGTTTTAAATAAAGAATAAACTTGATTTCCAACATTTTTGTGGCATGATACTGTCTTCTGCTCCATAAGCTGCCTTTTGTGGTGGGAAAATTGGACAACTTCTAAGGCTCCACAATTGGGTGGCATGATTGCTGAGATATCTTTTGAATTCCCAGAACCTCCCATTTTTAGATACAAAAACCAAAACCTATGAGTGAGTAAAATAGATATCATTTGGAGATAGAATGCTTTCTGAGACAATTATGGCTAATAATAGCTAGTATTTATATAGCACTTTAAGGTTTGCAAAGCTCTTTGCAACATGATCTCATTTTATCCTCAGCAGCCTTATGCTGTTTTACAGATGAGGCAGGCAGCAGTTAAGTGGTTTGCTCAGTCACACAGCTAGTAAGTGTCTAAGGGAGATTTTGAACTCAAGTCTTTCTGACTCCAGGTCTAGCACTTTATCTACTGTACTACCTAGCTGCAATGCAATTCTTCCCTCTACTAGGTGACATAATCAAGAGTTGAATGAAACAACTAGTCACCTGTTCATTTTAAAAAGTGACCCTCACTTCTCTAAAATAACTTCTAATATATTACAGACCCCCTGATCACCTCTTTATAAATGTTGATTTATTAAACTTGTAAATGCCTTATCAGATTGTTCCAGCTAAGAATGATTAGCAATGAGGTGATTTCAGTAATGCCAACTTATATTTGTATAGCACTTCACCAATATAAAATGCTTCATGTATTATCTATTTTTGATTCTCACAAGAAAGTAGGTAGTACAAGTCTCCTCATTGCCATTTTATTTAGATGATTGAGGCTCAGAGCAGATAGGTAACTTGCCCCAGGTCACAAAGCTGATAAAAGAAGAAAACCAGGATTAAACTCATGTCTTTTAAGTCCAATTCATTTCCGTTATTCTAAAATACTTCTCTAAATCCTTACTATTTTAGCCTGAACTATAAAAATAACGAGAACCAGAGTAGGAGGAAAAGAAGGAAACAGAAAATTAGCCTACATCCTAATACTTAAATGACAGGATATAACAACCTGTCCCTGGACTGATCCTACAAGAACTCCTTAAAAAAAAAAAAAGATGATAAGCATCGCATACTACTACTACTACTAATAATAATAATAATAATAATAATAATAATAATACTCACATTTGTGTAACAGTCTAAGTTTTGCTAAGTTATGTATGATCTCATTTAATCCTCACCCTTCAAGTCTCAAGGTCTTACCATGTGAGTTGCTATAGCACCCGTAAGTCCCCTAGGCTTTCCCATCCACTTTCTGCTAACCCCCCCTGTACAAATTTCCTCACTAATTAAAATGTGAGGTCCTTCAGAGTATGTACTATCTCACTTTCCTGTTAGCTATTTGTGTCTCAGGGCTTCGGACAGTGCTTGGCACATAGTAGGTGCCAACAAATTATTTTTCATTTATTCATTATCCTCATTTTATAGGTGAAAAAACTGAGGGAAACAAAGTGATTGCCTTGGGTCACACAGGTATTAAATGTCAGAGGATTTAAACTCAGTTCTTCCTGAATCCATATGTGTGCGTGTGTGTGTGTGTGTGTGTGTGTGTGTGTGTGTGTGCGTATAATAAAAAAGAGGGAGGAATCATTATTAATAAAGTAATATTGTTCCAATTGTTGTTCATAATTATTGCAGCCTGCCATTCTAGAGAATTATTGATTTTGAAATCAAGAGCAAATAGAACAAATCATATCTTATATCTACACACAAAACTGTATTTTCAGTTGTCACCAAGTGACCTTTCATGTGTTGTCAAACAGCGGTTTTGACTAACCTTTTAAAAATTCATCTTTTTTGAATGTTTCCAATAAATAGCTAACATTTTCTTATACTGTAAGAAATCAACATTTGATGGAGCATCTAAGCACTGATTTTATAGCCAATGTATAAAAGCCAATATATAGAAAGGAGAAACAAGAAAAAGGCACATACAAGGAGAAAGAAGTGAAACCTACTAAGTAGGGTTGAAGAACAGGAAAAGGATAGTATGGTACCAAGCTCAATGATATATTATTTAATGGGTTCCAATTGCCTCAGAAATTTAACACATATCAAAGTAAACTCTACAGACAAAATGAATCTTAAAGATTATGTGAAAGATGTGTGTTATGGTTGGTAATAGGTTGACAGAGAATTTGAGACAGACACTATGATTACTTAAACATGCTTAGAGGTGAGGTATCAGTTCACGCCCATCAGATTGGCTAAGATGACCAAAATTTAAAAAAAAAAAAAAGGAAAATGACAAATGCTGGAAGAAATATGGAAAAATAGATACATTCAAGCACTATTGGTGGAGCTGTGGAGTAGTCCAACTGTTCTAGCAAGCAATTTGGAAATATGTCCAAAAATTATTAAACTATGCATACCCTTTGTTACAGTGATGGTTCTACTAGATTTATACCCCAAAGAGATTAAAGAAAGAGGAAATCAACCCAGATATATGAAATAATTATAGCAACTCTTTTTATTGTGACAAATAATTTAAAACTGAGGGGATACCCATAATTGGGGTATCAATTGGGGAATGACTGAACAAGTAATGCTATGTAAATGTGATGGAGTACTATTTTGCTTTAAGAAATAATAAAGGAGATGGTTTCAGAAAAATCTAGGTAGATTTGTATGAACTGATGCAAAGTGAAGTGAGAACAAGAGAACAATTTACACAGTAACATCAATATTGTAAAGATATTCAACTTTGAAAGATTTGATAACTCTGATCAAAACAATGAGCAACCACAATTCCAAAGGACTTGTGATGAAAGATGCTAGCCATCTCTAGATGGAAAACTGATGGTCTCCAAGTGCATACTAAAACATATTTTCTCTTATTTTTCTTGCTTTTCTTGTGGGGCACATGGCTAATGTGAAATTACACTTTTTTGATGGGTTTGTTTTTCTTGCCTAATTGATGGTGATTGGCAAGAAGTAGGCAAGAGAGAGGAAAGAGAGAAGGAAGAGAGAGAATTTAAAACTGAAAATAAAATAAAAATTTAAAATGCACAGAGGTAAGTATGAGAAAGGAATCAGGATAAATCACAGGCTATTCATACATGTAAAATAACGCACATTTTTGTTATAGTTGCATATTTATAGCCTTAATATAGAGCAATAAAAGTAGTAAGAGCAAGCCCAACCTTTCATCCTGTGACACATACCTTTCTTTTGCTAGATCCACAGAATTGTCTATGTACTAAGTGGACTTCTAGGGCTCTGAAAGATTTAACACAACAAATACAGGGGCAGATTAAATACTTGGACATCATTCAAGAAGTAATATACCCCTCAAAAAGGATTTCATTGGTTTTGTGGTCAATAAAACAAGGACTAATACTACCCATTCATTTTCATTTCTTTTTATTATTATTTTTTGTTTTTGTAGCTAGGCAATTGGGGTTAAGTGACTTGCCCAGGGTCACACAGCTAGTGAGTATAATGTGTCTGACGCCGAATTTGAACTCAGGTCCTCCTGACTCTAGGGCCCGTGCTCTATCCACTGCACCACCTAGCTGCCCCTTCATTTTTATTTCTGAGGACTGTTTACAACCCTTTCCTAGACCCTGAGCCCGAGAGGCAGTCAGCAGGAGTATTAAACAAGCTAGATTTGGAGTTAGAAGGCCTAGATTTGAATCTTAGCTCTATTACTTACTACCTGCATGACCTTGAGCAAATCACTTAAATTCTTTAAGCCTCTGTAAAATGGGAGCTGTGGACTCCATGACCTCTCAGATCCCTTGCAGCTCTGCATCTTGTGATTCTGAAAGATAGGAAATATGATGTGCTAGATAATCTCACAATGATATCATCGTGATATAAAGGCACTGAGAGGCAGCATGGTACAATGAGCCCGATTAATAGGATCATAGATTTAGAGCTGTGGGGACAGCTAGATGACCCAGTAACTAGAGCACCGGGCCTGGAGTCAGGAAGACCCATCTTCCTCAGTTTAATCTAGCATCAGACACTTACTGGTTGGGTGACCCTGGCAAGTCACCTAACCTTTTTCCCTCAATTTCCTCATCTGTGAAATGAGCTGGAGAAGGAAATGACAAACCGCTCCAGTATCTTTGCCAAGAAAACCCCTGAATGACTGAACAACAACAACAGATTTAGAACTGGGAGGGATCTTAAAGTTACCTAGTACAACCCTTTCATTTCATATATGAGAAGAGCGAAACCCAGAAAAGTTAAGTGATTTGCCAATAACATAGCTAGGATTAATACTCAGGTCCTCTGTCTCCATGTTGCCTCCTGGCTTAATGATCTAGCCTCCAATAAAGGAAGACCTGTCTTCAAGTCTCACTTTTGACACATACTGGCCAGTGGACAACCTCTGAATACTTCCTTATGTGCCTCAAGAATTTCCTAAGACATAACACAGTGAAAAAGAGAGCTGGGTTCAGAGTTAAAAGCCTGGGTGCTAATCTTTTCAATTATTTATTTAATATTTTCCCCCAATTAACATGTAAAAGCAATTTTTAACATTCTTTTTTTTAAAGTTTGAGTTCCAAATTCTCTCTCTCCTTTGCCCTCCCTCCACTCATTAAGAAGGCAAGTAATTTGATATAAGTTATACATGTATAGTAACATAAAATATATTTCCATGTTAATCATGTTGTGAAAGAAAACACACAAAAAAAGGAAATAAAAATAGTTAAAAAAAAAAAGGCTGGATCCTAATCAAAAGTCCTAGTACTAATCAGAAGCCTAGCTTACTGCTTACTACCTATCTCCCTAAGCCTCAGTTTCCTCATCTACAAAATAAAAGGGTTGGACTACATGACCTCCAAAGTCTCTTCCAGATCTATATCTATAATCTTATAATCTCATAGCATTTATCTGTACTCCCACACTTGGAGTCCTTCCCACTGATAAAACCACTAATGCTTTGTTTATTGTCAAAAATTGGTATAAAGACAAATTGTTGATGTTGTCTCTTTGGAGAAATGATTTTATATTTTGGAAGTTTGGAGTAACATAAGTATCTATCTTACTAAGTAACTTTCATTTGTAAACCTATACCAAACAGTCATCACAGACACAGAAAAGTTACTATTCACTTGTATTTTACAATACCACAAAAAAAAAAAGATAGAAGGACTTCAAATTCTGGAGTCATAGGCTGTTAAAACCAAAAGAGTTCTTAGAAATCAGTAAGTCAACTCTATCATTTTACAGATAAAAGAAATAGATGACCAAGAAATGCTAGAAATGAGTAGTTATTCTATATATAGCATTTCAAAGTATAGTATAAAATTAATTATTTAATTAAAATTAAGGAGAGAGTTCAAATGAATTATGATAAAAATATCATTGGACTTCCTCATACCATTTTCTATTTTAAACTTGAAGAAAAACAAGTTTCTTTTGTTTCTCCAAATGTGCATTTGGCAAGGGAATCAGAAGAGAGAGGTAATGTGAGAGATTTTTAGTCTGTCTTCCTACAGAGCCAGTATAGTCTTATTAGGAAGACATAGAGGCTTCGAAAATGAAGAGATCAAGGTGATTGAAGTGTGAGCTTCAATTTTTAGTTTCTAATAGCCTAGAGGCTAGAGAGAAAAATAGCTATGCTTGTCACCAGGGGGCAAAAACCTGGCTTAATTTTCATTTGTTCCATTGTCACTTTTATAAGGCTTCATTGTTTTAGATAGTGAATATAAGATTTATGTGTCTCCCTAGGAGGCTTGGACAGGTACAGATTTTTTGTTTTGTTTTTTGATAGACTGGCAAAGGAGTAAAAAAGACCGTGTGGAAGATGGCTTATAATATCAGCAGAAATTCAATTCAGGACCATTAAAAATCAAGAGAAATTACCTTGTAGGAAGATAGCCCTGTGTGGTGATACATAAAAATAGGAACCTAATGAATCTCTGGCACTCAAAATTATGCTTCTCTATTAAACCTTCTAAATCTGAACAAATGGCATAATTGTTTTTTCTTCCATCTTTGTGGAGTCTTGAATCTATCAATTTTAAAGTGACTTTCAAAGTTTAAAAGTGATTCTCATAGATGAATGTGGTAGACAGACTACTAAACTTGGAGTCAATTAGACTTCCATTCATATCCTGCCTGTGATGCTTGCTAACTGTGGAATAAAAAGCAAGTCATAATCTCTCTGAGCCTCAGTTTCCTTCACTATAAAAAGGAGTTGACCTGCTTACCATGTAAGATACTTTCCTGTTCTAAATATGTGTATTTATGAACATTTTAGGCTTATGTGAAATGTGAGAAACACTTTTGGTGGGTTTTGATTTTACCTACCACAAAGTGGAAGGCATATCTGAAAAAAAGTCTTAAAAATTAATTTCCCAATACATATGCATATGTATGTATGTGGGCATAACTATTTCTCTCCTAAGGTAAAGATAACCTCAGATGTACTTCCAAGATGCTTGGCTTGGCCGCCATTGAGAACCATTAGTTTGTTTGCATTCTTAGAAAAAGAGATGGTATATGATGGAAATCATCATCATTACATGCCCTTTGAATATTGTTCCTAGATAGAGAAAAATCTAAAATATTTCATTTTCCCAAGTTTTAGTACTATCTGAATTTTTTGTACATAAATTGAATCATTCACGATTTCAGTAATTTCAGTAATTGAGTTGTCAATGTCATCTTTGGGACAAATGATCTTGCTCTAAGATTATTTTTCAAAGATGGCTTTGCAAAGAACTAATAACTAAGGCACTGTCCATTAAGTGGAGAATGCCTGAACAATTTATTGTATTTGAATATATGGGATGTTATTCTATACTATTTAATGCTATTGTGCTGTAAGAAATAACAAAAGAGATGGTTTCAGAGAAATTTGAAGAGAGTTCTATGAACTGATTTGAGGGAAGTGAGCAGAACCAGAAGGAAAAATTCATGCAATTCATGTCAAGACCAACAACTTTGAAAGATTTAAGAACTCTAGTTATGATTAACCAATGCTATAGCCACTGCAGAAATAATTATTCTTGCTTGGCTATTACTATCTACTACAAAGGTTTTCCTTATTATTTTAATAAGGTGTTGAGAGTGAGAGAAAATGGATTTTTATTGGAAAATAAAATTTGATCTAATTTAAATAAAATTTAATTTAAAAGATGCCTTTGACTATGAAACAGTTAGGAATTGGTTTTTTTCCCATATCTCTAAAAATCAATCAATAATTAATTTAAGAGAAATAAAGTATACTTATACTTCTGTATAATGCCTACTTTGTTCTAGGCACTGTGCTAAGTGCTTCATATGAATATTATCTCCTTTGAAACTCACAGTAACCCTGTAAGGTAGGTGCTATTATTATTGCCATTTTATAGCTGAGACAAATGGGCATTAAGTAACTTGCCCAAGGGCATAGAGCTAATAAGTGTCTGAGGCCAAATATGAACTGAGGTCTTCCTGATTCCAAAATCAGCACTCTATCCACTATGCCACTTGCTGCCTCAATTTTAAGCAATGCTTCTGTGTCAGGTACAATGCTAAGTCGGGGGACACAAACATTTTATTTTTAAATCATAGTTCCAGCCCTCAATTAGCTTACTTTCTATTGTCAGAAAACATGTATACATATATCAGTAGATATAAAATTATAGTAATTATGCAACATAATTTCAAGTGGAGAGGTACTAGTAGCTGGGAAGATTGGGAAAAGTCTAATAATATAGGAAGTAGTGCTTAAATAGAGTTCTATAGGATATTTATTTTAATGTTGGTGATTTATCCTCTCTCCATTTCTGTTCACTCGATCAGTAAAAAATATTTATTAAGCATCTATTCTGTGGTAAGCAATAAAGAAAATGGTGGTAAAGGATACAAAAGAAGTAGAAAAGACCTTCAAGGAAGTTAGTATTTCGTTGAGTTCAAATCGAATTTGTTATTCCTTATTGTACAGCTCTGACATATAACCTAAACTCTTATCAAATCTTTGGCCTTTTTTTTTTCTTTTTTGCTTTTTGGTGAGGCAATTAGTGTTAAGTGACTTGCCCAGGGTCACACAGCTAGTAAGTGTCGACTGTCTGAGGCCAGATTTGAACTCAGGTCCTCCTGACTCCAAGGCTGGATTCTATCCATTGAGCCACCTACGTGCTTCCAAAGCCTTAGCTTTTAACCATTCTTTTCCCTTATGCACACCCCTTGGCCTGTCTAGTCTAAATGTGAAATTGCCTAACTTCTCCTCCTACTTATCATTTAGCGTTGAGCCTTTAAGAATGTAAATACAACAAAATCTCATTAATTCAGAAAATTTGGGTAGACTGTCAGTGCACATTATCGAAAAATTTTAATTAAGGAATAGAAATTGCTCAATAAATACTTGATTGATTTTTAAAAAGAAATTAGATTTAATTCAAGTTCTTACTAAACTAATATCGTTCCCACCCTCCTTCCTGCTTTAATTCTGCTCTGTTGGACTTAGCCCAACTACTGGAATTGTGACATTTTCTATAAGCTTACTCTTCTGGGTAGATGTAATAATGCCAGTCAGACTTCAGTAAAGAGCATATCCAATAGGCAAATGGCAAGTTTCCAGGAGTCTATTGCTAAGTAAATGGTTGGCATCATCTCTGACTGTGTGACAGGTTTTGCTGCCTCTAACATTTGAAAATGACTTCTCCATGACAAAACCCACTTGTGGCATACACCACTAGATTACTAGAAGGAAAAGTGTTGATTATGGGGAATTTGTCCAGTCCCAGATAAAAAAACACTTATATAGCTGTCCTCAAAATTAACTTTTTGAGTTTTTTTGATGAGACAATTGGGATTAAGTGACTTGCCCAGAGTCACACAGCTAGTGAGTGTTATGTTTGAGGTCTCATTTGAACTCAGGTCCACCTGACTCCAAAGCTGGTGTTCTATCCACTGCACCACCTAGCTGCCCCCAAAATCAACTCATTTTTAAAAAGATAATTTAAGCCCAGGGAAATAGTGCTACTCTGGAGCAAACTTTTTACCCTGTGGACATTCAGTTATTGTCAGCTGATAATGAAGGGTCAGCTAGGTGACACAGTGTAGAGTGCTGGGCCTGGAGTCAGGAAACCTCATCTTCCTGAATTAAAATCTGGCCTCAGACACTTAGTAGCTGTGTGACCCTGGGCAAGTCACTTAACCCTCTATATCTCAGTTTACTCATCTATAAAATGAGCTGGAGAAGGAAATGGCAAACCAATCCATTATCTTTGCTAAGAAAACCCCCAAATGGAATCACAAAGAGTAGGATGTGACTGAACCAAATCAACAGCAACAATTAAACTA
This sequence comes from Phascolarctos cinereus, assembly GCF_003287225.1. Classification (NCBI taxonomy): domain Eukaryota; kingdom Metazoa; phylum Chordata; class Mammalia; order Diprotodontia; family Phascolarctidae; genus Phascolarctos; species Phascolarctos cinereus. The sequence continues at coordinate 228,300,086 of NW_027556098.1, forward strand.
GAGTCAAAAGATATGGTCAGGATCAGACTATCAATGACCATGATTTCAGACATGTACCAGGGTAAAAAAAAAAAAAAGATACCTACCCATCTCTTAACAGTATTTTGAAAGTATACAAGATAATCACAAACAATCTAAATAGTTTCCCAAAATTTGCCTGCTCAAGAAAATTTTCAATAGCTATACTTATTACTCTGCCTTTTAAAAACTTTGACGACCTATTTGCAAACTCACCTTTCCAGACTTTGTGTACATTACTCCTCCTCCCACACTATGGTGCAGCCAAACTGGCCTTCTAACTGATCTTCATATGTGACATTCCATCTCCTCTCTCCAAGCCTTTTCTCTGGCTATCTCTCATACCTAGAAAGTATTCCCCTGCCCATCTCTATCTTGTAAATGCCTTTAGTTCCTATAAAACTCTACACAAATTTCACATTCTACATCAAGTTGTTACTTATCCCAGCTACTGATGATTCCTTCTCTCCAAATTACCATATAGTTGTATTGTGTATTCTTATATGTGGATGAATGAATAGAAGCATGAATGCGTTGTCTTTACCAATAGAATGTAAGCTCCTTGTAGGTAGGGGCTATTTCATTTTTATCTTTTATCCCTGGTGCCTAGATCCCAATTACTATATTAGTACCTCTTAATAAATGCCTACTGATTGATTTGTCTGTCACCTTCTTTCTTAATCCAAAGGGCATAGTTTCTCCTTATCTTGTCCACTTGAAAAATGGAACTCTTATTGATACTTTTCCTTACTTCTACCCCTAATATATATTTATTCTTGAAATGTCTGTACATAAAGTAAATAGAAGACCTCACTACTTCAGACTTTTCAGGGAAATAGTGCAAATTATACTCTATAGGTGGTACTTAAATACCTAATTGATTTTTAGTGAAATATAGTTTTATAACTTCTAATCACAGTTTTTATCAAATGAAACTAAGTATTGTCTTCCTGTACTTGGTATAATGAGTTGTTTCACATCCTATTTTAATTAAAATATAATTTTTGTAAGTGTATCTTTCTTAAGGGTTTAAGTGCACCTAAAAAGAACTTACACTCACATTATTAAAAATTTCCTCAGCTGTGCTCAATGACCTTTACTAGCTACTAGAGCTACGAGAAAAAAAATAAATAGACCCTGCTCTCAAATATTTTACATTTTATTGGGAAGGGGAATCCAACATTTATATAGATAAGGAAGTACATACTAATTTGAGGAGAGAGAGAGAGCTCACTAATAATCAAATCCTTCTGCATTGCTTATGTACCTAAAGTAGTTTGTTCTTTTATTAAAAATTTATCCAACAATCTTACTTATAATAATAATAATAGCTAACATGATACAACAATAACTGTTCCATTTAATTCTGAGTGCTATTTCCACTTTATAGATGAGGAAACTGAGCCTGAGAAGTGAAATGACTTGCCCCAAAACACACAGCTAATATATGTCTGAGGCAGAACTCAAACTCAGGTCTCCCTAACTGCAAATCAGTGCTCTGTTCACTGTGGCTCCTGCCTGCCCACTAGCTAGATAATATAATAATAAGTTTCAAATTAACTCTTCTCTGTACTCTCCTAAAAAAAAAAATCCAAATTTGCATAACATTGAGTTTTGCTGTCCCTTAGTGGCCATCTATATCTTAGTTTAATATTTCTATTCTTTTTCTATTTCTTATTCATATCAGTAGATCTGTCTTAAGCTGATGGCAGGAAGCAGGTCTATGTCTTTCTTTTTGTAGGATGTTAAGTATAAATGCACTGTGCCATATCCAAGTAGGTTCTTAATAAATATACATTGAGGGGCAGCTAGGTGGTGCAGTGGATAGAACACCAGCTCTGGAATCAGGAGGACCTGAGTTCAAATTTGACCTCAGACACACAACACTTACCAGCTGTGTGACTCTGGGCAAGTCACTTAACACCAGTTGCCTCGCCAAGAACAAACAAATGAAACCCTGCAAAATAAATAAATGTGCATTGATTATCATCAAGACATTCATACCAACCATCACTGAATCCTTGTCTCTGGAATTTAATGTATTGATGCAATGATGATGATCCTAGCTGGGGACATCTTCACCTAGAATTGTAGTTATGTTCTCAGCCACCCCAGCCCCAAACTTCAAACAAAAATAGTTCAAGGATGTAGATAAGTGACAGGAAGTCTGGAAGAAGAAAGGTAGGATAGGTAGCTATATGATATGGTAGATGTCACAAAGTAAAGGTTTGGGAAGAATAAAATTCCCCAGAACATAATTCCCTCAGGTTACCTATAACTGTAGGAAAGCTGAGCCCAAAATGCTACATGGAATGCAGGAACAGTGAAAGTCCAGCACAACCAAGTGATGTGGGGTTTGCCACTTACTAGCCTATGATCTTAGGCAAATGAAGTCATTTCTTTCTGCCTAAATTTCCTTGTAGGTAGAAAGGTGGTAACAATACTTTTAGCACTAAAATAAAAAGGTTACACTGAATACTCTAAAATGCTATGCTCCTAAGAAAATGCCTACATGCTTCAGCGATCTCAGCTCTGTTCCTCTCTTTCCCTACACTGCCCATCCTCTAAGTCACACTACAAATTAGTACAGTTGTCACCTGTATTGGTGGTTCCTGAAAAACCAGTATGATGGCAGCCTTGCCTGGTTGTAGAGCACCAATAAGATTGGTGTGACTATAGTGTGAGATTCACACTGCCAACATTTGTGTGGCTTAAACATGATTTTGAAAGGGTTAAGGAGGAAGAGGGTAAGACAGACTGGTAGTGAATTATGGAGATCACCAAATCTCTGAGAGGAGAGGTCAAAGATATGGCATATCTTCCCAAATCGCTAGATGGTAAATCCTTAAGAAACTGGAAGACCCCACTCGATTCCTTCCATTTGGTTTCCTTCTATGAGTTCTATTTTGGAAATGCTGAATGTGAGGTGACTGTAAAACATCTAGGCGAAGATATCTAATAGGCAATTGGTGATGGGGGTCTGGATCTCAGGAAAGTTGTTCAGTTTACACAAGGAGGTTGTCTGCCACTCAGCCCAGGGTTTCAAAACCAGACGGAAACTACAGGGAGTCTCTGTTGCCATCTGGCTTAATGGTCTTCCTGGCCAAGCTCGGTGAGCCACAGCTCAGCTTTGAAAAGTAATTATTATCAATTTTGCCCAATTCTGATCAATCTGATTGCACTGAAAAAAAAAACCTGGTAGCCTCTACATCCTCAAAAAAGGAATGCCGCATGATTTGGGCATACTGCATACTGTTTCAATGGTAGCCTAGTCCATTAAATTCAAAAAAGTCTTTCTGTTTCAATTACACTCATTCAGTTTCTCTGAATCTTACTGGAAGGATGAAATGGAAGGACCTATAGTACTTCCTCTTGTCCTTCTTCCTAAGAGGATGCTCCCACTTCACTAACCCAATGACTTTCTGATTAGTCCTCTGTTTCAAAGTGCTAAGCGGAGTAAATATAACCAGACCAAACTAGAAAATATTTTTTTTTTGTGAATTTAGTTCTGCTTTTGCATTAATTTGCATCTACGGAAAAATTTTAGGTGTCTGTAAATGTCCTGAAACTAAATTTTAAGTTAAATTAATATATTTATAATAACAATATTGAATGACACTAAAAAAATTGTCAAATTCATTTTTCTTTTACATATCATGATTGATATTCAAGTTAATCATAATATTATTATTATTACATGTTTCCCTTTTTTTTTTTTAAGATTGGGTCTCTCTATCTTGTTCAAAGGCCTGATCTTACTATCCAGATCAGCTGGGGAGCTCTCTGGACTTGGTTAGCATGGACACACAAGATGCCATTCCTCTCCCCACCCCCACCCCAAACACACCACTTATGTATATGAGCCTCTTGTAAAGATTTTCTATAGATGAAAGAGTAGGAATATAGATCAAGTTGTTGATGTTTTCAAAGTTACTTTTTTTTTGTATTAATAAGGTCTACAATTATTTTCCACACTTTTTGGTACCTTATATATGAATTTCCTCAATGTCCTTCCCTATCTACCTTTTATCCAATCTATCTCTTTTCTCTCTTTCTTTAATACCATTTCTGCCTCCCCTATAGTCACATTCAAGACCAGGAAGTTACAATCTAAGTGTGGTGGTTCAACTGTCCTCAACAATGAAAAGATTGTTACAGTAATCTTTGTAGATCTTTTTCATTATTTTCCATTTGCTTTCCTTCTTATTTTTGTCTTTTAATACCCGTGGAGTGCCTGAGTCGAATCTCTTACCAAGCTTTATTTAAATTGTTTTAACAATCCACTGCTTTAAGAGATGAGGTTACTCATAATCATCTATCATCTTCCTTTTTAAAATTTTACAAGAGTCTACATTCTAAACTAGTATTACTTTTGGCCAGCATTCCCCCCACATAAGAAGTAAGTCAAATGTCTGCTAAGATATTTTCTGAGGTTTTTTTGGATCTCTTGTTATGGCAATTAATTTACATTGGTTAAGCTTAAATTTAAATTGGTTAAAAAGAAACATTGTTGCATAACTTTGCTGTATAAAATTATTACTATAATCAATGTTGATATTTAATTTGTCCATTCCTATTTTTCGTTGTCAATTACTTGTTTAGACAGTTCATGATAGAACTGTTCCAACCATACAGTAAATCCTCATTATTGTGATTTATTTTTGATGTTAACTAGAGTTTTTCTTTATTCTGACAAGTTGGTAGTCCGACTACATACAGACAGCCAATTCAGGGATAATTTCAACATCAATAACAAGTCCTTTCCTGCCTGTTAATATGATCTATTCCATTTCTGCAATGCTATTTGGGGCTTACCACATTCAACATGTACCAATTCACTTCTCAAAGTGTTCATGATAGAAAGACATGAGGCTTTTGTGTAATGTACAAGTTTTGGGGTTTCTCTCATCCCTTCTTCCTGAATGATGCTTTTCTGTATTCTTTTGTTATACCTATCTTTCTCACCTTTGCATTGAAGTCAAGGTTTAATTTGGAGGACCTATAGAGTTCTTTTTGAATTTCTCTACCTATACAACCACAGTTTCTGTGGTTGTGTAAACTGTGATTATTTAATTGTGTTTTTGTAAATATTTAGCACTTATACTGGATTGCAAGGTGGCCAACAATCTCATAAAATAATATTTCTTGTTGCCTTTGGGGGTCTGATAAAACCATTTCCGCCATCTGCTTTCTCAACACCAACAGGTACTCAGGTACTTTTGAGTCATCTTTCCATTTGGCCATAACTTCTTTCTTTCTTCTAGTTTCACTTACAGTGAAATTATCAAGATCAGTATGTTCTACTCCTCTACCTCTCGTCTTATAGCATTGGTTCTCACTGGACACCATCTACTAAGGAGCCAAACCAAGAGTGAACAGCCAAAGAGAAAAGTGTGGAGGCTCTGATTACTTGTACCTTTTGAAAGCATCTCCAGTTCTAGCTCCATGGCCAATCCAAAAGGTTTCTCCTAAACATGTGGTTAGCAAACTTTATCTAGTTACGGAATGTTTACCCATGTCAATCTCTCCCAGGCATTTCTCCTACACATCATCATAATTCTCTCAGAAGCAGGCTCCCCATCATCTCTCGCATGGGAAGATATTATTGGAAGCTCTCTGCACTATATTCCGGTCCCTATTAAAGAGAATAATAATAAAAAATAATAGTCAGCCTATGGTGTAGTGAGATGTGCCCTGGCCTGGTTGTTGAGAGACCTGTGTTATTGTCTTAGCTGCATGTTCCTAGCTCCTATCCACTATAGCACAAAATTATCCTAGTAGTGTTTTTTTTCCAGTAGTGTTAACTGTGTCTATACTCTGGAACCATGTGTCAACTTGAAAATAGACAAAAGAGACTCCTTGGAAAACATATACACAAAACATCCCGAAGTGTTCCTTTTGCACTCAGGCAGTACACAGTAGCTTAGTGCATCATTCTCTCAACCAATTAGGAGTCATATGCACACATAAAACTTCCCAATCCACCTTGGTGGAGGTGTAACATTCATAAAATCATTGACCAGCTGGAGAACAGTCAGAGGAAGGCAATGAGGATGGTGAAAGGATGTAAAATTGTGCCAAAGGAAGATCAGTGGAATTAATAAGGCATATTTAGCCCATTGAAGAGAAGATATGAGAGATGTTGTCAAATATTTGGAGAATTTTCATATGGCAGAGGAATTAGACATTTATTGCTTATCTGCTTACACTCCACCCCCAATCTCCTGCAAAGAACTAGGTGAAAATTAATGAAGACAGAATTTTCTTCAATATAAGGGGCAAATTCCTAAAATCTGAGGTCCACTATAAGGGAATGTGCTATCTGTCCTTCTTCTCCTCACCCCCTGCCAATACCTTCAGGCAAAGGCTGGTTAACTATTTGTGAGTGATAAAAATGACTTCTGCAGACACTTCCCCAACAGAAATTCTGTGATTTTTCAAGATTCTAGATTCACAAGGTTGATGGCACAAATACTTTTTTTTACTGAATTTAATCGCAAAATATATGGCTTTTCTTTTTGCTTAAAACTGGCATATTATTAGCACTATTCTTATGTCCTGATTAAATTCATTGGGTGGAGCTCACAAACTGATTTAAGTTAGGAGGGAGTGATTTTTCTGGACGTAAACGGAGAGTTGGCAGGGGGAAAAGACCAGAATTATTGGTACATGAATATGTTTAAGAAAGAGTGACTTGAGGTTGAATTAACTAAGCTGTGAACTGTGAAAAACAAATGAAATAGGAATTGTGAGAATAAACTTGTACATGCATAATTTCTCCTAGAAGAGGAAAACGAGGTACAATCAAGTGATGTCCCATGTCAACCACCAGGTGGCACCATGAGTCCAGGGCAGTATGCAACTATTAGCGATTCATTATGTACAAAATTTAGAAATCAAAACATCTCAATTTTCAGAAATTCAGAAATTTATGGAGCAACTTATAAATGTGCTGAATGTCTCCATTTCTGAAAATAAAGCTTAATATCTAAAATATTTTGACTTGGAATTTTTCTCTCCCATCCATACTGACTGGCAGTAAAGCCCAAGAACAGCGTGATACAAAGGAGTGAGTACTGGATTTGCAGGCAAAGGATCTGGGTTCAAATCCGCACTCCTCTGCTTGCTGCCTGAATGACAACATTGAGCAAGTCACTCTGTCTAGGCCTGTTTTCTCTTGTGAATTCAGTCAGTCAGCAAGCATTTATGAAATGCCAGCTCTGTGCTATGAAGTGTGCAATATGCTGGGGATTCAAAGAAAACATAAATGTCCCTGCCCTCAAGTAGGTCACATTCAAATAGGGGAAACAATATGTACGTACAACATACAGATAGGCTAAATTGGGGGGAAGGTACTAGTATTAAGATGAGAGGGCAGGTAAGAGTGAGGCAGCTAGGTTGCACACGTCAAGCCTGGACAAAAAGACATCTTCAAATCTGTCCTCAGACCATTCCTATCTGTGTGACCCTGGGCATGTCATTTAACCCTGTTTGCCTTAGTTTCTTCATCTGTAAAATGAGCTGGAGAAGGAAATGGCAAACCACTCCAGTATCTTTGCCAAGAAAACCCCAAACAGGGTCACAAAGAGTCAGAAGTGACTGAAATGACTGAAATTTACAATATAGCATGAGATTACAACACATGCACAGACTAGCACATTGCAATGCAAATGGGGCAAAGTCATCTAAATCCCAGGATCATAGAATCAGAACTGGAAGGGACCTTAGAGGCAATGTACTCTAATTCTCTCATTTTACAGAATAGGAAATTGAGACTGAGAGATGCTAAGTGACTTGCGAAGGTCATGCAGATAGTGTCTGAGACAGGATTTGAACTCAGATCTTTCCTACTTCAAAACCCAGTGTTCTAGAGCCATCTAGCTGCCCCAAAAATGATCTTAGAACCATAAATCTCAAGCTGGAAGGTACTATGCAGGTCAGCTAGTCCAACTTTTCATTTTATAGATTAAGAAATGAGACCCAGAAAGGTTGATTGACTTACCCAAGGTCAGACATGTAGTAAGTGGCTAAGTCTGAATCTGATTGATTGATAAAGGCAAAACAAAACAGCCTCTACCCTCAAGGAGCTTACATTCTAAGAGGGAAAACAACATGTATACAATTCAGTTCAATTCAACAAACTTTTATTAAATGTCTGCTATGTGCTAGTAGATTGGGGACAGAAAACTGTGTCAAAAAACTTTGTGTTGGGGATGCAAAAAATTAAAAAGAAAAAAAACACGGTTCTTGCCTGTAAAGTACTTACATTCTGCTGGGGGCAGGGACATGGAAGAGAGGAGAAACAGAATGGGGATCCACCATCAAGCCCTTTAATCTCTTACAGAGTTTCTCTCTGGATACCTGTAATAAAGCTTCACATTGTTAAACTGCATAATTACTTTGCCTTTATTTAGCACTACAGTATTCGTCAGAGCAAAGTATGATAAATGCAGTGCCTAAAATTAAACTTCTTCCAAATAAAAAGTTTTAAAAAAAAGCATTTGGGGATAGGACAGACTTAATTTGTACCATGTGGCATTTGTTTGGTTTTTTCTTTTAATTTAATCTAAATAGCTGGATGATTAGCAATGAGAATGCCTGTTCAGGATGACAATTTTGCATCTTCTATTGTATTTAGTTGTCACACAATGAAAACCTGAGAGGTTTAAATCTGTTCCTCATGCTATATAATCTATATGATTCACTTTGCTACTGACTAATCTTTCTTATATACAAAAACACAGCTAGCCCATTAGTTAAGTGCAAACCCCAAGTAAAGAATAAATAACAAGCGAGCTTTCTCTACCAACACCTCAGCATGATGTTTAAGAGCTGCCAAAAGCACTGTATAATCTTTTGGATGCCTTAATCGTTCCCCACTGCACTTTTCAAAAGAGAAGAGCGGTTATTAATCCTGGTGCTCTCACAAAATTTTCACAGTAGATCTTCATTGAATAAATAGCGCTGTCTAGGTTACTAAGTATTCAGGTTTTATGTAACACTTAATTCCCAGGTTAAACAAATTGCCATGTGTTAGTAAGGAGGAAAAAAATGTATTTGGTAAAGAAAGCCATATTTTGGCCTGTATTAAACTTTACATTTAATCACTAGTTTAGAAATTAAAAAAAGGAAACTAACAATATGGCCCTTGGGTCTATGATGTTTCCTCTATTTATATGGTATAGTTTGCTTTTCTTTTTATTCCTTAAGATAAATTTTTTTTAATAAATCAACATTTTTTGTTTTAAAATATTTTATTTCACAAATGAATGGAAGAGGATAATTCTCTCTACATGTCAATGAAGCATTTTCTTTTGGTCAGTAGTCTATAAACATGCTATTTATCTTTATAGCAGTAAATATTGTATAACCGTCTAGTCACTGTTTGAAATCAGTTCATTTCCTAGGACATTGCCTGAAAACACTACCAATAGATAGTTCGGATTGGACCTCTCATCGTTAGAACAGCAGAGTGACCGGCATGTGCCTCTTGGCATTTTTCCTTTTATCTCTCTAGTACCTCTTAAAATGTCACAATTTATTCTGACCAATGTGCACCTCACTAGAGGTACAGCTCTATCTATAGGACAGTGCTTTATTTATTGGGTCTTAATAAATTCTAGTTGGATTGGATTTGGTTGGAGAAAGAGAGACCAAAGCTACAGATAATGCAAAAATTATTTGTATTTGATGGTGGAATATGTTTTCACGTGTTCTAATGTTTTGAAGATTCACAGTTTTTTCAACCCAGTTAATAAATTTATTTCATTCAAAGATTTCACGTTACAATGTCCTCATTCTATCCTGGTGCTGTTTTTGTTTCTGTTTTTGTTTTAATATCTTTATGACCTTGGCGAGCCATTTAACATTTCCAATCTTGTTTCCTCATCTGTAATATATGGTGGTAAACTAAATGGTCTCTGAAGTCCCTTCTAGCTTTAAAGTTATGATCCCACTGCCTTATTTTGTGCTATTGTACTTCTAGTTCAAACCTACCCTAAGATAGATGAAATATTTCCTGGCTAGGTAGTTTCTGTTCTCTTTCTTTCTCCTTGTTGTGGTAGCTGTTTTGAACCAGTTCAGCTTCTCTAAGAAATGATGTCAGAGTCAATGTCTTTACTGCTGTTCATTTCCCATTTTTTCAGAACTGATCATTTGAATTTTTAAAGCTGGAATGGAACTGCTATAATTATTTACAGTCTTCTTGTCTTTAGCATCTCTTTTTATTTAGTATTGATTTGAACCTGTGCTTTAATCGATCAGTAATCTGACTAAATCCTAACAACTGATCCTTAAATTGCTCCATGTGTAACCAGTCATTTCTGATCCATTAAGACACTTCCTGTTTTTTAAGACAGTTCATTGTGCTATAGTCAGCACATTTTTAGTATTGCCAACTCACCGGTATGAGGCTCCTAAGTAATCCGCATGCTTTTTTGACCTCTCTGTTTTCTTATTCTCATTATATATGTCCTAACATAATTTTAATAGTGCTCTCCTGCGTCCACTTTCATCTTGAAGTCACCTAGTATCATGTTATAGGCTGGCTTAGTTTGAAGATCTTGTCAAGGTCTTCTAAGAACTCCCCTACTTAAAACCTCTGCACATATGAGGCACCCAACAGGACAACAGGAGTAACATATTTTTCCACGGAGGAGACATATTTACATTCTTTACATTTGCAGGACACTACACATGTGAGCCATCAGCAGCATGATTACAAGTCTGAGGATCCATGATTTGGGAAGTCTGGGCAAATGTAGTGAGAACTATAGTCATCCCTAGAGCTGCAGCTTAGTTTTGCAGTTAGGATGACCAACCTTCTAATACACGCTGCCTATGTGAAATGTACCAATCCCTTACCTTCTCAGTGCCCCCGAGCAATTCTAAGGTGCCAAAAAGTTCCTGATCTGCACTGATAGAGGAAGCTTCTTCCCTATATCAGGCACTTCCTATACGACTGAAATCACAGGTGTACAGTCCAAAAAACCTCAGCAATAGATACTGACTAATTAGGTATCAAGTCCTGAAATAAATCAAAGGCATGAACTGAGACATAAAGTGTCTTTAATTAAGATAACTAGGTAGCAGAATTGCCACCCTGGGTGGCTGTCCAGTGGATTTCTCAACTTTTAAGAGCCATGCAAAAGATTCTTATACCTTTGGGAGAATAGAGGAAGGAGGTAGTATGGGGTAGCAAGGCCTGGTCATGAGACCCCAGTGGCCCATGGCAATCCAACCAAGAAAAAACATTTCATTCTGGCTGTTTTGCCCTTCATGCCATGAAGCCCACTGAAGGGGGCAAGGACACTCGAAGCTGAGATCTAGCTTGAGCTGGGCTCCCCCACAAGGCAAGATCTCAGGATGAAGGGACCTAGGTTATGGTTCAGCTCAACCTAATCAAAAGTAAATATCTTAAGTGTAGGAATGTAAGGACATTACTGAAATTCTGACATTACAAAGATCACTTAAAGGAGTGGCTGTCCATATACATTTGGTATTAACAACTTCCGTCATTATATTAACAATTTTCTGTCACCATTTTCTCCTACTTCAAGGGAGTTTACATCTTAATAGAGGAAAAGAACATACACAAATAACTATAACACAAGTTAGGAGAGTGGAGTGGCATGACAGATGTGAGAAGGGAGAGGTCACTTATAGCTGAGAATCAGAGAAGCTTGTAGGAAGTGGTAGCAGAGGTAGCCCTTGAAGGACCAAAAGGATTTCAACAGATAGGGGAGCCCATTGCAGGTATGGGGGACAGCAAGCACAAAAGTATATCGGTGAGAAAGGGCAGGGCAAGAACAAAGAATGGCAAGGAGGCCACTTTAGTTGTTAAGCAGACTATTTGAAGGGAATGGAACTGACAAGACTAAAAAACATCACATTCTCAGAAAATCTAATAATTGCATGTGATTCTTTGAACCCACTGCCACCTTTTCCACCATTCTGCTTTGTCACTGCATACATGGAAGGAGGCCACGTAAGACTGGAGACCATATTATGTATTTATTTATTTTATAGGTTGCCACAGCCAAAAAATTCATCACTTACTAGCCAATGTTCTTACAAGGCACCTCTCAGAACTAATGAGGCTAGCGTATGAACAATAGTCTGTTATTGGGACCGTACTCAAAGCCTTTCCAGCTTAGCAGAGCCAACATTCCATTGTATTCTATTGACATTGCCTTCAGTTAGTCACTTACCTGTACCCCATGATGAGTTGTGAGAGTAAGACTTTGGTGGGTATGTATCTCTTTGTGCTAGAACATGGATTAAATGGATACTAAGCTCATTATATAACTTTCAACACTTTTCCTTAGTAAACAAACAAATGAAATCAATTCACACTATGAAATTCTGCTGTTGATTTAGCTTTCCCACATGCAAAATATGATGTGAGTGTATGGGAGGAAGAAGGTGGGAAGAATTCTGATTAATTGAAGGCTTTGGTCAAATACATTTGATTAATTGAGATTTAATTGTTAGTGGTAACTAAAATTTGTGACCCTGGCTCCCAAGATACTTTTCTATCATGTTTCTTGGTCCATTACAGGCTCTCCTTTCTTAGGTTTTTTTACTCATGAATCAAATTCAGTTCCATACTGTAAAAATTGAACAACATGTTTACCTAACAGAATTGTAATTAGTCCCCCAAAAGCTACTTCTCATCTGAGTAGTAACATTTGTTATTTATGTTTTTCCATACAGAGAGCATTTGAGAAAAGTTGCCTTTTTATTCTCTTATGAAATATTACCAGAACTAATTTGGAGCAAATCTATCGGGTTTTTATTAAGTTAATCTTGAAAATGTGTGGGTTCTCCATATGTATTTCAAAGTGACATTCAGTGTTGAATATGGTTCAGTGGAAAGTGTGCTTACTTTAGAAATCTGAGCATCTGCTGCCTTTTCCTTTTACTGACTGTGACTCTGGGGGTGAGGGAGGAGAAACCCTGAACCTTCCCCTATTCGTCATCTGTAAAGTAGGAGAGTTCCACTAGAAGACCTCTTAAGATCAGTGTGCCGGTAAACATAGGGCTCTCTGAAGAAAAAAAAATTATAATCACAACAAACTTTTGAGTTTAAACCTCATTATTAACATTTTCCCCCTCACTTTCTTAAGTAATAAGATCACTTACTATTCTAAATATGTGATTCTATTGAGAAATAGTTTGGCTTAGTGGATAGAGGGCAGGTCTTGGAGGTAAGGAGACCTGAAAGTTCAAATCTTCTCTGACACAGACTGGTTGCGTACCCATAGACAAGTCTTCCCTTTTTAGGGTCCAGAACAATAAGACTAGAGCTGAGCAGGTGCTCTGGGTACTGAAATCACATATCTCAACAACAACGACGACGACGGATCCTATTATCAATCATTTAACAGATGATTTTACAGGCTCCCCAGCCTAAACAATAACATTTTACAGATTATTGTTTCTTTCTTTTCTGTCCTCAGGTTCTATCCTTAGGAGCAGATGTCTTGCCAGAATATAAACTACAGACGCCTCGGATCAACAAGTTTACTATATTGCACTACAGCCCTTTCAAAGCCGTCTGGGACTGGCTTATCCTGTTGCTGGTCATATACACTGCTATATTCACCCCTTACTCTGCAGCCTTTCTCCTGAATGACAGAGAAGAGCAGAAGAGAAGAGAGTGTGGCTATTCTTGCAGCCCCCTCAATGTGGTAGACTTGATTGTGGATATTATGTTTATCATAGATATTCTAATAAACTTTCGAACCACCTATGTAAACCAGAATGAAGAAGTGGTAAGTGATCCAGCCAAAATTGCAATTCATTACTTCAAAGGCTGGTTCCTGATTGATATGGTTGCAGCGATACCTTTTGACTTGCTGATTTTTGGATCTGGCTCTGATGAGGTAAGAAGTGCTTTATAATCTTGCTTTCTAAATGGTAGTATTATTAGAACAATAGTCTACTTTTAAAAAGCTTTCGGGAATTTTTTTAACCAATTTTACCTCACAGAAATTTCTATTTCACCTGTAAAATGTAAAATGGAACCATTTTTTATCAGCTAGGGTGAAAAATAAGCATAATTTCTGATTTTTCTAGAAGTCTCTGATGGCTTTTTGAATCTATAGTAACAAAATTTTCTTTCTTTTTTGCCTAAACAATTTAACTTCCAAATCCACATCAATATGTTTGCAAAAAATGAAGTGGTCATCTTTGTTCCTTCCTTTCTGTCATGAAGAGCTTGGGTGGGGGAAGGGAATCATGGGATTGGGGGGGGGGTAGAAAAGAGGGCCAGAACTAAACCACTCTGAAATTTCTCCTTGTGTGACATACTTTCTTTTGAACAATATGGAGGCTGAAGGGAAGCACCCCATGTAGCCCCCATCCCCCCCCTTCTCCAACCCAGCCAAGAGCCCCGCTGTGCACAGAAATGTTGACAGAGAATAGGTGAGCCCCATGCAGTCCTGGTAAAATGCTTCTCTTGGTTGGTGCTTTTGTCAGTATAGGAAGCTAATGTCCTGAGAGCTGGTAATCTTCCCATTTCTAAAATGAGTTAATGTCCTGAAAACTAGGAGTTTTTACCTAATTTTCTATCACAATACTGTTTGGGCTAATTATCACTGTTTTAGAAGTTGCCGATGGCGACAAGAAGGCAGGCCTCCTTGGAGAAAAAAGTTACTAGACCAGAAAAAAAAAATCCTGACCTTTTCCCATTCATGGTTCCCTAGTTATGGTGGTCCAAATGAAAAGAAATGGGTCTCTAGAGAGGAAAAAAACTGTCTTCACCAAGTCCCAGCAAGTTAGCAGGCCTAATGGTAAATCCATATTGGTCATTTACATGAGATTGTTAAGTGAGCAGGCTGATGGAAAATACTTCCTAGATATACTGAATTTAGAGAAGTAACTTGGGGTCTTAGGTAGAAGGCTGGACTCCAAGCTAAGACAACCTGGATTCAGGTCCTGCCTCTGACAAGTCTCAGCTGTGTGACTGTGGACAAGTCATTTAATCTCTCAGTGCTCAAGGCAAATTTCTAAATTGTACAATTTGCTGATCTATGTAAGTGCAGAGAGCTCCCTACACCCATGAGACCACTAGTCTGGAACAACCACAGGAGAGGTGGAATTACAAGAAATTCAGAGTGCCCTTAGACCTCCTTGGGGCATACCATTTAAATTGCCAAAAATCACTCTGCAGAGCTAATGAACTATAGCTAATTAAGATTAGGGGAGGAGGAAGTAAAGTAAGGGAAGTAACAGCTTGAGAAGTTATAACCCTTTTCACTTGCTAGGTCCTTCGGGGTGACCTTTTGACTAAGTCCAAGTTTTATACAACAAATCCTTTTATTAAGGGGATTTGTTCTGTGAAGTTTGGATTCAGTCAACGGGCCACACTTGAGGACCCAGAGGGCCACATGTGGCCTGGAGGCTACAGGTTCCCCACCCCTGCTCTAGGTCCTAGCTATAAAACAATGTAATTGCATGAGTTAAAAGCTCTGAGCTGTAGGCATTATGCACAAAAAGAAGTCCTTACTGAAAAAAAAATGGTACTTGTAAAACCTAACTCAGATTTGTAATAATTTAAACTGGAAGTTTTCTTTAGCATTACCTTTTGAATAAATATACACGGGCTTGGCAGACAACTGAAAAATGTAAATGAGATTACACTGGGGATATTTACCTATTTTAAAAAAGTATAAGAATATTAATTTTCATCCAAATGGTATCATCACATCCTAAGCATTTCTTTATGGAGTTATAGAAATGGTGGTCTTAAGGGAACCAAGACAGCTTTATCAAAACAAGTATTGCTAGAAAAATCTCATATCCATTTTTGACAAGTTTACTAGAGCTCTAACTTTGTGTCGTTGAGAGGCTAAAGTTTACCTAGATTTTAGAAAAACATTTGAAAAAAACTAATTGTTGTTATTCTACTAAATGAGATACTGAGATGTGGGCTAGGTGACAAGTTCAGTAATGTGAATTAATGAAAAGCTGTTGTTCAGTAGTTTTTTCAGTTCTGTTTGACACGTTGTGATTCCATTTGGGGTTTTCTTGGCAAAGACACTGATTGGTTTGCCATTTCTTTTTCCAGCTCATTTTACAGATGAGGAAACTGAGGCAAACAGGGTTAAGTGACTTGCCCAGGGTTACACAGCTAGTAAGTGTATGAGGCCACATTTGAATTATGGAAGATGAGCCCAGCACTCTACCTACTCTGCCACCTAACTGCCTTGAATGAGTGAAAAAGCATTTAATAAATGCTTATTATATGCCAAACACTGGGATACAAATACAAAAAGCAAAGACTGTAATTAGGGCATAGATTCTAATGAGAGCAATTATATACAATGAGGACTGGTGGCCTGGGAAGGACTTTGGTCTGGAAAGTTACTGGGATAGTGATAGAGCTGAAGATGATTGACACACCCTATCTGAAAACAATGCAGCATAGTCCTTAGATCCAGAAAGGTTGAGGGAGGAGGGAGGGTGCGACAAGAGGAGGGAAGGAGAAAAGGCAGATGAGTATTGAAAGAAATGGCCTGATACGAGCCAGCAAGCATTGGTAGCAAAGTGAAGAGAATCATGGCTGAAGATTTTATTCAAATGGTCTAGAAGAAGTAGTTACCAATCAAGACAGCCAGGCCAGGGTGGAACTTATTCTGAGGTGGAAAGAATGACCATGCCTTAAAGAAAATGGCCACAGAGTCTGGACTGATTCATGATGTGAACAATCATCAATGGCTCAGTGCTATGTTTGACCCAAATGTATAAATGGCACACTTAACAAATTTGCAGAAGACAAAGCACTAGAAGGATAATTAACAGTGAATGACAAAATCAGAATCTAAAGAGATCTTAGCAGGCTAGAAGATTGGGCCACATCTAAAAGGATGAGATTTAAAGGAGACAAATATAAAATCTTCAGTACCAGATGAGAATGATGTGGCTGGGCAATAGATTATCTGAAACTAATCTGGAAGGCTAATGCAAGATCAATGTGAGTCCAAAGTATGAAGCAGCAGCTAAAAATACTAAGATGATCTTAGATCATCCTAAGAGAAGCAGAGTGTCCAGGACCAAAGGGATGCTCTGATCTGGTTAGACTGCATCAGAATTACCATGTTTAGTTCTGGACACCATATTAGCAAGTGATTAGGGTAGTAAAGGGATTTATAATCATGGGATGAGGATTGATCAGTAGAACTGGAGTGGTTGACTAACCCTGGAGAAGATAAGGTTTAAGAGGGGCTTGATAAGACCAGGATTTGAAGGGCTGTCATATGGATTAAGCATGAAATTTCTTCTGTTTGGCCCCAGGTGGTAAAACTAGAAGTGAGTAGAAGTCAAAAATTGGGAAATGTGGACTTAATGAAAGGAAAAGCTTTCATAACAATTAGAGCTAACTAAAAATGGAAAATTAAAATGACAGGTAGGTGGCGCAGTAGATGGGGGACCTGCAATCAGAAAGACCTCTCTTCCTGAATTAAAATCTGGCTTCAGACACTTGCTAGTTGTGTGACCTTGGGCAAGTCACTTAATCCTATTTGCTTCCATTTTCTTATCTGTAAAACGAGCTAGAGAAGGAAATGGCAAACCACTCCAGTTTCTTTGCCAAGAAAACCCCAAATGAGGTCACAACGAGTCAGACACAACTGAAATCATGTTTTGGGTTGTCTCAGAAGGGAGTGGGATCACCCTCACTAGGAAGCAAAGGCTAAAGGAGAACTTAGTGGATATGTTGTATGCTGAAAGACTGCTAGAGGGTGGTGTATATTATAGATAGACTTTGTTTATTTATGGGTTAAATTAAATATCCTCTGAGGTCCCTTCTGACACTATTCGTTCTGTAACTGTGATGACAAAATCTTTCTAATTTATTCACTAAAGCAAAGCTTCTCCTAAATCCCTGGTCTACCTGATTATCTGTTAGGGCTTTGACATTTTAACAATATTTGTAATTCAGACGTTCACTGTTTCAAACCAGCTTTCTGCCACATATCTAGCCACCTAAAGCTTCCTTAGTTGACAAAAGCAAAGTTTTACAAAAATCCACTCATTGTCACCTGAGATGAAAGCTTTCCGGTAAACAAAGAGATGACTGACATCTATTTATGTTGTTGACTTTAGGGAAATTTAATTGCAGTTAAGTATGATATGACCTGAAGGATGTTCCAAAATCACTCTCCCTTTTGATCTAAGGTATACATGTCTAGTCTTCCCTTTTTAAAATGCAAACATATTTCTTATGCAAAATAACATTGTAGCCAATTAATGTTTTAACATTTCATTAATTGACCTTTGAAATTAGAGCTCTGAGGAAATGGGAGATAGAACAGAAAATATTTGATGAGGTTATCAACTTTAAAAGATAAAGGGCTTTGGGAGGGCAGATACCTTGTTGTTCAGTTGTATTCAATTCTTAGTGACCCCATTTGGGGTTTGCCAGTTTCTTTTCCAGCTCATTTTACAATTGAGGAAACCGAGGCAAACAGGGTTAAGTGAATGCCCAGGGTCACAACTAGTAAGTGTCTGAGTCCAGATTTGAACTCAGGAATATGAGTCTTCCTGACCCCAGGTCTGGTGCTGTATCCACTGCAGCACCTAACTGCCCCAGATAGACCTTAATGAATCACAGCTATATGTGGCCTTTAAAAGTCAGAGATCAATATAAGTGATTAATCAATAAGCATCTCAAGCATTTACTATGTGTCAGGCACTGTGCTAAGGGCTGGGGATACAAAAAGAAGCAAAAGATAGTCCTGACTCAAGGAGCTTACAATATAATGGCGGAGACAACCTGAAAAAAAATATCCACAAAGTAAGCCATATACAGGATAAATAGGAAATACAGTTAATAGAGGAAAGTCACTAGAATTAAGAAGGGTTGGGAAAGGCTTCCAGTAAATGGAATTTTAGTTGGGACTTAAAGGAAGTCAGGGAGGGCCAGAAGTGGAGTTTATGAGAGAAAGCATTCCAGGCATGGGTAACAGCAAGAGAAAATGCCTGCAGCCAAGAAATGATGCATCTTGTTCATGGAACAGTAGGCCGGGGTCACTGGATCAAAGAGCGTATGGCCGGGAGTAACATATAAGGAGACTGGAAGGCTAGGTTATGAAAGGCTTTGAATGCCAAACAGCATTTTGTATTTGCTCTTGGAGGCAATAGGAAGCCACTGGTGTTTATTGAGTGGGGGTGCGATGACATGCTCATAACTACCCTTTAGGAAAATGACTTCAGTGACTGAATGGAGGATGAATTGCAAAGGGGACAGACTTGAAGTCCACCAGGAAACTGTTTCAATAGTCCAAGTATGAGGTGATTAGAGGCCTCTACCAGAGTGGAGGTGGTGTCAGAGGAGTGAAGGGAACATGTTCTAGAGATGCTGCAAAGGTGAAATCTACAAACCCTGGCAGCAGCTTGGATACCAGAGGGGCTGAAAGAGGAAGGAGTCCAGGATGACTCTTAGATTGTGAACCTGAGGGACTGGGAGAGTGGTATTGGCCTCTACAGTAACAGGAAAGATGGGGGGAGGGTGTTGTTTAGGGAGGAAGATAATGAGTTCCACTTTAGACATATTGAGGTTAAGATGTCTACTCACATCCAGTTTGAAACGTCTGAAAAGCAGTTGGAGGTGCAAGATTGGAAGTCAGCTGAGAGATTGGGGCAGGACAGAAAGACTTCATAATCCTCAGCACAGAGCTGGTAATTAAAGTCCTGGGAGTTAAGGAGATCTTTACTATAAGTATTCTGATGAAGTATGAGAACCCATGAAAGGAGACTGGAAGAGACACTGAAGGATAACAATAACTAACATTTATATAGTACTTTTCCTTAAAGTGCTTTATCTATATTATCTCATTTGATTCTTACAACAAACCTGTGATTTAGGTGCTGTTATTATGCCCACTTTACAGATTAAAAAAAAAAACAGCCTGGAGGTTTAAGTGACTTGCCTAGGGTCACACAGCTAGTGTCTGAGATAGGATTAGAATTCAGATCTTTCTGACTTCTTGGCCAGCACTCTATCCGCTGTGCCATATGACTGTTTTGTTTTGTTTTGCTTTGCTTTAGTAGAAGGAGGGGTGCCAAAAATAGATTTGATCTGCGTCAGAATTTCACCTAAGGCCAGCCAACCAGGGGAACAATAATAACGCCTATCATGAGCAAACCATATATCACGCTTTTCCACATGTAGTTTTGTTTCAGGTTACATGATTTGATCCATAATATATCCAAGGCCTTCCTTCTGACAATGTTATAGGAATGTTAGGATTGCCCTAGGATTATTGATGCCCTGGGCAAAGTAAACATTTGTATCTTTAATATACAATGAGGGAAGCAATTACTTTACTATATTAAAAACAATTATTAAATTAGGATACAGATTTTTTTCCCCTTTATTTCCTCATTTAGGGATCTTGTAGATGGAATCCAGTCTCTGAAGGACAAGGCTGACAGAGGAGATTGGCCTAATCCTCTGGGAATATTCTCTTCAATCTTGGGCTGGACCCTACCCAACTAGGAACCTTACTTTTGTTTGTAGTATAAATAGAATCTAATTTAGGTGCATTCCAGCCCCAAAGCATGGGCCCATGTCATTGTACCTCTCTATTAGAGTCCAAGGGGACCCAGCTTATGAAGGACAAAACCAACCAGAGTGATCTGGATAGAGATGGATTCCTTTGTCCAAATTGTTAGAGGCAGCTGAGTCTTATGATCAAGTCACGTTTCAGCAGGAGGAGAAGACTTTTAGCCCATCTCCTCACCTGAAAGTCTGCCCCTCATTAATTATTTACTAATCAAGGTTAATTTTTACCTGTCAGGGGCACCCCCTTTTCTAAAGGTATTTAAGCATTCAGGTCTTTGGTTACTGACCATCAATTTATTATTTCCTTGCCTAATTAATAAGTTGATTATTAATTACCCCAAAATTCTGTCTCTTGGGCTTTACATTTGTCACAACTGTTTCATTCAGATATACCAATTTTGGTGGCCTTCTAACCCCTCAGTCTCTCACCAGGCTTTATAGGGCCTTGGACTGGTCCTAAAGGCTATTACTGTAGTTGCAAAATCCATCATGTTCTAAAAAAGTAAAAATAAATGCTTCCAGTGGAAAGATATTATGTGCTCAAATGGGCTAATCAGGGAAGCTTGATCACATGAAGGCATAGCTCTTTGGTATTTGGGTCTAGAATAAAATTACCAAATCACAGAATCATCAAGTTAGAAAGGACTTCAAGAGATTAGCTCATCTACTTGTGTGATTATCAGCAGGATTTGACTTAACCTATTCCAAGTATTTAACTTTTCTGTTTCTAAAGACTTCAGGAAAGTTTCTTTAACCTGCCTGGTTTTTCTATCTGTAGAACCTCATTCTCTTCTCTCGTAATTTATGCCTATTTCCTCTTGCTATAAACTCAATAAAGTCAGAAGTCCTGGGAGTTAAGGAGATCTCTTCTATAAGTATTCTGATGAAGTATGAGAACCCATGAAAGGAGACTGGAAGAGACACTGAAGGATAGCAATAACTAACATTTATATGGTACTTTTCCTTAAAGTGCTTTATCTATATTATCTCATTTGATTCTTACAACAAACAGGCTACCACCCAGATGTATGATATTTCCTAATCTTCATCAATAATAGTTACTAATATATATAAAATAGTAATTATGTTACCTCTTAGTCTTCTTATAGACATTGAGAACCATATGGGCAAAAGAAAGCCATATGGAGACAGAAAAGAGGTCCTTGAGACATACTAAAAGCTGTTCCTCTGACTTCAGGCAGAGCCATCCCTGCCAGATGATAATACATACTATTTTAAAATACATTTCTATCAGTTTCACACTGTAACCCATGTCCATCTTCAAAAACATTCACAGTGACCAAAGTCTTCCTTATAATCTAAACACTTAATGCTGCTCTTAAATTTTATTTATTCATTTTAGGTTTTCAATAGAGGATCCCAATTAGTTAATCTTTCTTAAAAGACCTTATTATTATTTTTTTAATTTACAAGGCAACTGGAGGAGGTTAGACAAAAGAAGAGTAGACAGAGTAGGAACAGGCAGAATAGAATCGCTATCTTCAAGTATTTTGAAGAGTTGTCCTGTGAAAGAGGAGTCAGACATGTTCTTTTTGGTTCCAGAGGTCAAATTCATAGGTAGAGGTTGCAAAGGGGCAAATTTAAGTTTAATGTCAAGAAAAATATCCTAACAACTAGAACTCTCCCAGCAGTACAATGAGCTGCCTGAGTTAGTGGTGAATTCTTCCCTTGCAGAAAATATTCGAGCAAAGGCTTACTGACCACTTGTCAGGAAAGTTGTAGAGGGCATTGTTTTTTCAGGTATGGACTGAGTGACTGCTGACATTCCTTCCAAGTCTGAAATTATGTGATGCAAATCCATTTTAATAGCACTTCTCTGGACCATCTCCAACTTCTAAAATTCTCTCTTAAGTAGTAGTCCACAGGACTGGCCAGTTATAATGCAGATGTTACCTCAATGTTGGAATCTTGATAAGTAAGCCTAGAATTAGAAAAGCCCTCAAGAGATCATCTAATTGAGCCTCCTGAATTCGGGCTGGTCAACTATTATTACCATTCCTATGTTGCACATGAGGGAGGATTAGAGAGGTTACATTACTTAAAATTCACATTTATATATTGGTGTAAGGCTTATAACAGGAATTGCATCATGACCCTTTAAGGTAGATAGTACTTTTTTAGTCCCTGAATGCTATTTTTCTATTTTGTTGTTATTGTTCATTCATTTCAGTATCTGACTCTTCATGACCCCATTTGGGGTTTTCTTGGCAAAGAGTGGTTTGCCATTTCCTTCTCCACCTAATTTTACAGGTGAGGAAACTGAGGCAAAAAAGGTTAAGTGACTTGTCAGGGTCACACAGCTAGTAAATGTCTGAGGTCAAATTTGAACTCAGGTCTTCCTCACCCCAGGCCCAGTGCTCTATCTGCTGC
Organism: Phascolarctos cinereus; assembly: GCF_003287225.1. Taxonomy (NCBI): domain Eukaryota; kingdom Metazoa; phylum Chordata; class Mammalia; order Diprotodontia; family Phascolarctidae; genus Phascolarctos; species Phascolarctos cinereus. The sequence continues at coordinate 228,323,064 of NW_027556098.1, forward strand.
ACCACCTAGCTGCCCATTTTTCCATTGACTATGAGATATTTCAATACTAAATTCTTTTTTTTTTCAAATCTATATGTGTCCTCTCTCCATTAGGCAGATAACAGCTGTTCTATTGCTTTGTTTCTTGAGTTGCAATAGTCACAACATATTTCACTATTTGTAACCAAACGTCTTGTGGGGAACCTCTTAGAAATTAGGTATGCTGCTCCTTGCATGGAAGTCTGTCACCAGACCCATGCTCAGAACTTTTTACCTTGCCATAGCTTGAGCCCAAGTTCCATAGCCTAGTCTTTGAGAAACCAAAGTCACCTCCACACTGTGGTGAGGTATTGGAGTGAATTTATTAGTATTAAATCCTACTACAAAAGAGTGGGCAGCTAGATGGCACAAAGAGTGGCAGGCCTGGAGTCAGGAAGACTCATTTTCCTTAGTTCAAATCTGGCCTCAGAACATTCCTAGCTGTGTGACCTTGGGCAAGTCACTTAACCCTGTTTGCCTCAGTTTCCTCATCTGTAAAATGAGCTTGAGAAGAAACTGGCAAATTGTTCCAGTATTTTTGCCAAGAAAACCCCAAATGGGGTCATGAAGAGTCAGACACAACTGAAAATAACTTAACAACAAAACTACAAAATAACCAACATTGCGGATAGCCTAAAGGTCAGTGGAAAGATGCACAATGGGTCTAAGTAAACTAGAATAGATTACTGGTGGGAACTTACATATAAGTAGTATAAAATACATCATCAGAACAAGTAACACCAGAAAAGGAGGCAAAGTGGTTACATTATCATTGCAAGAGATAACAGAGAAATAACCTGAGCATTGCACTGACTTCTGCAAACTTCTTTATAGATCAATAGATACATACATACATACATACATGCATGCATACATACATACATACCATAGACATTAACTGCCAAGGTTTTGCAGTCTGGGTTTATAGAAAGCAGTGTGATACAGTAGAAAGAGCTCTGACTGAAATCAAATGACCCTGACCTACATCTGACTCATATATTTTTGTGACCATGGACAAGTCACTTATATTCTAAGTTGCTTCAACTATAAAATGGGTGTAATAATATTTATGCTAGCTACTTCTTGAAATTGTTGTGAGGACAGTACTCTGTTAACCTTAAAGTGCCATATAAATGTTAGCTCTTATTATCAGTATTACAGCAACTCTTTTCTTTTGATTCATCTTGAGGCTAGCAGTAAAGTCTTACAAAATCTATAAGATTATAGTTGAATTATAGACCAATCTTATTTGCTTACTTCCTGAATGGGAGCTTGAGTGAAGCACTATTCAAGTGCTCTTTGCCTTTAGATGGATAGATCTACCTATGTGTATACATAAATGTATGTATATATATATATGCACACATATGTATATGCATCATTTATATATTATCCATTTGTAATCAAGCAAAAGTGTTTTATGTCAGAGTACACTTATTTGCACACAGCGAGTCTAGTTCATATAATAAAAGTCTTATATCAAATGCATCATTTAATTTCTTCATATAATCTTTGCCAATGGGTAAATATATTAAATATATACTATTGTGCAAATATATTGCTATAGTATAAATATATTGAAGGCAAACAGTTTTTTATCTCCATTATGCACAGAGCAAACTAAAACAACTGTGACTAAACTTTAGCCCAATGGATTTAGGGCAGCTATATGAAAGAATTTCCTAACAATGATGACTGTTAAACATTGAAATAAGTTTCTGAAAGTTATAGAATTTTCTTTTCTAGGACTCTTTGATTGTATAGTAGTTTTCATATATCTTTGAAGTTTTCCCTGTGGATAAGCCTAATGGAAAGATGGTAGAGTATGTCATAAAATTATAGTGTTGGAATGGATTACCTGACCAGAGTCCTCTAATTTACAAATGAGATAACTGAGGCATGGCTATGTGAAGTCATTTGCTCTAGATCATGTGTGTTTATGGGTATGAAATAGAAGAGCTGGGCCTAGAATGCAATGTACCTTATACTATTTTGTACTGGTGATTTTCTAAAGTCCCTTACAACCTCTTCATTCTTTTCTGTGATGGCAGTGGAAAAGTAGTGTGGCTTATAGGGTTAAACAGTGGATAAAAACCAGTAAGATATGACTTCTCTTTCTAATATTGGCACTGACCGATATTATATTGGCTATTGCTCCTTAATTGGGAAGCTACAATGAGCAACAGATTTGAAGAGTAATTTGGAATGAGATCCAAATTAAACAAGAAGCATTGACTTATGCCATTTACTGCCCACTAAAAATTTGAATTTATAGCATCATGAAAGGACAGGCCAGATTGCATTGGTGTTTTTAGTTCTCTTTCAAATTTCCAGGCTTTATCATGACAGACAATAGCATAATGTTTCTATTTCCTTATTTATAAATTAACAATAAAAAAAAAAGTTTGATTTCACTTTTCATCTACCTGTGGGACAATATAGAACAAAGACCAAAAAACCCAAATTTGAAATACAAGTTTTAGGAAATTTTTTAAATGTAGTCACAGAATTTGCCATACCCCCAGATTTTTGTGCATTATAGTTCACTGAGTATTTGAAAATAGAGAATACTGGCAAATTCTTGGGTATAATTTTTGTCTCATAAATGGGATTCACTAAGCTTAGTTTAGAACATATTTAGTTTTCATTTAGAAACCTTTTTTCAGTCCTACAATCTCTGGATAGAGAGGTGATGCAGTATAGTAGAAAGAAGGGGTTGGCCTGGAATTAGACATCTAACACGTGTTAAATGTGTGACCATGGGCAAATCCTTTAAATTCTCAATCCCTCCCCCAGGAATTTTTCTAAGATTACAAATTATAGGCATCTGTATCAATGGGAAGAATGCCTACAAAGGGAATAGGCATCCCATAAGGTAGTATGTTTCCATTAATTTAGGAGTTCTGAACCTGGGGTTTGTAAACTTTAAAAATAATTTTTATAACTATATTTCAATATAATTGGTTTCCTTTGGAATTAAATGTATTGGATTTTAATCATTTAGAAACATTCTGAGAAAAGGTATATATACTTCACAGGACTTCCAGAGGAGTCCATGACACTAAAAAGATTAAATGCATAGGATTATAAATTAATTGCAAAGGTGATAAAGCAAAGGCTGGATCACCACTTCTGAGGATACTCAAGAAGAGAACTAAGGGAAGTTGAATTAAGTGAATTCTAAATCAGCTTCCAATTCTGAGATTATTTTATTCTATCACAAAAATTCTATCTCAAAGATAAAGAGCTATCTATGATTTTAGAAAATATGGACATGGACAGCTTATATTTAAAAGCTGTTGGAATTAGAATTCATACACTATTCAGAAAATTGACATAATTGAATACCTAGAAGAATAGTCATTTCACAGAAGAAGCTAATTCTAACTATATGCATTAAAATAAATCTCTCAACAAAGTGGCCTTTAAATCCCTCGTGTTCTGGCATGAAAAGTTCAAAATCTCATTCAATCATTTAAGAGAAATTGTTAGTTCCAACATGTTTGAGATGCTCGAAATTAGATGGTCATTCTGACTGCGTGTGAATTTTGTGGATTGTCCATATTCATTGTATTTTTTTTACACAACCCAAAAGATAAAAAAGACATCTTTTGTTTGGTGTTGTTCTACTGCCCTACCATTCACTTCTTCATGTATTCTGCCATATCAATAATACATTTCCTTGATTTCCCCCAATACTTAAACTATTACTTTCTACTGTACCATGTAGCCCTTACAGGGGGATCTCTATTGACAAGGATCAACTACAGTAACTATAGCCAGGAACCATGACTTATACCTTGTAGGAGCTTAATAAATGTGTGCTGAATTCTAATTCAGAGTAAAAAAGTCAACAGTTGGATACATATTTATTAAGTGCCTATTGTATATAAGACCAAATGCTGAGGATCTAACAATAAGAAACAGTTCTTTCAATCGAGGAGCTCACAACCTAATAGTTGGGAAATATAAATCATAATACAAGGCAGAATTGCGATAATTGCAAAGGAGACATTCAAGTTTTATGAGAAATTTGTCAGTGGAATATCATTCATACCTGGGGAACCTAGGGAAGATTTCATGGAGGAGTTGCCACCTCAATTGAGTCTTGAAAAGACTAAAAGATAATTCTTCATTTCTAATAAATGACTTCTCTATCAATTAAATATGGGTCATTACATAGTTTCATTTAAAAAGAATGTTTTCCTTAATGGAAATTACAGAAGACCCATACTATAACATAAGTGGTCACTACATGAATTTGAATATACTGTGGGATAAACTACATCCCTAAAACAAAGTTGTATTCAGCAAAAGTCTAATAGAATATGATTGGTCTGAGAGGCAGGTGTTAATTACATTCTTTAAAATCAAGCAAATATAAATAGGTTCCACCATTTTGAGCAAGATAAGGTTCACCAGTAAAATTGGCTGAAGCTTCAAAAAAATGTTTAGGGCAGACTTCAAAAGCTGTTAGTTGGTTTTCTCTGGATATTCATTTTCCAAATGTGCCTACTGGAAGAGACACAGTTAAGTGGCTAGAGTGATGAGGCAGGGATCTGAGAATTCAAGTTCTTCCTTTGTTATCCCTCTGGGGTTCTAAGACAACACTTAACCCTCATCTGTAAACTGGGGCAATAAACCTCCAGTCTTTGCCAGAGTGTTATGAGAATTAAATATTTAAAGCCACTGAAGATAAAAAGTGCTATTTTAATACAAAATGTCATCTATAATATAAAAATAATTATCTTTTGGTGGTACTGTGGTATACTATAGTGATTAACAAAGAATGTTCAGGTGTGTTGGTGTCAACAGAATAACAATAGATATGAGTCAGAGACATTTTTCACCTTGTCAGAGGAGCAAAAGTAATTGCGTTTGGGTGCATATTACAAAGAGAATTTCTTTGATTGTTGAAGTCAATATTTATTCATCCTTATAATTCAACAGAGACCTCAACCAATTGCTTAGTAATGGTTTCAGAGTAGACTCTGCAACTCTGGTTGGCTCTACAAAATCGTTTTCTACAAATAATAGAAATTATGTGGAGATATATGACCCTACCTCATATGCCTCCCAGTTCCATACTCATCTTATTTTCTTTGCTGTTTATCATGTCAATTTGTATGCTTGGTGCACTCAATGGCATCTAGTGTTTAAAGATTATTTCTTTCAATTTATGAATAACAGAACATACCAATGACACTGGATGATTTTCTTTTATTATTATTGCCTACCCAAGAGACTTTTTCCATTTGTAAATGAAGTATCTTTTTAGTAGTACCATCTTTGTTTTTACCCAGTCACCTCAGTAAGTTACAAAAAAAAACCCTTATATTTGTTTTGAAGCATTTCCTTTAAATAACTGCTTGCCTAGTGTTTTTAAAAATTATATTTTATTTATTTTAGGCCAATACAGGAGTTTGCCTCCAAGCTACTATACAGATATAGCAGTTTCAAATAACAAATCTCAACTATTTCTCCAGTTACAAAACAAGTAAATCGCTCACAGTACAAGTAAGGAAAAACACTCAAAATAAAAGCAGAAAGGAACTAGTGAGTGAACCAGGGAAATTCCTGCTGTCAACATGGTAAACAATATGTGTAGTCAGTTCAAATCTCTGAGTTTCAAAGTCTCTGGTGGTTTATGCGTGGGGCTAGAAGGCAGGTGTTACCTCCTCTTACAAGAGTCTAGCCTTAGGGGGAAAAGTTAGATAAATTGGAAGATACATTACTTCTTTTCAGAACTCTAAGGTCCTGTTTAATTTCAGAATCCATACCTTACCAAATGGAATGCCCAGGGGATGAAAGTGAAAATGCACCTCCCAGCAGAGGAAGTAGGCCAACTCTACCTCATTGTTTCCTTTCATACACTGAGAAGAGTTGTCCTTATTAAAAAACTTCCCCATCCCAATTCTTCTCTTTCCTTTTCTTCACCCTGCTCCCCATCTTTATCCTACAGTATCTGACACAATGAAAATAATAGAGTAATAGAAAGCAGAATTTCTGGAAGTACACATCTCCAAACTTTCTGCATTTCCTTAAAGAAGAAAATTGCTATGTGCCTGCGAAAATGAGTACACCTCTACTTCAGCAGACTGTCAGAAAGAATACTAAGAAGATACTCTCACTCTCATTGCCCACTATGGTGCTAGAGTATCAAAAAAAAAATACACAATGAAATGTATTTTAGCATTTCTTGTAATAGAAAGGTTTTTCTTTGAACTAGGAGGGTTTTTAATTGCTTTTTTAATGGATATGAAAAGATAACTTTTAATGTTTATGTTGAACTTTACATTCTTTTTTAATGTGTGATTATTATTCTTAATTCCATTGGAGGTATTCTGTGAAATAAGTTTTTCACAGTAGTATAAAGATAAAATGACTCAATAATTCATTGGTAACTACCATGTAACTATAGAATGATTACATACTTTGTGGATTATATAGTCCTCATAGTTGACATTGTTTAGGAAATCTAATAAACGAATATATAATTTGTAGTTTTCAGATCTCAAGGTCAAATACCCATTTAAGTGTCCTTTTATTACATGGCCCTGTCTTACCATTAGATATTGGTCAATAATAGCCATATTATTAGAGATATATGGTTATCTGTGATATCTAGAAGCTGAAGTACTAAACTGTCTCCATAATATTGTTTAACTCTCATATGAAGATACAAGTTCATCTACCTAATAGATTCCTAGTATAGGACTAAAGTCTATCAATTGAAGTCTAAAATGTAAAGCATAGTATCCAACATAACCAGTTCTTAGAATGTCCTTTCTTTGCTGTGCAGCAAATTGTCTCTTTGCAACTTAACTCACAATGTGGTGGTTCAGGACCTTATTAAAGAAATGAAATGAATATTTAATTAAAACTCACTGTTATAATTTGATCTTGCACTTGAAAGCATTTTTTTTAAACTTGGATTTGAGAACATGCCTCCTCCTGAGTAGTAACACTTTCTGATGTTGCATATTTGTTTCTGCAGACCACAACATTAATTGGCCTTTTGAAGACAGCTAGGCTTCTGCGATTGGTGAGAGTGGCACGGAAATTGGACCGATATTCTGAATATGGTGCTGCTGTTCTCATGCTTCTCATGTGCATATTTGCGCTAATTGCACATTGGCTGGCTTGTATTTGGTATGCCATTGGCAATGTAGAAAGGCCTTACCTGATTGACAAAATTGGATGGTTGGATACCTTAGGACAACAAATTGGAAAACGTTACAATCAAAGTGATGCAAGCTCTGGACCATCCATTAAAGACAAATACGTTACAGCACTTTACTTTACCTTCAGCAGTTTAACAAGTGTAGGATTCGGGAATGTGTCTCCTAACACCAATTCGGAGAAAATCTTTTCCATTTGTGTCATGTTGATTGGCTGTAAGTAAAACTTCTGTCTGATTACCAAACAGAATAAATACATTGACAATTCTAGGATAAGTCTGTTGCCAATAAAGGGAGGGGAGAAAGATAAGTGAGGAAAATTGTGGGCATAATGGAATATCAGATGTTTTGTTTTATGGGATCTGGTTTATTCCAAAGCAGGCACTATAAAAAACAATTAAAGGTTATTAGAATCTAAGCATACCACCAGAATAAAGCTGGAATTACATTATTTTTAGGATTCTGGAATGGAATAGTTTTATATGGTGTTCTTTATTGCTACTAGAGACTTTTTTTTCAGGAAGTATTTCCTTCTCAGGTAGAGGCTTGCATGAATGCAAGACAATCTCATGATTCCATTTTTGCAGAGATGTAAGACTTTTTCCTTAGGCATTAATGGGTCATCTACTTGTGCCACTGCACTAGGATGTTGAGAGTAGGAAAGTGGGGAAAACTATAATTGCAGTGGGCTAACATGATAGCCATCAGTTTTGAACTACTTTAGCATCCTTTGAGGTGAAAAATCCTCTAAGTTTACATTTCAGAACCACTAAAGGTGTAGTGTTGCTACAAGAGAGTAGTTTAAAAGTGTCAACTTTAGATTGCCAACTAAACTCAAACACTTACTTTCAATTTTTAAAATATTGAATTTTGAAAAGTGCTTCTACAAGTCCAGTTTATTCTAAATGTGTTTTTTCCCCAGTTTATTGACCAATTTATTTAAGATACATTTCATATATCAATATATATGTGTGTGTTTTCAACCTTGAACATTTGGACATTTGCATAACTAAATAAAATTGCCTTTAAATAACTATTGATCCTGCTCCCAAAGCCAAGCAAGCATTCCTAAAGAAGTGGTTTCTCTCACAGCAAACTTTCTTTCCCCCAATCCTATGGAGTATATCAATAAACATAAACTTATGCCAGCTACTACTTGAAATGGCATATGTAAAATACAGGCATAATACCCAGAGAAGAGTGGAAAGAGCAAGGACTTTGTCTTTAACTGATTACGTGCCTTGTAAAGAAATTCCAAAGGGACTGGCTGCCTTGAATTAGAACCCACTTTTTCTAAAATGAAGATGTAAAAAAAATATAAAGTGCTGGGGTTTGTCCTCTCCATAGTCATATAAAGTAAAGTTATCAAGGGAACACAAGCATTAATCAAATCAGTATTAACAAAGAACAGGATGTGTTTATTCAAAGCACTATAAAAAAAGCAATTATTAAACACAGTTTATTTATATTCTGACTTGCTTGAAGTATGTATCCCTATCTTTCCTCTAAATATTTGCCCTTGCTTCAGACCATTGAAGAGTAATAGGAGCGGCTTAACATTTTAAAGGCTTTAGTATAAATAGAAAAACAAAGTCAATGTTTGGGGCAGACCGAGCAACCAAGAAATAGCCGTTGTCCTTATTAGGAACTATCACTTAGATTGAAAAGAAATATTGAGAATTGAGGGGTTAGCCACATGATGGTGATGATGATGATGATAAGGGTGAAGATGAGGATGATGATAGCAATAACAACAACATTTATACAGTACTTTCTATGGACCAGGCACTGAGCTAAGCACTTTACAAATATTATCTCCTTTGATCCTCACAACAACCCTAGCATATAGGTTCTATTATTATCTCCATTTTACAATTTGGAATACTAAGGCAAACAGAGGTTAAGTTACTTGCCCAGAATCATACCATTAGTAAATGTTTAAGGCCAAATTTGAACTCACATCGTCCTGACTCTAGGCCCAGCATTCTATCCACTGTACCACTTAGCTGCCTTGATAAATAATTGTCTCAATAATAAATTATGTTTGTGATATTTTTTTAATCAGCCAAATATTTGAGGCTTTATAATCATTTTTGATGAACCAAACTCTTTAGGGTCATCTAAAGACCAGACCTATGATTTCATTGGAAAAGGGAAATCCCAGGAGAGGAAATTCATTCTATCAATGCAGACCTGAACTTTCTCTGCAACTTATTATTTTATAGAATTCCCTAGAGCACTAGGTGAAGTGGTTTATCCAGTTTCCCACAGCCAGTATGAGCCAGAGGTGAAACTTAACCTCAGGTTTTCCTGGATCCAAGGCATTCTCTGTCTACTAAGGAATGCTGCCTCTCTACTCTATCCTTATTAATGATAAATAAATAAAACATTAGAATAAGTAGAGAATTGATATTACTTCTCCCCTAACAAATCTCCCTGCCTATAGTGTCTCCCAAATCTAATCAATTCTTCACCCTCTGATCATGTTACTCCTTTGTCCAAAAACAGTTAGTGATTCCCCACTGTGTACTGAATTGTCCAAACTTTTTATTTTATCATTCAATGCCTTCTGTAATGTTGTACTAGACTACTTTTCCAAGATTATTTTGAACTATTTCCTTTCATATATTCTATTCATAAGCCAAATTGGATTCTTCACTGTAACTCTTTACTTTCTGGTTAGCACTCTTGGTCAAATTGTTTCTGATGCCTAGATCCCCCCATTTCCTCCTGTTGAAATTTAAACCTTCCTCAAAAGTCCAGTTGTAGTGATGTCTTCAATGAATCCTTCCCTATTCTAACCCTTCATTCCAGCTGGGAAATCTAATCTGTTTGAACTCTCATAGCACTTTATAATCCTTATAGACCTACAATATTCTATTTTGTTTTATAGTTATTGGTATTTTCTCTCCCCTGCTGGGTTATAAACTGCTTTCAAGGCCAATGGTTGCGTCTGGTTTATTTTTATATCCCCTTTGCTGCTTAGTATGCATTTAATAAACATTTTCAAAGTGCTTTGCTCTTCTCCAGTTAAACATTCCAGTGGATCTATAATCTTATCAATGTGGGTATTCCTTCCAACAACGAAAAAATAAATCATCCATGTCCTTTCACCCTGTGTGACTCTTATATATTAGCCCTCCTATATATACTCCATGATCAGTCTACTGAAATTCCCTCTGGTTCTCTTGTCATTACATAGGTACCAGTGCAGCACACAGGTAGTCCATTTGTTTACCTTGATTCTTTCTGTATTATACAGATGGCCCATCTCCTTTTCCAGTCATATATCCCTTTGGTGATATATATTGCTCTGTTTTTTGGTTGCAATTCATTGCTGATAATAATCTATACTTGTGCCCACCATGTATCTCCAATATTCTATTATTAGTTGCCTTCACCAACAGAATATTGATATTTAAAAAGAGCATTTGTTTCAGAAAGAAATTTGCAGTCATCAAAAACTCTATGGAATTTTCCAAACACAATCCAGCCCACTGTCTATGTCTTATTCAATTCTAGGCCTCATTCATTATTCTTTCATATTATCCAACCTATTTACGCTACTAGACCAACTCTACAAGCAGCAAATCCAGCTGAATTACATTTTCATCCACTTAAGTTTTCCTATTTGGCTAGTTAGTCCAGTATCATTTGAGTGGTTATGATGCTCACTTAGGAGATTCTGCAATGTTCCAGAGTTTGATTGCTTTGACCAGATGGTCAGGAAGTCTCCCAATTAGATACACCTATGGACATACTCCATAACAAAAAGCATCATTGTATGGTATATATTTCCTTGTTTTATGCCTCAATTGATACTAATAATCAAAATATCACCAAACATATTTACGTTGTTGCATATAATGAGGAATCCTTTGCAATCTTTTCTAACATAAGCAAAAGTGGTAGCTTGTTAAAGAAGAGCCTTTAATCTTGACTTTGTTTTACCAAATCTTTTTTTTAAACAAATAAGCACAGTGGAATCTTATACCCTCTATATACACGTCTGTCAATTATATATAGTCTGCTATACATATGGTTTATAACAACCTGTGTATTCCCTTCTCACATTATATTCAAGGGTGCCCATGAAACATATGTAAATTATTCTCATATATTTTGTAGAGATGAGAAAATAGGCATATGAATCAGTAGTTATTGCTAAATTGATCATATCTTTTCAATAATAACATCTATAGTTTCCCCAAAATGATTGTTCAGTATCTTTCCCTTCTTTAGATAATCAGGAAAGTTATTCCTTTGATCCCCTAAAAACTGTGTTCATTCCTTTTTGTGTACTTAGTTTGATCTAGCTGCTCTCCTCATTTTTGTTCCTGTGGTATTTAACTGAATTAAATTTTCCTTCTTCATGTGCTACTTTGGGGACTATAACAAAGCCCAAATATAGTGGATCACAGGCTCATAGGATGTAGAGCTGGAAGAGACTTTGAGGTCATCTAAGGCAAGCCTTCATTTTCAGATGAAACTGAAGCCCACAGATGATGTGAGTTCCTAAAGTCATACAACTAGTGAGAGAGATGGGATTCAAATTTAATTCCTCTGTTTCCAAATCCAAGACTCACTGCTATGATCAAAAACAAAAAAAGCCTTCTGCCTTCTATGGGAAAAGGTTTTAGGAGAAGAGAGAAGAACTAGAGCCAAATGAGTAGGAAAAAAATATAAAAGCGATTTTGAGGGATTTAGAACCTTGTAAAAAAGGCCAGAGATTGAATTTGAGCAGAAGTCTGGCTCAACTTAGTGATAAGTTATATGAGAACAACTTCGACTGAAGGTGGAGAAGAACTTAATATAAAGTAAGGCTCATTCTGAAAGCAAAAAAAAGAGTAGTTAAGAACTGAAGAGGAGAACTCAAGAAGGAAGAGCAGGTCATTGGCAAAGCTAGGTAAGATAAATAGGTGTAGTGGTTCTGTGTGCCACAGTGGATCACTCAGAATCTAAAGGTTCAAACCAACAATCTGTCTAATAAAAAAATACATATACTCCCAGGTAAAAGCAGTTCCCAAGGCAGTTAAAGAGAAGTTATAGTAATAGCACACAGCAAGGAAATATATCCTCAGATGTAAGCAGTTCATGAAAATGCAAGCAAGTAAAAGCCTTCAGCAAAGAAATTAATAGCAGTTGCCAATGAGAAACTGCATTTATATTCTTCTTGCCTAAAGGGCCCAGAGTTGGATTCCAGATCAATCCATCTGGAAGCAAAGTCAAATTCAAGCTTCCCCAAGACTACAACATAGTTTCTTTGCTCACTGTATTCTTAGCTGGTGTTGTGGGATTGGGGAGGAAAAATGTTAACTCATGTATCCCCAATTCTGTTAGTATCCTGACCCACAAAAGTCAGAAAAGGTAAATAAAGCAAATACATGAATTGGTAAGCAAAACAAATTATTGAATACAAAGCTAATGAGAGGAGGAAAAAATGCTAGCGTTACAGTTGTCTAGGTATTGTTGAGAAGAAGGAAAGTTAGTTTTGGCTATCAAGTTGTTAAGTGGTGACAAAAGTCTATAGAGGAATTAAGGAGATATTTAGGAAGAGATACAAACACTTATAAACAACTCAAAAAACAAGGTCCAGAATCTAAATCAGTATGGAAAGCAGATAGAATTGTGCAGTTCCTGGCATTCCATGTGTAATATTTAAATTTCTGCCACTGTCTTAAGTAACTGTTACGTTCAAAGTATAGATTGGTTTCCATCCTAGAAGAGAAAGTGAAGGGACTCAAGGAATTATTTTCAGACTCTTAGTAATCAGGGACAAGGAAATATTCCTGAAAAGAAACCTGAAGTGAGGCTTCAATGGGGAAAAAAGGATATTAAGTGGTTGAGGACAAATTTGACTTCTGTCAGGAGGTTAAAGAAAAGCTGGAAGAATGTCATCCAGAGGACAAAAGGAAGACAAGATCAATTGTACATTTGGAGCTTTAAAAAAAAACACTCTAATTTGAGATTTCTGAAGAGGAGAGACCTGGCTACTCTGAAGAAGAAGCAGCTGCCTGACCTCCAAAGATTGACAGAGGAAAAACACAAAAGCTATCAAGCAAGAGATCATCCAGTAAGAGTTGGAGGAAGAAGAGAAACATAGTAGTGGTGGTTGGTAAATCCTTCTTCAGAGATACTATAGTTATATGAAGATTTGGGAACAAAACTGGTGAGGATATATTATCTTCTGTGGTCATATATCTAAGATGTAACAAAGGTCCTCCAATGACTTGTCAAAACAGTTCTCATGATTCATGTGGACACAAACAATGCTTCCAGAAGGAACCTAGAAAGCATTCTCGTAAGTTATAAAGTCTTGGCTAAGAAACTGAAGATCGTAATGACTCAGATAATATTTTCCTCACTGTTGCCTATTGAAAGGAAGGGAAGGGAAAGGAAAAAAAATCGGGAATTTGGGAAAGAACAGCTACAACTAAGATGGTATCTGAAAATAGGATTTGAATTTCCAAACCTTGATTTTAACCTGTACCATAATGATAGATTCCCTATCGGGATGGAGTTTATTTAACAAAGACTGGCAAGTATGTATTTACTTTATATCTTGCAAATTCAATTAGAAAGTGCTTAAACTAAAAAGTTTGAAAGAAAGAGTCAGTAGTCTAGGCATAGTCACTAAGAGACCAAAGGAAGAATAGCAGTCGAGGTACCCATAATTTCACAAAAGTCTAGGGAAGGAACCAATGGTAAAGTAATATCTATATACAGGTTCCCCAAGTTTAGGTGACAAGAAACATAAAATACAGATCCTAATATGAGGAGGTAAATTTGACTATATAGGTGCCACTGAGGCATGAAGAAATTCAATGCATTACTAGAATAAGATTGTGAATATATATGCTTCATTCAAAAGAAACAGGATAGGTAAAAAGTGATATTGGTGGGAATGGTGTGAGGAATAGCTCTAAAATACTCATAAGGAAATCCAAGACCCAAAACTTAATGGAAGAAAAAAATAAGTTGTTTTATTACTGATCTGTACTATAAATGTCTTGGATGGGAAGAGAAAACAAAGAGTATGGTAAATAGATCACAGGCCTAGTACAAAGTCATGGGATAATAGTGATAAGGGTAGAGAGGGGTCTTCAATTTTCCTGGTCTCCTGGAATTCCCTCTGCCAAAGCATAGTAACTAATACCTTCTTAACTTTATTGATAATTTCATCTTTTTCCAACAGAGGGAAATTCTGTTTTGGATCTGATTCCTACTAACAAGATAAAGCCATTTTTGAGGTAGAAATGGCAAGAACTTTGGTGGGGATTGAGGAGAGAAGAGGATAACCACTCCCTTATGGAGTTTGTGATTAAGAAGGAGGTGAAAGCTGGACTTAGACTTGGACTTTATTCTAATTTTTGAGATCAAAGGATTTAGGTAAAGGTAGGATTCCATGGGCTAAAATTCTACATGGAAAGTTATTCCAGAAGGGATCCATAGGGAATACACTAATCAATTTAGGTTTGTTTTTTGATTTTTTTAAGATATTTTTTAAAAGACACTTTTAAAGAGACAGAAAGTAGAAAGAAGTGAACATAACGGAGAGGAATACAAAAAATGAGGGATGATAATATATGAAAACCATTGAGTGCTAAACATTAGAATATGCTAAGGCTGGTTTTAAAAAGCCAAGGACAAAAATGAGTCATTTAATACATATTGGGCAAAGGAGGAGAATCAACAAAGGGAAAAGACCACTGCTTAGAGTAGATGAAGCAATGATAAACTGACAGATTCTAAAATGAATCATTAAAAAGATAGTTATTGGGAGTGGTAGTTGCAAAGAGTCAGTATGCTTTCATCAAGAACAGGTAATGCTAACTTCATATCCTTTTTTAGCATTTGTTAACTGGTATATCAGAAAAAAGCTATAGATTTAAATTACTTAGATTTTACCAAGACATTTGACAAAATTTTTCATGCTATTTCTGTGGGGGGGGGGAGGGGAGAACTGTCAATAGTAGTCACAGTGTGAATTGAAAACTTTGGCAGAACCCAAAGAGTAGTTACTAATGGTGATATATCAGCTTAGCTTAGGTCTCCAATGGAGTGCTCTGGGGATCTACACTTAGCCCTGTGAAAAAAGTAATACATGAGATGCTTATTAAATCTGCAGATGACATAAATCTTGGAGGAACAGTTACAGCACAATAACAGAGTCAGAATCCCATCTCTGCCTTCAAATTCTGACTGGCAAAAGTATTGGGCTAAGTCTAATAAGATTAAAATAAATAGGGTTAAATGTAAAGCCATAAGCTTAGGTTCAAAAAATCAGCTTCACATATGCAAAATGAGGGAAACAAAGTAAAACAGCTGTTTAACTGAAAAACATTTGGGGATTTAAAGGACTGAAAACTCAATAGGACTCAGAATCATGATACGGCTGATTAATAAAACTAATTTAATCTTGAGTCAAATTTTTAAAAATGTAACTTCCAGAAATAAGAAAGTAATGGTTCTGATACACTTCTCCCTCGTTAGAACACCTCTTGAATATTAGGTTCAGCTCCAGGCACCAAGGTTTAGATGAAATGTGGACAAATTAAAGACAATACAAAGAAGGGCAGCCATGGTAGTGAAGGACCTTGAGTCTTTGTCATCATAGGGTCCACTGAAAGAAATGAGTATGTTCAGGCTGAAGAGAAGAACTCAGAGAGAACCCTCCCTCCAACAAAAAAAAAATAACCCTTCAATTATTTGAAGGGTTACCATCAAGAAGAGGGAATACACTTGCTCATTTTTGTCCACCAAGGACAAAACTGGAAGGACAGACAAATTTAGACTTGGTGAAGAAAAAAAACCCCACAACTTCCTAACCTCAGGAGGTCGTGAGTTCCTCCTTTATGGAATTCTTGAAACAGAGTTTGCATAACTATTTGCCAGTTACACTGTAGTGGGGATTCCTTTTTAAGAAGGTATAGATTGGATTAGATGGCCATTGAGGTCTCTTCCAATTTTAACAGTCTGTGATTCCATAATTATTTGTCACTTGCTTTTCTTAATGTATGGACTTTTACATTTAGAGAAAGAACATAGAGTGTATCCCAAGATTCAGTGCAGTTTAAAACTTTAGTAGCTTAAAATTACAGTAAACTTTCAGGACACCATGTTCATTTTAAAATAAATATTTCTTAGGGCTTAAGTTTTTTTGAATACATAATAAAAGAGTAATAATTTAAAATAAAGTTTTTAATTGAATTTTATTTTTTTCATTTAAGATGTTTTTTCTCTGTGTCCTACTTCCCTCCCCCACCAAATGGGGGGAAAAAATTAAACCTTTATAACAAATTTGCATAGTCAAGCAGAAAAATATCTCCATATTGGTTATTTTCAAAAAATGTGTCTCATAATACATATGTTCTCAATCAACTTTCTATCAAGTAGTTGATAGCATTCTTCATTATCAGACCTATGAAATCATGGCTGATCATTGATTCCATTGGTCAGAATTCTTTAAAAGTTGTTTATTTTACAAACTTTCCTATATTTGTCTCAAAGTAATCTAAGGTTTTAATAATAAATTCAACAAAAGCTGTAGGTCCATACAACTTTCACCAGCTTGTAACACACTAACTGTTTCAACAATCCTACAATCCCATACCAATTCTGGAAGTACTACAATCTTGAAGGCATTGAGAGATTTTTGATATAGCTTCCTACACATTTTCCACCTTCTTCCCCTATGTCCACTTTTATATTAAAGTCACCATATATTAAAGTACATATGGATTTAATTAGGAATTCTTCATAGATTGTCTTTATCATTTCATCCACTGTGACAGAGCTAAGCCCAAAAGCCGAAATGATCTGCATGCCCTCTCTGGACACTGTAAATGAGATGGGCACATTTACCATGAAGTGGTCTTTCTTGATTTTGGACCATAAAACCAGCTCCGTCAATTCCTGTATTAATCTTTCTAAAAATAACCTGTGAACTATCATTACATTTAACTGCTATCTGATTATACCTTCTGATTTCATTAAAAGCAAAAACATAATTTGATACAATTTGGCTCCTGCAGTAATATGTCAGATTGTTGGTCATTGGCTAAGGAGCTCACAATTAGAACATCAAGTTAAGTTAATGTTTAGAGATGGTCTAAAAACTGTGTTTCCTAGCACCCTCTGTCCCCTTTTCCTCTACTATGCGATGATCACTGAGAAGTAAAAAAAAAAAAAGTCTACAAGGACCGAGTATCATTTTGTATTTTATTTTCTTGCATGCATTGCCATGGTCTAAGAATTCATCACCTAGTAGACAGCCTATAGGTAATAACTGTCATCAGATTTAGGTAGCTTGAAAAATAGGGGTCATGTTTAATTCCTCTCAAGACTGGTAGAACTTGCCTGATAGAACTTGTGCTCCACTGGCACAGCCTTCAAAAACCAGGGTTACTACCACACCATGATGAGTCATTAGAGTAAGATATTTTCTGGATGTATATGCATGTAGGTTGTTCAAAAAGTCATATGCCTTCCATAAGAAAGCAACTCTGTGGTCTTAGATATATCAGCAAGTACAGGTTGCCTGGAAGACTGTGGAAGGGATTGCTCTTCAAAGATCTTTAAATATTTATTTTAATTGACAATATGGACACAATATACCAACTTACTTATTCTTCATATATAATAATGTTGATGATACATTTATATAGTTCCTTACAATTTACAAAGTGCTTTCATCACAACCACCTTATGGAATAAGTAATACATCACTTACCCCATTTGATGAGGAAAAATCTCAACAAGGTTAAGTGAATTGTCCAAATTTTCGTAGCTACTGAATGGCAGAGTAAGGATTTGAGCTCAACTCTTTTCTTTTCATGGCTCCACACTCTCTGCATTACTATAAGTTGGCTAAAACAGATCAATTAAAGTCAACATTTTTTTGCTTATTCCAGTTTACAGCCTTTAAAATACTAAGTAGCTCCTTTTCATTTTGCTCTATCTAAAGAGAGAGAAATTAATATTATTTGGGTAAGAATTCTTATTGCATTTTTTAAGTCATAAAGATAGATTCTCCTTTCACAGATTATTTTTTGTAGGTATTTTAGGGATTGACATACCTATTCCTCTTAATTTAGATTTTTGTCATGTTATCGATGGGTGTGAAACATTTGTTTGTGACCCAAACTTTTAACAGTTTGCTTCGATCTGATGGCAATAAAAAGCCATAAATATAATGTTTACTTGAAATGAAATAAAGTATTTTTTCAACTTTTTCTTTGATGTACAATGATGTCATTTTTATTGAAAACTTAATTGAATCAACCTAACTTAATCTTCATTAAGTAAGTTCTTGGCTAGGAACTTCTGGAGTATTGATTAATCTTGACTAAGTAAATTCTTGGCTGATACCTTCTAGAATATTCCTCTTTTCTAGAGTATTGCCTAGGATGAGCCACATACATAAGTGGCTCCTAAGGCACCTAAGGCATAAAGCAAGCTGTTTTGTTAGGCTGCCTTGTCCTTACAGCCCAATGCTTTGTTTATTCACAAATGTTCTTCTTAACTTCCTTCCCTTAAGGAGAAAAATGTGTCCCAGTTGTCATTGTTATCATATTTTCCTGGCTGATAACACACTAAAATGGGCTTTGTCCACCATACCTACCATCTCTAGCATCTGAATGTTATTTCAGCCTTCATTCCCTTCAAATAGAACCAAACAAAAGTTCTCTTTTGAGATGTTACAGCTAGTTGCCATTTACAGCAGTCAAGCAACTTTCCTGCTATTCAGATGTCATACCTAACTTTGGAGAGAGGAAAACGAGAACCCAAGAAGAAAGAACATTTTGATGTTGTAGTTGTAGTAGTAGTAGTAGTAGTAGTAGTAGTAGTAGTAGTAGTAGTAGTAGTAGTAGAAATAAATCATACACACACACACACACATATACATACACACACACAATATCTTGTGTACATTATTCTGTTTGAACCGGATAAATATGAATTTTGTTTAAAACCTGCCATCAAAATGATTTTTAAAAAACACACAGTTTTTAAAACATGAGTTGAAGGGGGGGGAATTGATTAATTGGATAAGTCCTTGAAACATTCTATACTATTTAATTATTCCTATTCTGGTTTTCTACCACCACCAGCACTCTCCCTACATATGCAGCATTGCTCCATTGTGTTTAAGAACCCTACTGACCTGAAAAACAGTTAACTCTCCTCTCATATGCCTAGCCTACTCTTAAAGATTTTAATTTGAAGTACCAAATTTTGTTTTAACATTGCCTACAAACAATAACTAAGTTAGAAAACATGTGAAGGCTTGTATTTACATAAGAAATATGTTGAAGTTATTAGTATGGTAGTTCAAGATGAAAACTGCATCTTAAATGGGATATCAGAGTAAGAAATATCTTTATAGGTTTTTTTTTCCCAATGAAAGAAAAAACATCATCATTCTTGTTCTTCGCAGGAATAAAACATGATTAATGTCCAAAGCCAAAGATTAATTCTGTTTCTCATGCAGCAATGTCTTAAAACATTTCAATAGACCCAGATGCCAGATGCAAACTCAGTTAATAGTGGATTCATATTTAAGGAGGCTATTGACTTTCTCAAAATTATTGAGCAAAAATTATATATCATTACTAATCATTTGTATAGCAAGTACTAAGTCTTCAAAATATTTCCGTGAAATTTTCAAGATTATAAGAATTCTTTTTGGAAAGGGTAGATAGAAAAAAAGAAAGGAGGGTGGGTATTACGTTTTGCTTTTTGTTTGTTTAATATGGGTGTATTGGAGGTGGGGGTGAGGTGGTGTTTGCAGCACAATTAAAAGTCCAGAGTGTTTTAAACATCCCAAAGCATGATTTTTACCCGGTGATATTTTCTTGATGGCATGTCTGAAATATCTGATGAAAGCAATTTTCTAATTATAAAGATAGTAGTGTATTTGGATTCTAGCCCACTAGAACTGTATCATTATTGTCATACTATTTGCTGCTGGCAGGTTTTACATTGTAAATGGTATGGGTGGGTTTTCAATAGACACATAGCTAAAGGAAAAATCTTCCATTTAAAAGTTTGATGAGGACTGACTACATTTCTTCTAGAGATTACTATTCAAATCCTATAATTTAAAGGAAAATTGGTTGATGTTTTGATTGTTTTCTTCAAAGAGTCTGTAGCAAATATCCAAGGTCTTCCTGAGAAGGCCAAAACCAGCCTACATCATTCAAAGTGCTGGTAATATCTGACATGTTCACAAGTGAGTGATTCTAACTTTGTTTTTTATCTAATCCAGCACTAATGTATGCAAGCATTTTTGGGAATGTATCTGCAATTATCCAAAGACTGTACTCAGGAACCGCCAGGTACCACATGCAGATGCTGCGAGTAAAAGAATTCATTCGCTTTCACCAAATTCCTAACCCTCTGCGGCAGCGGCTTGAAGAATATTTCCAACATGCTTGGACTTACACCAATGGCATTGACATGAATATGGTATGTAGCTCTGTTTTCAAAAGTGAAACATTCATCATTGCAGTCTACAGCTAAATTTTTTTTAAAGTTTCACCAGCTTGAAACACCCCCCCCTCCCGCTTTTTGTTTTTTCCTCTCTCAAATATTTATTTTCTACCCCGGAGATAGTTTCTCATTCTTAATTCATGGCATTGCATGGTGCTATATCTAGTTATATTGTGTGGCAAAGGCATTATAACATGATGCAAACTGATATAACTTTATGTACTAGGGATTCCTTCTTCAGGCTTTCAGTGTTCTAGATAGGATCCAGCAACCCAAGAAAGAGCTGGGCCAATATAAATTAAGATTTGGCAAGTGGACATTATCAGGTTTGGGTAAGGCCAGAATAAATGAGTCCTCATTAAGAATTAAAGTTACCAAACTTTAAAAGGTAGGATGTTTGGGGAACGCATGCCAAACATTAGGATCCATAGGCATTTCATATGCATTCTGTGATGGGAAGTTTAATATTTCCTTTAAGTACAATTTTCTTTTTTTTTTTCAGTGCTGGTAAGCAATTAACTTATGTGCCCTTATTATCATACCTACCCAGTTTAATGAATCTTTTCTTTCAAGCAGAAGTATGGGATTCTTTCATTCCTTTTAACCAAAGCACACAAAATAATAACTTGACATAGCCCACTTCTTATTGTACCACTGCTCAAAGGAAAACACAATTAAATATATGCTACCTCAATAAGCTTTTGCTTTTATTAGAAGAACATTGCAAGATATGATGCTGATATTCATTTGACTTTGCTATTTGGACTGACTGATCACTTAAATAAGTCATCTACTGAGCCGTTGTCTATGGCATCCTATCCAACTATAATAAAATGACCAGAATTAAGTGATCATCTAACATGGCCACTATTCTAAAAGTAGTCATTGTTTCTAAATGTCCTTCCAAAAAGGAAATCACTTATATTTACAATGACAGTCATACTTATTCAAATCAACAAGTTTATGCTTCCTGGATGGCCAGTTGCTCAGAGATCTGGAAGCTTAATAGAAATAAATATCCTCAGGGAAAGAGCAAAGATTTTTATCAGTCCAGGTACAGAAAACAGTTGGAAGTATTACCTAATTTGCAAGAATCTTCCATTTATGTGCGAATAAATTCCTCACAGCTGGATGCAATCTATATTAATCTGAAATAAGGCCACTGTTATTCATAAAACACTTTAATTTTTAGAAAAAAACGAAGTTGTCCTTATGGATATTAATTAATATATTTCATCTAAGACATCTTTTGTGTTCTGAGTTATTTCCAATAATCCCATAAGCTCTCTGTGAAGAATTCATTCGCTTTTTGATGAATGGATCTCACTGCTAAGGGAACATCTTAATATCACTTGAAAGAGTGTTCCTGAATCGATTGATGTTCTCTATTTCAGTGAGAGTTTATTGTTTAACCAAGTTTTCATCATTCAGAAAGTACTGGGGGCTTTCTGCTGTGTAGGATCAAGCAGTATGATGATGTATTTTAACTAAAATCTGTATCACAAGATTGCTTTCCATACTGCTAGTTCATTGCACAACAATAGTTTTTAAAAAAAAAGAAAAAAAAACACTTATGGTATCATTTCTTCTCCCTATACAATTCTGATGTTGTGACCATTTTGTGAGCACAAGTCTACTTTTGTGACTATTTACTTTTCATTGTTTGAATCTATTACCTATGACTATGGTTTATATACCACTTGCCTAATTGATGATGTACTTATGAAAGATTTATCTCTTTCCTGTCTGCTTCACACCTTAATACATGGAATCACAACACCCACCGGTAAGAGCAGGAGGTATTTATATATAATTTAATTCTCGTGTAAAATGTGGAGAATATCCATGTTATCTGTCAGGCTTAGAGCTTGTTTAATGCTTTCAAATTTCAGTTTTAACCTTTTTTTGCATGATGGAGTGGTAGGCAACACAAAATAAAAATCTGTGGGAGATAAGCACGGGGACAAGGTAGAAAAATAGACATTCTTAAAGGAATTGCTTAAGCTAAAAATAAATTTAAACAGTTTATTACTCCCCAACACAAATCACATTTCTGTACTCTGCCTTCCCTCACACACACACACACACACACACACACACACACGCACACACACACACATTCAACAAAAAGTCACGTGTATACGGTTTGCATTAGATAGCTGTCATGAAGAAATGTCTCTCTCTCTCTCTCTCTCTCTCTCTCTCTCTCTCTCTCTCTCTCTCTCTCTCACTCTCTCTGGTCATCCTGTATTTTCCTTATGTAGGCACTTTTCTTTTCTATCATCTGCATGCCTATATAACCTGCTGGTGGGCTGTGTGAGCTCTAAACCATGTGCTTAGGAGATTTGCATGTGGTTTTGAGAGCTTGACCTTGCACGAACTTCCTATTTGTACACAGTGTCTTCCTTGTTCATCTTGTGACTGCCAAGTGAGTAAAAATAATAATATGAGATTCATTAGCAAATTCTGAAACATCTGATGTCATATACTTGGTTATTAAACATAATAAGCAAAAATACTTGTTTAAAAACCTACATTATTATTATATTTATTGGAAAGAATAAAAGGAGAGAATTTCTTCTGAAATAGTATGTAGGCTGTTAAAATGACTTGTGAGAATTACTTAATTTAAATTGAGTGAGACAGTAACATAATTTAAATTTAAAGGGTTTAATACTTTTATAGTCCATGAGTAATATTCTTATTTCTACAAGGACATTCCATATTACTTCATTTAAGCATAACTTTGATCATAATTTCTCATAAAACCTTTCAGAAAAGCTGGTTTCTAGACCATATCTAAGAGAAGCATGAGATTTCTAACTATAGTATGTTATGGCTTGTTAACCATACTATGTACATATTTAATTGGTCTGAAACAGTCTTTCATGCCAAAACTTTTGATTGTATAGCAATTAACAAAAAAAGATGGAGGAAATATTGAATAATATAATAGGGTCTCCTTTCTCCTCCTGTAAGATCCCTTACTTATTTAAGGGACCACTCCTATAATGTCCTATAAAGTTATCCTGTAAACAATTGTTAGTATCCAACTCCATAACCAGGGGATATTAGTAATTCAATAAGCTCCTTTTTGTGATCCAGGCATCAGAGCCAACACAGCCAGATGATTGAAGCCTAGAGCTGATATTGAAAATTGCATCAGGATTCTGGCACAGATCATGAGGGTTTTTATGTTTGGCTCAAGGTTACCCAGGATTTATGACCAGTCACCCATATCTCCAAATCTGTTCTGGGACATTCTTTCCCCCCACCAAGCAATCTGAATAACTGAGTGTTTCTCAAATTAGAAGACATTTTTGGAACTCTGAGACTAGTTCAAAGGACTGTCCTGAGTCAAGTCAAAGAATGGCCTCCCAGAGATTTGGTCTAAAAAACTCTGAGAACAACCTTTACCGACTGATATTAATACTAGCCTCCCAAAATGCTAGGATTGAAACCATTGGTTATGTTAAATCTTTTGTTACTCGGTGTCATTCCCACATCATTTATAATTACCCTCAACCGATTAGGGAGCCTTACTAGATAACATAATAGCCCTGGCCAACCCTACATTTTAGATAGAGGAAAAACAAATCCTTCCCTAATTGTTTTGTTGGCTCCATAGAGTAGATTCTATCTCATAAAATAATAGTTTTCTCGAAATGAATACAACAGAAGTTTTTAATTAGTTGAGTTGTTATAAAACCACAGCCAACTTTTCAAAAAGCTGTATCTGAATTTGCTTTTTTTGCCAGCAAAACTGGTTGAATTAAATAAAAGAATTTATAAGTGGTGGGTATTCATTTTTCAAAATTTCTCATGATTTCTTGAGATTTGTGAGATCTTCTAGAAGAGTCTACTAGGCCTCTAACTCGATTTTACTTCAATGACTGTTTCTGTTTTCTCCTGAATCAGGATGGCATCCAGTGATACCTTTGACCCTATCATTCATACTTGGTCTAACCTTATCCAATCAAAGATGTGTTTATTCCAGTTCTCTGCACACAACTCATTAAAAGGACTTCATGTGTGCTGGACCAGTATTCCCAGATCTACACTGGTCCTGGGGCTGTGTAAGTGGGCTGACAGAGAATGGCAAAAATCTTTCAGTCATGGCCAGTTAGCTATCATTAATTTCTTATGATGGTTTGGAAGTAACCTGGGATTCACAAAAGCCATGCTAATGGGACTCAAGCCCTGGCTAGTTCTACTATGATGGTAAAGCTTAGTATATTAGCCTGGCAACAGGTATATATGCCATCTGAGAACCCACCTAGCTAAGTGCAGAGATGCTGATTAATAGAAAATGTGTTTGCCATAACAATTCATGAAGACTATCTGCTAAGGTATGGAAGGGTCAAGATCCACTTTTGGGGGAGAGTTCCCACACCTATGAGATCATAGATCCTTGATATATTGGAGTGAGAAGAAAGAGATTCATTGTACTCCAGTGCTCTCTGAATTTTTTTTTAATTAATGGTTACAGATAGCATTTTGTCCTATGAAGTATAGTATACAGAATGTTTTTCATTTGCTGAAGCAATAGATATATGCTTGAAGCATCTCACCTCAAATCAGTAACACACTAAATGGAAAGAACAAAGGGCAAAATTTGTATATGTTGGCCAATATGAGCCATGAATTCTTTTTTTTTTCTTATGGGAAAGAGCTACCTCTTCAGGACACACTGGATATTAAAAAACCAAAACAAACCAAAAAAAAAAAAAAACATGGTTTTACCATACACCAAGAAGGATCTGTGATTTTGTTGGCATGAAGCATTCACAGTGGGCCAACTCTTTTCAACAAAGGAGATCACAACCAGTCTATAACTTAGATACTTTCTGGGGAGTGCACATAAAAGAATATAAAAATCATGTGACATCATACAACTAATAAGTGCCAGAGGCAGCATTTGAAGCCACATCCACCTGATTACAAGCCTATCATCCTAATTATCCACCGCTCCAGGAGGTGTCTACAGTTTTCCACTACACCAATTCACAGGAATTGTCTGGCTTTATGGGAAGCACACAGCAAAATTATTACCATGAGTTTACCCTTATCAAAGATCTTTTGTTTACTCAGAGTCTCATGTACCCATTGTCTACTAGGATAACAGTAGTAGGACACCTGTTGCTTAAGACGATATTTTCCTGGCCTGGGTCGTCTAAACTGAGACACTTCCATTGAATGTTTCAAAAACATCTTAGCCATTTTAAAGAAGAGAACAATTAATACGATCTGGACTATTCTGACACAAAGTAAGAAAATTTCAAACATTATAGACCTAGAGCAATTTTAGGTCAAAGATGTACTCACTAAGTCACCTTCAACAAGTCATTCTCACCATCATCATCATCATTGTCATTGTCAAAAATATTAATTCAGTGCCCATCTGCAACTGGCTCTATGCTGCATGCTGTATAAAATGATGACCAATGCTCTTTAGCAGTTTCCAAGCTAAGAACAAATTCTAGTGGTGGCAAACAAATGAAACTTAAAAGTTACCACCAGAAAAAAAAAGTAAATGATAACTTTAAAAATATAGTTTTCACAATATAGCCACAGGTTTCTGTGCTTTCTTTCTCTATTTGTAAATTGTGATTAAGAATTATCTCCCTGTAGTGCCACTAAAATAAAAATTATCAAAAAGTTTTGTTTAGTTCGTTAAAATGAAGAAAATGCTCAGGTGGAGTTACACAAAACTATTTATTCACAGGATTAACCATTTAAGTTTTAATTTAACATTAAGGATACTAGAAAGGACCTCAGATCTATTCCAACCCTTTTCTTTTACAAATGAGGAAACTGAGGCTCAGATAGACTTGGTGGCTTGTCCAAGATGGCACAATAAGTGGAAGACTTAGGATTTGAACCCAGGGCCTCTCACTCCAAATCCGGTGTCCTTTCCACTACACCACATTGCCCTGGAAGAAGTACAGTCTTGAATTACTTTATAGACATGGGACCCATTAGTAACCAACTTAGTTTAGGATTACATTCTAATCAAGGTAAGCTGTGGACAAGTATAGCTAAACGATTAGATGGAGGAAAAACTACCTTGCTTCACTTTTTATGTATTCACTTTTTTTAAGTATTTTTTTGGCAAAAATAATTTTTCACATGATCTAATCCAAAATACTCAAAGGCCTGTGGTTAATATCAAAGTAATTTAGTAGAGATAAAAAGTGAACAATTTTCTGCAGAACAAAGCTCAATGGAAGTAGTAACCAAGCCAATATAACAAGAAAATTCTTTGTTCTTTAGTTCAGTTTAAGAGTTTTTAAATGCCTATTGTGTGCAAAGCCACAAGCTAATCCCTGAGGAAGATGCCAAGAGTAAGTGGAGGTTTCTTAAAAAATTAATCAAATATTTCTCCAAGTTCAGCCTTTTTAACAATATTCTTCTGGTGATGCTGTAGAACTGCTGTATGATTGATATCAGTCTGCTGAAAATTAAAATAGAGGGCCCCCAAAAGTCAACGAAGATGGGCACATGGTGGGTGTGAGCAGGCAGCAAGATGTTACTAATGAAAAATTATGTAGAATAAATGACGTAAAAGATACAATCCGAGAGATGGTACGGGGGGGGGGGGGGAAATGTGTCAATAACAGAGCAAGAGCAAGAGGCCCATGTAAAGTCCAGAGGCCTCCAGCAAAGTCCCCAGCATATTGTATAGACCCCCTAAGAAGGATCTGTGGGATACCATAGAAAAAAATACACATTGTTTATATACAAGCACTGAAGGAATTTGTTTTGCTTGACTATACATACATATTTATTACAAGAAATTTGTTTTTTTCTTTTTTTCCCAAGTAGGAGAAGGAAGAGAAATAGTTATCTGTTATTTTTTTTTTAAACTGAGCAGTGGGTAGGGGAATGCTAGAAATGTGGGATGTTGCATATACTTTCAGATAAAGTATTATTAGTTTCAGATAAAGTATTTCAGGTAAAGTATTATTAGTTTTACTTAATTGTTTTTACTTTGTTACCATAGACATCTCAGGAAATGGAGTAATCTGTAACTATATAATGCAAAAATAAGATATGTAAAAAATTTTTGAGAACGCACAACAGAAATGAATAAAAGAAAAGAATCATACAAGAAGATCAGGTATGGTTAGATTGTAATGTGTATCATCTCTTTACTTCAATGAGCAGATAGGTAGCAGTAGATAGACTCAACTTCCTAAGTTCAAATGTGTCCTCAGACACTTACTAGCAGTGCCTTGGGCAAGTCACTTAACCCTATTTGCCCCAGTTTCCTCATCTGTAAAATGAACTGGAGAAGGAAATGGCAAACTATTTCAGATTCTTTGCCAAGAAAACCCCAAATGGGGTCATGAAGAGTCAGTCACGATGAAAAAACAACCGAACAACTTTACCTCAGTGCTCCAAAGGATCAGTGTGAGCACTTCCTCCACCAAGGAAGATTGCAGTCCCTCCACGTATAGGAGCTAGTTTCATGGGATGCTGTAGCCAAAATAAACCATCATCTAATGACCAACTTTCTATCAATTAACATCCAAAACTTAGTTTAAGTTGTCCCTCTGACAGTAGAGGTAGTCCGTCTGGTTGGCCTTTCTTCAAAACCTTTACTGTTTCATAGGGTTCATTAGGGTTAATGACCTGGGGTGAAAGCTTTCTAAAAGCCAACATCATCTCCAAAGCATAAAGAAATGTTGGAATAGAATTTACGCGGAAGAGAATCTCTCATTAGCCGTTGTACAGATATAACTATATATGTTGTTTTCAATCAGTTATTTTTTTCTTAGCAAAGATACCAGAGTGGTTTGCCATTTCCTTCTCTAGCTCACTTTATGGAGGAAGAAACTGAGGAAAACAGGGTTAAGTGACTTGCCCAGGGTCATACTTCTAGTAAGTGTCTGAGGCCAGATTTGAGCTCATGAAGCTGAATCTTCCTGATTCCAGGCCCAGCTCTCTATCCACTGTACAAAGCCCTTTGTGTACATTATCTCACTAGAGCCTTACAATAACCCTGTGTATCCTGTACTTAACTGTAGGTTTTGGTAGCTCCATTTTAGTCTGAGAGAAAGAAAGTGATTTGCCCAGGATCACATAGCTAGAAAGGTATTAGAAGTGGGATTGAAAGCCATGTCTTTCTAGCTCCAAGTTCTGGGTGCCTCTCAGTATTCCATAGCATTCAAATTTGCTTGTATATAGTGTAACTCTCCTATGGAGAAAATATATGAAAAAAAAAAAGAAGAAAATCACACTAAGTGAGAAGAGGTGGAAGGGTAACAATGTGTGTTAGATTTATTTCATAATGTTTTCCTTCCTCTTGTGGTCTAGCCAAATTAACCAATGTGCTGTTGCCCACAGTGAACAATCCAGCTCTAATTTTATGCTTTTGCATGAACTGCCAATCTTTTCCCCTCTAGCTCTTGGAATCCCTAGCCTCCTTCAAGGCATCTCAGGGTCCACCTCCTGCTTGAAGCTTTTCCAATGGCCTCCCTTCAGACACACAGACACACATTTACTCTCCTCTCTTCTCATAAAATTATCTTGGATATATTTATCTATGTACTTGTTATATCCTATCCCCCCACCACCACCAACCTCAGTAGAATGTAAACCCCAAGGACTTGAGAGATTCATTTTTCCTCTGTATGCTCAGCACTTAGAGATAAGCTTTGCCCACAATAGGTGCTTAATAAATACTTGTTGAAATGGATCATGTCAGTTCAACTGTTGGAGTACCCACATTGATAAAAATCACAAATTTCTCTCAAAATTCAAATAACTCGGTATTTGTCCTTGTTTAAAGATGCTACTATTTCCATTCCTCCTGAGAGTGCTGCATATGTGTAGGAATGTGGCCAGAAAGAACAATGTATAATCAGTAGTTCTTTCCATATTGTATATACTTAAAGAACATCCTTTGATTTGGTTTCTAGCTAGACCTTTGTTGGCCAAATCTCTCATTGTTGGCATGGCTTTCTTACTACCCCCCTAAACAGCCCAGCATCTTACCCTAAATAAAACATTGCTTTTCTCATGGCCCTAGGCCAGACTCATCAATCAGCTGTCATTATTTCCCACCATTTCCCAAGCCATGTCAAATTACTTAATTCTATGACATCAACCTGTATAATGCCCTTGGGTAATTTATTTTGTCCCTCCCTTATCTACACACTTCTCAATTCAGTACAAATTCACAACAGTATTCTGGAATCTCCATGGCTGCCAAAAAGCCTCTATTGGAGAAGCCAAAAATTCACTATCTAGTCTTCTTATGCTTTACCCTCTCCACATAATCTCCAATCCAGTGACACTGTCCTCCTTGCTATTTGTCACACAAGGCAATCTGTCTCCTGTCTCTGGGCATTTTCACAGACTGTTGCAAAAGCCTGGTGTGAAACAATCAGAATTAAGACCATTCTTCTGAATTAAGACAAATTGTCCAGGATGTTGTGGAGGAAATAAATTCTTACACTGGGTAGGAGGTTAATAATTATTTAAATCCCTTCCAACTATAAGACACTATGAGAATAATGGAAAGGGCCAATTCAAAAAATCTTCTAGATGTACTCATGAGGAGAAGATCATTGGACACACATAAGTCTTCTTTAATCATATCCATATAAAGTGTCACTGAGACTTTATAATCAATCAATCAAAAACATTTAATGAGCACCTACTCTGTGCCAGACATTCTGGAAAGAAATAATCCCTGCTCTCAAAGAATTTATAGAAACATAAAGATGCATATAGAAATGAATAACTTACCACTCTAGATTTCAGGTCATGCCCCTGGCTCTGCCAACCTTTTTAAAAGCATTGTTACAGATTCAAGACTCCCCTTGATAATATCGAGCAGCAAGGGGAAATGATGTAAATTAAATGCATGAAAAAGTCCATGAACTTCTTGACCATTCTCTCGCAGTGGAATTCCATTTATTTTGTGTATAGCAAGGGACATATTATGCAGTTTCAGATTGCATGTTCCATGCAATCTTGTATCCTTGTTCCACACAATCCTTGTATCCTTGTTCCATGCATCCTTGAAACGGTCAAGAATGAAGGAAGGAAACAAGCATTTATTAGTACTCACTGTATGCTAAGCACTATGCTAAGTGCTTTGTACATATCAATTCATTTGATCCTCACAACAACCCTGGGAGGTAGGTACTTTTTCTATCCCCATTTTACACTAGAAGAAACCGAGGGAAACAGAGGTTAAGTGACTTGCCTAAGGCCACACAGCTAGTAAGTCTCTGAGGCCGTCTTTGAACTCATGTCTTCCTGACTCGAGACCCAGAACTATCCACTGCACCATGTAGCTACTTCTGAGAAGCATTCTAGTAAGATCTCAAGTTCAATGAGTGGCCACTTGTGGGGAACTTATGGAAGGACTAAGTTAGGGGTGGGGAACCTGAGGCCTAGAGGCCACATTAATTGAAGTAAAAGGCCACATGTAGCCTGGAAGCCACAGGTTCTTCACCCCTGGACTAGAGTAAGTGTGACATGGAATGGTTAGGCATGGCAGGGTTGTGATCTGCATCTTTAGAGGGAAGAAATCACATATCCATTGAAAGATGGGCATGTGGTCAGTAGAAGTGACATAAATATATCCCTGAGTATGTAGAGGTATTTATTTCTATGCAATTGTATCATTGCACTTAATTCAATGCCTTGCATATATAAAAAATATTTAATTCAACAAACATTTGTTAGTACCTACTTGGACTCAGTATTGGGCTGGTCACTGGGAGACACAAAGCCAAAGCCAAAACAACAACAACAACAACAATAACTGTCGTTATCCTCACAAAACTTATTTTTACTGGCAGGTATGATATCAACAAATAATTAAATGCAAGATAACTCAATGAGTATGTAGTTGATAATGATGATGACAGGATATTAGGATAAACCAAATTCTGGATCAAATACGGTAATAGATTTATAGCATGTACTATACTTACAGAAAGGAAATAAAACTACTAATTGTTTTTTCTTATGGATTGGATAACTTGCTCATGCAACAGTCATCTTTGTAAGTCAACTGCCTTATTAACTCTCCTCAGAAATGTCCCAGCATGTAGATCCCTCAGTATTCCCAACTTGATGAATACAAACTGGTACCAATGATAGGCTTCCTTCCTACTCCCTGACCTTTGTGTGTCTTCATGAAAAATCACAATATTTTGTCTCCACTGTAATGTTGTGAGATTTCAAAAAGCCATTCTGAGAATCATTTTGAGCAGTGCAATAGAAAGCAATCTGGAGACCTACATTTCTTTTTTAACTTTCCCCTGATTTATTTTGTGATCTTGGACTCCTCACTCCATCCTCCCCATCCTACCCACACCCATTCCCCTGCCCCCCAAAAAAGTAATCAGTTTTACCCTCATCACTTAACATAGCATTTTCAGAGGGTGAAAATATTTTGAAAAGCTCTCCTTAAATAAGGGGTAGTAGCATTTTAAGTAATTATTACTGCTATGTTGTCTCATTATATAGTTACAAATATCCTGTAGTTTATTACACCTTTCTTCTCCCCTTTCTCTATATAATCCTGGATTAATTCCTACAACCCATTTCTGGAAGGATAATTGAAAATTATCTAACAGCAGACATTCTTCCCACAACTCATTTCGGTTGTCTAAACCTTCCTCTTCTTCAGATAAGTGCAAGCAATTGAGGCAATTAGTGGTTAAACTGACCCTAATGACTAATGATCCTAAGTAGAAAAATTGCTAGAAGACCTGAATCATTAATCTTCACCTTTTGCTATAAAGGAAACCAGAAAAAAAGAGGAAAGTGAAGAACCAGGAGAACAATTTACACACTAGTGATATTGTAAAGACAAATTTGAATGACTCAAAAATTCTAATCACTAAGAATAAGAATCTATAATGAACCATGTTACCAACCTCCTGACAAACAGGTGATAGACCCCAGGTGCATGTATTTATAGAAATGACCAATGTGGGGATGGTTTTGTTTGACAATCCATATTTGTTATAAGGTTTTGGGTTGTGTTTTTTTTTTTCCAGGTGGAGAGAGGGAGTGACAGGGAGAGAAAATCAATGCTTGTTAATTGAAAAATTAAAATAAAAGTTACATTTTAAAAAGGTGAAATTTGTAGCTGAAGGGAAAGATGGCTCATAGTTACTCACTGGAGAATCAAAAAAAGAACATGAAGAAGTTAGAGTTTTATCATACCCCTAAAGGCAAGAAACATTTCACAAAACATTTAATCATCATTTATAGCAATATTAATATAATAATTTGAAAAAATAACTGTAGCTTATCAACCAGCATTGGTTGCTTTGCTAAGAATGAGAGAGAAATTCTACAAAGAACTTGATGAGGCCCTCCAAATTAAATCAACATGCATTGATACCTTGATGACTTTAATGAAAAAGTGTGAAAAGTTCAAGATGAGGAAAAATGTATGAGAAAGGATAGTGCAGGAAAAAAGCAATGAGAGAGGCAAAAGACAAGGCTAAGACCTTTATAGCATGAACTGTTCTTCTGAAAAAAAAAATTGGTGAGCATTAGACATGCTGAACACCAAATAAAATTTTAAAAATCGGTTACATTTTAAGACAAAAAAAGACCTTTTTTTAATGTGAGAGTTTTCCCTGGATCAGTTTTGTGTACAATCAGACCATATACACATTAGAGCTAAGATCAAAATTACCGAAAAACAAGAAAGCATAATTACAGCAAAAAAGGTATTACGTACAACAGAAACACCTTAATCCTGAACTCTTTAAACAAGTCAAGTCAAGAAGTATTCATTAAAGAATGACTGTGTGTCAGGTACTATGCTAAATATGGTGATAAAAAGAAAAGCAAAAAAAAAACCCCACCAACTCAAGGAAGTCATAATTTAATGCAGGAAATAACATGCAAAGAACTATATAAAGGAGACAATCACTTAGGAAAACCTCTAGCTTTAAAGGGAATTGAGAAAGCCTTCTTGAGGAAGGTGGAATTATAGCTGAGATTTCAAGGAATTCAGAGAAGTGAGGACTCAGATGCCAGTGTGTAAGAATTCCAGGCATGAGGGACAGCTCATGATAGGAGGTGGAGTGTCTTGTGCAAGAAACAACACAAAGACTGCTAAGAAGGCTTGTATCACTGGAAGGTACAGTACATGAAAGTACTGATAAGTAACTGATAATCAAAAATAGGGGAGGGATAACTAAAATAACATCAATATTGACTGTGATAACTTTACATAGAAAGTTAACCAGAGATACTATTTGTCACAAGGAGACCAAAGGAGTTCAGAAAGTGACTAAGTCAGAAAAGGCATGACTTACCAACTAGAGATAAATGGGGATCAACGCAACTGCTGTTACAATATAAAATCATTTGTAAAATCGCATGAAGAAAGATGATGGATGAAAACAAAGAATGCTATCTTATATGGAAAGAGAAGCATTGGAGTAAAAAATCAGTTTTAAAGAACATTGACAAGACATTCAGCTAAGCAAAGTAACCCCAAGGGCATTTAAGGGCAAAAAAAAAAGACAACAAATAAGAGCAAAAATCAGATTGATTTGCAGTATTACTCAGCTAGCAGAGTCGGGATTCAAACCCAGGTCTTCTGACTCTTCCCATCCTCTTCTCTCTGCCATGCTGACCATAAAGCTGTTGATGATGATTATAATAACTCCACTTTATAGAATGCTCTCCAGTTTGTAAAACATTTTTCTCATAAATAACCATGTAAAGTTATTATCTTTAAGCAAAGAGGAGATACTGGAAGTGAAGACCATCATTTAATCACCTCTAGTGTGAAAAGAATAGAGGCAATCACACAAAAAAGCCTCATTATAATAGCATCTGCTCTAAAATAGGATTTATTCAAACTCTGGTCCATCTTAGGCATCTCTTAAGGTGTTTTAGGCCTAGAAATATCAAAGAAACTTCATTTTAACGAAATTTTACCTATCAGAAAGTTCTGTACTATAGGTCCCTAAGATAAAGCTGTAATAAAGATTAAGTAAACAGAATTCTTAATATAGAAAGTGTGCCAAGAGTCTTGGTGCAGTTTAGTGCTACTAAAACTTTAAACTTCACTAAGACTTTGCAGCCACCCTGTATATTCTAATCTAAGCTTTAATTTTCTCTTGTAAGCTTTAATAGCTTAAAACTTTAAACTGCACTGAGTTATAAGACACTTTATATTCTACTCCAAGCTCATCTTTAATAGCTTAAAACTGCACTCAAACGTTTAGGACACTCTGTATATTCTATCCCATAGTATATTTTTTTCATAGTATATTTAATTAAAAAGGAAATAATATAAAAAGATCAAAATCACAATTAGGCACTGCCATGTTCTAAAACATGGTCATCAGGTACTGGTAAATATGAAATAAAATTTTGAATATTATATGTAATTGCATAATCAAATTAAAATAAACATTTATATGTTTATGAGGTATGTTAGCTATAAAAGGTAGCATGAACAGGGATATAAAAGTTACCAAAATACTAACAAGCTATTAAAAAGATCTATTTAATGAGCCTATCACACATGGTCACTACTATAGCAACTCAAACAGATTGCTTTGTAAATTCAATTCTAAAATTTCACTGGACCTTAAAATAGGCCAGTTAAAAATCTACATTACAGAAAATTTTTAAAGCAGTATGTTAAGGTTACATAATACAGATTACATTACATTCTAAGAATATACACAGTAACTTTAACATATAATATAAATCATTATCAGAGGAATTTTAATGGATAATACATTGTAACTGAAATGTTTCAGATAATTGAAGAAAAAGAAAAATAAACCCAGATCTTTTTTAAAATTATTGACACATAGAAAAAGATTATTTCTAGTTATGACTTTATAAGTCATAATTAATATTATCACTTTTTAAATTCTAGTGTAATTCAATGTATAATAAGTATATAAATTTTAACAAAGTTTAGTCATCATGAAGCTAAAGGCAGTCAATTAAATAAAGCTAACAACTGATACCTCATCGCATTTGGTTAATGCTTATTTTAAAAAGCTAATTGATAGTATCTGTTTTTCATATTTTAATTTGCTTTATATGGCTTCTTTGAAGATTTATAAGAGAGTTTTTACCATAAGACAGACTGCTAGGTGGCACAGAGGATAGAGTGCTAGGCCCAGATTCAAAAATACTCATCTCCCTGAATTCAGATCTGGACTCAGAAAGCTATGTGACCCTAAGCAAGTCACTTAACCCTGTTTGCCTCAGTTTCCTCATCTGTAAAATGAGCAGGAGAAGGAAACGGCAAACTATTACAGTATCTTTGTCAAGAAAACCTCAAATGGGGTCACAAAGAGTCATAAAGAACTACTTTCTTGAGTTTATTTTAACATTATGTCCATTGTGATTTCCCAGTACACTATAAACTATGGTGAATTTCTTATTTATGAGCATAGAAAAGATTTCAAATTAAATTAAAAGTACTCATATTTTATTTATAACTCAGAGCTTGACTTTGACAAGCTAAAATAGCTAGAAATGCTTCAAGTCAAGGGAAGGAGAATGAATCTCACATTTACAAAATTTTAAATTATTTTATATGAAATGGTGTCTGTGTACCCCACTGAAATATGAAGAGAAATAAGAAAGTTGAATTTCTCCCCATTTCCCAGATCCTCTATGGCAAATTTATAGGGGAACGTATGTATGGATGTATGGATGGGTCTGTCTCACGGGATAGCCAGGCTTACATGGGTTGTGACCTTCATCATTCACCAGAATACCTACATCCTTATGATCACAGGCCATGGGATGATAGTATCCTAGAATTAGAACTAGAAGGGCCTTAGAAGTGACAAAGCAACTCGTTTATTTAACAAAGGAGGAACCTGTGGCTTAGAGAAGCTATACATATACTAAGTAGATTTGTTTGAGTATATGAAATTCCATTAGAAAAGGTTAAGTTATACTCAGTTATTCTAGACTACCATTTAATTTAGCCTCTTTGGAAGAGTTTATAATTATATCAAGTGCTAAAATAGCTTTAACACTCAGTATAAATATTAGTACAAAAGCTACCATATGTCTGTCTGTGTGTTTAACATATGGAGATATAGAGAAGTTTTGCCAGGCTTATAAATATATACCAAAAATTCCCTGGGCTTTTAACAATGTTTAGCCACCTGCCCCAACCAACTTAGTGGAACACAAAATAAATGAACTGAAAGAACTTTACTTTGTAAGTCAAGTCTATGGGAGTTTCACCCTGTTGGGAGTTTGGGAATATCTTATAAAATGAGATGATGTGCCTTGCAAATGTTAATAGCTCTGAAAATGTTTTGATTGTTGTTCTTCTAAGATTGAAAGGCATCATAACACTGTAAGGAGGGACAGCAGTAGAGTCAGGAAGTCCTCACTTTGTGACTCTGGGCAAGCCATTTACCCTCCCCATGCCCCCAGCCTAGGCAGCTTTCTTAAACTCTGAGTTACCAAGTAGCAGCTCATCTGTGTGAGTAGAGGGAATTTCTACAGTGGGAGTGTCTTATATCAGCGAAATGACAGGTCTAGACAAAACAAACAAAATTTTAAAGGGATTATATATTTATTATCTATGTGTAAAGCAGCTACTAAAAGCCTTTTGTTTAAATTTTCCCATTTGGAAAATAGAACATTATTTCTCTTAAAGATTTTCATTACATTAATTAGGGAAGATAAAAGAAAACTTGAGACTAAGGCTGTTTCTTTTGCAGCAGACAAGTAAATGTAGCCATCATTTTCCTTTTCCTTGGTCCAGCAAGGCATTTAGGCAGAATGGACTGATATTTTAAAAAAGGGGGGGGGGGATATTTGGAGGCGTGGTAGCAAATTCAAATAGAAACTGAAGCCACTAATTCATACATAAGCATCCCTGCAGGCCATATATTGACTTAGTTTTAAATGTTATTTATGTTTTACCATATTTTTATTTATTTTGCTAAATATTTCCCAATTACATTGTAATCTGGTTCAGTCCCACATGTGGCCCACAGGCCTTGTGTTTCACACCTCTGATTTAAGCTGAAATGCAGTGACAGTATTAAGGTATTGGTATATGTTCTTATGCCAAAAAAAAAAAATCTACCTTTGATTTCTACTGCTCATCCCTGGAGAAAATTTATTATATAACTAGGGCTAATCAGGGGATTTCAGCAAAGAAAATGAACCTGAAAATAGGGAAGGTGGCAGCAAGAAAGGAGCTAGACACCTGAGAAAATGTCAATTACTTGAATTAAATATTTCAGGGTTCTCTTTCTTTGATCTTTTTTAAGGTTAGGGTTTAATGTCAAATGTACTTCCTATCTCCTTACCCCACTCTTCTATTTATCTCCAACTTTTCTCTAATTTTTTGTCCCACTTCTTTCTTAGAAAAATTCTGTGTTTTAGTAGTCTAGGAGAGGAATTCTTAATCTAGGATCCATGAATAAATTTCATGGGGTCCATAAACTTGAATGGGAAAAAATTATGTTTTTATTTCACTAAACTCTATCTGAAATTTAGCAGAAGAACTCCAGGTTGAGAATTTTTAAACTGACAGGTTGATTGAGACATGTAGGCTATTGTGCTCAATCAAACTAGTTCAGCGTATGTAACTTACGTTTTTTAGTTCATAAGTTTCCTTTGAGCTATGTTAATAAGGATAAAGGCTAGGAAAAGATTGTTTGAAACAAATGTTACAACATCCCTCCCATGTGTAAACATGGCCTTTATGTCAATATCCTGGGAATCCTTCTGTCTCCATTAGGTAATAAATAAAATATCTAGCTCCTCATTAGATGTGAAACAAAAATCTACTTTAAAGGGACGTAACAAAGTAGGATTGGCCTAGGCATTCTTGGAGATTTGGTATAAGGGCCAGCAGGTTCAGCTAGGAAGAGCAAGACTATTTTCCTCATTAGTATGAAAAGGTACAGTCATAAAATTCAAAAAGATTGTGGTCTCAAGATGTCCTGATCCCCCTAAACGGCATTTGAGATCAGTTAGCTGCAGTTTTTTTTAATTGTTTAAAGGCATTATGGGTACAATATTTAGTGCCTTTCAAGTCAATAACTTATTTCTAGAGAAATACAAAAAAAAGGAGAAAGAAAGAAAGAAAGAAAGAAAGAAAGAAAGAAAGAAAGAAAGAAAGAAAAAAAAAGAAGGAAGGAAAAGAATGAATTCCTCTCTTGTAATTTATCTTAAGTAAAACACTTCCTTCTTGCCGGCCTGGGGTTTTAGTCATCATTGTTATTGATAGTAATTTAAAAGTTGTTTTCTTTCCAGTGTGTCGTAGGTTCAGGGCAAAGAAAAACAAATGAAAATCCAAACTTACAAAACAAATTTAGGGGTTGTCATTTGCATTACAAAAAAGCATACCATAAAATCCCATTAATACTTTCTCTAGTATTCATGAAATGTGATTTAAGCTGCCAAAGTGATTTGTACATACTGTAGCTTTTCAGGAACACATCTAATAATGCCCAAATCAAGATATGCTTTTAAAGGTATTTTGTTTGACTACTTTTCTATATGGTGAAGAATTAGGAATCATCTCCTTACATCTGCTCCCTTCACAACATCCCACCCCCTCTTCTCATCCCTGCTCCTTCCACAATATGATGTAGTGGCAAAAGAACTAGAGTAAGTGCTCTAAGACAGGTTCTAAGCCCAGTTCCACTACTTCCTTACTTTGGTCAAGTCCCTAAAACTCAGTTTCCTTGTCTGTAAAATAGGAATAATAAGATCTGTCCTGCCTAACTCAAACTGCTATGAGAATGACATGGGATTATGTATTCAACAATTCTTTTCCTTCTATGCATGAGTTCCTAAAATTCTGCCATTTCTACTTCTAATATTTAGTTTAAGGCTTTTTCCTTTTCTTCCCTGTTGACATGCAAACACTTAGAAGGACAAAATTTTAAGCCCTAGTCATCACTCCTACTTTAGTGTGAATGAGTTTATTAGATACACACCAGAAAACAAGTCAGCTTGACTGAGTGCTAGAGAGGTAAAGGGAAAGGGACCTAGAAAGGGTTCCAAAGACATATTTCACCTACCTCACAAGCTTGAGTAAGATTGCCACTGGCTATAAGAAAAAGGAAGTGCAATTTTCCCCGCTGCAGAATATCTTATATTTATCCCTGTCTTACGATGGGGTAGTCACACTATCAAATCACTAGTAATTCCTTCTCTTCTCCTCTTGAGCCTGTGTAGTCAAATAACCCATACCTAGAGTCATAACACCTAACACATAATTTTGTACTTTTATGGCCACCATTTTCTCCAAGACTGGGCCCATTGCATTTAGCACATAATACAGAGTCATGTGCACAGTAAGCTTTGGTTAACTAAGTTAGGACTTATTTTCATTTTACTGATGGAGAAACTGAAACGCAGAGCCCTGAGTAAGCAATGAACCTAAACTACTTTCTGGGAAAATAAATGACAGTGAAAATAGAATATATTGACAATATCAATCAGAAATTTTATATTCAACTTATCTGTACTACTTTTTATCAGTGCTTCAATTTTGAAAGCTGAAAATCTACCAAGTCAAAAAAAAAGTTGATTTCAGCTGTCTGGCCAATTTGAATCTCAGCTCAGCCAGTCAGATGCTCCACCCTCCAAAAAGGAACCAGCCCAAACCTGTTCAATTCAGTGGTTTCATGTAAAAATGGCCTCTCTTACATCTCAAAGATTTCTTTAAAATTTAATTAAAATAGTGCCTCATATAAAATTTATCTAAATACTGTTATTGATAGATTGACAAACATATAACTCATATGAATTGATTATACAGTCAACTCATGATTATCTGCAGTAACACAAGGGCAGTGTCAACAAAAAGAAAAAGAAAAAGAAAAACCAACAACCAGGTAATTTGCCCCCAAACCCCAAAAGCCAATCTTCTCCTCCTGCATTAGATTACTCGTCTTATATTTTTTCCAGCATTTTTCACTTCATAACCTGGTTCTATATAACCTAGCTTTAATAATAGTTTTGTAATCACCAATTACATATATATGTATTTACATATATATGTACACACACACACACACACACACACACACACACACACACAAATAAATGCTGAGAGCAGGAGGCAGCAACTCATACTCACTGTCAGGGAAATTGACACAAATTTAATTTTTCAGCCAACAAGTTGCAAGGTAGATAACATATGAACAGATAATCAGGAGTTGGCTAGAAGTTAGTTCTGTTTTGTAGGAATTTGATAACTTCTATTTTTGCAAACTACAAAATTTGACTCAGTATGAATCAAGTCATATTTGTCCAAATGTAATGTTTGATCTGTCCCTCCTAGTTACCATTAACTACAAAGTGAATAGCAATGCTTTAGCACCCAACCTACATTATACATGCATTATTAATGATGGCATAGTATCCATTTTCGAAAACTAACCCACACTCAGAATTTCAAAGCATGCTTCCTTTCCTCCTTCCCTTTCTCTGTTTTTAATGCTATTCAAATACTTAATATTAACAATGTGCAAACCAACTCATAAATATTCTGGGTACTGCTCTGAACTCTGTGCAGTATATGACATTTACAAATACCAAGGCTATTTCCAGAGCAAAACTTCTGTTAATTATAATTAATATATGGATCTGCAATAGCAGTCCAAATTGACACTTAGGATGCCTTCTGAAAGGTGATTACTTTTCTGGTTGTATTGCCTTTCATTAGTTACATCTGATTAACTGTTACATTCTATTATATTTGTGTAGAGTGTGATGCTATATGACATCACAAGAAATGAAGGACAGTAAAGCTTTGTAGGCACTATAGCTTAATGAGACATTTGTGTTAATGAGACGGTCTGAATGCCTGAAATTAATTCAGGGAACAGATATTTGAGCGAGAATTATTACACATTCCGAAAACTAAATATTCCTTACCCACAGCAAAGTAAAGAAATTCCTAACAACCTCCCAGTTGACACTATTGTTACACCTATATGTCCAGTTGGGCAAGGATTATGTTTTGTGCAGATCAAGACAGTCTATACTGGTAGTATGAAACTTTTTACATTTTCCCCTCTCAGGTCCTAAAGGGGTTTCCAGAGTGTCTACAAGCTGACATTTGCCTGCATCTCAACCAGACTTTACTTCAGAACTGCAAAGCTTTTCGGGGGGCCAGTAAAGGTTGCCTCCGAGCTTTGGCTATGAAGTTTAAGACAACACATGCACCTCCAGGAGACACCCTAGTTCACTGTGGGGATGTCCTCACTGCACTTTACTTCCTATCCAGAGGCTCCATTGAAATCCTCAAAGATGACATTGTCGTGGCTATTCTGGGTAAGTGTCTTAGAACGGGAGGGTGAGGAAGTCAATTCTTTGCCAAATTATTTCACAGTTTATATATAAAACTTCCTGGCCATGATTTTTAAGAACTGGTCCACATTTATGATTACTATTTTAATTCTGAGTAATTTGAACACTTCATTGAATTCATTTTAGACTCTTCCAAGTTCTCACGTCAGGCTTTCTTCCTGTGTGTGTTCTGCTGATATAAAAGTTTTGTGGCACTATCTTATTCTTCACAGCTAATTATGTGTGTGAGGCCAAAGTATGGGAATGGTCTTTCATCAGCATTTTATCTTGATGTTTGCAGTTTTTGTATTCCCAGTTGTTCCTGTAAGTCATTAAGATAAAAAGCATGGGGGCAGCTAGGTGGTACAGTGGACAGAGTACCAACCCTCAAGTCAGGAGGACCTGAGTTCAAATCCGGCCTCAGACCAAACACTTGAAACTTACTAGCTGTGTGACCCTGGGCAAGTCACTTAACCCCAATTCCCAAAAAAGAAAAAAAAAAGATAAACATGTGCGTGGCACTATCATGGCCATTTCATAGCTTGACAGACTTGGATCTCTCTGGGCTTGGTGTCTTGTGTTGCCCCACATCTCCCAATTCCCAAATAAGGAGAAAAGGGCTTAGTAACCTGGGCAGGGCTGTGTCTTTGTAAGCTTTATTACCTGACTGTGTCTATGTAAAGTTGTGTACATCACACCTGGGGAAGAGAGATGAAAAGATAATGAGATAATTTTTTTTAAACCTAAAATATCAGCTGATTGAGAGTATGAATAAGAGGTAATATCTGTTATCCCTAAAAGTTAATTTAATTTTAGCTAATACCAACTTTAACACATTTTTATATGAAAAGTCTTACTAGAACCATAGCTCTTATCTTAGCACTTTATCTGAACAAAATTCTTCAAAAAACTGTGACTTTGTCCTTCTCTACCCTAACAAACTTCCCCTTAGACTGTAAGCTTCTTAATATCAGGGCCTGTGTTGTATCTATTTCTCAGTGCCTGGTACACACTTGGTATTTAATAAGTGTTTTATCATGTATAACAACATAAATTATTGTATTCAAGGCAACAGAGAAGTAGATGAAGCTAGTCTTCCTCTCCTTCTACCTTTCATTTACAGGAGTGGGAATCCCAGAAAACAGCAAATTTGCCCATCTCCTTTCCTCTCTGTTCTGGAGGAGGAGGAAAGCATCCAGGGTACCTGGAAGTTCTTCTCCCATTGCCACTTTTCCCAAAGGAAATAATAATAATTGTTTTTAACAATACATTTAAAACATCCTTCTTCTTTGAAAGCTGTTAGAGCTTAACATTTCTATTATTTATTACGTTGACAATTCAGTTCCCCTTAAATATGAGTGCATAATTCACAGATTTTCAATAAAGAAATATTGTAAAGTTTAAAAAATATTTCGATTATAATCAGAAGACCCAAGCATTAGCTCTCCCTCTACTTGTTACTGGCCATGTAGCTTTAGGCCAGGTCACCATTCTAAGCCTTGATTTTCCTATCTGTAAATAAGTATTAGACTAGATGATTTCATGATCTTGAAGGTCCCTTCCAGTTCTAACATTCTCTGATCCTGTGACCCTTTCATATCAGTAAGACAAGGATGAATACTGAAATATGTTTGATGGTGTAGTTTTCATCAATGTCAGTCATATGACCTATCAATGACTTAGTAGATAAATCCTGGAGAGTTGCCTAAAGCACCCAGAGAGGTTAAGTATCTTATGCATGATC
This sequence comes from Phascolarctos cinereus, assembly GCF_003287225.1. Classification (NCBI taxonomy): domain Eukaryota; kingdom Metazoa; phylum Chordata; class Mammalia; order Diprotodontia; family Phascolarctidae; genus Phascolarctos; species Phascolarctos cinereus. Next base: position 228,366,816 of record NW_027556098.1, read on the forward strand.
ACACAGCTAGTAAGTATCAGGGGTAGAGTTTAAAACAATAGCCACATTGTATGATAACACAATCCTTACTTAGCTCAACACTCACAATACTCACCTTAAATATAGCTCCCAAATTGAAGATAGTGTTCCTTATGTGGTCTGATCAGGGCAGAGTAGAGCAAGACTGTCTCTTCTCTTATTCTGCACAATAAGTTTAATTTGATATAGTCTAGAATTTAGTTGCCATATCACACTATTAATTCATTGAGTCTGCAGTCTACTAAGACTCCCAGATTTTTTTCACATAAACTCTTACTTAGCTATGTGTCCCAATTCCTGTACTGTTAGCAGGCATGGAATCAGAAAGGCCTAAAATAAAATCTGACTTCACACACTTCCTACTTCTTCCTCTGTGAGCATGGACAAGTCACTTAACCGCTATCTGCCTCAGCTTTCTCAAGTGTAAAATAAAAATGATAATTACCTCCCTCACAGGATTGTTGTAAGGATTAAATGAGATATCGTTAAAGCTCTTAGCACAGTACCTGGAACACAGTAGGCACTTAAAATTGCTTGTTCCTTTCCCTTTCCTTTTCCCATTTTCCTGGTGCAGATGATTTTTAAAATCCAAGTATGGAAAATTTATTGAATTTCATCTTACCTAATATGACCCATTATTCTAGCTGTTGATATCTTTTTTTAATCCTAGCCTTAGCATCTAGTATGTTAGCCATCCCTCTCAACTTTGTGCCTTCTACACATGTGATAAATAGACTATCTATGTTCTAGTTCCTATAGTATGTGCACACTGATAATAATATCAATGATTGTTGTCAAAGTCATAGAGAATTGCAAGATACATAGGGATCAGAGAAGGACAGATATTGTCCTGATTTTCAAAAATGGGGAAAGAGCAGATTCTGCAGACTAAGTGGGTTTAACTTGGATCCCTGGGAAAATTCTAGAATGCATTGTTAAAGGGGGGACTGTGGTCATCTAAAAAAGAAATTGATGATCACAGTGATATATATGATTTCATAAATAACAGACTGTGACAGAATAACAATTTCTCAATTTGTTTGACAGAATTACTAAACTAGTAGTTTTAGGGAATGCTATAAATATAGTTCACCTAGTATTATACCAAGCATTTGACAAAATCTCTCATGCTAGTCTTGTGGAGAGGATGCAAAGATGTGGGCTAAACAATAATCCAGATACATGTATTCAAAATTAATTAAATGGCAGGATTCAAAAAATAGTTATTATGTTTTTTCAATGTTAATGAAGAAGGAGGTCTCTAATGAAGTGTCCCCAGTATATCTGTCCATGATCCTTGCTGTTTAACATTTTCATCAATGACTTGGATAAAGACATGTCTATTAAATTTGCTGATGTCACAAAGCTAGAAGGAATAATGCACCAAATGACAAAGTGCTGAACCAAATGGTCTCTGAGTTCCCTTCTAACTCTAAGACTCTGTGATTCTCTGTCTAAATATTCTCAAACCATACCTTTGATAATAAATGATAGAATTATCTACTCAAAAGGATGAGGCCAATGGGATCTCTTGAACTAGGGAGTTCTGAGCTGCAGTGATCTAAGTCAATTGGGTGTCTACACTAACTCTAACACAAATATGGTGAACTCCAGGAGTGTGGAACTGTCATGCCGCCTAAGAAAGAATGAATCATCCCAGGTCTAAAACAGAGCAGATCAAAGCTCCCATGCCAATCTTTGGGGATATGAATGGCCACTTTACTTCCATCCTGAGTGAGATAGTGAAACTCCATCTCAAAAAAAAAGTGTAGAAATATGTGAAGAATTAAAGTCAAATTTGCAGTCTTATAATTTTTAGTCTCTATATTCTTCATTTTTTTTGAAAATCAGGGAGAAATTTGCCCTTTCTAAGTCTCAGAGCACACTTCCAATTTTCAACAGTCTTTTGAATGATCACTGACAATACCTAATGTCCACATTCCTCAGTTCTTTCATTATCCTAAGATGTCCTTTGCCTGAGCCTACTGCTTCAGACTCACTGAAAATGGCTAGGTGCTCTGTTATCCTCTTCTCATTCATCTTGAATTTCAGCTCCATTTCTATTCTATCCTTTCCGATCTAAATATCTGCCTTCTCCTGGCCATCTCTTAGAATAATTTTCCTCATCGCCTCTGCTCTGAGCAGTGGTCCTTCCATTTTGATCTTCCTCTTGCCTCCAACACAGCTAAATAAAAAGACCTTTGAGCTACTTTCAGCATTCATCACCAGCCTCACCTCATTCTGAGCGTTAGTGCTGCTGCTATTATTCTTAAAGGAATGCAATGCCTTTGAATTCATCCTTGTTTTCATCTTACATATGTGTATTTTTTTTAATCTTCTGAATTTACTGTGTGGCCAAATCACTCTTTAGACAGTTTCACCTTTTCTTCCTCATCAAAATAATTTCTTTCTGTGTCTTCAGGTTTTCATTCTCTTGCTTAAGAATTTTCTACTATTCTAGCTCCAATTTCTGTAGGAATTTAGAATAAGGCATTGCTCTATTCTCTGATCCCTTTGAAATATCCTCTCACAAAACATAGGGTGCATGTCACAGTAGCTTTCCCCTCCATTCTATGATATAATGGCCAGTTTTCCCCAAGATTCTAGATATTGAAAATTTAGCAACTTTTGCTGTTCAGCATCAGGTTCAAAGGAGCAATTTTTGTTACATACTTCATATTTTTCTCCAAATCCATCACCCCTACTCTGACTTCTTTTTCTTCCTAATGTTCATGCCCTCCCAATTCATTCATTCATTCATTCATTCATTCATTCATTCATTCAAGTGTGTTCACTAAAGGCTCTCTGTGTACAAGGCATTGAGCTGAATGTTGGGGATTCAAAGTAAAAAGAAAAAAAAGGAAACTATAATGCTCTTATGGAGCTTATTTCTACTGAGGACATAGAATATGTAAGCAGATAAATAGATGAGTGAATACAAATATCTAAGAGTAAATATGAATCGATTTCAAGGGGAGAGGAGAACATTAATTCCTAGAGAGAAGGGTCACCTGAGCTGAGCTTTGATGAAAGCAAGGGATTTCAGGAGGTATTGATAAAGAACCTCATAACCTATACAAAGATGCGGAAACAAAATCTAGAGACTGAGAGGAAGGAGATGACTTAAAAGATCTGGCCCAGAAAGATTCAGAGGCAAAGGGGCAAGAGGCCTTGTAATGAAAAGAAAAGGAGAAAGTAGGGCTGAGTTGTAACAGAGAAGTAAGAGACTGAAGGAGGCCGTTGACACCTGAGTTCAAATCTGGCTTTCAGACACTAGTTATGTGACCTTAGTCAAGTCATTTAACTCTGTTTGCCTCAGTTTCCTCATCTATAAAAATGAGCTAGGGAAGGAAATGGCAAACAACTCCAGTAACTTTGCCAAGAAACCCCCAAATGGGGTCACAAAGAGTAAAAAACAGCTAAAATGACTAAACAACAACAATTAACACCTACAAGCATCTCAGTACATGTAGAACAGTGAGCAGGTCAGTATAGTTAGAACATACAGTGTGTAAATTGAAGGAAAGAAGGAATTTTGGAATGAAATTATCTCAATCTTTCTTATACCTCTTGGAGTAATGATATCAGACAAGTCCCTTCACTTTGCTGCTCTAGTGGGCAGTTGGGCAGAGAATCCCATTTCTGTGCACAGTTATTTAGGACAACTCTTTAACTTTTAGAAGATTGGATAGAAAAGGAAGTTGCAAAGAGGCTTGGATTTTTCTTCACTGGTAGTCTTCAGAGAATAAATGAGTACTTCAGGTATTTGTAGAAAAATTCATGTTCATATCTGTGTTAAACCAGGTGGTCTTTGAGTTCCCTTCTAACTCTAAGACTTTATGATTCCCTGTCTAAATATTCTCAAACCATACCTTTGATAATAAATGATAGAATTATCTACTCAAAAGGATGAGGCCAATGGAATCTCTCTCTTTTTTTTTTTTTAGGCAATTGGGGTTAAGTGACTTGCCCAGGGTCACACAGCTAGTAAGTGTCAAGTGTTTGGTCTGAGGTCAGATTTGAACTCAGGTCCTCCTGACTATATCCACTGTGCCACCTAGCTGCCCGCAATGGAATCTCTTAAACTGAGGAGTTATGAACTGCAGTGATCTAAGTCAATTTCCTAAAGGAAAAACTAACTTTTGTTTTTTCAACAGGGAAAAATGACATATTTGGAGAAATGGTTCATCTTTATGCAAAACCTGGAAAATCGAATGCAGATGTAAGAGCTTTAACATACTGTGACTTGCATAAGATCCAGCGAGAAGACTTGTTAGAGGTTTTGGATATGTATCCTGAATTTTCTGATCACTTTCTGACTAATCTAGAGTTGACTTTTAATCTAAGGCATGAAAATGCAAAGGTATGTGCAGTTGGCTTTATTTTTTACTTATTTCTTCTCCTCATAGTTGTTTTTTGGAAAAGGCTACTTGAATTGGGGAAATGTTTAAATTATAAACTGTGTTCAAGAAATTCAGTTTCATGACTTTGAGGTAACTTGAGTTGGGCCAGTTATGTTTTCCCCAGTACTGCAGGATGCCTGAAAACATTTTATCTCAGGTACAAGTTTAATTCTCCCTGGAATCTTGTTCTTGTGTGCTATGTTGATTCTTTCCCCATAAATAATGCTATGAAAAACTTCAGTTAAAACTTTAACCAAATGATCAAAAGTTCCCAAATGGGAAGAGAACACATTAATGAGATTAAACTAATGAATGTTAGGAAGTACAACAGCTTAGTAGAAATAAAATGTTAGCTATGTTTTCTATGTAACTATAGGCTATGTAACTATATCTGTATTTCATATTGTACATTCTGTATCATATATGGCTCATATATCCTCCTTCTATATTAGTATCAATCTTTGAGCTAATATCCTTTTGTAGGAGGCAATGAGGGGGAGGTGGCATACATTATACCATGCTCCCCATTTTTTGCCAACTTAGTGCTACACTATTTCCTAATTGTAAAAGATTACTCCTTATGGGCTAATTTCTCATTTTAACCTGAATAAAGCCAAAAAGAAATGTCTTCTCTTATGAGATGCCTTCTGGGATTAGTAGGAAATCGATTTTTGCTCAGTGCCCTTTAATTCGTGGAAAGCTTTGAAAATAGCTGACCCCACTTAGAAAATCAAGGCTTTCGATACTTTTCAGAAAGGAAAGTCTACTAAGAAAGCCATGAGTGTAGCTTATTTTTTTCTCCCTAACACTACCATCATTCTCTGGCCATGCTATGTGCTTAAGGAGATATGTGGATGGTTCTCTGAAAACTGCCACAATGCTTTTTAATGTACCCATGGTCAGTAAGTCACTAAGATTTTGTTGTTGTTGTTGTTTAAGAAATTGAAAGTCAAAGAAATTTTTAGGAATAAAAAGATGAAATTATGAATTGTATGTACTTTATAAGAAATTTAATTTACTGAATTGAGTCACTGCTTGATGCTACTATATTCATTCTGAATTTTGCCTAGAAAATAAGGATAAATCTAAAATCTTTTTTCAAACAAAAGTTTTATTCTCATAGATGTGTCCATCAATAACTACTATTTCCCACAAAGTTTCTGTTAACATCTTACTAAAATGAATCAATGGATGAGATAGGGTATAGCTAGAAATGAGAACAATAAACGGTACCAAAAACCCTCATATTTAGCAAACATATTTGTTACTGTGAAATTTAACGTTGCAATCATTACCACATAAGTAAACAACATAGTTAATACATTTCTGCTACATGTAATGTGAATTCTGAAAAAAAAAGATTATTTTTTTAAATTTAACCAAGCACCACTTCATAAAGCCCATTTACACCAAAGAATGCTTTGTTTCCAAAGCTCACAATGTCACTTTCAAATGTTAATATGAAGTAACTAGAAGTATGCTATTCTGTCCTCTAAAGGAGAGGCAGCCTGACATAGGAGCTAAGAGTCCAGCCTTGAAATAAGGACAATCGGATTCCAGGCCTCTGGGACTCTGACATATAATCGATCACAGGCAAGCCACTTAACCTCTCAGTGTCCCAGGAAACTCTTCATACTAAAAGTTATACACTATTTGCTGACTTGCGCCAGTGGAAGGGGTGTCTACACTTGAGGTTCCCTACACTGATGAAATGATAGATCTAGACAAAAATAATAACATGATTTAAAGAAAACATTAAACAATATATGATAGTTATTTGCCTTTGAGCTGAAATAATTTTTAAATTCTTATAAGTTAAAATAATGTGATAGCAAGATATTTACATTCAATTGATCTAATCTTCTATTCCATCTTTCTGTTCTATTAATAAAGGCTGATCTCATAATAAGATCACAATCTACAAATGATTCTGATGGAGAGAACTGTAAACTTCGGAGAAGGAAATTATCTTTTGAAAGTGAAATAGAGAAAGGTAATCTATTGCTTCTAACTGTAGAGTGTATGCTTGTTAGCTGTTCACATATGCACATACACACACATATTACAGTTCTGATGGTGAATAAGTTCTGGTACAGAGTTTAGGATACCTGTGAACAATAAGGATATTTCAAGGATCTGTGACTTCACGGGTGTAGAAGTCCCTTCATTGATGCAAATCACAACCCCAAGCAAATTGCTTGAGTTGACAAAGAAAAATGAGTTGTGGTGAAAGAATCCCTCTCCTTATGCGGTGACCTGATGATGAGCCTCTCCAACCTTAGCTAGTCCTCAGAAAGTGAACATATAGTCCATACTTAAAGCTTTTTCAAATGCTGGATCTGACAAAGCATATACTCCATTGACATAGCTCTTGAGAAAGTAGAACCACCTTGGCAAAGCCTGATGTTACGTGATATCACATTACACTGGGAACAGCAATAATGGCTAGCATTCATTTATGTGGCCTAACATACATATATATGTATGTGTATGTATATACATATATAGTCGTTGTTCAGTTGTTTTAGTCATGACCCCATTTGGAGTTTTCTTGGCAAAGATACTGAAGTGGTTTGTCATTTCCTTTTCAAGCTCATTTTACAGATGAGGAAACTGAGACAAAGAGGGTTAAGCAACTTACCCAGGGTCACACAGCTAGTAAATGTATGAGGCCAGATGTAAAATCAGGTCTTCCTGACTTCAGGCCCTGCATTTTATCTACTGTACCACCTAGTTACCCTATATGTGAATATATGTGTGTATGTATATGTATTTGTATATGCATATGTATGAAGTTTTCATTCAACTATTGATTCTGATAAGTAAATGTCATGTGTTTTCAGCTCACTGGCATCAATCTAACATTTAACCTAAAAATTACAAATATATCTAGATGTTCAGTGGGCCAAGTGCTATTTTTTAAAAATTGATCCCAGTTGTAATGGCATATTCCTTATCATTCTGAGCTTGTTTCCTATCTCCAGAAACCTTTGCAGAAAATTTAGGGAAAAGATGGTTTGATTTAAATAAATTATTACTGAGAATTATAATCATTTAAACTTGATTTTACTATTCTTTCATCAAAAATTAAGATTAGACTATATGAAGTAAAAATTGGGTTTCTCACTTGCTGTGAATAACTTTTAAAAAGTTATTTCATTTGCAATGTGAATTTCATTTTTTCAGGTTCACAGTTCTCTTTGCAAGTGTTGCCCTAAAAGATCAATGAGTAATATACATATGTAGAGAAATTTGTCATTACTCAAGAATACAGCAGTATTCCACGTAAGATATTTATCTCTCAAGAAAGAAATTGCTATTTTAGAAAGGCAAAATTATCTTTCATTGAACCAGAGAAAAATAAGAGGAAAAACATTACTAACAAATCTAATATACGTGTGTATGTATGTATACACACACTTTCAGGAAGACAAATAACTCTCATTAATTTTAATGTTCTTTGGGGAACTTTTCTGATTTTAACATATATATGATCAAATAACACATGCTAAAAAAGATGTTCTCATTTATGAGGTTTCATATCTTCTTATTTGAGTTTCTTTATAACCTCTGAACCTTTTAAGTATGAAAGGAACACTAATTAACAGATCATTCAATTTGTTCTCCTGCCTTTTCTAGGACTACATTTATATTATATCAGTCTAAAGAGAATTTATTGTTTCTTAGAAACATTCAAAGCAGAAGATTCAACAATTTCCCTTAGTATTTCCTCTTATGTATCTATGCCAAAGGGTACTAGGGTTCAGTGTTAGTTTTTGGTTTTTTACTCCTTTTGAGTTCTTTAGATTTTTGTTCCTTTTATATTTCCGTAATTGAATACTGAAGCAATTTCAATAAGTTTTTAATCAGAATAGTTTTCTAGTAATTAATTTTCCATCATATTGAAAGCCTTTGTTGCTTATAGATACTTAACACAACCTTTTCTTAATAACTCTTGCATAGGTAACAACCACTATTACTATTGACAAGATCATCCTGATCTAAATTTATCATGCTTGCTTTGACATAAATAGAGGTGGAAAGGTCTTCTACCTGGGCTACTAGCAACTGGCCTAACCTCAGATATTAGCCTATAGTCTTCTTTCCTCTTTTTCTTCTGCTCCCAGCAGATCTTTCTGTGAGGCATGGCAGGGCATTTCAATCCTATCCCACTGGTGGAATTTTCCAAAACCACACGCTGATTTTGTGGTACCATACACTGCCATACACTGGTGTCCCTGCCTCCCTGAAGGCAAGGAGATGGACTTTCACCCTCTATTTCTCCTTGCTTGAACCTTGGAGTCATTTTCACTATCCTGAGGGGTCATGCTGCTGGACACCATCTTAGCCTCAGTTAAGAATTTAACCATCTTAACCAGCGAGTACAAATAATGACCCAATGCAACAAGAGGATTATAAAATTATAGATACCCTTACCTTACAATTGAGGTTACAAACATAGGACAAGGATATGTAATAGTAGTTCTGGTTCTGGTCCAGTCAAGTCTCAAGACTTTCCTTTGTCTTTCTTTTTCCATGGAAATAAGTGTGGCTAGTACTGAATGGAAAGTCCTCCAGGTCTGAGAAGGCAAGAATATGCCTTGATGTCAGTGGGATGCCAGAGACCATGTCACCAGTACAAAGCCTTCTATTATGCATAAAAAAAGAACCAAAATAAACAAACAAAAAAACAGAAATCTATGCTTCATCTGTCTATATGGCAAGAGCTTTGTACATTATCACACTAGACCTGGAGACGAACACAGGAGTTGTCCATCAGCATCCTCCAACCTTCAGTGTATTATAATCCTACCTGCTCTGTTGGCTAGTGATTTTCCTCTTTGAAACTCTCTGGACAACATGGCTTAGCAACTTCACCCCCTTGAATTCTTAGCTGCTCCTCTACACCTGTTTCTTCTCTTCTAATGTATATAGGCCTGACCAGTGCCTACCATAAAATTCAATCTTGGTGAATCCGTGATTTTTTTTTTAAATGTGACACCTCTTCTGGTGTCACCAAAAAAAAGTCTATCCATGTCTTTCCTGTCATTTGCAACTCTTTTCCATGATCTCCCATCAATTATTTATAAAATATCTAACTTATTTTAGGTCATAGGACCATAGGATAACAAATTTAGAGCCAGAAGAAACCTTAGAGAGGAGGTTAAGTGCATTGTCCAGGGTCACACAACTGGGAAGAGTCAGGATGAAGAATTGAGTCCAGGTGGTCATAAAATAGGTATTATGGATGGACAGATCAATTGAGGAATTTTTTTTGAAGATGGGAGAGACGTGGGCATATTTGTAGGCATTTAGGAAAGCGGCCAGTAGACAGGGAGATCTTGAAGATTAGTGAGGAAGTAGGCATAGCAGAAGAGGAAATGTGCTGGAAAAGATGAAATGCAACAGGATTACTCATGCTTGGAAAAAAGTTAACTTTGGCAAGGAGAAAGGTCATGTCTTCCTATTAAGCTGGGGTGAAGGAAAAGACAATAACAAAACTTGTCTGAGTGTTGTGAGATGAGAAAGGGAAAAGAGGCAAATGGCTGCCAATTTTTTTTCAATGGAACATGAGTTTTCAACCAAGAGAATGGGACCAGGGGAACCTATGGTAATTTGAGAAGGGATAAAAAGGTCAGGAAAATTTACTGTGGAATAGTAAATCAATTAGGGAAGTGTAAAAGGACTATCTTGCTTCAGTGAAGGCCCAGTTGAGCAACATAAATTTGTAGTAGATCTAATCAGCATGGCTTTGATTTCCTCCAGCTTCATTCAGCAGTGCATGGGTAGGAATGAAGGAAACAGAGGGCTGGAGTAATCCAGAGATCATGCTTGGAAGGGCAAGATCAGAAGTTGAATCAGGGGTCAAGGGATTCAGGAGAAGAGATTAGTGTAAAGGTGAACTGCTTTTTTTAAAAAAGATGATAAAATACCTACTGGCACAAAGGTGGTAGGTTATAAAATGTAGAATGGGGTGTACATTTATAGACGTGTCCAATGTATTGGTTTGTTTTGCTTAACTGTACTCCCTTGTATAAGAGGATTTATAGGAAGAGGGGGGGTTTGTCATTAAAAAGTGACAGTGATGTTTTTTCCAGGAGCATCAATAAAACAAACAAACAAAAAAAATACAATGTGGAAACTGAGAGCTCAGAGAGGTTAAGTCACCTGTTCATGGTCACAAAACTCGTACTCAAAGTGGTTCTGATCTTCTGTATCTCCTTACTCCAAGTGCATTACTCTTTCTACTACATTATCCTAATTCTCAATCATCTAATGTTTCTAAATGTTGTTAATGTCAAAGATAACTGTCACAATATGCAGAGTTAATTATTTGTCTGGATTGTAAAATTCTTACAAACCTGGCATTAGCCATAGGGCTTTTCCTCCCATGTCTATTTAATCCAGTGTATAGGCACAAAATCTAACTATTGAGCAGGCTGCTTCACAAGCCCTTTTGAGATTCCCTGATTTTTCAGAGAGTAAAAACTCTCATCTGAGAGTCAATTAACACCAGCTCTTCAGATAGCTAGAGACTGACCTCAGAATTTTATAGAAGTTCCCATGATAGGGATCTCTACCACAAAAAAACTCCATGTGGCTCCCAAGCACAATTGAGAAAGAATTCTAACACCATTGCCCCTAACTAATGCTCTATGTGTGGGTAGTGAGCCTTGTGACACTCCATTCATGATGCTGTGTTTGACTTTCAAATGCTACTATTTGCTGGAGCATCAGCATCCAGTATCAGTATTCACAGATAGTCTGACGGGAAAAAGAGGACACATTTAAGGATTCACTAATATTAAGTGATAGAGTATACCTAAATAGAGGGAAAGGAAGATTCTCATTAAATGTATTGATTATATAAGAATCATTTTACTGATCCACTAAAGCTACATTTTGAAGAGAAAATTTCAATAGCAACTACAAATCTGTCAAGGCATGCCCTGTGAAATATTCAGGCTGAGTTCAAAATTAAGCTTTTCTCAGAGGTTGCCTGCATAACCTTCCCATAAGAAAACATACATGACTTCATAAGATTTTCTAGTCTTCTTGACATGCAGAATTTTAAAATATATCTTTTTTATTGTTACGTTGGTTTTGCATCAAACATTTATAAAGTTCATACTGTGTATGTGCCAGGCATCGAGGATATAAAGGGGAAAAAAGACATAGTTCCTGTCCTCAAGAAGCTTATGTTCTATGAGGAGAAATTTGTGCATATACATATAAGTGCATACAAAATATATGCAAAGGAAATACATAAAAGATGATGGGGGAAAGGTTAGGAGAGAAGGCACTAGCAACCAAGGGATAAACTTCATTCCCAGATATAGGCTTTCCCATCTTCAACCCAGTATGGTATTCCTATAAAAAATAAAGCCAAAAAAAGCAGTTCAGAAAAACCAAAACATTAACCACATCTGACAATATATGCAGAATTCTGTAGAAATTGTCTGCCTCTTTTTCAAAGGCAGGGATGTGCATTTTCTCAACTCTTTTCTGGGGCCTCACTCGTTCATTATAATTATGTAGCATTGAGTTTTGGGGGTTTTGGTTTTCTTTTTGCTCCTTCTATTTATATTGTTGTAACCATTGTATATATTGTCTTTTTGGCTTTACTCACTTCACTCTGCAGCAGGTCACACAATTCTTCCCATGCACCTCTGCATTCGTTGTTTCTTGTGGTGTAATATCATTCCATTCCGTTCGTGTATCACAATTTGTTTAGCCATTCCCCAGCTGATATATGCAGAATTTCAAGTAACCATTTCCACTGTAAATTTAGAAGGATCTAAATGTGGTTTCAAAGAGTCTTCATGAAGTTCACCTTCCCTTTCCTTCCCAAAGTTCAGATCCTAGTTGCACAGAGGCTGCCCCTCTTTGGTTAGAATTCTGCATAGAGAAATGCCACTCTCCCTGCGGTAGAAATCAAATTCTATCATTTAGCCTATTAAAGATAAAAATTAGAGTGAGATATCTTGTAAATAGCCTGTCAAAGGGTTATGGGTAATATCCAGATGTCTGGGCCGCAATTAAAGTACATGAAGGGTTATTAGCTGAGAATGGTGATAAATTGTTCTTTATCTTCATTGAGGACAAAATAAGACACAATAAAGATGTTACTGACAGCAAAGTTATGATGGCAAATCAGTATTTTGGCAGAAATATAAACTGATGTGAGCAGCCATGTCTTAAAAAGCCCACTTTTTTCCTACCTTTTTTGTAGCTGAGTTTCTGAAAGTTCATCTTGGCCATTTAGATGAGAATTCTCCAAACAAAAATTCTCTTCCTACTACAGCTAGCAACGTCTCAAAAAGAAAAACCACTTGACTGACAGGGAACAAGTAAATATTCACCTATGTATCTTTTTAGCACCTTTTCCCACATAAAAGACAAAGTGAAACAATATTTTGGTTCCATAGATTTGTTTGCCTTTTTATTGCTCAGAAATAGTGAAATCCTGAAGCATCTACATCTCCCTAAAGCCCTAGGGAGAAATGCCAACTTAACACCATATTTTCCTTCCATCTAGGGCTCTCATGTTTCCCCTTCTTGATCCAGGTCTCATTGGTTCTGAATCATTCAAGAGCTCTGTTCCAAACCAAAACTTATTGATCCTATTGACTCAGGCCCCTGCTCTTTGCAAAAAGAACCAATGAACTTCAGAAGCAAAAAAGAGTTTAATGATGGATCATTGATATCATTATATTGGTGTCTGAATCCGAAAATTGGAAGCAGTGGAATGATGGGGGGACAGGGCTAGATTTGAAGTCAGAAGACCATATTCTAATTCCAATTTTTCATGAACTTGAGCAAAGTCCTCTTACTTGTCTGGGACCCAGTTTCCTCGTCTATAAAATGAAAGAGTCAAACTAGATAATACATATTGACCTTTCTGACTTGAAATCTGTGACACTGTAAATTTCATGCATCATCACAGTCTGAAAGGTGGGGGTATATGGGATCCAATGGGTTTTTCTTCTTTTCCCCTCCCCCATGTTGTTTTGTTGGTGGTGGTGGTGGTTGTTGTCTAGTCATGTCCAACCCTTTGTGACCCTGGATGGGGTTTTCTTAGCAAAAATACTAGAGTGGTTTGCAATTTTCTTCTCCAGTGGATTAGGCAAACAGAAGATAAGTTGCTTGCCCAGTTTCACACAGCTAGTGAGTGTCTACAGCCATACTTGAACTCAGGTCTTCCTGACTCCAGGCGCAGTGTTCTATCCACTGAGCCACCTAGCTGCCTCTACCATTTTCACTCTTTTGTTGTTGTTGTTGTTGTTTTAAGATAGTCAGGGTTAAGTAACTTGCCCAAGCTCACACAGCCAGTAAGTGTCTGAGGTCACATTTGAATTCAGGTCCTATCATGATCTATCCACTGTGCTACCTAGCTGCCCCATAGTACCATTTTTATAGATATTTCTTCTTTCTACTCATAGGTAGATGACCCTGTGGGTCAATTCCTACTACAATTAAATCTATATTCAAGAAAGCAGATTTCTAAGCCCCCTTTTTTTGTTCAGTTTTGGTCTTTTTTTTTTAATTTGTCTCTAGATATAATCTGTCATTGTGGATAATATGCCTCAGAGTGAGGAAAATCTGAATTCAAATCCACCTTCTGACAACACCTTACTATGCATGGAAGGGTCACTAAATCTCTCTACAACTCAGTTTCCTCACCTGTAAAGTGGGTATGATCATACCTATGATACCTATCTCACAGAGCTTTTGTGAGGATCATTAGTTAATGTACGTAAAGCACTTTGCAAACTTTGAAGAGCTGTATACATGTCTGTTGTTACTATTACTATATAATTCAAAATACTGAAATTTAGAACATCTGAAATGATTTTCATTTTTCCCACAATACTTGTTTCTCCTTCTGACCTAACTTTTCACTGAGTCTCCCATGTTAGAAACTTTGTGACTCCTCTTTCTGTCTCCTCTCCCATATCCCATTTGGCGCAAGTTCTACTGATTCTATTTCCACAGTATTTCTTGTGTCTGTTTCCTCATTACTGTCACTGTCACCAGAATAGTGCAGTACCTCATCCATTTACCCAGACTATTACAATCTGGTCCTAATTGATCTTCCCACTTCCATTCCCTTGTTCATCCCATCTATCCTTCACACTCTTCCCATAATCTTCAATGTGATTAGCTATCCGTGTCACTGCTCTGCCCAAAACCTTCAGTGACTCCCTTTTGTCTGTAAAGTCCAAACTTCTTTGCTAGGTATTCAAGGCTGGCATCATCCTACCCTTCTGGTCCTATTTATACCAATTTGCCTTCACATACTCCATGATACATCCCATCTGGATTGCTCACCATTCAGTGCTTTTATATATATTTAAGAGTTCCCAGCCTCCCCACCTTGCCATATAGAGATTGTACAGTAGATAGGGTGGTGGGCTTGGCATTTGGAAGACCTGAGTTCAAATCAGGCCTCAGATACTTACTAGCTATGTAACTCTGGGTAAGTCACAACTTCAATTTACCTCAGATTTCTCAACTGTAAAATGGGGATGATAACAGCACCTACCTCCCAGAGTTTTTGTAAGGATAAAATGAGATAGTAATTGTATTGTGCTTTGCGTAGTGCCTAGCACATAGTAAGTTCTATATAAATCTTAGTAGTAATCATTACTAGCTGTGTGACCCTGGACAAATCACTTAACTTCAATTTACTTCAGATTTCTCAATTATAAAAAATAGGCATAATAATAGCACCTACCTTGTTGTGAAGTGGTTGTGAAGATCAAATGAGATGATAATTATAAAGCACAGCACAGTGCCTGGCACATAGTAAACACAATATAAATAATAGCTATTATATGTAGCAAATATTTGCATGTTACCACGTTGTCTACAAGTCTGAGGAAAGTTTTGTATTTTTTGGCTTTATTGGGGCTGTTTGTTTTAAGAACTTCTTTCTGTCTCTTTTTTTTTTGCTTTTTTTTTTTTTTTGCTTTTTGGTGAGGCAATTGGGATTAACTGAGTTAGTAAGTGTCAAGTGTCTGAGGCTGGATTTGAACTCAGGTCCTCCTGACTCCAAAGCCGGAATTCTAGCTGCTGTGACACCTAGCTGCCCCTAAAAAACTTCTCTTAAAGAAAACAGGTTAAAAACTAATTTGGTCCTTCAAGTGTTTGAAATATTAAGATATACTTTTGCTTCTGGAAAATTGAGAGATTAACTATGCTGCAAAAACTATTTAATAAATTAATAGGTCTACTCTGAGAAGAGAAGGAGAATATGTACAAATGATTAATGATAATGTCATGAAACAATTTCAAAGCTGCTACTCTGCTCATTTCACTTTGCATCTGTTCACATAAGTTTTTGAAGTTCTTCATATTTTTTCTTACTTCATCATACTCAACAATGGATATTGCTGCATATTGCTGAAGTTATCATCAGGGTGGACTGTTGTTACTTTGCTTATGCTCAGTATCCTAAGGCAAGATAATCTGTGAAATTACGTTTCTTCTTGTCTTTGTGAGCACAACAAAGCCATCTCTGACAGCAATTTTATTTTTCTCCCAAGAAGCACTTATGAAGCACCAACTATGTTGCCAGACACTTTGCTAGGAGTTAGGGCTATAAATACAAATGAAACAATTGCTATTCTCGAGTCCCAGGGGATGCTTTCAAGATGCCTTTCAGTGAGCTACAGTTCTTAGTCTTGTGGCTTAATTAAGAGGGAAATTTAATGTGGATGTGGTTCAATTCCTCTGGTAATATGTCAACCTGCTGGCCATTGGAGACATTCCTTCTTTCCAGTTTCATTTATAGCGATAATGAGCTAATCTGGCCTGGCTGGATCCTGAATTAAGCTATCTGCAAGCTCATTTTCTTCTCAGCCACCTGCCATTGCTTTATGCCTTGATGATGTTACACCATCATTCTCCTCTATGTTTTGCAAATGAGATCTGAGCAAATTTTGCCCTTGGTTTCAGTGTTCTTATGGGGCAGCTAGGTGGGCACAGTGGATAGAGGGCTGAGCCTGGAATCAAGAAGACCTGAGTTCAAATCCAACATCAGACACTTACTAGCTATGTGACCCTGGTCAAGTCACTTAACCCTGTTTGCCCCAGTTTCCTCATCTATAAAATGAGCTAGAGAAGGAAATGGCAAACCACTTCAGTATCTTTGCCGAGAAAACCACAAATGAGGTCATCAAAAAGTCAGTCACAACTGAAAAAACTACTGAACCAGAAAGCAGCGTTCTTGGTTTGTCAAGGGATAGAATTGTACTGGGTTGGCTAGTGTCTGGGCTCCTCCAGTTTCCTTATTGTGCCACCTGTTTTGTATCAGTTAAACTTCTCTAAGAAATGGTGAGAGAGTCAAAGACTTGATTCTTATCTATTTTCTACTTGTGGGAATCAAGAACTTGTTTAAGCAGGTCAGACTGAAGCTGTTGTAATTAAATTCAATGTCTTTTTTATTTTTATAGTTTATTGTTTATTTTCATTGGCTGTGACTAGCCAATAATCTGTTTATATACACACAGCTGAATCCAAAATTACTGCAAAGTCTATAACTGGTCATTTACTAGTAAGATATTGATTGTCAATTTCATTTGTTACTGTCATGTAGTGCTAGACATACAGTTAGTATGTGTCAGAAGCATAACTACAACATACATTTTCCTGCCTTTGAGACTGGCTTAATTCATGCACACACACACACACACACACACACACACACACACAAGATTACCTCTTTATATGATATATATATATATTTGTATGATCACATATACATATATGGGTATGTATATATAGATGCAGATATATAAAATCCCCCTCTGCAAGTTAGTCTCTCAGTGTTCCAGGGCAATCTTCTAAGGCTATGAGGAACAAGTTCTGATATACATTGATACAGTGAGTTTCTTCATCAGGAGCTCTCCATGCCAATGAAGTCATAAGTCTACTCCAAAAATAAAAATTAGAAAGGCATACGATATAGAAGATTTTGTGATTTTGGAAAAAATAAGGAATTCCAAGGTTCCTAGAATAATGTTTCTGCAAGCACAATCCAGATGGGCAGTCTGTGAGTGTCCTTCAGGGTGGCTACTCAAATATAAGGGGAAAATATGCTGGTGTCTCGGCCAGTAGAGGGACAACAGAACAGTTGGGACTTATACTAATGAATGGGTAAGAGAGGGTTGTTTACTTGGAGTTACTGCACTGCTTGGAAACTCAAGAACAACATAGGACAACAGGAAACAGTCACTACTTCAAGTTCAAGTTTGAATGAAAAATGAAAGTGTTGAAGCCCATCATCTGTCTCCTTTGGATTTAAGAAAAGTAGAGTGCCAATAAGTACAGGGAAGGGGAATACAAGGAGAAGAACCTCAAAAAGAGATCCCATCTGACCTTGGCACTCTTGTCCCCTCCTCCTTGAGGCTGTACCACTTTGTCTCCCTGACTGTATATTTATGCTTCTTCTTTCCCTCCTGCAGCTGCTGAAAATGGCCAGGGTCAGATAGATGAGTGATGAGGTTGGTCCCAGGCATGGTTTGTGTCTCCCGGAAACTGTATTTGGGGGATGATCAGGTCAGTGAGATGTTCACATTTCAGAAGATTACCAGAGAGAATGCTAGCCTTGTCCTTCCTAATATGTAGTATAATACCGATTTCTTAAAAAAAAAATAAGAATGATAACTCAGAAATAATTTTATTCTCTTTAGTTCAAAAGACTAACTCCAAAACCTGGATTGTTTTAGTTCAACATGCTGACTTTCCCTTTGCTTAATGGTCTGTCACAATTATAACATTAATAGTATTAAGGGTGTAACTTTTGCTAGGGAGTGGAGGGGAGCTAGACATAAAAGAATCTTTTTTATTGGGCATACTTGGCAACAGTAGATCATAGAGCATCAAATGTTTTAGCTTTTCCCACTCATAATATTTCCATAAAAATCATAAACTTATTTCATTGGAAATATTCTTCAATCCAGATTTAGATATGATAGGAATATCTCATGCCTTTTACACTATATATTTCAAAGTGCCAGTTTGATATATCATTCTACTGTATCTGGAAACATTAAAGTACTATATAACATTAATTATCCTATTTTTATTTGTTTAGTCACAAAAGCTTACCCATTTCTATGCTGTGACATAAATAGCCTATTTGAAAACTAATTTTTTTCTAAAAATAAAATTATTTATATCAAAGGACATCTGAGTTTGAGAGGAAACTACTTTTAAAAACTACATTTGTTAAACTCATAATAATTCCAGACATAACAGTACAGGAATTAATTGCTTAATTACTGAATACAACTCAGAATCTCTTGAACTATATTATCCTGTGTTATAATTAGCAAAGAGAGCTATCTGTTACTCATTACTTCCCTATATTAAATAATTTTCTAAGTTATCACTCCGATGAAATTCAGATTTTTTTCTTATTAGGATTTTGGTTCCTAACTTGTTGTTTTAGTATATTTATTTTTAACAGGACGCTACACTCTCTGTAGCGTCTGACCTGTCTGACCACTCTAAATATCCCTTACTTAGTCATTATTTCATAGCTCATAACTATGGGAATACAACAAAGCTTTGTCATGGGTGCTCTTGTCTTTCCTCTATACTCTTCATTTGGTGATGTTATCATTTCCAGTCGGCCTAATTATCAGCTAGATACAAATGAATTCTAGATCTCTCAGAGAAGCTGCATGAACAGAAAAAAGAGCAACACATTTGAAGTCATGGTCCCTGGGTTCAACTCTCACCTTTGCCATTTGCTACCTGTGTGACCTCGGCAGGTCCCTTAACCACTTAATTTCTAATCATTAAAATGAGAGAATTAAAATAAATAACTTCCAAGGACCCTTTCAGTGCCCTCTAGATAGATAGATAGATAGATAGATAATGTGTAAATATTATATATATACACACGCATATATAATCATGTGATCTGGTACATGGAGCTTCAGTCACTCTACTAAGCTCTAAACCCACATCACCAACAGCTTATTGGCTATTTCAACCTGGATACTTCATTGACATCTCAAACTCACCATGTACAGAAGAGATTTCATCTTTCTTCTAAAAGCCACCTCTTAGGGGCAGCTACATGGTGCAGTGGATAGAGCACTGGCCTTGAATTCAGGAAGACCTGAGTTCAAATCCAGCTTCGGACACTTGACACTTACTAGCTGTGTGACCCTAGACAAGTCACTTCACCCGATTGCCCTGCAAAAAATAAATAAATAAAATAAGAGCCACCTCTCTTCTGAACTTCTATATATCTGTCAGTGGAAGCAAAGTCCTTTCAGTCTTCCAGGTTTATGACTTCAGTGTTATCCTTCTCACCCTTCCCTAAACTCATATATCCTGTCACTTGCCAAATCTTGCCTTTTCTATCTCCACAATATCTCTCAAATCTATCCCTTTCTCACCACTCGCACAGCCATTTCCATACTCTACCTCTACTGCTGTCACTCAGAAACTTCTCCTATGAGGTTCATTCAATCCAAATTTATCACTCAATACAGAATTTCTTGGCTGTTATCCACAAACTCTAGGGATATTGTCCCTCCTTTCTCAGTGAGTTAAGTGCCTGTCTCACAGTCTTCCTTTCCATAACAAGTCCTTCTCTCGTTCTAGGGGATTTCAACATACATGTTTATATTCCTTCAAAAACTCTAATCTCCCAGTTCCTCCATGTTTTCCACATCTCTTGATCTGCTCCTCCACTCTATCTCAGCTACTCTTGACCCTACTATCACTCACAGGTCTTCTACTTCCATGTTCAAGAACTCTAAATTTTCTTTATCTGATCAAAACCTTTTAACTTTCCATCTCTCCCCATGCTTCACTCTTCCTGAATATATTATGCCCTTCTTAACTCATCCCTCCATTCCTCAGTAATATCCCAAGTTATTACCCATGGTCCCTGTATGTGCTCTCCTCCCTTCCCAATTTTGACCCCTTGGTGCTGCAGTTTAACTCTACACCATCCTCTCTCTACCCTTAAATTCCTTGTCTGATCACTGGGTTATTCACATCATCTGCCTCCTTCACCCCTACTCACCATACTGCTGAATGGAACTGGAAGAAATCACCAAACCACACTAGCTAATAAATTTAGACTAGATAATATAAACTGAGCCCTTATTTTATAGCAAGGAAATCCCATTACACTTTCCTAACTGATTCTCCATACTATTCATCACAGCAACTTCAAACCCTTTCTTCTCCCTTCAAAGCTTCCATGGGCCACTCCCTTTTCCTGCTTCCTGCTTAAGACCTCACCATATACTTCAATGAAAAAAAAGAAAGACATCCATTGAGAGTTCCCTCTTCCCTCTCCCCATACTCACCTCCTTTTCATTTGACATTGCCCCCACTAGCTTCTCCTTCATTTCAATCTCTGAAGATGAGATGACCCTTCTGCTTGACAAGGTAAACCTTCATTTTATCCTATTATATCCTCGATTCCAGCAGACTGCTCTCACAATCATACCCAATCTTTCATCCTCAGTCTCTCTCCTTTAGGGGGTGGGGGTGGGCACTTAGTACATGCTTATTGAATAGAATAAAATATAGTTGCATATTATTACATCTATCCAAAGTTACAAATGATCTGTTAATTGAAAATTCCAAAGGCCTCTTCTTGATCTTCATAATTCCCTGTAGAATTTGAAACTGTTGACTATCCTCTCTTGTATAATCTCTTCTCTGGGTTTTCATAACACTGTCCTTTCTTGGTCATCCTCCTACCTGTACCACCACTTTTTTGCTGGATCTTCAGATCGTGCCCACTAAGTATGAGTATCACCCAAGGCTCTATCTTGTGCCTTCTTCTTTTGTCTAGGTCTTCCATCTCCAAACCAGGCGTTCTTAACTTGGGATAAATGAACTTTTTTGAAAATATATTTTTATAACTGTATTTCAATATAATTGGTTTCCTTTGTGATTCTATGTATCATATTTTATGCATTTAAAAACATCAACCTGAGAAGAGATTCATAGGCTTCATCAGACTGCTAAAGGAGCCCATAACACAAAAAGGCTTGAGAACCCCTGCTATGTACTCCCTCATTTGGTGATTTCATGAGCACCAATGTGTTCAACTATAATCTCTATACAAATGATTCCAAGATCTAGTCCTCGTCTCTCTTCTGAGTTCCAGTCCCACACAACAACATTTTAAACTGTGTACCACAAACATCTCAAACTCAACATGTCCAAGGTAGAATTCATTATCATTCCCCTGAAACCTTCCCTTCTTTTGGACTTTAATATTGTTAAAAGCAACAGTCAACCAAGATCACAATCTTAGTGTCATCATCAAGACCTCTCTCTTGCTCTTCACTGATCACTAGATCATCATTATGGAGATACTGATCTCCATAATGAATCTGTTGCCAAACCTTGTTATTTCTTTCTCTACAACATTTCTTATATAAGCCCCCTTCTATCCACTTACACAGCTGCCACCCTTATTAACCTCCTCATTGCTCTGACATCAGAACAATTTTCCCCATTACTATATTTGATCAAATAAAGCACCATTAGAAGATTTCTCTTTCACTCAAAAATAAAAATTGAAATGAGAATTCATTTGTGAATTTTAAAAGATAAAGATTTCTATTTGGACAATACTTCTCATTTACAGTATTGCAATAGCTTCCTAACTGGTCTGCATGTCTCAAGTCTCTTACTGCTTCAATCTATCTTCCACACAGCAGTCCCAATGATTTCCATAAATCATTTTGACCATGTAACACCTATCTACCCACTCACTCAATAAACTCTGGTGGCTCCCTATTGCCTCCAGAATAAAATACGAAACCGCTTTCTGGCAGTTAAGGCTCTTCACAACCTGATCCTTCCTGCCTTTACAATCTTGTTGCATTCTATTCCTTTTTGCACACTCTATAATCAGCCACATTGGCCTACTTACTATCCTTACTGGATTTGCTACATATAAATGACGCTTAGTTCCTAGTAATTACTCTGAGAAGACTTAAAGAAAATTAGTATAAGAAATCAACACAAAAGCACTTGCCCTCTGTTTGCTTGAGGTGGAGGGATTTTTATTTTATCATTTTTAGGACTGGAGGGTCAAATGCAATTCGTAGTTAAATCAGGACATGCCTGTGCTCTTTTATTCATTTGGATCCTAGGCAAGCAGCTGGGGAAAAAATCACAAATGCTTTTAAATTGGACCCTTTGAGAAAACAGGAGGTGATCAAAGAATCAACTTGCAGAGGGAGGGAGAAAGGAGGGAAAGAGGGAGAGAGAGAGAGAGAGAGAGAGAGAGAGAGAGAGAGAGAGAGAGAGAGAGAGAGAGAGAGAGAGAGAGAGAGAGAGAGAGAGAATTTCTAGTTATCTGAATCCTAAAGTGATTCCTGTATCAGTATAACAAGGGTAAAAAGATATCTTTGTAGGAATGTTGCCATCTGAAGTTATTATTCAAACTCAATTCCAGACAAAAGGGAAGAGGAAGAATAGAATGTGAGGAGACAGGGAAACTTAACAGCTTCACTGACAGAGAATTCACGGTACCATTTTCAACTAGGAGGCAGTGAGCCAGAGGAGGGGAAAGAACTAGCTTCTCACCTAAAACTATTCCATTTCAATTCAGTCACAGAGTTTAATTAGAAAAGCATGGAAGTTGGTGTATCTTGCCTGAAGACTTACCTAAAGGCCCAATTCCATATCTTCCATTAGTGCCACAATATAAATCAAATAGAAATCTTTATCTTTTTAAACTTAAAAATGGATTATCATTTTAATTTTCTATTTTTGAGTAGAAGGAGAATTTAAATCTTTAAATGATGCTTTTTTATCAAATACAGTAATGGGGGGGAGTTGTTCTGCCATCAGAGTAATAGGGAAATTAACATGGGATGTAAAGAAATTATTATATTGTGGAATGGAATATAGAATTATACTGTTTTGCTTACTCTGTACTTTCTCCTTCTGTAGCTGTATTGAAATATTTAACTGAAGATTCTAGGCTCTCTGTGTTTGCCTTGAATATGTTATGTTTCACAGTCACATTATCTATTTGGCTCTATTTGACTGAAAGGCAGCATGGTACAATGGTAAGAGATATGGCCTCAAAGCCAGTAAAACCTGAATTCAAGTCCTGATCCTGCCTGATAGTGTGATCCTGGGCAGGACTCTAATCTCATCTAGGCAGCTCTTTGTAAGTAGCAGAAAAGGTGACAATCTGCATTGATAGAGGGAATTTCCTCTTCTGGGAGTTCCCTATCCCAATGAAATCACAGATCTAGTACCAATCCTACTTGACTATTGGGTTAAATGATGGGAATTACTCTTGTAATATATTTGGTAGATACTTGGCTTGAATAAGCTAGCACTGGATGCAGTCAGGTAAATAATGTCTTGAAAGTATAATTCATTCTTTCCCTCTCTCAGCCTATTTATTGAATAATCATTGGGTGTTATACAATACTCTATTACATGTTACAAGTTAAAATTACATGGAAAATCTCTATGATACTTTCATTTCTCTAAGAATAATTAAGATTACAAGCTACCTATGCTTTCTCATGCTGTATAATTCTTGTCTGTGTTCTCACATAAATCTTCCATATAAAAGCTATTCAATGTGCTGTAGGCCTTTCTCCAGGTCTTTAACAATCTATGGGTACCCATGCAGCACTCAAGATGCCCATCTGTTATGTTTTGCTGCAGCAACTCTCTATGCAAAGATCTAAAACTCTAAATAGATGAGATGGTGTAACATCTTGCAAATGAAAACACATGCAGCTATTAAGCATGTGTCCACACTGATTGGGATTGATGGTATGTTCAGAACAATTTCTACTTTTTTGGAAAAAAAGCTTCATGAATGTGTTTAAGGGGTATTCAGATATGGTTTACTGGATGGGAAGAAAGGAGTTGCTCTAGTTATGTGGGTGCCCAATGTTAGAGACAGGGAATATGAAGAAGGCTCACCCTGTCCTGTTTAATGAGTGACTTGTGTCACCCACGTGGAGTCTAAGCAGATTCTAGGAATCCTTCACTTAACTCATGGATCATCTTTCCACCTGCCACCTTATCACTGAATGCACACACTTCACCTCTCCCATCCATTTTCTTTTCCAGTTATGGAACTATAATCAAATTAATAGTGCCATGGATACTGGAAAAGGTGTGTCGATCTATTCCCCTGAGGATCCCCTCATGATTCCTGTAATATTCAAAACCAAAATTTCCCTCCTTGGCCACCACTTTCCTATAAGTTTTACTTATACTCTTAAGAGTCTTGAGAGCAAAGACTGTCTTTGCTTTTATATTTTTCTTCTTAGAATTTAGCACAATGATTGGCATATAATAAGTGCTAAATAAATGCATTTTACTCATTCACTTAGAGCAGGGAATTCATGAGCCAAAGTCAGTCAGTCAATAAGCATTTATTAAACACTTACTTTGTGCCAGGCACTGTAACCAAGTGTGAATAAAATAAGAAAGTTAAAGCAAACCAGTAGATTGCCATGAAACTCATGATGGGGAATGTTCAACATATCTTGGAAAGAAATTGGGAGCCATTATAAGGTTTTGAGATAGGAAATGCTAAGTGCAAAGTAAACACTCATTAAAGCAAGCTCATTGATAATACCTGACATGGGTTAGACTTAGAGGTAAGCAAGCTTTTGAGAAGAAAATTTCATAGATACTATAAGACATGGAACATGTGATGTGGGTCCAGCAAGTAAGGGATAGAACTGAAAAAGATAACCTGAAGAAAAGGGAACAAGAAAATAGTGATTAACTAGATTAGTGGTAAGTAAATATCCATAAGTGGAGAGACTTTCAAAGCTTGACTGAAGAAAATGTCTGTGGTTGCCAGTAACAATAAGGTAGCTAGGCAAGTGGGAGGCCCTAAGTAGAAGAATAAGATCAGTTTTCATTGTGTTTAACTTGAGGTGGCACAACATGAAGTAACTCCTTAATAACAATAATTTTCCCATGTAGAGAACTTTAACTCAAATTCATTTTTGCTCTGGGCTGTTTTCTTGGTGAAATTATGATATTTAAAATAACAGAGAAAAATAGCTCTGTTAACAGTTTCTTTTGCCATATGGGAACTAAAGATTCTGTTGACAGTTTCTGTGGTATGGTCCTAAATCAATTAGTTTGGTCTTCTATGAATAAGCAATTAAGCATAATGTTAGGGAACAACAAAGCATAGAGTATATGGGGACACTTTTAACCATTTCTGTAGAAAATGCTATGCATTCTGGAATTATGTTGATTAGTAATTAGCAGAAACCAGATGGGAAATCATGCTGTCTCCCCAGGACACTAATGGAAACAAGTCACAGAATTTGTCTCTTGGAGCTTTTCCTGCTGAAATATGTTTTAACTCAACCTTCAGGGTTGGTTATCATCTTGACATTTCATTTTAAAACAGGCAACATGCACTAGTGGCTTTAATGTAATTAGATTTTTCAAAGTACCTTAATTACTGTATTTAAGTTTATACTCTTCACATCATGAAACACAGCCAAACTGTCCACCAAGCTAGGACTTCAAGGAGATTTTGTACATGTAATTGTAAATTGTAAATTGTAAATGCAACCTGCCTACACTTCAGAGAGACCATGATCTCATCTAGTGACTTTTATAAGGGTGAAGTCCCACAAGTGATAGACCACAGGCATAAAGAAAGCTTGTGCAATTAATATTTTGAGAACAGGGGCAATTTTTTATTCCTCTTTTTTTTTCCTGAAACAATTAGCTCCCAAACCAGATTTTTAGGACTTAAATATTTCTTGGGTTAGGTAAACAAGTTTTTTTTCAGTTTCCTACAATTTTGTTATAAAAAATAAAAGGTATCTCAAAAACCTCTAGCAAAGGTATATTTGATTTTGAAATGAATAACATGGTTCATCAAGGATTTCATGGTCTCTGAAGTTTGTTTGTTTTTCTAAGAAGACCATAGCCTAGAAATGAATAATAGAATCTCCATTTTCTATAGAAAAATAAAGACAGCTTATAGTGGTGATTTCTTAAAAGAATCATTGCTAAAGTTCTTTAAAAAAAATGCATAGGGGCAGCTGGGTGGCACAGTGAATAGAGCACCGGCCCTTAAGTCAGGAGGACCTACGTTCAAATCTGGCCTGAGACACTGGACACTTACTTGCTGTATGACCCTGGGCAAGACATTTAACCCCAATTGCCTCACCAAAAAGCCAAAACAAACAAACAAGAAAATGCATAGAAAGATTTAGCTGAGCAATAGCACAGTCCATGGTGGAAGCAAAGACTATTAACAAAATTGTACCTATTTAATTATCTTGATTAAAATGATTTCTTGTTGATAGATTATCACAAAGGAACTAGTACACATGATCCTGGAGACTTCGTAGACACCACAAGACGTTATCAGTGTTCCAAGAAACATTTTGAAGAGAAGAAAAGTGGATCATCATCATTTATCTCATCCATTGATGATGAACAAAAACCTCTCTTCTCCAGAATAATGGATTATGCTCCAGGAACAGAGAAAAGAACCAGCTTGAATTTTGAAGAACAAACTATGACCACTTCAGAAAGACTCCATCTTGATAAAAGAAGTCATTCTTACAAAGGTAATTAACTTTCTCACTCTCTCTCTTTCTTCAATACTGGTTTTCAGGTAGGGAGAAGGATGTTTTTGCCAATTAGCATAACTAAACATGTTACTTCCATTTTTTGAGGATTTCAAGACTTTGGTATTGAATGACTAAGGCATCTATCTAATTATATTGCATTGAAGGAAGGGGAGAAGCATTTATATATTACCTACTAAGTGCCAGGCACTGCCCTAGGCACTTTACAATTATTGTCTCACTCAGTCTTCACAACAATGCTGCGAGATTGGTGCTTCTATTACCCCCATTTTACAGTTGAGGAACCGAAGCAAATAGAGGTTAAGCGATTTGTCCAGTCACACAGCTAGTAAGTGTCTAAGGTCACATTTGAACTTGGGTCTTCCTGACTCCAGGCCCAGTGGTCTATCCACTGTACTACCTAGCTACCTCTGTAGTGGGACATTGACTAACAATGATTTCCAGCTAGGTGGCTCAGTGAGTGCTGGCCTAGAGTCAGGAAGATCTGAGTTCAAATCAAACCTCAGATACTTACCAGCTATGTGACCCTGGGAAAATTACTTAACCTCTGTTTGCCTCAGTTTCCTCATCTGTAAAATAAGGATAATAATAGTACCTACCTCCCAGGGTTGCTGTGAAGATTGAATAAGATAATAATTATAAAGTGCTTAGCACAGTGCCTGGCACATAGTAAAAGTTTAAAAATGTTAGCTATTATTATTAATATGCCACATGACACTTTGAAGCCTATAAAGATACTTTATTCCTTCTGTTTTGTTATTCAACAAATACTAGATGCCTTCTATAGCAAGTTCAAGACACTATGGTGGGCATGGAAAGGATAATATTTAGAACTTCAGCCCTAGATAAGAATTAGCATTAATGCCTACTTAATCACAAAGATCAAAGTTAAGGACAATGATATCTCCAAAACATTAAGAACAGTTACTTAGTGGAAATTATGAGGAAAAGAGAAAGATGATATGAATGGGAAAGCAAGACAAATAATTTGAAATCAATGCACTGTTATGCCCAATAGAGTAATGAGGAAAAAAATAGATACAGATTATATAAAATATGTGTGATATGTAAATATGTAAATATGTAAAATATGCATGAATTGAAACTAAGGAATACTTGAATTTAAGTGATCAAAATCTGAGCAGAAGAGGAATTCATTGGTGCATTATAAACTCTTCTCCTCCCGACAATTCACTGATCTTGGCCTGCCAGGAAACTATACATCCTTCAAACTCCCATCTCCAATGAATGAATGAGTGGAAAGGCACTTATTAAGCAATTTCAATATTTCAATCACTATGCAAAGCACTGGGGATACACACACAAATGAGACAGTTCCTACCCTCACAGAGCTAACATTTTAATGGAAAATACAGTCAATTAACTAGTCAACTAGCATTTATTAAGTGCCTATATTATACCAAGCACTGTGCTAAGCACTGATATACAATATATATAAGGCAGTGTAGTGGCAGCTAGATGGCACAGTGGATAGAGCATTGGGCTTGAACTCAGGAAGACTCATCTTCTTGAGTACCAATATGGCCTTAGATACTTACTAGCTTTGTGACCCTGGGCAAGACACTTAACCCTGTTTGCCTCAGTTTCCTCATCTGTAAAATAAGCTGGAGAAGGAAATGGCAAACCATTCCAGTACTTTGCCAAGAAAACCCCAAATAGGGCCACAGAGACTCAACACAACTCCAAACAACTCAATAGCAACAACAACAACAACAACATAAGGGAATGTTGGGCAGTGAGGGGTATATGTTGACTTGGAAAATCATAGGGGAATTGATTGTCATGGCCTTTCCAGAAGCAATGGTAGTTTTTATTTGATTGTGGTTTCAAAGTTAGAAAGCAAGACGGAAGGAGAGGGCATACACTAGGTATCAAAAACTAGGGTAGAATGTGAAACATATCTAAGACTGGCTAATATAGAGGGCTATGTGACATTGACCAATTCAGTCAGTCAGTCAGTCGATAAACATTTATTAAGCACTTATAATGTGCTAGGCATCGTACTGTGTAGTAAGGATGTAAAGAAAGGTAAAATGTAGTTCCCTTGCCCTCAAGGAGATCACAATCTAACAGGGGAAGACAATACATAAAAATAAGTTGAAAAGGGGAGGTAGGGAGGATACCTGGGGTGGGAGTATGATGAAATCAGGAGTGAAGCTGGAGGAAAATGATGAGAGGACAGCCCTGGATGTCCTCCTTAACTGGAGGATCTCTCCAATGTCCACCTTTCATTTTTTGTTGTACAGTTGTTTCAACTGTGTCTGGCTCTTTGGGACAGCATTTTGGGGTTTTCTTGGCAAAGATACTGGAGTGGCTTGCCATTTCCTTCTCTAGCTTATTTTACAGATGAGGAAACTGAGGCAAACAAGGTTAAGTGGATTGCCCAGGGTCACAAAGCTAGTAAGTATCTAAGGCCATATTTGAACTTATGAAGATGAGTCTTCCTGATTCCAAGCCCAATGTTCTATCCACTGTGCCATCTAGCTGCCACTACACTACCTTATATATGTTGTATATCAGTGAGTGGCTTGCCATTTCCTTCTTCAGCTCATTTTACAGATGAGAAAACTGAGGCAAACAGGGTTAAGTGACTTGCCCAGGGTCATACAACTAATAAAGATCTGAGGATGGATTTGAACTCATGAAAGTAAGTCTCTTCATGATTCCAAGGCAAGTACTCTATTCACTGCACCACCTAGATGCCCAAGGTCCATTCTCCACCCTCTCAAATTAGAGGGAGAGAGAGCCCCTGGGGCCAAGCAGTACGAAAGAGGTGTGTTTTGAAGTTAATGTGATTTTTTTAGGATGATGAGAATTAAATGAAGTCTGGGAGTAAAACTGGATGGGAAAATTCAGGCCCCAGGGAAGGAATCCTATAACTAAGACGGTTAAGTCCTCCAGAATGTGATCTGGTCCAGGATGGCAGGGACCACCTGTCCAGAAGGTGCAGTGGCAGGGGAAAAAATGGCAAGGAGATAGCCAGGGTGCCACTACTTCATGAATGAAGCTCTCCAAACAGGACATCTCTACTCCCTCTCTATTCCCATAACACTTTGCTTTTATTTCTTTTATGACCAGAGTACTGATCATATCGTGTCTTGTACTATATTTTTGTACATAGTTTATCCCTCTTCACATACGCTCACACATGCTAGACTGTAAGCCACTTAAGAGAAGAGATGATATCTTCATCTTTCTATCTCTCCCAGTATCTTGCACACAATGGGATCACAGCTTTAGAACTGCAAGTCACCTTTAAGTCCATGTACTCCAAATACCTCATTTTAGACATGAAAACTGAACAGTGTCATAAAGTGACTTGCCTGAGTTCATGCAGAGAGTTGGTAGCAAAGCCTCAATGAAACTCTGTTCAACGACAAATGAAAGAAAACTAGCTTTTGCCCCAATACCTCTTTGAAATATGCTAAGAATGTAGGCAAATGTTCTTCAGTCAATCTAAAATCTTGAGGAAATGAATGAAATAGTTCCTCATTTTTCACAATGGAAATGTGGAATATTAGCTGTGGCTACTAAATGTTTTATTTCAGCTATTCATGAAAAGTGGATATTTTGGGAACTCCAAGAATAGAAATAGAAGCAGGTTGTATAACCTAAGTCAGCAATTCTGCAAACCTCTCCACCCCCTCTGCCTTCTTATAAAGGTCAGTTGAGCTTGGTCCTGATAGAATATGTTCTAGGGCTTTTTTCCATTCAATTTTTTTCCTTTCATTTTCAATGTCTTGAGTGTCAAACTTCTTTAGGAAGCAATTTTAATATCTATAAGTGTTCACCAACAAAGAACATTTTCTTGTCCTTCAGCCTAGATTTTCTTTTGTCTTTTCTTCTAATTATTGTATCTAGCTTCCCCATCCCACCCACACAATTCTAAATAATTATTCTGCTAACAAATTTAATATCCACAATTCTTTGGTTTTCAAATGTTTGACAAATTAATCACTGTTCAAAAAATAACTATCTTAGCAGATGCATATCAAAGTATATGTCATACCAATTGGCTAAAATAATTGATGCCATGTGGCATCAATCCGTATAAACAGTTAAACCTAATTAAGGGGCAATTATTAACCAAATGTAGAGCAACAAACTTAATTAATTTCCCAGTAATTTTTAAGGGAGAATATAATGGAATGCCCAAGAAAGTGGATATTATGAAAGTTTTAGTTTTTGGAAGATTCACTTAAAGTAGCTGCAATTAGAACTATTTTCATAGAATGATTAGTTATTGTCCATTTCTCACATAATGCTGTTTCACCAACAATAAGGCATTTCATCAGATTGAATTTTTGACATCGGGTCAAAGGTTTCCCATGAGAAATATAACAGAATACCACATTTGATCTCCTTCTCCCTCCCAAAAGAAAAGTTAAGTAGAATCAGCTTCTTTTTAGAGGAAGGTCAAAAGTTAAGTCTACCAAAATTTTGTCCCCATAGCCATTTGAAAGTTTACTTTCTGTTCACTCATTTCCAGAAATGTGTCCTTGCAACTATAGCAACATTTTCCAAGGCAACCAAGTTCTGATTCTATTTTGAGCTATATTTAAAAAGTGTCTCCACAGATGTTCAGTTTGATTAAGACCACAAACCAGCACTTCCCCTTTGAACTCCTGGTTTGTTTTTTTTTAATTGCAGTTATTGAAAGTCAATTTTATTTCTTCCTATCTTAATAAAATTATAAAATTAAATCAAGATAGCTTCCCCAGAAGTATCTTGCTTTTCTAACATCATTTAGAGATCAAAATTTTCTCTTGAGGTATTGAAAAATAAAATCACCCACAATTTATTGTTCTGTGATTCAGTTTTCTCTTCTTTAAAAAATAGTAGCACCAAGAGCAGTTTAAATATAGGCTGATGTTATATGGTCTGCCTTGGCTCAATATTCTCCAGTACAATCTGTGATCACCATTCTCTGTTTTTGTCATCTCAGTATTCTCTTCAAAAAAACCAATCCAATCCAACAGGCACTTATTAAACAGCTTCTGCCCTCAAAGTACTTATACTCTACTGTGGAATACAGCCTGGTATGTGTTGGTAATGTTTAACAAGACTGAAAAAGGTAGGACACACTTTTCAGTTCAATTCACATTATTAACATTTTCTCCATCACTTTCTGAAGTCTAAATAATCAATAGAACAATGAATCAGGTCCTTATTTGTGGGTACCCATCAACTGTTAAATAGCCAATTCCCAAGGCATAAATGCTCACAATGAAAATTTAGCAATCAGCTCAAGCTGCCTCTGTATACAAAATATATACAGTAACGTTCAACAAATAAATATATTTTATGCAACATGTATATCATAAAATGCAATAAACAAGTATAATATATGGTAATTTGAGGAAGCCATATCTCCATTAACTAGAAATATCCTATGCCACATGAGCTGAACTTAGAAGGAAACTGGGAATTCTAAGGAAGCAGAAGTGAGAAGAGAATTGTATTCTAGGTATGAGATATAGCCAGTATAAAGTTATGGAGAAGGAAATAAAATGCCAAATTCAGAGAATGGCAAGAAGACCAGATTGACTAAAATATAGTGCGTAAAGGGGAGTAATAAGAAATAATCCTGGAATGATCTGTTCGAGCCCAATTATGCAGATCTTTAAATACAACCCCACCATAACCATAAGGCATGCTAAAATAAGGGTAATTACTGATATGGTTCACATAGCTATATCACCCAAATAATTTCTACATTCTGAATTTAAATTTGACTTCTCCAGGAAGCTGAAAAGCTAGTTGACAAACTCAGTAAAATAGTTGTCTTAAATTTTAAGTAGGTTCATTTAAAAAGGACATGTGAATAAAGAATTATAATTACTAGTGGAAATCTGTTACTAAATTACTCAACACTCAAACACAAACCATTTTCTTTTTTTTAACATTAATTTTCATTTTGTTTCCTCTGATAAAATATCTTCTTAAAAATATCAGTGTTCTGTTAGAAGAAATATCAGAGTTTCAATCCATAAAAGAAAGAAGATTGAACCAAAGAAAGTAACACCTATTTGAAATCTAGGGACCTTTACACTGGGGTCTATTCATCACTTTCATAGCACAAAGCTTTATTTTTCTCTAGATCTTTTTCTTTAGGCTGGCTCTGAATATGCTCGTTACTTCACATGAGCCAGTGTCAAAATTGCAGCTCTCTCATTAAAGAAATTTGTGTAAATCCAATGATAAAAGGATAACAGGAGAAAAAGTGCCCCCGCAATGGTTATAAAATTTTAATATGGTGCTGGAAAAAATAGACGTTTTTTAGTTGCCTGCCTGTATTTTTGGAGAAATAAATATTCACAGAATTATAGAGGTGGAAAAGACTTCAAACAGTCATCTAACCCAGCCTCGTCTCCAGAATTGCTTGGTAGGCAGCATAAACAACACAATGGAGATCGTGTGTTGGTATTATAAGATCTCCATTTAAATCCTACCATAAATACTTACTAGCTACATGATCATGGACAAGTTGTTTAACATTTCAGATCCTCAGTTTCCTTAGCTATAAAATGGGCATGATAATATTTACACCATTTATCTTGCATGACTATTGTGAATAAAGCCCTTCTATGACCTCACTTCACCTTTTTCTCACTGTTTTGCTGGTATGCTAAAGTCTTAGTACTAGATCAAAGCATATCATGACCACTCCTGACATCGATTTTCTCTCAATCTTCCTGGTAAAGTCACTTGTGGCAAACATAGAATTAGTCTATGGGACTAGAAAAGAACATAAAAATCATTTATTCAACTAACTTTACCTAATAATATCTAATCTCTACTCCCTTCTGGACTATGAAAGTATAGAGTTTAGCTTGATAAATGTTATTTCCAAGTAATCTATCAATTCTACAATCTTAAATAAATGAAACATGGGTCTGCTGTGACTGCTGAACCATGGAAACACATCTAATATTGTGCCTTGAAATACAAAGTGTCCCCAAAAATCTAAGAACTGTACTGTCTTGCCATAAAATTGAGAAAGTATACCTTGTCTCAGAAGTACACCTTGTTACATGGCCAGTGCAGGAATTCATTTTGCTTGATTATGCATATTACAAGGATTTTGTTTATCTTTTTCTTTCCAATGGGGATGGGGTGAGGGCAAGAGAAAACACACTTTTGTTCACTGAAAAAAAAATTAATTAAATTTTGAAAAAATGGAAGTACACATTATTTACCCAAAATGATAATACAGTTGGGCTATGGAGCATTCAACAAGACAAACGGAACAGTCTTTGAATTGTCAGGTTTTGGATCTAGTCGGATAAAAAGCCTTGAACCAACATTCTGTACGTGCATCTGAGAGGAAGAAGGACTGTGCCACTTAGTTGTGGTTTTTTTTTTTTATCAGTCATAGTTTCTTCCAATGGCACAGAATTCCAAAGGAAGTTTTTAAGTAAATGCTGCGAGAGCAGAAGCTAAGCCTTTATCTTTGTATCTCCTTCAATTCTCTGTAAGTAGAAGTCTCAATGATTTTTAATAGAATCGAATTGAATGTCAGAAATTCTTCCTTTTGGTTAATTGAAATCTTTTTTGCAGAATAAATGGTTGCATACAAACATGAGGAACAACCAGGAGTATTCTCCTTATAATAATGATAATTTTCCTAAAGAGAAGGGGAAAAAAAAGCTCCTTAAGTGTTTTCTTTCTCTGGATTCAAATTCCCATCTCCTGTGTTTTGTGGATAGCTCTGATCATTTGCCAGTTGGTCATTTTTTAATTTCTTCTATGAATTGGGGTGAGGGGGAGGAGATTTTTGTATGAATTACAGCACATGAGTTCACACTTTGAATAAAAGAAAATTAGAATTTGTCTTAAAAAGACAACTGGAAAATAAATCTTGTATAGGGAACTCTTGGAAAAACATGAGAGAAAACAGAGTCACTTTCATATACCAAATCATTTCCATATACCGTGATAATGCAGTGGAATAGGACATTTGTGAAAGAGTGAAACTTTAAAGGAAACTAATGAAAAATATTCAAATGGTTCTGTGAGCTCATTGGCAGGAGTAAACCCAACAGCAATACACATGTCAACCCATCTATGTCTGACTGACCTGTGTGACTCTCACATACATCCTCTTAATAAGTTCATCACTGAAGGTCCACTCTTCATGCTGCTGGCCTTCCTTATTTTCTCTGACATTACACAGAAGTCAAATGCATCATGCAGGATATATCTCCTTCTTTCTCTCTCATCATGTAACCAGCTTTTTTCCCTAACACATTTCTTTGATATATCTTTTACAATGCTCCTCTCTCGTAAACAAACATGCACAAAATAATTTGAGCTCTAAAAATGATTGAATAGATGAGATGAATAAGTAACATGATTTAAATAATGGATAGGACATAATATATTAATATAAAAGTATAAAAAACCAAAGATGCATGGGAAAGGTTTTTTGGTTTGGTTTTGTTTGTTGTTTGTTTGGATTTGGGTTTTTTTTAAAGAGCACGGTATGAAACGAGTATGAAATAATATTTATAGGGAAAGGCTAAATTAGGCAGATGGTTTGACCCAAAGAGATCTTTGAAGAAAATTTTTAGAATTAACATATTCTCATAACTAATTAAAAATATTTCATGATGCCTTTTTTGTTTTTGTAAGATAGACATTTCCTAATATGCTCTTCCCATTGAATCCCCCACTTTTTTTTTTTTTGAGTGAAGAATCGTTTATTACTGTTCTGGGAGAACCGGCACACCTCTGGGAAGAAAGCGCGCTGATTACAGAAGCAAGAGACAGCTTTATACTGTTAGAACACTGCGACTCCTCCCTTCCAGGCCCGGATTGGTCCGTTCCTTTCTGGGTCACACTCTTCCTGATCCGCCCATCCCATGTTTCTCCTTGTCCCTTGCTTGTTCAGTTAATCAGGCTCTAATTCTATGTGGGGTGTGTCAGTTAATTTTGTATCATCTAATTAAGCATGCGCAGTTCCGAAAGCCTTGCCCTTTGTCCTTCGTAGGGCTGGTTAAAACTGGTTCTGCGCTCTAGGAACTTTGGAGTCTATTAAAAGATTAGGGCCCTTCTCATTAGCTTGCCCTTTCCCCCGTTTTCCTGTTTTTGCAAGGTTTTACAAGCTTGTTAAAACAATGTAACTTATTATTACCAAATTCTTTGCTGAGAATTCCCCACTTTTAACAAAGAAAAACAGTTAAACAAAATCGACTGACAGAGACTATGTTTGACAGTTTATGCAACATTCTCTACCTGTAGTTCCCTACCTGTCTATCAAAAGGAGGTAATTATGTATTTTTATCTGTTCTTTGGTACCACAGTTGATTATTACAATTTCTTTTGTGTCGTTTTTGCTTATGCTAATGTATTTGTGTATATTGCTCTCCTAATTCTACATACTTCATTCTCTCTCAGTTCATATATAAAAATTCCCATATTTCTATGAATTCCTCATATTAATCATTTCTTATAGTGCAATAATGTTCCATTAAATTCATAGTACCTACTTTGTAGGTATTTTATACTAAGAAGGTGATATATATAGTTTCTGTCTATCTTTGACATCTTTATTATATTTTCCTAGTGTATAAACATTTAATAACTTTTCTTCTATAGTTCTAAATCGTGTTCCATGGTGGTAGGACCAACTAATAACTCCACAGTGAATATGTCACTTGGTAGCCCATCTAAATAACTCTTTCTCTTCTCATCTTTGCCACTTTGACTTTCTATAGTTTTTAAAGAAGCAGCTTTTTCTGAATCTTCTTAGCATCATATGCAAGTCCTTTGAAGAAAGTCACTGAAATTTCTTACTCCTTCAAGCAGAACAATTCAATCCACACATATAAAAACTACTGTGAATTCAGCAGTAGATTTGAGATCAGAGGACGATAGTTCAAATTCCACCTCTGTTCCTAAGTGTGTGATCTCAGGAGAGTCACCTAACCCCTATGGGACTCAGTTTCTTCATCTGTAAACTGAGATTAGACTAGACAACTCAATCATGTTTTTACCATGCATATTTGTTTTGTTTAATACTGGCCTACATTTTTAGAAGTGTACAATTTTTTTTTAATTTTTAATTTTTCAATTAGCAAGCATTTATTTTCTATCCCTCCCACCTCCTCCTACACTGGCAAAAAAAAAAAAGAAAGAAAAAAAAAGCCTTGTAACAAATAGGCATGGTCAAGCAAAACAAATCCCTACTTCGACCACGTCTAAAAATATGTCTCATTTGGCCTAGACCAAAGGGTCGATTATCATGTCACGAGGTGGGTTGCTGATGCCATCATCACTGGTCTCTTGGAATCATGACTGAGGCATTAGTCAGAGTTTTTAAGTTTTTCAGAATTATCTGTTTTTATAATGATGTTATCATATAAATTATTCACTGGGTTCTGTTTCTTCATTCTGTATCAGTTCATAGAAATCATCCCAGATTTCTCTGAAAACATCCTTTTCATTACTTCTCACATAAGCATCCATATACATCTCATGTTACATCCACATAATATAATTTGTTGTCATTCCCCTATTGATCAGTACCACCTTATTTCCAGCATTTTGCCACTACAAAGAGAGCTACTATAAATATTTTGTGCATATAGGTCCTTTTCCTTTTTCTTTAATATCTTTGGGAGAATGACCTTAATTGTCATATTGCTGGGGTAACTTTGCAGGCATAGTTCCAAACTGCTTTCAGTCACTTCTGACTCTTTGTTTACTGGCAAAGATACTGGAGCAGTTTATAATTTCTTTCTCCAGCTCATTTTACAGATGAGGAAACTGAGGCAGAGAGAATTAAGTGACTTGCACCGGGTCACATAACTAGTAAGTGATTGAGGCTAGATTTGAACTATATAGAGCAATTCACAGCTCTACCAACATAGCATTAATAATCCCGGTTCCACAGCCTCTTCAACATTTGTCATTTTCCTTTTTTTTGGTCATCTTTCTATCTTTCTGAGTTGCTTTAATTTGCATATCTATTTATGATTTGGAGCCTTTTTTATAAGGTTGTTGACAACATAGATTTCTTTCAAAAACTACCTGTTTATGCCCACTGATCATTTATCAAGTGGGGAATGGTTTTTATACTTGTAAATTGAATCCAGTCCTTATTTAAAAAAAAATAAGTAATGTTTTTCCAGTTTGCATGTCTTCCTTGCACAGAGGTGATAATAATCTCTGTATTGTTCTAGTTTTAGTAAGTGTTCTGCTGAAGTGAGCACTAAGGATACCATTTCTTGACTCATTTTGCCTAAGCCAGAATATACAACACATTTTTACTTACATACAGATGAACATGTGGAATGTAGAAATAGCTGCAGAGCCTAGAGTAACAGGTTCTGGACTAGAATTCTGGAAGCAGTGGATTGTTCTGCTCACGGCACAAATTCACTTCATAGCCTTGGATAAATCACTTAACTTTAACCTTTCTTTGTTTCACTTCCCTTGTTTGTAAAATAAGGAGGTTAGACTAAATGTTTGATCTCTAAAGTTCCTTCCAGCTATGACATTTGACACTTCTACAAAATAAAACCTATCTCAGTTCCTTAGATTTAGGAAGGACACTCATGCAAAGAAATGCTACCTCAAGTGTAAATATGTGTAATATAAACCTTGCTATTTTCCACAGATATCACTGATGCAAGAAATTGGGAACAAGAAAATTCCCGGGGACACCAAGAGGTCCCTAGTCCCTCAGCATACCACCGTGTTACCTGGGGGATCTGTGAAACTGAAAGTGATCTCACCTATGGAGAAGTGGAACATCGGTTAGATTTACTCCAAGAACAACTTAACAGGTATCAAAAAGCAAGTGCATGACATAAGAATGATAAAATGGATCCTTTTTCTGTTTCTAGGCTTACTGTCAGAAACTAAATCCATCCTGCCCCTCTCCCACCCTGTGTACATGCATTGTCTTTTCTCAGAGAATAGAACATTGAAGTAGCTCAGAATTGATAACCGAGCGATGTTTAAAAAAAACAACTCTCCTTACTCATCTTTTTGTAGCCTTTGGGTGGTGCGGCTGTATACTTTATTGCTACCTTAAAATTGTTCATAAAATGAACTTCATCTTCTGTCATACAGTTTATCTTGTTGTGCCATTTCATTCATGACGGAGATCCTGAACCTTGGTTTTTCCACTTACTCTTTGTGTGGCCCTGGGTAGATTCACTAAGCCTGATTTCTCACTTGCAAAATGAGAAAAATAATATTCTGTTATCTGCTTTAAAGGGATATAGAGCCAGAACTGGAGTCTTCCTGAGTTCAAATCTAGCCTCAATCACTTACTAGTTATGTGACCCTGGGCAAGTCACTTAATTCTCTCTGCCTCCGTTTCTTCATCTGTAAAATGAGCTGGAGAAAGAAATTATAAACTACTCCAGTATCTTTGCCAATAAAACCCCAAATGGGGTCACAAAGAGTCAGAAGTGACTGAAATGACTGAACAAACCTGCCTTAAAGTGTTCTTATGAGGAACATATTAGATATTATTTTATATTATTATTAAATAGATAATTAAGCTCATATAATATATACAAAGCAACATCTAATTATTAAGCTATAGGTTAAAGATTTAAAACTAGAAGAGATTTAGTCCAATGCACTTACTTTTTAGATGAGGAAATTGAGGCCCAGGGAAGTAAATAAAGTGACTTGCCCTACTAATAGAGGCAATAAGTACAAGAGGTAGGATTTGAACACAGGTCCTCTGCTTCAAGATGCTTCCTGATGTACTTAAATATAACAGGAAACTCCTGGCATGGCAACTCCCTCCACCAATAAAGATCACATACATACGTACAATGCTTCCCAACATTTTTTGTTCTGCAAACTCCAACAACAACAACAACAACAATTATTATGATGATGATGATGATGATGATGATGATGATGATGATGATGATGATGATGTTTACTATGTGCCAGGAGCTGTGTTAAGCACTTTACAAATCTCTCATTTAGTCCTCACACTACCCTGGAAGGTAGATGCTATTATTATCTCCATTTTACAAGTGAGAAAACTGAAGCAGACAGGGTTAAATGACTTGCCCAGAGTAACAACAGCTAGTAAATGTCTGAGGTGGGATTTCTATCAGGGCAACTAGGTGGCACAATGGATAGAGCACTACACCTGGAGTCAGGAAGACTTATCTCCCTGAGTTCAAACCTGGCCTCAGACACTTACTAGCTGTGTGACCCTGGGCAAGTCACTTAATTCTATTTGCCTCCGTTTCCTCATCTGTAAAATGAGCTGGAGAAGGAAATGGTAAAGCACTTCAGTATCTTTGCCAAGAAAATCCTAAATGGGTCACAGAGTCAGATACAACTGAACAACAATAACTAATTGGACTAAGGTACACATGACAACAGATGAAAAAAATAAGGCAAGATAGAGTTAAGTGACTTGCCCAGGATCATGCAATTAGGAAATATCTTAGGCTGGATTGAAATTCAGGTATTCCTGATGCCAGGAATAAAGCTCTATCCACAGTATGACCTAACTAGCTGCAGACAGCATTCTGTATCCATCCTAAACAGAGGCAGAAGATAAAAGCTTGCATTATATTTGGCTCAAAATGTCCATTCAAGTCCTCTATTCCCAGCTCTGCTACATATTACCTGTGTCACCTTAGGCAAATAATTTAACTTTGTTGGGCCTTGGGTTCCTCATCTGTAAAATGAGAGGCAGAATCTTAATCCTTTGATACTAGGGTTTGTGGTTATCTGTTGGGTGAACCTTTTTTTAAGTCATAAAAAGAGAATCTCAGTTACATTCTTACATGGAAAGATTATATTTGTAATTCATGAGACCTTTGTCAGTATTAGGGTAGTTGGAGGGGAAAAAAAATTACATGTATAGATAGATTGATAGAGGGCACAAGGTGAGTTGAAGATGAATGGGTGATATCTTGAGAATAAAATTAAGGGGTAAGAAAGGATTATACTGGGAGAAGGATAAAGGGAGAGGTAGAATAGAGTAAATTATCTCACATAAAACAGACAAAAAAAGGCTTTTACAGTGGAGGGGAAGTGGGGGAAGGTGAGGAGGAATGAGTGAATCTTATTCGCTTTGGATTTGGCTTAAGGAGGGAATAACATACACATTCAATTGGGTATGGAAAGCTATCTTACCCTACAGGAAAATAGGGGGGAAGGGGATAAGAGAGTGGGAGGATGATAGAGTAGATTGGGGGAGGGGGTAATCAGAAGCAAACACTTCTGAGGAGGGTTAGGGTCAAAAGGGAGAATAGAATAACTGGGGGACAGAATAGGATGAAGGGAAATATAGCGAGTTTTCCACAGCATGACTACTATGGAAGTGTTTTGCTGAACTATACAAGTATAACCTAAATCGAGTTGCTTGCCTTCTCAATGAGGGTGGGTGGGGAGGGAGAAAGGGAGAAAATTTTAAAAGTTTTAAAAACAAATGTTAAAGATTGCTTTCACATGCAACTGGGAAATAACATATACAGGCAATAGGGTAAAGAAAACCATCCTGCCCTACAGGAAAAGAGAAGAGGAAGGGGATAAGAAAAGGGGGGGAGATAGAAGGGAGGGCAGATTAGGGGAAAGGGTATTCAGAATGCACACTGTGTTGCGGTTGGGGGAGAGAGATGAGATGGGGAGAAAATCTGGAACTCAAACTCTTGTGGAAGTGAATGTTGAAAACTAAAAATAAATAAATTAATGGATTAAAAAAAACTTTTTGTAAGAAGGTTTTTACAATTCTCCTTAATCTTAGGTGCTCTCCCTCTGATGTTGTCGCTGTTGTTCAGTCATTTCAGTCGTGTTTGACTCTTTGTGACCCTCATTTGGGGCTTTCTTGGCAAAGATACTAGAGTGCTTTGCCATTTCCTTCTCTAGCTTTCTGATATCACCTCCAATTTATCTTGTACATATCTTTTTTTTATCCATAGTGGTACATATTCTCTCCATTAGGTTGTGAGCTCCTTGAGAGCAAAAACTGGTTTTTTGGGGGTGGGGGAAGGGTTGTTTCTTTTAGGGCTGGATTTTTTTTTGGGGGGGAGGTTGTCTTTCTCAGGCATTGGCACATAGTAGGTGCTTAATAAACACTAGTTGACTTGACCTGAAAAGTGCTACACTCAGCCACAAAAAAAGCAATCAGTCCAGAATGTCAAGAGATTCCATGGCAGATAACTTAGTGAATTAATTTCAGGAAGGTAGGTAGACCTTACATTAAAAGAAGTAATTACTCTTGTCAAACAAGATTCAAATGGTTTTAAGAGTCTAATATTAGCCAGTAAAGAGTTCTAGATCAGATGAGAGAGCAAGCAGTTTGCAGTCAGTAGAATCCACTTCAGCTTCATCTTTCTTCTTTTACATGTCAGTCTGCATGTTTGATCTTGCCTCCACCCAACTCTCAAGGTAGAGCAGAAGTCAACAGTTTGGTGCTTAGAGGAGGAGCCAGAGCAACCTTTAGCATAAGCTAGCTTTAGATTGAGCTCACTTTGACTCAAGACCAGTAAATACATATGTGTCTTTCTAAAGCAGAAAAGCAGAAACACTCTGATTTTCTATTATCAAACATCTCAATTAATCACTAATATCAACAAGTAATCATTAACTATCCCTACTCACAAGTTTACATTCTAATGGGGCAGACAACAAGTACACATAAAAATACATACAGCACAGCAATAAAGTTAATAAATATAGACATCTTTATAGAAAGTAGTAAAATACAAGGTAGCTTGGGAGGGAGAGTACTATCACTTGAGAGGATCAGGTGGTATCTGAGCTGCATCATCAAGGAAGAGAAGAATAGTTGTGAGTACTCACTACCTTACAACCTACTCACCTCCCTCACTTCCACTTCCCTGCTCCATCAGTAGTATGTTAGTGTCCCTATTTTGCCACATCCCCTCCAGCATTTGTCGTTTTCCTTTTATATCATGCTAACCAATCTGATGGCTGTGAGATGGTATTCCAGAGTTGTCTGAATTTGCATTTCTCTAATCAATAGTAATT
Organism: Phascolarctos cinereus; assembly: GCF_003287225.1. NCBI lineage: Eukaryota > Metazoa > Chordata > Mammalia > Diprotodontia > Phascolarctidae > Phascolarctos > Phascolarctos cinereus. The sequence continues at coordinate 228,409,861 of NW_027556098.1, forward strand.
TAGAGCATTTTTATGTGACTATTGATAGCTTTATTTTCTTTTTCTGAAAAACTGCCTGTTTGTATCCTTTGACCACTTCTCAGTGGGGAATGACTCTAATTTTTATAAAGTTGACTCAGTTCCCTATGTATTTGAGAAATGAGACCTATTTCAGAGAAACTTCCTGTAAAAAATTTTCCCCCAGTTTCCTTCTTTCTTTCTGATTTTGGCTATATAACTTTTGTTTGTGCAAACACTTTTCAAATTTCATGTAATCAAAATTATCCATTTTACTTCCCATTATCTTCTCTATCTCTTGTTTGGTGATAAACTCTTCCCTTATTTATAGACCTGACAGGTAAATTTTTCCATGCTCCCTTAATTTACTTATGATATTACCCTTTATATCCAAATCGTTTATCCATTTTGACCCTCTATTTTTTGTCAAATGCTTCCTACCATATTTTCTTTCTCTGGTCCATGGATTTCCTTATCTGTATTTTCTAGATATACAATACTATTCAACTTTTAATTAATCTATTCCCTACTTCCTCCCCCATCCCCTTTAAACTATTGAATATGGTATACCTTACTATCCCAAGTCTCTGAGATATCACTATAAGGTTAATTTACTTTCTTGTGTAACAGTCCTTATTTTTCTTCTTTATTACACATCAGAGACTATGGGTTTCATTATTCTTCTTCATGAATATTATCTCCTATAAATTTTTAGTCCTCAATCATATTATTTTTCATATGTCAGATTTGCTGTAGTTTCTGGTTTGATGGATATATGTAAGCAGTGTTTTACCTTCCCCTCTTTTTCAATCTAAAGTCTTCTTGGTCAGTTTTATGAGTGTTCAGACAAATACATTTTGCCTAATTATAGATAACTCTCATTAGATTCATTCCATCTCTGACCAAGAGCTGTATTGTGTATCTTACACCAAGGTCCCAGAATCCTAATGCCATTGTCAGCCATCATATTTTTATTTTAATTATCTTTAAAGAACATCCCAAAAAGAACATTTCCATGTACAAAGTAGAACAGAAAAAAAAGAGTGTTTCATGATTCACGAAAACACAAATCTCCATTACATACAGTTTAATTTTTCAAAGCATACAATAAATTCAACATGTCACTTTCAAGGCTATCTTGTATTTTTGTGTTTCCTTTTGAATTTCCATCTCTTCTGTACATCAAAAAAAAAAAGATTCAATGACCATCTCTTTCTCTTTCCCCCCCATTCCTCTTCCTCTCTCCCTTCCTCTTCTCTCTTTTTTGCCAACCCCGTCACTAGCTTCTACCCCACCTCCGTCTTCTGTCCCAATTGAAAAACACAACCCTGGCAACAACATATAGTCAAGCAAATCAAATCCACACATTTACCACATCCAAAACTGTATATCTAATTTTGCACCTTGAGGTGACTGGTCCTCTGGAGCCATGGTTGGTTATAACATTTAATCTTTCTAGTTTTTCTTTACAATGTTGTTAATTGTATAAGTTGTTCTCCTAGTTCTGATCATTTTGCTGTAGAAATTCATACAAGTTTTGCTAGGACTCTCTGAAACCAAGCTTTTCATCATTTCTTATGACACAATCAAATTCTGTTATATTCACATATCATAATTTATGGTTATTTTCCAATTGACGGGCACCGCAGTCCCTGTCTTCATGTTTCAGAATTCTGTCTTTCACTTCTTACTTACTTTTAATTGGCAACAGTGACGAAGATGCCACCTTATGCTCCTAAGGTCTCTAGTTTCTTTTTCAAAGGTTCCCCATTCTTAAAAGTACTTTCCTTCTGGTGGGGACATTTGTCCTTGTGAGAAATGGGTAGAAGTAATGAGGTTTAGTAAATCTCAAGAAGCTCTCCATGGCATCCTTGAATTATGCCAAGGGAAGACTGCATGTCATTTTATTCATTTCAGTGACTTATGACCACCTCAGTACCCCTGAGAGAAGGTCAGGACAGAGATTAAGGCTGAACAAATAGAGCTGAGGAGATGCTGAGACCACCAAGTGAAATAGTATAGCGGAAAAAGAGGAGACAGAGCCTTGAGGGACACCCACTGTTGGCAGTGCAAAAACTGGATAAAGATTCCCTCAAAAGATATTGAGAAGGCACAATCAGACAGGCAGGACAAAAATCAGGAGAGAGCAAAGTCACAAAAACCAAGAAAATGCTGAGTACCAAATTTTGCAATATTAGATCCAACAGATATAAGACTACTTACTTTTCTTTTAAGGAAGAAACTAGAATCCTACAGATTCTTTCACCATTTTTCTTCCTATTTGAGACTTAACAAGTTAGTCACAGCTGGGTATTGTTTCAAGCTAAATTGGGCAATGGCTGCAGGTATTTAAATATATCATGTGGAACAGTAGGGAAGCCTCACACTCTGAGCTTGTACCTGATCGGCAAGGTGATCATTTGTCCCCTGGCAGAATGACAAATGTCAGTGTCACAGTGATCTGATTCTACAATATAAAACTGCTGCCTATACTTCCTGGGTGTGTTTGTCAAAATCTGTCCTTAAAATAGATTTTTTTAAAAAAATCTACAGATATTGCTTACATAGACACAATGCATGATACCAAAATGCATCTGCTCTCAAAGCCTACTTAAGATACCTCCATCAAAGTTATAGAGAGCACAACAAAACTGACAATTTTTGAGTCTTGATTGGATTCTGAGTAGGAGAGGAAGTACCTTTTAAAAATATGACTGTTAAAATTACAGCACAGTGAATGATAAACATTTTGTTGTAAATAAAACATCTTTCAGGAGAAAAACAGGAGATGACAGTTTGGAACTGTAGCTGTAGAACAATAACATAAATGGTCAGTTTGGTCAGACAAGATATGATTCAGAAAAAAAAGTTACTATTTGTTGAGTATACTACAGACAAGTCAAATGACTAATTAACTGAAATTTTCTCTTTTTAGTGGGTTCTTGTCATATTGTGCAGGCACAGTCAGTCACATACAACTTCACAGACTGTAATTCAGGACAACTACAGGCATACTTGCCATGAAATATGGAGCCTATGAGAATAAAGTATTAGGAAGCATGGATAGCAAAAAAAAAACTTTTTAAAAATTATTATTTGAATGGAAAATTCTCAAAATGAAGATTCATTTTTTTCTTCCCTCCAGTGGGCTTCTATTCTTTTGTCAAATCAAAGGCTTTGTTTTCTTTTCATTCTCCCAGAATTGAATAAAAAATAGCGTGATTAATATTAGACAGAATTTAGTCCTATTCTTTTAAATATTATTTTTATTTCCCAGTTATAGGCAAAACAGAACTGATAAGAAATAGAGTTAGGAGAATTCTGTATAAAGACATGATCCAATTTTCTTATCCAGATGCCCATAAAATTCTCTTTGATTTTTAGTGCTAACAAATTCAGAAATGGGGAATCAGATTGATATTTTTTTCATAATTTAAACTGTAATTTTAAGGGAAAATTAAATTAGCTGTCCATTTGGCTATTTGTAAACTCTAACAAAAAATCATCAGAGTAGTAGTTGCACACCAGAGGTGTCATGGATATAAGCATCGATATGGCCTTAAGTTTGGGTCCTCAAAGAATTCAGAAGGGTAAAGAAAGCATTTATTAAGCACTTAAGTGCCAAGAACTGTGATTAGTTCTAGGAATACCAACCAAGATAGTCCCTGCCCTCAAGAAGTTTACACTCTAATAGGCAAAGACTACACATATAAAGATGTGATGGGCAGGGAAAGGTGTTTTAGTCTGGGAAGTCCCAGGAATAGTAAGTGAAACATAGGGGAGTTGATTGACCTGCCCCATTCAAAAGGCAATAATGAGTTGATTTAATTACAGTTCTCTGCGTAAGTGGAGGGACAATTAGGTGGTACAGTGGATAAGGTGCTAGGCCTGGAGATAGGAGGAAGTGAGTTCAAATCTAAACTCAAACACATATTAGCTGTGTAACCCTAGGCAAGTCACTTAACCCTATTTGCCTCAGTTTCCTCCTCTGTAAAACTAACTGGAGAAGTAAATGGCAAACTATGGTGTCACGAAGATTATGATATAACTAAATAACAAGAAGTTTAAGTGATGTAGAAAAAGGTGAGAACTGGAATAAGAAGATGAGCAGCAAGGCAGAAAATGGCTGAGGTGAGGAAGACATTGCCAGGGAGTCTGAAGCGCAGTGGCTTAGTTTATCCTAAAGACAGAATCTTGTCTTTTAAGACAAAATGTAAGTTCTTAAGCAATATAACACTTAAAACTTTGAGTTCTGGCTCTCACATACCTTGCAAAACTAATTTCCTACTACATTCCTTCAAACACCTAAACTGGCTTTCTAGCTGTTCTCCATACACATCAGTCTATCTAGTAGATTGTCTAAGTTCACATATGAAGCTCTTGCTACTTGTTCATTGTGTAAAACCAAGGTAAACGTTCTCTTGAAGGAATTTAGATCTCTCTTTTCCCCCAAAGGGGAAAATGACCAGACAAGTTCTCCAGACTTAAATTCCCCTTCTCCCTAAAAGGGAAGAAAACCAGAGGAAGATGATGCCTGTGAAATTAAAGAAAGGTTTTTATTAAGCAGGAAAGTAAAACAGGCACATGGGGAGTGCTGGTCTATGCTGGTAATGGCTGGGGAGAGTTTATATATATATTTTAATAAAGGAAGGTAAAGAATTTGGAGGGAAAGGTGGGCTTAGAAAGGAATGAGTCAATGAACACCATCCCTAAGGGGAGGAGGACTGGGAAATTCTAGGTGTCAAAGCTGTGGCCCTTTGAAATACAAATCAGAAGGCATCCTTGGTGATAAACAGTCCATAGCTCAAAGCTTGATAAGGAAATGTCTCTAAAAACAGGATAATTCCATAAGCCCCCTAACCAAAGTTAGGGGAGTCTCTGGAGATAAGGTTGGCTCCAAAACCCATTAAGTCTTTGAAGATAGAGATGTCTTGAAGGTCCATAAACCACCAAATGGCTCAGGGTCTGTCTCTAAGCTGGTATGAGCTTCACTGGCTTCAGAGGTGCTGATGTTCTGTGTGTCCAGCTAGGTTTACTCTTGGTCACTGTCAGCCAATTCAGCCAGTCCTCATATAGTTCTTCTGGTTACCTGGATAACTGGGGGGCTCGAGCAAATCAAGGTATCCATTTTCACAACTGGTTGATTAATTGATCTTTTACCTCCCTGCCTCTGCAAAAGTGGTCGTTCTAACTGGAATGCTTTCCCTCCTCGCATGAGCTTTTGAGAATCCCTTAGTTTCCTTCAAAGCAACGCTTGGCTTAAGTGCTACTTCCTGTATAAGACCTTTCCAGGTCCTGCCCTTTCTCAGCTGTTAGCAGTCTGTCCCTCTAGAAATTATTTTATATATGTAACCCTCAGTCATTAGATGATACTCCTGTTTGACGGGCAGATTTTAAAATGGCCCATTTTCATAGTAATTCTGCTCTTTGATGTGTCATTGTGAAATCTCTTGGGCTATTTCACCTTCTCCCTTTTCTCTCCTTTCCTTCCCTAGAAATATCCTCAAAACTCTTGCTATACAGGAAGACACCTGGCCCTCTAGTCCTGTCCTGGCATTAGTTCCCTCTCTTTCCAAACTGCAAAGAAATACAGCTCCCAAAGGTCTTTGAGAGGGTGGTACATAAAACTTTGCTTATGTTTAGCACATATTTACTTTTGTGAATGCTACAACTTCCCCAGTAGAATTTAGCTTCTTGAAGATGGCAGGACCTGGGATTTTCTTTTTCTTTCTTTCTTTCCTTCTTTCTTTCCTTCTTTCTTTCTTTCTTTCTTTCTTTCTTTCTTTCTTTCTTTCTTTCTTTCTTTCTTTCTTTCTTTCTTTCTTTCTTTCTTTCGTTTGATTTGGTTTTTACTGTATCCCCAGCACACTGTCTTGCGCACAGCAGATACTTAATAAATGTTTGTGGGATTAAACTGAATTAACCTTTTTCAAGATTTCCCAGAGACTGTCAAGTCAAATGTTTTTCCAAGAATATTGACACTGACAAAAGAAAATAGATAAATCAGTGTTGAAAAAATCATGAGGTACATGTTACACCCCTGAACTGAAAGGGGTTAAAAACAGGATCGTGATTGTGCTTGTCTATTTTCCTCCACCAGATGTATTCCCTATTTGTATCTTTTAAAAGTCTGAATCTTGGGAAATACTTTTTTTTTTAATTCCCTTTAAGTTGCATAAAAGAAAGCATAGATTTGGCACATAGCTTAGTGCTCCCCCTTCTGTCCTTCCTGGTTCAAGCTCAGCTTATTATCACTTTTGAGGATAGAATTTGAATTTTTCTCAAATACTTTTGAATTTCAGGTTACTTTAGGATAATTATACATGATTAGATCATAACGCAATTTCTGTCTTTCTTGCAGACTTGAATCTCAAATGACAGCTGATATTCAAACTATTCTGCAATTACTGCAGAGGCAAACTCCCGTGGTCCCACCTGCTTATAGTATGGTGACAACAGGGTCAGAATATCAAAGACCAACTCTCCAAGTGATGAAAACTCATCAAACTGTAGCATCTATTAAAACTGACAGAAGCTTTAGTCCTTCTTCACAAGTAAGTATAGACACAACTTAATTCTAAGTTAGTTGGAAACAATTAGTGTTATCTAAAAGCTCTTTTGGAATACTAAATTACTGAAGTTCTGGGAAGACTAGTCCCTAAAATATAGGGAATCAAGATAACTTCAGTTGAGTTGTGTTAGAGGGGAGGGTGTAAAGCTGCTGAAGTGGCTTCACCATAACTATCACCAAGGTAGAATGGATAAGATTGTATTGCCTTCTTCTCCCCTCCATGTCTTAATAAATGCTAAACTGATTTCACCTGTATACAAATAGGTGAAGGGAGATGAGTTACATACACTATTATATGTATAACTACGTGTGTTGGGGTAGGTAGGTGGGCCAGTGGACAGAGTGTCTGCCCTGGAATCAGGAGAACCAGAGTTTAAATCCAGCTTCAGACACTTGACACTTACTAGCTATGCGACCCTGAGCAAGTCACTTAACCCCAATTGCCTCACAAAACAAAGACAAAAAAAAACTACACATGTAATTTTGTAGCCTTGTTCTATCTCCTAAACTTTAACTTAATATTTCCAACTGTATGTCCCTAGGGCATCTCAAATTCAATATATCCAAAATGGAAATTATTATCTTCTCCCAAAACGTGCCCTTCCTCCAAGTTTTCCTATTTCAGATAAGGACACCTCCATCTCCCCAGTCACCCAGGTTCATATTCATGGTGCCATCCTCAACTCTTCCCCTCTGATTCACTTTCCATATCCAATTAGCTGCCAAATTTTATATATTTTTCTTCTACAATATATCTCACCTCAGTACCTTTGCCTTCTTACATGAACCCCTAGGATATTGCAACACCTCTAATTGGATTCATGGCATCTACCATTCTTCAACACAGCTGCCAGAATAGTCTTCCTAAAGTATAAATCTGACCATGCCATTGACCTTTGTTAATAATTTTCATTAGTTCCTTGCTGTCTAACAGATAAAATGTCAACTTCTCAGCTTGGCCTTTCACAGTCAGGCAGAATTCTGCCTACCTTTCCAGGCTTACTTCACATTACTCCCCTCAAGTACTCTGTTTCCCAGACTTAGCATTTCATTCCTATTTCCACAATTTTTATCACCTCTCTCCAGTGCCTAGAATGCATTCCCTCTTCACCTCTATTGTTTAGAATTTTTAGATTCCTTCAAGGGTCAGGTCATATATAATTTCCTACAGGAAGTCTTTCCTGAACTCCTTATTTATAAACATTCTTTCCCACCTCAAATCATCATGTACATATGTATTTATATATTGTCTCCTCCCAAGAGAATATAAGCTTCCTGATCACAAGGACTATTTCATTTTGTGAATCAGCTTGAGTATATAGCACTTAATTGTTTAATGCATATAGGTTGGATTGTACTGGACCTATTTTTTAAACACTACAAACAAAATTGATATTTGAAGTACAGCTAGAAAATATTAAGAGCTATCTTGGAAAACATTTCAGCAAAAATTATGGGAAAATTAGTGCAATGTGCTCTAGTCAGAAAAACTATGTTGGGGCAGCTAGGTGGCACAGTGGATAGAGCTCTGACCTTGGAGACAGGAGGACCTGAGTTCAAATCCAGCCTCAGATGCTTGACACTTACTAGCTGTATGACCCTGGGCAAGTCAGTTAATCTCAATTGCCTCACTAAAAAGCAAAACAAACAAAAACTATGTTTACAGCATGTGGTTATGTGCTCAGAAGAAAATAATACAAACTTTCTAAAATATGAAAGTAGAAAGTAATGTCTTTGTAGCTAGATTTAAAAGCTAAAAAACATACTGATTCAGTAGATTTTCTTTGTTTCCAAAGAATTATAGTACTTCTAATTCTACTTTATAACAAGTAGTTTTATTCCCATTCTCTTCCTTTGTGCTCCCTCCTGTCCTCTGGCCTATTCATACCTACTAAAGTACTCAACTCTCTCACACTCAGCTTTTCCTTGAATTTAAAATTCAAACAAATGTGGGGGGGAAATATTTTTAAAAGACTGGTTTCTTGTTTAATTTCCCATGCTCAGAATTCCCCAAACACCAATGTTTTGTAAATTACATGGAAACCTATTGAGGGGCAGGTTTGGATCTCCACTCCCCATCCTTCTCTTGCATCAACTTTTTTTGAGGGAAGAAACTATAAGACCATATCCTAAAAGAAATTTAGATTGATTTGGAAAGAAAACATTTTAACATGTTTAAATATTATAAATGATTTGAGAGGTAAGGGATGTGATATATTTTAGACAGCTATCAAAAGGATTTGTAAAATTGCCTTGTTTTCTCTTCTTCCCATCAGTGTCCTGAATTCCTAGACCTTGAAAAATCTAAACTTAAATCCAAAGAATCGCTCTCCAGTGGGGTGCACCTGAACACAGCCTCAGAAGACAACTTGACTTCACTTTTAGAACAAGAACCTGATCGCTCTTTAGAGCTCCATTCACAGCACAGTAAAACTTACCTTCATCCCATTAGGCATCATCCTTCTTTACCAGATTCTTCCCTAAGCAATATAGGAATCTTGGGTCTTCATAGGCATGTTTCTGATCCTGGTCTTCCTGGGAAATAATTGTTATTATTATTATTTTTTTTTACTATTTACTTCATATAAAATGTAAGTGCTTTTAATGGCTGCTTCCTTTTTTTGTATTTAAATCCTCTATACTTGACTCAGGGGCTAACAAGTTACCATTATATGCAAAAGTACTGTATATTTTCCTAAATTAAAGCTTGTAAGGTAAAGTTGAGCAGTTAGATGTAAATATACTTAAGAACTATGTTCACATGTTAACAACTGCCAGCATCTCAAGGCACCTTATATATTTTTTTTTTTTTATTTTTTAACACCTGCATGTTAGGAAACTCCAACTGATGTTGCATGGACAATATCATTTACTGCTTTCACTAAAACAGTACTTTGTTGTAAAATGCCTTCCAAGTAAATAAGAGGCCAGAGGATGATCTAGTTCACGGACATAACTCAGAATTTATTAAACTAGCTCATCTGGAGTTCAAAGGAGAACCAAAAAAAAATTTGTCCATTTTGAAAAGCTGTAATCATCTTTCCATATGGAGCATTTTCTACTCAATGGCACTTATTCCATTAAGGGATTATAAAATCACTAACAGGAGGAAATAACCTCTTCTAAGTAAGTGTAGGTACTTTAAGAGATTGAACTCTTTGACTTAAAGGACTATCACCAATTACACTGATAAAACACATTAATTTAGTAATTACCAGAGGCATATTTTTTTTACTACAAAAGGACACATTTATTTAATTTTCCTTTTCTTGACCCTCCTCAAAACTTATAAAACTTGGCTGACAGACTGATTCACACACTTCTTTCTTGTTATTCTACCTTAGGACATGTTGAACCACATCTATTTTCATGTCACTGTTCCTTTCAAAGGCTTATCCATCTTAACCCTCACTCTTAATCCCTCCAAAATATTGCATTTGCAGTAGAAGTATTTCTGTTTTTTTTTTATCTTTTGTGCTATATAGGCTAAAGAATATGTATATTATTTGACTAAAACATCATAGTAAAACCTCAGTTAAGTTAGAATGTTTACAGAATGGAGAATTCTGATTGGTTAGAAAAGGGTTTGAATCTAGGATTTTTGGAACAGAAAGGTTAGAGATCACCTACTCAAATCTCATTTTGCAGATTTGGTTTCAATCTACTGAACACTTTCTAAAGTGTATTAGTAAATTTTCCTGCCTTAAGTTAAATATACCAAAAGTAATTTCATCTTTCTTTGATGCTCCAGAATCTCACACAGCATCAAAGTCATTATTCTGAATATCATTTGTCATTGTAGAGAACTATAAAAGACAATAGAGATTAGACAAAATGTTTATTGGTTCCATGATACAATAACATACCCTGGAAGATATTTTTAAATATATCATTAAGATGGCATCCTATTTTTTTGAGTTTACCCCAAAAGAAAGGGCAGAATTGAGTTGAGTACCACTTAACTGAGGTTTTCCTCCATTTAAAAATACACCCTATGTCATTTTTTAAAATGTTAGTGTAGATGTACCCATAATTGGGGAAGGGGTTCTTTTCAATTTTCTTTAACAATTTTTTTAAACCCACATTGTCATTCATTAAAAGAGAGACTAAAAATGTGCTAGGATTCTGTGTATTACAATACTGACCATCTTTCTAGGATATACATGTAATGTTATTTATCTTTGTGTACAAATCTAACTACCTGTAAATCCAAGAGGTGATTTCTAAAGCTGCAAATTCTGCATACATGACCAGCACTTTGTGATTAGCTTGGCTTATTTCTTAAATATTTGATTGATTCACACATTGTAGATCAAGTGACCCTATTCTCCTACCTACATTTCACAACATGGCTGGGTTATTAGATAATCTTCTAAATTTTAGTTGGGCAGTGGAAAATGAATTTGCACAGATGGTGATTATATTTTGTTACTCTGCTTAATTTATGAAAAGCAGAGAAGCACAAATTATTAGGACTGGTTTACACAATGCCAAAATTTCTTTAAAAAATTCACACCAGCTCTTTGTTGTTGTGTAGACAACCTTCACAATAGGCATTTTATTGTTACATCTTCAGCTAAAATGACTTGGAAAAAAAAAAAGCTAATCCTTGGTTTAAGGAGCCTTTGATTATATTCACCAAAAAATTGCCATACAAAAAAGACTGCCTTGCCAGGCAAGGCAATTTAAACATGCTATGTTTGTAATGTTCTATTTTGGAATGTTTGTCTGGAATGTTCTATTATGTTTATTGTGAAGACAAGCACAAAACCTGGCCTTCCACAAAGACACCCATTTTTCCATAAAATTGAAGAATGGCATGATTGTAAAGATTGTGAAAGAATTTTACCGTATTTAATTTTTTGCATAAAAACAACTTTTTCTACTTTAATTCCTTTGAATTAAAATAGTGGGTTATTGTTTTTAAAAATTATAGCATCTTATGATTAGAGGGGTGACTTAAATATTAAATAATTAGAAGGATGACTCTTCTGACATTGCATTATAAAAATAGGATAGAGTAATGTATTATGATTGATTGGTCAGATGGAAAGCATTGGTATTGATAACATCTCCCAATAATTTACCACAGTTATCTAGCACTTAATTGGGAATGTGAAGCAGCCCAAGGAATGTGGAATGAGTAAAATACTCAGTTCTGATTTTCTTAAAATCATGTTTTCAATTTCCTTTCAGCTTAAAAAAATTTCTGTTCTGTCCTAGGTTACCGACTCAGCAAAGTGCAGCATATTTAGTCAGTAATAGCCTCATGGTGTTTTCTTCACCAATCTTTCATCTACACCTGGGTCCTTAAGAATCCTTTAGGCTTTCTTATAACATTAGAAATGTTACTTGGTGCCTGACCCAACTAAGTTTCTATCTAAATATATCCCCAATTCATTTAGATCTGTTTTTTCTGCTGTTACCATCAGATAGGCAGATGGCCTACACATACTTAGACTTAACATTTCATCTTGCTAGTGGATTGCCATTGTACCTATCCTTATCTAACCCCCTTTGGCTTGTTCTACACTTCAGTTATTAAAATTGAGAACCTAGGATAAAGAAACACCTGTTAATATTGTTCTCACAGTTTTTTAAAATTAATAAATGCTCACCCAACAGACACTAGGGACTGCTCTCTGTTTTCGAAGATGCACTGGTGCAAACTCATCAAGGCTACTAAGCAAAAAAAAAAAGTGGAAATTTTTCCTTCCATCCTAGACCATGCCATTTTCATACATCTTTAAACTAATATTTGATTTTCCATGTGCAAGAATTGTCTATTTTGGGGGGAACTCCTGCCAGAAGCTAACTTTTAGCTGTACAACCATAAGTAATGGCTCTAACTGTAACCACCCAGTAACTGCTGAGGGAAATTTATTGTTCCAAATGACATTTCAAATTAAAAAAAAAAAATTAATTGGGATCTGATCTACAGAGCTAATTTGCATTAAAAGCAATGATTTTAATCACATTTATGAGCATGCACAGACTACTATGCTCTGTGGAAGCTGAAAGTGATGTGATTGAATATGAATTGTTTAGGCTGTTTATAACATACTTAAGCACTAATTGTATCTGTTTGACCAAGAAGGGTTCTTAAATTGCATGACCACAATATAAAGGTGATTAATGAATTTCATTTACTTTTAAAATACCATTTTCCCAATGATAAAAATACTAAATTGCCATTAAACTTCCATTTATACATCTATAGGTTAAAAAAAAAGGAACATGCATCATATGCACGCAAATGCTTATGTCATACAGAGTAGCATGCTTGTTTTAGAAACTTCTTATAAAAAAAGTAACAGGAAAATGGCATAATTGTCCATATTTTATCAGTCATATGATACAACTAACAAGACTTTAAACCTTTCTCAAGATATTATTCTACTTGAATACAAGTCAGGAAAACTGGAATGGGTAGAATTAAGTAGTGGTCTCTCATGATATAACACCATTGCTATTCTTTGTTTCATGGTACCCTATATTTACTAGGAATGAGATTTTAAATTATATTACTACTAACTAATGATTGATTGGATTCATAAGTCTGAAGGCAAGTTCAACACTATGAGATAAAACAACTATGGGATAAAATTTCTCATTGCATATCTTTGGTGCAATAACTACAATGATTTCAACATCTCTTCTGTACCTGATTTTAATGGCCCATGGGAAAACTGTCTCCCTAAACTCACTATTGCCAGAATGCATTATTTGTAAAGGCCAACTAACTAAACAGCAAAGCAATGATAATATGGATTCCTGAGGTTTCTGACTGTCTGAGCTAAAATCATATCTATTAGCACAGAATGTTATACTTGAAATACAACTTCAAAATCATCAAGTCCAACTTATATTTATAGACAAAGAAAATGAGGCCCAGATAGATCCTCTTGCCCAAGGTCCCACAGCTAGTCAGACAAAGAAACCTAAAACTCAGGTTTCCCAGTTTGTAGGAGTGTTCTTTCTAGCAGTCCACATTGCCTTTTTGGCCCCCAAGAAATGTAAAAACTAAATGCTCAGGGCTAAAAACAACAGCAACAATTATTTTCAGGTAGGTATTCTCTTAGTCACTCCCATATCTGTCCCATTGACACAAAACACTACCTTAAGAGAACAACAAAGTGTTACACTAATATTTAAACTTAATACAAGCTTCCCCCATCCAAATATCTCAGTATTTTTTCCTTAAGTTACACTGAACTTAAATGAATAGTAATGGTAATTCTTTAGTTCTTAATTTAAAAGATGGCACTTATATTTAAATATTTGAGTAATGAATGGCAAATCAATGTGTACACTTAAAGCAGTTGACTCTGTTGTTTTTACCCAATACGAATATCCATTATAGAGTACCTATCTGTTATAGAAAAATACGCACTTTCAAAAACATAAATTAGGTAACTATTTGCATTGCAAAAGTGAATATTAGACACTTTTTAAAGAGGAAGCTGCCTTAATACAATTAAGTATGCTCACTTATATTATCTGATAAGGGATTTGGTTGGGAGGAAGCAGAATTGCAAATCAAAAATGCTACCAAACTGCCCGCTGAAGATCAAGAAGCATTGACAAATCCATGGAATGATACGCTTTAATTTACAGACCATTCTTCAGGAATACATGATTGCATACAGCAAAGCATGTTAATTTAAACATTAGTAGCACAGTAGCTTCTTCAAAAAGTCAAACTTAATTGAGCACAATAAGTTACTACAGTAGCAAAGCCTCTGAAATATTTTTGGTTTGCAAATAGTCAAGGGAAAACAACCCAAAACCAGGAAAAAATTAACACTCTCTAGATAAATCCCAACATTGTAAGCATGGGAATTCCATTCTTTTATTTACCTTGTGTTAAATGATAACATTTAATTAACTTGCAGTTTTAAAGCATGTCTGCATATGTTTAAACCTGTTTCCTTATAGCTCAGCAACCAGGTGTATTTGTATACATGTGAAATGGTGTGGCTGTCACTCTTTCCTTCTAAAGTCCTTCAATGACTCTTCTGTTATTTTTATCAAAAATCATTATGAAAACAAAGCTTTTATTTTACAGTAACACTTCTTAAGTCCTCTTGGAGTGTGCTGTAACAAAAGGTATTATTACTCTTTTGGAATTTACATTTTCCCTATTTTTAACAAGTAGATTCTCTGTGTGTCATTATAAAACATTAATTCAGGATTTAAGGAAAATATTTTTTCTCTAAAAAAAGTTCAAGAAAGTCCTTAAGAAAAACATTTCAAGAATCTCTAGTTGCAGCCATGTAATTCCCTTTGATTTTAATGGAAGGCATAGTATCAAGTGTGCATTTGTGACTAAAATATGAAATATTAGAATTGTAATTGGAAAAATAAGTTAGAATGTTTTCTGATGCTGAGATAATACATTTCAAAATACTAAACCAATGAAAAGTATATTTTGAAAGGAATGCTTTTTTAATCACTTAAAAGATTTCAACCATATAAGACGACTAAGGAAAAAATCTCATTCATTGTACCTTTGTTTAAGTAGTAAATATCCAGAATGTTTCTAACATAATGAAACAGCTTACCAAAACATGCTATACTGTTCCCTTTGTCTTTACTCATACTATGTAGCATGAAATCACGAAGGTGACTTTGAAGTAACTGTACAGAAATATTTATTTTTTAGCAAATGTTTTCTTCAAAGATTATGTGATATTGACAGCATAAACCATTTGCACAAATAGTTTTGCAATAACCCTCTGAAAATAACTGTAAATAGAAAAAATGTAAATTGCAATGTAAAAATTATTGCAGATTTTTGGTAGCTAAAAAAAGCATACAGGGAGTTAAACTGTAAAAGTTGTATTGATATTATAATGTACATATAGAATTCAAGAATGAAGGAAATCATTTCTGGACTATTTATATGAGACAATTGAGCTATTTCAAACACACAAATGAATATTGTTTAGAGGCATCAAAGGTGGTTCTCTGTCTTCTGATAATTAAGATAGAAACTTTTTGAGGGGCTAACTGCATTTCCAACATTTTTTATTAGGTATAGCACCAGACAGAGGCATGATGGTGCTGATTTATTTTTTTAAAAATCACTTAATTATAAGAACAGTGCTGCATTTTACTTGGGTTTATTAAGACACTGAGTAGTGGGACCGTATGGATGCATGATAAAACCTATTATGTTTAAAATTAAGGAAATGTCTTTTTTTTAAGTTCTTTGTTATAACTCAAAAGGGACTCACTAAAATAGCAATTTCCTTTGTAAAATCATTTGTCCTATTGTGCAAGATATCTAATCTTTAAACATACGACTTAATTTTAAACTGAAAAGTTTATATAACACACCATGTATTCATTTATCTTTTCCTTAGTTTGGAAAATGAAAAATGTCTGCTTTTTTAATTTACATAAATTTCTATGCATTTCTTAGTCTCTTCCCTAAGGGAGAAAACTGTATTTGCAAGAATTATTTTCTAATATATGATATAAAATCTAACAGTGAAATAGTTGGCCCTTCTATTGACAATGTGGACCTTTCAAATGCAAAGTCAAGTTAAGGAATGTTAGTAATTTATTTGGCTTGATATTCCTAACTTTCATTAACAAGAAACCTAAAACTGGCACAAGGAAAACACTCTTGCTTGTATAAATAAATGTTGAAACAAAAGCAAATATACTAAAGTAGCATGCATTGAGCAAATTTCATCAATGAACACTCCGCCAATTATTAGGTTCTAGACAGCATAGGACAGAAAGCCAAATTTTACAACTTCTGTGTTTTGTTATAGGGTTACAATTTTGGAATGATAGATACGGGAAAATTTTAGACCAACATTCAAAGGAGAATGCCACCTCAGAGTCAATCAAAAATTAGCCCATGATATCAAAGAAAAATGAATTTCTAATCTGTATAGTTTGGGGGCATGTTTCCTTGCACTGTTTGTTTAGTCCTTTGAAATTACAATTAACTGTAGCAATGCATATTTTTATAGTTAAGTAGTACTATCTAATTAAACTTGATTTGCTTGTAAAGGCCCATGGCTAGCTGTATTTGTATTTCACTTATTATAGGGCAGACTTTGGCAATCCTGGAAGTGTTGGAGGGTAGCATCAGGCCATTCTGTCCGGCACACATCTCAAAAATATGGCCACTGAAAGGTAACTTCATTACCCAAAAAGTTCCCAAATTGCCCATTTAATTGTATGTCTTAGTGTAATATGGAAACCATAAAGAAATGCTTCTACTGCTACCCAAGTAAATCACATGGCAAATTCAGCACCACACCCTGCCCAACTCACTTCCTAATAGTAAGCAATAGGAAAGTGTTGCCAAACCCTACTACAGATATGCTAATGAATTTTATTATTCCCAAAATACTATTAAAAGCCAAGTTGTCTTTACCAGACTATGTGAATAGAAACAACATTCAATTATGAGTCTTTTCATTATATATCAATGACATTCCCTATGTCCCCAAGAAAAACAAATAAATGGGCAAAAGTTAGCATAAATGATGGTTTAGAACTAGAGTAATATATAAACCCACATAGTGAGGATGTGAGATTTTGGAGGAAGCTTCCAAAGCTGTTGCAGGTAGTAGAGCAGTATCGACTACAGTGAAGAACAGCTCTGTAGCTCAATATATACATATATATATATATATATATAGCAATGTGAACTTGTAGCTTTAGGACCATCAAAAAGCATGTAAACATTATCCAAATATAATTAGTCTAAAGCCCCAACTAAAGTGCAGAATGGTCCAAAACACTTCCAAAACTGTAAGAAGGGCCAGCTGTCCTTCGTTGGTCTGATTCTATACACACACTAAAAGAAACCTTTATTTGAAGGAGCTAAAACAAATTGGATAAATTCCCTATATTAAGCTCTAGTCAAAAAAAAAAAAAATTCCAGCACACTTTTGATGTCTCTTTCAAGGGAAGTCAATGAACCACTTGTGCTGCATTTTCAAATGACTGGAGGAGAAAAAGATTTACCATCCTTGTGAGTTTTATTTCCTATACATAATTTCCTGGATTTTTGCGAAAATGTTAATATACCTGTTAATTTCCCAAGCACTGCTACCCTTTAACAGGAGAAAATACATTATTACAGATGGTGACTTTAAGAACTTTCTTTCAAAGACAAAAATCTAGTTTCTTACAGGTAATTTATTAAAGTTTGGTTAATCTGAGTGACGATAACATGCAAGATTACATTTCATTTGATTTCCCTATTTCAGTTAGAGAAAAAATCACAAGAGTGAATTTTAGTATTTTTTTAAAATGATGCATAAAGCATAAATCACAACGAAACCCATACATTTACTTCATGGATAAAATGCCTTTTCTAAATACAAATACATGTGGCAAATACTCATAATTCATGATTGCATTTTTTTTATTTTATGCTACTTTGCTTGCCGAATGCATGCTTATGAAGTTTAAAAGAGCACAATCCAATTACTTGGCATTAAGTTTAAGATGGACAAAATTAAGGCTGCTCATTAAGATGGCTCCACACTTCCTTATCGTTGGAACTGAAAATATGCTGCCACCTTAACAACATAGAATTGCAATGCCTGATATTTATAATCTGGCAGTTTTTTAGACCTAGGTGAACTACTGCACTGTTTTTATGAACTGTAACATCTCATAATATGTATGTTAACAGATTTTGTATAATGCAAAACTTTACAGAAAGCTATTTGGATGTTTATTTCTACAAAAAAATTCTCAAGATGACTTGGATCATTGTTTACTGTACAAATAAAAGCACTTGTACATTGACAGTGTAAGTTACTCAATAATTTACAACACTAACAAGAAGACTTAGAATATGACTGAATTCACAAAATCAACCAACCAACCACACTTATAATCCAGTCATGAGCACACACCAAAGTCTATATACATCTAAATTTTTAAGTCACTGATTTAGATATTTTATAGATATTATCGTAATTACTATAACACAAAAAGAGCTTCAAGAGCTGGTTGCATTTTAATATCAAAAATACTGAGCAAAATCATAATTATGCTTAATATTTTGTGAAAATATTTAATGTAAAAAGCAATATGATTATCTAGCAATTTACAAGAAAAATTAAAAATACACGAAAACTTCAAAACAAACCTTTAACCACCATGTGCAAAAGGCAGTGGGACTTTGAGTACACATCTTAAATAAGAGAAGTATAGAATTATCAAACTCAATAAAAAGGATGTTTAAACTGAGCAAATTAGTTGTCAACAACAGTTAGTTATAATAGACCGGCAGCATGATACATTGCAGTGGCGTCAAATTCAAACAGAAATGATTCCTGAAGGGCACATATTGACTTAGAAAACTACCAATTAATATTATCTATGTCGTACTGTATTTTTATTTATTTTAGTAAACATTTCCCAATTACATTTTAATCTGGTTCAGGCAGCACTACAGAGTTTACAGGTTCCAAGTTTGGCAACTCTGGTTTGGTTGGTAAACAGTAAGTGGGCCTTGAAGCCAGGAACACTTGGGCACTTGGGTTCGATACTTAATTGACACATAGTATCGGGTCAAGTACCTTACCTCTCTGCACCTTGGCAATTCTCTAAGACTGTCAGTTGCTGAGAGGTTGCAGACCTGCATTAGTACAGGGAGTGTCATCTCCTGGGATTTCCCTATGCCAAGGCAATAAAAGATCTAGTCCTTACCTCTACTGTTAGCTACAGCTTATGATTCTTCTATAAAGTCTAAACCAAAAATACATATTTTACTATGGCTCTGTCAACTTCTTCCCACACTGACAAACTGTTGTCATATGAAAGCAGACTGAACAGTTGATGGGAGTAGGCAGTATTTAAGAGGGGAAAGGTATTTATGGGAATAGAAAGAATTTAAAGACTGTGCATGGCTTCCAGATAAGTCCTCTTTAAACATTCAAGTTTAAAAATATACATATTACTTACTGAAATTTAAAGGCAACCAGTAACTGTAGACTAGCAATGTTAAATTGGCTATACTTTGCTTTTCAGAAATTATAAAAGTGAATGTTGATTTAAATTTCTATTTGTGCTATGAAAGTTTTTATCAATATGCTGCCATCTGCCCTCACACTTTAAATGGATAATTGTTATTTCTCTTAAACCACTGTAACTTTAAATGTTAAATTACTTTTTGGAAACTAGAGAAAAAACTGCGTATCACTTAGCTCATATACCACATGTTAACTATATTCTCTGTCATATAGCGCCACTAACCCTTCAGAAGGTTTTCAAGTAATATATAACTTAATCTTTTTCTATTTTCAAGTTCCTTGAAATGTTTAAGATAAAATTGGAAATGTCTATGAAGTAAAAGGGCTAGAAGCTTAGAGATAAATGGGACCATAGAAGTATTACAGTTCAAGCCCTTCAGTTTATAAATAAGGAAACTGTTCTCACTGAAGTGGTGACTAGCTAATGGTAGTGATGGGACTAGAATCCAGGTCTCCTGACTTCTACAGGGTCCTTTGTTTTTATCACCACATCAGGCTAAATAAAATAAAACACTTCCCCACAGTTAATTTATCTACTAATGGTAGGCCAAAAGGAGTCAATCATTCAGTTATTGCAACATGATAATAATATGGAGTTCTAAGTGAAGTTCTAAGTTTTTATAGTGCCTAGCACACTGCTGTTTGTTGCTGGACTGGTGCCAAAGCAATTCAACCAAATAAGTCAAAGCTGTTTTTAAAAAATACTGTTTAAACAAAGCAACTAGTTGGCTCATTTCTTTTAAATTTTCAACCATTATTTTGGCACCATGTAAAACTTACAGTAAATAATAGATGTTGACATTTTCATTCAAAGTACCTTCATTACAGATACTGGGATGTAAACCACATTCCCTTAACTTCATGTTTTCAGGTTTTACTTTCACTAATGAAAGAGGTCAAATAAAACTGTGAATTATAAGCTTGTCACTAAAATAAACAAATGAAACAGATGGAAAAATATGTTAGCAAAGAACAGCAAAGAAAATCTTAGGTCTACTGGTTCACATAAGAAAATACTGTGGTAACTCTCAGGCAACTGATCATCATCAAACTACTACTTCTGTTTTTCCCCTTTAGGTACAATTAGGTTTTTTCTTCCTAATTACATGAACAACAAACATTGGTACAAAAACCCAGTTTCTTCTTATTAATTTCCTACTGTTTATACATAATGTTTATAAACTACAGGAAAAAGTTTATTTTCAAGTTTTAGACTTTTTACCTAACCATTCTTCAATTTATCATTCTGGTTAAATATATTCCAAAGCCAAAATCACCCAAGAATGTAAAGGTAAAAAGATTAGTCTCATGCTTGGTATTTACTTTTCATTAATCATAACACTGGATTTTAAAGTATGCAGATAAAAAAATATGCAGTAATGCTTTTTCAGATTATGACATCGTAAACAAAACCACGTTTATTGCTCTGAACTGTGCACCAAGATTAAAACAGTTATACAGATACAGGCAGGAACAAAGAGAAATCCAGAAGAGCTGGAGTTCACAACAGGTTCAGTTACAGTTCTTTCTGAGTAGAAGAATTCACAGGATTCTCTCTCTCCCCCAACATTCTTTATCAGTTGGGCACTCATATGGCCATAGTACCCTGCAAAAACTAAAGCAAAAAGCAAAGTTACCACTTGACAGAAAGAAAAGTATGCTCAAAGATGATTCTTTAAAAAAACATTATTTTACCATGACCTGTCTTGGCAACAAGAAAATAAAGGTACAAGAATAACTGCAACCTTCAATTCTTGTCAAAATGTCAAAATTCCTAGTGTTGTTTTGTGAGGGTTTGTACTCTGATTTTAATTAAATCATCTGACTACATTCCCACAGAAGTATTTTCATAATTTCCCCCTTTGGAAATCTCAAAGGTCTGGCCATTCAAACCAGTTTCTAATAAAACAATAGTTCAAACTCCAGCTTGACAAAAGTATGCGTAACTAATATATTATTATTATGTCATGTTCTTGACAAAAACATCTCTATCACTTCTATATTTCAACAAGGTTAATAGCCACCAGACAGTGAGTTACTTCTCAGATAATAAAAATACAATTGTATGTTAGAAAATATATTTGTTAAAGCTTTTTTTGAGATGTATTTAGCTACTGATAAATATAAATCAAACCAGCATAAACAAAAATACCCTAAATATTAAAATGCAAGAAAGGCATATGCCAGTGTGTGTATATGTGTATGAGTGTGTACACAGCTTCAAAAATGAGGTTAGTAATAGAAATAAAAAGGTTAAGTTTAGAAATTTGTTAGTGATTATTAACACCAAGATTTGAAGTCTTATTTTTTTCTCCTAGAAGGAAACCAATTTCCAGTCAAATTTTATTTAAAAAAGAAAAGAATAGAATCTAGACCAGACTTATGATTTCCTTGATAATAGAAAATGACCAATGCAAATGCACATTTGCTCTCTAACTTACAGTAAGAGCGCATACTTTAAGAGTATACATAGAGGCAAGTGAGTCACTTGCCCAGGGCATGCAACTATTATATGTCAGAAGCCATGTTAACCCAGGTCTTCCTGATTCCAAGGCCAAGTTTGTTTATCCACTAAATCATGATGCCACTCACAGAAATTAAGATACCATATTCTCTTGCAAACACTTAGAAGATAGAGGGTATTCAAAAATAAAATGTTCAGAAAAGAAAGTATGCTTTCCATCTTCAACATAAAAATAAATTTTTATTTTATTTTAAAGTTTTAGGTTTTGTACAACTTATGAGAGGACAGGACAACATATTAAGGGGACCAAAGGCCCCTAATCATTTTGGACACTTGTCAAGAAAGCTAGAATATAATACAGAATGAATATTAAATATATTAAACATGGTACTCACATCATCATATACAAAGTTTACAAAACCTTGTTGCATGCTGTCTCTTCTCCTAAAGAAATCTTCAAACAGAAAGTAATTATAAATTTTTATACTTATTTTAGTAAAATTTGTATTTTTAAAATTTCTGGTACAGTTTTTAAAGTTTTTAGTAGTTATACATGCAATTAAATAAGACCTTTAGAATTCTTAGCAACAACAATAAACCTTTCATGATTAAAGTTCGAATGATTTTTTTCCTATGCTGAAGGACAAATCAAGTTCAGCGTTTTAAAATTAGCCCTAAAACTAGCAAAATATGAGAAGACATATCAAAATTATACAGGAAAGAAGTGCTTAAAAACTACAGATATTATTTATTCTGATAGCAAGTATTTAAGCACAAGAAAAGTCTGAACAACATTTTTATGCAGACAGAAGGAATACAATTTTTTAAATCAATACCTGTCAATGCTCTGAGCTTCACGCAGCAAGCAACATAATCATCAAAGAAGATTCTGCCATTCTTGCTATAACGCTTTACGATGGCCGTTAGCGTCTGAGGACTTAACCTATAACCTAAACAAGAAAGAGATAAAATAATGACCTACAAAATTTTGAGTCTTAAGAATATTCCTAGTGTTGAAAAAGAAATCCAAATGTCATTTCATCCACATAGAGAACTCCCAGGGAAGAAATTCTCACTATCAATGCAGATCACTAACTGTTTTGTAATCTGTCTTGGGGAGTTTCCTACCTAAGTGATTAATCCAGGGTCATGACCGATATATGGGAAAAGTAGGACTTTTCTAAGCTACTGTCCCTGCATACTTGCCCTGTTATAAAGGCCTCTATTTACTATGCCTCCTGCCTCTGCATCACATTTTCCAAAATGAGAGTCCCAAAAGACACCTTGTATATTTCTAATCAATTCTATTGAAAGCTATAACATAGTCAGCATTATAAAAGCTACTTCTATTGATATCATGACCATTTTATTCTCCCAGTCATCTGCCCATGCACATAACTTTGGAGTCATCCTTATCCCTCTTCCCACCCCTTACCTCCTATATGCAATCTGTTGCTAAGTCCCATCTATTTATGTTTTTAACCAGGAAGTCATGAACTTTTTAAAAATATATACTGTGCTGACATATTATAACATAAATGTCCTCCTTTGTGAAACAAATCTATTTTATTTTCTTTTAAAAATATTATTCTGAAAAGGGATCCAATAGGTTTCACCAGACCATCAAAGAGGTTCACAACATAAAAAAGGTTAAGAACTCTGCTGCAGACTTCCCCCACTCCAATTCACCTTTAACAGCACATTGCCCATGTAATCTTCCTAATAAAGATTTAATAATATCACTTCCCTGCTCACTATTATTTATATTGGTTTGTCATTGCTTAATAAGTAAACATTAATTAAAGACAACTCCTTACCCTAAGACCCTCCCTTTTCTGGCTCTACCCTTAAAGTAATATCCAGCTTCTTTCCCACCAAACTGGAGAACCCAATTGGCTCTTCCCCAAATCCCATTCCAGACATCTTCTACTTCCAAGGATTCTCATACCTTGAAGAGACATCCTTCCCATCTCTGCCTACTGAAATCCTTTACTGTACTTCGAAGTTCAACTTAACAGTGATTTTCTCAGCAGTGATTTGATGATCCACCTCTACTAATCAGAAGTGATACTTTTTCCTTTATCAGATCACCTGACCCCACTGTGTGTAAACTTGTACATAAATAATTATATCTTCCCCAACGCCCAGTCAGCTTCTTAAATGAAGAGACTATTTTGATTTGTATACCTAGTAGAGCCTTGAACAAAGAAGGCATTTAATAAATGTTTGCTGAATTTACACGAAACACAACACATACAGAATCTTAGCAGACAAAATTAATCATCAGTATGTACTAAAGAGATCATCAGTTTTCCTTGTCTTAAAAGTATAGCACAGCTGATGGAAAGAACATTATTATACCTACTAGAGCTTCATCTTCACTTCAAAAAATTGTAATTACATTCATAATACTTTATGGATTTTTGCTAACATCACTTCAAAGTTGCCTGTTCTCTACTTCTCCTCATGTATTAAAAGAATTGCCTTGGAAATGTGTAATTTGGCAGGACTTAGTACAGCTTTTGGAAGCCAGGGGATCACCACTGCTCCCCAAGAAAGCAGACAGCTAATCACTTTTATTTCTCTGTACCCTAATCTCCCACTATTGAGTGTCTTCACTGCTGTCCCCCACCCTTAGCTACTGAATTCTCACATTTACTCTAGTATTTCGTCATATTCTCACTGCCACCATACATTTTTGATACAGAAGACCTGGGACAACTGGGTAGGAAAAATACAAAGGTAAAAAATAAAGTCAATAAATGACACTGTGAAACTTTACAGTAATACTTTAATAAAATCTGAGTTTAACAATTGTCTAAGAATAAAGAGAAAAGCCTTCACCAAGAAATGTTAATTATTAACTAATGAGAATATAAAAAATATATGTAAACACATTTTGGGCTTTTCCTAGTTTTATAGTCATAGCTAAGATGTGGCTCTTCAGGAAAATTCTGATGAAGAACACTACTTTAAACTAAATTTCCTATATTACTCTCAACAAAATAAATATGTTCCATTAACACAGCTAAATCTGTTTAATTTAAAAACAAAATTACCTTAATATAAGAATCCATTCGAACAGACTGGATGTTTGTTTCATTTGGAAAGTACATTAAATTTCTAACAATTATATTAAGAACCAGGCTTCACTTGTTTTTTTTTAACCCTAATATATCACAAAAAGGATTTAAGTTTCATGTGCCAAAGAAAAAATGTTTATATAAGAATGAAATTATTTCTCTGTTGATAAAGTTTTCAATTCAAATTGTTGGTAATCATTAAAAAATCAGCTTTCCTATATTTACAGTTAAATTTTATTACCACTGCATTGGAATTGTGAAAAGTCAGCTTGAGCTAAACCAAAGTTTACTTCTGAAAGCTAACTCCATCTACAAGGCAGTTTGATAAACAAACTATCAGTGTAAAAAAAAGACTTAACAGTTTTCCTTATTTAAAATGTAATGCACTTTTAAGTCAGATTAAAGCAAGTTAATGGAAGCTAGTAATCCATGTGCCTTTTCATTAAAGCAGATGAAAAAAGACCCTTAGTTATTATAGCTGCTATTGTCAAATGTTTATTGTGCTGAATCTCTTTGAAAATATTATAGAGTTTGTGTACTTTTTTACTTAGTAAGCCCTTAAATGTCCGTGTGTAGGAACACCACAGAATACTCTGCAAACGATTAAGAAGTAGAACTGATAGCCATTGATCTTGAAGTTCTTAAAATTGAAACTTCTTCCTTTATATTTAGTATAATTAAGTGAGGTTTTAATGGATTAAAGAATATAACAGTATTTAAATATAACCTGGCAAAAATATAGTTGCAAGAGTAAGCACAACTCTTTTGTAAATTTATTTTGTAAAAATTTTTAACTACCATGAATGTAGTAATTATAGGTAAATAATTTTGCCAAAAGTATTCATCTACATCTGCAACTTGGGAATCAAAACCAGAAATCAGTGACCTTTGAGGCAAAATAAACCCCCTATATTTTAAAGTACAACAGCCTAATGCTAAAATGAATTCCATTTATTCAGAAAAGGGCAGTCATCTATTTAAATGCTCAAGTTTCCATGGTTTCTTACCCATAGCTGCAATTACTTGACTCAGTTCATGAAGTTCAACCGTCCCACTTCGGTCCTGGTCAATCATCATAAAGTTCTGCTTCCAGGCATTAAGAACTGCCCAAAGTTCCTTGAATTCATTAAATCCCATTTTTCCTGTGAAATCCCTCTGATATTATTTTCTTAACAAAAATAACTGTCAAGAAGAATTCACTAAATGAAAAATTCTAAATCAATGAAGAGAAAAACACATAGTATTTCAACTCTATAAGAGTTTAGTAGTCATAGCCAAATTCTGTATAATTTCTATGCAAACTCAGAAAGGTTGGCACTCAAAGAAGGTGTTACGAAATATTTTTAAACACTAGTTTCCCATAGCAGTTTTAAGCTACTAATTGGCTTAAAGTGATATTCAAAATGGAATTACTCTAAGTTATTCAATTTTCAATTCAAAACATTTTCTTATTTAAGGATACATCCAACATAGAGATCATAATTCTGCAGGTTTCCAAGCTGAATGCTGAAAAATATAATGAAAAGTTGAAATGGAGACTGCTCAACATCACTGGTGTCATTTTTGATAACTAATTCTTATGCTAAGCATATATTTTTTAAAATCAAGAATCAAAAATATAAAAGTAGAAATCTTATTTAATTATAAAGATTCCTAATGAAATACTAAAACTCTCATTTAAAAAATTATCCATTGGATATGATCCATTTTAATTTTTCAATCATTTATATATCACAAATACTAACTTGAGCATTGGTTGCTAATTTTGACAGTCAAATATTTCCCTCAACGGGACTATTGTGAAAACATTATGTTTCTGCTCTATTATTAATCTTCTGAAAACTGTATGAGAGATGAGGTAAAAATTGTAAATGTTCTGAATATAAATTTTAATATATACTTCAAGTTAAAAGTGATTTTTATTTAACAAACATTAGGTGCACACTATGAGTATGGCACTAGTTTAGATGTTAAAAATTTAAAGATGAAATGAAACAGTCCTTGATGTCAAATCCTTGTATTCTACTTAAGGAACAGAAGAATAACACAGCTAAGAAAATATAACCTAGTTGCAGGAGACAGACACTAACAATTTTGGCAGGGGGTAGGGGCAGAGGTGGACAAGTGGGAAGAAATCAAGGTCTTCACTAAAGGTGGAGCACTTGAACTGAGTCTCAAAGGCATGTAAGGATTCTGAAAATAAGACAAATAAGCCATGAATGTAAGGATTCTTAAAATAAGACAAATAAGCCATGAAGTTCTTAGGGCCATCCAATCAATACCTGAAAAAAAAAAAAAGAATTCCGTCTACAATTTAATTAACAAGTGATGACCCATGGTTTGCTTAAAGACCTCTAATGAGAGGCAAACCATTACTTCCTTCAGCACTGCATTCCACTTTGGGTTAGGTGACTGGATGGTTTATGCAAAATCATAGAGGCAGTTAACTCTTGAGTGGAATAGTCTGTAGGGCCCTGTTACTTTAAGTAAGATTCTCATTTCTGGGTATAAGTCAGAAATTTCTGGAAACTACATTAAGATTGTCTTTCAGCAGACTAAATAATGCTCTGCTAGGCTAATGCAGCTCAAAATTATGGAGTATGTAGTAATCTGAAAAATATAAGCCAAAAAGATAAAACTGCCATTAACCTAAGTGATAGATTTATTTTTCATTTTTAGTCTGGGACCCTACAAGTGTATACAGCATACTAAGCAAAAAAGGAATGAAGACCCAAATAAGTCTTAAAGTGAATTAAATTTCTATTTCAAAAGCAAAAAATTTAGATCTTACGAGAATAGGTTCCACTAATCCCAGACTGCGTTAAACATCTCTGAAGCTCTTCAGCATCCACTTCACCATCCTGCAGAATACGTTTATGGTTCATATTCACAGAAGATTACAGAAAAATATCATTTTGGTACTATAATCAATAAAATCAGTATGCTTTCATATAATTTCCAAAGTTTTTTTATACGCAACTATGAAATACAATAGAAAATGATTATGGAAATAAAAGAAAGATTTTTGTGGGACCTGTATAAACTGTTTTTTTCTAATAACAATGTAAATTTGTACTAGTGTTACAATAATATTTTTAAATAAAATTTTCTACAGTGATCTGGGCAACATGGCAGCCCTCCTTGTGATACAGTTATATTTTGTGGCAGTCACAGTATATTAATTTACACAGCAGATGAAAAAAATTATTAAGTAATTTATCTTGAAAAATCTCAAGCGCCTCATAACTCAAGTTTCTATTTCTTTGGGATTTTTTTCTATACAATAAAAGAAATCAGAAAATTTTACTTTTACTCGCCATTCCCTTGTTGAAATTTCAGGGCTCCCCTGTAGTTTTGCTGTTATTCTCCAAGTTATTTCCTAAACATGCTCCATCAGGAACTAAGCAGTTTTGTATGGTAAAGAAACTAACAATAAAAATAGGAAACCAAAATCAGGAAAGGAGCCACTATCAACCTATGGTAAAAACCTGAGCCATACTCTAATCTTGTACTGCCTCATTCCATTCCTGCAATCCTGTTTTATAAGGGCATAAAAACATGACATTAATTCAAATAAAAATTATACAAAAGAATATTTCACACAATTACAAATTACAAATGCTAGAGCAGAAATAGGAGATATGAGAGCAGGACAAGATGGAAAATCTGAAAGATGTACATTCCAAGGTATCCAAATATCTAAATCTGTTAAAACCACAATAGCTTTCCCTTAGAACTACGGTAAATACTTCTAACATAAATATATTATAATTTTGTCTCTGGCAAATGAATCCCAAACACAAATTCAAATTGCCCAAGCAGGGAAAGGAAAATGTTGTGAAAAGTCCCAAAGGACCACAATACATAGATTTTCCCTGTTCAGAGATTCCATGAAAGATCTTGGTTCCCACAGTATTTTTATCTGCCCTTAACTATAAAATTTTGAATACTATAAACATTAAAACCGCCCTTTTAGATTAAGCAGACTAAGATTGTTAGAATGCAAAGTTTTCCCTCAAAATTATAGTAATTAGCTAAAGACAGAATTTGTAATACAGTCTATTTTAACCAGATGAAACAGTTAAATTTCAAATATGGGCCACAGGGCAGTAGTTTCATAACAATTATACTGAAAGCCCACTTTTAAAACCCTTGGGCACACTTCTAAGGCAACCTGAATTGCCATCATTAATAGCAATGACAACAAATACAATGCAGTCTAATATATTAAAAATCACGTAATACTACCTTAGTAATAAACTTTAACTACTGTTATGGGTTTTTTTTTTCTTTCTGAAGAGAAAAAAAATTTAAAGCCATCGGTGTTTTTTTTTTAATTACTCCAAGAGTCGGGGGGGTGAGGGGGTGGGGGGAAAGAGTAAAAATCCCATTTCTACTTTTTTTTTAACTTTTCTTGTTAACTGCAAAGTAAAGGGAGAAGAAGAATATATGAAACCAACAACAACTGTGTTCTTTGAGAAAGAATGAGAATACTTCTTTAGTAAAAGCATTAAGCTAACAAGAACTTTTTAGGCCCCATCACAGCCTTACAGCCTTCCTTCAGTTTTCTATACTCGCCTATGAACAATACAGGCAAACAAAACAGATTCAGTCATAAGTTATCAGAAAGGAAGAATTTAACTTTTTCAAATCTGTATCAATACAATGGCAAAAACAAAAGAATATCAGGAGTGATCTAGTGGTGTAAATCACAAGTCGGACTCAAACTTGTTTTATTACCTTTACCTAGGCCTAAGGAAAACAGTGGGAGAAAAAACCCTTCAGCTCATAAAAGAAGCATCCATGAGCACTTTTATGCTCACAAGAGTACAGAAGGAACCTAGAAAGGTATCTATAGTGTAAGATTGTTTTTAAAAGAAAAGGAAAAGAACTTAAAAGGTTATAGGTTTAATAGATATCCAACAGTAAGAGACAAAATTAAACTTATTTTGAGTTGAAGAATAGTATTGCATTTCTGAGTCTTTTGTTGACCAGTCCCATTGAGAGTGGAATGAAAACTCAAAAACACAATTTCTCTACTTACCCTCCCCCCACCATGGAAAAAAAAGCGAGAAGAGAAAAAGTCAATAAACTCTGCATGTCAAATTTCTACCTGCTCAGTTCTTTGCAAGTCAAGGCCAGCGCTTCCATCACCCCACTGGTCTGCTTTGCTACATGGTAGATGACAGACTGTGGTAATGTGCCTCGTACATCAGGAGTGAGTATGTATTCCCCCTACAAAAAACTAAATTTACTATGATATTATCATAGTTGAGAATTAAATGCTATAAAAATCAGGAAATTCTTCATCATATTTTTTTATCAGGTCTTTAGCAATTTAAGTGTTACCACCTCACCCATAATAAAGATCTTTATTGAACATTTTATCCATAACAAAGATCTTTATTATACACTTACATGATTTATGTAAAATATATAAAATTTTAAGATAAAACCTTGCTGAGTCAAGATACACTCATCCTGAGTACTGGAATGTCTTTTCAAAAAGTGAACAGTTAAAATAGGCTAAATTGTGCCAATTAATTTATTTTATTCTATAAATATAAGATCATTATATATAACTGGAATGAGTTTGATGAATGGGAAGAATACAAGCTGGCATATAAAAGTTACAGAAAAGACTATGTCAGATCTTATTTCTCATTTATTAAGGAAAAAATAATTTTAAAAAGACAAAAGTCAGAAACAAAAGAAAGCACACCTGTCTTTCAGATTATAGATTCAATAACAGAGGCTCATAATGTTTTACCTAAACAATTTTGTTAAGAAATTTTGCTACATGTTAATTTTATACAGACAGAGAAAGAGAAACAGACAGACAGACAACCTTTGGAAAACATTACTTACAAGTGAAAACTATATTGCAAAATGGAAAAAATATCTGCTCCTCTAGCATCAGTTTGAATTAATATTATAAAAGCAAAGTGGATTATATAGTCTATTTCTTGCTTTCAGGAATACTCATCCATTAAGTGTATCTACTTGTCACATATTTATTATCTCATGCTTCTCAGATTTATCACCAAAGAAAAAGTAAGGTAACCTTTATTAAGTATAAGATGGAGGTTTTATAGTTATCTTCTATAACTATGGACCTCCAATTTTAGGTAGGTTAAATTTATATAACATGCATAAAAGACTCCACTACCTTCTAAGTCAAATGGGAACCAAATTAAGTTGACTTGACAATTCCGGGAAAATTAAACTTGTTTTTAATAATATAATTGATCCTTTACCAAAGGAAGCCTCACCATTCCTTTGAAGAGAGCTGGAAGTATTACAGGATTAATAAGGAGCACATGCACAGTAGTTTTCCAAAATAAAATCTGGGCCATGTGGTAAGACAAAAATGAACAAGGCTTTGAAAGTCTCGTTACAAATATATCGTATTTCCTAAAATTGAGATCATCTAAGAAAATCCAAAGTCGAGATAGACAACTGAGTCATTGTCTACCCTAGTAGAAGGTGTATAAAACTCTCTTAGTAAGATAAAACCTTAATTTCTATGACCCTCTCTGTTCTTTGGGTGTGAGAAGCCTAGTTCTTAAATAGTTGATAATTCTGTTATAACTAGATGGTAAAAGCAGATATATTAGTACTAGTGAAAAATGTATGGAATAACCCATGAATATATAGTTGTGTAACAAGGATAGTAGTACCTCCTACTGAAAGAATAAGCCCTGCTTAAATCTCAGCTTTCTGGATGCAGAAACTCATGCACAAAGAATCCAGTTGTCTTTTTTTGGATTTTTTTGTGCTACAGACACTTCTGACACACTATATGGTGCATAATGTATATATAGTATATAAAATATTAGTACAAATTCTCATTTATTTTCAAAAGTTGATTTTTAAAATTATGGCCAAGATACATGCATATTATACCCTTATGTTATATTACCAAAGACTTTATTTTTGGAAAACAGGATTAATAATTTACTGGAATCACAGACACCCTATAATCCAGAGAGATATTTCCTGTTTTCTTCCCCTGCACCCTCCCCCCAGCAAAACAGGGGAGATATGCATACAGAGGCACCATTATCTGTGCTAATTCTTAATCCTTTGTTTCTCAGGTTGGCTTTTATGTGTCATAGTACCTTCTTTTTACCTGCCTCCCTCTATGACTACTTGCTATTTGCACTGAAAAATGAAGCCTGATCTTAAAATTACATTAGACAAAAGATAAACAGGATGATGACTATCCTTTTGGGAAGTGGGGGAGAGGAAGCAATAAGGTCTACCATTTCAAAGCCAAATATACATGATTTTTGGATTATCTGCTGTAACACTCTCACCCCCTCTTTAATATGCGTAACTGAAAGTTGATCACAGTATTACTTTTGCCTCCGATTCTTTTCAGTTTTGTTAAAATTGAATCAATAGTTCCAGTTACAATAACAGTTGAAAAGAATTGCCAATCTTTTCAATTCCAAAAGAATGCTTATTTTGTCCTTACAAGCCTTATTTTCCAAATAATTCCTATTTACCTTAAAAAATTTTTCAGCAATTTTTAAAGATTTTGACAAGCCAATTTTATACTTTGATTGCTACGATTTATCCATAATAATAAGCAAAAGTTACCATGTACTCACAATGTGCTAGTCACTGTTAGAAATTCAAGTTAGTTAAATATAAGGAAGAAAGGGGAAATAGTTGATATGAACAAAGGACTGGAAATGGGAAAGGGATCCACAAGCTTCACCAGACTGTCAAAGGGATCATGACACAAAAAAAGTTAAGCGCTTCTGGACTAGATGGCAGCTAAGGCTCCCAACTTTGAAATTCTGGAATTCTGGGAAAACTGAGGAAATGTACAGGCAACAGCAAATAGTACAGTTTCTTTGACGTGGAGCACATATGAATCAGTATGATGTCAGCTAAGGCTAGAAAGTCAGAGCACGGCAAAATTATGGCAAGCCTTGGATTCCAAGCTGAGTTTATATTCTATTCAGTAGATAGTAGGGAATCATTAAAGGGTTTGCAGTGAATAATACAGTCAAATTAGTGCATAAGAAAGATGCACTTAATTGTAACATAACTGAAACAGAAGGCACTACAGACTAGGAGCCACAGTGAGGAGACTAGCAAAATGTTCCAGATCCTGTACAAGGATAGTGGCAATTAGACCAGAAAGAAAAGGTGTGCATGCCAGAGAATGTGAAGGTAGAGCCAATGGGTCTCAGTATTCATTGGAGACGGGAAGCAAGTGAGAGGTCTGACAGAAGTATATGGAAGAATGGGTAAATAGTAAAGCAACTCACTCCTTATTTTACCTGTGTTAATTTCTGGTAAAATTTGTACTCTGCGCTTAGAATCGCTCTGAACAGGTGAGCTTTCTCCTCATCTTACCCCGAACCAGGCCTTCACATCATTTCCTGGCCACCATTCCAAACCATGCTATTGGTCCCCTGAGTACCCCTTTACTTCCAGTTCCCTTTTATGTGTTTTCTTCCTCCTGTTAGAATTTAAGCTTCCTGAAGGCAAACACTACCTTGCGAAAGCAAGATGCCTTACTTCATATCTGTATGTCCAGTAATAGCACAGTGAGTGCTTAATAAATATACTATCAAGCTAACAAAAAGATCTACTACCAAGTTAGAAAACAATGGAATAGAAATGTACTGGGTTCTATTCATATCTGGAGCAGTGATTCAATGACCCTGACTAAATCATAAACGAAAAATGCTACTACCAATTACTAAAGAATAGTTGTACTGTTTTCTCCTGGGGTAGTAGCAATTAGAACTTGCTACCTGCCTAACCCACTGGTGTTTACAATACATGATTAGTAGTACATTATTCAAATCCTTTTCTCACCTCTATAAATAGCTATATACCTACATAATTTTGTAAAAAAAGAAAAAAAGAAAAAGAAAAGGAAGAAAAGAAAGGAAGAAAAGAAAAGAAAAGAAAAGAAAAGAAAAGAAAAGAAAAGAAAAGAAAAGAAAAGAAAAGAAAAGAAAGAAAGAAAAGTTACATTTTGATGTGGGAGATTGGTATAGTGCCCTAAGAACATTAAAAACTAAAAATTTCTTTATGAGGGATTAATTGATTACTGGATCTTAGATCTAAGATCTCAGAAAAGATTATTGATGGGAGTCTTTTTTTTGGAGGGGAGGGGAGTGACATAGACCAAAAAAAAAAAAAAAGACCCACTTCCCCCCACCCTGATTAAAAATCTCCTAGATTCACAGATACAGAATAGGTCTAAATACAGAGTACATTACCTACCCATCAACTGCTTGCTAAATATCTCAACTTGTATGACCCACATGAATTTCAACTAGATTAGACCTATACAATTCATTAAACCTAAAACCCATCCTTTTTCCAAATTTCCTATTTCTAAGGAGGATACCATCCTTCCAGTTCCTCTAGGTACACAACTACAAGTCACCCTATATTTTCTCCAAACTACTCCCACCAAATATCTAATCAGTTGCTAAGTCTTATCTATTCTACCTGTGCAACATTTATTGTATTGTTCTCCTTTTTTGCGCTCACAGAGCCACCACACTAGTTGAGGTCCTTGTCATCTCTAGTGGACTCAGGTTCTCTTCATTGTATGGAGAAGTGAACTCAAGAAAAACCCTCTGCAGAAAGAAGCTCCTCCAGTCTCTTTATTGCAATAGCTCCTAACTGGTATCTACTTATTTCCAATCTCTTTACCTCTATCATTCATTCTACATTACTGCCAAAATAATATTCCAAAGGCACAGGTTGGATCATGTTACTCCACAATTAAAAAATTTTCAATGGCTCCCTGGTTTCTCCCACATAAAATGCAAGTTTGGCATTAAAGCCCTTTACAATTTCATTTCAGCCTACTTTTCCAGACATTTCATATTGCTTCCCTTCATCTATTCTATGTCAAAGCCCATGTTCCAGTGTCGACTATATGCCAGGTATAACAATACTAACAACAGCAGCTAACACTTACATAACCAGGCACTTCGTAAGAGCTTTATAATTATTATTTAATTTGATCCACATAACAATCGTGGAAGGTAGGTGCTATTATCATCCTAGTTTTATAGATGAGGAAACTGAGGTAAACAGAGGTTACATGATTTGCCCAGGGTCACAGAGTTAGTAAGTGTCTGAGGCTGTATTTGAACTCAGGTTCTTCCTGTTTTCAGTACCAGAACTCTATCCACCATGTCACCTAGCCTCCTAGTTGATATAAAGACAAAAATAAAAGTCTCTTCTCTCAATGCATCTCCCTAACAAAGGAGAAAGCATTTACATGTCTAAGTATATAAAGAATAGACACAAAATAAATTCAAGGTAGTTTAGGAAGGCAAGGCACTAGCTAGTCACTGAAAGAGCACCAAAGGCTTCAGGTATTTTAACCAAGTCGCAGAAGAAGTTTTAATCGTTGTTCAGTCATTTTTTGGTTGTGTCTAATTCTTTGTGAGTCCATCTGGGGTTTTCTTGGCAAAAATACTGGAATGGTTTGCTGTTTATTTCATCAGCTCATTCTACCAATGACGAATTGAGGCAAACAGTATTAAGTGACTTGCCCAGGGTCACATGGCTAGTATCTGAATCCAGATTTGAATTCATGAAGAGGAGTGTTCCTGACTCCAGGTCTGGCACTCTATCCACTGCACCACCTATCTGCCCCTTAATTGAAAGAAGTAAGGAATTCTATTAAGCAGAGGTGAAAAGTAAGAATATTCATGGCATAGAGACAGCAGGTCTCTAGGCAAAAGACAAAGGTCTGGAGCCTGGAGATGAGTGCAGTATGTAACAAACAAGAAGGCCGGTTTGGCTAGACCACAAAGCAAAAGATCTTAACCTTTTTTTTTGGTCACAAACCCCTTGGGCAGTTTACTAGTTTACTATACTCATAAATGAGAAAAACACTAGATTTCAATTAGAGGCTAGTGAAAATAATGATGTAATTTTTTTCCGCATCAACTTGAGAGATCCCTTTGAAATCTTTCTAGGGACCTTCAATTAAGAATTACTTAAGAGTCTGGAAAGGAGGGTATTGTAACAACAACATTTATAGGGTTTGTAAAGCACTTTACAAATATTACCTCATTTGAAACTTACAACAACCCTGGAAGGTAGGTGTTGTTATCTGCTAGCTTTGTATTTTTACTCTTGTTCAAGGACATATCTTAAATACATTCTAACTACTAAGTGTGTTTGTCATGAGAACAAAACAGAAGCAAACAAATGTTGAACAACAGAGACTATTCAATGTCACTTATTCTGGTAGCAAAGTGATACAGAGCTGGACTTGGGGTCAAGAAGACCTGAGTTCAAATTTAGAATCAGATATTAACTAGCTATGTGACCCTAGACAAATCGTTTAAACTCTGTCTCAGTTTCTTCATCAAATGAGGATAATAATAGCACCTACTGTACAGGATTGCTGTGAGGATCAAATGAGATAACATTTGTAAAGTACTTTGCAAACCTTAAAGAGCTAGATAATGATGAGGATGGTGATGGCTACTATCTTTTACAAATAGTTTCTCTTGTCAGTAAAGTATAGAAGTTAAAATTAAGTACAAGTAAGGGAAAACAGGTACAACAAAAAAAGAAACAAGGAGCATGATTTAGATATTAGTGATGAAGATTTTCCTCTATTTCTGTCTGGTTGGACAAATCAGTCTGATAGTCTCATATCTTGGACTTCTTGTCAGCTATCTCCCAAGATGGGTGGGCAGAGGGTGGAGGAAAATTCAGTGGGAAAAATTCAAGTAATAAGTTATATTCACTAGAATAAGGTGAGATGAGTGGAATGAAAAACCAAGAGACAGGGGCAGAGCCAAAATGGCGGAG
Organism: Phascolarctos cinereus; assembly: GCF_003287225.1. Classification (NCBI taxonomy): domain Eukaryota; kingdom Metazoa; phylum Chordata; class Mammalia; order Diprotodontia; family Phascolarctidae; genus Phascolarctos; species Phascolarctos cinereus. The sequence continues at coordinate 228,446,818 of NW_027556098.1, forward strand.
TAGAAACACAGGCCAGGAAAGGAGTAAACACCTCTCCTTAGATAATACCACTGAAAACATGGAAGAACTGAAAACTTACAAGTCCCTAGAAGTATCTCTGAAAACAGCTGCACAAAACCCCTGAAGCTTAGGACAGTGTGCCCTCCACACTGGAAGCAGAGCTCTACCTTAACAAAGAGTTAAAAAGTCAAGTAATTGGCTGAGAAAATGAGCAAACAATGGAAAAAAATCAGACTACAGAAAGTTACTTTGGTGACAAGGAAGATCAAAACATACAATCAGAAGACAACAAAGTCAAAGCTCCTCTATCCAAAGCCTCCAAGAAAAATATGAATTGGTCTCAGACCACAGTAGAACTCAAAAAGGATTTTGAAAATCAAGTAAGAGAAGTTGAGGAAAAACTAGGAAGAGAAACGAGAGTGATGCAAGAAAATCATGAAAAAAGAGTCAACAGCTTGCTAAAGGAGACCTAAAAAAAAATACTGAAGAAAATAACACCTTAAAAAATAGAATAAATTCACTATAATGTAAGAGCAAGTGATGCTGAAAAAACAGTAGTAAAAATGTTCTCTCTTCTATGTTTCTTGTAAGTATTGCCATTGTGGTGCTACCAAGAGTTTTGGTTTGGTTAAAAAGAAAAATGCCATGGGCTTCAGTCCTCTTCCGTGATTCTTCCTTACCAGTTCCATTAATATGCTTGTAACGCTACTGCCAGTTATGCTATTTTATAATGCTCGTTATGATATTTGTTTGCAATCCAATTTTGCTCAGTAATATAAGTGTAAACTGCATACCTGAAATAAATGTAAGTACTAATAAAATAAAATAGACTAGACCGAATGGCAAAAGAGGTCCAAAAAGCCAATGAGGAGAAGAATGCCTTAAAAAGCAGAATCGGCCAAATGTAAAAGGAGGTCCAAAACCTCACTGAAGAAAATAATTCCCTAAAAATTAGAATGGAACAAATGGAAGTTAATGACTCTTTGAGAAATCAAGAAATTATAAAACATAAAACAAAACCAAAAGAATGAAAAAATAGAAGACAATGTGAAATATCTCATTGGAAAAACAACTGATCTAGAAAATACATCCAGGAGAGATAATTTTAAAATTATTGGACAACCTGAAAGTCATGGTCAAAAAAGAAGCCCAGACATCACCTTTCAAGAAATTATCAAGGAAAACTACGCTGATATTCTCAAACCAGAGGGTTAAAATAGAAATTGAAAGAATCTACCAATGACCTCCTAAAAGAAATCCCAAAAGGAAAACTCCCAGGAATATTATAACCAAATTCCAGAGTTCCCAGGTCAAGGAGAAAATATTGTAAGCAGCCAGAAAGAAACAATTCAAGTATTGTGGAAACACAATCTGGATAACATAAGATTTAGCAGCTTCTACATTAAGGGATCAGAGGGCTTGGAATATGATATTCCAGAGGTCAAAGTAGCTAGGATTACAACCAAGAATCAGCTACCCAGCAAAACTGAGTGTGGGGGGGAAATTGACATGACATAGAGGAATTTAATGCATTCTTGAGAAAAAAACCAGAGCTAAATAGAAAAACTGATTTTCAAATACAAGACTCAAGAAAAGCATGAAAAGGTAAACAGGAAAGAGAAATCATAAGAGACTTATTAAAGTCGAACTGTTTACATTCCTACATAGAAAGATGATGTTTGTAACTCATGAGACCTTTCTCATTATTAGGGTACTTAGAGGGGGAAAAAAATATCTATCTATCTATCTATCTATCTATCTATCTATCTATATATATATATATAGAGAGAGAGAGAGACAGACAGACAGACAGACAGACAGCACAGGGTGAATTGAATATGAAAGGATGATATCTAAAAAATAAAATTAAGGGGTGAAAGAGGAATGTACTGGGAAAAGGAGAAGGGAGAGGTAGAATGGGGTAATTTATCTCACATAAAAGAGGCAAGAAAAAGCTTTTATAATGGAGGGGAAGAAGGGGGAGATGAGAGGAAATGAGTGAACCTTATTATTACTGGATTTGGCTTGAGGAGAGAATAACATACTCAATTGGGTATGGAAATCTATCTTACTCTAAAGAAAAGGAGGGGGGAACAGGATAAGGGAGGGGGGATGATAGCAGGGAGGACAGATTTGAGGAGGAGGTAATCAGAAGCAAACACTTTTGCAGAGGGACAGCGTCAAAGCAGAGAATAGAATAAATGGGTGGGAGGGGCAGGATAGGATGAAGAGAAATAATAGTCTTTCACAACAGGACTATTATGGAAGTATTTTGCATGTCTACACATGTATAACCTATATCGAATTGCTTATCTTTTCGATGAGGCTGGATGGGGAGGAAGGGAGAGAATTTGGAACTTAGTTTTAAAAACGAATGTTAAAAATTGTTTTTACAGGCAACTGGGAAATAAGATACACAGGAAAATCTATCTTACCCTACAGTGAAGTAGAAGAGGAAGGGGATGGGAAAAGTGGGGGGGGGGTTGACAGAAGAGAAGGCAGATTGGGGGAATGGTTAATCAGAATGCACACTGTCCTGGTGTGAGGGGAGGGGAGAGATATGGAGAAAGTTTGGAACTCAAAATCTTGTGGGAGTGAATGCTGAAAACTAGTAGGGGAAGTGGAGAGAGAGGAAGGAAGGAAGGAAGGAAGGAAGGAAGGAAGGAAGGAAGGAAGGAAGGAAGGAAGGAAGGAAGGAAGGAAGGAAGGAAGGAAGGAAGGAAGGAAGGAAGGAAGGAAGGAAGGAAGGAAAAAAGAGAAAAAGAAAGAAGAGAAAGAAAGCAAGCAAGAAAGCAAGAAAGCAAGCAAGCAAGCAAGCAAGCAAGAAAGAAAGAAAGAAAGAAAGAAAGAAAGAAAGAAAGAAAGAAGACATTTTCAAATTATTCATTTTAGGGTTTCTGGTTTTGTTATTTAGCAAAATAGGAGAAAAAATTACATTTGAAGTGATAAATTAGGGAATATTTGTATGAAAAAGAAAGGCAAAATTTAAATATTTGGTTGTTTTTAAGATAGTGTAGAAAAGTCAGTTCAGGAAAGAGAGTATGCTCAAACCAGAAAAAGGTTACCTAGTAGCATACCTATCCATACTTTATCTCTTCATAACCCAGATGTAATATGAATAGGTCTTAAGTAGGAATTTTCCAAAAATCTCTTTTTGAAAGAACTATGTTGAAAATTAAATATCTAATGAATTTTAAAGCAATATATTGCCATACAAAAAAAATTGAGTTTAACTCCATTTCTAAGTAACCTATATGGTTTTTATAAGAATGTCAGTAAGTACATAAATACATTTTGATCAGATTGAAAAAAATAGATTTTTATACTCATTATAATGCCTGTTACAGTCAAAGATGTTTGCCCTTGTTGGTTGGTTAATGATTATGGACAGCATACTCCATAGGGCAGAGGTTCTTAATCTGGGGTCCACACCCATGAATCTGTTTCAATATTTTAATAAATGTATTTCAGTGTAATTGGTTTCCTTTGTAGCCCTAAGTATTTTACGTATTTAAAAATATTATTCTGAGGATTCCATATATTTCACCATACTAGCAAAGAGGTAGTCACTACTAAGTCATTAAAAAAATACTTATAAATCCTAACTTTAGGGCTAAGAGAAAGCCTATTTCAAAAGGATATGAGGGAGATTAGTTGCAGGTCTTTGCTACTATAACTAAATTCTAGAAAGTGTTAAGGTAGATAACTATCAACAAGAGAACCCTGAATAAATATAATGCTGGCTGGACTCTATTATTAAAATTTCCTTTAAATCTCTGCCCTCAAGAATTTAAATGTTAGGGTGCCATTAACTCATGTGTGGGATGTGCCTACATAAGAATCAGTTCAAACTCCAAGCACCCAAAAATGATTATGTACCTGTTAGCCTGAGGGAAACTGTAAAAGACTGTTCTTTTCCCCTTAACCCTTCAATATTATATTTTTTCCCCCAAAGCCACTTTGAAATTTATTCTTTAGAAATTCACAATATTGACATAATGGATTATAGCTCAATGGATAAACTGATATGCTGGGGGGGTTTTTGTGTGGCAGGTTTCTTTTCAGCTGCAGCCTTCTTTTCTCCTAGCTTCTTTTCTGCTGATTTCTTCTGCCCTGGAACCTTCTTTGCTCACGCAAGCTTCTTATTACCTACAAGCTCCTGCTTCTTCTCCTCCTCATCCACTGCTTTCTTTGCCTCCATAATCTTCTTTAGTGCAGCAGCTCTTTTATTTTCTCTGATTCTGCAATTTTTAGCCTGGCATAGAATTGTATTCTGGTGCACTGTTTTGGCATATGGGTTCAGTTTCACTGTGATTCTCGAGTACTTGTCAATGAATCTTTTTGCGTGGCGCATAGAGGGCCCTCCGGATCTCTGTGCTTTTCAAAGTCCTGGTAAGATCTGTGTGGGTCATCTTACACAAGGGAAGATTATAATGACTCTTCAGAGTAGCAACATCACTAATGTGAAAATATGTTTAATAGAAATGTATATATTTAGCCTTGCACACCTTCTTGGAGAGGGAGAAAAATTTAAAACTCAAAAACTTATGGAAATGATTGTTGATAAATCAAAATAAATTAATAAAAAAAAAAAGAAAATTACTGTGCTGAACTCTTATCAGTGTAATGACCAAACATGATTCTAGAGGACTAATGATGAAACATGCTACCCACTTTCTGATAGAAAGGTTAAAGCCTCAGAATTTAAAATGAAGCAAATACTTTTTTATATTTAACAAACACGGAAAATTATTTTGATTGACTATACATTTATAATAGGTGGGGGTTTTCTTGTGTTCTCAACTGGTGCAGAAGAAGGAAGGTTAGAGTGGGAGTGTGAGAAGGTAGATTTTGGCTGATTAAAACAAAGAAAATATTTTTAAAAATAATTTGCCCTGCAAAACTAAGCAAAGAATATATACATATTCTTCAAAGAAACAGAGGATTTCTAAGCATTACGGATTACAAAGGAGTTAAGAGAAATATAAAAAGGTAAACATGAATGATCATAACAGACTAAATAAGGATAAACTGCTTATATTCCAATATGTAATATATATGTATATATGTATATGTGTATATGTATATATATATGTGTATGTATATATATATATATGTGTGTATATATATATATATACGTGTGTGTGTGTGTGTGTGTGTGTGTGTGTGTGTGCGTGTACATCCCTAAAACCTACAGTTATCAGAGGTCACAGAGGAAGTCTAATTAGACAGAAGGCATGGGAATGGTTCTGTTAGGTCTTCATGATCTTTAAAGAATGGAAAGAGAAGGAAAGGGGGGTAAGGAAAACTAGGGAAAATTATCTCATAATCACAAGTGCAAGTTATACACAAAAGAAATGACTAGGCCACCTCCTTTTCTAGTCAGATATATACACATGGTTTCTTTAAAGAAATTTTATTCTGGTAATAGGCTACATACTATTTATGCTCACCAAATAACTGTCCCTTGGGTGATCTGTAATTTAATTCTTCAGAGCTTTTGATATGTCATGATTCACACTCATAAAGCATCACAAGAAGGAAGCAGTGTTAAAAAGATAGGGTTTTGTTTCAGTGAAAAGCTTAGGATTATTAAAAGATTAAAAGTTAAGTGTAGTAAACTGAATGCCAGATTTGGAGTCAGTCACTTGCTAGCTGTGTGACCCTGGGCAAGTCATTCAACCTCTCTCAGCTTCATTTTCCTTGTCTGTGAAATAAGGATAATAATAGCACCTATTTCACAGGGTTGCTGTATTGAATAATATACATAAAACACTTTGCAAACCTGAAAGCAGTACTAAAATGCTAGCTATCATTATTATGATTCACTATTAAAAGCACTGCAAAGGTAATCCTTCTTCCTTCTAAAGTCCATCTTTAATTCTGAGCTGTTAATTGTGCAACCCCAGTGTTTCTCTGTGCTCTAGATTAACCAGGTTTATGGTCTATCCATTTTAACTGTGATTATAGCCTTACTAATAAGCATACTTCATCCACTTGGTTTTTCAGGGCTGTTATGAAAATCAAGTGTGAAGTACTTTGAAAACTTTAAAGCACTATATTAATGCTAGCTATTATTATTTTCTCTCCAATCAGACCATAAGTTCCTTGAGGGTAAGGACTATCTTTTGCCCCTTTTTGTATCCTCAGCACTGAGAACAGTAGGAGACACATAGTAGGTGCTAAATAAATGTTTATTGATGATGATGAGGGATCTTACTAGGAGGCTCCGTAATATCCCATGACTTGATAGAATGTCAACTCTAAATAAAAGCATGTGAAGTATCTCAATGTCTACTGGAAATCCTTTTTCCTCTTAAACTCTACTCTGAAAGTACTGATAAGAGTCAAAAAAAAAAAGTATCTTGAATGAAGGAGCACTTGAGCTGAACCTTGAAAATAGTGGAAGGAGAGAATTCTGGGAAGATGGAGAAGTAGATCAGAAAACTTTCAGCTCTCCAAATTTCCTCCATAAAAAAAGACAGACCATCACCACAGAAGAGCAGAAATAAATATGAGGTAAAGCAGTTGTCCTCCTAAGGCAATCTGACAAGACCCCAGGAAGGACCAACCTCCAAGGACAGAGGTTTGGCCTGAGTAAAATGCAAACACCTCTAGGCCAACTTTGTAGAATCAACAAAATACAAGTCCTGGAGGCAGCTGGGTTGAGAAGCTCAGCCTTAGAAACTTTCATCTAGCAAACAGTGTGGGTGTCTGACAGCTGAATGGAAGAAGACTAAAGGACCTTCTACTGTGGAGAGAAGTCAAGCATAGCTGTGCTGACTGGACAAGTCCCAAGGAATGGCTGTAGGGAGAGGGAGCCAGCACACACTTTGTGAGTTACAGTGGCGAGGGGCCAGGACTTTGCTGGCTGTGGGCATTTGCGAAAGAGCAGACTTCCTGGTTTCAGTTCCAGGACAGAGAGGACAGCTGTAGTTTGCTGCCACTGGAGGGACCACAAGGAACAAGCTCATTTGCAGGACATAGCTGGGGGCCCTGGCTATGGCTTGGGAGTGGAAAGGAGAGCCCAACGTTGGGCCCCAAGACAGACCTCAGAAAAGAAGGACCTGAGGCTTGGGGCAACGTTCCCCATATCTCGGGATTACAAGCTGATTACACAAACAGCTGCTAAAAACAAATAAAAATAAACAAATAAATTAATAAATAAAAATGAGAAGCAAAGGAGAAAGAACCTAACCATAGATAGTTACTATGGAGATAGAGAAGATCTGGGTTCATATGGAGCTAAAAGAACCACTCTTTTCTCAATAAGAAACATCAAATGGTCCCAAGTACAAAAGAGTTCTTGGAAGAATTTAAAAAGGACTTTAAAAATCAAATAAGAGAGACTGAGGAAAAATTAGGAAAAAAAATAAGAGCAATCCTAGAAAATCAAGAAAATTATGAAAAGCAAATCAACCAACTGGAAATAGAGAGAATCAAAAACTTAAGGAAGAAAATAATTCCTTAAAAACTAGATTGGGCAAGGAGAAGCTAACGATACTTTAAGACACCAAGAAATCATAAAACAAAATCAAAAGAATGAAAAAAATAGAAGAGAAGGTGAAACATCTCATCCAAGAAACAACTGATCTGAAAAACAGATCAAGGTGAAATAATATAAGAACAGCCAGACTACCTGAACATTATGATAAAAAAAAGAATCTTGATACAATATTACAAGAAATTATCAAGTTCAAGAACAAGAAGGCAAAGCAGAAATAGAAAAAAACCACCAATTACCACCCGAAAGAGATCCCAGGAGGAAAACTTACAGGAATATCATATCCAAGTTTCAGAGTTCCAGGTTAAGGAAAAAGTACTGGAAGCAACAAGAAAAAAAACAATTTAAATATCATGGAGCTACAATAAATATTACACAAGATCTGGCAGCTACTATGTTGAAGGACCATATGTCTTAGAATACTATATTCTATAAAGCAAAAGGGCTGAAGTTATGACCAAAGGTAACTTACCCAAAGTTTAGTAAAATCCTGAATGAAAAAAAAATGGACATTTAACAAACACAAAGACTTTCAGGTTTTTATGACAAAAACCCCAGAACTTAAAGGAAAATTCAACATATGATATCCAGGAGAAATATAAGGTAAACATTAAAGACCAATTATAAGGGCCTCAATAAGGTCAAATTGTTTACTTCATATATCAGCAGTACTCTTATGACTGTCATCATTATTTGGGTAGTTTTAAAGAAAGGCATGGGCTGAGCTGAGTATGATGGGGTAAATCTAGAGATAAAAAGAAGTAATTATACAAAAGAGGCATAAAAAGGAAAAAACAGTGTTACTTATATGTGTATGAATGTCTATGTGTATATATGTGTATGTTTATAGACATCTACATATGTGTGTGTATATATATATATATATACATATACATATATCTCCACATTTAATTGTAGCCTTCTTTAAGGTGGTAGGGGGAGGGAAGGGGAAAAAAATAAAGTAAAACGTGTACAGCAGAGAACAAAAGAAAACCAAACAAGAAAGCAAAGAAAAGCTGAGTAGCTTTGAAAATAATGTGTAGTATTTATTATATAGGCTTTGTTGAAATGGAAATTTTTTTTATATTGAATTCCTCTTATGGCCTGCTGGGCACATGACAATTCTTTTTCTTTTTTCATTTTGTATTTAAGTTTAAAATAAAAAAAAATTTAAAAAAGGAAAGAAAATAGTGGGAGTTTCCAGGGAAAGAGGTGAAAAAAAATTCCAAGCATGGAGGGCAACCTGGCACAGAAATGCCTAGAATTTTCTTTACTTCCTCATCCTCTGCAACAGATGTTGGGGCATAATTGCCACTTATCTCCACAGTGGTCTTTTTGAAAATGCTTATAAGTAGCTCTTTGACAATAAGGACTATTTAATTTTTGTCTTTGCATACACAGCACTAGGACAATAACTTGAACATACTTAGTAATCATTTAATAAATATCTGTTGAATTGAATGACATTTCCAGATGCCTTCGGAAACATAATAAAATCTATTCCTTTATTTCGTCTTTGAGAAGATCTTGTAAAAATATCCTTCCATTTAAATAATAGCAGACATTTACACAGTGCTTTTAACGTTTGCTTTCAGTTGATACAAAATCTCTTGTAAGCCTCATGAAGTCTTGTGAGATAGATAATAAAGGTTTATTAACTCCATCTTCTGAGGAAGGAGACTGAGGCTTGGAAAACGTTAAGTGAAAGACTTTCCCGGGGTCTCACAACTATAAGTAGGACTTCAATCCAGGTCTTCTTACTTACTCCAAAAGTATTCTGTTATAACTTCAACTTTCTTTTGTCTTCCGGCTTCATTTATAACAAAATGTGAATATTGATATAATTCAGTTCACCCCAAGTACTGTTAAGTGGATAAGGATCTCTCTCATATTTAGAAAACTAATAGTTAAGCTACTATTTATATACACTAACTACTCCAAAGGAAGGATGAACTGAAGGAGGACGAAATGAAAGAATGAGGATAAAATGAAACAATGGATGTGAAAGTACTTTTAATAATATAAAGCATTAAAATATTACTATATTACTATTATTACTACATTTCAATAACAGGAATTTTTTAAAGCCATGTTATTAAACTGACCATTAATCTCAAAGTAAATTACTTACTAAGAGGGCTTATATATAAAATACTGAATCTAAGCCATTAAGCCCTATTCCTTTATTTGTTGTTGCTGAGTCATTTTCCTTCTCTAGTTCATTTTACAGATAAGGAACTGAAGCAAATAGGGTTAAATGACTTGCCCAGGGTCTTGTGTACAGCTAGTAAGTGTCGGAGGCCAAATTTGAATTCAGGAAGATGAGTCTTCCCGATTCCCAGCCCTGTGCTCTATCCACCGATAAACTGGGCTCCTTAAATCCCTATATCAAAGTAAATAGAGACTGTAAGCATTTGGACTTGACTGGTGAAACCTAATATAACTAGGACAATAGTCCTTATCTGTGATCTGTATCAAAAAGCTCAAGTTGTAACAAAAAAAATGCAACTCTAAACCCTTATTGCAGGTTACTTTTTCTAATAACATGCTAAAATTCACCTAGAGTAATAACTCCCATAAGCAAAGCTTAAATTACCAATTTACTGCATAAGAAAAATTTATAAAGTATTTTAAGAAAAACACTCATAACATCCCATAAAAAAGTCTGATTACATTGTGATGTAATTTAGTATTTACTCACAATTTATGTATTTAAATATAAGATTTTAAAATAATAATTACTGAATTCAAAAGCCCACCTCCCTTTCCTAAAAGTCTCTTGCTTGTACCAACTTTCTCCCCACATAAGAAAAGTAGATGGGTTAAATGTGTTTTAGTTCAAAACTCCAAAGCACTCACCAGTATAAAGATTTCCCTAACTTTCAAATTATAGAAAAGGAAAGCAGCACAAAAAAAGTTTTAAAAGAAAAAAGTAAGGAGACAATATAAGTATTTATAATATTTGGGGGGTGGGGAGGTACCGACTTGTGATTTTATTGGTGTAGGGAATTCAAAGGAAGGAAAATCTCCTTGTTCTGCAACTTAATAGTCTTAAAGAGTTCCCAGAGGCATTGAAAGGTTAAATGACTTGCCCAGAATCACACAAACAGCATAGTAGACTTGAATTTAGGCCATCTTAATTATAAAGCTTGCCCTCTGTTCACCAAGCCAATACTGCCTATCACTTAAAGCTATGAACAACAAATCTACAAGAGTCTGTGGCAAAGATTTCCTGGAATGCAAAGGTAAAAGGTAAAAAAAAAATGAGAGATGAATTTTTTCCTCCTTATAATTCTGCACTGTCTATAGTTAAAATTTTAAAAGAAATATGTGATTGAGAGGAAAAAATTTCTGCACCAAGTTTCACTGATAAATGTCTCCTATCCAAGATATGTACGTAACTGATTCAAATTAATAAGAATAAGAGCCATTCCCCAATCAACTGATTGTCAAAAGATATGAACTTGTCAACGAAAGAAATCAAGCTATCAATAACAACATTAAAAAATGCTCCAAATCACTCATAATAAAAGTAATGCAAATTAAAACAATTCTGCAAAATTATTAATGTAATAACCATATCCATCAAATTGGGAATGATGACAAAATAGGAAAATGACAATTGCTGGAGGGACTGTTAATGCACATTAATGCACTACTGAAGAAGGTGTAAATTGATTCAGCTATCCTGGAAAGCAATTTGAAATCATGCCCAAAAAGTCACTAATGCCCAGTAATCCCACTATTAGTCATATGCCTCAAAGAAAGAGGAAAAGAATCCATAAGTATAAAAATATTTATAGCAGTTTTCTGAAGTAGCAAAAAAAAAAAGAAAAAAAAAGAAAACTAAGGGGATGCCCAACTGTTAGGAAATGGCTAAACAAGTTATGGTATATGAAATGTAATGGAATATTACTGCCTCATAAGAAATGATGAAATCGGTAGTTTCAGAGGAAATCAGGATGATCATAATGAAATGCTCCAACAGTGAAGCGAGCAACAACTGAATTAATTTCTACAGTAGCAACAACATTATAAAGAAAAACAACTTTGATAGACTGCAGAACTCTGATCAATGCATTAACAAACCAGGATTGCAGAGGACCAAAAATGAAACATGCTAGTCACCTCTTGCCAAAGAAATGATGATGGACTTAAAATGCAGAATGAAACATATCTTTTTGGACATGGCCAATATGGGAATTTGTTTTGTATGACTATATAGATTTGTTATGAGGATTTTCTTTTTCTTTTTTGTATTCTTCAGTTGGGGATATGATAATAATAAGAAGAGAAAATAAATGCTTATTAATGAGAAAAAATAATAAAATTAAATTGAGGGGAAGAAAAATACTAACTAGAGAAACAGATTTTTCATCAACTAGAAATAATCTGTATTGTCAGTTTTTTTTACTTTAAATTATACATTTAAATGGAAAAAATATTTTTATTCAGTTTAGTCAAATAAACTTACGCATCACATTTCACAAACCTAAAACTGATATAGTTGTCCTCACCTATAAACTATTAAAAAAAACTATTTCTAATAAAATTAAGATTAATTTACATTAGATTAGGATAAAGAGTTACAGTAAGTTTTTTAATACAAATGTTACCATACCTGTTCTCCAACACTAATATTACTATACAAAATTTGGTATTTTACCTGTCCAGCAATAGCAGTGAAGTAAGTCCACATAGGGTCACTTGCTGAATAACCACCAGAATATCCAGAGTATCCAGAGTATCCACCATGAGGCATATTTGGTACTGTTCCTGGCATTGGCTGTCCCATTTGCATCTGCATCCCAGGCATCTGACCACTATAACCTCCATACTTGTAAAAGAAGGAAAAAAAGAATTTAATATGCTGCATTACCTACTGAATTGTTAAATGATGTAGGAAAAGAGAGGGTCAAGAGGGAAAGAGCAGTAGTTTATTTGCACTGCTGAAATCTCCAGTAGTAGTTAAGAGTTAAAATACTCTCCATTAACTTCTAAGTTCATCAGCTACAGAAGCTCTATATATCAAATCCTGGAATTTATATGAGAAAACTTCCCTCCACACACAGCATTAAATAGGATATAGTAAGGTAACAAAAGAAACACAGGCACATCTTGCCTAATATAACTAACTGGTCTGGTAAAAAATGTTACCGAGTCAATTAATTTCCTAAGAACAATATTATAAATGAAAGATAAATTCTACAGTGACAAAAATTAAAACTATTAAAGTTTTAAAATAGGTCTTTTTGGGAGCTCTGAGACTATATAATCTTTATTATACTAATATATAAATATTAAATACAAGCAATAAAAGTAACATCAAATTTTAAAGAAGGACTTTTGTAAGATCTTAAGCACAAGGAGCATTATCCTTATTCAATATTTATTATTGTGTTATTCTAAAGTTTATAGAGAAATAGTATGTATTAAAACATTAAATAGCTTACCTTTACTAGCTTGAATTTTTGCTTATATAAAAGTGTGCACTGAATCATGAGGGGATAAAGTAGCAACTTCATAAATTTAACTCTCTTCTTTAATCCTTTTTGGAAATAAGCTATTTGTCACTTCAGAGTTCTGGCATCTAACTTTTAAGGGCAAAATAGTGATCACAGACACCTGAACAGCAACCTCTTCTTCTCATACAAATTATTTATAGCATTTTTATTTATCAGCAATACCCCTGTTTATTTTAGATCTTTATTCCACAACTGGATCACTTCTCAAAAATTTTATTAGCCTTCTCAAGACAGGTTAGTACCTCAAAGTTCTTTCAAGTTAATAATCAGACTCAATACCTCCTCCTCAGTTTTATCTTCTTCCTCTTCATGATTCTGATTATTCAATTTAATTAAATCTTAATTTGAACAGCCACATTGTGCGATAACTAATATTGATACACTTGTTGGATATTTCTCAGCAATACAAGCATCTAAGACATCTCCAAAAGCCTCCTGATGGAAAATGCTATCTACAAAGAAGAAGGAACTATGGAGTTTGAATGCAAATCAAAGCATACTATTTGCTATTTTTTTTTCTTCTGTTGTGTTTTGTTTCCTCTTTCTGGTGGCTCCTCCTATTGGTTCTAATTCTTACAACATCACTAATGTGAAAATATGTTTAATAGGAATGTATACATATAGCCTAAATCAGACTGCGTGCCGTCTTGAGGAATAAGGTGGGGAGGGAGGAGAAAAATTTAAAACTCAAAAGCTTATGGAAGTGATTGTTGATAATTCAAAATAAATTAATTTTAAAAAATCTTAATTTGTTAGTTCCTAATTGTGAGTTTTAATTATAACCTTAAAATTTCTGTTTTCTAATTCATAAAGCCCTAAGGATACAACTTCTACTTATGATTATAAAACCCTCTGAAATCCTTAATACAATCTGGTCACAACTTTTGCCTTGACAGTATTCATGCAATTTTAGGAGACTTCAATCCAGGTTTTCACATTGATTACATCTGTCTCAAAAATGTTAAATTCTTTCCAAAATTGTTTGATATCTCTATCATCAACTCCTCAGCTAAACCAGTTTGACAAAAAAACAGTGCTTATGACAACAACGTTTTAAGATAGTAATAGCATCTTGATCCACAGACTGCAATAATGATGATGTATTTGGAAGACAAAAACAGAACTTCCACTAACTTCAGTGATCTTTAGGATGCCCAGAGGCACTGTCAAAAACTAGCAAAACTGTTAGGACAGTTATTGTCAAAGCAATATTTAGTCACTGTAGGTCAAAAATATCCAAAAACCATTCCTAAAAAACATTCAGTTACCCAAAGCTGTCTTATTAGTCTTCTAAAACACTGACAACTTATGTTTAATCATTTTGGAAGTAATATTCTAAAATCTAGCTCACTTTTTTTCTCTCCACATAATTAGGCCAGTCTCAGTTACACTGAAATACTTGTTGAGCACTGTAATCACTTACCTTAAATATTTCTTTAAAACTATCTGGACAAGGCCTGACTCCTTCTCTAAACCCTAGAGTGCGCAACAAAGGTATACACAACATATGTTGAACAGAACATAATTTAGCACTGCTTTATCCAACAATCTAACAAACTACTTCCATCTTGCACTGATGATTCTGCAGCAAAAGACTCATAAATTATAATCCTATATCTCTTTCAAGTCCTAGAAAATACTATCTATACTCATTGCTCCCATTTCTTCTTACTTATTCTTCTACTCCTCCAAATCTGCTCAACATTCAAATGAAACTGTTCTAAAGTTAACCAAATTCTCTTAATTGCCAAATCTGATAACTTTTTCTCAGTGTCATACTTTTATCATATTTTATCACGCATTTAATGCTATTAACTATTCTCTCCCCCTAGAATACTCTCTCTTCCTTGAGTTTTTGTTACTCTTTCTTGGTTCTCCTACCCATCAGACGTCTCATCATCTTCTGGTCTATTGTACATATCACACCCCTAACTAGGAACATTCCCAAAGTTCTATTCTGGGGTCTCTTCACTTCTCTTCATGCTCTCTTGGTGACATCATCAGCTCCTATGAGTTTAAATATCATCTCTATGAAGATGTCTATGCAAATGATTCATATCTACAGATCCCAGTCTCTCAAGTGAGCATCCTTTCATCATCACCATTTATTGGTTGAAATGGATGTACTAGAGACATTTCAAACACAGAACTTATCTTTCTCCTCAAACCCCTCCTTCTTTCAAACTTCCCTATTTCTGCTGAAGACAATACCACAACTTTTCTTGTCTCTTCAATTCATAACTTTAGTGTTATGCTCAACTCTTTACTCTTCCTCATGCCCCATAGTCAATCACTTGCTACATCTTGCACCTTTGCACTAGTAATTCCCCATGTCTGGAATGAAACCTCTTTCTTCACCTCTTCTCACAAAATCCTTATACTTCAAAGTACAGTTCAAGCACCACCTACTGCATGAAACCTTTCCTGACCCCTGAAACAACAAGTGTCCTTCCTCTCTAACTACTGACTTAAACTGCCTTCCTTGTATTTATTCTCTTTATATTTATTCTATATATACACCTATATATTATATATGTACTTGTCAACTCTTCTGTTAGAATATAAACTCCATGAGAGTAGTAATTATTTCATTCTTTGTATTCGTGTCCCAACATCTAGGGCAGTGACTTGTATACAATATTGTTTGTTTAATGACTGATTAATAAAAGAATGTGCTTCAAGTGAAACTTGAAGGAAATAAGATTCTATGAAGCAGAGGTAAAGAATAAATGCATTCCAGGTATGGGGACAGCCAGTGCAAAGACACAGAGATGAAAGAGGAAATTTCATGTATGAAGATCATTAAAAAGTCCAGTTTACCTAGACTATAGAGTATAAGAAGAGGATCAACATAAGAGAATGGAAAGCCATGTTGAAGCCAGGTATTAAAAGAACTTTAAAAGTCAAAGAAAGGCATTTGCCTATAGGAAACAGGAAGCCACAGAAGCTGAGTGAGGAAGTGATCTCAGATCTATACTTAAGGAAAATCCCTCTGGCAGCTGTGTAAAAGTAAAAATGAATGGGAAGAGACTTGAGACAGGGAAGCCAATGCAATGAACTAGGACATGAAAAGTGATGAGGGCCTGAAATAAGATAGTAGCTATGTGAAAAATAAAGAGACTAATGTGAGAGATGTTGCAGACTTCAATTTTTAAAGAGTTGCTTGAGGCAAATGAAGAGTTAAAGTCTTTACCAGGGTTATACACAGCCAACATCAGAGGTAGGACATGAACCTCAGTCTTCCTGAGGCCAGCCATCTATCCACTATTCCACACTGTATCTAGGTTTACTTGTTTTAAAATCCCCATGTGCTGTATTTTTAACATACATACTAATATTTAAAATTACCTAATGAAAAAATGATCTTCCACATACCTACTAAATTAGTATTACTTCATAAGCTATTTCAAAACATACTTGCTTCGGTGTTAATTTTTTGCCACATAAATCACATAAATCAGAAAATACTAGTATTTGCAAATGTAATGCAAATAATTTTGTGTTAGTGTACATGCAGCTAACTGGTGATCATTCAACAAACAAAAATCTGTGAGGTTTTGTTTTGTGGCTAGAAGAAAAGGGGACAGGAGACCAAATTCTAGTATATCTATTTAACTTTTGTGAAGCATCTAGCAAAACAAATTGTTAATTAAATCCTTTTTAAAATGACAATTCTAAACCAGGACACTAATGGATTGTTGGTGGAGTTGTGAATTGATCCAACCATTCTGGAGAGCAATTTGGAATTATGCCCAAAGGGCAACCAAGCTGTGCATACCCTTTGATCCAGCAATACCACTACTAGGTCTGTATCCCAAAGAGATCAAAAAAGGGGAAGGGCCTTACACGTGCAAAAATGTTTATAGCAGTTCTTTTCATGGTGGCAAAATATAGTAAATTGAGAGCAATGGCTGAACAAGCTGTGGTACATGAATGTAATGGAATACTATTGTGCAATAAGAAATGATGAGCAGGCAGATTTCAGAAAAACCTGGAAAGACTCATAAAAACTGATGCAAAGTAAAATGTGCAGAACCAGGAAAACATTGTACATAGTATCAGTAACATTGTGAGACAAGCAACTATGAATGACTTAGTTCTTCTCAGCAACACAATGATCCAAGACAATTACAAAGGACTCATGATGGAAAATGCTATCCACATCCAAATAATGAACTGATGGCCTCTGAAAGCAGATTGAAGCCCGCTTTTTTTCCTTTTTGTTCCCTTTTGATCTGTTCCTTCTTTCACAACTGTGACTAATATGGAAATATGCTTTACATAATTACATATTGTGAAAAATTATTTTAATCATTATCTTGGAAATTCAGAGTTTCCCCCAGCCCCCTTCTTCCAAAGTGCAGTGGACATTACTGATAATGAGATTATATTGACTCTCCTTATCCTGGTCAAATCCCAAGCCAAGCTCACAAATAATTTAATCTAAGGTACAGAAGCCCCACTGTGTTCTGCTCAGGCTTGGGTGGAGACAAATTCTTTTGTCTAGATAGCCCAAATCCTGGGGGTAGTCTGATAGAAGAGGTATTTCTTTGTCCATAGATGAAATGATGATGAAATGATATCAGTTCCTGTTGGAAGGATTTAAAAACTGTGTACCTCAACTCCAAAGACAATTCAGTTCCACACTGGCTCCCATGCATGCATGCCACCAGCTTTAAGGGAAACAAAACCTAATCATGTTTTGTCTTTCTTAAACAAAATACTGAGGCTGACAACATATATAACCTACATCAAATTGCTTACCATTTTAGGAAGGAAGGGTAGAGGGAGGGAGAAAAATTTGGAGCTCAAAATATTGTAAAAATGAAAGCTAAAAATTTTCTTTACATATAACTGGGGGGAAAATGAAATACTATTAAAAATAAAATAAAACTACAATTCTAACTATTTAATGACTATGTATCACTTTCCAGAACTGATGATAGGGGGTTCATTCCCTAACAACTACAAGAATTTCCTGTCCATTTAAAGCAGTTTTTAGAGCTACCATGTTAAAAGACTTAACATGGCTATGATTGGTTGTGATTGCTTTAGGGCATTTTTAAGACTATTTATGAACAGATGGATCTTTTTTTTTAATTAAGTCAAAATGTGGTTGCCCTTTCTCCTTAAACAAGATATCTCAAGATTTAAACAGATACAATAGCAAGAAAACTGTATACATTTCAAAAAAACTCATTAAAAAGTTTCATTTCATGAAATTAAAAATATGGTTGTACTTACATCCATACTGATAAGTCACTTCTGCTTTGAAAAATCCTTTTAAACATCTACAATTATCAGACTCTGCTTAGTTCTATAATACTTTCATTTAATGAGCTGCTTCAGCCTTAATATTAGACTAAAATATTCACACAACACACAACCTTCTGATAAATTACTTTCAGAAAGTATGCATTAAGCAACCATTGGCATTGGTGCTTACAGTGCTACAGAAAAATGAGTACCTTTCCCTTGAGAAACAGTCAAAAGAGAAAATAATTCAAACACATTTTAGATATATTAAAATATATATGGGACAAAAGCAATTAAAATATATAGTATTGCAAGCTTATTTAGTGAAATGGTGAGTGAAGCTCTAGACAGAATATCTATGACAGACCAAATGGTAGGGAAATACTCTTTCATCATGCCTATAAGAAGAAATTTCTAGGAAATTCAAGGAAAGCTTCCTGAAGCAAGTAGGGACTTAAGAAACTAACTGATGAAAGAGGAGAGGGTTCACTGGAACAGTGAACAACTTAGTAATTTAGCTTTGGGAGTATGGAGCTGGAAAAAGCAGAGAAGACTATATTGAACAGAAGTCCAAGAAAAACTAAATAGCTCGAATGAAGTATCATTTGCTTGAAAAGCAAAGTCTTCCAGACAGTTAAATAGAGAGTTTTGAAGAAGACGGCAAGGATCTTGGTACAATTCATTCGAAGAAGTTATTATCTAACACCCTAGACAATGATAACAATTTCGAAACAAAAAATTTAAAACGGAAGCCCTTTTCCCACAATTCAAAGACGATGGTGCCTGATAATGATGAAAATAAGTATTTTATTCCTGCAAGAGAGTGGTGAGAGACACTGCCTTCCCTTTCTTTATGGGATTCTAGTTGCTGGCATTAACCTAAGAATGCGGTGAAGAATCGAACCCCTAGAAAGCTACAGGTTAAGTACTGAAGCTTCCTCAAATTTTAGCGACTTTTCTATATTAAAAAACAAAACAAAACAAAAAACTTATCAGGACACAAGTTCCACAACAACGAACTCAAAATCGCTACGTGGCAAGCACACTGGACAAATTATTTTGCCAAAAAACTTTGTTAGGGAGACAATACTTCCATTAAGGATTGTCAACATGCATCGTACGTGTGTGTGTGTGTGTGTGTGTGTGTGTGTGTGTACACATACAAACATAGAGGCAACTAGTCGGTTATTTACTCATTTGGATCACGGCTATGCAAAAGTACTGAACAGTGAGAAGAGGAAGTAGTCTGACTGGGGATAAGGGAAGGTCTTTCAAAAAAAAAAAGAGTAGGGCGGGTCTTGTGAAAGATTTACGGGAACCTGAGCAGTGTTTTCTTCTTCCTCAGCCTTTGTACAGACTGAAGAGGAAGTCTCCATCTTAGGAAACTGAATTTCACAAATCACCAGCTCAGGTGAAGCACGAACCGACCCAATTACCGCCTCTCCTTTTCTCCTCCGAGAGTGCACCACACTCGGGGGGGACACACAAATCCCCCCTCCTCCCCAGGGCCGCCCCCCCCGCCCAAAGCGGGGGGGCGGGGCCCGGATGAAGGGAGGGAGAGGAGGCACGGGCTCCAGAGAGGAGACCAAGTGAAGAAGCACGCGCTCAGCCCGGCTCCTCCACAGCCCCGCCCGCAGGGAGCTCTGCAGCCCGCAGGTGCAGGAGGCGGGGCCTAGCCGCGCTGGCACCGCCCGCTGGGAACGGCCACACCCCGAGGGGGGCGGAGGTCCACGGCCGCGGGGCGATGCTCTTGGCTACTTACCCCACCTCCGTATCCAGGATAGGCCATGGCGAGTGCAGCCGGGGCACACCGTCCGAAGCGAAGGTAAGGGGAGACAGAACAACACGAACGAGTTTCTTCCTTCTGCTCTGAACCCCGCGACCCCCCCTCCTCGTCCGGCCCCGCCTTCCGTTCCTTGGCTCCTGATTGGTTGCTAAAGATCTCGCGAGACTTCCTTCATCGGCCGCGAGGACACGCGTGTGTCCTGCCCCTTGGGCTCGAGGGCGCCCTACCTTTTCTCAGTCGCCGGGGGTCGCTGGGGTGTTTGGTAGCTGTTGTCTTCTCTATCTGGTTCCCTCGCCTTTCCTACTGGTCACTGAGGCATAGCCATCACCTCCCTCAGGCTTCCTCCTGTGAGCCGGGCTTTGCCGAGGTGAGAGGCTTCTCGCCCCGAGATATCAACCTCGTCCTTCATTGACGGGATAGTAACATGAAAGGCCAGCTTTCTTGTTTATGCTCAAACGGGACCATCTGTGTAAAGCGCTTTGCAGGACTTAAAATTGCATTCTAAACAATGTTAGCTGTATGATTGTGGGTGCTCCTTGATCCCCTTCCCGATACTATCCAAGCCTTGGTCAGTTCTCACATGCTTGGCACCAGTGATGAATCAAGAAACATTTCTTAAGGACTCTTACTATGGTAAGAGCTGGAAATAAAAAGAGTCAAAAGATAGTCACTGCCCTGGGGAAGCCTACAATCTATGGGGGTGGAGAAAATGCAAACAAATCAAACCAGAATAAATAGTAACAGGGGGAAGGCACTAGAATTCAGAGGGGTTGGGGAAGGAAGGTTTCCAGTAAAAGGTGGAATTCCAGTTGGGCCTTAAAGGAAGCCAGGGAGTAGTCAGAGCTGAGGAGGGAGGCATTCCAATTAGGGGAGGACAGCTGGAGAAAATGCCAGAAGCTGAGAGAGGGGGCCAGTTATGAAAGGCCAAAGAGCATTTTTGTACTTAATCCTGGAGCCAACAGGAACCATTGGAGTTTATTGAGTACAAGGAAGTGATCCATTGCTGGTGACGCTGAACTTGGTTCTAAATCACAAAATGGATTAGTTAACAAGGAAATCTGTTACCTTGAAAAGGAGGTGAGCTAGTCTTGGATTCTAATGCAAAACATATGCTTGCCAAAGAAGACTATTTTGTGGAGAACTCACACGGGGCAAGCATTCACATGTTGGTCAGAAGAAGCCATACAAGGACATTCTCAAGGTCCCTCTTAAGAACTTTTAAATTGATTGTATGACATAGGAGACCCTGGCACAGGCCCACTTAGCATGGCTTGCCCACATTAGGGAAGATGCTGTGCTCTGTGAGCAAAGCAGAATTGAAATTGCTCAAGAGAAACACAAGCTGCACAAATTTAGAGAATCTGCCCCAATGTTCATATGGACTATTTGTGCCGGACCTGTGGTAGAACATTCTGAGCTCATTTTGGTCTGATCAGCCACAACCAGACACACTGAAACTTGACTCTAACCTAGCAATGTCAGTTTGGTCATAGGACAACCAACCAGTAATATTTACTCATTGATGCTGGGGAGGAGAGCACAGAAAGTTATCCACCTCTGCTTGGAGCCAATAGCCTGAATTACTTTAAAAAAACAAATCTTCCCTAGGGTAACAGATATAAAGGGAAGGTAAATTAAGGATACTGGAACACAGACACTTTATTTTACAGATGAGAAAACTAAGCCTCTGGTTAAATGATTTGCCACGGGTCACACAAAGTTTTATACCTGTAATAGGAGCCCTAGTCCTAGAACTTCAAACTGCCCTCTCCTGTGGTTGCCTCTAAGTAACATTAGAATCTTAGAACATTAGTACTGAAAGGGTCTTTAGAGCTTAGAGCCACCTAGCAATAACATTTGTTAAACTGGGACACTTTGCAAACCTCCCTCCATCTCTGTGAAAAAAGGATTGGCTTTCTAATTTTCAAGTAAAAATAAGTGATGAATATTACTTGTTTAAATAGGCCTGGGGGGGGGGAAGAGGAAGGAATAGTGGAAAGACCCAAATGTTCCTTTAAAATATAGTGGCACGGTGGATAGAGCACTGGCCCTGGATTCAGGAGGACCTGAGTTCAAATGCAGATTCAGACACATAACACTTACTAACTGTGTGAGCCTGGGTAAGTCACTTAACTCCGTTGCTTACCAAAAAAATAAATAAAATAAAATATAATGGGGAAACAACTGAAGGATATAGTCCTCAGTTAACTTTCCCTTGTCATTTAAATTCCAATGATTTTTTAAAAAAACCTTTTTATTCTGAATTTAACAATCACCAAAAAAAGAGAATATTTAAGGTGAAACAGAAAAAGAGATGTATTAAAATGCACATCTCTTTTATGTACAGATTGCTTTTTTTTAAGTATACAGGAAATTCAATTTGTTCCTTTCAAAGCTGTTATTAAGTACCTACTCTGTGCCATGCTCTGGACTAACAGCTGAGTATACAAAAAGAGGCAAAAGACAATCCCTACCTGCTCTCAGAGAGTTCACAATCTAATGGAGGAGGCAATAAGCAAATAAATATGTACAAGCAAGCAAGCTATGTACAGGATAAATAGGAAATAATTAAAGAGGGAAAGTAGTAGAATTAAGAGAGTCTATATTTCTAAGTCAATGACCCTTCTTTCTTTCCTTCATTTGATTGGCAACCTTTCAGTAGGGTTCTCAATTCAAAAAAAAATTTTTTTAATTAAAACACAAAATCCTTGTAACAAATAAGCATAAGCAGGCAAAACAAATCTACATATTTGCCATATGCACAAATGTATGTATAATTCTGACGTTTAATTCCTTTGTTGGGAGGTAAAGTATTATGCTTTCTCATCAGAGTTTTTAAAATTTTCAAAGTTGTTTTTGTTAACAATGTTGTTACTATATCAAATATTCTGGTCCTGCTCAGCTCACTATGCTTCAGTTCGTAGGATCTCCTCAGGTTTCTCTGAAGCCATTCCTTTTGTTTTTTCTTATAGTTCAATAATATTCCATTAAATTCATATTTAATGGGCAGCTAAGTGTTGCAGTAGATAGAGTGCCAGGACTGGAGTCAGAAAGTCCTGAATTCAAATCCAGCCTCAGACATTTACTAACTGTGTAACCATGGGCAAGTCACATAACCTTATTTGCCTCGTTATCCTCATCTCTAAAATGAATTGGACAAGGAAATGGCAAAGCACTCCAGTATCTTTGCCAAAAAAAAAAAACCCAAATGGGGTCAGGAAGAGTCGACACAACTGAAAAAAAAATGAACAACAACAAATTCATATAACTATTTAGTCATCCACAAATTGATAGGCACCTCTACTGTCTCCAGTTTTTTGCTAAGACAAAAAGAGCTGCCTCTAAATATTTTTTGTACATATAGTTCCTTTTCTTTCTTTGATCTCTTGGTGTATAGGCCTAATATTAGTATAACTGGGTTAAAAGACATGCACAGTTTAGTGACTATTGGGGCATAATTCCAGATTGCTCTCCAGAATGGCTTAACCAATTCATAGTTCCACTTAAAGTATGTTAGTGTGTATTAGTGTATAAAGTGTATTAGTATTCCTGCAGCCACTCCAACAATTGATATTTTCCTTTTTTTGTCATCTTTGCCAATATGATGGGTTTTAAAGTGAAACCTTAGAGCGGTTTTAATTTTCATTTCTCTAATTGTTAGTGTTTTGGATCAGTTTTTCCTGTGGATTGCCTAGATTCCTTCCTTTGAGAACTGCCTGTATATATCATTTGTACATTAATCCATTGAGGAACGAATAGCTTTTTATATATTTGAATTAGTTCCACATATCACATATATAATATGATATCAGGCATTTATCAGAGAAACAAAGTAAGTCTGCTTGAAACATATTAAATAAGCGAAACTAAAGAAAAAGCTTCTTGTAAGGAGCAAGGCATCTCATTGTTTTTTGGACTTCTCAAAGAGGGATAAAAGCTACATAGGCCCTATAAAACATGGAACAGTTCTATTTTGAACAGGAAGAAGCAGAAAGGTCCATGGCAATGGTCCAAACAAAACTCTAGAAACAACTGGTAAAACCTAGGTTGATTAATACACCCAATTAAAGGTCTATACTTTTAGATGAAACTAAATTATTAATAGAAATTGGGGTGGCAGTTTAACAGATGGTTCTGTAGAAGTAGAAGGAAAATGTTGCTCATAAAAAGCTTCAAATGATAAAGTAAAATAAGAAAAAATAAGAAAAAAATTGTTAACAATTCAGGCATGAAAAACTTCCATCATTAAGAGAACTGCATATTTTTTAGCTTTTACAAAGAAGCATTTATTTCAAAGAAACACCAAGAACATAGGTACAGAAATGTCCCTCAACATATAGGGCCACACTCTTGATACTCAATACTGCCTATACTGCACTTTCTACCATGTCATCTTAATCTCTGGGGAAAGTGGGTTTAGCACAATGTCTACCTAGCATTGGTCCTACCAGGTCCAAATTTGGCTACAATGTAAGTCTTCATCTCAACTATTACCTCAAGGCCTTAATGCTGGGTTAGTTGCAAAACCTTTGCAAGGATTTGATTCCTAAACTCCCCTACTCCCAGATGGCTTGCTCTCCTGACCTTTCAAAACTCACAAGTTTCCAAGCTCCAACTTCATTTTCCTAAAAGAAACAAAGAAATGAAAAGGTAGGCAAAGAACAAAAGCTCATGTTCATTCAGTCATATAAACTGAAATTTTGTTTTATAAAATTTATTTTATAAAATTTATTCAGCCAAAATAAACATTTATTGAGCATCTGCTATGTGCCAGGCACTTTGCTAAACTGGGGATACAAAGAAAGTAAAAAGGCAGTTTCTGTCCTCAAAGGCATCCATGGGGGATGCATCCATGGGAGAAGACAAAGAAAACCACACACAGAAGGGGGGAGGAGAGAAGGTATAACCTGGAGGAGTGAAGCCCAGTGGTAAATGAAGAGATGGTTGACCCAAGCACACTCCTAAAATTAAGGTTCTGAGAAGAGCTCTCCTCCTTCCCAACAGAGAAGATACCAGTTCATGGGGCCACATTTCCAGCCTTGAATAAGGGAAAGCCAAAAGCTTTTCCTTTTATAGCTTTGTCTCTTACTGCAGGTCATCAATCAGGAAGAAGTCAGCCAAGGAAGTAAAACTAAAAGGGAAGGAAAGGCTGGAGCCAGGCCTTTTGAACTCATCCTCAGTTCAAATTCCATTTCTAGTTCTACCAGTACAGTCAGTCAAAGAGGTTGATATCCACCATTTGGTTGGCAAACCAGAATCAGCTACCAAAAGTCTGTGTTTGCTTCAAATCTCTCTAAGACATTTTTACTATATATCATCTTCTCCCAAAAGTAGGCTTTCCAGCCTCTTCTGTGTAGGGAATTGCATCATGGGTACTCTCTACCTACTCATAATAACTGTTATTTGAAGAGGACCACTGACATCATGGAGTGATGTCTTGACTTACACATGAGTTGGACTTTCCAGAGTCACCAAAGTCCAGTGACAAGACAACTGGCCTTGACTCAGGATGCAGTGGATGACCTTGACATAACTTTGGTCTGACCAAGTACTCCTCAGCACCTGCTTTGGCTGCCCTTCATGGTCATGGAAACAAATTGTTCTCATCTGCCCGTGGGGGCGAGGTAGAATCTTTATGTGTGTAGGGTAGACACTCCCCTAACTCACCCACAGGTTTGAGGTCCATTGGTTACCCTCAGACTGTTTTAGCGTATCTGCCTAGACAGTTTACCAGGTGTGGTGCCAAAACATGCTACAGCTTTTTGGAGCCACAGAGGAGAGTTGAGTATCTTAAAAAGGGCTCACACCAGAAATTCTGATCTTCCCTGAGGTCCCCATACTCTCTGTAATGACTAGGCTCATAGGCAAGACCTGTTACATTCTCCTCCCTGTCTCACTGTGAAAAATTCCCTATGCTTTGTAAGCTAGGGGAAAATTCAAATGAAAATAACCTGGAAGCTTCACTTTACACTTAGAAAATTGCCATAACAGACAAAAAACAGGTACAGTCATTGTAAGGAAAGTTGACACTATGAATTAATCTAACTCTTCTAGAAAACAATTTTATGTAAGAAAAGTTACTCAATTGTTCATGTCATCTTTACCAGTTTATCATATTACTGGGCATGTATGCCAGAAAGGAGTTATATATGTATATACCATAATATTCAGGGCAACTATGTGGCACAGTGGACAGAGTGCTGGGCCTGAAGTCTGGAGAACCTGGGTTCAAAGTCAGCCTCAGACACTAGCTGTATGACCCTGGGCAAGTCACTTAACTCTGTTTGCCTAAGTTTCCTCATCTGTAAAATGACTTAGAGAAGGAAATGGCAAACCACTCCTGTATCTTTTCCAAGAAAACCCCAAATGAGGTCACAGAGAGTCAGGACTGAAAACAAACGACAGTTATAATGTTCATAGTAATATTTTTTTTTGTGTGTGCTAACAAAGAATTAGTGGATACCCATCAATAGGGAAATATATAAACAAACTGTTATAAAATGAGGGTTCTAGAAGAGATTGCTGATAAGTTCCCTCTAACTCTAGTTCTGTGATTCTGTGATGCTCTTAATATAATGGAATATTATTGTGATAGAAAGGACATTGCAATTTATTCATCAATAAGCTTGTCAAATTAGTGCATGTGATAGTTTTTCCACCCCACTGGAACTGAACAATGATTAACTTTCTCAGTTTTTAGTAAAATATATGTATACTAAATTGTGAACATTGTTCAATTAAATAGAACTTTAAGGTCAGAAGATCAGGGAAAGACCTAAGCATTCCTTTAAAATGGCATTGAAACATGACCAAGACACCTTTCATATACTAAAATGTGAGGAATTCAGAGAAGCCTGAGAAGACTTATATGAATGAATGCAGCATGAAGTAGACTCAGGAAAACAATATAAAGGAAGAAAGGAAATGAGCATTTATTAAGTGCCTGCTCTATACCAGACACAGTGCTAAGCACTTTACCAATAGTATGTCTTTTGACCCTCACCATAACACTGGAAGGTAAGTGCTATTACTATTCTCAGTTTACAGTTGGGGAAACTGTGACAAAGGTTAAATGATTTGCCCAGGGTCACACAGCTAGTATGTGTCTAGTAAGTAGTGAGTAATATAACCAATGACTACCATATTTTAAAGAGCAGGGGGGAAAGATGAGTGATAAGTAATCGTCCCAGAGAACTGGTAACAAAACATAACTCCCACCTCTTAGCAAAGCTTTCTTCACTTTGTTGTTGTTGTTGTTGTTGAGTCAAGACACTGGAGCTGTTTGCCATTTCCTTCTCCAGTGAATTGAGGCAAACAGAGGTTAAGTTACTTGCCTAGGGTCACACAACTAGTAAGTATCTGAGATATCAACCCCACAGTTTGGTCTAAGAAAGACAACAGAATTAGGTTGTATGAGTGTTTTATTTCTCTCAAGCTGGTGGCATGTGTGCAGACCTGCTGTTGGAACTGAGCTAGCTTTGGGGTTAGACTGCACAGATTGTAAAGACAAAAAGAAACTGCAAAGCTGGTGTGGTCATATCATGCCCCAATCGGGTACTGCCACAGGGGGGTTGATTTTCTCCAAAAAAGGGTTGTTTCATATAAGTCATGAGACATCCCAGGGTACACGGAACAAGGAAGAAGTCCTCAAGGTCCTAGAACTGTGATGTTTGTGCTAGTTCTCTCCCTTAGAGCTAGTATGAACTGGCTTAAGTCAGTTCTATGGTCACTGAGAAAAGCAGAGGGAATTCCAGGTTGCAGTGAACACTACAAAGGATCTCTGGTATGTCAAGTTCAAGGGATGCTCAGTCTGCCTCCTGATTGGCTGATTCTAATTCCCAGGTTAGTCCAGGCTTCTCTAGATGGTAAAAACAAATCAAGATAGTAAAGTCATTAACCATTCCATTTCCACAGAGGTTAGATTTGAATTCAGGTCTCCCTGACTCTAGGCCTAGGCAACAATAAATTGTTCTGTCTCTCTGTTCAGGTAACGTTAAGCATTCTTTTGGCCAGCGCATAAAACTTTAGAGTAAAGTAGTAAAATTAATTTATATGTATTTACAAAAGGGAAAAAGCAACTACTCTCATGCTAATAGGGAAGAGAAGAAGGTAAGAACCAAATCATACCTGAGACACAGATAAATTTTGTGAACATTGTGTGGGACAAGTGAAAGTTTCTCATGTAAGATGTAATCTATGCTCAATAAATGTAGTAAGGCTTCAGGATGAGCTGGGCCTAAGTTTCACTTTCGTTTTTGGGGAAGTGAGTTGTGTACCAGCTGCCCATCCCCCTCCCTTGTTTTATAACCACCCCTCTCTGTTGTTTTGTGCCTTAACTTTACCAAATAAGGCAATGCCCTAGCTCCCAAGCTAGTTTTGAGTAAAATGTATCTCTTGGGTTCTAAATCTAGACTTGAGGTCTCTTGCTTCAGCCAATGAGGATAAAGAGATTGAGACAAACAGGTGGGGAGGGGGGCTTTTTGGAGTGGTTTGTCTAAGAGACTATATATACTGCTTGTGTTGTACCAAGAAATCAGCAAGCGAGACCCAGACATAATTTAAAACGTGGATTTATTGCAGCTGCCAGGGGTATGCACATCCAAGTCAAGCAGCCTGATCAGGGGTCGAGCTGGAGTTTATATGGAAAAGAGCATGGGAGAGAAATGCCAGGAACACTGATGAGGTAATCCAAAGGTGCAGGTGTCTTTGGGGGCTATGGATGGGAAAGTACAGGGAGTATACCGGACAGGGAGGAGGATGGATCTTTGGAGTCTGGCAGGAGGAAGAGTCCTTGGGCTGGCCAAGGACACCCCTCTCCCTCTGTCTTGATGAAAGAATGCTCTGCAACAAGGGAAAGCTTTCTCACAACACAGGAACTTACTGAAGAATTGGGAGGCTTCCAGAGACATGATCTGAGGGCTGGGGCCTGAGCAGCCCAGCTCTGTGTAGCTGTACCAGGGAGAGAGGTAAGGGTCATGCTGAGGCCCATGCATGAATAACTGCTAGGCATGGTGTCCTTGGGCTGGGGAGTGGTTGTCAGAGACAGTGTTTCTGAGACTGGGGAGAAATTGGGGCACAAGTACAAGCACAAGCACTAGAGCACCCCATTATTACGTGTCAGAGATCACACAAACTAGGCCAGGTGTCCTGGTGTCTGGTATAAACATAATTATCTAAAGCAATTATATTGCAAGCTTTCTTATCCATTTGCATTGGAGGTATGGGCTATGCTGAGCTATGCAAGAGTACATTTCACTATTGTTTGGATTTAGGAGGAAAGAGGCCTGGGGCAAGATTAAGCACCAACTTTTGCTTTCCATGGCTTAAAGGGCCCTACTACCTAAATGGCAAAATAATGTTCTGCATTACACTTGCTGTTGTTTGTGCTTCGCTGCTCTACACCAGTCTGGCCCAGGTAGGAGACGCCCAACTCTCCTGAGAGACTTGCTAGAATAAAACCTTCTGTTTTCCACCTGGAGATACCTCTGAGTTTTCATTTGGGTAAGTGATCTCTATTCTACTCAACATCCTAAAGAATAATCAGTTGGCATATAACATAATAATCAATCAGCAAGTGTTCAGTAAGGGCTGACTGTATTCCAGGAACTGTGCTAGATCCTGGGGATACAAGTACAAAGAATGAAACAACATTAGATACTATCATGTGTTTCTACTGTCAGATGCCATTGCAAAAGTGAGGGTAGGAGATAGGCAGGGAGAGAAATCTCCAAGAAAAAAAAGAACAAGAAAAAGTTGGAGAGCAAACTATATTTTTCCTCTATAACTGACATTCTGTTCTTCAGCAGCTCAGATGTTATCAAGGTCACCCCTTACTTTTGCACTCCATCTCTCTTTTTTCTGAACCTTTTCTCAGGTTAATGAATTAGAAGAAAAAAGGCTCATCTGGGGCAAATCCATTGTCTCTGACAGGCCTCTTGCTTAATTTCCTGATAATTTCATAGCACATAGGCCAGAGTCTGAAAGGAGCACACCTTTCTTTTTTTCTCTAATACCTGTTCCTTAATTTCATGGATTATGGGACTGGGTTGTTTAAGAGTCCACTGATCAACAAATCACAATCAACAAACAAATATTTATTAAGCACTTTAGGCCAGGCACTCCAGCTAGGTTGTGAAGATGCCAGTAAAAACGAATGAAAAAAATCCCTACTGGCAAGATTTCATTTTAATGGGGGGAGGGGACAAGTATGTGTACAAGTACATATACAATATAAATACAAAGTGAATGAATACAAATACATAACCATAGTTGGATGGGGATCAGAAAAATCTTCATGGAAAAGTTTGAACTGCATCTTAAAGAAAAAAGGGGCTTCATGACATGGATTTAAGAAGGGTGTATTCCAAACACATGAGACAGCCAGTACAAGACACAGAAAGTAGGAGACAGTGTGTTATGTGGATGAACAAAGAGAAGGCCAATTTGGCTAGATCAAAGGGTATGTGGAGGGGAATAATGTCCCGTGAAACTGGAAAAATAAGTTGAGATCAGGTTTGATAAGGCTTTGAAAGCTAAATGTTGTTTTTCAGTTGTGTCTGTGACCCCATTTGGGGTTTTCTTGGCAGATATACAGGAGTGGTTGCCATTTCTTTCTCCAGCTCATTTTACATTCGAGGAAACTGAAGCAAACAGGGTTAAACAACTTGCCCAGGGTCACACAGCTAGTAAGTGTCTGAGGCCAGATTTGAACTCAGGAAGAGGAGTCTTCCTGACTTCAGGCCCAGCACTGTATCCACTGTGGGCTAGTTTTAGGGGCTAGGTGCCCCTAAAAACTAAATAGAGGAATTTATATTTTATTTGAAGGCAAAAGGGAACCACTGAAGTTGCCTGAGTAGGTCTCAGGTCTGTCCTTGAAAATGACTTTGGCAGCAATTCCCAGGATGCATTTGGGGTGGAGAGAGAGATTTTAGGAAAGGAAACTAAAGAGGCAAAAATTAGGTGACAAAATCCAAAAGATATGGTCATTAGGCCATGGCCCAAAATATCTATTCACAATGCACAAAATATGGGTAATAAGCAAAGCACAAGAGCCTAGTACAAAACTGACCTCATAATATCACTGAGAGTTGGTTGGATGGGGCTTATGACTGGATATGATCCAGGAACCTCCATTTTGAGGAAAGTGCCCTGGCCAATTGTAACTTCACTCCTCTCCAGGCTCTATTCCTCATTCTCTGGACTTTCTCTGCTGTGTGCTACAAGCAGACCTGACCCTCAAGAAAGCCGTCATGTCCTGCCGCCCCCCTTCCTTTTCTGTGTTCTTCACTCATTAGGACATAAACTACTTGAGAACAGGAATTGTCTTTCTGCTTATATTTGTAGTCTCAACACTTAGTAGCCCAATGCCTGTAACATAGTAAATGCTTATTGACTTCAATCTGCCAGCTAACAAGTATTTATTAAGCACCTATTGTGCCTCAGGCATTGTCCTAAACTCCTTCAGAAATAAAAACAATCCCTGCCTAGGAAGAGCTCACAATCAGATGGGGGAGACAACATGTAAACAATTATGTATAAAAAAGCTATTGACAGAATAAATAGGAAATAATCAACAGAGGGAAGACTCATTTTAGCTGGGACTTGAGGAAAGCAGAAGGTAGAAATGAGAGGGAGAGAATTCTAAGCACTGGGGACAGCCAGTTAAAATGTCCAAAGTCCAGAGATAGTGTTGTTCCAGGAAAAGCTAGAGGTCAGCGTCACTGGAACCAAGGAGGGTTAGGTGTGAGGGGGGAAGATAGGTATAAGGTGTAACTAGACTGGAGAGGGACAAGAGAAGAGAAGGAGAGTTGCACATGACAGACTTTGAATGCCAAATAGAGGACTTTTTATTTAAACCAGTAATAGGGAGCCACTGAAGTTATTTGAGTACAGACTTTAGAAACTTGATTCTAAGATGTTGTTACTTAGTGAACAACTTTAAAATATCTACACAGAGAGAGATTATTAATGAAATACTTACTAAACAAAAAACAGTTAATTTTTATTATTTTATTATTAAAATTTATTAAGCACACAGAGGCTACACAAACTTTTTGAGGATGGGAACTCTGTGTTTATATTATTTTCTGTTCAACTCTGAGTTCACTTTCAATCTATAATAAATACTGAATAATAGCAATAAACCTAAAGAAATAATGTATTATTCAAATGAAATGTCGTCAGGTTACTTGAGTTTCAATATATATTTTTAAAAATCAATGTAAATAAATAACAGATAAAATTCAGTCAGAAAATTAGTATTCCAGAAATATATTCATTTCCCAGATGGAGCAAGATGGAATATTTTTGTTGGTAATTACCCTTTGAATGGCAGTTTATTTGAATGTTTAAAGTAGTTCTATATCAAAATTTTAAAACGCTTTCATTTAAGAATACAAATTATTTGAAAGAAATTAGTGACTAGCTAGCAGCTGAGCTCAGTCCATTATTAGAGGTCTCTTTCACAATAGCATTAAGGTTTTTTTGATGCATTCAGGAAATGTAGATGCAGAAAGTCAACCTATGGATGCAGGAAATTTCTGGTAATAATCTGAATATATAGAAGATTTTATGCATTTCATGTTTGTTTTTCCTTGTACTTCATTTAATCTTCACAACAAAGTTATAAGGTAGGTAGGTCAGGTAGATTTTTATTCCCATTTTGATAGATTAAGAATAAACCTAAAAGGTAAATAATAATATGTATATATATTTATATATACACATGTATATATATAAAATGTATATGTATAATGTATAATACTATATACACTATATATGTGCCATATATAAATATATAGTACTATATGTTATATATGTATGTCATATAAATATGTATATAATATATAGGTATAATATATAATACATAATATAGATAACATAATACTCGGGGGGGGGAAGCGTATAATATATAGGTGGGGCAGTGGATAGAGTACCTGGTGTGGGGTCAGGAAGACTCATCAACCACTGGGATGATGGGTAAAACTACTTGTATTACCCAAGTTATAATTTTAAATATGACCTGAACAAACAATGAGTTCGCATGCATCTGGACTCCAAACAAGTGCATTGTACTGGTTTGAATCCTAGCCTCAGCTTCTTACTATGTAATATTAGGCAAATCTTTGGGTCTCAGTTTCCTCAATGTAAAATTAAATGGTAGGACTGGATGATCTCTAAAGTCCCTCCATCTCTAAATCCTGTGAAAAGTGCTTCTTGACTTTTTCAGTGGAAAAAAAAGTAATATTTGAATGTTAACATTTAGATATTCCTAGTTATAGATCTCGATGAATAAAAGTCTTATGTGTATAGAAAACTCTCCATAATTTAATCACATTATTAACCACTGTTGGTATTAATTCTGATTCTATGGTAGATTGGAGAGGGGAGATACTTAAGGCAGGCAGACCCACCAGTAGGTTATTGCAATAGTCCAGGTGATAAAGGCCTGTACCAGAGTTGTGGCAGTGTCAGAGGAAAGGGCCATATTTGAGAGATGTTGCAAAGTTGAAATCTATAGGCCTTAGCAACAGATTGGATATTAGAGGTGAGAGATAGTAAGGAATCCAGAATAATGTCTAGGTTGGAAGCCTGAGGGACTGGGAGAATGGTGTTGCCCTCTTCTTGTTGTTTGTCCTTCCTTCTTGAAGAGGACCATGACATTAAGAAGGTGGTGCATGATATGAATTTGATTTAAGTGAGAGAGGGCTGCACAGTCACCAGCCTCACTTTCTCCTCCAGAGCCGTCTGGAGGCAAGATATAGATCAGGATGACTGAAGATGGCCCCTGATGCACTGGGAGACCTTGGCCTTTTTAAGCTCACTTTTACTGAGGCAACACCCATTCAGTGATTAAGGCTAAAGTAAGAAATGAGCCAAAGAATGGCCTGTTTTACCTAATTAAAAAAAAATAAATCTGGGAGGGGAAGACCCTCAAGATTTCTGGCCAAAACAGAAACAACTACTATTTGTATTAACTCATCGCCATCTGGGCCCAATGACCATTAAGTGGGACTTAGACTGGGACCTATTGTTGGCCAATCAACGAGAGCCAGAGTGAATTGGGTTTAAGGCATGCTCTTTAAGAAAGAAATCTAGCCTGTAAAGCCCAAGATATCTTGCTAGGTTCAGCCATCAAAATTTACATTCCTTTGAGCAGAGAAGGTAAGGGTATTGTATTACCTGTATGAACAGAGAGAGTGGAGGGAGTGAAGGGAAGAAAAAAAGGAGGAAGGAAGGAAGGAAGGAAGGAAGGAAGGAAGGAAGGAAGGAGGGAGCAAGCTGCATTGCCCAACTAGAACTAGCCAGTTGGGTCCATAGTGGGCAGCTCAGACTACTCAGCGGTTGTTGTTTGTCCTTCATTCTCAAAAAGAACCTTGACATCAGGAAGGTGATGCCATGACTTGCAGGTGAGTTTGATTTAAAAGAGGAAGGGCTGTGCAAAGTCACCAGCCTCACTTTCTCTTCCAGAGCCTTTGGGGCCCAGGACAAGATATAGATCAGGACAACTGGAGATGGCCCAGGCTGTTCCCCTCTACAGAACAGAGAAGGTAGGAGGTAAGGAGAGTGTCTTTGATGATCTCATTAACTCCCATGGATTTAATTACCATCTCCATGCAGATAATTCTCAAATCTACCTATCCTCAAATCTACCAATCTCCAATATCACATCTCCAGCTGTCTTTGAAACATCTCAAACTGGTTGTCCAGTAGACATTAATTCTAATTAATTAACCATTATTAGTAACCAATTCTAATGTAACAAATTTGTATACAAAACAGTAATTCTTTAAATATATTTTTTTTCAAATGTGCATGGACTTGTCTTTCAGAGAATGGTATTAAATTCTAAAAGTGTTTATGAAGCATCAAATTATGAATGACACACTATTATAAACTCCTCAAAGAACAGGACTCATGTTCCTTTACAGCTAGAAAAGTGCTATGCCAGTTATAGAAATGCAATACTTATTTGTTGGGTGACTAATTTATTATATAAAGAATTATCTTCAATTTATCCCTGGACTAAAAGAATTTTTATCCATTAGCAGGGACCAAGTCCTACGTATTTTAAAATTGGATACTTAGAAATCTATTTGGTTTTCTCGAAGTACTTCTTTCTAAAATTCTGGGTCAGTATCACAAATGGGGTGTGGTGTGAAATTAGTACAATTGGAGAGGTAGATGAGATTCCTATTTTTATACTGTTTGTTTAAACTAAATTGCAACTGCATTTTTATGCTTTCATTTGAAAATCTGGATCATCTGTTCTACTAACTGAGAGGAGGAGAGGAAATCCATGGAAAAACTATATATTATGCTATATCATTTTGCTTCATTGTTGCTAGCTAAATCAGACAAAACTGAACAAAAATCACTTCAATGTGGTTACTTTTTAAGAATGATGATTTAAATTCCACAAGGTGGCAGCAGAGAAAACTCCATGTACAATAAAGTTCATAGAGTACTGAATGGCCAGGGATTGTGTATTTCTGGTTGAAACCATAAATACAGCTTTGGTTTCTAGCCAGGTTTTTCGTGCTCTTAATTTTGATAGCTTCTCAAAGAAATCTACTCTATTAGCAATACAGCTAAAGTAGCCTCAGGTCACCCAACCTAGAGACACTGGATGAATATTCCTGAGTAGGCATGTACATAAATGTGTAATATAAGAGCTAGACAGGACCTTAGATGACATGTAATCCAGTTCCTACATTTTACCTATGAGGAAAAGCCCGCTTCAGAATGTTAATTCATTGCCCAAGTTCACATAGCTAAACAGCAGCAGAGCTGGGACTAGAACTCAGATCTCCAGTTTCTTGGTCCAGGGGATTTTCCATGATAATTAAGTTCTAGTATATTGTCTATGGACAGCTAGGAGGAGCAGTAGATAAAGCATTGGGCTTGGAATCAGGAAGACTCATCTTTCATGAGTTCAAATATGGCCGTAGACACTTACTAGCTCTGTGACCCTGGTAAAGTCACTTAATCCTATTTGCCTTAGTTCTTCATTTGTAAAAACAAGCAAGAGAAGGAAATGGCAAGCTACTTCAGTATCTTTTCCAAGAAAACTCCAAAATGGGGTCACAAAGAGTTAGACATGGCTGAAAAAGAATTTAACAACAAATACTATCTATTATATAGTCTGGTTGGTTGTTGTCCTTCATTCTTAAAGAGGACTAAAATGACATCACTAGGTTAGGGTCAAGTTACGCTGTGTCTGACTGTGGCTGAGCAGACCTATATAAGCTCAGAATGTTCTACCAGCCTTTAGAGGTAATTCTGGACTCCTCACTCTCTCTCACCTCCCATATCCAATTTGTTGCCAATGCCTGTAGATTTCAACTTTGTAACATCTCTCAAATATGGCCCTTTCTCTCCTCTGATACCGCCACAACTCTGGTACAGGCCTTCATCACCTGGACTATTGCAGTAACCTACTGGTGGGTCTGCCTGCCTCAAGTTTCTCCTATCTCCAACTATCCATTCAACCACCAAAGTAATTTTCCATGTTATCCCCCTACTTCATAAACTCATGTGCTTCCCTATCACCTCTGGTATTAAATACAAATGCTCTATTTGGTATTCAAAAGCCATTCATAATCTAGGCCCCTCCTCCCTTTCCAGTTTTCTTATATCTCATTCCCCAGCACATACTCTTCAGTACAATGACACTGGCCTCCTGGCTATTGCACAAACAAGACACTACATTTTCTTGGCTCCAGAGTTTTTTCTGGCTATCACCATTGCCAGGAATACTGTCCCTCCTCATCTCTTCCTACTGACTAATCTGGCCTCCTCTAAGTCCCAACTAAAATCTTATCTTCTTCAGCAGGCATGCATAACCTGCGGCCTAGGGGGCACGCCAAACAATTTTGGGGGACCTGTGAAAAATGTAGAGGGTGTTTTCCACTTAGAACCTATGGACCACAGATTATGCAGGCCTGTTCTACAAGAAGCCTTTTCCTAACCCCTCTTAATTCTAGTGTCTCTTTTGTTTTGTTTCCTATTTATCCATTATGTAGATTATTTACACATATTTGTCTGATTGTCACCTCCTCCATTAGATTGTGAGCTCCTTGACGGCAGGGACTATCTTTTGCCTCTTCTTGTATCCCCAGATCTTAATACAGTGCCTGTCACAGATTGAGTACTTAATAAAAGTTTATGGTTTATTGTTGTTTATTGGTCCACTCTCTCTGATTCTAGCTAAATACACTGTCTGCTACTTGTCTAGGCTTTCTAACAACAT
This sequence comes from Phascolarctos cinereus, assembly GCF_003287225.1. Classification (NCBI taxonomy): domain Eukaryota; kingdom Metazoa; phylum Chordata; class Mammalia; order Diprotodontia; family Phascolarctidae; genus Phascolarctos; species Phascolarctos cinereus. Next base: position 228,484,140 of record NW_027556098.1, read on the forward strand.
CAATAAGATAAGGAAGAAGAAAAAAACTAATTTCCACATTTTCCCTCAGCCCTAGAGATCAAATCTAGAGCTGCTAGTGGATAGAATATTGGGGCTGAAGTAAGGAAGACTCATCTTTCTATATTCATATCTGGCCTCAGACACTTACTAGCTGGTGACCCTGGGCAAGTCACCTTAGTTTCTTTTTCTGTAAAATGAGCTGGAGAAAGAAGTGGCAAACCACTGCAGTATTTTTGCCAAGAAAACCCCAAATGGAGTCACAAAGAACTGTGTGTGACTGAACAACAAGACAAAAAGATCAAATCCTTCTCAGGGCTTAGCTGCAACTCTTGGACTCAAACTATTATTCTTTGACCATTAGGCTGGTTCACTACGTAACTAATCAACTCTAAACTGGCTTTCCATGTTATGGGTAGCCCAAGAGATGTGACTTGATCTTTTCAATAAGTTCTTTCCTGTATGGGGTTATATGCCTTTCATCTGCCACAAATCCTGTAATCCTCTCAAATTGATCCAGAACTTATTCACACCTAGTTTACACTTTGGATAGAATAATTGATTCAACCTATATGTCTGGGCCTTCTGTGATGATATTAATTGGTGGGGGCAGGAGGGAGTATGGAGCTCACTTCTTATATAATCAGCAGAGTTATTAACACCTAATAAGCTAGGTTGAAGACACAAATTGACCTTTCTTAAAATACAAATTAAACTATCAGGTTTCACAATCCTAGTAGCCAGTTTGACTTTGTTATAATCTCTTAAAACCATTATTCTTATTTTCTAAAAGAATAAGTTAATGTACAGCTTCAAATTAAAAAAAAACTCTGACATTTAAAGTGTACAAAACTTACTAAACATGATCTCATTTTAGCCTTACAACTCTGTGAGATAGATCTTATTATAACCATTTTAGAGAGAAGGAAAGGAGAGCTCAGAGAGATTGAATGACTTTTCCAAAGTCATGTAACTGACTATCAGAGGTGGGATCTGACTACAAAATCTTCTTGACCACCAGTCCAGTCCTCTGTCTGCTGTGCCGCTTCTGTTGGAGTGTATGGGATGTTCAGGAGGACTAACGCCTCTGGTGTGAGTGCTTGCCAAGCCCTTTTCAGGGCTGCTCATCCACCTTTGGTGTCCACCTGTCACCCAGCTCTCACCTGTGGTTCCACGAAGCTGTAGCATGCATGTGGCCTCACTCCTGTAAAATCACTCAGCAGACAGCTAAACCAGATTGAGGGTTACTGATAGGCCTCAAACCCGTTGGTGAGTTGGGGGAAGAGGTGTCTACCCCAAGCATGTGAAGACTTTCCCCTGCCAGAAATGGGTGGATGAGAACAATTTGTTCCTATGGCCATGAAGACAGCTGAAGCAGGAGCTGTGGAGTTGCTTAGAGCTTGATCAGATATCAAAGATGCCAAGGTCGTCCGCTGCATCCTGGGCTATCAACAGTCTTCTTGACTTTTGTCTTACCACTGGACTTCGATGACTCTGGGAAAGAGAGAGTAAAGCTGACAACTTTGTGCAACTTTGCTTCAATTAAACCCAACCTACACACAAGTCAAGACATCACCTTGTGATGTCACTGGTCCTCTTTGAAAAGGAAGGATAGGGGCCAGCTAGGTGGCACACTGGATAGAGCATGGGCCCTGGAGTCAGGAGGACCTGAGTCCAAATTCAGCCTTAGATACATGATACTTACTAGCTGTGTGACCTTGAGCAAGTAACATAACCCCAATTGCCTCACCAAAGGGAAAAAAAGGAAAGAAAAGGAAGGATGAACAACAAACATTGGGAAAACAATAAAATAAAAAAAAATTCATATTTACATGGCACTTTTAGGTTTACAAAGAACTTTTTTTTATAACATCACTATGTGAAATATTACCACGGGGGGGGAGGGGAGCTAGGTGGCACAGTGGATAGAGCACTGGCCTTGAAGTCAGGAGGACCTGAGTTCAAATCCAACCTCAGACCAAACACTTGACAGTTACTAGCTGTGTGACCCTGGGCAAGTCACTTAACACCAATTGCCTTTAAAAAAAAAAAGAAATATTACTACAGGATGAATAATATCCCCATTTTACAGAAGAAGAAAATGAGAAACAGAGATTAAGTGACTGGCCTTTAATCACACATTCAGTAAATATTGAGGTAGAATTTGAACCCAGGTTTACAGACACCAAAACTAGGATTCTATCTAGTATGCTGCCTTTAAAATAAATTTGCCCAATTGGCAATCAGAAACAATAGGAAAAAAATAGTTAGCATTTATATAGTGCTTTATGGGCAGCTAGGTGGCACAGGGGATAGAGTATAGAGGATAGACTCCTTTTCCTAAGTTCAAATCTGTCCTCAGATACTTACTAACTCCATGATCCTGGGTAAGTCATTTAACCCTGTTTTGCTTCAGTTTCCTCATCTGTAAAATGTGCTGGAGGAGGAAATGGCAAAGCACTCCAGTATCTTTGTCAAGAATGCCCCAAATGGGGTCACAAAGACTTGGACATGAGTGAAGTGACTGAAGAACAACAACATATGCAGACTTTAAGGTCTGCAAAGCATTTCACAAATGTTATCACATCTGAAACTCACAAAAACCCTGGGGGGGTGGGGAGTAGATGCTGTTATTATCCCCATTTCACAGATGAGGAAATTGTGGCAGATAGAGGTCAGGTCACTTGCCCATGGTCACTGAGCTAGTACATGTCTGAGGACAGATTTGAGCCCAAGTCTTCTGGACTACAGATCCAGTGCTATGTCCACTGAACCACCTAGCTGCCTTTAAGCAATATAATATGTCCACCCAATATAATGTGTCTCTCATTATATTTTAAGTATATTTGAAGGTTAAAAAAATCTTCTACTCTAAATCATCTGCTTGAAATACTTTGAAATTTTTGCCAAAGGCATCAACATAATATAATACTTCCTTAGTTGGTATCAGACAGCTGTTCCTAGATCTGGCTCTGTAACTACTAACTTGCTATGTGACCTTGGACAAGTCACCTTTCTAGTATCAGTTTTTCTCCTCTGCAAAAATAAATAATAAGGAAAAAGGAATCTAAATGAAAAGATAACCTAGAAAGTCATTTCTAGCTATAATAGCCTATCTAAAAGTGGTAAAGGACTTGGAGAAGTGTTTTAGGCTTCCCTCTAGCTTCCTTCCTGACCCCACTCACCCCAATCAATGAGAGATTTATGTTCTGAATGCTACATTGGCAGCCTTGAATTTTTTTTTTAATAAGCAAGAGGAGGATTCAATTCATAAATATTAGAATTTGTATAGAATAATTCAGGTTGTGATGGGGCAGGGATGCACAGGATGAGAAGGCACATGTAATCTGCAAGGCCGGTTTTGTGTCCCCAACTTTTAGCACAATGCCTGGCACATAGTTGGTGCTTAATAAATGCTAACTGACCGACTGACCAACTCTACTACATGTAATTAGAAGTTTAATCCTTATTCCCTGATAGCTTTTAAGTGTAATCAATCTTAACTTTAAAAAATTTAACATATAAAAAAAAAATTAATAAAAAATATTTACTTATTTATTTTAAGGGATCATACAAAAACTTGCAAAAGTGAATGAGAGCCCATTTTATAATTTTCTTAAATTCCCAGAAAAGGAGAACCTAAAACATTCCTTTTTAATACACTTCAATATTTAAAAACTCTTCTTGTCAATTAGACCACATTCATGTTGCTCTTCCATGCTCTTCTATAATCCAAACTATGCTGAGTGAGACTGCAGAATACAGTACTCAAACTGGAGTATATTTTTCTGAAATAAATCCAAATACCATGTTAAGCCGTTTCAGTGGACTGACTCAGCCATATAAAAAGAAAACCTGCTTTTTTCTTCAGCAACCCTGATTACTGAGTAATGACTAGAGTCTTCCCTAAACAAGGGCACTATGGCAACCAGACTGCCCAGAGGAAAAAGGGAGGGAAGGAAGATGTTACTTAGCAACAGGAACCTTTATGCAAGAGGTTTTCTTGTTTTTGTTTTTGTTTTTGTTTTCTGCTAAATTGCTAAAGAAAATTGCAAGCAGTTGGTAGGATTAGAAAATGTAATCAAAATAGAGGAAGTACAAGGATAATAGACTGAGAAGAAAAATTTAGGGATGTTGAGCAGAGGAATAGGAAATTACTGTAAAGGAAAAAATACATGATTTTTATCAGTAACATTTATTAAGTGTCTACTATGTGCCATGCAGTCTAAGTGCTCAGGATACAAAAAGAGGTAAAAGAGACCTCAAAGAGCTTACAATATAATGGGGGAAATAAGCAACAAATGTTGCTGTTATTTTAGTCATATAAGATGATTATTATTATTATTATTGTTATTATTTGGCTAGACAATTGGGGTTAATTGACTTGCCTAAGGTCACACAGCTAGTTAAGTGTCAAGAGTCTGAGGTCACATTTGAACTCAGATCCTCCTGACTCCAGGGCTAGTGCTCTATCCACTGCACCACGTAGCTGCCCCCATGTAGGATTATTCTTGACCCCATTTGAGATTTTCTTGGCAAAGATGCTAGGTTTGCCCTTTCCTTCTCTGAATCATTTTACAGGTGAAGAAACTGAAGCAAAAGAGTGACTTGCCCAGTCAGACAGCTATTAAGCAACTGAAGCCAGATCCTGACTCCAGGCCCAGCATTCCAAACAAGTATGTACAAACAAGCTATACATGGGGGAAGTAGGAAATAAATAAAAGAAGGAAGGCAGTAGAATTAAGAGGAGCTGGGAAAGGCATCTTGCAGAAGATGAGATTTTAAACATTTGTGTTTATTTTTTGCTAGGCAATGGGGTTAAGTGACTTGCCCAGAGTCACACAGCTAGTAAGTGTTATGTGTGTGAAGTTGGCTTTGAACTCAGGTCCTCTTGACTCCAAGGCCAGAGCTCTATCCACTGTGCCACCTAGCTGGCCCAGAAGATGGGATTTTAGTTGGGACTTGAAGAAATCTAGGGAAGCCAGGAGGCAGAGATGAAAAGAGAGAGAGAGAGAGAGAGAGAGAGAGAGAGAGAGAGAGAGAGAGCATTCCAGGCTTGGTGAACAGCCAGAGAAAAGGCCCAGAACCCAGAGATGGAGTACATATCAAAGATTGTTATTTCAAAGGAAAATCAGAGTAATTAAATATTTAGTAACATTCTTAAAAAAAAAAAAAAGAAAAGAAATGTGGTAGTATAGTTACCATGAAAAGAAAATGAACTTCAGAAATAAAGAACAAATTGATCTGTGATCAAAAGGAACAAAGAACATAATTTTAGCAAGGTCATTGACCAATGATCATCTAAATGAAAATCCCCACATTTTATACAATAAAGAAATAACTCCATACCTAAAGTCAGACCTGTTTAGAAGGTAGTTAAACCTGCTGCAGTTAGACCTATACCGAGAAAGAATTTTTTCAGTGCAGATTTTGCACTATAAATGACGAATAGGCTATCTTTGAAGGTCACTTTTCAAAAAGATCTTTCCTGTGGAATGGTCAATTCCTATAGGGTGAGGAATCACCCTTTCATTTGGAGTTTTTGAAAGTCCTTTGCCCTTATCCACAACAACAGTTAGCATTTACTGAGTCCATTAAATAGTATACTCAAGGATTGGATCTTGACCTGATATTCTGCAAATAAGCCAAACATCTTTTGATGATATTCTTTATTTAGTTTGATAATGCTTTTTTAAAAGCATGCATAGTCCATGTATACGGAAGAGCAAGGCTTCATTAATATAGGGGTGGCCTTTGTATGAGGACATATGAGAGAAGGGAAAAGTAATATCTGTTGTCTCCAAAGCTCACTCAGGCTTTCTGAGTTGTGGTGTCATGAAAATTTGGCAAGGAAAGTCTTGTTTTGATGTAGAAAATTCAGAAAATCCAAGAAAGCAGTTGATTTTTCTATAGATACTAAATCAAGGCCTTGCTGTCTCAGAAAAACATCTGCTGCCTCAAGCTCAATGGATTTTCCACAAATACTTCCCTATGCAATTCAGATCTAATTATTGTGGAGAGAACTAGAAAACTCCCCCCTCTCAGGATGTATACCCTCTACCTCTCCAGCCTCATTTCATACTTCTTCTCTTTATTAACCAGATTACTAGCTATTCTCCAAACTTGTCTCCATTTATTTATATAATAGAGATACTCTCTTACCCATATGGGTTTTTCAGAAACCTCATCTTCCTTTGGAGCAGCTATGTGATGCAGTGGATAGAGCACTAAGCTTGAATCATGAAAACCTGAGTTCAAATTTGGCCTCAGACACTTACTAGCTGTGTGACTCTAGACAAGTCACTTAACCCTGTTTGCCTCAGTTTATTCATTTGTAAAATGAGCTGGAGAAGGAAATGGCAGATCACTCCAGTATCTCTGCTAAGGCCCGAATGGGGGTCACAAAGAGTCAGACACAACTGAACTCCTCTGGAAGTCTTCCTGATCCTCCTCTACCCAATGCACTTTATACTCCTCTTCCAGTAGAATATAATCCCCATGAGGGCAGGAGAGTTTTATTTTTGTCTTCCATAGCTGTAGTCTATTTCCCTCCTGCTATGCTTTTGTTGCTCCTCCGGTAAATGTGTTTTCAATAGACAAGTCAGACCAACAAACCAGTCTGGTTAGAGCAAGTAAGAAAGGAGCAAGAGATAAGATTGAAAATATAAGTTGTGGTCAGATTGTGGAGGGCCTTTGATATCATTGTAGAGTATCTGAAATAGAAGAAGAAAAAAAGGGAGAAAAGTGGCAAAAATTCAAATGACTCTTAATTAAGGATGGTCAAGAAGGATGACACATTAAAAAAAAATTCATGTAGTTACAGCGCTTTATATAAATGCATGAGTGAATGAATGAATTAAAAAAAAAAGAATTTAACAAGTACTTACTATTTGCAAAGCACTATGTGAAGTATGAGACACGGATAGGAAAATAAACCTGAAATAGATTAGAAAAGTGAGATAGTCCGTGCTCCCAAGTAGCTCACTTTCTTTTTTTTTTAAATTTTATTAATTTATTTTGATTTATCAACAATCACTTCCATATGCTTTTGAGTTTTAAATTTTTCTCCCTCTTCCTCCCCACCATTCTCCCCAAGACGGTACACAATCTGATATAGGCTATACATTTACATTCCTATTAAACATAATTAAAACCAATAGGAGGAGCCGTCAGAAAGAGGAAACAAAACTCAACAGAAGAGAAAAAAAAATGATAGCGATGCAACTTCCATAGTTCTTTCTCTGGATGTGGATAGCATTTTCCATCACAAGGCCTCTGGAGATGTCTTAGATCCTTGTAATGCTGAGAAGGGTTAAGTTTATCAATATTAGTCATTGCACGACGTGGCTGTTATTGTATACAGACTTCTCTTGGTTCTGCTCACTTCACTCAGCATCAGACCATACAAGTCTTTCCAGGTTTTTCTGAAGTCAACCTGTTCATCATTTCTTATAGCACAATAGTGTTCCATTATATTCATATACCACAGCTTGCTCAGCCTTTCCCCAATTGATGGGCATCCTTGCAATTTCCAATTCTTTGCCACCACAAAAAGAGCTGCTATGAATATTTTTGTACATGTGGGTCCCTTTCCCACCTGTATGATCTCTTTGGGATATAGCCCTAGAAGTGCTATTGCTGGATCAAAGGGTATGCACATTTTTATAGCCCTTTGGGCATAGTTCCAAATTGTTCTCCAAAATGGTTGGATCATTTCACAACTCCACCAGCGATGCATTAGTGTTCCCATTTTCCCACATCTTCTCCATCATTTATCATTTTCCTGTTTTGTCATGTTGGCCAATCTGATAGGTGTGATGTGGTACCTCAGAGTTGTTTTAATTTGCATTTCTCTAATCAATAATGATTTAGAGCATTTTTTCATATGACTATAGATGGCTTTAATTTCTTCATCTGAGAACTGTCTGTTCATATCCTTTGACCATTTATCAATTGGGGAATGGCTTGTAGTCTTATAAATTTGTCTTAATTGTCTATATATTTTAGAAATGAGGCCCTTATCAGAGAGACTGGTTGTAAAAATTCTTTCCCAATTTTCTACCTTCCTTCTAATTTTAGTTGCATTGGCTTTGTTTGTGCAAAAACTTTTCAATTTAATGTAATCAAAATTATCCATTTTGCTTTTCATAATGCTCTCTATCTCCTGTTTGGTCATGAATTCTTCTGTTCTCCATAGATCTGATAGGTAAACTATTCCTTGTTCTCCCAGTTTGCTTATAGTATCAGCCTTTATGTCTAAGTCATGAACCCATTTTGACTTTATTTTGGTATTTGGTGTGAGATTTGGGTCTATGCCTAGTTTCTGCCATACTCTTTTCTAGTTTTCCCAGCAGTTTTTTTCAAAGAGTGGGTTCTTATCCCAGAAGCTGGGGTCTTTGACTACTGTGTCTTGCATATTTAGCCTATTCCACTGATCCACTACTCTATTTCTTAGCCAGTACCAAGCAGTTTTGATAATTGCTGCTTTATAATACAATTTAAGATCTGGAATAGCTAGGCCACCCTCCCCTGAATTTCTTTTCATTAATTCCTTTGATATTCTGGACCTTTTGTTCTTCCACATGAATCTTGTTATTATTTTTTCTAACTCTATAAAATAATTTTTTGGTAGTTAGATTGGTATGCACTGAATAAGTAAATTAGCTTAGGTAGTATTATCATTTTTATTATATTAGCTCGGCCTACTCATGAGCAACAGATGTTTTTCCAATTATTTAGATCTGATTTTATTTGTGTGAAAAGTATTTTGTAATTGTGTTCACAGATTTCCTGGGTTTGTTTCGGTAGGCAGACTCCTAAATATTTTATAATGTCTACAGTAAGTTTAAATGGAATTTCTCTTTCTATGTCTTGCTATTGGGCTTTGTTGGTAATATATAGAAATGCTGGTGATTTATGTGGGTTTATTTTATGGCCTGCAACTTTGCTAAAGTTGTTTATTATTTCAAGTAGTTTTTTACTTGATTCTCTAGGATTCTCTAAGTATATCATCATGTCATCTGCAAAGAGTGATAGCTTTGTTTCATCTTTGCCTATTCTAATACCTTTAATTTCTTTTTCTTCTCCTATTGCTAAAGCTAACGTTTCCAGTACAATATTGAATAACAGTGATGATAGTGGACATCCTTGTTTCAGCCCTGCTCTTATTGGAAATGCTTCTAGCCTGTCCCCATTACATATAATGCTTGCTGAAGGTTTTAGATAATCTGATGCTATTTATTATTTTAAGGAAGACTCCATTTATACCTATGCTTTCTAGTGTTTTTAATAGGAATGGGTGTTGTATTTGGTGTCAAAAGCTTTTTCTGTATTATTCTTGTGATAAGTTGCTGTAATCTATTTGCTAATATTTTGTTTAAAATTTTTGCATCTATATTCATTTGAGAAATTTGTCTATAATTTTCTTTCTCTGTTTTGACTCTTCCTGGTTTAGGTATGAGCACCACATTTGTATCATAAAAAGAATTTGGTAAGACTCCTTCTTTGCCTATTTTCCCAAATAGTCTATATAGTATTGGAATTAATTGTTCTTTAAATGTTTGATAGAATTCACATGTAAATCCATCTGGCCCTGGAGATTTTTACCTAGGGAGTTCATCAATGGCTTGTTCAATTTCTTTTTCTGAGATGGGGTTATTTAAGTATTTTGCTTCCGCTTCTGTTAATCTGGGCAATTTATATTTTTGTAAATATGTATTCATTTCACTAAGATTGTCAAATTTATTGGCATATAGTTGGGCAAAATAATTCCTAATTATTGTTTTAATTTCCTCTTCCTTGGTGGTAGCTTCACCCTTTTCATTCTTGGTACTAGTAATTTGGTCTTCTTCTTTCTTTTTTTTAATTAAATTAACCAAAGGTTTATCTATTTTATTGATTTTTTTATAAAACCAGCTCTTAGTTTTATTTATTAGTTCAATAGTTTTCTTAATTTCAGTTTTCTTAATTTTTCCTTTGGTTTTCAATATTACTAATTTAGTGTTTAGTTGAGGATTTTTAATTTGTTCTTTTTCTAGTTTTTTTTAGTTGTATGACAAATTCATTGATCTCATCTTTTTCTATTTTATTTATATAAGCATTTAGAGATATAAAACTTCCCCTAAGAACTGCTTTCGCTGTATCCCATAAGTTTTGATATGTTGTCTCATTATTGTCATTCTCTTGAATGAAATTATTGATTGTTTCTATGATTTGTTGTTTGACCCAATCATTTTTTATGATTAGATTTATTTAGTTTCCAATTATTTTTTAGTCTATGTTTTTATATATTTTTTACATATTACATATAATTTTTATTGCATCATGATCTGAAAAGGATGCATTTAATATTTCTGCCTTTCTGCATTGAATTGTGAAGTTTTTATGCCCCTAGTACATGGTCAGTTTTTGTGTATGTGCCATGTACTTCTGAGAAAAAAATATATTCCTTTCTATCCCCATTCAGTTTTCTCCAGAGGTCTATCATACCTAACTTTTCTAATGTTCTATTCACATCCTTTACTTCTTTCTTGTTTAATTTGTGGTTAGATTTATCTAGTACAGAGAGGGGGAGGTTGAGGTCCTCCACTAGTATAGTTTTGCTGTTTATTTCTTCCTGTAACTCTCTGAACTTCTCCTCTAAGAATTTGGATGCTATACCATTTGGTGCATATATGTTTAGGAATGATACTATTTCATTGTCTATGGTGCCTTTAGCAGGATGTAGTTTCCTTCCTTATCTCTTTTGATTAGATCTATTTTTGCTTTTGCTTTGTCTGAGATAAGGATTGTTACCCCTGCTTCTTTTACTTCAGCTGAAGCATAATATATTCTGCTCTAGCCTTTTACCTTTACCCTGTATGTGTCACTCTTTTTCAAATGTGTTTCCTGTAAGCAACATATTGTAGGATTATGGGTTCTAATCCATTCTGCTATCCCTTCCCTTTTTTTATGGGAGAGTTCATCCCCTTCACATTCACAGTTATGATTACTATCTGTGTCTTTTTCTCCATCCTTTTTACCCCCTGTTTATGCTTTTCTTTCTCCTTTCTCCTTTTCCCCCTCCCACTAGTGTTTTGCTTTTGACCACCACCTCCTTCAGCCCCTCCTCCCTTCTATTATCCCTTTCCCTTTTCTTCCCCTTTACCCTTACTGCTTCTTCTCTCCCTTCTATCCCCCCTCCCTTTTCTTTCCCCTTTTCCCTCCTACTGCCATTTTCTAAGATCAGATTAATCCACTTATTTGGATCCATTTAACCCACTTGATTCGATTTTTTTTATCATTACATCAAAGTCAACTAATATCCACCCTCTTTATGTATACTCCTTTAACATGGTGTTATAAGAATGCAATTCTCAAGAGTTGCAAATGTCATCTTCCCTTGTAGGGATGTAAACAGTCCACCCTTATTAATAACATTTTGTATCTTTCTGTCCCATTTACCTTTTTATGTCTTTCTTGAGTCTCATACTTGAAGATCAAATTTTTTGTTGAGCTCTGGTCTTTTTATCAGGAAGGTTTGGAAGTCCCCTATTTTGTTGAATATCCATCTCCTCCCCTTGAAAAGTCATGCTCATTTTATCTGGGTAGTTGATCCTTGGCTGCAATCCAAGCTCCTTTGCCTTTTGGAATATCATGTTCCATGCCCTGAGGTCTTTTAATGTAGAAGCTGCAAGGTCCTGTGTAATCCTTACTGTGGTTCCATGATATTTAAATTGTTTCTTTCTGGCTGCTTGCAGCACTTTCTCTTTCATCTGGTAATTTTGGAATTTTGCTATCATATTCCTTGGTGTTGTCAGTTTTGGATCTTTTTCAGGTGGTGAGCGGTATATTCTTTCTATGGTTATTTTACCTTCTGGTTCTAGGACTTCCAGGCAGTTTTCCTTTAAGATTTCCTGAAATCCAGGCTCTTTTTTACATCATGATTTTCAGGTAGTCCAATAATTTTTAAATTGTCTTTCCTGAATCGATTTTCCAGGTCAATTGTTTTACCAATGAGGTATTTTACGTTTTCATCTATTTTTCATTTTTTTGTTTCTTTTTGACTGATTCTTGCTCTCTCATAGAGTCATTAGTTTCCATTTGTCCAATTCTACTTTTTAACAGATTGTTTTCTTCTGTTAGTTTTTGTACTTCCTTCTTCAAATGGTCAATTGTGTTTTTTAGGGACTTGTTTTCTTCAGTGTACTTTTTTTCCAATTGGCCAATTGTATTTTTTAAGGACTCTTCTACCTGTCTCATTTGACTTTTAAAATCCTTCTTGAGCTCTTTTAAGAAGGCTTTTTGGGCTTCAGACCAATTCATATTCCCTTTTCATGTTGCAGATGTGGGTTTGTTGACAATGTTGTCCTCTTCAGAATTTCTGTCTTGATCTTCAATCTTCTCATAATATGAATCTATGGTATGTTTCTTTTTACTCATGGTGTTTCTTTATTCCCTGGCCTTTAAAGAGATTGAACCCCTCCAGCTGGGGAACAGAGGGCACTGACCCAAGCTTCTTGTGTTGAGAGCCTAGGTCTTGGTCACTGGCTGTGTGCTGGGGCCTCTTATGTTAGCAATTGGAGGCTGTAGGGTTTTGGCAGCTTACCTGGTGTTGGGCTGGAATTGGCAAGGCTGGAACTTTCAGGCAATTCTAGGTTGCCTGCTTTTCCTTTCCTTTAGGTTTCTCAGCTCCTTTTAGATGCGTGCTGCAGGGTGTTTATCTGCCTGGGGCCCCTTGTAATGCTGCCTCCCTTATTTCTGCTAATGCACTGGGAGATTCCTTTGCAGTAGAGTGCCGAGGCACCTGGTGGTTTTCTGAGCTGTTTTCCACTGGTTCCCCCACCCTCATTGAGGCATTCAGAGGTCCAGGTGTTGGTGTTTGCCTGCTCTACCACCTGGGCTTCAGGATCTCTTCCTGGGGTTCTGATAGCTTACCAGGTATTGGGTTGGAATCAGCAAGGCTGGGGCTTTATGAAGACTTTAGGTTGCTTTCCTTGGCTTCTTTCAGATGGATGCTGCAGGGTGCTTATCTGCCTGGGGCCATTTGTAGTGCTGCTTCCCTTATTTTTGCTGAGGCACTGGGAGACCCATTTGCTGGGGTGCTGCTGCTGCTCCCCTCTTTCTTCTAGTTCAGTTGTTCCAGGGTTTTTTTCTGTGGTGATATTTTCTGGGTTTTCAGAGGTTGATAGGGGAGAGTGAGAGCAACTACCTTTTTACTCTGCCATCTTGGCTCCCGGAAGTGGAACTTGCTCACATTCTGATGCAGAGACCACACAAATAGAAGGTTTCAGCTGTGAATCAAATAGAAAGGTCTAGCGATCCTTTAGAGTGCAGTGGAAAAACATGATAATGTCTCACTTTTAATTTACATTATAAAGTCACAATTAATTCCAATACCAAAATCATATCAGTTTATGGTAAACTAGTTAAACAGTGCCAAGGACTTTGGTGGCAAGAAATTTCTTTTCTGGGCCTTCAGTAGTTGTGGCTGCAGCACCTAATAACTCTTAGTTGCTAGGTTGCATCTCCAGGAGAGTTCTTACTGGGATGGTGACTTCAGGGTTTGGTTTCAAAGCAGGGCAATATGGTGGTAGGGGGTAGCACCGCCACTCCCATAGCCCTTGGACCTACCTGTCTATCAGTGGCATTTGCTGGTAGTGGTGGTGATGGTAAGTCCTTTTTCCAAACTTTGAAATTGTAAAGTGCTACATAAACGTTATCTAGGATTATTTTAAGAAAATTATTTTTCTTAACCTTATCCACACCTGGCAACAGTACCACAGCAAATCTTAATAGAGAATTCTCTGTCCCTTGTCAATCCCTGAACAATAACAGAAAAAGAAAGGGCTTAAAAGTCCATAAATTGGATAACTAATAGCTGAATAACTGGAAAATAGTTATATTTACAATACAGGATTAATATGCCAGATTCTAGTTTAGTAGCATTCTGCTGCTGGACAGGCTATCTGGATACAAAACACGCTCCAAACCAATGTGTTAACTGTGATGTTTGTCATGAGAATAAGTATGGTAGTAATTCTAGTTACCTACTCAAAGAAAAAATCTACACGTTATTTGTATTAATCAAAATTTGCTGTAGTTTTCTTTGAACAAGTTGTTATTGCCTAAATTGGCTATATAATTTCAAAGAGTGATTTTTACCTAGTGGTCATATGTCATCAGTCATAATAGCTGCAAGCTATTCTGTTCTTAAATGTGGGAAGCTCTTCAGAGAATAAAAGGTCAGTTAACAGCAGTATCCTATGACTGCCTTCTCTTTCCCTCTATTGGTATTTAAAAGAACAAAATGTTTGTGGTGGTGGCCTTTGAAACATATTAAGAATGAAATTCTCCTTCTGGGCTTTAAGAATAGGTAAAGTTTGAAAGGGAAAACTCAATCAGCAGGATTTGCTTTCTCTACCTCAAAGATACAGCTGAAGAGACTTGAAAAGGAAACAAACTTCTTACATAAAAGAAAAGATGAAAATGAAAGTGATTAGAAGAAAACATTGTGAAGGAGATAGGAAACTGAAACCAAATTGAAACTAGAAGATAAAATAGAAAATGCAGAAAATCAGTAAAATAGACAAAAATAAAAATTTGAGAGATTGTAAGATAATGATGGTAGGGAGAACTAGGCATTCCCAAAAGGTGATATACCACAACCATGGGAAACTTCTAAAAGAAGACAGCACCCTTATTTTTCCTATACTCCATATACATACATCCTAACCCTAGCTTTCTCTCCACCTAGCAGAGTGACATAGTCTTTAGGTAGTCAGTAAGTGACTCTTGGTTAGCCAGGTGACTAGAGTGCCATGGATAGAGTCCCCTCCTGAGTCAAGAAGACTCATCTTCCTGAGTTCAAATCTGGCCTCAGACACTTACTTGCATGTATCCTGGGCAAGTCACTTAACCCTGTTTGCTTTAGTTTCCTTATCTGTAAAAATGAGCTGGAGAAGAATATGGCAAACCACTCCAGTATCTTTGACAAGAGAACCCCAAATGAGGTCATGAAGAGTCGGACACAAATGAAACAACTGAACAATAACAACAATAAAGTGAATCTTATGTTCTGTGTGTGGGTGTACTCTAGGGTTCTGTCCTGGTCCCTCTTCCTGCATCCCTTTATCACTGTCAGTGTTCTTATCATCTTCCATGGGTTTAATTATCATCTCCACGCAGTTACCTCCCATGTCTACTTCATGATGTAGCCCCATCTCTCTAATGAGCTCCAGTACTACATTATTAGCTGCCTACTAGACATCTCCAACTGCATGAACCATAAGCAAATCAAACTGAACTTGTCCAAAACAGAGTTTATTATCTGTCCCCCTAAATACTTCTTCCTAACTAGCTTTTTCTGTCAAGGGCTCCATCATCCTTCCAGTCACCTAGGTTCATACAGAGTCTTAGGGTCGGGCGCCATTCTTCCCTTGACCTCACTTCCCATATCCAAACATTTGCTAAGCTGTGTTGATCCTAGCTCTATTGCATCTCTTCCCTAAATCCCCTTCTTTGCATTCCTGTTGCCGCTCTAGTTCAGGTCTCCATCTCTTCTTGTGCAGAGTCCTTGCAGTAGCCTCCTACTTAATCTCCCTGTTGCTAGTCTCCTCTACTCCAGCCTTTATAGAGCTGCCAAAGTAATGTTCCTAAAGCACAAGTTGCCCTCCTGCTCAATAAACTTCACCAACTCCCTGTTGCCTCTGAAAGAATACAAGCTCTTCTCCTTGGCATTTAAAGCCCTTCAAAATCTGCTTCTCATCTATTTTTCTAGATTTATCCCACATTTGTCTTCTTCATCTGCTTTACATTGAAGCCAAGATGGCCTACTTCCTCGTAAATGAATAGGATGGTCCTTATGTGGGCCTTAGCACAGGTTGACCCCGTACTTCTCTCCCTGCTCACCTTTGCCTTTTGGAACCCCCTAGAATAGACTCATTCAAGACTGCTCAAATATCACCTCCTACATGAAGCTTCTTCTGATCCCCCCAATTGTTAGCACTCCCAAACCCCCACCCAAAATTACTTTGTATATGTGATAATTGCTGAGATCTATGTATACACTTGGTGGTTCTGCAGTAAAAATGACATGCTACACCTAAGTTGTTGCTCTGCTTTCTGCAATCTGCAGATAAGTTGGTTAAGTAAATTAATTATCCATCAAGAGAATATAGTTTATAGTTTGTCTACGAGGTAGTACTACACTTAAGTCACCTACCGTTTGGTTTTCTCTTCTCAGAAAGCATCCAGTACATCTCTGTGAGCTCTCAGTGCCTGTAGTATCTCCACTACTCATTTGACAGTGCTCAACTGCAAACTCTTAGACTATGGCCCCCTCCTATCACAGGCACAGCTGGGAAAGGTTTAATTGCCCTTACTAGTTGGATTCAGAATTCAGCCTAGGGGGGAAAAAAAGGAAATATCACTCTGAAATGTGATTTGTTTGTTTGTTTGGTTTTTTTTTTGTTGTTGTTATTTTTGCTTTTTGGTGAGGCAGTTGGGTTTAAGTGACTTGCCCAGGGTCACACAGCTAGTTAAGTGTCAAGTGTCTGAGGCCAGATGTGAACTCAGGTCCTCCTGACTCTAAGGCTAGAGCTCTATGCATTGTGCCACCTAGCTGCCCCTCACTCTGAGATGTGAAAAAAAAATTATAAAAATCTTGATTTGGCTCACTCACACCATGTATTTGGGAAACCTGCTTTCAACCAAACTCATTCATAAGACTCAGATGGTTGACTTGTTAGTGGTCACATAATTTATTAAAACTGAGTAAAAAAGATAACTGTATAAGAACTGTCACAGCCAAACTGATAGATGATAATAAATATGTAAAAGATGATAGATAATAGATAGATAGATAGATAGATAGATAGATAGAAAGAATTACTTCTCTGAATATTTTTCTCACAGTGGATTATGTGAAGCAAGAAAGTTCAGATAAAGAACAGAGAAACCACACAGATATAGTAGCAAACAAAACTTTATGTCTACGCCAAGTGGAGGAAGAAAATGGGTATCAATAGGGAAAAGTCTAGGCGTGTAGCTCTCATCACCCCTGGTCCCAAGATGAGGGCAGTATAAAGTGGAATGTCTTCTGGATGGAACCGTGTGATGATTTTCACACTCTAGTTAAAGGCTCAGAGACGTTCAGGGCTCAAACATATGCAGAGTTTTAGCCAAAGAACAAACTGGCATCAACAGGAGACTGCTCTGTGATCCATAAGACAAAACAGTAATATAGCTGGAACCAACAAAATTGTGGCATTTTCTACATTGACCAATAAAGAGTGAGAAATGAGGGTCAGGGATGTAGTGAACTTAACTCTTAATTCTGTCAGTCTGTCAAGAGTTTGGAGGGTAGAGTGTTGAGAGTTGCCACAGAGGTAATGCTCAGTCTTATTATCCTTTGCATACATGCGTCCTTGGGGGCTGGGGCCATACTTATCAAATCAGTTTTCACTGTTCAATAGATTTTAACTTGCTTAAGAATAGAGACTGTTTTCATTCTTGTCTTTCCATTCCTAGCACCTAGCATAGTACCTAGAACATAGCAGGCATTTAATAAATTCTCATCAAATTGAATTAAATGACATTACTGTTTTATTTGTTCATAAATGCTAATAAAATATGTAAAAGCTGAAATGACTAATCAACTATCAAAAACCATTATATCCCAACCTGAATCCAGAAACCTGCTTAGTCAGCCTAAATCAATTTACAAATGCAACACAAGGTCAACCTTTGAACCTTTGATTTTTGACTCTCCCAACAGGACAGATATGCTCTTGAAATAAACAATCAATCCAGAATTTGATCAGTGACTCCATTCCATTGCCCTTTATTCTCATACTCAATGAAAACGTTGGTACGAAAGGGATACTACTGTAATTTAAACTAGATTTGTTTCCTGGACTTCACTTCACTCCTCCACTTCAATCCAAAGCAACCTAGCCAGGGTACATATAATAAAGATTGTAACAGAAATCAACAATTTGTAATTATTTTGGAAGAGAGAAGATCACTTGACACAGTCTGACTGAAAGCATGAATTCTGAGACACCTGGTTACTAAGGCAACGTAATGTGCTAAATATCAAAGGGCAGATATACTGGATTATATGAAGACACACAAGGGGATGGGAGTAGATCAGTTGCAGCAATCAGACCACAGATTCAGTTCAAATCAACAAAGTTATTGACTCCCTATGTAGTGTCCAGCATCAATGCTAGATGTCCCGTAGGGATTCTGGGGCTTTGCTTTGGAATCAGGCATTTGAAATGTCACTGACAACACTTCTCTAAGAGAGAAGGCTGGGAAAGAGCTAATGGCAGAATAGTCAGAACCAGGATGGGCCACTCCTTCAGGGTCTAATACTAATGCTAACCCTAACTATTATTCTGCATATTCTGTCCCCCTCTTCCCCCCAAAAAAAAGGCATCCAAGAAGCCTATGGATGGAAAGGGCAAATTCTTATTGGCCCACAAAGAAAGGGATACATCTCAGAACACTATGGAGGGCAAGGTGCAGTGGTGAAGCCTGAGCCTAACTCCAGGCAGAGTAAGGCTTGGGAAGAGAGGGAGACCTTCAGTCTCTACCTTCCTGGTGACACTTCTGTGTCTCCTATCCTGGGAACCTTTTTCTTTACCTTTAAGATTTTCCCTTCCAAACCTCTCAAACTTTCCTGTTTTTAGGAGAAGATGGGGGTAGGGAACGGGATGGTGAACTTGGAAACAGAGTCAACTGCTCATCCTAAATCACGAGACCAAGGACCACTACTCTGGAAGGTCTGATGTCCCTGAGGGAAGCCAGATCTACAAAGCTCTGTGCCAAAAAGAGCTAGGAAAACTGATGTTCCTACTCTGAGACCAACTCTGTTTCCTAGCGGTCTTGAAGTTCCCCCTTCCAGCTCCGTAATGTGAGATTTTAGCTGTATTTGATTCCCCCTCATCTCAGTTTCATTTTTAGTAAAGCTGAATAAACTTCCTCTGTGAATTTCTCTATTTAGGGGGTCTCAGGTTCTTCCTCTATAAAACTAAATTGTATCAGAAAATTTCCAGTTTTTTCCAGATATAAGCAGTCCTCATTCAGCCCTCCCCTTTCAGTCTCTATTTGTTTAATATAAAGGTCACCACTGTCCTCTAAGTAATAGCTTCATTGATCTTAGCACCTAGTTATTGAGCACAGTTAAAGTAGACAGCTACCAAATAGCCTGCTTCCCTGGCTAGGGACAGGAGTGGAAAACCTCCCCAGGAAGGGCCTTCTGGCATCCCACAGTCTTTCCTCTTTCCTTTCATGAATCAATATGTGTGTCTGTCCTCTGACAATCTGATGGAACCTTTCATGTTGTTTGTCTCAGGTTTAAAAATTCCCAGCCCTGACTCTTCCTGGAACACTGTTATAGGTGATATAGGAATACAGAAAGGAAGGGGAGGGAGAACTACATAAAATGACTCCTATTCCCAAGATGGTGGGGGGCAGGGAGGGACGATAAAAAGGGAGAAGTGGGTAGATACAAGACTTAAATACATGACAATTAGAGGACAAGACAAGGTAATATTTAATAAAATACTAAAGTAAATTTTAGTTGTTCAGTCATGCCACACTCTTCATGACCCCATTTGGGGTTTTCTTGGCAAAGATATTGCAGTGATTTGCCATTTTTTTCCTCCTGCTCATTTTCCCTATGGGAAACTAAGGCAGACAGGGTTAAGTGACTTGCTTGCCCAGGGTCACACAGCTAGTAAATGTCTGAGGCCAGATTGGAACTCATGAAGATGAGTCTTCCCAACTCCAGGCCCAGCACTCTATCCACTGTGCCACCTAGTTGCCCTACCAAAAGGAATACATCTAATTAAATGCCAAATAAAAAAAAAAAAAGGAAACAAGAAGTGCTAATTCCTGTCTTTGTTTTAGATTGTTCTCCTCTCTCCTAATGTAAACCTACTTATCTTTTCAGGACCAGCTCAAGACTCACTTATTTCATAGACCTGAATGAGACCTTTGACCTTTGACACAAAGATAAGGGAATGGCTGAGACAGTACTATGAAAAATACAATTTTCACAAAGAAGCAACAGGGTAGAGTGATGAATCCAAGTTTGGAAGGCTTGGGTTCAGCCGCCAACTCTTCTGCTTACAAGCTGTATGACTTTGGTCAAGTCACACACTGTATCTAGACCTCAGTTTCCTCCTATGTAAAATGAGAAAGTTGGACTAGTTGATCTTTGAGGTCTCTCCCACTTTTAAATTGTGCCAACAATTTAAATTGTGCTCTGATCTAATAGCAAAGTACCCTGACAGCAAAATCCCTCTGATGTTCTTCTTGCCCAAGGCCTTGTACAGTTTGGCAATATGATCTGGCACACACAAAATCCCTCAAGGGAAGATTTACAGTGCAGAAGAAATGCATTCACTCACTGAGAGGGCAAGACACATAGATGCACCCAACCTCTATCACAGTTCTAACGTTAAGGAACTACAGTTGGTCCCAAGAGAATTGAGGACTGTTCCCACTTTCCTTTTTCCACTAAAGGGGTCCTTTCACTAGTCCAGACCAGGTTTAACCCCAATGGGCCATCTTCAGTATTTTGCCACTGGACTCAGATGGCTCTGGAGGAAAGAGTGTGATTGGTGACTTTGCACAGCCCTGCCTCACTTAAATCCAATTCACTTGCAAGATTTCACTTTCCTGATGTCATTGGTCCTCTTCAAGAATGAAGGATAAACAATAGCAGCCCTAGGGGAAACCCAAGCTCTAAAGAGAAGTTAGGTTTCCCTTTCTCATGTGCTTTGGCTAATTAAACCCCCACTTCAGAGCCCTGGGGAAAACTTGTTTCAAACTTAGGTGCTGAATCATATGTAAGTCTCCCCAGAAGAGACAAGTGGAAAAGCTATTCAGTGTACGGAACCAGTATTTATTTCCTATACACAAAAGAAAAGCAAAAGAACACAGAAGACCCACAGAGTACAATGATGAAAAGACTTAAAATAGGATTTAAGTAACTTAACTAATAACCATAGTCATAATCTTTCTGAAATATAAATCATTCTGTGGCCTCACTGAATAGGCATTCTACATTTCGCCTAGTCTTTGTACCATCTAAAGAAGGTCCATATCTTCTGATAAAACAAGTCATGCTTGGGGTAGGCCTCTTGTTGGTAGTTATCTTCTCCACAATCCTTGGAGCAGTTGTTGGAGACTCTTCTTGCTACCAGTCAGTTCCAGTCAAAAAGACCTAGAACATTTGGACCTCTTGAACTTAAAATGGTGCCTCCAAGCTTGGACATGGCCACTTGAAGCTTTTATAGGCTGTACATGTGCATTAGATACCATGTGCTTACAGCTTCCTGGCAGCCAGAGTGAGATATAAGACAAACTCACCCTCTAACACCCTGCCCCCCCTGAAGCACCTTCAAATTGTGCTGGCAAGATCTGTATCTGGAAGAGAAAAGAGCACTGAGGGTGAAGTCACTTCCTTGTAAATATTTATTGAGTCTTTAGCTCAGTGGCCAATGAGGGGATCTGGTTGTCATTATAGTACAGGTAGAAGGGCCTGTGGGAATGGTAAGCAGTAGCTGTAGCCAATATCCCTCCTGAGTATATCAGCCTCTCTACCCCTGGAGCTATCTACAGCCAGACCATGGAGAAGTAAGATGTTTAGAAACTAGCCTTCATCCTACTGGCTGTGTAGAACCTCTTGGTGGGGTGGGGAAGGGCGGTGGGAAAGTGGTGGGGCAATTGGAGGGGGTGGAGAAGGGAGGGGCAGGGTGGGGAGAGTATGCTGAACTGCCTTTAGTCTTTGACCCTTCCAATATGTCCTACATATTTCAGGCCAATGACTTCAAATATTGCAATAATTTTCAAGAAAGTTTTAGATTTATAGGCATGGATATTTCCTCCAGCAAAGCACATGGCAACTCTTCTTTAGTGAATGGGTTTTTAAGAGTTAATGTGGCTGAAAATGTCATCATTCTGTGGCCAGCCATGTGATTAGCCTCTCACTTGGCTGGTACTTACCCAACAGACATACAGTAGTCTATTACCAGGCCCATATTTGAAGCCTTTCCAGCTTGGTATCTTTTGAGAACCTTTGTTCAGAGTCTGTCACAGTCAATAAACATTTCTTAAGCACCTACTATGTACCAGACACTGTATTAAGTGCTGGGACTACAAAGACAAGCATAAGATGATCCCTTGCCCTAAAGAAGCTCACAATCCAAGAGAGAGACAACATGTAAAAAGAAGGTGAAAATTGAGGTTGAAGAGAACCTGCTCAGTGACACGGTCCTGCTGGAAAATTAGCTGAGGAGATGTGAATTATACAGTTGAATTCGTCTTGCAGAATGGAGATCAAGAAAGCAGGCTGGGAAACAATTACCTTCATGACATGTGGCTTCATTGACAAAGTTTCAGTGGCATCATAGCTAGATTAACTTTCCTCACATACCACTTTCATTATGTTATCCACCCACTTGAAACCTTCAGTGGTTCTCACTGCCTAAAGGATAAAATCCAAACTCCTTATTCTGATGTTGTGATAGTTAAAATCTTCCACAATCTAGTTTAATCTTTCCAGTCTTAAGTTCTGTAATTCCTCAATATGAATAGCCTTCTTCAATGAGTAGGTCTACTCAATATTCCTGAAATATATCCTTGCAATCTCCCTCCTAGGATTCTCACTCACTTAGAGCAAGAGTTCTAAGGTATAGTCTATGAATTAAAAAAAATATATATCTTGATAATTGCATTTCAATAAAATTGGTTTACTTCTTTGCTGTTGTTGTTTAGTCGTGTCTAACTCTTTGTTACCCCATTTGGGGTTTTTTTTGGCAAAGGTACTGGAGTGGTTTTCCATTTCTTTCTCTGAGTCATTTTACAGGTAAGGAAACTGAGGCAAACAGGGTTAAGTGACTTGCCCAGGGTCACACAGCTAGTTAAGTGTCTGTGGTCAGATTTAAATTCAGGTCTTCCTGAGTCCAGGCCTGGTGCTCTATCCACTGTGCCACCCAGCTGCCCAGTTTACTTCATAATCTTATGTATTTTATGTTATATATTTAAAAACACTATTTGAGAGGAGATTTATAGGCTTCAGATGGCCAAAGAGAGCTGACCAAAAAAAAAAAAACTCTTAAAGATCTATGTCTTCTCTCTCTACCAATGTAAATGCTATCCACCCTGGCATATTCAAGATAGACTCCACTCCTTCAGTGAAACTTCCTCTGACCATCCTAAGATTCTTCTCTGTCTCTTCTCACAACTAATATCATATTTATTTCATATTAGATTCATTTGACACATGATTTAATACTTACTATTGCTTGTTCCCTTTTTATAGTTTCCTAATTAAGTAGTTATCCTCAAGAACAGGGATTATGTTTTATATATTTCTGTGAGCCCCTCTTGATTCTTAACATAGTACTTTACTCAGTATACACTGAGTATGAACTATTTATTGACTGATGTCCTTCTTCTCATCACTCTATATAGTTCCTGAGTGGCGATTTGATATGGATCTCCAACCTCAGAATACCCCTTCCTGTGAAACTGAACTTTGTGATTCTAATTATGATAGTTGCAGTGACCCTGGGTAAGTCACTTCATTCCCTTTGCCTCAGTTACTCATCATAAAATGAGTTGTAGAAGGAAATGGCAAACTACTCCAGTATCTCTGCCAAGAAAACCCCAAATAGGGTCACAGGGAGTTGGACAGGACTGAAATGACACAACAACAATGCTATCAGAAATAATTAGGGATATTTGCAGGTCTTGGTTAGTAGCAGCTTTAAGAACTTATTTTCATGTGGGTTTTATATTGTAATGTAGCTGCCATTTTCTTGATGTGGGTGTCTTTTTTCCCTTATGACATAGACAAATGTTGATGTTTACTACAAGTTGCTACATTAGTTGCTAATTAAGTTGCTAGTTGCTTCAGCCAAAATTTGTTGTATTGAATCCAAGAAAAGAATGGCAGCTTTATCAAAAATAAAATTTAAAAAAAGAAAAGTTGTATATTAAAGAGAACTGGGAACCTACATGCTAGGAGACAGGAATCCTTCCCACTTGGATTCCTGATAAACATAAAACAACTTTACCCTTGTTAGGTCTGTGCTTGAAAGTCCCTATGCAAATGAAGGGGGAGAAACACCCTATTTTTGTCTGCAAGGTTCTAGGGAAAGCTATGCAAATAGGCTTTTGGTACAATGGAAAAGGCCAGCTGGGTGGTGCAGTCAGTGGAGGTGGATCTGAAGTCAGGAAGGCTTATTTTACTGAGTTCAATCCTGACACGAGCTGTGTGACCCTGGGCAAGTCACTTAACCCTGTTTGCCTCAGTTTCCTCATCTGTAAAATGAGCTGGAGAAGGAAATGACAAACCACTCCAGTACCTTTGCCTAGAAAACCCCAAATAGGGTCATGAACAGTAGGACAGGACTGAAAGAATTGAACACCAACAAGACAATGAAAAGAGCACTGATCTGGAGTCAAAGTATGGGGTTTCAAGTCCTACTTTGAACTGCTTAAATGACTTAAGTCATTAAACCTTCATGGACCTCAGTTTCCTTATCTGTAAAATGAGGAAGTTGGAGTAGATGACTGCTGAAGTCCTTTCCAGCTCTATCTCTTTCCGTCGCTGATTTTGTGATATGAGACAACATTTTACTTTGGGACAAATCGGTTCATAGGGGAGTTTAGGGCTTTTTCATAAAGTACCTAGGAATCTGGCATTGTTGTTTGTCCTTAGTTTTTCCAAGGGGTCCAGTGATCTCACAGGGTGATGTCTTGACTCATGCTTGAATTGGATTAAAATGAGGTAGAGATGCACAAAATTGTCAACCTCACTCTCTCTTCCAGAGTCATCAAAATTCAGTGGCAAAACAAAAGTCAAGACAAGCGGTGATGCAGTGTATAACCTTGGCATCTTTGATATCTGACTAAACTCTAAGCACCCCTCAGCACCTCCTTCAGCTGCCTTCGTAGTTGGTCATGAAAACCAACTGTTCTCATTCAGCCATTCCTGGGGTTGGAGGAAGTCTTCACATGCTTAAGGTAGACATCCCCTAACTCACCAATGGGTTTGAGGCCTATTGGCTATTCTCAACCTGGTTTAGCCCATCTGTAGACATGCTTTTACTGGGGTGTGGCTGCTGTGTATGCTGTAGCTTCTTGGAACCACAGGTGAGAGTTGGGGGACAGATAGATACCAAAGGTGGATGAACATCCCTTAAAAGGGCTGGGCAAGCTCTCACACCAGAGGTGTGAGTCTGGCATTAGGGATCATTCAGAAACCCCAGTCATGTCACTCTCCTCATCACCTTTCCCCACAGACTTCATCCCTACCAGGCCCTACACTTCTGAGGAAGAATGAAAACTTAATTATACTCAGTATGCAACACTCCAAAATAAATAGCCCAAATAACACTCATTTTATTCCTTGTAGCAGGGTCTGTGCCAGATGTTCTGTTGCGGCACCTTCTGTTGTTCAAAGACTGTTAAATGGCATAGTACATGGAGTGCCAGACTTGGAGTCAGAAAGCCTTGAGTTTGAATGCTGCCTCAGAAACTTACTACTTTATCTCTCAGTTTCCTCACCTATAAAATGGGGATAATAATAGCACCTTTTTACAGAATTGTCATAAGGATCAAATAAAACAATATTCATAAAGTGATTTGCAAAGCTTAATGTACTACATAGATGTTAGATATTATTATATTATCTAATGGTTTATATGAAATAATTTGAGAGTTAGTTAACAGGGAAATCTCAATTCCCATGTTGAAAGAAAAAATATGTGCATATATGTATATATATATATGTGTATATATATATATATAGATAGATAGATATAGATATATTTTAGGGCAACACATATAAATAAAGCCTAGAGCATTAACACAACTACTCTCAACAGCAATAAGAAAGTTAGGAAGAGAAAGGATTGGGGAAAAGATAATGATTTCATTTTTTGGACATGTAGAGTTGGTTTTTGGGTTTTTGTTTTTTTGGTTTTTGGTTTTTTTGCTGGTCAATTGGGGTTAAGTGACTTGCTCAGGTCACGCAGCTAGTACATGTTGTGTGTTGTGTGTCTGAGACCGGATTTGAACTCATGTCCTCCTGACTTCAAGGCCAGAATTCTATCCACTGTGCCACCTAGCTGCCCCTGGACATGTAGAGTTTAGATGTCAACAGGACAACCAATTTGAGATGTTTAATAGGCTGTTGGAGATAGGAAACTGGAGATGATGCGAGAGATTAGAAGGGAAACTAGGAGACAGGAGTGTCACAAAAACCTGGAAAAGAAAATATCAAAGAGAAGAGGATGATTAACAGTGTCAAAAGCTGGAGAGAGGTCAAGACTGATGAAGAACTAGCAAGTACATTGTATTTACGAAAGATTATTTTCTATTACTAAAAATAAGACAAAATAAAAAAGAGGCCTAATTTTAAAGAGAAATAATGAGAAAAGATTTTAATCAGTACCAGATGTGAAATGAATAGAGTAAGAGTGAGTTACCAGACAAGTGATGTGGTCAGTTACTGTAATATTAGTGTTTGAAGTGACATAGGCTGTGATACTGGCCAGAATGTTGTAAATAGTTACATATATCTTTATGCTTATTATTTTTTCACTCATTGTACATATGCTGTAATTTTAATATTTATTTAATAAGAATAATTGCTATTGAGAAAGGAGTTTTATCCATTCTATTTCATTTAAATAATTAATTTTTAGTGAATAGAGTAAGGGCTTGAGATTAATTAATATATTATGTTTGTTAATGTAAAATAAATTATCAGCAGCTCAGGATAATTGCATTAAATATATAGCAGGAAATCAAGTGGAAGTCTGAAGTTGGGCAATCCACAGGTGAGAGGGTTGACCAGATTCTGTATAATCTATGTTACACTTAAAAATTAATTCACATTGACATAAAAGAAAACTATTGGCCACCTATTTTCACTGCATTGATATGTTCAATTATTGGGTTTTGGTTTCACTTTTTTAAAGACTCCTCTTAGTAAGTTTAGAGGTAGTCTTCCTCTGCTGTATCCCACAGATTCAGGCCCAGCTCTGCTCTGTCCAGGGTCCTCAACTTCTACCTGTGCTATTACATGAGGCACAAGAGCAAATTTGGTCATGTATTCCTGAGGTCTGAGTTTGAGCCAGATGGACAACTGAGGTATGCCAACAACATCCATTACAAAAATGACGTCATGATCAGAAAAGTGGCATATGTCCATAAGAGTATGATGGAGGAACTG
Source organism: Phascolarctos cinereus (assembly GCF_003287225.1). Lineage (NCBI taxonomy): Eukaryota > Metazoa > Chordata > Mammalia > Diprotodontia > Phascolarctidae > Phascolarctos > Phascolarctos cinereus. The sequence continues at coordinate 228,511,378 of NW_027556098.1, forward strand.
AAGAGACTCATTGATGACAATGAGATTACAAAAGAAGATGATGCTTTGGGGCCTCTGCCTGACAGGGTGGGCTGGCCAGGAGCTTGAAATTGTGTTTGGAGACTCACACATTTTTTTTTTTTATCATATCCAAAATTGGCTCCCTTATTCATGTGAACCAGTCCAAGGATCCTGAAAGTTTACAATTGTTTTATTACCTGGTCCAGGACCTGAAGTGTTTAGTCTTCAGTCTTACTGATTTGCATTTCAAGATTAAGCCTATCTAGGCTTTTTTGTTAAAGTTTTTGTGTATGCTTAGATGGTGGCTTTTTTTTTTTCATTCTCAATGTCAAGACACTTTTGTGTAAGCTAGGAAAATATGTTTTTTTTATGCTGTATGATTGTCTTTAATAAATATGCAGGCGAAAAATTATATGCTTTCTCTCTTCAGTGGTATACAAGGATCCTTCCCTTTCCCACCCCATATTTCATTGAAAGAGAAAAATGTCTCCTGTTTAAAAGAAATTTTTTCTCAATCTTGCATCATTCCCAATAATCAGAGGTCAGCTACCATGGGTTTTCTGCAGGGGAAAGAAGAAGCAGTAAGTGAATAATTTGGACTATCAATGAACAGAGAGAGCTCCTTTGTCAGGAATAGAGCAGGATGGGAAATTAAGATATCAGTTGCCCACTTTGGCCATGGCTCTGTGGTTTATCTCTTTTTTTTTAACCTCTAGTTAAATATTTTCTGTCCCAATCAACAAAACTGGTGTGCCTTTGGGTACACCAACTACTTCTTATCCTTATTCTTAATGGTTCTCTGGGGCTTGTGGAAGTTCGAAGAGTTGTCCTCATCTTGATTGCTTTCCCTAAAGCAGTTTTAGCAGTTTTCAAACTTTTTGTTCAAATGACTCCTTTACAATCACAAAAATTATTGAGGACCCCAAGGAGCTTTCTCTTATGTGGGTTATATCTATAGCAAAGGTGTCAGACATCTGGGCAGCTAGCGATATTACAAGCTGCAATGTTCTCAGTGCTGCCAGAACCAGATTAAAATGTACCTGGGAAACATTTAACAAAATAAATTTAATATACAGTAGAACACAGATAATGTTAATTTGTTTTCTAAGTCAATATGCTACCAGCTGGGATCCTTATATACAATTTAGTGACCACTATTTCTATTTGAATTTGACAGCACTGACTTATATTGACTATTTTAGATATTAAAATCTATATTATTTTTATAAAAATGGTTTTTACTTCACAGACCCCCTGAAAGGATCTCCAGACACTTTGAGAACTGCTGTTGTAAACTAAGAATCACAGGATGCCCATCAGACCCAGTTCTTAGACACTCCCCAAATTAATAATCTTTTTTGAGAGCCCAGACCCATTGCTATTCAGCATAGAAATTATACCAACACCCAAATCAATTCAACTAACAAAAAATGTATAAAGGGCCTATAGCCCATACTTCCTCTTGGTGTTGATAGGGGCCTGTCCCAAACCAATTAGAAAATAAAATTAATAAAACTAAAATAAGCAATTAATAATAATAGGGAAAAATAATAAGGAAAGACCAAGTTTCTCTTCTCAAAAGAAAAGCACTCAGGTGAACCTCAAAGATGTATCTGTATAATCATACATGCTTAGTGAGTCTTTCTTAAGTTATTCTAATTCCTGTCATAAGAGAACTAACAGTCCAAGTCTTCTCCAAAAATAAAACTCCTGTCTATGAGATGTACTAACTTGTTCCTTGCTAAGACAAATAATCTAGCTCTAAAAATAAAATAAAATATGATGAGCTTCCAAAATGTATAGGACTCTTCCTAAAATGGATTTGTTACTTGAGATGGATTGGAAGTTGACCCCTTACCCTCAGGTGAAAAATCAATTTCCCTGATGGATCCCTGCAACACCTATGGCAACAATTTATTCAATGGATCCCTGGAGTTCATAAGATAATCCAAAATGTAGACCCAGATGGATTGTCCTCACTTATCCCATGATAGGGCAAGATAAGTTACCTAAAAGAGAAAGAAAAAAAAAATTAAAGCTTAGATGAGTCCGTGTATGTGGGGAGATTGAGTGCTTGAAGTTAACTGAATTTAATTCCTCAGATTCAAAATGAGTACCTAAGATATAACCCATAGCCCAGGCTCCTCAGATCCTCTGGGCTCACACATGGTGTTTGCGGGGGGGGGGGGGGTGTTAATCCTGGTGGCTGATCCAGGACAATAATTTTCTATTTTGGGCTTATTGCTTCCACCTAGAGTTACTTTAGAAACATTCTCTTAAATAAAAGTATAGCTTTTATCTAGTTTTCCCTAAATATAGATAAACAGTATTCCCAAGTCCTATATAAACTGTCAATAAACAGCCTACATTTCACCCCACAGAAGCTGCAAACAATGCAGAGGACACACAGGAGCCCAGAAACAAATAGAGAAAATACATAATTCACTCAAACGTGTCCATAGACATCCCATAGAAGGTAGTCTCATTTGGGAGATGCTTGAATGAGTAACCCTTTTTCTTTGCCCTGTATTGTCTGAATCATTGTAAATGTGGACACTGGTACCTTATACTGCACTTGTAGCCTCAGTGTCCATGTGGGCCTTTATTTTTCCAAAAGGCAATGTTATCTGGGAAAATTACCTCTAGAAGACTAAGTTTCTCTTGAACTTGGGAGCTCTTGAACTTGAGCTTAGCCTTGAGGCAACCAAGAGTTAATTGGATTCTGCCCAAGAAGTCTCCCTTCTCTGGCTAGGAGGCAAGGTCACAGGTGTTTTGTTACATAAGAAGATCTTAACCACACCCCCAGCTCCTCCACTTAGGTCATTGGGGTTTATGAGAATTGTCCATCAACTTTGCTCTTGGGCTGAGAGGTCCATCATATCAATCTTATGTGGTGGTGTAGGAACTTAATCACCCTAGGGACTGTAATCTCTTGGAATGCAAAAATCCTTTATCAAGTTTCTGGTCTACAGCCTGTATTTAGAAAGTTGTAGACAAGCATAAGTGGTTCCCAAGTTCCCCTACTCTAGGCAGCCTTTACCAATTCCAGAGGCGAGGCAACTGGGTGAAATGACATGCTCCCTCTCCTTACCACCCTAAATAGAATACAGGCCTGATCTGCTGTGAACCTCTCTGTCTTCTAACAGGGAAGAGGTCAAAAGACAAAAATAGAAGTAAAAAGAAAAATACTTGGTCTCTCAGTTCATTTTTGTAGATCACAAGCAGAAGCAACTTTTCTAGTAAGATTTTGGTCCCTTGTTTTTACACGAGCCAATCATCTCCAGTGACTAGAAGCCAATCAGAAGTTGTCTTTGTCTTATTTAAAAAAAAAAAAGGTCAATGCTTTTTCTTTGGGGAGGTAGTTTCTTGACCCCAAAACAAAGGCTCCTGACCAGAATACTCATTAAATTGACTTAAATTGACCTCTGATAATCCTCCTTTGAAAATCTCCTCAAAAAAAAAGAAAGAAAGAAAATCTCCTCTAACACATAATACAGAAAATAACAAGTACTGCTAAATAGCATAAGTTAAATGCCAGAGTAGTACAAATAATGAATGCTACAGAAGTTCAAAGAGGAGGACAATCACTGATCTCAAGAAGGTCAATGGAAGAGTCTCTGAAGAGGAAACACAATTTGACCTGGGCCTTGAAGAACAGGTAGGACTTGAAAAAATAGATATAGGAAGGTATTTTAGAAATTCAATTCCATTCAACCATCTGATGTGAGCAAATATACCAAGAAATAACCATGTGCCTGGTGTACTAAAGGAGAAAAAAATGAATTGACCCATGGAGTTAGTGGTGAACAGTACTGACAAATAAGATTGCAGAGGTGGAGGACAGATTATGGTGAGCCTTGAATGTCAGGCTAAGGATCTGGAAATTTGTCAGTGGACTGTCACTGAAATTTTTTGAATGACTTATAGGTAATGATGTGCTTTAAACATTTTTATTGGAACGGTGTATAAGATTGATGGGATTGGGGATAGACTTGCAAGCAGGGGAGATGTCTACTCCATAGAGGAGTCTTTACCTGAGATGTTATTCCAGATGGTAGGGAACATATTCTATTTATATGTAAAAGAAACCTGGGGAAACTGAGTTCCACACCCTCCTCCCTTCCCCTCCTTAGGCTATATATAACAAAATAATAGGAGCATACTTTAATCTAAAGTTTTACCAATCTCTCTTTACCTGTTCATCCTGAAACATGTCTTAAACTGAAATGTTTTAAAAATCACTTTTATTGAAAACTAGTTTCTAAAGAGAAAGGCCTGATCAATCAAGGAAGGACTCCTGCTTGAAGTAATTACAGCAATGATTTATGAGAAGGAAGAAGTTTTTTATTAAGTCAGTTAAAAGAAGTATCTCTTGAGTTCACCAGCTACTGACCATCTGCCACCCATGAGCATCTAAGGCCAGACGTGGGAAACTTGCAGCCTCAAGGCCACGTGTGGCCTTCTAGATCCTTGGGTGTGGCCTTTTGACTGAGTCCAAGTTTTACCCAACAAATCCTTTTATTAAGGGGATTTGTTCTGTGAAGTTTAGATTCATTCAAAGGGCTGCACTTGAGGAACTAGAGGGCCACATGTGGCCTTGAGGCTGCTGGTTCCCCACTGCTGAAAGCCCAAGAACCCCAGGAATGGCAGCATCCCCAGATCACCAGTCTTGTTTCCAGTTCATTCCATCATTCCAAGAATTTCTTTTCCCTCCCCCACCCCAGGACATATAGCAACTGCTTCTGTGGGTGCTTCAGCCACAGCTACTGAAGGCCAAGAAAGGAAAATTATTGCTTCTCAAGTCTTTAACACTGTTAAATTGTTCAGCATCACAAACTGATATGAGTTAACCAATGAAAATGACATTGAATATGATGTATTACCATATGCTTTGCTATTACAACCTAAGGACCCAAGACTTTTCTATCTGACTTGCAATTGAAACCTTATATCTATGGATTCTTCCTCATTAAAATGTGAGCTCCTTGAGAGCTAGAACTGTCTTAAATTTCTATTTGTGTCCTTAGTCCTAACTCAGTGCTTTGCATATAGTAAGTTTTTAATAAATGGCATTCATTCATTCATTCATTCACCTTTAGAAGCAGTGGTTAAAGAGGGATTGAAAGTTGTTATATCATTTGGATTTGATAAATCTGAGTGTTACCTAAATTCTGAACCTTTGTTTAATCTTGACTGTAAAATTTTGTCCTTGTTTCTGAAAACTATAAAATGTATGAAGAGCTTGCCTGTGGAGGGAGAGTTTCAATTAATATGGGTAAATTTGCCATTTGTCTCCCTCTCCAAGAAGCAATGTGTGTGTGTGCACGTGTGTATGTGTGTGTGTGTGTGTGTGTGTGTATGTATATACATATATATGTACACATACCCACATACATACATACATGCATGTACATATATACTTATATAAATATATGTGAGTGTGTATATACATATATGGCTAGCTTTAAGGTTTGCAAAGTACTTTATATATGTTACTTCATTTGATCCTCATGACAACCTTTGTGAGATAGGCATTATTTTTATCCTTATTTCTATGAATAAGGAAACTGAAACTCAGAGAAGTAGAAGTTCCTGAAGTCACAAAGCTAGTAAGTGCCTGAGGCTGGATTTGAACTCAGGTCTTCCTGACCCAAGTCCAATATTCTATCTATTGTACCACCATATACATTAATAAAATGTCTCTGACAGACGAAGTCTAAAACAAAAGTACTAAATTTTTTCTTACACACACACACACACACACACACACACACACACACACACACACAGAGGAATTCCTTCACCTAACTCTGATGACTACAGCCTGGTCTTTATAAAATTTGACTCAACTGCCAGAAAATTTTCCTTACAACTATCCTGAATCTATCACTGCATCTGTTGGGAACAGAACAGTTGATTATATACGTCTTTCACAAACTTGAAGCCTTTTCTCAGTTTCCTCTAGAGCAAGCAATTGAAGTTAATTCATCTTTTTTTATGTGTTTTCCCCAAAAGCTTAAACTAAATTTGGAAGAGCCCCTTGAGATCATTTAGTCCAACTCCTGCATCTTACAGAGGAGAAAATTAATGTCTAAGTAATCAGTCAGTCCCTGGGGTGGCAAATTTGGGAATGCACTAGGCACTTCATGGACACTTATTTGCCTTTCATGCAATGCAGAGCTTCTTCTTTGTTTATTCACAAAAGGCCTAGTTTATTTTCCTTTGAATATGTATGTTTGTATGTATGCACCCTTCCCCCAACAAACAGCCTGGCTCCACCACTTTCTCTGTAGAGACGGAAACCCCGGAGACCAGGAATCGAAACAGAAACTGTCCCAGTTCAAACTTTAAACACTGACTTCCTCTCTGGGAACCAGTCGGAAGTTTGGCAACTGAAGCAGCAGAAACTCGGACCCTTGAAGCAGAACGCAGAGAGGGGACAGGATAGTGTCACTGTACGGAGCACCGCCACAGGTGGCAACTACCGGGTCCGATTCCGCGGAGTAGCCTGGTAGAGCTGTGTAGTTAGTTGTCTTTCAGTCTGCGCGGAGTCCTTGGAGGGCAAGGCAGAGGGCACTGAGGTCCCAGCAGGCAAGCAGAGCTGGGCGCACTTTAAACCCTACGATCAACTTCGAAGCAGAAAGAACGAAGTTCTAAGGACACCAAGGAACGCGCAGAGGTGAGAACGCTGAGTGACTGCATCTCCAGGGCCTGTCTACCTGTGAAAAATGTCAAGTGAATATTCCCGGGAGGAGAAGATTTTCCTTAATCTGATCCGGTGCTTGAGTCCGAGGCTGACACAATATATCCAAGTGGAACCAGTGCTGGACTACCTGACTTTCCTGGGGAGAGTTGAGAAAGAACGTATTCAGCACACCGCTGCTACTAAGGGAAACACGATAGCCGCAAGGTTACTGTTGAGCACATTAGAGAAAGGGACCTGGGGACCTGGCTGGACTCAAGTGTTTCTCACAGGGCTTAGGAAAGGGGGCTGCACTTTAGCTGCTCGATACATGAGCCCAGACCTCGCTGACTTGCCTTCTCCATCGTTAGAGACCTGTTATGATCAGTGTGCCCAGCTGCTGGACATTTTGCAACCCACCCTGGTCGACAAGCTTCAAGCTACTGATGTTGTGGACAAATGCTTGGAAAAGGCTCTGCTAACGAAGGAAGATAGGAATCGGGTAGGTGCCTCTTCAGATAGAGTCCTTTTCCCCCTTTGGGTGTGCAGTTGTTACAAATGGAAATTCCTGTGTGTACTTGTGTGTGTGCACATGTGTGTATTCTATTCCAAGCATTCTTTGGGGTACATTTGACCAAATTATTCTTTGATAGCTCGCCTGGGAGGGTGAAAAGAGAAGTTTGAGGATTAGAGGACCTGGGTTCAAATTCTGTCCATCTCTATGATCTTGGACAAATGTGAAATAGATGGGGCTCAGCAACAGATTTAATAATAGTAATAGCTAGTAGATGGAAGAAATGGGAGGTGAAAGATTTAAGATGAAAGAGGCTTGATACTTATGATACAGGTGTTCCAGAGGGCATAGTGGAAGGGTTGGGTGGTGTTCGGTTGAAACTGGGGTAGAAGGATTGACTGGAATAGGAATGAAGAAAGGATGGGAGTGGAGAATGAGGTTTAGATGAAGATAGGAGTTGAGTGACCTTAGTTGTAGCTCCAAACCTTTTGGGAAAAAAAGTGCAATAAGAGTGAAATCCTATTAAATCTATACATAAAGATCTAGAATCTTGATCTATGAACTGTTTTCATATAATTGGTTTCCTTTGTAATCATATGTATTTTATTTGTTCATTTAAAAGCATTATTCCAAGAAAGGGGGCTGTAGATTGCATCAAACTGCCAAAGGCATCCATGTCTCACACACACACACATAAAAACTAAGAACCTTTACTCTTGGTAGATATTTTGTTAGCCCAAGGAGTCAGATGTGTTCCTCAGACCCCATAACATAACTTTTTTGCTTGTTTCTTGGGAAACTACCCCAAGAGCATAATGTCAGAATAAATAATGAACAAGAACCTTTAAAAAAAATTAGTCATGAGTCAAAATCTTGTTCTGAATTCACGTTAAGCAATGTGTTCTATGACCAAAGTCAGAGGTCATGTCTTGAAGGTCTCACCAGTTCAGCAATTTTTAAGAGCAAATTAATTTTTTAGACCATCACTGCCATTGAGTTCCAGGGAATGCATTAATCGTTGTTAACAGTCAATTCGGTTTGGTCATTTTATGATTCATATTCAATCAACTTTTTATAGTCTTGGCAAAGATTGAAGCCGAGATATAGATTTAATGGCCCAGTTTAACTGAATTATTTAATTCTACTCCTCTGTAATCTTCATGTTGTTTTGTGTATTGAGAACCAGAAAGATCACATTACAGTAGTCCAGCTGGATATGACAAATGTGTACATCACTGTGGCAGAATCTTATTTTGGAAGAAAGTACGCAGCCTTCAAGCCAGCTGGAGATGGAAGATGGCATTTCCAGCCACGGTAGCTGTTAGGGAGTCCAGAAGCAACAGAGTCCAGTAACACCACAAAGTTGTTTATATTTGCTGGGTATACTCTTCCAATTGCCAGTGAAGTGGCACTTCTCATTATTTACTCTAAATACTTCTGCCTATCAGCATCACTTTTGTCTTGCCTGGGTTGAATTTCTGCCAGTGAGATTTCATCCAAGATCTGATTCCTGGCAAGCCCTAGGACAGCTGGGAATAACGCAAGGGGACTGACACAAAGGCGCTATGGAGTTAGGTGGCATTTGGGTATAGATGGCACTCAAGGCCAGAGCAACTCCCAACCCATAACCTCACCCAAATAAAGATTTCCAAAGAGGGGGACCATAACTAATGGAGAGCTGTATCTTTCAGGCTCTCTGAGGAAGATAAGTTTGCATGTGAGCCTTTGGAATATTTCTGAGACAAACAACTTTGCCCATTATAATGTATTTTTAGTTCTACTAAAGGATATGGTTGACATTGTCAGGGGTAGTATACATCTAAAAGACTACATATTAGCCCGTGGAAGTACCAGTGAATTTTAAATTTCTTACTAGAGGCAGGCTTTTTAGGCCATGTATCTTTTTTTTTCCATATATCTTTTTTAAAAGATTAACATGCAGATACTTTTCAACTGGCTTAAAATCTAGATAAAACACTTGTGTTGAATTTTGAGTCTTTACAGATTATATGTATCTTTCTGAATGATTCATGAAGAAAGACATCGTTCTGGCTTAAAAAGATAATAATGGATAAACTGTTGAACTAATTTGCCAGCATGCCTTACTTATGCATGTAAAATCCCCAATTTACTTTGTGGTGAAAAGTACATGATTTTTTGATATCTTAAGTTAAAATGTACTGTTTCCACAGAAGTCCTATTTCAGGGTCTCATTGTGGTATAAAGGTAACCCTGGGGTTTTGAGATTTCTGCTGGCAAAATTCAACTCAGATAAATTCCACCATGTGGCAAAGGAGGCTGTGAATACATTCACAATGACAGATTGAATCTACTTTTGGAGGGCCATCTTAGCTACACATGGAGAGGCTGATCACTAGTAAGCTGGTTATTAGATGATCAATGCCTTAGCCATAGTGATCTATGGGGAAATAAGTGTTCCCCAGGCCTATTAGCCCTCATTCTGCTTCTTCAATGACAGTGGTATGATGGTGCTAAGAAATCACAGTTTTTACACTATCTAGAAGCATGAATTTAATTATTGGTAACTTAAATGTCAGATCCTTTTCTAGTAACAAATGAGTTGACAGTGAGCTGCTATGGAAAGACAATTGGGCTTAGATTGAGGAGATCTAAGCCCTGAGCCTAGGTTTTCTACTACTCATGTTGGACAACTCATGAACTTTTCTTGCTAAAATTGGTTTTCTCATCTATAAAATAAAGGATATTGATATCCAAGGTCCATTCCAGCTCTAAATCTATAATCCTACCAGTACTGAAATTCTCATTAAAATTAAACCAGGAGACATAAAAAAGTAGTAGCCAAATGGAAGGATGGGTTACAGATTCTTCTTGCAGAGTTTAATAAAGAGGTGGTGGAATGTGTCCAAAGGCAACAAGAAACATAACTTTATGGGATACTTGGTCATCTAGTATTGCCATACTATTGAGCACCTTTGCAAAAAGACCAACGTGAAAACTAATTGTAGCTCATATGCCAACACCTTTTACAGAGTATGGAAAAGAGAGAAAGCAGCCCACAGAGAACTCTATAAATACCTCCAAATTAAATTAACTTTAATACTCCATGACTTCAAAGCAAAGGTGGGCATGAAAAAATGTGTTTGGAAATATGGCTCAAAATTAATACATGGAAGTGGCCAAAAGCATGTAGACTACAGAAGCATCACACCTATATATAGAAAATACCTTCTTGAACAGGAGTATAGGAAGTCAAGCACTGATATGATGACCATAGTTGAATCTGATTATGTTTTAATACAGAGGAAATGATAGCTTACTGATGTGGGAGTCATTTCCAGATCAGCTATCTGTATATAATCAGATCATTGACTTGCTAAAAAAAAAAGTGCAACATTTAAAAAAGATTAGAAGAAAAATATAGATGTTATGGCGTTTAATTAAAACAGCTCCATTCAGACAAATTTTAAAAAGTTATTTACATCCGCAGACAAAAATGGATGAGGGATAAAGCAACAGACATTGATACAGATATTCAATTTCTAAGGAAGTTTAGCTGATGTAAATCAGTTGCTAGAATAAGAAGTCTAGAGTAGCCCAGAAACTGCCTTAAACAGTTAGTTCTGGCCTACTCCTAAAATGGACTGTATGATGAGACTGTGTCTTAGTTAGCCAAGTCTGTGGAATCCTCTGACAAAAGGCTGGCCATTTTAAATTAAAGGATAAAGGCATGTGACATTTAAAATGTTTGAAACATTGTTTCTGGGTAATTAGTAATTTTATTAATAATGCTAGCATTTTATCAATAAAAAGGTCAGTGATACTCTCGAATGCCAAAGACCTCTCATGGAACCCACTCAACCCTTAAATGCCCTTGGAAAGGTGGGTGTTCCTGAGGGTGATGGTGGGCTCTGATTGGTTAAAAAGTAATAAAACAGACAGTTAAGTGGCACGTTGGATAGAGCACCGGCCCTGGAGTCGGGAGGACCTTAGTTCAAATCCCTTTTCAGACCTGATACTTACTAGCTGTGTGACCCTACGCAAGTCACTTAACCGCAATTGCCTTGCCCAAGTTAAAAAAAAAAAGTAATGAGAGAATACATTTTATAATGAGGTAGGCTTATTCCAGTGAGGGTCTTGAGGTATATCACACTGAGCACCCATATCTTGGTTGGGATTTGTCAATTTCCAGTTTGACAAAAGGGAGAATCTACATTTTCCCAGACCTGTTTGAGTAAACACAGTAAGCAGGAATCCACCCATCCACTTAAACTTAGAATTTCTTTACTGTCTTTGATTAGCTCTTACCCTGGTTAAATCTTTGCCCAAGATTTCCCACACTCGTTGATTTCTGGATGAGGAAGTAGAAAAGGGGGAAAACCTTGGTCCTAATTCAATAATTAATTATTGAATACAAGAGAGAAATAACATTTCTCTTAGCATCCTTCTACTGAAGATGAAGGAGAAATTGAGGAGCTCAAGGAAATGTTACTAAGCACAGAGACATGATAGCTGAGAGCAGTGCCAGTTTAGAATGTCATCTCATCTTTATAATCTGATGGAATAGAAGAGCAAAATATAAGCAGCATTACATCATGAAACAATGAAATGCACTGGATAGAAGAAGCAAGTTACAGTAGAAAGACTACTGGCTCTGGAGTCAGAGGACCTGAGTTCAAATTATGCCTCCTACACTGATGATCTATATCTATAAATAACTTGGGCCTCACTTTCCTTATTGATAAAAAGAGACTACTAGATGGCTTCTGAGTTCCCTTCTTGATCTAGTTTTATGACACTCTGAGCCTTTAAATATTCCAACTTCATAGGAAGTTTGGCAAAGTACCTAATTAATCTCTACCCATTAAAGGATGAAACAGGAAGGACAACAAAGAAACAAAAACTGTTAAAAGATATGTAAAAGTTTCTATAACAGTTTTCTCCCTCAGTGACCACAGGGCCACTACATTTGTTCACAGTCCCCATCCCCAATGTGCTACATGAGGAAATAGAGATGGCACAAAGAAAACCCATATAGAAGAGGACAAGACCAAGTGTGCACAAAAAAGATCCTGGCTGGAGGGGATATGATTTTAAGATCGTCAAGGGATCAGTTCCCAAGCTAGACAAAGGAAGTGAGGAGGGAATTTAATTTAATTTAATTTAACTTTATATGCCAACTTTTACTTTTACTCATTGCTTTTAAGTGGCCAAAATTTCACCCCCAAAATCTAGATTTATAGTAGAAAGTTCAGTTTGACCTTACCAAAGTTCTTACTAATTAACACTAGAAATTTTTCATATGGTTTCTTTTTTTGTAATAAGTTCTTTTTTATTATTTTATTTTCCCCCCAATTATATGTAAAAAAAAAATTAACATTCAGTTTTAGAACTTTGAGTTACAAATTCTCTTCCTTTCTTTAACCCCATACCCTTCATTGAGAAGGCAAGCAATTCAATATAGGTTACACATGTGTAGTCATTCAAAATACGTCTCCATATTAGTCATGTTGTGAAAGAAAACATAGACCAAAAAAAAAAGCCTTAAGAAAAATAAAGAAAGTTTAAAAAAAAGTATGCTTCATTCTGTATTTAGACACCATCAGTTCTTTTTTGGGGGATGGGTAGCATTTTCATCATAAGTCCTTCAGAGTTGTCTTGGATCATTGCACTGCTGAGAATAGCTAAGTGATTAACAGCTGATCATCTTACAATATTGCTGTTACTTTGTACACAGTACATTTCACTTGCATCAGCTTCTGTAAGTCTTTCCAGGTTTTTCTGAGAGCATCCTGCTCATCATTTCTTTTAGCACAATAATATTCCATCGCAATCACATACCACAATTTGTTCAGCCATTCCCCAATTGCTGGACATCCTGAGGAGGGAATTTTAAAAACAATCACAGATTAAGTTATTACTACTGAAAAAAGCAATCCAGATAGTAATAATCATAAGCTCAACCTTAGGAGAATAATCTGTTGTGTCAAAATGGCCAACATAGAGGCAAGGGAAGCTGTGCCCGATTGAATCCATGCTATAACCTTGTTGATCTCTTTCCCAACTGTGGCTAAATAAACTTCCTTAAGTTTTCCCTTAACTTTGATCCTGCTGAATACTAAAGCTTTATAGCTAATTGGCATTTGCTATGCCTCCTTTATAGAACCCTTACTCCAAAACCTCAACATGGTATGCAAGTGATGTTGGATTCATGTTAGCATGGTACATTAGTATAAGGCCTCAGATATCAGCTTTGTATAGACCCTAAGAAGGACTGAGTGCTCATTGTTTGAGGACCAACCTAGCTAATTATAGAAAAACTCATCATCAAAAGGTTGGCCACCATATGAAAGCTGGTTATTGTTTTGTTTTGGTTTGTTTTTTAGTGTTCCCGCCAACTCATAAAACCAGCATTGACAATTTTCATCCTTTTTGTTTTTCCCTCCATTTGCTAGTAGTGAGGCAAAACCAGTTATTTAAATTTGCATTTATCTTACAAGTAGTGGTTAGAAGTATTCTTTCCTATGGTTGTTGGTACCTTACTAGACATTTCTTCTTTGGAAAACTGCCTGCTTATATCCTTTGACAATTTTTCAAATTTTTTTGTTTGTTTTTGTTTGCTTTTTTAACTAGGGTATCTTCAGATTTCAATTACTTTTCAGGAGTTTAGTGGCAACTTATATATACATATGTGTATGCATATTTATTTCAAATATATATACATATATGCATGAAAATTAGATTTCTTTAGGCTCTTTTCAATAGATAATTAGGTAAAACTATTGCTTCCCAAGGATTTGATAAGTTTGCCAACACCCAAAGTGGAGGATTTATTTACCAGAATATTGATTAGGCTGCCCAAGTTATATAAATGGGATGAAGAGTTTCATATGAATATTAAAACAAAACAAAATCTTTAAGGAATAATAGTATTTTGAGGCTCAGTCTGCATGGATTCAGGGAAGACAAAAGAATCACAAATATGATTGCTTTTTAAAATCAAATTAGCAGATTAAAAGTAGAATGAAAAGTAGTAGGCTAGACTTGTAATAAGATATTCATTATAATTATTCATTCTTGTTAGAGAAATACTTTCTGATTTGCTTGTGTATGAGCTCTATCAGAGGGATTGAAAAGTGATTAAAGGCCAGTATAAATGAAAGATGGGAATGTCTTGGGTTAAGAGAAGGTGTACAGTCTGGTCATATTGAACATCTTTATCAATTATCTCTTAAATCAGAAGATAGTAGTACATGTGATATAAATACAAGGGAACAAGAAATTTACAGAGGGAACTTCAGGGAGTTAGTAATATAGAAAAGAGATTTTAAAAGCATCAAGCTATAAAATGATAAATAATAGGAAAAACAAGTCATCTTTTATGTATTGTTTAAGAGAATAGTTTAAGCTTGTAGGCAATGTAGCAGATAGAGGGCTGTTCTTGGAGTCAGGAAGATCTGACTTCTGTCTCAGATACTTAAAAACTGCCTCACCCTGGGCAAGTTATATAACCTCTCTCAGCCTCATCTGTTTCCTCATTTGTGAAATGGGAATAATAACACCTACCACTCAGGGTTGTTGTCAGGACAAAATAAGATAGCATGTGTAAAGCACTGTATAAAGCTAGCAATGATTATCATATTTATTAAAATAAAAAAACCCTTTAAATGAGTATCAAAGAGCTTGATTAAATGGTATAATAGCCTTTCCTTCACCCCTAGCCCCAGATAACTGTAAGATTTAAAAAATTTGAGTGGCAGTGGAGGAAAGGTTAAAGGTTGCCTATTACTATTGTGTTTTTACTGCCCTCTTTGGGGTGCAGCATGATGTATTGGAAAGCATGCTAGGTTTGGAGAGGAGAGATCTGAGTTCAAAGCCTGGCTCTGCCACTTATTAACTGCCTGGACTTGGACAACTGAGCCTCAGTTAAGTTAACTGTAAATTGAGGGAATTGAACTAGATGTCCTCAGAGATTCCTTTTGTTTCTAAATCTTTGGTCATATTACAGTAAATGGATTGCAGAAATTATGCACTTTATGTGTATCTAATAATTTGTATTATAAAATTTTAATATTCTTAACTTTAAGCAAACTATTAACTAAGGAAATATGCATATGTTATTTTAAGAAAAATGAGTGAAGAGATGATTTCACTCATTTATTATACTTACTTATTATTATACTTATTCAATCATTTGTTTATTTAAAAAGGGAGAGTGTTACTCCATAAAGTTTGGAAACCATTGCTTTTGGTGGTAAGAGCTGTCTCTTTGCCAGGTAGCAACATTCTAGTTTCTTTGTCCTAATCTGAGTCTTTATTTATATTTGTGACTAATTACAAACTTTTTTCTGATAATTACTAACATCATTTTGGATTTGTTAAGAAGTTTTAGATTCTTTAATTCTTTTCTTCTCTTTGAACTAGGTTGTTCATCTTGATGAAAATTATGGAAATGAACGTGCTGTCAGGGAACTGCTGAGCAGAATAGTGCAAAAAGAAGATTGGTTTTCTAAATTTCTGAGTATTCTTCATGAAGCTACCTATGTTCAACTTGCTGAAGACCTCACAGGCATTAACTGCTTGAAAGACAATGAAGGTTATTTCTTTTTTTTATTTAGATGTCAAATGAAAACAAATTTTGATACCTTACCAAAGCGTTGAACATTTAATGAAATTTCTGTTTACATAATGCCAAACATCTAAACTATTAGAATAGTGTCTTTGAGGGCTGGAAGAATTTTAGATATCGCCACTTAACCTCCCTAGGTTTCAGCTTCATCTTCTTTTTTTCTTTTTTTTTTGGCTAGACAGTGGGTTTAAGTGACTTGCCCAGGGTCACACAGCTGGTAATGTCAAGTATCTGAGGTCAAATTTGAACTCAGATCCTCTTGACTCCAGGGCCAGTGCTCTATCCACGGTGCCACTTAGCTGCCCCCAGCTTTATCTTTTAAATGAAGGAATTGGACTAGATAACCTCTGGGCAAGATATTGTAGGGAAGGATATTGTTGACAAGTGATCATTAACAAAACCAAAATATAATATAATACAATATGAAATATTATAAATGTATATGTAGAATAGAATAATATATTGTAAAATACAATATAAATATAATATAATACAATATAAAATATTTTATTTATTTTCAAAAAAAGATTTGCCTTACAGGAGGAAAAGTAGATGATAGTCCGAGTAAAAAGATAAGTTAATTTGGAAATAACTCCTACATTAAAGGTTTCTGCATGACATCTCTACATAGAGAGAAGGACTTCCAGAGCAGGTGTTGTGAGTGAAACCTTTGTCACACATACATTTTACATGAATGCCTCAGTATTATTATGGTCTAAGTTTAAGTCTACTCCTCCCATGGATGCTTTGTGTATTTATGGGAAGGAGAGAACCAGGTTTTAAGAGAATGTTTTCTATTAACTGGCTTTAGCATGTTATTATGTTATCTGAGCATAGTAGTTAGCTGCCCTCTGGGCATGCAAATGGACAATTTGAGCAGAAATTGGGGAATGCTGCTGTTTTCTCCAACTCTTCCCCCTCCCTCCTTCTTTCCCTCACTCTTTCTTCCGCCTTCCCTCCTCTTCCCCTTCATCTCTCTTCTCCCTGCTCGTTTTTTACAGAACAATAGTAGTCCCCAAATTGATGGAGATCACCTTAATTTCCAATTCTTTGCAACAAAATATTCTTGTACAAATGCATCCTTTCCCTTTTTCTTTGCTATGTGGTATAACTGAGTCAAAGGCTTTGCACATTTTAATAGCTCTTAGGGCATGGTTCCAAACAACTTTCCAGAATGACTAGACAAATTCACTACTGCACCAACAATGCACTGATGTACCTGTTTTCCTACAGCCCCTCAAGCATTTGTCAGTTTCCCTTTTTTTGACAACTTTGCCTATCTGGTAGGTGTAAGACAGAACTTTAGAGTTGCTTTAATTTTTATTTCTCTAATCATTATTGATTTAGAGCATTTTTATATATATCTATGAATTTCTTCCTCTGAAAAATGTGTTTTCATATCCTTTGACCATTTATCACTTGGGGAGTGATTCTTAGTCTTATAAATTTGGAATCAATTTCCTATATTAGAGGCATTAGATTATTTGAAGAGAGAAATAACAGTAAGAATGAGGGTGATCAGGAAAGACTGAGGTTACACATGGTTTAATATTAAAGCTGGGGATTCTGAGAATGAAGGGGATTTGAGACATTTAAGGCCTGGGAAGATGGCCCCTACAAGTGTCCTAGCCTATGCAGGAAAATGGAGGCAGAAAGGACTAGTTTGATTAGAAAACAGAGTGTGTAAAGGGGAATAACATGAAATAAGCTTTCAAAAGTAGGTTGGAACAAGATTACAAAGGGTATATTAAACTGAAGAGTTTGCATTTTATCCTAGAAGCTGTCAGCAGGCAATCACAACATCACGAGGCTTATGTGAAAACCGGATTTATTACAAGAGAAATGAACATGCATGTGGAACCCAAAGAGTTCACAGTCCTTAGAGAAGTCTGCATATTTATGACAGTAAAGGAGGAAGAGAAAACAGGAAGGGGTATGTCATGGGAGGGAACAGGTACAGTAAAGCCTGGAAAAGGCCAAAACCACTCTTGTCAGAGAGGAACAGGCAAACTGCTTGGGGACTGCTAGACTGAAGATAAGGGGAGAGTCTGCTTATCTGCAAAAGACCCCACATGTATAAGCATTTTCCTTGTCTAACACAGACTGGCTGGTACCTACCTTCCCTCCCAAGGACACACAGGGAATCTAGCTAGGAGTGTAAAGAACAAATTATGTCAGCGGCAGAGGAGGGGCTCTGTCCTTGACTCATTCAGGGCCTCCTGCATGCTCTGGTCCAGTGTTTCTGGAAAATATGGCAACTCATAAAGACGAGTTCAGGGGATCCTTTAACAGCCCTTAACAAAGCAATAGGGAATCTGATATTTCTTGATCAGAAGAGTGAGATAGTCAGATTTATGGCTTAGGAAGTTTATTTTGACAGCTATGTGGAGGATGGATTTAAGAGGGGAGAGACAAGGCAATGATAGCAGATAAGAGGTTGTTGTAATAGTCCAGGTAAGAGTTATTGAGGGCCTGATCTCAGATTTGAGCCATGTAAGTAGAGAGAATGAGACAGGCACTAACTATATTGTTGAGCTGGAATGAACAAATCTTGGCAACATTTTAAATATTGAGGATGAGGAAGATGGAAGAGAAGAAAATCACCTGAGGTTGAAAACTGGACTAATTAGAGGAATGGTAGTATTTTCCACAGAAATAAGGAAATTTGAAGGACATGTTGAGTTTAAGATGCTTAAGGGACATCAGGGACTTAGTGAGGTAGAATTCCAGCTAAGGAAAAGAATTAGGACTGGACATATAGATATGGGAGTTAAATGCATAGAAATGATAACTGAAACGATGAGAACTGATGAAATAACCCAGTGAGGGTAAAGAGAAAAGAAGAGAGTCAGGACAGAGCTGTATGGGTCCATCCTAGTTTAAGGGGCAGGATATGAGTGATAAAACAACAAAGGAGATTGAGAAGGAGCAGACAGACAGCAATGAAGAGAGCTAGGAAAGTGTGACAGCATGAAAATTCAGGAAAAAGAGTCATCATGAGGAGGGGGTTGTTAATTAATAATGTCAACTTATAGGTCAAGAAGGATGCAGACTGAGGAAAGGTTTTGATTTTGTTTTGCCTATTTATCATTAGTAACTAGACTGAGAAATTTCATTTGAGTAGGGAGGCAAGAGTTACGGCAGACAGTTGAGAAATCAATGGGAAATTGACAACAATATGTATTGCAGTTCTTTCTTCTGTGGCAAAAAATACCTGGAAACTAAAGGAGTAGCCGTCAATTGAGGGAAAGGCTAAACAAATTGTTGTATATGAATGTAATGGAATACTATGATGTAAGAAATGAAGAAAGAGATGGTTTCAGAGAAACCTGGGAAGATTTGTATGAATTTAATATAGAGTGAAGTGAGCAGAAGAATTTATACTATCTGTCAACATTATAAATAACAAATGATTTTGAAAGACTGAAAAAAATCTGATCAATTTAATTATCAATTATGATTTCAGAGGATCAACAGAAAGGTGATGACAGATGAGTCAAATTTGACAAAAGTCAAATGAGACACATTTTAGCTCATTGCCAATATAGGACATTTATTTTGCTTAACTATGCTTATTTGTTATAAGAATTTTCTTTCTTTCATTCTCTTTTTTTTGAGGAGTATAGGTGGCAGGGAGAGGAAAAATGTTTAATAACAAAAAATAAGTGAGTTAGAGGTGATAAAGGAGAGGTAGAAATAAGAGTTACCTTTCCTTAGAATTTGACTAAGGGAAAAAAGAAATGGGATGATAGCTTGAGGGGATGGCAGAGTAAAGTGAAAGATGCTATTACTACTTTAAAAAAAGATGATTGTGAGGCCATTTATAACTACTCACCCACATTCCTATTTCTTCATTTCTGGAAAACCTTGATAGAATGACCTACACATTTAAGTGTGTAGGCAAGCTTTAATAAATGTGTAAGGCAGGCTTTAATAAATGATATTCTACAGTAGTTCTTCACAATTCTTCACAAGCAGCAATTCTTCACAAGTTCACAATTGACTTGAAGATTCAGAATGTATAAGATAGCAGTTTCTTTAAAATCGATTTTTAAAAAGCAGCGGTAGCCAAGGCATAGTGGATAGAGAGCCAGTCTCAGATTTTGGAAGACCTAAGCTTACGACCCATTTCTAAGACATATCAGTTGTGTAACTAGGCAAGTCACATAACTTCTTAATGCTCTAGGGGTAGGCACATCTCTAAGACTATAAATTTAAGAAAAAATGTACTGACTTGCATCTTGAGTGAATTTTCTCTTCCAAGAATTCCCTTTATGAATGAAAACACTGATCCACTCTCTACCCCTTGAAAAAAAGTTTACTTGGTAAGGAAAATATGACCTTAAAGGCTTTCTTCTGAAAAGGAGTATCTATTATTGTCCCATATATATATGTCCCAAGTATATGTTATTATAAGTTCCTTTGAAAGATGATGTCACAGAGATAACTTTACTCAATAATACTCTGATTGTCAATATCTAATTAGACATACAACTAGGAGTCATATCTGCTTATCGGAAGTGTTCTCCAATGTTATGGAGGATCTTTGGCTGAGTCAAAATGGAAGAGGGAGTTCCCACAGATGCCTGAATTTTTCCTGGTATACCTGTTTGCAGGTAACACTCTGATGATTGCATCAAGCCCAAGAACCTTAGACAGACTCCTTACTGAGAGTCACTACCACTCAAAAGAGTTTGATTAATGAGTCATGCTGAAGACCTCAATGGATGAAGAATGTCTGTTGTCTGCTCTAGCCTTACTTTCCTCCTTTCTTAATCTTGACTGTAGTTAATCAGTTCAATATTACACTATCATTTTATTTATCAGTTCAATATTACACTTCCCTTAACTCTCTAACCCCCCACCCTGGATTATACCCACCTCTGCCATTTACATTTCTCATAGGCTGCTGAATGAAAATTATAATCAATGCTGAGTGAAGTCATGCAACCATGCAGACTGGGTCCACTACAAGTATTTCTAATCTCAACTTTGCCATCACTACTTAAAGGCAATGCTTTACTCTTCCTTAATTGATTCTTTATTTCACAACCCATGCTATTCCAGACCTTCTCTTCTCTCTTATAACTTCCCAAATCTCTATTCCCTCTGCCTTATAAGCAGAATTCACCTCATACTTTATTGAGAAAAGAGAGGTCGTTCATTTTTTCCCCTCTGTCCTGTGTATCAAAATCTCTTGATATCATCCCGAATTCTGACCTCCTTTACTCCAGTCTCAGATGATGAAATGGCAGCCAATCTCTCCACTTGTATCATTGATCCCATTGCTTCCTTTCTTCTCTGATAGATTGAAAGTATTCTTGATAAATTAGATGGGAACAAGCAGGCTTCTGTAGATAATTCACTATAACAGATTATACCTTCTTGGTTATACAATTAACTGGAAGGTTTAGAGAAAAAGAAACAGCCTAATGTATTTATTGGTTGTCCATTGCCCCCCAAAAAAGTTTGAGTTGGTAGTCAGCCTTAGTCTCAACCGCTCTTAGCCTCAGCCTCAGTCAAAAGTCAGCCTTAATACTCTTCTTCAACAACAAGATGTTTCACATATTCATATTGTGATCCTATAAAATTCCTTTATGGGTGCAACCACAGAAATAATTTTGTTTAGAGATCTTTAAATGACCCATATCAAAGAAGGCAGGAAACAGGGAGATAGAGGCCTACCAAAGGTATTCTCCAATGTCAGGGAGGGTATCCTGTGAAAAGTCCACATGGAAAAGGAATTCCCTGTAGTTGGTGAAGTTCTTTGAATGTTCTTGCTCATCATGAATGAAATAGAACATTTGAGGCCCTTTCTCAATGAGCTATATTAAGAGAAATCGGCCTAGTTAAAAGAAACAAACTAACTGGACAAAGACTATTTGGTTCCTAAATTGTGGCATGCGAGTATGTGAGCAGTGTGTTGAGTTGGTGCCACAGAACACAATTAAAATGAACAATGACTTTGATCCATGATTTAATACGAAGATGAGAGCAAGCTGGATTACGTTTGAGAAACCCAGAATTACTTTCAATGATCTTAAGATGCTCCTTGTCCCCCAAATCCGTATCCTTAATACTTTACTTGTGAGGCTATGTGGGTGCAAATTATAGGACACTACACTGTGAGAAGAACTAAAATTGCAGATGACACAAAGGACCATGAAAAGATGCATAGTGGGCATAAATACTCATATTACTAATGGTGACTTTCTTTTAAGAAATGACAAAAAAGTCATAATTAGGGACATTTATAACTGGAAAAGCAGGTGGTGATGGTCAGTCATATGATGAAAACATAATTCCAGTTTCTGGGAATTGTTAGCATCTTTCCTTCCCCTTAGAAATTTACAATAAACTCTTCAGTGCATTGATGGATCCACAATGATAAATTCATGGAAGGACATGTATGAGAATCACACAGAATAAGAAGGCCTTATGGACTTTAAGTTATGATCTGTACTTATAGAAAAAGGTCTCATGCTGGAGGTGATAGAGAAGGAAAATATTTTACTTTCATTGTATTTACTATGAGGGGGAAATCATTGATTAAAATAAATTTAGGCACATGGTAAAAATAATAGATGATGTTTGTATAGTGCCTCATCAATTTAAAAAGTTCTTTAAATATATCATCTCATTCTATCCTCAGAAAAATCCTGTTAGGTAAACAGAGAAAGTTATTATCCACAGTTTACAGGTAAGGAAATGGATTCATCAAAGGGAAACGACTTTGCTAAGGTCACATAAACACTGCCTGGCAGAGTTGTACCTTGAACTTAGGCTTTCTCACTACTTACTACCTTCTTAGACTACTTCTAGAAGTATTCATTGCCCATTCCAATATTCTTTTTGTCTAATATGTTTACATTTTAGAAATATAAACAAAAATTTTGCTGACTTTGTCTTGTAGAAACAGTGAGTACTATGTAGTCACACAAACTAACAAAGGTGTGTGGTAATGCTTACATTATAGATAAGTAATATGGGTGAAAATTGATAATTCACTTTGCTTTTAAACTTTTGCTCATATGATCTTATATACCCTTTGGTTATATATATATATCTATTAGTGATTATACACACACACACACACACACACACATATATACATATATATGTATATATATATATATATGTATATATATATACATATATATATATACATATACATATAAAATTCCATAATTTTATCAGTCCCTTGGAGGCAGATCACAGCTTCTCCACATTTCCATGAATTAGTAGTCAAATAATAAATAGGTAATCACCGGGTGATCAATTTTATGGTGATGTTCTGCTACAAACTTAGCTATGTTGATCCTTGGACAAGACATGTACTCAATAGGTCAATACAAGAAGCCTTACCATCTTGGTAAAACTTACCACAGCTAGAGATTTGCCATAACCTTTAAGAACATGAGATTACCCTATGCCATAATGAGACACTATAGTAAGGCATTAATGAAGGACATCCCTATTAAAAATATAAATACTGTTACTTATATACTTTGATGGATCTGTGCATTGACATATGTGCTCCCTTCAACAGTATGGTAGCAAACCCAACACAACTTTACATACTTCTTGCATGCTGTCTGTTTTCTTTCCTAAATCTTTCACAGAGGTACCACCCAACATGTTGGGAAATCTTTCTTCAAATCATTTGACATTGCACAGATACTATTAGGTGACGTGAGCTTTTCATTTAAGTATGCCTGGATCTTGCTATATGACTCATCTAATTTTCCATTATACATCTTTCTGATGGTATCCTTTGCAATTCTTCTCTTGTACAGTTTTTTGGTTGGTTGGATGTTGCAGCCTACTCATGCCCACCAGAGATGTCTGTCCATTATCCTTTGAGTGACCAACAACTTTAATTCTTTGGAGGCTGTGGTATTTTATATCTTTCCGTTATACAACATCATTGAAAGAAGATTGGGGTCATTGAAAGCATTGAAAGATTGGGGTCGTTGAAAAATTTCCAAAGACATTCTGGACAGTTATCTCCCTAGTATTCTATTCTATTTCCATTTCATTTTCCATTTATGGTTTCTTTAAAATTTTGTGTCGATGAACCAGCTCTGTGTGTTGTTTATTTGGTAACATGTTCTGATCAGGGTAAAAATTTCTTTTTATCCGCTTGGGTTTTTTCTGTGTAGATGGTTAGATCAGTTCTCTTGAGTGATTTTGGAGGTCAGTTAGAAGGCTCCACAATCTTCTGAAGCTTGATGACATCAGCACAATGTCAACAGAAAATAAAAGGATTTCCCCATCTATAAGGAACCCCATTTGTATTTAGATAAACTTCTGCATCTTTGATAACAAATGGCAAAAATCTCTGGTGAGCACCCTTCTCCCAATTCATATCTTGCTTGATATTCATATCCAGAGATTTTTTTTAACAAATAGCTATTAAATATTTCAAGGAATATTATATAATTTTCATATAGTCACGAGAAACATCTTTGCAGTCTGACCCCAGACTCATTGCTAAACTGAAACAGCTTTCTCTGAAAGTACTAGTGATCTCTCATTTGCCAGATCTGATGTTCCTTTCTAAGTTCTTATCTTCCTAGACCTCTGCTGCATTTGTTGCAACATTATTGACTGTCCCCTCTTACCAGATCTTCTCTTTGGAATTTTGTGCCACATCTTCTCTCTGCCTAGTTACTTCTTCTCAGTCTTTGTTGCTGGCTTCTCATATCTTGTCTCCTAACAGTGAGTATACCCCAAGGATCTGTCCTAGGCCCTCTTCACTTCTCTATTTACATTCTTCCTCTTGATGACCTCAACAGCTACTGTAGTTTTAATTATCCTCTCTATTCAGGTAACTCCCAGATGTGAATTGCTACTCTCTCTCCTAAATTCCAGTACTGTATCACTAACTGCCTAGAGGACATTTCCATAAAACACCCCCCCCCCAAACTTAAGACTGGGTCTCCCATCTCACCCAAGTGGAAAGTTTGAGGGCTACTCTGAGGCCCAAGATCACCATTGATTAGAAAAGCAGCTTTGACCTGTTTGACCTTTGTTCTGTTTCCAACCTAGGACTATTTGGCCCTCCTTAGGTAACCCAGACAGCTAATTAATATAAGCTATTGCAGCTCACAGCTCAGAACTCAGCCTCCACCTCTCTGGTTAGACATTTCTACCTGGATATCCTGGTGACATCTCAAATTCATTTTGATCCTCTTGTTTTCAGTTGTTCTTGTGCTGATGACATCAAATAAAATTCATTGTCTTTCACACCCAAACCTACCCCTCTACCTAATTGCCCTGGTTCTGTTGAGGGCATCACTATTCTTGCATTTTGTCAGGTTCCTAATCTTAGTTGTGTTTGACCCCTCATTCTGCCTCACTCAGTATATCTAATTACTTACCAAATTTTGTCATTTCTACATACATAACATCTCTCAATCTGTTCCTTCTTTCTACTCATATAGCCACCAAGTTAGTTCAGGTCCTTATCACTTCTTTCCTGGTTTATTTATTACAGTAACCTCCAAATCGGTCTCCCTGTCTCAAGTCTATCCCTACTCCAATGCATGGTTTATAGAACTACCAGGGTGATTTTCTTTAAATACAGATCCAACCATATCACTCCCATAATCAATCAATTCCAGTGGTTCCTTATTACTTGTCAGATAAAATACAAACTATGCGATTTGGCTTTTAAAACACCTTATAATGACTCCATCCTATCTTTCTGGCCTTATTAAATATACACCTCTTTCCACTTAATAAGGTCCAGCCAATCTGATCTTTTTTTGTTTCTCACACATGGAACTCCATATCCTTCTCAGTGGCTGAAAGTGATGAATTGGAATCATCTTTTGGAATCCTTTGAGAATTTACTTCCCCAACATTTTCAGAATTATGCTGCTTCTAGAACAGTGCAAATCTGAGTATCTTAGTTTGGCCAGCCTCCTCTTCCATTTTTGTTTTCTTTAACGAGATTCTGTTTCCTCAGTTAGGGCCTCATGCTACTGTAACAGACTATAATGTTAGAATTGAAAGGTGGTATCTCGGTTATTTTTCATTCTGGACTCTTTTATTGAAGAAACTACTCATGATACGTAGGTACAAGGATTCTTTATATTTTACAAGCCTTTTGTTTCTTATTTCTTACCCCTGAACCATGTTTCCAACATTTTTTGCTGTCATCTCCTATGTCTGCATTGGCATTGAAGTAACTGAGCATTAAAGTAGATGTTGATTTAATTAGAGGTTCCTATGGAATTCTTTTGTAGAATGCCTCTGGCTTCTTATTGTCTGTAAAAAATACTAATGCACAAACTGCAGTTATTTTAATGGTGCTTTTTTTTTTGCAAATGTCTATTGTGAACATTGAAATATAAGATGATAAAATGTCCCATGAAATGAAATTTCTTGTTGCCTTTGGATATACAATAAAACCAACTTTGTTAGCAGCTCCTTTATTTGTCTCTACAAGAAAACTCAGGAAGCCATCCTTCCATTCAGCTGGAATGTACTTTTGTCTTCTGGTTTCATTGGTAATGAGAATGTCAATATTTATGATACATTTACTCTAATACTATGTCAGTACTATGTTGGTCCCTGGACAAGATCTCAGATTTAGAGTACCAGGACATTAGATATGATCCAAAAAATAGCATGGTTTTTGGCACTCTTTGCCCAATTTAGCACCATTCTCTCCTGATTACTATTCAAATGGAAGTGGGCCACACAGGATTGAGGGCTATTTTGTATTTTTCATCATTTCATGGATTGCAGATCAAAAAATTCATCACAAACTGTCTAGCATGTAATGCAGCAGGGAATAAAACCAAGAACTTAAATAATTTAGAAAGAAGTTTATTAAGTTGTCAGGCCGAGAGGAGAGCAAAAAAAGGGTGCTCCCCTACCCAGGGTCTGTAAGTTATATATTATATAAGATTCAAACAAAGGCGCAAGGAAACAATAGCTGATTGGCCAGCATGGGGGAAGTTTAGATAAGACAAACAGGTTCCTTAAGATGTATAGCAAGAGGAAACTCCTCACATTCCATCCATCAATCTTCAGATCTGATTGGGTTTCTAGACAATATAATCTACATCCTGAGTTTTGCATTAAATAAATCTGGTCTCTAGGAAACAGGTCTGGTTTCTCAGCCAGGCAAGGTTAGGTTCAAACCATGCCACTAAGTATTACCACACTCAACGGTGATGAGCCTCACTGTACTTAGCTAGGCTGGTCCTGGAAAAAAGTATTACCACCACCCTACTTAAAACCTTTCTAGCTTAGGAGCAGCTTCCAGAACATGAGCTCCAGTGATAAAGCCTTTTAAAACCTAGGATCAATCCATGCCACAAGGAGGAACTTGAGTGAGATATTATGGAGGATAAATATTTTTATAAGGTTAAAATACATGATCCTAGCTTTTGTGAATTGAGTCAAGCATTTGAAACTAAACTTCAATTTTAAACAGAAATGTTACTTAATAGAAACGTTTCTGTTAAAGATATAAATTTATATGTTGTCTACAAAAAGCAACTTGTCTTGAAATATCATTTGTGTTTTAATATTTTTGCTCAAAAAACAGAGATTAAGGAAAATGGAATTGAAAAATTATCCCCAAAGGATGGTCATGTCATTGAAGAGACACTTATTTCTTTATCGGATCATCAAGAAGAAGAAAATGATAGTCTAACTGTTGAAAATGATGAATTGGAATCATCTTTGGCCGACTCTTCTGTGGTTTCAGGTAACATAGCAGTATCTGATATTATGAACACTTCACAGGGTCTAATCTTACACAATGAGTAATAACCATCTTATTAGGTACAGAGGAAATCAAGAGTCAATCAAAAAAAAAGGCAAATCATTTTGGCATACATGCTTTTCTGAACATTTAAAAAAATAAAATCATACTTTAAAGCAGAGATAACCAGCAACACTTTGGAGTGGCTAGAACTAGATTAAAAAGTAATTGAGAAATATTTTAAAAACTAAATAAAAATACAGTAGAACATAGTGTTAATGTGTGGTGTTTTAAGTCAATATATGACCCGCAGGGTCTTTATGTGTAGTTTAGTGCCTCCCTTTCTTTCTATTTGAGTTTGACTCCACTGCTTTAAAGGAATGAAACAAACTTTCTTTCCTTTGATTAATTTACATATACATATATATATGTGTATATATATATATATATATATCTTATTTAAGTTATTAAAACAAACTGGGGGCATTTGAAAAGATTTTAAAGCTATTGAACTTAAACCATTGCTGGTAATTTTAGGTGTAAAGACAAATAGCAATTATGAAGTTGCCTATAATTTGTGTGGTATTTTAAGATTTACAGTTCATTATTGATGAATAATTCATTTATTTGATGATTCAAATCAAATTAATTTTGCTTCATTTGAAATAACATTTTAAAAACTATTACAGCATCTTATATTATACATGGTATCTTATACAAAATAATGTATTTTTTGGGGGGGGAGAACAGTTTTAGCAGATAATTGCATGTTTATGTTATATCATTTGTAATTGATTGATAAAAAGCCATTAAAAACTATGTAAAGGTCAAGTTTTCATAACTAGAAAGAATAAGATTGGAATATTAGTTGTTATTAATTAGACCTAAAATTATAGTTGACTTGATTGATTATAAATTATATGATATCTACATACCAATAGTGCAATGAGCTGAATTTGGACTTGACTGACTGACCAGACTCAAATGTGTCAATGTCAACTTGGAGGAAGAAAAATGACTCAGGAGTACCTTCATCTCATGCTCTTCAACATTGTTATTAATGATTTGAATGAAAGTATAGATAGTATGTAGTTATCCTTATCAGATTTGCAGATGACACTAATCTGGAATACATAACAGAGTCTGGGCAGCTAGGTGGCACAGTAGGTAGAGCCCTGGGCTTGGAATCAGGAAGACTCAACTTTATGAGTTCAAATCCAGCCTCAGATATGTATTAGGTGTGTGACACTGGGCAAAGCACTTACCCCTGTTTGTCAGAGTTCCTCATCTCTAAAATGACCTAGAGAAGGAAATGGTAAACTTTGCCAAGAAAACCCCATATATGGGGTCACAAAGAGCAGGATACCACTGAAGTGAAACAACAACAACAACAACAACAGGGCCTAGGATCCAAGGAGATCTATTCAGGCTAGAATGATAGCCTGAATTTAATAGGGATAAACAGGATCAGTAGAATAAAACGCCTTTGTTCCTCTACAAGATATTGTTGTTATTTGTCCTTCATTTTTCAAGACCTGACATTACAAGGTGACATCTTGACTCATGTCTGAATTGGATTAAGTGAGGCAGTGTTGACACTTTTTCTTCCTGAGTCATCAAAGTCCAGTGGCAAGAGGAAACTCAAGATGGCTGGCAGTGGCCCAGGATCCAGTGGATGACCTTGGCATCTTGGATGTCTGACCAAGCTCTAAGGACTCCACATGCCTGCTTTAGCCTCCTTTACAGTTGTTGGAACAAATTGTTCTCATCCACCCATTCTGCCAGGGGAAGTCCTCATATGTTTTGGGGTAGACATCCCCCTAACTCAGACGGGTTTGAGTAGTTTAGCCTTTCTGTCAAGACTGTTGTGGCTGCTGTACATGCTGTAGCTTCCTGGAGCCACGGGTGGGACCTGGTTGATAGATGGATACCAAAGATAGATGAGCAACCCTGAAAAGGCCTTGGCAAGCCTCACACCAGGGGTACTAATCTTCCCTAAACACCCCATACACCCTCCCCTGCACAAGTACAGGGTCGGGAAGGTGTGGCTGGGTAACATCTCTTAAAAAATTCCGGGGGGAGGCGGAGCCAAGATGGCAGAGTGAAAGCAGTGACTTGCTTGAGCTCTCCTCCAAACCCCTCCAAATACTCATAAAAAATGGCTCTAAACAAATTCTGAAGCAGCAGAACCCACAAAAAGACAGAGTGAAACAAAAATTTCCAGTCCAAGACAACCTGGATGATTGATCAAAAAGGTGTATGGCGCTGGGCTGGGAGCGCAGCTCAGTGCGGCGTGGGTGTGGAGGCCGCCTCGAGCCTGGAGCAGGCCTCAGAGGACTGAATCTCGGGCAGCTGTGGAGGTTTCCAGACTCCTCAATCCACCAATGCCAAAGACAACTTAGAAGGTCAGTGGGAAAAGTCTGTTTCTGTCGGTGCTGAGAAAGGAAGGCGGGGTGTCAGCTCCATTCCCCAAGAGTGTGGCGCTGGGGGCGCAGCTGCTTCCCGAGCTTCTGGCCCACAGACTGAGGGGGAATCCAGTGGCTGATCAGAGAGGGATTGCAGGGATCTCTTTGCCAGTGCTGAGGCAGGAATCTCTTGCTTTGCCTGTGTGTGGATCTGGGTCACAGTTCTGGGCGGTGGTGCTGGGGTGAGGAGGAGCGCTGGCTGGTGGAGCTTGTAGTGCTGTGGAGAGGACCCTCCTCACAGTTACAGGACAGAAAGGAGTACTTGTGGTCACAGGCCAGGAAAGGAGTAAACACCTCGCCCCTTATCATACCACCTTGGAAGAACTGAAAATTTACAGGTCCCTACAAGTATCTCTGAAAACAGCTGTACAAACCCCCCGAAGCTTGGAACAGTACATTCTCCACATTGGAAGCAGACTCTTACCTTAACAAAGAGTTTAAAACTCAAGTAATTGGCTGGGATCATGAGCAAGCAGCGCAAAAAGAGTCAGACTATATTATCTTACTTTGGTGAAAAGAAGATCAAAATATACAACCAGAAGAAGACAACAAAGTCAAAGCTCCTACATCCAAAGCCTCCAAGAAAAATATGAATCAGTCCCAGGCCTTGGAAGAGCTCAAAAGGGATTTTGAGAAGCAAGTAAGGAAGTAGAGGAAAAACTGGGAAGAGAAATGAGAGTGATGCAAGAAAATCATGAAAAACAAGGCAACAGCTTGCTAAAGGAGACCCCAAAAAATACTGAAGAAAATAACACCTTAAAAAATAGCCTAACCCAAATGGCAAAAGAGGTCCAAAAAGCCAATGAGGAGAAAAATGCCCTAAAAAGAAAAATTGGCCAAATGGAAAAGGAAGTCCAAAAGATTACTGAAGAAAATACTTCCTTAAAAAAATAGAGCAATTGGAAGATAGTGACTTTATGAGAAATCAGACACTGTAAACAAATCCAAAAGAATGAAAAATTAGAAAACAATGTGAAATATCTCATTGGAAAAACAACTGACCTGGAAAATAGATCCAGGAGAGAGAATTTAAAAATTATTGGACTATCTGAAAGCCATGATCAAAAAAAGAGCCTAGACATCATCTTTCAAGAAATTATCAAGGAAAACTGCCCTGATATATTAGAACCAGAGGGCAAAATAGAAATTGAAAGAATCCACAGATCTCCTCCTGAAAGAGATCCCCAAAGGAAAACTCCTAGGAATATTAGCCAAATTCCAGAGTTCCCAGGTCAAGGAGAAAATATTACAAGCTGCCAGAAGGAAACAATTCAAGTACTGTGGAAACACAATCAGGATAACACAAGATTTAGCAGCTTCTACATTAAAGGACCGCAGGGCATGGAATATAATATTCCGGAGGGCAAAGGAGATAGGATTACAACCAAGAATCACCTACCCAGCAAAACTGAGTATAATCCTTCAGGGGAAAAAATGGTCATTCAGTGAAATAGAGGACTTTCAAGCATTCTTGATGAAAAGACCAGAGCTGAATAGAAAATTTGACTTTCAAATACAGGACTCAGTGGAACATGAAGAGGTAAACAGGAAAGAGAAATCATAAGAGACTTATTAAGATTGAACTGCTTACATTCCTGCATGGAAAGATGATATTTATAACTCATGAGACCTTTGTCAGTATTAGGGTAGTTGGAGGAAAAAAATTATATGTATGTATATGTAGATAGATAGATAGAGGGCACAGGGTGAGTTGAAGATTAAGGGTCATATCTGGAGAATAAAATTAAGGGATGAGAGAGGATGATACTAGAGAAGAAGAAAGGGAGAGGTAGAATGGGGTAAATTATCTCACAAAAAAAACAGAAAAGAAAAGTCTCTTACAGTGGAGGGGAAACGGGGGAAGGTGAGAGGGAATGAGTGAATCTTATTCTCATAGGATTTGGCTTAAGGAGGGAATAACATACACATTCAATTGGGTATGGAAATCTGTCTTACCCTACAGGAAAATAGGGGGAGAAGGGGACAAGAGAGCAGGGGGATGATAGAGAGGAGGGCAGATTGGGAAAGGGGTAATCAGAAGTAAATACTTCTGAGGAGGGACAGGGTCAAAAGAAAGAATAGAATAAATGGGAGGGCAGGATAGGATTAAGGGAAATAGAGTTAGTTTTTCACAACATGTCTACTATGGAAGTGTTTTGCATAACTGCACATGTACAACCTATATTGAGTTGCTTGCCTTTTCAATGAGGGTGGGTGGGGAGGGAGGAAGAGAGAAAATTTGAAACCTAAAGTTTTAAAAACATATGTTTTAAAAAAATGTTTTCACATGCTACTGGGAAATAAGAAATACAGGAAATGGGGTACAGAAGTCTGTCCTGCCCTACAGGAAAATAGAAGGGGAAGGGGATAAGAGAAGGGAGTGGGGAGAGATAGAAGAGAAGGCAGACTAGGGGAAAGGATATTCAGAATGCATGACATCTTGGGATGGGGGAAGGGGGAGATGGGGTGAAAATTTGGAACTCAAAAACTTGTGGAAGTGAATGTTGAAAACTAAAAATAAACAAATTTATATTAAGAAAAAAATCGGGTGGGGGGAGGTAGTTAAAAATAAGTCACAAGTGTGTCATGGCAGCCAAAATTGCTAGTGCAAGGCTATATTTAGGCTTATCATTATACTGGTCTATATTAAGAAGGCAGGAAGGAAACCAGCAAAGTGCCTTCTCTGTGCCAGGCTTTACAAATATTATTTCATTTGCTTCTTACAACAACCCTGCATGGTAGGTGCTATTATTATCCCCATTTTGCAGCTCAGCTCTGGTCATTTCCTCTGGCTGTTCCCTATGCCTGGAATGTTCTCCCTCCTGCTCTCTGACTATTGACTTCCCTGGCTTCCTTTGAGTCCCAACTAAAATCCCACCTTCTGCAGGAAGTCTTCCCTAATTCTAGTGCTTTCCTTCTTTTAATTGTTTCCTATTTATCCAGGATGTAGCTTGTTTTGTATAGTTTGCATGTTGTCTCCCCCATTAGATTATAAGCTCCTTGAAGCAGGAACTGTTTGTCTTTTGCCTCTTTTTGTACCCCCAGTGCTTAGCACATAGGAGGTGCTTAATAAGTGTTTATTGAAATGAAAACAGAGGTTAAGTGACTTGTCCAAGGTCACACAACTAATAATTATCTGACACTGGATTTGAGTTCAAGTCTTCTTGATTCCAAGCTCATTGCTTTATCCTCTGTACCTCCTACCTGCACCATCCAGTATCCAGAATAATGGTGGTTAGCATCCCTACGGTACATATTCTGCCATGGTCAGATCACATGCCGAGTATTTTGTTCAGTTTTAGGAGTGATATTTTAGAAAGGACATTGACAATACAGACTGTATTCCAGGGAAGGCAGTTGTGGTGATGAAATGACTGGAGATCATGTCACCTGAGTAGTGCTTTAAAGGAACAATTGAATGAGTAACAGAGGAAGGCAAAGCCTGTAGGGAAAGATGGCACCTATCTACAGGTATTTAAAGGGCTATCATAAAAGCCCTTTTAAGATGAAAGGAGGATAAATCTTGTTCTCTTTGGCAGAGAGTAGAAGTTGCAGAAAAGTAGATTTTTACTTTATTTAAAGGGGAAAATATTCTTTGTATGACTTATATCTGTTTTTTTAAAAATGGAATGTATCTCAGGAGATAATAGCTGACACTTGCATATACCATTTTAAGATTTGCAAAGTACTTTACATTTGTTTTCTCATTTGAGTCACAAATAACCCTGTGAGATAAATACTGTAAATATCTCCATTTTACAGATCAGAAAACTGAGCTTGAAAGAGGTCAGTAAGTCAGCTAGCATTTATTAAGTGCTTATTATGTGCCAGACTTGCCCGTGATCACTAAATTAGTACCATTTTGGGTCTAGAATAATTTCTTAAAATGTAAAAGAAAATCGATCAAATACTTCCCTCCTCCCAACCCTACTTGATTTACTATATTTAACAATACAGTCTCTTTAAGGAAATAAATTGCCCAAGAACAAATATTCCAGATCTAGAGGTTTATTGAAGGGTATTATTATTAGCTTGCCAAAGCCTTGAGAGGGCTGATTTAGAGGATGCTGCATATTGGACCTCCACTGTGCATCCTGTGGCATCAGATCAGCTCCTATGCATGCATTAGCACTGGTTACTCAACTTACCCTTGTTCACACAATCATCTGCATCTCTGATGTGTACTAAGAATGTTCCTTCAGTTTTCCTTGCTTCTCAGTAGCTCTAGGGTAGTATTTGGTAGCTAAGCAAGGTTTTAGAAATAGACTTTGAGATCATTAAGCACTGAAATTGGTTGAGTAGTTGAGGGAGGGAAAAGGAAGGGAGGATGCAGTCTGACTAGACCCATGCTTGACTATAGATTTATTAGGTCCTGTCCCATGACCTTGGTTGGACTCTGTGAAATATTTATCTACAAATTTCTCAGAGCCCAGAGGCTAGCCCTGCTATGGAGACAATTATAATTCAATGGAGAAAGGACTTTAAGGCTCAGGAATGACATTTTAGCAAAATGTGTATAGCTGCCATTTATTTTTCTCATGGTCTAAATTTCTGACTTAACTCTGGTTTCTTCCAAGTCTGTCTCAGTATACTATAGATATTTTATACAAGTTAATATTTATCCATTCTAGGCTTTTGTTCTTTACTTCATATATAGGTGTGTTTTGCATGTATGAGATGTATCATCGGGTCTCGTCTGGGGGCTAGCATAAGCCTTGTAATAGTCACATAATTACTGTGTCAAAGATAGAATTCTAGTTCAGGTTTTCTTGACAATGCATCCGGCATTTTATCCTCTCCATCTGGTAGTAGTGTCTCCTTTACTGAAGGTCTTAAATCAAACACTGGATGCCCATTTGTTGGTGATATTGTAGAAGTTATTTTTGTCCAGGTATGAACTAAACTAGATAAGCTTTGAGATCTCTGGGATTTATCTTGTTGTGTTGTTGTTTGTCCTTTGTTCTCAAAGTAGACCATGACATCAGGAAGGTGATGCCATGACTTGCAAGTGAATTGGATTTAAGTGAGGCAGGACTGTGCAAAGTCACCAGCCTCACTTTCTCCACCAGAGCCATATGGGTCCAGTGGTGAGGTATAGATCAGGATGACTGGAGATGGTCCCCATGATTTATTTAGCCTTTTTATGGTTAGGGAGGAGGAATTACCTTTGTTCCTTTAACTTTTGCATAACCAGTTGTTTTTATAAGATGCACCCCTAAATTAACAAGAAGTAATAACAAATGGAAAGAAAACAATATTTTTCTTTAACTTTAGGCCATTCTGGACATTATAATTTTCAAAGGCTAGACTAAACACTAGTGAAGGGAACTGGGATTTGTATCTTTGTATCAACATGTTATTTAAGCACAAGGGCAGAATTGTATAGTCTTTATACCTCAACAAAGTCCTTCATATTCCTCCCTGTAAATACGGGTGAGACATATTGAAAAACCAGAGGTTTTACATCCAGAGATATGGAGTTGTGTGAGTTTTGAGTTTGTCAGTTTTTTGAACCAACTCATTAAAACTTCTGAAAGTCAAAATCAGAGCACTAGATATGACAGACTTAGGGAACATTGTTTCCTGAGGTCCCAATTATGGTTCATGGTCTGGTGCAAAGGATCGCTCAGGGCCAGAGAGCATAAATAATGAATATCTTTGATAAAAATATACACAAATGCCCCTAGGTAAAAGCTGTTCCCAAGGCAGTTTGTTAAAGTAAAAGAAAGGAAACACCATTGTTAAGGGAATTGAAAACTATTGGCTGGGAGGTTTCCTGGGGTGTCAAGGCAGTATATTGTGTGTGTGTATGTGTGTGTGTGTGTGTGTGTGTGTGTGTGTGCGTGTGTGTGTGAATGTTAACTCATATCTGCCCAGTACTACCAATATCCTGGCCCACAATACTCTACCCTTTTACTCCTAGCCACCAATAATATAGGTGGCCAGGGTCACAAACCTCAGCTTTTAGGCACAGGAACCCACCCCCTCATCTTGGTCTACATATTCATTCTGCTCCACATGCCCCTCTCCTGTTTCCAAGACTGCAAATGGCCAGGTGGGCTTCTACCAGCTGCTGTGGGCAGGCCCTAGCCAGCTAAGTGGACCAGCAGTAAGGGCTGGATTCATTTTGCAGTTTCGATGGTGTCCCCTCAGCATTGCTATAAAAATGAAGAATGTGCTGGGCTGTGAAGCTGATGGTCCTTATCTTAGCCACCTTTGCTATAGGCAGCCTGATCAGAGGACACCAGGACATTGGTGGAACTGGGCAGGTGTGAGATAACCTCAAACACTCCCACAACATCAGCTGGGACAGTTGTGAGTAGAGAAGCAGGCCTGGAGTAGTTTGAGTTTGGCCCCATTGTATTATTTATGACCTAGCTTTGGGCCCTTCAGGCAAGAAAGAAGTGATTTCTAGGATTTCAGTGGGGTGGGCGTAAGACCTCGGAGAATCCCCTTGTCAATTACCTTAAATTTCCTTTCAGGGTCCTTTGACTTACCCTTATTTTCATGAACTGCTTTGGGAACTTCTTTTACCTGGGAGTATTTGTATAATTGTTTTTCTAATTAAAGTATTTATTATTTGAACCATCAGATTTAATAACAACAACAATAATAACAAAAACAAAAAGAGTAGAGTCTTTTTATAGGGTTTTAAGGTTTGCAAAGGACTTTATATGTGATGTCTCATTTGATTCTCACAACAATATTTTGACAGAAACTGTTATTATTCCCATTTTATAGATCCTCCTAGTACTAGATGTTGAACCATGACCAGGATGCATGGATAGAGCTTGCTGATAGTTATATTTACAAATAAGTATATAGTTAGATGAATAATTAGATATAGTTTATAAAGATAGAGGGAATAAGGAAATAAGCATTTATATAGCACCTACTATTTGCCAGACACTGTGCTAAGCCCTTTTTACAAATATGATATCATTCCATCTTCACAGAAGGAGGTGCTGTTATTGTCTGCATTTTGCAGTTGAGGAAACTGAGAGCAACAGAGGTTGTGACTTCCCATAGTCACATGGCTAGTGAGTGTCTGAGGCTAAATTTTAACTCAGGTCTTCCTGACTCCAGGCCTAGCAATCTATTTCCTGTGCCACTAGCAGATTAAAAAATAGTCAAATGATATCTTCCAGAATTAAAATTTCATTTGAAAAAAAATCAAGTTCTTTTTTAAAA
Source organism: Phascolarctos cinereus (assembly GCF_003287225.1). Taxonomy (NCBI): domain Eukaryota; kingdom Metazoa; phylum Chordata; class Mammalia; order Diprotodontia; family Phascolarctidae; genus Phascolarctos; species Phascolarctos cinereus. The sequence continues at coordinate 228,548,563 of NW_027556098.1, forward strand.
ATTCATTTGCTCTTATATTTGTTTCTCTTTTCTATATGACCTTGGCCAATTGAATGAAAACTAAAAAAAAATTAACCAAATTCTTTTTAAAAAGAATTTTTATTGGTTCCTTTTATTTTTTACACAAGTTATTTCCCAGTATACCCCTCTCCCATAGACCTCTTCTTTATAACAAAGAAAATCACTTAAGCAAAACCAGCTGACAGTAACTGTGATGATTTGGTATTTAATATTCTGCACCTATAGTCCATTATAAGGGTTGGGGAGCTCGTCATCTAGGACAGAGGTTGGTAAGTGCAGTTAATCAGATTTTGGTAGTCTTTTAATATCATTTTTATTACATCATTATAGTCATTCTGTTTGTCATTCTCCTGGTTGTGTTTTCCTTGCTGTATTAATACAGTTCCTTAGAAGGTTATGTTGGTGTCATGAAAAAGACAATTAGGAAGTTATATGATTTTACCATGTATATGAATTCAGTGAATAGCAGTCTATGGAGGCATATCTGTAGTATGCTCCTGGTCTACCTGTTTACTAACCCTGTCAACAAAAGAAAGACAGAAAGACAAGAAAGACAGAAAGAAAAGAAAGAAAGAAAGAAAGAAAAAGAAAGAAAGAAAGAAAGAGAAAGAATGAAAGAAAGAAAGAAAGAAAGAAAGAAAGAAAGAAAGAAAGAAAGAAAGAAAGAAAGAAAGAAAGAAAAAGAAATTAGATTGGCCAACCTCTTCTTCATGAAGCCATGTTGGCTCTTAGTCATCACTGCATCACTTTCTAAATGCTAATAAACCATCCCTTTAATAATAAATTCTAGAATAATCCAGTGAATCAACATCAAGCTCACTAGCATATTTTATTTTCCAAACTTCACCATCTTCCCTTTTTTGAAAATCACTCCAGCATTTGTCTACTTCTAGCCCTACGGTACCCTTCCTATTCTCCCTGGTTTTTCAAAGATTTTTGATCAGTGGCTCAGAAATCACATCTACCATTTATTCACTTTCTGAGTAATCTGAGGATCCCATCCAATCCAGAATGGCTCTGATCATTCTAAATGTAAAGAATCTTGGGGATGTTTGGATTGAGTACAATTATATATCCAAAGCAAAAAAAAAATTCTGGCTTTTTCTAGAGCAGATGCAAACTATGCCGCTTACGGTGGATGTTTTGGTCCATTTGTCTTACAATTCAGCATGGCTGTACCAGAGCTGATTTCATTGGGAGAAAAGAAAACCTATGGGAACACACTCATAAACACAAACCCTTTAAAGGGACTGAAAATTGTTGTTGTTGTTGTATAGTAATAAAATTTTATAGTGCCAGATTTACTTAAAATAAGTAGGCCCTTAGTAGTAGTTGGCAAACCTTTTGTCATGGAGATTTTTGTTGTAACAATTTTGCTGCAGAAAGTTTTGCCTGTCTAAAAATTCATAGAATAGGCAGTCAGAAGTAATACTAGTTCGTGATATATAATGCTTAAAGGTTTACAAAAGGTTTTCTCCATGAAATGCATGTGAAGTAGGCAATTTATCTTCATTTTCAGATAGGGAAACTGAGGCTTAGAGAAATTAAGTGGCTTACCCATAGTTGCACAACTAATTAATGGCAGAGCCTGGATTCAAACCCATGTCTCGACTCCAAAACCCCACTATACCATGCTCAAAGTCTTCCAGATCTTTACTGTGCATTGCTGCCTGCTATTGCCTTAGGTATTTTCTCAATACTGAATAAGCCTCATTTTAGATTCTAATGTATTTTATGAAGATTTCACGAACAGTAAAAGCAAAGAAGCATAAAAAAAACTTGTTACTCAAGCTGCACCCATTCTGTAAGTAGACAGAAGACCTCAGTTTTTAGAATCATCAATCTGGCATATTTACATGTGCTAAATTCACTTGCAGAAAGACAAAACTGGGATTGGCAAAATTTTTAAAAATGACCTGCAATTTCAGATTTAGGACTATCTAATATTTATTTTTGAACCCATTTAAAGATCTTAACACAAAGCTTTGTGAATTCATCCATTTAAGAAGGATTTATCAAGTATCTATTACATGTAGGCATTGTACAAGCTAGTGTTGTTCTGGATTAGAATGGTGTTGCTAATCTACATTAAGTGTAAATGTGAACCATTATTTGGAATTTTAATACGAAGGTTGGCAACACAGTTCAGAAATCCCTAATGGTTTGCATATCAATCAGTAAACATTTATTAAAGACCTATTATGTGTCAGGTACTGTGCTAAATGCTAAGGATACAAAGAAAGGCAAAAGATAGCCCCTCCTCTCAAGGAGCTCAGGGTTTAATAGGGGAGATACCGTGCAAAAAGTTATGTATAAACAAGGTATATACTAAATAAATTGGAACTAATCAAGAGAGGAAAGGCACTAGAATTAAAGGGGAATCAGGAAAGTCCTCCTGTAGAAGGTGAGATTTTAGCTGAAACTTGAAGCCAGTGAAGCCATGAGGTAGAGATGAGGATGAGGAATATTCCAGGTATGGGGGAGATAGCCAGTGAAAATGCCTGGAGTCAGGAGATGGAATAACTTGTTTGAGGAACAGCAAGGAGGCCAGCGTCTCTAGATCACATATTATGTGTAGGGGACTAAAATATGAAAAAGCTGAAAAGTCCAGAAGGGACCAGGTTATAAAAAACCTTAAAAGCTGAACAGAAGATTTCTTATTTGATTCTGGAGTTAATAGGGAGTCACTGGAGTTCCAGTAGGAGGGTGATATGGTCAAACCTGTGCTTTAAGAAGATCAGTTTGACAGCTGAGTGAAGAATGGACTGGAGTGAGGAGAAACTTGAAGCAGTCAGATCTATCAGCTGGCTATTACAATAATCAAGTTGTGATATGAGGAGGGTGTGTAACAGGGTGGTGGCAGTATCAGAGGAAAGAACGGGGCATATTCAAGAGATGTTGCAAAGGTGAAGTTGAGGGGGCACAGCAACAGATTACATATGAGAGAATGAGACATAATAAGGAGCCAAGGATGATAAGAGAGTTGTGAGCCTGAAGGGCTGGGAGGTTGGTGATGCCATTAACAGTAATAGGAAAGTTAGGCGGAGGGAAGGGTTTGATGAAGAAGGATGATGAGCTCGATTTTGGACATGTGTAGTTTGGGAATGTTCTATAGAGCATCCAGTTCAAGATGTCCAATATGCAGTTAGAGAAATGAGACTGGAGGTCAAAAGAGAGGTTAGGGCACATGTTGGAATTTTTTCCCCCATATGTCTAGCCAGAGAATCCAAAGAAATTTTCAAAGAAAGTGAACCTTCCCCCCTGTCAGAAATCATAGTAGGAAGTATGCAATTAATGATACATTTCTTTTTTGAAATTCCTGGTCACCTTCATAGGAGACTCAAGAGGAGCCTGTCTACAATTTCTATATTGCTAGTGAATGTTAACAACCAACATTAATATAGTGCCATACAGATTGAAAAGTGCCTTACCTTTGTCATGTCATTTGAACCTCACAGCATCCCTGTAAGGAAAATAATAAAGATATGATCATTTCCACTTTACAAATGAGAAAACTGAGACTCAGAGAAATTATATTTATCCATGAGAGTTGGGATTTGAACCTGTCTTATTGACTGTAAGGCTGAATCTCTACCTAGTATACTACCTCTTCTGAAGGGAACAGGAAAAAAAAATATTAAAAGGGTTACATAACATGTTTCTTATAATAATCCTCTGAGGTGGGTACTACAGGTAGTGTTTTCCCTTTTTACAGATGAAGAAACTAAGGCTCAGGTTAACCTGTAGCCACACTGTATTAGAGGCAGGTTCTGAACTTGGGTCTTTTTGATTACAAGTCTAGCCCCACTATGCGCTATGCCACACAAACTCTCTGTACCAGAATATTTAAAAATAAGTGGTCGCTGTTTCAATAAATTTGAGATCTGCATATCTAACTTAAAACTGAAAAGTGCTGCTTAAATTTATTGAAACAAATGACTACTTACTTTTAAACATCTTTTTGTGTGTGTGTGTTTTGCTTTTGGAGTGGTTAATGTAGCTTATTAAAAAAAAGAGCAAAGTCAAGTGGGTTAAAAATATAAATTTGGATTTGTAATAAGAACCTTTTCACCTTTACAAAATGAATAAAAAAATCCCCCCGCCCAGTTTTTGTCTCTGGATATTGCTTATGATTGCTCTAGGAATGTAATTCCTTACTGTAATAAATACCCTGCATTTTCCACCAGAGGGTGCTTTTGCATTTATAAAGACATGTAGTGTAACTCCATTGTAACTGCCTTATAATTTAGCACTGATAGAAAGTTAAGTTTTTGTGTATGAGAGTGGCATGTGTGAATGCCTAGTGCGCATGCATCTGAATACGTGTGTCTATTTTGATTTATATATTCTTTCACGTGAAGATTTTTAAATTCCACCCCAGCTAATGAGCTCACCAACCTGCTTGTTTTCAGACTTCACTACCTTCTTTTTCATATTTCCCCATATGTTCCATTCCTAAGGTTTATCTGGTGACATTATGTTCTGGGAGTTATCGTAGATATATTTTGCAAAGAGTAGATCGTGTTCTGTAGGAGGAGTTTAAAAATTGACCTTTATGGAAATACCTTCCCCCTCCCCCATCTGTTGTAGCATTTTACCCTGCATTTTTTATATATCAAAGTCCAATCTTGGGTCTGGTCTGAATTTATTTCTGGATAAGTCTCCCCTATCCCTTCTAAACCAAATTTCTTTCTCAACCAGCCATGTAAATCATCACCTAGTTTACCAAGTACCCTTGTTCTCCCTCCCCACTCCGTTCCCCCCCCCACCTTACCCAGAAAATGTGGACAGCATGCTTCATGAACTGCCAAAAATCAAGAACAGCATTGAAGGGTAGCACCTTAAATCCTAGCAGCTGCTATCCACTAACTCTCTAAGCTTCCCACACATTTAGTACATTATAATTTGTATTCTAGTTATTTGTGTACATGCCTTTTCCTTCCACTAGATTGTAAGCACCTTGAGGTCAAATCCTTCAGTTTTTCCATTTTAAATCTCAATTATCTAGAACTGTGCACTTGCTGTACATGGTAGCTCTTAAGAAATGTGAGTTGAATTGAATTCAGTTGAATTTTAATGTGTTTCATATCCTACAGGAAAAGGTTAGTGTTTCATTTATAATTTTTTACTTGGTGGCCAACTTTGAAATGATCAGTTTAGGAAGTATAGCTTTAAAATTTAAGTTTTAAGCTGCAGATTTTAAGGTAAAATTAATACAAGGAAGATTGCATCATTTGAATAATTAAATTCCAAATTAATATAAATATGTTCATAACTTTTCACATATTTAATTTTCTAATAATAATTTATAAATGGAAGATTGCACTTCTCATAAGACACAGATTCAGAGCTGGAAGACACCTTAGAAGTAATCCAGTCAAAATCCCATTATTTTACAGCTAAGAAAACTGAAGCTTAGAGAACTTAAGTGACTTACTTGCCCAACATTATGCTATCAAAACTGCTTGAAGAAGGATTTGAACCTAGATTCCCTCAGCCAACTTTCCAAACTTAATCTCCCCACATCTCATCTGTTGGGCAAAGGAAACATTCTGACTCATTCTCTCTTACCATGTATCTTCATTCCTAAGGATTGTTCACTGTTTCCAAAAAGACTTTTAATCTGTCACATATCCACAATACCTTGTGATAATAGGTACTTAATAACTAAGTGAATCAATGAATGTATATGCCTAGGTCTTCCTCTTCTTCCTGGAGGGCAGCCAGTGGAGCCAGTCATTTTTAATATGTGGATGTGGGTGTTCATTTTTTTTCTTATTTCACAATTTAAATGTACAACAGTTATATAAAACACTATGCTAGTTACTGGGTATACAAATACAAAACAAAACAAAAAAAAAAGGAGGCCTCGCCCTAAAGACACTAACCTCCTACTGATATAATACACCATATTAAAAGATAAGTATATGCTTGAGATAGGATAAAACACTAAGAATTAAGGAGATCAGAAAAGCTTTCCCCATGGAGATGGCACATGAGCCTTGAAGAAATCTAGGAATTCCAAGAAGTGTTGATGAGGAAGGCGAATGCTCCAGAACTTGGAGACAGACTCTACAATGGCAAGGAAGTACAAGTGGAGCACCCAGTGCAGGGGGGGAAAGCTAGTCAACCAGTTTGGCTGGAATATGGTGTGCATGAAGGTGAATACCATGTTGGATTGGGTTCCTCTGTCTCTTTTTTTGGGAGGCTCCTCATCTTTCTTCAGCCTCTTAATATGGATATCTTCCAAATCTCTGTCCTATGTTCTTTCTTTTCTTTTCTTTTTTTCTTTCTTTTTTTTTTGCGAAGCAATGAGGTGAATGACTTGCTCAGAGTCACACAGCTAGTAAGTGTCAAGTGTCTGAGGCCAGATTTGAACTCAGGTTTTCTTGAATCCAGGATCAGTGCTGTATCGACTGCACCATTTAGCTGCCTCTGTCCTATTCTTTCTATCCAAATCTGTTTCTCGTTCTAATTCTTCTATTCTTCTTTTTCCTTCTCCCTAATTTCCCCATCTGCATTCAATCAAATATCTCAGGAGCTGTGGCTTTTACCCTCATAGCATTTCACACATCCATCCTTATCTTTCTACTCATATTGTTTCTACTTTAGTCAGGCCCTCATTACCTTTGGAACTATAAATATTAATTCAACAACCATTTACTAAGTGCCTACTGTATGCAAAGTATTATGCTAAGCACTGAGGAAGATAGTCAAGAAGGAGTAGGTGACACACAGAGATTAAAAAAAACATTATACAACATGCAAGTTTAGTTTGGAATAGAATAGAATAAGAGCACAGAACTGGTTAAATTACTGTGTAACACTGGAGGAAGAAAAGGCTATTTCTGTTGATAGAGATCTGGAAAGGATTCCTGAAGGAGGCAGGAAATTAAGAATGAGTAGGTTTTCAGTAAGCAGAGCATTCTAGGCAAAGGCAAAAGTATGAACAAAGGCACACACATGGGAAGTCATTGAGCATGTACATGGAACAGAATGTGGTATAATTTGAGTAGAACACAGCACACATGGAAAGAACAGCGTAAGATAAGTTTGGCGACACCGGAGTTTGGGAAGGCCTTGAATTCTAGGCTAAGGATCTCAGGCTGTATTTGACAGATAATTGGAAGCCATTGAAGGTTTCTGTAGCATGATCAGCCATGGCAATGGTTTGAAGGATATGTTAGAGGGAAGAAAAACTGGAGGCAAGGAAAATACTTAGTCACCTAGGTGGTAATGAGAGGCTTATGCCAGAGTCTAGAACTGAGGAGATGGCAGAGAAAAATACCGTAGGGTTAGACTAATAGGAACTCAAAATGAAATAGAAGCAGGAGATGGAAGAGGATGAGACTGACGACTTTTGAATACTGATAATTGAGTAGGTAGTGATATCATCAAAAGAAGTGGATGGGTCATTATTAGGAAGCACTTATGAGGACAGGATGCTAAATGCTGTTCTAGACACTGAATTTAAGCTGCCTCTGGGATATCTACTTGGAGCTTTCCAATAAGTAGCTGGAAATGTGAATAAGGAGCATGAGGGAGAGACTCAAGTGGATCTACAGAGTTCCATAGTTTCTTGTTTTCTAATCCATCACTACTTCCAGAGCATCAGTTCTCTGCTTTAAAAAATAAAAAGCTATGATGACTTGTCACTGAACAAAATAAAATTCAAACCCCTTGAGCAGTAGGTACTCAAGACAGGTCACAATCTGTCTCCATACTGCTTTTTCATATTCAGTGACCCAGCTGAGCTACTCACTTTTCTGTCAACTCATCCTCTCCTCTTCTGCCTCACTCTCCTTCCCTTTAGACTTTGAGCTCCTTGAGAGCAGGGACTTTTACCCTTTTTTGGTATCCGCAGCATTTAGCACAGTGCCTGGCACATAGTAGGCTCTTAATAAATGCTAGTTGACTGGTCCACTGTTCTTGGGAAGATCCTTTACTTTCTCCATGGGTAATATGAGTGGATTGCGCTAGGTGATCTCCAGGGTCACTTTCTACTCTAAATCGATTATTTCCTGATCCTGTTCTGTCCCTCCTCCTCCCCTTACCTACCAATTTCTTCCCTTTAAATGCCACCAAGGGACAGCTCAGGTGTCTTCTTCTATAAAATCTTCCCTAATATCTCAGTTGGAAGTGTTTTCTCTCCCCTTTAACTTCTCGTGAGACTCTGTACCCCTCCTGTACATTTACTACATGGTACTTTGTGCTGTAATTACTTTTATTTCCTTATCATCTCCACTACTTTAGTCTTCTTCATCTTTGATTCAACCCTGGGGCCTAGCATAGGACCTTTACTAGTAGTGCATACTTGATAATTTTTTTTAAAAAATTGAATTGGATCCAGGAGAGAATGTGGGAGGCGGGTGGAGGAGGCTTTTCTCCCTTCTGCACTCAGGGAACACATGTTCCCTGGAATAGAGGGGGAAAATGTAAAAGACCAAAGTGTGTGTGTGTGTGTGTCTGTATGTCTGTGTGTGTGTGTGTGTGTGTAGGTACATATACATATCCTGTAAAAATAAATTTAAGCATGTTTGTCAGAAACATCAGGGATTTTTTTCAAAAGGAAATTTTTTACTATTAAAAATGTCCGGATTTCACATATGCCAGTTTGGGACGAAGGGGCACCTCTTATGCTTGTGGTCACCCCCTCAGGTGTGAGGGGTCCATCCAGGACAGTGAATGGCATCAGTGTGAAGACCAGTGTGTCTGAGGAGGTGGCGCTTCAGGACATCAAGAATGGACTAGCCATCAGAATTCGATGGGAAATCAAGTTCCCTGGAAAGGTGGGAATTCAATTATTTTAGGGCTGTTGTTCAGCTCTATAACCTAAAGTGGATCTGGGGCTCCAGTTCATCCTGTATAGCAGTCATTTAGATCTACTCCATTCCTAAATTTATTTATTTATACAATGCAAACTTGTGGTTTGGGGAAAGGGAGATTGTGAAGGTAAGGAAGAGACTGGGGAAAGAAAGGAAAGAAAGAAAAGGGTCCTATAAATAAAATGACGTGCTGATCCAGAAGCCTTGGTGAGAATACATTGTCAGGCACAATAGAAAGCTGAAATTTGAAAATTTTCTGTTTAGTACACTGCATCAGGTCTTTATTATTATAACATAAATATAAAATATACAATACATGGTTATCAATTTTGTGTCATTTTTTATTTTTGTCCAGCAGAGGGCACACTTCACATTGAGATAAATCTAAAATTAATTCATGCCAGGAAGTGTGTGTGTGTGTGTGTGTGTCTTAACTTTGGCATTTAAAAACTTTATATACTACACCGTATTTTACTTTGGGTCTCTAATTGGCTTAATACATCAATATGGTATTTTAAACTATTACTAAATCACACATTGAATTTGTCATTTGTCATTTAATGTGTATTTTTACGAGTATAAACTGATTGGGTTGATTTGTGTGTATGCCTTGTAGAACGAGTCCTATTTCTTTATAGCCATGCCACATATGTGTGATATAGTATATTATTTTGATAAAGTATCACAGAAATTCTTATTATTTAAGTTTAATTTCTGTTATTTCAATACAGTGAGAGGCAGTGTGGAGTAGTAGATAAAGTTGATCTTGGAATCCAGACTGGGTTCAGGTTCAAACATAATTGCCACTGGGACCCTAGGCATGTCATTGTCTTGCTGCAGACAATTTGATAATAAATAAAATAAAGATAAAATAATAAATAAAATTGATAAAGATTTTTAAAGTTGATAAGGAGCACTTGCTGATTTGCACTGATAGGATGAGTTCCTTCAACAATGAAGTAACAAATTTGGATTTTAAAAAATATGATAGAACATGACCTAATCAGCTACATTTTTAAAAATTAATATAAATTGATGCTATTTTTCAGGTCCAGGGATGAGGAACCTACAGCCTTGAGCCCAGATGTAGCCTCAAGGTTGCAGGTTTCCCACCCCTGTTCTAGTCTATTCATATATTACTTTGTGCTTTCCAAGAGAAACCATACTTAATTATTTCTCCATTCAATAAAACATCCATATAAAAATGTATAAAAGAACTTTGAATGTGTATTCTGCTTGTTGCCAAGCAGTTTTCCCCCAATCCTTTGTTAATGAATAATTCCTTGCAAGCATGTAGGGATACTAAGCTGCGTTTTGTAAGCCATGAACATTTTAGCAAGAAGAAATTTTGGGCCATAAAAAATGAATGGAAAATAGAGAATCATTGGATTGACCCAAATTAACTATTTCTTCAGAAAACCACTTGGGAGGGGGTTGAAAACCATATAGGGCCATATAGTGATCCAGTTAAGGCAGTTAACTTTTTGACCCTATGTCTTTCCGCCTGTATACACATATCTTCATTCATTAGTAATTAGTTATTAGCCTAAAATTTGGAAACTTGAAAGATATAAAGCATATGAAAGATACATAAATGATCATTTGAAAAAGATAGTGTCCTGATATCAAAACTTTGAAACTAGGTAGACTGACTGGATTTTGAGACAAGGTAAGAATTTCATTCAGGTAGTATAAAATCAACAATATGAATTTCATATCTAAGTAGATTCTTATTTTTGACACATTTCTGATGTTACAAATAATATTGTTAAATCTGTCAAGTCAAATGGACACTATATAGATGCATCTTATGTGTTGTATTTTTGAAGCACTGAAATCCTTCAGGATGACAAATATAAAAATCCTTGTATGCTGTAACACATAGCTAGCATGTGCATTAGATTTGCAGATGATGCTAAGTGGGAAGGGATGACACACTGGGTAATGGAGCCAATGTTCATTCAAAAGATCTTGATGGGCTGGCTAGAGCATCGGGGTTGAATCTAGTACCCTATTTAGAACACATCTAGAATTGTATATTCTGGGTGCCACAGTTTAAGGACTCTGATCAGCTCATAGGAGGACAGCCAGGATGGTGGAGATCCTCGAGTCTACTTCATATGAAGAAGGAACAGGAGATGTTTAGCATAGAAAAGGGAAGACTGAGGTGGGGAGAGGGAGGGTGGGACATGATAGATACCTCCAAGTATTTGAAAGCATAAGACTTGTTTTGCTTGGCTGTAGAGGGCATAATGAAAAGTAATGGGAAGAAATAGCAAAAGGCAGATTTAGGCTTGAAAAAACTTCCTAACAATTTAGAATTGTCCAGAACTGGAATAGGCTATCTCAGGAGGTAATGGGTTCTACCTCACCAAACGTCTTCAAAGGCTGGACGTCTGCTTGTTGAGGATGTTGTAGAGAGAATTCTTGTTCAGGTACAGGCTTCATTAAATGTCATCTGGTGTCCTTTTCAACTCTGATGTTCTGTAATTCTATAAAAGAACTACATCTGTTTAAACTGATATCTTTTAACTGTTGTTATAGAAAGGACACTAGAGTTGGAGTCAGGTGAGACCCAGGTTTGAATCCTGTATCTGACACTAACTTGTGATCTTGCCTTCTCTGAACCTCAGTTTCATCATCTTAATAATGGGAATAACAATCCCAATAGTACCTTTTTTTTGTTTTTTTGCTAGGCAGTGGGGTTAAGTGACTTGCCCAGGGTCACACAGCTAGTAAGTGTTATGTGTCTGAGTGCAGATTTGAAGTCAGGTCCTCCTGCATCCAGGGCCAGTGCTCTATCCACTGCGCCACCTAGCTGCCCCCCACCCCCAATAGTACCTTTCTGACAGGATCATGGTAAGATGAGTGTATATAAAGTGCTATAGAAATGTCTCCAAATATTTTTAATTATTTAAAGTTTAATGATAGTTACACTTTTAGACTTAGGATCAATCAGAAGTTAAGAGGGAAAACACTTAAGTGGATTCTGTCAAAGAAGAATGGTCTGAAACAAAGGGATCCATTTAGTCAATAGCTTACTTTTTTTTTTTGTGAGGAAATTGGTAGTTAAGTGACTTACCCAGAATCACACAGCTAGTAAGTATCAAATATCTAAGGCTGGCTTTGAACTCAGTTCCTCTTGACTCCACAGCCAGTGTTCTATTCACTGAGCCACTTAGCTGCCCCAGTACCTCATATTTTTTAAAAGTCTTTTAAGATCCAGCTCTTTCTTCAAGATACAACTTAAGTCCTTCCTCTTTAATAATAATGATGATGATGATGATGATGATGATGATGATAATAATAATGATAACAGCTTTTATAGAGCACTTTAAAGTGAGCTCTGAGAGGCCTTATGTCAACTCCCACTCTGAGGACCTGATTCCCAGAGGGGAGCAATTTCTCCCCTCTCTTCAACTTCTTCCTGGGTTCTAGAGATGCCCCTGAGGGACCACAGGACTCATTCTAAATTGGTCAGCCCAAGCCTACATTCTAGTATATTCCATTCAATATTAATGACCATTGATTACTTCCCCAGTGTCAGCTAGTTGATCTCTCCTTGATATCATTGATAAGCAGTTAACATCAATCAACTTTTATGAAAAGATTTTTACTGAAAACCAAAGTACAAACACACATCCCCAAACAGAACACACTCTCCCCTGCACCTCAGCCTCTGGGGAGAGTGAGATTAAACTTTATGCAATTACTATAAAAGATTCCCCTCCACCAAGTTCACTTCCAAATGTAGCATAACTGATGGATGGCGTCACTCCTTCACTTACAAGACATGGCATCTCAGAGGCCTGGTTGATCTGCTGCTGGGCTGGGTCAAGTGGTTTGGATTTCAGGGCTACCCTGGTTTACCAGGCTCAAATGCTGGTAAACTTATAGATTCTAGATCCTAGACCTCTCTGGTGGCCTGCTAACCTTTCAGACTTCATAAGGTTGTAGCCAAATGCAACCTATTTCCAACACGAATAAAACAATCGAGATTGAAGAAACAATGCCATGAACTCATGGCTTCACATCAGTTAGGGTGGGGAGAGTAAATGACAGGCATGACTTCTTCTGATCCAAAGGCTTACAGTAATCTATGCAACTGTTCTCCACCATAAGATCAAATAAGCTGGTTAGTTCTTTTTGTATGGGCTTTCAGCTAATTAAAAGGCTTTTCTTCATCACTTAGTTTGCAGCCAGAGCAGTCAGAAAATACCTGTGAGTGAGCCAAAGTAGAGAGTCAAGACCTTTCAATCCATATCACACACTTTTAGAGCAGGCACATCAAACATCCATGTAAATTGGCACCAGGCAGTTCACACTGAAAGTGCTTGAAGGACTGGGCTTTCATTGGGTCCACAATTTTAGTTCTACATACACACACACAATCTTTGTTGTTGTTTCGTTGTTTCAGTCATGTCTGACTCTTTGTGACCCCACTTGGGGTTTTCTTAGCAAAGATATTGGAATGATTTACCATCTCCTTCTCCAGTTCAATTTACAGATGAGGAAACTGAGGCAAATAGGATGAAGTTACTTGCCCAGGGTCACACAGCTAGTAAGTGTCTGAGGTTGGATGTGAACTCAGTTCTTCCTGACTCCAGGCCAGGCACGCTATCCACCGAGCCACCTAGCTGTCCATATACCCATATACATGTACATGTCTACCTGATTAGAACATAATCTCCTTGAGGGCTATACTATTTTCTTTTGTCTTTGTATCCTCGGGGCTTAGTACAATGATTAGCACACAGTTATCACTTAATAATTGTTTATTGATTGATTCTGTCAGAATTTATTAAACACCCCTATATTCCAGTCACTGTGCTAAGCCCTGGAGATACAAGGACAGGAACAAAAATAGTCTCTGCCCTCAAGGAGCTTCCATTTGATTGGGGGAGGGAGGAGAATGTTAGGAGAAACATGAACACAGATGTAAAGTAAATGGCAAGCAATTAGTGCGTTGGGATGGGAGGGCATCAGTGATTGGAGCACTCAGAGTAGTGATTGGGTAGGAGGAAGCATTTGAGCTTGAAGGAAGCTAGGGATTCTGAAAGGCAGAGGTGAGGATGAAGTGAATTCTGGGTGTCGGGGACAGCATATTCAAAGATGGGGATGGGGAGCTAGAATGGCATGTTTGGAGAATAGCAAGTGGGCTAATTTGGCGGAAATGTAAAATATGTGGATAATAATGTGCAGTAATCCTGGCAGTGTAGGCTGCAGCCAGATTCTGAAGGGCTTTAATGCCAAATAGAGCAATTCCTCTTTCATTCTAGAGATGAAATGGAGCCACAGGAGATTTTTGCTAGGTGTGACATGATCAGAGCCATGCATTAGGAATATTGAGTTGGCAGCTATGCTACCTTTACTTGAACTGTAATGATGGTTTTGTGAGTGGAGAGAATAGGACACATATGTAGATATAGGGGTCATAGGTATAAAGATAATACTTGAACCTATGGGAGCTGATGCAGTCACCCAGAGAGTATAGGGAAAGAAAAGGGCCCAGAACAGAGCCCCGAGGCACACCCCAGAGAAGAGAGAAGGATGTGTATGGTGCCTACTGTGTGCCAGGCACTATGCTAAATGCTTTACAGTTATCTAATGTGATCCTTACAACAACCCTGGGAGGTAGGTGCTATTATCCCCACTTTACAGTTAAGAAAACTGAGGCAGAGGTTAAATGACGTACCCAACCTCACATAGCTAGTAAGTGTCTGAGGCGGTATTTGAGCTCAGGTCTTCCTGTCTCCAGTCCCAGTGCCTTGTCTACTGTGTCATGTAGCTGCCCAAGGGAAGGGAACATGGATGAGGATCTAGCAAAGGAAACTGGGAAGGAGCTACCCAGAGAGTAGGAGGACAGCAAGCAAAGAACAGTGTCATAAAAACCCAGAGAGGAGATACTACTGAAAAAGGGTGAGCAACAGTGTCAAATCTGCAACAAGGTTAAGAAGGATTAGGCCTAAGAAGAATGCTTAACACTTAAGAGGTCAGAGGTCATTGCTGAAGTCTGGCATCACAACTATACAACTGGCAAAGGTGACAAAAGAGGACAGTGATAAATGTTGGAGGGGATGTGGGAAAACAGGCACATTAGTGCACTGTTAGTTGAGCCGTGAAACAGGTCTGCCATTCTTGAAATTTGGTGGGAACAATGTCCAGAAAGTTGCCAAACTCTGCATACCCTTTGATCCAGCTCTGCTAGATCTGCACTCCAAAGAAATCAAATATATTTATAGGAGCTCTTTTCATAGTAGTTCCGAACTGGAAACTAAGGGGTTCACTTCCTATTGGGGAATGCCTAAACAAATTGTGGTATGTAAATAGAACAGAATGTTATTGTGCCATAACAAATGATGAAACAGACAATTTATGAACTGATGCAGAACAAAAGAGCAGAAACCAGAAATAAATCAATGTAATTATAGAGAAAAATGATTTTAGACTTCAAAATTCTGATTGACACAATGATCAACCCAAGTCCAAAAAAAAAAAAATGAAGATGAAACATACCACTCACCTCCTGACAGAAGGGCTGAACTTAAAATGTAAAAAGAGATGTACATTTTTGGAGAGTGGCTAATAGGAGAATTTGTTTTGCCAGACTATTTAGTATATATTGAAGGATTTCTTTTGCTTTGTTTTTAATTTGATCAACTGGGGAAGGTGGTTAATGAGAGGAAAAGATACATTAAAAATGTTGGTTACTTGAAAAATAAAAATTAAAAAAATTTTAAACAATAGAAAAATCAGTTTTAGGTCTAAAGCAAGACTGCAATGGGTTGAGGAGTTAGAGGAGAAAGTAAAGACAAGATGCATAAAGATGTATAGGCAGCTTTTCTTTGAAAGCTTCCCTGAACAATCAGCAGTTTAATTGCTTAATAGATGCCAAAAACTGAAAATACAAAGCCACTGCCTTAGGAAGTTTACATGCTGAGAGAGAAATGACATCTCTGCTTAGCATGTGTAGATAATGCATATAAAAGGAATACCAAGGGATTCTGGGAGGGAGGGAGTACACTAACAGCTGGGAGGGCCAGAAAAGGCTTCATGTTATGGTGGCACAAGCTGAGTCTTGAAAAAAACACAAGACTTTGAAGAGGTGGTGATTAAAAAAAGAGAGAGAGAGGCATTCTGGACACAGGACAGTTGGTGCAAAGGTATGGAGATAGGAAATGGTGTCATGTGTTGAAGAGTAGAGGAGGATAGTATGACTAGAGCTCAGTGCTAGGAAGGAAATAATGTATAAGAAGACAGGAAAGGTAAGAAAGGGTCAGGATATAATGAGATTTTTTTTAAATGTCAAAGAGGAGAGTTTATATTTGATTCTGGAAGCAATATGGAGCCACCAGAGTTTATTAAACAGTGGCAAGATACTCAGATTTGCATTTTGGGGGTTTTCCCATATTTTTTATATTTAATTTCCCCCTCAACTACACTTTAAAACAATTTTTAACTTTTTAAAAAAAGCTTTGAGTTCCAAATTCTATCCCTCCCTACCCTCCGTCCTCTGTGAGACTGCAAGCAATCTGATATAGTTAATGCATGTGCAATCATGTAAAACATTTACATAATAGTCATTTTGTAGAAGATTCGAATAAGAAAAAATAAAGGAAGAAAGAAAAGAGAGAAGATCCCATGCTTCAGTCTGCATTCAGATAGTTTCAGTTCTTTCTCTGGAGGTGGATAGAATGCTTCATTGTGAATCCTTTGAGATTATCATTGCATTTTGGGAAAATCACTTTGTGACTATATGGAAGATAGAGTGGGGAGAAACTTAAGGCAGGGAAACCACCTAGGAGGCTATTGCAATAATCTAAGTGAAAAGTAATGCAAAGTAGGGTGGTGGCTATGTGGAGAGGAGAGGACACATGAAAGAAATGTAGAAATAGAAATGACAAAATTTGGGAAGTGGTTGGATATGTAGGGTGAGTGAGAGGGAGAAGCTGAGGATGGCACCACAGGTGCAAACTGGGGGACTGGGAGAATGGTGGTACCCTTGATAGTAATAGGAAAATTCAGAAGCAAAGTAGACTTGGGATGTGGGGGGTGGGATATGAGTTCTCTTTTGGACATATTGAGTTCAAGACATCTACGGAACATCTAGTTTGAAAAATCTCTTATGCAAGAGGAGATCTATTCTGATGAGACAAAGTAGGATTGGATATGGTGAAATTAAAAATTAGAGGAAGATGGTGATCATAGTGGGTCAATCATCTGAAAAAGATCGTATGGGATGGAATAAAAGGCATAAATAGTAAGGCTAGGATTCACATGGAGAAGGGTCACCTCTTTATCAGAGAATGGAGCAAAGGAAGAAAATGGGAAGCAATGTCAAGGGGGTTTTATATGCAGAACAGGGGAGTAGAGAGAGTTCATGAATAGCCTCTTTCTCAGCAAAGTATGAAGAGAGGTTCTTTGCTGAGAGAAAGGGCAAAGGAAAAATGTGTGGAAAGTTTGAGCAAAGAAACAAAGGTTTGGAACAATCACGGTGAGGGCTTAATTGGGGAAAAGTAAAGTGATTGCATCTCAGCTGTAAGAACTTACAAAATTGAACAGATAACATATATTTGTGATGGCCTTATGGCACTGTTCAGGAGCAGCATGCATGTAGGAGCTAAGAAGGTGGAGGTTGTGTAGTGTTGGGGTTTTGTAAGGGAAACAACAGTCTAGAGTGGAAAGAGAATTCAAAGGACTTAGGTTCAAATTCTGACTCAGATTGTGTGACCTTTTTCAAGTCACTTCAGGCTCTGTTTCCTCATCTATAGAATGAGGGGATTAAGACTAAATGACTTAAGATTCCTTCCAGTTCTAAACCCATAATCCTCTATTAAAACATAAATGGCAATCAGATTAAGGAGGTAAGGGATATAAATGAATCATTATGTTCTAAGTCCCTTAAGGGCATCAACTGTGTCTTTTTTTTAGGTTAATGTCCCCAGCACCTGGCCTTGCACATTAACAGTGGGCATTTAATAAATAAATTAATTAAATTAGATTGATTTAAGTTGAACTCTCCCTTCCAAGTATTGGATGAGATCTTTTTAGCTTATGAAACTTGGTGAATTACAGCCTGATCCAATAAAATATGCATATCACATCTCTTAAAAGTTAAAGGGAGCTGATAAGAATTTTATAGAAAAATTCTCTGCTAATATGCATATTGTTTAAGTATATTAGAACAACATAAATACACAAATGTGAAAATACTGTGCTTATCAGTTGTCACAGATTAGCTCCAAAACTCAGATTTGAAGGCTCCCTTATGATTGCATGGGAAAAGCTATACATCTCGCTGAGAGAGTTTAAATATGGCACTTTGCAATTCCCAGAGGTAACTCTTGTTAGTAGCTCCGAGGAGAGTGTGGGATAGAGTTGTCAAGTAGGAGAATTTTATGGGCAGATGTACCAATGACAGGAAGATGCTATTTAGTGGGAAAAGGCAAGGAATAAAATGAAATTTTAAAAATATGTATGTGTACTTCTTAATCTAGAAATTATTTTTAGAATAGGTTTTATATTTAATTTTTATCTGTTGGTTTTTGGTTGAAATTTAGTTCTAGGGAACCAGAGATCATAATAGCTATCTGGAAATAAAAATGAAAAATGACTTAGTCTCTCAAAACTATGTGTAATAAAAAACTTTCATAGTGAAGTGAAAATTGCATGATTTCCGTACAAACATTTAAGTTGATTGACTTCATTTATTCATTCAACAAGCAATTATTAAGTACCTATTATATACAAGCCACTTGGCTCAAGTCCTAGAGTTATAAAGGCAAAACTAAAGCAGTCTCTGCCCTCCAGGACCTTGGATTCTACCAGGGAAGTAGTATGTGCAGAGATAAACGAGTACAGATCTTACAAGATTTTGACTATTGATTCTGATTCTTCAACAGTGCTCTTTTGTAACCCTTGGAGAGAAATACGCAAAGGGAGGATGTTTCAAAGGATGGTGAAAGGGTTTTCCAGAGTTATTTTTTTTTGAGAACCTAAAGGGGGAAATCAGAGTGCTTAAAGTGATGCTAATAAATCCTTTCATTTGCTGTTCATATGAGCCCTCATTCTTTTAGTAAGATTAGCTTAATGCTAATAAAAGACAAAGTTGATTTCCAACCTCAATTCCTCCTTCTAGTAGGAATTTGAAATCAACCTATCTTTTTACTTATCAGTGGAAAGCAAATGGAATTTCATTTTGGTGATTTTAAATTGGATCTTTATTGTATTTTCATGGTTGATCAGTATATAACTAGACTTGACTAATATCTTGCAAAATTTATTATGTATAATAGAATCCAGTAAGTTCCAGACAATCTTTTTGATAGATAAGACAATGATATCAAATCCAGTTCTTCCTTTTGAAGCAAAACTTGCACAGATGGAAAAGGGTGCCCATTCCCAGTGCCATGATGGCATTAGATCTTCTCTATTTCCCTGTGGTGGGTATGTACTATATTGCACTTATGAAAAAACCACTATTTCATAGTGATAGTCAATGTTTATTTCCCTGTCCAGCAGCTACTTGCCCATAGTGGTGAATTTTTTTTTTTAAATGTAGTTGGCCAGAAACTCTTACCTTACCTTTTCAGTTATCTCTTTTGGGTGTGCCTTCACCACTCACACTGAACTGTATGTACTGTGTATTGTAGAGGTGTGCAGTTAAAAATACGTTTACGCTTGGAAATATTTTAAAAATATTTTAAAATGTTTTCCTTTGCAGAATCAGACACAAGTTTGGCAGAAGGAAGTGTCAGCTGCTTAGATGAAAGTCTTGGACATAACAGCAACATGGGCAGTGTTTCAGGCACCATGGGAAGTGATTCAGGTACCGCATAACTGTTGTGTAAACCTTAAAAAGTGTGAAATAAGACAACATATAGTAGCAAGAGTGGGGCTGCTGCTTATACCCTACTTAGTGTATTTATGGAAGTGAAACAATTCTTTTTCACTGTGAGGTCGTTTTGGAACTTTGCCATGTACCTTCTTTTGAAGTGTAACCTACAAAAGTCTTTCAGAACTAAATAATCTAATTTAGATTCAGAACCTGTCTTTTTGGTCTGGCACATTCTAAATTCCATAGAGTCATGGCTATTTTATTTATGAAATCTGTTATAATTTAATTTAATGCTTTTGGATGCTGTATTCCTTTTTGTACATGTGCCCAAATGCCCAGGGGCATATTTTTAATCCAAGAATTAATAAAGAATTGGCTAATGAGAGTCAAAATGTATGTGGTTTTGTAGATAATAATATAATAAAAATCCATATTCAAAAAGGATGCGTAGAAAGGAAAAAGAGCTTCATTCCTTTGTAAATATTGCTGGAAAAGAAACAAGAATTACAAATGATTTAGTCAGTTGGTATAGGGGAAAAAATTGTAAAGGCTTGTGTGAAGACCACTGGTAAAATTTGTCCACTGTTCCTGTTTTGGAGTTAGGAAAGTGGCCACATTAGAAATGAAATATTCCAATCCTTCTTTATTCTAAGAAGCTGTGTATATTTGGGAGTTCCTTGCCAAGCACTCAAAAGAATCCCATAAATACAAAACTGAAGGGATTTTCAGAGAAATCACAGAAATACTGAACTGAAGAAGCAACATTTAGAATCATCCCAGAAAGACAATTGTACATCTTTCTTAAAGATATCAAGAGGAGATTCATACTCTCTTTTGATCATGTTTCATTCCTCATAGTACTGCCTCTAAAATCACAATAGGGGAAATTGTTGTTTTGAATATCAAACTATGTATAATAATTTAAAGTCATCTTTATTTTCAATTAAAAAGAATTTAGTTTGGTATTTTTTATTTAATATTTACTATGTCCTTTCCCTGTGGAAGGAGATATGATGGTGAAATAAACTTGGAGCTGGGAAGAAAGCAAATCCTGCCTTTGGCACATACCTATATGACTTGGGCAAGTAGCAACCTCAATTTTTTTATCTATAAAATGGGGCTGATATTACTTTTACTACCTACCTCACATCAAGGGGACTTAAATATAAGTTATTATTATTGCTTATTTAAGATTATTATTAGATAAAATTAGATAAAAGAGTACTGTCATAGGAGAGCTGGCCCTAGAAGCAAGAAAAGCTTGATTGGAATCTCACCTCTGACACATACTGGCTCTGACCCTAGGCGAGTTGCCTAGGGTCTTAGTGCTCTGGTCAGCTCTGTGATTTGAAGAGTTGGTGCCAACCTACATTGGTAAATGGAATTTGCACACCTGAGAGGTCTCTCTACCAATGAAATAGCATAGAAATTAGGTATTTAGTCATATATTTTAAGTACCCACCATCAGAAATTGAGGTTGGTACTTCCCAGATCACCCTACTAATAAATGTCAAAGTGCTAAAAGAGGGAGGAAAAAAAAAAAAAAGATTGTTTCAGGAATATGGGAAGATCACTTCCATTGGAAAGGTTTTCAAGGAAAATAAAATAATCAAGTGAAATAGTGATATGGGGAGTAGATCTCAGGAAGCTTCCTGGTGGATTAAATAAGGAAAGAAAGGATATAATACAGGGTATCCCAAAAGTCTGTGCAGATTTCAACTATTAAAGCTATGTAAACTGCACTATGATTTTTGGGACCCCCTGTATATTAGAGTATGATAATATCTAGGTCAGTTAGGTTGTTAACAAGGGTAAATGAAGTAGGTCATTGGCAGGTTGAATGGGCACATTTATTAGGGATAACAGTGGGAACAATTTGTTTTGGAAGGAGTTATGTAGAACTAATTAGCTCAGGATTTCATGGACCTCTATAAACTTTATTCACTAGGTAGTAGGCCTGCCATGATGGTTTAATAAAGAAAATAATTTAAGATCTTACCAAATGCTGTTCATGTTAAATAACAAGCCTAATTTCCAGCTAGATTTCACAGTGAAGTATATTAAGTACCTTCATGGACTGTGATTCTCATTAGGCTTTTGATTCTTAGCCTTATTATTATTTATCTAAGTAAGGATTCTTCAACAGCATTCAATCATTCACTCAAGAAATCTTTACTATGCATTTTATAGTATTCAAGGTAGTCTCCTAGATGACTTAGAGATATTAAGAAGTTTTTGATGAATTTTTTTGTTCTGAAATGCAAGACTTGTTAAATTCAATCAGAAACATGCTTATAATATGCAAATTAGTCAGCTAACAATCATTTATTAAATAACCGCTATGTGTAGGCACTATGCTAAGTACTGGGGATACAAAGAAAGGCAAAAACAGTTCCTGCTCTAAAGAATTCACACTCTAATTGTGGGGATGGCAAAAGAATAACCTGCAAATTCTTAACATTTGCTATTTTTTCCCCTTACTTCAGACATGAATTGGGGTTTAAGCCATGGCAATAAAGACACACGTTCATAGGTGCTACACTTTTGTTTTTATTTAGATAACAATATCCTAGATTTAGAATGAGGAGGAACTTTAGAAATAATTAATCACATTCCCAGCCTACCTTATTTTTCAAGCAAGTTTCTTTGGTGACATACTTTATTTGCTTTGGTTCATCTTTAGAGTTCCTTGTTTGTTATATGTTGCAGCCTGCTCGTACATATCATGTGCCCCTCCGTTGACTATTAGGTGATACTAATTTTTAATTAATTCCTAAGAGACTCCAGTGTTCCATGACCCGTAGCCAAATAACAACCCTGGTAAAATATTGCTTTTAAAAAGATGAGTCTTTGTTTTGGGGAGAAGTTTGAGGCTATGAAAGGAACTTTGCAGTTCACTGAAAGCAAACTATCCCATTCTCCTCTTACTTAGTTCTGGACTTAACTATTTTCATCCACTTTACTATTTGTTCAAAATATTTACACTGATGGATGATCTCTATAGTCCATCTAACTGCATGTCATCATCTGGACAGTAGATATTCGTCATCCACTTGACTTTTTCTGTGCAAAGGATCAGGCTAAAACTCTTCAGTCATTATGAGTCTTTACAGTTTACCAGGGCTTGATGCAAAAAGCAGTATAATCTGAAAAGAGGAGCATTTGGGGGACCTCATTGTCCAGAAGAAATCTCTCTTCAACTTGGACTCTGGACTGCATCTCCTTCATGACAGGGACAAACACATTTGGCAGGCATAAATCTCTTTGTTTTATCATAGCTTGATATTTTACAATCAAGGAGTCATCAAACAAGGTTATCTCTGCTATACCTCTCGAGAAATCTTGAACAATTTTAATGTATCAATGGAAGACACCTTGTTGGAAGATAGCCTTTAAGACAGTGTTTTTCCGTATGGAATAAAATGCCTTTTTAATGATAAAAATAGCATAGTGAGATTTTGTATCTTAGGCATCATCCAGTCACTTGTATAATGATATATGTATGGCACATAATGGAACTTTGTATGCAATATATCTGTCCCCTCCTAATACCCACATTGAGGAGGTGCTTGATATATTTCCAGAAAAATTATATACAGATTAGAAAATAGTTTATTATAAAAAAGTAGACATTTAGTACAATCGTAATTGTTCTCTTGGTTGCCTTTTTGGTACTAATATGATCTAAGATTTTTGTTTATGCTTTTTAGCATCTTCCCCTCTTTCAGATACCTCGGGTAGCAATCCCTCAATATCTTCACAATTGTGTTGCCTCAAGCAGGGTTCTCTTCTAAGAACACTAGTCTAATCCAGCTGCTTTTCCCATGCTTGTGGGGTGTTTTTATACCATTTCTTCCATTTGTATCATTTCTATCTCCTCTTTAAGCACATCAGGGACCATGATGTTAGACACTAGATTTGTTGGCTGACTTGTTCTTGATGGTTAAAAAGAAGGTTTGTTACAAAGTCTTCACAGATCTTTTCCATTTTTCTTTTGTTTGCTGTTGTCATTACATTTTCATCCTTAAATTTCCTTGGATGACTTTTTTTTTAGTTGGATCTGTTCCCAAGCTTTCTTCAAATTGGTTTACCCTTTGTTTTTCTTCATTTTATTAGGTAATGATGTTCATAATCTGTCATCTTTCTTTGTGAGATTTTATGAACGAATTTATATTTAAACCCATATTCCCTATGGCAGCAATATTTTCTGCTTGAGACGTGAAATGTTTGATTTTTATAAAGATACTTTTTAGGCCTTTTTGGTTTGTGTTTTGGGGGGTTTTTTGACAACTGATTTACATCGTTTAAAATATTATATTCAGATACTATATAATTGTCTGTGCCTATATCCTTTTCTCCATATCCCATCTCATTTGAGTAGTTCTGGACTGATTTGTTTCAGTTATGTACCATATCTTTTTTCTGATTTTTATTCTTTCTTCTAATTTGTACTGATTTTGATATTTCTTTTAACAATTTGGTGTTTGGTATACACAGTTGATTCAGTAATGATTCCATATCAGTGATTTTCAGTTTATTAAAATATTATCATTTTTTCAATGTTAATTGGTTCTTTCTATGTCTAGTGCCTACTGATTCTCTCTTTGAAGAAGATATGCAGGCATGCGGCTTCTATGAGTATTAGGCTTCTTTAATTCCTTGTTTTTTCTGTGTATTTTCCAATATATTTTACATCATCTTTGTTTATTCTCACCTTTGTATTGAAGTTGTTGAGCATCGGGTTATATATTGATATAATTTAAAGCATCTTATTAAGCTCTTTCTTATAATCTTGCTACTTCTTCATCCTCCAAAGCCAATGTCAGTGAATTAAAAAAAACTTTTCATAAGTAGTCAAGCTAGATGATACAGAGGACAGAGTACTATCCTTAGAGTCAAGAACACCTGATTTTAAATTTTGCCTTAACCACTTACTAGCTGTGTGTGACCCTGAGCAAGTCAGTTAACTTCTCTAGACTTCAGTTTCTTCATCTGTAATATAGTATAATAATAGCACCTATTGTGTGGGTTGTTGTGAGGATCAAATGAGATATTTGTAAAGTTCTTTATAAACCTTGAAGCATACATAAGTTTAGCTATTATTGTTGTTATTATATGCTCATCAATAAGAGATGACTAAATGTCCTATGAAATATTTCTTGTTGTATTTGAGCACAGAGTAAAGTCAGCTATGTCAGTTCTTTTATTTGCCTGTCCAAGGAGAAAGTATAAGCCATTTTTCCTTTTGGCTGCCACTTTTTTCCTTCTGGTTTAATTTATAGCAAGAATATAAAGATAAAATAATTTAGTTCCTTCAGTCATGTGCTGGCACACCCTGAGAGAGAATTCTCATTGTCTTTTCATCTTCCCCAAAAGTGCTAGCCCTCTTGACCCATTCTCCATGCATGCCTAGCTAGGAGCAAGCATGTCACATTTAGAATACCAACACAGTAGAAAAAATTTAGATAATATCGAAGCAATGTGATTCTAAGCAACCTATCCTATCCCCTTTCCCTGACACTGGCACCATCACTACAAGAAGCAAAAGGTTAACCACACAGCACTGAGGTTTATTTATATTTCATAGATTTTATAGGCCAAAAAATTTCATCACCAAATGGCCAGTGGACTCAGTCTGTTGCCGGGACTGTACTCAAAGTCTTTCTAACATGGTAGAAGCTACCAGAATTTTCACTCTTTGAGGAATCTTTGAGAACCCCAGTTCACCCCCAAGATGAGGCATCAGAGTAGGATTTAGTGAGGACTTATTCATATCTATGTGTATCATACCCCAGAACTGTATAACCAGTTGATCTTTTGTAAAGGTAATTTAAAGATTTCTAGTCACACGTAACAATTTTTTTCTTATTCATATTGAGTTAAAATGATTCTCACAAAATGTTAATATTTTTAGCATTAAATATTTGCTTAATATGTAACTATTATTCCCCATAGATTTGTAGATAATACATTTCAGCCTGTCCAGCTGGAATGGTGTACTTTTCCATCATTACTTATTTTAGGTGGAGTTATGCTTTTTGGATTTCTAACACATGCAGTGACAGACCTTTTTTCTTCAAGAATAACTCAGCTGTCAAAATCAACTTGAGGCTGAAATTTGCCACATGGTGTGGTTCCAGTCGCATATTATTATTTAAAGAATATTTTATTTTAATTTGGACATTTACAAACTATAGAATTCTTAAAAGTAAGATGATTTTTGTGTTTTTAGACTCAATATTTGTTGTAGGGAGAGGATATTTTCAAAATCTTTGCCCATTTAAAATGTCATTTTCATTAATTGATCTCACTTTCTTGAAGGGAATAAAATGTATTTTTTAAAAAAAAACATCCACAATAAAACAAAATTCAAACAGTGATTTTTTTTTTAAATGGAAACTGGTTACTAGCTTGGTTAAATGAAAATCAGCTCAATTCTCTCCTTGTAACCACAAAAGGATGAAAACTCTTCCATTGTTGATTATGTAGAGAAATTCTTTTTTACTCACCTAAGGAAATATGATATGGTAAGAATCAAGCTGACCAGTTGGCAGTTACTAAGTAAGCAGGGCTTTTCACTTGGGTTTTCTATAAACATTAAATACACCTCTCATGCCTGCCTCCTCTATTTGCGCTTATCCGTCAAATTTCATAGTCTTCAAAGGGACTATAATAAATGGAAGAGTTATATAAAAATCATGAATGAGACTTAAACCTGACTACTTGAGCAGTAAAAAAAATCCACCTTGATTGGTTTATAGAATTTATAATAAACAACAGGATCATATAATGTTAAAATTAGAAAAGGACCTGAGAAACTGAACAGTTGGGCAAGTCGCATAACTTTCTTTGAGACCGAATTTCATCTATAAAATATGTGGGGTTGAACTCAACGCTCTCCAAGTTCTGTTCCTCCAATCACATTCTATATCAAAATGATCTATGCTCCATTCTGGGAAAGAAGACTTATAAAGTCACTGTGTCTTTCTCTGAATCTTAATATCCACAGATAGGGTAGCATGAGTTGGGTAGGAAGAGTGGAAGACAACAGGAGGAACAATTTTATAAATAAATTTTAAAATACATGTAACTATTTTGATGGAAGCAGCATTTTTTTAATCTGTGCAAAAATGTATGCAGATTGAAATAAAACAAAAGAGAACTGATCTTGTTGATACCTTTTAACAAACTGTCTAGCTCAAACAGCAAATTAGCAAAAGTAAATACACTGATCTTGAAGTTAAACACTGCTTAAAATATATCTTCTCTTACAAATGTACTAACTAGTTCTTATGCAAAAAGTATTTTTAAAAAGTGATGAATGTAGTTAAAATAAGTGAAATGTTAGTATTTTAGTGATCTATAAAGAGTCTTTTTTGAAGAAGTAATGGTGTTCTTGGATAAGGGTTCACCTTAATGTAAATAATTTAAATGAATTATTAATAATTGTTAACTAACTGCAAAATAAGCATAAAAAGAACTCAAAATATAGCATTTTAAAGTCTGGTGGGCTAGAATGAGAATTTGATGATACTGAAATTAAATGAATCAGACAGATGATCCAATGTTAGTTTAAATGTAATGCATCTGTTTGTATTCATTCATACAGAAGGCAAACTTCCTGCAGGGTTAGTAGATGACTATTACTAAGCACTGTTTGGTGTGAATTTTCCTACCGTTCAAATAGTACTATCAAAATAAGTTAAAATACATTTTGAAATGGAACCATCAGCAACTTTTTTTTTTTGGATGCTAATGGAGTCTCTTTGGTTTTATTGGAGTCATTGGTAGTAGAAAGTGAGAGCTTATTGAATATGTAATGTAATACTGATAAGTCCTACAATTTCATTTTTCTCTAGAGATTTCATAAAACTTTGGATGGATTTTTATTTAACTTGGAACAGTATTAACTTCATCTCAGTGAGGCTATTTTTTTCTTTGAGAATTAGTACATAAATAGATTCAGTATTAACAATTGTTAAACTCAGATGGTCTTTAAAACTTTCTAGAGGGAATGATATTGAAATAATTTTTTGACCCAAAGCTCCTTTTTTTTTTCCAATCTCGTAAATGCAAACTGAGAGCAGAAACTCCATCTGTGAGGCAGAGCAAGAAAAGGTTTGAATTAGACTGTACACAAAAAGGAATATGGGAGATAAGGCCCATATCTCATTCAGTGTTTACTAGTATACCTCATTGACCCTTCTTTTTTTCTCTCCCCTCTCTGCCCCTCCCCAATTTAATTCAGACCAAGATGATGAGAAGAAAAGAGCATTTCCTGAGCCGGAACTGGTCCTCAGGTCCTACCAAATGGAAGTGGCCAAACCAGCTTTAGAAGGGAAGAATATTATTATATGCCTCCCTACAGGAAGTGGGAAAACAAGAGTAGCCGTTTACATTGCCAAGGATCACTTAGATAAGAAGAAAAAAGCATCAGAGCCTGGAAAAGTAATGGTGCTTGTGAATAAGGTATATAAGCCACATCTAAATACTGGTTTTACTTTTTTGTTTTGTTATTCTAACACATTTAAGCCTCACAACAGTTGTTGTAACAATAAATCACACAAGAAGTTTAATTAAAGAGGTACTGTCATTTCTCACCTTATACCTGAAGTTATACATAACAGCTAACTTGTCATCCCCCTAAAATTTCTCTTAATGCCCAAAACTCACATTTTAATGGTTGTGACTTATGAATGTATAATGCATTTTCCTTGAGACTACTTAAGGTTAATTTGTGCTAGTAGAAATTACCATAACATATTAACACTGATGATCCCAATGGAGGAAACAGAAATCTGAAATTATGTACTTTTTTTTTTGGATGGACGATTAACTCTATGTGCCCTTGAGCACAATGTGTATGGAAAGGAGAAAAATATTACATTGCGTATGCAAAGGTTTGGGAATAGAGCATCCTGGCTTACGGAAGATTGATTAACTACAGGTTATATGTGACATGCATGGTTTATCAATTGAGTAATTTTATAATTCAGAAAGCAAAACAGTATATCTTTTATAATATATTAGGGGAAAACATACTTATTTTAACTTTTTTTGTTTGTCTATCAGGTAAATTACAATTTATTGCATATAGCCTCCTTCAAGTGGCTAGACTAAGTTAGAGATATCAAACCTGTAGCCTAAAAACTCATAAGTGTGGCCCAAACCAGATTAAAATATAATTGGAAAATATTTAACAAAATAAATAAAATTACTTGACAGCATAGATAAAATGTAAATTTATTATTTTCTAAGTCAATATGCAGCCCACAGAGATCTGTTTCTATTTGAGTGTGGTATTATAAGACTAGGTAATGTCTAAGGTCCCTCCCAATTCTTAAATTCAGTAATTCAAAGATTCTCAGTATCCATCATTTTCCATACTACAAACTGGAGATAGTAATTTAATATTGATGTACAATATTTCAATGGCTCCATGATCTCATGGATGTCCACAGTGTGGTTTGCAACCCATCCAAACCTCATACTGCGTAGTTCTTGTCAGTGCCCTTTCCATCTTCCTTTCATTAAAAGGAGCTTTCCAGTGTCCTTCCTCCAGGTCTTTTAGGATTATATAGTTACCAGGGTAGCACTTCAATCCTCCATATGTTATGCCTTTTTCTCATTAAGGGACTGATTCACCTTGTTTTTTTAATCACTTATTCCTTGGGTATCTTTTATTCTCCTATGCCTCATTGGCTATATGTTATAGTCAACTTAATGCCACCTGTGTGTATCTCCAGTGCCTTACAATTTAAATTCTTTGGAAGTTGTGATCAACAACCATATGATATCACCATATTGTATTCCCGGTAGAATCTTGGTGTTAAAAAAGATGGTTCTTTTTGTCAGGGAGCCACTTGAGGTCATTAAAAATACTGTTCTATTTCCCATATGCACAATGTAAGTCATTTACATTCCCAATGTAAAATGAAGCATTTTTGTGAGAAACATAATTTTCCTATCCAGTCTTTGAGATCGTTAATATATATATATATATATATATATATATCTCTGTGAAATGTAGCATCAACATTTTCCTTATATAAAAAAATCTTATATAACCTTTTAAATAACTGCTACTGCAATTAAAACTTTAAAATGAGAAATACTTTTCAATGCTAAAGTAAACATATATCCAGAAAAAATGTAGTAAAAACCCAAATTTTTATGTCATTTCCATTATGTGGCTCACAATGTATTTTGTACATGACATCTTTTTATAAGGAGTTCTTTATACAAAAAATCGTATGGGCATATGGTTTGATTTTTGTTTTTGGTTTTGCTTTTTTTTCCTCCCAGTAAGAGTGACATATTTGTGCTACTCCATTTACAATCTCTCACTTGGTCCCCCTTTATGACTAATGACCTATAGGAAGAGCAAGAGGTGCAGTCTGTGGCCTTAAAAAAAGATAAAAGCTAACTAGAACTTAACACTATTACTTTGAGATATCTTGGTAGTGCTATGCTACAAATTCCATCAACATGACATTATTGAAAGTAAAACTACATTCAGTCTAAATTAGACTGCATCATATTCTTTTTTTTAAATTTAATTTATTTTTTGTTACCTTTTAAGTTCCACGCTATCTTCTTTCCTCCTTCTCCACCCCACTCTAGAGAAGGCTACCATTTGACACAGACAGATGGATAGATAGGTAGGTAGCTAGATAAATAGATGATAGATAAATGGATAGATAGATAGATAGATACATATAAAACCATATTATGCATGTGTCTATTTATCAAGTTCTTTCTCTTTAGGTAGATAGCATCTTCTTTCTTGGGTCCTTTGTAGTGATTTATCAATTGGGGAATGACTTGTATTCTTATAAATTTGACTTAATTCTCTATATATTTTAGAAATGAGGCCCTTATCAGAGACTGGTTGTAAAAATTCTTTCCCAATTTTCTACCTTCCTTCTAATCTTGGTTGCATTTGCTTTGTTTGAGCAAAAACTTTTCAATTTAATGTAATCAAAGTTATCCATTTTGCTTTTCATAATGTTCTCTATCTCCTGTTTGGTCATGAATTCTTCTGTTCTCCATAAATCTGATAAGTAAACTATTCCTTGCTCTCTTAGTTTGCTTACGGTATCAGCCTTTATATCTAAATCATGGGCCCATTTTGACTTTATTTTGGTATATGGTGGAAGATTTTGATCTATGCCTAATTTCTGCCATACTCTTTTCCAGTTTTCCTAGCAGTTTTTGTCAAAGAGTGAATTCTTATCCCAAAAGCTGGAGCCTTGTACAAAATCTTTCTCATTTAATGTAATCAAATTATCATCTTGCATCTCACAATGCTCTCCATCTCTTGTTTACTCACAAATTCTTCTCCTGTTCATAAGTCTACTAGGTAACATATTCCATGTTTTTCTAATTTACTTATGATATTTCCCTTTATATCTTGATCATGTATCCATTTTGAACTTATCTTGGAAAATGGTGTAAGATATTGATCTATACCCAATTTCTGCCATAATGCTTCTAGTTTTCTCAAAAATTCTTACCAAATAGTGAATTTTTGTCTCAAAAGCTTAAATCTTTACATCTATCAAACGTAAGGTTACTATAATCATTTACTACTGTCTGTTGTATGTCTACTCCGTTCTACTGATCTACCTTTCTTAGTCAGCATCAGATAGTTTTGATTACTGCTTTAAAATATAGTTTAAGATCTGCTAAACTAAGAACTGCTAAACCTCTTCCTTTACTTTTTTTCATTAATTCCTTTGATGTTCTTGACCTTTTGTTCCTTCAGTGAATTTTGTTATTATTTTTCCTAGCTTAATAAAATAGCTTTTTTTTGGTAATTTAATTGGGATAGCATTAAATAAGTAGTTTAGTTTCAGTAGAATTGTCATTTTTATTACATTAGCTCTGCCCACCCATGAAAAATTAATATTTCTCAGATTATTTAAATCTGACTTTATTTGTATACAAATGTTTTATAATTATGCTCATGTAGTTCCTGGATGTATCTTGGCAGATATACTCCTAGGTATTTCATGCTGTCTACAGTTATTTTAAATCAGATATCTCTTAATATCTCTTCTTTCAGGGTTTTGTTGGTGATATATAGACAGTGCTGATTAATGTGGGTTTATTTTATATCCTGCTTTTTTGCTAAAATTATTTATTGTTTCAACTAACTTTTCAGTTGAATCTCTATGATTTTCCAAGTATATCATCATATCGTGTGCAAAAAGATGGTTTTATTACCTTGTTGCCCATTCTGATTCCTTCATTTTCTTTTCTTCTCTTATTGCTATTGCTAGCAATAGCTATTTTGCTAATAAAATGTGATAACATATCATATTATTATATAATATATACTTATATATTATATACATATATATAATTACATAATAACAATATAATTGCTAATACAATACTGAGTAACATTATTGATAATGGACATTTTTGTTTCGCTCCTGATCTTATGGGGAAGGCTTATCCCCATTACAAATAATGCTTGCTGATGATTTTAGGTAGATGTTTCTTATCCTTTTAAGGAAAAATCCATTTATACCTATGCTTTTTAGTGTTTTTTAAAAGGAATGAGTGTTGTAATTTGTCAAAAGCTTTTTCTACATCTATTGAGATAATCATGTGATTTATATTACTTTTGTTATTGATATAATCAGTTATATTAATAGTTTTCCTGTTAAAACCATCTCTGCATTCCTGGTGTAAATCTCACTTGGTCACAATGTATAATCTTTGTTATATATCATTGTAGTCTCCTAGCTAGTGTTTTATTTAGGATTTTTGCATCCATATTCATTAGTGAAATTGGTCTATAGTTTTCTTGTTTTTGCTCTTCCTCATTTAGGTATCAGCACAGTATTTGTTTCATAAAAGGAGTTTGGTAGTACTCTTTTGCTAATTATTCCAAGTAATTTATTTAATATTAGAATTAGTTGATCTTTAAATGGTTGGTAGAATTCCCTTGTAAATTCATCTGGTTCTGATTTTTTTTCATTGGAAGCTCAACTATAGCCTGTTCAATTTCTTTTTCTAAAATAGGTTTATTTAGATACTCTATTTCTTCTTCTGTTAATATAGGAAGTTTATATTTTGCTTAAATCATTAAATTTGTTAGCATATAATTGGGCAAAATAATGCCTACTAATTGTTTTTGATTTCATCTTCTTTAGCGATATATTTATCCCTTTCATTTTAGATACTAGTGATTTAGTTTTCTTCTCTCTTTTTAAAAATCCTGTTAACCATTTATTTATTGGTTTTTTTCATAAAACTAACTCCTACTTTTATTTATTAATTCAATGGTTTTCTTAATTCAGTTTTATTAATCTCACTTTTAATTTTTACAATTTTCAATTTGGTTTTTAATTGGGGGTTTTTTATTTGTTCTTTTCTAGTAATTTTTTAAAAAATTGCTTACTCAATTCATTGATCTGTTCTTTCCCTATTTTGTTGATGTAAACATTTAGAGATACAAATTTTTCTTTTATTACTGTTTTTGTTGCATCCCGTAAGTTATGGCATATGGTCTTATTATCATTCTCTTTAATAAAATTATTTATTGTTTCTATGACTTGTTCTTTAACCCACTCATTCTTTAAGAATAGGTTATTTAGTCTCCAATTAATTTTTAATCTGTTTCTATGATCCCATATTAAATGTAATTCTTATTGCATTATGATCTATAAAGGATGTATTTAATACCTGCTTTTTTGCATGTAACTATAAGTTTTTATGCCCTAATATATGGTAAGTTTTTGTAAAGGAACCATGTACCACTGAGAAAATGGTATATTCCTTTCTATTCCCATTCAATTCTCTCCAGATAGCTATCATATCTAGTTTATCCAAGGTTCTATTCATCTCCTTGATTTTTTAAATTTATTTTTGGTTAAATTTATTTAGTTCTAAGAGGGGAAGGTTGAAGTCCCCCACAATTATAGTTTTACTTTCTATTTCCACTTGGAATTAATTTAACTTATTCTTTAAAAATTTGGATGCTATAGTGTTTGGTGGCTACAGGCTTAATATTGATAATATTTCATTATCTATAGTACCTGTTTTCATAATGTAGTTTCCTTATTTAGATTTTCTAATTAAATCTATTTTAGCTTTAACTTTGTCTGAAATCATGATTGCAATCCCAGCTTTTTTTGTGTCGCCTGAAGCATAATAAATTCTACTCCAGCCCTTTATTTTCACTCTATTTGTATCTCTCATTTTTAAATGTGTTTCTTGTAAGCAACATATTGTTAGGCTCTGGTTTTTACATTCTGCTGTCTTTTTCCATTTTATAGATGAATTCATCACATTCAAAATTATAATTACTATTTGTGTATTTCCTTCCAACCTATTTTTCCTCACTGTTTATCCTTCTCTCCCTTTCTTTTTACTCTATCCTTCCTTAGATGTCTAATTTGCTCCTGACCACTGCTTTCCTCATCTGACCCCTTCTAAGAATCTCTCTCACATCTTCTCTCCTTTCTCTTCTATTTCTCGATCTGCACGCCCTTAAAACAATCCCCCTCTTATCCTATCCCTTTGCCCTCCTATTTCTATGTAAGTTAAGAAGGCTTTTTATGCCATTTTAGATGTATATATTATTCCTTCTTTAACCCAGTTCTGATGAGAATAAGGTTCTAGCACTACCAGGCCTCCATCCCTTTTGCCCTCTGCTTTAATAGTTCTTCCATTCACACTTCTTTTGTATGAGATAATTGTTCCATTTTAACTTTCCCTACCCAATTTCATTTTTTTAGTATCATTTTTCATACTCAGCAAGCCTCCTGTTATAATATACTCTTTCAAATTACCCCAGTAATGATGACATTCTTATTTTCCAATTAATTAATTAATTTTAGTTTTGATTTATGAAATAAAACAATCATTTTCATAACATAGTACAATAAAAAGATGATTGTAATGAAACTTCAAATCTACTATTCTCAACTTGCTATTCCTTTCAAATATACAACAGAATTATCAAGTACATTCCTTTTTTTTTTCTTCCCTCCCTCCCCACCCTAGAGATGACTACCATTAGACACAAATAGTGTGCATATATATGTGTGTGTGTGTGTGTGTGTGTGTGTGTGTAAATTTATTCTATATATGCTTCTATTTATCAGTTTTTTCTATGGATACAGATATCTTTCTTCATATGTTGTTTATAATTAATTTGGGTATTTATAATGTTCAAAATACCTTTTATCAAAGTCATTCTTAAAACAATATTGCTGTTACCGTATGTAACGTTCTCATGATTCTGCTCATTTTGCTCTTCATTATTTCATGCCTCCATGTTTTCTAAAATTATTGAGCTCATCATTTCTTACAGCACAGTAGTATTCCATCACAATCGTAATTCATTTCCCATTCACATTCAAAGTTAAAATGGCTATTTGTGAATTTCTCCATTTTATTTTTACACACTATTTTCCTTCTCAGCCTCTCTTTACATCATATCCCTGTTAACTTACCTTCTCCTCTTACTCACTTACAAGTTATTCTTGGTTGCATACCCAGCTCTTTTGCTCTTCAGAATATCATGTTCCATGCCCTTCAGTATTTTAATGTAGAAGATGCTAAATATTGTGTTATTCTGACTGTACCACCACAGTATTTAAATTATTTCTTTCTAGTTGCTTGTAGTATTTTCTCAATCTGGCAGCTTCAAAACATGGTTATAATGGTCCTGTGAGTTTTCATCTTGGGATTTTTTTCAGGTGGTTGGTAGATTTTTTTCAATTTCTATTTTACCCTCTAGTTCTAAAACTTCAGGGCAATTTTCCTTCTTGAAGTATAGTGTTTAGTCTTTTTTTTTGAAGTTATAACTTTCAAGTAGTCCTACAATTCTTATATTGTCTCTTCTCGATCTGTTTTGCAGAGCAGTTGTTTTTCTAATGAGATTTTCATATTCTCTTCTATTTTTTCATCTTTTGATTTTGTTTTATTATTTCGTGGTGTCTTATGAAGTCATTGGCTTCCCCTTGCCCAATGCTAATTTTTGTGGAATTATTTCTTTCCATAAGTTTTTAGATCTTATTTTCCAATTGGTTTACTTTCTTTTCATACTTTTCTTCATTTTCTTGCATTAGTCTTATTTTATCCCTAGTTTTTCCTGAACTTTTCTTATTTGATTTTTAAAGTTCCTTTTAAGCTCTTGCAAGAACTCTTATTCATTCATTCATTCATTCATTCATTTATCTATTTATTCATTCATCCATTTATTTATTTATTCATTTTCTATTTATTTGTCTGTTCACTTATTTATTTATTTATTTAGTCATTCATTTACTTATTTAGCCATTCATTCATACATTTGTTTGTTTGTTTATTTATCTATTTATCTATCTATTTATTTATTTATTTATTTGTTTGTTTGTTTATTTGTTTGTTTGAGGCAATTGGAGTTAAGTGACTTGCCCAGGGTCACAGAGCCAGTGAATATCATGTGTCCGAGATGGCTACGAGTTATTGGACCTATAAAACACAGGCCTTGGTTCCTGAGGGAAAACAGACTACTGGATCAAGGCTAAAATATCCTGGATAGGATATCCTATATGTAGGATATATAGGAATAGACATCGCCTAACATTCTGTTATCACATAACTTTTGTGACTGGTGAACACAAAATTTTTATATGTGAAGATGAGGACAGATTTATACTGGCTTTTACTCAACACACGCACATACACACAAAATAGTACATATCATTCATTGGATGCAGTAAGAGAGATGTGTAATGTGTGTAGAACAATTTTGCATTTCAACTGACTAATTAGTAAGTGAAGTCATTCAATGTATTTCTCATTCTCTTTGCCCTTCCCACTCTATTAGTGAAACTGTGTTCTTCCTTGAAATCTTCCCTTCCATTTGCTTCTTTGATGCTATAGTGACACTGCCCAAATTATCTTAACTACTCTTTTTTTTAATCATGTTTTATTTTAGCTATTCCTCTACTACATTCCCATAACTTTTGGTGTTGCTCAAGGGCCTGTTCTTGGCCTGTTTCTCTTTTCTCTCTATAAAACTTACCATAGGGAGCATATCTATTCTCATGGCATCAACAGTCAGCTCTGTGTTGATGACTCCTATATCTGAATCTCTGGTCCTAATTCCTAAACTAAACACTATTCCTGTGTCTCCAACTTGTCATTTCCACTTGTATTCCAAGCTTGAAAAGTTCAAAACTGAGCTATTTTCTATAATTACTGATAGATTTCTAGTCTTTCCTCTCTCCCTGTCTGTGATATCAGCATTCTCCCAGTCATTGAGAGCTAAGACTTCATCCATCACTCATTCATCAATCACATCCATCCCTTATATGTAGTTATATAATAATAGGATCTTAGCATTGGAAGAGATTTTAACAATCCTTTAATCCAAATCTCCCTCCATGTCAAGAATTTCCACACTATCCATAACATGTAGTCATCCAGTTTTTGCTTGAAATTCCAGTGATAATGGACTCATTATTTCAGAAGGAATCAAGTTCCATTTTTGGATAGCTCTATTAAAAAAAAAAAAACCAAAACAACTTCTTCCTTATATTGACCCCAAAGCTGCCTCATTGTAAATTCAACCCGTTAATCCTAGCACATCCCTATGGAGTTAGATGGAATAAATCTAATCTGTCTTTCATGTGACAGCCCTTCACAATTATTATTCCTCCCTAATCTTATTTTTATACAGCCCTAGTTCTTTCAACAATTCATCAAACATGCCACAGTTTGGCAACATCCTTCTCAAAATATGGTGCCCCGTATTTGAGGTAGCACTTTAATCTGCGGTCTGACCAGTGTGGATGTAATCTGATTAATGCAAGAGGCAACATTTAACTCCTTTGTTCTTTCTAGGCAGTCTAACACTATGCTTTCTTTGACAGCTGCATCACACTTACAGGGACCTTGTAGCTGACAAAACCCACAAGTTGCTATTGATGAACTACTAAGCTAGGTTTTCTTGATCCTGTGCTTATGTCGTGTTCTCTCTCTCTCTCTCTCTCTCTCTCTCTCTCTCTCTCTCTCTCTCTCTCTCTTCTCTCTCTCTCTCTCTCTCTCTCTCTCTCTCTGTATGTGTGTATTGGGGAATGATATGCAAGACTTTACATTTATCATGTTATTTTCAACATTATCATTCTACCTTGCTATCATCAATCAGCTATCATTTATTAAACATCTACTGTGTGCCAGGCACTGTGCTAATCTCTGGGGATACAATCTTGATTTTTGTCATGTGGCTTCTTTTTTAGCTTTTTGTCATACATAGATTTGATAAGCATGTCTTATTCTTTTTTCCTCTGAGTTGTTGAATAAGATATGTGAAACAGAATATGAAGTGCAGAGCATGAGTAAACCCCAATGTAAACTCTGTGATCATTGAATCATATCTATCTTTTGTGTAAGCATAAAAAAAATGCTTTTCTAAGAATCTAGCTTTCCACTTCCTTGGTGATTACGATCTTTAATATGATATACTTTCTGCTAAGTTTTTAAATTTCCATATCACCAACTGTTTCTTCCTTGATGTACTTTCCTCACCGTGTCCTTTTCTTTATCTATCTCCTTTGCTGACTCTATTCTCCTTGAAGCTAAATTTCTCATAAAGTTCTAATCTTTGCTCTCTTCTCTCCTCTCTCTACACACTGTTTTGATGATCTCATCCACTCTCAGATACAATCACCTTTAAATCCTCATCTCTATCCCCATACTCTAATCCCATATTTCCAACTACTTGCTGTACTATATAATTCCACAGGGATGGCCTCGCAACATCTCTGACTCAGCATAATCACAACTAAACTCTCCATCTTTGCTGTCCAAAGATGTTCATCCCAAACTTTCTCCATTTATGTGTTTGGTACCACCGATCAGGTAGCCCAGTCATACCATTATAAAATCTCGGTCAGTTTTTACTCTTTTCCCCATTGCCGCACTCCACACATCCAATCAGTTGCCAGATTCTATAGTTTCCACCTCTTTAGTATCTCTTTTATCTACTTCTTCCTTTCTACGCTGTCCCCGCAAAATAGTTCATCAAAGCCCTTGTATCTTCCTGCCTAGGGCCTCCTGACAAGTCTTTCTGTCAAAAGTCTGACCCCTCACCATTCCATTCTTTGTTCCACTGTACTATTTCAATTTCTTTACCATTCATGATTTCAGTTATCCTTAATTTATTTGTTCATTCAACAGTATGTCTTGAGGTAGAATTGTTATTCAAGTTAGAGCGAAACATCTGTAACTCTCAATGCAAATAAATTCAGTTCACCAAACACTAATTGTTTATAGGTACTGTTGATAGATATGACTTGAAGCTTATTCTCAATGATCTTAGAGTCCAAAAAGGAGAAGGGGATGCACAAATATGATGTAAAAGAAAGTGAGATAAGTACAAAGGAGAGTTTCAGGCAAAGTACCATGACTAATTGGAAGAAGAAACCAACTAGGAG
Source organism: Phascolarctos cinereus (assembly GCF_003287225.1). NCBI lineage: Eukaryota > Metazoa > Chordata > Mammalia > Diprotodontia > Phascolarctidae > Phascolarctos > Phascolarctos cinereus. The sequence continues at coordinate 228,587,691 of NW_027556098.1, forward strand.
ACAGGAGTCAGGGAAATATTCATGGGAAAAATGGCACCTAAATTGGACCAATCAGTAGTTATCATCTGGCCCTGGATGCCAAAATTCCTGCTCACTAGAACAATCACACTTTCTTCCCCTTTATGGCCAAGATAGCCCTTCTGTTATAGGATATAACAAACATGGCACCAGTGTGAGGTCTACTGAAGGCTCTGCATTGGATTTGTTTTTCTATCCCATTTAGGAATCCTTTGACCCCTTTAGTTAAATGCCATATAGAGAGGCATTCCTTGAGTCCCTTTACCTTCTCAGGGAGAACAGTTTGCATTTGTAAAAGGTGAACGCCTCCAACAAGGAGTTTTCAAAGTAAGATCTCTGTAATTACTGAATTGATATTAAGGTTAACTTGGACATTTTTTTTCTGTTTTGGGTATGTTACTTAGGTACCGTTAGTTGAACAGCACTTCCGTAAAGAATTTAAACCATTCTTGAAGAAATGGTATAACGTCATTGGAGTAAGTGGTGATTCTCAACTGAAGATATCATTCCCAGAAGTTGTAAAATCCAATGATGTTATTATCAGTACAGCACAAATCTTGGAGAATTCCCTTTTGAATTCAGAGAATGGAGAAGATGATGGTGTCCAGTTATCAGGTAGTTATTGGCTAAGAGAGTTTTATTACTGTGAATAGAAGTTCAGAGGTCTTTGATATAAGGAAAAAGAAACCTTGATTTGGTTGACATTTTATGATTTTTTTCCATTTATTTTTCAATCTTTTTGTTAGGGACTGCTATATTTTCTTTGTTCACAAGAGAAGGTCCGTTTATTAGATCTACTTGTGGAACAAAGTCATTCTCAGTTGTTGGGAGAAAGGGGAATGTACTCAAGCAATGAAATGGAAGATAAAAAAGATGTTAAATATTAATCTTCTGTAACATTTTGAGAGAATAAAACAATTTAGTATTTTTGGATTTGGGAATAGAAAACATGGACTTGAATGCTTATCCTAGTTTTTGCTATATGCGTGACTTTGGACAAGTTTCACCCCCTTTTCTAAGCCTCATAGCCTCATTTATAAAATTAAGAGGTTGAAGTTGATGATCTATAAGGTCCCTTCTAGCTCTAATTCTTATTAAACCTATAAGGTAATAATTATTATCTGAAAATCATGTTATAATTCTGTGACAAATGAAATTTTGCCACTCTCTAATTAAAAAGCAAAAAAATCCCCCCCACAAGACCTACAAATTAAAAATAATTTAATGTGTTCTAAAAATTGTAGTTTGACACTATTAACTCAGAGAAGTTCATTTGAAAGAATAATTTGAACAATTTTAATTTTCTTTCTAGATTTTTCCCTCATTATTATCGATGAATGCCATCATACCAACAAAGAAGCTGTCTATAATAATATAATGATACGTTATCTGAAACAAAAGATGAAGAATTGTCGACTCAAGAAGGAAAATAAACCAGTGGTACCTCAACCTCAAATACTTGGACTGACAGCTTCACCTGGTGTGGGAGGGGCCAAAAAGCAATCTAAAGCTGAAGAACATATTTTAAAAGTAAGTAATTATTTTGAAAGTGAGTAATTTAAGAGTAATATTGTACACCATAGAAGAAGCAGTGTCATAGAGTGGATTAAGAGCCAGCCTCGTGGTCAGGAAGATCTGGGTTCAATACTGCCTCTGATATACTGGCTATGGTCAGAGTGGTCAGTGAAGTCACTTATTCTCTTACTGACCAAAGCAGCTATCTTAGACCATAAATTGCAGAGGGAGGTGCTGAGCTACGTTGTTAAAGGGAGTTCCCTCACTGGGAGTTCCTTATCCTAATGAAATCACGGATCCAGTTCAAAGATACATTACACATTGTAATTTTTACTGATGTGTTGGTTTGAAATTTTAATTTATGTTCATTAATATTTAATGGAATGAACAGAGGAATGTTCAATGATTTATATTTAAGAGAAATGAGTATGTATACACAGAAAATTTGTGTAGGTAAATCTGCAAAACGTCGATTTGCCTATTTATATTTGAAAGGGAACATTATCACATGAACTATGGAAGACTACCATATTTAATAACCTGGGGCAAAATTAATATCTTCTCTTTTTTTTAACAGAAAGGCATTGAGGTATCATAGGAAGAACACTGTACTTGTCATGAAGACACAAGTTAAAATCTGAGATTTGTCACTTGCAAGACTTGAGGTTTGAGTCACAGCTTCACTACTACTTGTGTGATCTGACGCAAGACGTTTAATTTCTTGAAGCTGTCACTTCCTCATCTGTGAAAAAGGGATAATAATACCTGCCCTACCTGGATTATATGCCTTTTGTGAAGCCCAAATGATCTTTGAAAGTGCTTTACAAAATGTGAAAGGCTATTCAAGTGTATTTTTTTTTGCAAATTTAATAACCTTAATGCCCAGTTCACAGTCTTTCTCTTCTCTCCAACTCCTGCCCTCATACTAGGGAACTTCAAGATCAATGCTGAAATTTCCTCAAACACCCTAAGCTCTCCTATGACCTACTTCTCCACCCTAACAGAGCTGCATACAGAGATGGCCATGCATAGAAATATGCATCAGCAAAGGTATAACATTAAGTATGAAAGCTTCCACCTTACACTGGGTGTATGGTATTATTCCCCAGTGACATGGATGTCTGAAAAAGTGACATCCCTCTGAGTTGCTTTCTATCTGATACAATCTTAAGCATTCTGATTTCTGACTTAGACAGAATCTACCCACAGCACTATCCTATCAATTTCACACAAAAAGTAAGTACAGAGAGGAAAACACAGACCTGATGACCTTTTCTGATGAAAGAAGTGCAACATCCCATATTTTATAACTTCAGATAGTGACCACAAAGAGAAGTTCTGCAATTTGTTTGTAGATCAGAAAGAGTACTGGGCCTGGAGTCAGGAAGACCTGAGTTCAAATCTAGACTCAGACACTAACTAGTGTGACCCTAGGCAAAGGTCTCTCCACCTCAGTTAACTGAACTGTAAAATGGGGATAATAATAATACCTACCTCCAAGGGTTGTTGTGAGGATAAAATGAAATAATACGTGTGAAGTACTTAGTACAGTGCCTGGCACATTGTAAGCATTATATAAATGTCAGCTATTAGTTATTGTTACTAATAGCTAACATTTATATAGTGGCTACTATGTGGAAAAAATGAAATTTACATGATAACTTATATATTTAAAGGAATAGCAAGTTATATGTAATAGATTTGCAGTTTCATGTACAATCATCTTTTTTTAAAATTAAACTGTATTATGAAAATACTTGTTTTATTCCATAAATTAAAATTCAGTAAAAATTCAAAAAAAAAAGTTAGCTGTTAGCTATTATTATCATCATGTGAATGTTTAGGAGTTACAAGGAACATCAAGGCATATGGACAGACATAGATTTGATTTAATTCAATTCAGTTCAATAAACATCAGTAGTCTGCTACATACCAGGCCCTACACAAAGGAATCACAGATTAAGTTTTGTATCATAAACTAAACTTAGTAAAATTAGTGGAACACAATTCCATTTCTCATATCTATATTTTGGTTCCTAAAGCCAAGTTGTTATTGTTTTTTATAGTGTTAAACCAGTAATGTGATAAATGTGATAAACCTAGGCCCAAAGCCAGAACACTAATACACACTGTTTCTATCATTATCAAAGAGTTGCTGAACATATCTCCCAATAAATCTGTAGTGGATGCAGTCATCATGGTATTGTAATTTTCTCCATCTCCATTCATCAGCATGTATATGGGAATGAAGGTGGCGGATGGGGGGTAGTGATCTGAGGTTGAAGCTTCCCAGAGCAAGATCTACAGTAGGGTAAGAGGACGACAGACTCAAGAGAGAAGGATGGTGTAGAGTTGAACTAGCTCATCATGGTGTCAAAATGGGGAAGGAAGGACGGTGTAGCCAGTGCAAGGGATGATAGTCTCAGAAAGAAGGATTGGAGATCATTGTAATAACAGCTAGCATTTAATATATATAATATATATAATATATATGTATATATATATATATGTATATATGTATATATGTATATATATGTATGTATATATGTATATATTATATGTATGTAACATAATATATATATATATATATATAAATATGATTTCATTTTTTTCCTCACAACAACCTTAAGATGTAGGTACTATTATCCCCATTTTATACTTGAGGAAACCAAAGCAAACAGGAGTGAAGTGACTTACCCAGGGTCATACAGCTAGTTAGTGTCTAAGGCCAGATTTGAATTCAAGTGTTCCCCACTCCAGGCCTAGCATGATAGAGATCCAATGAGCCACCTAGATGTCTTGGTAAATGAAGAACAAGTTTTGGAGCTACATGTAAAAAAGAAGTAGGATGACAATAGATTCTGATTCCATAAAGGAATTTCAGAGTTCATGAACATGAATGCGGTACATTTGTGGTTAATAGCAAGATCAAGGATATGGCCATCTCTGTATGTACATGTGGTGGAGTGGAAAAGTTGGTCATGGGAAATGAGTTTCTTAGAGTGTTTGAAGAAAGAGAGGTATGGATCGTGAAATCCCCTTATGAGGTTAGGAGTTGGAAAGGAGAGAAAAAATGTGATCTAGGCACTGAACCCATTGAAGAAGGAAGGAAGGTGTCCTGGAGGTCATTAGACCTCTAGAATCTTAATTTGGGTTTTAAATATAGATTGAATGAACATGAAAGGAAGAGAGGTTACTGAGTTTTGGTGGTAGAGGATGAGCCTTAAAGTGACAGTGATGAACAAGGAGTATTCTATCTCCCACAACATGATCATGGAATGGGAGATGAGTGAAATTGTAGGGGTGTACTGGTAAATATGTAAAAAGTGGCTTTCTGAGAAAAACAATATACACATGACCCACTATTAAGTTTAACCTACATTATCAACTTCTTTTCCATCACTTTCTTAAGTCTAGACAATCAACAAAACAACATATGAAGCTCTGATTTGTAGCAATTTTACAATCAGTTTTCACAAGCTGGTGAAGCTGGCTCCAGCACCTCCCTGACTTGAGGGGTTTAAGAAGTGAAAGAGCAGGGTTTGAACACTGGCAATCTAGGTTTTCAGAATCACTTGGGTGAGGAGGGAAGTATGTTAATCGTTGAGGAATGAGTTCAGATAGATTATCATTGCCCATAGACATTCAGCCTGGGAGTGGAGTTGTCCCAGCAACAAACAACAGTGTGTGGTTAGAAGGAGCAAGCAGGGGGATGTGCCCAGGCTGCGGCAACTGCTGTGGGGTTTGCTTAGCTGGAGAGAATGCCTGGAGAACCTGTAAGCAAGTAAAGCAAGTAAAGAATGTTGTCTGTTTCTGACATGAGAAAGACTACTATGCCAAATTGAATCCAATATGTGAATGGAGAGTAATCATTTAAGTATTGAAAACTTTTCTTTTTACAGATATGTGCTAATCTTGATGCCTATACAATTATCACTGTTAAAGAAAATGCTGCCCTTTTAAAAGAACAAGTGAAGGAACCCTATAAGAAGTTTGTGATTGCAGATGACAACAGAGAAGTAGGTTTGGAAATTTCTGTACTGTCTTTGTTTATATAGATGATGTTTTTAAAGTTGAAATTAATCATTATTTCAGGTTAAAAAAATTATACAAGCTATTTTACCCTTCCCTCCTAAAATACTGTCATCCAAAACTATCAGAAAATAAAACCTCAGTTTTGTGATTATACATTGATAGCAGGAAAAAAAACTATAACAAATATTTTCTTCTTTTCTCATTTTTAGCTTTCTGTTGTAAATAGGCTGTCAGAGAATACTTGCTAGACTAAAATTTAGGGTACTAATTCACTTTAACCTTGATCATTTTGCAGAATTCCTTTACTATTAAGCTAAAACACTGTTACTCTTCCAACAATTCTGAAATAATAATAATAGCAATAATAACTAACATTTATATAACACTCTGTGCCAGGCACTGTGCTAAGTGCTCTAAAATTATTATCTCATTTGATCTTCACAATAATCTTGGGAGGTAGGTACTGTTATTTTCCTAATTTTACATTTGAAGAAAGTGAGGCAAACAAAGATTAAGTGATTTGCTAAGCATCACACAGCTGGTAAGTGCCTGAGGCAGGATTCGAATTTTACTCCAGGCCCAGTGCTCTATCCATTGCACCACCTGGGATACAATGATGGTGGTAGTCCCGACTTCTGTAAACTATTTTGGATTTTTAAAGAAAATATTACTCATAATGAAAAATAAATGAATTATATTCGTTTGTGGGTTTATTGTAGGTGTGTATATGTATAGTACAAACTCTGGGACTACTATGCCTGTCCTTCACTTGCACTGGCAGGTCAAATGCCCGAAGATAGGCCAGCTACTTCTTGCCTCAGGGCTCTAGGGGACCCTGAAGAGCCAGAGTACTATAGCACATGAGCCCCTACCAATGTGGTTTTCCTGTTGATTATCCATTGATATCAGTTAGCCAGCCAGACTTAATTGGCTTTTAGAAACAGGCAGTTAATAGTATAGTGTAGTATAGTAATAATATAGTACAGTAATAGTATAGTATAGCATAGTACAGTATAGTACAGTAGTAGAATAAGTTGGTAAAAACATCACTCCAAACTGGAGCTTAAGTACATGCAAAGTCCATGGGAAAGTGAGCTCTCCAGAGTAAATCACATGTGGCAAACAGGGTAACTTCACAGCTCCTGGAAGTCATTTTGCCATGATATAGATTCTTCTGGGCCCTTTGTAGAGTCCTCAGGCCATCTTTCCTCATCATATATAATTTGTCCTGGGATCCAAATGCAAACAGTTCCATTGGCTGTTCTGAGAAAAATATGAGAATATCTATGAGAAGTCTAATTCTTCCATACTTTTAAAGTGTATAAGGACCTCTGTTCAAATGGAGGGGGGCAGGCAGAGACAGAAGCTTTTCTCTTCTTCCTTAAGTGATTTGGTCTCAAGGACTTAGCTAGAGCTACTCTCTTCTCTAGGCTCCAAGACACAGGAATGCTAGGTTCTGAACTGATTTTACTATCTTATAGAAGGCCCACAAGCAACAATTTAATCCATGCAGTGTCACTCAGTTTCAAACAATGGCTTTTACTCCTTCCAAATTGATCAGTGTCTTCTCATATTTGATCTAATGTGCTTGATTGATTGATTAATTCAGTGGGGGTATTCTCACTTGATAAGGTATAAGGGCACATCATCTTCTCAGTTACTTCCTTTGGGCTGGAGATGAATAATTGATTGATTCAGTCAACCTCCACCCTTGCATTTACAATTAATTCACTTCATGGAGATTGACATAAATATATACCTCAGTTTGGGCCATTATGATTACATAGTTAGTCAGCAATTTTATGTATAAGATTAAAAACTAAAACGAACATATATTTGACCTAACAGTTTTTGTGTTGCTTCCAAGTATACTTAGAGCCATCATTTGAAATTTGCTTATTTTCTTGCCTTTTATTCAGAACCATTATATATTTTACTTAGTTTTTTTTTTTAAAAAAAACCTTAACAATCTAGTATATCAACTTATATAACAATGGCATTAGCACTACTGTTTTTCCCCTCTTTGGTTATTTCATTTGTCAGACTTAATAGATTGAATTCTGGTTTCGGCTTCTCATTTGTATGAAAACAGTTTCTAATTTTTAAGAAGTTAAAATTGTTTTTGTCTTTATACTAATCTTCAGCTCTTTAAGTTGGCAAAAAATAAAAGTGATACCAATTCTTCAAAGAGAAATGTTTTCCTCAAGTATACTTATATACTTTCCCACCAAATATGAAAGTTATTTATCATTCATTAACTTTACTCTGTGAAACTATTGGATTGTTTATTCCAATAGGGGCAGTATGTATTGGTGTATTCTGTGTGCGAGATAGAAAAATGGGAAATGAGGAGGTGGAGGAAAAAGACTAGAGGCTAAGAGGGAGACAAAGAGAAAGAGAACATATATGTGCATGGATACATAGGCATGTATTAGACAGCTAGTTGGCACAGTATATAGAGAGCTGAATCTGGAGTCAGGAAAACCTGAGTTCAGATCTGGTTGTCTACCTCATTTTCCTCAACTGTAGAATGGGAGTAATGATAGCACCTACCTCACAGGGTTGTTGTGAAGATAAAATGAAGTACTGATTGTAAAGCACTTAGCACAATACTTGGCATATTGTAAGCTTTGTATAAATGCAAGTTTACTACTACTACTACTACTACTACTACTACTACTACTACTACTACTACTGCTGCTGCTGCTGCTGCTGCTGCTGCTGCTGCTACTACTGCTATTACTCTAGATCATCAGAAATATACCTGTAAATAAGGAGGACTTGTTATTCTTTTTTAGATTACAGTTCCCAGGATCCATGGCCAAAACAACATGTACTGCAGCTGTGCAGTGAGATATAGGGATGGCATAATGTAATATTTACTATATTTGTACTGTGCTAAGTTATGATGATAGTGGTAAAGTTAATTTGTGAAGCTATGCTGGCAAATCGCCTTCTTTGTGTGCTTCTCTATAAATCAAGAGAACACTGGTCAGTGAGTGGAGTTCTGGGGAATGCATAAGGAAATGCATGTGTGTCTGCCTCAACCGGCCCCCACTGAGGCTTGAGGGGACCTGTTTTGATTGGGCCCTCTTAAGATGTAGGAGTTATTGCCCCCCTTCTTGCCAGACCCTGTGAGAAGAGTGATTAGGGGATCCTGTAGGAATTGGTGTTCCCATTATCAGGAACCCATTGAGATAGAGAAGAATAAGAATAAATTATTATATAACTCCTCCGAAGCTGTCTTCCTGTCCTTCTGGCTGCCCAGATTAAGAGTGAACTTGTTAGAGGCTGGAGTCCGGAACCTCCAGTGGGGGCTCCTGTGTTACAATACCCTTTTCCTAAATAGTTCTGCTAAAGTGTATGGTTATATAGATATTATTTTGACAAAGGTCTGTCAGTCACCAGTATTAAGTTATGATTGTTGTATTATTTTATTTTTAGAATCCATTTAAAAAGAAACTTCTAGAAATAATGACAGACATTCATACCTTTAGTCAAATGAATCCAACATCTGATTTTGGGACACAAACCTATGAACACTGGGTCATTCATCAGGAAAAAAGAGGTAATTTTGGTTTTTACTGAGTACCTTTTAATTAGATTTATCATATTAATGTTTCAGAAACTCATGTTTAATACTATACTTTTTATAAGATTTATTTTTCTGTGCATTGCAGCTGTAATACAGTGTCAGGATAAAGACCAACATGTCTTGACATTTTGTCAAAGGAAAGAGGCACCAGGCTATCTGGACTTCTTTATCATCTCTGTCTTATTATGCTTCCCCCAAAAAGCCTTCAAGATAAATATTACAAGTTGATATTAAAAGATAAATAGACCTAGCACATTTCCCCCAGTGTTAGTCGAAGAAAAGCAAGCAATGTAGCTGAATTGCTTTAAGGGAGGGATGAAGTTGCAGCCCAAAACCTCGGAAGTACAGCAGGGTTTCTCCTTTGATAGGGAATGGAATCAGCCAGTGCACTTCCATAGGTCTCACTGGGTGTTGGGAGTATTTTAGTCCATGAACAGTTGCTACAAATCCATGTTCAGTGCGTGAGAACTGAGGTTGTCTAATCTAGCCCTCTCGTTTTTCAGAAAGTGAAACTGAGTCCTAGAGAGATTGTGGCTTGACCAAGGGCACACAGGTAGTCAGTGGCAGAAGTGGAGATGGGCCTCAGCAGGGCCTCAGACTGCCCTCCTAATGAAGAATTTCCAGTGGAGTGAGACAGCACTATTATGGTTTCCTGGGTTCACAATGTTTGCACAAGAGGAAAGGCAGTGCAGCAGAATCATAGAATCAGGAAGGGAGCAAGTATGGCTGTTGGCACTGGAAGAAAGTACCTTAATGTTTCCATTCATTCAGAGGCAGCCTGCTGCTAGCTTCCATATATACGTGCATGCACATGCATAATACATATGTGGCAGCCTACAGCTAAGATATAGAGGTAGACAATAGCTATAACTGCCTGTGTATATGTATATATGTTAGCATGTTTGTGTGTATGAATGTATATATGTATAGCCACACATATATACACACATATACATATAGCAGAATTATAAGTTATGTGCATGTATGTGTATATTTACACAAATACATATATGCATGCACATCCAGCACAATCATTTATATATGTGTGTGTGTATACTGTATATATATGTATATGTACTCACACAGACATACATATATATGTTGGAAAGTCATTTTTTGTATATGTGAGGGTGGCCTTTTACAAGCCTTAGTTGTAGAACATTATAGTGTGAAAGTAGAGGGAGAAGGCAGAAGATGGGGTTGTAGTTGTGGTAAGGCCCACGGCTGTGGTCATCTTCAGTCACTGGGTATATGCCTTTGTGTGCCCTACTGGCACACCAACCTCATTAGAAAGCAGCCAGGAGAGTAGATAGACAGTGTGTGTGTATGTGTTTACTCCCAGCTTGTGCCTTGTATCTGTAGCTATATTAGCAAAATAAGTACTATTTGAGAGTGATGACTGCCTTAGATTCTGTGGAAATACCTTTTAGAAATGTCTGACACCACCCCTTTCCTTAGGGCATGCCTGGTACAGATTTAAAAGTATTACTAATATGCATTTGTGCTTTATACTCTCCTGGCATGCTTTCAAAAGCAATTATAAAGTCTAGAAAACTTCAACTAGTTATATCAGATATAGGGCAGCATGGGGGATCGCCCTCAAAGAAGAGTAGATTTGGAAAAGAGTTAGCATTTTCTACAGAGATGTGTATAACATGACCCTAGGGAATATTTTCTTTTATGTCACTCTTTTTTTCTTTAAAGCTGCAAAAGAAGGGAATCGCAAAGAACGTGTTTGTGCAGAGCATTTGAGGAAGTACAATGAAGCTCTACAAATCAATGACACGATCCGAATGATAGATGCATACCACCACCTCAAAAGTTTCTATAATGATGAAAAGGAGAAGAAGATAGCAGCCCAAGAGTACGATAGTGAGGAGGAGGAGGAAGAGGAGGAAGATAATAATAAAAAGAAACTGTTGAAATTAGATGAAACAGATCTGTTTCTTCTAGAATTATTTTATGGTAAGAATCATTTTTTGTTTAAATTGCAGAGAATCAGAATTAAATTTGATGTAAGGAGAAATTTCCTAACAATTAGTACTATCCAATGGTGGAATGGGCTACTTTAGGAGATAATGGTGATTTCCTTCCTCATTTGATGTCTTCCGTTGAAGACTAAGACCACTGGTTGAGGAAGTCATAAGAGGGAGATCAGTCAGGTGTAGTTTAAAATACAAGACCTCTGAAGTCATTTCCAATTCAGAGAGACATAAACTTAAAAAAAATCAACATTAACTTAAAGTTAAAATTTTAAAAATTAACATTAGCTTAAAAAAAATCACCCCAATGATATAACCCCAATCTTCTTTTCCAGTTGTAAACCTGATCATGTTCCTCAACAATTCTAAATTTCCAACCTTAAGAGATTTTTTTCTGTTCTCCAGTCTTTTTCTATACATTCCTGTCTCTGAGCAGTCATTCAAGGTGTTCTTCCATGCCTGGAGCACATTCTGTATCTCTGCCTGCTGAAATCTTTCTTAGCTCAGATACCACTTCCTCCATAAAAGCTTTCTTTATCACACTAACAGAAAGTGTTCTTTCTCCTTAAGTTTTCTTGCTTGAATCTCTTCTTTGCCTTTATCAAACTCTTGTATAATACCCATTTGTGAATATGTACATATTATTATGCAATATTTCCCTTAGTTTGTAAGCTCCTTGAAGACAATACCATTTTTATTTTTACATGCCTAGTGCCTAGCGCAACACATTGTGTATGTTGTTGTCTAGTCATTTCAGTCATGTTCAACTCTTTATGATCCCATTTGGGGTTTTCTTGGCAAAGACCCTGGAGTGGTTTGCCATTTCCTTCTCCAGCTCCTTTTACAGATGAGGAACCGAGGCAGACAGGGTTGAATGACTTGCGCAGGGTCACACAGCTAGTAAGTGTCTAAGGCCAGATTTGAAATCAGAAAGATTCCTGGGTTCAAAACCAGTTCTCTATCTACTGTGCCACTTAGCTGCCCTACATTGCATATAATATGGACTCAATAAATGTTTGTTGAATTTGAATCCATGCATGATTCACACATGTGTATCTCTTTGGTAAGAACCTACTTCTAACTAGTTTAGGTAGAACTAAGTCTTGCCTCAAAATCTTGCCTCTAACACTTCACTAGCTTTGTGGCCCTGGGCAATTCATTTAACCTTCTTGTTTCATGAATAGCTTCCTATAATTTATCATCTAAGTCATAGACAGGCTGTGAGAATTCCATATCCTGATAAAATCACAGATTCTTTGCATATTCATATATGTTCTGGATTCTTCAAGGAATCACAGAGCAAAAAGTAATATGGGGAGTGCTTTGTTTTTTAGCCTGTTTTTTTATGATGTGACTGAAATTTCCACAGTATGGGCTTTGTAATTAATTGGGCTTTTAGCATGATTGGTATTGGATTTTCTGCCACATCTAAGTTATACTAACTGAACCTTGAGTTCTTGTGCAGTCAGGACACTTTTTGGTTGCTAATTCTAGGAATTTTTAAAATAATTTTGTATATTTCATTGATTTTTTTCACTAATTGCTTCTTAAAGAAAATAAGAAAAAATTGAAAAAGCTGGCCATCACTCCAGATCATGAAAATGAAAAATTGACCAAATTAAGAAACACCATAATGGAAGAGTTTACTAAAACTGATGGATCTGTAGCGCGAGGAATAATCTTCACCAAGACTCGGCAAAGTGCATTTGCTCTCTCTCAGTGGATTAATGACATTGAAAAATTTGCTGAAGTAGGAGTAAAAGCTCACCATCTGATTGGGGCTGGAAATAGCAGTGAATTTAAACCCATGACACAGGTATCCCATTAAGTATATTAACTAAACTAAAACTCTAATATAATTTTATTTATATGTGAATTATTTATACTTTCTTTTTGAATTTTGTTCTTGAAATCTGGCTGGGTATAGTGGTGAATACCTATAAACTCTACTCCTCTAGAGACTTAGGCTGGAAGATTTCTTGAGCCACTGAGCTGCTGAAAGAAGGGTGAACTTGCCTAAGTCAGAAACTGGGAGAGTGACTACTGGACTTCCAGCCTAGGCAAGATAAGGGAGACTTGGAAAGAAAGAAAAAAAGAAAGAAAGAGAGAGAGAGAAGAGAGAGAGAAGAGAGAGAAGAGAGAGAAGAGAGAGAGAGAGAGAGAGAGAGAGAGAGAAGGAAGCAAAGAAAGAAAGAAAAAAGAAAAAAGGAGGGAGAAAGAGAAAGAAAGAAACAAAGGAAGGAAGGAAGAAAGAAAGAAAGAGTTTGGATTTAATAGACATCTATGTTTTATTATACAGTGGCTAGAGTATCAATTCCTGTGATCCAGACCCTTCAATTGTGGTCTCAGTTGTGGTACAGAATCAAAAGTAGCAAGGACTTTTTAAGTGCTCCCTATGTGCCAGACACCAAGTTAGGCACCAGAGACACAAAGACAAAAGTGAAATGCCTCTCTGCCCTCTGGGAGCTAAAATAGAGCTGAAGCAACCAGCTGCACATTGAGTTTTCTACTCCTAGAAAAGTGTCAAGGCACAGAGCCTTCAATCTGAAATAAAAGGACCTAGGTTGAAACACCAGCTTTACTGTTTACTTTAGGCATGTTCTTGGGTAAGTCATGAGATCCCTCGGAGACTTCAGTTTCCTCATCTGTAAAATAGGATAATAATTTATATTAAAAGGTTTTTAGGTTGAAAACACACCATAAACTTAAAAGTGCTATATAAATATTAACTATTCTTGTCATGCCCTTCTTCATTGCCTTTCTTTTGGAAGTATAGGGAATTCAGGATTTGCCCCCAGGTAAAACCAGGAGAATACACTCTCATGTCATTTTTTGGATATTTCTCCCTTAAATACTTTCTTAAATTGGCTGCTAGCTAAAAGAGAGCATTTCCTGAGTGAATACTTAAAAGGTGAAGTTTTGGTATCTGGGAGTGATGGCAAAAAGCAGGTGATAAATCCTGAAAGACCCATATAGGGCATGGCAGTGCCCTGTCTTGGAATCTGAATGGTGGTAGCTTATGAGGGGCCTGGGAGCCTGTGGAGGTTATGGAAAGAAAACTAAAAGAAAGGATGAGAGCTCCAAAATGTATCAGTACCAAAGAAAACCTAACTTCACCAACATTTTGCCTTGAATATGAAGGTATTCTACCACAATATGTTATTGCTATTTTACTTCATCATTTAAGAGATCAAGGTTACAAAATATGTTTTAAAATTCATACGTAGCACCCTTATATCAAATTTGAGATAATAACTATTTGTTTTAAATTTATTTGAAAAAGTCATATAAATAATTTTATGTAAAATAGTCTATTTTATGATTTAATCACTTTTGAAACTTCAGTGGCTTTGATTTTTTTATGTTGTGTGTTTATTTTATTCAAAAGGTTCAGATGCTATATACTTTATTGTTTATTTGAAACTTTCTTTTTGACTTACAAGAGATCACAAATATCCAATTGAGCCACTATATTCTGGACTTTTGAAAGGCTACGATTCTGAAGTTAATGCAATGTAAATATCCTTTACAATGTTTTAGTGACTATCTAATATTCCCATATCTAACATCTAATACTTCCTTTCCACCCCCAGTATGCCCACCATTTCATCTCCATAGCTTAAAATTATAGTCTTCCAATATCCAGACTAAACATTGAAGCTGTTTATTAGCATGTCATGTAATCAAAATGAAAATCAGATGTTAATTTGCTCAAAGACCAAAACTAGTGACACCATTTGATTTATACCTAGCCTCAATTTATAATAACTCTTCCAATGGGGAAAATATTTAATGTGTTCAACAACATAAAATTAACTTTTTGAACTCTTTCTGCAGAATGAACAAAAGGAAGTAATTAATAATTTTCGTACTGGAAAAATAAACCTACTTATTGCTACCACAGTAGCTGAAGAAGGCCTGGATATAAAAGAATGTAATATTGTTATCCGTTATGGTCTTGTCACCAATGAAATAGCCATGTTACAGGTATATTTAGTCAACCTTAATTTCTTTCATATTCTATTCATTTTTTCCTTTTGTCTGTTTTTTTATTTGTCTTCAAACAGCACAAAGTATAGAAGAATAGAATATTAGAGCTGAAAGTGACCTTAGAATTCATATAGGTATCTCATTTTACTAATAAAAAATCCAAAGTCTAGAGAGGCTAAGTGTTTTAACTCAAGTCAGGCAATAAATTAGTGTATCAAATTGATCGATAAGAGATGGGAACTGGGACCGGATCTGTGATTTCATTGGTCTAAAAAACTCCCAGCTGAGGAAATGTGCTTTGAAATCAGAGGAATTTGTATGTTAGCGTAGAAGCAAGAGAAAGCCACTGGGAATCTTGAATTCTGAAAGGTACCATGGTCAGACTTGTGTTCTAAGGAAATCAGGCTGTCAGAAATATGGAGGATAGATTGGAAAGGGGAGAAGATAGAGACAAGGCTGAGGGTCTGAACTAGGGTGATGAAGACAGAGAAGGAAACAGTTGCAAGATATATTATGGAGGTAACACTGACAAGACTAGGCAGCTGATGGGTGTGAAGGATGCAGGAGATAGAAGAATTAAGGGTGATCCCAGTTGACACCTTGAGCGATGGGGAGAATTGTGGTGTCCTCAGCAGAAATAAAGATGTCAGGAGAAGAAGGAGGGTTTTGGAGAAGAGATAATGGGCTCTATTTGGGATATGTTAAGTTTGAAATGCTTATAAGACATCCATTTGGAGACGTGTAATAGGGAGCTAGTGATGTGAGACTAGAATTTAGGAGAAAGGCTGGGATTAAATATATAGAGCTGAGATCCAGCTGCATAAAGGTGAACATTGAACAGTTGGGAGCTTATGAGATCCTCTAGGTCTAGGATAATGGTTTCAAAGTTTGTTTTATTTTGTTTTCCTGGTAAAAGAGAAAGCATAGACCAATAGCTTTATTTTTGTTTAATTAATGTAGTTATCATATTAAAAGCTTTAGCCCAGTTTTTAAGGCATATGACACTTGAATCTTTTTTGTCTCTGGTTACTAAAATTTTAAACAATATAGTATTGTTCTTTTGCAAAGGTGGAAATAGGCCATTTCATTCTTAGGATGTTTTCACTATCTCTATTCTTGGACTTCAAGATTTTCTAGAACATTGAAAGATTTTTAAATTAAAAAATTACTTAGACTAGATTTCTCTATAATCATTACAAAATCCTCTACTTTTGTGCCCATCTACCTTTAGAAAGTTTAAAAAAAAGGTCATCAGGATTTGTATTACCAATTTTTCTCCAGTTTTCTCTCCTCTTTAATTTTCTCTTACATTATAAGAAGACCAATTATGTTGGGCAAGAGATTATTTTATCTGAGTGTATTATCAACCTGTGGGAATAAGGTGGCCATGTATGCCATTGATGCTAAACTGTGCTTTTTGTTGGCACTTTTAAACTGCCAAATATTTTTGGAACTCAGAATATACCCTCTTCTTCCTTCTTGAAAATTCAATTTCACATAAATAAAAATGTTTGATACCAGCATTTTCAACAAGCCAAGACTTTACAAGAAGAGTATTTACCAATCTACAAATAAAATGAATTTGGAATATAAAAGTATAAAGTACCCAAAAAAAGTATAAAAATAAAGTATAAAAAAAGTAAAAGTGCAAAATCATTGCTAAGAAAACTTGCAAGTACCCTGAAGAGACTGGTTTCATTGTATTTTGTATTGGTGGTATTTTTAAATAAATGTGAATTCAAAGAGGCAAACAATGGGATGTATGGAGATTTGATGGCAAATATTTTATGTGCTAGTTGTTTGAAAGTGTTCAAACTAGAAAGTAAGCTACGTCAAAGCAATCACCGTCATATTTTTTTAGGCCTCCCCTCACCCAGTGCTTTGCACACAGTTACCTAATACTGTGTCACATTGGTTGTCAAATACATGCAATAACCTGCTTGACTTCTATTGTTTTTATTGCAATGTTTTACTTCCAGCATAATGATCATGGGGCAAAATGTACTACCATCCCATATTTTGTTTTAAAGGGAGGTGGGTAGAACCAAGATTTTTCATAAATAATTATTTTCTTTGATGTTTTTATAGGCCCGAGGTCGAGCTCGAGCTGATGAAAGCACATATGTGTTGGTGGCAAGTGGTGGCTCAGGAGTGGTTGAACGTGAAAGTGTTAATTTGTATCGTGAGAAGATGATGCACAAAGCTATTGACCGAGTTCAAAATATGAATCTAGAGGAGTATGCTCATAAGGTATTGCTAGTGGCCATCTTTACTTTTCAGTTATTTTTCATAAAGCATCATAGAATCTCAGTTGGTAGGGACCCTTAGTGTAATCTGTACCTGTATAGGAATCTTCCTCTCTACAGTATCCTTTTCCTTTAAAAAAAAAAAAACCTTTTACTAGGCATGATAGTCTGCACCTGTAATCCCTGATACTGAGGAGGCTGAGGTTGGCGGATCTCCTGAGCTCTGGAGTTCTAAACTGTGGTAGGCTAAGCCAATTGGATGTCTGCTCAAAGTGTGGCACTGTATGATGAGTGCCAGGCAGTTGGGGGCCACTAGGCTACCTAAGAGTATTAAAACCAGCCTACGTTGAAAATAGAGCACATATAAATTCCTATGCCAATGAGTAGTGAGTAGAATTGGGCCCATTAGTGGCCTGAGTGAATTAAGGAGATCCACTCACAAACAAGAAGAACAAAAAGAAAAAATTGTCCATATGTGGTTGTGATACCTATCTCTTTGGCTAAAAGAGGAAAGATATATTTCCATTGGAAATAGTGAGTAATGCCAGGCTTCCCAAATTCAAATCCATGCACAAATGTACTTTCAAATTCTGTAGGATGCGAGAAATCACAAATGAATCATGTAGGCCAGATTGTGCCAATGATGGGTGTCAGCGCCTCAGTTAATGCTAACCCTAACCCAAGGAGTCTAGTGTAGCTCACCAGTTCAGCTAATGTTTGTAGTACTAGAGTGAACCAACCCATATGTGCAATGACAGTATTACCATATTCCAGCATATTGTAATTTAAGGTATAGGTGGTGATAAAATGAAAGATTCAAGTGCTGTTGCAGAAGAATTTAAGGAAATTCATCACTTCAGAGGATCTAAAGATACATCTGCATAATAGTAAATCAGTATTTTGGGAGGAAATTAACCAGAGGGTATAAATGTGGGTGTTATTTTACTTAAACATGAAATCTGGTTCTACCCTGTATAATATTTTGTGGATTCCAAGTTGATACATGTTGCCTTATGGAGAGGACTTTTTTTTTGTCCAAAACCGCTTAGTCAGACTTCTGTCCCATCTAAGTATCATAGGATCATAGGAATAGGCCTAGGGCCTGGACCTATAGCCAGGGAATTCCCTGATGAAGAAACTCCTTTTTGCAATAAAGATCAACACCTTCTTTGCAACTCGAGTCTTAGATAGTTGCTTAGAGCACTAAGAGTTTAAGGCATTTACTCAGGGTCACACAGAGTTAGGATTTTGAAGTGTAATAGGCCTTAGAGGTATTTCATTCTAACCCCCTCATTTTATAGATTGGTGAAACTGAAACCCAAAGGCATTAAGTGACTTGTCAGAGGGTACATCCCATATGTAGCTAAGTATAAGTCTTCTAACTCCAAATCCAATGCTACCCTACAACATACTACCTTATCTTTAAAACTTTCAACTTTTCATGGTCAGATCAGAGGACAAGCTAAATATTTGTGGACTGATAATTGTTGTTGTTGTTAAGTTGTTTCAGTCATGTCCTACTCTACTTGACCCCATTTTGGGATTTTCTTGGCAAAAATACTGGAGTGGTTTGCCATATTTTTCTTCAACTCATTTTATAGATGAGGAATTGAGGCAAAAAGGGTTAAGTGACTTGCCCAAGGTCACACAGCTAGTATGTGTCTGAGGCCAGATTTGAACTCATGAAAATGAGTCTTCCTTATTGCAAGCCCCATGCTCTATCCATGCGCCACTGAGCTATCCCTAGGACTAATAATACAATTGGGAAATTATTATTTTGGTCAACATGTCCTGACATTTAACAAATATTCATTAAATTTCGGAGTGTTCAGGATGCTGTGATAGATGTTAGAAGAGATAAAAGTTTAGATAAGAAATGTACTCTGCCTTCATGGACTTTATAATGTAGTCATTGACAATTAAAGAAACTGGGTTTTTAATGAGAAATGAAAAGTCATACCTAAACATTTGAGTTATTCAAGTTAATTCCTTGGTAGCAACTTCTAGATCAAACATAGACTCTCCAGGCTTTCCCTGTACCAAGCCTCAGTCTATACAGTAAACAGAGAATTGAGTCAGCGTCCTTTTGGTTTCTCTACTCTGTTCCTGACCTTAAACTTCCTAAACCAAACCAAATTGCTAGGGACAAGAGATGCTCATCTACTCCTTCTCCCTGGAATTCACCTAGCACTTTCCACTTTATTTTTATAGTTTCTCTGTACTTAATCTGACTGCAACAATGCCAGCCACCACCACCATCATCATCTTCATCATCACAATGTCTATTGCCCTATTTTCATTTTTTCATACCCTTGTGATATTTCTGGGCTGTTCTTTCAGTTTCTTATGTAAATCTTACATAGTCTTAGTGAATTCCTAAAAAGTTTCTTCTGCCTACTGTGTGTGATTCATCACATAGTACTTCGTAAGCGCCCACATGAACATGGTGCTATGCTAGAATGCCTCCTCTCTTCAGTTCATTGAACTGTAAATGTCTTGATATTCACTTCTGGCGTGACCACCCCAGCTAACATCCTGGTGAACATAATACTTCAATTCCTCATATTATTTTACCTTATGTATAAAAATTATTTATGCTTGATTAAGTCAATGTCATATAGCCTTATAATGTGCATATGATTTGATTTGGAGTTTGTTTTTTTCTTTTGGTCACCTGCTCTCATCTAAAGTTTAACTTAGTCATCCATTGCCCCAGGCATAATATAATTATCAGGGATGCAAGGTGGCCCATAACTTTCTTTCAGTCCTGAGGTATGTAGAAAAATAATGCTTAAAGCTTGGGTGGATAGAAGGACATTTGGCCAGATTCTATAAGCACCAGTCAACAGAATGAGTTAAAAACCTCATCCTAGCATGACAGAAAGGAGGGGCTTACACAACAATTTGATCTAAAAACTTTCATTTGAAAGATAAGATTTGCTCATTAGAATATGCCTATAAGCTCCTGGAGAATAGGGATTGTTTCTTACCTTCCTTTGTATCCCCAGAGCTTAGCACCAGTGCCTGGCACATGGTAGGTTCTTAATAAATGCTTGTTGACTGACAGTATGGGTCCAGGATCCACATGTCCCACAGTTGTTACAATTATGTACTGTCAATACATGTTCAGAGTTCCTCTGTAATTCAGTTCAGTTTAACAATTATGTTGAGTATGACATGTCTGTATACCTGTGTGTGTGTGTGTGTGTGTGTGTGTGTGTGTGTATGGCACTGTGAGGGAATACAAGGAAAAATGAAGTATGATTAATAACTTCAGAGAACTTAGAGTGTAACAGAAAGGTATAAAACATATATTCAACTCAGTGCTTTATAATATGGAGAATAAATGTACATTAAAGGGTGCAAAGTACAATGAGCATTCAGAGACAAGTGGGGCCATTTCTGGGTAGATGGATCAGGGAAGGCTCCCTCAAAGAAGTGGCATTTGCCAGAAAAACAGGTGTCCATTGAAAGGAAAAAGGTTATAAATAATATGTACAGCGTAGTCAACTCTCAATTCTGTGGTCATCATAGGAACTTTGGTACATCTACACTAAACTAGAAATAATCCGAAAGCAAATAACACAATTTTAACAACACATTATAAACCCCCTGCCATCTGTGAATTGAGTTTTACTGTGGAATCATGTGTTTTCATACAGCTAGGGAGGCAAAGGGAGAAAACTACCCGGGGCAGAACACACCAGGAGGAGGCACAATGAGGATTTTTAAAATATACATAATTCACTGTCAGAAAATTGTAGTCCCCATGGCCAATTAATTCCTTGCCAATTCAATTAAATTCAAAAAAAATTTATTAAGTGCCTACTGTGTTTTGGGCCCTGTGCTTAGTGCTCTGTATACAAAGACAAAGAACTCAATAGTCTCTACTCTCAAGGAACTTGCATTCTCCTGGGAAGATACAACATGTATGTGAAATATACTCCAAATAATACAAGTCATTTGAAGAGAAGAAGAGGACTAACAATTAACCAAGACAAACTACCCTCCTTGTTCCTTTGTATCTCTTTTTTCTCTCTCTCTCTCTCCTGGAAGCTTTTTCCCATTTATCATTATTCCCTCTCTTATCTTCAGTGTCTCCCTAACTATTGGATCCTTCCTACAAATATGCTCAGGCTTCCCTCCATCTTTAAAAAAGAAAAAAGTCATTTGACCATGCCATTTTCCTAAGCCATATCTTAAATCTCTCTTCCTTTTTATTTTCTTTTTTTAAAAAAATATTTATTTATTTTTAGTTTTCAACATTCACTTCCATAAGATATTCAGTTCCAAATTTTCTCTCCATTTTTCCCCTCCCCCCACCCCAAGATGGCATGTAATTTGATATAGGCTCAACATATACATTCATATTAAACCTATTTTCACGTTAGCTGTGTTGTAAAGAAGAATTAAAACCAATGTCTCCTCTTTTTTCATTGGCACATTTCTAGATCTAGGAAAGTTTAGAGGTTTAGCAGAATGTTGACAAATCTATTCGAAGACATGTTGATTTTGAGGTGATAACAAGGCTTACAGTAGAATTTATCATCATTTGCTACAGACCTCCAAACTTCCCTATTTCAGTTGAGGGCACCACTATTTTCCAGCTCGTCTAAGCTGATAATTTCTGAGTCATCCCTGACTCTTCCTTCTCTCTCATATCATTTGAGTGAATCAGTTGCCAAATCCTATTGATTCTGCCTCAACATCTCTTACCCTTATCTTTTTTTAATAAGTATTTCATTTATTTTGTTTTAAGTTATAATTTTAGTTTTTTCATTTTTTTAAAATTTAAACTTAAAGTTTATTTACTTTTAGTTTTCAACATTCACTTCCACAAGATTTTGAGTTCCAAATTTTCTCCCCATCTCATCCCTCCCCCCACCCCAAGATGGCATGCATTCTGTATACCCCTTCACCTAATCTGCCCTCCCTTCTATCTCTCCCCCTCTTCTCTTGTTCCCTTCCCCTTCTATTTTCCTGTAGGGCAGGATAGATTTCTGTACCCCATTTCCTGTATTTCTTATTTCTCAGGTGCATGTGAAAATAGCTTTTTTAACATGTGTTTTTAAAACTTTGGATTCCAAACCCTTCCTCCCTCCCCACCCACCCTCATTGAAAAGGCAAGCAACTCGATACAGGTTATGCATGTATGTCATGCAAAACACTTCCATAGTAGTCATGTTGTGAAAAACTAAGTATATTTCCCTTCATCCTATCCCACTCCCCATTTATTCTATTCCCTCTTTTGACCCTGTCCCTCCTCAGAAGTGTTTGCTTCTGATTACCCTCTCCCCCAGTCTGCCCTCCCCTCTATCATCCCTCTGCCCTCTTGTCCCCTTCCCCTCCTACTTTCCTGTAGGGTAAGATAGATTTCCATACCCAATTGAGTGTGTATGTTATTCCCTCCTTAAGCCAAATCCTATGAGAATAAGATTCACTCATTCCTTCTCACCTTCCCCTGTTTCACCCTCACTGTAAAAGCCTTTTCTTGTCTGTTTCATGTGAGATAATTTACCCCATTCTACCTCTCCCTTTCTCCTTCTCCCAGTATAATCCTCTCTTACTTCTTAATTTTATTCTCCAGATATCACCCCTTCATCTTCAACTCACCCTGTGCCATCTATCTTCTATATATATATATATATATATATATATCTATATATATATATATATATATATATATATATATATCTATATATATCACACACACACACATACATAAATTTTTTCCCTCCAACTACCCTAATACCGACAAAGGTCTCATGAGTTACAAATATCATCTTTCCATGCAGGAATGTAAACAGTTCAACCTTAATAAGTCTCTTATGATTTCTCTTTCCTGTTTACCTCTTCATATTTCACTTGAGTCTTGTATTTGAAAGTCAAATTTTCTATTCAGCTCTGGTCTTTTCATCAAGAATGCTTGAAAGTCCTCTATTTCACTGAATGACCATTTTTCCCCTGAAGGATTATACTCAGTTTTGCTGGGTAGGTGATTCTTGGTTGTAATCCTATCTCCTTTGCCCTCCAGAATATTATATTCCATGCCCTCCAGTCCCTTAATGTAGAAGCTGCTAAATCTTGTGTTATCCTGATTGTGTTTCCACAATACTTGAATTGTTTCTTTCTGGCTGCTTGCAATATTTTCTCCTTAACCTGGGAACTCTGGAATTTGGCTACAATATTCCTAGGAGTTTTCCTTTGGGATCTCTTTCAGGAGGTGATCGGTGGATTCTTTCAATTTCTATTTTGCCCTCTGGTTCTAAAATATCAGGGCAGTTTTCCTTGATAATTTCTTGAAAGATGATGTCTAGGCTCTTTTTTGATCATGGCTTTCAGATAGTCCAATAATTTTTAAATATCTCTCCTGGATCTATTTTCCAGGTCAGTTGTTTTTCCAATGAGATATTTCACATTGTTCACATTATTTTTTCATCCTTTTGGATTTGTTTTACAGTGGCTTGATTTCTCATAAAGTCACTAGCTTCCAATTGCTCCATTCTAATTTTTGAGGAAGTATTTTCTTCAGTAAGCTTTTGAACTTCCTTTTCCATTTGGCCAATTTTGCTTTTTAGGACATTCTTCTCCTCATTGGCTTTTTGGACCTTTTTTGCCATTTGGGTTAGGCTATTTTTTAAGGTGTTATTTTCTTCAGTATTTTTTTGGGTCTCCTTTAGCAAGCTGTTGACTTGTTTTTCATGATTTTCTTGCATCACTCTCATTTCTCGTCCCAGTTTTTCCTTTACTTCTCTTACTTGTTTCTCAAACTCCTTTTTGATCTCTTCCATGGACTGGGATTGATTCATATTTTTCTTGGAGGCTTTGGATGTAGGAGCTTTGACTTTGTTGTCTTCTTAAGATTCTATGGTCTGACTTTTTTTGGACCTTTGTTTATTCATGATCCCCAGCAATTATTTGAGTTTTAAACTCTTTGTTAAGGTAGGGGTCTGCTTCCAGTGTGGAGAATGTACTGTCCCAAGCTTCAGGGGTTTTGTGCAGCTGTTTTTAGAGATGACTTCTAGGGACCTGTACATTTTCAGTTCTTCCAAGTAAACACCTCCAAGGCAGGGTGTTTACTTCTTTCCTGGGCTGTGCTCTCGTCTGTGAGTGACCACAAGCACTCTTTTCTGCCTTGGAACTATAAGGAGGATTTTCTCTTCACACCACCACTACAAGCTCCACCATGCCAGCACTCCTCCTCCCCCCAGGATTGCCACCCAGAACTGTGACTTAGATACAAGCATGGGCAAAGCGAGAGAATCCTGCACCAGCAGAGATATCACTGCAATTCCCTTCTGATCAGCCACTTGATTCCCCCTCAATCCATGGGCCAGAAGCTCTGGAAGCAGCTGCTGTCCCAGGGCCGAGCTCAGGGACTGGGGCTGGGACCACAACCATACTTCTCTCTCACCATAGTCACAGACTTTCCCCCTGACCTTTTAAGTTGTCTTTGGCATTCATGGGTTGAAAAGTCTGGAAACCACCAAAGCTGCCCAAGATTTAATCCTCTGAGACCTGCTCCGGGTTCACTGAGGCCTGCCTTGTCTGCGTGCCCATGCTGAACTGTGTTTCTCTCCCCACCCGGGGCAGTAGACTTTTCTGATCAACCATCCAGGCTCTCTTGGGCTGTAAATTTGTTTCACTCTGTCTTTTTGTGGGTTTTTGCTGCTTTAGAATTTGTTTAGAGCCATTTATTACAGCTATTTGGAGAAGTTTGGGGGAGGGCTCAAGCAAGTCACTGCTTTTACTTCTCTTACCGTTGTCTTACCTCTAATTAGATGTCTGCTGCTTCCAATCTCAACTCCCTCACCTCATTGCCAAAATTACCTTTGTAGGGCACAAGTCTGACCATCTTACTTCTCTGGTCCAAATCCTTCATTAGCAGTTTTTGGCTTTCAAGACCCTTCAAAACCTGAATGTCACCTACTTTTCTAGCAGGTTTTGCATTAGTCCCCTTCATGCCCTCTTTTCCTAAACAAACTGGACAATTTAATAGCAGTTCTGCGAACTCAACTTTCCATCTCTTTCTTCTCTGCATTTCTATTAGTTATCCCCTGTGCCTAAAAGGCACTCTTTCCTCATCCCAGTCTTTCAGAATCCTTATCTTGCTTCAAGATTCAACTCACTTAAAAAATCCTCAAGTAAAGCTTTCCACCAACCTCCTGGTTAATTATCATATGTTGTATCATATACAATTATCATAAAATTACTTAATTTGTAAACTGCTGTATTTCCCCAGTAAGCCCTTCAAAGGTAGAGTCTGTTCTGTTTTTGTCTTTGTTTCTTTAGTGCCTTGTACATAGTAGGAACAGTGTTTATGAATTGAATTGAATCACTTTATGAAAAGTCTTCCTTTATTACATTGAATTGAAAGCTCAGAGTCTCTACTGGATAATAGTGGAAAGCTTCAAATGGAGGATTCCAATGGGCAGGCTATACCTTGATGTTGTGGTTTCATGGTGTGTTGTGGCAGCACCATCTCGAAGAATTCAGTCAGACCACCTCTAATCCAAGTATAGGCATTTATTGAGGATTGACATCCCTCAGAAGTGGGCTAGGTTCCAAGAGGAACCAACAATTTAGTAAGACCACACAGGCAAACTTATAGAGTAATGTTGCTGATTACACAACAGAAATTACGAATATTACAAAGGCAGGAGGGGTTTGTTAAGGGATTAGGTAATGGGGAGGGGTCCCTTCTGTGGTTCAGTGGTCCAACATCCTGGTAGTGCTGCTTTCTGATTGGCTAGCTATTGTGATACTATCTGGTCAGGGTGGATAGTTAGGTGTTGTGGTCCTGTGTTGGGCTAAATGGATGATGTGATTATGGTTGAGTACAAGGACACACCTGTTCAAGTATGTGAATTAGATCTTAGGGCTGTGGCTAGCTAGAGACAGTGGCTTTATTGAGTGGAGGGGCTTGAGGTGTACTTAAAGCTAGATTAAAATAGAACCTGTCTATTGTTCAGTGGGGCCCATAAGGAAGTTAGAACATTAAGGCTGGGGGACGCTTTTATTAGGATTCCATCAGTGAGAACACAAATGTTACTAGCTATTTGTGGACTAGGGATGTGTAGTATAATTTTCCCTCTCCTACAATAAACATTTCTAACCTGGGGTGTGTGAACTTGTTTTCACAAACGTATTTTTGATAACTGTATTTAATATTGTTTCCTTTGTAATAATATGTATTTTATTTTATTTTATACATTTTAAAACATTCTGAAATTATTATTATGGATCCTTATTCTTGGCTTTCCCACACTGCTAAAGGAGTGTATGATGCAAGAAAATGTTAAGAAACCTGTCCTGGAAGATTCACCTTTGTGAGAAATTATTATTAATAACCAATATCTTAGGGAGATTCAGAGGCTCTCCCCCTTCTTCTAAATTCCTCATTTTAAAAGTTCAATTTTTCTTAGGAAGGACATTACTGATAATTAAATTGCATTAACTCTTCTATATCTTGCTCAAGGCCCCACCCTGGTGGAAGCTATTGTGTCCTGCTCTTTGAATTCTTTGAATTGATAGTCTAAAGCTATGGGTGCCCTGGTATAGAGATATTTTCCTTATCCAAGAGATACTCAGCCCTTCATTTTAATATAGTCCCCCTCTGGTCACATTAACCAATTAGATTTGATTGCTGTTTGATGGACCACCTACTGTTCTGAAGGTTAAATAAACTGTGAGTTGGCTCCATGATTGTCTTTGGTCTAAGAGAAGACCAAATGACCATCCTTTTATTAATAACTTGCTGGCCTTATTAATAAAATGATTAAATTACCCGGAAACTGTGTCTCTCAAACCTTTTTAAATGTCACACCTTATGTTCCTTTGAGCTAACATTAAGATTGTTTTTCATTAACAGAGAGAAGTACTACTGGTAGCATGAGACAAAGAAAAACCAGTCTAGAATTTAAAATGTTGATGGTTAGTCCCTAAAAATATATAATGAACAAGTTTATTAATTCTCCTAGAATATTATGGCTGGATAGGACTTAAGAGAGTTGTTGTGATCTGCCCCATTTCACAGGTGAGGAAACAAAGGCCTAGAAAGTTTCAGAAACTTGACCAAATTTCTGCCTTTATTAAGTAGTGTAGACTAGAACCCAGATCTGTCTCCCAAGCCTGAATATATTCTTTCCTCACTTCTGCCTCATAGAATCCTTACCTTCCTCCACCATTTAGCTCAAGCTAAATTTCCTATATGAGGCCTTTCGTGATCCCACGTATGCTAGAGCTGTCCCTCAAATTACTTGTTATTTTCTCCGTGTGTGTGTGTGTGTGTGTGTGTGTGTGTGTCTGTGTGTGTGTATACATAGGGATTCCCCTAATATAAAAGAACCCCATTAAGGTCAGGGACTTTTCTATTTTTGTCTTTGTATCACCAGCATCTACTGTGGTTCCTGTCACATCATGGTTGCTTAGAAAATGTATGCTTATTGACTTCCTGACTCCTAGTCCAGTCATCCTCTCACCAGGTCTAGCTGGTTGAGGCCTACTAACTGAGTTACTTTTAGTTACTGGCAGGGTGTGCTGGCTGGAACCAGCTCCAACCACTTGTGAGAGCTGATTGTTAAAATTTCAGTATGACTATTTGCACTTCAGAAATTGGCAATTGCTACAAATCAAGACTTGATTTCTGATATTGTTAAAAATGTTAACAATAGGAATTTAACGTGTAAGAGTGTATGCATACATTCCCCACCCCCCTCCAGAGGGCCCAGTTGTTAAATAGTTACCAGTACACCCCTGTATTGTTGCCTAGAGCCTAGCAGGAGTGCAGTAGAAGCCTCAGAGTCCAGGCTGGAGGACTCTAATAATATTGCTGATAATAACTGATATTTACATATCGCTTTGAGGTTTGCAAAGTGTTTTACATCCATCATCTCATTTGAGCCTCATAGCATTCCTGGTTATTGGCCACAAATTCAACAACTTTAACAATCATTCATGAAGCACTCACCCCTGTGCAGAATACTATGCAGAAGAGTCGAGTATTTATTTTCTCTAAGTAATGTAGTTGTTTTGTTGTTGTTGTTGTTGTTTTGATTATAAAGCTTACAATCATCAGAGCAAAAGACAGACATGTCAGTGTTTTCATGGTATGTAAGTGACCCAAAGCCTAGACATTTTAAAGTATTCCAGGATTTAAAAAGTCTGACTTTCACTTCTGGGTTTTTTGTTCTATTTTTGGTGCAGATTTTGGAGTTACAAATGCAAAGTATAATGGAAAAGAAAATGAAAACTAAGAAAAGTCTTGCAAAGCAATTAAAGGACAATCCATCATTAATTACCTTCTTCTGTAAAAACTGTGGTGTGATGGCCTGTTCTGGAGAAAACATCCAAGTGATTGAGGACATGCATCATGTCAACATGACACGGGAATTTAAGTAAGCGTCTCCCAATTAATATTTGAGGTTTTTCTTGAAGGGTGCGTTGTAGTTTTAATCATAGATATTTTTAAAATGCATTCAGCATATGTTGATTACAAGATTTTCTGTTCTCCACTCTCCCACCCTTCCTAAAGTTCTAAAACAATCTTTTAGAGAAAGAGTTGTTCTGATTAAAAACAAAAAACAAACCAAACCAAATACCCCCTTTTCTCTGTAAGTGAATGTGTAACTAACATAGAACTTAGCTGCTAGTCATTGCAACAGTGCAATGATACTCTCTCCCCACCCAAAAAAAAAATCTGGGATATTATTCTAACTCACCATATCTCTAGGACAAGGCCACATGTGGCCTTCTGGGTCCTCAAGTGCCTCAGGTACTCCACTCCTGCTGTAGGATATCTCTGCCTGTTTTTCAGAACTATGTTAGAAGTTAAATTAGTTACAATCTTAATTTCATGGCGTCATTTAAACAATGAAATACCTAAGTAGACTTTTTGGGATACCACCCAACAAGTGATCATTCAGTCTTTAATCTAAATCAAGTTCAGTGTCTTTGAAAACAGCAGGCATGTAGACTGCACAAAGGCTCTAATGTTTGTTATTAAGAATCTAATGAGATCCCTTGGGTGTGACACGGTAGTGGGTACTATACATTTATATTAAATAATATATGTGATTGCTTCAGATAGATTCATAATCAAATGTGGAAGATTAAAAAAAGAACACAGTCTTAGAATTGTGAATTGGATTTTAGAAGTGAAAGGATCATGGAAATTGGTATGGCATGGTGCAAAGCCATGGAGTCAGGAAGCCTTAGATTCAACACAACTTCTGATATTTACTTGCTTTGTGAAATAAGGAAAGGTGCAGTCTTCTAGCCTCAGTTTCTTCATGTGTAAAATGAAAATAATATCTGTATTATCTACTTCACAAAATTGTGAGATTCACATGAGATATGTAACGTACTATCAGTATCTTTGCCAAGAAAACCCCAAAAGTAGTGACAATGTGTCGGACATAATTGAAACAGCTGAACAGCAACAAAAATGCCATATAATTGTCAGCTATTACCATTATTTTCTAGTGCAGTCCCTCAGTTTATACAGGAGGAAACTGAAGACAGGAGAAGTTAAGTGACTTGTTCACTGCAGTGAAGCTAGTGCAAGGCCAGTGTGTGAATATAGAGTGCACTTGGGGAAATGAGCCTCAAAACTAGTCAAAGAAAACGTTCAGGAAATCTGAGCAATGCTTTTAAGATTGGAGGGATGTCTTTTGGTAGAGGGGAGAAAAAAAGCTGTCTGAGGTATTCAGAAGAACTTGAGTAAATGTTGGAAAATAAAGGCCACTGTAGGGAACATGAAGTTATGTTTCTTGATTGAAGAAGAATATCTGGGATATTGTATACAGACTGATACTTGGTCTGGCAGGGCAAAGCTCTAATACCCATTCAGACTTAGCAAATGCAAAAGTACTTGATTGATATATCCCTTGTCAAATTTTAGGAAACTCTACATCGTAAGAGAAAATAAAGCACTTCGAAAGAAATTCACAGACTATCAAACAAACGGTGAGATCATTTGCAGTCAGTGTGGCCAGGTAAGCCTGTTGTTTTTGTCATTTTTCAGCCAACAATCAGACTTCATATACTATGTATATAACTTATGCCTTTTCTTTTCTTTTCTTTCCAGGCCTGGGGAACTATGATGGTGAACAAAGGTTTAGACTTACCTTGTCTCAAAATAAAAAATTTTGTGGTGGCTTTTAAAAATAATTCCCAAAAGAAACAGTACAAAAAGTGGGTGGAATTGCCCATGATGTTTCCAAAGCTTGACTACACAGAACATTGTATGTTTAGTGATGAAGATTAACATGGACTTGATATTCTCTAAATTCTTTAAACTTTATATTTTTACAAAGAATACAGTCATATTTTTGCAATGATTGTACCAGAGCATTGGGAGAATGAATGAGAACATTTCTTTAAATCATTTTGAGCTCTTTGAAGAATGATATTCTGTCAGTTTTCATATTATCCATGTTATTAGTGAGCAGATGAAAAAAGAATCCACAAAGCCATATTTGATTAATATAGGAGCTAGCATCACATAATGCTGAGAAACTTAGAATAGGCTTGGTTTGTAACTCACTACCCTAGTATTTTCTGCGAGGGTCATGACAATTGGCAGGAAAATTACCAAAAAAGACAGAAACTCAGAAGGAAAAGAATCGAAAGAGACAAGTCTTAGCAAATCAGGATCTAAATAAATAAGACATTCTTATATATCAGTCAGTGCTATTATTTATTCCCAATTTTCATTTCCTCATCTCTGCTAATATATACAGCAAAGAGATAATGTTTGCCTCTTTCTTTTCAGGAGTAGCAACCTTCTTGTGGCCATTCCACTCTCACATTTCCTAGTTCCCATAAAAGCCAATGAGAACAAGCAAGCATTGGTTATGTGGGTCATTGAACATTCCCTGAGCAGACAGAACAACCCCAGTTAAAAACACTCCTCCCTTTTCCTCAAAAAAAAGTGAGGACCAGCAACTATAATCGGTTTTTGTCAATGAACGATAATTACTGAATTACATTAGCTGGCTTGCTACAAGAGTACAGTTCTCTCCTGATATATCAAGAAGAGAAATTTTGGCTACTTACTGAAGATTCTTCCTTCTTCTCTACTTCAGTTTAGAGACATAAACTTGATTAGCATCATGTTCTTTTGATTTTTTTTGATGATATCTAGATCTGTATGGATATTGATTAACAATATTTATCATATGAAATGCAAAAAGGATAAGTTAAGCTATTCTTCCCCTCAAAAAAATGCCTCCAAAGAACTCCTACAAGCTATAGAGGAAGTAGAATAGTCTTTAAGTGGCCTCTGGAAACTGTACAAGAATTTATTGTTGTTTAGTCGTTTCAGTTATGGGAAGCTCTTCGTGACTCCATTTGGAGTTTTCTTGGCAAAGATACTTG
The DNA here is from genome assembly GCF_003287225.1 of Phascolarctos cinereus. Taxonomy (NCBI): domain Eukaryota; kingdom Metazoa; phylum Chordata; class Mammalia; order Diprotodontia; family Phascolarctidae; genus Phascolarctos; species Phascolarctos cinereus. Next base: position 228,619,451 of record NW_027556098.1, read on the forward strand.
AGTGGTTTGTTATTTCCTTTGCCAGTTCATTTCATAGATGAGGAACTGAGGCAAACAGGATTAAATGACTTCTCTAGCGTCACACAGCTAGTAAATGTCTGAGGCCAGACTCTTAGAAGATGAGTCTTCCTGATTCCAAGCCTAGTGCTCTATCCACTGTACTACCTAGCTACGTCTGTACAAGGGTAACAAAACATAAAAATAGCTAAGTGAATTGCTATGAATTTTTGAAATATCAGTAAACATCAGATTTTTTTCATCTAGGTTTCCCAGTGATTTCTTCAATTCAAAAATCAGTTGTTTTTCAAAAATCTCAAGATACATATCTCAAATATTCCAAATTTTTATGTATAATAGTGCCTAAAAATGAAAATTGGTGGTGACTGACATTTTATTCAGAAAGAAAAACTAATCTTCATTAATTTTCATACTTATTATTGCTGCTATTGAATAGTAAATGTCCAGAAGCATGTTAGACACTTTATAGAACATGCACATACATTATCCCTGTCCTACAAATGCAGTTCTCTTAGGTTGATTATGCTATTGGTGAAATATCTGCAAAGTACAATTCCACATTGGCATTTTATCATGTTTCACAAGAGAGGAAAAAAAGTGTACATGGGGGGAAAATCTATTGCACTTTCTACTACTTTTATACACATATATTTTATTTGTCTTACACTGCAGTGTGTGTGTGTGGTATCTTAAACGGAATTGTAAGCTTCTTGTAGACTTATTTTTCAAGCATTCATTAAGCAACTCCTATGTAGGTATGAACTGTGCTGATATTTGCATCTCTCTTCTAGCTCAGTGCATTGCACGGAATGGAAGCTTTAGAATGGGGTTCTTAACCTAGAGTCAATGAACTTTTAAAAGCATTTTAATAACTGCATTTCAAGTAATCATTACCTTTGTAATCCAATGTAGTTTACTTTATGCCATTACAGACATTCTGAGAAGGGATCCATTGGCTTCACTACACTGCCAAAAAAAGTCTGTGACCCAAAACAGGTCATGAAGCACTGCTTTAAAATAGAAAGAAGTTCCTTAAGAGCAGGAATTGTTTAACTCTTTGTTTTTGTAGGCATAGAACCTAGCACAGTGCCTGACACATAGTAGGTCTTTAATAAATGCTTGTTGATTGACTGATGAATGCTTAATTGGAAGTGTGCATGATTGAGCCTGTAGTGTTTTATTTTCATTTTGTAGTAATGGTGCCATATCACCCCAGTGTAAGTCACAGCAAAGAAAATAGCTTATTAACATCTAACAAGGATGCACCATTTGTGTACATTTTTCCTTTTGCATTTTTGATTAGATACAATTTCACCTTATTGCCCATTCTCAATAAACCTTGTATAAAGATGGGTAGTCCTAGATTTCAGGTTGCTTAGATGAATATAAGGAGGAATTAAAACCGTTGAGGAAAGAGATCTAAAAAGGAAGTACGGTGACAGAATCTTTCAAGGAACCACAGTTCTCAGGGTTATTCTAGAGAAATTGCAAACTGATCTTTGTTGATCCCTAGCTTCCTTCCAAGCACAACTCAGGTACCACCTCTTCTATAAGGCCTTCCCTGATTCCCCAAATTATTTGCACTTTATCCTTTTTGAAATTACTTTGTATTTACTTATTTTTGTATATGTTATTTCCTCCAGTAGAATGTAAACTCCTCAAATCTAAGGATTGTTTTATTTTTATCCTCTGTAGTAGATAATAAATGTTGGTTGAATTAAAATGAATTACTATTTCCATTAGTCTAAATGTTCATTTTGTAACACAGACAATGTTAAATTATCATGTGATATTCAATGCTCAGGTACTGTTTTCAAATTCTTACTTTACCTAGAAGCTAGATGCTTGCTCAAGAAACTAGCAGAATTTTAAAGGAACTACCCACATTAAAAGAAAAAATGAATTATAGACTAAACATGGAACTCATAAATTTGTTTTGTAAACTGTGTTGATAGTGGCATTTTAGATTGGTATCCTTTGTAATCCTATGTATTCTATATATTTAAAAATATTTTTCTGAGAAAGGGTTCATAGGCTTCCCCAAACTGCAAAAGGAAACTGGGACCCACAAAAGGGTTAATAACTCCTGGATTCAGTCATTACCCGTTGTAGCTATTATTCAGATATTTATCCTAGCACTTGAGGGAGTCTCACACTCATGCCTTTGTGATCACGAATAGAAAAATTTCTGTCACTTTCATTAATAAATAATTATTGAGCATCCATAGGGGCTAACTGGATCTATGAGGTTTGAAAAGTTTTAATCAGATATGGTCTTTGTCCTCTAGTACTTGTAATGACTATTTTGTTGATCTAGCCAAATAGTAATGGAAAAGCATTGAGCTTCAAAAAAGAGTAGTCAGATATTAAATGGTGAGGAGTATCAATATGAGAAAATTTCATTTCTTTAAATTTCTTTAGAGTGCAGAATTCATTGTTAACCAAGCAAGTAGAATTTGGCCATTCTAGTCCAGGTTCCCATAACCTCTGGCATGGACCACTGGAATAGCCTCCTGATTGTTTTCCTTCTCATTTTTTTTTTCTAATCCATCCTCCACATGGCTGTCAAAGTGATTTCCCTAAAGCACAAGTCTAACTTCCATAAGTAAACTCCAATGGTTCTCTACTGTTTCTAGGATCAGGTTTCTAGGATCTAGGATTTTGGTTCATATGAAGCCCTTACACAACACTATGCTAATCCACCTCTTTAGTTTTATTATACAGTACTCACTTCACACACAGCCAAACCAGCCTTACTGGTTCTCATGGGACACTCCATATCTCATCAATCGTCATGCTCGTCCCCTGTACCTGGAATTCACTCCCTCCTCAGCTTAAGCACCAAATAGACAAACTTCCTTGCCAGAGTCTCACTCCTAGCTTAATGCCTCCACCTCTCCCCACTTTTTAAAACTGTTTGATAAATACCTAAGTATGTATATTCTGTGTCTCCCAACTGGTAGTTCCTTGAACTGTTTCACTTTTTGACTTTGTATCTTCAGTACCTAACCCAGCACCTGACTCAGGGTCCATCAGTGTTCTGATTTGTTAGAGTAAGGAATCCCCTGAAGTGGTCCTGTGGATTTGAATTTGCACTATGCAAATTTTAACTATGAAAATATAGTAATTAGTTCCAGCCCAGTGGAAATACATATGCCAATTCGACTAATATGAACACTTCAAGGAATTTATTTATTCATAATAATTGGGACTTAGCTAATAAATGCTCATGGTCTGATTGATTGTCTTTGATATGTTTTTGAATTCCATACTTCATATTGTTTTAAGTCATTGGTTATTAAAAAAGAATAATAATAAAAGCCAAAGAGGAGATTTGTAGTTCTTTAAATTTTTAGATGTTTGCTACCAAATGTGTCATAAACTCCTTTTCTTTTTGTTATGTTTACTTTTGATCTTTTGGCATGTGGGTTTTATTTATTCACCTCTTGCAATGACATTCTCTTATTTGCTTATACTGAGACCTTGAAATCATTTTTGATTTCTCCCTTAGCTCATCCTTCATTCTCTAAGTCCTATTGATTTTACCTCTGCGATAAAAATCCTATCTCTGACATTTACTGAATGAGTGACTCTGGGCAAATAAATCCCTTATCCTCCCTGTGATTGAGTTTCCTCATCTGTAAAATTTAGGGGTTGGAGTCTATGGAATCTAAGGTCCCTTTCAGCTTTAATCTTTGATCCTATGATCTTGTGATCTGACATCCAATCCTCTCCCTTTCTTTACAACTTGCCTGCTCAACCCCTTGAGTACCTCTTAACTGTTTGCAGCAATAGCTTCTTAGCAGATCTCCCCACTTCCAACCAATCTTTTCTTCAACCCATCCTACACCCTACTGTCAGGTTAGACTCCCTAATGCCCAAGTCTGATCACAATCTATCCCCCAAACTGCCCATACTTTGTTCTTGCCTGAAATACTCTCTGCCTTTTTAAATTCTATCCATCTTTCAAGTCCTTAAGGAAATGTTACCTTTTTCGTCAAACCTTCTTCGACCATCCCAATCAGAAGTGGTAACTTCCTCCCATGAGCGCTTATTACACATTATTCATATTTTATCCAATTATGTCCTTTAAAAATAGCTGATGTATTTGTCTTATTGTATTTTACCAACTAGACTATAGGCTTCTTTATTTCCGTGGCTTCAATTATTTCCATGTATTGGCAGTGCATGGAAGTCATACAGATGTCTCCCAAATCTATATCTTTCACTCTGACCTCTCTGAGTTTTAGGCTTGCCTCCAAGCTGTGTCCAGGACACCACTGGTGCCTCAAACAAAATATGTCCAAAGTTGAGCTTATTATCTTCCCTGCCCCTTGCTCTGTATTATTGTATTATTTATGTATTATCACTGCATCATTTCTCTCTGTGGTACCACCAGCCTCCTATATTCACAACTTGAGGTTCTTTTTAACTTTTCTCCCATTATCTCTCATGTTTAATGTTTGCCATCTCTGCTACCTCTCTCATTTCAGCCCCTTTCTCTCAAGAGTAATGTGCTTCCACCCTTTTACATGCCCTCATTTCCACCTTCATGGATTATTTATTGCAATAGCTTCCTAACAGGTATTCCCATTTCACCTCCAGCTGCCCTCCAATCTATTCTTCATGCCATGGCCAGAATAATCTTTTTTTTTTCTGTGCATAGGTATATAGTTATATCGCTTTGCTACTCAGAAATCTAAAGTTTTTCTCTACTTGAGTTAAAAATCAAAGTTCTTTCCCTAGCATGCAACCCAGAACAGAAAGAAGCAAAAAAGTAAACTGTTTTCAGCCTAAAGTCATTACCACCCTCTATACACTCTCTATACCAGGCAAATGGGACTATTATTTTCTGGCCCCTAACTATGTATATGTTTTTCCAGTTCTGCCTTTACTCATGCTATTCCCAATACCCCCTTTTTTTGCCTTTTTGAGTATTTTCATCTAACTATTACAGTGTATCTCAAATGCCACCTACTTCAGGAAGCCTTCTTTGCTTCTCTTTCAATAACAAAAAATTATCATTGCTCACATTTATATGCTACTTTTAGGCTTATAAAGTACTTCACGTGCATTTTTTTTCTTTTCATCTTTACAATAGCATCATGAGGCAGGCAGGTACTATAGATATCATATTCATTTCATAGATGAGGAAGTAGCCTCTGAAAGGTTAAGTGACTGGCCCCTGGTAATTACTGGAAATGAGATTCAAAGCCTCACCTGACTTAATGGTCTAAAACTCTTTCTATTGTAACATATTGTCTTCCCCAGAATTTTTGTGATAATAACCATTGCTCACCCCAGACCCTCCCCAGACTTCACATAATATTTAGTCTTTACAACTTTCTAATGTACCTTCTGTTGGTTGGGAGGATGTGGTTGTAGCAACATCCACTTTCACCCCCAGCCTGCCAACACCAGAGAAATAGGCGGGTGTGACCCAGAGCTAAGCTCTAGCCAGTGCCTTGCATATATACATGTTCTTATTCAACATACATATACGTACACATATCATATTGTGTACACATTAGAAGGTAAGATCTTTGACAGGAGGGATTATTTGATTCCTTGTCTTGCTATTCCTAGCAGCTACCACAGTCCCTGGTACGTAACAGATGATGGAGTGCTTATTGATTAATTTATTGAGTATTGTGGTTATCTCTGCTTGAAACATCTTTTTGTACCAGAGATTTTATACTCTACAAAGGCTAGCACTGTACCCTTATCTAAGCTTTGTGTCTTCTCCAGTGCTCTTCACACACTTAATAAATTTTGTTGAATAAAGAAATGAATGAATAAATGGGCAATACTCTATCTTATTTTGGGTTTTTTCCAATCTGCCCTGGTATCTACCACAATGCCTTTAAGCACAAAAAAAAAGTTGTTTAATAAATGTTTGACAATGAATAAAGAGATTCAATGAGATGCTCAAGTGCTTTATAACTGTTAAATGCTACATAAAGGTAAACTTTATTATTCCATCATGGGTCCCATAAAAAAAGACCATCTAGCTTGGGCAGGATGTGCCACAATTCTAGTATTGAGACCTGAGGTTTACTTCCAGTCCTCCATTAGGTATCAGAATAATACTGTGTAGAGGACATGAGTAAAAAGTGTAAAAAATAGTAATGTAAAAAAAGTTTTTAAAAAATGGAGTATATGCTGGTGATCTTAAGGACAAACCTAGTTCCACTTGGAGAGGCTCATTGCTAGAATGTTGGCCACTACGTGAGGTTTTTTTTTCTTTAAAGCAATTCAATGCTCTCTGCTAAGAATAATTGCGATCTACATTTTCAGAAAGAATTCTGTACCTGGCAAAATGATGGACACTTGAAATATTATTGATAAAACATGCTTATTTTTCAAAGATTTTCATTCATAATCAATTTGATACTTGCCAAAGAAGCCCTGAACTCATTTAATAATTAGGTTACATAAGCCCTTTGGGTGGTAGAAGCTTCCCAAAATAAACATTCCTTGAAAGTAGTTACTTCAAAACTAATCTTCTGTCCTTCTTTGTACTTATCCTCACCTCTTTGTCCCATCTGCCTTTGACTACATATACAAGAAAGGAACAGATCACTGAATTATGTCTACACATTTTGACCATCTTATTAAGCAGTGCAAGTTACTACACAATATATATTCAGCTTCAAGCACTGGAACATAAAGATGTTTGAAATGAATGGATTAGTCATATCACTGTCTGCTTTTTTTCTGAAGTGAATTCATGTAGCTTTATTTTCATTGGCATTATTCAATAATCAGAGCTACTTATCCTGTTCTTCCTCTGAAGTTGTCTTATAGTATCAGAGCTTGATCATACAGCCTACCCTATCTTTATGAAATTGATTGACTATGTTCAAATTTGTAGAATTATAGGTTATCATTACTCTAAAAGGTATTTATCTTATTCTAAAAGTACAATCCGATCCATTCTTCAAGTCACTGATTGGGCAGGTATATTAAGTTAATTTTGTTACATAAGGCTGGACTAGGGAAAGATTTTGTTTTGGTTTTTCCTGATTAAGAATCCACAAGAGAAAAACATCATCAAATGCCAAAAATAAACAATAGGTGAAAAAAGTTTTAAAAAAAAGTTTTGGGTTTTTCTTGTATATAGATTTCTTATGTCATAAGGTTTATTTGTTTCAGTTTAGCTTTAGTGCTAGAAGATTCTCATTTTATGCATGAAGCAACTGAGTCCTAGGGATGTTAAGTGACTTATTCTTGTATTATGGTTGGTAGTTGTGATTTTTCATTCAAGAAATACAACAAATAATAAAAGGTAAACTTTTTGTCTTCATATGTACTTATTAAGAACAAGAAATGAAAGGAGTTAGCAGGAAGGGGAGAGGCAGAGACAGACTGACAATATATATGCATATTACATGTTATATATAAAATATGTACATATGTGATATATATATATATATATGATATATAATATATAATATAAACAGACACAGAAGGAGATGGGAAGACAAATATAGTTTCACTGGAGAAAAGTAAAGTAATAATATGTACATGGTCAACGACATACAGTAATTGGAAAGATATGGCTGCTAAAGATTTGTTAAGCCATACTGCATTTTCCAACTATTAGCATAAATAGCCATTGAAAACTGTCTTATGGAATTAGAAGAAGGAGTCAGTATGTACACTGGAAATTTCCCATTAAATACTTACTTGCATTAAATACTAAACTTGTAGCTTGTCCAATTCAAGTCTATGAATATGGTTAAAAATTTATTATATGAAGAATATTATAATAGGTGCTGCAGGAGATAACAAATATGAGTAAGAAATAGGCCTTGCCCTCACGGAACATAATTTGAGTCAGTCTAGGGGCAGAACAAGTTTAGTTGCTTTAAGAAAATATGAACTTGCTATAGGTGAGGAAAGGTGAGGAGTATTATATTCTGGTGGAAGAAGCAAGCTTAAAATAACAAGAGCATAAATAGTCAAAGGATATGAGTAGCCAGTTTTCGCAGAAGGAAACACAAGTCATTAATACTCACTGGAAAAAATGTTCAGCTTCACTAATAATCAAAAAAACGTGCAAATAAAAACAACTATGAGGTACCACACATCCAGAAAAATTCCAGTGATTTGCTGGTATGGAAAGAGCCCTGACTTGAGAGTCAGAAAAGCTAGTTTCAAATCCTGCTTCTACAGCAAGTCTTTTTCCAGCTCAAGCTCTCTGATTGATTCAGTGAACTGAAAACAATGCAATAATGGCAGGGTGTGGTAGACCACAGTGTGATATTATTAAGCTGTGAAATGTCTTGAGAGGCCCAGATCCTGCACTGACTTTATATTTTATGTGGCAGACATACCCTTCTCAGTTTTGTTTTCCACTTATTTTCCACACTCTAGAAATCACTTGGCTTTCCCGTCCAGTTTAGGGCAGGAGTGTATCCCTCACTTTGAACCCATACTTCATGTTTGGATTTGTTGTTGTTGTTGTTTGTTTGTTTTGTTTGTTTTGCACACATCTGTGCAAAGCCAGCTAGGAAGGCCTTGAAAAAGTGATAAAGCCACAAACCTAACATCACAGGCATGTTTGCATATCTGCTTTGTGGAAACTGGCTTCAATGAAAAGACCAAGTACTTTTCCACTGAGCTTCTAAGAGGTATGAAGGCCTCTCCCCTGTGGATACCAGACGGTTTAGGCTTAAAGGCATTATAGTCTGGACTGCCAGAATGCATTCCTAGAAGATTTTGGATATGGAGTCTACCATGCCTCCATAAATGGGAATCTGGCATCTGAGATAGTGTATAGCTATTTGGGCCTGCTCCGAGTTAGACTTACTGCAGACTGCGCTGCTAGTTGAAACCTGTTCCTGTTTATCATTACAATAAACCTGGATTACATCCATAACTATAAGTGCTTTCCTGAAGCTTTTAATACAAACTTGAACCCTGATTAACATGTCCATTGGGTTATATAGGGTTATGGAGATGATATGATATGGAGAACAATCTGGCACTAGACTGTAAAATTTGCAAAAAACAATTGTATCCTTTGACCCAATAATTCCATCATTGAGAATATAGCCGGCAACTGTTATTGGAAAAAAAAAAACAACTCTCTGTCCAAAGATTTTCATAAAAGTATTATATGTAATTGCAAGAAAACTGGAAGCAACCTAATGTCCAACAATACAGGTATCATTGACTACATCATGGTACACTGATATAATATAATCCTGTAATTCCATCAAAACTGTTAATAGGAAGAATACCAAAAAAAAAAAGATCTTTATGAAATAATGCAAAGCAATAAAATGAAAAACAGAACCTGGAGAATCAAATATATGAGAACTATGAAGAGGAACAGTTATTAAAAATGAAATACATAGAATTTTGACAGTGATCTAGAAGAAATGACCAAAAAGCCATAATACTATATACATAGTAATTGATTAAAATTTAAATAGTTACTGAAAAGTTCAGTTCATTGTATTGATGTTCAATGATAAGTTTTTTTAAATGAAATTTAATTTTGAAATTAAATACAACATCAAAGGGAAAAATAGCACCAAAAGACAAAGAATAATTTCATGAGAATTTGCAATTTTCAAACATTCCTCTATTCCAGTGTATAAACTCTGTATTCCACAAAGGAAATGACTCAGGGGTTTATGACCAATTCACTAACAAGATGATCATTTGGGAATGGAACACAAAACTGCAGTCTTTAAAAACATGTTTTGATAGCTAGATCATTTCATGGTCTGAATCCAAACAAACAACAAATCTTACAATAGAAAAATTTATGAATCTCATAACCAAAAAGCTGAACCATCTGCCTGAATTCACTTCTGTCATTATTGCCAATTAATTAGCCTTACCATCAATGCACTTAAAGCATAGAAAATACCATTGTTAAAAAATATATATAAAATATATGCTATAATAGTAGTAACTAGCATCTATATAGTGTTTTAAGGTTTACAAAGTGCTTATAAACATTTTCTTGTTTATATCGCAACAACCCTGAGAGGTAGCTGCCATCATTATTCCCATTTTATAGACAGGTTAGGTAGGTGGGATAAGTAACTTACCAGGGTCATATAGCTAGTAAGTGTTTGAGGCCATATTTGAACTTAGGTCTTCCTGACTCTAGATCCAGTGTTCTATCCACTGTCCTACCTAGCTACATACGTGGAATGCCTAAATTTCAAAACATGAAGAATTCATGTACTTTCCAAAGAGTACTAAAAATTGAGATGTGAGGAAGGGCAAGTCCAGTTGAGCCATCAGTCCCACAGAGACACTGCATTCTTAAGGAGCCGAGTCATCTGAACATCAGAGCAACTCATCCATCATCCATACCCTCCACAGAATGGCTAAAGACCCTCCAGAGAGACCTGCAGGTCCAGAATTGTGAGTTGCCTCAGTCACATGTGTTCCCTACATGCCTAGCCTCACTATCACCTATACTTTAAGAAAGTCCATTCTTCCTCCCTCCTGGATTCAGTATATATTTTTGAGAGATTGTGTTCCTGGTTTAAGAGGAAATGCTTTGTCACTACAACTCTTGCCTACTATTTCAGTAGTTACCTTTGCTAAAGAACTGAGTCTACTCAATTTGTGAAGGAAATTCAAAGGGGAAGCACACCAGAAGCGGGTTTGTGATCTATTGTTTAGGAAGATATAAAGTGTTTAAAGCTCTTTATAAATGCAAAGTATTATTATTGAATAGGGTTGTTCTCTAATTGTTTCGTGTATTTGTGTCGTTCCTTCCTTCTTTCCTTCCTTCCTTTCTTTCTCCCTCCTTTCCTTCCTTCCTGCTTTCATTGCTTCCTGCCTTCCTTCTTTCCTTCCTTCCATGCTATCTCCAAGAATATTGTAAACTAGGGCAGACTCTTTCTTTTCTCTCTCCCTGACACCTGGTGTAATGCTGTGCACATAATAAACATTTAATACATACTTATTGAAGTAAGCCAAGGCAAATCACAAAGTAATTATAAAATGTTAATTATATGCCTAGGACTATACTAGGCAGATAAAGGATAAAGAAGAGAAGTTTTTGACCCTGTGGAGTTTATAATTTTCTTGAGGAGATATGAATTACACAAAAATATAAAGCATCATGTCAATTGTACTTGACAGTCTACACAGACTATTAGATCAACAATAGAAGAGATCAGATTGGGAAAAATGTCATGGAAGAGATGGAATGATGGGTTTTAAAGAGTGGGTGAAATTGGAATAGGCAGAGGAGAGAATACTTGCTGACCTGGGGAAGGGACAGGGAAGGAGAAAGAGGAAACAACATGAACAGAAGTCAAGGTGATCATGAGTATGGCATGCCAATGTTGGAAGGGAAGAAGGGGGAAGAATTAGGGTCAAACAGACCCTTTATTGGGGAAGAGTGGTAGATAATCCTACACAGATACGGGCCAGGTGGAAAGCATGGTTAGCATACTAGGGAGTTTAAAGTATCTCTGGCAGATAATAAGAAGCCACTCTAGACTCTTGAGGAGGGGAGTTATACGAGGAAAGAAATATTCTCAAGAGAACATTTTGGCAAGAGTTTACAGGATGGATGAAAGGGACGGAGAAATTGGAGAGATTGTCCTAGGGGGCCCTTTGTGGTAATTCCCACACAGGCTGATGAAGTTCTAGCCTAGGACTGTGGCAGAGAGAATGGAGAGGTTGTATCAGAGACACTGAAAAGGAAGAATTAGTGCAACAGAATGAAGAGAAATGAGAAATAGGAACTCCACCGTGTAGGGGTGGTGACACTATAAAGGATATAAAAATATAGTATGACTGGAGAGTAGAAAAAAGTCATTTTTGTACTAAATATGATTTATAATTTAGCATATTTTTTTTATCTTGTAGCTATACCAGTTTTATTAGTGGTGTATGAACTGTCTAATACTAGAGGCAGCTGGTGGTGCAGGGGCAAGAGGTCTGGGCCTGGAGTTTAAGACTAGAACTGAGACATTTAACTATTTAACCCTGGGTAAGTCACTTAACCTCTGTTTGCCTTGGTCTTTTTCAACTGTCAAATGAGGATAAATGAGATAATATTTGTCAAAAGTGCTTAGGAAAGTGCCTGACACATAATTGGTGCTATATAAATGCTTATTTCCTTCCCTAATCTCTAAGGTCTGTTGAGCAATCAGCTGTTTTGTTTTGTTTTGTTTTTTTCACTTTCCATATATTGATTGCTGAATTATATCTGATAGAATTCTCTTACCCCAACGATCAGGTTTAGAATAACTCAGAGTCCTTTTTAATTTGTGGGGTTTTGTAAAGTAAATCTTTTTACGCTTCAGGTGTATTATGTCCCCACCACACCCCTAGGCCCCCAAACCAATAACTATAATACACTGTGGTTACTTTCTGTTTCCTTCTCTACCCACCCTCAGTCAACAGGATTCAGCTAACTAGTTGAGTGAACTAACTGATATTTTTGTCACTGAGGACACGAACCAAATGAGACGCTTGAATTTCTTTTCCAGAAAGGTCAGGAAAATGGGTTGCACTAAATGTGGAGTAGTGGGGTTTTAAGGGTTTCAGGTCACAAAACTCCCCTGTTCTGGGGCCTTTTCCAATTTCTGTCCTGCCTTTAGTTTGTGGTATGATGTAATTGTACCTTTGTCAGACTGTAAGATTATCCAACCCATTTCATCTTTTGGTACAGACACGGGGAGAATTCAATTCAATAACCAGTTCTGATTTTCCAACTCAGAGTTGATTGACTAACTATAAGTGACAAATCCCCCTTTATCTTTTGGCCATGCTCACATCTATGTCTGATACAAATATTAGCGCTGGGATTTTAAAATGCCTATTTCCCAGCCAAAGCAACTCTCTAAGCAATGTTAGAGGTAGGGAAGGAGGAACAAGGAAATGTTGTACACTGATTCTTTTTTTTAAGGGCACAATATGTTTATTGTGAGAACTTGTTTTCTACAAACTACTGGCAAATTCTTTTTTCCTCTCTTTTCCTCTCATTTTATTTTTTTTCTCAATTACATGTAAATTTGTTCTTAATTTTTAAAAAAGTGTTGAGTTCCAAATTCTCTGCCTCCTTCCCTTCACTCATTTTTGAGAAAGCAAACAATTTGATATAGATTACACATGTGAAGTCATGCAAAACATATTTCCACATTAGCCGTGTTGCAAAAGAGTGAAAAAAAAAAGGAGAAGAAAAATTTTTAAAAGCTATGTTTCAATCTGTGTTCAGATTCCATCAGCTCTTTCTCCGGAGTTAGATAGCTTTTTTCATTATAAGTCCTTTGGAATAGTTTTGGATCATTGTATTGCTGAGAATAATTCAGTCATTCATAGTTGATCATCATACAATATTGCTGTTAACAATGTTCTCCTGGTTCTGCTCACTTCACTTTGCAATAATTCATATAAGTCTTCCCAGATTTGTATGAAAGCATCCTGCTTATCTTTTTTCATAGCCCAACAGTATTCCATTGCAATCATATACTCAATGTGTTTAGCTGTTCCCTAATTGACAAGCCACTCTCTGTTTCCAGTTCTTTGCCACCAAAAAGAGAGCTGCTATAAATATTTTTGTATATATAGGTCCTTTTTCTTTTTCTGTAATCTCTTTAGGACACAGACCTATTAGTGGTATTTGCTGAGTCAAAAGGTATACATAGTTTTATAGCCCTCTGGGCATAGTTCCAAACTGATCATCAGAATGGTTGGATCAGTTCACAACTCCATCAAGAATGAATTAGTGTCCCAATTTTTCCACATCCCCTCCAGAATTTCTCATTTTTCTTTTCTGTCATATTAACCAATATGATATGTGTGAAGTGGTACTTTGGAGTTGTTTTAATTGTATTTCTCTAATCTATAGTAATTTAGAACTTTTTTTCATATGACTATAGATAGATTTGATTTCTTCTTCTCAAAACTGCCTGCTCATATCCTTTGACCATTTATCAGTTGGGGAATGACTCATATTCTTATACATTTTACTCAGTTCTCAAAGAAATTTGCTATAAAATCCTCCCCCCCCCCAGTTTCATGGTTTTTCTTCTAATCTTGGCTGTATTGATTTTGTTTGTGCAAAAACTTTTTAATGTAATCAAAATTATCCATTTTGTATCCCGGAATGATCTTTTATCAATTGCTCAGTCATAAATTCTTTCCTTATCCATAGATCTGACAGGTAAAATTTTCCATGCTCCCATAATTTATTTATGGTATCACCCTTTATGTCTAAATCATATACCCATTTTAACCTTATCGTGGTATACAGTGTGAGCTGCTGGTCTATACCTCATTTCTGCCAAACTGCTTTCCAGTTTTTCCAGCAATTTTTGCCAAATAGTGAGTACTTATCCCAAAAGCTTCAATCTTTGGATTTATCAAACACTAGATTACTATGATCATTTACTACTGTGTATTGTGTACCTAATCCATTCCACTGATCCACCACTCTGTTTCTTAGCCAGTACTAGATTGTTTTGATTACTGCTTTGTAATACAGTTTGAAATCTGGTACTGCCAGGCCACTTTCCTTCACTTTCCGCCCCCCCCCAACAAATTCCATCGATATTCCTGACTTTTTGTTCTTCCAGATAAATTTTGTTATTATTTTTTTTCTAGCTCTATAAAATAATTCTTTTTTTTTTTTTTGGTATTTTGGTATGGCAATGAATAAGTAAATCAATTTAGGTAGAATTGTCATTTTTATTATACTGGCTTGGCCTATTATGAGCAATTAATATTTCTCCAATTGCTCATATCTGACCTTATTTGTATGAAAAGTGTTTTGTAATTGTGTTCATACAGTTCCTGGGCCTGTCAGTTACCCTCAACCTTGTTTAGGCCATCTGGTGAGATGGTTTTACTGGGGTGTGGTCATTGCATATACTATAGCTTTTTGGAGCGACAAGTGAGAGTTGGATGACAGGTAGACACCAAAAGTAGATGTGTAGTCCTGAAAAGGGATCAACAAGCCCTTGCACCAAAGGTGCTAATCCTCCCTAAATACCATATTTGACATAGATAGGGGTATGTCTACCCCACGCACATGAAGACTTCCCCTAGAATGGGAGAATAAGAACAATTTGTTCCAACAGCCGTGAAGGCAGCTGAAGCAGGAACTGTGGAGCACTTGGAGTTTGGTCAAACATTGAAGACATCAAGGTCATCCGCTGCATCCCAGGCCATTGCCAGTCATTTCGACTTCTGTCTTGCCACTGGACTTTGGTAACTCTGGAAGAGAGAGTGAGGCTGACAACTTTGTGCAACTCTTACTCCTTTAAATCCAATTAATCACCTTGTGATGTCATTGGTTCTCTTTGAAAACAAAGGACAAACAATATAGTTTCTGGGTTTGTCTTGGCAGTACACATCCAAGTACTTTATATTGTCTGCAGTCTTTTAAAGTGGAATTTCTCTTTCTATCTTTTGCTTCTTGGACTTTTGTTGGTAATATATATAAATGCTGATAATTTATGTGGGTTTATTTTACATCCTACTTTACTGAAGTTGTTCATTATTTCAACTAGTTTTTTTAATTAATTCTCTAGGATTGTCTGACTATACCATCATATAATCTGCAAAGAGTGATAGTTTTGTTTCCTTGTTGTCTATTTTAATTCCTTCAATTTCTTTTTTTTTCTCTTAGTGCTGTAGCTAGCATTTCTAGTACAATATTGAGTAATAATGGTAATAATTGGCATTCATGATAGATAATGCTTTCTGATGGCTTCAGATAAATATTAATTATCATTTTAAGGAAAACTCCACTTATTTTTATGCCTTCTAGTGTTTTTAATAGGAATGGATATTGTATTTTATCAAAAGCTTTTTCTGCTGGGGGGGGAAGCAAGAAAAAAAGAAAAAAGAAATTTACATGATAATTTATTATATATTTAAAAGGAACAGCAAGTTGTACATGATGGATTTGCAGTTTCATGTGCAATCATCTTGTTTTAAAATTATACTGTGTTAAGGAAATGCTAGTTTTATTCCATAAATGAAAATAAAATATATTTTTAACAAAAGAAAAAGAAATTTACATAATAACATCTATTGAGATAATTATATGATTTTTTTTTGATAGTCAATTCTGCTGATAATTTTCCTAATATTGAACCAGCCCTGCATTCCTGGCATACATCCCACCTTTTCAAAGTGTATGATCTTTGTGTTAAATTGATATAATCTCCTTGCTAGTTTTTTATTTAAAATTCTGCATCAATATTCAGTAGGGAAATTGGCCTATGGTGTTCTTTCTCTGTTTTTGACCTTCCTGCTTTAGGTATCAGCACCATATTTATGTTTTAAAAGGAATTTGTCTATTCCAAATAGTAGATACAGTAATGGAATTGTTTTTTTTTTTAATGTTTGGTAGTATTCACTTGTGAATTCATCTGGTCCTGGAGATTTTTTCTTAGAGAGCTCATTTATGGCTAATTTAATTTCTTTTTCTAAGATAGGGTTATTTAATTATTCTATTTTTTCTTCTGTTAATCTAGAAAATTTATATTTTTGTAAATAACCATCCATTTCACTTAGATTGTTAGATTTACTGGTACACATTTGTGTAAAATGGATCCTAATAGTCTCATCTTCACTGGTGGCAAATTCACCTTTCTCATTTTTGATACTAGTATATTTTGTTTTCTTCTTTCTTTTTTTAAATCAAATTAATCAATGGTTTATATATTCTATTGTTTTTATTCATAAAAGCATCTCTGCGTTTTACTTATTAATTCAATGGTTTTCTTACTTTCAATTTTATTAATCTTTCCTTTGACTTTCAGGATTTCCAATTTGGTGTTTAATTGGGAATTTTTAATTTGTTCTTTTTCTAGTTCTTTTTTTAGTTGCATGCCCAATTCATTGATCTGCTTCCTCCATTTTATTGAGGTAAGTGTTTAGACAAATAAATTTTCCCCTAAGTACTGCTTTGGCTACATCCCATAAATTTTGGTAATGTTTTTTCGTTGTCATCATTCTCTTTAATGAAATTATTATTTCTATGATTTGTTCTTTGACCCACTTATTCTTTAGGATTAGATTATTTAGTATCCAATCAATTTTAATGTGTTTCAACAGCCCTTTATCAAATGTAATCTTTATGGCACCATGATGTAAAAATGATGCATTTAATATTTCTGCTTTTCTGCATTTGGTTGTGAGGTTTTTATTCCCTAATACATGGTCAGTTTTTGTGAAGGTGCCATGTACAGCTGAGAAAAAACATGTACTTCTTTCTATTCCTATTAAATTGTCTCCAGAAGTCTATCATATCTAACTTTTCTAAAACCCTATCCATCTCCTTAACTTCTTTCTTGTTTATTTTATGGTTAGACTTATCTAGTTCTGACAGGGGAAAGTTGAGGTCCCTACTAGTATAGTTTTTCTATTTCCTTCTGTAACTAATTTAATTTTTCCTTTAGGAATTTGGATGCTATGCCATTTGGAGGATATATGTTTAATATTGACATTATTTCATTGTCTATGGTACCTTTTAGTAAAATGTAGTTTCCCTGCTTATTTCTTTTAACTAAGCCTATTTTTGCTTTTGCTTTATCTGAGATCATGATTGCTATTTCTGGCTTTTTTTGTTTTTGTTTTTTGCAATTGGGGTTATGTGACTTGCCCAGGATCACACAGCTAGTAAGTGTCAAGTGTTTGGTTTGAGGCCAGATTTGAACTCAGGTCCTCCTGACTTCAGGGCCGGGGCTCTATCCACTGTGCTACCTAGCAGTCCCTCAGGCTTTTTTTTTTTAACCTCAACTGAAGCATAATAGATTCTGCTCCAACCCCTTATTTTTTACTCTGTGTGTGTCTCTCTGTTTTAAGTGTATTTCCTATAAACAACATATTGTTGGATTCTGGTTTTTAATCTATTCTGCTATCCACTTCCATTTTTTCATCTCACTCACATTCACAGTTATGATGACTGTGTATTTCCCTCCACCCTAGTTTTTCCCTGTTTATCCTTCTCTGTCTCTCTCTGCCTCTCTCTCTCTCCCTTGTTTCTCCTCAAAAGTCTGTTTTGCTTTTGACCACTTCTTCCCTTAATTTGCCCTCCCTTCTACCATTCCCACCCCCCTCTTCTCTTAGTTCTAAACCTCCTACTTTCCTGTAGGGTAAGATAGATTTCTATACCCAACTGAGTATGTATGTTATTCCCTCTTTGAGCCAATTCCAATAAGAGTAAGGTTCAAGTATTGCTTGCCACCTCACACTATTTCCCCCTCCATTGTAAAAGCTCTTCCTTTCATGCCTCTTTTATGTAAGATAATTTTCCCCCTTCTTTCTCTCCCTTCCTCCTTCTCCCATTACACCCCTCTTTCTCACCCCCAATTTTATTTTTTTAAACAATCCTATTAAAGTCAACTCACACCTATGCCCTCTCTCTATGTATACTCCTTCTAATTGCCTTAAGGATGATGAATTTCTTAGGAGTTGGATGTATCATCTTCCCGTATGGGAATATAAACAGTTTAACTTTATTGAATCCCTTATGATTTCTCTTTCCTATATGCCTTTTTGTGGTTCTCTTAAGTCTTGTATTTGAAAGTGAAATTTTCTATTCAACTCTGGTCTTTTCATCAGGAATGCTTGAAAGTCCTCTCTTTCATTAAATATCCATTTTCCCCCTGAAAGACTATGGTCAGTTTTCCTGGGTAGGTGACTGGTGGTTGTTAGCCAAGCTTTTTTTGCTTTCTAAAATATCATATTCAAAACCCTCTGATCCTTTAATGCAGAAACTGCTAAGTCTTGTGTCATCCTGACTTTGGCTCTATGATATTTAAATCATTTCCTTCTGGCTGCTTGGAGTATTTTCTCCTTATAGAAAGTAAGGGGGAAGGGAAGAAAAAAAAAGAAAAAAAAGAAATTTATATGATAATTTTGTTGTGTAGTTGAAATGAATAGCAAGTTGTACATACTAGATTTGAAGTTTCATGTACAATCATCTTTTTTATTGTACAATGTTATGGAAATGCTTGTTTTATTCCATAAATTAAAAAATCTTGACCTGTGAGCTCTAGGATTTGGCTTTAATATTTCTGGGAGTTTCCATTTTGGGATCTCTTTGAGGAGGTGATTGGTGAATTCTTTCAATTTCTCTTTTACCCTCTGGTTTCTAAGATACCATAGTAGTTTTCCTTGATAATTTCTTGAAATATGATGCCAAGGCTCTTTTTTTGACCATGGCTTTCAGGTAATCCAATATTTCTTAAATGATCTCTCCAGGTCAGTTTTTTTTAAATGAGATATTTGATATTTTCTTCTATTTTTTCATTCTTTTGATTTTGTTCTATTATTTCTTGATGACTCATGGAGTCATTAGTTTCTATTCACCCAATTCTAATTTTTAAGGAATTAATTTCTTCAGTGAGCAATAGTACCTTTTTTCCAGTTTGCTAATTCTGTTTTTTAAGCAGTTCTCTTCTTCAGAAAATGTTTGTGCCTCTTTTGCCATTTGGCCAATTCTGGGTTTTTGGGGTTTTTTGGCTAGGCAGTGGGGTTAAGTGACTCGCCCAGGGTCATACAGCTAGTGTGTTATGTTTCTGAGGCTGGATTTGAACTCAGGTCCTTCTGAATCCAGGGCCAGTGCTCTATCCACTGCACCACCTAGCTGCCCCCAATTCTGCTTTTTAAGGGTTTTTTTTTCAGTTTTTTTTTTGTTCCCCTTTTACCAAAGCTGTTGACTCTCTTTTGGTAATTCTTGCATCACTCTCATTTCTTTTCCCAATTTTTCCTCTAAATCTCTTATTTGATTTTTAAAATCCTTTTTGAGCTCTTCCAAGAATTCTTGTTGGGTTTGTGTTCAATTCAGTTTTCTTTGAGATTGCTCATTTTTCCAGTCCATTTCTTAACTTTTAACTTTATGTTGAAGCTGGGCTTTTCTCCTGGTGGTTGCAGCTTCAAGATTTTCATGCTGCTGTTTTCAGAGCTAGTTCTGGGAGTCTATAAGTTTTCAGTGCTTCCAAAGTGGTATGATCTAATTAGAGGTATGGTCACTGTTCTCCTGGCCTGTGCTCAGGTCTTATACTTTGTTCCACTGTAGCCTCCTGGCCCTAGAACTGTGACCAGGTTTCCTGCTCCGCTGTGGCTGCAAGTGCTATCACTCCTTTTGACCCTGGAACTGTGACTCAGGCCCCTACTCACCTGTAGTCGCAAGTACTAGTGCTCCATTCTGCCTTGGAACTGAGACCAGGGCCCCTG
This sequence comes from Phascolarctos cinereus, assembly GCF_003287225.1. NCBI lineage: Eukaryota > Metazoa > Chordata > Mammalia > Diprotodontia > Phascolarctidae > Phascolarctos > Phascolarctos cinereus. The sequence continues at coordinate 228,639,656 of NW_027556098.1, forward strand.
CTCCTTTATGAGTGACCACAAGTCTCTTCTCTGCCCTAGAACTATGACCAGAACCTTTGCTCTACTGTGACTTCATGCATTTAGGCAATATAACAGGGTCCTGAACCCAACACTAGCAAAATATCTCCTGTAATTGCTTTCTGACCAGTGGTCATACTCCCTTATTGTCTGTGAGCTGAGAGCTCCCCAAGCTGCTTCTTCTGCTGTTGCAGCTACCCCTGTGGCCTGCTGCTGGTGCTTTAGCAAGATGTGCACTGTGTTCTGGGCCCAACCACCATGCCAGTGTGACAGGACTTTCCTGCCTTCCTCCTAAGTTGTCTTTAGGCTGGAAAATTGTTTCAATCCAGCCTTTTGTTGATTCTACCATTCTCGAAATCAACTTGAGGCATTATTTGATTTGGAGGGGAGTTTGGGAGAGTTTAGGTGAGTTCCTGCCTCTTCTCCACCATCTTGGCACCCCCCCACGCCTGCACTGATTCTTTTTCAGAGGTTGTAATTCCCTCCCCCCACATCAGAGGAACACCAAAGCATGCCCCCTTGGATTCCAAGCCTTCACTTCCTGTTTTCCAACATTCTTCTTTTGTCTTTGTCTTCCAACCTCTCACATAATATAGTCCATTGCTTAGCCCTGAACTAATCTTTAATAAGCCTTGATTTGCTTCCTGAGGATACTTCTTATCTGAGTTTCCTAAGCCTCTTTTTACATCTACAGTACCATGCTATACCTCACAGATGGTGATCTAATGATTATAAAATATTTTATGTTCTTGGAAAATCTCTGCTATATAAATACAAGATAGGGGACTGGAGAAAATCACACACAATGACCTTTTTTTCTTTCTAAATGTGTCCTGGCATCCACCTCTTTGGACAAGGCATTTCCAGAGCCCAATAAAAGTTAGGAGGATGAGTGGGAAAAAATATCAGACAATTTAGGTACTTTATATTTTAACTCAGAATAAAAGTATTATAGAGAATAAGTGTTTACCTATAATGGCAAATTGGAAACCATGATTACTACACTTTTGAACTAGTGTTTTTTATCACTATTGATTAGTACAAATGGAACCATTGGAGGATTTCAGAAGTCTATGCTACTGAGAAGGCTTGTATGAATTGATGCAAAGGAAAACAAGCAGAACAAGGAAAACAAAATACACAATGACTATAATAATGGGGGGGGGAAGGTTTAGATTCTTATAATCTAGCCACTGCTGGGATTCTTAAAATCTAGCCACTGCTGGGATTCTTAAAATCTAGCCACTGCTCTTCCACTTCCAGGAGCCAAGATGGCAGAGTAAAAAGGTAGTCGCTCTCACCCTCCCCTATCAACCTCTGAAAACCCAGAAAATATCACCCCAGAAAAAAAAAATCTGGAACAGCTGAACTAGAAGAAAGATGGGGAACAGAAGTGCAGCAGCCCAGCAAACAGGTTCCCAGTGCCTCAGCAAAAATAAGGGAAGGAGGGCCCCAGACGGATAAGCACCCTGTAGCATTCATCTGAAAGGAGCTGCAGATAGCAACCTAGAGTCTTCCTAAAGTCCCAGCCTTGCTGATTCCAACCCAATACCAGGTAAGCTGTCAGAACCATACAGCCTCCAACTGTCAACCAGGAAGAGATCCTGAATCCCAAGTGGTAGAGCAGGCAGACACCAACACCTGGACCTCCGAGTGCCTCAGTGAGGGTGGGGGGAACTGGTGAAAATCAGCTCAGAAAATCACCAGGTGCCTCAACGCTCTGCTGCAAAGGAATCTGCCAGTGCATTAGCAGAAACAAGGGAAGCAGCACTGCAAGGGGCCCCAGGAAGATAAACACCCTGCAGCTGAAGAAAGCTAAAGGAAAGGAAAAGCAGGCAACCTAGAATTGCCTGAAAGTTCCAGCCTTGCTGATTCCAGCCCAACATGAGTAAGCTGCCAAAACCCTACAGCCTCCAATTGCCAACATAAGAGGCCCCAGCACGCAAAGCCAGTGACCAAGACCTAGGCTCCCAACACAAGAAGCTTGGGTCAGTGCCCTCTGTTCCCCAGCAGGAGAGCTCAATCTCTTTAAAGGCCAGGGAATAAAGAAACACCATGAGTAAAAAGAAACATGCCATAGATTCATATTATGAGAAGAGTGAAGATCAAGACAGAAATTCTGAAGAGGACAACATTGTCAACAAACCCACATCTGCAACATCAAAAGGGAATATGAACTGGTCTGAAGCCCAAAAAGCCTTCTTAGAAGAGCTCAAGAAGGATTTTAAAAGTCTAATGAGAGAGGTAGAAGAGTCCTTAAAAAATACAATTGGCCAATTGGAAAAAAAGTACACTGAAGAAAACAAGTCCCTAAAAAATACAATTGGCCAATTGAAGAAGGAAGTACAAAAACTAACAGAAGAAAACAATCTGTTAAAAACTAGAATTGGACAAATGGAAACTAATGACTCTATGAGAGAGCAAGAATCAGTCAAACAGAAACAAAAAAATGAAAAAATAGATGAAAACGTAAAATACCTCATCGACCTGGAAAATTGATCCAGGAGAGACAATTTAAAAATCATTGGACTACCTGAAAATCATGATGAAAAAAAGAGCCTGGGCAGTATCTTTCAGGAAATCATACAGGAAAACTGCCCAGAAGTCCTAGAACCAGAAGGTAAAATAACTATAGAAAGAATACACCATTCACCACCTGAAAGAGATCCCAAATTGACAACGTCAAGGAATATAATAGCAAAATTCCAAAATTACCAGATGAAAGAGAAGGTACTGCAAGCAGCCAGAAAGAAACAATTTAAATATCATGGAACCACAGTCAGGATTACACAGGACCTTGCAGCTTCTACATTAAAAGACCGCAGGGCACGGAATATGATATTCCAAAAGGCAAAGGAGCTTGGATTGCAGCCAAGGATCAACCACCCTGCAAAAATGAGCATGAGTTTTCAAGGGAGGGGGATGGATATTCAATGAAATAGGGGACTTCCAAACCTTCCTGATAAAAAGGCCAGAGCTCAACAAAAAATTTGATCTTCAAGTACAAGATTCAAGAAAGACATAAAAAGGTAAATGGGACAGAAAGATACAAAATGTTATTAATAAGGGTGGACTGTTTACATCCCTACAAGGGAAGATGACACTTGCAACTCTTGAGAACTGTATTGTTATTACACCATGTTAAAGGAGTATACATAAAGGGGGTGGATATTAAGTGAGTTTGATCTAATGATAAAAAAACAATCTAATCAAGTGGGTTAAATGGATCCAAGTAAGTGGATTAGTCTGATCTTAGAAAATGTGCTGAGAAAGGAGGCAGACAAAGGTAAATTACATTACAGGAAAAGACAGAAAATCCTATTACAGCAGAGGGAAAGAAGGGGGGGTGTGAGCATTGTTTGAACCTTACTCTCATCAGATTTGGCTCAAGAAGGGAATAATATAATCAGGTATAATTAGGTATAGAAATCTAACTTGCCATATAGGCAGGAGGAAGGAAAAGGGAAAAGAAAAGGGAGGGGGAATAGAAGAGCGGGAAGAAGCAGTAAGGGCAAAGGGGAAGAAAAGGGAAAAGGATAATAGAAGAGAGGAGAGACTAAAGGAGGCAATGGTCAAAAGCAAAACACTAGTGAGGGGGGGGAAAGGAGAAAGGAGAAAGAAAAGCATAAACGGGGGAAAAAGGATGGAGAAAAAGACATAGATAGTAATCATAACTGTGAATGTGAATTTTTTTTTCTCTTTTGAGTTTTGTTTCCTCTTTTCTGATGGTTCCTCCTATTGGTTTTAATTTTTGCTTACAACTTCACTAATGTGAAAATCTGTTTAATAGGAATGTAAATGTATAGCCTATATCAGATTGTGTGCTGTCTTGGGGAGGGGAGTGGGGAGGAAGGGGGAGAAAAATTTTAAACTCAAAAGCATATGGAAGTGATTGTTGATAAATCAAAATAAATTAATAAAAAAATAATGGGGGGAAAGATCCATTATGACTATAATAATGTAAATGAAAAGAACAATAAAATGAAGCTAACCACTGTGGAATGAATGACTGAATGAGCAAGTGACCTTTACTAATGCCTAATGGCAAGCACTATATTAAGCCCTAGAGATACAAATACAAAAACAAAGATAGTCCCTGATTTCAAGAAACATATTCAAATGGGAGATAAAATGCATAGAGGAATGGTGGTCAGGGAGAGGTACGCTGAGAGGGAAGTTGTAGGGATGGTGATAGGGGAGTAGATCAACATACCTCATGCAGGAACAGTGGCAGAATTGACTTGAACATGATTTATGGTTCTATGACCAAGCTTGACCCCAGAGAAGAGTTGAGGAAATGTACTATCCTCCTTTCTTTGGAGAGGTGTGGTTGTTGGGTGTGATGTGTTATGTATACCCCAGAAACTATGAATATAAACTGTTATGTACTGTCAAACATAGTCATCTATTGGTTGATTTTGCTTAATTATTTTTATGTGTTGCCTGGCAAATAGTAAGTTCTAAATAAATACTTATTGACTGTTAAAATGAGAGGCTCACATGAGGGTAGAGGAGATAGAAGAGAGATAGTAGTTTTGCTACTGGTGATATACCTGGAAATGAGTATAATGTAGAAACAAAAAACAACCATAAAACCTTAAAAAAGAGAAAAGATTATGTTTCTATGTAAACTTAAGAATAATCATTATAACAACGTATTTTAACAGCACAGATGACTGTTATTCAAAGGAGAGCCTTATGTATTCAATTAAAGGCCCAAATGCAATAATTGAAGAGCAGAGAAGTTAACATAAGAAGAAATATTTCAAGTGAGAACACAGTGGACATTATCTGATATTGCAATCAGTTTGTGTAATTTTACTAATTCGTTGCCATTTTAAAGTCAATTCCTAAAATAGATGCATATTATCTATTTAAAAAAAAAACCTCAGGGGCAGCTAGGTGGTGCAGTGGATAGAGCATCGGCCCTGAATTCAGAAGGACCTGAGTTCAAATCTGGCCTCAGACACATAACTTACTAGCTGTGTGACCCTGGGCAAGTCACTTAACTCCATTGCCTAACCAAAAACAAACAAACAAAAAAACCCCCTCAATCCTAATAGTCTTAGCACATCAATTTCATAAAGAAGTAGGATAGCAAATATTCCCTGTGATCTCTAGGATCTAATACTATATGATTACTCTGATAAATAGAAGCAATGCATTTATAAAAAGAGAACAAGTCACTTTCAGGTGCTCTGATTTAATAATCTAATTATTATTGACTGAATGATATTCTAATTAAAAGCTCATGAAATACAACAGCAAAAGGAAATAGATATAGGATAAGACTAATCCTTACTTTACTAATCCATAAAACTGATACTTCTCACAAAATACCTGGTAAGCTACCTTCAAGTCTTATGGGAAAAAAAATGAATAGCTGCATTTGGGTCTCATTACTAATTCTTAAGTTAAAAAAAAACCTACAGCACATTTTGAAAGGTACTCTCAAAGGTCATGAGAGGAATTAAACTGTTATTATTAGATAATTATTTAATTTTAGTGATAACATAGGTATTACTGGACACAGGGAGCCTTCACTAAGAACTTTTCACCTTGGACAGCTAGATGGTACAGTAGATACAACACTGGACTTAGAATCAGGAAATCTTATCTTTATGAGTTCAAATCTAGCCTCAGACACTTACTAGCTGGCTGACCCTGGGCAAGTCACTTAACTCTATTTGCCTCAGTTTCCTTATCTGTAAAATGAGCAGGAGAAGAAAATGGCAAAAGACTCTGGTATCTCTGCCAAGAAAACCCCAAATTGAGGGGACATGACTGAAATGATCCAACAACACCACCTTGGCCACATAATGGCCATCTCATAGGGTTCTGCATCCTCCATGATGCTCCCTCCAACTTATTTTGTAGAATCTCTGTACCTCAATTCCCTGACCCTTTCTGCATAAACAGTTCATTCCTAATTTTCTTCTCCACCTTTTTCTATGTCTGCAAAACTGCAAAACTGTATCCCATGAGAAAGGTATACTAGAAAATTACTTCCCAATTCTTGTATGTCACAAACTTACTAAAATAACTGAGGGTCATATAGATTTTTTTTCCCACTGCACTACATTCATGTGTCACTCTGATGGCTCTTCACGGCTTGGAGGTCACCCCAGGTTCACCAAGGCTACGCCAGCAGGTCACAAACTCTTAGGAAGCCTACCAAAATGAAAGCCTTCAGGTTGGGTTCTGGGAAAGGACTGTTTGATCGTTGCCCAAGGTAGCTAAATTAATCTAAGATCATCAAATGATTGGCCACATGATTATTTCTTTTGGTCCTGGCTATCATTAGGTTCATTTATGAGGTCATACAGAGGTTGTGATCTTGGTTAGTTAAAGGATCATACAGGCTGATGAAATCACAGATCTTTTGACATATCCAAGTTATCACATTCACCTCCCATTTCCTCAACTTGGTCATTACTCATGACCTATTATTCCTCCATCACAGCTACATACAGAGATGGCTATACCCTTGATTTTGTGTTCCACAGTTATATTCATGGACCCTGAAATGCCTTTATCTGATCATAATCTGTCATCATTCCACCTCTTCCTCTGTCTTGCAGCTTGAAATCCTGTTCTTCATCCTCACATGACCTCTAATCTCTCTACCCCTCATTTCTTTCCTAGGTTATCACCCTTGCACTGGCCTACACTTTCTTCCGCTCCCCAACATGACACGTTGGTGAACTAGTGCAACTCTACACTGTCTTCTCAAATCTCATACCCTTATTGATGAACTTGCCCTTCTAAGCCCTGGCTTTGAATTACCCTCACCTTCCACTGCCTTTTCATCTACTCACATTTTGCTGAATGAAGCTAGGGGAAAAAAAAATCACAAAATCATGTTAACTGGTCCCAGGCTTGAAACCTAGATGTCATTCCTGACTCCTCTTTCTCATCTCCCTGCCCCCACATCCAATCATTTGTCAAGTCCTACCATTTCCACCTTTGTGACATCTCTTGTATTCATGCCTTCTCTCCTCCAACGTTGCCACCACCCTGGTCAGACCCTCATAGCCACATGCCTGTACTATTACAAAAGCTTCCTTGTTGGTGTCTCTGCCTCAACTCTCTCCCCACTCCAATCATCCTTCACTTAGCTGTCAAGACCTTAAAATATCACCCTCCCTCCATTCCAAAGTTCCAGTGGCTCTCTATTACCTCCACAACCAAACCCTCTGTTTTCTAAAGCCCTATATAACCTGACCCCTGCTTCCTTTCCAATATTCTTAAACTTTACTCCCATCCACATATTCTGTGTTCTAGTAACACTGATCCTTTTTTACTTGTTTTTTAAAATATTTTATTTTATTTTTTCAATTACATGTAAAAAAATTTAACATTCATTTTTGAAATTTGGGGTTCCAAATTCTCCTTCTCCCTCCCTCCTCTCCCCCCTCATTGAGAAGGCAAGCAATTTGACATAAGTTATATGTGTGCAGAGTGATGTTGATCTTATTGCTCTCGCTCGCACCTGAGACTCTATCTGTTTTCTTTTTTTAATTAATTTATTTTGAATTATCAACAATCACTTCCATAAGCTTCTGAGCTTCAAATTTTTCTCCACCTCCTGCCCCAAGGAAGCATGCAATCTGATATAGGCTATACATATACATTCCTATTAAAACATATTTTCACATTAGTGATGTTGTAAGTAAGAATTAGAGCCAATAGAAGGAAGCACAAGAAAGAGGAAACAAAACAAAACAGAAGGAAAAAAATAGCAAATAGTATGCTTTGATCTGCATTCAGACTCCATAGTTCCTTCTTCTTTGTGGATAGCATTTTCCATCATGAGGCGTTTGGAGATGTCTTAGATCCTTGTATTGCTGAGAAGGGTTAAATCTATCAATATGAGAGACTCTGTCTCTTAACTAAGCATTTTCACTGCTGTCCCCCATGCTTAGAATGCTCTCCCTCCTCACATCTACCTCCAGGCTTCTCTAGCTTCCTGCGGGTCTGAACTAAATTCCCAATTTGTATAAGAAGCTTTTCCCTGTCCTTAATCTTAGGGCTTCCCCTCTGAGACTAACCCCAACATATATGTCTTATGTTTATTAAATATTTATCTGTATATCTTGTTTGTACGTACTTGTTTTATGCTATTTCCACCATAAGAGTAGTCTGTGAGCTTCTTGAGAGCAGGAACTGTTTTTTGCCTCTCTTTGTATCCCCAGCACTTAATGCAGGGCCTGGCACATAGTAGGTGCTTAATAAATGCTAGTGACTGACTCACATCTTGCAATAGTAGCAATGGCTCTTAGTAACAAATAATCATATAATTTGAATGGTTGAAGAGATCTTAGAAGTCATTTATCCTCACCCCATTATACACAAAGTCACTATAGTTAGACCACATTAACTCTAATTCCAATTTGCTAGTGAAATATAAGTTCATCTCAAATAACTTTATCAAAGTAGAAAATACATATAGTTGAGTCTGGAGACAAACACAATTTAGGCAAATTTACTCTTGCCTGCTAGTATTTAGCCGTGCCCAAGCAGCTGCTATTTTGAAGTTTTAATATGTGAAATATATGACATATTTTATATATGAAAGAGCCATTACATTTCATGAGCTTTTCAGGATCCAACATTAGAGAGAATCACATTATTCTGCTAATGTTTCTTCCTTAATCTACTTTGCTAGTGAAATAAGTTCCTTGGCTTCTATGAACCATACAAAGGTTGAAAACAGTCATCACTGTAGTAAAACATCATACATCTAATTATGTAGTTTATTAGGAGAATAGGTATTAATTACAACTGGGAAGCTTTTTACTGTATGTTTTCCTTGCATATGTTCTACTCACTGACTTTGAAATCAAATCAAGTTGTTATAGAAGGGGTAAAGCTAGGTAAAAACTAGAGGTCATCTTAATCCAAAATTTTTCATGTATCCCTCTGGTAGCCTCTGGGTGTCCATGATTGTATATGGACATATATGGATGGAAGGCAATGACTTCACCTCTTTGGTTATCTGGTATCTACTCTATAGGCAGCTAGGTCATATGGTGGCTAGAGTACCTGGAGTCAGGAAGATCTGAGTTCAGATTTGGTTTCAGAGACTAGCTGCATAACCCTAAGCAAGTCACTTAACTTCTGTCTGTCTCAGTTTCCTCAACTTAAAATAGGGATAATAACAGCACCAACCTCACAGATTGTAGTGAGAATCAAGGAAGCTAATATTTGGAAAATACCTAGCACAGTACCTGGTACACAGTAGATACTTAATAAATGTTGTTCCCTGCCCTTCTTCTATATGTATCATTTATCCGCCTACATACATGCATGTTGCAATGTTGTCATGTATCATAATGTAAGTTCCTCCAGAACAGAGACTATTTTTTCTTTTCCTTTATAATCTCAATGCTTAGCACAATGCCTGGTATAAAATAAATACTTAATAAATGCTTATCAATTTATTTTTGATTGATTATAGTAAAGAAGAAAGGCAAATTAAAAGAGGTAATAAAGGGGAATGGGTAAAATTATGTGGGTATAATGCTTATTTTCAAAATGGGGCACATGGGCCATAGGAACAGTGATTCTATTTCTTTACTTTTCTGTTCCCACATCAAGGTAGACTTGCTCGGAGAAGGTGTTAGTCCTGATATTGTTTTTGCTTTCAATGTACACTGAAAGGCAACCTGAAATGGTTACTTCTTTTTTCTATACCCTATCTCAGGTCAGTGTTGGCTTTCACATAGAAAAAAGCCAAAAGATGACTGCAACCATTGTTCCAGAGCAAAATAATGAAATGATAACCTGGTTTTCACTAAATCACTGTGATTGAACCCCCATTATTAGATGATGATAAATAATTTTAGCCGTAATTTAACACATTCATTCCTATTTCTTTCACAGTAGTACAAGGAGTACTTAATTAGAATGTTCTACTTTGAGCACATAATGGACAACCAGTCAGGCTCTGCATTCTCCATGATCCTCACCTCCTTCTGGATATACTGTCCTGCTTTGGCATCTATTTCCTTTGATGACCATCTATCTTCTCTTCTCTAAATACAAGTGACTCCAAGGCCCTTGAAGCTTTTTTCTCCTCTATATAGTCTATTCCTTGGCAATCTCATTTGGTCACAGGGATTCAATCGTCCTGTCTATTAACTAACCAACCCTAATCTCTCTTGGACTCCAGTCCTGTATCTCCATCTGCCTGTTGAATACCTCCACCTGGATGTCCTGTTGGCGTCTCAAATTCAAAATGTCTAAAATGGAACTTATCATGTTCCCACTAAACATGTAGCTTCTCCAAACTTCCCTATTTCTGTTGAAAGCATTAACACCCTCCCAGTCATCCACATTTTTAGTTGCCAAGTTATACTTGATTCCCTCACTTCCTTATCAGTTGCCAAGTCAAGCTGGTTCTACCTCCACAAAATCTCTTTTATTTTCTCTTTCTCTCTACTTATATCGCACTACTCTAGTTTAGGCCCCCATAACCTCTTTCCTGAATATTGTAAGTCTTCTGCTTGGTATCCTTCCTTTCAGTCTCCATCCCCTCCAATCCATCTTCCTAAGGCACAGATCTGACCTCCCTGAAAAATATTCAATGACTCCTCTTGTACTAGGAGAAAACATAAACACTTCAATCAGGCATTTAAGGCAGTACTTCATGGTGTACCTCTAAATGCGTTTCTAATCATATTACATACCGTCCCTCTTCGCGCATTCTTTGTTCCAACTATACGGGCCTACTAGCTGCTTCCTGAACCTGACATTCCATTCTCTATCTCAGTACATTCAGGAAAACCATCCCCTAACCCAGAATTCAGTCCACCTCCCCCCCCCAATCCCCTCATCTTATCTCTGACCTTCAGAATCCTTATTTTTTTTCAAGGTCCAACTTAAGTGTCAGTCCTTGGTGTTACTTTTTCTTATCATTACAACCCTTACAGTTGTCAGTATTCTCTCCCTTCTCCAACCTTATAGTAACTTATCTGCTTATTTGCTGTAATGACAATAGCTGTTATATAGAACTTTTAGGTTTGCAGAAAAGTACTTCATATGTATTATCTCATTTCATCCTATTATAGACAGACAACAATTCTATAAGGTAATTGCTATTATTATGCCTGTTTTATAGATGAGGATACCAAATCTGGAAGAAGTTAAGTGACTTGCCCAAAGTCACAGCTTGCTTAGGTAGGATTTGGACTCAGATCTTCCTGACTCCAAGTCTAGCTCTCTACTATTCCACCTGTCTAGTTATATCCCTTTATTAGAATGTAAGCTCCTTGAGAGTAAGAACTATTTGGTTTTTGTTTTTGTAGTCTCAATATCTGACACAGTGTTTTGCACACAATAAATGCTTAATAAATGCTTGTTGACTTGAACTGACAATTGATAAAGAATGAAAGAGACAGCATGAGAAATGTTGGTTTTGACTTGCATTCTGAATTTGGACCCTAAAAATCCAATGAATAAATAACCTGATGATTAAAGTTATTTATTCATTAAAGTTATGTCTTAAATGGTACACTTTTTAAATGATCTTGTAGGCTTCCATGAGAACCATTGTTTTGGCATGTTTAATAATTACCTCTAAAGAGGATTCCTCTGCTAAAGTTCTCTACTGTTGCTTCATCAGTGCTGAGGCAACCCTGGGTTCTAGAAAGTTAAGCCAGGTCACCACAAGCTCTGTCAGGTCCCACTAAGCTGGAAAGGCTGGTATAGGCCTAGCCACACCTGGTATATTTGTTGTCTGAGGAACAGGTTGTGTTCAGATAGGCTCAACACCAGGCTGGCCACAGTGTGGTAACTTTTTTCAGACACTGGAACTCTTAAAAACCTGACCTGATCGCCACAATTGCTTGTGCCCTCTGCTCACCCTATAAATGACTTGTTTTTGTATTTTATTTTCCTTATACATTTTGTTTCCCCATAATAGAGTACAACATTCTAGAAGGCAAAAACTATTTTCTCTTGTTTTTGTATTTCTAACACACAGCATCATGCCTGATATATAGTAGGCCTTTGATAAATGATTGGTGAATGAATGAATGACCTACCTGCTAAATTGTGGAGAGATTGCAATCTGCTTCAGTGGAGGGAGTATACACACCAACAAAAGCACACATTTGACTTATTGGAATAGAAGTAAAATGTACAGATTTTTCTAGAATATACTGAAAATATAAAGCAAGCATAATGTTGTTTTGATTTTTGTCAAAACTTACTGGTTTTTCTTTAAGCAGATTTAACAAGGAGGTGTATGTCAGTAGTCACTATTTGTATCATCTGTGTGGTTCTAAATTTTAGTCAATCTAAGATATCAAGCGAAAAAAAACACTAGAGAAGAAACTTCTCACCTTCATAGTTTTCCTCTATGCTACTAGTTTGGACTTAAATTAGTTTGTACTTCAACACAGAACACTGCCTTTCTCTTGAGAGAACCTGACACTAGTTTGTTGTGTTTTTTTTTTCACTTGTTTTGTTTTTTGTTGGCTCCTACTTGCCACTGTAGAAGAACTCATCTGTAACCCAGACCAGTCACAGTGCAATGAAATTTCTCATTCCCAAAGCTAATAATATTCATTTTAATTACTCTCTAATTGTTAATGAAAGAGGATCTGTTCTGCAGAGATTTTCACTCCAGAGCACAAAACCCTGTTAAGCTTGTTGCGTGCAGCTCCCCAGAGTGGAATTGGTGGTTTCAACAGGCAGGAGAATGAACAGAACTGCCCAGAACATTGTTTCTGAACAAATCCAAATTAAAGTGAGTTATCCCAAGCAGAACCACAAGCAAACAATTTGCCTGAAGGTCAAGAAGAGATTGGTAGCTTTTGCCTTAAGATGTCAAGAAATCAAGGATGCCACTTGGGTCACTGGGAAGCACCACCTAGTAAATAATAAGACCTTTATTGATTGCCATGGGTCCAGAAAAGTTGATTTCATTTACTGGCCATCTGCAAATGGAGATGTCTTCCAGAAGCCTGTGGTGTCTACGTCTTTGTGCTAGTAAGTGCCTAATGACTCATTTTCCTCAGCAGAAGTTTTCATAATCCTGGAATTCAGTGAGGTGTGCCTGGGGAAAGTCTGAGTGTGAAAGCTTTCATGTCAGTTTCCCAGTCTCTGCTGGAGGAGAACTCAGCTGGTACCCAGACCAGTAGGCTAAAATAAATAGCAAACAATAACACTGACTAGCCAATTTTAATATACCGTCCATATTCTTGGGTTCCTCATTCCAGAACTACCTAGAAATCTATTTTATTTCAGGAGGAAAAAATAGGACATTTCTAACAATCATTCCCACTTTGCTCGTGGGCATTTGGCGAATTATTTATTTATCTTAGTTTTTACAACATGTTCCTACATATCTAAGTTATACTCAATCATATCAGGCAGTCTTTATTCTTTAATTTAATTAAGACATTTGATTTTAAAAGAATGTTTACATTTAACAAAATTGCATGAAGCTATATGGACAAAGGAATTGGACTGAGAGAAATAGTTATTTCTTTAAGGATTTCTTAAGCTCCCCATAGAGACAGAGTAGACAAGGTTAATTTTATTTCTTGTATGGTCCTATATGCCCTCATTGTCATCTGCCGTTAAAAGTTGGGCAGACTGTACACATAGAGAGAAAACAATGTTTTACTTTTAATCCTTCATTTAGTTGCAAATAAAGTTATTTTAAACCCAGTGGTTTTCCAAAGCATCCTGCAAGTGATTTCCAGGGGAAAATGAAACATAAAACTGGACATGTATTTTAAAAAAAAACAAAACAAAAAACAAAAAACAAAACTATATGTCAACGTAAGCAGATGTTGGTGTACAATTTACAAGGAGGGGGGAGCTATAAAGCCTCCCTAGAGCCACCCACAGGTCATTTTAAGGCCAAGAAAACCCCCAAAATCTGTTTCTAATTTTACAGAAATCCTTTGAAATTTGGCACAGCATTCAAAAGTACGCGGAAAAAAAAAATCTGGTCTTGGTTTGGCCTCCAACTGCGAAAACAGACTGCTTCTTTTTAACTGCTCTCATAGATCCAGTGACCCACACTCCGAAGAGAGGATTTTCTTTGCTTCAGAAACATCTGGAAAAATGAAGGTTAGTATATGGAAAGTAGATGTCTTTTAAAGAAAAAGTGTTGGACCTATTGTTAGGAGATTTTTCGGTTTAGAAGGTGAGACTTTTGTCCATTAGTATTTACTTCCTGGAGGGGGCTGGGGATGGGAAATTGTGCTAAATATACTGTAGAAACATAGTTGCAGATTTGGATGGGTTCCAGCAATTACAGTCAGATCAGTGGAAGAAGACAATCAAATGCTTTGTGGGGTGGGAGCAGGAGGATTTAGATGCAAACATCTTTTTGACGTTTCAACATTTGAACAGACCCCGAGAATACAACTAACTTGTATGTGTGTGTGTGTGTGTGTGTGTGTGTGTGTGTGTGTGTGTGTGTGTCTCTCTCTCTCTCTCTCTCTCTCTCTCTCTCTCTCTCTCTGTGTTTAGCTCTGGCTCAAAATTGTCCTTGGAGTCGTCACCTGCGTTCTACTTGCCTTGCTTGTGGTCTGCATTGTTTTACGTCCACCGAGAGGTAAGACCTAACTGTGGGTTACCCTGTTTCCCCATAACATCTAGAAACTGGTGATGTTGCTACCCATGTTCCAAAGTGATTTAAACATCTCCTGAGCTTTTATTTGTCAAAGATAGCCTGTTAGCCTTCATAAGGCTTTAAAAAATCATATAATAATATTAGTATCACAGATTAGAGATATACTAAACCAATGAAGATACCAATATAGAGATTCAAGGTGAAATTTTAACACCTGACACCCACCAATTCTCTTAAGTATCATCCATGCCATATGAATTTACTTTGTCTATTCAAAATGACATTGATTTAATGGATTCAAAGTAATTTTGGTACTTCATCAGCCTTGTTCTCAGGTTTACTTAGGAAAAAAATCATCTTTGTGGGATGGAAAGTCTCAGGAATATCTGAGTATACTATAGAGAAAATGAAAGTATTCATTTAAACACTGGAAGAATCGATTAAGTAGCCCAGTAATACCTAGGTATTGGCTTTCTTGCTGAAAGACATAAATTTGGACCCAGATCAGAGAATGAGTAGGCTCTTACATTCAAAGTTGGACTAAAGAATACTAGTTTCTAAAAATGAGCATGTATTATGGTAACAACCCATGGTGGGCAGGCAGAAAAGGAAAGTGTCACCAGACGAATAGCTTAGATTAAATTTTATTTTAGCTTTTCACTGGAAAGCAAACACTTTTCCCTTACCCTATGGGGTGGTTTGAATTTTAAGTTAAATGTCTAGGCAAGGATAACCTATGGATTTGGTGGCATAGCTTCCTTATGTAAATCTTTTTTGGAAAAAAAAGCCTTACCTTGTAAACAAAAAGAAAAAAAATTGCTAAAACACTCCAGGCTCTGATGTTTGGTAAATATATGGATAATGCATTGTACTAGCAAAGAGATGCCTTCAGCTGAAAGTAAATTCATAGGATTAGGGACATCAAATGGAACCGGTGTGATTCTTCAAGTTAACACACACACCACACACACACACACACACAGACAGAGAGAGAGAGAGAGAGAGAGAGAGAGAGAGAGAGAGAGAGAGAGAGCTTGAATGCTCCATGAGCTCCGAGGAGGACTACAATGAAAATGGGCCTCAGAAAATACATTCCTTGCAAATTTGCAAAACTTCCACAAGATTTTCACAGATTTAGAAAGGGGATAGGATTTAACAGAGGGTGAAAAGCAGTATTCAGAATGTCGTTATTAAAAATAGTTTCTTGTCTTCGATGCTTTTTGTCACTTCTTGTTGCTATCTGGTCCCAAAGGAATGTTCACAGGCTGTTGAGGTGTCCCTTTTACACTGAGTAAAAAAGATCAGGATTTCACTTGAGTGGTTTTATGGCAGTTTACAATTGCAGTGGTCAGGTGGTAGTTCAGAACTGATTTTGACCCCTTTGAGTGCTAATCTAGTTGAAAATAGCACCTGATTTTTAGTAACCCGAGAGAACATGAAATGACTACTTCCACTTGTTGCCTCAAAATGAATACTTGGGGACAAAAAGAGCATATTTGGTTCTAACTCCATTTTAGGCACATATACTCACACTTATGTACCTGCATGCCTCTCATACTCACACCTATAGAAAAGAATAGACTGACCTTTGAGTTTTGGAATTTAACCACTAATATCCTTTTTTTTTTTTAACCAAACTCATGATTTTATTAGTGAACTCCCAATGAAGACACTCTCTCTACCAATGCAGATGGGAACCTACTTTGAAACTTACAGTCTTAGAAAGTTTCCCTGGGCACTAAGAAGTTATGTGAATTGCCTAGGGTCACTCAGCCAGGAGGTCAGAGGCAGGACTTTGTTCCTGGGCTTCCTCACTCCGAAGCTGTTTTTGTTCATATGCTATTTGAAATTGTTCTTGTCAAAGGCAGTTGGTGACATAGTGGATAGAGCACTGGGCCTGTGAATTGGGAAGACCTGAGTTCGAATATGACTTCAGACACTAGTTGTATAACCCAGAGCAAAACATTAAACATAATTTTCTCAAATGTTATTCCATTCCCTACTGAGATCCCAAATGAGGATCAAATGAGGTAATATTTGTAAAAGCACTTAACACAGTGCCTGGTACACAGTAGGTACTATATAAATGCTTATTTTTCTTCCCTACTATTAAAAATATAGACATGTGTAGTGATTTTCACTAAAGTCAGTATGTACTGTTCAAGTTTGAGAAACAGGAGGCTTACTCTAAAAGGGAGAAATTTTCCCCAGCTTTGGTTGAGGCAAGGGTTAGACAATTAAAGAAATTCTGAAATTTTAATAATCTCTGAGCCCATTCATAACTCAGACTGTATTTGAACCCAGAGAGAGACTTAACAAAAACCAAGCCATTCGCAGTGAAAGAAATAGGTTGGTGTGTTTGTTCAGATAACCACCTAGTTAGTACATTGCATGCAGCTAACCCTGGCATCCCAATACTAACGCACACTCGAGACCAGGTATTTCACTTCTATCCTGAGAGTTCAGTATTCATGGTCAGTGACAACTTAGAGATCAATACAATTTAAATCATAGGCTAACATGAAATAGGAGAAAATCATTTTAATTTAAGAGTCCATGGGGCAGCTTTGTGGCACAGTGGATAGAGCACCGTTCCTAAAGTCAGGAGGACTGAGTTCAAATCTAGCCTCAGACACATAACACTCACTAGCTGTGTGACTCTCGTCAAGTCACTTAACTCCAATTGCCTCGCCAAAAACAAAAAGAGCCCAAAAAGTCATATCTGACTATAAAAATACTCAAAAAGCAAAAGATTTAACACCTCTGTTCTGCTTTGGATCTAGGTTCTTAGATGATAATCCATCATTAATCCTAATAGGACAGAGGACCATGGATCCTAAGCTGAAAGAGACCTCAGTGACTTTCTAGTCCAATGACAAATGCTTGTTTTAAAGAGGAAGAAACTGAGAACGAGGAGGGTGTTAAACTGAATTGGCCAGGGTCAGATAAGCAGAGTTCTACACATTGCACACCTCTTCCTGCCATGACTTACCCATAACTCTCTATCTCTCTGACTTTGCACATCATGTCCACCTTACTAAAATGTTCTGCTTAGGAAGCAACCAAGAAAGGAGGCTGGTTGACTGGTTTAATTTGTTTGATTGCAGTAGTAGCATGAAACAGAGGCTCCCAATGTCATTAAATTCATGTTTCCCATTATTTCAAGTTGGATTTGATTTTTGTCTTGTTTTTTACCCTCATGGGAATGTTTCTACCGAATGACCTTGAGGCTGAAAATGTCCAAAAAATAGCCCTAATAAAAACAGTATTTTTGTATACGCCCAATGACTTGAAAATAACTTTTTTAAACTATCATTCAATCAAATCATAGGATCATAGATTTAGAGCTAGAAGGAATGATGAAAGAAGCCATGGAATCCAATGACCTCATTTCATGAGGAAACTGAAGCACAGGGAGAAGAATTCACTTGCCCAAAATTACAGAGAACAAGAATCAGAGGGAGAATTTGAACCCTGATCCTCTAGAACCCTAATCCACTGCTCACACCATAGCCAGCTTCTTAAATTCCAAGTGAGTAAATAGATCTTAACTCATCAGCAAGCTATATTTGAAACAGGTAGTCAAAAGGAGTTCAATAATAACCTAAGTGAAGACTTTTTGAAGTTGGGGAAAACAGAAACCTAATTCCTTTTAAATTATTGAGTTTTTAAAAATTGAAAGGAATTTTACATGATCGGTTAGTAACTTTTCCAAATTAGCTTTCAGGGAAATGGTTGGTTGACTGAATATAATCCTCCTCCCCAAAAGCTAATTTCATCACCCTCATTTTTATGCAGAGATAAAACATTTGTAAAATAGATCAACTTTGGCCAGGGGATGATTAGTAGAGGACAGTAAGTATGGCAGTGGAAAATGTAAATACAGAGTTGTAGAGAGATCAATAAGAAAGGACCAAAGTGTGATATAAGCAGTGAGTCTGTTTAAGTTATTTTTCTTAATCCTGTGCTGCCCTGGGAGAGTAATACAAAGAGTAGAAGAACTAAGCATTTATTCCCACTTTTGCCAGAAATCCAGTGGCTCAGAAATAGAACCACATCTTAGACAGTGTGGTACACTGGACAGAGCAAAGAGTTAGAGGACCTACGTTCAAATCCCTCCTCTGACACTTACTACCTGTGTGACCTTGGGCAAATCATTATAACCTCTCTAGACTTCAGTTTCCTCACTTGAACTCAATGGCCTCGGAGGTCCTTTCTGTCTCTGTATCTATAATTCCTTTTTTAGAATCACTGAGGTGCTAGCTCAGTAAATGGCTCCACATCAGAGATGGGGTTGATGACTGTGCACAAACAGATGTTTTGTTAGTTTTCCGGAGCTAGGAGATATGTGCCATCTGTGCCCTACTCTGTCACTTTGTAAACAAGATAAGGAAATTTCACTTCAGGACAGTTGTGTGGTCCTCATTGTATGAGGGCCAGAGGGACAGGGAAAAGTGATGCACCAGGCATTTGGGGACTCACCTTCCTAACCATATTGTACCATATTATTGATGAATGTAAAAAAAGGGGGGGAAGAGATCATCAGATGTATTAATAAGGTCATAGCCTTTTTAAAGATTTTGCCCTCAACCTCTAGGTCCATAATAATACAATAATATCAACAGAATCCCAAATAAGTGTTATTATGAAGTTTCAAGAAAGAGTTGAAAAAGGAAGATGAAAGCATCATTAACTTGTTTGTGAATCATTTTTGTGAATTGTAATTTCTTGGATTCATAATTGAAACAATTTTCTGCTTTGCACTCACATAAAAGTCAGAAAATTACAAATAATTAAAACACAGTTAATTAGTGTTTAAGTGGTTATGAGTAACTATGCAAAAGATGGGCCAACAAATTGAGTATAAGGGCACTGTCAGGAATTAAGTGTTAATCAAGTAAGTGTTAGATATATTTAGAAGAAGGATATGTTTTTAAAATTCATTTCAACTTCTGCTCAACTATTAGAGATCATAAATGATGGTTGCCAAAAGGATGGTTCCAGCAAAAGCAAAAGATTACATTTTAATATTGAAATATTACAAGAGGGAAATTGAAATGCGTTCATATTTATTGTGTGCCTCCTATCCTCACAATACATGCATTTACATTATTATTAGGGAGACAGTTCTTATGTATGTGAAACAATCAGGGTACAGCATCAAATATGGATACCATGACAGAAAACAATGAATTCAGTTGTTCTCTTTGTCTTGAAATTAAGTCATTTAAACCTACATTGATACATGATCACTTTCTTTCCATAATCCTACACTCAAACTTTTGAGGCATGTAATGGAAACATGCAGGAATTGAGTCAGGAAAGACCTGAGTTTAAATCTTACCTATGACATTTATTAGCTGTGTGACCATAGACAAGTCATTTAACCTCTCTAAGCTTTGGTTTCTTTATCTATAACATGGAGATATTAATAACACATTAATTCCACACTTGCCCTCTCCAAATCACACCCTGCCCAGAGTTAATTTATTTTTCTCAGACAGTAGCTACAGGTAAAAATTGTGGTGATGGGGTTTTCGGGGAGGGGTGAAGAGAGTGAGTTCAATTCATCAACCAGATATTTACTTTGAAATTTAATTTGGAGAAGTTAGCAGCTATCCAATCTCAAAGGATGTTATGAAGAACAAATGAGACTGTACAGTATAAATGCTTAGCAAATCATAAAGTGCTAAATAAATGTCAGCAATTATTATTACCCAGAGGAATTATGCCCAAGGACTACTGCTATACTAACTAATAATCCCTGAAAGTCAGGGCCTGAAGGAGATAATTAGTCACCATGTTGCATAAGGGACAAGGTTGGCAGGGTTCCAGGCTGCCATTCCTGGACCAAACACCTGACAACATTCCACATCCCACAGCATTTGGAAGTATTGATCTAACCAGAATTGTGTTGCTTGTTTTGTAACCTTGTACATGTAGCATTAGGTCTTTCAGTTAGACCTTTAAATGAAGGGAAATTACTGCCAATGTCTTCCTAGCACAGGGTATATCCACTTGCCACTTCTAGACCCCTCTGCATTGGGTTGACTTTATTCCACATCAGTCTCTAAAGTCTCTTGCACCAACAAGCTAAGAACTTAGTGTGTATTAGGGAATTCTTGATTTTCATCTACCTGCTGTTATTCACCCCCCTCCACCTTTTTAACTTTTAAATAGTCTTTTTTCAGTTTCAAATTTTCTCCCTCCCCTACCTCCTGAGAAGGCAAGAACAACACAACTCATTGTCAAGCAAAACAAATTTTTGCATTGATTAGTCGTATTCAATTAAAAAAAGAAAAAGAGAGAAAGGAAGAAAGAAAGGCAGACAGAAGGAAAAGAAAGAAAGGAAGGAAGGAAGGAAAAAAGGAAGGAAGGAAAGAAGGAAGGAAGGAAAGAAGGAAGGAAGGAAAGAAGGAAGAAGGAGGAAGGAAGGAAGGAAGGAAGGAAGAAGGAAGGAAGGAAGGAAGGAAGGAAGGAAGAGAGAGAGAGAAAGAAAGAAAGAAAGAAAGAAAGAAAGAAAGAAAGAAAGAAAGAAAGAAAGAAAGAAAGAAAGAAAGAAAGAAAGATATTTGCTTCAATTTGTACTCATCCATCAGTTCTCTATCTGTTGATGGACAGTGTATTTTATCTCAGGTCCTTTGGAATTGTGGTGGATCATCATGTTGATCAGAGTTACTATGTTTTTCAAAGTTGATTATCTTTGCAGTCTTACTGTTACCATATAGATTATTCTCCTGGTTCTATTCATAGAAGTCTTCCCAGGTTTTTTCCCCTGAAACCATTCCCTTCATAATTTCTTACAGCATAATAATATTCCATCACAATCATATATAACAACTTGTTTAGCCATTCCCCAAATAATGGACATCCCTTCAGTTTCCAATTTTTTGCCACCACAAAAAGTAGTGCTGTAAATACTTTTGTCTACATTGGGCTTTTTCCTCTTTCTTTGATCTCTTTGGGGTATAGACCTCTACCACTATCTTGTACTCAGTTTCCTCAAACCACCTTATGTTCCTGGGAGTGAGAACCACAAGCTCTTTCTTCTGTCCTCCATATATCTCCTACTTTGTCCCTAAAAACAAAATATGTCCTTTGGTACAGTGGTGAAGGCTCTGGATTTGGAGTTAGAGGACCTGGGTTCAAATCCGTCTCTGGCACTTATTATCACATGAGACCCTGGGGAATTTGACCTGTCCTAGCAAGTTATTTTCCCTCTCCAGGGATTTAGCTTTCTCCCCTATAAAATGAGGGATTTGAACTAGATGCCCTCTAATCTGTGATTCCATGATCCTAATAATAAGAGCTAGTTACCATGTTATAGAGATTTTTCCAGTCAATCCCATCTTTCTCTACATACTTTAGGGGAACTATAGATTTTTCCTTTCTGGACAATTCTTTTTTCATTTTCTCAAATCTTATCTCATACTCAGCATATTACCTCAGTCTGAAGAGATTGAATTTGACTTGGCAAAGTACAGGAAAATAGCATTTAGAGCTTGAAAACACCTGTGAAATAATCTAGGCCAAACTCCTCTTTTTACAGCTGGGAAAATGAGGCCCAGAGAAGTGGGGATGTTTCCAAAGCTGTATAGATAGAAGAGCTGATATTTTGTCCAGGTCTTCTGCTTCCAAAACCAGTGCTCTTTTCCATCATCTACATCATATTCAGCGGCTGCCATCTTTAAGGGAGTTCCCAGCTTCGTTCACCTGAGGCACTGCTTACAGCCCTCCTCAGTTAGCCAACTTTTCCACAGCTTAGATGTCTCCTTCTCTTCCTCTGTGTCAAAGCCAAAAATTAAAAACAAGTTCTGCCACTGCTCATCTTCAGAAGCCCCATTTGCTTCACATACTCAGTAGGTCTTTCTATTTTTTCCATCTCCTCTATCCCCTTCAGTAATTCCCCAGGCAGCTGGAGTTCTTATTCTTTAAATGATCCTTCATTGCACAGCCCATGCATTCGGGGGATGTATTGCTACCCTGCCTCAGCCTGGCCTACAATATACTCTTAAAAAAGAGGCTCTACCTTTCTGTTCTCAATTAATCTGGGCAGTTACTCAAGCACTTCCTTGGCCATGTATGCTGGTCTTTGTTGTTCATCCTGCTTCTAAGCATGGAGTCCTATTCTAGCTTTCTGGTACCAAAGCCATTGGTGGACTACACTCAATGACATCTTTGGGTTTAATTAATGATCCATATGGTTTCTCCTCCCTGCTTCCTCTTGCTCCATGTCCATAGCTTGCCCTAAGGCTGCTTCATTATTGCTCTACTGCATGTTTTCAAGTAGGCAGCTAGGTGATTCAGTGGATAGAGAGCTGGGACTGGAGTCAGGAAGACCTGAGTTCAAATCCAGTCTGAGCCACTTAGTAGCTATGTGACCCTGGGCAGGTCACTTAATCTCTATTTACCTTAATCCATTAAAGAAAGAAATAGCAAACCACGCTTAGCATCTTTGCCAAGAAAACCCCACAGACAATATGGTCCATGGGTTCGTGAAGAATTGGATAGTACTGAACAACATTATGGCCTCTGATGATTTATTCACTCAAGGTTTACAATTTGAAAAAAAAAATTCAGCAGTACATATGAAAAGAACATCTATACCATGTTTCAATCCCTAGTATCAATAGGAAAAGTTTATGGTATCTCAAATCTATTATCATTTGAGGTAGCTAGATGGTGTAATGGTTGGAGTGCTTGACTTAGAGTTAGGAAGAATTCAATTTGAGTGCTGGCTCATATTTCTTGGCTATGTAGCCCTAGGCAAGTCACAACCTTTCTCAGCCTCAATTTCCCCTTTTGTAAAATGAAAGGTTTGGACTTCATTGTCCCTGAGATCTCTTCTATCTCTAAATCTATGGTTGTTTCTTTCACCTAGTCAGGTTGACAGGAGCATAGCTACCAAATTCTAGATCTAAAATCAACAAAAGAAAACATAGAAAGCACCAAATTCTTCCTTTTTCTGTGAAAATGGCAGTATCCTCTGCAGGCAGAATCATAGCCCTCATTTGGTCTCATATCCTTTGTTCTTTTATTATGTAAATTGCCATATTCTAATTTCTTTTCTCTTTATCTGTATAAATGTTTTATCATTCTGACCAGATTTTAAGATCCTTACAAAAATGGACCATGTCTAATTTAAAGTCCAGCACCTATTAATGCGCACTAGATATTTAATAAATAGTTGTTGAATGAAGGAGTCCAGATGATTTTCATAAAAGGATAATAGTTTTAGAATTAGAGGGGGACATTGAAGATCATTTAGTCCATCTCCACTTATTCTTCTGATAAAGAAACTGAGGTCTAAAGAGGTTAATTTACCATGCCCAAACCTCATAGCTAGGAAGGGACAGAGCCAACATTCAAACTCAGGTCCTCTGACCCAAATCCAGCACTTTCATGACTGCCCACCACTGCCCATCAACCATTTCCATTAGCCTTGAGGAAGTACTTATTAGAGCCTAACTGTATACAGCTATACAAACTGTTATATAACTGTAGCAAGTTACACTTCATTAGCCCTGCTCCTGAGAATTAGCAATCTGAGGGTCTACACTGATAAGTCATACATTTATAAAATAGCCAAATAAAAACACTACATGGAGGATAAACAGTTAGGTAAAGTTACATAAAATATCAATTAAGAATCAGTGTAGAGAGCAAAGACAAATATGGAAGGAAAAATGATAGAAAACAAGGCATTTTTCTCCTCAGAATCTTTTATTTACTCTGGACTACACATGTCAAGTTGGTTGTTGATACTATTTCTTTGACTGCATTAATGCAGAAAAAGCTGTCAAGTTCAATAAAAATAGATGCTAATTCAAAGGTGAAAATTTGTGTCAAGGTAAATATTGGATTAGCAATAAGCGTGTATGGGGCATCACCATAAAGATTTTTATGAGAGTCGGTTCTGCTTGTAGGGTGACATTTTAGCAGACTTTTAACCATTTTAAGGAGAGAAAGCAGGGTTTTAAATGTATTAAGCATTTTCATTTTCCTCCAAGAGAATGAACCCCTTGATGGAGGGACATTTTCTTCTTATCCTCAGCCTTACAAAGGTGTTTTGTGCATAATAAGTACTGAATAAATGTTTATTGAATTGGATTAAATTAAATTTAGAAGAATTAGAAATTTAAGCAACCACAATAAAGCACTAGGCAATTCATACAACCTTTGCCAAAGTTACAGTGGAAAAAATCTTGAGTCTGTGGTCAGAGGACCTTCATTCAAACCTTGCCTCTGATTCTTCCTTTTTATGTCACCTCAGATAAGTTGCTTAATTTCTCTGGGCTTCAATTTGCTCATCTATAGTAAAAAAAGGAAAAAATTTAAAAAAAAGACTTTGGGCCTTCTTTTAGGTCCCTTCCAGTTTTAGATCTCTGATGTGAAAGAAGAATAGGTAAGTGATGCTTAAAAAGTTCTTCCTTGCTATGTCTTTAGGATCTTTCTCTACTCATGAAGAATCCAATGGAGACCAACATGGAGGTAGGGCCTAAATTCAAACCCTAATACACAGACCCTTTTACAGCAGTATCCCTCCTTCTTTTATCCTTTATACATCCACTGGAAAGCATAGCTGTCAAACTGAGACAGCTAAGTGGAGCAGTGAATAGAGGGCTGGCCTTGGAGTCAGGAAGAGCTGAGTTCAAATCCTGTCTCATATACTGACTAGCTGTGTGACTCCTGGTGGGTCAGTTAATCTCTCTCAGCCTCAGTTTCCTTATCTGTAAAATGTGGATAAAACAGTGCCTAGCCCACGTGTTATGAAGATCAAATGGGATAATGTTTGTAAAACAAATTGCAAGCCATCTAGCTCTACATACATTTTAGCTGGTATTAACAAACTAAATGCTGACTTACAGTTGCCAAGTATAAAATGCCTTCCCTTCAAGGAAGATTGGCTACACTGTGCTCCCACTGGCTCTGCTCTACCTCCTTCCTTGTGCCTCTGTACACCACAGAGGCACAGCAGCACGCTACACAGTTTGGAGGAGTCACTCATCAAGTCACATCATGTCAATAAGCATTCACTGAGCACTTACTGTGAGCTAGGCATTATGCTAAGCCTTGCAAATACACATATTAGAAAATAAAATAAAATAACTGTTACCTTCTAGGAACTTAAATTCTTGTGGAGGAAGACACAAAAGGAGCTGCAAAGGGCGGGGAAGGTGGTAAAGGTACCCAGAGTACGGGCATGGTAAAGAAAGTCCTGAGGCAATGAGCCAGGAGTGTAACATGGAGAGGAATGAAGATACGTTTGGCCTGGACCTCCTCCTTTCATTGGAGGTTCTGGGAAAAACCAGTTAATCAGGGGAAGAGGCTGAAGGGGCAGGGACTATTTCCAGTGTAATTAATCCAGTGGAAGAGTAAGCTTCCAGGATGAAGAGTTTTCTGTGGCATGAGAGAGAAAGTCCCGTGGAGATGAATTAGCAAGTGCAGCCTGGAGAGGAATGTTGACAACCCATCTGTCCTCCTTTCCCTTCTCTCCCACCTCCTAACTCTGGCATGAAAAGTTTCCAGGCTTGTCAGCACATGATTTCTAAGAACCCAGTCTACCCTTTGAGGATGGAGGGATGGTGTGGACCAAGCGCATTATAGTACATGGTAGCAGGATTAATAAAGCCCTTGATTAATTGCTTGACACATATTTTCTGAGTCATAATAGAACATATGCTAAGCTCTCCCTGAAGATCAATGGCACTTACAACGCCCACCCATATAAAAGAAATGACTAGGTAGAAAGGAAGATGGAACATAACCTCATGCATTATTTTCCTGAGCAAGTAAGTGAAATGAGAGGTTCTAATTTAGGGCATTAAAAAAAAAACTGCTCCTGAAAGTGAAGTTATACTAGGGACTCTGGGATCCCCAAAAGAATTGTATACTTATTATTAATGAGATGAGAGGGAAAATAGTTAGCTAGAAAGATAAGTTAGAACATACTTTTTAAAAATAGATGTTAATGGGTGCTATTTAGCATTAATAGTAATTACGATTATGCTAATAGTTTTAATGTCTCAGTTATAAAGGTAGGTTGACAACCTATATTCCAAAAATAAATAATGCTTTCCATTGCAGCACAATCCTTTATCTATATAGGTTACCCTTCCATGTGCAGATTGTAACCATTTTGCAGCTTAATAGGTAGAAATTTTATTGCCTGATGGTCAACTCACTAATGATGAAGCTCTGTAAACCTAGGCAGCAAGATGGCACAACAGATAGAGTGTTGCACTTGGGTGCAAGACAGACCTGAGCTGAAATCTGGCCTTATATACTTTCTAACTTTGTGACCCTGGGCAAGTCCCTTAACCTCTGTTTACCTCAATTTTCTCATCTAAAAATGGGAACAAGAATAGCACCCACCTCCCAGAGTTGTTATTAGGATAAAGAAGGCAATATTTATAAAGTACTTCGCAAAACTTAAGGCTCTATACAAATATTATTATTATTAAATGTAACTAGGCTGGTCCTCAGATGATGAAAAATCAGCTATCAAGCTGTACCTGAAGCCTCTTTAGCATGGAAGGTTTGTTGGACTTTGTATGACTGCACATATGTAACCTATATCAAATTGCTTACCATCTTTGGGAGGAGGGAAAGACAGAAGAGATGGAGTAAATAAGACATTCAAAATTTTATAAAAAATGAATGGTAAAAATTCTATTTACTATGTAATTGGAAGAAATAAAATATTATTTAAAAGAAAAAGGGAAAATTTGTTGAAATCTATATTCTACTGATATGTGTTTGGAGATCCCAGGGTCACTATTATGCTTTTATGGGACACTGGAGTAAAATTTTAGTGGACAAAACAAGATACTTTCTTCAATGCTGCAACAGAGGTGGGAATTCCTTCCATTGGAGACCCATCCACGCCTTCTAATCCTGTTAAGACTTTCCACAATTTTCTCCCAAAGTTTCTCTGCAGAGAATGTGTTCAACACATTGGAGGTCCTCCTTATCTATTTTTGTTTTTATTTGTTTCTTCATTCATTCATTAACTTATCTAGCTATTCATTCATTCATCAATCTATCTATTTTTAGATTTAATGGATGTCTGAGTAGTGCTGAGGCTTATCCATGAGCTTCCTTCCTCCCTCCGTCTCATTGCATGACCAACCCACTACCTTTAGTCATACACTTTCTGAGAGGCAGGAGATCATAGTGCATAGAGATCTAGCCTGAAAGTCAAGAAGACTGGGCTTCACGTCCTGCTTGACTAACTGTGTCACCCTGGGCAAGCCACTTAACTTCTCAATGTCCCAGGCAAATCTCTAAGACTCTGCATTAGAGATGAATTCCTAAACTGTACCAATAGAAGAGTTTCCATGCCAGAAGTTACTCACCCTATGAAATCGTAAGTCCTGAACAAAAAAATTTAAAGTCTCATATGCCACTTCTTGCTTATAGGTCATCGTTGGAAGTTTATTATAGCCTACTTGTACACAATGCATGCCTCTGCATTGCCCTTTGAGTCACCTATGGTTGTGATTTTTTTTAGAAGATTCTAAGATTTGCAATCAGAAGGCTTTATCGTGAGAATATTTGAGTTAAAAAGTTATCCTGGTAATCACCTTGCTATCATTAAAAGCACTGGGCATTTTCTCATGTAGGATCCTAGATACAATCCATATTGTAATTAAAATGTGATCAAAATAAATTGTACTATTTCATATGTACTATATATGTACTATAATGTATTAATTTGTATGAAATATCTTAATTAACTCTGTAGTATGGTTCAGTAAGGATTAAAATCAATTTTTACAGATTGCTTAAAAAAGCAAGACTACAAGTAAAGAAAATAAGCTGAAGTATCTTTATGAAGAAATAAAGCTCATTATATAAGATCATAGCTATAAACCTAGGAATAGGTTTAGGTCTAAAAAAAAGGGTTAGAGTTTAAAAAAATCTCTAAGATTGTCTTTACATGATGGATGAAAATTCAGAAGAAAAGTGAAAATTTTAGTCAATTATTTATACACATGCACACACATACACACATATCCATACTTCCCAACATCAAAATGATTTGACTGAATTTTTCAATTTTCATCCATATGTTTCAGCATTTCAGCATTGGGTAGACATAGCTCAAGTATATTTCAAGTAGAAAATCATTTTGACTGCAAATTGTGTTGTGATTTTTTCCCCCTCATTACATTAGGAGCAGATTGCTATTTGTTTGTAGGATTTCTAAGAAAAATTGGATGAGGCAAATATGGAGCGTTTTTCTAATGCTATTGTTTTGGTAAAATGGTTTACTGTCAGTTGAATAGGGTTTATAAAACAAATGGTATGAGTTTCATGTATAACAGTTCAATTAAACAGGAGAGTTTTTGCAGTAAATGATCATGGAATAAATTCAAGCTTAATTAGGTTGGAGAGGAAATGTGAGAAAGCAGATTATAGGAAAATTTTTAAAAAGGAAAAATGTAATGCTGTTGACAATCCACTTCCTGGTTGAAAAGGAGCTAATAACCCTTATCTCACTATCACTACTGTCTGACATCACTTATTTAGGAAAAAATATAGCATTAATAGCTGTGCAGATTAATGGAACAAAACTACATTAGTCTTAACTGGTTAAATGGCTGGAGTAATCAACTGAGTGTGCTACTATAAAACCAGTTATTTTGCTGTGATAAAGACACAACACTTACTTATAAATGAGGGAGTTTGGTGCTGTGGCCTCCAAGGGCCCTTCTAGCCCTAAAGCTATGGTTTTTATCATCCCATAGGCCTTTTGGTACAAGGGATTCTAACTGAGATGCAACTCAGCATCCACAGAATCATAGCATACCAGAGCTGGAAGGGACCTTAGCGATCATTTAATTTAACCAGATCATTTTATCAATGAGGAAACTGAGGACCAGAGAGATTGCTGACTTGCTAACAAAGGTCACTCAGCTAATTAGTAACAAGACCATCCATAAGCTGTGAAGAAGGTATAAAGCTTTTTTTAAAAAATCTGGTTAATATCATACAAAGCTACATATAAAAGTTATATATTATATATATATATATATATATGTTTACATATACAACCATAAAAATCATATAAAGACTTTTGAATACAAAGATAGACCATCTTATATCTCCACTTACATATTTTAGTGCTGTGATTTAGGGTGGGAAGAGAATAAAAATGAAAGGAAAGAGGAGAGGGACGGGGAACAGTTTTTTGAGGAAAGATAACTAGTTACACTTTTAGGATGTCTTTCTTTTTCTAGACTCAGAGTGGTGTGGAATCAGAGGACTTGGATTCAAGTTTTGGCTCTGACACTCCTTGACTTTGGAAAAGTTATAAACTTTTTGGTCCTTCATTTCCTCAACTATGAAAAGAAGCTGGTTGGACTAGATGATTTCTAAGGTCTCTAGCTCTAAATCTAAGAATCTACAGACCTACAAAGATAAACTATTTCTATCACTAGTGCTGAAAATGATAGCATTGTTAATATTGTTATTTTGGTGAAGTAACTGAAGTTAAGTGACTTGCCCAGGGTCACATAGCTAGTAAAGTGTCTGAGGATGACTTAGGTCCTTCTGACTCCAGGGCCGGTGTTCTATCCACTGAGCATTATTATTTTTTTTGTTTATTTGTTTTTTGTCTTTTTGGCTGGGCGATGAGGTTAAGTGACTTGCCCAGGGTCACACAGCTAGTAAGTGTCAAGAGCCTGAGGCCGCATTTGAACTCAGGTCCTCTTGACTCCAGGGCCAGTGCTCTATCCACTGCGCCATCTAGCTGCCCCCAACTAAGCATTATTTTCAAAATAAAAATATAGTATGAGAGAATTCAAGTTTGGAATTAAATATATTCCTGTACTCTGATCAACATAATGAACAACCATAAATTTAAATAAAAGATGATGAAGATCACCTACCTCCTGAAAGAGGTGTTGGACTCATAGGACACGAGACATATATTTTTGGGAGATGGCCACTATGAGAATTTGTTTTGCTTCACAATGTATATTTGCTACAAGATTTTTGTTTTTCTTTTTTTTATTTCAATGGAGGAAAAAAGGTGGGAGACAGAAAATCTTTTTTGCTTATTGAAAAAAATTTCAATTTAAAAAAGAAATATATTCTTGCATGGTTATAGTTCTATAGTATAGAACTGGCATGTGAGTTTCTTAGAGTAAATTCTTCCCTATTTAGAGAAAAATAGGTAATACAGATAATTTAAAAAGTCAAAATGTTGTTCTTTAGTAGTTCACTTTCTCTTTCTTGCTCTCTTTTTTGGAGGGGGATCTTTTTATATGTGCATGTAAGCATATAATACACACATATGTACACTCATGTACATATGCACATGTATATACATGAATATGTCTATACATACTTATTAATCTAGCCTTTAAATATTCTTTTGAGGAGTCTAACTATTTTGGCCAGTTGGCATATTACAAGTGCATCTTATTTCTTTAAACATAAGGGAAGAGACAGAAAGTGTTAGAGAAAAAACAAAACAGAGCTTGCGATGGTTTTCTTTTTTGGCGTTCATTGATCTGGTCATTAATGCTATCTCCATTTTGATGTTTTCTTTCTGAAGTCCACCACTCAGAAGAAAGTACAAGAGCCCTCACATTAAAGGATGTTTTGAATGGAACTTTTCATTACAAAACATTTTTTCCAAATTGGATTTCAGGCAAGTTGACTGTCTTGTTTGTGTTTTTGTCTTTCAGTTCTTAATGGGTGTTCCATTTCTGTGTGAGTTCTCCAGGTGCTAGAACACCTTTAGAATGCCTAAAGCCATATCGGTTGAAGTGCAAACAAAGGCAATTTGTCTTTTATCTCTAAGACCTCATATTAGACCTTGCTTGACACCTTTCTAATAAACTTTTTCAATTAATATTTACTAAGCACCTACTCTGTGTAAGGTGCTGCGAACAAGAAATTTAAAATTGGAAGAGGCCTTAGGAGTCATATTATTTTATATTATAGTTATCTTTGTATGACTCATATCCCTCTAAGATTCACTGTTAGCTCCATGAGGGTAGAGAGTGCTTATTATATAAATGTGCTTTTAGAGTGCTTTGCAGACAGTGGTGCTTAATAATGCTTATTGCATTAAGTTGAATTAAATTGGAAAATCTAAATTAAAATAAAACCTGAAAACTTTTCTCTAAACACAAGCTTACGTATAAGTATAGATGCAGGCTTGGTTGTCAATTACAATGAAATCAATTAGAGGTTTGAAGTAAACCCCCATGAAGATGTTTAGAATTTGGTCACACATGATATAACAATTACAATACATAAGAACTGCTTCTGATAATGGCTGATATAGACATGCTCTTCTGGTCTGGAATTATGGTAATGAGTTTTCAGATAGGGGTAGGAGTGGGATATGAGCAGGAGAAAAGAATGTCACTAGATAGTTTTGATTATTAAAGGGATACACACGTGCATGTGTGTATACATGTGTGTATATATGCTTGTACCCAAACAAAGGGTCAGAGCTATGACGATTTTTACTATAGTCCAACTATTTCATTTTACAGATGGGAAAACTGAGGGTCATGCACTTGTCTAAGGTCTTATCACAAGTTAGTGCTAGAAACTGTGTCCACTGAAGTGCTCTTCTTCCTTTAAATAACATCGCTGTTGAATTATATTTTTCATCCCCTTCTTGTTTAAAGGACATGAATACCTCAGAAAATCTGCAGATGATAACATTATATTGTATAATATTGAAACAGGAGAAACATCTATCATCTTGAGCAATACCACCATGGTAAAGTATCACATATATCTATACTTTTCAATAATATTATTTAAAAGCATTCAACTTATTCAAATGCAAGGTAACCAATCTCGGTTAAATTTTCTTGTTCTTTAATCAATTTCTTTATAATTTCAGAAGAGTGTGAATGCTTCAAATTATGGATTATCATCTGATCGGCAGTTTGCTTATCTAGAAAGTGATTATTCAAAGGTATTCTCTTATGTTAGCTGCTTAATTTGCCTGCCTGTATGTGTTTGTGAATGTATGTTTTCAAACCCATTATTGTTTGTCTAAATTTTGTCTAAAAGCTGTCTGCACAAGCAAGTAGAAAGGGCTGGGGAAATCTTTCTGCATGAAGTAGCCTTCCTGAGTTGCTCTTCACCTTCAGATTTCCCAGTACCTCGTTATTTTTTGGGGCAGCCAGCACAGTGGATAGAGCACCTGGCATGGAGTCTGAAAGACTCATATTCATTAGTTCAATTCTGGCTCCAGACACTCACTAGCTGTGTGACTCTGGGCAAGTCACTTAACCTCTGATTGCCAGTGGATCCACTAGAGAAGGAACTGGTAAACCATTCCAGCATCTTTGCCAAGAAAACACCAAAATGAGGTCACAAAGAGTCAGACACAACTGAAATGACTGAACAACAAAGTGATTTTTTAGGATAGGAAGAAAAGACATAACTGAGTTTTCCAGGATATTCCCGAGTTGTCTTTAGGCTTCAGGTCACTGAAACCAGGTATTTAAGAAAATGCTTTTTAAGAATAAGAGAACTATTTAATTCTCTTCCAGACAAAGTTGGTCCTGATAAATTGGGAGAATTAGGTCAAATAAGCCTTTGTATTTAAAATATGCCTTTACAAATTGTAATTTTCTTTCAAAGGAAAAATATTCCCCAACATAAAAGTAGTACAGATGATCTCAGATTTTTGAATTATCCTTTAAAAGTTTATAAGCTATCATTTAGAACTCTGATCTTTATTACCTTTGTGTTATTGGACGAATCACTTCATCTGGGCCTCAGATCTCTCATCTATAAAATGAAGAGGTTGGATTAGATGATCTCTGTGATCCCTTCCAGTTTAAAGCTTCTCACCCTATAATTAAAGAAATTTGAATTTCATCCTGCAGTGCATCACAGAACTTAGAGCATTTATTATTATACTAATTGTGAAAATGAGAAATCTAAGATACAGAAATGTTCATTGACATGCAATTTCACAGAGTCAGTATTAGAAGCAGGACTAAATACCATTTCTTCCAACTCTCAACTCAGAGCTATTTCCACTAGATTCTCATCAACTCTTTTTTTTAATGTCAGCAAGGATGGAAAATAGCTGGCCATTATCCCCTTTATACCATAGCATGGAATTTGGAGAAGTGATCATAATAAGTCACTGTCAAATTAGATTTTTGATTTGTAGTATTTAGGTAAAAAAGTATATATATAAAGTATCTTCAGGTTCTAGGTCCAATTTTTCCTTCACTCTTGCATTTAAAATACTATTCTGAGTCCTATTTTGCCACGTATCTTTACTATAAAGAGCAAAAAGCCATTCTTGTCTATCCCCATCACCCAGTCAATTATTAATCTCCCCGGTAGATGGTAAGTCATCGTTTCCTGGTAAACCATTGATAAAACATTTTTTTTAACTCAGAGAAGTTTCTTTGCCAAACATTCAAGAATCTCTTGCAAAGAATAACACCTTTCATCTCTACCTAGCACACGTGCTACAGAAACGTATGAAACAAAACACACACAAAAATGTTATTTTCCTTGGGAGTTGTTTGCTGAACATTTTTTTTTGTTTTTGTTATTCTGAAAAACAATCATTTGGGTACAAGCCAGTACCTCACAAAATAACTACATATATATTGAATAGAATGAACTCTGAATCTTTATTCCAAAATTCTTCTCCCTTTTCTTCAAAGTACTATTTTCTAAGTTATCCAATGATCTTAGTTAACATAGGCCCATATGAGGGTGGTCTCAGACAATGGTCTCAGACAAGGATATTTATATATTATTTTATATTTTTTATTTATATTTATATTTTAATTTATGCTTTTTAGCTTCAAGGTATGTATTATAATGTCATGTGTGGGTATTATGCAGGTACAAGTATTATGTAGATATTATAAAGTTCATTTAATTCTTAGTTGAATGAATAAAAATGTCCTTTATGATTGCTTATTCAATAAATATTTACTTTTAAAAAATAAATATATAAAATTTCGCCAATCTATTCACTAATGCAGCACATGCCTAAGGTGAGTAATGTTATGGTACTTTTGACTTCATCTAAACTGAGAACAGGAAAGACTGAGCTAGTATGAGGTAAAAGCATTATGGGATTAGAACTTTGAAATGTACCAAGAAGCACAAGGAGCTATGATTAAAAAAAAAAAAAGGTGCAAAGGCCATCAGTGCTGACTAGGGTATTATTGTGTTCAATCCTGTTCTATCTATATGATAATGTTACTTTCATAATCCTGAATTTTGCAAAATTAATTGGGGTTCCCATGATAATTATTTTCATCATAATTGGTTTTTTTCTTTATTCGATCTGACAGCTTTGGAGATATTCCTACACAGCAACATATTACATTTTTGACCTTATAAATGGGTAAGACATGTTGTCAATTTATATATGTGTGTGTATATAACATTGAAATATAATATAATATGATACAACATAATATAATATAATAAAATAAAATATAATACAATATATTAGAATGGAATAGGATAGAATAATAGCATAAAATAATGAAAGCTAACTCCTACTGGAAATCCTAATTTGAGAATAGCATTTCCTTATTTTGTTGCCTTTTTAGAGGCAGATTAGTGCCAATTTTCATTAGTGAAACAAAAGAAAATATATCCATTTTCTCAAGTTTGAGTTTTGTAATATTCGTGCTAATTGAGTACTGGGAACCCTGAATATCAAGACGTTGGACTTTCATTTTGCATTCAAATCTTCACTGATCGTCTTTCTCTAACCTTACTTTTCTGGGCTATGCCTCAGTTTCCTCATCTATACAACGGGCTTGATCTCTATGCTAGTTCTAAAATTTTGGGGATTTTGATTCTATAATTTCTTCCTATTTTAGCAATTTCATGCTGTTCTAATGTTTTCTCTTCATCTAACCTTTTAAAAAATTCTCCTCTCTTCCCCTTTGCCTTCACCCCTTTCATTTCAGTTGTTCTTTGATTTAATTTCAAATTTATCTACCACTTATTTTATACACACACACATACACATACACACACACACACACACACACACTCACACACACATATATATATATATCATTATCAGTAGCTGGAGAATGAATGAGCTTACAGTCTCAGTCATTCATTACATAAAAATTCTCTTAAGTGACATGATATGAATCTCATAGCAGAGGCCAACCTAAAATACATTCCAGTCACTAAACAGTGAGGAAATGGAATAAGAGTAATAAAACTTGAGTTTAAAGTTAACAGGATTGTCGTTGCATTAGTCCAAAGAAATGGCTTTGAGAGATTTGAAGGAGAGATCGCATTTGAAGGAGAGATTCAGCTTGGGGTTACAAAATGAGGGTAGGAGAAATCAGGGGAAGTTTCATGGAGGAGCACCTTAATTGGATCTTCATTTACTAATTTTTCCAATTCAAACAAAGCTATTCTAAAACTGGACTATATTTGGGACAATCATTGGTATTTCACTGGAAATTCCAACCCAAAATGCATCTTCTAATTAGAAATGATTTTCCAAATGCTTCAAGGATAGAGTTGTTTTATGGAAAAAGTTATGCATCAACAGTTTCCCAACATACCTATTTTTTTAGCCTATTGCTTCTGAAGAGCGGATATGTCCTATTTATGTTTACACAAAGAAGAAAAATACCAGGTAAAGGAATGCTGATTTAACTTTACATGAAAAAGGCATAGACTCTCTATATTCCTAAGAGTTTATTTATCTTGACATGATATATGTTTCCCTGCTTTTTAAGACAATGAAAACCATAGAGTTAGAAGGGACCTTTTTATAGGAAGGAATGTGCCCAACCTCAAAGGTAACTAACTGCCTATAGGAAGCAGGGTATGGTAGAGTCTAAACGTCAGTAGGCTAGTTTAGAGTCCAAAGACCTAGTTTGTAAAAGGCGGAGATCAGTTACCTTACTGGCTAGCCATGTGTCCTTAGGCAAGTCACTTAAATCTCTGGACCTTTTCCTCATATATAGAATGGGAATAACACTTATACTACCTGACAAGTTTGTCCCAAGGATCAGTCAAATGAGATTATTCACAGAAATTGCTCTGTAACCAGAAATTAATATGTTAATCTGTGATCTTAATTAAATAACAAAACCTATCTTTAAAATTTTCATTGTTTTGTTTTCTTATCATTTACTTTTCCCATTATATCTTTGAATCTATATTTCCAGAGAGCCATCCCTTTTAACAAATAAAAAAAATATAATAAACCATTTCAATAAACTAACAGTACCAAGTCCAATATGATATGTATTATTCTATACCCATAGTCCCTCATCTCAGGAAAGAAGGAAATATGGTACATTTTCTCTCTCTCTCTCTTTGCTTTTGGCTAGGCAGTGGGGTTAAATGACTTGCCCAGGGTGACACAGCTAGTAAGTGTCAAGTGTCTGAGGTCACATTTGAACTCAGGTCCTCCTGACTCTAGGGCTGGTGCTCTATCCACTGCACTGCCCCCTGTACGTTCTCATAGCTCTTATTTGAGGCCAGACTTGGTCATTACAATTTCACAATATTCAGTTTCAGGGAAGCTAGGTGGCGCAGGGGATAGAGCACCAGCCCTGAAGTTAGGAGGACCTGAGTTCAAATCTGGCCTCAGACCAAACACTTGACACTTACTAGCTGTGTGACCCTGGCAAGTCACTTAAGCCTAACTGCCTAAAAAAAAGGAACAAACAACAATATTCAGTTTCATTGTTTTACTATTGTTCTTGTTTTCATTGTAGCCATTGTGTATGGAAGGAGAATTGTGTCCACCCCTACATCAATTAATTCCAAAGCCCAGATAACTCAATTGAATCAGTCAAAAATAAGTTAGGTGTGAATAAGTTGGATAAAGACAAATGATAACACACAGGAAATAACCTTGTTATTGGTTGAAGAAGATCACATGATGCTTCTTCGACTACATATAAAAAGTTTGGAAATAGTCAGTTGAGTGGGACACTACATACCCAGCTGGGACTAGAGAAAGATAGAGTGTTGGCAAATGAAATATCTCCCAAGAAAAGGCAACTGAGAATCTAGAGACAGAATTGAACAGATTCTGACTTGGTAAACTTTTAAAGATTGGAAGACCTAGACGTCTGGTCAGCTTCGGTAGCAGTGTCCACCAGAGTACCGTGTACCAAGAGACACGGCAAGGATTGACTAGACACACCACAAAAAGGCAGCCACAAATCTCTAAAAGGGCTCTCACTCTCAAAGCCCAGCAAAGAACTGCATCTAAAGGGAACTTCATGAGCTCCTCATGAAAAGAGAAAAGGATGTGTAAGTTACTCTTTTGGCACACAGGTTTTCTATATGTGCAGCTCACTGCCCTTTTACTAAAAAGGTTTTGCTGTTCAAGGGGAGGGTCAACCTCCAGTATGGATTATTTTTTTTAGTAACAATTATCCTTCCTAGAGCTGCTTAGTAAGTATTCTAGCTTTACTAAGATACACTTGCTTAGTAAATAACCTTTCTAAAAGCTAATTAAGGCTGGCTTATAATCAGTAGGAAGCACACTCAGAGAGAGTTCATGAGCAACAGTATTAAAAACCTTGGACCCTTGGAGTTATGCTGAAGTCTCAGGGATGTGCTTAGAACTTCGAGGGAAGAAGTCACCAGTAACCCTCTGGGGACCCAGTCTGTCAATGTGAGTGGGAGCCAGAGAAGGAGAAGTAGCCTGAAGATGGTACTACATGTACTTTGTTTTCCTGATTTTGCTTACTTCTCTTTGCATCTGTTCATAAAAAAAAAATCTTCCTATACTTCTTTGCATTCATTAAATTCATGCAAAGAAATACTCCATTTCATTTCTTTTCTATAACCTGTTTAGTCATTCTCAATCATCTTCTTTTTAACTTCAATATTTTCCTAGTGATACTGTCTGACTGTGACATATGGAACACCATAAACTACAAACAGTCAAAATTGTAGAGATGTAAGGTAGACATAAATAAGCTGTGGCATCTTATTATTGATAACTTACATTTGGCAAGTGGTGTAAAAGGTGTCATCAAATAAATGTATGATCTTCTGAAAAGGCCAGTCGCATTAAGAGAGAAGGAAAAAGTATTATAATGGTACACAGTAGGATAAGGATAGGTACTGGATCTTTGATTTCATTAGTATAGTGAACTCCTAGAAAAGGAAATTCTCCCTACTATTACAGGCCAGCACTTTCTTTGCAACTTATAGTTCTAGATGTTTGCCTTCAAGTATAAAGTTAAATGACATAGAAGAAGGCCTCCAATATAATGAGTGGATCCTTTATAGAGGCTTCATGGGAAGACTTAGCTAAGAGTCACACATGAAGAATAGGGATGTATAGGTTGCAATCAACATCATTAAAGGGAATATACACAATAATGAAATTATTGATCCATTAAAGTATTATATTATTGCTCACATCTTTTTAGAGATCCTAAGAAGAATAATCCTAATATCCTTTAGTAGACTAATGTCTTAAAGATAAGAATTTATTTTTACTATATAATCTAAATCCCATTGGCTGCTATTTGTTCATTTTCTCTCTGCTTATGGAATAAATGTGTATTGTCATTTATTCAATACATATATTTAAAGACTCATCAAGTTGCCCTGTAACCTCCTTATCTGCATATTAAATAAATCAACACATTCTAGGTGGAAGGCACTGTGATAAGAACAGAAGGGAAAGCAAATAGTATCAGGGAATTTATAATATGTCAGGAGATGAAAAATAAACTTACCCTTTCTCAGAGAGGCCTTTTCAAACGTTTAGTCATTTTCATTGCTCTCAAATGTACCACGTTGAAATTTTCCATGCCATGCTTTCCATAGACCTAAAAATTGAGTTCAAGTTTCAAGTAAAGTAGAAGGCATATTGGTTCACAGTTCCTGCATACCATGCATCTCAGTAACACATTTAATTTTTAACAAGTAAACAATAAATTTATTCAAAAATTTTCTCATCAAAACCAACTTAATGTATCATCTTGGCATTTTTAATTACAGTCTAATTAAGATGTGCGTGATTCCAACAACCCTTGAAAAACAAAGATGACTCACGTAGGAAAGGATTCTTGAAATGATGTCTGTCATTCTAAAATAATACACATACAGACGTCATAAACAAGAGTATCTACTGAGCCATAAAGATGTCACCACTAGGTGGAGAGACCTGAGGGAATAAATATCAATATTTTCAAAAAAGTCTACTTTAGTAATTATATAGACTTATTCTTCAACATTCAGAAAAATAAGGGAGTGCCATAAAATTTCATAAAAGGCTTATAAGCAGACCCTTAAAGGATGTGCAAAAATAAGCAAAGTTTGTCTTTAAGACCCAGTTGTCTGTCTTAATGTACACAGTACTCCCATTCAAAATTCTCCTTTCATAAATATCCAGGATCCTTATACTGAGCTATCTAGCTTATGAGAAGAAGCCTATTCTTCAAATGTTTTTTACTCTCTATACTCCCTTTTAAGTTATCTGGCTCCACTAATGCATTGTTGGTGGAGCTTTGAAATTGTTTAACCATTCCAGAAAGCAATTTGGAATTATGTTAAGAAAGTGTTTAAAATGTCTATAATTTTTGACCCAAATTTCCACTATTAGGCATATATCCTAAAGAGGTCAATAAGAAATAATATGCTCAAAAATTTATAACAGGACTTATTTATATAGCAAAGATATGGAAACAAAGTCTGTGCTCATTGTTTCAGGAATGAATTAAAGTTAACAGGACGTGAATGTAATGGAATATTATTGTAATGGAATGCAATTAGAAATTGTGAATATGAAAATACAAGGGAAGATTTACATGAACTGATATAAAATAAAGCAAAGACAACTAGGAAACCAATATACACAATGACTACAACAGTGTAAATGAGATCAACAATGAAACAATTAAAACTGAATATTATAAAATTAAAATAACCAAGAGAAAAATGAGAAGGCACATCCCACTACTTTGCGTAAGTAGGAGACTGTTGGTGTGGAATACTGCATATAATATAAAATTTTTTGATATGTTGGTGAATTTTACTGACCTTTTTTTTCCTTCTAAAAAAATTCTTTATTATAAGGTATATGCTGGACAATGTAGGTAATATCCAAACACCCTGCAACACTCAATGAGTACAATGTCACCACAAACACCAGCTTTCCTTCTATGCTTCTTGGATCCCAGCTACCAGGTCATTCTCTCAACCTGCAAAGTGACCAACACTATATCTGAGGTTCTTTTCTGTTACTTACATAAGCCTGGGAAATGATACGGGTCTTCCTACATAGATTCTGGAACACAGCAGCATTATCCCTCTAACCCTCTCCTAAAGAGGGGGAAAAAACTGTAGGCGATGAAAAACAAAAAATATCAAACATTTATTTTTTTAAAAGTTATCTTCTCCATTCCTATATGGAACCTAAGTTTTATACTAGCTAATCTGATAAACAAATTCAACCTAAGATGTTAATGCCTGCTGATACATTGCTCTTTTCAGCTAGGATTTGCATTTTTCAGACCCTTAATTCAAAGGGAGCAAGCTATTGAGATTTTTAGGTACAGTATTAGGATCGGTTTGGTGGGGGGAGCAGAA
This sequence comes from Phascolarctos cinereus, assembly GCF_003287225.1. Lineage (NCBI taxonomy): Eukaryota > Metazoa > Chordata > Mammalia > Diprotodontia > Phascolarctidae > Phascolarctos > Phascolarctos cinereus. Next base: position 228,680,847 of record NW_027556098.1, read on the forward strand.
GTTGGACACTCTTATAATCGTGTCGGTGTGAGGAAATCCTAATTCTTCTACCAATGCATATCAATACTAGCTATGTAATTTACTCTCCTAGAGAATTCTAGGAACTCAGAAGAGCTACATGAATTGCTCAGTCACACACCTAGTATGTAGCAGAAGAGGGACTTTTAGGTCTCCTTCAATCTAAGAACAGTTCCCTTTCCACTACCCCATTCTGCTTAGACATTTTTGAACAGGTATGTCTTTCTGTCTGTCTCTCAAATAACACTCCAAGGGCAGCATTCTGCTTTGCCTTTCCATCAGACTAACCCAAATGCACTACACCCATTACTACAATCTTCAAGAATGATAAATGCGAAAAAAAAAATATGACCATGGCAAACCTGGAGGCATCTCACTGTTCTCACCACTCATTAAGGTCTTTGCCAAAGCTTCTCTGGAGAACTTACAATAAAAACCAGTGAACTAGTACTCCCCAAATAACACTGTGACATCAATCACTAAATCGAGTTTTTTGGGCCATAAAATGTTTGAAAGTTTACCTTGGGTGGAGGCCTTTGTAATATGAAGGCACATTGCCCAAAGTGAAAACTGCTCTTCAGTTTAGACAGAAATCAAAGATTCTCTTTTTTTTTCTGCTTAAAGTTTGATTTAAGGCAAACCCTTGCACAAATTTTCAAATAGCATCTATATATTTTTTAATGTGAATTGCATATTAGCTCAAAGAAATTGAGACTTATAAATGAGGATGTTGAAAATGAATTTTGATTCTATTATAATTTTACAAATCCCAGTCACATACAGACATGCACAGCCTCTGAAATTATTTCCAAATGTCTTTTGCTATGCATCCTGGGTTTCTATGCCTTGAAAAGTGGGTTATGCTATGTTACAGAATTTCAGAGACTTAATGGGACCTTATGGACTATTAAGTCCAGGCAGTTGCCATATTTTATAGGTGGTATTACTGAGGCCCCAAAATGTTAAGACATGCCCAAAGTTACCTAGTTAGTTAGGGTCACAGCAAGAACTAGGGTACAGGACTCTTCACTCCCAGGTCAGAGATCTTTTCAATATACCATATTCCCTTGCATATGCATTTAATGTTTTTTCCACTTTGGTTTTGTCTATTTCTATAGATATTGTTATTCATTGTATAATAAATGTTTATTTTCTTTCTAGAGATTTTACAAGAGAAAATGAACTTCCTCATCCAATTCAGTATTTATGTTGGTCACCTGTTGGAAGTAAATTGGTTAGTAACCGCCTAACACACACAATAATTTTTACTATTTAATCCACCACAAATAAATAGTTTCACTTTGCCGTTTGTTTAATTTACTTCCCTGGGGGCAAATTCGTTTCAACATTTACTGGGCACCTACTATGTGCAAGGCACTAGGAGGAAAAGACAAAAATGGTAAATAGGCCCTCACCTCAAGAAACATACTATATTAAACTAGAGAATATCCATTTATAATTTCTTCTGTTTTTTTAAAACTATTTTTGATAAACTGAAAAGTCTGAAAAGTCAATAAAACTTCAGGTTCATAATTGAACATTAAATTTTTTTTATCTTTTGAAAAATGAGTTTTTAAAAAGAAACATCAGAAAATAATATTTTCACAACTTTCTTAGATTAAATACAGAAACCAGTAGACCTGACTATGTCTAGAACAGTTAATAAAGCATTTTATAGACTATTCATGCATAATCAGAGATTTGTATATCATACTTTAGTAGGAAAAACTATCAATTTTCAGAACTCTTAGCTAATGAGAGAATATAATATATTATTAAGGGTTTGAAATAAACCTTTTCCACAAAAACTATAGCTTGTCCTATTAGGAAACATTTGGGATAGGGTTTATATTGAGTTAATATTTCAGATGTGAGCTCCTTTGCATATAAACCAATAGCAAGTTAACAACTGGGTTTCAATAATCATTTTTGAAGAAAAAGCCAATTTCATTTTTCCCTTGCCATTATATTTACTAACAAACTTGTGTTCTTCTCTAGGCATATGTCTATCAAAACAATATCTATTTGAAACAAACCCCAAGAGACCCACCTATTCAAATAACATCTACTGGGAAAGACAATCAGATTTTTAATGGAATTCCCGATTGGGTCTATGAAGGTAAGCTGGTGTAATTGTGGTGGCTGTTGTTTTACCTCTTATTTGAAAATAACTTTATAAGATCAGTAGGGCTGGGTTGCATCAGTATTTAGGCAGGTCCTTGGCTAAAGTGGCACCAGGTGATGTAGGGAATAAGAGGAAATTAGTAGATAACCTGGCATAATGACTTAGAGGGCCATCCTTGGGATGACGTTGGGTTTAAGTCCCGCCTTTGACTCATGCTGGCCATGTAATGCTGGGGAAACCACTTAACCTCTCATTGGCCCCAAACAACTTTCTAAAACTATAAATTGTAAAAAAGTTGCTGGGAGTTCCCTATACCAATGAGATCACAGGTCTAGGTCAAAACCTAGACCCCAAGATCTGTGTGCCTTTGTTAGATCTTCTCTTCCTAACATTAAAGCAGAGGGTCAAGCACTATGGATTATTATTAATATCATCAACATAGCAGCAGAAGCCACAGATTATTTACATTATAAAGTGAATCTGGTCTACGTATTTTTCAAGTATTTATATTGAGGAACATTTCCTGTTTTCTCCAAAAAGGGGAGAGGAATGAAACTCTTTTAGCACCAGTTTTCTCATTTATAAAAGGGGCATAATAATAGCTACAGTAGTTACTTCACAGGTGATCCTGAGGAGCTTATAAATGCATAAAAAGCATTTTGTAAGTCTTAAAGTACAACCACTTCTACACTAAAAGATTGTTATCATCATCATCATCATCATCATCATTATCTGTGTAGACAAGCAATCAATCAATAAACATTAAGTGCCTACTATGTGCTAAGGGACTGTGCTAAGTGTTGGGTCCTTGCTGGAAGTCCATACTTTATTTTTCAAGGTTCTCATTCATTCTGCCCTCCTTTCCAGGGCAAATGCTTCCAAAGAGACATTTCCGCCAAGAAAATTCTGTTGAAATCTGAGTGTAGAATCATAGAGTTAGAGAATCTCAAGTTTGAGAGAGACTTGTAGAAATATAATTAGATCCAGCTCTTTCCTGCATGAGAAATCCATCTCAACTCTTGCTGTCAAAAGAAAGCTTACAAAGCAATTCCACAACCTCCCTTAGGGACCCATTCTTCCCACTTTCACAGAGGCCCCACATTCCTGTGTAAGCCTGTTTCCCTCAGTTCTGGCTGCAGGAGAACTGTTAAAACCAGGAATGGTTCCCAAAGAGAGATCATTGCTGCTGATGCTGAGCCACTGTTAATAAAGAGAAGGTTTCTAGTTTCGGTGTGGGTTAATTAGACTGGGTAACAGACCTGTAGTCAGGAAGACCTGGGTTCCCATCCCACTTCTGACATTTATTAGCTGCGTGACCATGGATAAGGTAACAACCTCTCTGAGCCTCTGCATCCTCATTTTTTAAAATGAGCATAAACAATACCTATAATAGCTGCTTTCCAATGTGGTTGTAAGGTTCACATCAGATAATCTAAGTGAGGCATTTTAGAAACTTTGGAGCAATATATAATAGTCACATAAAATAATCTATGCAATAGATTATTAATTGATATTTCTTGGCCATAACTGAATTAAAGTTTTGACATGGGATACAAGAATAAAATATTCCTGTTTACCACAAATATTTGATTTAATGAACCTGTTTTATGTAGCATGTCAGTCCTATAAGAGAATCCTTTTAGTCAACAAAGAGCTATTTGAAAGTATCTGTAATTATTTTGAAAAGTAAACTATAACAGTAATTAATATAGAGGTGCTTATTTTTCAGAGGAAATGCTTGCTATAAAATATGCTCTCTGGTGGTCTCCAAATGGAAGGTTTTTAGCATATGCAGAATTTAATGATACAGATATACCAGTTATTACATATTCTTATTATGGTGATGAACAGTATCCTAGAACAATAAATATCCCCTACCCAAAGGTATGTTGAATACTTTTAACAGATGCTTTTATTCCCTTGATGTAAACACGAACAATAATAACCATGAACGAAGGTGGGATCAACACGTTTGGAAAACTTCTTGTCTTTGTGCGTTAACAAAAGCAATGGGGTCTTCTTTGTTTAAATTTCTGATACTTTGGACATCTGAGTGTGCTGCATGAGGTTGCCTTTGCAACACACATCCTGGGAAAGCATATGGCCTAAATTATTGAGGGGAAATAAGCTAAATTTCATTTTGGTCCTTTTTAACTTTTAAGCTCACAAGTCACATTTCCATTTTTTAACCCTTCTTCAAGTGTCTTACAATGTGAATTGGAGAGGGAAGCCTGTATGCTGACTTCATTGATTCTTCTCTCAGTCAGGCACTAGCTTAACTCTCTCTAGCTATAAGGACAGATGGGCTGCCTAATACAGTATTATAGATCCTAGGAGCATCAGTTTCTCCATCTACGAAGTATGTGTATGTGTGTTGGGGATCCAGAGTAGAGAGGACTAAGTAATCTCTTTATCCTTTCTAGCTTGAAAATTCTGTGGTTCAATTATTCTCTGCTTTGATGTCCCATCTCCCTATACTCTAAGAGGAATATTGAATAGAGGGTCCAACAGAGCCATGGCTAGGAATTTTTGAGTTCAGGTTTTGTTTAGTCATTTTTCAGTCATGTCTGACTCTTTGTGACCCCATTTAAGGTTTTCTTGGCAAATATACTAGAGTGGTGTGTCATTTTCTTTCCAGCTCATTTTACAGATGAGGAAACCGAGGCAAACAGGGTTAAGTGACTTTCCCAGGGTGACACAGCTAGTAAGTGCATGAGGCCAGATTTGAACACAAGAAGATGCATCTTTGGGCCCGGCACTCTATCCACTGAGCCACCTAGCTGCTCTTTATGTACAATCGCTATAAACCAAACCTGGGCAAATGACATGAAAGATACTATCAGTTGAGGGCGACAGAGCAAGTATGACAGGGTAAGAAATCAGAGAAACTCAGACACTAATGTGAGAGAAGTGGATTGGATGGGTTAGAGAAGGGAAGAAGTCATTTTCTTCTAATGCAGATCTGACCATGTGATTCCTCTACTCAGTCAAATCCAGTAGCCCCATGCAACCTATAGCAGAAAATAGAAACGCCTTCGTTTAGCTTTTAAAGACCTAGATGCAACCTGGACTGACTTTCTTTCCATGTTCTTTGGGTGTTACTCACCTTTCTTTGCTCTGTGATCCAGTGAAAGTGGCCTTACCTCTGTTCCTCGCACTCAATAGGTCCAATTCCATCTCTTTGCCTTTGCCTTGTCTATTCCTGTTTCCTGGAATATTCTCCCATCTAACCTCTGGCTCATAGTCTCTTACTTCTGGATTACATTTTTTCTGATCCCCCCAGTGCTTAGTGCCCAGCTTCCCAAACTATCTATAACAGAGAGAGAGAGAGAGAGAGAGAGAGAGAGAGAGAGAGAGAGAGAGAGAGAGAGAGAGAGAAGGAAATGGCAAACTACTCTAGGATCTTTGCCAAGAAAACCCAAATGGGGTCACGAAAAGTTGGACATGACTGAAATGACTGAACAACAACAATATATTTGTATTTATTCACTCTGTATTTGTATGTGTACCTGTTGTATCCCCCATTAGAATATAAGCTCAGTGTGAATATGGATTGCTTTGTTCTCTGTACTTGTCGCCTTGGCACCCAGCTTAGTGCTTGGCACACTGGAGGTGCTTACTAAATACTTGTCTTAATATTTTTGCTAATTATTATTATAGATCTAGAGTTAGAAGGGATTGTAGAGGTCAAATGGAGGCCATTTTGCAGATGAAGAAACTAAAGCCCATAAAGGTTAAGTCAAATTGCCCAAGATGGCAGAAGTACTAAGTAGCAGGGCTTTAATGTGAACCCAAGTCCAGTGATATCAGCTTTGGCACTTGTCCAGACACTGTGCCATCTGCTTCCTTCGGTATTGTTTCTATACTTCTGAAATACTACAAATGCTGGCAATACTTGGATATTTGTGGCCTGGGCAAAGCTTAATGACACTTCCTTCATTACGATTCTGAGCTGCCTAGAGACCATAATAGGAGAAAAGCTGAGCTCCTCAAACACTTCATATCCATCTTTTATAAGAGACCTGAAAAAAGGAATTTCCCATTAGATAAGGAGACTAAAATGTTTTTGGAAGAGTTGTTCTTAGCTGTTTTTAAAGATTAAGCATTAAAAGAACACCATCATGGGGTTGATGAACTTCTCTGGGCTGTCCTGGGTTTTAAAAAATTCTTTTTTTAGGCTACACTGTCTCCATGAGTGCAAGTAGTAGCAAAAACAAATTTTTTAAAAAATCTTCCCTTTTCTTCTGAATCTTAGGAGGATTTAAGAATAAACCCACTCTGTCCTGAGACAAAGTAACTGAAATATAATGAAGTTGAAGAGGTGCTTCATAAGTTTTGTGAAAAGATGTCAGCTGGGAATTATGTGCCTAGATTGAGGAGTCTCTGAGAGTAGGCGTAGAGATCCAGGATGGGAGGCTGGAAACTAATGGTGCCTTCAGGGGATTGAATATGGAAGCACATGTGGCTTCAGTGACATCAGGAAGGGTTGAAAAAGCTGAGACAGCAGGAGCAGATCAGGGAAGCTGAGCTTTGCCAAGAAGAGAGAAGGGACTGAAATCGAAGAAGAAATTGGGGCTCAAATTGGGACCTGGTTTCCTTGAGGGTGAAGAGCTTTGAGAGAAGTTCAAGTTCAGACGTGGGGTAGGGTGTGTGGAAGGGTTGACTTGTAAGGAAAGGCAACTTGATCCAGAGGATGTAGGGGTGGGAAGACTTAGCCGACCTGGTCCTGAATCCCAAATCCTGAAACAGGCTGAGCAATGTTTGAATCTGATTCAAGCCAAATTGTATAATGTGAGACTTTATATTTGAAGCTTATTGGATTCAAATATGGTTTTTTCCTCCAAGATTCCCTCTAACTAAAGTAAAATGATTTGAGGACTTGAAAAAATGTCTGTGTATGAAGAATAGTGGGCACTGTGAGGGAAGGACACAACAGGAGGGGTAAAAGGAAAAACTTGTGTATCCTGGGGCTATCCCATTTTCTTTTACTGAAATTATTATACTTTGAATTTTATTTAGGAGGAGTTCACACTTCTTTTTTAGGAAGTTGCAGCCTAGGCTCTGTAAGCCTGTGCTAACATATTGAGTAGAAGACAATCAAATTACTGTTACCACAATTTTCTTTTCAATCAATCAACAAGTATTTATTAAGCATCGATCATGGGCCAGTCACTGTACTAAGCACAAAGGATATCAAGATAAAGTTGTTCCTGTCCTCAAGGAATTTACCTTCTATCAAAAGACAGCATATACATGTAAACATATGCCCTCCCAAAGGCATATACAAAATAAATTCTTCTGAATATTTTGTTTGGAGGCAAATTCCCCCTACTCCTAAGGGTGGTAGCAACAGCAGGACCAACTAGGTATCCTTCTGTGTGAGAGCTGTCCTGTCCTGCATTTCAGCACACAAGCAGTGTCCTGATTTCAGTCTCTCCCATACATAAATAGCCTCCATCTTTCCCCCCAGTCCCTGCTCTTTCATTTGCAGGTAGAGAAGAATAATAGTCGATATGAAAGAGTCCTTTGGGAGGAAGAGATCGGCTATGGTGATATATAAAGAGAATCTTCCTTTCTCACCTCTCCCCCAAAATGCAGTTTTTATACTTTATGCGTGAAAGTATCAAAAAGTCACTTAAAGTTAAGCACCCCAAATGTCATCTCCATGTACACTTTTTAATACAATGTTCCTCATCGCCCTACAAATGAAACGTAAATGAACAGTATTGGGGGGGGTAAGAAGGTGTTTTTATGATGATGATATTATGTACGTCAGTTGAAACATTCTTAGTGTCCTTAGACACTACTGAGAGATAGAATTTTACAAACTGTTATTCATTGTCTTGACAGGCTGGGGCTAAAAATCCTATTGTTAGGGTATTTATTATTGATGCCACTTATCCTGGATATGTAGGTCCCAGAGAAGTGCCTGTTCCTGCAATGATTTCATCAAGGTACTGTATTCTCTGATTCTTCTTACCTTTATTGAAATTATTGTGCTTTGGATTTTGTTAAGGAATTCATCGCTCAGTTTTGAAAGTTATAATCTAGGGTTTGTCAGTTTGTGTTAATGTCTAGAGAAGTTAAAAAAAAAAACCAACCCTGTGACCATTAAGTTTCTTTTCAAACAATCAATCAGCAAGCATTTCTTAAACATCGATGATATACTAGACAATGAGGATACCAAGCCAAAACTGAAACTGCCCATGGCCTAAAAGAGTTTAAATTCTACAAATAGAGGCTACAATGTGTACATATATAAACTATATTTTAAAAAGTTATCCAAGATATATGCCAAATAAATTTTCCCTGAATATAGCACAACTCTGAGTTAACTCCCCTGTCCCACCTTACGCTTGTTGGCTGGGTTGGGGGGAAGGGACTATCCCAAGTTCAAGGTACTCTGTGGGTTTGCCCTTTGAAAAGTATAGTTCATGAGTCCCTATCAGTGTGTTTACCATTAGTGATCACTGATAGGACAGAATTAGCTCAAATCAAAACATTTGCTTATTAACATTGCATGAACAGTAGTAACAAAACAGTCTCTCCCAAAACTTGGAGTTCATTCTTCCACAACTACACACAGCATCAGTGGGCAAAGTGAGCACATACATAGATCACACTAGCATAGAGGCACAGAAATATATATACTAGGCAACTCACACCTTTGATACCACAGGTTCCCTATATCCTTTATTTGCTTGTGGTCATCTTCCTGCTGTTCCCTCTTAAGTACAGAATTTCTGACAGATGGGATATTCATCTAAGCTCCTTGGGTCTACTCCTTCCTGGGCATAGGGCCTGTTATTGGGTGAGTAGGTTCTCTCCAAAATTCCATAGCTAATGAGAGAAGGAGGAGAGAGAACTGCCCCCACCCCCACAGTTGAATTCTTTCACAGCTGGCTGTCTTCTGAAGGCCAGAACTTGCAATCCTTACATCTGTCTTCTGCTTCAAATGACCTTGCTGGACTTCCTGGAGAATGTATTTTGCTTTTTAAAGGGTTACCAGGACAGTGACTGAACCTTTAGCCAACCAATGATTCTCTGTGCTCTTATTCCATCATTTGAAAGGAGAAGGCCTTCATTTAAGACCTTTATATCTTGATGCCTCTATTTCGTACTCCTTCAATTCTGCAATTTTATCACCTGGACTTAAGGGAAATCAAATTAATGATCAGATACCCTACCCCTCCCCAACCCCAGGCCATCCCACACCACCTCAGTATTGTATGAGAGGCACCATAAGATAGTGGCTAGAAAGCTGGCCTTGGAATCAGGAAATCTTATGTTCCTCTAACACATACTAATTACAATTCAATAGATAATGTGCTAAACCTGCAATCAGGAAGACCTGAGTTCAAATAGTACAAGACACTTACTAACTGGATAAAACAAGATGGTATTTGTAAATTGCTTTGCACACCTAAAGGTGCTATATATTTTATTGTTTATTGTGTGACCATGGGCAAATCACTTAGCTCCTAACTGCCATAAGCAACTATCCAAAAATACAACTTTCAGAAAAGTTGGTAATCTAGACCAGTGGGCATAATTTTCACACCAGGAATACTCCGCAGGTATGAAATCACAGATATAGATTAAAAAAATGAGACTATATATTTAGATGGTAGTGCCTTATAAAATAGTCATTAATTGCTAATCAATTAATAATTAGCTACTAATCACAAATATCAACCATCTTATAAAACAAATGAAAAGATCATTGGACTAAGAGACAAGATATCAGGTTTTCAGGGCTGGCACTGTCATAAACTAGTTATATGATTTTAGGCAAGTAGCAAATTCTGCAGTCCTCAGTTTCCTCATCTGTAAAATGAGAGTTATACTAAATGATGTCTATGGTCCCTTTTGATTCTAACATTCTGTGATTCTTCACATCAATATTCTCTATTGTTATATCTACATAGTGTTGCTGTAGTATAGTTGTTCAATTCAAAACAGTTGAAAACAGGAATTTGACATTTTCAAATGGAAAAATTTGAAAAAAAAATTGAAAAGCAAAAAATCCAGGGTCCCAACTGTCATACCAAAATAGCTAGTTTGTTTGATTTTTTTAACCTACTGAATAAATCTCTAGTTTTAACATTATTTCTTAAATTCTTTCCCCAAAAACAATTCCTTGAAGCAAACTAGTGGATGTAATATAGTGGTGTCAATTTCCAATAGAAAGGGATCCTGATCCCTATGGCAGCATACTGACTTGGAAAACCACAAATTAACATTATCTGCATTGGAGTATATTTTTATTTATTTAGTTAAACATTTCCAATTACATTTTAGTCTGGTTAAGCCTCAGTGGGGAGTTTTGCTGGCCTAGTTTGACATCTCTGGTATAACAGAGCATTAGACTTGGACAGAGGAAGACCTGAGTCTGACATCTCCTCTGAGACATTTACTAGCTATGTGTCCCTGAATCACTTAATCACTCTCAGCCTCAATTTATTCATCTGTAAAATGGGGTTAGTAAAGGCACTTGTGTCACAGGGTTGATGTGAAGATCAAATGAGACAGGATATGTGAAGGACTTTGCAAACCTTTAAATTCAATATGCATTCTAGCATTCTATGCATTCTAGCTATATTGTTGTCATTGTCATTGTGCTCATCCCTGGCCGGTTTACCCAAGAGAACACAGTACATGGCAAAAGTTTCCTGTGGACATCAATTTTCCTGGCAATGCCACTTAGTCACTGTGTGACTTTAGACAAATCATTTAACCATCTTTGGACCTTCCTTTACTCATATACAAAATGAGGAGGCTGAACCATAACACAGATTTAAAACTGAAAGGGAAATTGGAGGTCATATAGTCTAATCCTCTCCTTTTACAGGGTTGTTGAAACAAAGGACTTTAAAGGATAGCTGACTTTCCCAACTCAGATGGTAGTAAGTTGCCTAGCAAGAATTTGAACCCATGTCCTCTGGCTTGAGAACCAGCTCTCTTTCTACTCTCCCATATAGTCTCTAAGATTCCTTTTGCCTCTAATTTATGATCCTTTGATCTTGTCATATCTAATAAATATCCCATTAACACCACCTTTTCAAAATGGGTATGCCAACAACAGTTATATTATTATATTCCCCTATGATTATAACTGTGATTTCATAATCTGGTCCAAATGATAACTGTCCATTTTGTTTTATTTACAGTGACTATTATTTTAGTTGGCTCACATGGGTAGCAGATGAACGAGTATGTTTGCAATGGCTAAAACGAGTCCAAAATGTTACAGTGCTGTCCATATGTGACTTCATAGAAAACACAAGACTGGGAGTGTCCAAAGGTATAGTACATCAAAACCATTATTTATTTTATTAAAATGAATATGCAAAGCCAGAGATTTCTATAGCTAATGTTTATTATAAGGTTAGATTACTTGGCACTGTACAAAAAAAAAGTCTCACGTTACAAATTCACTATTTTTCTGAAATAATATATAACATAAGTCCAATACTTATTCTAGGTACTATCCATCAAGGTAAAAATGTAATACATATAAAAGTAGAATTTAGAAAGGTGATAGACAAAAGGATAAAATGTACTTACTTGGACAGTTAGGAATCTGAAATTGAAATAAGGTCAGAGATGAAATCTTATGGAAGAAGGGTAGAAAAATAAAAGACAAGAAAAGAAATTAGGGCAAAGTAGGAAAGGATGATGCAGAGGAGCCTTTTTGACAAATACATGATAATGAAAAAGAAGATTGGGGAGGAGATGAAATAAAATGGTTTCTAAGTTTGATTCAAGAGAGAAGAAGAGAAAGAAAGAAAGAAAGAAAGAAAGAAAGAAAGAAAGAAAGAAAGAAAGAAAGAAAGAAGAAAGAAAGAAAGAAAGAAAGAAAGAAAGAAGAAGAAAGAAAGAAAGAAAGAAAGAAAGAAAGAAAGAAAGAAAGAAAGAAAGAAAGAAAGAAAGAAAGAAAGAAAGAAAGAAAGGGAAAGGCAAGGATACAGGAAAACCTAGAAGTAGAAGGATGTTGATAGTTCATGGAATCTCTAATTTGGAAGAAATGTTTCATTAGGCCAAGTGGAATAAACATTTATGAAGTAAGAAAAAGAAGCAACCTTTGAATTAAAGTAAAACATTTAATTCCATCTAGAAAACAGGACATGTTTTGCAAGGGAAAAGTTATCAGAATTCTATGTAAAAATATTTCAGGTCCTCTAAAAGTCAAAATAACTCAAGCTAAAAATATTTTTTAAATCATTACTTTGTCTGCAAAATACTTCAGTTTTCTGTAAGTTTTTTTTTTTAGCTCAATGTTAAGTGAGATACACATATTTCTTACACATGAGCCTCATTACTATTATGGTCTAAGTTTAAGCTTGCTCTTCCCATGGATGCTGTGTGTATTTGTGGGAAGGTACGAACCCAGTTCTTAGGAGAATGTTTTGTGTTAACTGTCTTTACTATGTTATCTGAGAGTAGTAGTAGTTACCCTCTGGAGACCTAACCTGCCAATTTGAGCTGAAGTTGAGGGATCCTGCTATTTTTTCTTTTCCTTATCCTCTTTTTTTTTTTCAAAAAGCTGGGCCAATTTGCTTTTTGCCCTGTGTAGTTTTCATTTTTGATTTCTTGAAATATAGCTCTGAAAAGACAGGCTTTTAAAAAGCCCATTGTGTTTTAAATGGAGCTATTTGACCTTAAACCCAAATCACTCTGGCTTTCTTTGAATAGCCAATAATAGCCCCAACCCAAGCCTCTGCAGCTCACTGTTTAGGTTTTGATGGCTTCGAATGAGTGTAAATAGCAATTGTTTTCTTTTCTCTTCGTCATGTCACTGGTCCTCTTCAAGAACAAAGGATGAATAACAAAAGAAAATGTAAAGATATCTTTGTTTCAACATAATATTATAGACAGAAAGAGTACGGTATTTTGAAAACACTCATCGCTCCTGTTATGTTTTAGCAGAAACACCTCTGATTTTCCTTATGGAGCTTAGAGTATGTTAAACATAAAGACATTTAGAAATATTGATTGCATTTTGGAGTTTGCATATAGATGTTTGTGGTCATTTACGTATAACATTTATTTAAAGCTTTAGGGTAGGCAGTAAAGACCAAAGTTTCTTAGAAAAACATTTATTAAATTATGAAAATGCGTAGCAACTTTAAAAAACATGTTTTCAAAGACATTTAAAACTTTTGTTTAATAAGTAATGAACATCTTGAAAGATTCATTTTAATGTTATGTCCATAAAATAGATGCTGAAATTCACTAAAGGTCTCATGTTTAGATAATGTCTACTAATGTTCATATTCTGAAACAATTCGGCTTCAAAATGTAGATTTTCTGTGATCAAGTCTTTGGAGAGATCTCAGGACACGCAAGTTGTCAGTGATCCAACAATTGTTTCTTTGACTAATAAGGATATTGGGCCAATAAAAGAATTTAAGGGTTAAATGACCAATATCAATAAAACTCCATGGATATATGAGCTAATTTAGAAAAGCAAGATACCAAGATAACCCAGATCACAAAGTTAGCAATATTGGTTCTTAATAAAAGTTCTAGTTACTCTCTCCATCTTGGAAGACAGACTGAGATTAACACTCAAAGGGCAAAAAATGTCGATGATCAATTTGATGTTAATAATCTCACTGAAATGACAGTCTTACTATGTGTAAATATGCTTTAAAGATGACCCTACCACTGATACATTAAAAAAGATTAACTGGAACATTTTCCGTTTTATGATTATGCATAAAAACAGGATGACTCACAAATTGTTAACTATTTCCTTCCTCAGAGTTGAGAGACTGAGGAAGGAAACAATCTAGCATGGTTCTCACTGTGAGACATGACTATTCTCTAGCTATTATTATACACTAAGCACTTAAATTGCATCAGATCTCCACAGGATGTTGAAATGGACATGAGTCCTTGCTCTTTAGGAGAAAAGACGTCAATACATTGGCAACCATGGAGAAAAAAGTAACAAAATGTGTATAGTAAGAGCCAACATTTCAAATATAACTATGCTTCAAATGACTTTTTTAAATGCTCATTTAGATCATTTTCAAATTCTTATTGGAAGTTAGTCACCCAGTATAATGCCTTGCACATAGTCAATAAAAGTGATTTAATTTCCATTTTTAAGAATGTTAAATCTAGTGATCATCATTGTAATGAAATCCTTAATGTCTTATTTTGTTATTCAGAGCCAGCAGCACATAGAAGAAAGCAGAACCGGATGGGCTGGTGGAGTATGGTTTTGCTCTTTACCTTAATATTTTCATGAAATTTGACAGATACTCAGCTATCAAAGGAATTTTTGAAATGTATCCAAACTGGCATTACTTGTTTTCATAGACACATTTAAAGGTAAAAAGCACAAAGGAAGTAATTCCTTAAGCAATTTTGTGCCAGATAATTTCAAAATTTGAAAAGCACATCTTCAGAATGAGATTTCAGGCCCTATATTTTAGGGGTATATTGGAAGTAAGAATGATGCCTCATGCCATAACCTTAATTTCTTCACCTGAACATGCGTTTCCAAACTCTTCTTCCTGAACCCACCTAAAAATTATTGTAAAAGAGAGGAAAATTAACAGAACTGAAATATTGTGAGATTCCTGGTATACATCAGACATCTGAGATATTTTTAATAATTTTGACTTATTAATAAGGTAAAAAAAGCAAATAGGATTTTTACAGGAAATTGATTGGACAGGTGGTTTATAGAGAATAGTTCTTTCTTAAGAAAGTTCTTTAAAAATAGCTCTTTTCTCTATTAAATTCCATGCAACCTGGACTGAAAATGTTTTTTTTTTTTTAATGAAGCCCAGAAGAAAGGTAAGTATTCTAATATTCATGAGTGCTCAAAATCAGCTTTTGTGTTTATTGTGATCTTTTTTGTTCAGCTTCTTTGGGTAGTTTTTGATCCCTGGATCTAAGTAGATCCAGAGGGGAAACTGTGTTATGATCATCTCCACTGTATCTCATTGGAAGTCACCTATCCCTGATAAGCATCACAAGATACATTTGAACTCACCTGAAAAGCAGGATAAAGATGCTAACTTGTACCCACAGAAGTGGACTTATATTCAAGTAATAGCTGAATAGGAAGGCTGCTTATGTACTATGTGGACACATTAGGCTGCATAAAGGAAACTCTCAGCACCCTTAGCACACTAATTCAGAATACGTGGATAATGAAGATCTAAAAATCATTCATACGGTGAAATGCTTTGTACATATGGAAACTTACAACAGGCAAGATGGCAGTTAAATTATAAATTAAGATCTGACAAAATTAATTCAAAAGTCACTCACTTATACCTTCAGATTCAGTTTTTCCCATTATTTTCCCATTATAAAAAAGGACTTTCATAAAAATTTATCCAATTCATATATTACATACACATAATAAATTCCATTTAATATATCTACAATACATCCCTGAACGTATAGGGAAGTTATTCAGGAAAAGAATGCGTCTTGTCGAATTCATACTCTGATACATTATGACACATATTCCTGGCTTTAGTCAGATGACCTGGGTTCAAATTCTGCCTCTGAAGTTTTCTACCTGCATGAGTTCACACAAGCCACTTAACCTGCTCGGACCTCAGTTTCCTCATCTGTAAAATGAGACAAATGGACTAGCTGAACTTCGAGATCCAGACTTTAGGGCGGCATTTGTCTTTTAATCCCCAGTGCTAGCACAATGCTTTGCTGACAGACGACTCTTAGGCTTGTCACACTAAATGGGAAGAAATCAGTAAAAGAATGGCCTACTTTAAGATTCTTATTATATTCTTGGTTACTCTCAAATGGACTTCCTAGATTTAGCAGATATGGAAAATATACTTCCTAAGTAATCCTGTCAGAAGTTCAGAATATGAGGGTGTCTGGTAAAGACGACAAAAAATGGAGCTCTTTGTCTTACACATTCCTTATGTTTGTTTAAAAAGAAGTTGCATTTTTACATATATACTCCATGTGCTATTATCTTACATTTCACCCTGTTCATAGCCCAAAGCAAAAAAAACTAGTCACTTTTATTTAAGTAAATTTAAAATACATTTTTAAATGTTAGATCAACAATTTTAAACATTTTTATTTAGAATTCAAATTCTCTTCCTCCCACCATCCTTTCCCCACCCATTGAGAAGGCAAGAAATATAATATCCATTATACACATGAAATAATACAAAACATATTTCTGCAATAGTCACGTTCTGGGGAGAAAAGCAAGGAAAATAAAGAAAGGTGGGAAATATGCTTCAATATACAATCTGAATCCATTACTTCTCTATCTGGAGATAGACAGTACTTTCCATCATGAGTTCTTTGGAGTTGTGGTATTGATCATAGTTACTAAGTTTTCCACAATTGATTATCTTTATAATATTGCTGTTGCTTTGTACGTTGTTCTCCTGTTTTGCTCACTTCACTTAGCAGCAGTTCATATAAGTCTTCCCAGGTTTTAAACTGCATCAGTTCATGGTTTGTTTGTTTGTTTTTTTCCTGAAATCATCTTGCCCTTCATTTCTTTTTTTTTTTTTTTTGCTTTTTGGTGAGGCAATCGGGGGTTAAATGGCTTGCCCAGCGTCACACAGCTAGTAAGTGTCAAGTATCTGAAGCTAGATTTGAACTCAGGTCCTCCTGACTCTAAGGCTGGAGCTCTATCCACTGTGCCACCTAGATGCCCCCTTTCTCTTCATTTCTTATAACACAACAGTATTCCATTGCAATCATACCTAAACTTGTTCAGCCATTCCCTTAATTTCCAATTCTTTGCCACCACAAAAAGAGCTTCTAGAAATATTTTTGTACAAATAGGTCTTTTTCCTTTAAAAAAAAAAACTCTTTGCCATATAGACCTAGTAATAGTATTGTTCAAAGGGTATGGAGAATTTTATAGCCTTTTGAGGTACAGTTCCAAATTACTCTCCAGAATGGTTGGATCAGTTCAGAACTCCACCAACAGTGCATCAGTGTCCCAATTTTCCCATCTCCAATATTTGTCATTTTCCTTTTCTATCAGATTAGCCAATCTTATGGATGTGAGGTAGTACCTTAGGATTGTTTTAAATTGCATTTCTCTAATCTACAGTGATTTAGAGCATTTTTTCCATATGATTATAGATCATTTTAATTTTTTTTTTTTCTGAAAACTGCCAGCTCATATCCTTTGACCATTTATCAATTAGGGACAAGATTTTGGATTTCAGAAACTTTTAATTAATCTTGTCCTCTCAAGGAAACATGCAAAGGATCACAGATTTAGACCTAAAGCATCCCTTATCAATCATCACCTAGTCTCACATTCTCATTTTACAAAAGAGAAAACTGAATTCCAGAAAAAAACTTGGCTAGAGAATCATAGAGAATCAGAACAAAGATTCTGACTCCAAATCCACTATGTGCTTCCCCACCATAGTATTGTATGTGTATATACACATATGTGTATATAATGTGTATGAATATGCATATACTATATTTCATAGCAAGGTATTATTTCCTATTATACATTTTAAAATTATCTTAGTTGATGTGACTTTAGGATAAAGCATAAAATTTTAGCATTAGAATGGATCTTAGAGATGATTAAATATAAAGCCCTCATTTTATAAGTTACATTATATTTGATAGATGAGAAAATGACACAGAGATATTAAGTTACTGATATATGGTCAGATGGCTATCATAGAGTCAAGAGTTGAATCCAGATATTTTGCTTGACGGTTCAGGACTCTTTCCATTAATAATGATGATGATGATAGCTATCATTTATATAGCTCTTCAAGGTTCACAAAGTGCTTTTCAAATATTATCTAATTTTATCCTCACAACAACCCTGAGAGGTAGATACTGTTATATTTTACAGATGAGGAAACTGAGAGGAATAGAAGCTAAGGGATGTGCTCAGGTCACACAGCTATAATAAGCTTTTAAGGCTAGATTTCAGCTAGGTCTTCCTGACTCCTGCCATGGAACTTTATGTTGTCCAAGATCCCTATTTGGGGTTAATATAATACCAAACAATTCAGAGCAAAAGCATCAAACCAGCTATTTTCTTGATGTTGTACTAGAGGAAAAACAAACAAACAAAAAACTTGGTTATGACTTTTTTTTCAACTTTTTAGTAAGTTGTTTTATTGTTATGTGGCAACAGCCTAAAAAGAGGAGGAGATTAGTCAAGTTATCTAGAATGCCAGCCCTTGAATTTGGAAGAGGAGGCAACTAGGTGGTGCAGTCACTAGAGTGCTGGGCCTGAAGTCAGGAAGACCTGAGCTCAAATCCAGCCTCAGACTTTTACTATGTGACCTTGGACAGGTCACTTAACCCTTTATCTCAGTTTCCTCATCTGTAAAATAAGCTGGAGAAGGAAATGGCAAATCACTCCAGTATCTTTGCTAAGAAAACCCCAAATGGGGTCATGAACAGTTGGACATGACTGAAGTGACCGAACGATAACGACAAAAATGATTTGAAGCATAATGTTTAGATCAATAAAATACTTTGATAATTTATACAAAACATTACCTGGCTTACACTTCCAACAAAGCCTGTAGGTTTAAGCAAAGTGGATATTTTTCTGGATGTTTCTAAGTCTCACTTTGATTAAATGTAGATTGAGGTTAGCCATTAATTAGGTTGAAAGAACTAGGACTTTTACCTCTCTTATTTCTTTCCTTCACTTGTATCAATTACAATCTTGAGTCATGCCATGTGTAAGCACTCCTCCTTAGCAAGCAAGCAATAAATAAAGGCTCATAAACTTTTACATCCAGATGCACAAATTATCAAGAAATCTGACCCTGACAAATGACTCAATTGAAGAGGCTGTGTCATGGTTTGCTTTGAGTAAGATCTTGATCTGGGTGCTTATCTAGGGCACAGGTGTGACTCACTGGGTAGCCACCTTTAATGCAAAATGCATTATGGACTCCTGCTCTTCAAATGTGAACTCGGAAATATTTCACACTCTCTTTACTGCACCTGAGTTACCTGCTCAGCTAAAGTATTGTTTACTTAGATGTGTGCATTGGAAAGAGAGAAGAAGATAACACAATCTTTGCTTAACATAAATGCTCTTTCTGTTTTCCTGATTCCTAATTCTTGGCACCAAACTCTACACCATTTTTCACTTAACAGCATTATAAAGTTATATCAGTACTGTTTTCACCTCCTCAGAGAAATAACTCACTGAAAGGGCTACAAAAAAACTTTTTACTCGTCTTTACCACCAAATGTCCTGAAATATTTTGAGACCATTTAATATTCAAGTCAATGCTTTTCTCTCTTTTTTTCTTTTTCAGAATTCTTTGTTACAAGGGATAGCTCTTTGGGAGTGAAAGGGAGGCATTATATTTAGAAATGAATGGAATGTAAACACAAAAGATAGCAATAAACATTTAAAAGAATTTAGTAGTAAACCACTGGTCTTGATTTTGATGATGGAGCCAATCTGGAAAGAGCCTCTGTTCTTGAAATTGAGGAATCTCCATTAAGAGTTAAAAGTTACTCTGTTAAGAGTTATAAAGAAGCCACAAATAAGGAATTTCTATAATTTGGATCAGTGGGGGTTGCATATTGCAAAATGAAGACTGACCATACCAGAAGACCTCAATCATGAAATGATGGCCACAAAACCGCAACAATAGACATTTCTGAAGTCAATTAAAGAATTAAGTAACCTAGACATCCTAGGATCAGATTTTGAAATGGAAAACACCTCAGAGGTCATCTACTCCAACTCCATTACTTATATGATTTCATAGCAATACCATTTCATATTATAAATAAAAAGAGATCTTAATTGATGTGCCTTAAGAATTTAGCATAAAATTTTGGCTTTGTAATGTATCTTAGAGGTTATCTAACATAAGTAACTCATTTTATAGTTTATATAACATTCTACAGGTGGTCAAATAGCCCAGGGTTATTAAAGACTTGCTGTGGAATTCGATTGTGTAGATTATCCCTGTCCCCAGTTCTTGGAAGAACAAGGAATACCATTTTGTAACTTCTACCCAAGGCAGAACTATCAATCTAGAATTCCTAGAAAATGTGATATCCCTAATATCCCCAATCTATCCCCAAACCTAATAATTTTGGGCAACCCTTAAGTCTCTCTATGTCCTGCAGGGGTGGGTTATGGGATAGAAAATTCCCGGCAGTTACAAGGTAGAGTAAGAGCTGCCCCAGACAATTAGAATAGTACAGAAAATACCAGGCTACCCGATGGCCTTGTAAGAATTGTAGTCTGTTGTCTTCAGTATTTTCATGTCTTTTGTTTGTTTTGTTTTGTTTCTGGGTCTCTCTATCTCACCCAGACTGGAAGTACAATGGCCATTCATGGGCCAATCCCAATAAAGGAATTTTTAACCTTCTCTGTTTTTCTGACCTGGCTGGTTCTCTCCTCCTTAAGTAGTCCAGTGGTTCTCCATTTCCAGAGGCTCACCATATTGGTTATGGATTTAGTGCAGAAGGCCTTTTTGGTTTTAGCCCTGTTGTAGTTCAGAACTCTTTTACTTAAATGATCCACCAGCCTCAGCATCCCCAAACAGCAGAGACTACCATATCTAGGCTTGTTTCAATGTTTCAAAACTGTTTTCATGATGTTATTGGCATAGGCTTGTGACCAGCAAACTATATGACCTGTATACCCTTAATGAAGGATGAGTGCCATGTTTGTTAGACAGATAAATATATTTGACTTTTATCACATTTCAAATACCAAAATAGAGGGAATATAAAGTAAAATAATTAAAATGTCACAAACACAGGCGTTTAATAACTAGCAAATAAGAGCAGGTTAGTCGTCGTGAGTGACTAACAGCTGAAAAATCATTACAAAAAATTCTCTATGTGACAAACAGGATCTCTGATGTATACCATGGATAACCAGGGAAGGCAATGGATTCTAATGTCTGTAAACCTAAGTTCCCATTAACGAAATGGTCTTTATTCCCAGCTATTTCTGACTTAACCACAGTCTCTGTTCGTATCTTTCAGTTCTTTGTCTCAGCACCTGTTTTTGCTTATGACAGCATTTCGTACTACAAAATATTTAGTGATAAGGACGGTTACAAACACATTCACTACATCAATGACACTGTGGTACGTGCCTTCCAAGAACTAGCTCCTCAGAGAGCATTCATTTGAGGCTGCTCAAATAACACTGAGATTTACAGAACATAATGTTTGTCTTTTTATAGGAAAATGCGATACAAATTACAAGTGGCAAATGGGAGGCCATAAACATATTCAAAGTAACGCAGGATTCACTGTGAGTATTCTGTATAGCACGATGTGCGGCTTGTGTTTTTCTTGGTGTTAAGACTGAGCTAAAAATGCTACCGCCTGGTTTCTTTTAGTCTATACCCTTCGAGATTGATTCGTTCCTTGTCATAGTTTAGCATTCTCTGGGCAACTGCCATGGAGTCTAAAAATCTCAGAGCTGGAGGGACCTAAGAGGTCACTGAGACAAGTTCCTTCACCTGGTGGATGAATCCTCAGACATCTGGTCAAGTAGTCGCCACTGGAACACTTCCAATTACAGGGAACTTATTACCTCAAATGGCAGCTCATTCTGTTTTTAGACAGGGCTAATTGTTTGGAAATTCTTCCTTCCTGAACCAAAATCGGACTCCTTGTAATTTTAATCAGTCAACAAGCATTTATTATTTACTGTGAATCTACACATTGATCCTTTCTCCTCTGAAGCAATATAGAAAAAAGCTATAATTTCAGTAAGGCAGTTCTAATTAGAAGCAGTTAGGTTGCACAGTGGATAGAGCATTGGACCTGGAATCTGAAACAACTGAGTTCAAATCCAGTCTTAGACGCTCACTAGCTGTGTGATCTCGGGTAAGTCACTTAATCTCTGCCTCAGTTTCTTCATCTGAAAATGAAATTAATAATCACACCTACTTCCCAGAGTTGTTATTAGGATAAAATGAGATAATATTTGTAAAGAACTTTGAAAACCTTTAAGTGCTATATGAATGCTAGCAATTATTATTTTGTTTTGTTTTGGTCCTTGATCTTTGATTTTTAAGGTCATGTTCATTCCTACCTCCTGGTTTGGAAGCATTTCACCAATGCAGATCGATAACTTACCTGTAATTTACAGTCTTAGAGAATTACCTGGGGCATTGAGAATTTACATGACTTACCGAGGCACACACAGCTCACTTGGGATAGAGGTAGGTTTTGATCCTGGGTCTTCTTGGCATCAAGGCTGGTACTCCCTCTATTTTGCCAGGCTGCCTCTCAAAAAGGGAATATTTTTGAAATAAATACTCAATGAATTATTCTCTTTCAGAAAGAATGTTTGGTAGGTAGCATTTCCCTTTTGATACTTTATAATCTGGGTGAATTAGTCATTATTTCTAATAATTACTGGTAATAGTGAGCTTAAATCATGGGGCAGCGAACAAAAGTATTTTAAATCCATAGAGGAAAATACATTTGTATGGCAGTTCCTTCAAACTGCTACTGTTTTCCACATGGCCATCCCTTGACTCCACCTTTCCCTCTATATCAAGGGTCTGTGGAAGGGGCTGTTCTTAACTATTTTGAGAATGGGTTGTTCTTGAGAATGTTCGTTCAATTTTCACTGCCACCTATTTCATTTAGGCCCATATTACTTCCCAAGAAGGTGACTACAACAGTTTCCTAACTGTTTTCTTCTGTGATCTCTTCAGTATACCATTAACCATCATAAGATTTTGCTTTTGTGAACCCTTCATCAAAAACATATAATACCTTCTTCTAGCCTATCAAATCAAACCCATACTCCTAATTTTGGTATTCAAGGTCCTCCACAAACTCACCCTACCTTACCATTCAAATATCTTGCACTACTTATAAACACATTATCCTCTACTCCAGTCCAAATAGACTTCTCACTGTTTATATATGTCATGCCCTGTGCCTTTGCTCAGGCTGTTTCTTGCATCTGAAATATTCTTGCTTTTTTCTCCCCATATGCCCAAAGCCTATTAATTGTTCAAGTCCAAACTCAAGCCTCACCTCCTCCACCAAGTCTTTCTCTAAGATTCCAACCCACATAAAGCAATTCCTTCTTTAAACTCCTATACTGCTTATCATCTGTCTCCTGCAAATGAGTGCTTCATAAGACAGGGTATCTCAGGAGCGTTTTGGGACACTCTGTATATGCCATAAACATAAAATATCAAAACATTTAAAGCAAATTTATTTGAAGTTAAGTATTCAAATAAGTGCTAACCAAAGATGTTACCTAGTATAATT
Organism: Phascolarctos cinereus; assembly: GCF_003287225.1. Lineage (NCBI taxonomy): Eukaryota > Metazoa > Chordata > Mammalia > Diprotodontia > Phascolarctidae > Phascolarctos > Phascolarctos cinereus. The sequence goes on from NW_027556098.1 coordinate 228,704,239, forward strand.
TATTTTTTATATAATGATAATCATCATCATAATGACAGTAATAGCAGTTAATATTTATATAGTGGCTATTATCTCCCAAGCACTATGCTAAGCATTTTACAATTAATTATTATCTTATTTGGTCCTCACAACAGCCCTGGGAGGTGGGTGCTATTATTATCCCCATTTTACAGATGAGGAAATGGAGGCAAAGTGCAAGTGATCTGTCTAGGGTCACAAAGCTAGTATAGATTTGAACACAGATTGTCCTGACTCCAGGCCTAACGCTGTGTCACCTAGCACTTTGATGGCCCAACAAGCATTTTAGAATCTTGAAAGGTTTCAGCAGCATCATTGTGATCTCGATATAACTATCCAATTATACCATATAGGAACAGAGTTTAAAGAAGAGTTTGGTTAATAGAAAACCAGATAAAAATTAACTTGTACTATGTTATTGCTAACATTACTCTATACTATTAAATCATGGCAGATTTAATGACTTTTGAATGTATTTACAGGTTCTATTCGAGTAATGAATTTGAAGACTACCCTGGGAGGAGGAATATTTACAGGTAAAATTTGTTTGATTCTTTTTATTACCTACATTCACAGATGTTTGAATAAACCTATGCTAGAAAACCAGAACAACAAACAATAAGGAACAATATGATAAAAAAAAATCACAGATATGTAATAAGGAAAAATAAACAAGCAGAAGAGTTGGGTGGGGCCATAAGGAGAAAAAACAATGAAAATAATTCAGCTCAAAATGGTACATTTTCCAAAACAAATAATCTTCAATCAATCAACAAGCATACTAAGTGCCAAAATGTGCCAAGCACTGGGCTAAGTGTTGGGCATAGAGACAAAAGTGTCCCTTTTTTCTAATAGTTCCTGTTTCTAATGAAAATTACACATATAAGCATACACAAAATGTTTCTAATGAATTCCTGTTTCTAATGAAAATTACACGTATAACCATATACTAATGAAAATTACACATATAAGCATATACAAAATAATGAATCATGGCTCTTGCCTAATCATTTATCCTGTCACCTCTCTTGGTCCTACAGCAATCAGTGCATGCTTAGAGGGTCCACAGACCGCCCCTAAGGTCTGTATGTGTTGGGGGCAAGGGAGGAGGTAGGGTAGAAAGGTAAATATTTTTTGCAGGACTCCATCTATATATAAATTTGATTTTAAAATATATTACAAAATTAAAGGGCCCACATGAGGTATGCTAATTTATTGATACAGATTTATAATAGTTCAAGAAGAGGTATTTCCATATTGGTTTCTTGTCCAATCACTGCACATCTAGATGTTTCTTCAAAGTGTTCAGGTGGTGTGGGCCAGCTCAGGCCTGTGAGAGATGATGCAATTGCCTGTTCTTTGGTCTCAGATCTGCCTCGGTAGGTGGACAGGGCTCCCACTTTCAACGTGTAGGTCCCGGAGTTAGTATCATCAGGTATGCAGCGGTTTGAGGGGTTCAGGCAGACTGCAGGAGCTACTGCAGCTATCCCCCCACCCCCTCAGGAATGAGGGGGCATGGGGCCCTGACCTGAACCTGTTCTTTGTTCAGGGCCCAGGAAAGATAGTAGAAGTCAGCGAGGTTCCTGGAGGCAGTCATTGCATCCATCCCTCAGAATCTAAGCCAAAAACCCCAAAGTGGACAGGATATCCAGGGGCACCAGGGGCACCCGACTAAAGTCAAGTGTATAGCCTATTCTAAAATCAGTGGTTAGTGGTGATTTTCTTATCCCAGGTTGGGAAGGTCTCTGAGTAATGGGTCTTGGAGAATCTGCTGCTATCTTCCAAAGCCCACTGGGACAGGGGCCCTTCTTGCCAGAGTACATGAGTGTTACTGCCCATTGCACAGAGCTTACTTGGGAGGAAGAGTAAGGAGAAGAGATGGGAAGGCACATTGCAAATAAGCCATTATATGAGCCAAGACACTCCACAATGTGTGGTAGGAAGCAGAGAAGAGAGCAAGGGCAGAATTTTCTGGTAATTTTCTAATTTTACAACATGCCTAGTGCTCTTCTCATTCCATTACCACCTAATTTTCTATACATATCTATGCACAAATAAAGAACAAGCAAGAATATGTTTGAACTGATTGTTAAATGGTCTGAAGAAGAGAGATCACAATCCTTAACCGTTCAGCACTCTGAACATTACAGAAAATCTAAGATCATGGAGAAAGTCCCTTCCATGCCAAAAAATGTCTGAGAGAATGTCTGAACATTCTCTCACCCAGATGTTAACTTGACTTCAGAATACCTGGGTTCAATCTTGCTTACCTGTGTGACCATAGGCAAAATATTTAACTTTCCAGGACCCCAGTTCCCTCATATGCAGGAGTTGTACTAGATGGCCTATGCATTCCCTTCCAGCTCTAAACCTATAATCCCATGATCATCAAGTTTTATACTGGCCCAGATATAAATCAGGCTATAGAAAAAATATATTGTTCAGAAATCACTAAAAGCCATATTGGCAGTAGAAAATGGAGTGGGTTTGGTATCTTGATATTTAAATTAGGTGCTTTACATGATGCAATACATTTGGATAAAAACAATTGAAAAACTTTAGTTTCATGTTATTTTAATTTCCTCCTAGAATTAGCATTGGAAGCTATCCTCCAAGGAAACAGTGCCTCACTTGTGTTCTAAGGAAAGAAAGATGCCAATACTATTCAGCAAGTTTCAGCAACTTCGCTAAGTACTATTCACTTATGTGCTATGGTATGTAAAGTAACTGGCAAAGCCAATGGGATTGACCCTGTGTAAAAAGAGTTTCCTGATGGAATGGATTCTGGATTTGGGTTACCCAGGGAAGGACTTTAAGCTGCTTCTTTATAAACCTCTAGACAGGGGTTCTTAACTGAACTTAAAACTTAAGATATTTTGATAACTGTATTTTGATATCATTGGTTTCCTTTTCTTCTATATTTTTATTTTATGCATTTAAAATCGTGATTCTAAGAAAAGGTTCTCAGGCTTCAATAGAACTGCCACAGAAGACCATGACCCAGAATAGCTTAAGAACTCCTGCTCTAGAACATCTTTCTTGGATTGCTCAAAAGTGGAAGATAAAACTGTGACTTTGGAAGTTCTGAGATACATTCCAGTCTTATATGTGTGTCTATGCATATTTTAACTGTACCTGTAAGAGATTACTTGTCTGGATTTCCAACAGAGAAACTGTTCCCTTCAACTAAACAACTCACCCTAAATAGATTGCATAGGATGTGTCTATATGATACAAATATTTTCCTGACATATAGCATTTTCTGGCCTGCAATGTTTTATTCACGCATCACTAATAGCCTGTTTGACAAGCAAAGAAACCTGTCACAAAAGCCATAAAGAGATGCCTTAAGAAGTTAGATGCTACGAGGTTTGAAAAGCAGATTGGGAATTCATATGACACAACAAGTTTCTAGCGAATTCCCAAACTGATTGCTGGGGAATCTCTAACCCTCCAATTGCTTCTCCTTGAATTGATCTACAGTAGGTCTCTTTGTGTTGGCCGAAAAGTTGCTAAGGGTCATGAGGGATGGTGCAGTAGATTTCGAATTAATCCTGGAGTCAGGAAGACCTGAGTTCAAATCCAGATTCAGACACTAGCTTGAGACCCTGGGCAAGTCATCTAACCTCTGTTTGCCTCAGTTTCTTCAACTGTAAAATGAGAATAATAATAGCCCCTACCTCCCAGAGTTGTTCTGAGGATCAAACAAGATAATGTTTATAAAGAGCTTAGCACACTGCCTGGCATACAGTAGGCACTATATAAATGCTCACATCCTTCTCCTTCTTCCTTTAATAAGGAAACCAAAAAGTAGAACATGGAGTTTCTCCCGGAGGTCTGAAAAATAGAAACACAGGTTTGATTGAGAATCTTGCTTTGAGTCCCTTGAGTAAAGGGACGAGTGGGTTTGCTTTAATTCCCAGGGTCAGTCAATCAACAAATATCTATTAAGTGCTTACTATGCATCAGGTAAGGTGCTAGGGGGGACAATTATAAAGAATAAAATAAAACCTACTAGTATGGAGGAAGACAAATACATATAACATATATATGCAGCATAAATATAAAGGGAAGAAATATAAACATAAAGAATGTAGTTAAACATAAGGGGTTTAGGGAGGGCAGGCACTAGCAGTTAAGGAGATCAAGAAAGGTTTTATATAGAAGATACGGCTTGAGCTGGGTTTTATTGGAAGACGTGAGGGAGAAGTGAGAAGTGAGGCATGTAACATGGCCAGTACAAAGACAGAGATACAGTCTGTTGGAGTTCAAATTTGGCCTCAGACACTTGGCTTACTAGCTGTGTGACCCTAGGCAAGTCACTTAACCCCCACTGACTCACCATAACAAACAAACAAAAAACCCAGAGATAGAGATCAGAGATGGGGGGGGGGCACGCAAATGTTTTATGAGAAATAGAGAAAAGGTCAATATAACTGGATCACTACTAACCTATAATGTGCCTCCTACCTAGTCATACAGCTAAGCCAGAGAAGAGTCACATACAGTAAGTTTAAAGACCATTTTGATTAGATGAGAGTAAATAAAAATTCTCCCCCAAAATATTACCTTCAGCATGACAGAATATGCCAATTCGCATGAAACATTTTCATAAAATAACTGTTTTTAAGAAATATTTTGGACATTAGACCCAGCTATTCAAAACCATGTCCAATATATTGTGATCTCTCAAGGCATACATTATTTCTCTGTCCCACCATATGCCTAAAATCCTGAAACTAGTGCCTTCTTTTGTGGAATTTAATAAGAGAGAGCAATGGTCCAGAGTGCTGTACTTGGTGTCAGAAAGGCCTGGGTTCAAATCCTAGCCAATAGGACCATGGGCAAGTCACCTGAAGCTCACTGAACCTCAGTTTCCTCAATCTGTAATATTTTTAGAAAGATCAGATCAGATAAAGTATAAATAAGTTCTCTCTAAACTGTAAACACTTTACATGTCAGCTATTATAATTCACAGATTCACAGAATTTTAGAGCTACAAGGCATGTCAGACATCATCTAGTCTCACTCCCTCATTTCTGAGATAAGGAAAATTAGTCCAAGACGAGTGAACTAACCTGCTTATGGTCACTCAACTAGTTAGTTACAAAACTGGATTGGATTGGAATCCTGGTCTTTTGACTCCCAGGATAATTATCTTTCCATTTATGCCATGTTTGAAAAACATCAGAAAATGGAACATCCAAACTGTATCTACACATACGTAACACATTTTTATATTACTCCTTTTTCAGTTCATCTTCATATTTATTATTTCTTATCATTAAAACACCCCTGGAGGTAGATAAAGCAAGTCTCATTAATTACCTTTTTATAGCTAAGAAAACTTCAGCACAAAGCCACAGAACAAGTTAGTAACAAAGCCAGGACTAGAACCCAGCGGTCCTAGCTCAGTGCTCTTACCACTACCCACGCTTCCTGTTCAGTATGGTAATTTTATATTTGGCAAAAAAAATGAACCATGTGGAAAGCACCACCTCATCTGGTGTTTTTGCAAATACAGTAAAGTGATTCACTGTGCCAGTATAGGAAAAACCCATGTAGGACTGGAAGAAGATCTAAGAATCATTAGACTTGTAACTTTTACCTGTTCACAAGGATCAGTGAAAGAAATCCAAGATGAAAGATCCAAGTATGTTGGCAAATCACACTAATAATTAGTTCCAACTATTAGGACAGGTCAATGGCACATTGGATAGAGCTCTGGACCTGGAGTCAGAAGGCCCGAGTTCAAATCTAGTCAGGGGTGGGGAACCTGTGGCCTCAAGGCCACACGTGGCCCTCTAGGCCCTCAGGTGTAGCCCTTTGACCAAATCAGTCAAAGGATTCAGTTAAAGGGCCTCACTTGAAACGCCTTGAGGCCACAGGTTCCCCACCCTTGCTTAGAGCCTTACTAGCTGTGTGACCCTCAGTAAGTCATTAAACTCCTTCAGTCTCAGTTTCTTCATTTGTAAAATGAAGCAAATAATAGCACCTACCAACATCCAACTTTGTTGTGAGGATGAGATAATATTGATAACATACTTTGCATCCTTAAAGTGCTATATAAATGGTTACTATTCTCATTCTTATTATTTCCCCCATTGGACTATAAGCTCTCTAAGAGCAGAGACTGGGTTGTTTGGTTTTGGTTCTTTTTGTTTGTTTGTTTGTTTTATTTTATTTTTTTGGCTTTCTTTGTATCCAGCACTTAGCACAGCATAGTAGGCACTTAATAAATGCTAGTTGACTGTCTTATTTACTGAAAATAATTAGACGCTAATACCGCTAGAAAGGGAGCTATTTCAAGAATTATGAGTGGAAGAATGGGCCGTTGTAGCTATGCCTCCAGAGAGGGCATCCATCAGGAGAAGCTGCTATCCTTGTTCACTAAAGCACCAGACTTGAAGTCAGGTAGACCTAGGTTCAGATATCACTCACACTCTTTTTAGCTTTGGTTTCCTCACCGGTAAAATAACTCTACCTAACAAAGTTGTTTAGGGATAGTAATAGCTATTACCTCACAAGGTGGTTGTGAATATCACATGAGATAATATATAACATCTCAAATTTCTATATAGATGTCAACTATTACTATGCCTTGCTCCTCTCCTCCCAAATTGTTGAGATCCTAAAGGACCTTGGGAGAACTTAAGAGGCTAGTGGCTCAAAGTTCCATGCTCATGGGTTTGATGAAGTCTTGCCCCTCTCATAACCTAGAGGTATAATGTTATGCTATCTGCTATAACTCATGGAAATCATACAAAATGAAAATGATAGCCTACATTTTAGGAATTCATGTTTATTTCTCCCTCTTCTTTATGACCTGATTGACAAAAAAAACCAATCTATTTCAGTTTATCATTTTTAAGAGGCAGAAGGCCTTAAAAATACACTAAGAAAATCCTATCTACTTTGTTTCCTCCATTTATCCCAAATAGACTTTTATTGGCATTTAACCCATGTCCATCTGAAAACATTTATCCAATTAACCTGTTGCTTGCATAGTATTTTATCGTACAACAAATGAAGGTAGTATATCATTAACCTCACCATTTATATGTCAACAATGAATTGCTAAATTCTGCACATAGTTATTTAGCTTCAAACTCATAATCTAGTTTGGGGCATTATAACCTCAATGTGAAAAGTGGATATATTTGAGTGGGAAAAGTTTAGATTCTTTCTGAATTTTATCTTTACATTAAAGAAAAAAAGACAATGAGCTGTACTCACAGAAATTAACCAACTAGGCAGAGAAGCAAGTGTTCCAGAACGAAAACCCATCCCGAGCACTGTTGCGAAGAATATTTGATGTTAGCGTCACCATATTAAAAACCATTCATCTTAACCAATATGATATGACACCTTCCCAGAAGCCCATTTGACATTTTTACTTCTGGGGTCACCTTAGTAACAGCACCTTAACTCTTAAGAAATACTCTTGGGAAGTGCTGGAAAAGCCACTTTTCTCTCAATCATATTCTTTGATGGAGCTCTGATCTCATGTGTTGCTTAAATGTATTTTTAAAGGTGATGTTTACCTCTCTGCAGGAAAAAAAAGTAACTGCAAAATGAAAGGATGCATGCAACTCTGAGACAAACCAAAGTTATCTCCAAATGTCAAATTGAGCAATGCTTTAAATATAAATTTTGTCTTTGTTTTGATTCTGCATATAGGCCCTGGTGTTCCTATTTCCACCCTGTATGATGGCCACAGTGATCAAGGTACTTTACTTTACATTTTATATTGTATTATTTCCCTTGAGTAGACATATCCCATTATAAAGTGCTATAGTGCAAGAGTTGGTGGGTTTTTTTTTAATTAATCACCTATTCTATGCCAAGCATTGTGCTATGGGCTAGGAAAGAGTCAAAGTTTAGATAAAATACAATTCCTGGCTTCCTAAAAGTTACACCTTGGTTAAAGGATAAAATACAAATACAAATGAACTATAATATTCAGTGATACCTGATTAATGAAAAATACAGATTTGGAAACAAAATCCTATGAAAGGACCAAGAGTAAAGGATGTCACTGATGGGAGAATCAGGGAAAGTGTCATGGAGGATGTGGCTTTTGAACTGGGTTTTAAAGGCTGACTAGGAACTAATGTAGCAAAAAGAGACAGAGTCAACATTTGGGGAACAATTGCTACTTGAACAAATGTAGAGAGACAGGATAACTCAGGGTGTGGTCAGGAGGCAAAAAGTCATCTAGGTAGGCCAGACTACAGAGTGCATGGGGAGAAATAATCTGAGATAGGGCTAGAAAAATAGGATGGTGACAGAGTATTAGGGGCCTTAAACTGCAAACAAAAAAGGCTGAAATAAAAAAAAAAATAGGAAATAGGGAGCTTTCAAGATTTTTGAGCAGCAGAGTGATGTGATCAGATCAGTCCACAAAGATTTACCTGGTAGCACTATGAAGGGTGGATTGGAGTGGAAGAAAAGAACAAAAGTAGGAATATCTGTTAGGAAGTCACTGCACTAGTAGAATTACATAGTCAATCAAAGACTATGTGGCATAATGGGAAAAAAGTATTAGATCTGCAGATAAGAAGACCTGGGTTCACATTCCATCTCTGCTACTTACTACCTTTGTCAATTTGCAATTCATTTAGACATATGTAAAATAAGGAGTTGAAAAGGGTGATCTCTAAAGTTCCTTGTAGCTCTTGAAATCTACAATCCTATGAAAATAAGATGGTATTCGAATGGTGGCAACGGAAAGAAAAAGGATGATGGATAGATGTAAGAGACAGTAAGGTGCAATCAACAGGACTCTGTGACTGATGATGTATGAGGTGGAAGGGAGAGAGGAGTGGAATACAAGACTGAGGCTGGAGCAATAGGAATCTGGGTGAACCCTGGTGCTACAGAGAGAAATGGCCAAGTCAGAAAGAGGAGCAGGTTTAGGGGAAAGAATAAAAGAAATAGTATTAACTAAGTACTTACTATATGCCGGGCACTGTGCTAAGCTCTGAGGATACAAATGTAAAACCAAAAACAAACAAAGAAAAAAAAAACAGTCCTCAAGGAGCTTATATTTTAATAGGGAAAAACAACACACACAAAGTGACAGTGTCCAGAGAGAGTAAAGAAGTATGGTTCCAAAGTTCTAAGGTTGAAACACATTAGATATGTCAGTCCTTCAATCAGTAAGCATTTATTAAGCGCTTAATACTCCCAGTCACTGTTCACCTCCCAGGCTTGGTTTTTGGAGGTCTGAAGAAGACACAGGTTTGGATGTATACAGCTTGTGGGACTTTCACGTAACTATATAAAGATGTCCTGAAGGCAGCAGGAATTCTAGGACACAGAAGAGAGACCAATACAGGAAATACAGGGTGTCCTGAAAATCTTCATGTAGTTTTAAGTTATCAGACCATAAAACTGCACTAAAGGACTTCCCCTTTGCCCCCATATAGACTCAAGAGTCATCTGCCTAGAAGTGGTGTTTGAAGATGGTGAAAGAGAAGGAGAAGCCAGAGAAGAATCAGTATAGTATGTTTCCTCTGAAGCCAAGGGATGAGCTAATTATGAAATAGAATGGGAGAGGCAGGGTAACAGTTTAAAATGCTGCAAAGAAGTCAAGATGGAGACTGAAAAAAAGCTATTGAGATAAAGCCCTAGTGAGTCATGAAGGTTTGGATTCCAATCCTGTCTTTCACACTTACTCACTTGTGTAACCCTAGGCAAATGACTTATTTCTCTGGGCTGCAATTTGCTCATCTGCAAAATAAGGTTGGACTTAAGGGCTTCAAAGGTCCCTTTTTAGCTCTAAAGCCAGAATCTTATAATCTGGTGACTAATAACCTTTGAGGGAATAGTTTTAGGAGAGTTGTAGAGGTGAAAGCTAGGTTTTTGGGGGAAGAGGAGAAGAGGGTCAAGAAATAGCAGCATCAGGCACAATTTCATTCCAAGCATAGTGCCTGGCATGTAACATTGGGCTTCCTAAATGTTTATTAAATTAAATCAAAGGCCAAATAATCTCACTTATCAGGGTTCATCAAGCTGAAGTGTAATCATATTTTATTATGTAGCTCATGATTACACAAAATTTTGAAATACTATAATCCAAATCATTTACTCTGAAACACAATAACTACACATTAGAAGAGCATAACAAAGTTAGATTGACTAGTCAGTCAATAAACATTTATCAACTGCTGTGCTAAGCCCCAAAGTATGAGCTCCAATCCTAGCATCAGTCAAATAAAGGAGTTCTTTATATGTCCCTTAAAGTTGTTCACAGCTACTACCATGGACACTCTTACTTCCCACAAAGAAGCTGCATCTGGTTGGCATCTGTACAGAACCCATACTAGACCACAGAAATTAAGAGTAAAATTATCATTGAATCCAACACAAAATTTAGTCAATAATAGGTAGGGGTGTCCAGTAGGGACATTCATGTTTACTCACTTTTTATTTAGAATATATACATATATAAGATACACACACACACACACATATATTTGTTAAATACTTACTGTCTTCTTCATTTGAATGTAAACTCCATAGAAGAAGAGCTTATTTCATTCTTTGTCTTTGTATGCCCAACGCTAGCACCATGCCTGGTAAATACTTTTTGACTGATTGATTGAAAAGAAATCAAAGTTATAGTTTCCCAGGGGGCATGCTCTTTGGCACTTATCTATAAAAATAGATGCCAAAAAAAGGAAGGCAGGAGGATTTACAAACATTCTCATCTTTAAGGTTATATTATTAGGCTTGTACCAGATACAAAGGGAACTGAATTGTAGTGTTCTTCTCTAAAGGAAAACAAAGAAATAAAAGCCATGTGGACTTTACCTTTTTCATTTTATTAAATGCAAGAATGAACTTCAAAGCTGGCTTGAAGTATTTACTTTAAACTATAAAAATTCCATAATGCCTCAGTTATAATTTTTTGTGGCATCATTTACTAAGCTGTACTGCATAAACCAAGGAGTTTAGGACTTATTTTGAAGTCTAACCAGTGATTCAAAATTTCACATATGTGCAGTGTGGGTTAGAGCATAAATATAGGTGTCTGCGTATAATTTTCTTGTTTGTTTTTGAGGCCAAAGTTGTAGAGATTATCATTCTTTTCAACATCCCATATGCCTTCTGTACCCAGTATGCCTTTTGAGCCAATGGCAACTCCATGTACAGAAGTCATATTGAGGGGAATGAAAATTTAGAACTTGTGTGTTAAAATTGTGAATTCACACTCCTTTCTAGGTTATATAGCCCATTCTCAAATAATAACTTTTGGAATCGCACTGATGTCATTTTCTTGGTTGGTTTAACTAACTCTTAAGTTTAAAATCCAGAAGTTTAATTATTTTTAAATTACCCACAATTCTACCTCCAAATCTTAAGTTTATTTCAAATATCTCAATGGATTTTTGTGCAAACCACCCCTACAATATTCGCATTTGGGGTAAGATTACGTATTGCATGTTTTAGCCAAAGAGGGCTATTTTATCAGAATGTTTGAAGTATACGAAAACTGAGGGCTATAATGGAAGCCTTTTGGCAAACTTAGATGTAGTTGCAAGTACTCCTCCAGTTCCTAATCCTCAAAGGGAATTTTAAAAAAAGAAACAGCACAAAAACAAAAGCCTACAGGATGTTCTTCTCTTGTGTCAATTGCCATTTTCCATGAGTCATCCAGACCCCCATTTAGAAAATGTGGCTAACTCTGCATAAACAGCTTCCCTAGAAAGCCTAGGGTGGCTGTTGTAGTTCAGAAGAGGCCATCTATTACTGGGTACCCATGTATGTATTCCAACAACTTTGCAGGCCTGCAATAGGTCAATGGATTTATTCTGTTGCAAAGATCAAAAGGGTAAAACACAAATGATCTCTAGTGGAACAAGTGCCTCTTTTTTAGATTTTTTTAAGATCAAAGACAGAAAGGAAGTCTGTAGCAATTTTTGCCAAGAAATAGAACTTGTAAGAAAGATGTCTTTAAAGAAACATCTTGCAGATAGAACTTAGCTCCACTTAAAGATTTTAATGTCAAATTTTGAAGGTTCTGTGATTTCACTAATGTGGATACTCCTCTCACTAGATCAGACCAAACCTCTGGGCCTTGGTACATCGCTTAATGTATAGCTATGGCTGGAAAAATTCATCCCCTAGTAACTACCCTAATGCTGATGTAGGTGCCTCTTGGATACTTGGATAGGTTGGTCCTTGGAGGACAGGCAGCCACATCTGCTATTTGGCTTACATGTGAAGCCTTTGCTGCTTGGTAAGACTTGCCAAAGTCTGCTCTCTGCTGAGATAATTTTTGACAGCCTATACACAAAAACTGAATAAAGCATAAAATTCATAAAGCAGTAGTATGATAGTAAGCACTTAATAAATGCTTGTTCACTGACTGACTGATTGTTAAACCTCGTGGTAAGCACAGAGTGGATTATTGTAAGATCCTGAAGTTTAACATGCAGAAGAATTTGATTTCTAGTACATTTCTTTTTTAGTGGACAGAAGGAGAAAATACAGTTAGTTCATGTCCTTAGGATGCCAGACAAACAGGTGGAAATCCACACTCCCCACACCCCATCAAATAAATAGTCCAAGAAGCGGTACAGTTGGTCCTTCCCCACCTGAAATGTACATAAATGAATAAAAGTCTATTTTGGAATAGTTGGGCAGGTGCAGAGATCTGAGTTCTTCAGTATTGTCTTGTCATCATGCAAGTCCTCAACCACTTTCAATTCTTAGCATACTGTAAATCCAAAGAGTGGGCCTGAATTCAAGGAAAAGGAATTGTTTTCTTCATGGATAAAGTTAGTCATAATTAACATTTTTATTTTTTCCCAAAGAAATTAAAATACTTGAAGAAAATAAAGATTTAGAGACGGCTCTACAAGATATCCAAATGCCCAAAGAGGAAATTAAGAAACTTGAAGTGGATGGAATTAGTAAGACCTTTACAAATGTTAACGCACATATTCACCTCTGCTGTTTGCATGGTCATTGCTTGCTTTTTTTTTTTCCTTTAGCTGCAACAGAAGAGAGGCACAGTTTGGAATGCTCAGTGCACTCTAAGGAATAGTTTGACAGCCTTTAGAGATCTGCTAAGCTCTCTAAGCATTAATGAATTGAATGGAATGGAATTCAACAATTAAGTTAAAAATTGATACTACATTCTTCTATAGCTCCAACTTTCTGTTACCACTTTTTAATTATTGGCTTATTTTAACAAGTTTCCTTAATTTTAATTGTACTTGATATGCCCCTGGAGGAGGCATTAATTTCAGTGGTACTGTGGATACAGTGAGTGCTAGACCTCACAGGGCTAGATGGGTTCAGAGCCCACTTCCAACACTCAAGTAGCTGTGTGATTCTAGCCTCTGTCTGCCTCAGTTTTCTTCTCTGTAAAATGTGGATAATAATAGCATCTACCTCCCAGAGCTGTTGCAAGGATAAGATGAGATAATGTATAGCACTTTGCAAACCATAAAACACTATATAAATGTTGGCTATTATTATACCATAAAATTTCTTGAGTAATTTGTAAAGAAGCTTTTCTGCTTTTTTCAGCTTTGTGGTACAAGATGCTTCTTCCTCCTCAGTTTGACAGATCAAAGAAGTATCCTCTACTAATTCAGGTGTATGTAGCACTTTATTTTGTTAAAGAAATTTCAGTATTGTAAATGTTTTGGTTGAAGGCTTTCCTCTGATAAAAATGAATACACTTCTCTCTTCTTGTTAGCTGTATGTATTCATCCTGTTTTCAGAGATTTATCTTGATTCTTCCACTAATCAGAGCAAACAAAGTTGGGGGGGGGGCTAGAAGTGTAATTTTATGAGTATAGGGGACTCCTAAGTGAGGAAACATCCTGTACCAATGCAGGTCTGCACTTTTTCTGCAATGTATCATTTTATGGAACTTTCTAGAACATTTAAAGGTTAACTAACTTTCCCAAGGGGCAGTTGGGTGGTACAGTGGTAGAGCGCTGGGCCTGAAGTCAGGAAGACCCATCTTTCTGAATTCAAATATGGCCTCAGACACTGATTAGTTGTGTGACCCTGGGCAAGTCACCTAACCCTGTTTACCTCAGTTTCCTCATCTGTAAAATGAACTACAGAAGGAAATGACAAACCACTCCCATATCTTTGCCAAGAAAGCCCCAAATGGGTTCACAAAGATATGACTGAAATGACTCAACATCAACAACTTTCCCAAGGTCATACACCTGAGCAGGACATGTCAGAATGAAGATGTGAACGGAGATCTTCCTGACTTTCCATTCACTACTGTACATTGCCCCTACAAATAAAATATATCCATTAAAAATGAATGGGGTAGAGTTTGTGATTTTTAGATGAACTTGCTTCTATTTCCACTGCTGAACCATCCTAATGTAACAACCTGATGGTAGATCACACTCCCTTTACTATAAAAAATTTCCACTGAAAATATTAGAAGCCTTAATAATAATAGCCTTTGGAATGGTATGGTTTCAGAAGCAGTCTTTTATAATGCAGAGAGCACTGGGTCTGAAATCAGATGAGTTCCAGTGCTAGGTTCTGACAATTATTACCAATGTGACACCAGACAAGGACCTTTATCTCTTTGTCTCTTTAAGTTCATAAGTGTGTAAAATGAAGGGATTGGATTAGACAACCTCTTGGGTGCCTTTCATATATAACTCGTAGGAAGTTATTAAACTGTGGAAACTAGACATGGATGACATCCAACAGAATCATACATACTCCAAATTACTGCTGACCTGTACACAGTGTCCTTAAAATACCATATTTTTAAATGCATATTTTAGAAAGAAACAGATGGCAAAAAGATACTTCTAATTCTATATTTTTTCTCCTGACATGTTAACCCCATAGGCTTCTCCAATTCTTTTTGGAGAGTGTGCTCAAAGGGTTTCCATTTTTGAGCCCTTGGCAAAAGTGTAGCCTTCATTTTAATTGTTTCATTTCTAATGTTGTTTTACTTTTAATCATCTCTAGTGTTATTATATTTTTTACCATAAAGAAAGCATGCCATGTGATACATATGTTATAGGGAGTAGATTTCAGTGATAGAAATAAAAATCAATAGAAAAAAATTAATCTCACCTTTTTCTTTAGGTATGGTGGTCCTTGCAGTCAGAGTGTGAGACCCTTATTTTCAGTTAGCTGGATAACGTACCTTGCAAGTAAAGAAGACATCATTGTTGCCTTGGTGGATGGCCGGGGAACAGCTTTTCAAGGTGACAAACTGCTGCATGCTGTATATCGGAAGCTGGGAGTTTATGAAGTTCAGGATCAGATATCTGCTGTAAAGTGAGTGCTTTGCCATATTCCTATGAGTAGATGCTTAATAAGTGTTATTTACTGATTTTTGTCACCTCTTTTTGGCCCTCCTGGTACCTGTTTTTCTAACTTAGCCTCAGACTGCCATTGACTTTAAAGATGAAGAGCATTTCTTTCCCAGGATTAGAAAAAAGACTCAAGAAAAGATAGGCCAAAAGCATTTAACATTTTTTTTTAAACTGGTGGAAGGACAAAGACTATATCCATCTTACTCTGTTAGAAGCAATCATCTAGATTTCCCAATAGTTTGTTAAAGTGGTCTCATGAGTGACAGAACTGTAATCATTATAATCTGACTATTTATAACTATAAAGATGGTCCACAGGAAATCAGAACATCTGATTTCTTTTCAGTCATTTCTAATTCTATGACAGATAGATGATAGATAGATATAGATAGAAAGAGATAGATAGATGGGTGAATGGAGGGATAGATGGATGGATAGATATAGAGGTTTGGGCTCAGAGTTCTGCCACACTAAAGACTTTTAAAATGGCTTATTGTTGTTAAATCAGTAATCTCTAGGGAACACCATGGCCTTAAAAATATTTTCTTAACCTCTATCTTTGTTTTCAGAAAGCATATTTTCAGGAAACATATATCATTGAAGAGTTAATCTTGGAAAGATAGATGGAGTTTTTAAAATACACTTCAGAAACTAATATTTTCACCCAGACTCATTCCCAAATATAATTTTTGGCTCCTTTATTTTTGTCATAAATATTAAGAAAATGGTCATTAGAAACATTATTTAGAAGTACTATACATAAATATGTATTGGTATTTATCTCTAGTTTCTGAGTTCATGTCATTGTTTCATGTATGGGTAAATAATATTGAAAAAGTACATTTTTGTATCCTTTTCAATGCCAGACACAGAGACTTTAACATAGCCCATACTCAAGGGATATCTGTTGAAAAAGAATAAGCAATTATAACTCACAAAGCTAAGCTAATTTCAATCTTGGTCATTTAAATCACACATAGGTGTTACGCCAGGAGACCAACAGCAATTCTGTAACAAGGAAGAGTAATTGTCTCAAGTGAGATAATATATGTAAAGTGCCTTGCTAACCTTAAAATGCTTTGTAAATGTTAACTATTATTATATCATTATCATTAGTATTATTATTATTATTATGACAAGCAGCATGTCATAGTGGATGGAGAGCTGACCTCAAAGCCAGGAAAACCTGTGTTCTAGTCTCATCTCAAACATCTGTTGGCTGCGGAATCCTGGACAAATTGCTTAGCTTTTAAGGGTTTTAAGCAATTCTCTAAGACTACAAGATGCAGAAAAGGGGCTAACCTCCATTGGTAGGGGCATTTCATCAACTAAGAGTTACATACAAACAATGAAATCACAGGTCTTATCTCTATTATTATTAATAAATTTTCTTCATTAGTTTACATTGATTTGCTAAGAATTTTCTTTTAAGTTGTCATTTTTTTTCAGTCGTCTGTGTCTGTGACTTTTTCAGTGTCTGACTCTTCATCATTCCATATGGAGTTTTCTTGACAAAGATACTGAAGTAGTTTGACATTTCTTTTTCCAGCCCATTTTGCAGATAGGGAAACCAAGGCAAACAGGGTTAAGTTAGTTGCCTAAGGTCACACAGCTAGTAAGTAGCTGAGGCTGGATTTGAACTTAGGTCTTCCTGACTCCAGGCCAGTGCTCTATCCACTGCACTACCTTATTGCCTCCTTTTAAGTTAGAAGTTTTTCAAGTCATTAATAGTTTCCAGGAAAGGAATACATACATACATACATGCACACACACACACACACACACACTATTCCACACAAATTGTATTTGATACAAATAATTTATGTCTTAAATATATTTAAACAATAAAGGATGATCTTCAATATTTAAAAGTATACAAGATTCTGGTTCATTAATTTGTATTTATTCCACCCTGTTGTAGAAATTCACTTTCACAAATACTCATAGTCACATAAATGATATACCTCAAAGAGTAAAGATTTGCTCGACTAATAAATGGTAAACTGGTAGGTAAATTATTAGATAACTAGTACAGCTAATGCACAGGTAGAGTTCTGAATCCCACTACCTGAACCCCACCATTTCAGATTCCTTATGTAATATAACTTGCATGGCAGTATTTTCCAGCTCTAAAGACCTGTCTATAATAAGAATATTAATACTATCAACAATGTTATAACCTTTACTTAATGATGCATTGTGTGCTTTTTTGTCACTGTAGTTCACATTTTGTATTCTATCATGCAATGGAAACCAACTTTTGGTTTATAAGTTCCAAATGTCTTGTAATCCTGAGGATTACATTAAAATACAAGGATGAACATTATGTCTCATTTGTAATTCAATAGGATCTTTCTCAAGGTTGGTAGAGCTAAAAACTTACTTGTTTTGGCAGTGGTCCTAGTATTTAAAAAAAAGAAAAGAAAAGAAAAAAGAAAGAAAGAGAGAAACGCACTCAACCACACGAACAAAATAAGCCACATACAAAAAAACTTTGAATCACAGGTCATTCCACATTTTACTTTATATATATTTACTTACTACAATAAAGTACAATATGCAAATTTAAGAAGAATGAGTGCTCATGAGGCTGCTCAAAGAATATTTAGCATCTTATTGGGTTCTTGGTTAGTGTGGGTATTACATGTGAACTCCACGGGCAGGTCTTGGTGAAATATGTCATCTCTGATCAACAGAGGATCATAGGATCATAGACCTAGCTCTGACAGGGACCTCAGAGATGATCCAATGCAACCTCCTTCATTTTTATTACCACAAAACAGGAAGGCACAAATCTCATTGGTTACCATAACAACACCAATTAAATAATGGGATTCATATACAGATGAAAGTAGGATGGGCTTAGTTGTTGCATATCCTTGCTTTCCTCTCAGTCTTATTGACATAGAGTCTACAGAAGGACTGAATGTCATTCATTATATCTATTCTTTCATTCCTTCGTTCAATCACGCAATACATTGACATTTTTATTAAGTTCTTACTATGTTCCAAGGCACTATGTTGAGCACTACTGACAAAAAGAAAAAGCAAAAAACAAGGATTTCAGAGTAGAAGATAGTAAAGCATTGAACTGATTCCCCAAGAGTTTGAGATTGAGGAAGGGAGGAACATGTAGCCGGAACAAAAGTGATGACCTGGGACAGCTTTGAGGGAGATCACAATGAAGATGAAGAGTAGGTGTGGGAGGAATAAGCCATAGGAGAAATGGAAAGATAAAAGATTATGATTGAGTACAGGAAATTCAGAGATCTTAAACATGAATGTGGAACACTTTTGGGTGATGGCCTTTTAGTATCAGTATTTAGTATTAGTATTTTTATCCTATGAGTATCTGAGGTGGAGTGGAGAAAAAGATCATGGGAGAGAAATAGGCTGAGGCACTGTATTTGAGGGATCATTAACTTGTATGTTGAATTCCTTTCAAATGAAGGCAGGATTTAGGTTTCATTTGTTCATCAGGTCACTGTAAAGCACTATGCTAGGCACAGTGGAGGATTTTGAGATGCGAAAGACAGAGTCCCTTCTCTTAGGGAGCTTAGAGGTAGGAACAGCACATAATGAATAAATCCAGGAATTGGTTCCCAGGAACTTCCCAGATTAGTCTCTTTTCACTTGAAGGACTACAGAAATCAAGGAACTTTATTAGCTACCATGAGCCTATATGCAACAATTATTATTGTTGTTGTTGTTGTTGCAACAGTAGAGACTGCAGAATAGCTGTGTGCTGGCTTTGCTGGAAAGCTGTTGCCCTACAAAGGTGAAAGGTAAGCCAGGGAACATAATGCTTTGAGAAGCCAAGAAAAATAAAAAGGATAGAATTATAATGATAATCCTGGGAAGGATTCAAACCACAGTTTGAACTCTCCCAGAGGAGAGTCTGGGAATCAGACACCAAGTGGCTTATAATTAGCCAGGCACTATATAATCCCTCCATTGTTTCCCCCTTAATTCCCGCAAAGAATATGATTTGTCCTGCTGAATCTTGTGCAAAATGAAATCTCAGCCATAAATTCTCACTATTCTAATAAAAAATAGCTCAAGCAAATAATGAATATCCCCTTGTACTATACCCCTCCCCCTAAAAAATCCTTAAACAAAGCAGAATGGGAGGTGATTGGCAGGAATAGAATGATGGAAGCTAACACTCATCTGCTTCAGGACTTTTCATCAAAATACATAGATTTGTAATTGTTTGGCCCTAAGCAGGACATGTTTTACAGTCTTCAAGTTAGCAGAGCAACATAAGGGTATGGCCTCTTTGGCTTTCAATGCCCAAATATAATTCATAACTTTAAAAATTTATCTAAACAAATAATACTTTTACCAGAAGTTATGTATCAGTGATAGTGGGGTGGGGCAAGGTGGTATAGTGAGTAGGCTGGGGTAGAAAAGAGAAGCAGGTAGTACCAGTATAGCCTAAATATGGCAGCTTGGTGAAGCATTTGATAAGAGTGTTAGGCCTGGAGTCAGGAAAAATCTTCCTGAGTTCAAAATCTGGCCTCAGACACTTACTAGCTGTGTGACACTGGGCAAGTCATTTAACCCTGTTTGCCTCAATTCCTCATCTGTAAAATGAGCTAGAGAAGAAAATGGCAAACCATCCCAGGATCTTTGCTAAAAAAAAAAAAAAAGAAAAAATGCAAATGGAGTCACGAAGAGTTAGAAACCCACTGAAATGAATGAACAACAATATACCCTAAATCATAAATTCAATAAGTCAAGTTCCTAATGAATGTTTTAAACCAATTACATATTTTTTCAGATATTTTTACATAATGTGTCAGTGAAGAGACTTTTCCCCCCCAGGGGTAGCATATTAATTCATTACTTGAATCCTTATCCATTTTCATCTTAATACGAATCAACATACAGGCTACTGTGCTGAGACAGCAAGTTTAGATAAGGCATGATCCCTGCCCTCATAAAGCTTGTACTCAGATTCATTTAATACACTTCAGTCACCATTTTCTAAGTACTATGCATCATGCCAAGCATGGAGAAACAAAGCCTCAAAATGAAGCAGTCCTCATTCTCTAGCAGCATGCATTATACTGGGGTTAAGGAAGAGTGGAATAAAAAATGAAAACAGATGTGTAAAACTAAAGAATTTCAGAGGCTAACAAAGAGGACTAACAATTGGGAGAATCAGGAAAGGCCTTGTGGAGGAGGTGGTACTTGAGTTGAGCCTTGAAAGGAACTAGGGATACCAAATGCAGAGGTCAGGAGAAAAAGAGCATTCCATGCCCAGTGCCATTTGTGAAAAGGTGGGGAGATAGGATGTTGTGAATGGAACACAGGAAGGAGGCCAGAACAGTATTGTAAAGTCCATGACTGGTACCTATATACTTCAATAATATATGATAAATGCATTAATGAGGTAGAAATATGTAAGGTTGATATATGTGGAAAGCAGGTCTAGCTTAGATGGACTATAAAGCATGTGATTGGTAGAAATATGTATAAAATAAGAATCATAAAGCAAAATCTGCATAGGACCTCAGAGGTCATCTAATCCAAATTCTTTTATTTTGCGTGAGGAAACTGAGGCCTAAAAATGTTAAATGACTTGCCCAATGTCACCTTGGTAACATTTTAACCCAGATCCTCTGACTCCAGTGAATATTCTTTCTACTATTACATGCTGCCTTCCTAAGCTGGAAGAGAAAGGTGCTGCCAGATTGTAAATGCTCTTGATTTTTCACATAGTAACATTACTATGTAGAAAATAGGGCGCCATTGAAGATTGATGAGAAGAAGAACATGACTAGCTGAACACATAAGGAAGATTTGTCCATCAGTGACCTAAAGGATGTATTGGAGGGAAGAGGGGGTAAAGTTAGACAGATCCATTAAGAGGATATAGTCCCAATGGGCTGTAATGATGGCCTGTACCATAATCTTAAAGTGGCAACAAAGGGGAACAGAGGGACATAAGAGAAATTAGAAAGAATAGATAGAAGTTGATGACTAATTAGCTACCAGAAATGGAGAAAGAAGAATCAAAGCTCATTCCAAGGTTCCAAACATAGGAAACTAGATGAATAGTGGTCATTATCAGAATTAATAAAGTCAGAAGGAAAAATAATAATAATAAATGATCGCAATTATCATTTATATAATAGCACTTTCAGATTCAAAAAGCACTTTACAAATATTATCTCATTTGATCCTCACAACTATCCTGGGAAATAGGTGTTATCATTATCCCCATTTCACATATGAAAAAACTGAGGCAGGCAAAGTTTAGGTGATTTGCGCATGGTCACAGAGCTAACAAGTGAGGCTGGATTTGAACTCAGGTCTTCCTGATTCCAGGTCCAACACTCTGTCACCTGTGGCACCTCTGTGTTCTTGCAAGTTTTTAGGGGAAAGTGCATTCTTATATAGTGCCATTTTAAAAGTTGAATCTAATGGTGACCAAGAACCAGACAAAACATACCCTTTTAAAATAATCTGTGAATTTCACTAAACTAAACATTGATACTTTTCTTATCCTTTCAAATCAAGTACCACCTCCTCCATAAGGCCTTGATCCTGTATACATCCTGTTTGTACATAGCTGTTTTCAAATTGTCTTCCACCTCAGACCTCAGTTCTCTGAGAGCAAAGATTAGCTATAGAATTTCTTTGAGTCCTCAGTGCTTATTATGTACATATACTAGTATATACATTTAATATATATACTAGTATCTGGCTTATAGTAGGTACTAATAAATGCTTGTTGACTGACTGATTTAAGGACATAGAGAGTGTTTCCATTACCTTCATGTTCAACCACAAGCACTTCGCATACAATGAAGAAATAATAAACATGTGTAAACTAAATCAACATCTCTCCTGAAGTTCTTTAGGATACAGGGGTGGGAGAGCAGAGCCAAGATGTCAGAGTAAAATCAGCATTCGGACAAAAAAGTCAGATTGAACATAAGTCCAATAAGAATTCCTAGAAGAGCTAAAGAGTTTTTTAAGAACAAAAAAAAGATTTTAAAAATCAAATAAGTGCCATAAAGGAAGAATTGGGAGAAGAAATAAGGGTACTGCAAGAAAATTATGAAAAGATGATTAACAGCTTGGTAAAAGAGGCAGAAGAAAATAACTCCTTAAAAATCAGAATTGGCCAAATGGAAAAAGAGATACAAAAGTGCACTGAAGAAAATCCTTAAAAATTATAATTGGACAGGTCAGAACTATTGCCTCCATGAGACATCAAGAAACAATAAAGCAAAGTCAAAAGAATGAAAAAAAAATAGAAAATGTGAAATATAGGAAAAACAACTTACCTGGGAAATAAATTGAGGAGAAATAATCTAAGAATTATTGGACTACCTGAAAGCCATGATCAAAAAAAGAACCTAGACATATTTCAAGAAATTATAAAGGAAAATTGCCCAAATAAGGCAAATTTAGAAATTGAAAGAATCCACTGATCACCTCCTAAAAGAGATTCCAAAATGAAAATTTCAAGGAATATTATAGCCAAATTCCAGAGTTTCAAAGTCAAGGAGGAAATATTTAAAGCAGTCAGAAAGAAACCATTCAAATACTGTGGAGCTACAGTCAGGCTCACACAAGATTTTGTACCTACCACTATAAAGAAGTAGAGGGCTCGGAATACGATATTCCAGAAAGCAAAGAAGCTAGAATTACAACCAAGAATAACCTACCCAGCAAGACTAAGCATAATCCTACAGGGGAGGAAATGGATATTTAATGAAATAGAAGACTTCTAAGTATTCCTAATGAAAAATAGAAAATGTGACATTCAAACACAAGACTCAAAAAAAAGCACAAAAAGGGACATGATTTTTCCTTTGAAGATTGCTTTTGCTGCATCTTAGCAATTTTGCATTTTATTCATGACTTCTCATCTGTACTATTGCAATAGCTTCCTAATAATCCATGTTTGACCACTGATTGACCCACCTATGCACCGCAAAGTTCCTATTTACTCAAAAGCTGGGTTAAGCCAATTTCATTTAGGCAGGGTACGCAAGGTTTTCTTGATCAAAATGTCCTTGTGGTTAACAATGGCAGGGAGGCAGGGAAGAAAGGTATCACAGTCTGTCCACTCACTGATTGACTGCTCCCAAGTTCTCCCTCCCCCTTGGTCCCTATGAATCTGCCTAGTAATAGCAGTCAGATATAAAGATAGTGATCCAGAATTCTGGGATTTTGATTAAGGAATATCTCCTACTGTACACCCAAGCCACTGTTCCTGCTTGTCCATCGATTTGAAGGACTGGGGAGTGACACTCTGCCTGAGCTGTGATCCTTGAATACTTGTATTCTTTCTTAGTACCTCACCTAAAATCTCCTCACAACCACTGGCTCAAATTTCTAACTACTCAAGTCCATCCTCCATACAGCTGTGAGAATGATTTTCCTAAAATGTAGGTCTAATCATGCCACCCCCACCAACCTCCCATGCAATATTTTCCAGTGGCTACTTCCAGAATCAAATATAAACTCATCTTTTTGGCATTAAAAAAGAGCTCAGGGGTGTATTTTATTGAGCTTAATGCTTTTAGATTATGTAATCGCCCTTTGACTTATTTTTACTACAATATGTGTTCTTGTTTAATTTCCTTGTTAACTATTACATGATCATTTCCTGTCCAAGTCATCCTATTCAGGATAAAATAAGGAAGTGGGCCATTAAGAATTTCCTCCGTTCCCAGGTAGCATCTGTTATTTGCTTTTTCTCATCCAAGGCAGTCTCATTGCTAGCTTCTGGATAATCATAAAGCCATAAATTGCATTTTATATCTCAGAAGTGGCCATCAAACACCAGAGGCAAAGAAAAAATACTTTTTTAAGATATTATATTTTTCCCCTCCATCAAGGGCATTTAACATCTTCCACCTTAACACAGAACCTGGCTCAGGCTGTGGAGGAATGGCTGAAATAAGTACCAACTTGCTGCCTGTTTTCTCTGCTTTCCTAGCAACATCATTTGCATGGACACTGATGCTTTACTTCTCTCTCCTAAATCCTCAGTTGCACCTAGAGCTCCAGGTGACAGCTGTGGCTAACAGTACCTCATCCTGTTTGCTTATGCATAGAGATTATGGCAGCTTTGCTTGGGTAACTTTGCCAGTCATCCACACCTTTGGAACCTACACACGGTGAGCATTAGAGTCAAGGGAGAATGTGTCTGAAATCCTTTTAAGAAACTCACGGAGTCAACAAATCACAATTACTCACCCCTATGCCCAGATGGCGGCGAACAAAAACCTGAACGGCATGAATAAAGAACATTTTATGGCTCCATCTACATTACCTCTGTCTTTTTGCCTATTTCTGTTGGAATATGGACACTGTGCCATTGCTTTTCTGCAGGTTCATTCTGGTACTGCATCTGTTTCTTGGGAATTTTCTCAAGTTTCTTCTTAACCAGCACTGAATTAAACCACAGTTGGTGTAGACCACATGCCATCACTAGGTACTTGGCAATTCTGCAATGAGGTCCTTTTAAATCAGCCCAAGAACCACTCCTTTAGTGTTTGTTTCTTGACATTGACCAATAAATCCTATGAATCTCTTCTCAGAATAATGTTTTTAAATGCATAAAATAAAATGCATAGGATTATGAAGGAAACCGTTATATTGAAATTATTTTGAATAACAAATTATGCTAAAATACAGATACAAGAGAGCCTGAAATTCTTTTGCCCTTTGTAAAAAGTGAAGCTAATATCCTTGTCATTATATGTAAACTCTCTATCAGGTTTAATGAGTTAAAAAAAAAAGAAAAAGTTAACCTTTTAAAAATTATTTAGCTCTTGAATAGATATAATTCATAATAAGTGTAGTATGTATATGTTTTAACATGTGTTTCCTTTACTTTAGAAAATTCATAGAAATGGGTTTCATTGATGAAAAGAGAATAGCCATATGGGGCTGGGTAAGTTGTTTTGTATATTTCTATGCCTGATAGTCAATGCAACTATAATTATTTTCTAACGTGTTCTATATGGTAACCTTGATACTATTTCCATCATAGAGTGAAGTGAAAATCTTGCAATATTGTTTGTTTGATCAATCTATCAATGAGAATTTATTAAGTGACCATACGCCAGGCATAGTGCCAGGTGCTAGAAATACAAATGCAAAAGTAAGACAGTCCTCAAGGAGCTTACATGCTATCAGGAGAGGCATATATTGGGATATACAAAACCAACCAAAAATAGATAGAAATTGATAGAGGTTGGTGGTACTCACAGCTGAGGGAAACAGGAAAGGCTTTATGCAAAAGGTAGCCCTTGAGAGGAGTCTTGAAAAAAAAATAAGACTTGCAAGAAGCAGAAGTGAAGGGAAGTCCATTACAGGCATGGAGGACATGGCATGGAGATGAATAATGGAATACCCTGTTTGAGGAACAATAAGACCAGATTGACTAGACTGTGGGATGCAAGGGTGAGGGGCAATTAGTATGTTATAAGGCTGGAAAGGTATATTAGGGACAAGTTGTGAAGGGCTTTAAAATGCTTAACAGAGGAGATATTTGCTCCTAGAGATAGTAGAGAGCCATTGGAATTTATTGAGTAGGGGAGTGACATTGTAAGAACTGCCTTTTAGGAAAATCACTTTGGCAGTTCTGTGGAAAGTGGATTGACTTAGGGACAGTCAATTTAGATAATTTAGACCCCTTTTCCTTTTTTTATTTCTAATGAATTTTTTTCTTGTGAATTGTCTCTCTCCACTGATAAAATTAACTAAAATTCCACCACTTAAATTAACTGACAATTGCCAGGTCTCTACTATATTTTAGGGAAAACATGGACAAGATTATAAAAATTGTGAAGACTCGGAAGATTTAGGTTTCTTTTCTTTTTAAATTTTAGACATCTCTTTTTTGGTGTGTCCATCTTTTTCACTATTCACTCATGCTTCACTAGCCCTCTGGTATTTTGGCATGTGAACTTTTAAAACGTAACCTCCTTAATACACAGCCCAATCCAGTCACATCCTGGCTTTCTCATATTTTCTTTGGCAAGTAAATTGCTTCACCAGACCTAACTTCCATTTGGGTAAAAAGAGAGGAGTAAGTAGCTTTCAATTTCCTATTTGTAGGTCATAGAGATAGTTTCTTACATTTTGAAGAGCAGTTTCAAGTATGAAAAAATGCACACTGACTGAAGTAGTGGCATCCTGTGTTGAGCACAGCTGGTGAGGTAATGAGAATTGATGGAAAATATTGGCATATTCTCTGATTTTCTGATTATAAATTATTCTAATTACCGCTCCAGAAAGTTTCCAATTTTCTTCCCTTTTCAGCTGGACTTGTACTCTGACCAGCTAATGGCTGTTACTTTATAGCTATTTGCTTGGCTTGCTTTTCTTGGCTGTCTTTTCTGTAAGGGGCCCCTATGCTGTGGAGTGAGTGAAATCAAGCCTGAAACAGAGTTTGCAGGATTCATCTCCACCCTTAACATAGTGTCCAAACCATTCATATTGTGAATGAAGGGAAACTTACCTCCTGAAATTGGCTATTTTTGTCTCTCTTAAAACAGGCAAGTGTGAACTACCTAGAACAAGTGGAATGTGGTAACTGATGAAGTGTCCCAGTGAAGTATTTCAGAAATGAATTTCCTTATTGTGTATCCATGTTGAAATCCCCAAAGTAAATTATCTCAGTACCCAAATATTAGGTGTAACAATTATATGAAATCATAGTCATTTTCCTTTGGTTGAGATTTTGATCCAAGTTTTTAAAATAATAATAATAGCAAACTTTTTTTTTTAACTACAAGCTCTGTTTCCTCATTACCTTGTCTTTCTCAGGGAACATATAGCTATAGAGGGCTCTTGGAGGGTGGCTATGATTTAGGGTTCCCCTTTCTGCACAGATAACTCCCACATCACCTAAAATATCATCACTATAGATCCATCCACTATTCAGATGTACAAAAAAATCTTGCAAGGAATAGTAGATCAAACTCAAGTGTGCATGTGTGTGTATATGTCTGTGTCTATATATGTGTATATATTGTATGTATATATATATGTATATGTGTATATATGTGTATACATATGTATATATGTATATGTTGTGTATATATGTATATGTATACATGTATTTATGTTGTGTGTGTATATATATGCATATGCACATATACATACATGCATATGTGTATATCACTCTATAATCTCTCTCCTTACCTCCAGACCAATTGCCTATTAGACATTGACAACTGGATGTCCCTTAGGCTTCTCAAACCCAACATGGCCAAAACAGACCTGATTATCTTTCCCCCAGAGCGCATCCCTCTCCTGAACTTCCCTATTTCTGTCAAGTGAATTGCCATCCTTCTAGCTATCCAGGCTTGCAGCCTCAACTCCTCTCTTTCTCTCTCTCTCTGTCACCCCACATATCCAGACAGTTGCCAAGTCTCATCAGTTCTACTCCCACAACATCTCTCACATCTGTTCCCTTCTTTCCACTCATGCAATCACCAACCTCCTCTTACCAACACTAGCTGATCTTCCTACTTCAAGTCTTCCGTAGCTCCAATT
Source organism: Phascolarctos cinereus (assembly GCF_003287225.1). Lineage (NCBI taxonomy): Eukaryota > Metazoa > Chordata > Mammalia > Diprotodontia > Phascolarctidae > Phascolarctos > Phascolarctos cinereus. The sequence continues at coordinate 228,732,122 of NW_027556098.1, forward strand.
TCTCCTCCAAACACCTACCAAAGTGATATTCTGAAAGCACAAGTCTACAGCTACAGTAGATCCCTATTAACTAGGAATCATACATATCCCCATGTCAATGTATCTAATATAAAGTACATACTCCTTTGTTTGGAATTTAAAGCCCTTTGCAACCTGGATCCAACCTGCCTTTCCAGACTTATTAAACATTACTGCCCTTCATGCTTTCTATGGTCCATCTAAAGGGGCATCTCTCCTGTTCCTCACATACAACATCCATTTCCCATCTCTGTGCCTTTTCTCTGCCTCTTAGAATACTTAGTTTCCTTTAAAACTCAACTCAGATGCTGCCTTCTACATGAGGTCCCTCCAGATTCCCTCAACTGCTATTGCCTCCCACAAAATTGCCTTTTATTAATCTTTTATATACTTATAAATGTACATAATGGCTCTCCTGATAGACTGTAAACTCCTTTCATTTCTGTCTTTGTACCCCCAGCACAGTTCCTATGCTTAATAAACTCTTGTTGATTAATCAACTGACTGAAAACACAATATCAATTCTTGATTGATTCATAAAATTCATTTCTGGGGCACCTAGGTGGCACAGTGGATAGAGCACCAGCCCTGGAGTCAGGAGGACCTGAGTTCAAAGCTGGCCTAGACATTTGGCACTTACTAGCTGTGTGACCTTGGGCAAGTCACTTAACCCAATTGCCTTGCAAAAAAAATAATAAAATAAAATTCATTTCCAAAACAGCTGGGAGCTAAGCCCTAAGCTTGGAGATGAAGGAAGAGAAAAACATAGAGACATGTTGGAGTGGGCAGCCAAGATATAGCATAAATTCTGGGTGACGAGTAATGAAATAAGAGGTGAAAGGGTACCAAGACTGATGATGCTTTGGGCCAGCTCTGCTAGAGAAGTTGTGGAACAGGATATTTGTCCAGCAGTCACATTGTTTCCTCAGGGCCCTGAGCCAAAGACGCATCCATAGCACAAGATACTTACTCTCACTCAGGTGTTATCTTTAGACTCCAGCATCATGGAGGAAAGTGTGTTTCTATCATTCTCAGATTCTCTTGGCCCTAATTCAGGGCCAAGCCTTTAGTAATTATGTTTCTCTCACCTCAAGATCCATTTCTATATAGACATGATTACCTAAGCAATCTGATCTTAAAAGATAACCCAAACACTACATTTTCCTCACCCACCTAGTGGGCTTCTTAAACTTTTTCCACTAGTGACCCCTTTTCACGTTTTGGCAGCGTTCCTTGGCATCACGTGGCCTGCAGGCATGCGCAGTGCAAAGTGCCCGTACTTTGTGTTCAGAGCCAAGGCTGCAGTGCAATTGCCCGATGCCGAATAAGCAAGCACTGCCAGAAACACCTCGAGTTCATCATACATTAGATTTTGAATTAATGTTTGGTCATTATGTGATCAGAAACCTTCTACCATTGCCAAATTGTTCATGACCCCATATGGGGTAGTGGCCCACAGTTTAAGAAGCGTTATCCTAGACCAATGAGAAAATAAGATTTTATTGAAAAGAGAGAACTTTATTTGCTTTACCCAGGGGTAGTAGCCCTGGGGGGTAGGGGTTACAGTAAAGGGTCATACCTACTTCCTGTGGTGCTTTTTACTGGCTGTCTTTCAGGCCCAGAATCCTTTCTCTCCTGACCGTGGACTCTTAGCTTCCCTGGCTTCCTTCAAGGCTCAGATCAAATCCCACTTTCTGAAATTTCGCAGTCCCTCTCCCTCCTTCCTCCCAGCACTTTCCCTCTGAGAATATTTTTCACTTACCCCAGCTATTTTTTATGTGTTAAGGTTTTCATGTTGCCTCCTCATTAGAAGCAAGCTTATTGGGAACAGGGTCTGTGGTTTGCCTTTCTTTGTACCCCCTGTGTGTGGCACAATAATTGGCATTTTAAAAAAATGTTTAGTGGCTAATTGATGGACTGTCACCCTGCTTGGCCTCAGTCTTCTAGGGGAGTAACCTGCATCCCCACCTTTTCACATTTTTTGACATTAACATATAAAATGTCTGGTGTACACTGAATGTTTGAACCAGAAGGGACCTTAGGGGTCCTCTTAGCCTGACTCTTTCAATTTTACAGAAACAATAAAAAAGTTAATATTTAAATAGTGCTTTAATGTTTTGCAATGCCCCCCCATATGTATTATCTCATTTGGTATACACCAGCAGCTCTGTGAGCCCCTCATAAACAGACCTCTTTCTACTATTCTAGCATTTTTACACCTTGCACGCCTCCATATTCTCTGTGATCCAGCAACATTGGTCTCCTTGCAGTTCCCCAACCATGACTCTCCTTCTCCCAACTCTGGGCATTTTCACTGGCTAAGCGCCTTGCCTGGAGCTCTCTCCTACCTCATCCCACTTCCTGGCTTCCTTCAGTCTCAGCTAAAATCTCACCTTCTGCAAGAAGCCTTTTCCACTCCTTAATCTTTTTGCCTTTTCTCTGAGATTATCTCCAATTTATCCTGCATATATTTTGGGTTTTCTACATGTAATATCCCCTATTAGACTACAAACTCCTCAAAAGAAGGGACTTTTTTGTATTTGTTTGTATACCTTGTGCTTAGCAGAGTGCCTGACACATAGAAAGTGTTTTCAAAATGCTGACTGGATTGACTTACTCATAATCAATGTCAAAAGAAGGAATTGAACTCAGGTCTACTTGACTTCAAGTCCAGTTCAGACCTTTTCCCATTGCTATGAGGTGTCCACTTTTCAATTAAATTTAGTATATTTATTGATTCCTCATCATGGGTCCAGCACTGTATTTCATGTTGTTTGTTTATTGCATCGGAGAATTGAGTCAGTTAGACAGATGAGGTACAAGTATAAGTTCTGGGCTTAATATAATTACTGGGCTTAACATGTCAAGCTGTGGCTTTATGTAGTTAATATAATGAAACCTCTCTGGCTAGGTGATGTTGAACAAACAATAGTTCAAAAGATGGGTTCCTTTCTCTTCCAGTAGCTAAAGTCAATTCAGAACAATAAAGAACAACAGTGAAAATGGGGAGATTCCACAAGAGAGATTCCACATCTGCATTTTTAAGGCTATTAGAAGGAGGGCCAGTAGAAAAAGATTCCAGCATATTTGTCAGAGCTATTTTGTTGTTGTTATTGTTGTTCAGTCATTTAATTGTGTCTGACTCTACGTGACTCCATGGACTTTTTCCAAAGGGTTTTCTTGGCAAAGCTACTGAAATGGTTTACCATTTCCTTCTCTAGTGTGTCCCCATTTTACAGATGAGGAAGTGAGGCAAATAGGGGTTAAGTTACTTGCCCAGGGTCACACACCTAGTAAATGTCTAAGGCCAGATTTTAACTCAGATCTTCCTAACTCCAAGCCTGGTGCTCTATCCTCAGCTGCCACTCAGCTGCCCCACTGTCATAGCTATATAGAGTCATAAAGAGCATTGGACACATGAATTTTTTGCTTCAGGGTGCTAACATTGGAGGAGGGGGTGTGTCTTGTGCTTCCTTCCTAAAGCCATCACAAGCCCTCATAGACGTCTAGAAGCATAGGATATACAAGTCCCCCTGCCACCATCCTAAGTTGAGTTCTGTTGCTATGACACCTCTCCCAGAGTTGCTTTCCCCTGCCTCAAACACTTCTGAGCATGATATCTCTGTGGGCTTGATTGTCCCTTTCTGTGTCACTGTACCCCTTCCCTTCCCCCATCTCGGGTAGAACCTATAGTCAGGTTACCCTCTGGACTGTCACCTAGCCTTCTCCCCAGTCAACTGGATTTGCTCCAGTGCAAGCTATGTTCACATAAAGTATTTTGTAAATCTCAACATGATTTCCTATGTAAATGAAACTGTTTTAAATTATACTTTAAACAAAATGGCAAGATGCTTCCAAGTGCAAAGGACAGCATTCTAGAATTCTCATTTCAGCTCTGCTAAGTGGGCTCTTCTCACCTCTGGTACCCACTCTGCCTGGGAGGCACACCCACATGTCAGAGCATAAAAAGTCATCTCTACTTGCAGAATTACTTTTCCAAACTGGGTGAGATTCAAAATGTGCATCCATGGTCATTCTGTCTCTCTGGGAGTTTTGATTTTTCTTTTATTGACTCAAGTTAGTTAATTCACCTTAGGCCAAATCTGGAAATTTCATCTAGAATCAATGTGATCATTTCACATAGAGAGAGGGTTGATAAATTATTCTAGAAGATTCTGACCTGAAAGGCTGAAATAAATGTCATTATGAGTACTATTCCATTACTTTGCAATCTCTGGTCACTTTGCTAGATCGAGAAGTGAGGAGAGGTAGTACATTATTTCTCTATGGGAGGTATGAACCATTTCAATAAAATCAAGAACAATAATGAGGTTTCTAGAGGGCTCTTTATACAAAGAACCCAAGCTCATTCTACAGTCATTAGAAGCTAAAATTAAGAGTGAAATAGCTTCAGTTCCCAAAATAGTTGTTGTTAGTCTACTAATCAGAACAAATTATTTTTACATTTCAAATGAAAGCTCGAAATAGGTATAATATTGTCACTTACCAAAATGATCTCTAAACTATTTAGTTCATTCTGTCTTAAAAAATACACACAACAAAAAATACATTTTTCTCTAGCAAAGCTTATTATTTTAAAGAGTTTCTTCCTTCTTAGGCAGGGGTTGGTTATACCATAATTTAGGTGGCTTCTTTTTATTCAGGAGGGTTTTTGCTAATGAGGATATTCTGTAACCATGACCCTTTAAAGGCATTTTTCAGGAGCCAAAAATGAAGTAAAAGTCTTAATGATAATGAGTATTATTTCATTCATCTTCAATCTCTGGCCAATTTCCAGATCATTTTTCAGGAGCTAAAAATATGAACTGGCCAAAAAGTGCCTCAGTCAATTGCAGAATTTAGTAAGACTCTTGAACACACTTGTCCTTTTGCATTCAGAAATGTACTTGATGGTGACATAATCAAGAAAGACTTTCTTTCCTCCTTCCTTCTTTTCTTTTGATCATGCTTGATAACTGGAAAGGATCAAAGAAAGGGCTAAACTGTGCTCCTCATGGCTTTTGCAAACAATGGAGTTGTACTTGCATTTTCCCTTAGGAGTATGGTTTCATTACTTTTTGTAATTTCATCAAGTAAAATAATTTTTCTAGTAATGGGATCATTGTAGGAATAGAGATGGAAAGGAAACAATTCAGAAGAGAAAACAAAACTTTTCCCATTACAATTGTTTATAGCTCTTTAACTACTCCTATCATGTTTTAAGAGGCTCTATACACACAATTTCAAACTTCTACTCCCCTTTTTAACAGTAAAATGTTTGCAGAAAAGGTCAAGACAAGTGAATATGGTGCTAACTTGGAGCAATTTCTTTCCAGTCCTATGGTGGATATGTATCTTCACTGGCCCTTGGATCTGGAACTGGACTATTCAAATGTGGAATAGCAGTGGCTCCAGTCTCTAGCTGGGAATATTATGGTATGGAAGCATCTCATAAATGTTAAGTTGGAAATCATTTAGCACAAGATCCCCCTGTATATGAAGCTGCTAAAAAAAACACAAAATTACAAAATTTACCCCCATCACGAGCAGAAAATAAGAACCCACAAATGGCTTATGTTTACCTAAATCATCACAACTACATTACATCAATGGAAATGTTTTGTCTTAAGAGTGAATTCTCATTTATATATTAATAATTCTTATTTTCTCTGAAATGCCTTGTGCTACCTTTGAACCTAATCTTTAAAAACCGAATCAAGCCCGCATGCTACCACATTGCAATCATAATAAACTTCCAAGCACATCTGGTGTAAATGAAGCCCTGGGGCTGAGATGTCACTGAATCTACCCTATACAATTTGAAGGTGTCAACTCAATAGCTCCAGGAATTAAAGATACTGGTTTTACTTCAGTGTTGCACCTTCCACATGCAGCTTTTTACAAATGTCAAAATTCATGTAGGATGGATTAGGTGATTTGAATTAATTCTAATAATTGATCAAATGAGTTTTCATCAGCCAGTCTTATCCTCCCTTGGGGAAGCGGTGGGATGAGGGAGGGGAGGAGTTGACGTATTGAATAGAGGCAGAGTAAGAAAGGAAAAGATGAAGGTTCCATGGTTTCAAGGAGTTCTCTCAACAACAATAACAAAGATCTCCCTTTGGATATATTTCTAGAGAATGCTGTCTTGGAGATGTCATTCTTCTTTATGGCACTTATTTTTAATAAAGGTGCAGGTGACAGTAGAGAAGTTGGAACTTGAATTCCACCCCTTCCTACAGCAACAAAAAGCTCCCAAAATGTTGGTTACATTGCTTTCCTTAATCACATCCCTTCCTTTTGGTGGATCTAGTTTAGTCAAAAAAGTACAGCTTACTTTGGTCCAACGGGGGAAGCCCCCTCACAGAGGCTCTGATGATGATATGATGATTGGAGCATGGTTTAAAAAAGTCACAAATTTCAACCAAACTAATATGATGGGATGGGGAAAGCACTGGTGTGGGTGTACTGGAAAATAAAGTAACATCGATTTATAAACTCTTACAAAATGTATTTCAGCATCTATTTATACTGAGCGCTTCATGGGTCTTCCCACAAAGTCAGATAACCTGGAACACTATAAAGTAAGAATTTTATATTTCCTTCATTCTGTGATTTGTATTTTGACTGTATTAGAGAATTTTGAAGGAGTCATTTAGGGTTGTATGCTTTAAACTCAGGACAATTAATCAAAGAGCCTGACTCTTTGTCACTTATAAAGCAGAATATTGCCAGAGACAATATTGCTTGACCATAATGGATGCTTAATATAATTGTTTGTTGAATTAAATGGAATTTACATATTGTTCCTTTTTTGTGGTACCCTCCACCTCTACTTCAGATGTAAATTGTCAAGGCATTGTTTATATCTACAATTAACATTCAGTCAACAAACATTTATTAATCACCTACTACTATTAATCCAGTGGGTAAGCACTGGACAGAAAAGGAAAAACACAGAGAGATAGAAAAGTCTCTACCTTCATGGAACTTACAATCTAGTAAGGGAAGAAGACAAGAACAGATAGTTATACCAGAGAATATTGCATAAAAAGTGCATTCAATAATTATAAGACAAAGTATTATATAAGGCTCAAAGAGGAAGACCTTTTGAAAGGAGAGAGATCATTAACAAAAAAAAAAAAATGGTGATCCAGGAAGCCTTTATGGCATTTGAGTTTGACTATAAATGATAAGCAGAAATTCAACAGGCAAAGGGGAAGAAATGACATTCTAGTCAATGAAGTGTGACTAGAGTGTGAGAAAAAGCACAGATATGGGAATTTTCAGGGGACAGACCATATGAGAATTAGTCTGGGTCACATGGACAGAGAAGGGACTGATATGAGATAAGACTGAGAAAATGGGGAGCTGACAGATTGTGGAGGGCCTTGAATATGGAACAAAAGAATTTGAATTTACTTATTGAACAATTAGAAGCCATTGAATATTTTTGAGTAGAGGTACAATTTAGCCAGATCTTTGGTTTCAATAGAAGTTACTGATTCCATTTTCATGGTATTTTTTTGACAACCATTAACTTTTTTCTCCCTCTCCTCTCCCCATTCCTCTGAACAACAATGAAAAGGAAAAATAAAACCTTCATAACAAATATGCATACTCAAGCAGCAAGTTCTTGAATCGCCTATGTCTAAAAATGAATGTCTTATTCTATACCTTGCTACTCTTGTAGTTTTACAAGCTAAGAATCTTTTAGATTTACATTATTTTAATTGAGGTAATTTAAGAGGTGATGAAAATGTGATACTTTAATTCCTAAACATTTTTCAGCCAATGTAATAAATAATGCCAATAGTAGTGCCTGGTCCTCTGGCTGCTAATTTAGGTGGTTTTCTATGGGCACAATATGTTAGAACTTGCAGCTACTGAGCTGATAATATTCTTTCTTTTTCAGAATTCAACAGTGATGGCAAGGGCAGAATATTTCAAAAATGTCGACTATCTTCTCATCCATGGAACAGCAGATGGTGAGGTTTTAAGAAAGGCTCTTACACATAAAAATACTGAGCCAGCAGCACTTTGTTTGAGCAACATTAAGCATCCTCCTATGCCTGTGCTCAGGGTCAGTACAGAGGTGTCAAGGACATTTCCATATAGAAATTCACTTACTCACTGCTGACGGTGTCATCTCTATGACTAGATAATTGTTGGTGTTCATTTCCAGTCAGTGTATTGTCACTCCGTGCTTTCTGATATTTACCAGGTTTTAATAGCACTTCAAATCTCTCTCTTGCAGATAATGTACACTTTCAGAACTCAGCACAGATTGCTAAAGCTCTGGTGAATGCACAAGTGGATTTCCAAGCAATGGTACATAATTTCTTATGATTTGTTCTCAGGACTGTGGGCCCCAAGCAAAAATCAGAACATGTGGTGAAATCTGATAGAAAAAGGACAGGATTTGGGGTTGGGAGACCAGGTTTTAGTCTCTACTTTGTTACTTGATTTTCAACAAATGATTTGAAGGACTTGAACAAGTCATTTCTGTCTGGGCCTCAGTTTCCTAATCTGTAAAAAGAAGAGCCCAGATAATATTATTTTGAAAGCCTGTTTCATCACTAACATGCTAAGCTTCTATTATTTTTTTATAGTATTTTTAGGTTTGGCTACTATCTCAGAGTGGCAATGACTCACACAAGGTCCTATAACGAGTTAGTTTAGAAATAGACTCCAAGTTCTTCTAACATCCAATACTGTACCCATTTAAACATTAACCTAACATTATTAATTCCTTCTCTCAGTAAGCATACAATCTTACTGGACAGCCAAATGCCATACTTACAAAAAGTTTAGAGAATACAAGACACCCTATTAACAAAGTGTGGTACAGATAGGAAGTGTGGTCTGAGCTGAGATCAAGGAACACTCAGGAAGAAGGCTTCATGGAGCACACCAGGCCAATGTTTCCACACCTTGAGAACTAATCAGCTCCTGGTTCACTTGGAACCACAGTATATCATCCATGTCATCACGTCTTTTCGTAGTTTTCATAGTGCTATTAGCTTGGTTACATAATTTGACCCTTACGATGACCATGTCAGTTAAGAAGGACAGGGATTATTATCACCATTTTACATATGAGAAAACTAAAGCTGAAATAGGTTAAGCAACCTATCCTGTGGTCTTCTGACTCCTACTTTCTTGTCTAGCCATGATTTAAATTTACCTATAGACACAAGCAAATCACCTTTTTTTGGACTCTGCTCTTTCTAGTTGTAAATTTAAGATAGAAATACAATGTAAGGAAAAATGGAATAACAATAGAAATCAGAGCAAGGATTGGGCACTTTGCATCGCCTTACAGAGCCTTATGTAAGAATTCTTTCACCTGAGGTAAAATACAATTGTTGCCCAGGGGGACATTGCAATACAGATGCAGCCATTCTGGGAAAGGGAAAGGGCCATCCTCCAGACAGCCCAGTTCAAATCCCCAAAGGGATTGGTTTGGAAAAAACAACCACACCAAAAAAGGAGTATTAGGACCCTCAGACTGGTAGCCTGGGGCCAAGTGAGAGAAGGTGTTGTGCCATGTGGCAGAGGTCCACAAAGTATCATAAAGTACAAGATGTGGAGCATGTTTTCAAACTACTGTGGGGAGGAAGCTTCCGTCACCTGGGAACCCTTCCCCAAGAGATTTCAGTATCCTATACAAAGCCTTAGTCACCCTAACCATTGCTGAGGGCTGATTATTACTTTGACTTTAGGCTGCATGAAGAAAATGGCCAGGAAATAGAGGGGGAGGAGTTCTTTTAGTTTCCTTTGCTTTACTTTCTCCATAGGCATAAATAATGCCCCTATTTTCCCTGTGGCAAAAAAGTGCCCACAAAAAAAGGATTCTCTATTTTGGAGATCCTCTCAATTTATTATTAACCAATGATAAAGACAGTCCTTTCTGAAATCTTTATTTGGCAGACAAGACACCAAAACTTACAGTCACCCAAGCCCTAAGTAGCAACTTTGGTTCCCAAGGCAAACAGTACAAAATGTTTCCACAGAAAGCAGCAAAAACACTGCCCTCAAATCAACTTTGTAATTCATGATGTGAAAAGAATAGGAGAAATAATCAAGACAAATTTAGTTGGGGGTGGGGGATTGTCAGAATGTTAGTTACCATAACGGCTTTTAGGTGCCGAAGGAGTGTGTGTATAACATTTTTGTACCGTTTAAGTTTTGGTATAGTGGGACAAAGCCAGTGACCTCAACCTTGTTTTGGCTTTGCAACATACGCACAGCACAGATTTATGAAAAACTTGTTCTCTTTATTCACTGGAAACATGGATATAATGTAATTTATCCACATTAAAGTTTAAAATTATCAAGTTCCCCCATGATGCAATTTCTTCAAGTATCATGAATTTCTAGGGTGATTGACATTTATATTACATTTACATTTCCTCCAACTAGGAAAAATCTAATATATTATAGATTCAAAGTAGCAAAATAGTTTTTGAAAGAATGTGAAAGTCATTTATTAAGGTTTGAAAGGGCTACTGAAAAATTTCCTAGCCTAAATGGCTTATTTATAAATGATGTGTTAATAGTTTCTATTGTTTTAGGAAAGCACTTTGAAAAACTAAAGAGCTACATAAATATGAGATATTATTTGTATTATTATTGTTCTGAAAGGACATAGTCAAAATGTTACCAAAATAGTCAAAATGCTTCTTTTTATCAAGAGAAGGAAAAAATTCAAAGCTCATTTTTTTTCTGGAATAAATGAGTTTCTTTCCTTTCTATTTCAGTGGTATTCGGACCAGAACCATGGCTTGTCAGGCCTGTCAACTAATCATCTTTATATTCATATGACCCACTTCCTAAAGCAATGTTTTGCTTTGTCAGACTAATGCAGGGGAGGGAGAGGGGAGAGAAAAATAAAATCCATGTCAGTCTCTTCAAAATCTTAATGTAAACTTCTTAACCCCTTTGCTTGTTTCTGTGAGAATGTTAAGAGTGTGCTCTTGTAGCCACTTCAATAAATTATATTCTAAAGGCTGGTTACCAATTAGGGGCTTGAGATGTTTAAATTGAATTGTGTTTACATATATCTTTTGATACTATGAGAGGATGAAGTTCCAAGTTTTGCTTTGGATTGATGCAGGATTTGGATAACCTGTTTCATTCACATGTTCTCTAGCAGAATAAATAAATGTTTGTTGAATTGAATTCAAGTTAAAATGCTATTCCTGTGTCGACTTTCATGAAATTTAAGTTCCAGGTTCTATGTCAGAAAGAAGTACTTGGCTGGAGAGAACAAATAAAATCAAGCTGCCTGTGAGAAAATAGAAAGACTGGAATAATTGACCTGAGTGTCTCATTAAAGTCCCAAACATCAGGAAAAGCACAATGGCCATGAAAGGGCTATTCAAGAAAAGTTTGTTGTTGTTTGTGTCTGGACCTTGTTTCTTGGTGTGGGGAATTCCGTGGTATGGTACCTCCTTCCAGTGATGCAGATTGCCAGTTTTCTGTAATTTATAACTTTGGTGAGTTACTAGAGCACTAAGAATAACTTGCCACATCATTCCACAGTTATTTGTCAGAGGCTGAACCTGTCTTCCTGACTCCTAGGCTAGCCCCTCTAGTCATCAAGAAGTGGGCCAAATTTAAGGATGAATTCAGCAAGGCATCCTGAAATTTGAATTATCTCAAGCAGCTGATATTTTCTGTTCAGGGAATGTAATTCCCACAAAAGCATTTCTCTTAGCACTATAGTAACAATAACAACCACAACAATAATAGTAACAATAATAGCCAGAATTTATATAGTGTTTTAAGGTTTTCAAAAGGCTTTTTAAATGTCTATGTGTGTGTGTGTATACATATGTGTGTATATATATGTGTGTGTATATATGTGTGTGTGTGTGTGTGTATACATATATATACATTTTATATATTTATATATATATATATATATATATATGATATTTGATCCACACCACAACAATGGGAAATAAGTTCTGTCATAATGTCCATTTCACTGATGAGGAAACTGAGGCAGAGGTCAAGTGACTTTCCCCTGTCACATAGCTAGTGTCTGACCAAGCTGCCTCTACAATATTGTTTATCTATGATATACATATATCTCTACCTGGATGTCCCCCAAATATTAGATATTTATAATATATTTGATGATACACATTTTATCAAAATTGCTAGGTAAGGATTAGATCTGAATTTTATACTTGGGCTGGTTTAAGAAACAATTCCTGGCTTGTAAGAGCAGCTCCTCCAGTTAATAGCTGTGTTTAGCATTACTGCTATGACAATCTAGTTCTCCATATCCAAGAAAAGAGTGATCAAAACCCAGGAGTAGAAAAAATTTCATTGGACTTTGTGATTATGCTGAGAGTTTAAGCTCTGTCGTCTGGAGTACATTTTAAAAGCGAATTTAATGACCATGATCCCTATTGCCAATAGCTGACACTATCAATTGGAAACACATGGGTTGTCTGATTTTCAAGGAACCAAAGGATTTACTCAAGACTAGGTAAAGTAATTTCCCAGAAACCACAAGGCCACCCTTGTGAGGACTTATCATTTACACTGTTGCCTTGGACACAGATTTGGCCTGGAGGTTTTACTGTAATCAGCCAATTTTTTTTTTCCTTTTAAGGCTCAGAAGGCAGAGACAATACTCATTCCCAGATGCAAGGGAAAGATCTATTTGTCTTCTCATGAAATGCTGTAGCCAGAATAGACCAAATGGCTGAAATTTAGTCTCTTCCACAAATCCCCACCCACACTCACATATATAGAGCAGCTTCTACCTATACATAAGAGGTTCTAATGAAGTTAAGGAAGTTGTGTAGGTCATTCCAAAGAGATAAACATGAATATTTTAATTTCCTTTTAATCCTGAATATGGCCCACATTTAGATAGGTTCAGAATGGAAAGTGTAATGACTCTGGAATCAGAGGACCCAGATTGAAATCCCACCCCTGATCCTCATTATCTGTGTAAGCTTGACTAAGTCACTAGTTGGTCCTCAGAGTGCTCATCTGTAAAATGGGGATGAGGGAGGAATAGTGTTGGACTAGATGGTCTCTGAGGCCCCTTCCAACTCTAGACTGATTATCTTATAAGGTTTACAAGGATGTTATAAAGGCAGAGCACATATGAGGGACAATGACAGGGGAGATACTGTTTCCCTCTCTATGAACTAGCCAATGTGGAATTCTTCTTTAAAGCATTATCACAAATCCATCCTTCCCTTGAACAGGAGCTAGAGTAGGGGTCAGAAATAGGATTAAATAACAGATTTTCTAGGGGTATTAACTAAGAATTATCTAAAATAGAGCCTTACAAGAAAAGTTGTGGTAATTTTCCTCTCATAGCTGAGGTTAAATTGCCCTGTAGAAACCATCACCTCTGATGCAGCCATATGCAGGCAGAATGGAACCAGAGCTTCCCTGGAAAATTCCAAGAATTCTAGGGACAAAGCAAACGTTTTGGTGCATCAGAGATGACAAATTCCTGGGGATGACCCTGATAAGCCAGTTCAGCATTCTCTACACTCAAAATGAAAAACAGCCAAACAACCCATTGAATTGAATCTATTTATTTTCTCTCCCTGAAAAATCAACTTATTTTCTCTCCATGAGAAAATTACAAGTTAGTACCTAGTAAAATATATAGCAGCCATAATGTTTTGATTGCTACAAATATGTAATAAATCTTCATTTGTTATATATTACTCTGTTTTCAGAACTGCTCCAGAATACCTAATGGTGAAAGAATAAGGCACAAGATGTACTAACAATGGGTTTTCAGATGTAAGAAAAACATACAGTACAAGAAAATAATGATTGTGTATTACACTAATATGCATAACTAAGATTCAGTAAATTGGCAACTAGTGTTGTAAGGGACCTTGGTGTAATTAGCCTTATTGGATTCTCCTTCTGGGTTGGAATCCACAGCTAAAGTGCAAACAAACTGGAACAATATCAAAGGAAAAAATGTGCCAAATGATAATAAGGGAGGGTTAAAAGGATCACACATTTTCTATTTTCAGGAAAGATAGATATCATGCAAGCTAAGTGATAAGAATAATTCTCCAACATTACATTTTCCTTCAGGTTTTTTTTTTTTGAGAGGACGGAGAGGAAGAAAGGGAAAGAGTTCAAATCTCCAATTAGTGCTTTCAGAAATATCATCCTTTGTAAAATATACAAATTTTATCCATTCATTGAATAAACATGTATTAAGCCTCTTCTATGGGAAACAGACTGGGACACAGAGATACATCAAAAAAAAAAAAAAGGGAGATCTGTCCTTGAGAAGCTTACAAACTAGAGAGAGAGAGGTAAGTCATGTCGCCGGATAACTGCAATACAAGGCAGTACAATGAAAGACATGAATATATTGAATGAGATAAGGAAAAAAATATCCTACCACCCTGAGTCCCACAGTGGTGGCATCTCTGAGTTATGGGGAAGGTTTCAGGTGTCAGCATTGCTAGAATCAGAATCTACACAGGGCCTTTGATCCAGTATTTTAGAATACTGAATGAGAAGGAAAAGACTGGCACAGATAGGCAGGAGCATAGGGAGGGAAGCCCCTCTTGGGGCTTTTTGAATAGGAAACTTTTCAAACATGAGAGCTCAGGTTAATTATGGCTATAAAAGGATTGCAAAGTGTAAACCCTATGATATGTAACATTTCTCCCTCCCCCTCCCACTCTTCTAGTCTGTTTCATTAAAGGAAATGTGTGAGTAACGAATCTGATTTTCCCAACATTTCAGCATTTTTCAGAGACTGACAGATCTTTATGCAAATGTTGTTGCCAAGCTGTTTGTAATGGTTAAATTATACTTTGACAGGAACTCTTTAAAATATATTAAACTCAGCTAAGGTTTTTTTGGAAATGTTGCCAATTAAGTGACTTTAATGAGCTTCTTGATGGTAATGTAATTAAAATTCAGATGTTCTAATTGTAAAAAAAAAATTACAGTTCTGGGAAAGTTAACAGTAAAATAAGCAAATGTAAAATGAATTAGGGCTAATTAAAATGGTGATTATGTGGCCTTCTGAGAGGATTCAACGAAGAACAATACTTTCAATTAGGTTGTAATTTTGCACATCGAAGAGAGGCTCTTTATTTTACCAAGTAGAAGAAGAGAATCTGTCCTCAGATATCTTGAGTATGCCCAATA
This sequence comes from Phascolarctos cinereus, assembly GCF_003287225.1. Classification (NCBI taxonomy): domain Eukaryota; kingdom Metazoa; phylum Chordata; class Mammalia; order Diprotodontia; family Phascolarctidae; genus Phascolarctos; species Phascolarctos cinereus. Next base: position 228,747,314 of record NW_027556098.1, read on the forward strand.
AAACTCTGGAAAAGTGCAGCCAAGTGAGTCACTTTCCAACGGGCTGTGAGAGGTAGGCTGCCAAACAGCCTTGAGCATGATGGGTAGTATGTTCCTGGACAAGGAGGAATGGACTAACATCTAATTTAGGAGGATAAAAGCGGTAGCATTTATCAGGGCATTCCTAGTTTAAAAGAAAAGAATTTGGTCTTCAGAAAAAAAGTCAGCAGTTTTAAAAATATATTTAGAGCATCTCCGTATAGGTTCATAACATCATATATTTAGATTCAGCAGGAAAGTTGGAAGTCATCTTAATCTATTTTACAGATGAAGAAATTAAGGTTTTCTAGAAGACTTGACCAAAGTTACAGAGGCAGTATATAACAGAGGTTAGGATTTTAATTCAGGTACCCTGACTCCAGGGGTATCTGGGTAGTATAGTAGAGTGTTAGGCCTAGGGTCAGGAAGACTTCCTGAGTTCAAATCTGGCCTCAGAGACTTACTCTGTGTGTGACCCTGGGCAAGTCACTTGACCTTGTTGGCCTCAATTTCCTTATTTGTAAATTGAACTGGAGAAGGAAATAGCTAACCACTCCAGTACCTTTGCCAAGAAAATCCCAGATAGAATAACTGGGAGTCAGACACTACCAAACAACAACAGCCCTGACTCCAGATCTAATACTTGTTTCCTTACGCTATTTTCCTCCTTTGGTTTCCTTTTCCACATATAATGAGGTGGTTGGACTAAATATAATACTGTATTTAGTCTGTTGCTAATAACACCTTCTGCCTTATTAATAATTAAAATTTACATGGCATTAAACCTTGAAAATCTTTATATGTTACTTCATGTGATCTTCACAACAACCTGTGTGGTTAGTGCTTTGGGACTCAGACCTACATCTTCTTGGTTTTCAGTCCAGCATTCTCTCCACTGGGCAGCGAGGTGGTACAGTGGTTAGAGCACTGGGCTTGGAATCAGGAAGACTCATCTTCAGGAGTTCTAAATTCAGCCTCAGACACTTAATAGCTGTGTGACCGTGGGCAAGTCATTTAATCCCGTTTGCCTCATTTTCCTCATCTGTAAAATGAGCTGGAGAAGGAAATGGCAAACCACTCTAGTATCTTTGCCAAGAAAACCCCAAATGGGGTTGTAGAGAATCAGACACAGCTGAACAACAATTATCTCTACATCCTGTAGCTATCTTATAAGTTACTCTCACTTTAAAAGATTTTCAAACTTAGCTAGACTTCCTGACAGAACTTGGAAACTACAATCATTTCGCCAAAGCCACAGTGGCCGTTTATTACCTTTTCTCATTTTTATACCTATATAGCCCATTAACAGGCAAAGTCAGTCACATCTTACCTTGTAATTAGTAAACATTCTGGGCTGGACATTTCTTAACACATTAGAAAATTATTTGAAGCAAATGTTTTGTTCAAATATTGAATAAGAAAAAATATCTACGTATTCCAGAATTTTATTAGCCTTCATGTAAATTAGAGATGTCAAACATGCGGCTTATGTGGCCCACAACACTCCTGAGTACAGCCTGAACCAGATTAAAATGTGATTGGAAAATATTTATCAAAATAAATTAAGAAAAAAACAATAAAGTGAAGATAATGGTAATATGTGGTTTTCTAACATACACCCATAGAGATTCTTATGTTTGGCTTAGTTGTCTCCGTTTCTGTGAATTTGACACCAACTAATGTAGACCACAGAATCACTGGATTTAGATCTGTAAAGGATTCTAGATATTATCTCTAGACCAAACTCCTCTGGTTTTGCAAAATGAAGAAAATGGAGCCCAAAAACAGCAGGTGACTTTTCCCACATCACAGAGGTAGTAAGTAGCCAACTTGTTATTTATGTCCAGGTCCTCTGACTTAATATCTAGTGCTCTTAGACATGGGTTCTTATGTCTAAAAGTGAATCATTATCTTTCCCCAAAACTCTACCTTCTTCCTAACTTTACTATTAGGCTTTAGATAATGTAGAGTCCATATTGCCTCTACACTGTAGAGAGCCATCATCCTCCCAGATACCTAGGTTTGCAACCTAGTGGTCATCCTTGACTGCTCACTCTCTTTTTACCACCATATTCGTTTGGTTGTCAAATCTTGTCATTTCTTCCTTCATCACATCTCTTTGTTTAAATCCCCTTCTCTCCCCTGAAACCAACACCACCCTGATCCAGTCCCTCAGCACCTCACAACAGACCTAATGCAATAGGCATCCTTTATGTCATTCCTCAAATACTTCCCTGTCTGCTTCATTGGCCATTTTAAGTCTCTTATGTCAATTAATATTTCTATTGTAAGAGACCAAATTCTTGCTCACTTAAAATAAATGATGATCTGCTCCTATTTGTTCCCATTGAGAAGTTATTGGCTTAGGACCTGTAGGTATCAAGTTTAGTGTCTCCTTTCCTTAAGTGTATTACCATGGTTGTCAGACTGTCAAAAGAATAGCAAATAATTCTTGAGGAAAATGCAACTTATCACAATTCAACAAGCAAATGCTAAAAATAGAAGTCTCTGTTCACATTAGGATTTATCATATTAAGATATAGAATACTAGAGGAGAGCAGAATGGTATAATGAATAAAGCCTAACCTAGAAGACCTGGATTCAAGATCTCCTTCAGACACATACCTGGCCATGCGACCATGAGCAATTCATTTAGCCTGTCAATGACCAAAGAAATCTTTTTAAGACTATGGGTTACAAATAAGCAATTGATTTGCATTAAAATGGAGGAGTTTCTGTACTGGGAATTGGCCATATCAATGAAATTTCACCTCCCATCCATTTCCCTTCCACTCCCCTCAAAAATTTAGATTGTCAGAGATGGAAGCAACCTTACTAATCTTTCTCATCTCTTCTGAAAACTATAATCTTGGGTCATGGTGGCCATTGCTGTGTTCTTCTCTTGGTCAAGAAGTGAGGTAGATGGATAGAGCACTGGCCCTGAAATCAGGAAGACCTGAGTTCAAATCCGGCCTCAGACCAAACACTTGACGCTTACTAGCTGTGTGACCCTGAGCAAGTCACCTAACCCCAATTGCCTTAAAAAAAAAAGTGAGGTAGAGACATAAAGACTTAAAGTTCTTCCATAGCCTTGAGTGTAAGGGAGCAGATAAAAGGCAAAGATCTGATCAGAAGTTTAACTAAGCACTGACCAAAGAAGATAGACAAATGAAATAAACATGATGAGCATAATTACAAGATATAGATAGATAGATAGATAGATAGATAGATAGATAGATAGATAGATAGATAAAAATACGCTTTACTGAATGCACTTAACTAACACTGTAATCCTGTTCCCTATATTCAGATAAGCCATCGCTATGATACTTCAAAATGCAAATTGGCTGGCAAAATATTTTGAGGGTTCAGAAAAGTTCAACTGAGTGTTTTAACTTTTATGTATAAATAGTAAGTTCTTTTCATGGTAGGGCCTCAGTAATACAATGGTAACAAAGATTCTAGTGCCTCAAGGATCAATAATTTCATCAATTCAGGAAGCTCTTCTCTCCAGGTGAATTTGGGTTAGATATAAGGAAAAAACTTTCTAACAATTAAGCCATCCCAAAGTTCAATGGGCTGCCTCAGAGATACACTTCAGTGACAGTCTTCAAAGAGAAGCCGGATGACCCCTTGTGGGGCTTACTATAGAGAACATTATCGGGGAGCATGAATGGAATTAGATAGCCACCTCTATCTGTGAAATTATATGATACCATGATTCAACATTTTCAAAGCACAAATGGTATACATAATATCATGCAAATTGGTATTTTTAAAAATTAAATTTTTATTTTATTTTCAGATGAAAATCTCTTTTCTCTTTCTCCCACTTTCCACTGCCATTAAGAAAACATGAAAAACAAAATCCGTTACAAGCATTTAGATGCAAGCAAAACAAATTCTTGCATTACCCACATTCAAAAAATTGTCTCAATTTGCTCTCTGAGTCCATCACTTCTATGTTAAGAGGTGGGCAGCATGCTTCATCATGAAACCTCTGGAATTGTAGTTGGTCACTGTGTTGATCAGAGTGCACAAGTCTCAAAATTGTACAAATGGGTATTTTAAAATAACACTGTTTGGATGCTATTTCAATATTTCAGTCTTTATTCACTCAGACAGCCAGAACTTGAAAGTATTGTTTGTTTTTGCTTTTTGTTGTTGGCCACTGGACACAGACTGACTTAGGAATGTTGACAAGCACCCAGTTGCTGTTTTTTTTAATTGTGTGGTCTAGATCATATTTTAATTTCAATAGTACTAGCAATGTAGTCAACTTTCTTTTTAAATTTTATTTACTATTTTATTTTTCCCCAATTAAATATAAAAACAATTTTTAACATTTTTAAAATTTTGCATTCCAAATTCCAGTCAACTTTCTTATAGAAGCTCTTACTGATGCTCAGAATGTTGCCTTACTATGATGGTATTGTTAATATCTCTTGGCTTGGTCTTTGCCTATCAAAACCTAGCTGGAACCTTGAACCCTAAGTTCTCTCTTCCAGGAGCTGGAAGAAAAAAACTTCCCAGGAATCATAGAACTAGGTTCTTGTTCTATCCCTGAGATATCAAGAGCTATCTCTTGCCATGTTTGTGAGAGTAGTGTTGATTGGCTTGCCTCATTTGATACCATACCTTCAATATATCCCCTGAAGATACTGGGGTGGAGTAATAGCAAAATATCAGCCCTGTAAGGATGCCAGGGAATCATCCTATTTTTCTTGGTATTAATTATTCACATATGTTAGTTTTAATGCATTTTAAAGATCTTGTGTTGTAAAGATGGGTCAGGATGCCTACAGATAGTATCCTGAAGTTAAGAAGATATATTGGATCAGATATTCTTAATTTTCTTTTGTATCACAGACAGTCTGGTGAAGCCTATGGACTTCTAAAATTTTTTTTAGAAATTCATAAAATAAAATATGTAGGATTTCAAAGAAAACCAACTATATTGAAATAAAGATGAATTTTTTTCCTATGCCAGTTTATGGATCTCCTCTAATCATTCTGTGGTCCCCAGGTTACAAACTATATATAGACTAGATGATGAATAATGTTCACACGGAGTAACCCAGTGGACATAAACAGCCGTGAGCTTAACAGGAAATTCAGTCCTCTCTAACCCTCAGGAAAAGGAACTTGGAGAATGGTTTTGAGAAAGGCTTTGATATTGTAAAAGAAAGAATATTCATTCCTTTCCCAAGAGTAAGTGAAAACATGCAACATGTGGGAACAATAAAAAGGCAGACAACATGTGGATGAAAGATGGGATGAGACAATGACCTTCAATATAACCACATGAATGTCAGGACACAGAGTGTGAGCATCACATAGAAAAAGAGACAAGAAGCCTGAGTTTTTCTAAAAGTTAATTCTAATCCCAACATATATAGTCACTTTGTGAAATAAAAGCAAGCTCACAGCTTGACATTTGACACTACTTACTAATCATACTTTCCTCAATATTGTTCATCTCCTGGTTTCTATGACAGCTCATAGTTAGGCACAAAGTAAGGGAAAGCTAACTAAGGGTTAGAGCTAGCCTAAAGGGAAATGAGCTATATGGGGAAGTTGGAGATTTTCCATCACAGAAGATCTATCAAATGTTCATTTGTCAGGGATGTTGTAGAAGAGATTTCTGTTCAAGTATGAGTTGCAAAAGATAAATGAGCTAAAAAAGATAACTCTGAGATTCTATAATCCTCTTCTATCCTTATTTTCTCCTTCTTTCTCTGACTACTCTTCTCTTTCACATTCCTTGGGTCCTCTTTCTCCTCCTTAAGGGTAGACATTCCTCAAGGTTCTGTCTGTAAATCTCTTTGGTTCTCTCTCCATACTTCCTTCTTTGTGATGTAACCCATTCTCAAGGCTTTACTCAGTACAAAAGTCCATATTTCTACTCCTAACCTGTCACTTGAGTTCTAGTCCTGAATTTCTAAATGCTGTTTGGAGTTTCCCACCATTTCCTACCAACACCTCAAAGTCAAAGTCAATCCCAAAACTATACTCTATACTCTACCTTCTTGCCAAAACTTGTACCTCCTCCTCCTAAGTTCCTTTTATTTTTTTGAAGGTGCCACAATTCTTCTAGTTGCTTAGGTGAAAAATCTGTTATTCCTAACTCTTGACTTCTCTCTCTCTCTCTCTCTCTCTCTCTCTCTCTCTCTCTCTCTCTCTCTCTCTCTCTCCCACAGCCAATCTGCTAAGTTCTATTATTGCTACCTCTAGAGTTTTTTTGAAACATATTTTTCCTCATCCCCATCCCTTCTCATCACTTCTTGCCTTGACTTTTGCAATAAGCTTCCCAACTGGTTTCCCTACCCACTTCACCTCCACTCTCTACTTTAACTAATTCATCCTTTATGCTTTTGCCAAAGTAATCTTTCCTAAGTATACATAGATCTGTTGACACAAGTGTGATCAAAAACATTAAGTTGTCCTCCCCCATTATCTACTATAAATACAAAAAACCCTTATCATGGCATTTGAAAGCCTTGAACAGTCTGATTCCTCTACTCTCTTTAAATTTTATTTCATACGACCCTCTTTCATTCAACCTTTGCTTATAGCATCACAGAACCTTGGAGTTGGCTTTTTTTTTTTTTGGCAATCAGTGTTATGACTTGCCCAGCGTCACACATCTAGTAAGTGTCAAGTGTCTGGTCTGAGGCCGAATTTGAACTCAGGTCTTCTTGACTTCAGGGCCATAGTTCTATCCACTGAACCACCCTGAACCTTGGAGTTGGAAGCAACCTCACAGGTGATCCAGTACCATCCAATCCTAAACAAGGCTCCTCACCCTCTACAAAATGTTCAACAAATGGCTAGCTAGTCTGAGCCCAAGGACCTGAAGTAAGGAGGGAACCCACTCTTTCCTGAGGGAACCCATTTTTAAATAGCTCTAGTCATTATGAAGATTTCAATCCTAAATTTATCATCACAATTTTTCATCCACCCCCATTTTATTCAACTGAGTCTCAGACATCATGATCTACAGGTTCTACATCATGCCGGTGACCAGCCCCTGGATAATCTCCACCTTAGCAATTGTCAACCTTATTTTCCTAAAATACAGCACTCAGACTGAACACAATATTCCAGACTTGATCTGACCAAGGCAGAATACAGCAAGGACACTCATCTACTTAGTCTGGGACACCGCGCTTTTCTTAGCATGCAGACAACTTATACGCAGATCTAGTGAGTTCCAGGGTGATTCAATTATTCGCTTTTCCCAACTCCCTCCTTTTCTGTCCTACTCAGATCCATAACTAGGAATTCAGTAAATGAAGGTCAGATGGTATTATAGAGTCCAAGTTATAATCATTCCCATGAATAGTTGCTATAGAATGGTAATGGAACCTCATGGGAGTTAAGGAGTTTGAGGCCTTAGGACGTTCAAAGCGGGTTGGGTTTAGGGATGGAAAAGGAGACCATTACCCAGATTCCAAACTTATTGTGGTAGAAGGAAAGTGACCCAGAGTTATCCATGGATGACAGACAAGGATCCGGACAAGCTGGAGGGAACTTTAAAGAACCACAGATGGTTACTGAACGACGGTACTGGGAGAATCTAAAAGTAGTGGCAGGAAGGTAAAAGTATGTCAGTTCTTCTTCTCAGTCCTGTATATCAGAGAATATTAGAGAAGAAGCAGCCAGCTTTAGAGAGGCTGCCTAGGTAGTGTCTTTAGGAAAAAGATAGGTTTCAGTGAATACCAGAAGATAGAAGAGAAATAAATTAAAGAGATCTAGGATGAAGGGGAGTTAATGAATAATAAAGGAAGGTTTCAAAGAATACAATTAAAAGGGAAGGCAGAAGAAGTTAAGGACTGGGGGAGCCCGGAGTAAGTTTACTATGTAGAGACAAGGAGGGCAAAAGTTGGCTTTGGTACTGAATGCCCCTACTCCAGTGCTCATGAACACAACTGCCAATGATCTCGCACTGATTTCCTATGTCCTGTGTAGCATCCCGGAGGAAGCCGACTTGGGTCAGATGAAGGGGAAGTCATATGGAATAACCACAGAACAGTAGAAAAAACACACTTGGGGGGGATGGAGCCAAGATGGCAGAGTGAAAGCAGTGACTTGCTTGAGCTCTCCCCCAAACCCCTCCAAATACCTATAAAAAAATGGCTCTAAACAAATTCTAAAGCAACAGAACCCACAAAAAGATAGAGGGAAACAAATTTCCAGCCCAAGACAACCCGGATGATTGATCAGAAAGCTATATCGCACTGGGCTGCAGGAAACTTGGAGCAGGCCTCAGAGGACTGAATCACAGGCAGCTGTGGCAGTTTCTAGACTTCTCAACCCATGAATGCCAAAGATAACTTAGAAGGTCAGTGGGAAAAGTCTGTTTCTACGGTGCTGAGAGAGGAAAGCAGGGATGGCAGCTCCAGTTTCCCCAGGGGGCAGCTGCCTCTTGAGCTTCTGGCCCACAGACTGAGCTGGAATCAAGTGGCTGATCAGAGAGGAATTGCAAGGATTTCTTTTCCAGGGCTGAGGCAGGATTCTCTTGTTTTGCCTGTGCTTGGATCTGGGTCACAGTTCTGGGCAGAAGTCCTGGGGTGATGAGGAATGCTGGCATTGTAGTGGCTGTCAAGAGGAAACCCTCTTCACAGTTCTGGTACAGAAAGGAGTACATGTGGACACTAAAAGACCAGAGTACAGGCCAGGAAAGGAGTAGACACTTGCCCCTTGTCATACCACCCTGGAAGAACTGAAAATTTACAGGTCCCTACAAGCATCTCTGAAAACAGCTGTACAAACCCCCGAAGCTTGGGACAGTACATTCTCCACATTGGAAGCAGATTCCTACCTTAACAAAGAGTTTAAAACTCAAGTAATTGGCCGGGATTATGAGCAAGCAGCGCAAAAAGAGTCAGAACATATTATCTTACTTTGGTGACAAAGAAGATCAAAATATACAACCAGAAGAAGACAACGAAGTCAAAGCTCCTACATCCAAAGCCTCCAAGAAAAATATGAATCAGTCCCAGGCCTTGGAAGGGCTCAAAAGGGATTTTGAGTAGCAAGTAAGGGAAGTAGAGGAAAAACTGGGAAGAGAAATGAGAGTGATATAAGAAAATCATGAAAAACAAGTCAACAGTTTGCTAAAGGAGATCCAAAAAAATACTGAAGAAAATAACACCTTTAAAAATAGCCTAATCCAAACGGCAAAAGAGGTTCAAAAAGCCAATGAGGAGAAGAATGCCCTAAAAAGAAAAATTGGCCAAATGGAAAAGGAAGTCCAAAAGATTACTGAAGAAAATACTTCCTTAAAAATCAGAATAGAGCAATTGGAAGCTAGTGACTTTATGAGAAATCAAGATATTGCAAAAACAAAACCAAATGAATGAAAAAATAGAAGAGAATGTGAAACATCTCGTTGGAAAAACAACTGACCTGGAAAATAGATGCAGGAAAGAGAACTTAAAAATTACTGGACTATCTGAAAGCCATAATCAAAAAAACTTCCTAGACATTATCTTTCAAGAAATTATCAAGGAAAACTGCCCTGATATTTTAGAACCAGAGGGCAAAATAGAAATTGAAACAATCCACCAATCTCTTCCTGAAAGAGATCCCCAAAGGAAAACTCCTAGGAATATTGGAGCCAAATTCCAGAGTTCCCAGGTCAAGGAGAAAATATTACAAGCTGCCAGAAAGAAACAATTCGAGTACTGTGGAAACGCAATCAGGATAACACAAGATTTAGCAGCTTCTACATTAAAGGACTGTAGGCCATGAATATAATTATTCCGGAGGGCAAAGGAGATAGGATTACAACCAAGAATCACCTACCCAGCAAAACTGAATATAATCCTTCAGGGGGAAAAATCGTTATTCAGTGAAATAGAGGACTTTCAAGCATTCTTGAAGAAAAGAACAGAGCTGAATAGAAGATTTGACTTTCAAATACAGGACTCAAGTGGAACATGAAGAGGTAAACAGGAAAGAGAAATCATAAGAGACTTATTAAGGTTGAACTGTTTACATTCCTGCATGGAAAGATGATATTTATAGCTCATGAAACCTTTGTCAGTATTAGGGTAGTTGGAGGGAAAAAATTATGTGTATGTATGTATATATAGCTAGATAGATAGATAGATAAATAGATATAGATATACACAGATAGATAGATAGATGGCACAGGGTGAGTTGAATAAAATTAAGGGATGAGAGGATTATACTAGGAGAAGAAGAAAGGGAGAGGTAGAATGGGGTAAATTATCTCACAAAAAAAAAAGAAAAAAAAGAAAAGGCTCTTACAGTGGAGGGGAAATGGGGGAAGGTGAGAGGGAATGAGTGAACCTTATTCTCATAGGATTTGGCTTATGCAGGGAATAGCATACACATTCAATTGGGTATGGAAATCTGTCTTGCCCTGCAGGAAAGTGGAGGGACAGGGGGACAGGACAGGGGGGATGATGGAGAGGAGGGCAGATTGGGGGGGATATTTCTGGGGAGGGATGGGGTCAAGGGAAAGAGTGGAGTGAATGGGAGGGCTGGATAGGATTAAGGGAGGTAGAGTTAGTTTTTCACAACATGTCTGATGTAGAGGTGTTTTGCCTGACTGCACATGTACGGCCTGTGTTGAATTGCTTGCCTTTTCGGTGGGGGGGGGGGGGAAGGAGGAGGAGACAGAATTTGAAACCTGGAGTTTTGGAAGCATATGTTTAAAAAAAATGTTTTCACATGCAAGTGGGAAATAAGAAATACATGAAGTGGGGTACAGAAGTCTATCCTGCCCTGCAGGAGGGTAGAAGGGGAAGGGGATGGGGGGGAGATAGAGGAGAGGGCAGACTGGGAGAGGGGATATTCAGAATGCATGCCATCTTGGGGCAGAGGGAGGGGTGAGATGGGGTGAAAATTTGGAACTCAAAATCTTGTGGAAGTAAATGTTGAAAACTAAAAAGAAATAAATTTATATTAACAAAAAAAAAAGAAAAGAAAAGAAAACACTTTGGGGATGGGAAAAGCTCATCCCTCCCCACCAGATGCCAATACCTAAAGCAAAGCTCTATTTGTCCCATGGTAGCTCCATATTTGCTGCCTGCTCTATGTATTTTGCATATGCTATATGGTGCAATGGATAGAGTGCTGGGCCAGGAGTCAGGATGACCTGAATTCAAATCTGGCCTCAGACACTTGCTAGATCAGTGTGACCCTGGGCAATTCATTTAACTCTGCCTCTGTTTCCTCATCTTATAAAATGAGTTTGAGAAGGAAATTGCAAATCTCTCCAGTATTTGCCAAGAAAACCCCAGAAGGGGTCACAAAGAGTTGGACATGAAACAACTCAACAACAACAAATCCGCCTTTCTTGGGATGGCTTTCTCTCTATCTTGACTTTGAAATCATCCTTTTCCTGTTTAGGCGTCATATCGTGAAGTCTTTCCTGATCCTTCAGAAAAAAAGAGATGATCATGTGGTTTTAGTTGTTTGGGATTCTAATCTGATTAATTTTCTTGTTTGTTTTTACTAATGTTGAACTATCCTTGCACCCCTGGTATAAATGTCACTTGATCATAATGAATGATTTCTTGAATAAATCACTATAATCTGTTTGATGTGATTTTATTTAAAATTTTTGAGCCAATGTTTATTAATAATATTGGCCTACAGTTTTATTTTTGTGTTTTATTTTTCCCTGGTTTAGGTATTAGGACTATATTTGTCTCATAAAAGTATTCTGGCAGTATTCTCTCTCAAGTTTTGAGAATAATTTGTGAAGTATGAGTACCAACTGTTCTTTAAAAAGTTTGATGGAATTCTCCGGTGAATTGATCAGGTCCAAGAGATTTTTTTTTCCTTGGGTAGTTTCTTTACAGCTAGATCTATTTCTTTTTCTGAAACTGTTTCATAAAGATCTCTATCTGGTCCTTTGATAGTTTGGGTATTTTCTATTTTTGAAACTATTCTTCATTTTCTTTTGTGTTCTCAGTTCTGTTAGCATATTGTTGTGCACATATTCTGATTATTCTTTTTATTTTTTCTGGTTTTGCTGTGATTTCACTTTGCTCTTTTGCTATTTTATTGATTTGTTTTTCTGCTCTCTTCTTTATAATTTGATTATCTTCCAAGGGTCTATCAACTTTATTAGTTTTTTTCAAAGAACCAGCTTTTAGGGTTTTTTTTTAAAATAAATTCTATGGGGTCTTTTGTTTCTAATTTCCCTGTTTTCTCTCTAATTTTTAATATCTTCTCTTTTGTGCTTATTTTAGATATGTTTATTTGATTTTCTAATGTTTTAAATGCATATTCAGTTCATTAGTCTTCTCTTTTCTATTTATTAAATATATGTTTATAGGAATATTATTTCCCATGGAGGACTGCTTTAGCTGCATCCCAGAAATTTTGGTATGCTGTTTCATCATTATAATGTGTTTGTTTTGCCTGATACATTGATGACAACACCTGCTTTTTTAAATTCACTTGATGCATAGTAAATTTTTTCTCCATTTTCTTAGTTTTATTTTGTGAATGCATTATTATTTAAATGTGTTTCTTGCAAGCAGAGTTTTGTTTTCTGGTCCAAACTGTTACTCTTTTTTTTTCATTTTATTGGATCGTTTAATCCATTTACATTTAAAATTATAAGAGTTAGGTTTATATTTTCTTCCATCTATATCTAAAATTGTTTTATTTTTCAGGTTATGAATTTTTCCCCTCTTCTACTATAAACATAGTATTATCTTCCTCTGGTTACCTTAATCTTTTTTTTTTTAAAGGAGGCACTATTCCTACCAGCTCTTCTCCCATTTTCTTGATCCCCTCTTCTTACTTTCTACCCCTTTCACTTTAGTGTTTTGTTTATTAGTTCCTCTCTGTTGCATTTATGTGATTATTTATTTCTCCCCCACCCCTCTATTTTCCTCTCCTCCTCTTCAGCTAGTCTTATTTATTAGTTTTTTTATTTCATTTTTTGTATTTCTTTCCAAAAAGGATTTCTTTCACTGTATTCATTATTGATCTCCTCTTTCTGTTTACTCTAGACCCTCATTCTCTGATTCATGACCCCCCTAATCAACTGATCTCTTTCTTTTCTCTATATTTTTCATGCAATCAAAGTTATCAAGATATCCATTCCAACCTTTGCTCTCTAGCCACTTTCTGCCACTGCCTTGTAAGGCTGTAAGGGAAACTGAGGATCATCCTCAGGCCCCTGTGTAACCATCTCATGACCTAACGGTATAACTGCCTCATGACCTGACATAAAGATAGATGGGAGTTACCATGCATGGCAGGTGACTATGGAAATGGAACATTAAATAACCAACAAGCTTTTACCTGGGAAAGCAATTCATCTCAAGGAACATTTTTCTTGAGAAAAGTGTATAACTGTTTAAGGAATTGATCACTCCTTGGAGACTTACACAACAAACAGGTATTTTGGGGCTCTGATCAAGCCCCAGCTTTTGTTAAAGATGTTTGCGTGCCTGGACCTGAGCTCACCAAGGATACATGCACAAAACAAAACATTAAGATTGTCTTTTCCTGGTTTGCATAGATATAAAAGGGGTCACTTGGAAAGGAGTTTTGGGAGACTTTGATGTCAGAGATAAGGACGCCGAATCTCTGTTGTGTTCAGAAGCGGACCGCTCCATTGGCCTGCCTGACCAGACCTCTTGGCCGTCCTCCAGTCTCCCCGGGCTATTAGGTATTTGAGCTCTCCTGGTCAGTGAGTGTGTATCCTTTCTTTTCTTATTCCCCCTTTCCTTTACTTTGATTATTACTTATTATATTGAATGTTTTCTTATCTTTATGTGTGTGTTTTGCCTTAATCTTTATTAATCATTGTAAAATAAATGTGATTATTTGTTACGTTTATACTGAGTACGTTTCATCATATCTTGAGATCCAAACCTAAAACGAATCTGCGCAGTAAGTAATCCTTTCGATTACAAAGGCTTACCCTATAGATTCCCCTTTTCCATTGTGCCTCACTCTCAGAACAGTGCTTGTTATTGCAGGTGTCACAGAGTGCACTGCCCGTAGTAGGGTACTTCCCCACTATCCCCACTGATCTATAACCTCTCTTGTTGACCTTTCCCCCCCCCAACACATTTCCCTATGTCCATGTTCTCTCACTCTTGCAGGTATTAGTTGCCCCCAGGAGTTCCAGTTGCTCATTTCCCAAGACAGACTTTTCAGTCACTAGATCCCTCAGGCCTCATCCAGTGCAAGGTTCTCATCTCGCTTTACCTGTAGGATCATTCATCAGTGAAACTCCTTCCCACCTCCAAAGTAAGGCTTTCTTCCTTTCTCCCCCTTTTTAATTCCTCTCCCCCTCCTCCTCACCTACTCCCCTGTAGGCTCTTCTTATTCTGAGATCACAGAGGTCACCTTCCCCTTATTACTATCTTTTGATTTGAATCCAGCACATGTCTCACTCCTCCCTATTTCCTGTTCCACTATCCCTTGATGGACCCTCCCATGTTGTAATGTAGTCCCAGAAAAGAAGCATTCACCTATAGGCAGGGTATAACTAGATTCTGTCCATAATGCCCCCTGTCCTCTTCATTGTCACCTCTACCAGATTTCCGCATTCACTTCTATTTGTGGGCATTTAGAAAGAAATATCTTACTGGTATTTCTCTTTATCATTCTGTTGTTGTTGCTGTCTGCATTTATTCACCCTTCCTGTATTTCTGTTGTTTAGAATGTTTGAGAAGCAAATAATCTCCTTAGTTCTTGTTTTCTTTCTAAAAAATGTTTCAAATTTTTTGTTATTGAACAATTCTCTTTTGTTATGTATGGTTAAGCTCAGATTTGCCGGAAAGGTCACCCTGGGCAGCGAGGTGAACTCCAGCGTTCTTTGGAACACATTATCCCATTCTCTCCACCTTTTTCTCCTGGGTTGTGGAATAGTCTTGCATTATTCCCATGTCCTTTCCTTTGTATTTGAAGGTCTTTTTTTTGATGACTTGCAGAATTTGTTGGTTTTGTTTTAATTGAATTGTTCAATTTAACCAATATGTATCTTGGAATTTGTAGCTTTTTCTTCCTTTAGAGGCGATCCGTGAATTATTTCAATTGGAATTTTTCCTGGGCAATTCTCTTCTATTATTTCCTGCATTATGGTGTTAAAGTGTTTTGCCTTGTCATATTCTTTTGGGAGACCTATGATTCTTAGGTTGTCTTTACACATCTTGTCTTTTAGAGCTATACATTTTGCTTACACAGTGAGCATATTTTCTTTTAATGTTCTTGTTTTTTGTTTCTCTTTTTCTAAGTTGTCTTTTGCTTTTGTGTATTTGCATTCTCAATCTATTTTTTTGTCTTTTATTTCTTTGGTGAAGCTCGTCATTGTACATTCAAGTTTTTCTATTCCATTCATTATTTTGTACTGTGCAAGACATACATTCTGTTCTCATAATTCTCATTTCTCTTTTAAACCACTCATAACAGGGTGTTGTAGTCCCACATTCTTCTCAAATTCAGCAAGATTCTCTTCTCATCAGGTTTTGGATCATTCTCCTCCATTTTGCAGAATTTATTCATAGATGTCTGAACTCATTTACTAGATCTAGAGACCATATTTTCTTCTGTTACTGTTTTTCCTGTTGATTTATCGATTTATGTTCAAGATCTTTGAGATTTTTTCTTCTGGGAATCTTTGGTGCTTTCAGTTGTTCCCCCACCCCTTTCTTATTTTTCTAATTGTTCACTTTTGACTCCCTCCCCTCTGAATGTGTTTCCTTTCGAACTGGATCTCAGAGCATCTCAGTCTCCTCCCACACTGGGCAATTCATGGTTCACCAGCCTAGATCTGTGCCCCAACTGACTCTGGGTGGTCAGAACTGATCCTTGCTAAATGCTGTGTTCTTCCCTCAGGCTTGATGGAGTGCTGCATAGCTCCCCACATGGACTGTGTCCTGTGTTGTATCCTATCCCACTCTCTCTTTTTCCTTAGTTCTCTGGTTCAATACCAGAAGTTCAGATCTTGTTTGCATCAACAGTTCAGAGCCTGCTTTTCCTGACACTGGCAGAAGCTGCTTTTCCCACATCAGTGCTGGGGCTTCTAGATTTCAACCCCACTCCCCCACCCCACCTACCCACACACACAGGCTTTTGCTCTTGAGGTATGTAGCCAAGCTGGCAGTTGAAACTTGAGGAAACTTCTACAGCCTAGAGCCAGGGCTCTATGGCACTAGAAAGAAAGAGGGTAGACTGGAGTACAGGCATTGTTTTGATGTAAATCTGTCACATTTTTAAGTCTATTAGTGCAGCCTTCATGTTGGTAGTGCAGGAGGTGAGAGAGGGATGCTGAACGAGCTCATGGTCAGAAAATATCAGTTACTGGGTTTTGTTTTGTTTTTTCAACCTTCTTTTGAATTCTAGGTATCCTAGACCATGGAAACAACTGAAATGGCTTTATATTTGGAGCATAATTTCTGTTTTGATGATGTATGAGAGTTTATGGACGTTAAAGAAAATGTCTAGTCTTTCATCTTGCTGCTCATGTGACCCAGAAGTCTTCCTGGTGTGCATATATAGATATAGACATAGACATAGATATAGATATAGATAGATAGATATATAGATATAGACATAGATATAGATAGATAGATAGATAGATAGATAGATAGATAGATAGATAGATAGATATAGATATAGATAGATAAATAGATATAGATAGATAGATATAACATGTGTGTGTATGTGTGTGTATCCAATTTGGTTCAACAAATCTTTATGAAGAACCAACTGAGAGCGACTTACTGTGATTGGTGTTTGGGAAAGGGGTTGATGGTATAAAGATTATCACTTTCAAGGAGTTTACAATCTCCTAGGAAGCCCGAGACTGGTTCAGAAATAACAATAACAGGAACAACTAGGTGGCACAGTGCATAGAGCTCTGGCCTTGGAGACAGGAGGACCTGAGTTCAAATCCAGTCTTAGACCAGACACTTGACATTTACTAGCTGTGTGACCCTAGGCAAGTCACTTAACCCCAACTGCCTCACTAAAAAAAAAAATAATAATAATAACAATAACAATAACTCAAATACCAATGCAGAATGAGATAAGCGCCATTGGAAAGGCTCTATAGCATTTCAAGAGGACCAGAGATTATGTAGGAAATTATCAGCATTTAGTGTAACTCTGACTCCAATTCACATACACAAAAAATTCACTACAGTGATAGATAGACAAAAGTATACAGTGGGTAGATTCTAAATTCATTCTCTGTTCTTATTAGCAACACTAAGACAACTCAGTGGTAACACTGACTGAATGAGAGACTAAGCTTTCCCAAAATTAAAGTGCTGAGCCTGAGTTAGTAATTATGTGTGATGACTTTTAATTGCTTTGTTTTTGCAAATCACAATATGCGTGGTTTTACTTTGTTCATGAGATATGTTCCTAAAAGGCATTTTTAAAGTATAGCAAATTATAATTTCCTATTGGTTTCCATGGTAATTTTAGAGCAGGAAATATTGGGTCCCAACAGATTTCAATATTGTGATGGACCTGTGATCCCCTCAATTTGAGTGCCCTCCTCAACAATGCAGATCATGGCTCCTTCATTCTGTGGTATCCATGTTCACAACTTTGTGTAAATTCTTTGTAGAGAATTCTACCAACACCCTGAAGTCCTTCCTCTGCAGTGATGAAGGTTATCAACTCATTATAATTTGTAGTATTAGAAAGGTGCCTGAGCACTGAGGGGTTAAACAGCTTTCCCATGTATTATATATCTGACATATGGAAGGAGCAGATCTTGAACATAAGGTTTTTTTTTTAACTCTAAGATCAGTTCTCTATCTACTCCACAATGCTAACCTTCAAAAAGTGGACATTATTTCTGCATTTGTTTGGGAGGATGGGGTAAAGAAAGTAAAGATTTATCACATTTTTATTAATGGTGCTTTCCCACATGAATACAGCAAAAGGTATCTTCTATAAAAAATAATGTACAGTATATGCTTTTGACATATATGCAATCTTTTTTATTTGTCCAAATTTCAGGAATCCAGAAACTATATTCTTCTGTGCCTGTAAAAAATATGTGCTTAGTTATATAATTATAATGACTGAGAGAAATGATGAATCCTTAGAAGAGATCAGAAAATTCATCTCTCTTGCTCTTCTTTGTAAAGGTAGGGGATTATAGATAAGGAACATTGTATAAATTATCAGATTCAATTGCTAGATTAGTTGATTTTGTTCCACTGATCTTTTTCTTTATTTTTTAATTATTTGTTACAAGGAATGAGGTAATGGATTGGGGGAAGGAGAGGGATATATTCAGAATATTCAGATATATTCAGAAATAAAGTTGATATAAAAACAAAAGGTCTCAATAAATCTTTTAATAAAAAAATGTGTTTAAATTTGTTTATTCTTTATGATGTCCAATTTCCAAGTGAAAAATTAAATATGCAGTCAAGCATCGAGATGCTTGGTATCATTGTAGACCTGGGTGAATGATTAAGATTTTTGCTTCTTATCTAGATTTTTGGCTTTGTGTAGACCTAGCCTTTATGGGCCTTTACATAACTGTATACATTAACATCTTTTTCCTTAAAATCTAAGTTTTAATAGCAAAAAGACCTATACTTTTGTCTAGTATAGCACTAGATGTAATTAGGGTACTTTGCAATCAAATCAAAAAGCATTTCTACAGAGATGATGGTAGTATAAAAAAAAGTACTAACTTACAGTTAACAAAAGCCTCTATTTAAATCTCATCTTAGGTACACACTGGTGTCATTGATTTGGAGGTGGAAGGGGCATCCTTTTATATGCAATTGTTTATATGCATTGTTTAAAGAGGTTAATATGGATGCAAAAAATTGATTAAGAACTTCTTATCTATAATTTCACCAAGCAGAACAAACTCCTTAATTCTTTATATACAATGGGGAAACTGAGGGCCCAGGAAAGTTGAGTGACTTATCTAAGGTCACACAGGGCAGAGCCAGAATTTGAACTCAGATCCTCTGACTCCAAATCCATCACTCCTACTATACCTTGCCATCTGCTTTCCATTACTTAAATGACCTTGAATAAGTGACTTAGCTTCTTAGATTCTCAGTCTCCTCATTAGTGAAATAGGAATAATAATATTTGCAACATCTCATAGCAACTTCAAAGCGATACAGCACTATGAGCTATTATTTTTTACTAAATCAAATGTAGTTAGTGTTGTGAGAGATGCGAAGATGTTTAAATTGCCATCTTTTTTTTTTTTTTTAATCAAGGAACTTATGTGATGGTATTTGAAGAAGGCAATGTTGATGAGACATCAAAGACCTATGGGAAGTGGAATGAGAGAGTTGCTGCTTTCTGCTATAAGGTAGGACACACAGCAAAGAACCTTTTAGACTGTCTAGAAAGAACAAAATATCAATTTTCACTTTCTATGAGGCAAAAGAGAATATAGCTACATTTCAGCAAGAGAAATTCAGATTTGAGATTAAGAAATTCCTGACTACAATTTTGTGAAAGCCTGGAATAAATTATCAAGGGATACTTGCAGACACTCATTTTCTATGTATCTTTAGAAAACAGGATAGCCAGCTAGCTACCTGTGATAGATTAGATAGCCCTGCTTTAAAAATGGTGATGGTGGTAAGGAGATGGGGGAAAAGGGCAATGGCCTAGACATTATTTACTTTTTAAAAACTTTAATTTTTTAATTATTTATTTATAACATTCTTTTCTATCAAAATCTCAAGTTCGAAGTTCCAGCTTTCTTCCGTCCACCCCTCCCTTGCCCACTGAGAAGACAAGCAATATGATATCAATTATACATGAGAAGTCATGAAAAACATATTTCCATATTAGCTGGGTTTTTTTTAGAAAAAGCAAGAAAAATAAAGTGAGAAAATTATACTTCAATTTGCACTCAGAATTCAGCAGCTCTCTCTCTGGGGGCGTATAGCAATTTTTCATCATGAGTCCTTCGGAATTCTCTTGGATCACTGTATTGATGAGAGTACCCAAGTCTTTCACAGTTGATCAACCAAGATAATCTTTAAAGTACTATATAGTACTATCACTGAAATATTACTAGTACCATTGTGTATGTCATGTTGGTTACAATAACTCATATGCACACACATATAATACTTTGCAAAGCTCCTTCTTTCCTCACAGTATTATAGGATTTAAGGGTTGGAAGCTCCTTAGGAGCTATCTAGTCTAACCTATATGCAAACTATCACATATCTGACATGTGGTTGTTCAGTGTTTTCCTTAAGACCTCTAGTGAGAAGGAATCTACCATTTCTCTAGGTATCCCTTTCTACTTTTGGACAGACTTAGTCCTTATTTCTGAAATTGAACCTAAACTTGCCTCTTTGCTACTTCTACCTCTTACTCCTGGTCTTGACCTCTGGAGCCAAAAGGAACAGGTCTCATTCCTCCTTCACATTTGTTGTTGTTCAGTGTCCAACTCTTTGTGACCCGGTACTGGATTTTCTTGGCAAAGATATTGGAGTGGTTTGTCATTTTCTTCTCCAGTGGATTAGGCAAACAGAGGTCAAATGACTTGCCCAGTGTCACACAGCCAGTGAATGTTTGAGGCTGGATTTGAACTTAGGTCCTTCTGACTCCAAGGCTCTATTCGCTGAGCCACTTGGCTGCCTCCTAACTGTTACAGATACACACACACACACACACACACACACACACACACACACACTCACATATACATACATACATATTCATGTTGTCTCCTCCATTAGAATATAATATTCTTGAGGATACATATCCAGTGCTTAACACAGTGTCTGTACATAGTAGGTGTTCAATAAATGCTTGTTGATTAAGGAGTCAGATACCTTGGACACTCAGTGTTTGGAGGTCAAGACCTGAGTTCAAGAGCCACCTTTCACTTTTCATGCCCAAAGCCCATCTCCTCCTCTTTAAAATGAGAGAGGTATATTGGGTGATCACCCAGGCCTTCTAGCTCTAACATCTTGGTGCTGGATTCCCTTCTGGGGAAATTTGTGAAGACAATTATTCTTTATTCTCTTCTCCTGGCTAAACACGCCCTGTTCTGGGGGTAGTCTAACAAATGTTTAACAACTGACTTTCCAAAAATAAAAATAAAACTGTACCCATGACACATTTTAAGTTTAATCTGCATTATTAATATTTTCTCCACTACTTTCTAAGTCTAGACAATAAACAAAACAAATGAAGTCTTGGTTTTTACTTTGCTGATTTCTGAGGTGCAAATGCTCACACTGAAATTTTAGCTAGCTCTGGCCAGTTAGAGCTGGCTCCAGCACATCTTTATTCTGTTCTTTTAACTGATCCTCTTGTGATCTGGACTCAACATTCTTCTTCACAATGACTCAGCAAGCTAATACAAATATTTTTATCCTTCTTTTACAGATGAAGAAAATGAGTTCCAAGAGAGATGAAGCTATTTTTCTGAGGTCACACTGATAGTAAGTGTCAGAGTCTGGCCTTGAACCTAGGTCTTCTGGATTCCAAGTCTCACATTCCTTCTATCATA
The DNA here is from genome assembly GCF_003287225.1 of Phascolarctos cinereus. NCBI lineage: Eukaryota > Metazoa > Chordata > Mammalia > Diprotodontia > Phascolarctidae > Phascolarctos > Phascolarctos cinereus. The sequence goes on from NW_027556098.1 coordinate 228,768,819, forward strand.
CTCTCCTGCATCTCCTGAACTTTTTATTCTGGTAAAATTTTGCTTTAGCTATACCAACCAGTAAATGAAATAATACTAACACTTGTTAAGAACTTATATTCAAGGTATTAAGCTAGAAACAAAGGCAAAAATGAAATAGCCTTTGTCCTTAAGGAGTTTACATTCCACTGGGCAATAAAAATAGAGGGTTATAAATTTAGAGCTGGAAATAACCTCAGAGATCTTCACATCTAACACTTCATCTTACAAATGCAGATCCCAAGATTCATAAAGGTTAAGCTACTCGATCAGTATTAGGCAAGCAGTAAGCAACATAGGGTAGATCTGAACACAGGTCGTCTGAATTCCCATATCCAGTCTTCTTTCCCCTATACCAAATAAGGAAAATAAATACGATGTAATTTCAGGAGAGAGAGAGTACTTAGAGCTTTGAAAAACAAGGAAAAGCCTCAAAGAGGTGAAAGCTCTTGAGATGAGCTTTGAAGGAAGTTAGGGATTCCAAGAGGCAAAAGTGAGGAAGTGTACCACAGGCCCAGGCAAAAACTCAGGTGTCACCATTAGACTACGAACCCCTCAAGAGCAGGGAGTGTCTTTTGCCTTTCTTTGTATCCCCAGGACTTAGCACAGTGTCTAGCATATAGTAGGTGCTTAATAAATGTTTTTAACATTGGAGGGGATGTGGAAAATTGGGACACTAATGCATTGTTGGTGGAGTTGTGAAGTGATCCAACCATTCTGGAGAGCAATTTGGAACTGTTCCCAAAAGGCTATAAAACTTTAATCTAGCAATAACAATACTAGATCTGTATCCCAAAGATACTTTTTTTGAAGGCGAAAAAGGACCTATTATTACAAAAATATTTATAGCAGCTCTTTTCATGGTAGTAAAGAATTGGAAATTCAGGGGATATACATAAATTAGGGAATGGCTGAACAAGTTGTGCTGTATGTTTGTAACAAAATACTACTGTGCTGTAAGAAATGGTGGGCAGGATGTTTTCAGAAAAACCTGAAGAGCCTTACATGAACTGATGTAAAGTGAAGTGAGCAGAACCAGGAGAACATTATACACAGTAACAGCAATACTGTACAATATGTAACATTTATGTACATGACAGCAATGCAATGATCCAAGACAATCCTAAGGGACTCATGATGAAAAATGTTATCCACGACCAGAGAAAGAACTGATGGTATCTGAACGCAGAGCGAAGCATATTTTTCACTTTTTTTTCTTTTTTTTGGGGGGGGATCTAGTTACTTTTACAACGTGAATAATTTGGAAATATGTTTTGCATGATTGCACACAGATAATGTATATCAAATTGCTTGTCTTCTTCTGTGTGGGATAAGAGGAAGGTGGGAGAGAATTTGAAAACCAATTTTTAAAAATTGTATGTTAAAGATTGTTTTTACATTTAATTAGAAAAAATGAAATATTATTGAAAAATAAATGTTTTTAAGTTGTTTGTATGCTGTCTCCCTCATTAATCTATGAGCTCCTCAAAAGGCAAGAACTAACTTTTGCCTTTCTTTGTATCCCCAGTGCTGATCACAGTGCCTGGCACATAGTAAGTACTTAATAAATGCTTACCAACTGACTGAATGTAGGACACTAAATGTCAAGTATTTAAAATATCTTGTATGCCAATTTGACTGGTATGAAGAGTTAATGAAAGGTAAATATAAAGAACCCCAGAAAAGTGGCAGCCAAATTATAGCGGACTTTAAATGCCAGGTTAATGATTTCACATTTTATCCTATTTCATTATTTTGGTGATAGGAAGCCACTGAAGTAAAAAAAAAGGGAGGGGGAGGGGGCATATAATAATAGATATCTTAATAAGTGTATTTATGTAACACTTTAAGATTTGTAAAATTATATATATATATATATATATATATATATATACATATATATAAAATTTAATTTGATCCTCATGACAATCTCATGAGGTAGGTGTTATTACTATCATTCTCATTTTACCTAAAAGGAAACTGAGGCAAGCAATGGTTAAGTGATTTTCCCAGAGTTACACAGTCTGAGATAGCATTTAAACTCTGGCCTTTCTAACTCTGACACTCTAACTACTATGTCACCTAGCTGTTAAACTATCTTGTAGCAAGGCAGTTATGAAGAGGAATTTGTCAAAATAGTTCAGTTTTGACTTTTCTGCATTTGAAGGAAGGTAGAGATTTTAAGTCTGTGTTTTCTAATGACCAGAGTTTCCTTCCGCAAAATACTTTAGAAAAATTGAAGTGTTTTAACTGAAAACTCTTGCAAACCCAGAAAAAAAAAAGATCATTCCAGATGAGCGAGAGGTTGGATAAATGTAATGACATATGGTTTGTTTTTTTATAGTTACAATATGTGAAAAATAGTAGCATAACACATGCATTCAATGATATGTATATATATATATATATATATACACACACATATATATATATATATTCCACTTCTAAATTATGAGATAAGATTCTTTTGTACAAATGTGATTTTTGTTTTCTCTCTCTCCTGTTCCTTTTACATAAAAATAACAACTGAAACTTAGAAGAGCAGCCTCAAACAACTCATTATACTGTGGCATTGAACAACCAAGGAAAATCAAAGTCTGCCAACTGGGACGCTGTTCCATCCCCTTTCCAAAAATGAAATCTGAACCCTTTTCCAGGGTCAGAGAGCCCTGAGGCTGGCAGCACCTCTACTGATCACATAATGCTTCCCCCAGCCTTTAACAGGCTCCCTCGAAATCATTCCAGATGGATGGGTGTCTAATTGGCTCTTAAATATCTCCCAGGAAGGATATTTCTCACCTTCTCTGGCTAACCCATAATTCATTATCAGGAAGCTCATCCCTTTATTGCCTTTAGAGCCCTCTTCTTATCCATTAAATCATTTCCATTTGCTCTATCCTCAGGGAGATATGAAGAGTGGCTTGGTTTTTTATCTTGCCTAGGACTTTTTTTTTTTTTTTGCCATTTAAAAACTGTTGTTAAATCTCTCTACCCCAACCCCCACCACCCCTTTTTTAAATCTTTTGTCTTAGGCTAATTTAGCCATCTTAAAATCACACACTTTCTTATTTCATTCATTCAATAAGCCATTATTATTCACCATACACTGTGCTAAGCACTAGAGATGCAAAGATAAAAATGAATTAGTCCTTGCCCTTATGAAGCTTACATTCTACCAAAAGAAAGCAATGGTTCACATAAAAATAAATAAAATATATACAAAGTGACAAGGGGTGGGTGCAGTAACAGTTAGGAGGGGGGGCATTCTGAGAAGTGTACTTAAATTGAAACTTGAAGGAAAATAGAGATTCTAAAAGGCAAAATTGAAGTGGAATGCAACTCAGGAATGAGAAATAGCTTGGGCAAAGGCATGAAGATGCAAGACAGAACATCATATACAGAGGACAATAAATGGGCTAGAACATAGAATGTGGGAAGAGCGGTAAGTGTAGAAAGATAGACTGATGTTGTTCAAGGTTTTAAATGTCCTGTAGCAACAGTATTGAATTTGGAGTCCAAAGCCCAGTAACCATAGTCACTGAGTAACCTTAGTCAAGTTACTTCATTCCTCTGAGTTTTAGCTTCCCTATCTGTAAAGTGGGAACAATAATATTTGTACTGTCTACGTAACAGAGTTATTGATGTTGAAGCACAAAAGTGAATGTAGGTATAATGTTTTTGAAATTGTTATTCTCTGTATCAATTATTATTTTTATATAGGGGCAGCTCATTATCTTCCTGTCTTGACCATTTTGTCTGAGTGGGTTTCTAATTGCTCCCATGGTTCTAGTGAGCTAGCTTCAGGAACTTAGGTTATCTGTTGACTCTACTAGGACAGGACTGAGCATGCATTTTAAGTGGAGTGTTAGGGTTGGACTGAGAAATATAGTTTACCATGACCATATGTCCTGGGTTTTCTGGGACAGCCCCCATTTCAAGAAAAGAAAGTGAACTTTTAATGAAGCTTTGCCGAAGGAATATTCTTTGTGAAATCATGTGTCCTGATTCTTGGTTCAGAAAATATGGTCACTGTAGCTTTAGCACACTTGCCAACGGGAGTTTGGTCACATTGCTTTTGAAGCACTGTAATCAAACCCCTCTCTTGGCAGCTCCAAAGGTTGCTAATGACTGGAGCGAGTGAGGAGCTTAGGAGACTATAGGAGTTAAGTGGAAGCACATATGGAGAAAGGCAGAAGGAAACTTTTCTTCTCAGAAAACCCACCCCCAACTTGCGGGGTGGAGAGGGTGGGAAATATGTAATGAATATGATCCCCATATTATCTATTGAAAAATTAATGGGAGGGAAATGAACACTATATTCATAATAAAAGGGATCAGTGACAGAGAGAAGGGAGAATTTAATGCCATAGTTAGTACAAAACACTGACTTTATCCATTAAAGTACTAGTAAGAATTATCATTGAATACCAGAAGTTGACATGAACAGTTAGACCTCCTTTCTCTGCCCCTTCACACCCTCTGGTGGAGGTGCTAAGAAGCACCAAAAGGGTCGAAATGTTAGCAACACCAGAGAGAAAAAATTCATCCAAGAGCTAGAAATCAACCCTGAGGGCTGGATATCATCTCAGGTCCAAAATCAATTTTCACACGATAATACTTGCTAAGTCCTTCCAGAAGGACTTGAACTAGTCCTCCGAAATTGAAATTGTGAACTACTCTTGAATAAATGTTCAATGAGTTGAATTGAATTGATTCAATCTGTACCTACTCACATTAAACCTAAGCCACCAAATTGAACAGATTCAGGTTGAATTGGAAGGAAAATAACCCTATCTCAAGGACTTATTTCTACAGAATCCATCAGGTAGGGAATATAGTTTCCCTAATTCATTAACATCCAATTAAGCCATTTTATGATGTTTGTTCCAAAGATGGATAGATACTAATCCATATTTCCCAGGTTTCTCAAAAAACATGTTTCCTTAAAAGTTATAGAAAGCAATTCTTAAATTATTTTAGCCAATGCCTTCTGATACTTCAAACCACATAGTATCAATAAATCTGGATGTATCCATCTTATGTAAATACTCTCCCACCAATTTATATCAGTTTAATTATCTAACCTCCAATCCAATGTCCTATCTAGCTTGGTTTTCATGCCACCACTGACCTTCAGGAAAAGGCTAAATAAAATTTAAAAAGGGAAGACAGCATAGCTCCCTATTTTTGCTATTGTCACTATCCTATGTTATCTTCTTGTAACCTCTGTGATCACTCTTATAACACAGAAGCTATATGGTCTTATTCAAAATAACTTGCTACTACTGCACAGTAATTCAAATTGATGTAGTATACATAATACATACAGCACAGTAGTATAACTTGTTTGTATTTTTACATTTCCTAATGAGAAATTCAACATTGTTAAATAGTGTTGCTAAAAGAGGGGATTTTGATACCCAGAAGCAAGCATTTACTCAATCTCATTTTAGGCATAGAATTGGGATTTCAAATTTTTGTGTCTTCAGTGTCACCTATCATCTCAGAGCATTTTACTGTATCCATTTCTTCCCCCTACACTGAAAGTGGGGAGCATGTTTCCAAATTATCTTTCGCATTTCCAGGAAAAAAAAATAGTGAGTAGATTGAGAAAAAGAAAAAGTTTCCAGATCTCTACGATCCCACCCAATATACGCATAGAATATAGATGAGCAAAATGAGTGGGTGAGTGAAATCGCTTGTAACAAAACCCCATTATTTACAGATGAGAAATTTATATTGTCAGCGTAATATCTTTGACACTAAGCAGAGCTGAACAGTCTATAAAAGCTGGGTGAGAGATACAGAAATCCAGAGCTCAGGACACTTTCTAAGGTCCAGAAGAAAGACTCTTCACTCTTACCCCACCTGCTGTATTTGACTGCGTGGTCAGAAGGTAAGATTCCTACTAGATGACTATGAACTGACTTCGTTTCTTCTTGTACAATTAAATATGCATAAGGCACATAAAGACTAAGTGTTGACTTAGTGGTTTTTTATCTTTTTATTATTATTATTAATTATATATAGTTCAGCCTGTGAGATCGGAAAAGGGTAAGAAATTTAAATCTACTTTGATAGAATGAATGAAAGTAAGATCATTTAAAAGAATTTAAATCCTTTATATAAAATAGAAAAAGAAACAAGAAATGTTAAGAGCAATATTGTATAGAAAGCATTAGACTGTTACAAAAAATACATTTTAAACTGGGTTAAAAACAGTTTTCCTTTCAAAAAAAGATTCAAGACATTCATTTACATCTACTCTAAAGAACTAAAAATATATATTAAAGTGCAATCGAATTGTGTATATTAAATAGGTTATTTTATTTCATTGTTTTTATTACTTATAATTGAAACACTGATCTTCAGAAAGAGCAGATTCATCACCATTTTTAAAAGAGTTTAGTTGTTTTTTTTTCAAAGTCTGTCAAACAATCAAATTTCTGGAAATGAAATCTTTGGTATTTTCTGTGAAAATATTTCTCATGCTTATCATCCCAAGTAGATATCATCTATTTTGGGGCTCCCTTTGTTAACTACGAAGAAAATTTGTTAATAAGAATTAAACATTTATTGAGCACCCACAAAATGAATAATCCGAAAGCTTTTATATTCTAAAAATATATGCTAACTAAAATTGAGAAAAGGGAGGAGGCATGTTTTCTAAAATACATGTTTGAAATCCCAAGTACAAAGACCTTAAGCAACAATTGCCCAATGGCATTCAGTAGATTAGTTTCACTAATTTGTAAGAACTAGTTAGCTGGTATGCAACTGGCACACAAAATAAAGTTTAGAATCTGAACCAATAAGCTATCTTCATAAATTGGATCAAAGGTCAAATTTTCTAATTGTTTTATTATAGGAGAGAATAGAATCTTAACCATAATATCTTCTAAGTGAGGTTCTTGGTTCTCACCAAACTAACTAATTATATCCCTATCTGGTCTGCCTATGAAAAGGAGGGAAAAGTGCTTTTTATTTTTTCCCTGTTGAAGAGGATTTTGATAATAATACAAAACAGGTATCCATTCTCTCTTTATTAGTGAGAGAACAACATTCAAAGTTCTTAAAGAATCTGTAATTCCATAGTAGTTTTTATTTAAAAATCTACCCTTTTAAAAATAGATCTTTTCAGTAACAGATTTCTACTTTTGGTAGAAATCAGATATTCTATGTTCAAAGTACTTTTGGAACCCAAAATAACTCTTCTGGTTTTTTTTTTGGGGGGGGGTTTCTGTCATTTTCAGATAAAGATACAACTACTCTTTCTCTGTCTTCCTTACAGGAGTGTTGATAGATTTAGAGAATGCTATGAAATCACTTTGAGGTCTTGGATTAAAAACATTATCCCAAACTCAAGTAGTATCGATCTTTCTCAAGACATGTACCAAATTATTGTATAGTCATAAGCACTATTGCCTCATTTAGTTCAAGTCACTACAAGCATGATAACTGTAAACTTTAGTTAATATCATGTGACAACTTTCCTTGTACTACAACTTTCAGCAAGTCTTCCAGATGAATAAAGGATAGAAAAACTAAATTCCAAGTTGTTAGGACAATGTTGATTTGTGGCTAAGAGCATGCATATGCTGATAACTTTGACAACCCAACTGGAGTGAAGGCAGGAAACTATACCCAGGACACACTTTTAAGTTTAATCCCCATTAGAGACTTTTTTTCCATCATTTTCTTAAGACTAAAAATCAACAAAACAATAAATCAAGCCCTGACTGCTATAGTTTGCTGATTTCCCAGGTGTAAATTCTCACATTAAAAATTTAACAATTGCCTTTCTCACCAACATACCACTGGCTAAGAGTGTCAATACCCATGTCTTCTGTGCAGATCATCTATCAAATCTTTCTCTGGAGCATGCTGGGCTTTGCAAAGGAAGTAGAATCTTTTGCAAGCACTTCAATTTCTCCATATTTGAATGCATAGAGAACATAATTTATATGGGTTAAGATGTTTTAAAACCACAGGATTGATGGTTTTCAAATCCTTATTTCAAACCAAATGTCTGTTACTAAAAATGCTCGTTCAAATTATTAACAGATATACATCATCAGACTTAAATTTAAATCTGCCCAGCTGATGTGATTACCTTTTGTCAAAAACAGCAAGAACACCATGATTGACTTTCAAGAGTAACAGAACATGAATAGTTTCTGTACACAACAAGTATTGAGTGTTAGTATTCCTGCGTGGAAATAGGCAAGCCCATTCTATTATGCTATACCAAACATCCTCCATTGCTGGGCTCTATCCACATTGTACCGCCATTGTCATGAGGTTTGCACTCAGTTCAAGGAGGCATCTGCTTGGGACACTGGCAAACCATGTCCTGGGTCATAAAAGCCTGGGCTATGTCCATCAGTTAATAATACGGTTTGAACTCAGTACTGCAAGAATAATAGCTTGATGACTTTAAAGATTTCTGTAACAGGCACTAATTTTCTTTTTGACACAGATATCTTAGTTCCTTAGTTGAAGATTGTTCAAGTTGCCAGAAGCATTAGGTCTTCGTGCAAATTACTCTTGTCTTTAAAATGATATATTTTTTTTTTATTTAGAACAGGTCAAACAACCCTAAAATACCTCAAATCTGTTGGCCGCTTTACAATTACAAAGTCTAGACCAAGTTACACTATTTAAAATATAAATGAATAATACATCTGAACTGACAGCTGGTATGCCAAGTTTTAGCCTGAGGCTGCTTAAGATGGTTGAAATGCAGTATAATGTAAATCCTTGGAAATGAAGGCCTATTAATTGAAAGCCTGAGTGATCGTTAAGGGGAGCATTATGGATAGGGTGCCATTCAGGCTAACCATATGTAGAGTATCAGTTACATTAGATATTTAAAATTTTTTACTTTGATGTTTCAATTTCAAGTCTGAAAATGACATTATTAATCAGTAACGCAAGCATCCTACTGTAACTAAAGAGCCAAAGGATGGAGCATATCTTTTGTACTCTTATTTGCTTTCAAAACAACAATGACACCCTATAAAACGGCTTACAGTCTCTTATTAGGACTACAGGTAAATCAAACTAGGTATATCGAAAAACAATTGCATCCTACGGCCACAGTTGGCTGTTTTTTTTTTCCTAGTAAGAACATTCAGTTAGAAGTAACCAAACAAATTTAGCCCCAATATATTCAAGATGGTTGCCTTTTTCTTTCCCTATTCTCTTCTGACAGGCAGTGAAAATGAAAAATATTTACTTCCTGGCTGGATTGTTCATAATGCTGGTACAAAGCAGTTGGCAACACTCCCTTCAGGACACAGAAGAAAAACCCAGGTACTAAAATTCCAGACACTCAACTAGTAGAACACCATGCTATACATATAACTATATATGTTCCTGATACATAGCTGTATGTATCTCATAGGTGTATGTCAAAGATACATGATACTTGTGTAGCCCACAATTAAGGAATTGGCTTTCAGGGGATCATTGTTAATACCCTAATCATTGTTGCTATATGATAAAGGCTGTGTTTGTATTTTTGAAAAAAAGATCAGAGTATGTGCTGACTCATAATCAGAAGGGTATAGAAGAGGTAGAATACACTAGATGACACATTTGCATTCTATAGGCTATTATTCCATGAAGTAATCATAGAGTAGCTTAATTTAACCATAGGCAACCTACTCAGTATCATCAGCATGTAGAATTTCAGTCAGTCAGTCAACAAGTATGTAAGTGCCTACTATGTGTCAGACACGTACTAAGCATTGAGGATACAAAGAAAGACAAAAATAGTCTTTGCTCTCAAGGAGCTCACAGTCCAATGGAGGAGATAACATGCAAATAACTGCACAAACAAGCTATCTATCCGTCTATCTATCTATCTACCATCTACCTATCTTTTTTGTGTTGTTGTTGAGTCATTTCAGGTATGTACAACTCTTTGTGACTTATTTGGGGTTCCCTTGGCAAAGATACTGAGCTGCTTTGTCATTTCCTTATCCAATTCATTTTACAGATGAGCAGACTGAGGCAGACAGTTTTAAGTGACTTGCTCAGGGTCACACAGCTACTAAGTGTCTGAGGTTGGTTTTGAACTCAAGTCTTCCTGACTCCTAGAGCAGTGCTCTCTCTAACTATTGCCACCTCACTGTACCATGTATCTATTTACATGTATATGTCCTGTACGTTAAATTGGAGAAAATTAATCAACAGAGGGAAGGCACTAACATTAAGGGGGATTGGGAAAGCATTCTTGAGGGTGAATCTTTAGCCAAAACTTAAACCAGGAAAGGCGGGAAGTAGAGATGAGAAGGGAGAAAATTTGAAGCATGAGGGATAGCCAGTGAAAATTCTCATTTGGGAGATGGTATATCTAATAACAATAGCTCACACTTACACAGCACTACATTATTATGAAATATTTTTTGTATGTTATCTCAGTACAAGAAGTCTAAGACCTAGAAAGTTCATGGAGTTAATAAGGCCATAGAGTTAATAAGTTAATGTGGGCAAAACTCTAACCCAGGTCTTCAGATTGATTCTAAATCCAGTGCTATTACTAGTAGAATTTGAGAGTTAGAAAGAACCTTGGCAGACACCTAGTCATACCTGTTGTTTGTCTTTCATCCTTGAAGAGGACCATGACATCAGGAAGATGATGTCATGACTTGCAAGTGAATTAAATTGAAGTGAGGGAGGGCTATGCTAGGTCACCAGCCTCACTTTCTCCCCCAGAGCCATCTGGGTAGAGTGGCAAGATATAGATCAGGTTGACTGGAGATAGACCCCAAGGAATTCCTGTAATAACATACATGAGAAGTGGCCATCTAGATTTTCACATTAGGACCTCCAGGGTGAGGGGGTCTACCATCTGATTAGGTAGCCCATTCCACTTTTAAACAGCTCTGATTGCTAGAAAGGCAACATGTGGTGGACATGGTGTTGGCCTTGAAGCAAGGAAGATGGGTTCACCTCTGAATTATGTGACCCTGGACAAGTCTCTTAACCTCTCTCTACTCTAAGTGACTCTCAAAAAAAAAAAGATTAAATTTCAGTGACTTGTGGACCTGTCTTGCTAGAGGGAACTTCCTTACCAAGAAGTGCCCTTTACCAATAAAATTACAGGCGCTATCCTTATGTAGTGTCTAGTGCTCATTTCACCATCCACTTAGCTAGTTTAAAATATCAGGCTATCTTGATGCTGTCACTCAACATTCTAAGTGACACCCTTCACTGTTAGTGTGTCCTCAGGTAATGAAGTTATTTTTCAATATCAGCAGAAGCAAACAGAATTAGTTGGAAAGGTAACAGCCTGCTATTTTAAATATATATTGGACTTTCAGCTACTTTGTGTTATTAGGATAGATGGTCATGAATTGGTTGACTAGTTGAAAAAAATTTTATTCTTCTCACAGGAGAAAAAGCCAAGACACCTGGGGTATCAGAAGCAGGAGATCAGAAAGCTGAGTCTCAGAGAGGTTTAATAACACACCCAGAACAATAATTGAGATGGTGCCACGTGACTAGTGAAAGGTAGAGGCATGATTCAAATCTAGCTGGCTCCAGCTGTAGCAGCCTTTGGACTCTACCCCATTTTGGCCTCTGAGTAGGGCAACTTGATTCTATCTACTCAGTTATGTAACTTTTTGAAGGGATATGATTCCAAATGAAATTCATTCACTAAATTAATCCAGAGTTTATAGTCCAGAATCTGAAGTCAGAGAAAATCAGAGGCTCTGGGGACCACAGCCTTTCAAAAAGTTATATAACTGAGTAGATAGAATCAACTTTCTCTGAGTCTCGGTGTCAATGGTTTTTACTCACTAACCCCTAAGAAGGATCTTTCCACTTCTAAATCTGTGATCATAGGATCATATAGTCATTGGGGCTGGGGGGAGGAGGGCGGAGAAGATTAGAGAGGAGATAAGAAAAAAGTTCCTAGAGCGTATAGAATCCCTAGTTCAAATTTATGTAACACTGAAAACTTTGTTTTATAGACCATACACAGATTCCCAGACAGAACCATTAGATGACAATCTGATGAATGAAGACAAGCGTCATTCACAGGGCACATTCACCAGTGACTATAGCAAGTATCTGGACTCCAGACGAGCTCAAGATTTTGTGCAGTGGTTGATGAACACCAAACGGAATGGGTAAGAATTTTAAACAGAATGTTTGAAATGTGTGGGCAAAGAACTCCCCCTTCCTCTGACTCTCATACAAATACAAGCATTTTGAAACCTATCCTTCATTAGGTCATCAAACTGTATTAAGTGCCCACATGCTCATGGCCCCACGCCAGCATTGTGCTAAGATGCCACTTTCTAGTAATGTGCTGTCTTTGTATTCCACTCCTGAGGTCTCCCAATAAGGACCCTCTCTTAAATTGTTTTTCCTTCTAGGGGTGATGGATTTTTCACTGATTTTTACTTTCTTGTCCACTGCCCACAGATATTCAGAAACTGGCCCGTCCAAGGTACAAACATAAAAGCCAATTTAGGCAAACAGAGAACAAATCCATATAACTTGGGTGAGCTTCCTTAATAACACCCTACCCAAGTGAATTTTTTCAAGTGCCATTAACAGATTCAGTTCAATTGAATGGAACAGAATAAACATTTCTTAAGTGCCTATTAAGATGTTGATCTTTTCCTGCAGGGTCTTGCTTTCTGAAGTAGACCACACAGATCATAGCTATGCATTTGAAATGGCATGCCAGCTGCACAACATTACACAAAACTGAGCAAAAATACAAGTTGATAGTAAAGCATAAATTTCAATGTTTAGTACTCAGTATTGTGATATGTGTTAATTGCTTGTTGGAAATGCAGGCAGGAGAATAAAGGAAAATCATCAGCCAAAGTTGAATGGATACTGGAATTGTACAAAATCTTCAAGGAGAAGGGCATTTGGAAAGCAAAACAGGAAGGGGGAGTTACGTATTAGAAATATCTAAGTTCAGATATGATTCTGATGACCTTGTTAAGGAACTAAAATTCCACTCAGTGAAGCATGGAGGGTCATAGAATTTTATAACTAAGAACAATTATTAGTCAATCAACAAACATTTACTGAGCTCCTACTATGTATAAAACACTATGGTTGGCACAACAGTTTATGCAAAGTAGTTGTGAGGAATGCCCTTTGTAAATTTTAAAGTGCTATATAAACCTGGAATAGCAATGGTGAAAATAATGTATAATATCGGCCTTTGAAGCCCTTGCAGTCTAATTGGGAAGGCAAGACATAAGCACATGGCAAGTTTAAAAAAAATGGGGAGATCATTTCAGGTAGTGTGATGAAAACCAGAGGTGGGATGTGTCCAAACCCCCCATCTTAACCCCCATCCTCTATACAGTGGAAAGGAAAAACAGAGATCATGATGTAACTAGACAGGACGTTGGAACTATCCCCTCAAATTACTAACTACCTTAATCTCATTATTTAACAATCTTTGCTCTGAGAGAGTGTCTTTCTTACACCTAATCTCACTTGTTGCAGAATAAAGCCGTTTCCCCAGTAAAGACCCAGAACATTTGACTGCCTTGTTTCAGTACATTTGACCGCCTTGTTTCAGTTGCTTGAAGATAGCATTATTTCCATTCTCCCCTTAACAAAAGTAATAGGCTATGATTCCTTTCAACTTTTCTCAGAGGCCCTATATTCCAACCATATAATCACCTTCATTCATCTCCTTTGTTTAACATTTTTATCAACTACTTAAATAAAGGCATGTATGGCATACCTATCAAATTTCTAGATAGTTAATACTGGAGGGCAGAATCAGTAACCAAAACGATCTTGACAGGCTGAGCAGGGGTTCCGTGAATGTGTTTGGTGTTCTTAAAAATATTTAGATAACTGTATTTCAATATAATTAGGTTCCTTTGTAATCCTATGTATTTTATTTTATTCATCTAAAAACATTATTCTGAGACAAGAGTTCCTAGGCTTCAGACTTCCAAAGGGGTCCATGACATAGAAAAGGCTAAGAATCTCTGACCTAGAACATTATGTTGAATCTAACAAGATGAAACTCAACAAAAGTAAATGTATTTTTATACCCAGCTTCAAAAAAATCAGCTTCACAAGTACAGAATTGGGGAGGCATAGTTAGACTAGAGTTTGCTGAAAACAATCTTAAGGTGTTAATGGACCTCTGGCTCACTATGAACCAGAAGATTGATATGAAAACCTTAAAAAACATAAATGTAGTCATGGGTTGAATGAGAGAGACATAGCTTCAAGTAATAAGAGAGAACCCCACTATATTCTATCTTGATCAGACCATATCTGAAATATATTTAGTTTTGGGCACCAAAATTTAGAAGGACATTAATAAGCTGGAGAGGATCCACAGGAGGTCTACCAAAATGCTGAAGGGCCTTGAGTCCAGATCATTTAAGCACTTGTTGAAGAAACTGGGAATTTTTAGCCCAGGGAAGAAAAGACGCAGGAAGGGCATTTTAACTACTTGTGACACTTTCCATCTAGGATATGTGTAAGATATTAAAACAGGAGGATTAAAGTGAAAAGGAGAGGTTGCATTCAAGCACCATCAAATCCAAGGCATTCCATATATACATTGGCCATTAGAAAGGATGATATCAGTAAGTTATCAAAACCTTGAAAGGTAATCAAAACCTGTGTCATTCTGGCCTCTTAGAGGAATGTCCTCAGAAACAACAGCTGACAAATCCACAGAGAGCATTCATAAAGGTCCAGTGCTAACTTGGACCACTTGATGTCCCTGTTGAGCCATAGAAACTAGAAGAAAGACCATCTTTTGGCTACATCTGTGTTATCAGCAAAGCTCAGGGTGAAAAGTAAAAGTCTCTGTCAGCTGGATGTTGCATCCATGGTGTGGCATGGCATGTCAAGCATTCAGCTATTTGGAAATATATTTGAAAACTGACTCCCTTCATTTTCCTTTCTGTTGCTTGGACACGATCTCTGACAGGTTTACAATGAACTTGAATGTTTTGGTTTTGGGGCTTTAAGCTGTCGTGTCATCAGAAATGCTTCTGCTTAGGGTGCACGGATGAGGGGGACGACATGTCTGTCATATATTTGAGATTAACCAGTAAACTGCAGTATCATGATTCAAATTATTCATAAGTCACAGAAAATATCAGTAATGCTGGGGGGTGCAGTTTGGGGTTTCTGTTTTTTTGTTTTGTTTTGTTTGTGCAACCAGAAGGACTTGGAGATCTTTTTTGAATATCCTTTTGGAGAAAACTCATATAGCAGATTTCTACAAAGCAGTGGTTACAATTTCAAGGCCTGGAAAGCCTTAGCTTTGTGTCTTTCTGCCATCCCTTTATTCTGCATTCAGGCTGCATCTGTGATATCAAACGTGTGGAAGAACATCCAAATGTCTTATTAACATAATACCTCAAACCCAGATATTTGGGAATATCTAAATGCTTAACTAAACGTATCAGTCATCATTTGGCTTTCCAGCATTGTGGAGACAAGGCACTGTATAACTTTAAAGTTCTAGAGAAGTTCTTGTACTAATATTGTCAGCGTGGGATGGTAGATAAAGAACTAGACAGGGAGTCATGAGGACCCAAGTTTTGATCCTATTTTGGACTCTTGCTATCTGTGTGAAAGTGAGGAAGTCATAGCCTGTAAATACTCCCAGCCTCAGTTTCCTTTCTGTAAAATACAGCAAGTAATTATCTCACAGGGCTGGGAGGATGAGATCATACAGGTAAAAGCTCTACAACGCTTGCAAATGACAGATATTAATATTAACAGAATATTTATGTAAGATACAAAATTTAACTTAGGTGTATACACTTGTAATTCAATTGGGTATTTTAGCAAAAAAAAAAAGATTAATAAGGCTGTTATAGCATGGTGCATATGGAGGTAGACTTGTGGTCAAGAAGACCTGGGTTCAAATCCTACCTCAGACAGGTAAGTCTGTGTGAAACAGGGCAAGCAAATTAATCCAAAAACTATAATACTATGATCTTAGGTCATAGCTTGAAACCTAGATGCCATCAT
Organism: Phascolarctos cinereus; assembly: GCF_003287225.1. Taxonomy (NCBI): domain Eukaryota; kingdom Metazoa; phylum Chordata; class Mammalia; order Diprotodontia; family Phascolarctidae; genus Phascolarctos; species Phascolarctos cinereus. The sequence continues at coordinate 228,784,842 of NW_027556098.1, forward strand.
CCTACTCTACTAGGTGGCACAGTGGATAGAGTGCTAGAACTTGTCAGGAAGACTCATCTTCCTCAGTTCAAATCTGGCCTCAGGCACTCACTAGCTGTGTGACCTTGGACAAGTCATTTAATTGCTTTGTGCCTCAGTTTCCTCATATGTAAAATGGAGATAACAACAGCACCTACTTCATAAGGTTGTTCTAGGGATCAAATAGGTTAACATGTGTAAAATGCTTTGCAAACCTGAAAGTGCTATATGAATGCTAGATTATATATAAATGCTAACTATTACCCTAAATGGTAGACTTTGACAGTAGCAAGTGAAAAGTAAGCTATAAAATGCTTCTCTACAAAACATTTGCTCTCTTAAGGATCATTTTTGAGAGATCAAAAATATGGTGCCCAGCCTGGCAAAGGCATAAGGAAGATGAGAAACCTCATCCTAGATGTTACCAGGGGTATACAAACACCGAAGCTTAGAATGCTTCTGGAACATTAGCAACTATTAGGAAAGCAATAAAAATCACACTTAAAGAGCTTAATATTTGTTACTAACTCAAAGTACTTTGGTTGATGATGTCATAAACACAGCTGAGAGCCTTGGCTGAATGAGAACAAAACATAGCAACATTGGTTACCAATTAGTCCAGTTAGATAAGAACCTCACTTCCTGGGAAGCAAATTGCTCACCTTATTTTAATCTTTACACAGACAACATGAGGTAGGGGAGAGAGAAGTGACTTGCTAGTCAAGAATACCTGAGTTTAGATCCTGCCTCTGACATCTATTGACTATGGGATCCTGAGCCAATCTCTCAGTGCCCCAGGCAACTCTGTAAGATTCTAAGGTACAGAGAAGGTGCCAATCTGCATTGGTCAGGAGAGTTTCTTACCACCTTCCCTACACTAATGAAATCACAGGTTTGATCCAAAAGCAGCAGCTGAAACAACAATATAAAAACAACTGAGAGGCAGCCTGATATAATATATAGGACCCTGGACTTGGGGTCAGAAGAATCTTTGCTTGACTATTTACCGATTGTCTAACTTTGAACAGTTAATTTCACCTAACCTGAGACTAGTTTTTCTCATCCATAAAACAGAATGATAATATTTGCACTATCTTCCTAAGTAGGTCACTAGGAGAATATGTATGCCACAAACCATGATTTAAACATGATACTGTTTTTCTCAGGAACAAAGTTGCCAAACGCCATGATGAATTTGAGAGACATGCTGAGGGGACCTTTACCAGTGATGTCAGCTCTTATTTGGAAGGTCAAGCTGCCAAGGAATTCATTGCTTGGTTGGTGAAAGGCCGAGGAAGGAGAGCGTGAGTCCATATTTTTGTATCTAATGCTTTTTTTGGTTTCTAGTATAAATATCAAACCTAGAATTTATTATATTTGTAATATCTATTTTTCTTATTTAATAGAGTTTTTCTTAAAAGAAAGGGAATTTATAGACTGAGCAAGTTAAGAGAAATTTTAAAAAGAGCCCCAATATTTTTTCTATTCTCTTTTTTGAAATGTAACTTCCACAAGTCCATTTCACAATAAAGCAGAAATGCTTGGTAATAGGAATTTTCACAGTCAAGAAAAGGCAAGTGAAAAGGAATAGAAAGTGATAGGAAAATAGTCCTTTATTTTGAGCATTCACATTACCAGCACATCTATCATCATTGGAAAAGAAAAGTGGGAGCCCTGAGGTAAGCAGTTTCTGATCTGGCAATGGAGAAAATACCGTAAGATAATTTAATGATAGCTCAAATCAACAAAATCAACAAACATTTACTGAACAAGAGCAAAATGGTGAATACAAAGCATAAAAAACAATCTCTTACAAAGTTGATCTCACCTATGTGATCACTCCCTGTAAAGGTGCAGATTGTAACTCACCCCTGTCATCTCATCCCGTGACCCTCCACTTGATATGTTAGACCTTTTGACATTAGGTGGATACTGATGGAATACAAGAACAGGCCATCCTTATCCCTTTTTCTCCCACTACGTGTACTGCCCAACTTCTTTTCTAGTTATACATCTCTCTATTTATATTCTTTAATCTGCACCCTTTATGCTATCTCTGATACTTGGAGAAATTCCCAATGGAAGAAGTGCTATCAAAGGCATGCCTCCTCTTTCCAAAGACCAACTTGGTTTTGCTCAATTCCAGATGGGCCTAGAGAGTGTCACTGTTTTCAAGCGAAGTTATGACATCTGATTCTTAGAACTGATGTTTAAGGAGAAAAAAAGTTATAAAGAGGTACTTGAGTCAGTTGGATCCACCAGTGGTGTCAAACTCAAATAGAAACTGTGGCCACTAACCTGTACATAAGAATCCCTGTCGACCACATATTGACTTAGTTTTAAAATATAAATTATCTATGTTTTATTGTATTTTTATTCATTTTGTTAAATATTTGCCAATGACATTTTCATCCTGGCCTCACTTGAGAGTGTTGTGGGCAACAGGCACCACATGGGCCACATGCTTGGCACCTCTGGTATACGGTTCTCCTGGCAGACTTAGGAGCGATTTCTGTGCTATCACTTGGTGAAGATTTTACAGATTTCTATACCTATTTCCAGAGATATAAAGAGATGAAGCATGTGTTGAAAAATCAAATAAAACAATAAGTACAAAATATTTTCTTTTCCCCTTTGTTCTCTCTTTAAAGTTTTCCAGAAGAAGTCACTATAGTTGAAGAGCTTGGCAGAAGACATGCTGATGGTTCTTTCTCTGATGAGATGAATACAGTTCTGGATAACCTTGCTACCAGGGATTTCATCAATTGGCTGCTTCAGACCAAAGTTACTGACAGGTGATTACATTTCACTCAATTCTGAAAAACAAGTTTCATCATAAACAGTCAATCATCATATAGCTTCTGTTTTTGTTCTACATTGGGAAAAGGTAGTTTGGGGCTTTTTAACTTCAACTTTTTAAACTTTATATAATCAATAAATATTTTTAATTTGTACTCTGTAGGCTTAGTCTACAAAATCCAAAGATCTTAACATTTAAAAAATAATTATTCAACTTTTTGTTATTCCATATTGTGTACTATTTGAAATTTATTCAATTGAATTCCATCAACATCTTATTAAGCACTAACTGTATTCAAGACATTGTTTTAGATGCCAGAGCTAACAGCTCAAATGCAGAGTGTCCCAAAAGTCTTAGTGCAGTTAGCATAGCACTGCACTATAATTTTTAGGATGTCCTGTATATCTATTTATCTATCCATCTACCTACCTATTTATCTAGACAAATTATTATATATTATTATATACTAAATACATGTATTATGGAACTCCAAAGTTTGTATACCACTCTGCATGCAGTTCTCCATTTCACAAAGGCGTTAAGTTGCAGAGCAGTTAACCACCTGCATTGATAGAAGAAATTTCTTCATTAGGAGTGCCCTCTACCAATGCAATCACAGGTCTAGCAGACAAAAAAAAGTGTGTATATCTCAACAATGTAAGGTGTAGGTTTCACAGAATCCTAATTGCCATATTACTGATAAAAGAAGTTAACTCAGAAAAATTAAATGGCTTGTCCTCGTACTACGCTACGAGGTAAGTTCTGGTTCCAGAGGCAGGCTTTCCTAACTCCAGATCCAGTACTCCATCCACTAAAGGGAAAAAAGTCTATTTAGGTTATTTATCTGTGTTATCTAGATTGCAAAAGAGAGATATATTTGATCTGAATCTATGATTTGTCTAAGCGGAAAACTCCCAGTGTAGAAATGCAATCCATAATGCAGACTGGAATCTATTATCATTTCATCAAATCATAGACTTATAGCTAAAAAGAGGATGGGGTGGGAAATGTCATCTAGACAAACCACCTCATTTTACAGGCAAGGAAACTGAAGCTCGAAGAGAGCAAGGGACTTTTTCCCAATGTAACACTGGTAGCAAATGGCAAAAGCAAGATTTGAACCCCATATCTCTGATGCTAAATCAAGCTATCATTCCTTTCTACCACAAACTTGAAGTCACAAGGAATGGCTTGGGCCAATGAAGTGAAATGATATGCTCCTGGTCATATATCTAGTATGTAGAAGAGGCAGGATTTGAACCCAGGTCATCCTGACTCCAAGGCATTTCTGATGTTAGGACATGCTTGAGATCTAAACTATAGCAAATAACTAAGTAATGGTCGTAATTTCAAAAATTTTTAAATATTATTTGAAAGAGGCTTGTGAATTAGATGAAAATTTGATTATTTTCTTCTAAGTATTCACGGGAAATTTTTAATGTAAGGTTTGTGGAAGCAAGTACTTTCAGCCTCTACAAGTATGAGGGCTTTGCAAGATTAAGAGTTTTCTAAAAGTGACATCCACTAAAGTCATGAAAAGGTGTTTCAAAATTGGATGTTTAAATTCTCTGGGTATTATAGCAATCTTTAATCACTGTTTTTTTGTTTCTCTAGGAAATAAAGTGCATAATTACTCAAGATCATCTCCACCACATCACCTGCTGGCCTCTTGGGATGTTTTAAAATTTCTGTTCTGTAAATTAACAGAATATATCCTAAAGCCTTATTGCTTTGCATGCCAAGAAATGAATTTCATTCCAGTGTTGTGTAGCCAAAGGATTGTTTTTGGAATAAACTATTGTCAAAGGACTCTTTAAATAACAGCTTCAAATACAAAAGTGCCAGATCCTCATATTTTCCACTTATTTCGGGCAAAAAAAAATTCCAACCTGTTTACATTTAGCTATAGAAATATTTTTTTTCTATAAAATCAGCTTGTACATATAAGTGATTTCAATCACAAAATGTCTGCATTAGTAATCAGAGAGGAAGAAAGGAACTGGTAACCACAACAGGGAATATGAAAACAGAACTTTCCACTTGAAACCTTTGTCATAAAAATGCTCAGCTTTCAAAAATAACAAACAGCAGACTTAAATAAAAATTTTCAAGCTTCTTTGCTATGGTTTGTTTCTCTATACACACACAAACTATTCACCTGCCCCTTCTACCCCTTCCTTTTTGTCCTGTACACCTAGTACTACCACTGAAAACAAATAATCCTTAATATTAGAATATCAATAAATTTCTGTTGAACATATTTGCTGAGTGTTTGACCCTTCCCTTTTTTTTTTATTTCTGAATAGAAGAAAGAAGGGATTTATAGCATTAGTAACTGACATTTATACAGCACTTTAAGGTTTCACAAAGTTCTTGCATCCATTAGCTTTCTAGAAGTCTACAAGCATCTTTGAGATAGGTACAGCAGGTATTATTTTGCCCATTTCATAGACGAAGAAGTTGAAACAAGGAAGTTAAGAGAGGTACTATGAGTCACGCAGCTACCAAGAGTTAGTTCAGTGTCTTTTTGCTAAAACATACTGTCTCTCAAAATTTCAATAACTCTAAAAGAATTAGAGAGCATGGATGTTCAGTTTGGATTTCTATCCACTACACCTTGCTTTCTTTCCCCAAAGTCCTTTGAAATAAATATATAATACATTTTGTCCCAAAGTAAATATACAAACAAAACCAATCTAAAAAACAAACAAACAAAAAACCCTTGGGCTAATAGTTATTTTTGTGGTAAGCATCTGCGATTTTATTCCACCATAGGAAACTTCAGCTACCAAACCAGATCAAGGTCTGATCTGCAATTTTTAATCTTTGTTGGTTGGATTAAGTGATATTCCCATGGTCACAAGGGCAGCTAGGTGGTACACTGGATAGAGCTCCAAGCCTGGGGTCAGGAAGACCTGAATCAGGAATACCTCAGACACATATTAGCTGTGTGATCCTGGGTAAGTCACTTTACCCTGTTTGCCTCAGTTTCCTCATCTATAAAATGAGCTGGAGAAGGAAATGGCAAACTACTTCAGTATCTTTGCCAAGAAAACCCCAAATGGGGTCACAAAGAGTTGGGCATTACTGAAAACAACTAAACAACAACAAAAAACAACCATAGTCACAAAGCCAGGAGGCCAGACTCTAACCCCAGGTCTTCCTGACTCTGAAACCATCTCTCTGTTGGCTATACAATGCTATCACTGACATACATGTGTTTAACTAGGCTTTAATTCTATAGAGTTCTATTTCACCTGGACATCATTTGTGTAATGAATTGTATGATAATAAGGTATTATGATATTAAAATTGGAGCTCTAAATCATGCCCTGGAAATAAAGGCTTACACTAAAAATTAACAAAAATAATTTCCAACTTAGCTAATTATTCAAAATTGAAGGAACAATGTACCAGGAATCAAAAAGTCTTGATTCTTCCACTAAACAATTGTGTGGCTTTGGACAAATCACTTCACTTCAGTAGGCTTCAGCTTCCTGCAAAATGAGATCAGACCAGACAATCTGTAACAGAGAACTCTTCTGGCACTGATATGCCCTGAGTCTAAAAAGGTATCAACAGGGCAGCAGGCTAATGTATCATTGTTCTGAGTAATGCGTTGCAAAGCTGTATGGAATTTACAAGTCTGTTCCTTATGTCTGATGTTAGCAGATGCCATATTCTTCACTGCCTCACACTATTCTAATTCCAATCTAATTTGGAGGAGAAAATGCTGATAAAATCATAGATATTTGAAGTATTGGACTAATAGGAATTATGAAAATTATCACAAAAATAATGGAATTTTTTACATATGCTATTCACAGTAACAATATAGCATATTGCTTAGGTCTACTAACAAGAGTGTTGAATATTCTTTGCTGCCCACTGTCATTGCCAGACTCTCTGCCTCCTTTTCCCAACAACATTCCCTCCATTTAATTCCACTTAATCGACAATTTCTACCCAATCAAAATTATGGTAGCTATAGTATACCAGCACATTAGGTCATTCTTCCTCCTATCCCAAGGAGTGCAGCACCCTGATTACCATCTGCCTCTCTTCCCCAAACCCAGTCCTTGTACTTTAATATTCACAAAGATGCTTCCTCAAATTCCTCAATCTTCCAATTACTCAGACTTCTTAAAGCCCATGACGTATTTCTTCATTCTACTTCAGCCACACATTGGGATGGTCACACACTAGATTTCACCATGGTTCATTATCCAAAAGCATTCCACTATCCTAATTAGACACTCTGAAATTCTGACAATAAACTCCCATAATTCCATCTCTCCTCATGCCTAAACATCTTATTTTTCCTCATTGAATCCTCTGATCCTTCCACCCCTTAGTACATTCTCAGGTCATTATATCTCCATCTCCAACCTCAACACAATAGCTATACAAATAGACTCTATGCTGTTCTCCCAAATCTTTTGCGCCACTGCCCTATTACTACGCATTTCTAGCCAAAAATTATCCATAATCCATAGATTACTCCCACCATCAATCTCTTCTGCTCTTAATCACAAACTATAGAACACATCTGAAGAAGGTCTCACAACTTTGCTGACCAAATAAGTAATAAGTATATATCATTTGACTTCAATTGGGTCCTCAGTATAACACGACAGTCCTTTTATTCTCTCTAATTAACTCCTTATTTCACCCCCTAAAGGAAGCTGTTCCATATTCTTTTCCTTCCCCAAGACTTCTCACACCTTTCTCTTCCCCTTACTTTACCTTCCATTTTTATTGAGAAAATTGAAGCCATTAGACATATGTATGTATGTATGCATGTATGTATGTATGTATGTACGAATGTGTTCTTAGCCTTTTGTTCTTCCAGATGAATTTTATTATTTTTTTCTAGCTCTATAAAATAATTTTGGTATTTTGATTGGCATAAGTAAATTAATTTAGGTGGAACTGTCACTTTTATATTGGCTCGACCATGGGCAATTTCTATTTTTTCAGTTGCTTAGATTTGACATTATTTGGGTGAAAATGTTTCATAATTGTGTTCATATAGTTCCTGGGTTTGTCTTTGCAGGTAGATTCCCAAGAATTTTAAATTGTTTAGTTATTTTATGTGGATTCCTCTATTTCTTTCTGTTGGACTTTGTTGGTTTTTTATATATATATGTGTGTGTGTGTGTGTGTGTATACACACACACATATATACAATGCATATATGTATATACGTATACGTATACATATATGTGTATATATACATATGTGCTGATGATTTATTTGAATTCATATCCTGGCAGCTAGGCGACACAGTGGATAGAATCCTTGCCCTGGAGTCAAGAGGACCTGAGTTCATCTGGCCTCAGATACTTACTAGCTGTGTGACCCTGGGCAAGTCACTTAACCTTATTTGCGTCAGTTCCTCATCTGTGAAATGAGCCGGAGAAGGAAATGTCAAACTTTTCCAGTACCTCTGCCAAGAAAATCCCAAATGAGGTCACAAAGAGTAAAACATGCCTGAAATGACTCAACAACAACATTTTATATCCCACAACTTTGCTAAAGTTGTTAATTACTTCAACCAGTTTTTAGTAGAATCTCTAGGATTCTCTAGAGTTTTGTTTATTCATTGTTTATTCAATTCCTTCAATTGCTTTTTCTTCTCTTATTGCTAATAGCTAGCATTTCTAGTATAGTACTGAATAATAGTGGTAATAATGGACATCCATCCTTACCCCTGTACTTACTGGAAAGACTTCTCCTTATTCCTATTACAGAGAATGCTTGCTGACAGTTTTAGATAAATACTACTTATCAGTTTAAGGAAAACTCCATTTATTCTTATGCTTTCTAGTGTTTTTAATAGAAATGAATGTTGTATTTTGTCAAAAGCTTTTTCTGCACCTATTGAGATAATGATATGATTCCTGTTGGTTTTGTTATTGATACAGTCAGTTATGTTGATAGTTTTCCTAATATTGAATCAGCCATGAATTCCTGGTATAAATCTCATCTGGTCATGGTGTATGATCTTTGTGATATATTGCTGTAATCTCCTTACTAATATTTTATTTAACATTTTTGCATTAGTACTCATTAGGGAAATTTGAATATAGGTTTTTTCCTCCTTTATAAGTTTGGCTTTTCCTGGTTTAGATATCAGCACCATATTTGTGTCATAAAAGGAATTTGGTGGGACTCCTTCTCTGCCTATTTTCCCAAATAGTTTGCATAGTATTAGAATTAATTGTTCTTTAAATGTTTGGTAGAATTCACTTTCAGGGGATAGTGACAGCACTCAGATTCCATTAGCAGGTTAGAATCAGCTGACTTGAGTATGCAACCAATTGGTTGAAATAGGAAGTTACTTCCTGAGCTTGACGTTCTCTTCCTTATTGTCCAACTTCCAGGAGTAAGTTTATTGTATTCTAGGTCCTCTAATTTTAAGAACTATGAGGTGGTCACATACATCCAACTCAGAGATTTATGTCTCCCTTGATAAGGGAGCATTTTAGGGTTTTCCCCAAGAAAATTGAATTTACTTTAAAAAGCTGATATGAGGGCAGATTTTCTGCTATTTTCCCTGAGGCACAAAATTAACTAGTTGCTACTCAGTCAAGTGCAACTCTTTGCAATCCCATTTGGAGTTCTCTTGGCAAAGATACTGGAGTGGTTTGCCATCTCCTTCTCCAGATGAGGAAACTGAGGCAAATGAAGTCATGTGACTTACCCAGAGTCCCACAGCTAGTGAAGTGTCTGAGACCTGATTTCTACTCAGGTCCTTCAGATTTCAGGGCTAGTACTCTATCCATTGTACCACCTAGTTGCCTGTGTTCTAATCTAGGCTCCACTACTAGCTACCTATTAGACTTTGACAAAGTCACATTTCCTCCCTGGGCCTTGGTGCCCTCATCTATAATATAAGGCACATGGAAAAGAGGATTTTTAAAGTACCTTGCATGGTATAATAATCTATGACTCTGCACCTATAGCCTTGACCTTGTTGTAACAAGTTCACATCTATCACAGTCAGTCCTGAAGCATGGATCCTAAGACCACTGTTTTAATAGAGACTCTGAAAATAATTAATGCAGTTACTGTCTAAATATTTCTGCCAACTTCGTCCAGGAGTGCAGCAGTTAACAGCAAAACCACCAAACTCTCAGGAAGCCCATGTTTCCCTCCCTTCAAGGAATCTCAAGTGAGGGAAGTTTGCTTGCTAAAAATTTCCCCTTCAAAGAATTTTTGACCAAACAAGAGTGGAGAGTATTACAATATAAAAAATGGATAATTTCAATTATATTAAAAAGTTTTTGCACAAACAAAAATAATTCAACCAAGATTAGAAGGAAAATAGAATGCTGAGAAACAATTTATATAGCAAGTTTCTCTGATAAAGGCTCATTTCTCAAATATATAGAAAATGAAGTCAAATTTATAAGAATACAAGTCTTCCCCAAATGATAAATGGTCAAAGGATATGAACATGTAGTTTTCAGATAAAAAAAAAATAAGATCTCTATAGCCATATGAAAAAAATGCTCTACATCACTACTGAGTAGAGAAATGCAGATAAAAACACCTCACACCTATCAGATTGGCTAAAATGACAGAAAAGGAAAATGATGAATGTTGGAAAGAATGTGGGAAAATTGGGACACTAATGCATTATTGATGGAGTTGTGAACTGATCCAACCATCCTGGAGAGTATGGACCACAAAGTTTGTTAAAGAGACAACAAGCTAGGTGGTAAGTAAATATATATTTTTTATTCCCTTAAGTTAGCGACATGTACATGGAGCCAGAGCTTTAACTCTGACTGAATCACGCAATTTTAGGGGGACATTTAAACCCTGACTCAGGATGTCTGTGTTACTCAGATTTATGGTCCCCATATATGTTTAACCATAGCATGAGAAAGGAATTTTCTTAATTGAATAGGTTGTAAATACAATAAGATAGGAGAATGTCAAAGTGTAAATTATAGATCCAGGATATCTGTATTTCCTTTACCATTAACATGACACAACATAGCATATGTCCATAAAATACCAAAATAAGAAAAGTCCCATGATTCAAGGTAGTGTCCAAGTTAAAGGAGCCTTAGTGGTCATTAACAGAAGAATGCTCTTGGTCAGCTTCAGGTGTTGACACAGGAAGGGGCATTCTTAGTTCACTCAGAGAGAAAAGATTAATTCACGGTTTTTGCCCTTTTGGGGCTCAATTGATCTTAAATGTTATCAAGAGCAATTTGGAACTAAGCCCAAAGGGAAATCAAACTGTGTATATATCCTTTGATCCAACAATACCACTTCTAGGTCTGTATTCCAAAGAGTTCACTTTAAAAAGGACTTATATGTACAAAAATATTAAAAGCAATTCTTTTTGTGGTAGCAAAACATTGGAAATTGAGAGGATGCCCATCAATTGGGGAATGGCTGAACAAGTTGTGGTATATAAATGTAATAGAATAAATATTATTGTGCTATAAGAAATGATGAGCAGGCAGATTTCAGAGAAAACCTGTAAAGACTTACATAAACTGATGCAAAGTGAAGTGAGAACCAGAAGAACATTGCACAAAGTTAACAGCAATATTATTCGATGATCAGCCATGATAGACAGCTGTTTTCAGTAATACAATCCAAGACAAATCCAAAGGATTCATAATAGAAAATGTTATCAACCTTCAGAGAAAGAACTGATGGAGTCTGAATGCAGATCCAAGCATACTATTTTTACTTTCTTTATCTTTTTCGTGTTTTTTTTTCTTTTGATCTGTTTCTTTTTTCACAACATGACTAATTTGGAAATATGTTTTACATGATTGCACATATGTAACATATTTAAAATTCTTACCTTTCTAGGGAGGGGGAAGAGAGGGAGAAAATTTGGAACTCAGAATTTTTTTTAAATGAATGTTTAAAATTGTCTTTACATTTAATTGGAAAAAATAAAATACTATTTAAAAAGAAAGTTACCTTCCATCTCCTCAGGTGGAAAAAAACCCCCTTCACTTCAAGTAGATGATTCAGAAAAGGGTAACCACCTGCCAAGATAAAAGTATCAATCTGTCCATAGTTTTCTTCTCAGTAGCTGAAGGCAACTCTTTGATGTCTACTTTGTTGCCCTCAATGTAAATTAGTACCTTTGGTACATACACCCACTCAATTGCACCCCCAGCTAGCATGACTGGTCTGATCAAGAATTCAGGTTATAAACCTGAGAGCTGGGAATTCTCCTCGCCTCATCCACTTCAAGCCTTTGGACCTTCCCCTCCCTCCCCCCGATGCAGGCTCTAGGTTCCCTTTGAAGATACTAGTCAGAAGCAAAGCAAGGCATTCTTGCCATGCAAAGTAGAGATAAGTGTTGGGCAGGTAGGTGGCACAGTGGATAGAGTGCTGGGCCTGAAGATGCATCTTCCTAATTTCAAATCTGGTCTCAGACATTTAGCAGCTTTGTGACCCTGGGCAAGTCACTTAACTCTGTTTGCTTCAGTTTCCTCATCTGTAAAATGAGCTGGAGAAGAAAATAGCAAATCAAAAGTATTTTTGCCAAGAGAACCCCAAATGGGGTCTCAAAAGAGTAAGATATAACTGAAAAATGACTGCAAAAATAATGAGTCATATTGATATGGTGTCAAGGCTTACAAAGATCTCTTGACTCATTGCAACTGTGTGAGGTTAGTACAGCAAGTATCATTATATCCATTTTACATAGGAGGAAACTAAAGCTTTATTGAGTGATTTGCTCAAGGTTGCACAGCAAACATTAGGACAGTATTCAAACCTGGGCCCTCTGCCTACAAGGCCTATTATTCTCTTACTACTATATTTCATTTCTCCTGTTAAGATGCTGGCCAAACCTTTTAAGCACGTAGTGCTCAATTTTCATCTGCTATGCAAAAATAATTGATTAAAATAAACAGCCACTGGTATCATGAGGTCACTGTCTATCTAACTTGACATTGCTTTTGTTTAACACAGAGGCAGTGAAGGTTAATGAAAAGGGGCACTGAATTGGGGGTTGGAAGACCTAGATTTGAATCCCAGCTCTGCCATTTGCTAGTTGTGGCAATTTGTGCAAGTCTTCTAACTTCCTCAATCTTTCCAGGAAAATGCGAAAATAATGCTTGCCCTACCTTTGTCACCGCAGTGTTCTGCCAGGCTGACTTCCTGATTGCTCCTCACAAATGGCACTCCATCTCCGGCTGCCCATCCTCCAAAGGAGGAATGCAGCCTTCCTCACCTCTTCCTGGTGGAATCCCTTACCTCCTTCAAGATGAAACTTAAGCTCTGCCTTCTACACAAAGCCCCGCTGCTAGTTCCCTCCCTTCCTAAAGTCATTCTGTGTCACTACCTTTGTTTCCAGTTCAGATTTGTTCTGTGTTGAATGGGTTTACAAATGTACACAGTGTACTGGGTCTGTTTCACTTTTGTCTTTGTATCACCAGGACTCAGATCAGTGACTAGCACTCGTTCAGTCATTTCAGTCACGTCCGACTCTTTTTAACCCAGTTTGGGGTTCTCTTGGCAAAGATACTAGAGTGGTTTGCCATTTCCTTCTCCAGCTTATTTTACAGATGAGGAAACTGAGGCAAACATGGTTAAATGACTTGCACAGGGTCATAAAGCTAGCAAGTGTATGAGGTCTGATTTGAACTCAAGTCTTCCTGACGCCAGGTCTGGCATTCTATCTACTGTGCCACCCAGCTGTCCATGTGATCCCAGGCAGGTCACTTAACCTTTGTCCGAGTTTCCACAACTGCAAAATGGGGACAATAAAAGCACAAACTACCCAGGATTGTTGTGAGGATCAAATGAGACAGTATTTGTCAGGTCTAGCATTGTATCTGACATATAGCAGGTGCTTAATAAATGCTCATTTCCTTCCTTCTTCTTTCCTTCATCTTCCTTCCTCCCTTATTGTTGGGAGTTTCATGACAGAGTGTATGGTAAATGCTTTGTAAGCCATAAATGTGTTGAACATAGTCATCAGAAGGAGCTACCTGACACTAGCCCCACCGATGTGGTTGAAGCAGGTCTAAACCAGTTGGAGCCAGTCATATGACATCAACGGAAATCTCTGGAAACTCCCCATTGCTGCACCTGGAGACACTGTTCTGACCAGATATCACCACTCCCAGAATCCTCCACTTCTGCTTCTCCACTCTGTGACTTCCATGAGATTGCCTCTCTGCTGTAATGTATTTAAATCCCCGTCCCTTCTGCCCCTCTTGGGCACTCCGGTACTTTGCTGTTGTATGGTGTCTGGAATTGTAATTCCCTTGCCTCAGTTAAAGACTGAGGACTTTTTGCCACTTTGGTGGTCTCCTTTATTTCAGGTTGGCAAGTAAGTGTTTAAAAAAAATCAGTGTTATGTATATCCTGTATCAAATTGCTTGCCTTCTCAATAAGGGGTGGGGGGAGGGGGAGGGACGGAGAGAATTTGGAACTCAAAGTTTTAAAAACGAATGCTAAAAATTACCTTTACATATAACTGGGAAAAATTAAGTACTAAATAAAAATTCTTTAAAAATCAGTGTTAGCATTCAGTATTAATAGAATTAACCAAGCCTTATAGTATATAAAGATGATATATCATGGAAATAAGTTTTGCATGATTGCCCATGTATAATCTATGTCAAATTGCTTGCCTTCTCAATGAGGGGGTAGGGGAGGGAGGGAGAGAATTTGGAAATCAAAAAAATTTTTAAATGTGAATTATTTTACATTTAATTGGAAAAAAAGAAATTTTTTTTTAAATAAATGGAAAATGTGTGGGAGTGGGGCAAATGATATGTCAACTCAGTTCAATTATTTAAATAAGGAAAAAACATCTACTTTTTAGCTTAACAGTCCTGATTTGTGTGGGGTACTTTTTTTCCTATTCAAAATGCAGCCTTCTAAAAAGCTGAGTAACTTTAATCAAGTAACTTCTATTTCCCATCCATTTTTTTCTTCTGTAAAGTTGGGATAAAGTTGTGAGAACCTATCTCACAAAACTGTTGCAAAGATCAAATGAGATAATGTTTAAGATATTGTTTGCAAATCTTAAAGCACTATATAAATGTGAGCTTATAGTATTCATATTTTCTACCTGTATAATTTAATACAAGTATTTCATATTTCCGGGCCCCAGTTTTCTCATCTATAGAAATGTCTCATCTATAAAATTAAGGGTATTGGACTAGTTGACCTTGAAGCTCTGATTTTGATGATGGTATGGTCTTGTGATTCCAGTCAGTGATGTTACTGAGGGTAGTGGAGTTGGGATGTGTTAGGAAAGGGGAAAAAAGGGTCACTTCAGCACATTCTCTCTGGAATGGATAAGGACTTGAGTGGAAAGGGAAGGACAGAAATTGTGGAAATATGCAGCCATTCTGGGGCTCACGTGCTTGACTACACTGCTAAAAAGAATCCTCTGCAAAACCAAAGAATTTTAGCGGCTTGTACAAGAAGTTGTGTAATATTTTAAACCAAAGCTTTACTGAAGAAAATTCAAGAAGTTCTGCTTCCCAGAAACAAAGAGACCTACTAGGGGACAACAGAGGCTCCTCCCAAGATTGTTGTGGCTGTTTCCTTCCCTTCTGCCTTTGACTAATCACTTGCTACATCCCAGTTTTCCAATAATCACTATTTTGTTCTTGCAGCTTGAAAGCATTTCCATCTGACATCTGGAACTATTTTCTTCTTACAATTCATGGTATTTCTAGGAAATCTGCTTTTCCCAAGAAAATTGCATTTATAGTAACACATCTTCTTTTAAAAATCATGATGCTTCATATTCATCCCAAATCCTATACCCAAGTTAGAGAAAATGAGCATTGCACATATATAGAATGCTAAAGCTTAGCTTTAAAGTATTGATTAGAAAAATGTAGGATACTGGTGATATCAGTATCTCAAAAGTATAATAGCTAGCAGTTATATAGTGATTTAAGATTGCCTGGTACTTTGCAAATAGTATCTCATTTTATCTCCACAACTCTGGGGCAGAGTTATTATTATTTATGCCCATCTTACAAATGAGGAAACTGAGGCAGACAGAAGTTAAGTGACTTGCCTGGGATCACATAGCTAATAAGTGTATGAGGTAGGATTTGAACTCAAGTTTTCCTGTGTCCAGGTCTAGTGCTCTCTGCATTATACCTTACCTTCTAGCTGCCCCTCAAGAGCTAATCCTTCAGTTTGAAGTGATTTAATATGTAAAATAGCTATGATAATTCATCAAGCTAGGGGCCTCCTGGATAGGGGACGGGGAGCTTCCTATGTTCCATGAACACAACTTGTCAGCTTTCTAAAACTTAATACATAATAAGATCATAGATCTGTATCTGAAAGCCACATGAGAGGCCATTGAGAATAACTCATCTGGGGCAACTAGGTAGCTCAGTGGATAGAGCACTGGCCCTGGAATCAGGAGGACCTGAGTTCAAATCTGGTCTCAGATACTTGATACTTGACACCTACTAGCTGTGTGACCCTGGGTAAGTCACTCTGCCTTGCCAGAGAGTGAATAACTCATTTGTTTTACAGATGAAGAAACCAAGGCACAGACAAGTTAATGGACTTACCCAGGGTCTCACAGCTAATAAGTATCTGAGGCAGGATTTGAACCCAGATCTTGCTGACACCAAGACTGGGTCCTATTCATTACACCATGCTTCCACTCAAAGAGGTGGTAGTGAGTTTCCAGAGGCCCTAAGAAGTAAAATGGTTTGTCCAGATTTACCCTATTGGTTTGTGTCATGATCCAGATTATCCTGACTACAAGTCCAGCTCTCTATCCACTAATTAATCCATACTGCATAAAGTATTGAAATGTGCTGCTAAAAAATGAATAAATAAAAAATTCAATCAAGACTGATAAAGGTTTTTTGTCATGTACAGACCCAAAACTAGTAGTAGTAACTAACTAAGCTATTAACGCTTTTAACTGCTGTAAGAATTCTGGGACACCCTGTATAAAGAAGAGAAAGACTAAGTAACAGTTGGACAGAAAAACAAACTTATTCTAGATTTCATTGTGGAGCATGAATTAAACATGAGGTAGCCAGGGAACTCCCTTATTAAAAGGCATGAGTAAATGTGACATGGAAGAGAGAAGGAGTGAGCTTCCCAGTTTCCTTGGTGCTAATGGCCATTCTTTGTCTATTATTCATGACAAATCTGAGGCTTCTGAGAAGAGCAACTTTTAATTATAAAAAATAATTAAAGGGCTTTAGAAAAATAAGGTCTCCAAGGAAAAGTTATAGGGCTTTTGAAGGTTTCGTTTAGAAAACAAGAACCAAAGGAGTGTTTTAATGATTATCTCAAACAGATAAAGGGTGATTATAGAGTGAATGCCACCTGTCCTCTGGGTCCACAGAAGAAGAAATAAACTACAGTGAGAGTCTGGTTAAACAAAGGGAAGAACTTCTTGACCATAAAGACCAGGCTGCCAAGGGAAGATGGGTAATCTCTATCCTCAGAGATCTTTAAAAATAGGACAAACAACCATCTGTACTAGATGATTTATGCATTGACCTTTAGGAGGCTGGCCCAGATAAGCTCATGAGGTCCCTTCCAAGTGTATGATTCTATGATTTAGTCAGAATATAATTTTCTCAGCTCTACATTTTAGAAGATAACCAGCAGATGGAAGCAGCAAAATTCTCCAACATTCTACCAAAATAATTGTTACTCACACTGTGAAGGCCTAACCAAGCTTGCCAAATTAGCAGTAGTTATACAAACTTTCAAAGGTATCCTTCAGAAAGAGTGAATGAAGACTGTCAGTCCTATGGTCTTCTTCTCTAATAGAAACTATCAAAATACCTGGATCACCCGTATACTATTAGGAAACCCTTCTGCTGATTTCATAACCATTTAGATTCAGTTTCCTCGAAGGGGCAGGAAGTAGGCAAGGGCTATAATTATTTCCCATTTCTCTAGCGCCTGAAGTTATGTTTCTTGGGGTAAAGATAGTTTCTTGATGTAGGAGGCAGAGTAACAGCAATGCCAAAAAAATAGGGGCCATCGAAACATTTTTTTAAATGCAGAAGAAAGAAGGAAGGTTCAGAAGGAAGCTCAGACAAGCAGGACATTTATGAAAGTAACATGTAGAATTTATTATACTTTTCAGGGAAGAAAATTAAATGGTATAAGATGGAGATTCACAGTTTCATATGGAATCTTCTTTTGTTCTTCTGTATGGATGGAAATATTTCTCTTTTTTGGTATCTAAGTTCAAAATTTTAAAAGAAAAAAATTTAAACCCACAAAATATTGGGAGGAATAAACCTGATATTCCATTGGTGTAGAGAACTCCAATGACCAATTCAAGTAGGTATCTTCTCTATAACTTATAGTCTTAGTGAACAGAGAGGTTAAGTGAGTTGCCTAGGATCACACAGCCAGAACATATCAAAAGAAACACTTGAACCCAGGTCTCCTTGCCACTAAGCACACTCCTCTATACAAAATATTACTTTGTATAAAGTAACTTTAGGAGAGAGAAAATGCTAATAACTGGAGAGATCAGGAAAAATGGGGTAATAGGTAATTGGGTACATGTTATGTGGCAGATATTATACGAGGTGCTGAATTACCAATATATATAAGCTGTCTCTCTCCCTGATGTTGGCCTCAGATCCCAACCTCAGAAGAAAGTGAGTTCTCTCTTTGCCTATTGACCAAGCCTTTAAGCCTACATTTTCTTCTAACCCTGCCCCCATACCCTACCTATTTAAATGTTCTATTTTTGCCAGCAATCTTGCCTGTCCAGAAAGTAATGAAACTGGTCCTGACTACAGTGATGCCTACAATATGATCCATCTGGCGCTACCCTCCGTGGCCCCATTTTCTGTTTGCTGGAGTCCCCACTAACCCATCCCATCTCAGGGTACCTTCAGGTGAATAGGTGGGATGGAAAAATGTGAAATTAACCCGTAAACCTGGTTCAGTTGGATGACTAGCCCACACAAAGCATAGCCATATTATACTAAAGCCTTCTCCAATACCATAATGATCGAATTCCCCAGGTCTTCTCTGCATATGTAAAAAATGTTTTCCATTGTATTTCTTGTTTCCAATGTAAAAAGAAAGATATCAATTTTAAAAATGTCCAAACACACTTTCCTGATGAGACAAAATAAATAGTTCTCAGATACATACAGAAGCACATGACATTGTGTTAAGTGATTCACTGGTTCTTTTCTTAACAAATAATGTCCTTCCCTTGAGTTTTTCCTACCTACAATTACCATATAAATTTATAAGATGACCTTTAGTACACATATCACTGGTCGCTTTACTTTGCATTTCTCTAATATAGTCTGAACTCTAGAGCTGCAGTTGCCCAGTTTTACCACTAGATGACATTTGTTCATCTTATTTTTAGCTTTACCTCAGGTGATTTGTATTTTGGAAGGGTTTGAGACTCACAGGTCAATGTTATCTGAAATAGATCGATCTATTATTCATTAATAATGGATAACTTTATATCTAATTTTGAAAAAAATAATTGTGAAATAGCTAATCTAAGGAACATCCAAAAGACTGGAACATCTTAGAGTTCAAACAGGAGCTCTTAAATTCCTAAAATATGCATTCTCCAACTTTGCCTAATGTTTCCTCAGAGCAATATATAATATCATGTTGGACAATATCAGTGTCTACAATCAGAGCACCAGCTTTAGCATCTCTGCTCCAAGGCTCTGCTCACCTGTACTCTTCTTCTCAGTCTTGCTTAACTCAGAAGTTAAGTTTAATATTTTAGAAATCAAATTTAATTTAGGATTAACAAATTGAATTGGTTATTAAATAATGAGAGCTTGAGCTAACTAAATGGATAACCACATTCAGTTTTACTAAGACAGTAATTTCTTCTCTGCTCCACCTTTTGTCTAGCAATACTAAAATCACTTCAAATTGAAATAAAAATGACAGTAAAACATGGCCATTTCCTTCCTTCCTCTTTAAAAAAAACCTTCTTAGTTCAGTCAGGACTTTTAAGCCAAAATTGGATAACGAAAAGAACAATCACCAAAAGGCTCTCAAAACTTTCAGACATGTCTCAATTGCTTAGATAACATCTTTCCTGAATAATGGAACACTCTTATACAAGGAACTAGTAACTCTTCTAAAACTGATAGACTAATCTATGCATGGCTCTTCCATCTTCTGCAACTCACAGATACCAAGCTTCCCACTACATCTTTGGCCATCCTCTCTAGTTGCAGTGGCTGCACTTTCTCACCAATGATCCCTTAAGAATGAAAAAAATCTGTTAATTTTGTCACAGTCCATCCTTATTCTTCTTGACCTCTCTGCTGCATTTGGCAATGTTGACAAGCCTCTTTTTTTGCTTACTCTCTCCCTTTTCTGCATTTTCATGACACTACTCACCTCATTTTCCTCTTAACTATCTGACTTCTCAGCCTCCTTAATTAATTCATCATTGATGTCATACCACGTAAACGTGGGTGTACTCTTTGCTTTTCTTTCTATACTCTCTCACTTAATGACCCTATCAGCTCTTCACATTTATGATCTCTATGCAGATGGCTCACCAGCCTATGTATCCATCCCCAGGCTCTCTTCTGAGCTCCAGCACCACTTTACCATCTGCCTACTAGACATATAAAACTGGACATCCCATAAACATCTTAACCTCAACATGTCCAGAATAAGTCATTATCATTTTCCCCAAACCCATTGCTCTTTTGAACTTCTCTCTGAGACCCACTAACCATCCCCCAAAATACCCTTCTTCTAAATTTTTCTCTCTGCTGAAGGGCCCACCTTCTTCCAATCTTCCAAATTTGCAACCTCAGTGTTATCTTCAAATCTTTACTCTCCCTCATCCCATGTATCCAAATTAGTTGCAAAATCTTATTATTTCTGTCTTCATGACATGTCTTGCATCTTTTCTCACTACTCACACAGCCACCTCAGCTCTAGATGTCACTACATCATTGCAATTGCCTCCTAATTGTTCTTCTTGCCTCATGTCTTCTCCCACTTCAATCCATTGTCCACCCAAAGGCCAAAGTGATATTCCTTAAGTGTAGGTCAGACCATACCATTCCCCTGTTTAGTAAATTCCAGTGGATCTCTGTCACTGGTAGGTTAAAACATAAATTCCTCTGCTTTGCTTTAAAAGCTCTTCACAAATCATATATTAGGGGATGGCTGAATAAGTTCATATGATCATGATGGAATACTACTGTGCTATAGAAATGATGACAAGGACCCTTTCAGAAAAATCTGGGAAGACTTGTATGAACTGATGCAAAGTGAAGTGAGTAGAACCAGGAGAATAACTGACATAACAATAATAAAAATATTGTAAAGATGGACAACTTCAAAAGACTTGTGAATTCTGATCAACACAATGATCAACTACAATTCCAGAGGCCTCATGATGAAAGGGTCTGCCTATCTCCTGGTAGAATCAGAGTACAGAATGGGACTTTTTTATTGGGAGGGGGCGCATGACCAATACAAGAATTTATTTTGCTTTACTATACATTTTTGTAATAAAGGTTTTGTTTTTCTTGCTTTTGGGAGGGAGGAGAAGGAGAAGGAAGATGAGAAGGAAAGAAGATAGATCTCCATTTGAAAGTAAAATAAAATTTAATTTAAAAAAAAAGTTTCCATTTTGTGAACTAAGTAAGTGCAAGCAAGCCAAAGGAGGAAAATTACCATTAAAAGTGCCTTTACAATTTGCTTGTTTGCTTCCTTTCTTCTATTCTACTTCTCCTTCCTTCTCTCCTCCCCTTCCTTTTTCCAGTTTTGGTTTTTGGGTTTTGGGGTTTTGGTTTTTTTTTGGTTGTTTTTTTTTTTTTTGAGACTGAGTCTCCCTATATTCAGCAGGCTGGAAATACAGCATCCACTCACCTGCAGATGCCACTGCTGATGAACACAGAAACTTTAATCTGCTCAGTTTATGACCTAGATTGATTTGCCACTCCTTTGTAAGCCTACTGCCATTCTTAGAGACTCGTCATATTGGTGCTGGACTTGGTAGCAGACACCCAACTGACTTTATCCTTACTGAAGCTCTATTGGCCCCTACTCTTTCAATAGCAGGAAATATTGGCCTATACCACCACATCTGGCTCCTATAAAGCTGTCAAAAAAAAAAAATCCAAGGGGCAGCCAGGTGGTGCAGTGGATGGAGCACTGGCCTTGGAGTCAAGAGGACCTGAGTTCAAATCCAGTCTCAGACCAGACACCTGACACTTACTAGCTGTGTGACCCTAGGAAAGTCACTTAACCCCAACTGCCTCACAAAGAAAAAAAAATCCAAGCTTTGAATAGCCATATAAAAAATACTACAAATCACTAATAAGTAAAGGCATGTGAACTGAGTAACTCCTACTTACCAATTTGACAAAGATGATAAAAAATATAAATAACAAATATTGAAATGACTGTGAGAAATCAATAATAATAATAAACAATAATAAATCCAACACATTAATGCATTGTTGGTGGAGCTGTGAACTAGTCCACCCATTCTGGAAGGTAATTTGGAATTTCAATCCCAAAGTTATTAAACTGCGCATATACCCTTTGAACCAATAATATCATTACTAGGCCTATATCCTCAAGAGATTAAAGACAGGGGAAAAAATCCATATATTCAAAAATAGTGATAGAAGTTCTTTCTAGAGTCAAAGAATTGTAAAGAAAAGTGGTACCTATCAATTAGGAAATGAATGAATAGATTATGACACAGGAATGTAATGGAATACTATTGTGCTATAAGAAACAATGAAAGGGAAAATTCAGAGAAACCTGGGAAGAAATATTGAATTGATCTATAGTGAAGTGAATAGAAATGAACTATTTACGCAATAACAACAACATTGTAAAGACAAACAACTTGAAAAACAGGAACTCTGATCAGCGCAATAGCTAACCATAAACCTAGAGGTCTGATAAAAATGTTGTTAACTTGTCAACCCTAGATGTATCCCAAGTAAATTCTAATCCTTGAATGTATAATCATATGAATTAAAAGTAGCAATATGTTTTTCAAGTATGGCATAACTCATGGACACTCATATTCCCTTATCCAACTAGAGAACCTCTTCAGGTAATGGCCAATATACAGCTCCTTGTGGGTAGATTCTAAGGCCAGATTTTAATTGTCACTTACTTCCTTTGTGATTCATTTTTAAAAAGGAGGAGCAGGACTAGATGACTTCTAATTTTCCTTCTTTTTAAAATCGATGAGCCTGTGACAAGGTAAAAACAAGCTTTCTCCAAACCACTGTTTAATCCAACAGTTCTCAAAGCATGGTCTGTAGACCCTTGGGAGTCCCTGAAGCCCTTTCAGAGGGTCCGTGAGGCCAAACCTATTTTCATAATGGTTTTAATATGGTAATAGCAATAGATAAAAACTCTTAAGGGAGAGAGACTTTAATAGTTGTAAGAGTGTAAAAGGGTCGTTTATACACAAAAAAATTGAGAACCACCAGCCTAATCCATAAACCTTGACTCTATTAGCGATGTCCATACTGTTTTGGTCTAGTGATATTCCTTAAACCATCTTTTATTTAAAATTGTGATATTAATAAGCATAATAAAAACATATATCCTAAATGTGGGAAAAATTTATTCTTATGACAAGATGAAATATAGCATTAGGCAGTGATTGAATAATGTTACCCCTTTCACTCGCCTTAGCCCTAAAATGAAAATATTTTGGGGTGAAGATTATAGATAGAATTTTGGTTTATGTCCTTGCCATTTAAGTATATATTAGTACTTTGATTCCCCACAAAACATTCACTTTCTTTTTACAAAATAGTCTCAGAGTGAAAACTACATTCCTTGTTTCTGGTATCTTGTTGCCACATTAACTTAAAACAAACATTAATTCCTGCCACATTGCTTCCTACAACTAAGTTACTCTCTTATTATTTGTAAGCCAGAGCTAATAAAAATAAAGCAGTCAATTAAAAGGTAGAGAGACCCTGAAGGATGTCAATTTAAGAAAAAAAATACTCTGACAGTCCTTTTCCTTATTTTTCTTTTACTGGATCATGTCCAATTCAAACTCAAAGGAATCATAAAAGAGTTTATCTAAATATTTCCTGTAATATTTCTTGTGTCCCTCTCCCCTCCCTTCCTTGCCTGTGACCCTTAGCTTCACTAGAGGCTCTAAAGCAGTTGTAGCAAAGTAGAAGAGACTTGAAGTCATGATTAGAAAACATAAAAAACAGGATATCACAGAACAATGGAAACCAGATTTTGTGTGTAGTAGCTAGGAGCCTTGAAAATGGATACTGGAGAACTAATTTCTCTGTCATTACCCAGCCCTGTCTTTGGAAGAGAAGCACCCTGATTGACGACACCACAGAATATGGGGGAAGACAGTGAGCCATTAATTTTGTCTTAGGTACCTAGGAGGCAAAGTGGATAGTGTGTTTTACCTGAAATCAGGAAAACCTAGGTTCAAATCCAGCCTCAGATACTTACTAACTGTGCTCTCCTCAGCAAGTCATCAAATTTTGCCTGCCTCCTTTACAGATGTTTACTAATCTGTAAAATGGAGATTTTAATAACACCCGATTCTATTTTACTAAAAAAATTACATTGATGAAACATTTCATGGTAAGATAATCTTTGATTCCATAAACCTTTTGACCAAAATTCTCTAAGAGACTTTATCAAGAACAGTATGCTATATAATTTGGAACTATGCCCAAAGGGCTATAATACTGTGTATACCCTTTGATGCACCATTACCACTATACCACTACTTGGTCTGTATTCCAAAGGAAAAAGGAGAGACAGAGACAGAGACACAAAGACAAATAGAGGAAGAAGAAGAAGAAAGAAGAAGAAGAAGAAGAAGAAGAAGAAGAAGAAGAAGAAGAAGAAGAAGAAGAAGAAGAAGAAGAAGAAGAAGAAGAAGTTATTTGTACAAAAATATTTATAGCAGCTCTTTTGTGGTGGTTAAGAATTGGAAATTGAGAGGATGTCCACCAACTGGGGAATGGCTAAAAAAGTTGTGGTATATGATTGCAATGGAATATTATTGTGCTATAAGAAATGTCTAGCAGAATGATTTCAAAAAACTTGGAATGACTTACATGAACTGATTAAAGGTGAAGTGAACAGAACCAGAAGACCATCGTATGCAGTAACACATAGAGTATGAAAAACAACTGTGAATAACTTAGCTATACTCAAGACAATTCCAAAGGACCCATGATGAAAAAAGCTACCTGCCTTTAGAGAAAGAACTTAAGGCTTCTAAAAAAACCCAAAGCATATTATTTTTCTTTCTCCTTTCTTTCCTTTTTTTCTTTTCTTGCATAAAATGACTAACATGGAAATATTTTACCTGATTGCTAATGTATAACCTGTATCGGATTGCTTGCCATCTCAGTGAGGAGGAAGGGATAGAATTTATAAGTCAAAACTTTAAAAATGTTAAAAATTGTTTTTACATGTAATTGGGAAAAATAAAATATTATTTAAAAAATGTTTTAAGGAACAATATGCTATGCAGAGTGGAAACTATACAATTTTTCAAAGTGGTATTTCCCTCATTGTAAACTAATATGATGACATGTATCAGTTCACAAATTAACTCAACAGGATAATACTGTACCATATGAAACCATGAATGAGAAGCACATGAGGACTTAGGAGCTGATGAGAATGAAATAAGCAGAGCCAATAAAACAATATACACAATGACTACAAATAAAAGAAGTGAAAAGGGTGATAAACTTTAAAATTGAATACTGTGCTAGTATAATAACCAAGCTTAGCCCTAAAGAAGCAATAAGAAAATGCACTTCTCTCTCTTCTTTGCAGAGGTGGGAGACTATGGAATGGAATACTGCATATACTGTTAGATTCAGTTGATACAATGGTTAGGTTTTTAGAGGCTTTTTTGCAGTCAGGGACTATTTTGGCACCTGTTTTGTATCTTAGCTCAGTGCTGGGCTCAGTAATGTAGTAGGTATTCAATTATTTCTTGCTGACTGATTGCTGCTAATATTGGCATTCCAGAGTCCCCTCTACTGCCCTACTAACTATAGTATTACACAGGCCCTTTCCCTAATATTCTGCTAAACTTAATTTGTTTATCTTTGTATTTTTGTGCTTTTGGTTAGGAAGGGAATACAAGAAGTATAGGAGAATTGCTTGCTATAATTCAGCTCTGAAAGGGTATAATCTTCCCTGGAGTGCCCCTGTCTCCTTCTTTCTTTCACCCTTCTCTTTTTTCCTAGTCTTCTTTTTTAAATTCTTTTTTCTACAGTGAAAAGTTGCAAGGGGTGATTGGGTGGGACAGAATAGAAAGACCCATTGTCTACATGTCACCCTTAGCTCGAAGCCCCAGCTATGCTGCAGGAATATACTTCTTCATCCATTCAAGTCACATACTCTAAGCTTCTTCACATGCCTAATTTAAATACTCATCCAACTTTGCAATGATGTCTGTAACCTGAATATGTTCACCAATTAATGTTCTTCATCTAGGCACCAGCATTTTCAAGGGCAACATCCCCCGGAGCACAGCTTTGTCTCTCTGTGTGTTCACTCCCATTAAACAATCGTGGTACATATCATTGACAGAAACAAACCAGAGACCTAAAGAGTTATCCTGGGTTTGATTCATGGAGCAATTTTCCCTATTCTAGATAATAAATAACTTTATAAAGAAATGGTCCTACTAACCATCTGTGGCATTTGACCTGCCTTTTTCTCGCTAGGACCAAGATATAATGCTATTTGCTGAATGACCAGTTGAGGGAGAAATGAGACCAGAAAGAAAAGAAATAGTAAAATAAAAAAAGAAAATACATTCTGGATTTCCTTCCTTCCTCTCTTCCCTCTACTTCTTATTCCTTCCCTCTCTCCCTCATTTCCTTCCCTTCTTCCTTCTCTCACTCCTTTCCTTCCTTCCTTCTTTCCCTTCCTGCCTTCCTTCCTGCCTTCCTTCATTCTCATGTGAACTCTTTTTAATTCAATTCTGTCCAATCTATTCAACTCAATAAGCATTTATTATCTGTGCTATCCCCTAGAGACACTAAGACAATCCTTACACTCCTGCCCTCCTGGATCTTACCCATACTGGGGGCAAAATCAATGAAGCAATGTGATGTTAAGAAACAACACTGGATTAGACAAGGAGACACCCGCAATGCTAATCTTTGAACATTTCTAGACATTAAACCAAGGCTTTAAAATTATTTGCATTTTGAATTAATAAGAACTTCTTTGTCAGAAGGTCTAGTGAAGATGGCAGGGTAAAGGCAGAGACTCACCTGAGCTCTCCCAAATTCCCCTCCAAGCATATTAAAATTGTGCCTCAAGAGGAATTCTGGAGTAGCAGAACCAACAAAAGGATGGAATGAAACAATTTTCCAGCCCAAGACAATTTGGAAAGTTGGCAGAAACGGTCTGTCCCATTAAGGTGAGAGTGGAGCACAGTCCAAAACAGGCTGCAGCAGGTTTTGGGGGTTACTGAATCAGCAGCAGTGGCTTCCAGAGCTCTTAGCCCACAGAAGGTAAGGAAATCTGATAACTGGTCAGAAGGACATTATAGGGGACCCTTTGTAGGCACTGGGTGCAGGACTCTGTTGCATATCTATGCTCGACTCCTGTCACAGTCCCAGGATAAAGAGAAGCACTAGTACACTATAATGTGGAGCCACAGAAGCAAGGACCCTGGTCACAGTACCAACGCAGGAAAAGAATGCTTGTGGTCACTCACACACTGGAGCACAAGCCAGGAGAGCGGTGGTCACATCTCTTCTTAGATCATATCACCTTGGAAGAACTGAAAACTTACACACCCCTGGAACTAATTCTGAAAATAGCTGCACAAAAAACCTAAAGGACAGTGCTCCCACTAACCTTGGAGCAGAGCCAAACTTTAATATACAGTTAAAAGTCAAGAAATAGGCTGGAAAATGAGTAAACAGCAACAAAAAAACTTGACCAAAGAAAGTTATTATGATGACCAGGAAGATCAAAACACAAACTCAGAAGGCAAGAAAATTAAAACATCTACGTCTAAAACCTCAAAGAAAATAATGTGAATTGGTCTCAAGCTCAAAAAGGAATTTAAAAATCAAATAGCAGAAGTAGAGGAAAAATTGCGAAAAGAAATGAGAGTGATGCAAGAAAATCATGAAAAAAGCTAACAGCTTGGTAAAGGATGTACAAAAAAAAATACTGAACTAACACCTTAAGAAGCAGAATAAACAAAAATAAGAAGAAAAGCAGAAATCTGGGAAGCTTGTAGCCAGTGTTTCTGTTAAAGGCCTCATTTCTAAAATATGAAGAGAAATGAGTCAAATTTATAAGGATACAAGTCATTCTCCAATTGATAAATGATCAAAGGATATGAACAGGCAGTTTTCAGATGAAGAATGAAAGGATGAAAAAGAAATTCCTTTCCTTTCTCTTCATCTATTTTCTTCATTAAGGGTAAGGAAGGGAGGAAGGGAGAAAAAAATTGAAACTCAAAAATTTATAAAAATGAATGTTGAAAACTATCTTTACGTGTAATTGGGGGAAAATAAAATGCTATGAAGGAAAAAAAACAAATAGGCTAAATGGTAAAAGACACAAAATCCACTAATGAGAAAAATTCCTTAAAAAGCAGAATTGGCTAAATTGAAAAAAGATATACAACAATTCACTGAGGAAAAGAATTCCTTAAAAACTAGAACTGGCCAAATGGAAAGGGATGTATAAAAGCTCACTGGAGAAAACAACTCCTTAAAAATCAGAATTGGGTAAGTAGAAGCTAGAGACTCCATGAGATATCAAGAAAAAACAAAACAAAACAAAACAAAAATTAAAAAATAGAAGACTGTGAAATATCTCACTGGAAAAACAACCAACCTAGAAAACAGATCTAGGAGATCTGGACTGCCTGAAAGCAATGATAAAAATAAAGAGCCTAGACATCATATTTCAAGAAATTATCAAGGAAAACTTCCCTGATATCCTAGAGCCAGGCAGTAAAATAAAAATTGAAAGAACCCATCCATCACCTCCTGGAAGAGATCAAAAAATGAAAACTCCCAGGAATATTACAGTCAAATTCCAGAGCTCCCAGGTCAAAGAGAAAATACTACAAGCAGCCAAAAAGAAACAATTTAAACATCATATATCCATAGTCAGCATAACACAAGATTTAGCAATTTCTATATTAAAGGATTACAGTATTTGAAAAATGATAATCCAGAGGGCAAAGGAGCTAGAATTACAACCAAGAATTCACCTACCCAGCAAAACTAAGCATAATTTGTTGTTGTTGTTGTTGTTGTTCTGCTTTTTGGTGAGGCAATTGGGGGTTAAGTGACTTGCTCAGGGTCACACAGCTAGTAAGTGTCAAGTCTCTGGTCTGAGCCTGGAGTTGATCTCAGGTCCTCCTGACTCCAGGGCCAGTGCTCCATCTACTGCACCACCTAGCTGCCCCCACTAAGCATAATTCTTCAGGGGAAAGGCGGATATTCAATGAAATAGACAACTTTCAAGCATTCCTGATGAAAACACCACATCGAAATAGAAAATTTCACTTTCAAATACGAGACTCAAGAAAAGCATAGAAAGGTAAAGAGGAAAGAGAAATCATAAGGAATTTAATAAGGTTAAACTGTTTATATTCCTACATGGAAAGATGATATTTGCAACTCCTAAGAACTTTCTCATCATTAGGGGAGTTAGAAGGAGTCTACATAGAAGGTATGGGTGTAAGTTGACTATGTTGCAATGACATCTAAAAAAATAAAATTAAATTAAGGGTGAGAAAGGAATGCACTGGGAGAAGTGGGAAGAGAGAGGTAGAATGAGGTAAATAATCTAACATAAAAGAGGTGTAGAAGAGTTTTTACAATGGAGGGGAAGATGGAGGAGTGGCAGACAATGCTTGAATTTTACTCTCAAAGGTAATGAAATACACACTCAGTTGTGTATAGAAATCTATTTTATTCTACCGGAAAGTAGGAAAGGAAAAAGATAAAAAAGGGAGTGGGGCTGATAGAAGGGACAGTGTATTGGGGAAGGCAGCCGTCTTCTAGAAACAAAACACTTTTGAGGAGGGACAGGATGAAAGAAGAGAGAGAAGGATAAATAAGGGAAAATAAGATGGAAAGAAATACACAGTAATAATTCTGGAAAAAAAAAATTTGCAGCAAGTTTCTCTGATAGAATTTTGTTAAATTTATAAGAATACAAGCCATTCCCCAATTGATAAACGGTCAAAGGATATGAACAGATAGTTTTCAGATGAAGAAATCAATGCTATATATAGTCATATTT
Source organism: Phascolarctos cinereus (assembly GCF_003287225.1). Lineage (NCBI taxonomy): Eukaryota > Metazoa > Chordata > Mammalia > Diprotodontia > Phascolarctidae > Phascolarctos > Phascolarctos cinereus. The sequence continues at coordinate 228,814,930 of NW_027556098.1, forward strand.
TTAAAAATGTTTTAAATCACTATTTTTTAGAGAACTATAGATTAAAACAACTCTAAGGTACCACCTCCCATCTATCAGATTGGCTAATAAGACAAAAAGGAAAATGATAAATGCTGAAGAGGGAAGAGGATGTGGGAAAATTGGGACACTAATGCACTGTTGATAGAATTGTAAACTGATCCAACCATTCTTCTAGACAGCAATCTGGAGCTATACCCAAAGGGTAATCAAACTGTGCATACCCTTTGACCCAGCAATATCACTACTGGGTCTGAATCCCAAAGATTGAAAGAAAAAAAAAGGTAAGGAAAGGACTTACATGTACAAAAGTATTCATAGCAGCTCTTTTTTGTGGTGGCAAAGAATTGAAAGTTGAGGGGATGCCCATTAATTGGGGAATATGAACGTAATGGAATACTGTTGTGCTGTAAGAAATAATGAGCAAGGGGCAGCTAGGTGGCACAGTGGATAGGGCATCAACCTGGTTCAGGAGGACCCAAGTTCAAATTCGGCCTCAGACACTTAACACTTACTAGCTGTGTGTGACCCTGGGCAAGTCACTTAACCCCACTGCCTAACAAAAAAAAAAGGAAAGAAAGAAAGAAAGAAAGAAAGAAAGAAAGAAAGAGAAAGAAAGAAAGAGAGAAAGAGAGAAAGAGAGAAAGAGAGAAGAAAGAGAAAGAAGAAAGAAAGAAAGAAAGAAAGAAAAGAAAGAAAGAAAGAAAGAAAGAAAGAAAGAGTAGGATGCTTTCAGAAAAACCTGGAAAGATTTACATGAAATGGTGCAAAGTGAAGTGAGCAGAATCAGAAAAGTGTACACAGTAACAGCAATAGTATATGATGATCTGCTGTGAATGACTTAGCTCTTCGTGGCAATACCATGATCCAAGATGATTCCAAAGGATTCATGATGAAAATGCTATCTGCCTGCAGAGAAAGAACTGATGGAGTCTGAAAGAAGTTTGAAGCAAACTTTTTTTTAAATTCTGTGTTTTCTTTCACAATATAACTAATATGAAAATATGTTTTGCATGACATGTGTAACATATCAAATTGCTTGCCTTCTCAATGACAGAAGAGGGGAGGGAGAGAATTTTGAACTCAAAAAATTTTAAAAATGAATGTTAAAATTATGGGAAAATAAAATATTTTTTTAAAAGGTCTGGCAGTAAGGAGCAGTGTGAGTGTTCTGAAAGGTCATCTCATCCCAACCACTAGTTTAATCACTTTAATCTTTGGGATTCTAGGATTGTAAAATTCAAATCAAATTTAAACAACTTTTCTTCAAAACACAAAAGTAGCTTCAGCCCTTTTTCTGATGTCTGGGTGAAAATGCTCAGCCTCTTGTTTGGTTTTCCTTTGGGGCTGTGCGTTGCTGGGGAATTAATAGCCTATTTCCTTCCAACAGAGCCAGTGGAGGAGGCAATGATTTTCTCAACACAGTTTTCTGTTTCTTTCTAATTGAAACTGTAATAACTTTTCTTCTAACATAAACTCCATAAAACAGAGAAATTGAAGGACCATCATATTGCCTCCAGGCTAAAAAGCAAATTAATTGTTGTAACAGGGTATAGTGGATTAAATCTCCAGAGAAAGCAGGTTAGGAAGAAGGCAGGTTACCTGATCAATGAAAAGATCACAACCTAAACCACCCCACAGGTAGGAGACAGGGAAGTCTTGATGAAGCTTCAGTCCTGTCCCAATGCAGCAGGGTAGAAGAATCAGAAATGATCAAACAGGGACCAGCCAAGTTATTGGTCATATGTTCCCACTAATGTATGGGTGAATTCAGAATTCTATGATATTCTCTTGACAAGGTTAACCTCTGGTCAAAGTTAATTCAGTTGAAGTCATTATTCTGACATGGAGGAAGTCTCTTTGGCACGATTTGAATTCCTCTTGACCTGGCCATCAGAGTTAGTCTTGTCTTGATGAAGTTCAGAGGTGCTTATTACATGGTCAATTGCTGATATAGTCAATACCTGAGCAATACTCTCTGATGGCTTTATGAAGGAGAAAATCGAGAACCAGAGCTGAAAGGTACATCGAGGAGAAGAACAATATACAAAATATGGATTTGACTCCCTTGAGGGGAAGCCTGATCACCTGCAGTTTCTGCTTCAGAAAACAACACGACCCCAGAGATGGCCCCAGTACCTGAAAGCAGCAGTAGGTAGAAAAAAAAAAGTTTTTGATTGAAGCCAGGAGGAGAGAGCAAGCTGGCAGCACAGGGATGGTAGTGGCAGAGATACAGAAGAGACTTAGGACCAAGCTTCCTAGACCCAGAGGAGTTTCTGAACTATACAGGAGCTGGAGTTAAGGTGATGCAAGGACAGAAATGTGAGGCCAAGGAGAAAACCCATCACTGATACTGTGAGTTATGTGGAACGTGCAGGCCAGAATGAGAGGAGCAACTTTCTAGGTATTCTGAATGCCTCTCTCAGTGGAAGAACACTGAGAGTAGCACTATGAATTTTAAGGGGACTAAATAGGTCCCCTTTAAAGGGAGCTATGATTTACTGGATAAGAGGAGTTGCTTGACTCTGGAAATCCCAAGTGTTTTCTACTTTCTGAGGGTGGAAAGTTCAACCCATTAGTACTGGTAAAAAATATGAAGGACTTTATAAGTCCCTAGGGAAGACAGAAGCCCACAGGATAGGGAAAGAAAGTTGTTAATATTTTTATAGGCTTGGAAGCATGTCCTTTTCCCTTTTTTTGGTTGGTCCTTTTGTTTGTTTTGCTTGTTGGTCCGCATGCTTGCATGGGAACTAAGGGCTCTTTCTCCTTTTTATGCAGACCTAAGACATATGTCAAATTTTAATTTTTCCACAAGAAACCCTGTGTTGAGGCAGAAACCAAAAGGGAGATGTATCAGATCACAGCTTTGGAGTAGGAAGGGACCTTAGAAGGTAATGTAGTCCAACTTTCTCATTTTATAGAGGAGGAAATGAGACTCAGAGATGTTAAATGCTTTACCTCCCAAAAGTATTAAATGGCAGAATTGGCATGTGAGAAATCCCCCAAGTTTGAACCCAGTCTAATAAATCCAGAACCGTGGCTCCAGGTCATAAATTACAAGGGTGTTCAAAATTCCATTTCATACCTATACACATTTGAATAAACTGTCCTTGGCAAGTACCCCTTCCTAATCAATGCCTTTCAGCAATTGTTATCATGTTTAAAAACTCAAGTCAATTGCCAGCTGCTCCATGAAACCTTCTCTGATTTCAGTCCTCCTCTGTGCTCCCTGCCCCTTTCAGTGTTCTCTCCCTTCTCAAAGTAACTGAGATTAATTTTTCATTGTACGTGTGTCATCCTATGTAAGCTCCCTAAGAGCAGGGACTGATTTGGGGCTTTGGATCCTCAAGCTCAGTAAAGGATCTTGCAAATTTGTTTTTGGATAGGATCTGGAATTTTGTTGATCGAGGGAATTCCCAGTGAGGGTTCTCCTATTACCCATGCTGAGGAACTGTTATTCTACTTAGAATCTTAAGGTTTACATATGTTATCTCCTTTGATCTTCACAATAATGCTGTGAGGTATGTGTATTTTAATAGAGGCAGAAAGAGGCTTAGTGACTTTTAGTGGTCACATAGCTAGTGAGTGTCAGAGGCAAGATTTGAATTCAGGTCTTCCTCATTTCTTGGGCAGCTAGGTGGCACAGCAGATAGAGTGCTGGGCCTGGATTCAGGAAGACCTGAGTTCAAATGTGACTTCAGAAACTTACTAGCTATGTGACCCTGATCAAGTCACTTTACCCTGTTTGCCTCAGTTTCCTCATCTGTAAAATGAGCTGGAGAAGGAAGTAGCAAACTACTCCAGTGCCTTTACCAAGAAAACCCCAAATGGAGTCACAAAGAGTAGTACACAACTGAAATGATTTAACAAAAACAACAACAACTTCTTCATTCCAAGTCCCACATTCTATCCACTTCAACACCCAGTTGCTTCTCACTATGCTACGCTGCCTCAGACTATCACCATTTAAAAAGGTTTATTGATTGTAAGACAGTCACCACAATAAGGAGGTCAGAAGAATCCAAAAATCACTGACACCAGCCAACACCTGACCTCCTTGCCAAGGGGAAAGAAATGATAGCCAAAGCTAAAACTGTTCAAGAGTACAAGCTCATCTGCAAAATATTATGGAAACAATCAGAGAGTTATAAGTAGCATGGCCTCATACAACAGTGAAAAGCAGTGAGGGAAAAACAAGACCACAGAGAATTTGGCATGACATGTCAACCACATAACCCTGAGAGCATTTGTAGATGAAACTGGAGATAGAAGGAGAAAAACAATGGTGCTTCTTGTTGTCTTTGGACAGCCACTAGAGATGGAAAATTAACTAGGCCCAGGATTGAATAGGAAGTGGAGGTCAAACTAGATTTCATTTGGGAAATTTCAGAGCACTTTGATTATGTTGGATTAGAAGAACAATGTGCCAGTCATACACGGCCAGCAAGGCACATTCCAGGAAGGCTTTTACCTGAGTTTCAGGTCTGAGGCAAAAAAGGAGATCACTCACCAGTTGGTTGATCAATGCTATTTCTTGGCAAGGATATTCAATAGGACTTGCGCACTTTACCAACAGTCTCATTTGCCCTGAAATTCCCTAATATACTGTGGGGTATGTTTCCACATGGCAACTGATACTGAGAAGACCTAGCCTGCCCCAAAGTGTCAGAATGTTCCATCGGATGAGAGGCAGGCTGACATGGTGTTATAGCTCTAGGTAGTTACAGCTTGGTCTGGAGTCCTCTGACATTAAAGCTTCTTCCTTATACTTTGACCCTGCTCAGAAACCAGGAAACTGCTATTCAAGGTAAGACCACAGAAGGGCCTAGCTGAATATGCATATTTTATAGAGTTTCTAGTATTATAATTCCACAAAAATTACTTTCCTGAGTCAATTAGCCATTTATCATTACCAAATTGTAGATACTCTCCAAAGCAGCAGTCCTCAAGGTTTTTAGTCTTTTTTTATACTCTTAAAAATTATTGAAAACATCAGAGTTTTTCTTTATGTGTGTTCTCTCTCCATATTTTCCATATTAAAACATCTTAGTATCATTGTGAAAATGGTTTTGACTTTTCATTTCTCTCTGAGAACCTTTGCTTTAAAGCAAAAGTGGTTGTGTTGAGCCCCATTGCTCTAAAGGATTCTTTAATGGGTTTGGCAAATGAAAACATGCACTTGCATTTCAAACAAACCAGTCAGATTATAAAGTTCTAAGGCAATCAAGTTACAGAATTATAGTCCATCACACTTAAGACAGAGTAGGCACTGCAAAAAAAATACCATCTGCCTTGGGGTAGGGGGCTTATCTGTACCAGATGGAGAATGCAAACATAAGGAAGGAGAAATTCCAAGAAGTGGTAGAGCGGGTGTCCATGAGTGGAAAGATGCTGAGTAATGAAAGAGACAGTTAAAAGTCTGTTTTGTAATGAAGATTACAATGACCAGGTCTTCTGGACAGCTGTTTGTGAAAGGTGAAAAGAACTTATAACTATCTGAAAGTATGCATTATGCCTAGGTGAAAAATAAATAATTAAGGGGGCTGCTAGGTGGCACAGTGGATAGAGCACCAGCCCTGAAGTCAGGAGGACCTGAGTTCAAATGTGACCTCAGACCAAACACTTGACACTTAACTAGCTGTGTGACCTTGGGCAAGTCACTTAACACCAATTGCCTCTAAAAAAACCCAAAAAACAAAACCAAAAAATAAATCATTAGGATTTTTTCTTGACATCGGTCCCTGAAGAACTTGACACGTACACAAATGAAGTCATTATATTCCTCCCCAAACCCACCCCTCTTCAGAACACTGTTTCTATTGAGTATACCACCATTCTTCCAGTCACTCAGGCTTATACTTTGGAATCACCTTTGACCCATCATTCTCGTTCACCCCACATATTCAATCAGTTACCATGGTCTTAGTAATTTTATCTCTTCATGACATCTCTTTCCCCTTCTTTATACCTGTAGCCACTACCACGTTCAATCTCTTATGACCTATGCAGGTGCATGCAGAATGTTGCAGTCTCTCTCAACCACAAATCACCATGGATTAGTTTTGTTTAATTGCTTCTCTGTTACAAGGGAGGGTGGTACATCTAAAAAAGTCTGTAATTTAAAAATGAAACACAACAATAAGATACTTTCTAAAGAAATGTACAAATTTTATTCCAAATTGAACAAAATATTCCAATTGTAAACAGAGTAGGGCAGAGTGCAGTGGAATTATGCCTCCTGTGTTCCAAATACCATATAGATTATGTAGATGCAAATTGATCTCTCTCTTTCTCTCTCTCTCTCTCTCTCTCTCTCTCTCTCTCTCTCTCTCTCTCTCACACACACACACACACACACACACACACACACACGCATGTTACTTCAGAACATGCCTTGAAGATATGCAGTATAAGTATTATAAATTCCATTTTACAAATAAGGAAATTAAGGCTCAGAGAAATTTTTCTTTCTAAAAATTACCTCCAGGAGCACAGCTAATAAATATTGGTGCCTATATTTGAAATTATGTTCTTTATTATTCTAATTTTTATGCTCTATCTACCATGTTGCCTCTGAAACCAAGTGTAGGATTTTGCATTTTTTCTCTATTAAACGTCACCTTATTGGTGAGGACCTAGAATTCCAGTCCATTGAGGTAGTTTGGGAACTTCATTTTATTTTCGATCTATCCCAATAAGGCACGATTTTGCTTGCTAATTCATTGGCTTTTGTCCTTCATAATTGAAGAGGATCAAAATGATATCATTATGTCAGGGTCAATGTATACAGTGTGTCCAACTGTGGCTTATCAGAGCAATATGAGTTCAGATTGGGCTGGGTAAAAATAGTATGTATGAATATTAACTAAGTATTATAAGTTTTATTAATCTCCATTTAAAGATGAGATAATGAAAGCACAAAGAAATCAAGTGATTGGCACATGGTTAAACCACTAGTGTCAGAAGCAGGATTCATATCTACATCTTCTGGACTCCAAATCTAGGATTCTCCCTTCAGCCACACTGCCTCTCATTTGCTATTTCACAGCCTGTTACACAGACTAGATGATAGTTTTATCTTACGCAGAGCTCTTGAAGATTTAAAATCTAACTTGAAGATTAAAGATCTAACTGCCAATTTTTAAAAGCATTCGCCAAATATTTACTGAGTACCTACTATGTACAAAGCACTGCATAAGCCCTAAGAGAACTTATGAAGAAAACTGTTTTTCCTCAAGGAACTCACAATCCAAGAAAGAAGAGGAAAAGCACATCAAAAGCAAATAGAAAATAAGTGCATGAGACACCAAGTTTTAAGGGAATTGTGATGAGGAAGTAATTACTTTCAGTGGAAGGGGTGGGTTTGAGGAAAAGTAGGAAAACGAAACCAAACCTTATGGAGCAGTTGGTCCTAAAAGCTTGACACAGTAGAAAGAATACTGCTTTGGGAGCCAGAGAAACTGAGTTCAAATCCTGGCTTTGCTACTAGAATACCTCACACAGTTAACTCTTTAGACCTCTCTGAGCCTCATTTTTCTCACGTATAAAATGAGGGATTTGGACTAGATGATCTCTGAGGTGCCTTCCAGCCATAAGGTATCTTTGGATCCTAAAGTGGGCAGGATTTTAAAAAGTGAGCTAGTGGGAGAACATTTAAGGCACAGGGAATGGTGGGTATAAAGCTCAAGGTAAGGATAACTCATACTTAAGAAATAATAAATAGTCCAGTTTGGATGGAGGGTATGAGTATACGAAGGGTAATTGTGTGAAGTAAGAATAGAAAGGTAGATTGAAGCCATACTATAAAGGGCCTTCAATGTCATGCTAAGTGGTCTGAACTTTACACTTAGGCAGCACCAATATCCCCCTATCAGCCTCAGATTCTCTCTCTGTCTCTGTCTCTCTCTGTCTTTCTGTCTCCATCTCTCTCCCTCTCTCTGTCTCTCTGTCTGTCTCTCTCTGTCTCTCTGTCTCTGTCTCTCTCTCTCTCTCTTTCTCCTTTCACCACTTCTGAAAATTCCCTAGTTGGGAATATTGCTACTTAGAGACTTTCTAGTAAGTTCTAAAAAGTACAGAAGACAGCAACACAGCAAATAAGCCAAACACAAGTAGCTCACATCTGATGACTGCCTTTTTATACTCTCTATGTTAACCAGGAGAATGAAGGGTTTTAGGACAGAATTGAGGGAAAATGTTTCAAGAAGGAAATAAATACAAACAGGAATATAAAACTATGGAGTAAAATTCCAACTTGTATTATGAAGATGGAATTTAGGGAAGGAGGAAATTGGTAGATGGAGGATGAAAGAAAAAAGGAAGAGAAAGGAAGAAGGGAAGAAAAGAGAGAAGAAGAGGAAGAAGAAGAACAACAACAACAATAACAAAAATTCAATCACTGAAGCTATGTAACAGATTTGAAAGGGCAGCCAGGTGGCTCAGGGGATAGAGCGCCCAGCCTGGAGTCAAAAAGACTCATCTTTGTGAGTTCAAATCTGGTCTCAGACACTTACTAGCAGTGTGACCCTCAGCACTTAATCCTGTTTGCCTCAGTTTTCTCATCTGTAAAATGAGCTAGAGAAGAAAACGGCAAACTAATGTCTAGTGTTCACCCTGTAAGTAACACTGAGATTTGCTGGAATGTGACTCATGACTAGAATATGGCAATGGAGGCATATTACTGTGTGCAAAAGGGATGGCAGAGTAGCATTGTGTAAGGGGAAAATATACTCCTGTGAGGAAATTCATTAACTAGTGGTGAGAATCTGGTCTGAAGTATTTAGGAAAGGTTCAAAAGATAAGGTCAGAGGAAGAAAGACCAGAATTAAGAGAAGGGGCCAATGTTCTTATAGCATCTTTTGTAGCATCCCAGAGGTTCTTAATCTTCATCATTCTTGGCTCCTTTGGAAATCTGGTGAAACCTATAGACCCCTAAAATGAGAATAATGATTTTAAATAAATAAAATAAACAACATAGAACTACAAAGGAGACCAATATGTTGAAATAGTTATCATATTTTTAAAAATATTTACAGACTCCAGACTGCCTTTATATTATGACTTCTGTTGGAAACTCCAGACAAAAGAGGGAGAAGTAATCACCATCTCATTCCAGGATCATCAGATTACTCTGCTAGTCTCCATTTCCTGAAGTACCTCCTTCGACCCAGAGAAAAACAATTGAGAGAGATAACAGAGCAAGTAGGGAACTGGGCTACAATTGTAATAACTGCATTGAAAGGGAGCAGGGTGAAGAGGAAAAAGATACTTATTTGCTTCCCCACTCTGCTCCTACATTTCTACAAAGGAGTTCTACCTTCTCTCAATCCTTTTTGCTTTCTCTGTTGTTGAGTCTGATTATATTTTTATAAAGTCCTCTTATGTCCTCATACTTTTCTCCACTGTGTGTCCTACATGCTTCCCCAGGACCCTTCCTGAAGTAGGTAAAGGTATGAGGTGGGGAGGAGGGAGAGGTAGGATACAGGTGTCTAGAGTTATTATCGATATTTAGGTGTTTAGTTTTTATAAATGAGACATTCATTAATAAAGATTTAATTTTCCATACAGTATACAAGGATAGTACCAATGTACAAGATAAAACAATTTCAACGGTACATACACTTTAATCATTGAATCATAGCTTTAAACCTAGAAGGGACCTTACAGGTTAATGGAGACCCAAAAAGCTTACATGAACACATGAGTAGTAAACAGCCAAGCTAGGATTTGAATCCAGTCCCTTTGACTTCAAATTTAGACGTCTTTCCATTGCTTCACGCCATCTAGTTGTATATTAATTTTTTGACTTCTTTTGTTCTATCTGCATAGATTGCTCTATATGTCAGCCAAACTCATACTGCATAAGCCGTTAATAATAGAATGCTACATTACAATATACACTTTCCAGTTTCCTTGATTGGTTTTTAGTATTCTGTAACACTTTTTTGTAATTAAGATTTAAATACCCAATCCCCCAAGACTTGCCATACAGAGAGCTGTCAATCAAGGAATTGGCAGCCTTCGTATGTGGCATGATGAAACTCTTATCCTTACTCTCTGATGCCTTCAAGACCAGCTTCTGCAAGCTGATCCTTCATTTCACATGTCTTAGAACTCACTCACACTTCTCCTGCTTGGAAATGTAACACACAAAGTGACATCGTCATCCACAGCTAATAAGTTAGCTGCTATAAAAATGAACATCCACGTTGAGTTGCCAAGCCTGAAGGATGGAGGTGTTACACTGTGCTCATTTATATATGTCTGCCAGGGCAATAGTACATATGCCTTTGGTAATGCTTCTAAGTTATGCAGAAATGCCAGCAACCATTTCTGAACTTTGTTTGCAGGATACAGTCTGATTTAAGAGCCAAACCAAAAGCATCGAAACACTTGGCCAGGCTCAGGCACAATTCAGCAAGCAATAAAAATGTGCAAAATCGGCCGTTGGGACACACATTTTACAAAGACAGGCTATTTCAGCAAATTTTTCAAAGGTTCCCTAAGGCATGTACATTTAATAAAAAAAAAAAAACTAGAGGCAAAGGTACTCTTAAATCTTTGCTTTGTTTTGTACTAATTAGTGCACCCTCATGCGCGTGCACACACACACACACACACACACACACACACACACACACACACACACCCCTCAATGACTATTTTTCCTTAGCCCTTCAAAAAAGCAAAGAACAACTAGAACAGTCACCTCAATACAAATGCACTTATGCTGGAATTTTAAAGCATTTTGAATAATAGTTTGTGTGATCCTGGGCAAGTCACTTAACTTATCAGTGCTATAGGCAATTCTCTAAGACCCTAAGTTTCAGAAAAAGTGCCAACATACGTTGGTAGAAGGAAGTTTCTCTCCTGGGATTTATATCAATGAAATCACAGGTCTAGACCCTACCACTGCCCCTTTCTATCACAAGTGATTGAGTTATAAAATCCACTCTGCATGTTATTTGTATAATGAAAATATTAATTAAAGGCATATTAAAGAACTCCAGGGTTTTCTTCATTATTAGAAGCATTTAGCATTGGAAAAAAAAATTCTTAATTTTAATGGAAATTTGACCCCCAAACCAGAATGCCAAACTTTGGTTTTAGAAATATATTTCTAAAATTCCATGATTTGTTTTTATAGTATATAGTATTTGGCACAGAAATACCTAATCAAAGTAGCTTACATTTTATTTCACATATGTATTAATTTTTGAAAGAACCAAAGACCTTATTACTAAAAAATGATGATTAAGAAAATATTAATAACTATGAACACATATGCCTGCTTTTGCATCTCTCTAAAATCTTTATGAGAATAATTTATATATGCATCAAGGGTAGCCTTGGTGAAGAGGCTGAGAAGGGAATGGGCAGGTTTTCACCAATGACCGTCTATAGCAGACCATATCTTTATGATTACACCTTTGGATGAAAAGTACAAAGAATTCAGACTTTCACTGTACATATTGTTTGCTGACTATGGAAAAAGCATTTGGGTCAGTGGAGAAAATGCTGACTTAAAGAATGTCCTCCAATTAGACATCTCTCGTGTGTAGGCATGAATAAGGTAAAATCTAAGCCTGCAAGAAAAGTTTGCCCTCATCACGTTTGGTGTGTTGTCCAAGTGGAAAAGGAGCTGTAGATGGTGAGGGCCTTCAGGTGCTTCTGTTTTGTGGATGATGTTGTGCTGATCACATCAAGCCCTAGAACATTACACAACCTCCTAAGAGAATTTGGCTGAACTATCCACACCAGAAAAGCCAAGGAGATAAGGACACTTGTTGTCCAGAATATGAGATGTAGCTGAATGGAAAACCCATAGAGCTGGAAGTGAAGCAGGAACTGAACACTGTTCACAATGACCATCATTCCCAAATGACCACCAAGCTCTCAATCTGTGTCCCCGTGCCCTTTTCTGTATTCCCACCTAAACCACTCTCCTCCACGTAGAGACAGAAGAAAACCGTAGTCATGTACAGAAAGCTGTTAGGGGCAACATGAGGCTCCTCTACTTAGAAACCCAAGACTCACTGGAACCCTTGGGAGTACCTCAAGCAAATGTGATGAAAGAGCTGAAGACCCAGCTTCCATCTCTTTCCAATTTGTCCCTGAGCACCCCCTATATTTCTTTAATGCTATGTTTTGCTCTTTGTGAGATTTTCTGCCCAGCCTCCTATACATACAATGTAAAGAAATCTGGAAGAAGGCTCCTAACATGACAGGTGGACCTCCCCTCATTCCCTCCCCTCCCCCTCCACTAACAGAGAATTGACTGGAGCATATAAACAAGCACATGGGATAAAAAGCCTTGTATGAGACGTGATCTGCATCACTAAAGGAGTACCCAGATTGATGAGGTCATAAATTCATCACTATATATATCAAAATATGCGTAAAGGCTTGATATGTCCATATTCGTCATAAATACTTAAGGGGTGCATAAATTTCCATTTAAGAGTATTTTAAATTGCAGGGACTATATGCCTACATATGTGTGCAGATCAGTTAAGGAGTCCAATAACACAGTTGGGAGCCTGAGGTGAGAAAATGAGTAGGTGCTTGCTCTGTGTGGGAGTGAAATAAGCCTCTAGCGTACCAAAGAAAAGTCAGGTGGCATATAAAGGAAAGAGTATGCTATCTCTCACAATTAATACACGTCAAATCTCAGAGCTTGGCAAATAAAAGATCTTTGATATATGCTTGTTGTTTGATTGGAGTGAGTTCCATGAGAAAACAGTTACTCTGATTGTAACTGAAAATCATTTTAACAAATTTATGCATGCATGCATTCATTCATTCATTCAACAAACCTTTTACTGAGTATCTAGTGAAGAACATGTTGCTAGATCCAAAGATAATTAAGATGGAATCCCAGCATTAAAGACGCTTACAGAATTCTGTTGCTGGCTGTGAGCTAAAATAGCTGTTTGGAGATGGTGATTATGACAATGATGACAGCTAACATTTATATCGGGTTTATTTTGTGCCAGTGGCAGAGAAAGTCATAGTGCTAGTACTGCTGGGGCATAGTCATGGTCTCTTAGCGTGGCCCCTCTTCAGCAGTATCCTTGGCAATGAGGGCTCATCTCACTTGCACTGATTTCTTATTTTGTTGTTGTGTCAAGGGTAGTAGTCAATCTACCTACCTAAAATCACACCACTTTCAAGAGCTGTGCCTCCTAGCCTCACCTCTAGACCTGGACTAAACCCTTTTCATAGAGAGGTAGTACAGGGTTGTAAATTGGACTTTTCTAAGCACACCTAGTTCGCTTAACATGGAGGCACTTTGAGGAGCCTTTAGAACACATCCAGATTGCCTAACATGGAAGCCTCTGCATCCCCTATCAGACAGGTGAATGGAGCCTCCTTTGCTTGGGTTACTCAGCTAAATTTTGAACCCAATCCCCTTCCCCTCTGCAGAGGCTTTAGTGGTAAAAAGAGGTTAAAAAAAAAAAAGAAGAAGAAGAGGGATTATGTGTTAGGGGAGTAAATTTGTGTATTTGCAATTATACATTTTGAAGTAAAAATTTCTTTATAAAAATGAATTTGTTAGCCACTAATTGAATTAGGGTTCAGGGGATCCCTCCTATATTTGGAGGGAATACCATCAGTAGGGGCTGGACCCATTTGCTGAGAGCCTAGACGTTCCTTAATCCCCTTAAGATTACCTGAGAACCCTGGGAAAAGGGTGAAATGTAAACTACCTGGTCTTCAGGATGTGGGGGCCAAGGGAGCTAGTTTTATATGTCTGGGATCGGGGGGAACAAAGTAGCTAGTTTTCGTTGGGGTGGGGTTCACAACTGCCTAGTTAATTACCAGGGACAGCAAATTTCAAATAAAAGAAAATGTGTAATACAGGACTGTTCCACAATCATAAATTCAAAGAACTAGTTTAGACCTTTGACGTCATCTAAGGTAAGCAGCTATCTGGCACAGTAGATGTGGTGTGAGGCTTACAATCAGGAAGACCTAAGACTTAAGTTCAAATTTGCCTCAGGCGCTTTCTAGCTGTATGACTCTGGGGTAAATCTCTCGTCTGTTTCCTTATTTGTAAAATGTAAAATGTATTACACTGGGTTGTTATGAGGATCAAATGAGTTAACGTGTAAAATGCTGTGCAAACCTTAAAGTGTTATATAAATGACAGTTATTATGATTATTATCTAGTTCAGCTCCCTCATTTTATAGATGAAGAAACTTGGTCAAGGGCACACAGGCAACAAGCAGCAGAGTCAGAATCTGAACCCGGTCCTCTGACTCCAGGTGCAACTTATTTTCCATTGAATCAGGCTGTCTAAATAGACTATAACCACTGTCCAATATGTAACTAGAATGTACCAGCTATACTTGGGCCACTGCTCAAACACAGAAATCATATCAATAGCTTGGACCATCAGTCTCTATGTAAGAGGATCAGAAAATTATACGAGATCTTAAATTCATTTCCTATATTTGTATCAAATGATGAAAATTGTATTGAACTTACATTTCTATGTGGCAAAGACAGCTTTAAAATATTTCTTATCATTTAAAAAATTATCTTGCTATTAAAAAAACCCAACACCTTACAATCCTACATGGAAGACGAAATGTATACTGATAATTATAATACAAATTTGTACACGGCTTCCACTGGTAGGTTCTACTGGGAGGAGCCCAGGCTAGTGATGCTTTATTTCCCTCCTGGCTCTGCTTGTGACTCTCCAGATTTTGCCCCTACGCTTCTTACTGGAAATCATCCCCCTTCCCCCTTTTCAGCTTCATTTCATGTGTTCTGTTCCTTCATCAGAATGTAATCTTCTTGAGAGCAAGGGCTCTCTTTCTTTTTCTTTTTCTTTTTTGCTGAGGCACTTGGGGTTAAGTGACTTGCCCAGGTTCACATAGCTAGTGAGTGTTATATATCTAAGGCTGGATTTGAACTCGGTCCTCCTGACTCCAGGGCTAGTGCTCTATCCACTGCACCATTTGTTCACATTTGTATCTCCAGCCTTTAACATAGTATGTGGCACACAGTGAATACTTAATAAATGACTGCTTACCTGGTTATATGATACTAATAAAATAGAGTACATTTAGCTAACAATAAATGACTAATTCCTGATCTGAATCATTACTAAATCAGTTATCTGTTGTACACAAACCAACCATTAACTAGTTAGAGCAAAGGTCAAAAATCAAGCAAAGTGGAAGAAAGGATGAAGATTAAAAGACATCATATGCCATAATAACAGCTTTATCCCAACCAATTTAAACAAGCTGACACTGGAAAATGAGAAACAGTAAAAGTAAAGACTAATTTGAGTTACCATTGCTTTTTAGGGACCTAAGTTTACCATTTTAAATAAAGTGTTCATCACAATGAGCAGGCTAAAAAACCCCAGAGATTAGCTCACTTAGCAAACATTTAATGTCCAAGCCACATAGATATATGTGGCAGACAAAGACAACACCTATTTAAGATATAAGCTCCTCAGCTAAACATTATGGGATGGAAGAACTGCCCCAGTATCTCAGCTCCAGATATGCCTTTCTCAGTATCTGAATTTCTGGACTGATTTTCCTGTCATCCTGTCCAAAACTCTTTCCACTGCACGACCCAGTTGTCTTAATGGTTACATCTTCTGGATGCTCCTGTTAACAGGTGATAGTATGCTAACAGCATCAAGCCCCAGAGTACTTTAGTTTCCTAAATGATATCTACAGTCACACAGCATTAACAACATCACTTAAGAAAATGACATGGAGAAGCATAGTTGGACCTCATCAAGTACACCCAGAAGGAAATCTAAGCTAGTAACGACATCACTGTGAGAGCACTGATTGTTCAAGATAACTAAAAAGGAAGAAGATTCCAAAATAATGGAAAAAATAATGAATGGTATTTTTGAAGAAAAAAAAAAGGCAACCAGAAAGACACCTGCAACTACTAACCCACAATACTACTTTCTCATCTCTAAAAAATCTTTATAAAAATTACCTAATACATTTTAAAGATATTTTAGTGAAATTTTAAGAAAAAATAAAATTTCACAATCTTCAGTCGATCAACTTTTCACTGTCACATAACTGACTGAAAGTTGTAAAGAATATAAGATCTCATTGTGATTTTTCTTTGTTGGGTGTAAAAAAGCATTTGACTTATGTATTAGGTGGCCACTAGTACAGTTTCCAATCTCAGGAATAAAGGTGGTGTAAATGATTGACCTAACACAGGCAAGGAATATAAAAGAAGACACACTAAATTTGAAAGTATGTAGTTGTCAAACCCAGGGCAAAGATTTATACGTTGGTATTTCTGGTTTCTGGTTCAATTAAATTCAATTGAGTTCCAAGGCCTTCTGTTGCCTCCCTTTTTCTCCACAGAAATTACCTCCGAGGGGTGGCAAATGCAACCTAACACAGAGTGAAGAATCTGCCAGGTCTGAGAAGGCATGAAACTGTCTCCAAGGGAGGCTCTTCATAGGGTGAGGGAAATGCCACGGATCACATCACCAGTTCAGGCATGAAACAAAGGAACCTTTCTGCTCTAGCTGCCTAGGGAACAGGGGCTGTTAGTTGATAGCATCCCCTAATTCTCACATAGTTTATAAGCCTATCTGTTCCACAGTCTAGGGACTTCTCCCTTGAAATCCTATTTGTTTCCTAGGGCTTGCTTCCTCACTTAATACATATAGCCCACCACAACATTGTAGAGTAAAATGCCACCATAAGAGCTCTCCTCTAACAATGTTTCTCCCTTGTAAAATATTAAAATCAAACAATACTTTCCAAGAGATGAAAAGAAGGGTTACAGAAATTACTGCTCAATCATTTTCATCATCAGTATAAACTAAGGCACAAAACAAGGAGACATATACTGGCCAATATATTTACTACCATTACAGAGGATGCCCTGCTCAAAATCCAAATGGAACAAACACAACCTATAGATAATAATAACTAGCATTTATATAGCTTTATAAGTTTACAAAACATTTAATCCACAATATCTCATTTAATCCTCATAAGAACAACCCTATGAGTTAGGTGCTATTATTATCCTTGTTTTATAAATGAGGAAACTGAGGCTGAAAGAGATTAAGTGCCTTGTTCAGTATCACACAGCTAGCCAATTTCTGAGCTGGGATTTGAACTCAGGTTTCCCAGTCTTCCTGTCCAAAACTCTATCCACCACACCACCCAGTTGTCTTAATGGTTACATCGTCCGGATGCTCCTGTTAACAGGTGATAATATGCTGATAGCATCAAACCCCAGAATACTTTAGTTTCCTAAATGATATCTACAGCCACACAAAAGAGATTGGATTAACAATCTATATAGGAGAAACAAATGGATGAAGAATGCCTATTATTCAGACCACAACATGCAGGTAGATGAGTAGCCCATCCAGTTAGTTCATCAGTACATATACCTCAAGTATTCATTACAGATGGGCAATGAGTTCATTCCAGAAGAGAACAGAAGAAAGAAACAGATCAAATGAGATACTGAAAGTGAGTTGAAAAAAAGAAACAGTAGAAAGAACTCTGGACCTAGGATTGGGAAGACCTGAGTTCAAATCTAGCCTCCTATACAATTCACTGTAGGACCCTGGGCAAGTGACTCAACTCACTTCTGTCTGCCTCAGTTTCCTCAACTATAAAATGGGAATCAAAATAGTACCTAACTTCCAGGAGTGTTGTTAAGATAAAATGAGATGCTGGTAAAGTGCTATAAAATTGCTACCTGTTATTATTAAGAAGAGCTAGATTATATTTGTAAAAATTCCTGTTTTAACATGAATATACTTTAATGGATATATTTAACATTAACATATTTTCATGATTGATTTCACATGGCTACAAAATGTGGAACCCATGCTCTCCAAAGAATTAAAGTTGCAGGCAATACAAAAGGCAACAGAGAGACACCAGGTGGGTCTAAGAAGGCTCCACAAACTGGTACCAGCAACAACTTAAGTGAAGGGCCAAGCATAAAAGATATCACCAAGGTGTGTATGATCAAAAAAAAGGAGGCTGTCCAGTCATGTGGTGAGAATGAGGCAGAATAGCCTATGTCCCACTGTTGCCCACAAAGTGTGACAGGGCCTAGAAATGTCTCCAGTGCACAGGGTAGTCCCACCAATGAACACTGATGAGAGGTTGTAATCTGCACCAGTGGAGGGAGAACCAACATCAATCAAATCATGTATGCATTGAAATATCTTATTAGTAATGACAATAGTGAGAGTCAACAGTCAACAAACATTTATTAAACGCCTACTATGTGTCAGATCTGATGTGAAAGGGTGGGGATACAAATTTTAAACAGAAAGACAATCTAAATTCTAACTGAGGAAGACAATAAGCTGAAGAAAGCTGGAAAGACAAAGATGGGAGAGAACAGGGACACCAGGGGATATGTGAGGGCATGATGTTCGTGGAATCAAAACCAAGCTGAGCAGATGATGGGAAATGAAGTTAGGTGGAAATTCTGAGACCTCTATAAAGAGGAATTTATTGCTCTACCATCTGGGGACAGGTAACTGAGGGAACTGAGGAAGTGTTGAGATGCTGCTGCTACTGCTGCTGCTGCCGCTGCTGCTGCTGCTGCTGCTGCTGAGGACTGCCACTTCTTCAGTGCTCTACAATTTACAAAGTGTCTTAAGTGTATTATCTTATTTGAGCCTGATAAAATTGTGAGACAAGTGCTACAGGTACTATTCTGCTGACTTTAGGTTTTTTTAAGTGTATTTTTATTCTGAATTTAAATACCAAATAAAATGAGTGTGTCTTTGTGTGTCTACACACACACATACACACAGTAGAACCGAAAAAGATTATACATGAAACTGCGGATCTTTTCTTTTTATGCATATATGCTACCTGTTAAAAAATGCAAATTCTAGCTTTCAAAAGTGTCCTACTTGGCTGTCCTTTCTGACCTTCCTACTGTTCTCTTCTCTGTATTTAAAAAAAAGTGCCTGGATGATCTTTTCTCTTTCTTCCTTCCTTCCTCCTTCCCTTCCTCCCTTCTTTTTTTGGCATTTAAAAAAATGCCTTCAAGATCCCGTTTTCTCTTCCTTCCTTCCTCCTTTTCTCCCTCTCTTCTTCTTTCTTTCTTTGCATCTTTCCTCCCTTCTTCTCTCCTTCTTTCTCTTCCTTCCTTCTCCTTCCTTCCTTCCTTCCTTCCTTCCTTCCTTCCTTCTTCCTTCCTTCCTTCCTCTTCCTTTCTTTCTTTCTTTCTTTCTTTCTTTCTTCTTTCTTTCTTTCTTTCTTTCTTTCTTTCTTTCTCTCTCTCTCTCTCTCTTCTCTCTCTCTCTTCTCTCTCTCTCTCTCTTTCTTTCTTTCTTTTCTTTCTTTCTTTCTTTCTTCCTCCTTTTACCCAAACTAGGGTGGTGGTAATGGGAAGGAAGAGGAAGTGCCTGATTTGTGTGATATTCTGGAGGCAAACTTGACACAATAGAGTAAATGATCACATATGGGGAGTGAGAGAGAAAGGAAGGATTCAAAGACAACTGGAAGTACTGTACTGTTATTGACAATGACAGAGAAGTTAGAAATTGAAGCAAGTGTTCAGAAAAAGATGAGGAATCAATCTTAGACATGTGGGGTTTGAAGTGCTAGATGACAGGGTCAGAGATACAGAGCTGGTAGGGACCATGGAGTTATAGAATCATAGAACTTGAGAGGTCAAAGAGATGTGGGCAACCATCTAGTCTAACACATACAAAAAGGAGTTTCCACTCTACCATACCTAACAGGTGATCATCTGGCTTCTGCTTGAAGGCCTCCAAGGAATGGGAATCCACTGTGGCTCATGACAGCCTTTGGACATTTCTAATTGTTAGAATGGTTTTCCTGACGTCAGCTTCCATTCCCTGCTTTTGCTTCTCCTCTCTGACACCAAACAGAACAAGTCTAATCTCCATTCCAGCCCTTCAAAGACTGGAGCATACCTATTATATCCTCCTCAGTCTTCTCTTGTCCAGGGACAGCATCTGCACTTGTTTCATCTGATACTCAATGCCATGAACTCCAGGACACTCTTCTCAGGATGCTTTCTAGCTTATCAATGTTCTCAAAACATGGTGCTCAGGACTGAACACAATAGTCCAGATGAGGTCTGACGGGAACAAAGTATGGTGAGATTATCAGCACCCTGTTCCTGGAAGTCATGCTTCTCAATGGAGTCCTGTACATGTAGTCCTGATGTCGTCTGGATGTTGTATATATTAGCCTTTTTGGCTGTTACATCACACTGCTTACACACACTGAACCTCCAGTTCTCTTGAATAACCAGATCCTTCCAGATAGGACAACCATTGTGTCCCCACTATACCTGGAGAGTCAATTTCTCCACAATTCATGTTCAGGACTTTACTTTTAGGCTTGTTGAATTTCAACTCTTTACTCATTAATTAATTAATTAATTTGTTTGTTTATTTATTTATTATTATTATTAAGGCAATTGGGGTTAAGTGACTTGCCCAGGGTCACACAGCTAGTAAGTGTCAAGTGATTGGTCTGAGGCCGGATTTGAACTCAGGTCCTCCTGACTTAGGGCCGGTGCTCTATCCACCACACCACCTAGCTGCCCCTGAATTTCAACTCTTTAAATTTAACCCAACGTTCTAGTAGACTATGTAGAATCCTTTTAGATACTGCCTCTTTTATCCAGTGTGTTAGCTATGCTCCCAGCTTCATGTCATCTGTAGATTTGATAAGCATTCCATCTATGACTTTATCCTTGTCAAAAATAGAAATGTTAAGCAACACAGGGGCAAATTAAGATCCCTTGAGTCCTCTACTGAAGGCCTCCTGCCATGTTTATACTGAAACATTAACAACTACACTTTGAGTCCAGCCATCTAACAATTCTGAATCCATCTGATTATATTATTGCCTGATCCATATTTCTCCATCTTCTTCATAAGCACAGTATGGGACACCCTATCAAAAACTTGGCTAAAAT
The DNA here is from genome assembly GCF_003287225.1 of Phascolarctos cinereus. Taxonomy (NCBI): domain Eukaryota; kingdom Metazoa; phylum Chordata; class Mammalia; order Diprotodontia; family Phascolarctidae; genus Phascolarctos; species Phascolarctos cinereus. Next base: position 228,835,904 of record NW_027556098.1, read on the forward strand.
CTTGGTAAAGTATAGTTAAATAATCCTGACAAAAAGGAAAATAAGATTTAGTATGATGTGACTTATTATTGATGAAGCCATGCTGGTTCCAGTCTCCTTATACCTTACTCCCTAAACACTCTTCAATTCAGTGACAATGGCCTTTTAGCTGTTCTATGAACATCTTTCCATCTTTCAGCTCCAGATATTTTCTCTGGCTGCCCCTTGCCTGGAATGCTTTCCCTCTCTGCACTGACTACTAACTTCCATCACTCCCTTTTAGGTCTCAACTAAAATCCTACCTTCTATAGAAAACCTTCCCCAAGCCCTCTTAATTTTAGTGCTTTTCTTCTGTCAATTAACATTTATTTATCCTGTTTATAACTTACTTTGTGTATGTATACATATATATATATATATATTTGTTTGCATGTTATCTACTCCACTAGATTGTATGCTCCTTGAGGTCAGGGTCTATCTTTTGCCTCTTTTTGTATTTCCAGCACTTAGCATAGGTACATAGTAGGCATTTAATAAATTGCTTGACAGATTTGTTGGTTCTCTGTAATCACTATTTCACTTTCTAGATATTTAGCAATTATCTTTTTAATAATCTTTTCAAGAGTTTCCCTAGGAATCAAAGTCAATCTCATTGGCCTAAAATTTCAAACTCTCCTTCCTTTTTAAAAAATTTGCTCCAAGTCTCTGATTTTATGAGTGAGGAAACTAAGACCCAGAAGTGTCTAATAGGCAGCTGAAAATAAGAATCTGGTACTTGGTAGAAACATCACGCCTGAAGATTAGATTTGGGAGTCATCAACATAGTGATGATAGTTGAAGTTTATGCAGGAGATGAGCTCACCAAGAGAGAAAGTATAGAGAAAGACAAGAAGAGGATAAGATCTTTGGTTAATGCCTACATTAAGGAGATGGGAAGAAGATCCAGAAGGAAGCAGTCTGTGCCAAAAGGTGAAAAGAGCTCTAGGAGGACAAGGAAGCAGTGATATGCTTTCCCTCTAATGATGTTTAAAATAGACCTTTATAAGACTTTGTAGAAAAGGAGGAATAACCCTTGTTCCTTTAAATGGAGGAGGTAGCATGGTGTAATGCAAAGAGATCTGGTCTGGAGATAGCCAACTTGTATTCAAATCTCACCTATGATGCTTATTGCCTATATGACCTTGGGCAAGTCACTTAACTTCCTTGGGCCTCAGTTTCCTCATCTGTAAAATGTCCTTCCCAACTCTAAATCTATAGTCTTAAAATCCTAAGTCTAAGTCTCCCAATCCTGCAAGAAGCAGAACTGGCTCCAGCAATATATACATGATATACAGATATATATATATATATATATATATATATATATATATATATATATATGATATAGATAGATAGATAGATAGATAGATAGATAGATAGATATAAAGAAATATATATATAGATAAAAAGAAATATATATATATATATATAGATATGTATTTAACCTTATACAGATATAAAGAATTTTTTTTCAGATTATCATTTCCTTATCTTGTTTACCTTTGAAAGAGGATGTTTGATTAACTCCCGGAGTATTGAAACTAGATGCTTTTGTTTTCACTATTGTGAAAACAGAGTACTGAGTTACTTTGAAAAGTTTCCCCTGAGAAGCTTGTTTTTCTTGTTTTCCCTGTTACTGTAGGCACTGAATAAAATTTATTCTGATGCCCTTACATTCTTCCTTGTGCTCCTGCTGCAATAACCAATCAGATGTCAATGAGCTTGACTTCTATTCTCAGCAAAATTCTAGAACATATTTATTGTTTGTGGCAGGCAGCCTTTGCTACTCTGAATCCCTTCCTATTCCTGCTACCTCTATCTTGCCCCATTTCTGGATATTCCACACCTAGGACCTTACACATTGGGACCTTGCTGGACAATCCCTGGCACCTTTTTGCTTATAGCATTAGCTATGAAAAATCAGTCAGACAATTCTGAGGAGGAACCTAATCCTGGCTATGAAACTCTTAGCCCTTGTCTAAGACTGCCCTAGTGTGGATTACTGCTATGTTAGAGTTGCCTTCGTGGGAGGATGGCTCACAGTCCTAACTTGGGAAGTCAGTCAAAAAGTTTTAGAGGTGCCAGCTCCTGGCCCCAGTATGAAGGGCTGGTGGATTACTCGATAAAAGAGCTGAGACCTTTGATCAATTTCCCACAATGACTAGAAGGTATAACCAGAATGCTGGAGCTGGGTATGCCAAGAGTAAGAGTAGCCTTTTTGAGAAGCCATTTATGGACCTGCCCCCTTCTTCCTCATGACTTTGACTATTTTACTTTCACTGCTCTTGTTATATCTATTTCTTTTGTTGCCCCAAGCAGCCTCCCTCCCTTCCTTCCACACAACTTGTTTGGGCTTCAACTCCCAAGTTTCTCTTTAAGCCTCAAGTCATTTTAATTGTTTCCATCTCTTCACGACTTCATTTGGAATTTTCTTGGCAAAGACACTGGAGTGGCTTGCCATTTCCTCCTCCAGCTCATTTTACAGATAAGGAAACAGAGGCAAATAAGGTTAAGTGATTTGCCCAGGGTCACACAGCTAGACCAAATTTAACCTCAGATCTTCCTGACTCCAGGCCTGGTGCTCTATCCATCGTGAATCAAATAAAGGGCTCTTACTTTTAAAATCGATGGCAGGTCTGACTTTTATGCAGAAATCTTCTCTACTCCTCTTACTATAAGTTTACAATGTACTACAACATTAGTAAAGGGACGGTTTGTAAACACTTTAGAAAGTTGGATTTGAAACTAGTTAAATGACTAGACACAGAATAATGAGGAAATACTTCAGCTAAGTTTTGCAGCAAATCTTTAATGGAGGAACCCAGTGATTTATCCTTGACTTGGTACTGCTCAACATTTGTATCAATGACTTAGATGAAGTCAGACAAGCCATGCTTATTAAATCTGCATATGACATCAAGCCTGAAGAGATGGTTTAGCAGGCCAAAGAAAATGTAATGTACATTGAAATGTACATATAAAGTTCTACATTTAGGATTAAAAAAACAATGTCATAAGTATAAGTTGAGATAAAATTAGACAACAATTTCTATGAAAAAGATATGGGAGAGACAACATGTAAATGACTAATGTATACATGTTATTTGCAGGGTAAATGGAAGGTGATCTCAAGAGAGGAAAGTGTAAATAGTTGGGGGGACTGGGGAAGGTCTCCAGCAGAAGGGAGGATTTGAGCTGAGTCATGAAGGAAGCCAGGGAAACTGTCAGAAATGGTCAGGAAATGTATCCCTGGCATGGAGGTGACAGAAAAATTGTCAATAGAAGGGCAGAAGTTAATAACAAATGTAAGATTACTTGCCAATCCCTTAAATGATCCTAGTAACTTCAGAATTTCAGTAATGTCCTTACATTCCTACTCTTAAGCTATTTGCTCTCCATTAGGTTGAGCTGAACCACACTCTAAGTCCCCCACCCTGGGATTTTTACCTTGTAAAGGAACCTAGCTTGAGTTGAATTTCAGCTCCTGATGTCCTTGCTCCCTTCCATTGGGATTCATGGTATGAAGGGCAAAATAGTCATAATGAAGTGTTTTTTCTTGCCCAGCCTGTCAAGGGCTATTGGGGCCTCATGACTAGGCCTTACTACCTCACCTACCTCCTCCCCCTCTCCTCCTAAACTATAAAAACTTTTTCATGGGTCTCTTTGCTTCGGAAATCCACTGGATATCCCCCAGGGTGGCAGGTCTGCTATGCTATCTCAGTTACAGATGCTTTGCTCCTCACTCATGACTTTGATTTATTTCAGGACTTGAGAAGAGGATAGTCAGGACAAAGGCACCAAAATGAAAGATGGCATGTCCTGCACAGAGAACAAGTGAAGGCCAATGTGTCTGGATAGTAGATTGCATGGCAGGGAGTAAAGTGTAAGAATATTGAAAAGATAGAAATAGGCTAACTTATGTGCCAAATAAAAATTAATTATTTTAATTAATTAGATTTAATTTAAATGCTAAATAAAATACTTCGTATATTATCTAGGAAGTAATAGGAAGCCAGTAGAGTTTATTGGGTAAGTAGATGAAATGGGAGATCTGCACTCTAGAATATCACTTTTAGTAGCTGAGTGGAGAATGGATTGGGGTGGGGAGAAACTTGAGACAGGAAGGCCAGTTAGAAGGTTTTCACAGTAGTTTAGAAGATATGTGATGAGGGCCTGAACTAGAGTGGTGGTTGTATTCGTGAAGGGAATGGGATACACATGAGTGACACTGTATGGATAGAAATGACAAGATGGATGGGATATGTGAGGTGAAAGTGAAGAGCTTTAGTCTGAGTGACTTGAAGGATGGTGGTACTATCAGTAGTAACAGAAAAGTTAGAAAGCAAGGAGGATTTGGGAAAATAATGTTTTGGACGTATTGAGTCTGAGATGTCTACAGGACATTCAGCTCAAGATGTTGATGATACAGTACTCTAATTCTGGAGTAGAGAGCATCTTATACTAGGAATCAACCTCATGGAGATGATAAATGAACCCATGGGAGATGATGGAATCACCAAATGAGATAGGACAAAGTAAAAAGAGAGGCCCAGGAGAGGAGGCCCAGTTACTGAATGGGGTACACACATATATGTATATATTACATGTATATACATACATACTTATACACACACACACACACACACACACACACACACTTAACACTGCAGTTTCACATATTTGGGACACAGGTCTTCACAGATTTCCAAGAGAAAATGTTACTCTGATTCAGAGTTTTGAGACAGTTGTTGCTTATTTTCAATGTGACAGGCTGTAGTATACTATAGTGATTTGAACACCAAAACTATTCTTTCATTATGGGACAAATGCAATTTATCTGACAGAAGCTAGGTGGTACAGTGAATAGAATGCTGGGCATACGGCCAGGAGGATGAGTTCAAATCCAGACTTGGATATTTACTAGCTATGTGACCTTGGGCAAGTTATAACTGCTTTCTTCTTCAGTTTCCTCATCAGTAAAATGGGGCTGTTGTTATTCAGTTGTATCCAACTCGTCATGACACCATTTGGGGTTTTCTTGGCAAAGATATTGGAGTGGTTTGCCATTTCTTTCTCCAGCTCATTTTATAGATGAGGAACTGAGGCAAACAGAGTAAAGTGACTTGCCCAGGTTCACATAGCTAGTAAGTGTCTGAGGTCAGATTTGAACTCAAGAGGATGATTTCTTCCTGACAACAGGCCTAGCACTCTATCCACTTGCACCACCTAGATGCTTAAAAATGGGGGATCCTCTCCCAGGGTTATGATAAAATGAGATAATATTTGTAAAGCACTTTGCAAACTTTAAAGAACTATGTAAATGTAAAATGAAAATGTGTTTACTAACTATAAGATAATGTGGCTGTTCACAGCAAGAACAGAGCCTGAATACACTATGAAGAGAAAGAGAAGTCAAAGGTCATATTGCAGAACTACATCAGCTAGCTGAAGCCTGATGAATACTATAGTTGCTCTTAGGGCTAAGTCAGCTGAGCAGAAGAATAATTTGGAAGGAGAGAATCAGTCATCCAGAGGACGGACTAGTATGGTTTGAGATGTCATGCCCAAGGAGGCATTGGTCTAGCATAGTTTGGATCAACTCATTTTAGCAACAGAAGAAAATGTTCAACACAGAAGGTAAATTCTTTTTTAAAAAATTTTTAAATTTTTTTTTATTTTTTTAAATATAAATTTATTTATTTGTAGTTTTCAACATTTATTTCTACAAGTTTTTGAGTTTCAAATTTTCACCCCGTCTCACCTTTCCCCCACCCCAAGATGGCATGCATTCTGAATAGCTCTTCCCCTAGTCTGTCCTCTTTTCTTTCTCTCCCCCCCTTCTCTTATCCCCTTCCCCTTCTATTTTCCTGTAGGGCAGCATAGACTTCTGTACTCCATTTCCTGTATTTCTTATTTCCCGATAGCATGTGAAAACTTTTTTTTAAACATATGTTTTTAAAACTTTAGGTTTCAAATTTTCTCTCTTCCTCCCTCCCCACCCACCTCATTGAAAAGGCGAGCAACTCAATATAGGTTGTACATGTGCAGTTATGCAAAACACTTCCATAGTAGACGTGTTGTGAAAAACTAACTCTATTTCCCTTAATCCTATTCTGCCCTCCCATTTATTCTATTCTTTCTTTTGACCCTGTTCCCATTACACCCTTTTCCAATCTGCCCTCCTCTCTATCATCCCCCTGCTCTCTTGTCCCCTTCTCCCCCTATTTTCTTGTAGGGTAAGACAAACTTCCATACCCAATTGAATGTGTATGTTATTCCCTCCTTAAGCCAAATCCTATGAGAATAAGATTTACTCATTCCCTCTCACCTTCCCCTGCTTCCCCTCCACTGTAAGAGACTTTTCTGTTTTTTCTTTGTGAGATAATTTACCCCATTCTACCTCTCCCTTTCTTCTTCTCTGAGTATAATCCTCCCTCATCCCTTAATTTTATTCTCCAGATATGACCCCTTAATCTTCAACTCACCCTGTGCCATCTATCTATCTATCTATCTATCTATCTATCTATCTATCTATCTATCTATCTATTATATACATACATATAATTTTTTTCCTCCAACTACCCTAATACTGACAAAGGTCTCATGAGTTATAAATATCATCTTTCCATGCAGGAATGTAAACAGTTCAATCTTAATAAGTCTCTTATGATTTCTCTTTCCTGTTTACCTCTTCATGTTTCACTTGAGTCCTGTATTTGAAAGTCAAATTTTCTATTCAGCTCTGGTCTTTTCATCAGGAATGCTTGAAAGTCCTCTATTTCACTGAATGACCATTTTTTCCCCTGAAGGATTATACTCAGTTTTGCTGGGTAGGTGATTCTTGGTTGTAATCCTATCTCCTTTGCCCTCCGGAATATTATATTCCATGCCCTGCGGTCCTTTAATGTAGAAGCTGCTAAATCTTGTGTTATCCTGATTGTGTTTCCACAGTATTTGAACTGCCTTCCTTTCTCAGCACCGACAGAAACAGATTTTTCCCACTGACCTTCTAAGTTGTCTTTGGCATTAGTGGGTTGAGGAGTCTGGAAACCTCCACAGCTGCCCGTGATTCAGTCCTCTGAGGCCTGCTCCAGGTTCGCTGTGGCCCGCGCGATACACCTTTCTGATCAATCATTCAGGTTGTCTTAGGCTGGAAATTTGTTTCACTCTGTCTTTTTGTGGGTTCTGCTGCTTCAGAATTTGTTTAGAGCCATTTTTTATGAGTATTTAGAGGGGTTTTGGGGAGAGCTTAAGCAAGTCACTGCTTTCACTCTGCCCCAGAAGGTAAATTCTTTAAGGAGTTTTTTGGATAATTCCTGAGACAGAAAGAGGACAGTGAAGTTTACCATTCCAGAGCTGTGAGTTAGCCTAAGTACACAGGTTTTCCTCTGTCATATGCTGCCTTGTTAGTTTTTTGTTTGTACCCACTCTTCCTCCCAGATACTGAGTGCATTGGAGATGGAATATAACCCACATTTATGTATGGAATAGGATGTATTTATTACTCCTGCATTTGCTTTAATATGTAAGTATCGGCAATGTTATTATTTATTTTGCCTTATTGTTAAGTAAATAGTTTGGTTTAAGATCTAAAAGTCTCATTATTGGAGTTGTTAGTTTTATGTAAATGGAATTATATGATGGAGGTGAGTGGGAGAGTGTATTCTCAGAGTTTGAACATAAATACATGGGGTGTTCTTTTTCTGGGATCCTTGTCCTGGGGAATGAGGGCACATTAAAGTAGGAAAACCAGCACATAGAGTGAATAGGGGTCACACATCCATGTGGGAGGTATGCATCATCATCATCATCATCATCATTGTTTATTGATAGACATTAATAATTAATAATAATATTAATAATATCAAAAATTAATAATGTTATTGATAATAATAGCATTTATATAGTACCTTAAAGTTTCAAAGTGCTTTATAGTTATCTCATTTTATCCTCACAACAACCCTGGGAGTTAGGCACTATTATTATCCCCATTTTATAGATGAGGGAACTGAGATAGAAAGAGGTTAAGGGCTTGCCCAGGGTCACACAGCTAGTAAATGTCTGAGGCTAGACGTGAACTCAAGTTTTTTTCACTCCAAGTCCAGTTCTATCTACTGTTTGTAAGTGGCCAAAAGAAAAATGATGCTTGAGAACAAGCCATTAGATTTGTCAGTTAAGAGAAAAATTCAGTTTAATAATGAGGTCAGAAGCTAAACTGCAGAGATTGAGGAAAGAAAATGGAGGCTCATATTATAGACAGCTTTCTCAAAGAGTTTTACCAAAAAGGGGGAGGAGAAATATCGAATAATGTCTTAAGGGGATGGTATGATAAAGTGAAGGTTCTTCAAAGATGAAGAGATGTGGCTGTATTTATTTGTAGTAGGGAAAGAGAGAGGGAAAGATGACAGTGGGAATGATGATAAGAATGATCTATTTAAGGAGATGGGAGGGAATGGAGTCAGAGTGCATACAAAGGGAGTGGTCTTGGCAAGAGAAAGTCCACTTCTTTATCCAGGAGCAGAGTAAAGGAGTGAATGGTGGGGGCAAGATGTCTGAGCAATGTAACATGAGGGCAAGGGGAAAAGAGGAAGTTTTTGTCAAATAGCCTCAAATTTTTTATTTTATTTTATTTTGGTGAAGTATGATACTAGGTTCTCAGTTGAGAGTATGTGGGTAAGGGATGCCATAGGAGGGTTTAGGAGAGATGAAAAGGTTTCAGTCAATCAATAAACTTTTATTAAGTACCTCCTATGTACCATGCACTATGCTGTGCTTGGGATATAAATAAGAAAAAGACAATTTCTACCCTCCTTGCAATCTAGTGGAGAAAGACAACACAAAAGGAAGCAGAAAAGTAGGTTGGTGGGGGCAGGGGAAAGCAAAAGAAGCTTAAAAAAAAAAAGGTCCTGGGTTAGAAGAGGCCCCAGAGTAGAAGGTGGAGAGGCTGTTTTCCTAGGGAAGGCCTGTGCTAGGGAAGCCTTGGAGGACAAGAAAGCTGAAAGGCTTATGTACAGGACTTGCTGGTCTCGGACTGGCTTTTAGGGCCTGATGTTGAAGAAGCCCCCGGGGCAGGAACTTCTAGCTTTTACTTTCATTTTAGGTCTCCACATTTTAGAATGTGGAGAAAGACAAGTCTGAGCTGAGTAGAGGACAATTGGGCTAGCGAGAGAACTGAAGAACAAGGAATGTAAAGCAGGATTGATGGAACAGAGGATGTTTAGTCTCAAGAAGGGAAGTTAGTATTTGAAGGGCTGTCATGGGAAGGATAGATTAGCCTTGTTCTGTTTCAGGGGCAATGAGAAGAAGTAGGAGAGGCAGATGTATGTTTAGTGTAGATGTAACCCTGGTTTCTAGCCAAGCGCAGACCAGGGCATTTTGCATGATATTCTCCTAATTAGTTGAGAGAATGCTGCATGACTGGGTAAAGGGAAGAGTTGGTAGGAGGGTTTTGGAGAGGAGAAGACAAGCATGGGGCCAGGTTCTCTTGGGGACTGACTTCAGACATTTGGATAGAGACAGACTTTGGAACGCAACAAGTAGGGGAAGTCAGGTCCTCAACATGTCCCTGAATTTCAAATTCTCCTCAGGGGAGATAACCTGTCTTGGTTTTAGCTAAGATACCTCATTCCAAGCAGGAAAGTTGATTCTCTCCGTGGATTTTCAAGTATATTTGAATATATAATCTCTCTAATTTCTAGCTGTTATTTGTTTGGATATATGGATTTACTTGCTGTTCTTTTTGTAATGGCATGTGTGTAACTAGCTTTTCATAGGAAGGCAAGTATGCTAAAGGTGTAACTAGCATTTGATGGGAAGGAAAGTGAGAGTTAAAGGCTACCTTCTCCCCTATCTTGAAGGGATAATGACCAGGAAAGCTAGTGGCATTTATTTTGAATTTGAAAATTATGTTTATTTATTTATGTTTATTTAGCAGGCATAGATAGATATCATTTAAATTCAGTATACCTCTCAGAAACTGGAGCAAAGAGTACCCAACCTTATATTCCTTCTCTTGGTCTCCTCAAGGTAATGATGGGCAAGATTCCAAGATAATCTCTCCATCCTCTCGTTTGCCCACATTTAGACAACCCATTTGGATATAAATTCTCACAAAGAAAACACAGGGAAGACCTTTCTAACAATTAAGGCTACTCAAAGGGTAACGGTGTTACTTGAAAGGTAATCTGTCCCCATTTATTGAGGTCTTTGAATAGAAGCTAGAAAGTCATTTGCTGTAGAAGGGATTCTTGGTCAGATAGGGATTGAACAAGATGGCCTCTGAGATCCCTTCTAGCTCTCACATTTCGTGAATATGTGACTTGATCTCTTAAGTCTGCTCCAGTTCTAAACTTTATGAAGCTAAATGTTTATTACTGAATTTTGAATGTAGACTGCTGATATGGTGAGGTGGAAAAAGGACACTGTATTTGAAGTTAAAGGATCTGGAGCTCAAAATCTTATAAACAAATGAATGTTGAACATTGTCTTTACATGTAATTGGAAAAAACAAAATACTATTTAAAAAGATAGATTTGCTTTACTGTAAATTTCAGCTTTTTAAAAATAAATTTGAACTCACAAAAACAACAGCTACTGTCAAAACCACATTTTAAAAAATATTTCTAAACTTGAAGGGTTCATGACTTCATACTCATTACTTAAAAATTCAAGTAGTAAAAGTATAATTATTCTTCATAAATAAAATTAATATGTTTATATGTTCAAGTTATTTTGTTTGGGTTGTGTTCAGGTGGAAGAGTTTTACAGCCTGTCCTCTGGCTCTGATTTTCAGCTCCCAACAGAAATCAACCAAATGGCAGATCCCTAGTGGGCTGGGGGTAGGGAGGTCTTTCCTTGGAGCTGGGAATGCTATGGAAGTCCTATGCTAGGGAACTCCTGGGTAAGAAAACTCTCTATAAATGGGGCTGACATATTCTTTCCAATTTAAATAAGAAAGCTGCCTAGGTAAGTAAGTAGCCTCAGGTCACATAGACAGTATGGATTAAAAGCCCAGCTCTTCAGGGCCTCATCACTAGCTTGTTAGATGCTTCTCCACAGCTACCTCTACTGTCTTGGACACCTTAGCCATAAAACCATCTTCATTCTATCCACTTTAAAATCATCATACAACATTAAAAGAGGAACCGAAAATGAAGTTTTCTTTCATGTGGAATGTTTCCTCTTGAATTTTAATCTGAAACATATTTTTGACATTCTGTCACTATTAGGTCTCAGCATTCTCCATTGCATTGACTTTATGCATTTGACTCTAAGCATATTTAACAATCTTCTGACACATGAGAAATGGTACTAATCCTTTCTTTATTTGCCTTCCTGAAGATATTTTCTCCCTACATGTTGGTTTATATTTCATTCTGTTCAAATAGGACTAATTAACATAGAATTCCTCCCCCTTAAATCTAAGGGCAGACATCAAGCACTCAGATAAATGACTCTATTAGACAGAAAAAGAGGAGACATACCTACTAAGGTAAACACGAAACCTGAGAAGTAATTCTTCTAGCACTAAGGTTATGCTCTTCTCATTCTTTCATTCCACAAACATCTATTTACTGTAAATGGCCAGCATCACCTTAGTAGTTTGTGTATTAGTTTGGGTGAGGTTACCTCTTCCCCCCTCCCCCAACAATCAAGTGAGAAAGTTCTTGTGATTTCTGTCTTAGAGAAAGGAGTGGTAGCTACAGTAAAAAGAGCACTGATTGTAGAGTCTGAGGCCCTGGATTCAAATCCTTCCTCCAATTTTTATTTATTCCTCTGATTTTTATTTTCTTTCCTTTGTGGCTTTAGGTAAGTCACCTTCCATATGTCTCAGATTTCTTCTATGTTAAAAGAGGTTGGAATAGGTCATCTCTAATGACCCTTCAAATTCCATAATCCTGTATCCTTGGCAATTGCAGTGGTCTGGGTAATGCTTATTACCTATTTGACTTTAGGCAAGTGACTTCCCCATGGTTCAGATTCCTAGTCTGTTGAAAGAGGTTGGAATAGATTATCTCTAATATCCCTTCAAATTTCTTGATTTTGTATCCTTAGCTCTTGGAGTGGTCTGGGTCAGGCCTTAACTAGTGATGCCCTCTGTCACTTGGAGATAAGGAATCGTTTATCTTTAGGTGGCCCCAGAACACTGGGTACATAGTGCAGGGGAAAATTCAAGTCATCTGATTTTACCACAACTGGAATCAGATGCCTGGGGTTTGAAACTATTTACTACCTTTGACTTTAGGCAAAGCACAGGAAAAAAAAAAGTAAAACGATCAATGGGATAGTGGTGAGGTGATCTCTAAGGTGGAGTCCACCTCTAGATCCTATCTGCTGGAGTTCGTGGAGATATTTGGCAGGGCTGAGGGCTAAGGATAATAAAGCATTTTACTGGATTATAGATTTAGAGGCAGAAAAGAAAATAAGTCGTAGTATATATACCATAGCAAGGACAAATATGAAGAATTCAGAGAAGCATAAAAACCTTATCCGAATTGATTCAGAGTAAAATAAACAGAACCAAGAAAATCATATACATAAAGACTACAATAATATTCATAGAAAGAACCAAAGGAAAATGAAACTGAATTCTGTGTAAGTATAATGACCAATAAACTTGGCCTTGAGGAGAAGCGGTGAGAAAATTGACCAATTTTTTTTCTTTGCAGTGGTTGTGGACTATGGGAATGGGATATTGCATATATTGTCAGGCACTGCTGATCTTGTTTGGTTTTGCTGAAAAACTTTTTTTTCCCTCTTTCTTTAAGAAAAAGTCAATTGCTACAAGAGATAGTTCATTTGATAAAAGAGAAGATAAAAATATATTCAGAAATAAAAATGATCTGAAACTAAAATATGGGAATCAAATATTTTTAAAAGATTTAGAAGCAGAAGAGATCTTACAGAAAGCATGTGGAGTCAGCTCCAACCAGAGTTCATTGTTAAATTTTCACTGCAAGCAAAGTCAGTCAATGCTACAAAGCTGGGCTTGATTTATTGTTTTGTTGATTATCTAGATTTGAAAAAGTCGGTGGTCGAGGAAATGCCTTCACAAATCTGCCCTGATCCACGCACGGCTGTTTGAGAGATGCTCAGGAGGTGCTGGCCAGACTCTTGAAGATCTTGATATCTGCTAGAGCTACTCTTATAGTGGGCTTCTTTACTCTCCCGATTGTAATTTTGCTTGTTTTTTTAAGTTCTGCTCATGTTATGGATCTGTCACCCATTCTGTAAGCTGCTTATCATTTCTGCTTGGACTGACACTAATTTGCGAACAGAGGCCTTTGAAGTTCAATGTTCACAATTTTTCCCTGGTGTTTATGCAGAAGCTCATCGAGTGGTCTCCAGCTTCCTTTCTTGTCAATAGTTCAACTCCTCGTGAAAGAACACTATGACAAAAGTGGGGAGAAAATGGGGGCCTCAACCATTTGAACACCTACAGAGGGACTTTCATGAATTGCCAAAGTCTATGAGTTTTGGTATGCAGAGATGAAATGAGCCATTGGGTAGAGGCTTTTCCAGATTCTGCTGACGAGTCATACTGTCACCAAGGTTTCTGAGTGGACGATCTGGACACATCATTCCCATGTGATGCCTGCCATGACTGACCTTGGCCCAGGAGAGAAAACAATCCCGATGGGCCCCTGGACCCAGTTAAGCTGAAAAGGAACCCCAACAGCAATCAGTGGTCTTTGGCTGCTTGTTTATTTGACTGTGATAATTAGAACCCAATCCCTCACTGGCTATCTACTATGTATTTGTTGTTTGCCTTTTATGCCCTGCTTTGCACCCTTGGGGTTGGAAGAACAGGAGAGTCCAACAATTACATGTGTCTGATTCACCATGTCAGGGTGCTTTTAAGCTGGAGCAACTGCTGGATATGTGCTGGACTGTCTTTGGGGAAAGGGATGACACTGATGGATGTGGGAGTAGGCATCCAGGACTTGTGTGATTATTATTCTGTTTTTAATAATATTTTATTTTTCCACCAGTTGCATGTAAAAACAATTTTTAACCTCTTTTTTTTAAGTTTTGAGTTCCAAATTCTCTCTCTCCCTTCCCTGAGATGGTAAGCAATCTGATATAGTTTATACATGTGCAGTGATTATTATTTTTCAATCAATTAGGCAAACTTAGATACATGGGCTAGAAGAATGAGTCCTCCCACTTATTCACTTTTAATAAGGAAAAGATCACCAACCTTTCGAATTCTCACCCTCTTTGAGCTTAAGACTTATTGTCAGGCCACCAGTCCTGTATTACAAGTTAAATGGGAAACATGTTCCATGAAGGAGGATGGGCTATAAACCTGATCCCCATGGGAATGGCTTAATCTCTTGGTTCCACATTTTTCATGGCTAAAGTATCTGTTCTGTAGGCTTCTCTTGTGTGTCCTTATCGGGACTGTGTACTACTTATGTTTACAGTCTCTCCCTTGGTACAAAGAACTGATTCTCAAATTGACTCCCAAATTACAAGGATGTTGCAGTTGAGGATAGAGGAATGATATAGGTCCTATTGTGGTACTGCTCCATGAGTATGGTTAGCACCAAAAAGGTGTGTGTGTGTGTGTGTGTGTGTGTGTGAAGTCTGAGTTAGCTAATGTTTCAACTTTGCTTAACTTTTGAGTATGTGGCAGTCATCCTTCAGGAGAGTGGTCCGCATTAGCACTGATTTCATCTCTCTAGCATTGTTCCCATTACCCTATGATGATGATGATGATGATGATAATGTGTTTGTCCTTCCATTCTCAAAGAGGACCATGACATCTAGAATGTGATGACATGCCTTGAAGATAAATTGGATTTAAGTAACAGAGGCCTGTGCAAAGTTGCCAGCCTCACTTTCTTCTCCAGAGCCATCTGAGTCCATTTACTAGTATATCATGCCTTAGATGTCACCTAGTTCTAATCTCCTCATTTTACAGATATGAAAAATGAGGAAATGGAGGCCTGGAGGTCTACCATGGCAGGCAAGCAATAAGTATGGACTACAGCTAGGATTTGAATCCAGATCATTTGTCTCAAAATTCAGTGCTCTTTCTATGGTACAGTAATAAACTACATAATAATATAATAATAAACTACAGTTATTAATTCAAAGAGTATTATTTAGGGATTTTTGTTTCTTGATATTTATTGACATACATATGCAAATAGAAATAATTTTTACTTAGAGGATGACTGCTTTTGTTCAGTGTACATTCTCTGGAGCCTAGATAGAAGTAGAATTTAGAACTGCAAGGGACCTGAGATGCCATTCAGTCCAACTCCCTCATTTTACATATGAGAAAATTGAGACAGAGACGGGTCAAGGGCCTTGCCCAGTGCTACAGTGGGTATCTAAGGAAGGATTTAAACTTGTCTTCCTGACTCCTAATCCAGTATTCTCAGATGCTATCTTGGAAGCAAAAGAATTCAATTCGACAAATGTTTATTTAGAAGCAAATAAGAGAGCACTCGGGTATAGTGGGAGGAGATGCTGGACTTGCAGTTCTTAAAGACCTGAGATAAAATCCTAGACTTGCTAGCTAGGATCATGGCCAAGTCATTTAGCCTTTAGTGAGCCATAGTCTTCCCTCCTAACATGGGAGTGATAATACCTATAATACCTAACTCAATAAGTGCTTGTGAGAATCTGGAATTAATATATCAAAAAATACTTTGTAAATCTTGAAGTTCCCAGTGGAATATATTCCAAGCACAGAGAACAGTAGATGCAAATGCATAGATATAGGAGATGATTGTAATATAGTCAGGAGAGACAAGAATAATACATATATTAAATATCTAGAGAACCATTTTATCATACATTGCTCTACTATTTTGGGGTATTAATTATTGTTCTGAACCTGGGATTTCATTGGTCTAGGGGAACTATAGGTGAGGAAACTTAGCATCTACAAATGAAGTTTGGCAGTTTACAGCCTTGGTTGCTTAGGGCACTGAGAAAGTAAGTGGTTTGACCTGGGTAAGGGAACCTGCACTTAGCTGAATTGGAACTTGAACCCAGGTCTTTCTCATTCCTAAGTTTTCTCTCTAACCACTACACTCCACTAACCACTATACTGTTTCTCATGTTAGTTATAATACATTTATGTGCACACCTCCTAGGAACGGTCTAAATATTAAGTACTGGATAAACTAAGTGAACATACAAACAACAAGAACTAATTTCAGCAATTTCTTTACAATACATTTGAGTCCATTTGGGAAAACAACACAATCCTTCATAATAACCATAGAATTATCTGACTCTGAAAGGTCAACTGGTTTTATTTTCCTTGCAGCAGGGCCACACCTAGGCCAGGAGGAGTATTTATCTTATTTTTAAAGACCTCCAGAAAAGGAAGGCTTATAAATTCCCATTCCAGTATTTAAAAGGTGGGGTGTGAACCGTGTAGCCCCTGCATGCCTTTGACTTTTCTTCTCAAAGGGCATGCCATACCATAACCATTTGATAGTTCATTGAGGGGAGAGAATTTAAACTGGACTCTACTCTTTTTCACTTAGGATTCTCTCTCCTATGTGTCAATTGCTTTTTCTGTTTGATATTCCCCCCCTTCTATTATTAGGGGGCTGCTGAATATTCTATGTCAGAACCCTTCATATAGGAATCTAAAAATATTTTTAAAATCGGTCCTCAATCTTCCCTTCTCAGGTCTCTGTCATCTCAATTCTTTTACATTTATTAACCTTATTTTTCAACTCTTTACTCAACTTTATATCTTTCTGATTACATTTCTCCACAGTGTGCAATATTGCTTTGACTTTTTTCCCCCCAAGAAACTGATAGGGTTTAGTAATTCAGCCCTTCCACAGACACACCCTCATAAAACCAGAGAGATTTTGAAGTCCAGAATTATTTGGTCATAAGCTTGGCTGTATTTTTCCAGCCGTATAGTCGATGAAGATTTTTCTTCATACGTTCAAAATTGGCACATAGAAAACAATTAGGATGATCCACAGAGGAGGAGAAAAAAATAATTCATTTATTCACAGAATATTTATTGAGTACCTAATTTGCTAAGTGGGATAAAAAGAGGATTTTTTATTTCAAGGGGCTTACATTCTAGTAGGCAATATGACATACCACACTAGTTCAGGCCCTTATCACCTCTTGCCTGGACTATTATAATAGGCTCCGTATTGGCTTCTCTGCTCCAAGTGCTCTCCATTTCAATCCATCCTTCACCTTGCTGCCATGTTCAATTTCCTACACTACAGGTCTGGCCATGTCACTCTTCTTTTTAATAAACTCAAATGACTCTATTATCTCTAGGAGTAAATATAAATTCCTCCCTATGTGTGTGTGTGTGTGTGTGTGTGTGTGTGTGTGTGAAGTCCTTTATAACATGGTTCCAACCTACTTTTCTACATCCATACACATTACTGCCCTGGCATTCCATAAGGTCCAGGCAACCTGGGTTTTTTGCTCTTCCTTTGTCTATCCCATGCCTACAACGTACTCTCTCTTTAAGAATCTTTTAAAACAGATGAAGCTCCACATTCCACATGAGGATTTTCCTCCTCCCCTCATCAGGTGTGTTCCTTACAAAATCACTTTGTATCTATCTTGCATGTTCTTATATATGCACTTGATGTCTCTTCTGATAGAATGTAAACTTCTTGATTGACAGGGACTGTTACACATCTACTTTTGTATCTGGCACATAATAGACACATACTGAATGGTTGCTGAGGGCAGCTGGATGGTGCAGTGGATAGAGTACTGGGCTTGGAGTCAGGAAGACAAGTTCAAATCTGTTCTAAGACATTGAGGCCTAAAATGATCTTGGAATAATGGAGTCAAATTCCCACAGGAATGAGCTGCTAATCTTGGATACTACATATACTGTTTCAATCCTTACGAATGAATAATAAAACATCCATCATGTGGCTGCAAACTTGCTGCTTCATCTACAAGCAGCTAGCCACCAGTCAGTACTTAGACCATTCCTAACTGATACTGGATTCATGTTTCCACTAGGCTACTCTTTACATGATGACTCACAAACTTTGGACTGAGGTCTCAACTCTTATTGAGGGTATGGGATCTAGACTCGGGAGCCAACATTTTTCCTATTGGTGCTGTGTCAATGTCAAGGACTTCTAATTAGATCTTTCCTAAGCTATCTTATTGCTCATGGAATAAGGGACATGGAGTCTGTCACTACCATTCTCTGCTAGATTGGGAACTCTCTGAGGACAGGGACTGTCTTTTCCCTGTTTTCATATTCTAGCACATAGCACAATGCCAAGTACATAGTAGTAGCTGAATTAATGTTTAGTCATGGTGCAGCTAGGTGGCTCAGTGGATAGAGTGCCGGGCCCAAAGATGCATCTTCTTGTGTTCGAATCTGGCCTCATGCACTTACTAGCTGTGTCACCCTGGGCAAGTCACTTAACCCTCTTTGCCTCAGTTCCTTATCTGTAAAATGAGCTAGAGAAGGAAATGGCAAACTATTCCAATAACTTTGCTAAGAAAACCCCAAATGGGGTCACAAATATCTATTCCACCAAGAAAATCCCAAGTGGGGTCACAAAGATCTGGACACGACTGAAATGATGAAACATTAAATGTTTATTGACTGACTCAGTCAGTCTGTCTTGCCTTTTCCTATCTCACATCTCAATCTCTAAGTCCTTTATATTGCCCATAGCAGTTCTCCAAACTGCCTTGTCTCATGACTTTTGTGTGTAGTCTCCTCCCTCTCCCCAAAGGCTATCCAAAGACCAGCTGGGGAAGAGGCAAGGTGATCCTTACTCACTTCTTTGGCTTAAGATATTGTTGACTCAAGATGAGTGATATAATGTAATTTGAGCAGAATAACATACAAAACCAGCATCAACCATTAACATTTAAATTGAAATTATCAAATTAACTAGCTTAGATGTCTAACAGAGCAGAGAAAAAAATGGATCTAAACTGGGACAAATTTCATTGTGAAAAAAAAAGCAGGAAACTTGGAAGTATTAGAATACTGTCTTATAGGATGAACCAAGGTGGGACACAAGAATTGTGAGCTATAGGTATTCATGAGTCAGCATGGGGTCACTAGGCACCTGGGAGCCCTTCCAAAGGGAGGAACTAATATGGAAAGGCCAAGAGAGACACCACCAGTAAATTTTTTCTTTTCTTTTTTTGTCTAGAGGCAGCTTTTCTTCTGTTATTCATCCACCCTGGATCAGGGTCCCAAATGGTATCATTTAAGTGGATAGAGAACATCATCAGATGTTAGAGAAAGATTCCCCCTCTATAGGTAGAGAGGATTAGTCTCTTAACTCTTAAAAAGCATTCTTGCATTTCACAGCCATCCCCAAAAGAGAACAATCCCTGTGGAGATGGGTCCATCTACATCACCACCAAGCACTGACCAACTGCCACAGACAGGTAACCCCAAGAGGATGCCCAGGAATGCGCAAGAATGCCAATGCCACCCAAAGCACTGGTCCTGCTTTCAGCTGAGTCCCTGAAGCCTTAATCCTGAGAAACAGCCCTTGTGCAAAGGGAAGCTGGCAACTGCTTTTGCAGGTGCTGAAGTCCCTACCTCCTCAGCAACCACAACTATTGGAGAACCAGAGAAGAAACTTCTTGACATCAAAAACCTTGGCGCCATCAAATGGTTCAAGATCAGAAATGAGTATGATTTTTAGCAGTGGAAAAGACATTAAAGAAAATGCATTATTACCTTCTGCTTTGCTATTACACCCTAAGGACCACAGGATCTTTCCATCTCGTAGATGAAACCCACTACAAGAGCTGTCTCTCCCAGAAGAATGTGAACCCCCATTAGAATGTGAATTTCTTAAGAACAGAGCCTATCCTCTTTTCTATTATATCCCTAGCACTTAGCATAGTGCTTTGCATATAATAAGTACTTAAGAAATGCTTTTTTATCCATCCACTCATTCATTTATTTGTTTAGCTGGGAGCTGATATAATTGCATTTTACCAAAGAGGAAAAAAATGCACCGCAAATCATGTGTGAGAAATAGACCATTGGTCCATCTTGAAAGTATAGAACATTGGAGCTAGAAGTGATATTTGAGATAATTTAGTTTCATGGTCTCAAACACAAATTGGGAGTCTTTTAAGCTTATAGAATAATAATATGTGATTTTATATATTGCTTTAAGTTTCATAATTATATTTATTATATTATGTATGTTATCTCATTTGATCCTCAAAACAACCCTATGAATTAAGGTATAATACTCCCATTTGTCAGATGAAGAAAATACATGGTATTTCTTTCTTATACAACTATCTAAATCTTAGTTTTCTTCATTTTACATTTGTTATTCCCATTATCCACAGAATGAGAAAAAGGGACTAATAAAATCACTTAAGGAGCTTCAAGTAGTCTAATTAAGATATGTACCACCATTTTGAAATTCCTGATAATGTGACTTCCTCATTTTAAAGATGAGAAAATTCCAGTTTAGAGATAAATGAAGGGAATTGTCCAACTGCACAGGATCATAGTTTACAGCTGGAAGTAACTTCAAGTCATTTGATATAATTCTTTCATTTCGCAAATGAAGAAACAGGTACAAACACTTGTAAAAGGTCATACAGGCAATAAAGGAAGAGATGGGATTCAGACCCAGGTTCTCTGACCCAAATTTCTTGATGTCTAATATCCATGCTCTCACCAGTTGGTCTACAACATTTACTGATCACAGACACCTTATGGAACTTGATATTAGATACTGTGGGAGTTTAAAAGAGAAAGACTTGGTTCTAGAGTTTACAGAATGTACATGCATTTAAGAGCCAAAGAACAAGTCCCATAGAGCATTGTGTATAGCAATGTGAACCTTAGAGCTTATTGCAATGATTTTTTTTTGCCTTTTTTTTTGTGTGTGTGAGACAATTAGGGCCAAGTGACTTGCCCAGGGTCACACAGCTAGTAAGTGTCATGTGTCTGAGATCACATTTGAACTCAGGTCCTCCTGACTCCAAGGCTGGAGCTCTATCTACTGCACCACCTAGCTGCCCCTATTACAATGAATTTTAAGGAATTGCTTGGTTTATTTTGTTGAACTTAAATTTTATTGTGCAAAATACCCCTTGACAAATGAGACACTGCTTAGAAAAGTAGCCCCCTTGCATGACCTTTAACAGGTATCTTAGTCTACTCAACAAACCTCAGTGGCTCCCTATGACCTCTACAAGAGTTCCTAACTAGGGGTCCACAAATTTTTAAAAATATATATTGTGACAACTGTATTTCAACCAAATTGATTTCCTTTGTAATCTTATGTAGTTTATTTTATGCATTTAAAATATTATTTTTAAAAGGGAAGGAGTCCATAGGCTTTAACAGATTGACAAAGGAGTTTATAGCACAGAAAAAAAGTTAATAACTCCTTCTGTAGGATCAAATATAAACTCTCTGCTTGGCATTTAAAGCTCTTCTTAAACTCTCTCCTATCCTTCCAGTGTTACTCAATGCTTCCCTTCACCCTCTCTACCATCCAGCCACACTGGTCTATTTGCTATTGCTCAAACAGGTTACTACATTCCCTATCTCCACGCCTTTGTGCTAGCTGACCCCCCATGGCTGGAACACTTTCTCTCCTAGCCTCCACCTCAATCTCTGGATTTCCGTAAGACTCCGATCAGTCTTCTCAGGGTCTCCCTGTTGCTAGTTACTTCCTTTTTAAGGTTCCCATCTATCTACTCTGTATCTTCTATGTACTGATTGTTGTGTATAGTTTCTCCCCAAATAGAATGTAAACCTCTTAAAGGCAAGAACTGTTTCTGTTTTGTTTTTTTGTTTTGCTTTTGTTTCAGAGTTTAGCCCAAAGCTTGTAAATAGCATTTACTTAATACATTCTTGTTGATTGATTGACCCAGAGTTCTGAGTTTCCTCATGGGCAAATACTGGGGTTTGTTTAAATAAGATAATGTCTCATTATCTTGCAAGTCTATATTATATAATTCTAAGACTTCTTAAATCATTCTAAGGAAAGAACAAGAAATCTGCAGTGCATTTGCATAGTTCCCATTAAAGTGCCCATCCATGATGCCATGAAAGATATCATGTACCTTCATGCCTAGTTTCTATTGGTCTCTGCAGGAGCACTGGGAAATATTTTTTTTAAGTGAAATTTTCAGGTAGCTTTTTTTTATCTCCACACTCTTCTTTTTAGTTCTCTTCTCCTATCAATAGAATTTCTACAACGCCTTCCATCCCTATTGCTTGAATTCACACTAACTCAGGTAATCATTGCTCTCCTGCTTTCCACATTCTTCCTTTTTATTAAATAGGAATTTTATTTCATGATTTATATTTATATCTTAACTGACTGATACTAAGAGGATACTACAGCCAGCAATTTACATTTTCAGGCAGTAGTAAGCAAGTAGGGAGTATTCAATAATGGGAGAGGCGATTTTCTTCTTGGGCTTGAGTTAAAGATGAAATTGTCTTAACTCAGTCCAAATATAGGGTCTGTAAACTTTAAATATGTAGATAGATAGATAAATAGCTAGGTAGATAGATAACTTTCAATATAATTAGTTTTATTTGTAATCCTATGCATTTTAAAACATTATTCTGAGAAGGAATTTCTACAGGTTTCTTCCAAAGAGGTCCAAGATATAAGAAAATGTTAAGAACTCCTGTTTCTAGTTGACAGAAGGGACAGAAGTTTACTTGGGTCTTTTCACCCAATATCCTTCTTTCCTCCTTCCTTTCCTTTTCATCTTTAACCCTAACCCATCCACAAGCTTTCTCTTCTCTCTGTTCTTTCTCATTTTCCCCTAGGAATCTACCCCTGTTTTGGATTCCACTCCTCCAACATCGTGATTCTGCAGTATCCCCTCATAGGGAATTATCCCTTTCAAGTACTGCAAAGTCTAAAGGTCCAGAGCTCTGACTTCCTCAATCTTTCTACAGTAGCACCCAATGTACAGCCCTGGAAACACAGAAACCCTGGATGGGTAAGTGCAATGATGCTCATGCGTAGAGTTCAGGGCATCTCAGATCTGGGCATGGAGATAGGGGAGGATAATGTTTGTTTTCATTGGACAAAACACAAATTATAGTCATTTGAACTGTGACTTGCATAATTACAATACAGCAGTAATAGTTAGAATTTCTATAGCATTTTAATATTTTCAAAGCATGTTCAATACATTATTTCATCTGTTCCTCACAAATACCTTGTGAGCTAGGTATATGAGGAAACTGAGGCTGAGAGTGGTTAAATGACTTGCCCAGACTCACACAGTTGGTAAGAGTGAGATGGGATCCAAATTGAGGTCTTCCTGCCTCCAAGTCCAACCTTCTAGTTCCACCTAGTTTTCTCTATAGACAATAACAATAGAGAGTATTTATGTGTGAGAATAAATTTGCTGTAAGTTTTATTTGATCACAACAGTAAATTCTAAGGCAAAGGTTGCCCTCAGAGGAAAGGTCTCAAGATCTTAAGAATGAGATTCTTTCTAACAAAAAAAAATTCTGTCTAAAGAGATATGTGTGGATAAGGAAAGATGTTATCAATCAATTTAGATGTTTTTTGGACCCATATGTGTCAGTATGTTATTTGTTATTGTTGTTTCCTTTTATACCAAGAGGCAGCCTGATTTATTGGCTAGAGCGCTGGACTTTGAACCAAGAACTGGGTTTGAATCCTGCCTCTGCATTTACTAGCATTGAGACCTTGGGCAAGTCACTTTAAATCTCTCTGGGCCTCAATTTCTTCACTCTTAGTATAAGGAGATTGGATTCAGTAACCATCATGGTTCATTTATTGTGTGTGAATGTTTGTGTATGTATGTGTGTGTGTATGTAGGCATATATATGTATGTATGTATGCATGTATATATATACACACATGCATTCCTGCCATATACTTATTATATATACACACCTATACACATATACATATATCATATAAATATATACACACAGTATATGCATATATGTATAATTATGTTGATATATAATTATACACACATGTGTACATGCTATATATGTTTGTGTATATACACATGAATGAAATCATATATACACACATACAGTGAATGAAATCATGTACATACATGCACACACTCTCATGTATTTTACATGCATGTATCTTAACCTGCACCACCTTAGACAAGTGTTTCTATATTTCATATTTATTGCTCATTACAACTTAAATTATATTTTTAAAAAGACTGCAGCCATTCTAATAACACTTATGGAAGCAGAAGCCAAATAAATAAGAGTGGCACTTCTTTGTAAGAATAGTGTTAGAACTGTCAAAGCTAAGAATGAGCTAAGACTGTCAATAAATACAAAGGACAAGAAAGTACTTTTTTTTTTAAAGCAGCTCTGTAGGGACCTAAAGGATCACAAAAAAGATAAGACAGAAAAGTGGATGGATAAGGATTAATATGTGGATGATCATAAAGAATAATGGAGGGAATGTAGGGGATTATAATTGCCCAACCTACAAGAAAAAACCCTGAGGATGGGGCAGCTAGGTGGCCTAGTAGATAGAGCACTGGCCCTGAAGTCAGGAGGACCTGAGTCCAAATGTGGCCGCAGACCAAACACTTGACACTTACTAGCTGTGTGACCCTGGGCAAGTCACTTAACTCCAACTGCCTTAAAAAAAAAAAAAGAAAAGAAAAAACAGTGGCAGAGGTCTGAGCCAATGGCACTTTATTAAAGGTTCTGTGGTCTCCTCTAATGAAGTGGACCTCAGATCTTCCTCACGATATGAGATGCCCCCTTCTTCCAGAATGTTTTGTTTTTATAGGGGTTGAAACCCAAATATGCAAAAGAGGCAAGGTGATATACGGAATCTTGTTGGTTCATACACCTTGCTCTTGAGGGCCAAAAATGACATAGAGGTTGGGTGAAGCATGGAGTATCTCCACTGACTAAGTGGTCATAAGATGGTCACTTGCTCATGTTGGATAAGAGAGAGGACTTCCCATGTAATTGAGTCACCTTTGCCACGTTGGACTTGGTCACCATGGCAAGGAAAACAAAACTTGAGGGCCTCTAGTCTAGTTAGCTTCTTATGATTAAGCAAGTGAACTTAGACTCTGCAGCTCACAGCTCTGGGTTCTGATATATTGAATTTATAATCACTACCTCTATGGAATCATATAAAATTGATTAATACTGATTGGAATAGGGTAGATGTCCAAATGAATTATTTCTCACAGGAAGACAACTACTTGATTTGCACTATTTTGTTTATTTCTGGTGGGGCGATGATCTTTTGCTGTTGGAAGTATGGATCCAAAATTGTTAACTATGAGTTGAAACCAAGATAAGAGTAGAAATAAGAGAGCACTTAGTGATTAGCTAGTTAAAAGAATTCAGAGAACAAGTAAATTGAGACCCAGAGAAATTAAATGATTTGCCTAGTGTCATAAAGATTGTGACAGCCAAGGTTTTGAACCCAGGTCCTGACTCCAAAACTAATTCTCAGATATCAATCAATAAGCATCTATTAAGGGTTTATTATTACTATTAGGTGAGTTCTTGTGGTGATACAATGAAAAAAAAGTGAAATAATCCTTGCCCCCCAAAGAGCTTAAATTTTATTGGAAGAGACTACAGGTATACATATTGAGTCACTTCAATCTCTCTGACTCCCTGTGACCCCATTTAAAGCTTTCTTTGGGTGAAGATACTGAATTGTTTGCCATTTCCTTTCTTTTTCCTTTTTACCAGCAACTGGGGTTAAGTGACTTGCCCAAAGTCACACAGCTAGTAAGTTGTCTGAAGTCGCATTTGAACTCTGGTCCTCCTGATTCCAGGGCTGGTGCTCTACTGCGCCACCTAGCTGCCCCTGCCATTTCCTTCTTCAGCCCATTTTACAGATGAAGAACTGAGGCAAAGAGGGTTAAGTGACTTGCTCAGGGTCACACAGCTAGTAAGTGTCTGAGGCTGGATTTGAACTTGGGAAGATAAGTCTCCACTTAGCCAACTAACTACCTCTATACATGAGTATACACAAGCAGCATTACACAAAATAAGTCATGGAAATTGCCTTTCAGCATTGTTGGAGGTAGCTGCCATCATTTTGCTCACAACTGTTTCATGGGTTTTCCTGACTAAATTTCCATGTAAATGGCCACGTGACCCTATATGCCTAAGATCAGATGATGTCAGTTCACATCTGAACTCAGGTCTTGTTAGATAAAAGATCTTGTCTTGTCTCTCTCTCTCTCTCTCTCTCTCTCTCTCTCTCTCTCTCTCTCTCTCTCTCTCTCTCTCTCTCTCTCTCTGTATGCAGAGCGGAGGGGATGGCAGGTAGAGTGGGATGGGTTCAGACCTGTGATTGTACAGGTGCAGGGAATTCTTTCTGAAGAAACGATTTCTACCACTGCTCATTCTTCTCTGCTGTTCATTTTCAATTCTTTAGCAGTTGTCTGAGACAGTAAGATGTGGCTTTCAGGTGACACAGCTAGTATGTAAAAGAGGCAGGACTCGAATCCGGGTCTTCCGGATTCCCAAAATGGCCCTCTCTATTAATTCCCTAATCCTGGCAGCCTCTCATAATTTTTACTACCCAAAACAAAGAGGTTGGAAGTTTTCTTCCCTCTCCTACTACAGATCTCTACCTTCACCTACCTCCTTTTGCCCTCCTCTCATTTCATATCATCTTATTAAGTACCTACTATTTGCAAGTCTCCCTTGTTGACCCTTAAGATACAAAGTATTCCCCAAGTACAGTCCCTGCCCCTAAGGCACAGTGGGGATAATGCGCATACCCCCAGATAAGTAAGGTAACATATTTAGAGGATTACCCAGGGCAAGATTGTCAGAAAAAGCTTCCAGTTGTTGGTGGCCACCGAGCTCTCTCTCCCAGCACTGAAAGATTACCAGAAGCCTAGGTGAGGAGGGATTGCATTCTGCCCAAGAGGGTGGGTGAACCCATTCAAGCTAGACTCTAAAGCTTTAAATTTATATGGTTCCTCGAACTCTCCAATGCCCCAGGCTGCCACCCCATGCTCCTTTTCTAAAGGTGTAGATAGCTTTACTCAGGTAGGGTGAGAGATCTGTTTCCCATCCACACATGCAAACAGGCATAGGCTGCCGGGCGATGCCCAAACTAAACCCCGACCCTAAATGACCTTACCAGGGCCAAGCACCACCTCCAGTCCGGGAGAGGGGCGGGTCAGGAGGGCCCTTACTCTGTATCTGCTCCCCCATCCCCTCCCCCTCCTCCAGAAGCGCACACAGCTGGAGCCCTGCCTGCGGAAGGTGCAGCCCGCGCCTCTGCAGCGGGGCTTGCCTCAGTGCCCACAAACAGGGCCCCTCCGTCTGTCCCTGGGTGGAGTGAGGTTGGCGGGGAGGGGAAATGAGTGTAGAGACGAGGGTGGGGTGGGGGCGACCCACAACTCTCTCCTCCTCCGTCCCAGCGGCCGCCCAGCTGCGGGCTCTTTGTAGCCTCTGGGTGCAGGGACTGTGTTAGCCGGGGTCTCAGCCCTTCCTTACTAATGTTTAACCCAGGGCTGCAAACTTGGGAACGACCTGTGACACCGCACCCAGAGAAAGCGAAAAGCAGAGCGCCCGCTTCTCACCTCTTACTTTTGCTTTCTGCCTTGGCTCAGGGAAGACCAGCTTGAGGGGTGTTCCCGACAATGAAGGTCAGTAAGTAATGACATCTTGCCTTTCTTCGGCTCTTAGGTTTTTGGGGTCACCATCCATGCCTTCAGGGAAACTGCGCGACAGGGCACACTGCACACGGGTTGAAATGAATTTACGCAGCCTTCCTAGTCAATTGAGGGAAGGTGCTTGAGCTTTTCTGTACAATTGGTTTCTGTCCCAGAGGACTTTTTTTTGGCGGGAGGGCACAGGGACTCGGTTTATATTAGCAAGATAGAAAATGCACACAGTTTGTCATAGGTAATCGTAGATTTAGAGCTAAAAGTTTTGTTTTCATTCAAGCACACGCCAAAGAAACAATTCTTGTGCTTTCAGGGATGTGAATAATCATCTTCCTAAGTCATAATCACAGGCAAACTCCGGCACTGATATTCACAAAGGCCTGTCCCACTGGATTCTTGTTCAGATAGTGTGTAGAGAGGATAGCCGGCTGAACTGAGGAAGTCCAGAAATTGACTTTCCATACCAGCTTTGACACTTGTGTCCTTGATCTCTCTGGGCCTCAGTTTCCTTTTCTGTAAAATGTCGGGAGTCCGAGGTCTCTTCCAGAGATCCTCAACATAAACTTCCCTATCGACTCTTTTCTACCTCCAGGTTAGCACACGCACTAACTTACAAACCGATATAAAGCCATCAATAATATGTCCTAATATTCCTCATCATTTCCTGTTTTTGCAGACAGTATGGGGTCTCTTAGCGTTGTTGGGGGCAGTTGCCATCATTGTGATCATAACTGTTCCATCGGTTTTGCTGACCCGAAAAAGTAAGTCTGAAACTTTGGTCTTTAAAGTGATAAAAATCATCGGAACAAGAATGTTGCTCTTTCTCATCATAATTAAGAAATCAGCAAGGCTTTGGGGTCTTAACTTTTGCAGGGTCTTAGTTGCCTGTAAGATGCTGAGCTTTTTCATAATGCCTAATTTGCTGTAGAGCTTTTGTAACTGCCAACTTTGTGGGCCCACTCTTATCAACACTTTGTATCTTCACTATGTTTAGCACTGGTCTCTGCTACCTGGAGGCACATAATAAATCTTTGTTTTCGTTAGTGCTCAGGCAGTAATTATTTAATGACTAAGTAACTTCTGTAGAATACAAAGTCTTGCGAGTGCTTAGTACTTTTCCTTGGTGTTTTGTGTTCCCTATCTCTAAAATCAGAGAGAGCCTCGTACATCCAAAGTGCTTAATACATGCTTGTTGGATTGGTATGTATTAACCTGCTATGCAAGGAAAAATTACGGTAAAATAAACTGACTTTACAGATCCCAATCATAGCTAATCTGCAGTTCCATGTAGACTAGCAGAAAAAGGGAAATAATTTAGGTCATTTCAAGGGTGCTAAAATGTGGTTTAAAAAGAGGCAGAACAAAAACTCATCCCTTTTTTTGGTTGGAAGGGCTGAAACTATATGAGTGTTTTTAGATCTGGAACAAATATATCATTTCAATACTGCTTATATGCTGATGTTTAGACTCAGTAGCATCACATAGGTATCTGCTCAGTTAAAGCGTTTTCTTCTACTCAACTGTATTATCCCATTGGTCCTTATCATTAACAGGTACAAAGTACACATTAAGCAAATGTTGAATATTAATTAACAGCCAGTTTCTGATTGAATTCTCTTTCCTCAGCCTCCTCTTTAAATTCTTAATTTACTTTAAAATTCAGAAGCCAGCACTGAATAAGATGTATCATTTGCTCAGAAAGAAGCATTACCTTGGAATTTTTTTTGGTCCAGACAGGTGATTTCATTTCTGTGTAGGGATCTCTCTCTCTCTCTTCTCTCCTCTCTCTCTCTCTCTCTCTCTCTCTCTCTCTCTTCTCTCTCTCTCTCTTTCTTCCTCCCTCTTCCTTCCTCTCTACCTCTCTTTATTGTTGCACACTACTAACTGCTCAGCAGTATCTTTAGTCCTATAGAGCCTTAAGTCTTTATAATCTTAGAGAGCTAAGATTCTGAGAGATGAAGTGAGTTTGGGGAGGGGCCTGTCATTCCTTTAAATGGGTCATGTATAGGTGTATAGGGTCCTGTGCCTCAGGCTGTTCTCTGAAGTTATCTGACATCCAGGTGCCTCAGACTACTCCAAAGATTTACCTTCAAATTCTTGAGTGGTTCCTTCCATTCCCAAGATGGAAGGGATATCAGAGGCTATTTAGTGCAACACAAGTGGAGTGAGTTTTCACATATAGTTTCCCTAGTCACCAGAGAATTTGAAAGAGTATCTAAACAACTGGATAGTCTCAGTCCAAATTTCATAATCAAAGTTCATAATTATTCTCTGCAGTTTACATAACTCTATTCAGGTAATTTCTCACAGGTATGTTGTAATTACAGTTAAAAGGGGTCATATATACCAAGAAAGCTAAAGGCAAAATATCTGATAGGGTTAACTCTAGTTACATTTATTGTACTTCTGTGTCTTAGTTTTTGAGAAGCTGTGTCTCACTTATGCTTGTGTCTAGTCCTGAAATAAATCAAAGCCATGAGTTGAGGAATAAAGCATCTTTAATTGAGATAACAGGATAGCAAACCTATCACCCTGGGGGATGTCCAGTGGGTTTCCCAAAGAGACCTATGAAAAAGTTTTTGTAGTTTTAGGAGGGGAGGAGATACTTGAAGTAGCAAGACCTGGTCATGAGACCCAAGTGGCCCTTAAGCATCTGGGCAAGGAAAGTCACCTCATTCTGGCCATTTTGCCTTTCATGTCATGAATCCTAGTGGAAGGGGGCAAGGACACTAGAAGTCAAGATCCAACTTCAGCTGGGCTCCCCTGCAGGGCAAAATCCCTAGGTGGGGGGGACCTAGGGTATGGTTTTGCTCAACCTAATCAAGAGTAAGTAACTTAAGAGTAGGGATGCAAGGGCATTACAAGGGCCATTTAAGGGAATGGCAGTCCATATTGCATTTGGTATTAACAATTTCTGTCTTTATATTAACATTTATATTAACAATTTTCTGTCACTCATAAAATTTATATAGCAAAAACTTTTTTTACAAAGTAATGTTTTAGATACTTAAATGAACAGTTTTTTTCATTGCCCATTTCTTAAAATTGCTACACATTAAACAAGAATCTTAATGTACTTTGAGTTTGAGGGGAATAGTCAGGAGGCCCTTCTGGTCCCAGTTCTGTATTTTGATTAAGAGAGAGGTAGGGATGGAGGAGAGCAGGAAAGAAGGGTTCAGGAATGCAGCATTTCCATTAGATCAGAAATACTGGACCTAGGCTTTGCTTTGAATAAAAATGTCAGCAGTTACTGAGACTGGAGAGTTATTTCCTGAGAAATTTCCTCTGCATTTTCAATCCAGATTTGAAGGAAATTACAAAGATACACGACTAGGAAAAATAAAAATATTTTATAAACAATAAACAAAGCCCTGGATTATGTGAAAAGCTAAGCACAAAACAGCCAAGAAGAAACAATCAGAATGGCTTCTCCCTAGAGAGGTTTGTAGATGTGGAGGTCAAGTTTGCTCACTTGAAGTGCTGACTTGGGCAGGACTGTGCAGCCACAGCTGGAGTAGCATGAGAGAGACAGTGAATAAGAGAAACAGAGAGACTAGAAACTCATGCTGGAAGCAAACACTACAAACTTAAGTAACATGGTCTTAATGTTACTAACTTGCTTTTAGAATGAAAATTCCTTGAAGGCAGAAGTTATGCATTATCTACACTGTCTGCCACATTTATTTGAGGGTTCTTGATTAAAAATCTGTCTCAAATAGTTTTTGGAACATTAGCAGAAATGTAGCCTTGTATGCCAACACTTTAATGTCCCTAAAATTCAGTAATACGTATGGGAACTGGATTCCTAATAAACTACAGAAGTCTTCTTGGTCAACAGTAACAGCAAATTGCCTCATAGTCTGGTTTAATTCAAGAAATTTAATTTAAAAAATAATTTATTGAAATCTTTTGTTTTTAAACGACCTTCATTTCTCAATATATCTCTTTCTTCCCTCTTACCCAGTGAGCCATCTTTCTTACAAAGAATTAAAAAGAAGTTTAAAAAAAAGGTAGTAAAACTAACCAATATGCCCACTGAGTCTGAAAGCTTTTGCAATGTTCCATACCCGGTTTCTCATTTTGGGGCCAAGCTTGGTGATTATAATTACTCAGCATCCTTCCTTCCTTCCTTCCTTCCTTCCTTCCTTCCTTCCTTCCTTCCTTCCTTCCTTCCTTCCTTCCTTCCTTCCTTCCTTCTTTCTTCTTTCTTTCTTTCTTTCTTCCTTCCTTCCTTCCTTCCTTCCTTCCTTTCTTTCTTTCTTTCTTTCTTTCTTTCTTTCTTTCTTTCTTTCTTTCTTTCTTTCTTTCTTTCTTTCTTTCTTTCTCTCTGTCTCTTTCCTTCCTTCCTTCCTTCCTTCCTTCCTTCCTTCCTTCCTTCCTTCCTTCCTTCCTTCCTTCCTTCCTTCCTCTCTCTCTATGTCTTCTTTCCTTTCTTTTTGGTTATTTCCATTTCATCATATGTATAAAGCACCTACTATGTACAAAGCACTATGCCATATCTTAAGGTTGTAGATCATTCATTTCTCCTTCCAAATACAGTTTTTCCCTTGTTTTTGCTATATTCTATATACTTCCCATCAGATTAATTTTGTTATCAAGTAGTTGCCAATAAACATGTCCCACTTCTTGTACTCAGTTTCCTTAAAGACTTACAGAATTTCTCAACTTGACCAGGAAAACTGGTTGCCAAAGATTTGTCTAGCATTATTGAGAGAAAAGTTTATATGAAGAATAAAATCAGAGAAAAGCAAAACACCAAACCAAAAAGAAAAAATGATGACTTCTGCGGTTTATTTGAAAAAGTCCAGGAAGGCAATTCAAATTTAAATGAACTTTTTGTAATTTTCAGAGAAAGGTTTTTTTTTGTATTTTTTAAAAACAAAAAAGCTGTGGTCCTTCACACATTAGTTACCATGTGAGTAAATGGTCGATGAAGTAAGGGGCTTGAGCTCTTTGTACTCCAGATGGCTTCACTCTGTTGCCTGGCCATAGATTGTGCCCTTCACACATGTCAACTAGACATTTTCACAAATATATCCTACCACCTTCAAAAGAGTTCAAGTGAAAGTCTGTGGTTACTCAGTTTGAAAAAAAACAAAAAAACTTCTAGAAAAACAACTCTGCAAACATCCTTCACTGGTGGTGTGTAACGGCTGAATTGAAGAAGGAAGAATCAGCAAAAATGAACTTTAATTAAGTATGGAAACTATAGGTGGAAGTCATACAACTGTGGTGACTAAGTGACTATTTGTGTATGTTCTCTGACTTCATCTGGGCCTTCATTGCTGCAAAAGCATTTTTCTGTTCTTCCCTCTGCCATGAAAGCTTCTCTCTTCAACTGAACTCTCACAATTTCCCTTCCCTCTCTGCTCATCTGCCCGGAGCTCCTTCTAATGACAGTAGTTAGTTTGTATAAAAACCCTTTAAGGTTTGCAAAGCCCTTTTACGTACATTATCTTGTTTGATCCTCACAACAGTCCTGTCAGGTGGGTGCATTTATCCCCATTTTATAGATGTGGACACTCAGGCTGAGAGCTTGAGTGACTTGCATAGGGTCACAGGCTTCTAAGTGCATGAGGAAGGATTTGAGCTCCATTGTCTTCCAGACTCCCAAGTCCAGCAGTCAGTCCATCATGACATCTAGCTGCCTTCTCCCATTCTTTGCCATTCTCTTCAACTGAATGCTTCTTGACTACCCCCCACTCTCCTCTTTTTCTCCATTCTTTGATATTGAGGTGTCCCTTCTCCAATGAAGCCTTTGATCCTATGTTCTCTGGTCTTCTGCAGGACCTTACAACTTGAATCATCCCCTCTCTTTAATTTGAAGCCTTCAAGAATAGCTGAGTTCCTTCTCCCCTCTTTAATTTTTTTTTACTAGACCCTACTATCATCCCTTCAAGCTGTCTTCCTCTCTGTCTCCTTCCTTTCTTAGCAGAGAGATTGCTGATGAGTCAAAAGTGAAAGAGCGTATGGGAAAGATTTAAATATATTGTCAAGGATAAAATTTATTCAGAAATTGTAGGATTAATATTATTAAGTTCCTAGGGGCTCTGTTTTATTTTATTTTTATTTTTTAACAACTATGTATCTGAGGGCAGTATAATGTAATGGATGGAGTTGACCTTAGAATTAGGAAGATACCCCTGACATCGTAATAATAGCTGATATTTATGTGGTGTTTTAAGGTTTTCAAAATATTTCACATATATTATCTCATTTGATTTTATGTATCGACTGTGTGACCCTGGGGATTTTCCTCTCCATACTTTTAAATTTATAATTCCAATCCAAAAAAATGGACAAAATACTAATATTTGTTGTCAGTTGATAAAGCATTTTAAATGCCTGTGGTGTGCAGATTGCAGTATTAGGAATTAGGTTAAGTGCTAAGTATAGCTAAGTGTAACTCCTCCTCTCAAGAAATTTAAAATTTAACAGGAGAAATAAGACACCAACCCAGATAGCTTTAATAAGCAGCGATCTCTCTGAATGGTCTCAAAGTCTCTCTGAAGTACTCTGGAATTGGTTGTATATCATGGGAGACACTGGCAGAGGATCACCCAGCATGGCATACCTGCATCAAAGAAGGCGCCGTGCTTTATGAGCAAAGCAGAATTGCAGTAAATCAAAAGGAACATGAGATGCACAAATTTATTGACATCTCCATCCCAAATGTCCATATGCACTATTTGTGCCTGACCTGTGGTAGAGCCTTTTGAGCTCGTATTGGTCTGATCAGCCACAGTTGCACACATTGTACTTTGACTCCAACAGAATGATGTCATTTTGGTCCTCTTTGAGAACAAATGACAAGAACCAACTTATAAGCAATGGTATATAATAACTACAAATGCATCAGAGTAGAAGTATAAATTGCTATATGAGGTCTGAGGAAGGTGGAATTTTGTTACCAACTCCAAGACCAGTTAGAGATTCCTGAAAAGAGGTAGCACAAATTGAGTACAACAGGCAAAGTGGGGGAAAGAACATTCCAGACATAGAGAATGATCTGAGCAAAAGGGCAAGGGTACGTATGGGTGAGATGTGCATTCAGAGAGAAGGAGATGTTATTTAGGATTGGCTGGAATGTAGAGGGATGGGAGAACAGCAGGTTGAGATAAAACCAGAAAGGGAGGGTGATGCTAGATTGTGAGATAGAAGGAAGGCATAGGGATTTTAACCTTTAATACTGATGTCATTCAGAGCCATTTTTTATTTTAGAGCAAAAGAATAAGATGACCAGATCTCTATAAGAAAAATTGTTCTAGCTGTAGTATCAAGGATGGGAGAGGAGGAAGAATGGAAGTGGGGTAAGACCAGTAAGGAGGTTACTGAAAAAATCTAGAGTGAGTAGTATTGAGGACCAAACTAGGATGATGCCATTGGCAATAGGACCATAAATTTAAGTTTGGAGTGATCTTGGAAGTCATCTAATTCAACCTCTTCATTTTTACAGAGGAAGCCACTGAAGCTTAGAGAGGTTATGTGACATAAGTCTAGGTAATACAGGAAGTTAAATGGAAGCCCTGGCAGTTGAACCAATGTCCTTCGGTCCAAATCTAGCACTTTTTTTGTTGTTGGGATCAGTAACAGAAGGGTTGTGAGAAGTGAAGAAAGATCATTGATTGAGAACTCCAAAGGATCTCATCTGATCCAGACCTCTCCTTCCTTCTCCCCCCTTTTTTCTTTTTTCTTTTTTCGGTCAAGTCAGTTGGGGTTAAGTGACTTGCCCAGGGTCACATAGCTATCAGCTGTCACATGTCTGGTCTGAAACTGGATTTGAACTTAGGTCCTCCTGACTCCAGGGCCATTGTTCTATCTGGTATTCTATCTACTGCATCACCTAACTGCTCTTAAGGGTTACATGACTTAACACCAAGCTCACACAGATAGTAGGACATAATGCAGGGCTTTGACTTCAGGTCCTCTGATTTTATAGGATCAATCATACACAAATTTAGAGTTAAAAGGGACCTTAGAGGCCACTGAATCCCAACTCCTTCATTTTATGGATGAGGAAACTGAGTCACAGACTAGTGAAATGACTTGTCCTGGCATACATAATTAGTAAGTGTAGAAGAAAGTGTATAAGTTGAGTCTAGGACTTTTTGATTCAATGCTCTATCCACTGCTCCACTGTAGCCTATTCAGTGTCCCTTCCATTGTATCATGCAGTCTCTTTTGCATTAATAATCTTGAGATTACAAACACCTGACTGGCAGTGCTCTAGGAAGAAATGGAAAAATCTGAAGTAGGAACAAGTCTTTTGGGAAAGAATAAGCTGGGGCATGCAGATGGAGATGTCCTGAAGGTAAGTACAAATCTGAGTCTCCAGCGCATAAGATGGATCAGAAGAAGAGTTACAGATACAAAGTGATCTGCATAGTGGTGGTAATTGAAACTGGTAGTTAATTGAGATTGTCACAGGGAGAGAGACACTTTAACTCATATTCAGAGTAAGGGAAAAAATTGGGAGCCAAAAAGACAGAAAGAGCAATGGAAAAGATAGGAGAAGAAGATTGTGGTGCATGTACACAAATATTTATAAGCAGTTCTTTCTGTGGTGGCAAAGAGTTAGAAATTGAGGAGATGCCTATCAATCGGGAAATGGCTGAACAAGTTGTGGTATATGAATGTAATGGAATACTGTTGTACTGTAAGAAATAATAAGCAGGCAGACTTCCGAAAACCCGGAAAGACTTGTATGTACCGATGCTGAGTGAAGTAAGCAGAACCAGGAAAACATTGTACACAGTAACAACCACGTTGTACAATGACTACTTTTGATAGACTTAGCTCTTCTCAGCAAGGAAGAATCTAAGACATCTCCAAAAATCTCATGATGGAAAATATTATTCACATCCAGAGAAAGAACTATGGAGTTTGAATGCAGATCTAAGCATACTATTTGCTCTTTTTTTTCTTCTGTTTTGTTTCTTCTTTCTTGTGGTTCCTCCCATTGGTTCTAATTCTTCTTTACAACATGACTAATGTGAAAATATGTTTAATAGGAATGTATATGTAGAGTCTAAATCAGATTGTGTGCCATCTTGGGGAGAGAGGCCGAGAAAATTTAAAACTCAAAAGTTTATGGAAGTGATTGTTGAAAACTAAAAATAAATTAATTAGTTAAAAAAGATTATAGAGCCAAAAGTTTATATCCTCATAAAAGTTTAAGGAGAATATCTAAAAGAAGAGATTAGTCAGCAGTATTAAAATTATGGGCAGAGCAATGAGGATGAGAAATGAAAAAAGGCCATTGGATGGGATCATTGTTGTTCAATCATTTTTCAGTCATGTTCAACTCTTCATGATCCCTTTTGGGCCTTTTCTGGCAGAAATACTGGAGTGGTTTGCTATTTCCTTCTCCAGCTCTTTTTAAAGGATGCGGAACTGAGGCAAACAGGGTTAAAACACTTGACCAGGAGCACAAAGCTAGTAGATGTCTGAGCCAGATTTGAAGAGTCTTCCTGACTCCAGGCCCAGCACTCTATTCACTGTGCCTTCTGGCTGTTCATCTTAACACTCAGTGTTCAGTAAAAGCTTGTTGACTGACTGATGTTGAAATGCTTTTGGTTTTTGACTGGATTTTTTTTTTCCAGTGGAGCTGTGGTGTAGTTGCCCCCACAGTTCAAAACAAAGCAATATCATGACTAAATTTGATTGAGGATTCACTTTAGGAAATGCCTTGACAGTAGATTCTTTGAGTTAATATTTAATTATCACCGTAATGCCTTAATGTTAATATGTTTATATATCTGTAAATGAATGCCTTGTAGAATGTTTTGACCTTTGGGCTTTATAAGTACATTATGACACAAGCATAAAACTTCAGAAGAGTAAAGTCTGGCCTGTACCTAGAATCACTGAGTTAGCAGTTTTGTCCCAAATCTGCCCTAGGTACCAAGTTAAAATTTACAGTCATTTCTGGCTTACATGAAAATCAGCTTCTTTGGTTTTAAAATATAAGCCATATTTCTTACCTAGGAAGTTGATTATGTTGGTAGTACGTGATTCTTTATCAAACAGTCCACTGAGCAAAATTGCTTTGTATATGAAGAAAAAATTGGATTTGAAGTCAGAAGACCTAAGGTTGAATCCTAGCTATGCTAAGCTGTGTGGCTTTGGTTAGATCACTTGCATTGATCCTCTTAGCCATAGAATTGGGTATATGTGTTAAGGGTTCTGCTATCTAGCACATAGGATTGTTTTGAGGATCAAATGAGAAAATGCATATAAACTGTTTTCAGCCCCTTAAATCCTAACAAAATATAGGCTATTTCCAATTCAGTAAGTTTTTGCATCTCTACCTGATTGAAATTTTTAATTAAATTAGGTAGTTAGGATATGTACATATGAATTCACTTAAAACAAACTGGATAATAGCATCTTAGAACTGGAATAGGGGTTCTTAATCTTTTATGTGTTCTTGGAACTCTGGGGAAATCTGGTGAAGCTTGTGAATGCCTCAGAATAATTTTTTTTAATGTAAATAGTGTGTTTTTTTCAACTTACATGTAAAGATAGTTTTCAATATTCATTTTTTATAAGATGTTGAATACAAAATTTTTTCTCTCCTTCCCTTTCCTCCTCACCAGGACAGCAAGCCATCTGATATAGGTTATACATGTGCAATCATATTAAATATATTTTCACATTAGTCATGTTGTGAAGGAAGAAAGAGTTTAACAAAATGAAAAAACCATGAGAAAAAAATAAAGTGAAACTAGTATGCTTCAGTCTGCATTCAGACTTCATAGTTCTTTCTCTGGATGTAGATAACATTTTCCATTGTGAGTCTTTTGGAGTTGTTTTAGATCATTGCATTGCTGAGAAGAGCTAAGTCTATCAAAGTTGGTCATTGCACAGTGTTGCTGTTACTGTGTACAATGTTCTCCTGGTTCTGCTCACTTCACTCACTTGTAAGTCTTTCCAGGTTTTCCTGAAGTCTGCCTGCTCATCATTTCTTACAGAACAATAGTATTTCATTACATTCATATACCACAACTTGTTCAATCATTCCCCAGTTTATGGGCATCCCCTCAATTTCCAATTCTTAGCCACTACAAAAAGAGCTGTTATAAAATATTTTTGTATATGGTAGGTCCTTTTTCCGTTTTTATGATATCTTTGGGTTACAGACTTAGGAGTGGTATTGCTGGATCCAAAGATATGCACAGTTTTATAGCTCTTTGGGCGTAGTTCCAAATTGTTGTCCAAAGTGGTTAAATCAGTTCACAATTCCACCAACAATACATTTGTGTTCCAATTTTCCCACATCTTCTCCAAAATTTATCATTTTATTGTTTTTTCATCTTAGCCAATCTGATAGGCACCACTATCTTTCTGATCTTGAGGCTATGAAATTTAGAGGAAAGAGCATTGGACCAGGAGTCGGAAGACCTGGGTTCAGATTCCAGCTATACAACCGTACCAGCTATGTGACTGGGTCTTAGCCTCAGTTTCTTCATCTGTAAAATGGGGTAGTAAAAAAGGCAGATTTATCATGAGGAAAGTGCTATATAAATGTCAGCTGCTATTGTAACCTGATGCTTAGAGAAGTTCCCAGTGATTTGTTGAAGATCATATTATTATCAGCATATGAGGGGAGTCTCAGAGAAGGTAAATGATAGGGCAGATAGGTGTACAGTGTATAGAGTGCTGCGTCTGAAGTCAGAAGACTCATCTTCTTGAGTTCAGATCTGGCCTCAGACACATACTTAGCAGTGTGACCCTGGGCAGATTTACTTCAATTCTTCATCTGTAAAATGAGCTGGTGAAGGAAATGGCAAACCACTCCTGTTTCTGCCAAGAAAACCCTAAATGGGGTCACGAAATGTAGGACACGACTGAAAAACGACTGAAGAACAACAACATAGATAGCTAGTTAGTATAAGATCTGGGAAGGCCCAAGTGGTCTGATTTGGCTTGATCAGAGGGGAGGAGTATAAAATGTCTGGAAAGGAGGCAGTAGCTTGAGAGTGAAGGAATTTGGATGCCATCAGTTTGATTAGGCAGGTGGAGTAGTTCCATGTACTGTTTTTGAACAGGAAAACAAAGTGATCACAGCTTGAAAATTCTTCTGGCAAGCGATGAGAAGGAATAGGGATAAACTTGATTTAGTGAAATAAATGATTGGGCTACTAGAATATTCCTGGTGAGAATATCTGGCAAGGGCCAGAACTGGTATGATATGAGTATAAACCAAAAGGAAGAGATGAAGGGGGAGATAGGGCAGGACTTGGTGGCAGGATGTGACAGGAGGAGGAGAGGTAAGAATCACAAAATTTCAGGCCTGTGTGATTGCTAATACCACCAAGAGAAACAAGGAAGTCTGGCAGAGGAAGAGGTTTTGTGGTGAAGATTTTGGGACGTGTCGAGTGTGAGATGTTTGGGGGACGCCCAGATGGAGGTTTCTCATTGGTGGATAGAAATGCCGGTTTGGAGCTCAGAAATGGAGTTGGGGCAGGGACTGTTATGGGTAGAGGGGATAGTTGGAGTTAAAAAGATTGGTTAAGATCGCCAAGAGAGTGTAGAGAGAGATTAGAAATGACTGAAGCTGGGGGGCCGCTAGGTGGCATAGTGGATAGAGCACTGACCCTGGAATCGGGAGGACCTGAGTTCAAATCCAGCCTCAGACACTTGACACTTACTAGCTGTGTGACCCTGAGCAAGTCACTTAACCCCATTGCCCTCCCCCCCCAAAAAAAAAGAAAAGGAAAGAAAGTGCTCAAGAAGAGAACCTTAAGGAATGCTAGCTCTGTGTAAGGAGCAGTCAGTGAAGAAGTTACTAAACCAGTGATCAGAGAGGAGGGCCAAGTTGACTGGGAAATACATGTACAGAGATCTAGGAAGAAGACTGACAAAAGGAAGTTTTCAATAGTTGCCTTTGAGAGAGGGTTTTTGAGGACTAAAGCCAGATTTCAAGGAAAGAAGAATGAGTGGGGTGGTAGAGATGCTAAAAGCAGTGAGAGCAGACTGTATTTTCTAGAGGATTTGTAATAAGTTGGAGTGAAGAGGCGGGATCAGTTAATCAATCTGTAAACATTTCCAGGTGTAGTGTTAAGCCCTGGGGATACAAAAGAGGCAGATGACAGTTCCTGCCTGCCCCTACCGACCTTTGCTAGTCTGATGAATCATGGGTTGAGAGCTGGAATAGGGACCTCAGAAGTCTTTTGGGTCGACCTTTTCATCATGTAAATGAGGAAGATGAGGCCCAGTGTGAGTTGCCTAAGTTCATCAGAGGCGGGATCCCAACCCACGTCCTTTTTCTATAGAACAAGCATACTTTTCACTTGCTGTGTTTAGCAGAAGCAAGGAATGATTGGATTGGGGGAGACTCCAGCATATTACAGTAATTGGCCCCTTCAGCAGTTTCAGGACTTTCCTGAACCAATACCATTTATTAATCCTTTGTCTGGGGGTGGGGGTTGGGAAGGGTGTGGTGGTGGGTTAGAGAGAGGTGATAGTGCTAGGGTAGCAGAAGGAAGGAAGTATCACCTTTAGGCCAAAAAGAATAACAAGGGGAACAGCTTCGAAAGTTGTTGTTAATGTTATTGAGTCACTTCAAGCATGTCTGACTCTTCCTGACTCCATCTGGAGATTTTTTTTTTTAAGGCAATTGGGGTTAAGTGACTTGCTCAGAGTCACACAGCTAGTAAGTGTCAAGTGTTTGGTCTGAGGCAGGATTTGAACTCAGATCCTTTAGGGCCAGTCCTCTATCCACTGTGCCACCCACCTGCCCCTAGAGATTTTTTTTTTTGCCAAAGATACTGGAATGGTTTGCCATTTTCTTCTCCAGCTCGTTTTACAGATGAGGAAACAGGTAAACAGCATTAAGTGACTTACCTAGGGTCACACAGCTAGTCAGCCTCTCAGGCCAGATTTGAACTCAGGAAGATAGGTCTTCCTGACTTTGGGCTGGGCATTCTATCCACTGAGCTCCCTAGCTGCTCCTTGAGAGTCCAGTACACATGTATGCAAGTGTGTGTGTACATGAGTCTTAAAGAAGGGAAATGATTTAACTACTGTCATATAGCTAAGTAGTATCAGATCTTATAAAGCCTGAATTATCTGATTTGACTAGATTATGGAAGAGTAGTCCATCTTCTCTGTGGAAGAGAAGATATGTTTACAAAGTAGGTAGTAGCTTGAGTGTGTGGGGAGAAAAATTTATATGTGTGTGTGTGTGTATGTGTATTTAAGTATATATAAAATGGTATGCTGTAGTGGATCTGTGAATGGACATAACTTTTCTGGAAAGTGATTTGGCATTATATACAAGTTATTAATCAGTGCAAGCTCTTTGACCTAACTGGACCCACTGCTAAGCCTATGTCCAAAAGGGGTCAAAGAAATAGGAAAAAGTCATATATGTGCAAAAACATTAATAGCAAGTCTTTTTGCATTGGCAGAAAATTTGGAAACCAAACAGATGTCAATCAATAGAGGAATGACCAAGTAAGTTGTGGTATGAAAATATGATGGAATACTAATGTGCCATAAGAAATGAGGAAATAAAGAATTTTAGAGACAGGGAAAGACTTACATGAAGTGATACAGACGGAAGCAAATATAACCAGAAGAACATTTTACACTTCAATATAAATATTGTAGAAAAGAACACTTTTTTAAAGTGAAGAATGAATAATCAGAACTAGATCAATGTATGCAATGACAAAAACACTGTCAATACAAACTTTCAAAGCTGTAATAAGTGTGATTAATACAAGCACCATCCATGATTACAGAGGCCCAGTGAGGAAACATACTATCCACCTTCTGACAGAGATGTGAGATGTACATATTTTTGTTTATAGCCATTGAGGGAATGTTTTGCTTGACTTGGCATATTTGTTACGAGGACTTTGTTTTTCTTTTCGTTCTCCCTCTCTCTCTCTTTTTTTTAATGAGATGGGAGGTGGGAGGGAGAGAAAATAGATTTTTGTTAATTAAAAAAAAACAATTAAAAATAGGTGGAGGGGTACTCCTGATGTGGAATATTGCAAGCCCTTTCTAATGAGGTCACTATGTTGTTGTAGTTAATTGCTTTACTTTATTACAAGAGATCTCTCATGGTAAAAACTACACATTAATATAACTTTAAAAAAAGAAAAAGTAGCTATATGTATAAAGACCCAAGTTTCAGTACACTCTTATGTATATGAAAGTGTGCCTTCACAAAACTAAACAATATTTTTATATTGTATAATCCCATTCCACCCTGATTTATTTTCTGTTATAGTATTTTTTCACTTGTTAATTTGATGTTTTGTGTTATTCTAATGTTATCTCTTGTGTCTGTGGGCTCTGTTGAACAACAGTAAAGATTCTAATGATGGAGGTAAGGTGGGAGTACTTCACAGGCCTCTTTAGTAGTGCCAAGATGTAATACGATGTGTGAAGAAATAGGAGGGAATCTTTTTTATGAAGGACTTTAAATGTCAGAAGAGTAAGAGCTAAGTTGTATATCTACTCCTAGGATGTCAAACATAAAGCTTTTATTTATGTGAGTAAGGAGGCCTGAGATATTAAGTGCTTAAAGCTATTTCATATGTGAATTGGTTTGCTATAATGTACATCCGTCAGATTTTAAGTTTTTTAGGAGCTTAGATTTTGAGGTAGAAGGGATTTTAAAAGTCCTCTAGGCCAACCTTGTTTTAGAGATAAGGAAATGAGTATCAGAGAGACAAAGTGACTTCTCCACAGTCTCACAGAGGTAGGTTGAGTAAGTAGTTTAAGCCCAGTGCCTGTGATTCCTAGGCCAGTATTCCATTCTTTTCACTGAATCATGCTGCAATGATAATCATCCTATATTTTGGCATAGGTACACATATAAAACTTAATTACTAGTGATAACCACCCCATATTTTGTATAGGCACAAATATAAAACTTATTTATTACCAATTACATTTTTTTTCTGTTAGAATTAGGAACTCTTGTTTGTGTAATAGGCATCTCTTAAATTTGACATAACTTAGCACTTTGATACATTTTTATCTGGCTCTGGAGTAAGTGGAAGGTTAATTTTCGGGAAATGCAGTTGCAAAAGGAGAGAATTGGAAAATTGAAGAACATTAAATGCAGAAGGGGCCAGGATGTGGAGGACCTTGAATGTTCCATTAAAAGAATCAGAATTTTTATTTTTTGGGTAATGAGGAGTCATTGAAGATTTATGTGGTCCTTCTCCTTGCCAATATTAACTTTTCTACATGAACAAGTGACCCTATTTCAATCTGTTTTCTCTCACAGATTGCCCTCT
Organism: Phascolarctos cinereus; assembly: GCF_003287225.1. Classification (NCBI taxonomy): domain Eukaryota; kingdom Metazoa; phylum Chordata; class Mammalia; order Diprotodontia; family Phascolarctidae; genus Phascolarctos; species Phascolarctos cinereus. Next base: position 228,879,817 of record NW_027556098.1, read on the forward strand.
CTATTATTCCTACTTTCTCGCTAATCTTCAGTCTTTCGCTTTTTAGTGGTTGCTTCTGCTTGCATACAGTCCTGTTTGGCAAAGCCATGACCAAAAGTTTTGTGTATTTTCAAGTACAACTTCCACAAAAATGCATCTACTTTTTTTCAACATTGACGGTAGAGTCAATGAAAGTGAGACTAACCCAGTGAATTTGTGGCAACTGACTGGGGATGCAGCCCAGAAATTATTTATGTGTACATAAGAGGTCAGATTTGTGGTCTGTCTTCCAGTGGGCACAGGACTGAGTTGGTCTGGCCTGTATTTGTGAAAGTGGCATCTCCCACATCACTGGTTCATCATAGGCTTGTAGGAGACTAAGTGAGGTTGTAGGGGGGAAGTGCAGAACCTGGCTTTGAGGAGAGAATGTGCAACCAGGATTATCAGAGGCCATTACCTATAGCTGTGGGCTAGAGCCCTGCATCCTAGGTGTGTGTACAAGTGAAGCCCACCTGGCCCCAGACCCAAACTACTTGGCCCTACTACTCATCTAACATCACTTATTCTCTATAGGGCCTTTATTTCCTTTCCACTAAAACATCTTTGGAATCATTCAGTTTGGGAGTAGGGGGCTTTGAATCTGAGGTTTCCTTACTCAGAGTAGTGTTTGGGCCTAGGAGGTCTTTCTCTTTTTTTAAAATAATTTTTTTTCAATTATATGTAAAAAAATTTAACTTTCATTTTTAAAAATTTTGAGTTCCAAATTCTCTCCCATCCTCCTTCCTCTCCCCTCTACCTGAGATGGTAAGCAATTTGATATAGGTTATACATGTGCAATCATGCAAAACATATTTCCCATATTAGTCATGTTGTGAAAGAAGACAGACCAAAATAAAAGAGTGGGGGATAAAGTGAAAAATAGTGTGCTTCCATCTGCATTCAGACTCCTATCAGTTCTTCCTCTGGATGTGGACCACATTTTTCATCATGAATCCTTTGAAATTGTCTTGGACCATCATATTGCTGAGATTATCCGAATCATTCACAGTTGATCATTGTACAATATTGTAGTTACTGTGTATGATGTTCTGGTTCAGCTCACTTCATTTTGCATCAGTTTATGTAAGTCTTTCCAAGTTTTTTGGAAATCATCCTGCTCATCATTACTTATAGTACACTAGTATTCCATTATAATCACATACCACAACTTGTACAGCTGATCACCAATTGATGGGTATCCCCTCAATTTCTGATTCTTAGCCACCACAAAACGAGATGCTATAAATATTTTTGTGCAAATATGTCTAGGAGGTCTTTTCTTATGAACTATTACTACCTCTGGGGCTGTGGAAAAGGGTTGCTATATGGACAGGGCTCCAGTAGTTATGTTATGTCCCCCGAGTAGAAAGTAAGCTCTTGAAGAAAGAAGCTGCATCATTTTATATTTGTATCTCTAGCACCTAATGTAGTGCCTAGAACATTAATGGTTATTTATAGATTTCATCTGATGAGATCTGCCCTTGTCACCATCAGTCAGCATTGGCTAATGTTGTAGATGAGCTACATTAGGATGAGAGGTATGTAAATTCAAAGTTAAACAATCTTTGTATGAAGTTAAAAGTACCCTGTACCTAGCTCTTATATTTTAAAGTTTATTAATTTTGATAAGTATAATATAACAGACTTTCCCCCAACCTGTTATTTTACTGTATTTTAACAAAAGTGAGTTATGAAATTACAATGCATTATTGACTATATTTGAATAAAATATGAGCTAAGAAAATTGTATAGATTTTCTTTTAAAAAATATAGGGGGATATGACAATTTTTTGGTGAAAAAGTAGATAAGCTATGTATATAAATTTGACAATCACTGAATTTAAAGTTAATTCTTGTAATCTTGGGAAAATTTTAAGTTTGGTAAAGCTCTGGAAATTGAATCAAGCTATGTTGCTAACTCCATTTGCATAATAAGCACTGGGCTAATATATTGATAAGGCTGAAGACTAATGAATATCATGTACCCATCTCCACCAGGAAAACCATAAAAGCATTGAAAGCGTTCCATCATCTGCTAATGTAGCAATTTGCTTTACTTGCCAGCACTAGAAAGTGACAAGTAGACACGGAGAAAGAAATGAGAACTCCTTTAAGAGACTTGGAATATGATGTCAACTTGGCACCAGATTTTGGTCTGTGAAGAGGTCATGACTTGCAGTTGGCATAGACATCACAACCATGTTCTTCAAAAGTTTTACAAATAATCTCCCACTTTCCATCCTGATCAAAGAGCAAGGCAATAATGAGCATTGTGTGTTTTGTCATAGTGCTTAGAGTGATTCAGCACTGGCTGCCTGGGCTTCTGTTAGCTTCTTACAAAGCAGGATGGAAAGGAATCTTACAAGATTGTAGCTCATCAGTTTAAAGAAGGTCAGTATGGCTGTTGACAACTGGGAAGCAGCAGCGTGGAGATGAAAACATTTCCCCTAGCTGTTCCTTAATTGCTTCATCTATAAAATTAGGACATTAGAATATATATCTAGTAGCTCTCCTTGCTTTTGTTGTTTAGTCATTTTTCAGTTATTTCTTACTCTTTGTGACCCTATTTTGGGTTTTCTTGGCAAAGTTACTGGAGTGGTTTGCCATTTTACAGATGAAGAAACTGAGGCAAATAGGGGTAAGTGACTTGCCCAGGGTCACACAGTGCCTGAGGCTGGATTTTAACTCTGAAAGAGAAATCTTCCTGACTTCAGGCCTGGAACTCTAGCAGCCCCCAATTGTAGATCTCCTACAATTATATTTTCTATGCTTGTGGTATATGACTTAGTTGATATTCAGCAACAGAGAGAAAATCGAGCATCACCATTGGTGGTGAAAGGGCGTAGTCCTAGACTCCTTTCTTCTAGGAGGCGTATGATTTAGTTCTGAGAGCTTGTGCATTCATTCAGGGCCTCTCCTTGGAACATCTGCATTTGGCTTGTTTCTAGAGGTCCCTAACCTGCCATGCAAGCATCAGGCTTCCACACATGGCACCCAGAATAAGTTATCACACATGAAAAAAAACTACTCCAAATTTTAGATTGTCAAGAAAACATTTTGTGAAGATGACAGAGCAGCAAGAAGTTCCTCCAACACAATTCCTCCACAAAGACTTAGAAAATATACTAGACCAAGTCCTGACCGGGAAATTCAAGGAAAAAATCATGAGTCATTTTTCCAGCCCAGATTGGCAGAGATAGACAGAGAGGTCTGCAGACACTGGGGACTGCATCTAGTCAGGATCATGCAGCTGCAGAGTATTCCAGCACTGAAGAACTGAAAGACGAACAAACCTAGGGGCAAGATGAGGTCCCAGGCCCATTCCAGGAGAGTGAGATCTTGCTCACTTAAATCCAGTGCATGCAGAAGTGAAGACATCTCCCATGATGTCATTGAACTTCTTTGAAAGACAGCCTACGATGTTGAGTCTTGTGGACTGTATAGGTTCAGGAGAAGGGAATCCTTTCTGGTGACCCTATCCTTTTTCCCCACTTGGAAAGAGAAGACTTCAGTGTGACAGAATGACACTGACTACATAAGTCCCTAGAAGAGGTGAGGTCCAGCAGAGCAAAGACTTTTCTTTGCCCTTGAAGCTCTGAATTTTGGCTGTAACCATTACTAGCAGTTTTCTTTTTTTTTTTTTCAGGAGGTGGCCAGTGGTCATTGTTTCTCTACTTTGCTCACTGCTTTTAAGAGATCTGAAAAATTTTCTTTTTTGGGTGAGGCAATTGGGGTTAAGTAACTTGCCCAGAGTCACACAACTATTGAGTGTTATGTGTCTGAGGTCAGATTTGAACTCAGGTCGTCCTAACTCCAGGGCTGGTGCTCTGTCCATTGCACCACCTAGCTGCCCCTGTGATTTCTTGAAATATAATGCTTAGGCTCTTTTTTTGTTGTTGTTCATGCCTTTCAGGTAGTCCAGTGATTCTTAAATTCTTTCTTCTTGATCTGTTTTCCAAGTGTTCTGTTTTTGCTGAGACACCTTACATTTTCTTCTCTTCCTTTTCTTCTTTCTCCTCCTTCTTCTTTTTGTCTTTTGACTTAGCTTTAATAACAGTTCTTGTTATCCCATGAAGTCATTACCTTCTATTTGATCAATTCTGATTATTAAGAAGTATTTTCCCCTCTGGGTAAACTTTTGCACTTCTTTATCCAAGCTGTTAATAGTCTTTCCAAATCTTTCTTCCACAGTTCTCAATTCTTTTCACATTTCCACCCCCCCCAACATTATCATTTGGTTTTTAAAATCATTTTTAGCTTTTTAAATCTCTTTCTTCATTTCTTCTAGGAATTCTGATTTACCTTAAGGCTTTGCCTGTAGATGTTTTGGAGTCATTCTCTTCTGAATTTGTATCTTTGGCGTCCCCTTCACAATAATAGCCTCTTTATTGGTGGGATTCTTTTGTTTGCTTGCTTGTTTGCTAGCTAATGCTTATAGCTCAGCTTTTTATTTTGGACTTTGTGTTAGGGCTGGGCTCTGTGCACTTCTAGCGGGGAGGTGAGGAGATGATATTTGAGCCACCTTTGAGTCTGCTTTCTGGGGGTATTGAGTGTTGTGTTATTCCAGGATCAAGGAGATCAGGTAAAAGAGTTAGTCTTCATAAAGAGGACCCATCTTCCTTTTGAGGTAGAATAATTGGGAAGATGAAAACAGAGACATTTAGAAGATAGAAATCTACCCATTTATCCCTCTCTATCCATTGTGAGCACAATGGATAGAATGCCAGTTTTGGAGTCAAGAAGATCTGAGTTCAGTTCAGCCTCAGACACTAGCTGTGTGACTCTGGGCAAATCACTTAACCTCTGTTTGCTTCGTTTTCCTTATCTGTAAAATGGGAGTAGTAATAGCACCTACCTCCCAAGGTTGTTGAGATAATGTAATATTTGTAAAGCACTCAGTACAGTGCTTAGCACATAGCAAGTGCTGTATAAATACTATCTGTATTGTTAACTATTATTACATCAGGGAAGATGGAAGAAAATAAAACTCATTTTACAAATAGCCATTATCTTAAAATTGTGCTGGGCAGTTAGCAAGATCAATATAAAAAGAAAAACTGAAGAACAGTGAAGATTCATTGAGGTTGGTCAGTTTGACTTTGTACTGGGTCAGATTGGTTTAGTTCTTTGACCCAAAGACAGGAACGAAAAGCTCATAGTGGGGGTGATCCAGGTTTGAAGATTAACACAAAAGATGGAGTAGAAGGTTAAGGAAGCAAGGGAGGCCAGGTTTGAGGACTGTATCTGAGTGGTGTGAAGGATTAAGTGGACTGAGTCGATCGAAAGGGCAATGCAACTAAAAGTTACAGGGAGGGTGAACATTTTCGGGGGTGGGATAGGGTGGGGTGTGGAGAAAGCATAAATGAAGAGGTGGTTGTAATCAGAAAGGGGGAACACCAAGTTGAATTCTTGAAGGGTTAATAGCTGTGTGTATTGATAAGGTGCAGAGTTTGATTGAAAAGTGGATATATGGGTCTCTCTTCTTTAAAGAGGACCTCTGGACCTGTCTAAAAAACATTCACTAGCTCAAAGAAAGCACTCACACATGCGTGCACATACAGAAACAGTGACAAATGTATCCTTACTGAAGTATTTCAATCTCTTTTTTTAACTTTGTTTTATGTATCATACTTTGTTTTGGATTTTTTGTTTGTTTTTGCTTCATACCTGTATTTTCACTGATGGTAGGGAATTTATGGTGAGGAAACTTGTTTCCCTAATACAAATCTGCTTTATTGGGGGGGGGGGGAGGGAATTTAAAGTCCTGGAGAGTTGCCTGGGGCACTAGAAGTTTTAGTAACTTGCCGAAGGTCACCAAGTATGTGACAGTGATAAGAAATTGGTTTAGCTTCTCCCTTGAAAATTAATTATTAAGTTTGAAACATGAGTTATTGAAACGTTACAAAAATATGTGTTTTCTTTCTAATAACAGAAGCTGAAGCGGAAAATGACCATCGGAAAACCTATTCCTTGAATGATTATTTGAAAAACACTTACAGAATAAAGTCCTACACTTTAAGGTGGATTTCAGGTAAACATTTCTTCTCTCTTTTTGAAAAGTTCCTTCTTGCTTTCAAAATCACATGTTTATAAATTAAATTAGGGAGGTGCCCTGGAGGAATGTTTAAAATATCAAAATACTGTTCCTGGTCTTCTGGATTTTGAAATATTATGGTGGATTATTTACTCTAGACAAGAGAGTAATGGAGAGAGGGTGAAAGAAAGAATGCAAAGAATGGAAAAATCTGCAAGCTAATAAAAGCTAATAAGCTAATGAAAATAGCTAAGAAGGAAGGATCAAGCTGAATGGAAGCTTTGGATCAGGACTAGACCTATGGTTTTATTGAGGTGGGAGCACAAGGTGAGCCTATTTTTACCAGCTCATCCACTTGCAGTTTTAGAGAGCTACCTAGAGCACTAAGAGGTGAAGTGCCTTGCCTAAGGCCAGCCAGCATTACTATCAGAGACAGAACTTGAACCCAGGTCTTTCTAGAGAAAAGTAAAAAATAAAAATAGGGGCCTTCATAGAATGGACTTACTTTAAGGAATTATATTAACAAACGCAATTGGACCAGCACATAAATATATTATCCATTCAATGTTTCCCCACTTAGAACATTTTTCTTTCTTAATTTTCTTTTTAATTAGTTTAATTTAAGGCAGTGGATAGAGAGCTAGCCTTACAGCCAGCAAGAAGTGGGTTCAGATCTCACTTCTGACACATATTGGCTTTGTGACCCTGGGCAAGACACTTAATCTCTAAGTCACACTTTTTCAGACTAAATTGAAGAGAAGGTACCTGCCAGTAGTAATGAAATCCCTAATTCTACAGAAAAAAAAGCTATAGTTAAGAACTACTTGCTTAATCTTAAGTCTTTGTTTGAGATGTTTATTTACTATGTGCTAAACAAGTTATAAGTGACATGAAACCCTATTTACTTTCTCTTTTTAGATACTGAATATCTTCATAAAAGAGAAAACAATGTTATGGTGTTTAATGCTGAATTGGGAACCAGTTATATTCTCGTGGATAACAGCACCATAGTATGGTTGACCATACAGTTATTTTATACATTGAAGAAATATTTTCCATAAAATACTATTATTACAGGTTCCTGAATTTATTAATTTTTTCTTTGTTGGCAGGATAAATTGGGGTATGTAGTAAGTGATTATTATGTCTCTCCTGACCGGCAGTTTGTGCTTTTTGAGCATAATTACGTTGAGGTAATGAATTTCTTTCAATATTGGATGAATCTTAGAACTAGGCGTTCATTTGACAATATCTCTGAATCTTTGGATATTGAAGGCAGGTGTTATTTACGAAATATTATTACTTCACAATAAGGGAGGGAAAGACCATTTGAACAGTAAAAGTCAGAATTAAAGAATATTATAAAAGAAATTCCAATTTTGTATGTTTAAATGCTAAAATGTAGAATGAACGTTAAGAGATATAAGTGGATACGGGCAAAATAAGTGAGATATGTAATTCATAACATTATATATATAATTTTCCATATTACCCCATGTTTCTCTAAAATTATACTTTATCATCACCATTATTAGCCCCTTTTCCCTCTGCTTCAGAAGTCTCAGGATTGCTCCAAAGTACAGTGATTTGCATATAACAGATATTCAGTAACTCTCTCTTTTAAAAGGTGTGGGGAAGATAGCATGTTATCTTAAACCACCCCTACATTCCTGAAGACAGGTCAAACTGCTACACATTCTTGCCCTGTGTCATAGATTAGTCTCGAAAGTTGACCTGATTTATTTCCCTTCTTCAAGTATAATTCCAAACACACCATCATGCATAGATGAGTGTTTATTCTTTATCTGCTATTTCACACACACACATACACACATTTTGTATATATTTCTATTTGTATTTGCTGTCACTTGTTAAAATGTAAGTTTTTTAAAAGAGTTGTTTCTTTTAAAAAAAATATTGTTGGTGTTTACATCTCTAGTATGTAGCATATAGTAGATGCTTATTAGATGTTGGTTAGTTGATTGATTGATTGATTGATTGATTGATACAGTCATTTCCAAAGGAGATTGCATAAAATTCTCCAGTAACCGGCTCACTTTATGGAAATGCTACAAACTTAGTTACATTTCCTCTTATTTTATATTTGCTATAAATGAAAAAATTGCTAGTTGTTTTTATTGCTGGTACTGGCTTCCGCCCATGAGTATTTCATAGGTTGGAGATGGACAATGAGCTGGGCCTTCAGTGGAACAGGCTGGATATTTTTTTGGGGGGAGGAGTGTGTTGCAAAACTGTCTTGTTGACCCTGACCTTCTCCTGAAAGCAAAAAGCCCCACCTTTTTTAATACTAACATTTTATTGGTGTTGCTTTATGGCAGTAAAATGGGGAATACTCTTGTCTCTGGAAAACTAAAGTTTCATTGAATTGGATTTAAATTTTGGATGGTTCTAGGCTGTTCCAACTTTCACATATAACTTCTATCCTAAAAAAAAATAGTGGCTATGAACATTCCAGTTAGCTAAGGTTTTCTGATCCTTTTATATATTTTACTGGATTCAACAATAAATTAATAGCGTATAGCAGCCTGTATTGATGTTTCTGTCCTCAACTAATGACTTGTATGTAGTTCAGGGATATCTGGACTCGTCATTAAGGGCTTTTTCTGGATTTTTTGAAAAAGGTATTAGAAAAGCAATTATAGGAACAGAATTTTTAGCAGTAGGGAAATTTAACACTCTGCTAGACTCAACAAGTATAATTTGAAAAACTGTTCCTTTGACAAATATTTATCGAGTGTCTATCAGATTCTAGGAGCTGTAGGAGATAACAGGGATGACTAGATATGCCCTTAACGAGCTCACAGCCTAATAAGCAAAATAAGTCATTTATCTGAACAAATACAATTTGAGAACTAATATGTTAAGTGCCCTAAGAGATGTTCTTTGAGAGCTCTGAGACATATGCTTCATTTCAGTTAAGGGGTGGGGTGAGGCATGGTGCTCAGAAGAGAATTTATAGAGGAGGTAATCTTAAAGATCTTATAGGATTTAGACAGGGACACAAAGTGGGGAAAGGATGGGAGAAAGAGGGGAAACATACCAGACACGGGGAACAATGGAACACGAGCATTATAGAGGGAATGCCCAAGATGTCTTCAGAGAACAGCATTCAGTATGATGACAGCATAGGATGAATAAAAAGGAGTAGCATATAAGGCGGGGTTAGAGCTGGTTTATGTAGAGCCTTGAATGTCAGGCTAGTGAATGAGAAACTATTAAAGTTTATGAGGGGAGGGGAATGTCATCAAACATTGTGCTGTAAGGAACTTAATCTGGATGGTGTGTAGGATAGATGGGAGGAGGGAAAGACTAGAAGCAGGGAAATAGGCAGTGGGGTTCTAGAGCTGCTTTGTACCATTAGTAAAGCCCGATTGTTAAATTTTCAGTGTGAGCATTTGCACTTTAAAAATTGGCAAATGTCACAAATTAGGGCTTGATTTATTGTTTTGTTGATTGTCTATACGTAGGAACATGATGGAGAAAATTTTAATAATGCAGATTAAATTAAAGTGTTTTGTGTGTCCACTCCCTCCGCCTAGAGAACTGGTTGTTAAACATCCACCAGCATATTCCTGGAAATACATTACTGCAATAATCTAGGTGAGAAGTAAGGAGGATATGAACTAATATAGTGGTAGTAGAAATGGAAAGGATCTTGTAGAAACAAAAAAACTAAGGAAGAGAGAATCAGTGGCATTTGATTGGGTATAAGAGACCAGGTTTGAAGAAGAAAGGACCAAAGATGACTTAATTTAACAACCGCCCTTTTTTTTTTAATTAAAAAAAATCTTTTCCCATTGGCCCTCTTACCAATGGAAGAGTTTTTTTCCCACCCGCAACGTTACTGTTTTAATCATTCTCTTAGTTTTGTTCATTTTGTTATTCATTAGTTCATATAGAACTTCACAGTTTTCTCTGAAACTGTCCATTTCATCATTTCTTATGACATGGTAGCATTTTATTACATTCATATGTCTTAATTTAGCAAACTTTTATTAATTGTGTTTGTTGTGCACAATGGAGTAGACGGTGCTTAATTCTGGAATACAGATATAAAAAACAGAACCACTAAGACATGGTCCTAATCTATAATGTAGTAGGCAGATACAATATGTAATATAGACAGTTAACCATATTGCAGGTTAGACTATGCATGGGAATAACTAAACTGAGATAAGGGTGGGGTCTGCCTTGGAATGAGGTGTGCTCAGGAAAGGTTTCACAAGGAATCTGTACCTGAGCTGGATTTCATCAGGTGCACATGCCCAAGATTTCAGAGTTGGGTGGTTGGGAGAGAAGTGGTTCCATGAAATAGGGAAGTCAGGAGAAACTGTTGTAGTTCTTGATGGATGGGAAATGAATGATTTATTTTTGTATAGATTGAGTTTGAGATGTCAGTGGCACATTTAGGTGGTAATATTCAGCAGGTGTTTAGAGGTGAGGGTCAGGGGGTAGCCAGGTGGTGCAGTGGATAGAGCACCTGCCCTGGTATCAGGAGGACCTGAGTTCAAATCTGGATTCAGATACTTACTAGCTGTGTGACCCTGGGCAAGTCGCTTAACCCCAATTGCCTCTCAAAAAAGGAAAAAAAAACAAGTGAGGACCCCACATTTGGGAGAATATTTGATAACCTGGAGCTATTAAGCAATAGTTGTTTATGTTTACTTTTGTCTCTTGAGTTTACATGTATGCATTTGTTTTTTCCAGTGTTTATATTACTACTAGTTTTCTTCAAGATGGAGGCCGAGGGTGAAGTTATTTTCAATTGCCATTTTCCTCCCCAGAATATCTAGTAGATTACACTGTACATAGAAGATGTTCAATAAATGTTAACTAATTTCCCATCACAAAAAAAAAAGGAAAAGTCAAGGATCCATTAGCTTTCTTTTGGTATAATTTTCAATTAACTTTAGATCCTGTTGCAGGATTTCTTTTACACCAGAGACTCATTACCTTTTTCAGTGGCTGAGTTTCTATCATACTTCTAGGAAGTAACTATCAAAGGTGATAAATCCCATGCTGAGCCAGACCCAGCTTACTTATGATTCTGTTTAATATTCTGGTCCTGACTATTGGCTGGTGGATGTGGTTGTTCTCCTTTTTTAATTTCACGGAGTTAAGAAAGCTATGCCATGAGTGCTTTGCAGAGTAGAGCCCTAATTCGATGTCAGAGGCCCTGGGTTTGAATGCTACGACTGCTACTTATTAACTGTTGACCACAGGCAGTCTTTCTGAGTCTCAGTTTTTCTTATGTACAAAATGAGGCAATTTGATTATATGATTTCTTTAAATATTTGGATCCTTAGATGTCTTCATTAACCCATTATTCATCTACCATTAATAACTTGCTCTAAAACCTTCTCTATATATGTTTCAATTTTCAACCTGCACCATGTTATAATGGATTTGAATTGAACAGGATTTGAATTCAAAAGACATTAGCTTACAAATTACACGGTAGGTAACTGTCAGCATGCCATTTAATCTCTATAAACTTCAGTTTCCTTATCTGTAAAATCTGTAATTACTGAAAGTATCTATTCTGCAGAGTTGTTTTCTGGTCAAATTATGTAAGTGAAAATACTGTGTAAAGGACTATATGTTGTTGTTCTTCAGTCTTTTTTTCTGTTATATCCTATTCTTTGTGACCCCTTTTGGGGGTCACACAAAGACACTGGAGTGGTTTGCCATTTCCTTCTTCAGGTAATTTTACAAATGGGGCCCAGGGTCACGACACAGCTAGTAAGTGTCTTGAGTCCAGATTTGAACTTGGGAAGAGAATTCTTCCTGACTCCAGACCTCGCACTATACCTACCTACCTACCTACCTACTACTCCACCTAGCTGCCTTAAAGGATTATATACATATATGCAAGTAAATGAGAACATATTTATATTTTGCTTAGCATAGTGTCTGGCATGTTGTAAGTGCTTAATAAACGGGTATTCCAAATAGTAAAATGGACTTGTGATCTCAATAATGAGGATGTTCCCTTTAATGGTACAGAACAGACCCCAGTCATGCCTGCCCATCCTGCATTACTCTTGTCTATAAACTGTTACAAGTTCAACACAGGGGCTCCACCAAAGATGCTTGGGAACTTCCTCAAATTTTTTTTATATCATGAGTATACTAGTAGAGTACAGCAATGTGACCCTAGGCAAGTCACTTAACCCTATTTGCTGCACGAGTGTGTGTGTGTGTGTGTGTGTGTGTGTGTGTGTGTGTGTGTGTATGCTTTATAGGTTGTTTACATAGAACTTCTTTCATAATCTAGAAGACCATAGACATTCTTCAATCTCTTGGGTTTTCCTATGTAGATAATTAGGTAAAACTCATTTGAGTAGGTAAAGAGCTCATCAAGGAGGCTTTGCAATGCTTGATTAAACTAATGCAATGTCATCCACAAAGTTTATCCCCTACAAATGTCCTCTCTTCATATTTCCAGATTTAAGAATTCTAATCTAAATCTAATTCTAATCTAAAATTCTGTCATATGGAAATCTCTCTGGGTCTCATTCTTTATAATTACCTTCATTTGGTTTAGTTCTCTTGTGATAATTGAAATGATGAGCAATATTAGAGGTGCATTGCACTGTGGTTTTATACAAGGGAAAGGTTATATTTCTTCCTTTAATCAGTCAGTCAAATACTTAAGGAGTACCTACTACTGTGCACGCCTCTGTACAATGCCGTGTTTCAGGCAATCAAAAGATAATGAGCCAGGCAGTATTCTAGGTGCTGGGGGAACAAGGCATGAATTGAACAGTCCCTGTTCTCAAAGAGTTTAAGCAACATAGGCCTTTATGTATTCAGAGAATAAGAACAAAAACAACTACATTTGATCTTCATAGTAAGCCTAGGATAGAGGCTGTGCAACTTATTGGATAGCTGGCTGGCCTTGGAGTCAGGACTACCTGGATTTGAAGTCCTGCCTCTGATACATACTGTTAAAAGTGAGACATACATACAGCAGCCATGTCTGGCTGTTGGCAAGTCACTGAACTACTCAGTACTCCAGGCAGCTAACTCTCAAAGACAAGTACATCTGTTATTAAGTGTCTGCTATATACTAATCACTGTGCTAAGGACTGAGGATACAGAAAGAGGCAAGAGACAGTCCCTGCCCTTAAGGAGCTTGCAACCTAAGACTAAAATAATAATATTTTAATTATTTTGAAGAGGAGAACTAGTAAAATCAGTCATTTGTAGGGGATACTGAACTTTTTCTCAGTAGCGAAATATTTAACCAATGGGGCTGACCTTGCCAAAAAAACCAAATGATTTCTAGATAGCCTTCCAAGGTCATAGTTGTTAGATTTTACTCCAAGGTTTCTTCAGGCTTACAAATCTGTCACCCTATAGGTTTATTCCATTTTATATATATATATAAATATGTGTGATACACACAAGTGTGTGTCTATCTATCTGTGTGTGTATGTGTATGCATTTGTGCACATACATATGTAATCTATCCATATAACACATACAATATTTGTATATATGACTATATGTATGTGTAAATGTATATATATATGTGTACAAACGCACGTGATTTTCCCTATAAATGCTTTACTTTAAATGCAAACCACATTTGAGCTTACCTTCTCCATTAGTTCCCACTCATTGGGGTTGTGAAATTTTTGTTGCAAGGTCAGTCCCACTAGTTAAATATTTCATTAGTGAGAAAAAGCTCAGTGTCACCTACAAATGAATGATTTTACTGTGTAATTCCTTTTCAAAATAATTAAAATGTTGAGTAAGACCAGTGCCAAAATAGATTTCTAGAGATCACTGTTAATACTTTCTGTTTGAGAAGTACCCATTTTTGTTGTTGTAATTGCTGTTTTCTTTCTAGTCTCAAAGTCACTTCCCGTTATTTGACAAAGCATTTCCTTGAGGATTTAATTTTTCAAATCGTTTTCAGTGCACCTGGGATAATATGTTTACATACCTTCATTCTGCTCATACTTGTACTTATGAGAGTATCTGCATCATTACTAGAGATGCAAAGGCCCAGAAAATAAGGAAAAATATGGCATAATAAATGTCACTTTTTCTCCAAGGATTTGGACCCTTCCTTGCCTTTGACTTATACAATTTTGGATTATTAAAATGTACTGTTTTGAATTTTGAATCAAGTGTAAAAAATAAGGTATTCCTATATTATCTGCTTCTCATTATAATTAATAAACAAATATACCTAAGTATGTATGTATGTATGTATGTATGCATGTATGTGTGTATACATATATGTAAATGTGTGTGTATGCACACACACGCACGCACACACACACATGACGGTACTTCTAAAACTATATGGTAGAAATACTTTCATAGACAATGATATTTAGCCTTAGCCCCTTTACAAGGAAAAGCAAGGGTTTTATTTTAGAGAACAAAGTGCTTGACTGTTTCCAGGGGGTGCTATTTTCAAGAAATCAAAGATTTTAATAATACTTTGCTTTAGTTCTTCCTTTCGTTGACTTTTGACCTAGTGATTGGTGGTTATTTTACTGTCTTTCTGGCTGGGATTAGGCATGAGTCGTTAACCTGGGGTTCCATGAACTTTGTTTTCCAAAATATTTTGTTAACTGTATTTGATTATAACTGGTTTCCTTTGTAATGCTATTTAAAACATTCTGAGAAGGGTGTATGGTCTTCATCATCCTTCAGAGGGTTCTGTGACACACAAAAGAGTTAAGAACTCTAGCAAAGAAAGAAAAGGGAGGAAATAATAATAGGATCCACTTAATCTTGAGTAGATTGTGTGTGTGTGTGAGAAGCAACAAAGGGTTGTCATATCACTACTCAGTATGTAACTTCCTTCTTCTGGGCCTGACCTGGACCTCATCTTCTTGAGTTCAAATCTAGCCTCAGATACTTACTAGCTGTGTGATCCTGGGCAAGTCACTTAACTCAGTTTTCCCCATTTTCCTCATCTGTAAAATGAGCTGGAGGAGGAAATAGCAAAACCACTCCAGTATTTTTATCAAGAAAACCCCAAATGGGATCATGAAGAGTTAGACAGGACTGGAAATAACTGAGCAGTAACATTAATATGCCTGGTGCTGTGGTTATAAAGGCAGAAATGAAAGTGTTATAAAAAAGCTTACATTTTATTTGGGGGAGGTAATACATACACACATAGACAAAATATTTACAAAATAAATCCAAGGTAGTTTTCCATAGGAGGAGAGGTCTGACAGGGAAAAGAGGAAAGGATTCAATCTAGGTAGTAATGCTTGAACTCAGTTTTTAAGGATTTCTAAGAGGCTGGAGTATGAAGGATGTGCATTTTAGCCATGAGAGACAGCCAATGTAAAAGCATTAAAATAGGAATTTTAAATCCACAAAAATATTAATATGAGAATAGTTCTTTGTTAAAATACCAAATAAATGTATTTGTAAATCAAATTATTTGTGATACATTTTATATTTGGAAAACGTATTAAAGATGGTAAGCTTTGCATGTGTTTGTATTTGAAAATTTCCACTTTCGATTTCCTTTCATTAACTGCCCCTCCAAAAAAAAATCAATGAGCTAGGTAGTCGCCCAAAATTTACTGAAATTTGACATCTCTAATCAGGACTGTGTTCAGACAGAGTAAGATTTAGTTGTTTTGAAACTCTAAAAGGTTCATGTTTGTAAGGGGTCGTGAAACTATAAAAAAAACTACAAAAATGTGATATTTATTATTATTGTTGTTATTATTATTATACAAATTCAGGGAAGTTTTTAAGAAAGCTACTCATTTGTGACTCAGAAAAGACCAGACTTGTCATCTGGAAGTCGTAAGCAGAAACATCTTGTGTCCATATTAAGCATCTCCATTCCCTGCAAATGAACAAAATATCAAGTAAACACTTCAGGGACCTCATGGCTATTAACAAAGCAGAATCAAATTTGCCAGATATATGGCCAGTAAATGTTAAATTAAAAAATCATCATAGAAAAAATTATTTTTATACTTTGTACTCCTAGGTCTCATTTACAAATTAAAATATCCTTAGCCAGACTCATTTCCTTAATTTTTTAAAATTCTACTGAACTTCATGTATATTTAGAAAGCCTGGAAGTACTGTGATAGGGATTTAGGAGAGAGGATTTTTTTAACTACTAATACATATTTTTTTCTTTCCAAACATAACGGATACAAAAAGACGAAACATAATTTTAACAATGACAATAAGGAAGTTCTAGGATAGGAATTTCTTTACATAAAACATAGGAACTATAAATTATTATCTTGTCCGCTTAGCTAGCTTGCCAAGAACAGGTGAGAAGATTTTTATGTACAGAATGTCATTAAGTCATTAAAAAGTTTAACTGTTTTCTTTTACAGACTTGGAGGCATTCTTACACAGCTTCATATGACATATATGATTTAAATAAGAGGTCAGTGACTTTTATATAAAATCCAGCAGGGGTTAATACTGGTTTTGGGAGAGGGAAATAAGAGATTACAATGAATCATAAATATTGTTTATTTTCTGTTTCATTTTTCTTCTAGAGAGCTGGTTTTAAATGAGAAAATTCCTGATGTCATACAGCAGATCTCCTGGTCGCCAGTTGGTCACAAACTGGTTAGTAAATGCAGATGTCCTTTCATTGGCCAGTGTTCATAACCTTGGAGTTGCTTTTGACTCTCCCCTTCATCAAGTTTTTTAAATTCTCCCTCCACAATATCTTCTTTCTCTATTTCTACTGCTACCACTTTAATACATATCACTCACCTGGATTACTGCAACTTGCTTCTCTTCTCTCCCCCTTCCATTTCATTCTCTATGTCGCTATCAATCTAATCTTATGGATCTATGGGTCTATTCGTGAAATTCCCTTTGCTCAAAATTCTTCTGTGACTGTTTGCTGTAAAAAGTTCAAACTCCTTTTACTGGAATTCAGACCTTCTTCAATCTGGCACCACACCTAACCTTATCTCTTATTACTCCCTTCCACATAATCTACATTCCATTTAGACTAGACTGTTTGCCCAACCCCAAACATACTTAGTGCATACTAAGTGCTTTTTTTACTTCTGTGCCTTTGTCTGCATGCCTAGCATGTCCTTTTTGCTCATACCTGTTAAATTTTTGTCCTTAAAGGTTTAACCAAAAAGCTTCCTGCATGAGGCATGCCCAGTGAGGCAGCTAGGTGGTATAGTGGATAGAGCACCAGGCCTAGAGTCAGGAAGACCTGAGTTCAAACCTGGTCTTAGACACTATCTCTGTGACCCTGGGAAAGTCGCTTAACTTCTGTGAGCCTTGGTTTCCTCAATTGTAAAATAAGGATGATAACCCTACCTGTCAGGGTTGTTGTGAGGATCAAATGAGATAATAATTGTAAACATTTTGTGCCTGGAACATAGTGCTATATAAATGTCAGCTGTCATCGTCATCATCATAATCATCATGAAGCTTACCTTGATTCTCCTAATTGCTGTTGGCCTCATGGACCTTACATAGCACTTTGGATCTCTTTGGTGCTTTTATCGTATAATATTGTGTGTCATATTTATTGTTTATATTAGGGAAGAGATAAAGTGTTATCTGGTTTCAGCTCCACTGGGTACCCCTGGTTCTGTTTCCTCCTTGCTTTCCAGCTTCTTTCTTGTTTTACTCCATTAGATTATAAGCTTCTTGAGGCCAGAGACTGTCTTTCTTTGTATCATTTGTCTCTCCAGTGCTTAACACCAGTGCCTAGTGCAGAGTAGGCACTGGATATTAATTGAATTGAATTATCTAAACTTGGTATCTTTAGCACCTAGCAGAATGCTCTTCTATAATAAATGTTTGTTGAATGAATTGAATGTCCTATTATGATTGTTATAGACAGGGACAGTATTCTACTTTTAGATCATTTAACCAAGTTCTCCCTCACAGGATTACATTTCTAGATTTGGAAGATACCCCAGTACCATTCATTTTACAGATGGGGAACAAGGAATCTTGTGCTATGAACAAGGTTAGGTGGTTAAGAGGTTAAGTGATTTGCCCAAGATCAAATAGGAATTGGTAGGTAGCAATTGTACCTTGGTCATCTATGTCCAGAGCTTGTCCTATCCCATCACTGCAGAAACAGAGAAGGCCACCCAATACCCAGGGTCATTTTCAATGTTTATTTGTTTAATAGACTTCAGTATGGCATAGTGGATAATGAGCTGACTTTGAAGGGAGGAAAGCCTGGTTTTAAATACCACCTCTGAAACATAACTCCCTGTGTGACCTTGGGCAGGTTCCTTAACTAACTCCCAGTGCTTTGAGCAATTCTATCAGACTGTGAGATACAGAAGGTGCTCATCTTCATTAATACGGGGAGTTTCCTTTTCCAGGGTCTCCCTAGGCCTCTAAAATCACAGGTCTGTCTAGTCCTCTCCCCATGACAGCTGCCATTACCAAGTAATTCCTCATCAAATGGCCAGACTGCTGGCTTCCTGATTAAAAAAAAAATTAATTATACTCAGGAAGATTATAATAATGAAATAATACAGTAAAATTATTGCATGCACTTAAAGGAAATTTTATGTCCTTGAGCTCTAGAATTAGTAGACAAGAGGTAATAGTGAATCATTGAAGGTTTTTGAGCACAAGAGTGTAATAGATAGATAGGTTTTAGGAGTATTCATTTCATAGCAAATGAAAAGGAGTGTAAAATGAAAGTAGAGGTTAGAGGCACCAACTTCAAGGTTCTTTCTGTGGCCCAAGTGAGAAGGCCTTGAGTAAAGAAAAGAGTGTGTGAGAGATGCTGTGGAATTTGGATCAGTTCATTGTATATGGTGGTTGAGAGAGAAGAATGAGTCAAGGAAGACTTCAGGAGTGGAAATGTGGGAGACCAAATGGAGGCTAGTGCCATAAACAGAAATGGAGTAGTTTTGAGAAAGGATGGGTTTTAGGAAAGATATAAGGAGTTCCTTTTTGGACAGGTTGGGTTTGAGATGCCTTTGGAATATCCACTTTGAAATGTCCAGTAGGCAGTTGGTAGTGCCCAGCCGGAATTGAAAAGAGTGAGTGGGATTTGACTGAAATACTTTGGAATTGCTTGTGTATAGGTAAAAATTGAACTAGTAAGTAAACTAGAGAGCTAATGAGATCATCAAGGGAAAGAATACAGAGGAGAGAAGAAAGCCGAGAACTAAGATGGAGCTTCCAGGCACATCCCACATCTAATGGATGAACATCCAGCAAAAAATGAGCTGGATCCCCCATGCCAATAATATCCCTGGTTGTCATGCAAATCAACTTGGGAGGACTGAAAAGGGATAGATTAATTTGGTGAAGCTAGTGACCTTTGCCCTACTTCCCAACAGTATACAATATTGCCTAATTATATATATAAATAAAAAAAACTTAAAACCACAAAACTCAAATAAAAAGTATTTGATGATGTTGATACTTTAATAGCACACATCCAGGCTGTGACTGATGGAAAACTACGAAGCTTTGAGGCTACTATACTATAGGACATAAGGTGGAAAATAACTTCATCAATGAAGCAATCAACACTGTATTTATTAAGTGACTACTATGTGGTAGGTGCTGGGGATACCAAAGATGAAACAATCTTGATTTATCCTGCCCATCCTTGAGTATAACTAGCCTAAGTTTTGCTTTTTCCTATATTTTTATTATATTTATTTCCCACTATGTTTTGAAGATATAATCTTAATTTAAATAGCTGTGTTAGAAGGTGTGCTAATGCATTATTCGTATTGTTTTCTTATAGGTATATGTTTGGAATAATGATATTTATATGAAAAATGAACCACATTTGCCAAGTTTGAGGATCACCTTTAATGGAAAAGAAAATGAAATATTTAATGGGATAACTGACTGGGTTTATGAAGGTACAGTTTTTTTAAAAAAACTTTTTAAAACCAGAAAATGTGAATGTTTAGTTAAAAGTGATAGATTTTCTTACATGATTTTGAAAGTAAATGTCTATTTTAGAGTACAGAAAACATGTTAGTTTATAAGCTAAAGAAATACTTTACACTAGCCTGTCTTATAAATTATTAGACCACAGGGGTTTGCAATAAACTTTTAGGTCTGTGGCCACAGACTTAGGTTTAGATAACTTTCCAGGCCTTGGAGACCGATGAGTGAACAGATTGAAGTCAAATATTTTCCAGCCAGATCTATCTTAGTAACAGTAGTTGATAAGGAAAGAAAAACAACGTCACAACATTCCACGCAGAGACAGAATAAAACCTAGGGGGTGGGGACACTGGGGAGAGAAAGCCAGTGTTCCAGAGTATTTGTGCCCATTTGCTGTTAGAAAAAACTTGGTTTCCTGCTTTTAAAAGTGGGGAAAATGATTAGAGATAACATTTGTTAAAATGTGGAGGTCATTAGTATCAACAGCTTTTGAAAGTGATGTTTGAGTGTTTCATGCACAGTGAATGTGTTGATCAAATGTATAGTAGGCTCTTTTGTAGTTGCCAGACTAACAGGGATTTTGAGAAAGTTCCCAAATTCCTTGAAGGTTGTTCTGATTAAAGAGATCCAACCTAATTACTATTATTTGTTTGCAAATGAATCATTTTTATAAAGAACGGAACACCGCACCTTTCAACTGCTTGAATCTAGTGTTTTTTAAAAGTCAGAGAAATATTGGAACAAAGAAATTGTTCCTCGTAAAGAGGTAAAGTTGGAAAGGACTTTAAGGTGATAATTTAGTTCAGTTCTCTCATTTGGAGAGGGAGTCAGAGGCCTCGAGAAGACAACTAAGATCACACAGTAGAACTGTGACCCTGAGGCTCAATTATATTCCCAGGTCATCTGATTGTTGTAAATGATATTAATTTACTTTCCTTACTTAGATTAGAGCTTTAAGCTCTGACTCTATCTGATCTAAGAATCAGTCACTTGCAAATGCATGTTTTAATGGCCCTGGGTGTATTTTCTAATGCAGTAACTACATGCTTATACAATAGTATTGCTGGATAGATAATTATGATTCCATAGACACTGGTACAGCTCCACTCCACCCTGTCATTTTGGTTATCTATCTGGACAAACTTTGCACTGAACTGCAGAAACCTCTGCCTTCACTGACATAAGAACTAGAATGAACAAACCATAGGACTTTCAGAGACTTTGTGGGTATAGAAATGGGGAGGAAGGGGAGAGGCTGTGAAAAAACATCCAGGGGACTTGACCTGAAAGGATCAGTCCTTAGGTAGGTTGGGGGTTGATATCTTCTTTCCAGAAATCTTTCAGGACACTGAAAAATTTCCCACACTTTGTTACATTTCCAGAAAACCTACCAATTAGAGATCCATTTGATTTTAAAAGCATCCTTTTTTGTTAACTTATTAGAAGAAATGGTAGTGGAAATGGCATTGGTTGTGAAATCAAAGAACAAATCACTAAGCATTTCAGGCAAGGTTTCTCACTTGTAAAATATTGGAGTTCAATTATATAGTCAATAAAGGTTCTTTTAGCTCTGGAAATTATGATAGGAAGAAAAAAGGAATTTTGACTTGGGATGGGAGAAAGGAGATAAATAGATTTGGAAATTTCTTTCATTGAAACCCTTAATTCTTCTCTTCATTTTCTCTTCTTTTTCTTCCTCTTCAGGTCCTTTTCAATTCAATTCAGTTAAACATTTTAATTACCTGGTACTTGCAGAGAATCTGCTAGGCAGGTGGGATTACAAAGAAAAGAAAGGCCCTGCTCCTTGGAACTTAGATGCTCTTTTCTCTTCTTTCTCCTCTTCCCCCTTCACATCCTCCTCCTCTTCTTCCCCCTCAGACTCCACCTTCTCTTCTTCCTTATCCTTTTCATTCCTCTCTCTTCATCTTCCCTGATTTCCTCCTATACTACATAGCCCCTAATTATGAGTCATAGAACTCAGACTATATGCCTATCAGTTAGCCATTTCTGAATTGGCCTGGAAATCTAATCACCTATAACATAGGAAAATGCAGTCTACATTCTGAAACCGTAGCAATTAAAGAACTTTAGAGACACATTCCATTGGAAAGGGTACCTTATAAGAAAATGATTTAGGAACCTTCCTTGTACTCCAAGTTGATTAGCATAGACTTTGATTTATATGACAACTCAAATTTATTTAAAACTTTAAGATTTATGAAGTAATTGCTTTATAGTCACTTTATGAGGAAGGTGCAGTGTAAGTGTTTTCTCCATAATACAGATAGGGAAAGTGAGAGGCATTGCCCTTGACCACAGGTAACCATCAGAGCAATGATTTGAACCCAGGCCTGCTGCCTTTAGGTCTAATTTCTGTTCTACCGGGGTGAGCCTGCATTTATTGCTTGCTGAGCCTTGACAGTATTTTTTTTTCTTTGCACAGGGGAGGCAATGGGGTTGTAACTTGCCCAGGGTCATACAGCTAGTAAGTGTCTGAGGCTGGATTTATTCCTGAGATTTGACAGTCTTGACAATATAAGTTAAGATTTTCTTTCCATCCACAAGCGCATTCCATTCCAAGGGAGGATGAATGAGGTCCCTTTGGATCTAGGAATGTTCATATTAAAGATGGAGAAAGAGGAATTAATAGAAGATCCCTTGAATGTTAGAGTTGGAAGTTTCCCCATCAGTAATCTTCCTCCCCTTTCACCTGTGGCCCCTTAACCCTCAATTTAATCAATTATGTTTCCTCTCCCCACATACACACAAAATCCAAAGTGATTCCCTGAAGCTGACCTCAATTTAGCATTGTCCTGATTTAATAAAATCACACTAATATATGAATGATCCTTTAAGGCAAGGGTTCTTAAGCTGAGGCAGATCAATTTGTTTTCTTAGTAATTTGATAACTATTTCAACATCATTGGTTTGCTTTATAATCACTTTTACTTATATATATGTTTGCTTATACATTTAAGAGGCAGCTAGGTGGCACAGTAGATAAGAGTATTAGTCCTGGACTCAGGAAGACTCATCTTCCTAAGTTCAAATCTGGCCTCAGACTCTTACCAGCTGTGTGACCCTGGGCAAGTCACTTAACCCTGTTTGCCTCAGTTTCCTCATCTGTAAAATGAGCTGGAGAAGGAAATGGCAAACCTTTCTAATATCTCTGCCAACAAAACTCCAGATGGGGTCACAAAGAATTGGACATAACTGAACAGCAAATACATTTTTTAAAAAAAGTTATTCTCAGAAGGCTGTAGAATTCACTATACTACAAAAAGGGCCCATGGAACAAAAAAGGTTAAGAACCCATTCTCTAAGGGACATTTAATTTCCCAAAGAGGAATTCATTGATACAGCAAAATCTCTTAACAGGGAGGCGGCTCAGTGGATACAGCACTGAAGTTGGAGTCAGGAAGAGAACTCCAGTCTCAAGACACTAGTCCTGGGACTCTATGCAACTCACATGACTTTCATGTACCTAAGTTTCCTCATCTGTAAAATGGGGATAATAATAGTACCTACCTCCCAGGGTTGTTGTGAGGATCAAATGAGATAATATTTATAAAATGCCAGACGGGGCATGAATGGGGGAGATTATTTTGGGTTATAGTGCTTTATGAGTCATTTAAGGGTCATTTCCCCTTCCTTTTCTGACAGGAGGCAAATTATGTAGAAGCAGCATTGTTTATGCTTATTGAGTATCTTCCACTTTTTCTCCGTTGCCTTTGCCACTGTTTCAGTATCCTGTGGGGGTATGGTACTGAGAATCCTGGTGGGAGGGGAGGGGCAAGGATGGATTGATGAGAGAGGATGTTTTGACCCAATGGATGTTTTAAAATTGGAGTAGAGGATCCGAGAGGGTCTTCTGTACCTGATTTAGTTGGTTTTTAGTATCCTTCTAAGTATTAAAATATAGGGGATTCTAAAATGCAAAAATTGAGGAAGGATGATTTACTTTGCAATGGTGACAGAACATATAACAGGAATAAAATAGCATTATTCTATTTAGAAATCCAAATTCAGAAAATATAACTTACATTTATTTATGTGTATTACTTTGGTTTTGGAAGCCCAGAAAATGTAAAGTGGTGCATTTAGTTGAACTCTACTGTAATTACTTAAGCTTAATGAGAACAATATTTGTGATGCCAAAGCCAATTTATCAGATATTTCTTGTAACTGAAGAATTTATATCTTTTTTTTTCCCCAGAGGAAGTCTTTAGTGATTACTCCGCTCTGTGGTGGTCTCCAGACGGCACTTTTCTAGCATATGCCCAATTTAATGATACAAAAGTTCCTATCATGCAATACTCCTTCTATTTTGATGAATCATTTCAGTACCCGAAGACTATTCAGCTTCCATATCCAAAGGTCTGTGTTCTATTTCATATAGTGTTTCGGTAATTTGATTAAAAGAGAATGGTTTCCTTTAATCCATTCCTGCTAATGAAAATATTGTCAGTCTCTCTTCAACAGCTTGCTGTGATTACTCTTGCTGAAGTCAACAGCATCTGGCAATTTTAAAGTATTTTTATTATCCCAGGAAAGAGTGTGATTTAAGGTTTTGTAATTTCTCCAAAAACTTTGAGGAATGACAAGCAGAAAAAATTGGAAACTGCTTTTGAAAGAGAGATAGGGGGAAATGGAAATGTTTGAATGAGACATCTCTAAAAGCAAAAGAGGAGTAGGTAATGAAGTTAGATGGTCTCAAATGAAGGAAATGGTAGTTGTAATGGTAAAATTGAACAATGGGAGTGATGTATATTACTTTGTAAATTGAGTTTATCCTAGGCATGAAACATTTGTCGTTGTAGCAGCTTAGTATGTCAAGTTCAGAAAGATGTTCTTACTAGGTCTTTTAGGAAGTTTTTTGTTTGTTTTTAAGAATCAGTTGTGGGGTAGCATGGCAGCACAGTGAATAGAGAACTGGAATCAGGAGGACCTGAGTTCAAATTCAGCCTCAAACACTTAATAGCTGGGTGACCTTACCTTGGGTAAGTCACTTAAACCTCGATTGCCTCCAAGAAAAAAAAATTAGTTGCATACTCTGTGTTTATATTCATAAAGATTCTTGGGGACCTAAGAGCACCCTTAGAAGCGAGTTAGAATAAACCTGTCACTTTACAGATGAAGTGATTTGCCCAAGGTCACTCAAGTAATTAGAGGCAGAAGAGGGTTGCAAAGTTCATTTCTCTGTCTAGTATACCTGAGTGCCTCTCAAATACGTTGTTCAAGCATTAAACAGACACTTATTAATCATCAACTACATGCAAAGTGTCGTGCTAGTTGCTAGGAATACAGAGTCAAAAAAAGAAATAATCCCTTCCCTGAGGGAGCTTAGCTAAGAGAAGAAGATGGTATAAGGAAGGAACATAGCCAGAAAGATTTGAGTTCAGTACTGGTCCAGGCAAGTATTTACCCCTAGACTCGGTTTCTTCATCTATGTAATGGATGTAATAATAGGCCTTACTTCAAAACATTATTGTGAGGAGCAAATGAGGTAATGTATGAAAAGTGATTTATTAGCTATAGCCAAAAGTCAATAAACATTTATTAAGCACTTACTACATACCAGATTCTGGTAATATAATTCAATTTGGTAAACATTTATCAAGTAGCTACTACATTGTGTGTGTGTGTGTGTGTGTATGTATTTATATATATATATATATATGTGTGCGTGTGTGTATATATATATGAGTATATATATAGTGTGTGTGTATATATATATATATACTATGTATAATATATATACACTATATATACTGCATAATATATAATATTATAATATAATATTATGATAATAATATACTAACTTATATTCTAATGGGAGAAGTAAACACATTGAAAAAAAGTTGAAGGGGAGATAAAGGTACCCAGTGGGGGAGCATCACAAAGAAAGTCCAGGAAAAGCTGAGTGCAGCCTGGAGGAGAAAGAAGACATGGCTGGCCTGGGTGTATTTTAAAAAGGAGACTCTTGGAAATCAGTCAGAGGAAGAGCCTGCTGCTACAGAGGGTACTTCCAGTATATGACTGAGAAAGTCTGGAAGAGTCAGGCGTGTAGCTTTAAATTGCATCTACCCTACAAAATAATATTTTAAAGACTGTTGTTTCTTTATATCACAGGTAATTAGAGTCTAGGTTCATCCCTTGACATAAAACCTTATTTAAATGTTAACTTTTATTTCTCCTTGAGGGTGGGGGTGGGATACACAGATAAGTAACTGTAAGTCATTTTGAAGAGTGAGGGGGCAATAAGTACTGGGAAAGGAATGAGGAAGAACTTAGTCTAGATAGGACATGAACCCAGTCTTCCAGGAAGATTGGGATTCTGAGAGTCAGAGGTGAGAGGGGAGTGAATGTATTGTAAGCAAAGAAGAAGGACAGCCTGGTCCAAGACACATAAGGCAGGAAATAGAAGGTCAAAATTCATCCAGATTTCTTACTTAAGACTATTTTAGAATTCTACCACTGTAGATATGTATTTCTGATGAGAAGTTGTGACTTTAAATATATTTATGTTATTTCAACACCAAATTATTGACTCTAAGTCTGGTTCATTATAGACAAAAGCTCATTCTTCTCTTCAGAAGTTTCCCAAGTGATTTAGAAAGAGTACTGGTTTTGGCACTGGGGGACCAGAATTCAAATCTTGGCTGAACCATTTATGACTTGTGTGACCTTGGGAAAGTCACTTAAACTTCTCTACTCAAGTTTCCTCATTTATAAAATGAGAAGGTTGGTCTAGATGACTCTCCCAATCTCTTCCAGATCAATGTCTAGGACTTTATATCTGGTTACTAAGTCTTCTGGCCATGCAGTATGTGCTTCAGAGTGGCTAACCATCCATAACCTTTGATATTTGAGGATCACCGTATATTTGTCAGTAACCAAAGTCAATTCAACAATCTGTTCCCTGCATATATAGACCATGTAAACTGGGGGGTGTAGGTGGTGGCTTACTTTCACAGACATCAGTCAAATCATCTGACCCAGTAAAAATAAGTGATAAGATGTTCAGTTAGTTGATTAGTCAATTGTTTGATTAATTGGAATCAATCATAGGATTCAGACTAAATGTGAGAAATCCTTGGAATTAGAGTCAAATTGTGCAAGAATTATATTTGGATGGGCTAAGGAAACTTGGCCGTGTGATCTCATGTTAGGGATCACCTTATCCTTACAAATAACACTTCTTCATGAGCTGTAAAAAAAAAATCATGAAAACAGTTGTTTTTTTTAATAGGACTACATATTATGCTGAATTGACTTGTTCATCTACATGAATATCAAAAGACACAGATGAACGAGTTGTCCTTAAGTGATTTGACTTGGTCTACACAGGAGGAAATAGTTGATTTCTCAGTGTGTGATAATTAATTTAGAGACAAAGAACATCAATTTAAATATATTTAGTTTATGGAAAAATGCTTTGTATTCACAAAATACTACTTTTGTATATTTTTAAAAATTGTTTCTTCCCCTAGGCAGGAGCATCGAATCCAACTGTAAAATTATTTGTCATTGATACCACAGCTGTCAATGAAACTACTAATGCAACTTCAGTACAGATTGTAGCTCCTGCTTCTATATTAATAAGGTAAGGTTGCTGGCCCTGAAGTTCTGGACTGTTATACAGCTTTAGAGTTTCTTAGCAATCATGTTGAGATTTTTCAGATTATGGGTCTGGCAAGTACATATGTACCCTTCCCCCCCCAAAAAAAAAGAAGTTGGGATTCCATAGCCAGAAAATGATTACAGACTTCACAATTGATCATTTATTTGGAAATCTTTATTTCCTTTTGGTAATTTCAGCCAGTGTTGTTGTTTGGAAATTCTTATCTGTTCCTGAAACATCTTTCCATAAAACAGTACTCTGTAGTTCAAGTCAAAACCATAGGGCAACTGCCTGATGGGTGACAAAGTGTCAGACTTGGACCCTGGAGGATCCGAGTTTAAGTCCTGTCTCAGACTAGCTGTATGACCTTGGGTAAGTGATCTATGTGCTCTCAGTTTCAGTTTTCTCATCTTTAAAATGGAAATAATGGTAGCACCTCTCTAACAGAATTGTTGTCAGGATCACATGAGATATGGAAATTGCTTTGCAAATGAAAGTGCTCTATCAGTGCTAGTGGTTGCTTTTAGGATATTAGGACTTAGGTATCATCTAGAAAGTTCATTATACTTTAAAAAGGAAATTGGTGTTAGTAAATAGACAGATTCTGACCCCAGCAAGATTCAGTGCTCAAAAGAGCATTGAGTTGGCCACTACAGAATGTAGTATATGGACTGTTTGAGGTCTATAGTGTTTTGTTTTGACTTTATATTCCCAGAACCTAGTACAGTGTGTTAAGACATGCCAAGTACGAATTCAGTATGGTGTCAAATTGAACTGAGGACTGACCTACAACTTTTTAAAGTGGCAAAGCAGTTATTATGGACAGTTTTTCTTTTATTCTGCTATAGACTTTTCATATTTTCCCCTATTTATGTGTCTTCTTTTTCCTTAAATCAAATGTGTCACAGCTACCCTGCAAGTTGTATGTTAGTTATTAATCCCGTGGGTTGATGAGGCATGTCAGAATTTTACACTTAAATGGAGAAACCCAATGAAATAATTAAAAGCAAACGTTTGTCCTGACACACTTAAGTTTGTCCCAACACACTAGTTTGTCCGGAGACAGACATTTTCCCACCAGTTTAAAGAATTGTTTTGGTTGATTCTCTTTCTGACTTTTGGCTGTGACTGACACATAGCCACGTACCATTTGATATTTCTTGTATGCCTATTGTAAAAGCCTGCTAGATTAACTCTGATTTTTCAACCTAAATTTTCAGGGAGGATTTTTTTTTTAATGTACCAATGTGTTTGCTAGTGCAGTAAAGTCAAGCAACATTGGGCTTGTGTTTTTTCCCTTCTGTTAATGAAACATCAACCTGTCTTTATTCTTTTACATTCCTTATACTGAACCAGTGGTAAAGATTCTCTGGTGTTAGGTTAATTCAAAAAAGCATTTATTAAGTGCCTTGCATTTGCAAGATGCTAATCTTTCATTTCCTTGTCAGACATATTTCCAAAAGAACTCTTTTTTTAATTGGAAATGCCATGGAAACAAATACATTCTTACAAAAAATTATTCCAAGCACATCACTTGATTGTGCTAACATCAAGTGAGGGTGCCATATTTTCAAAACCACCCAGCTATATTTTGGTACTGTGACATGCTTTATTTTCTGGGCAGCATTAAAAGAAGGAGTAGTGCTAAGTTAATTCAAGGAATACTTGCCAGTCAGTAAAACACATCAGTTAAGCACTCTTTGGTATGTTACCCAGCAAATTTCCCTGAAATATTTCAGTAAAAGAACATTACATTAACTTTCTCTCCAATCCAGCCAATCCAGTACTACAATCAGTTACCTCCAGTTTCTTTTTCTTTCTCTTCTTTCTTCCTTTTTTGAGACTGAGTCTCCCTATCTTGCCTAGACTGGAAGTGTGGAGGCCTCTAATAGGTCCAATCCTAATAACGATTGACACAGGAGCTTTGGCCTTCTCTGTCTCTGAGTTTGGCTGGTTCACCTCTCCTTAGGTACCAAATTCAGTGCAGACACCCAACTGACATAGCTTATTATAGCTCCAAACTCCTGAGCTCAGTTAATTCACCAGCCTTACCCTTCCCGATAGCAGGGATTACAAGTGTGTGCCACAGTGCCTTGCCTCCTTCTGGTTTCCTGAGCAATTTAGCTTCACACAGGTGAAGTATGACATAGCTTTAGTATTTTTTTCCTCCTAATTTGCCCTCCCACATAGAAAGGCTTAAACCACTATTTGAAATAAAACAATGAGTGACCGGTAGTATGCAAGAATAACTCCTTCTTCTAAATTTTTGAATAAAGTTGAGTAGATATGTTCCTTTATTGAATTTTTATGGCTCCTAGACTGAAAACAGTGTCTAAGTTAAAATCATCCAATAATTACAAAAACATTCAGAATTAAGAAGGATTTCGGTCTCTAGATAGTCCACAGACTACTTGGAGAAGAATATTCTTTTTTTTTTTTTTTGAGGCAGAGTTAAGTGACTTGCCCAGGGTCACACAACTATTAAAGAGAAGAATATTCTTTACAACATACCCAGCAAGTGATCATTCAGCCTTTACATGAAGATCTCCAGTACAGGGGAACCTACTTCTTCAGGCTAAGCATCCCATTTTTCTGTAGCTCTTATTACTAGACATTTTTTCCTTATATCAAGACTAAATTTTCTTCTTACAACTTCACCCATTGTTTCTAGTTTTTTCCCCACCATCTCTCCCTTCTGCAATTCATTTTCCATATCATAGCTGCTGCAATAACCTTCCTAAAGGCCACCTCTCAAGTCAGCTTTGCACTGTGCCTTTCTCCATCCCTCTCCAGTGACTGTTGTTTCTGGGATGAAATACAAACCCTTCTATTTTGCATTTAAAGCTTTTCATAATCTGTCCCTTTTGTGCTTTTGCATTTTCTTACATATTACCCTCTGCCTAATATTCTATGATCTAACTATACTGACTTGATCTTCTGCATGCATGTAGCACCATTTCCTACCTCTGTGCTTTTGTATTGGCTATCCTGTATGCCTGGAATGCACTCCCTCCTCACCTTAGCCTCTTGGAATCCCTGGGTTCCTCCAATATTGAGTTCAAGTGCCAACTTCTACATGGAGTCTTTTCTGAGCTCCCTGGTTGCCAGTATCCTACCTCCTGTTACCATCATGTATTCTGTGTGTGTGTGTGTGTGTGTGTGTGTGTGTGTGTGCGCGCACGCGCGTGTGTGTGCGCCTGTAGTCTCCTCTATTATGATGGAAGCTCCTTGAGGACAGGCGCTGTTTTAACTTTTTTCTTTGTATCTCCAGCTTTTAGTGTGTCCCTGGTACTCATAAGTTCTTAATAAATATTAAATTTATAATTTGGCAATTTCTCCCAGTTTTAAGTTATCATCCACTTTGATAAACAATTTTATCCATATCATTGATGAAAAATGTCAAACAGCCTAGGGACAAGTAGTCTTCTATTGACCCACTGTATCCTACACTTTGGCTTGGCCATTTAACCCATTTTAGATCTACTTACTTGGACTGTCATCTACTTTAAATCTTTTCCAATTGTTTTTCACAAGAATTTTTACCAAATTGGCTCTCAGTGATCACTGCTTCTTTTTCTAGGTGCTTATTAACTGTCTTCTTAATGATATGTTCTTGAATCAAAGTCAGCTTTACTGACCTGTAGTTACAGACTTTCTTCTCTTCCTTTTCTTGAAAGCAGACATTTGTCCTCTAATCCTTTGATACCTCTCTTATCATCCACAGCGTTTTAAAAGTCACTGATAGTTGTTCAGCAGTCACACTTACTAGCTATTTCAGTACCTCAGTATGAGCATTGTTAACTGATAATGCCCAGTGGGAATCTCAAGAGAGGAGTTGTTGTTGTTGTGGTTGCTAAGTTGTATCCGACTCTACAACACTTTTCTCGGCAAAGGTACTGAAATGGTTTGACATTTCCTTCTCCAGTGTGTCTCCATTTTACAGATGAGGAACTGAGGCAAATGGGGTTAAGTAACATGCCTAGGGTCACAGAGCTAGTAAGTGTCTGAGGCCAAATTTGAACTCAGATCTTCCTGACTCTTGGCCCCATGCTCTCTCCACTACACTACCTAGCTGCCCTCAAAAGAATGCACTGGATTAATGTCTGAGTGGAATGTTCTGATATCCACTATTTGGAGAGATGTAGGCTAGATGATAGCTAGGCCAAAGATTAGGCACTAATGATTTAATACCAATTTGGAAAGAAGTCTCCAGTGTTTTGAATAGGGATGGTGTGGGCAGTAAGCATGCCTTTGTGTAGGACAGTGACTAGCCACCTCTGACACATAGATTGAAGATGACAATTGAAGTGATGTCGAGTGGCACTTCTGACTCATCTGTGACTCAGTTGTGAAGTTCAGTCAGGTACTAGAACTGCTAGGCATAAGATGGAAAAGAAGGTGCAGAGGCCCCAGGGATATTCAGTGATGCTTCTTGTCCATTATGTAAGGATCAAAGACTACATGTAGTTAGTGGCTCTTTATCCTTCCAGCCAATACTCCTAACTTACATTTCTGTATTACTCTAAGATGTTCAGAGTATACTTCTTTCCTTTGAGACAGATGATGCAAATATTCTTTTTTTTTTCAAAGCAAAGGTATTTAATGAAGTGGTATACTAAGCAAAGTGTCAACAAAATATTTTCCCTATAAATCTGAGACACCCTCTCTCATAGCATTCATAAGAAGAGTGGACATGAGGGACAGCCTATGCAAAGTTAGGCTGGCAATTAGGTGATGAATCTTTTCTTTTCCCTTCATTTTCTTTTATTTTTATTCTTAACAAACACTAAATAATAAAAGCATTTTCATTCCATATACATTGTGGAAAAGAAGGGAAAATTGTGCATAAAACGGAAAATCTCTAATATGTAGAGATTGTCTTTCTTTTTTATTAATTTATTTTGATTTATCAACATTCACTTCCATAAGCTTCTGAATTTAAAATTTTTCTCCCCCTTCCTCCCCACCTCCTTTCCAAGACAACATGCAATCTGATATAGGCTCTACATAAACATTCCTGTTAAACATATTTTCATATTAGTCATGTTGTAAGGAAGAATTAGAACCAATAGAAGGAACCTTAAGAAAGAGGAAACAGAACAAAACAGAAGGAAAAAAAGAGGAAATAGTATGCTTTGATCTGCATTCAAACTCCATAATTTTTTCTTTGCATGTGGATAGTATTTTCCATCATGAGACTTTTGGAGATTTTAGATCCTTGCATTGCTGAGAAGAGCTAAGTCTATCAAAGTAGTCATCACACAATGTAGCTGTTACTGTGTATAACATTCTTCTGGCTCTGCTAACTTCACTCAGAATTACTTCATACAAGTCTTCGCAGGTTTTTTTGGAAGTCTACCCACATAGCACAATAGTATTCCATTACATTTCATCTACCACAAGTTGTTCAGCCATTCCCCAATTGATGGGCATTCCCTCAATTTCCAATTCTTTGCCACCACAAAAAAAGCCGTTATAAATATTTTTGTACATGTGGGTCCTTTTCCCATTTTTATGATCTCTTTGGGATATATCCCTGGAAGTTCTGGGTGTGCACACTTTTATAGTCCTTTGGGTATAGTTCCAAATTGCTCTCCAAAATGGTAGGATCAGTTTACAACTTCACCAACAGTGCATTAGTGTTCATATTTTCCCACATCTTCTCCAGTATTTATCATTTCCTGTTTTGTCATGTTGGCCAATTGGTAAGTGTGATGTGGTATATCAGAGTTGTTTTGATTTGCATTTCTCTAATCAATAGGATTTAGAGCATTTTTTCATATTACTAGATGTGGTTTTAATTTCTTCGTCTGAGAACTGCCTGTTCATATCCTTTGACCATTTAGATAATACAAATATTTTTACTCCCTTTTTAAGGGGGAAGAAATTGATACTTCAAGAGGTAAAGTGACTTGCTCCTATTTCTACAGCTAGTAAGTGTCTGGAGCATTTTTCAAACCTATATCCCTTTTGTTAAGGCCAAAGCTCTGTCTCATACGCTATTCGCTGCTGTTTGCTAATACTCAACTCCGCTGCCATTTGCTAATACTTCTCACCCTCTTTTGTAAATTTAGTCATAGGCTCTAGAGATGGAAGGCATCCTGGAAATTACCTAGTTTAACTCCATAATAATACAGATGAGGACATGGGATCAAGCTTTAGGGACTCATGGAAGAGCTGGGACCAAAAGATCAGAAAAGTAGAGGGCATTGTAATTCAGAGAATGACAGTGTCCTTCAATTTCCACTGATTACTTACTGAATTAGCTGACAATTTATTGTTGCTTGTTTGGGTCTTATTTCTCTAATAGAGTTATAACTCATTTTAGGAAAACCTAGGAGGCAAAAACCAGATTTACACAAAAGGTAATTTAGGAAATTGATTAAAAACAATTGATGTGAAATGTATATGGTAGGAATGATTTTTTTGGCTTATCAAAGTTCCAGTTGTAGCATATATAGAAACATAAGTTTCCTTTATGCATTAAATATGACTTGCATATGAAAAATCATGTTAGATATCCCAAGACCATTGCATTTCCATTGTCTGGAATGTACTTTGTCATCAGTTTGCCTTTCAGATTCCTTCTCTTCCTTCAGGACTTAGTTCAGGAACCTTGTTCTCTGTGAAACATTCCCTGACTAGATACGATCCTCCTCTATCCCCATTATCCACCCTTCTGCCTAGAATTATCTCTTCTTAAATTTTCCTAGAACATTTTGTCTCATTCTCTAGCATGTGTTATATACTTTTCTATGTATATACTGTATACTTCTCCCCACTAGAACATACGCATGTTAAAGACATCGACTTTAGCATTTAGTATCTTTGTATTTCTCATCTAGCATGGTGTCTTGCAAATGGCAGGTGCTACGTAAATGTTTATTGAATTGAATTGAATTTATTGACCTCATGGAAAAGTGTGCCACATAGCCATTTGCTTGATCAGAGTCCAGAGTCCAAGGGATCTGTTTCAGCCACAGTCTTTAGTATTTTAAAGCTATCCTAGGCTCATGTGTATACACGACAGGTCAAGTTTCCCCCAGATATGATGCTTTCATTTATTTTAGTCCTTTTTCTGAGTTTAATTCTTCTCTTTTTCTAATCCTTTTTTAGCATGAAAATATGTTTAGGTAAGGGCCTGCTTATAGCACTATTTGTTGAATATATTTGCTCCCAACATTGAATTGAAGAATTTCAATAATGCACACAATTGGACCCTTTTGCATCTTTATTATTACCAGTGGTACATTACCATAGCTTAGGCTCTTCTTCTCTTGGCTGATGGATAAATTGCATGCACCCATTCTTCTTCCCCTTACGTTGAACTTGAAATATGCAGATCTAACATTTATTGTTATATCATTAAGTCTATGTGTGCAGAGCTCATTCTGGTGCTCTGGAGAACTACAAAGAAAGTAGAAGGCCAGAAGTTCGTTGAACTTTATTCAGAGTACAAATAGACTGGAAAGACCCCTGGAACACTTGATTGAACTATTTGACTTTACAACTCATTTATTTGTGTTTTAGAGGGAGGAGACCTTAATTTTTTACTATCAGTTTTTGATCAAAAGATATGAGTCTTTGATTAAATAAAGGTATCTTATGGCACACTTCTTTAATACTTAATTCTGAAGATTTGTGGCATATTGCAACTCCTTGGTCCATAAAAATTTATTACCTTGTGGTCATCTTTGTAGTGATGAGCCTCTGCAGATGTAGATAAGAATGGTTCTTGTACAAAAGATGTAGAATCTATTGCCAAGTCTGAATTTTCTAGGACTTGCCTGAGTTTGAACTCCACTGACAGAATTATTGAGAACCCATACTGAAGCACTGGAAGAGGACTTAGTGGAGAAGATGACATAAAGAGCTTCCTCACTACCATTTTTCCCCCATCTCTCCTTGTGCTTTAGGAAATGGATAGATGGATGGATGGATGGATGGATGGATGGATGGATGGATGGATGTGGGGTAACTTTGTCCACACAGAATGTAGCCATGCTGCAGAAGATCGTTTACCTCAAGCTTTAGTTTTATAACAGTTGATTTTAGGTTGTTGCTTTTTTCATTTAAAAAATATTTATGAGGCACATATGTAAAAGGCTTTGTGCAGGACAAAATGTCTAAGACATAGTACTTTCTCTCCAGATCATTGTCAGCTTATCAGTAGAGATTTGATGCAAAAGATATCTAATAGGCTCTTATTATGTACAAGCTGTCTGTTTATACATTGGGGATAGAAAGGCAGTAATCAAAGAATCCATGTCCTCAAGGAGATTACAGTTTACTAGGAGGACATACATGTATATAGTTGTCATTCCTAGGCAGTTTGAGGAGGGAGAGAGGGAACCTAACAGCTGAGGGGGTGGAGATCAGGAGTGAGGGGAGACTATATTCTAGGCATGAGGGACGAATGGTGCAAAAGCACAGAGATGGCAGTAGGGAGCAAAAAGTAGGACAGTTTGCCTAAAAGGGAGAGTGTATGAAAGGATAGTAATTTAGAATATCTAAAAGGGTAAGTTGAGGCCAGATTGTGGAGGGATTCAAATGCTAGGCTGAGGAGTTTTTATTTTATCCTAGGGCAATAGGGAACCACTGATGATTTTTTAACTTTATTTTATCAGAATTATGCCTTAGGAAGATAGTTTTAGCAGCTCTGTGGAAGATATTTTAGAGAAGGGAGGTAATGGAAGCAGAGATGTCAGTTGGCAGTTTATTGAAATAGTCTAGGTTGAGCTGTAACAATGGTCTAAACCAGGTCTGCACAATTTGCAGCCTGTGCTGCTTATAACAAGCCAAAAGATTTCCTCTATGTACAAAGGGTGTTTTCCTCTACATCTTTTGCGGACAGCCCAAAATTCTTTGGCTCAGCCTGCAGGCCTCAAGTTGTGCAGGCTTAGCTTAAACCAAGATGGTGGTGGCTGTTAAAGAGGAAAGGGACAGGAAAGATGGTGTAGAGCTTGAATTGAGAAAACTTTTCATTTGATTGAATATATAAGATGAGGGAGAGAGAAGAGTCAAGAATGACTTCAGGTTTGTGAACTTGGATGGTATCCTTAATAGAAATAGGGAAATTTAGAAGAAGACAAGATTTAGGGTGACAGATGAGTTCCATTTTGGACCTGTTGGGCTTGAGATATGCCTAAGGCATATCTAGATAATCTGTCACATTTTATGAAATATGAGACCAGAGTTCAGGAGAGAAATTATTGTGGGATATATAGATTTGAGAGTCATCTTGAAGTGATGATAATTGAAACCCATTGGAGCTAATGATATCACCAAAGGAAAATAATATTGAGAAACAAGAAAAGAGGGTCTGGAGCAGAGGGTTGGGTGGGAGGGGGACAGACATGCTTGGGTGTCTGTAATGTGTCTATAGCTATACAAGGGTCAAAGAGAGTGAAGAATAAGAAAAGCTAATTAGATTTAGCAGATAAGAAATCTCATCTGGGCACAAATGTCTACAATACAAGGCAATATGGTTAAGTGTTTTATTGGCAGTACAAGATAAGGCCATCTCAAATAAAATAATAAATGTGACTTGCTTTGTAAGTCATAAAGCATTATATAAATGTCATCTCTCTCCATCTGTAGAAATCCTGTCTAGTTTAGGTATCAGCTTGTAGGCCTGGTAATAGAAGGGACCTCAGTTAAATGACTTACCTTAAGGTAACACAGGTAGTAAGCAATAAGAGGTGAGATTCGAGCCCAGGAAATCTGACTCCAGATCCAATGCTCATTCCACTGTTCCATGCAGTTTTCTCCATAGCTGCTAGATTGAAGTGTTACTTCCTACCTCAAAGCTCTCATTACATATTTTTGTACCTCTCCCATGCATTTACTATAAGCTAGTTTCTGTTCTGTTTGTTCACCTTTCTTATTTTCCCAGTTAGACACAGAATTCACTGAAATTAAGGACCACATCTTACTTATCTTTGTATCCAGCTCATTAGCTGGTAGAATACATTACACACACTGTAGTAATCATTTGATAAAATTTGTGCATGTTGAATTTTTAAGAATGTAAAGGAGAGAAGAATAAATTCCAACTAATTCAGGAAAAGCATTGTATAGGTGGTGACATTTAGCTTGGACCACAGTAAGGCTTTGCTAGGTGATGGCATGACTGCAGTGGGAAAGAATGAGGAGAGTAAGATTTATATAGATGGATAGATGGGCTAAGGGATTCCATTTGGCCATAATTATTTAAATTCAGATCTTGACTCTGAGGATCTGTATCCACTAAGCCTCAGTATTTTTCTGAGTGAGAAGTAGATAACTTAATTATATGTACAGAGGCAAGAGTGAGATTAGTTTGTTACCAGTTCAACAGGAGATTTTCTTGGTTGGAATCAGATTTTTTCCTGTGAAATAATGGGAGATGTAATAGGAGAGGGTAGAGTTGGACCAGATTGTAGAAGGCATAAACTAAAGCCAGAGGAGTTTGGACCTTATTTTCCTCAGTAGATTTCTATTAAAGATTTCTAACAGAAGAATGATATGTTACCATAATTACCATAATCTGGCAATTATGTCCAATTTGGGTCATATGAGTGGTAAATTATATAAATGAGGCAGTGTGCCCTAGTGCAGAGGTGTCAGAAATGTGGCCCACAACACTCCTGAGTGTGGCATGAACCAAATTAAAATGTAATTGGCAAATGTTCAACAGAATAAATAAAAATACAATAAAACATAGATAATGTTAAATTATAAAACTAAATCAATGTGCAGGGATTCTTACACATGGTTTAGCGACCCTTCTTTCTACTTGAGTTTGACACCACTGTGCTAGTCAGTAGAGAGCCAGCTTCAGAGCCAGGAAGGCTGACTTCTGGCTATGGTTTAAGGGGTTGTCTCTGAAAGATCCATGCACATGTTACTTAACCTCTCAGTGCTTTAGGTAATCATCTAAGACTATCCTCTTTATTCAGATGAAATCCTGAGTCTAGTCTATTCCTAAGTAATAAACTCTACTGATTTGATACTTTTTGCTTTAGGTTGTTTGAAAAAAAATCCATTTTGCGGTGGACTAATTTAAGAGTGTCTGTGTGTGTGTGTGTTGGGAGAGAGTGACTAGAGATTTCTACATTTTTGTACCAATTTATTTAAGTTTAGTATCTTTATGCAGTTCAGGTTTTGACTTGGTGAAAAACATTTTTATGTCCTTGTTTCTCAGCATTTACAGATTTTTTATTTTATTTTTTTCTTTTTGGAAACTTAAGTTGAGAAAATGTCATCTGCAAGTATCCCTGATCTGGAGAGTATGTACACAAAAACATTTTGAATTGTCTATAAACACTTCGGCCTATGTATCTAATCAACAAATCTGTCTTCAGAACAGAAAATGTTACCCTTTACACCCTTTACTCCACAGCCTATTAGCAGAGAAAGTCTAAGTTGTAGTTGAGTCCGCCATCATTTCAGTATTGTTGCCTCTTCCTCTAAGACAGTCGTTTGGTTTCCAGAGATCTCTCTCCTCATTCAAAATTAAGTACATTTTAAGCTTCAGGAAAAGGTGCATATTATGGGACTAAGTGATTTTGACAAGCAAATAAAATCTTACTTCACAGTATGGTTCATTACTCTCATATCAGTACAAAGTAAAGTGTCTGATGGCCTAAAAATTTATGAGGAGCTAAACTTTATCCTTCATTGTCTCTAGTGATCATTACTTGTGTGATGTGACATGGGTGAATGCTGAAAGGATTTCTCTTCAGTGGCTCAGAAGGATTCAGAATTATTCAGTCATGGATATTTGTGACTTTGAGAAAGATAATGGAAGATGGAACTGTGCAGTGGTAAGATAGAATGTCGATACTTCTTGAAAGTGAAACTTGAATGACAAATTAAGTGCAGAGAGTATATTAGGAACCATAAATCAGCAAACCATTTTGAAGGTGTACTTCAAAAAAACCAACCATGTGATAGGGCAGTGGATTAATTACTTTTATTTTTGTATCACCTGAAACTTGGTAGTTTTCAACTTTTGTTATTTTTAGTTTTATTACTTGAATTTATGAAGACCACACTTGGGACAGGTGATTAACATCTCACAAAGACAGAATCTTATAGACTTTAGAAATAAAGATCAAAAACAAAGGCAATAACTGCAAATAGAGGATAGTGTTTTAAACAGAAAAATACATGAAATGAATATTAGCTGAATCTCTAACAGTCTTAGATTAATGATCAGTTTTAAATATCTTTAAAGTATATTTTTAAGTAAAAAAGGTCATTAGGAGTTGAATAAAACTGGTAACTATTAGGCTTCACCGTATAGAATTATGTGGAATAGTTTAGTTATAATCCTACATAAATTCGGTATCAGTGGACCCTAATCGTTTAGTTCAGTCCCGTGATCCTCAAAGATGTTCAAGGCCAGATTGATTGTTTAGCTGTGTTCTCCCTCAAGATGGCCCATGGACAACAGTGATGGGAAGGGATTGTGAGGAAATGTGATTATATTCTGCTGTGCTTGAAATTTCACTGAGCTGTAGGGATGTGAAGATGGTTAAAGGCTGCTCTCACATTCTTCTCCATATTTACCATTGATAAGAATTCATTGGAAACACCTCCATTATCACTTATGGACTTATTGTTAGTCTTCCCTTTTATACCACTACCCCTGGGAGTTGGAGAGTGGAGAGTCTTCCAGTAATGAGCGAAGTAACTCCTCACTACAAAAAGAGTTTAGATATCCTTGGTCAAGATCAGGAGTAGAGAAATTATGCTCCTTCTTCCCCATCTGTTTTTGTACACCAGAGAACTAAGATTGGTTTTTACATTTTTAAATAAAATTTCATTGTATTTAAAAATGTAAAATACTATTCTTAGCTCAATAGGCACTCCATTTGGATTTGGCCCTTTCAGTAGCTTGCTTACCCCTGATCTATATAGATAGATAGATAGATAGATAGATAGATAGATAGATAGATAGATAGATAGATAGATATTGAGAAGCTCTTGGCATAAACAGTGTATCAGTGGAAGTATTTTTCGATTTTTTTTTTGTACTCATATTCTTGTTCATCTCAGAGGAATACTTTGAACCTGTATATTAACCATAGACTAACATTTATTGTTTCTTTTTTTCTGAAGTCTTTTTTTATGAATAGTATTTTTTCTCAATTATATGTAAAAACAAGTTTTAATATTCATTTTTTAAAATTTTGAGTTCCAAATTTTCTTCCTCCTTTTTCCTCCCTTCCTGAGACAGTAAGCAGTATGATATACGTTATACATGTGCAGTCGTTCAAAACGTATTTCCATATTAGTCATATTGTATATTTTCTCACCAGTCTTAAAAAAATAACATTTTCTGTTTTCCTCCCCAGGATAAACAGAAGATTGAAATGAGTTCTACTGGTTGGGTTGGAAGAGTAAGTATTTAAAATTTATGGAGTTCTTAAACATGTGGATTAGATATTTAAAATGGTTTCATCTTTAGGCATTTGAAAGCAGAACTCTTCAAATTCAAGAAATATTTATTAAATATTTTCTATGGACAGGACTTTTTCCTAGGTGTTGGGGATATAAAGATGGTTACTTTATAGTCTGAGAAGAGAGAATGGGAGAGAGGAAGATTAGGCAAGACATATCCCCATGTAACCATAATAATAAGGGAGAGTATGATAAGTTCCAAGAAGAGACCTCGGCAAAGTATCATGAGAAATTTGACTAGAAAGAGGTAACACTTAGCATGATGGGGAAATGAATCTTGGAAAGCTTAATGAAGTAGCATTTAAGTTGGACTTTTGAAGTAAGAAAGGGACTTCAGCAGATGAAAATAGGAATGAGGAGGCCATTCAACATATAGGAGATAGAATGAGTATTGCACAGAGATAGAACAGGATAGGATGAGAAAGGAGGTAGAGCATAATACCATCTATCTGGACCATAAAGTATATGAAGAAGGTCAAGTTGAGATAAGGCTTGGAAGGCATTTTAATGCTACATTGTGATCTTAATATATGAGAAGTGTGTATTTATATTTTATTTGAGAGATGGGAAGGAACCATGAAAAGGTTATTTAAAAAAAGCGATATGATGACAGTAGTATATTAGAAAGATTACTTGGGCAATGATGTAATGGATTGGAAAAGTTATATAGTGATGGCAGAAAGAACAGAATGGAAGCTATTACAATAACTTGATGAAAGAACAGAAGATTTGAACAAGGATTCTTGTAATGGGATGATTGGGGGACAGAAGCAGAATTTGGCATTGATAGTGGGTGGAGGTAAAAGAGCAAAGTGTCTAAAGATCTGAGTCCTCATGATTAAGAATTCATATTAGTAAATAAAGAAGAGGCTGTTTTAGGAGTTAACCAGAGTTAAGGATTAATATGGTGTGAATTTTGGAATGTAAAGAGGTCAAGAGAATTCAGGAGTGGAGAGGAGAGCATTGTTGACATATTTGAGTAAAAGATTGTGAGTGGGTAGAGGGGCCAGAACAAGGTTGATAGTTTAAGAGAATAGAAATCTAGAGACCAAACTTCACGTAAGAAGAGTTAGGGAAATGGGAAAGGTAGAAGTACAGAATACTGTGTTCAGATATAGAATTTCAGACTTCTGGAAGTCTCTGGTCCAGATATTCACAGATCTGTAGTTTGGAAGTTGAATACTTTTGAGTGATGTTCTAAGATGTGACCACTGTAGTTAATGGCTTAAAGGAGTATGGATAAGGTTGTAGACATTGAATTCAAAGAGTAGGTATTAGAAGGATTAGCAACTTGACTCTTGGAAAAACTCAGGATAATGGCATGAGAAAGTGTGATGAGAATAATACTATAAGCTAGGTGCCAAAATCCAAAAGGTAGGTGAGGAGAGTGTCAGTAAATATCAGTGATAAGGATTGGGAGAGGGTGGAATGAACTTTAGAGAAAAGGCTGTCTTAGCCTTGAAGAGCAGTGGAAGAAGTAGCATCAGTGAACAAGGAGTAAGCCAACTCTTTCCTAAGGGTTTATGGAGCAGAGATGAGGATTAGAGAGAAATTGATGAAGTCTTCATGGCAAAAGAAGGTTTCATATAATCTAAGGAGCTGCAAGAAAAATTAGGATTCCCTTATGTTTGTTATTAATGTATACATTTTATTTCTGAATCTGAAGGTATTGTGAATATAGATGAATTTTGGGGTAGTATTTAACATACTAAGTTTAAAAAAGGAAGAGGGAGCATGTGGGGGGAAAATGGAAAAAAAGATTGTTGGAAAGGTTAGAAATAAGACATGTAGAACCAAAAATAATAAAATTATAGAATCTTCTAGTTACCCATGCTCAAAAAAGCTGTGTCATCCCCAACTTTTCACTCTTTCTCCCCATTTCCAATCTGTTGGCAAATTTTGGCAATTTTACCTTCGTAACATATCTTATATGCGCCCCCCCACCCGCTTCTCTCCTCTGACACTAGTGTAAACCCTCATCACCTCATGCCTGGATTTTTGCAGTAATCTTTTGGGCTGTTCTCCCTGCCTCAAGTCTCTCTCCTCTCCAGTCTATTCAGCTGTAAGATTGAGCTTCCACAGGTCTGACCATGTCACTTGCCTATTCAGTTAACACACTGGCTCCTTATTGCTTCCAAGATCAAATATAAAATCCACTGTATGGCTTTTAAAGCTCTTCATAACCTACCCTCCTCCTTCTTACATCCCACTTCCCTCCCATGTATTCTGGATCCAGTGACACTGATCCCTTTGCTATTCCTCTACCAAGATACTCCACATCCTGACTCTGGGCATTTTCACTGTCTGTCTCTCATACCTGAAATTATCTCTCTCCTGGCTTCCCTGGTATCCTTCATATCCCAGCTAAAATCCTACCTTCTTAAGAAGCCTTTCCAAATTCCTCATAATTTTAGTGCCTTCTCTCTGAATTTGTTGGTACGTAGTCGTTTGCATGTAGTCTTCACCTTTAGCCTGAGCTCCTTGACAGCAGAGGCTGGTTTGTTTGCCCTCCTGTCCCAGCACTTGGCATTGTGCCTGGCACATAGTAGGCACTTAATAAATGTTTATGGATTTGACTTGATTTTCAGTTGAAAAGGACATCAGTGATTGTATATTCCCAGTTGTTATAGGATCAGGAACTCCCCCAGTATCTTAATTACCAGTTGGATCATCCAGCTTCTTCTAGAAGACCTCCATTGGTGGGTACTCATTACTTCAGGACATAGCCCATTCCACTTTTGAGCAGCTTTGATTATTGGAGAATATTTCTTTTTCAAAATTTGATTCTCTACAATCTCCATCCTTTGTTTCTAGTCCTGCCATCTAAGGCCAAGGAAAATAAGTTTTAAGTCTTTGTCTACTGTTACGACACTTGTGTAAGTACTTGGAGACAGTGATCATATATCCTTTACTCTTTTTCTTTCTTTTTCTCCAGGCTAACTATTCTAAATTCCTTCAAATGATTATCATGTGACATAGCTTCATATCCCCCTCCCATCTGAGTCATCTTTCTTTGGATGGACTCCATCATGTCAATACTTTTCTTAAATTGTGGCAGCTGCAACTAAATGCAATACTCTAAGTGATCTGATCAGGACAGAGTAGACCAGGATCTACTTCCATCATTCTGGACCCTTTGCTTCAATAAACACAGCCATAGAACTGGCTTGGGTGGTTTCGTTTGTTTGTTTTTGATGTGTGGTTTCACATAACACTGTTGACTTACTGACCTTGATGTTCACTAAAATCTTCAGATCTTTTCCTTCCACATCATACACTTTTACAGTTGTTTGTTTCCCCCACACACAAATACAGGCATTTTCATTTATCCCTATGCAATTTCAGTCATTTTAGATTGAGCCTTTTGTTTTAACCCATTGAAAACTTTTTAGACCACAGGTCAAATATTCAAAATGAACAACCACTAACTATCCTTCCTAGCTTTATGTCAGTTTCACTTTTTATGAACATGTCATCAGTGTTTTCATCTAAGTCGCTAATGAGAATGTTCCGTAAGACTAAGTACATATTCCTAGTCTACTCACCTGAAGACTTTTCTCCATTTTGAAATTGATCCATTAGTCACTATTCTCTGGGTCCAGTCTTTCAGCCAGTTCAAAATCAACTTAACTGTGCTCTCCTTCAGCCCACATTTCTCTGTCTTGTCCATTAGCATTTCTTAGCAGCTTATAAAAATGAAATGCCTTGCTGAAATGCTGAAATACTACTTGAAAACATTAACCTCTTCTTCCAGTCTAGTAATTCCATCAGTGGTAAAGAAGCAACCGTATA
Source organism: Phascolarctos cinereus (assembly GCF_003287225.1). Classification (NCBI taxonomy): domain Eukaryota; kingdom Metazoa; phylum Chordata; class Mammalia; order Diprotodontia; family Phascolarctidae; genus Phascolarctos; species Phascolarctos cinereus. The sequence goes on from NW_027556098.1 coordinate 228,924,630, forward strand.
GGCAGAACAGAAGGAATTCTCAAATATAGGGAGCTGGCAACTCATTTCAAGTTAGATGTTTCAGTGACAGAACATTTACCCATCCACTGTCAGCACTGAAGGTCAGTTGTCCAAGGAAGTCTAATTCTGTCTAACAGAAAGTAGTAACATGTCTACCCTACTCCCTGCAATACCTGCTGGTACACATGGGAATGCATCTTTGAAAGAAATAATGATCATTATTTGGTTTCATATTTTACTAAGCACTTAGAAACATTCTAGGAAAGCATATAGATTTTTTCCCCCACATTTTTCTCATTGCCACTGCATTACACAAGTTCTTGAAAAGGAACTGCATTGTGACAGCTATGGAGTAGAAAGAAAGATCCACCATACTGTTTTCCATGGTAAACAAATGACTTCATGTGTTTTTCTCTTTTTTTTTCTTTTCTTGCAATCATTTACTTATGTCAGTTTTAAGAAAAAAAAATGTTATCTGGATGGATTCACATTTTTTTTTATTCAAAGGGTGATGCCACTCCTAATTTGGGGAAATCCTGACTCGCTCTCTTGGGGGAATTGGCCTCTGTGAAACCTAAAGCATTTAAAATTCCTCCAGGCACTGATTGGACAGAGGGGAGAGGTTTGCCAACATGAAAAGTGGTTTCCTCCATGGCAAGAGACATGCTACACTTCCTCACGACTCCTTGAAAAAAATATGTTTTTTCCTCTCTGTATTTAACCAGACAGATGCCACTTTTCACACATTTCTACTAGGCACAACTCCATCCAGGGGAAACAGGGAAATGTATTAAAAAGATAAGGCTGTGAACACAGGTCTAGAGAGGGGAATGTGTTTCAGAGTTCCATAATGAGAACACCGAGTGTACTGCACATTCCAGCTTGCTCCAGAAATGAATTCACTTTGAATCATTCAATAGAAGAGGAAAGCATTTTTGTTCTTTCCCTCAAATCAGGAGGAATTGCAAGATGAAACATCAAAGATGAAATAAATCATCAGTTTAAAAAGTGGGTCATCTCCTACCTGCTGTCAAATGCTTCATGGAAATCAAAGTCTTAAAGATGACATTTTCTTTCCTAGCTTGATGGGAAGCCTGCTTCAATTTAATTAATGTGCTATTCTACTTCCCAGTTTTTGTTGTAGGAATATGGGAATTTTCCTTCTATAGAACTGTGATTTCTATTATTAAATATAGTTAGAAAACGAAAAGACCTTAACGTGAAAATGGCAGACGTAAGAATTTATATACTTTAAAATTTCGAATTTGCAATGCACAGCACCCTATGCCTCACTGTATCTGATCCAAAGTAAGATCGAAGAATTCACATTTTGCTTTTTCATTAAGAAAACAGTGCTTAGAATGATAGGAAAACTGTCCGCTCAGTCTCCTCTCTCACTTTTCGTTCTGCCAGAAGGCGCCAACACCAAACATCACCAACCTGAAGATTCTACCTTCTTTAATTAAAGGAATAGGCAAGAGTGTTTTAGCTCTATTTGTAAGACACACAGTTGTGACAATAGGGCAGTCCTTGTTGAAAATGAAAAGAGAATGTGTGTTGTTTACTTAAAGTCAGCAGTAATAGAATTAGCCTTGTGAAGGAAAATAGTTCTCTCAATTTTCATTTGGCATCTATGTCAGTACCATTTAATAGTAAACATTGTAGTATTTACTAAACAGGTACTGGGGTGGACTTAGAATCAAAGGGGCATAGATTTTGAGCTCAGAAAGACCTCTTAGATCACCTAGTTCAGTCTGATTATTCTCCAGCCAAAGAAACTGAGATTAAGTGACTAGCCCAAGGCTCTATTATTATTTAACCTTTTTTCTTAAATTTCTTTTTTTAGTTTAGACCTTCGGAGCCTCACTTTACATCAGACGGTAATAACTTCTACAGAATTATCAGCAATAAGGATGGCTATAAACACATTTGTCATTTTAATGTTAACACAAAAGTGAGTATTCTTTACTAATGTTTCTGACTTGCAATTTCTCGGGGCTAGAATAAGATCTTATGCAAAAAGGAAATTGATAGTTGCATAATCATATGATCAATTTGATGAATGTATACAAATAAGACAGTTTTGTTTTTCTTCAGGAGGGACATAGGATATAGTTACTTGAATTGTCTGTGTAATTGATTCAGTTCTCAATTTTAATTAGTATACACCCTTTAATTAATGGCTTTTTAAACCCTTCCTCAGGAAGAAACATTTATTACTGAAGGACAGTGGGAAGTAATTCAGATAGAAGCTCTCACCAATGAATATCTGTAAGTATTCTATTAATAATTTATATGTAGAACTTATTGGCATAATAATAGTGGTTAAGGAAGTAATAGAGTAGAAAGAGTTGTATTTGCAGTCTAGGGCTTGGGTTCACAATCCCCTTCTGTCGTTTACCCTCCCTGTGACTGTGGGAAAACTCAGTTTCTTTATGGGAGATCAAAGATTTAGAGTCTGGAGGGACCTAGGAGACTATCAAATCCAACTTTCTCATTTAACAGATGAGGAATCTGAAGTACAGAGAAGTTAATAATACCTCTTTCCCAGGTAGGTAGTAGCTGATGAAGTATTTCAGTTCAGAAGGGTTCCTGGTCTAGCGTTCTCTCTTCTGCACTACCTAGCTGCCTGACAACTGTTGAACTCAGTGGCCAGTAAGAAACCTTCCAACTCTAAACCTATGATGCTGATTTAGTTTTTGTGTAGAAGTAGGCAGAATCTTCCTATCAATAAGTGGTAGTCCATTTGGAATGTGTTCAGTACTTTTTTTTTTCTTTTAACATATGGTAGGTAGCCTGATTTTCATATGTTTAGAAGACATGATATTATGCCTCTATTTAATTCCACCTCTTGCCTCTTACCTATTCTATTCTACTGTTGCTGTACCTTTAGCTGAATGCAGCATAGGGAACAGGATATTTTGTCACTGAATGTTTGAAAAAGCCACTTGGTGTGTCCATTTCTGCCTACCATACATTGAGTCATTTGAAAACAGTAACCATTTTTTATTTTCAGATACTACATCAGTAATGAATACAAAGGAATGCCAGGAGGAAGAAACCTTTATAGGTGAGAAGAGTTCCATCGATTTTTTAAACTGGAATATTTTTACTTTTTTAATTTTTTTTTGTTTCTTCTTCAACTTGGTATTCACTACATTGTAGCTGTCCATTGATATGACACTCTTCCTTTATTGAGCACTTTAAAAAATGTTGGCATTTTTGTTTATTTATGCATCATTGTCACTTCCTAATAGCTAAATTCTCTCTCCCCTTCCCCCACCAAGCCCTCCCTTGAAATAAAGTATAGTTAAGAGAACACACTGACATATTGACAATGTCTGATGACATCATTGTTCCGTTTCACACCTGTATAATCTATCATCCCTTTACTTAGAGGAGGGAAATGTGTTTCAGTGTATTATGTACTCTCCACATTCATGGGAACTACAGGACATCATATACCAGGATTGGGTTATTTTAAAAATATAATTTGGTATATTTCTACAAAACAGGTTTAGGGATTTGGGATTTTAAAAGCTTATTTTCAGAAAATAGTTGAATGTCACTGACTTACTTTAGGACACTGATAACTTTTCTAACTGGAAAACGAGCTCCTTTAGTTCTCTCTGATTATTCATTAATCCAGGCATTAACAATTGACTATTTACTTTTCCAGAATTAATCTTGATTCGTCTAAACTTGTGACATGCATTACCTGTGAATTTAATCCAGAAAGGTGTCAGTATTTTTCAGTATCATTTAGCCAGAAAGCAAATTTTTATCAACTAAGATGTTCAGGTGAGTTTGAACTGAATTTGATCGTGTAATCCAGTGTTTACTTTGCAGCAGGGCAATCTGAGATGCCTCCTTTCACTTAATTAATAACTGAGTCAAATTAATAGATTATAGTGGAATTTATTGTTAGAGAGCTTGAATTAAAATCTCAGTTGTTCTACTTGCCGCCTTTGTAACCTTGGACAAGCATCCCCTCTCTAGGTCTTAATTTCCTGGTCTATAGAACGAGAAGGAAAGACTAGAGGTTTTTTTTAAAGTTCTATTAACTCTGATTCCTAAGATTTAAAAACACTTGTTCACATACCATTATGTATTTACAGGCAAGGATCATGTCTGCCTTCTCTGTTTAATTTTCTTTTTCTTTTGGTACTAGTATATTTTGTTTGTATATTATGTAGTGTATTATATAGTTTGAAAGCTCTTTATTTGTAAGGTTCAAATCTACTTTATTTCAATGAGTAGTGTCCTACAATGGTTCCTAGGTGGGTACTTAAGAAATATTTTGTGATGATGGTGCTAATGGTCTACTCACCATCCTCATTCACCTTCATGGAAAGTAATTGTTCACACAGCTATGATGCTGAACATTGCTGTTATTGAAATTTACTTGGGGAAGTTAGAGTCTCCCTTGACGCTGTTAACCCTGAGCACATGGATACTATAAACAGGGAAAGTGCTGCTGTGGAGCTCATCTGTTTTTGGTTTGGATTTAGGTATTCTTTTGAGAAGACTAACCAGCTTCATATAAAATTCATGTTCCTTAAAGGAATAAAGATTCTGTGTCATTTGCAAACAGAGAAATTTTGTTGCTACCTTGGTAAATGAAATGCGTACTTTTAAAAAGAGTACACATTTCTTTTATGATCGTTTATACAATCACAGAAGCAATCTTAGGCAGTTATAGAAACAATTATGACCTCTTATACAATAATTTTTCTTCTTATTAAGTCCATAATAAAAAAATAAAAGTCTCAAGAGGTCACCAAATAAAGATCTCCAAACTAGTCACTTTTTTCGTTTTTCTGAAAGGTAGTAATTCTTACCAATTTGTTAAGTAATAGTAAGTGATTTAAAAATCAGATAAACAGTAGCTGAAGCAATCAGCATGCTCAAGAGGACGTAGCTGCCAAAGTAGAATTGAGATTGGCTATTTTTCAGGCTCTCTATTTCCTTAGCTTAGAGTAAAAATTTGAAGTTATAAAGCACACATATATTTCCATATAAGCTACAAGAATCTCCCACAACTCCTTTTTCTCTTTCTATCTGTCTTTTGTTCTGTCTCTATCTGTCTCTTTATGTTGTGTGTGGTGGCGTTTATGAAGTGCTTTCTGTGTGTTAGGCACTGTGCCAGATGCTGATGATATAAAGCCAATAATGGAATAGTCTCTGAATTTAAGGAGCTTGGATTTGATCTAAGCAGAGACATACGTGCATGTATACATATAAATACATGAATAGCTGTGTGACCCTGGGCACATCCCTTAACTTATATTTGACTCAAAAGGGGTAATAATAGCACCTACCTCCCAGGGTTGTTGTGAGGATCGAATGACACAATATTGATAAAGCCCTCAGCACAATGCCTACCTAGCATATAGTAGACACTGTGTCAGTGTTAGCTGTCATCATTATTACAAATGAAACAAAACATATGTGTAAATATATAAAGGAACATATGTGTGTATGTGTATTTACATCAAAGTGTGCAGCCTCAGAATCAGGAAGAGCTGGGTTCAGATTCTGTCTCTGACATATCTACTGCCTGGGGGATCCTGGACACGTCATTTAGCCTTTCAGTACCTGGACAGTAACTCTTCAGTTCTCTAAGACTATAAGTTACAGAGCGTGTGCCTGTCTACCTCAGGTTAGTAAGTTTCCTCATTGGGTGCTCTGTATATCAGTGAAGTCACAGGTCTGGTCCAGCTATATCTGCCTATGTAGGTTTGTTTGTCTCTCTGTCATTTATCTAGTGTGTAATAGTGTTTATAAGGTATAGTGAATGGGGCACTGGGCTTGGACACAAGAAGACCTGGGTTCATATCTTGCTTCAGGCACTTATTAGCTGTGCAACATTGGGCAAATCATTTAACAACCTCTCTAGTCCTCAGTTTCTTCATCTGTAAAACAAGAGGGTTTCACTCAGTAGTCTTTGAGGAACTTCCCAGGTCTAAATCTGTGATCCTGTAGCTCTCTGTCTTTTTCTCTGAAGGAAATGTTCACAGGTTTAATTTTTTTTTGTACTCTGCGGAAATAATTTTTAAGAAATCACTACCAGAGTTTCATCAACACCAACTGTCCTATAAATGTATAGCATTGGTCATCAGGAGGATTAGGAAAAATGGTGAGGCTGGCTAAATGAAAATTCATCACCATTGTTACTGAAACAGGGCAGAGCACAAATCCTCCAGCCAGTGGGTACTCTAAAATGGATAAAAAGGAATGTTGGTACCCTAGGGAATGTCAGAGCTGGAGAGGCCTTTAGGCTACATCTTGTCTACCCTCATTTTAATAAGAAAATCACTATCCAAATGACTGAAGTGACTTGTCTACTATGCTATGTTATTGCCCCTCCTTATTATTAGAACAGGTTTTATGAAAAAGAAAAGAAAATGGAAATTATAAAAACATTCTGGTAAAGTTGAAGGCATTTGATCGCATCTTTGAAAAGCAGCAAATGCAATCTTCCCTTCTCCCATCCACCCAATGTTCCACCCCCCCAAAAAAAATCATTCACCTAAACTTGTCTTTTCTTTTGTTATATTAACAGGCCCTGGCATTCCCCTTTATGTTCTGTACAGCAGCCATAATTTTACAGGTATCTTGTAAGCTCTCACCCTTCCTTGGTGGCTATGTTTGTGTGTGTGTGTGTGTGTGTGTGATTAATGGTGAATATAATTCTCCAATAGCATTATTTTCTTTAGTTTTAAGGCCCTTGACAATGAACCATAGAAAATCCTTAGAATCTCATGTATATATGGATTATGTATCAATGAGTCACATTTTTCTATTTGAATATATTGCATAATAAAAATGACTCAGACTGAAATGAATTACTGATTTTTTTTATTCTCTTGCTTAGTACTTGAAGTGCAGGAAAACAACTCAGAATTGAAAAATATGCTGAAGGAAGTCCAGATGCCCACAAAAGAAATTGACTTCCTTATATTGAATAACACAAGTAAGTTAACTAAGCCTACATGTATATATTATTCTGGAATAGCATTTTTCATATACATCCATGGTTATTATTTTTTTAATATATAAATTTTATTTTCTTCCAATTACATGTTAACACAGTTTTAACATTTTAAACAAAAGTTTTGAATTCCAAATTCAGACTCTGTCAGATACGGCAAGCAATCAAATATAGGCTATACGTGTGCATTCATGTAAAATATTTCCATATGAGTCATACAATGTTATTTTTAACGAGAAACTTAACTTTAAAAAAAAGCATTGCCTTACAGTACACACTGCATGTATGTTGAAATTTTGTTGTTCACATTTTCAAAAGCTATTGTTTCCTGCCACATCTTTGATCAGGACTCCTTAAACATTTGGTTTATAACATAACATTCTTATAATGAATTAGTGAATGAAAAAACATTTATGAAGTGCCTTCTGAGTTGCCAGGCATTGTGTTAGCTGTTGGAGATACAAATACAAAAGTGAAATTGTTCCTGCCCTCAAGGGATATATATATTCTAGTATAAGGAGATAGCATGTATTAGGAGAACCTAGAAAGTGTCTTGGTCTGGGGCATCCAGGAGATGGTGAATGGAATCAGGTTATGGTCAGTTGTCATTCCCTTTTAGAATTCATTTCAATTTAGTAAACATTTATTAAGCTCTTACTAAGTGCCAGGTGTTGTGGTAAGCTCTTGGGGTACAAATAAGAAAAGGAAGGTAATCCTTGCCCTCCAGAAGCTTACAATCTAATGGGGGAAGACAATGCACAAAAGGAAATTGGAAAGGAGGTGGGGGACAGGACACCAGGAGGTAACAGTATGAGGCATCATATTCCTTGGAGTTGAATCTAAACCGAGCTGCAGAGGAAAATGGAGTGAGCTGGAAGTCCAATTCCTGCCCTTTGTAAAGGAAAGCTTTATTTAGGAAGAGTTTAGTAAAGCAGTAGAAGCAAAAGTAAAGTTGACTTGATCACCATTCTCTGAGCAAGAGATTGAAAATGGAGGTAGGGGTGGATAGAGCAGAGAGTGCAGTGCAGATGACAGAATGGCTAGGGTGGATGGCTGCATGGGATTGGGGCAGGAACAGGTGAAATATAGTAGATTAGCAGAGTTTGCATTCAAGCAGTCAGAATTTTGTGACCCGAGGCAGGAGTTCTAAAAAACAGTGGATTAACAGAGAAGCTGCTGCTACATTTTAGGTACAACAAACTGTCAACTCCTCATTCTGCCCCCATGAAATAATCTAGGTTACAGCAATATACTATGTAATTGGGTACTGATATCTTCTACCTAAGGGCAGTTAGGTGGTGCAGTGGATAGAGTGCCAGGCCTGGAGTCAGGCAGACTCATCTTCCTGATTTCAAATCTAGCCTCAGATACTTACTAGCTGTGTGATCCTGAGCAAGTCACTTAACCCTGTTGCCTCAGTTTCTTATCTGTAAAATAATCTGGAGAAAGAAATGGCAAACCAATCCAGTATCTTTGCCAAGAAAACTGCAGATGAGGCCATGAAGAGTCAAAACGTGACTGAACAACCATCGTCTGTCATTATTCATTTGGAAACTTCAGTCTTAGACCTCAGGCTTTGTGTTATGCCTGGAAGATATGAAGTGCCTAATAAATGCTTTTTTATTCCTTAGAAGAGGCACAGTGAATTTCTGAATCTTTTTCTAAAACTCATTTTGTATATTGAACATAAAAGACTGGTCTGAGCCCTGTTGCATCAATACCTTGGCCAGCCACAGGCTGTATGCAGAGATTTCCAATATGTAAGAAATCTTCAAGAAGACATGCTGTTTACTTGAGTTGTGAACTTCAAAGTATCATCACCTATTATATCCTGTTCTTTTAAATATTGGTTAGCTGATTTACAGCTGTTCTCAGTACTTAAACTGCTTTCATCTTGAACACTTTCGAAGCCCAACTTTAACTGCAGCCATCCTGGTGGAAATTCTTCTTTGGGCTCTAGCAGCATCAACCAGTATAATCTCAGATAAGATCAAGACAAGGACCATCTACATCTTCTTTGATGGAGGTTTCCTACCTATGGTCTCTAGGGTCCACAATAATCAACCATTTTCTCCCCAACTATGTCAGGAAACAATTGGATCATATTAAAGAAACACGTATTTTCATGGCATAAGTCCTATTTCATTCATAGCTCTCTAGGCTGTAATCTTAGCATCCATTCAGATTCTTGTGTCCTTACTGGCCTTAGCCATCAGTAAATTGGTGGTCTTCGTTCCTTATTCCCAAACAAATAAGAAATGGTTAGAAGTCCCCAGCAACTTATGACTAACTAACAATGCCATCCTTCTAAGCTGTTAATGACTACAGTAATTCGTTCATCTCAGATGTCTAATAACATCAGTTTTTCTTCTTAAATGATTTTGTTCTGTTTTTATTTTTAATTGCTCCATTTCTTACTTTTAATTTTATGTGCAACCTCTAATATATTTTTTGGAAGTAAGCAAGGTATCAAAATCCTAATAAATAGATGATATGTTAAGGTCTTCCTTTTTAGCTGTCTGATTCCCCCCCTCCCTTTTTAGTGGATTACTTTTAAATAAAGTATCCGGGGAAATGAGGATTACAGTTTCTATAAAGGCTTTTCAAGAAACTTGTTTTCAAAACAAACTGAGGTGCAGGAAGAGATGTTAGAAGAGCTGTATATTAAAAATCTACTCATGGAATAATTGACACTCCCCGCCCTCCTTTCCTCTCCCACCTCAAGTGAGGTGGGAAACTAGGAAAGATGACATGCTTTCAAAATTGAAGCGCTTCAGTTTAGTCACCTGGCATTGATTGGAGGAGATCAAAGGGCAAATGGTATGAATCACTAACACACCTCCATAATCAGCCATTTTAATTGCGTGGTTCTCCATATGATGGTCCAGTGGTAAATATACACGATGGAAATTTGAATTTTTGGTATTCGCTTCAGCGTCACATTTAGTTCAGAGACACAAAAAATAGAATTTAGCTTTCTGTGCCAGCACACTGTAAGGTATAAAGCAGAGAAAGTCTATCTTCGTACATAAAGAAACCAGTCCTTCCTCTTTCATACTGAAATAACTACCAGAAAAGTAAAACAAGAAGTAGAAGAGATAAAGAAAATGAGTTAAAAACTATTTTAGTTAGAAATCATCTTGTACCTCATCAGATGCATTTTATCTTTTCCGTACGTACTTTAAAAACACCCCAGTCTAAATTTCCATTTTGAATTTCAGAGCAAAGGAAATTAATTTATTTAGGGGCAAGTGTTACTAAAAATGTGTCTATAAATAAATTAAGAGTCCAAAGCCAAGATGATACAGCAAGTAAATAATAGATTACTCTTTCTCTAGGTCTCTGCTCTTCAATTTACAAAAATGTTATTAAATCAGAATTTTAAAATCAAGTTGAGGCCAACTGAATATCTGAAATAGCTTCAGGAAATTTCAAGGGAAAGGAAAACATTTTGGAGGAAAAACTCAGAACATAAGTCATAAACAAAATAGATAGCTTGGATTCCAAAAATGAAGTAATAATATATATGCCTTAGAAATTTTAACAGGCACTTTAATGTTGTCAGGCACTATATATTCTATTGATACAATTAAAACAATTTTATTAATTAAATATTTTCAAACTAATTTTACAGAGTATTTTAGATCTTTTAAAAAAATACTAGAACCAAACCCAATTAGTTTCTGTCTCTGTTCTATTGCAGCTTGTCTTCTTTCAGGCCTTGGTTGTAGCTTATGATATGCATGCATATATACTTGTATATACAGATATATCATGTATTGGTGTTTTTTGATAGCCTTTCATAACTCACTCACTTTCTTTTTTCATTTAGAATTTTGGTACCAGATGATTTTGCCTCCTCATTTTGATAAATTCAAGAAATACCCTCTTCTGATAGAGGTGTAAGTATGAATTAAAAGGATTAAAATGTACTTGGGTGTTAATAGCCAGGCATTACTTAATGATGTTTTTCCTGGAATAGTCTTCTGAAGGATCCGATAACATTTTCCCCTATGTTTTCGGAAGCATTTGGTAGCGATTTCATGATTTTTCTACATCTGTTTTGGAATCAGAAATCAGTGGGAAGGCTTTCCTGCTGTCCCTGGTATCATTCTTTAGAGGCACTAATCTAGGCCTCTTCTCTCATATCCTTCCCTTAAGTCATCTGACTTTGTGTATCTTCATCAGAGAAGAAGTGGACATGTTCTGCATCTGTCACCATGACCATTCTTTACGTCATTCTGAGGTTGCTAGCAATGTAATCTTCAGTTTTCCTGTACTTCTAATTTTAAAAGAGAATTTTAAGAAACAGTGGCTATGGTTTAGGACTGACATTCTTCACTATTCCTTTCTTCTGTCTCACTAGAACATCTCTTAGTGATTACCTTTGGATCCTTCTTTCCCTCGAAGTTCTGCTCTCTTAATTTGTGAAGAGGTATATGATTTCCTTTTCCCCTTTCTTAATGAAGGAGATAAGATGAGGTATGAGAATATTATTTATACTTTAGAGAAATCATAAAGCCTTTGCCTAAGAAATATGGATATTGAGATAGGTTACAGTGTGGACAAATCAGCAGCACAATCTTTTCTAAATAATTCAGCTTTGTAAGTACTTTTTGAAAACCATAGTGATAGTTATATTCAATTATTATTTTAACATTTAGGTTACTCCTGTCCATATTTATTCTTTCAGTAATACTCCTTCCCCATCCTAAATTCCTATTACTGTCAATACTTTTCTCGTAAGTTAAAAGGTAGAAGAAGTGGTGTGCTGGTAAATGTTTAATAACCAGCTTTCTAGGGAAAAAATACTATACACATGACACACTTTTAAGTTTAATCTTAATTATTAACATTTTCTCCATCATTTTATTAAGTCTAGACAGTGAACAAAACAGTAAGTCAAACTCTGATTTGTAGCATTTACAATTTACTGTTTAGCTTGTAGGCTGGTCTGAGCTGGCTCAAGCACATCTCTGGTTGGAAGAGAACTTAAAGTTTATCAGTTCAAGATAATCATTTTTTAAATGAGTCAACAGAGAACCAAAGACCTTGAAATCTAAGGTCATAGAGCTAGTTATGCTAGTAGTTAACAGGGGCCAGGGTAGAAACCCAGATCTTCAGACTATACTTACAGTGACTTTCATGGTAAATGAACAAAAACCCTGATTGCTTTTCACGTTTGTGTTCCAATACAGCATGTGAATCATGGGTGCAGAATATGTACTAATATATACTAATTATACATATGATGTATGTGTATGTGTGTGTATATATGTATGTATATGTGTGTGTATATATACACATATTATAAATAACTATATATACTAATATCATAACTACATATACTACATAATATTATATATACTATATAATTATATATACTAATTATAAATAACTATATATACTAATAACATACAGCTATATATATATGTAAAAAACTATACTATATAATAACTATATATACTAATTATAAAAGCACATAGATAAGTGATCAATTAAGAATGAAATTAGTGTCATAAGTCTAGAGCTAGAAGGAATATTAAGGATCATCTTGTCTAAATCCCTCATTTTGTAGATGAAGAAACTGAGGCCCAAGGAGATTATATCCCCTCAGTGCACCTATCCAGTCACCAGCTTTTGCTATTTTGCAATATTTCTCCAGTCTCCACTCTCACAGCTATCACCTCAACACTTTTCACCTAAGTTATTGCAACACTTTCCTGATTGGTCTCTCTGCCCCAGGTCTCTCACCACTCCTATGTGCCCTACACACTGTTGCTAAGTAATTTTCTGTAAGTGGAGATATGACCATGGGACTCCCCTAAATCAGTCAACTCTAGTGGCTTCCCGTTGCCTCTAAAATAAAATACAGATGCTTTTGTTTATTTTTTTAAAACACTATACAACCTAGTCCTAACTTACCTTTCTGGTAATTGAATATTACTCCCCCTTTTGCACTCTTATGATTTAACAAAATTAACCCTTTCTCTTTATCTCACATATGGCAGATCCATCTCCCTATCTTTGCATAGGTCATCTTCCATCCTTGGAACATACACCTTCTTTTCCTCGGCCTCAAAGGGCACTCTCTTTCTTTAAGATGCAATAAAAGCACCATTTAAAAAAATAAATATTTTTTCAGTTATCAAGCATTAATTTTTTCTCTCTCCCACCAACCTCCCCCGTAGGGGAAAAAAAAAAGCAAAAACAAGACCCTTTTAATAATTAAGCATAATCAAATGAAATAAATTCCCATATTAGTTATGTCTTGTCTAAATATTGTGTGTCTCCTTTTACACGTAGTCCATCACTTTCTGCTCACTTCAGTCTGTATTGTTTCATACAAGTCTTCCCAGCTTTCTCTCAGACTTCCCCCTTCATACTTTATTATAGCATAGTAATAGTCTTTACATTCATAGAGTGATTTGTTCTACTATCCTCCATGTTGGGCTTAATTTTTAGTTCTTTGCCACTACAAAAAAAAATGCTGCTATAAATATTTATATACCCATAGGAACTTCTTTCTTTGATTTCTTTGAAGGGTAGGCCTAGTAATGGTATCTATGGATCACTGGATCAAAGGGCATGCCTAGCTAGTAACTTTTGGGGCATATTTCCAAATTGCTTTCCAGAGTGACTTGACCGGTTAATAACTGCCACAACCATGCATTAGTATGCCTTGTTTTCTTCAACCTCTTCAACATTTATAATTTTCCCCTTGTTGTCCACTTTACCAGTCTGCCAATGGTTATGAGGTAGAACCTTAGAATTGCTTTAATTTGCATTTAAGTGCTTGTGTTTGGGATCATAGGTAGCTTCAGTTTCTTCTTTTCAGAATTCCTTGTTCATATCATTTGACCATTTATTAGTTGGTTAATGGTTCTCCCCATATATAACTTTGAATCAGTTCCTTAGGTATCTTAGAAATGAAACTTTTATCAGAAAAACTTGCTGCAAAAATTTCCCCCCCAGATAAGTTTCCCTTCTAATTTTAGCTGTGTTAGAGTTGTTCTTGTAAAAATAAGGCACTATATTCTGCATGTAGCTTTTTCTGATCCCCCAAGTGTTAGTATCCTCCTCCCAAACTACCTTGTATTTGACTACTTCACATACATTTTTTATTTGCTCTACATCTATGCTGCATATATTTATATAGGTACCTGTTGACTCTCACAATAGATTTTAAGCACCTTGTATATAGAGATTGTTTCATTCTCTCTACTTGAATCCTGAGCATCCAGCACAGTGCCTGATGACAGTAGTTTAATTAGTACTTGTTGACTGATTTGTTGTCCCCCAGATAGCAAATGAAAGAATGGAGATTTTTCATTCAGGTCTCATATTTGAAAGTTATCACTCTTCACTGCACTCCACCCATCTCCTAAATGATATTCAGAAAATCTAAAGCTGATTTTTCACCACAACTATTATGCTTCTTTTAGAACTTAGACACATAGACTGGTTCTGACTTACAGTTGCACTGGTGGTAAGCTCTCATAGTGAGCTCTGAGCCCTGAAGAATGGGTTCAAGTTACTGAGTCTCAGAAATGAATTGGTCAACATCTTTTCATCAATATTTTAAGGATCATGTGTTTGGTATGGGCACTCCATCCACCAACTTAGCTTATAGCACTTATGCCTGGCACATAGTAGTGCTAATAAATATTTATTTGTTGATTAACTATCAAATTGTCTTCCCAGTTCCCACGGCCAAAAATGTTTTTACCTGGAAGGTGTCCTGCTACTATGAACCTAATCTGGACTTAGCTGGGCTAGTTTCTGAATGATAGATGGCCACCCTCAGGCTCATACTTCAAAACTTGTGCGCTGGTGAACATTTGAACTCGAATCTTCCTGATTCCAGGGTCTGCATTCCAACCATTGCGCCACCTAGCTATCAGGATAAGAATTTAGCAAAGGATATTTACAAATCATCCCAGAAAAAAACCTTCAGTTTCTAGTACATGCTAAGCTCTACCTATCATTCATATTCTCTCTTAGCACACAAATGACAGTTGTAGGGGGAAAAAAATCTGTTATTGGCTGATTCTGAAAAATGGTATCAACCAAGTCACAGAAAAGGAGTTGTTTAATATTTACGGCAAGCTATTTAAAATTTCTTTTTACTTTACTAGTGGTTTTCTTTCCGTTTTCCAGAAGTTGTTATTCCAAATAAAGAATTGTCTTATTCTTTCTTTCATATTTTTGTTTCAAGTATGAAAGAGGGACTAAGACAAAGTCATGGGTGACAGCATGGCATGGCAGTGGGCACTAAATTGCTGGCCTTGGAGCTGGGAAGATGTGAATGTAGGCAAGTCACTTAATCTCTCAGAGTTTCAGTTTCCTCCTTGAAAGATTTGGATAACAATGCCTGTAATACCTATCTCACTTATCTCATCTTGGGATCTTTAACCTGCTGTCCAGACGTCAGTTCTTATTAAGGAAGAGATGGGGAGAGTGCAGAAGTAGGTAGAGTGGAGATAGGCTGGAAGCCAGGTTCAAACAGAGGAGCAGTGCTAAGGAATATGAGGACTGGCTGTTTAAGCAGCAAGATCCATCCTATGTTAATGAACAAGAAGGGTCATTAAGGACACATTAGTTAGGGAAGAGAATTCTGACAGCTTTTGTGTAGGTTAGATGGAAATAGGAAAGGATGAGATACAGGGTAATTTAGGAATGTTAAACTAAATTCCAACATCCCCATTGTCACTGTTTTCTGTTGATTTTCTAAAGAGTCTCATTATTCTTCAGCATTCCTATTGAACATAGCTTTCCACTCATATCCAGAGGAGTGCTGCATAGTGGAGAGAATGCTGGATTTGGAGACGGGAGAACCTAGTTTCAAGTCTCATCTCTGACCCATTCTGGCTGTGTGACCTTGGGCAAGTCAGTCACTTAACCCTTGGTGCTCAATGAAACTCTTAATTTAAGACTAAAAACTCCCTAGAAAATGCTGAACTACATTGGTGGAGGGAATATCTTTATCCAAGATATCCTTGTTATCAATGAAATGTTAGATCCATTCCCTCTCCCTCCTTTAATTGCCATTTTTAATTTATATTTTTAATATAAAATGTTGGCCTATGGAATTTGTGTTTGCCAGCACTGGAATCATTCAGAAGTAAAACTGATAAATATCTTTGTGGTAATGATGCAACCATTATGGTCAGTTTGCCAAGATACCTTGGGTCCAACTTGGACTTCTTAGTGATATATAGGAATTCAGTTGCATGGTCAAAAAAGCCCAAATTTCTTTTCCATAGGGAAGATAATGTCAAGAATACCTAATTAGACGCACAGTTGCAGAGGCTAATTTTGGAATCTTCCACAGATATGCAGGACCCTGTAGTCAGAAAGTTGACACTGTCTTCCGACTTAACTGGTCTACTTACCTGGCCAGCACGGAGAAGATTATAGTGGCCAGCTTTGATGGCAGAGGAAGTGGCTATCAGGGTGATAATATCATGCATGCAATTAATCGAAGATTAGGAACATTGGAAGTTGAAGATCAGATTGAGGCAGTCAGGTGAGTATATCTGGAACATCTAAAAGGCCTTATTATTTTAGAAAATCCATACATGTATGTATTTGATTCTCAACCCAAGGCTTTCCCCCTTATACATTTGGGATATTGGGATTAATAAAAAGGTAGATGTAGGAACTTTAAGTTAGTTAATCTATTTATTTTACTCAGTAGTGGTCAGCTCATTACACTAGAATCGTAAGCATGTTCCTGGGGATAGATAATTGTTGGCCCTTTCCCTTCCCCACTCAGCTTCTTCTTAGGGGAAGGATCAGTGGTGGGCCCACTTCATACTTTGTGAGTGCCTTTTAACTAGAAATAACTAAATCTAGGCTATGCAATTAAAGCGACATGTTGCAAAAATGGCACCAGTTCCAAGAAGATGATTAAAGTGTTGGGAAACAATATGTAGAAGGAAAGGCAGGGAAAACTGGATAGCTTAAGGAAAACAACTCAGAGCAGGATGTCTTCCCTTTGACCAGGAAACAGTCATGAGATAAGATCATATGAGGGATGGCCAGTTTTGTATGTTATGCAATTTCTTTACAGCATAATTATGTATCATTAATCACTGAAATCAAAGGGGTTTTTATACGGTACACATAGAAAACAATTTAATAATGGCTTTGGAATTTTCCTTCAAGTCCTAGCTAAAATCCTACCTTGTATAGGAAGCCTTTCCCAGTCCTACTTAATGCTAGTGCCTTTCCCTAGGTGATTATCTCTAGGGTATTCAGTGTACTGTTTGTTTATGCATAGCGGTTTGTAGGTTGTCTTCAGCATTAGACCAAGAGCTCCTTGAGGGCCTTTTTTGCATCTCCAGCATTTAGCACAGTGCCTGGTATATAGTAAGCACTAAATAAATGTTTATTTATTGATTGAAAATGTTAAGAAAATCTCATAAAAAAAGATAGTAATGAGTTATTCTTACTATTCACTAAGAACTTACCCTGTATATGGACAATATGCTTAGATACTTAAATATCTATTATGTATTATGCCATACAGAAAAAACATGAACAAAAAGTGAATGGTATAAAAACTGCTGGTCTCTTAAACTTTGTCAAAAACTTTGTCAAATTCCATTTACCCAAGCCTTAGAAATGTATATTATAGAAAAGGGAGAAATGGTTTGTGAAATGTAAGTGGTGTAAAAACAAAAGATAACAGTAAGAATTTGTTTTTAAAATATCATCAATTGAAAAAATCAAACCCCAAAGTTGTCACCAGAATGCATCATTTGTTATTTTTTAAACTTTTATTTCAATTAATGCTTGTTTGTTTTCCCCCTGCCCCCTTCATGTCTTTCGCATTAGAAAAAAAGGAAAGAAAAGGACAACCAACAGTCAAAACAAATTCTCACATTTCCCAAAATGCGTGTCTTATTCTTTTGGAGTCATTCATTAGTTGTTTTTTCTCCCCATGAGGCACAGATATAATCACGTGACCTTTTTTAAGGTAATAGAAATATCTTAAGATTAAAGAGCAAAATAAAGTCGAAAGATCACAAGAATCTCCCTTAGAAGAGCTCATCATTATAACGCTCAGATCCTAAGATCCTCTCATACTCTTGCCCAGATCCATTTTGTTAGGCAAAGACATTTTATAAAACGTGATGCCCGCAATTGCCTTCTTTTGGATGGTGCTGAGCTAAGCTGGGGAAATTATTTAAGTGAATGGTATTTAGGTTCTTAGGTAGGAAGCCCAAGGATACATTTTTTAAAAGCCTTACCACTGACTAGATCCCCAGATGTTCTCTCTGGACCTTGGATTGCTGCATTGCAGGGGTAGCCACTCTCGAACTCACAAACATCTGGATAGATTTAAATTCAATTATGTAAAGAAAAGTGCATCTGGGCTGCAAATTTTTATATAAAGCTGTGAAAAAAACTGCCAGGATTTGTTTTCTGTGAATCATACACACACACACCCGCACACATACAAATTAAGCTAAGAACATTCCATGGAATCCAACAAAAGGTAAAATGTTTGATTTTGGCATCTTAAAAAGTTAAAAAGAGGAAGTTGATTTCAGGTCATTATTTGATTCCCATGACTTTTTGGATAGATTTTAGATTCTCATTTTCTTTCCACCCTCATTTTAAAAAAATCACAGGTAGATAAAGAAAAATAAAAGTGTTATGTAAAGTTGGGTTACATTTTCGGGCATGGTACTGAGCTCATTCCAATGAACTTTTCATGTTTCAGACAATTTTCAAAAATGGGCTTTGTGGATGAAAAACGAATCGCAATTTGGGGCTGGGTGAGTAATTGTTTGGTTGGTGAATCAGTATTTATGTCATTTATTACATGTCACTCAGAACAGAAAGTCTTTCCTTTGATGAGCAAACAATTGTAGAATAAAATCATGACGGGGATGGCTAGTTTTTCGTCTGTATTGTGTATTTTCTTTACAGGATAATTAAGTGTCATTTTAAACTTAGGTCCAGAATAAAAGAAATATTGGACTGGAACTTCTATTTTACATTAGAATCTTAGTTAAAATAGCAAAGATGAGTTAACTTCTCTGTTCCTGGCTTTTTCCTCAGCTTAGGGGGTTGAACTTAAATATTTGAGATCCCATCTTATATTCTGTGATTTAGGATAAAATATATTTCTATTCTGCTTACGAAGACACATGAACTCTTTTAGACCATTAGAAGACTATTTTGATCACCCCATTTGCAGTACAACAAATGGTGCCTTTATTTGAGCAGCTAGGTAGTACGGTGAAGAGAGTGTTGGACTTTGGGTCAAGAAGACCTGAGTTGAAAAGTTGCTTTAGATACTTACTAGCTGGGTGATTTAACATGTCAGCTTCAGTTTCTTCATCTGTTAAATGAAGATAAGAATAGTACCTAACTACCTCACAGTGTTGTTGTGAGGATCAAATGAGATAATATGTGTAAAGCATTTTTTAAACCTTAAAAAGCTCCATACATACTAGCTATTATTATTATCTAAACTCATCCTAGAAAATTGTAAGTTTAAATTATCTGTTACCTTATAGCATGTATATCCTATGTTCTGAGGATAATAGTTCATCTCACCAGTGTAAGGAGTATTCCAGATTAAATGTCCCTGAGCTCTGAATGTATGTTTTCTCAACTGATTTTGTATACAGTCAAGAAGGGAACAAGGAGGAGGAAGAAGAGAAGGAGAAAGACATTGAGAGAAAGACAGATAGAGACAGAAAAATACTGACATGAAGAAAGAACAGTAGACTGGCAGAGAGGAGACAGAGAGTATTCCTGTTTTAACGGGATATTTTCAGTAATCAATTATCCTGGATTTCTTTTGTGTATTGGCATCACGCTTTCATCAGGGTTTGGTTAAGGGCACATTCCCATCCATTATCCTCACATCTACCAAGATGTCCCAGAGTTATTAAAAAAAAAAAGTAGCCTTGAAATTCTGTCCAGTTAAGATGAATGTAAGACGTGCCTCTCATGCTTCCTGTCTCTAATGATTCATGATACAAAAAGATGTAAAAAATGTAGCAAACTGAGTTATTTAGGATATACCTTTATTCTTTAATGCCATTATAAAAAATATGTGTATATCCATTCCTTAGTCCTATGGTGGATATGTCTCCTCAATGGTCCTAGGATCAGGCAGTGGCATCTTCAAGTGTGGAATAGCTGTGGCACCTGTATCACGATGGGACTATTACGGTAAGTGACTTATTTTGTTTTTGTGAAATTCTAGGGGGGCTTACACATTGTATCACATGTTTTCTATACATTTGGTATTTTGACATATTCTTTTGATCAGTTTCTAAAATATCCCAGATTTCATCTCTCTGTAGGCAGATATTTGTATTTTCTCCAATTTAAGGTATAGATTTCACACATTAGTGTCCAGTGGAAATCTGGTTACTCTTCCTTCAGTCACAGAGCAGCTGTAATTGGGGCTTGAACTAGAAAGAGGGAAAAGAGCATTCCATGGCTTCTCTGGAAGGCTTAAGTTTCTTCCTACTACTTGTGAGAGATTGTGTGTGTGTGTGTGTGTGTGTGTGTGTGTGTCATAGTGTTTAGAGTCCCTCCCCCAACACATAACTGGCCATGTGACCCCAGGGTAAGTCACTCAGTTTCCCAGTATTCTGAGCAACTTTTGTTGAAAACTTTAGGTTGCAGACAAAGAGCCAAGAGCTAGAAGTAGGTGGTTCTATATGCTAATGAAATCACAGGTCTAGTTCCTCCCCCTACTTATGAAATGTTGAAAACGTGCATAGGGTCCTCAGTTTCCCCTTCTGAAGATGGAAGGATAATTGGGAAGTAGAGCGTGGGGGGGGGGAAAGTACTTTTTCCTAGTCCTCATTTGCTGTTGTCTCAAGACCGGGATATAGTATAATTAATTAATTAATGTGAATATGGTAACTAAATATTTTATAGCCTAATCCTACATTTCACAAAAATACAATCAGATTTGCGATTCAAATAATGCAGTGTAGGAAACAGAATCCATTTTTTTTTTCTGCTGAGCCAATTTTGGGGAATATTATCAGGTTCCTGGCCACCCTAGATGAACTTGTTTTCCAAAGGGCTATTTTCTTTCTATGTGCTAACTTTCTTATTGGCTTTGTTGTTGTTGTTGTTGTTGTTGTTGTTGTTATTGTTTGTTGGTTTGGTTTTTAAAACCACGGTGGCCTAATATAAAATGGAAACAATTGCTTTAGTTATTTCGGCATTAAAATAAGCTTCAATGGCCTTTTTTTTTTAAAAAAGCATCACTATTGCTAATCCCTTTTCCTTCACCCCAATTAAGGTCCCACCCTAAAAAGAAGGGGGGTGGGGTGTGTGTGTGTGTGTGTGTGTATATGTATGAAGAACCTTGTAACAAATAAATATAGTTATGCAAAATGAATACACACAGGCATGTTCAAAAATAGTTTTCTCTTTTTTGCACCTTGAGTCAGTGTGTTCTCTTTCAGTGGGAACATACCTCATCCTAGATCCTCTGGAGCCTCAGTTAGTCATTGCATTGATCAGAGCTTTTAAATCTTTAAGAGCTGTTCTTCACAATGCTCTTGTTCATATAGTTTGTCTTGGTTCTGTTCACTCTACTACATATCAGTTCATACTATGCAGGATTCTCTGAAATCACTTTTTATGGCATAGTAATATTTCATTATATTTATGTACCACAAGTTGTTCTGCTATTTCCCAGTTGGTGGGCATCCCTTAATGAAAAGTTTTAGGTTCTTTGCTTTTTTTTGGTTTTTTTGGCCTTTTAATAATTGCTTAATTTTTGCCCTTCCCCCAAAGGAAACAAGAGGTAAAGAATTTGTAGAACAGCTTAAGAGACAATCTTTTTAAAAATCCATTTATCCTTTTATACTATAATAAATCAGCCTTATTGTAGAAGCAATGCCTGACCTCATTTAAAAAACACATTTATTAAAATGTGTTCAACAACAATGACAACTTTTTTTAATCTTAAAAAAATAAATTGTGATTTTTCAGAAACAGAAAAACAAACCAACAGGAGAACCCCTTCCTTCCTCAGTAATAACTTCTTGACATAAGTGCACTTAATACAGTCATATTCCAGCTCTTACGCCCAGTAGAAAATGGCTTTCATAGCAGAGAAGATAAGCAGATAAGCTGAGATGAAATTTCAGTTGGACTTCACATACTTTTCACAGATTGTTTTTTATCATAAGTACTACCTTAGCCTTTAAACATATGCATTAACTTTATGGAGACTCTTGACAAGTCATTCTCTTCTAGAAATATAATGTAAAGAAATTATGATTTGGGATTAAAATTTCAAATAGTATCTTTATTTTTTTTGAAGAAAAATCAATGAATCATGATTTTGTAGATCAACCCCAGAAAAACAATCCAAAAATTCATAAAAATTCATGCTTTCAAGTTAAGAATAACTTCTTCTCAAGCTGCTCTACAATACTAGTCATCTAAAAAGGATGGTTAGAAAGACATAGAATGTGAATCATGTTTGGATGAAGTCCCCTTTGATGAGATTTCTCAGCAAATGGATGCTACCACAAAATTGCAGGGAAATCCATTTTGTCCATGCAGAGGCAGCTTGGAATAATAAAGGGAGAGGTGGCCTGAGAGGCAGGAAGACTCTGGGGTGAGGTTAAGCCTCTGACATGTCCTGGCTATGGGACCCTGGGAAGTCACTTACTTTGTCAGTATTCCAGGCAACCATCTAAAACTGAATTGCAAAGAAAGTGCTGACTTGTATCAGTAAAAGGAGTTTCTTCATATCAGTGAAATCCCAGGTTCTTGTCCTTTTCCTTATCTTAGTCCAGAGAACAGAATGTCATATACACACCAACCACATTCTTTACTATTATAGTTATTTCAAGTACCCATTCCTAAGCAAGCAATCATCATTTTCAGAAGGGACTTCTCTTTCTTGTTTTGAAATCCTGTTTAAGCTCTAGCTGGCAGCAAAAAAAAAGAAAAGTTTTAAAAATTCTTTTTTAGAACCCTTAGATGAGAATTTTATATACATTTTTATTTTCATTAAAATCAATTAATAAATATTTACTAAGTGCCTACTATGTGTCAGGCACTTTGCTAAGCATTAGGGAATACAAAAAGAGGCAAAAGACAATCCCTGTCCTCAAGCAGCCCACAATCTAACTGGGGAGGCAGTGAGCAACAAACATATGCATATATATAGGATACATATGTATAAGATATATAGGATATATAATATATGTATAGGATAAATAAGAAATAATTAAAAGAGTGAAGGCAGTGGAATTAAGAGGGATTGAGAAGGCTTCCTGTAAAAGGTAGGATTTTAGTTGAGACTTAAAAGAAGCCAGGGAGGTAAGGAGGTCAATAGTCAGAACAGAGGAGTGATAGCGTTCCAGGCATGAGAGAGAGCCATAAAATTTTATTGTTATATTATGTTTGTATATCAGTTTGCATTCCCCAATGTATCTGTGCCCTTTCCTGGAACCAGAGAGTCTTCCATTACAAAAAAAAAAAACACATTAAAAAAGAGGGCATAAAAACTGTTCAGCAAAACTAACTTATCAAAAAAAGCCAATAGATAATATTCCATACCCATAATTCCACATTTCTGGGGGGGTTGGCCCTCTCAGAGCTTTTTTCCTTTTGTGTCAAGCCCCTGTAGGTTATTTCAGTATGGATATGTATATATGTGTGTGTGCATGTATGTATATATACATAAGCAGTGTATGAATGTATACAGCTATCACCAAAATGGGAGTGTGGGATGATGAGGATAATTCTTTGCCTGTTACTTGTTTAACAGTTAAAGCATTTTATGCACTTCCCCACAAGTAGAACTTAATTCATTCTGTCTTAAGTACTTAGATCTATCTTCAAATTTGAGGGGGGGAACCCAATAACTTATAATTTTGCTTTATGATGATGGAATTGAGCTGGTTTATGAGTGTGTAAAGGAAATGGCGAATAATACAGAAAATGACAAATGGAAATAGCTCTATCTAAAATTCTACTCAAGTGTTTTGGTTCATTATGTAGAATTCTAAGATGTTTTTTAAAATGCAAGAATGAATACTTCAGTGACCAACCAGTCATTGGAAATATGCATGGTTTTCTGATTGTAAGAACCTCCCCCCCCATACACACAAAATATCCTCAGGGATATTTTCTTAAGTGTTCTTTCAGTACTCCAGTTTTCAAGGCAATTGAGGTAAATTATATTGTGATCAAAGGAAGTATCTTGAAAGGGTCAGAAGAGAGAAATGGATTGTTAGTAAGAATCCAATTTATTGTATTTCACCCAGTAAACTCTCTATTTTCTGCAGATGGGTGGATTATCCATTTTGTAGATGATCTAGATTAGGACCAACTTGCTTTTGTCTGTTCTTCACACAAGCTGAGTCCTGTACTCCAAACTGTTGGGATTGAGTGAGGAATAGATTAGAGCCATCTACTGAGGGAATATGACATTACTGGCAGAGTATGTGTGCTTATTCTGTACATGTGTATGTAATTGCATGTTTCTGATTGCATTATATATATACACACATTTTGGGGATTTTTCATTGTTTACTATTTTTCTTTTAATACTGTTATGTGTTAACATGTACAGAAAGGTCTATAAAGTAAGACTGTTAAAAGGAAAAAGTCCCTTTTGTCTGAAAGTGAGCTGTTTCTTCTGACCACACAGACTCAGTATACACAGAGCGCTACATGGGACTTCCAACCCCAGAAGATAATCTTGACCACTACAAGGTAAGAAACAACAAATCACATTGATTTCAAATTCCAAGAGAGTATTCAAGAATGTCTCACAGTACATATTTAGAAAATTTTTTTCCTTCCCAGAAAAAAAAAAGAAGACACAACTCTTTTTATGTAGACACCACACAGGTGGTTCAAAAACATACTTGGGGTTTTCCCAAGTATAGACTGTACAATTGGAATCTTTATCTTATCCCTAAACCCAACATAGCATACCAACCATTCTGTTCTATGAGAATTTCCTTTAGTAAGTGTCAGCATTTGAAACAACATTTCTAGTCAGAGTCAAATACATTTCAGTCTATGTCAGGAACCTATATAATTAGATGTTTTCCTGTTTTGATTTTTGAATTCAGTAATGATGCTTTCTTAGATCTATGTGAAATTATATAAAGTTATTTTTCACGCAGCAAACAGGAAGTTAAAAATTTAAAGTTGTTCTTTTAAAAGAATATATTTTAATAATAGAAAGAGAGTAACAACACATAAATATTGGGATGCTCATTCTGAAAGCGTGTATAGTAGACAGTATTTTCTTATACAGTAAAATGTATAAATTTTAATTTTGAAAATAATACTGAGTTCAGTTTCTTCAGGGGCTAGGAAGCTCTTTAAGCCTTTGGCACTTAATAGAGCCTCCCATGAATCTATCATCCTTATTAAGCTGGCAACTAAATTGAGGCAGTAACTTTTTTGCTTGTGGCCAAACATGCACCATTTTGTGACAGTAGAGTATTGGTGAAAGACCATGTTATCTTTGGAGCCAGAGAACCTGGCTTCCAATCCAGGCTCTGTCGCTTACTACCTTTTTGACATGGGGCACATTATTTCATTTCTGGAGGTTTTCAGTTGCCCCAATCTAATTGTAAAATGAGGGTGTTAGATTAGTTGGCCCTTGAGGTCCTTCCAGCTCTAAATTCTGTGATCCAGCGATTACATCTACAGAGAAGCTATACAGCAGTGTTTTCATTTTCTTGCATAATAATTTGACTAGGAGAGACTGAGATGGGCAGTGCCCATGAAAACGTATTAAACAGCCCCTGAACTGAACATGTTGAGCTTAGTGGCATCAAACAGGCTGGCAGCCTGATGGTGGAGAACTAACTGGCAGGTTGTTTCACAGATGGACTGCAGAGTTCAAAGTATGGTTGGGGCACATCTACCATCAGTAGGTCCATCCTAGTGTAGATACCAATCCAAAGCAGCAGGATTCCTTTTTGGTTGGTAATAGTTGATTCAAAATGCACATGTGGATATAGATCAAACTGTTTGGAAAGTGAGAACTGCACACTTTAGCTTCTTTGAGACACATCCCCCCCTTTCCTCTTCCTTTTAGTAAACTCTGAATCTGCATGACAAAGTAAGTCATCTTTGAGTTGATCACATCCAGAAGGAGAATCAAACCTCTTCTGAGGAGCAAGAACAAACCATAGCAATATTGATATGTTGTTATTTTGCCTTGTCCATATAATAAGAAACCTTGTGCATGAACTGCAAAAGATAGGTTGTGTTTGTATGATTAACACATGGACCTTGCGCAGTATTTGTTATCTTGTGTAAACATCCTCATTATTGCTATGACCTTGGGAACCATGTGACCAAAGCACAGGCTAAAAACAAAAGAAAGCCATTTGACTTTGTGAGGTAAGTGCCTAATCTTATTTCTGTTTATTTGCATTTGCTTGCGCTGCCAAAGCTTGTTTTGCAACCTTTGCTGTTCAACCAAGACAGGGCACTGTGGTGCAGAAAGGTGAGGACTGGCTTTGGAGCTAGCAGATTTGGGTCGGAATCTTGGCCTTGTTATTTACTACTTAAGTTTCCTTGGGCAAGTCACTTAACTTTTTCTTTCCTCAGTTTCTTCATTTGAAAAAATTATGGGCTTGGACTTGTTGGCCCCCAAGGACTCTTCCAGGTAATCTGTGTGGCTATAATGTAATAATTCATGAAATGACCAACTTATAAAAAGTCAATGAGTGTATAAAAAAAAATATGATTCTCCCCTTTTGAAACTAGAATTATCTTGCTCTGTCCTTGCCTAAAATACTCAGTTTGAAAAACATCCATCTTGAAAGTTACTGTTGATTCTTCTGCAAGTATCAAATTACAGTTTAAGTCCCGTAACAGAAACTATTGAATATGTAAAAATTACACAAATTTTCAGATATATGTTTTGGCCACAGAATTACCAGTGTCTACAGTAGATATTTAGAACGTGGTGGTATATGAAAAAGGTTGTGACCACGTGCTTCTTGGTATGCATCCTTTACCTTATATACTTATATCTGCAGGGAGTCCGAAAGGGCTAGCTAGCTTCCTTGGGTGCTTGTGGTCTGCATGCTGGCTGATAGGACACTTTTGTCATTCAGGATTCTGCTGCCTTAGTGGCTAGTTTTCCAACAGTCCTTTTTTTTTTTGTCTGTCTCTTTTTTCATGTCTT
Source organism: Phascolarctos cinereus (assembly GCF_003287225.1). NCBI lineage: Eukaryota > Metazoa > Chordata > Mammalia > Diprotodontia > Phascolarctidae > Phascolarctos > Phascolarctos cinereus. The sequence continues at coordinate 228,951,806 of NW_027556098.1, forward strand.
TCCTAGAGGCTCTACTTGGGCAGTGACACTTTTCATCTTTCTCCTTTAAACCCCCACTCCCCACCCCCTGCGTTAGCTGCATTAGGTAGCAATGTAAATAGGAGTCACTCTCATGCTGCCAATGGTAACATGAGCACACGGGGTGCACAGAGTCATTCTCTCACTTCACTGCGCAGATGGCACCAGAGGACTGTTTAATCCTTTCACGCCAGGAGTCGGATTTTCTTGGCACGACATCCATTGCTGGCAACGGGCACATTAAAACTGCCAGTACCAGGGAGCTAAAGGTTCCCAATGTGTTACTCAGAAGATTTATTTGGGAGGGTGGGAGGGTGGTAGTTAGGTGGGCAGGGGAAAGTAATGCAAATATATTGATTGAATTATTGTTTCCACAACGGTAAGTAGCTTCCTCTGTGTGGAAAAATTGAACCTAGATACCTATTTTTGGTGCACTGCAGGCATCAGAATAAAGCTGCCCTTCTTTGCTGTTAAAAACGAATCTGCTTTTGTCTCTGGCAGGGATATATTGGGGAGCTACTTCTTCCAATGTCCCCAGCTGCCCCTTTGGACCCTTTTAGCTCTGCACATTCTTCTTTTCTCCTTTTTTTTTTCCTGTGGCCTTTTCTCTGTCTGAATTCTCTCTTCTCTCTCTCTCTCTTCTTTACCTCTCCTTATTTCTTCTTATATCTCCTTTTTGGAAACAAAAAAAAAGGGAATTTTTTTGGAGAGTCTCACTAACCTCGTATCTGAGTGGGCCATGGGAAGATGCCTTGAAAACAACACACTTCCCCATTCTTTGGCTGTATCAACTCAAACTGTCAGTCAAATTTTATTGAGCACTCACAGGGTATGTAGTTTTGGAGGGTATAAAGTTGAGCAACCTCTAGTGAATTTGCACTTATCCAGAGAATTCTACATTGTTGCTTTTATTCTGGAGGTTCCCCACATATGATGGATGGCCACTGTATCTAGATGGATATAGCCAAGAAGGGACGAATGTTATATTTAGCTAGACACGATGAGTCGATGAAAAACAGTCTCCATAAGGTCATTCATAATCGAAATCTGGAAGCCTTTGGAGGAAGCCCAAATTACCAGGAAAACTAAATATTTTGAAATAAGAGTTCCACTTAACATTTCAGAATGGGAACTGGAAGGACATTAAACATTCTCCCTATCAGTTATTTAAATGGAACCAAGTTACATATGGTGAGAGGTAAAAATAAGGAAAGGCAAACAACAGTTCTTTGAGTGGCTTTGATGGTACTAGCATGCTTGATATCAAATAGTATGATAGAATCACTATCAATGGACACCTGGGATTAAGCTTAGTATGTATGCACAGACATACTAGTGCCTCTGTCCCAGGGTGCTGACCACATGTTGCTAATGACTGACATCAGAAAAGATAAATGACTCTTATTGGGTAACTGTGGTGGAGTGACTACACTTGGGACAGACATGCAGTATGGACATATGGAAATACCAGTTGAAGTGATATGTTATCTGTATGGAATCCTGGGCAGCAGCAATGGAATAGAACAGACATACAACACTCAGCAATGGTTTGCTAAGCAAAGCAATCATTCAGCCAATAAAATAATCATAAGAATGTCAGGCCCTGAAAACAGCAAATGTAGTTTTAAACTAAGGGGATTCTTTCCTTGGATCCAGTGGTGAAAGGTCTGGTGATTGTTCATTGATATGTTTTCCCCACACTTGTACACGTAAAAAGCAACACCATCTTTGGTGCTGTCATCAAACATAATATATTGACGTGAGATAGACATTCATCCATTCATTCAGGTATTTACTGAGTGCCTAAGTTGGGGGGGATAAAGAAGTATATGACATGATCTCTATCTACAAGTTACTTATGGTCTTATTGAAGAGATAAAACATATACTACTAGTAGTAGAAATACCAACTACTAAAAACATATACTACTACTAGTACATAAAACTACTAAATAGTAAGACATTGAATAATAAACTAGATTATAAGCTCCATGTCTTGCCAGAATTTTCTTCTTTCCCAATGCTTAGAACAGTTTTCCACATTCAGTAGGTGCTTAATAAATATTGAATTATTAAAGTGCTAACTGAATATTATTGTGTCAAAGTGTGTGTGACAGATGATAAGAATTATAGCCAGTCAGGAAGAGGAAAGATCATTGGAGTTATCAGAGAAAGCTTCATGGAAGGATGGGACTTAAGTTTGGTTTGATACTATTTGGCTAGATAGAAACAAGAGGGAGGTAATTCCAAGTTGTAGGGATAAAGGAAAGATGAGTAGCAGATAATATTGTTTAGGGTTGGATAGGTTGGCCCAATGTATGGTAGGATCATTCAAAAGGACTGTAAAGTAGGAAGAACCAAAGAATGGACAAAAAAAAATGGGGCAAGAATCAATCTAGAGAAAGTGTTGACTTTGGAACCCACAGAAAACAAGGAACTTAGGTCTTAAAGCCAACTGAAATGGAGTCTAGGGCTCATCCTTAGAGCCAAGAGAAAAGGGCAGCCTGGAACACAAAGAAGGGACTGATTTAACTTGTAGAGGAGATTTATTTTGCATTTTGCTCAGAATTTGATAGGCTTTTGGCAAGTGTTTGAAACAGTCATAGATTTGGCAATCTTCTGCTAGCAGATTTGAAATGTTCAATCCTTAAGAACTGCTGCATCGTTAGGTTATGCAAAACAGGGTGCAATTTTGTAAATATGCCATCTTGTACTGATTTGACATTTGTTCTATTATCCCAGAATATGCCAAAGGGAGAGAGACCTTCAGATTTAAGCCAAGCCTCAACTTGTTTGTTGAGTGCTGATAAAATGTTGACTGCTGTGTGATCTTTAAAGAAGCCAGTTATGCTCGGCAAGCCCTAAGGTTGAGTCTCCTCTGACTGGTTGTGAAAGGTAATCGTTCAGCCACATCCCATGAGGTGCAGTTGTTTAATATGTGTAAACAATCAGGGCAAGGGATGTGCTGGGGTAAATTCAATTATTCTTAAATATCTTCTGTTTCCTTTATTGTGGCATCAGCTGTGCTTGAAAAAAAGAAAAAGAAAAAAGAAAAGAAGGTTGAGATCAGAGTACCCATTCTGACACTGAACTTTGGATTGCTTCTTCATTAGAAATGTTGGCCCCTTAAGAGGGCATAGCAAGGAACTTCAAGCTAATAACACATTGAAGTACTGGGACAACTCAGTGGGTTCACTGGCAATTATCTATGTGTGATGTACGCTAGGTGATAACATTGTTCTGGCTTCTGTAACAAGAAGAATGTGTCCAGAGCGGTCCACATGTTGCACTGGCTACAGAGGACTTAAAAGACAACTCTTTTTACTGCTCCCTCTGCTTTCTTACTTACATTTTAATAATAAAAAGGTTCATTTGTTGGAAGATAGCTTCTGAACCAGCATGATCAAACAAGCAGCCACAGATGGTTCTTCTTAGTGCTTGTATGAAAAGTTCCACATAGTGAATGCTGTTGAATTGGTATTGCCACTGGACCAGTACTTTCCATTTTTCTTTGCCAGGATGCTGCTGGCACCAGTACTCCCCGGAAGTTTCTATCCTCAGGATTGTGCCAACTGTACTGCCATCCATATCCTTACCCACTTATTACATGGTACTTCTTTCATTTATGCATTTATATTTATTGGTGAGAAATGACCTGGACTCTTAACTTGAAACATCGACTTCATTTCTGAATGCAGTTTAGCTAGACGGTGAGTTAGAAGTTTGGAGATGTGGAAAGAGTTCTAGGTTTGGAGTCTAAGGAGACAGGGTTCAGATCTCAGCTTTGCTACTTTCTGCCTTTGTAAACTTGGGCAAGTTACTTGCCTCTGCTTCCTCATTTGTCAAATGAGGGGTTTGGACCAGGTGATTTCTGAGAACCCTTCTGGCCTTAACTCTATAATCTCGTGGCAGGCAAACATAAATCATACTCTAGTTACTTGTGAGAATAACCAGCTGTGTTTTGTGATCTGAAGCTGTATTAAATAAAGGCGATGTTTTTTTATTGGTCTTTCTCCAAAGCCTTTTCATCTATAAGTGCTGTTTGTCTTTGCACTTTGTTTTTAAGGGCACTCTAACTAGCAATGAGATTAAGTTGGATGTCAGTATTCCTAGTCTCATACCGAATGGCTCTGCAGATCTCCATTTGGAGATACAGCCCTGTCATTGCAGAGGCTGGGAAGCCCAGCTTTACTTGCATGGAGGCATCGGGCCACGAGGCCAGAAATTTTGTTTTGCTTTGCAGGCTTGGAAGGAGGGGCTCTTGTCCCATTCTCACCTGTTTTATTCTAGAGGGTGTCCAGCCCAAGGATGTTCTCTCCCACTGCCCTCTTCAGTGAACTGATGGCAGCCTATATTTTCAGAGGAAGTTTTCTCTCATCCTGACATTGAAGGCTTTTGTTTTCCTCTCCTCCTGCTGTATTAGAGTATTTGTCTTTCTTTCTTCGTGGTGTAATATTGTTAATGTAAAACAATTTGCGTCGTGACACTTTTATCACAGTTTTCCTCTTTTTCTCAGTATGTTGCATTTCTCACCATGTCTAGTTCATCACAGCTACAGTGTGTACATCACAACATTTATCTTAGGCTCAGGGTTTTACTTGTTTATAAAAATTGTCTTCTTTCAGCCTGCATTCACTCCATTTAAGAAAAAAAAATGTACATGTAACAACCACCAGAAATTGTTTTGTCCCAAACTCCAGTAGTTATCACATTCCACATTAACTATCCTGTATGTTTCTGTGTCTCCCAACTAGTATGTTTGGAGCTTGCTGGGATATTTTCTGGTTTCGTTGCTCTCAGAGTTTGCAAGAATAGGCTTTGCTTCCTCAGTATTTGGACAAGGGAATAAAATGAAACTTTGTTAAGTGACACTCCACATGCTGGAGTGCCTTGTTTGTCCATAGGCCAAGGTAAGGATGGACTGAGTTTGTGAGGGGTTCACGCAGTCTGTTCCCACCAGGAAAAACAGACATGGAACGATTGGAAAGATTTCAGTTAGGGGAGGAAAAGCTAGAGACCAATTGCAGAGCTGAGTTTTTAAGGGCGTGGCATTTCTAAGTTTGATTAGCAGAATGGAGAAATTAGTTGTGCCTCCTAGGAGAGATCTCATTTTAGAATTCCATAGGTCAACCCCCTTGAAAACACGAGTTCTGGAAAACATGAGTACCTTGTTAAGATAATATTGCCATCATGCAAGGCCCAGTTTGTGACTGTGATAACTGCCAAGGAAAGTCTTTGGGAAAATTGACTTGTCTATTTACACAGCTTACCTCCCAGAAGTTTTTTCCCCTTTTACCAACAACTTGGTTGGCTTCAGGAAGTAAAGAGGAAGAAGGAGATGCCTAATTACGTTGTTGATTGTTGAGTGAAGCATATTGCTTTTGCCTGAGCCTAAATATTACAAAGGAAAAACGCACAGTCACTGAAATTGCATCTTAGCTAGAAGCTTGGAACAACTCACAGTTTTGATCAGCTCACCTATGAATGGAAAGTCTGAAGACCCCACCCTTTAAGAAACCCTGGAGTTAGAGGATCCTGTAGACCTATTGACTTATACGTTGTTTTGAAGGGGATCTTAGTTTTAAACATCTATTTAAACCCTTTCATTTTATAATTAATAAAACTGAGTCTCAGAGAAGTAAAGTAACTTACTCAAGACCTCAAAGATAGTGTTAGTAGTAGAACCCAGATCTCTTGGCTACAAGCCCATGTCTCCATAGTTTTTCTAGTAGTGCCAGTGGTGGCAAATGCAGGGGCTGCACTTTGGCAAACCTAGGATGAAGGTGTGATGGCATCATTTCATGCACAGAATTTATTGCTGTATCGATGAGAAGAGAATTCAGTCAAGACCTGCTGAGCACATAAAGATGGCGGTGCTCCATGACCACAGTAGTGGACTGCTAGTCAGTTACTTCCAGAATTAGACCTTAGAGGTTAACTAGGCCAGTTTATCTCTGGGCTCCAGCCTCATCTATAACATGAAATGACCTCCCAGACTTGTATTCATTTATTGCCATTGACCAGTTTTCAAGAACCAGATTCCCAAGTTAAGAGCAGAAGAAAGGACTACTTTAAGGTACACAGTTGATCCAGGAGACAGATAACAGAAACATTCGAAGTGCTACACTGCCAGTAACCTCTTTGAGCAGATTTCCAATGAGTTCAATGATCTTAGGACCTAGCACAGTGCTGTGCACACAGTAGAAATTAAGTACGTGGAAATTAAGTACTTGCCATCAGAAAGTCTGAGCTACTGATTCTTGACACTTGTTATACATGTGATTTGGGGCAAGCCATTTCACAATTCTCTTTAGACTTTTTTTTTCATTTTTAGATTTTTCGTTTGAAAAATGAGAGAAGAGCTAAATCAAGGGACTCCCAAGTGGTCTGTGGATAGATCTCAGGGGATTTTTGAATGTCAATGAGAAAAAAAAATCCATCTTTATTTTCATTAACCTCTAACTGAAATTTAGCATTTGCTTCTGTTATGAAGTTTTAAAAATATATATATATGATACACACACACACACACACACACACACACACACAGAGATAGTTGTTCAGTTGCAGTTGTGTCTAACTCTTTGTGACTCCATTTGACCTATCTACTCTGTCCACTGCACCACCTAGTTGGATGCATACATACATGCATATGTATGTGTATGTATGTAAACACCCACATAAGGTCATAGGCTTCTTCAGACTGCCAAAGAGATCCACAAGACCTTAAAAAAAGTTAAGGTCCCCAGATATTGGATACTTTCCAAGGTTCCTTCCAATGTTTTGAACCTATGAACCTCTAAATTGCATTGACCAGAGATGGCTCCATTGCCAGTGTACTATTGCTGTTTGTTGAAATTCCCTGGGAATTCATATAGATAATTCTGTTTCACATTCAACCTGTGCTCAAAAGTCTTCTGTTATGTGTAACTAGATGTCAAAAACCATGTTTGTATCCAAAGTGGACAAGCCAGATACTAAACTTCAGAAAGAAGATGATTTGGCTGACTGCCCTAGTTGCTCACACTTGCCATCAAAGCTTCACGAAAATGAAAATGAAGAGTAGTGCTTTTTTTTTTTGAGTCCTGGGAATTTTTAAAAAGGAGATCATGAGTAAGTGTATTTTAATTTAGATCAGAAACGTTTGTATAGTGAGATATGGTTTATATATTGTAATAATTGCTGTGTGTATGACTCTATACAATATCTGAGATCTTGGGCCAATCACTTAACCTTTCAGTTCCTCCTCAGAGAAACTGATAAGACTGTAGATTGCAGAGTAGGGACCAGTTTACATGGGTAGAGGAAGTTCCTCACTAAGGGCTCCCTATGCCAGTGAAATCACAGGTCAGATCTAAAAAAATGAAATCACTGATATAATAAGAGATCAGCTTTTGGTCACTCAAAAGCACCCCACTTTGAAAACTCTATAATTTAATGACCACATGGAATTCCCAGAATGTTGAAACTAGAAAGAACATTAGAGATTGGGTTCTGAACCTGGAATACATAGACTCTGTGGATAAATTTCAGGGACAGATAAATTTGGATGGGGAAAATATCTTTATTTTGATTAATTTTAACTCAAATTTAACATTTCTTTCAATTATTTAAAAATGTTATTCCTAGAAAGGGTCCATAGGTTTCACTGGGCTGCTAAAGGGTTCCATGACATAAAAAAGATTAAGAACCGCTGATATAATCTAATCCTCTCATTTTATTGATGAGGATGCAGAAGTTAATAAAGGATCAGCGACTTGTCAAAGGTCAGGCAGTTGCTTAGTGGCAGAGGCGGGGCTAGAATCCAGATCTTTAGACTGAGAATTCAGTGATCTTTCTACAAGATTGCTGGATTAAATCTCCTTTTTTTCAAAGGGCTTGAACTGGTGGTAACTCCAAAGCCTGACGTCCCCGTGTTCTGTGGCTCATCAGAGATGTACCTGATCTAGCAAGATGCTGTGGAATTAATTCAGCTTAGATTTTCCAGTGCTGCTGATTCCTGTGGTCACTCATTCCCGTTTGGCTCATAAACTTGCCTTCCATAGTATGATGGTTATTCTCTTGATCAAGATTTTAGGAAGCAAGGTTCTTGCCTCCTCACCCTCTGAATTTGTACACAGCAGCACCTGTGGAAAGTCAATGCCTTCCCTTTTGGCAGAGTTGGAATCTGGACCAAAGGACCCACATCATATTCCTTTCCAAAGACCTCTGACCTGTGTCATCCTGTCTTCTAGATCCCCAGCTTTGCAGCTTAAACAAGAATTCTGTGAACTAAAGTCTCCTCCAATAAACTAGTTCTTTATTTTCATAAAGCTTCTTTGGTAACAAACAACTGCCATAATCTTCTTTTCTTATTACCCAGGAAATCAGGCTGTGCTATCCCACTGTTCGACTCGAGGCCATATCCGGCCTTTTCTGCCCAGTGTCTCATTTTACTTCCCATCCGTTGTATTTCCCCAGGTTTTAAACATCTGTTCTTGAAACATGTAATATTTGCTTTTCATTCAGAGTATAGCAATATGGACCAAAGTTCACATGGCATATTGCAGAGTATGTTTAGTTGCAGAAAATGCTATGTACAGGCTCTTTGAAATGTAGCATGTATGGTACCATGTGATGCCCAGTTGCCATGGTGATACACTTTTTGGCTGAACAGCCACAGAAGCCCATGGAACATACATTGCTAATATGTTCCTATGCCCCATGCTAACGCACAGCACCCGACTGAACCTGGAGTGATGATTCAAGTGGCTTTTCCTAAAGCCTTGCCTCTCAGTGACAGGTGCCCCCTTCCAGAATGTGCAGGGAAGAAGTAGCAGCTTCATCCACTTCAAATCCCATGTTTCCCAGGCGGAGGAGGGCATCCTGTGCATTATGCCTTGCATCTAGACAGCATTTGCTTGAATAGCGGCTTGCTATATTTTGTATCAAAGGGGGCCCCAGCTGAAAACATTTTATTTTGTAAACTGAAGTGAAAAATCAGTTTATGGCAGATCCTTTTTTGAATAATGACATTCTTTTTTTTTTCCTCCCCAATTCCAGAATTCAACAGTCATGAGCAGAGCTGAAAATTTTAAACAAGTTGAGTACCTCCTTATTCATGGAACAGCAGATGGTGAGTTTCAGTTAATTAGACTTTTTAGTATCACAGACAGGTTTGCAATTTCACTACTGACAAAACAAATGCATGAGGGGGCAAGACTGTTACATTTACTTCAATAAAACAGTGTTGCTTTCCACAACTCACTTGTCTTCTGCTAACTGTTAGTGTTGAGTCCTAGAACTTCAGACAGTCCTTTTATTCTTTGACTTGTTTTCCTCTTTCAGTTTCAAAGAACTGGACAAGAAAGAGCACTTGTGACTTGATGTTTCCTTTATCTCCCCCCTCCAGATAATGTTCACTTTCAGCAGTCAGCCCAGATCTCCAAAGCCCTTGTGGAGGCCGGTGTGGATTTCCAGGCAATGGTATGGTAGACTGGGGTGAGGGAAGCAGCACAGACCCTATTTTTCCAGAAGTACCAGGAATCTTAAAAGCCCTTTGTCCTAGCTCCTAACTGGGGGAAGCCCAGGGGATGGGAAAGAGATAATACCATTGCCATTTTTATCAAGCTGGAAACTGAGATAGAGGGCAGAGGTCCTTGAACCATATACAGAGTGAAAATGCCTGAAGTAAGTGGTGAAAACAACCATAAACAAAGCAAAAACAAAAAAAAACTGGAAGAGGGGTTATAAATGTACCACAACTCCCATGTTCAGAATGCCAAATCACTGGGCTCCTGTTTGTCTGATTCCTCACTATCTTCCCTGATTTCCCATTGAAATCTAATCACTTATCTGGTAAATGTGTGGCAGTTTCATTCCAAAGTGAGACTAGCAGTAATAACAGAGATCAAAATATGAAAATCCATTTCTGTTCAGTATAGATGACTAGCAGTTATCACAGCAGTAGGATATTAATAATCACCACTTTTCAGTTTTGTGAAATTGCCATGTTATCTTTTGTTGAACAACAACAGGCAATAAGCAATTAGACTTGTTTTGTAAAGTCGGAAACGGCTTGAGCCTTTGTTGCCTATACAGAAAGATGTTTCTGTGTATTAAGTCAAACTCATTTGCTGTACTAGGGCTTTCCAGATTTTAAAAAAAGATATACATAGATCTCTATGTCACTCTATATATTTATTTTAAAATGCAGCTCTCCTGTATGTTTTAGCCAGAAAAGCCTGTCTTTTTCCACCCCATACTAACATATTTGCTTTAGTCGGCACTCCGCTCCAATGTTACACATTCTATACGAGGGGAACAGTCATTTTGATACCAGGCAGAAATCTTCAAGAAAAGCTAGCAGTTCGTTGGGTGGTGGTCTCTGTAGGAGTCGGGGTATGTTGGTTTTGTTAGAGAATTTTTTAAAAACCAAGATATGCTGGTCCAGCCAAGTCTTTATTTAAAAGAAATAATATCTCCAGATGAATAGGATTGCCCAGTTGTGCCTTGGTTTAACCAAGTAATGTTACTTATTAGCAGTTCAACGTACGGGATTTCTGTTCTGGGTGTAAAGCTGTGTCTACACAATGTCAAACACCCAAATGGAAAGTGAAAAAAAAATCTGTCAAAACCCCAGATTCCAAATACTATATCTGAGTAGTTAGTTGACTTTTGTAGGTAAAACCTCAGGATTTTTTTTCCCCTTTTTCCCCTAGACATTTGGTGGTGTGTATATGTGAAAAAAAAAAAGTAAAATCAAAACGTTAACGCTTTTTCTTAACACTGATATTTTTTACCTGACAAGAAAGTAAGAATGATGTTTATAGCAATTCATGAAACTGGAGAGGCAAACTGGGCCCAGTCATTTCCCAGGGGGAGCTGTGCTTTAGAATTAACTTTTACTCAAAAGGGAAAATCAGTTTGTCTATTTTATTTCATCTTTACACATCGTTCAAAGTCACATAGTGAAATTCACAAGAAGGGCTCTCAGGACCTCTGGGTTATGCGCATTGGATTTTTGTAGACCAGGAATGACATTCCCTAGAAAAAGGCTTTTTGCAGGGGTCTGTGTGATGGCTGGGTAACCCCTTCCAATCACTCTCAGAGTTGTAAATGATAGAAATCAAAAGGACTAACACCCCCAGGTTTTGTTTTGTTTTTTGATTGGCTAAAACTACCTCATTTGTATAATGACTACTGATGGTGCCTTTTACCCTCTTTCTCTTTAGTGGTACACAGATGAAAATCATAACATTGGGAGCAACTCAGCACACCAACATATATATACTCACATGAGCCACTTCTTAAAACAGTGCTTTTATCTCTCCTAGCACCCAAGTGTCTCACTATGTATTTCTTTTTTAGCTTATTAAATAGCTATTTTTTTCTCATTACCCAAAACTGCACTGTGTCAGTATAACTATCTTGGGGAAAATAAACTCAAATCAAGAAATGTAAGGGTATTTTTGTTCCTGAATTCCATACATACAACATGAAGTCAACATTTAAGTGGAATTCTTTCTTGCCAACATACTATATTGCATTGCAGCATTTTGGATGTATTCAGTGGGATTTTGTTTAGCATCCAGATCATTTACATGTCATCTGCTAAAACAAAAAAGAAATATGAATTGTTCATGTGCTACGTTTCCACAGGATCATTGGCCTGTTCCCCTGTCCCCAACTGGCCTTGTGCAAAGATTGTGAATCTTCATTAAAAGAATGGAAAAATGAGTCCAGTGAAGTAGGAGAAAGAGAGATTCTGCAAGGGGAGCTTTACCTAAACAAGATTTAGTCCCAATGTATGTTACCTTGCATTTACCACTAATTATAGCTGCACAGTATACACTGGCCTGGTATTTGTTGCAGTTTTTCTCGGGAAAGAAATTAGATTTGCAGAGGTTTTTCCCAAGTTAAACCACAATCCTTGCATGGGTTCTAAATAATCGGAAAGTTCAGAATAATTGCTAATAATGGGGAGCAGTCCTCTGTGATATGTGTGGTTACAGGTGCTATGAAAACAAGTAGATCTACGGACAAGGTTCTTCACCACCACTTTTTTAATGTATTAAAAAAACCCCCTCCAAATAATGTTTCATAAATGAAAGGCCTTTCTCAAACATGAGACACAGCTTGGAACTTGGATGGAAGCCCATCAACTTGCCCATTTAAAAGATGAAACCTAATTGTGTTGCAAATCCTAACTTGAAGGAAGTACTTGCATCAATTTGAATTTTTCATCAGTTTCCTTGATGTTCTTAATTAAGGAGCAATTTAACCATCTTAGATTCCCTTTGAGCAATATGAAATAAGTAGAATGTTATGTATTATTGTCTGTTCACTAGACTAAAAAATTTTCCCTCGTCTTTTAATAAGTATGTCTTTGGCATTTCAGAGGTAATGAGTGTGTGTCCCTAATCAGATCTAAATCATATTGGCATGTGGCCACTTTTACCCTGGAAGGCTCTGCTTTGCTTTGTTAACATTTTCCAGATTACCTCTTAAATAAATGGAAAGATTTGAGCTGTTTTTAAAAAAAAAAAACAAAGCACAAAATTTGTAATGTAATAAAGCAGTTTGTGGTATCAGTGGTCCTTTTTGATTGCATACCCCATCCTCTCTGCTGTTTGTACATTGACACATGGTCTCTTAGAGAAATCACCTTTTTTTTGTTTTAAGGAGTTATTAAATTATCATACTCCCTTTCTAATGTTTCCCAGGGAGCTGTTAGGGTTTTGTAACATACTTATGAGCCTTAGATATTAAAATATTACAGAACCAAGCTGTGTAGGCTTGGCAATTATGACAGTATAGTTGAGCTAGAGTCATAGAACTGGTCTGGAATAAATTTTTGGTTGATGAGACCATAACAGTTGAACCCATTATGCATGTAAACCTAAGTACTTGGGTGGCTAAGGCTGGGCTTGGCTTCCAGAATGACTAATGGAGGCAACCTTATAAATGTTCCATATTCAAAACAAGTCTCACATAATTTAGGCAAATGTGATTTTATGGCTTGAATGATGTAGAAGCCACCTCAGTTCTTTACTCCAGTTTATTAGTATGGATTGGACTCAGACCATTACAATCAAAATTACCACAGACAGGTATTTAATAGCAGAAAAAAAACCCAGAAGCTGAAATTATTAAAAACATTTCAAGTGGGTCAGTGAGGATAATGAGTTGTAAAAAAGGTTGTATAAAAGGTCGCAAACATACAACTACAACTTTGCCTTTAAAATATACAATAAAGTTGAGTTTCTTTAACATATCAGCTAATACCAAATTTCCTGTTCATTGGTTGGACTATAGCTATACCATCACGTAAAAATAAAAAATCCAGTCCTGTGATTTCACCAATATAGAGAATTCCTGGTGTGGAAACTCCTTCTACCCATGCAGTTCAGTATGTTACCATCTTAAGGAGTTGCTTAGGGACACTGAGTTTTACTGGTTGTTTTTTTCTCCACATGGCAGAAAGAGGACTTAAAACCAGGTCTTCCTGGTTTTCTATTTACAGGCTATATTCATGACATCTCTTATTCTTAAGAACTATTTATAAGGTGATTTTTCCCCCCAAAATTGAACTTGATTGAGCTGATTAACCTAGTGCAACTGGGCCTATCTCTGTATAATTCCCTATCAAGAAAACACTCTGCATAAATACTAAGTCCTACTTCTGAAGTACAATAAGAGTCTGAAACAAATTGAATAGCAATCTCTCTGTCATCTGCACTGACCATCTGTACCACCATTTAGGATCAAAACTCTAGTTCTGGATGATAAACCCGACTGTCATTTCCCTCAATTCCCCAAAAGATACAAACCTTTCTTTTGTGCCTACAAGGCAACTACAACAAATGGTTGTGTTTTTTTTTCCTTAAGTATTTAAGGACTGAATATGTGAATAATAATGGAGCAAAAAACAAGAGGCCTTCCAATGATGACTGATTAGAGAATTAAACCAACTTTAAAGGACAAAGGAATTAAAAGAATATGTGGAATGAATCAGAAATACATTCTAAGTGTAAGAATATATTGAAAGTGTTAGGGATCTGGTCTCACTCAGTATTGGGAAAGGATAGACTTATTTTGGAACATTGGAAGCCGTGTAATGACCACTTTGATGGATGATTGTTGGTACACATTTCAACTTCTAGGTTTTTCCCCCTATTAATCACCTGTTTGTGCTAACTTGATTGTAATGGTCTGAATCCAGTCCATACTAGTAAAGTGGAGTAAGAGGTCAGCTACAGTCGTTTCTATTATGCTCATTGCCTAACAAGGCTGAATAAATGAGGAATTACTGTGCTTTAAGACATGGCATGTGGACAAGCATGTTACCTCAGAATTTATTCATAATAGGAAACTGAACAGCCACTTAAGTTAGTACCTATTGGGGTTTGGGGGGGTTCTAAAAGTATGTCCCACACACCCCTCTCTGCCTTCATAAATGGAATACTAAACATGAATTTTTGCTTTAGCCTGATGTATTTATTTTTTTCTGTCTCCTGCTTTGTCTGTCTGTTGGCTTATGCTGTGGATGTGGCTGCCTCTTACAGGCCCCTAACTCATCAAAATTGTTTCATGTACTCTCATTCTCTTAGAAATCAGCATTGCAAGTGCTGAAATTCCAGGTCAGTTAAGAGTTAGAAAAGAATTCTACTTGTCTAGTAACTCTAGTAAGAGAAATTGACATTGATATAGCTCTTAGCTCACCAGTGCCTTAGGTTCTCATTGATCTACCTGGTGAGGTAGGTAATTCTTACGATCTCCATTTTAAATATAAGGAAATAGAAGCTGAGACTTGCCCAAGTTTTCACAGCTATTAAGGTGAGGAAATGGAACTCAAACCTCCGTCATTTGGTGTTAGAAATAGATTTACTAGTGAGAAGGGACCTTAAAGATCATCTAGTCTAACTCTCCCATTTTAGAGTTCAGGAAACTGCAGCCCAAATAGGTTTAATGATTTACTGAGACCCTGTGGGGAGTAGGTAAGAAAGTATGGATTTGAACCTAGGTCCTCTGACTTTCTACTGCCATGCTCTTTGTACTGTACCCAAAGCACCTTAATAGAGAAAGCAACTGAGGAAGCATTCACATCCGTATTTCTTCATGCACTAGATATAAACTGAGTTCCTTCCCCCACTCTGATTATAAACCATAAGAAACATGCTCTTTACACTGAACTAAAATTTTGAGCCAAATTTTTCTGATTGTGGCCCTACAATGGCTCCCTATAATTGGTAGGATTGTCTACACTTGTTAGCCTGAGCTTTAAGGCCCTCTCTCATCTGTCCTTACTCTACCTCACCATCCTCATCTCTCATCATTCTTCCATCATGAAGCCACTTTCCTCATTGCTCATTGTGTCCCTCCTTGACCACTACCATATTTACTCATCTTACTTGGTTTTATCCTACTTGGAATGAACTTCCTTTTCTCTTTTGCATATATCCAAATCCTGCCTGTCTTTCATCAATACTCTAGTCAAGTTCCACTATTTTAAGCCGACAGGGACTTTGTTTTTTCTTTTCTTGATGACACTTGTTGTCCTTTAGCACACAATTGAGTATTTGAGGATATCAGCATGCTAGGTATTGTCTTCTTAAGTTTTGCACCTTCAAATTGCCTTCCTCAGTTTTGCACCTTCAAAAGTCTCTCCAGCTGGATTATAAGTGTCCCAAGGGCAGCTGTTTGATAATTACTCTAAATTTTCAGCTACCAGTGCCAGATAGGCAAGTAAAAGATGTGAAAAAGGTTTATATAATACTTTACACCGTAGGCCTTCAAGATGGAAAGAGCCGCAATAAAGTTTAAACTATAGATACGTTTTATTATCCTAGTATACTATTCCACTACTATGATATATATTATATTCAGATCACTGCATGACTACCATGGGTCATTGATAAAGGCAAGGTGATGATGAGGCTCAGACAATTAACTGGCTGTGTGACCCTAAGCAAGTCACTAAACCTTTTACTGCCTCAGTTTCCTCAACTGTGAAATAGGGATAATAACAGCACCTACCTCACAGGGCTGTTGTGAGGATCAAATGAAATAATGTATGTAAGCACCTAGCACAGATCATGGCACATAATAGATACTATATAAATGCTTATTCCCTTCCCTTCTCTTTCCTTAGATAGGGTCAGTAACATTACTGTCATTGTACAAGTGATACAACATAGGCACAGGGAGGCTTAATGATTTGTCCAAGGTCACGTAGCTAATAAATGAGGAACAAAGACTCAAGCCTCAAGTTTTCTAAACCCAAGTCCTATGTTCTTGCCATTATACCCAATAACATGTGGGTAGAAACCTATGAATGTAGGTTTCGATGTTTTGACTCATGCCATCAATATAAAGATATGTAGATAAGTTCCCAAGAATGGTGGTAAGGTAGGGGTGTGTGTGTGTGTGCACTCACATGTGTTACTGGAATCAAAAGAAATAACTACTGGCCATTTTGTACTGCACTAAATTATCTTTAAAGGTCAACTAGCTCACAGCTGATCTGCAGGGATGCATTTTCATAATGCTGATGCAAATACCAATGAATACAGAAATCTTGACTTACATGCAGCAATGTCCTTAAAATATTACATAGCTAATTCTTCCTCACCTCCAGACCTTCTCGAAGCAGTCCACCAGTATGTGGGTCTGAACTGGTATCTTCTTACCAACTGGTCCAAAACTATATCGAGATTTCAGAGGATTTTGTTTTTTGGGCTATAGGTCATGCCGTGGTCACTGAGGCTCTTGAAACACACTCCAAATCCCTAGTGGAAGTTTAGTCATGTTTAGTTTTAGTCACCTGTAGTTTTGGGACTCCTGCATATAAAGTCAAGGTGTTGCCACTTATTCCTGAATATTAACCATTCAATTTACATGTGATTTTATGGTATCCTTTCATGTAGACTATAAGCTTCCTGAAGGCAGAGATTTTTTTTTTTCCCTTTTGTATTTGTACTTAATTGAATGCCTGTCACACAGTGGAAACTTAATAAATGCTTGGGCATTGGCTGACCATAATTCTAAGGGAAAAGGAATGGATTGACCGGTCATCTTAGGCCATGAAATGGTCCCTATACTATTTAATATGATCACATTTTTCCAACTCTTTGCATTAGCATTGTTCATTAAGCAGCTATAATTCTGCCTGAATTTGGAATCCAAGAACCTTGATTAGAACCCTGGAGTTCTTACTCCCTGTGGGATCTTGGACAAATCATTTAATTTCTCTCTGTCTTCAGTTTGCTAATCTTGAAAAAGGGGCAGTTGTACTAGACAATCTTTAGTTCTAAATCTTAGGATGTCATGACAATGGAGAAGCCTGAGATAGACATAAAGGAAGAAATACCAGTGAGTACTGCAGTGAAAACAGCTAATGGAAAAAGTGATAAATTTGAATGAAAGATGTCCACTGCAGTTAAGAAGGAAAACCAAGTTGTAACAGCAGTGTACAAATGAAACTGAAAAAGATCTAAGGGTCGAATTAGATCATAAGCTGAACATGAAGCCTCAGTGCAAGTTTATGTTTAAAACCCTAGGAAGACATGGGTTTAAGATATGTTTAAAGCTAGATTTAAGAACTTCTTAATAGTTTCAGAAAGAAGCCAGGTGCTCTTTTTCTAGAGATTGAAGAACAGTGAATGCACCTGCCAAGGTGGGATAGTTTAATCTGTAAGTTTACTGAAGATTCTGTAAGACAAAATTTAGTAACTGGCAGTCTGCAATGCCCAAAGAGAATACTCAAAGAATACAGATTATACTTGCAACTAGTGATGCAACAGTCCAAAGATAGCCAGATTTTAAAAAAATTATATTTTAGTAAGAAATTTTAAAAGGCAGCATGGCTTAGTGGATAGAGAGTGGACCTGGGTTCAAACCATCCTTCTGCTATACTGACTCAATGTCCCTGGATAGGTCATTTAACTTCTTAATGGCCCATAGGAACTTTTTAGAAGTCTATGTATTACTGAGCAGTTTCTGAGCTGCCTTAGGATTTTTCTCATTGACAGTTCCCCAATACAACGAAATCACAGGTCTGATAAAAGGAAACAGAAATACAACCTGGGGACTTTTTTTTTTTTGGCCCAGTGCCTAATGTACAGAATCAGACCCAATTATTTCCAATTTAGCTAATGATGTCAGTGGTTTAAAGTGGTAATCAGGTCAAGTTAATTGCTTCTGGAATAGCTTTCCTCCTACGAGAGGGAAGCCACTAGTTTGGCTGTTTCAGTGAAAGTTGTTGAACCGTCTTTGAAAGGCTCTGACCATTTGCTCTCCAGGCAGACTGTAGCCAATGAAATGGTCCTACCGACCATCCCGAAGTCCCTACCATCATCTATCCAAGTTTTCTTAACTTTAAGTTGAAAATGTAAGAAATCCAAGCAGTATTGATGGCCTGATAAATATTTGGAGGAGAAAAAAAGGTCCCACAAAATGACAAGCACTCAACATAATATAGAAATGTGAAAGGAAATTAGTTAGGATAAATATTTATTTCCACATAACATTTCTTAGTTGTGAAAAACACAATATCCTATTCACATATACACTTTACTTAAACTTTGTAATAAATTACATCCAAGAAATTCAGCAATTTTGACCAGGAATATGAAATTAGAAGTAAATATATAACACTACATTTGCATTATATTTTGTGTGATTTCAAAATGTTGGGATTAACATAAGGATAGCATTAAAATTCACACAAGAACAGGGTGACTATAAAAAATGCTCAGAAACACAATGCCATTGGATACAGTGATTGCTTAATAGTCTAATAGATGATCATGTGAAACTTTCACTTCACTATGATCTCTTTTTTTTTAATAGAAGAGTTATTAACATATCAAAACACAAGAAGGCTGCTTTGGGGGCTGACTGGCATGTATTTCTAGTCTAAATCATAAACCAATTGGAATGTTACAAAGTAGCATCTGTATTATTGAATACATGAAAACAATGTATGTAGAACAGGAAGTTTCTGTACTTTGTCGCTGCATTTATAAGTACAATCTTTTTGTTGTTAAATGCAAATCCTTCTTTGCATCGTTGAGGCTTGTTTCCATTTAAATAACTACTTAGAGGGCTGTGAGAGAAATTTCTAGGAAGTGATGAGGTCAAGACTACTACAGTAGTCAAGAGAATGCTACAAAACACTGCTCAGGAAATTTTTCCTCCTGCCATTGAGTACGGAAAACAAAATCGCTTTGAATAAAAGTAATTAATGAATTGGAAGAACTCTGAATCCTTGCAAAAGTGAACATTAAAAAAGTGACTATGGGCATTCCTGGAATCCCAAAACATTAAAATGGTTATTAGAGTCAGTCATTATTGAGCATCATTAAAAATGAATTAAAAAGTTATTCTTCCAAATAGTACTCCAGAATCGGAAATAGCCTTCCCCTCTTCTACAAGCTTGGTAAAAATGGGATTACTTGGTACAGATTGAAATACCAATTGGAAATTCCCCTGGTCAGTAGCTGAAATGTTCAGTTTGAGGTTTATTTCTTGACAGCATGCATTTTTAATAGAACAGTAGAAAAGCGTTGCAGGAAAAAAATCACAACTGGACACCTGTCAACCTCACATTGGAACAAGATTCCAACCTGGCATGAAACAGGGCAGGATCCTCAGTGGTAGACTTATTGTACACATGGGTATTTCTTATACAATGATTCATCATGTGGTATGCTGCATGTGTATAAATAAATGCTGATTTGGAAAAACTTGGTGTCAGAGAAAAAGAAACTTAACCACATAGTTCAGACAAAGGTTTATATTGAAAACATCCCCAAACTGTTTATAAAGCCATCAGTTCATTGATTTTAATATTTCCTATGATCCATATTGGATAATGTAATCACAACACACATTCTGAATAAATGCTGTCTGAAGGTCTCCCTTCAATGTCTGTAATTCTTTTAAAACAAGATATGAAAAGATTTCTTTATTTTGATTCCCCCAAATGACTTTATGCTTCAGGTAATACAAATTTTAAAATATTAAATGCCTTTTATTGAATCAAGGAAGACAGCACAAATAGAATTACCTTAAAAAAGCTTTCTGACTAACTTTTTGATTTGGGTCTTTTGAAGTAAGTCATTAATGCTAAGCTATAAAAATCAGAAAGAAGTAGGGTGACCTTTCAAATTTCCTTTGAATGAAATTTATTGGCATCACAAGGCCAGGAAAGTAGTAAAATAAAAGTCAACGCACATGAGTCCTCTCTTTCAGAAAGCAACTGCTCTTAAGAGATTGATGACATGAATTTTAGTGTTTGTCAATGGTTAGTCCAGCAAGGAACTCACAGGTTCTTGCTTGCGCTGGCTACCGGGGATGTTCACAAGGCTGTCTCACCGCACAGAAGTTTTAGATGAGGAACGATATGAGTATTGCACTACTTACAGTGCGGGCGTGAGTTTGGGATGAGAGACAGAATTTACAATACGTGATCAAAGCCGTTTTATTAATAATTGTGGCACTCTTCTTGTATGTTTGTAAAAAGAAATTGAAGAACAAGTCATAGACAAGTCTCCCTGTCAACACCTTTCCCTGAGTCAGCTTTCTTCTCTTTTCTGCCTTCAGTGCTGGAAGGGGGGAAAGGAAAAGTCTGTTACTGTCAATGCCACCACACCTTCTGTAAAAACTGCCTGGTCCCCTTCCCTTCTCCTGAAAAGATGCCCTCCTTTAAAAAAAGAAAAAAATCCCCCCAAACCAGACTCCCCCCCCAAGATGCATTAATTTTTCATGCTACATAGCACAGACTGACCAGCAACAATTATACAACTCTGAACTGGGTAGGATACAAGCTGTGGGCCAGAATTTCAGAGAGGGCAGAATGAATAAAATTGGAAGTTTTCAGACAGATCTGAAAGCATGCAAGATTCACACACTTGTCATTTTGGCAAATGAAATTGTTAATGATTGTTGAAAACACCCGTCATGATACCATCTTAAGACAACACTGACACTTTGTTAAATGGAACAAACAAGAAGTCACAGTTGTTATTTCTTAGTTCTGCTGACCCTCCGTTTGCTCCCACCTTCTTTATTGAATGGTGCTTTGTGGGAGGAACATGTCTTGGTCCCTTAGGGCACATCTCCTCCATTGTGGAGAATGATGACACTCCATCAAAAAAACTGAACACCCTGTCCTCCAGCAGTCTGATGTCCACTTGGGAAGACCAAGCCTCACAGCCAGAAGAATGGCCACTCCATTCACTTATATTCTGAATTTGCATAGTCTGAAAAGGGTTTTTATCTTATTTTCTTCTCCAAATCAATTTGTTAATAATCTATACCTACTGTGAAACACTATCCTCTCTTCTTTTTCCCTCAAGACTCAAAAATTTTCCCACTATTACATTAGCTGGTTGTCTGGCAAATGTTAATTTAAAAAAAAAACGTATTATGTTGACGTTTGAATTGTAAGCATCTGGGGACATGGCTTATGTCTCACCACTCTGTGTTTTTGCACCTGCCTGGAATATACTTTCCTCACCTTGGCTTTTTAGAATTTCTAGCTTCCTTCAAGACATGGCTCACTGAAAATTCTTTTAGGACTTTCCTTGTTATTAGTGGTACCTTTTCAATTCTATATTTGTCTGTTTTTATCTATTTACATCTTTATCTTCTTCCTCCATAAAATGTAAGCTTCAGTGATAGGTTGCTTCTTTTTTGGTGTCTCTAATGCCTAGAAAGTGCTTTGTACATAGTGGGCATTTAATAAATGCTGATTCAATTGGATTATGAAGTGAAGCCTTAGTTAACTATGGGCCTCTACATAGTTTTTCCTGCAGCAGTTACCACCCTGTTCTTGTTAACAGAGTCTCACTTCTGACCAAGATGCCTGACTGAAGAGATTTTGCACATCCCTAATACTAATTTTTAGCCCTCAAGCTACTAATTCCTTCATGGCCAATAGCTCACATTGTCAAATGCATTCTGAAAGTGCTTTAGAATGATTTTATTCTTCCACTTTTGCTAGAAACAGCCCTTCTCAGTTGTCACCATCACCAGGCACCATCAGGTAAGGAGTGCCCGAGCTTCTGCCATTCATGGCAGGCTGCCAGATCTCTGAGAGCTAGTGTGAGCATCTGTGGCACCCTGGGTTGGAGCCTGCCACATGCCTCAGCACATACCACTTACAGGTCACAGCGAAACGACTTTCTTTTCTTTCATTTGCTTTTCTCATGAGGAAGGGTGACAGTATGCACATGATGTGCTGAGAACCTTAATTCTATATTTTTAAATCCTCTATCTGCATATCTCAATTTCTTCTCCTTCCGTTCTTTCCATGTGACAAGTTTTAATGACTTTCAATATAACAACATCTCCTTGAGTCCTACCTGACTGTGAGTTATTTTTGCTCTGTGCACTACACTTGGGATGCACCCCACTTTTAAAAAGGCAGAGGTCTAGCAGCCATTAACGTTCCAGAGGATGTCTCTGGGAAATGCCAAGGCCTGTGTGTTATATAGATTTGTACCCAATGTGGTACCTACCACACTTCTGTCTTTTCCAGCAGGTCCTCCCCCCTACCCGTACCCGCTATTATCTACACTTTTTTTAATCTTCCTTCAATCTCTCACTTCCCTGCCGCCTATGAACAATGCCCATTTTTCTCTCAGTTTTAAAATAAGCTCATTTTTCCCCAATCACTTCTCAACAAGTAACAACCCATATCATTCCTTCCCTTCTCAGCTAAATTCCTTTAGAAAGCCAGAGACAGTAGGTGTCTCTAGTTCATTCTTCTCACTCTCTTGTAAAGCCTCTGCAGTCTGGCTTCTGTCTTCGTCATTGAGCAGAAACAGCCCATTCCAAAGTTACCACTGATTGCCAGCTCTAGTGACTTTTTCCCAGTCCTCATCCTCTTTCTGAAGCATTTGCTACTGTTGATCACCTTCTCCTGAATATCGTTTCTCTAGGTTTTTCTAACACTGCTTTTTCATGGTTTTCCTCCTACCTGTACATCTGTTCCTTTTTTAGGGTCCTTTATTAGATCTTCATCTATGTTGTGCCCACTAATCATGAGTGTTCCCCAAGGCTCTATCCGGGGGCTCCTTCTCTACTCTCTTTTCTCTCTGTCCATCTGTCTCTCTCCATCTCCATTGGTAATCTCATTAGTTTCTATGATAGGATTCTCAGATCTATATATTGAGACATTGTCTCTCCTGAGCTCCAGCAACAAGTTTTGGCAACAGACTGTGTAGGTGAGGCAAGAGTGATTGAGTTGAGGATCTTCCTGAGATTGCAAATGTGGGTGAATGGAAACATCATCGTGCCCTTGATGATAACAGGAACATTGTGAAAAGTGGAGGACTTCAGGAAAAAGATAATGAGTTTTGCTTTTGACATACCGAGTTTGAAATGTCTGAGGGATACAGTTCAGGATTTCCAAAAGGCAGTTGGTGATGCATAGGAGAGATATTCTCTGCCAGTTCATCCTCACTGCCTGGAAAGGTTAGTATTTTTCCTTATGATAATTAAAGATAATAGGACACTGAGTGGAGTATCGGGATACGATGGAAGGAGTAAATGTGCTCGAGGCATCCAAGTAATTGAATCTCATAAAAAACAATTCCCTCTCTAACTCTTGTTTGGTTACTTAGTTGTGTCTGACTTTTTGTAAACCTGTGAACCATACCATACATGGGGCTTTCTTGGCAAAGATACTGGAGTGGTTTACTTCTGCAGCGGATTAAGGCAAGCAGAGATCAAGTTACTTGCCAAGGCTCAGACAGCTAGTAAGAGCCTCAGGCTGGATTTGAACTCAGTTCTTCCTGACTTCAGGCCCAGTGCTCTAGCCACTGAGCCATTTAGCCACTCCTCTCTAATGCTACTGATATGTGATTCCTACGTACATTTGCTCAGCAGCA
The DNA here is from genome assembly GCF_003287225.1 of Phascolarctos cinereus. Taxonomy (NCBI): domain Eukaryota; kingdom Metazoa; phylum Chordata; class Mammalia; order Diprotodontia; family Phascolarctidae; genus Phascolarctos; species Phascolarctos cinereus. Next base: position 228,975,702 of record NW_027556098.1, read on the forward strand.
ATAGCAGTAGGTTCTTATGTAGCTCCTTCTAATTCCGTGGATAGCAGTCTCTGTGAAGCAATGGACTTCAAGTTGGATGAAAGTCCACTCTCAAAACTACACCCCAGACTCAATCCCAGCTAAGGATTTTTAATGCATCATGGCAGTGAAGATTTTAGGTCATAGGTATGGGTTTTACAGTTAGTCCTCTTAACTGCCTTGGATCATTTATTTATATTTTTTACAAATTCATGTTGTCTGAAATACAGTTAGAACAGAGAAGAAACAAAGGGGGCTCATTGGCATGCAGTATTTGTTGAAGGGGGTGATGAGGATTACTTCAAGGACCAGAATAGCAAGTCTAGTGTTATATATAATCTTTCTTTCATTTAGGAAACACCCCAGGCTATGTCATCTACTGTTATTTTCATGCTTCACTGAATTGAATTAGTGCTTTACTTAATGGGGAATTTTGTGGATTTTGAAAGCTACAGGACTTGGCAATTACTGAACTGGATAATCCATTTCAAACTGTCCCTAACTGAAATAGTGCTATTTAAATGGGACTTATTTCAAATGACCCATCCAGTATGCTGGACTAATACCAACCAATACTTGTACATCACTTGTATTTTCTGCATGACACAAATTGAACCCTTTGATCAGATGTGCTGTTATTTAAAGGTGTTTCTTACAATCTCCCTTGAGAATTCTCTGAAGTATTTGATAGATGAAAGTACATGAAACAATTGCCAAATACAACTGTTATAGTTAGTTTCACTTACAAAAGGCACACCGAAATATCCTAAATTGGCACAAAACCTCACACTCTAGTGTCTTCTAGGGCAAATAGCTACCAGCTCTGTTGCCATCAACTGAGATCCAAGGTGCAACTCCAGAACCTAATGTGTTAATATTCTCAAGGTAATTAAGATCCAAGTCCTCAGCTACCAACTCTACCTTGAGGCCTTTTTACACCAAGAGGCATGCTGCCAGGTTATGCCAGGGTATAAACATTACACAGCCCCTTTGCCCATAGTAGGTACTCAATAAATGTACATTGTATTAACAGGTGAATGAATGAGTAAATGAATGAATGATGCTTGTGGCATACTACATTGATGCCCTTATTTGGCTCTAAGTGTAATAATGTTGCTACTGTTCTCAGAATTTCTTGAGAATACCTATTTCCATTGGGATTCCATAGCTCTACAGCTGAATAGCATTAAAAGACATGTAAGAAATCTTCTCTTGGGAGGTTTACCCTTTGGAATGCAGAGAAACTAGCTGAACCTTCACTTCAGTGTAGTATAGGTAGTATAGTAAAGTGGGAAGGGATTATATTAGGTGTCACAAGTCTTGGTTCCTGGACACTGATCTTCCATTTACTAATCATCTGACTTAAATCACTTAACGTCTCTGGTCCTTAGTTTTCTCATCTGCAAAATGGAGATAATAATACTTACTTTGCCCTACTTCACAGTGTTACTGTGATAATCAAGTGAGGACATGTTATGTGAAAGCACTTTACACATCAAAAAGTATTTTTTTTAAGTGTAAGCTATTACTCCAGAAATATTTTGAAACTGCATCAGTGAGAACCCATAACTGGTCATTAATAGTAGACATCATTGACTACACTCCAGAATGATTCCTTTAAATGGAGTGTATTAAAATTACATTGAGTTATTCTCCAAAGTCAATCTGTAAATATGCTGGTAATTTGGAGAAGTATTTAAAAAAATAATCTTTTCTGGTAAAGGGCAGTACTTGAAAACTTTTGGATCTGGTATTTAGTTTAAGGAACACTTAACATTAGAACACTTAGCATTAGAACACATTAACTGTTGGCTTGAGTCACAGCAAAACAGATGGACAGTCTAGACTGCTGGTCTAGTTAATACAGGAAGACACACAACAGTCCCTGAAGTAAGCAGTTCCACAAACCAGATTGTCCTCCCTTACTTGTATAGCTTCCTTGTCCTGCCTTTCATTTGGCACATAGTAAGTGCTTAATAAATGCTTTTTAAAAAATCATTCATTTTTGTCCTGTAAGCCTGGCCTTCACACTGAACACTAGTGAAATGTCTTTACAAAGACTTTTTTTTTTTGGTTAGGACTTTAGGATCAGTCAATACAAGAAAACAGATTTCTATGTAAGTAGACAGCTCCCCTTTCTAGAATCCTTCAATATTTCTCCAAAACTCTTAGATGGTCACAGAAGCATTATGGATCATTCTACTACAAGACAGAGTTATTTTGAATACTGAGATTAAATAGGTCTTAGAATAAAAAGTCACATCTATGGAACCAAATGGAGAAACTCACAAAGGCTTTTGCCCCCAGAAACAGAGAACAAGCAATGAAAAATCTGTGGTGATAACTAATGAGTCACTTCGTGTTTTAGCAATAAAAAATAAAACAAAACAAAACAAAAGGAGAGATATCAGTGAGCTGGTCTGTGAACTTCTGAAGTTGAGCCTCTCTGGATTCCCTATGTGTCTTGTTTATGCAGTTGAGGAAGAGAAACAACATTGAAGCAGCAGCATGCCATTTTGGGGTGACAAAAATCAGCAACAAGAGGTGCAGGTTTTACTATTTTTTTATTCCTTCTGTAAAGTGTCAAGCAGACCCTCTCTTGTACCCATGTTCTCGACCATTTCCAAAAAGCAAGAATCCTGGTGTTTGTTTGGATGCATTGGGTAGTGCATACAGGGGAGGTGCCCAGTTTATGCAATTTAAAAAATCAAGGTGTTCTTTTTTTTTTCCTTCTAAGGTAAAAAAGACCAATGCCAGGCTTGAATTGCTTAGTATACCATGGCAAGAACATTACTTAATTGATGGATGAGGGTTTTGTCTACACTCTCATGAGCAGGTGGGCTTCCAAACCCACTTGAAGCATTTGACCAGCTGCCCCAGGGTGTTTCAGTTCAAGACGTGGGCCTGAAGCTAGGGCACTCCATGCCTTTTGCCTCCCCAAAACTTACACAGAATACAGAGGCTGATCGGGTTTTTAGAAGACACCATTTAACATAAGGGGATGCAATCAAGGAATAGGTTTGAGGGAGAGGGTCTTACCTTTGGGGAATCAGCTTCTAGAGTGATTTAGGAAGGGGAGCTTATGACGGAAATGTAATATGAAACAATCAGGTAGAAAAAGTTAATTGAAAACTTTTGGAAATAAAAGAAAATATCAGTTATAGAAAACATTGCAGCTAGTTTCCTCAAATCCCTTGATCACTCTCAAGCAGAAAGAAATACTGCCATGACCCCAGGCTGCCATTTATGCTTCAGCATCAAGGAAGGTGGGGTGATTTCATTTCTGAGTTATGAAGTCAGAGAAATTCATCAGAAAAATCAGATATATGTTGGAATTCAATGGCAAAAATCTGCTTTCTACATGCACATGAAATTGCCTACAAGTGACATACATGTGCTCATGCACACACACAGAGAGGGAGAGATTAGGATTTCCAAGAATTGCAAGTTTTCTAGTGGGCACTATGTGAAGACCCCCAAATGAGCAGGTGGGGTGGAGTGGGTAAAATTAGGAAGCCAATATAATCATTACATGTGGAATGTGGGAAGGAGGGAAAGAGTGGTGGTGATTAGGAACTATAAAACATCATCAAATATCTATGGTGCTTCTTGCCTGAAGCAGATCAGGAAAAACAACATTATAGGAGGCTCAGATGAATAAATGACAGCTTAGGAAATATTTCAAACGGTGTTTTTGGTCTGAGAAAGAAATTTTTGGAAGCATCTTAATTTTGTTTCTAAACATAATTTATGCCTCAATTCTAAAGATTTCTTAGTACAAACTTAAGTTTTCAATTTGATGGTAAATTGATTTTTTTTCTTTAGCTAGTGATTTGAGCTTCTAAAATGCCTGAGATTAATACATCATGCTGTTATTACTTAAAAAATTCAAACCTTTTAGAAGGAAAGCTTGACTCCTTATCTTTTGAGTTTTCTGAGGTGATGAGAAGGTTCCTCCACAATGCTGTTTTTGTCATTTCATCAGAAATGTTGATCACAGATGGATCATCTCTAGATGGGAGTTTACAAAAGTAACAAAAAAAATATTAACTACTTAGGCTGCCAGTACCAGTGGTCCAGTAATGATATGAAATGCAAGGAAAGCATACATATTGTCTGTGTCAGAAACCTTTGCAGTCTTCTATGGGATTCTTAATTTCAAACCAAACAATCATGAAAAATGAAAATCCAAAACCAATTCTCAATATCCCAGGCATGTAAACCATCGACTCTAGGCAGTGATTTCCTTATCCAAAGTCTGGTGTGTGGTTCATGCACCCAAGAATTCTCCTTGTGGCTTGCAGACCTTTACTGTCATGACATTTATTGTCTCAGACTCTGTGCACTCTGGGAAGGTAGCACCTCAGGATCAAATTTGGGATGGTCCATAACTTCTGCTTCAAGAATGAACACAACTAAACAGCAATGGCAAGGAGCCAGAATGCTGCTGATAGGGAACCATAAGAAGGGAGATTACAGAAGCCAAGCAGACAGAATAGGATGACTCATAGCAAAATGCTGGAAAATGCACAAGTCACAGCTGGACCTCATGTTGAGAAGAGCAGTTATTGCTTTCCTCATGCTTCTAATGGAATGTAATTCCCTTGAGAGAAAGGACTGTTTCATTTTTTTTATCTTGGTATTCTCAGCATCCAACACTGTCTAGCACACAGTAGGCACTTAATAAATGCTTAATGAATATCTTCAGGTTGAGAGTCAATTTCTCTAGTTCCCTCTTCCTCAATGGTCATATGAAGAAACACTAGATGTTCTAACTGTGTGATTGTGGGCAGTCAATTAATAAGCACTAAATGCCAGGCACTGTGCTAAGCTCTGAGGATACAAGGACAAAAAAATGAAACAATTCTTGTTCTCAAAAAGTTTAGATTTTTAGCCTCTCCAGACCTTAGTTTTATAGTTTGTAAGATGGAGAGATTGTTATATTTGATAAGCTCTAAGTACCCCTTTTGACTCTAACAGTCTATAATTCTATGGGTCTTCTGTGGGTCACACAGCAAATATGCTTCAGAGTTAGGACTAGAAATTAGGTCTTCCTGTTTCTGAGTTTATTTCTATATCCACTATTCCACAATAATTCTCACTAAGTCCCTAAGAGGGAAAGAAACACCTTTTGCTACCTACGCTCAGTTTTAAGGGGTAAATAATCATAAAAGATCCTAGAATCCAGTTTTAATGTTAGATCCTGTAAAGCAAAATGTTTCTGTTCTATCTTATTCTTTAATATTGCAACACATATAAAGTGCCTCCATGGGGACAAGCCGTTTTTTATTAATGTGATTCCAAATTATCCAGAATTATTTTGATAGTATAAATTTAATTTTAAATATGGTCACAAAGTCATAAATTAAAAAAAAAATTAAGGTAAGAGTTGTGGCAAAGAGAAATATAGTTTTCTGAAAAAATATTTGGAAATTCTTTATAGATTTTAGGGCTGAAATATGTAGATAAATAGGTATTTGTAGCTCTGAAGAGTGCTACCTTTGGGAGAGTGATATGATGTACATCAACACACAATTTTTTTTTGTTTTTGTTTTTTTGCTAGGCAATGGAGTTAAGTGACTTGCCCAGGGTCATACTACTAGTGAGTGTTAAGTGTCTGAGGTCGGATTTCAACTCAGGTCCTCCTGACTCCAGGGCCCGTGCTCTTTCCACTGTGCCACCTACCTGCCCCCAACACACACTTTTAAAATTTTACATAGTTTACGTATTATATTAGCTATAATAAAGGCCAATAGAAATTCCCTTTGAAGCAACTTTGTGCAAAAAGAGAAAAATTGTGGTTTGTAGATTTTTTTTAAAGGAATTTCTGATCTCATTGGGATGGTTAAGTCTTTTAAGTCAGGAACTGAGCTGAAATTCCACTGACAGTTCTCATAGACAAATTGGTACACAGAATAAGAGTTTAAGGGTTAATATATTCACCAGGTAACTAATTTAGGGAGTAACCATTAAATTTGCCATAGAACCCTCCATCTCTTGTCTCCAAGTTTTAGCACTCACCTTCTTTCATGACCCTCCACCATTGCATCTTACTTTCCCTGACTTCCTTCAAGCAGTTCAAATCCCATCTTTTGCAGGAGCCTTTCCCAATTGCCTACTGGCTAATGTCTTCCCTTTTTAGATTATCTTCCAGCTATTTTCTCTCTATCTTTATGTTACTAGTAATTTACATATTTTCTTCCTCATTAGAATGCATGTTCCCTGAGGGTAGGCACTTTTTTTGTCTTTGTTTGTATCCTTCTTAGCAGTGGGCCTGGAATATAGCAAGCAATATATGCTTGCTGTCTAATTGTTGGCTGAGAAATGAAGCTTGACTTAATAAGTCTGGTCTTGTTTTCTGAGTGGATTAGACCAAGGGTACTTTCAAAGAGAATATAAACATAAGAATTTAAGAGGTGGTAAGATTTTAGGGATTGATTAGTCCAATTGTTGATATGTTTAATTCTAAGGAAGCTGCCAACCAGAGTGGGAGGTGACTTACCCAAATTCACACAACTGAGTGTGTGAAATCACATTGTTGAGGGACAGAATCCAAGGTTACACAGCTGAATGTGGCAAAGCTAGGCCTAAAATTCAAGTGTGGTCTCCTGATTCCCATGCTATCTCTGGACTTCAGCAACAATAGAAATTTATCTGCTTATCAAATTCAAAAATAGAATTCATTGTGCTTTCAGTGCCTTTTCCTGTTGCCAGAAATGATGCTTTTTAAAGGTCACAGATTAAGCATGTACATTAAAGAAAGCATCTTACCTATAATGCCCTTCCAGTGGGAGCTGCACTGTGCCCTCATCTTCCATGGCTAACATACTTTGTTCTTCCTGGGAAGACAACATTCAAAGTCAGTACATTACACCTGACAGTTCTCCATTTTACTTTAAAGAACAGGGATGAATTAATCTTTCGTTAGCTTATTAACCCTAAGAACCTCTCCTTTTTTTGTATTTATTAATGTTAACATGAGTTCTTTTAATAAAACATCAGTTACCAAGAACACAAGTAATTAAGGGTGTGTTACCTCAAATGCTATAATTTAAGTGTTAACAACAATCTTTTTCATGTCACTCAATGGAAAATCTGATTCATTTTCAAAAAAGAGTTTTTATACCAATTTTTTTTAACTGTGAACTAAATTTACTGTTATGTAATGAGGACTTCAAGATTTTGGACTATGTTCCAGAATATTATCAAGGGAGTTTGTGGGATGTACTCCTCCATATATTTTTCAAGTAAGGGGAAGGAGTTTTTTTGAGGTGATTGAAATGCAGGCTTGCTTAAAGACTAGAGGAATGGTCTAGGGCTCTTCTCAAGGGTTGTCCAGCATTAAATCCCATGGTTTAAGTTTTCTTTTGCAATTATATTTTTTTCTCCTTCCAAGAAAAGGAGAAAAGATCATTTGGAGAGATCATAATCAATAATAATAATGCAATGAGGCTCCTAAGGTGAAAGCATTTTCCTTCTCTGTTACATAAACGATCAAGTGCCTTGCAGAGCTTTGAATCCATGCTGCCCAGATAAAGTTAACCTTAATGGCTACTATGAAATATAGTAAGTGGAATACTGTGTTATTTATGGTATTGAGTATAAACAAACTGCTATTGCTGTACCCAAAGAGAAGGTTTAGACATTTCTAGGTTATGACTCAGAGTCCATGTGCCAGTCTGGAAAGGGGCCAACTAAATTCCCCAAATTTGAAGAAATATTAAGGACCATGTAAAATCATTAAGATTGTTGAGCTGGTCATCAAATCATCAGTTTTAAACTCTTGACCACAGGGCAAACTGTTTCAATTCTATTTGTTACCAAGATGAAAGTGTCAAAGCTTGACTATCTTAAAACTACTTTATGATGGATTTCATTAATATTTGTGCTTACCACATAAAAACCCAGATAATTTGCATTTGTATCACTAACAGTCCTATCTCAGGGTACATTATATTACATTTGGACCTGAACAGCCCTCAGAAGTGTTGTGCACTTAGCTATAGTTTATTGGCTTTGGGAGATAGCTGGTTTGCAAAAATAATAATAATAATAAAATAGGCTATAGCATATACATTGTTCTGACCTATAATTTTATCACGGAGAATATGGGAGAATAGCAAATGCATCCTGCCAAAGTGGAAAGTTAACACCTGCCACATGATGAGTAAAATAAAAGTGGAATGTATGACAACAAGAAAATCATAAAGTGATTTCAAAAGTCATACTTCCCTGGAAAATGAGTTAAAGACTTGAATGCTGAAGGAACGCTTCCCAAATGAGATAGCTCTCTCTATAATGCAACATTTCTTTCCATGGTTCTCCAGTGAATGATAAGCATTATATGTGGTGTATTCTTTCTAACTCTGAATAAAATATCAAGTACTTCAGTGAGAAAAAAAAAAGTCTAAATCTTGCAGAGATGAGGTCATAGCTAACAATGGTCAGTCAACCTGAAGGTGGAGATCCAAGACCAAAGCTTGGAGAACAAGGATGTTTTTCCCCCTTAGATGATTTTCCACTTTTCTCTCAAATTACTTTCAATAATTATTTTGCACTCTGTGGCTTGTTAGCATGCGTGGGCTTTATACAAGTCATAATTCCATCCAAACAAAAACTCATCACCTCTAAAGATAGCTTTTCCAAGTCATGCTTATCTGAAAAGAAAGGTGGCAGAGCATCGGCTGCTTTCAGTGCCAGAAGGAAGCTGGGTGGGCCTGCAGGAGCACAGAGACTGCATGCTGCGTCCCTCAGGCATCTCAATAAGGAAACCAAAAAAAAAAAAAGAGGCATGCTTCTTGGGAGGAGCATCTACTCAAACACAAGGGGTCAGTCACATGGATTGACCTCAAGGCAATCACTACCCCAACTTATATCAACCTTATGGAAGAACAGACGTTAGAGGAAGCAGCTCTGCCATAATGCCATTCTGGGAATTCATGCTATGGGAGGGGCTCAAAGGTAAAAATATGCTTTGCAACAAAGTCCTTGAATCACTTCAGTTACTAAGCCCTCTTTGATGATGGGGCTCAGCCACTTTATGCATAATCCCATTCTATAGTGAATAGTAAGAGATCCAGGGTCTTTGGAGGTTGAGGAGCTAGGTAGAGGAGTGGGTAGGGCACTGTACCTAGAGGCAGGACAGACTTGAGTTCCAACTGCCTCAGACACAGTGTCACTTCCTCCTCTCAACCTCAGTTTCCTCATCTGTAAAATGGTGACCATAATAGTGTCAATCTCATAGGGCTGTTATGAAGATCAAATGAAATTTTATTAATATATAGAGAGGGAAAGAGAGAGAGAGACAGAGACAGAGAGAGAAAGAGAGAGAGAATTCTTTGCAAAACTTAAAAGCACCATTTAAACGGTAGCTCTTTTCCCAAGGATGTCTGAGTGCTTGGCAAATACTTGGCAAATATGAACAAATGAATAATCACATTTAAAATAGATAGCCCTAGTTGCTCAAAGCATTTTTAACACTAATAACTAAGGATAGATATTGGTATTCTTTTGCAAGAAATGGGAACCTGAGACCTGGAAAAGTTAAATGACAAACCCAACATCAGTCAATTAACCAATTATTTCAACACATTTATTGAGCTACATATAAGTACCTATAAAGCACAAAGAGGAAGTTTTTAAAAATGTGAAGTCTATAGGACTCTGTTAAGGAGCTTACACTATAGTTGGGGGAACAAAGCATATAAACGTGGTGCCAAGTAGTGAATTATAACTGCCAAATAACCATCACTGACAAAAAGTGATCCAGAAAGAAGAAAAATTCCTTGAGATGAAATAGTCAATGAAGGTTTTCACAAAGGAGGAGAGGTAAGATTTGAGCTAAACTGCAAAGGGGAAGTGGGACCTAGATAGCCATAGAATAAGGCATTTGCTTTACAGTGGGGGGGGGGGATGATGGTGGTGGTGGTGGCAGGGGATACAAATGGATTTATATTGGGGAAGTAGAGGGAAATGAGATTTAAAGATGGGAATATCAAGCTGACGACATTGAGCTTTGATGTGTGTGTGTGTGTGTGTGTGTGTGTGTGTGTGTAGTATAGTCTTTTTTTCCTTGTTCATTTCTTTATTACTATAATCTTTATCAAATCTGTGATACAGATAAGAATATCTCTTAGGTGTCATAGTTCCCTGCAAATGCTCTTTTTAAGAAATAGTCGACATTTGTCATTATTGAGGAGCAAGTGGTTGTTTTAGAAAGAGCTCTTGACTTCTCAGAAATCTCCGACCAAGGGTCAGTTGCAAGTCCTGCTTTGTCTTTAAGATGTCTGACCACGAGTAAATCTTTACTTAAAAGCTCAGCCCCAGTTTTATCCTTTGTGAAATGCACTACCTACGTTTGAGAACTGTTCTGATAATCAATGAATATATGTGAAAGTACTTTGTAAATGGTAAAATTTTAGATAAGTTTAAATTGTTATTACTCCTATTTTATAAAATGAGACTTTTTCTACACAAACCAACAAATCTATGGTCCTTAAGATGCCCAAAGCATAATTTCACCCTTGGGCAAATAAAAATTCTGATTTGACCACTTTCTAAATCAAAAATAAGAGTCTCAGTCACATTAGAATTGTATAATGGATAGAGTACTGGGCCTTGAGTCAGACACTTCAGATGCTTATTATGTGTATGACCCTGGGCAAGTCACTTAATTTCTGTTTGCCTCAGTTTCCTCGAATATAAAATGAGAGTAATATTGGCATCTATCTCATAGAGCTGTTGTGAGGATAAAATGAGATAATATTTGTAAAGCACTTAGAACAGTGCCTGGTACATCTTAGGTCCTATATAAATGCTACTCTATCTCTCCCCTTCCTGGGCTCTTGTAGTCATTAAACTATAAATGAATTAAGGACCAGGCAGACAAGTGGGAAAGCGTTCTTAATCTAAAACCTCTACAAATACAAGACATTATTCTTGTTGTTACCATTATCATTAAGTTGCTAAGGTATCATTAAGCACCACATTTTAAAGCCCAGAAAAGCAAGAGCAACCATTTCCATATGGTAGAAGAAAAGGCAGCTTTAGTGGATTGGTGGCTGGATTCCCAGCATATGGACTGAGAGACCCTGAGCAAATCTCCAAAGCACTCAGTGCCCCAAGCAATCCTCTAAGCCTAAATTGCAATGAAGGTGCAGACTTGTTTTGGTAAAAAAAAAAAAGAGGGGGGCCTTACCTGGACCCCCTTGTACAGTGCCAACAAGGTACAAAGCCACATTTTTTTTTCTGATAATTTAAAAAATGGTTTGGGTAGGACATGTTCAGAAAGACTTAAGAAATTACAGAATAAGAAGCTCATTCAATATCCTTTGAAAACATAGGCATTTATTGAAAATTAAACATTTTCAGACTTCTGGAAAGTCTTCCCAATGGCATCCATTTACTACATTTGGAAAAGTTTCTACAGACAAGAGATTCTCTCCTAGTTTTCAACTCCATTACTTCTCTTTATTTTCATTAAACATTGCTTACTAGCCTCTACCTTTCCTGACCAAGCCCTAGGATTTTGAGCCACCAAGTACTCAAATGATTGCCACTTCAATGGGTGCATTTGTAGGTTTTCCTAAGTCTCTTTGCTGTGAGTGTTATGTGTCTCCAATAGACTATAAGTTTCTGGAGGACCTTGCCTTCCATTTCTTTTTGTCTCTCCTCTAATGCTTCCATACATGGTGAATATTCAACTGACTTATACTCAACACAAAGCACATGACTTTATAACTTCCTCACAGCTCAAACTCTAGGAAAACAGAAGTCAATGAGATTTGTCTGAAATGGACTCTGTAATCCACTTGGTCAAAAAATGCACCCACATTCTTCCTCATTAGTGAAATATATAAAATCCTTTCCATTTGATAGATATTAAGTCCTGAGAAATATTTAACTAGGGAGGGTGCTGGTGTTTCAGACGCATTTGGACATCCAGAATTTGATTCTTAAGTCTTTCATTTACACAGAGCAATGTGTAAAATGTCAGGGTTCCAATATTCATTTCTACCCTGATTATAATCCTTTCTTTCTAAAAACTGAAACATATGCATATGCATATGCATGAAGCACATGGAAATTTGGAACAGAAGCTCTGCGACCTTGGACTGGCCTGTGTAGCTATTTATTCTGCTTAGCTCATTATTGAATTTTAAGGTCAACCTAATGTTTTCTCAAAGCCATGAGACCGGAAGTATGTTACTGGGAGGAAAACCCCACAGGATAAAAGTACAGACTTGTAACTATGATCAGAAGGACAAGAGGTGAACCTGCTTTAAATTCGAGTCTCAGGGAGCAGCTTAGATGTTACATTAGAGACATTCCTGAAATTTGCCATCTTGCCAGACTTCTACTGAAGTTGCTCTACTAGTTCAGACTATCGGATAAATGCAATATTTTGAAGAAAGCATTTTGACAACTCCCTTGATCCATTTATCATCTTATTGGACAATATGCTAGAAAACTGAATGATGGAATAGGAAAAACCCAGTAAGACACAATGAGTTCTTTTGAGTGGCTCCATCCTGCTGTTGATACCATAAGTCTCCAGGAAGCCAAATGCTGAGGTCTGCTGGACAAAGTTGAAAATAAACCCATGGGAGTTTTTAGTCTAACCCTCCTACTCTCCATATTGACTGGACATTTTTAATATTTATTTCAAGCAGAAGAATGAACATTTCTATGCTTCTTTTGTTCTTTCCAACTGTCAGATGCATAATTATCTCTGCACTGGTCAGGAATTTATTTTGTGTTCAACAAGAGATTATTTCAACACTGTCATTGGCCTTATTTTTCTTCCCATATTATAGTTAAACAAAAGTAGATCCAAAATAGAGTAGAGTTGGAAGGGACCTTAGGAGTCATCTACAAGCAGTATGACATAGTCAGTAAAGTACTAGATTTAGATTAAATGTTGGACATGGCATCAAGAAGATCTGGTGTCAAATCTGGCCTCTGACATTTACCAACTGTGTGACCATGAACAAGTAAGCCACTTAACATACCTCAGTCTCAGTTTCTGTAGCTTTAAAATGTGGGTAGCTATAATACCTATATCATAGGGTGGTTGTGAGTTTCATGTGAGATTAAGTATGTAAAGTGTTACGCAAAACTTAAAGCACCATAGAAATGTCAGTTATTATAGTCCAACCCCTTCATTTTATAGATGAGGGTCCAACAAATGAAATGACTTGTCAAAGATTTCACAACTAATAAATCAAAGAAGAGGGAAGGGAATGCAAGAAACCTAATGGTTAATGGTTTAAATCAGACACAGGGGATCTGTTCTCCATAATAGCTCTGGGTTTTCTGTCTCATACCAAAGTTCTGTTTTAGTGTACACATGTGCAATTTGGACATTCCAAATTAATCATATTTAGTACTTTTGGAAACCAATATCTCTATAAATTAAGGCATTATTTTTACTGTTTTTAAAATTCTCCTTCTTGTTGTCAAAACATACTCAGCGGCTAGTGGAATAATGTACTGTTCTATGTGCTGTAAAAAGGCAGTTACTCAGACAGGACCTCCACTCTCAGAGAAGTTAAAACCAGCAAGAAAGACATATGGAATCACATTCAAAAGGAAAACACTATGGAATGTCCAGCTGTGGTTTTACAAAATATATCATATGAGTGGTTTGGAATAGTGAAAATAGTTAAATCTAAAGGAAGATGGAAAGTAAGGTACCATGGTTTATCTTGTAGAGGGCAGAAGAAAAGCATATAACAGATGTTACTTTCTCATCATTCCAAGGAGAGATAAAGGGGGAAGGGATTTAATGTACTTGAATGAAGAACATTCTTTTGGAGGAACAAAATTTTGCTCTAGAATCTCAAGGGGAATAATTTTTAAAAGTAGGAAAGAATGAGAGAATAAAATGACCTTGGTAAGTTGGAAAGGGAGAATGTTTAAAGTATAAGGTATGATCTGAGAGGAGAGTCATAGGTGGGTTAATTATAATAATGAAGCAGTTAGTATGGTTGTCTCATCAGAGGTGATGAAATATAGACATTCAAAAGAAGATAAAAACCAGGCAGTCACAGAAAGTAAGATATTAGTTATTGCTTTGGTGTGTTCAATAATAAATGAAAGGTTAGAAAGGCTGGGAAGATCACATTCAGCAAGCTTTGTATGTAAACCTTTTGTTCAGAAACCTACTTGCAAATTGCATTCAGCTAGAAAGCTGGAATTGAGAATAAATATAATTAATTAAATTAACTCAACTCAATTAAACAAACATTTGATAGGTTGTTTACTATGTGCAAGGTACTGTACTAGATCAAATGGTACCAAGATAAAACCAAAATAATCCTTGTCTTCAAGGGATTTATATTCCCTTTGGAGGGTGGCACCTGCGGAGAGGAAATACAACATGTACAAGGTAATTTGAGGACAGAAAGGTCAGGTGGCCTTTTAACCTCAAATGTCAGTACCTTTACACTTCAAAAATATTTGTTTGTGGATTCCCATCTCCTTTAGGCTTAGTCTGTATTGAGTCCCATCCTGCCTTTTTTGGGGGAGAGGGTGTATGGTGTCTAAAGAACAAACACACTAGAAATGAACTAAAACCAAGGTTAGAAAAGAAAACCAAAACTATTGGATATTGTGCTTGTAGGATTTGCTTTTTTATGTCTCAAGCAAAATTATAAAATACTAGATTCTGTAGTTTACTTGGAAAGATACAGAACTAGTGGTCATAATAGAATTCAAACATGTCACTGGAGAAAATGCTATTCAAAAAAAGCTTTCTAGATCATTTACAAAAACTAATGTTCTCAGGTATTCTTTAGGACAAAGTTATTTCATCATGCTAGATCTCCAAGAGTGGAGAGACCATTTGCAATTAAATGACCACAGGAGAAACCTACAACAATCCAGTTCTACCACTGAGGTACAGTTCTCCAAGAAACAATGGACAGAAGTCTCATGATGAGTCTTTGCTGTCTAAATAGTCAAAGACACTGATGTGGCTGAGCAAAAATGAAGACCCTTAGAATAGCTTAAGGGAACATATCTGTGGATATACTAACACACTTGATGGTTGAAGCAAGTGGACAAATTCACTATACCTCTCATAGAAAATAAATATAGAGATTAATTCCCAAGCTCTCACAAATATTTTCTTTTAAATGTTAACTTCATTTCTCTTTTTCTATTTTTAAATTGATGTGATTAACTAATGTGTCAAATATTTTACTAGTTAATCTTGTCATCTGCAAACTCTTTGGCTTCTACATAATTTTATAACTGCCTAAGCAGATATAAGAATAGCTCCCAAAATTTAGAAATGACAAAACAAGTAAAAGTAACCTTATCACATTGAAAGTAATGAATTATAGTGCAGGAGCACCAAAAAGTGACATATTTCTTTTAGTATATGAAACAACATGGGAGAGAGAAGAAGACCATGAAAATAAGGAGTTTTCTCACAAACAGCTCAATTAAGTCAACCTTCCATCATTTTGAAAAAGCAAGTCAAAGCAACATTTCTCACTATTCATTATTTAAACTAACCAATGACCGACAACATTTTTGTTGTAGTCTCTTGGCCAACACTTATTTCTTATTTCTAACAAAATGCCATTAATAATTTGTTCCTTGCCCTCTTACATATTTAACTGAGTCAGTCTTTCTACATGTAGGGATTGAAAGACACTACAATTCATTATCAGCTGTCTGCTATACTTAGGATAAGGGTTTTTAAAACCAATCAAAGCACCTGAAGATTGTATATATGGATGTCCAAATTATCTTATGAATTCAATGGAATTTTGTGACTTGGCTCGCTTTATAAATAGAAGTTATCATTCCTTAAAATAGCCTCACATTTTCAGTGTGTCTGGGTTTAAACACATCAAATATGCACTCTTTTCCCCACAAATGCCAGTTTTCTGGTGTCAGATTGTAAACTCTCCATCCAGCCAATTCACATCTGTCAGGATCAGTGATTATATAAAATGAAACAGGGTAATCTAGTTGTTTCAAATAACTTTTGCTATTCAGGGCCAGTGGTTGGGTGGTAAATGATGAGTTTCATTACTAAAAAGAATTGAATTTTAAAAGGAAAAAAAAATCCAATACTGTTTTTCCTTTGACCTACCTCTTTTTCAGCATCTTCCAATTTCTTTTTCTTGCTCTCAGGCATCAAATCATCCAACCAACTTAATTCTCGTTTGGTAAAAAGCAAATCCATCAATTTTCTTACAAACACCAAAGCTAATACCTGTAGCAAACAGGGGCATAATTTCAAAGCATAGTAAACCTATTGTATGTGCATATACATTTAATGGAAACATGTCAAATCACACTGAAATGCTTTATTTTGATTGATATAAAAATAAATGTTAGTATAGCAGTATATAGTGCATATGTCATCTGAACTGTGTTGTTTAGAGCTTAAAATTACTCCTAGCACATAAGTAATGCTTTTTTAAAAATATTGTAGGCCTCAGTATGGAAGAGTTGGGTATATTATAATTATGATGGTGCAAGAAATTTTGAAATTCACATTTCTATTACAAATTGGGGTTAAGATAAATTTATCCTGCCCATCTCATTAAAATCTATTAACTATTTTGCATTTTTAACATCATCATTAGAGACAAGAAAGGATACTAATAGCATAATTCTATATTGGCTTTTTTTGTATTGAGTATCTCTTTTTAAATTATGGAACATTTGAGAGACTTAAACTCATTTGAATCCAAATTACTCCTTTCATCATGATATCTACACCTTAATCTCAAGTTTGGATGATTTTGAAACATTCATTTTTTCTCCCAAATTTAATTCCTTGTCAATTATCCTCGCTGTTAAGGAGACCAAACTAGCCTGGATAATTGAAATTTACAGGTAATCCAAACCCTAATCTTAGCCACTAGTTTTAATCTACTATCTCACCAAAATGAACTGGTTTCAATTGTATTGTATTTTCCTCTTCCCATCCTCTGAATGGAGGATCTAATAAAATGTCATATGCCAGATAACGGCTCTTTGTATTGAGGGAGCTAACAAGGAGATGTAGTGTTTTCATACCATCATGGGAAAGACGATGGCAGCTCTTGAAACTTTGATTATCCATAGGAGGCCAAGGCAACTCATTTGAATGATGGTGAAGAGATGGACTTTTCGAAGGGGTACATGCCGTAGGTATATGAAATCTGGCTGGTGTTTTGCTGGCATCCAGAAAAGCTTTATTCTATCAAAGAACTGTAAGATAAATGAAATTAAATTGTTTTGATAAATAATAAGAAAGAAGAACCACATCATCACAAATTGATGTTGCAGTCTTAACATTTTAGCTTCACTTGATATTCCATTCTTTATCCTATTTGAGTGACAGGTCCCTGAAGTTTCCTGGTTTTCAATAGGACTAAGCTGTCCCTGCACTCAGTCCCATGCTCTAATCTTAATAAAAATGAGAAGCTTTAAAATTTGATAATCATATCCCATTTTTATTAGGAGGTTGGATAAGGCATGGGGGGGGATTCATTTATCTGATCAACTCATTTCTACCCACTACTACTTAGCCGAGAAGGTCCTTGAGGAGATGAATCATCATTATTACTATAATTTTAAACAACAAATCATCATTGTAATCCTATTATGTATTTGGAGGACACTGTTCAATGGAGGATAAACCAGGAGAGTCTTTTGAATCATTTATTTTGAATATTTAAAAAAATAATCGATCTTCATATCTCTGTGTGTGGAGCAAAATTCATAAAATAGAACCTTCCTTAAAAAGAGGGGGGAAAGTAAAATGAAATCACTTGCTTTACATATGAATGTCTCAGATTTTATAAAACTAATTTACCCAGAGAACCTTTCCCTAGTTGTGAAGCTGTGTAATTGCATAAGTGTACCTTGGTGCGTGGGTGTCTGAATTGTTATTGTTTAGGTGGCACATTTGCTTTACTTTGGGTTTCAAAGTGTTGGAATGAATATAGAAGTGACTGTGCAGCTGAATACAAAAACACTGTACATGAGAACTGATCTCTCTCTGTGTTTTTTCTACCACGTTTCAGAGTGAGAAGCCTAGATAATAAGTTTCTTAATATTGCCAAACAACTAGGTAACTTCTATAGAATCCTCCCACACGTAGGGGAATGATTTAATTTTTCCCTTGTTAATACTGGTATTTAACAAATGTTCAATGACTAACCTTCAAGTACTATTAGCAATGTTTATTTAAAAATATATAAATATTATATTTTTGTTTTCTTCTGATTGCCTTTCCATTGCTCTACAATCACTAATATTAGAAGTACAGGACTTGGATGCTCCCCTTCTATTTTCAACAAACTCTCCATGAAAGACTTTTCATCCCGTTTCATTTATTGCTACTTAAAACTCATTAGATTTCTCTCCTAGGCCTTTGGGTAATGTTTTCCTCAATTCTCATTTGAAAGATTCACACCCCAAAGAATTCCAAAACTTGACATTTTTGTTTAATTCTAAACCTCATGGGTACAAAATCATGTGAGCGGAATTAGGGGAAAAAATCTGTCGAAACCTATCAAAACTATTTTACTTTGTTTCTTAAACTTATGCTGCTGTATTTATGTGAGCCTGGGGCCTAATAATAAATACTTTTCACTTAGAGATGAAATTAATGCTAGTGGAACTTCTGCCAAAGGCAAAAAAAAAAAAAAACCAAAAACCCAGCAAAACAAACAAACAAAACCTCTTCCGGCACTTTTCCCTGATTGCCTAACGGAAGCCCAGAATCATTGGAAGTGCACTTTTCTGGGAGGAAAAGTTCTTGGAACGAATGAACTTTTGTGTGGGGAAATTACATTACACAGCTCCTCCCTATAACCTCTGCTGGAAGAATCAACTCCACCTAGCATCATACCTGTCACCCCCACTGTCTTATTCCTTCGAAGGACACTTAAAAATCAACTCAAGATCTCCCTCGAATTACACATGTTTTGTCTCAATGTTGATCTCAGAACCAGGCTTCTACCCTTCTTTTTTTTTGAGTGTCAGAAGCTGGTTCTTTACTCAACAAAAGGGACTCTGAGCTGGTCTGATGCCAAGAATGATTCTCATCCAACCTTGCGTCTTTTCTTTTCCATGTTTTTAATACACAGACAAATGAGTGAATACAGAGTAGGCTTGTTATAAGAAGAACATACAGTTTATGTAGTTCCTTTATTCGACCTGTGATAAATTAAACTTCTCAATAAATTTACCCTAGAACAATAGATTCTTTTATTTTGAGAGCAATAAAATGCTTGGTTTTGATATAATTGCTATGGAACCCAGCAAGGAAGTTCAAATGCAAAGGAAAATATTAAGCACTGATAGTTTGCTCCTGACTTCTACAATATTAACAATATATTTTTCCTTACTCAGAAAATGCTCATTCTTTTTCTTGTGCATGGAATCTGTTTAATCCCACAGTGTTAATATGCTAGTGACAAACACAATTCTGTAAGACTGTGATAGGATTAGATGTAAAGAGATGGAAGGGACCTCAGAAGATTTTTAGTCCAACCTCTTCTTTTTATAAATGAAGAAAGCTAAGATTCAGGGAAGTTAGCGACTAGCTAGAAGGATTGTACTTTGGCCTGGTTATGGTAAATCTGATCCAATTTAGGGGGACTACAGGAAATATAGTCTAGTGTTACTTTCTAAACTGGCTTTCCTATTGTCTGTAGAATTTACCATAATATAGTTAGTACTTTGTAGAGATTTCTACAAGTTTTTATCATGACTACTTACCTGAATTCCCTTTAGAGATGAGGCACCCATGTAAAGAAATACCCCATAAAGCACTGGCATTGGAATAAACTGGAAAGGGAGGAAATCAGAGCAGAGGATAACATATGATTTAGTATTTTCACTTATCATTGTGAGATGTTATTTCATGCTTACCAAAATATTCCTAGAGTGGCTATAGTAGGAGGAAAAAATATATTACAATATACTTTACAGAAAATTTGAGCTTTGTCTTTACAATGCTAAAATATCAAGATGAAAAGAGAAAAATGCAGTTAATATTTAGTTGCTTTTGTCAATACAAGGCTGGAAGCTTGTAAACAATTGCATTTTCCCCTTTTTATGCTGCAGTTTGGGCATCATCTCATTTACTATAGGATGCCAACCTTGTAGGACAGTATAAAATGTACAGAATTATTAAAATTCTAATTCAAAGCAAAATAACTTGGTTATATTCTTTAAGTTGCAGCCAACTGAAAAAGGTAACAGCTTAAAATCTAGTTAGATTAGATTGGAAATGTTCATTAAATTATATGAGACAAAGCAACCATTATTTAAAGTTTTACAATGGCTAGAATACCCCTTTTAAATATAAGAAAATGAATGCATGCATGGACAATTGCCATGAAATAGGTTTACGGTGTATTTAGAATAGGAGATGGCAAATGTGACCATGGACAAGTCTCTGCTCATCTCAGTGCCTCTATGCAATGCTCAATATCATTAATTGGAATTACATCTGCCCGCTGAGAAGAAAATAGACCCTTTACTTAGTTTGAACCTGCATCAAATTCAGGATATGTCAGATTTTTATTGCAAAAAAAAAATCAATGATGTCAGTCAGAAACAAAAAAATGTCTTTTGCCAAGAACTTGATCACGGTTATAATTTAATTTAGCCATTTCAAGATGATGTTCAATTGTTTTCAGTCATGTCCAATTCTTTGTTATCCCATTTGATAAAGACTGGAGTGGTTTGCCATTTCCTTCTCCCGCTTATTTCACAATGAGGAATTGTGGCAAACAAAGTTAAATGACTTGCCCAGGGACACGCAACTAGTAAGTATCTGAGGCTGGATTTGAACTCATAAAGAAGATTGTTCCTGATTCTAAGCCCAGTGCTCCACCTACTGTGCCACCTAGATGCCTTCAGTTTAGACATTCACTTTGTCAAATTAAAGCTTATGTGCATGGGATCAGAGATTTACAGTTGAAAGAAACTTTAGAGAGCATCTCTAACCCCCTCATTTTATTTAGGAAGAAACTGAGGCCCATGTACTTAAAAGAAGACTTCAAAATGTAAACTGGAAGTTTTTGCTTTCAGTAAAGGTCATGTGTTTGCTTTGGTAAAATTAGCTATGAGCATTTATATAAAAAATATATTACAGAGAACACAATCTATCATTTTGACCAATTCAATGAATCATTTTTGCAAAATGGAAATTTTCATTATTTACAATGACACATATACTTTGCCTCCTGATTCCATGCAAAAAGTTAGGCCTGATTTACCTTGAGAATGCTGGTCATAAAGACAGATGAACCCATAAGGACAAAAATCATGAGCCCTGTAACTCTTTGTTCTCGAATGCCAAGAAATTTGGGTTGTTCCCCTGGAGCTGAACATTCAGATTCTAGTTTCAGGCTGTTCACGTGAGTAATTGAGAGAACTGTGGCAGCCACAAACCATGGGAGTCCCATGATGGAGCACACACCAAGCATGACTGCCACCATCAGTAAATCCAGATGGTACCCACATCCTTTCTGTTGGGAGGAAACAAAGATTCTTACTTCTAATACCTGTAGAAAGACCAGGGGTAAGTACCACCATGCACTGGTAGCAGCAAGAACACGAGAGATATTATTTACTATTTTATACCTTGTGTGACTTGTACTAAAATAGCATAAAAGTCAAAGATGTAAAAGTGCTAGACACTACATAAGTACCTAGAAAACTAGTTTCATAGGCAGATGTACAGCAGCTAGGATCAATTTCAGAAGCTCATACTTTTACAGATAAAATGTGTTCCCAGATTAATGTCATCTCAATTTCCAATATATTTCCAGCATATATGTAAACTCAAGAGGAAATTAAATTCACATCTATTCACCAAACATTATTAAATATCTACTATGTGCAAGACACTATACATAGAGTTGGGAATATAAATATAAAGACAAAACCATGGTTGTAGTCAAGGGGTTCATATACTACTGGAGGAGTGATATACAACATGCATACCAACAAGTATAATTCAAGGCAATTGAAAGGCAATAAGGTGGCATAGTGGATAGAGTGTTGGATCTAGAGTCAGGAAGACCTGATTTCAAATCCTGACTCAGACAAGTTATGTAAGCCGTAGTTAATCTCAATTTCCTCATCTGTGAAAATGAGGATAAAAATAGTGCCTACCTCCTATGGTTGTTATGAGGACAAAATGAGATAATATTTGTAAAGCACTGTGTAAACCTTAAAGTACTATATGAATGCTAGCTATTATAGAAAAAGAAAATCAAGCAAAACCTTTTGGAAGAGGTGGCACTTGAAATGAATCTTGAAGGAAGACAAGGATTCTGAGTGAAAAGGATGAAGGGAAAATTTCTGAAAATGCATGGAGGCAGGAAATAGGGTGTCAAATTCAAAGAATGACTAATAATCTGATATGGATGGAATGTAGAGGGCATGAAAGGTAGAAATGCCATAAAGACTTGAAAGATGGTTTTGAGTCAGAATAAGAGGCAACAGACAGCCACAAGGCTTAAGAGCAGGATAATGACATGGTCACACTGTGCCTTAGGAAGATTATTTTGGCAAATTTAGGATATGAATTAGGCAGGAGAGACTGAATTAAGAAGAACAATTAGAAGGCTATTATAATCATCTAGGCAAGAGGTAATGAGTTCTTGAATGAAGGTGAATGTAGAGAAGGCAATAAATGTGAGATATATTATGTGAAAGGAGATGATGGTGAAGGAGAATAAAAAGTCAGGAGTGGCTATGACATTAGAAACCTGGGTGGCATAAGAGAATGGGAATGCCAACAATAGTAATAGAAACATTTGGAAGAGGGAAAAATTTGAGGGAAAAGAATATGAATTCTGTTTTGGACACGATGAATTTGAGATGCTTATTTAACATAAAGAAGGATATATTCAGCAGGCAGTTGGCAATGTGGGTCTGGAACTCAAAAGAGAGATTTGGGATGGATTTGGGAGCTATCTGCATAAAGAGGATAATTGAACCCATGAGATCTTATGAGCTCACCAGTAGAGATCTTGTAATTTGAGAAGAAGGGAGGACCCAGGAAAAAATCTTAGGGGATATCCATTTTGGGGACTGAAGGAGGAAGGAGAAGGGAAGAAAAGAATGATGAACCTGAAAAAGGATGGGTGTTCCCCCAGGCTCTACCCTTGGTCTTCTTATCTTCTCTAAGTATAGGAGTATAGAATTATGGCAAAGTATAGAATTCTCACTAGTGAGCTCATAGGAAGAGATAAAATAGAAGAAGGGAATCAGTAGAGAGTAGCACTACAGAAGACAAAGGACTATATCTGAAAGGAAGGAGAATGCAACAGTGGAAAAAGCTACAGAAAGGTCAAAGAGGATGAGGGTCAAATTGTGAAACCATCAGTAACTCTGGTCAGAAACCTAATTATATGGGGAGAGATTTTTTTAAAGGATATAGAAGATCTGGCAATGTTTACAGGCAGCAGGGAAGGAACCAGGAGAAAGGGAGGGAATGATCCCTCCAGTAAACACCCAGAGAAGAAGGGAAGGGGTGAGATCAAGGCAAAAGTAGAAGGATTAGCTCTGACAAGGAGAAGAGGCCTGTCCTCCCTCACAGACTAGAACAGAGGAGAGGATGATTAGAGATGTATAATGATTTTAAGGTATGGAGCAGAGGAAGTGAGAGAGGAATCAAGACTGATGACATCAATTTTCTTGGTAAAAGTAAAGGCAAGACAATCGAATAAGAAACAGGGCATCAGAGACACACAGAGAGGATGAAGAAAAAAGAATAAGGCTAGAAACAGCTTATCTGGAGAGTGTGATAGAATATCTTTTTGGGGAGAATGAAAGGATTACCTTGTAGCATAGACAGTTCAGCTGAGATTAGATGACATATAATAAATCCAGTTAGTCTAGTTATGTAACATCATTTGGCAGCATTTGGCAGAATAGGAATAGGAAGAGAGAAGTCAGATGGTGAGGTTCATCTTGGGCTCAGGATTAGCAGAGCATAAATGTTGGCAACATGAAAGGACAAGGGTTTCAAGAGTGGAGGGTAGCTAAATTGGTCAACTATAGAATCAAGTGTATGAAGATAGGAATGCAGAGTCAGAGCATGATTGATGTTGATTAGAAAAGGATGGAAGGAGTTGTGGTGAGGGCAAATAAGTTTAGAAGTGAAGTAGAGAGAGAGATAGAAAGAGAGAAAATTAGGAAAATAAAGGGCAATTTCAGAGTTTGAGATAAAGGAGGTGGCACAGTTATAGGTGATGGTGTAAACTGAATCATTATAGGTGATCCTGTGAGTGCTTGAGAAAATGTCAATTGAGAAGGATGATGAACTAGAAAGCAATGGAAGAGAAAATTGCCTATATATCTAAGTCACCAAGTATAAGGGCACAGAGAGGGATATAAAGGAATATTGTGAGCCAGGTAATGGACTCTTTGAGAAAGGAGGAGGAATGTCACAAATAGATGAAAGCACCTAGGACTGGGATAGGCAGATATCAAGGAATGGAGTGAAACTCAAATGAGGAGAGTCTACAGAGGGACGAGTGGTAGAGGGAAGGTCAGGAAGTAGCAAAGAGCAGACTGACTTCTCCTTCTGGCCAAGGGTAGAGAGTGGACATTCAAGAAAGAACAATCAACTTATAGGGAGGGTACTCAATGATGTAGTGTCTTCTGGAGATCCAGATTTCTGTGATTACCATAAGGTACAAAGAGCATAAGATGCAGAGATCTACAATGAAAGAGACATTGTTTAACAATAAGATAAGGGCTCCAGACAACGGAATACAAAGGTAGGGCGGAGGAATATAGGGACCATGGAGAGACAGAACTAAGGTGGATAGGAATGAGGGCTGGGGAACAAGCAGTAAGGAGAAAGGATTGTTGACTCAGCGGATAACTTTTGAATCACAAGCTTAAGGGGCACAGGAAATGGGAGTTTGCCAACCATAAGCTGGGAAAAGAATTATATGACCAAGTGCCCCCACCTCCAGGGTCCTTTGACCCCAGTGCACCATGGAGATTTAGGACTGGTGTATTCACTTTTTGCAGCTTGAGACTCCAAACCTTGAGGAGCTATCAGTGAAGGCATCAGAGAACTAGGCGTCTAGGTCAATGATTCCATACAGATCTTCCATACACGGCTGACTCTACCTTTATTATCAGCTTACCCAGATGATGAGACAGCATTCCCTTTGGTGCACAGAGGCCCCATATGTACTTTGTCCCTTTTTCTTTATTTTAGGAATGACTTTAGAAATGACCCTATTTACTTTTCTACTTGAGACTCTACTCTCACAGTTATGTGTGTGGTAGACATTAGCATCTGTAGAATCTTCTTTTCCATTGGTTCCTTCTTTTAGGCCTCCACTATCTTAAAACAAAACAAAACAAAACAAAACAAAACATATTTTCTTGAGCCTGCAGCCCTTCTAGCTATCATCCACTCCCTTCTTCCCTTTGCTGCCAACTCCTCAAACATGTGGTCTGCACACACAGCCTCCACTCCTTACCATCTGAAGTCACTGCAATCTGGCTTCCACCCCCACCACTCCATGAAAACTGCTCTCTTAAAGGTTACTGATGACCTTTTTCTTGTCAAATCCAATGGCCATTTCTCAGGCTTCATTCTACTCAATCTTCTTGTTACTTTTGATGCTGTTAACCACCCACTTTTTCTGGAGTTGACCCTCTGCTCTTCTCTCCCTGCACACACTCCCTCAGTGAGCTCATCCACCCTCATGGCTTCAACTCTCCCTTGTATGCAGATGATTCTGAAAGCTATATCTTCAGTTTCAACTTCTCACCAATTCTCCAATCCCATATGTTGTTTGAGTATGGAACATCTCTGCTTTGATGTTCCACTGTCATCTTAAAATTTATGCTTAAATTGAGCTTACTATCTGGGCCTTAAACCCACCCCACCTCACCACACTACCCAGCTTTCTCATTTCCATCACTTGTACTATCAAAATTTCGAGGCTTGTAGTCATCTTTAATTCTTCTCTCTCTTTGGTGTCCTTTGCCCAATCTGCTACCAAATACTATTTTTCCCACTTTGAAACATTTCTCAAATTTTCCTTTCCTTTCTATTTCCTCTGCCACTATTCATATTATCTGTTCCTTCATGCCTTAACAAATTAAGCAGTAAATCAATTCAACAAGTAGTTATTAAGTGTCTATTATATCCTAAGCACTGAAGAGATTGGAAACCAAAACCAAAACAGTCTCTGCCTTCAAAGAGATTATATTCAACTGGGGAGGAAGGGGGTGTATAGAACATTCAGGCTTTCATTTCCTTTTGCCTGGACTATTATTGACTATTGAAATAGTTGGTCTCTCTGTCTCCAATTTATCTCTACTTTTATTGCTCCCAGACACATTTCCCTAAAATAATGTTTTTGTGCCATCATTCCCTTGTTCAATAACTTACCATTATTTCTTACTAACTATCATAGCAAATTGAAACTCTTTTGTTTTATTTGAAGATCCTTAATAATTTGGTCTCACCTTACTTATCCAAATATTGCTTCTATGCACCTCTGTACAGTCAGACAAATTGCCTCTTTCCCTACAAAAGCTATGATCATTCCAAGCAAAGTTAACAAACAGCATGAACAAAGACACTCCTGGAGGTGAGAAAATGAAATTCATGTTCAGACAACAGCCAATACTGTAGTCCAGTTTGGATAGAACATATGAAGGGGAATTGTGGAAAATAAGAAAAAGGAAGTTTGGCGTCTAATCAGAGATGGACTTAATGCTGGGCTAAACAGCTTGAACTTTATTTTGTAGGCAAATACAAATCACTGAATGTTTTCAAGTGTAGGAGTGACAGACTCAGAGTTGTAGTTTTAGAGGATTATCCTCATAGTGATAAGTGGGATAGATTTTGAGGGGTGAGACAGTACAGATGTAGAGATCACTTAAGAGTCAACCTTGTTATTTATTTAAAAGGAATAGTGAAGTTGTACATAATGGATTTATAGTTTCATGTGAAATCATCTTTTTTATTATACTATGTCTTAAAAATGTTTGTTGTATTCCATAAATTAAAAATTAAATGCATTTTTTTTAAAAAATAAAAAAAGAGTCTACTGTCAAAATCTAGGGATGAGGTTTAAAAACCTAAACTGCTGTGGTAGAAGTCAGGAGAGAAAGGAAGTGGCAGAACCTCCAGGATTTGGTAACTGTGTAAAGGGGAAAAGAGGAGAGGAAGAAGGAAAACAATGAAGAGCTTGGTTCATCTATAAAAAATAGGTATCTTCACTTTAAAAAGTGGGATGGGGGGCAGATTTACCAATAATGCATGCATTGCAGCTTTAACCAATATCACTATTTGATAAGTGAACTCACAGGGCCCAGATTACGAATCATCCTGAATATCTGTGCCTTGCACAAAGGATTTAGAGCTGGAAATGAAATCATCTAGCCCCCTCATTTTACAGATGAGAGAGATGAGGCCAAAAGTAGATGACCTGCTCAAAGTCATGTAACTAATAATTAGCCACAGTATTTGTGACACCAAATCTAGTTCTCTTCCTGATACTGATCATGGGGCTTCCTCCCCTAGTAGGAGCTTAATAACTGTCTATTAAATTGAATTTCCTGAGTGCATGTCCATTTAAGGCTTTCATCTGAATCAGCTACCCTTCCCTTTTCTCACCATTTCTTCAGAACCTTTTCCAGAAAGAAATCACATTGGATGGTCAGCATAGGACATTATTCTGAAGATAAAGAAGGGAATTTCTTTGCAGAGACGATTTTCTCCTGAGTAGCTTCAAGTATACAGCAAAAAAGAACGTGGGTGGTGTAGGGCAGAAACAGTGCAGGTGGTTGCATAGTTGAGGGAATTTGGTCGTCAATATGGTGACTGCAACATGACTTAGAAACCTTTTGAGTGTCAGGAGCTTGGGTAACAATTCTCCTCTTCAGGCCTGAATAAGGGTGACCACATTGGGTGATGGCGGGGGTGGGGTGGGGTGGAGAGAAGTTCCATGTACAGAAAGAGTATAACGTTCTCCTGGATGTGGAGAAGCATGCTTATTAGCAGATCCTGTCAAAAAATCTTTTAAAATAGAATGGCTGTCAAGTGTTAGTGCTACATACCAAGAATAAGGATCTTGAGCAATTCTAAGTGAACAAATTCCTTAAAGTCTTTCAATATAGTACATAAAGAATAAGCATCTGATCCCTTTATAATTTGTAATGGAAAGTCGCTTCTATAATTGAGGGTTTAGTCACCGATCACTCTCAAGGTAATAGTTCTGAAGAAGGAAAAATGATGATCTGTGCTACCTGCATTAGATATGTTCTACTTAGTCACAGAGGGCCGAACTAGAAGAAGTGGTATATAATGTAGAAGGGAAGATTTAGGTTTGGCTTCCTAATGCTTAGAACTATGAGGTTTCATTTCCCCATTTGTTGGAGATCATAGGATCATGGATTCAGAACTGGAAGGGATTTTAGAGGCTATCTTATCCAAGCCTCTCATTTTATAGATGAGGCTACTGAAGGTCGGAGAGGTAGCCAAGATCATGTGAGTAGTAAGTGGCAGAATTGGAATTTGGATTTGAATCCACATACTCTGACTCCAAATCCAGCACTCTTGACAGTATCATTCTGTCTTTATATTGTAGAGAGAATTCAAGTTGAGGCATATATGATCTCTGAGACATCTTTCTTTTTTTTAAATAGTTTTTTTCCAGTTAAACTTTTATTTTTTTTCTCCCTCCCATCTCTCCCCCTTTTGCAAAACAAAGAACAAGAAAAACAAAACCCTTGTAAGAAATATGCACAGCCTGAGAAACCCTTTCAGTCCCAAGGTTCTGTGAATTCTGGGTTTAGCCATAGTCACCACTGAGTTTGGAGACCGCAGAACAGTGAAAGATGCAAGGTTATCATTACTATGAGAGCATTCCTTCTGAACAAGGCTCACTGCAGGTTCATAGATTCATGGTGATGGCAGTGGAAGTGAGGTGAAGTCTCCCTCAAAAGCAGGTGGCTTGGGAGTTTGGGAGAGAGGCCTTAGGCATGTCTTGGGCTTGTCCTACTCCTGCTATGCCCTATGGCTTCATTATGAGGCATAGCTTCCTAGGAGGCTTAAATTTCCACAACTACAATTTCCAAATCTGTTTCATACTTAAGTGGGATACTGAGTTGGAGGAAGCAGACAGGATAGACAATTCCTTCAAAAAGATTTTCTAGAATTAAATATGTATTTCTTTGAAGGGGAAGGTCAGAAGCTATAAAATACCATTTTGCCCAACAGTTTCATGTACCAAGGAGGACATCTTGATTAAATACAAATTGAAGAAATGAAAACCATCCAGAAATTCATATCACCTCAAAGTATTCCCACTTGACTTTCATTTAAAATGTGTCTTCACATACTTGGACTTCCTCACCAAATTAGTAGCTGGAATAAATGCCAGCCAAGAGGAAGTATCCCCCTCTTGGTGTATAACAGAGAGATCTTTACCTTCTGACATGTTTCTGTGGAATTTATTCTCAGATAGAGACAGGACTGGAGCATTGATTCTCACATTCATATATGAATCATAGGAAATGGACATATGGAAGGAAAAGGGAGCATAGCAACAGGTGATGCTACACCAGACCCCACTCAAACCAACATGCAGCAAGACAAGAGGCCAGCCAAGAGGACCATCTGATACCCAGATGCCACTGCTGAAAAAATTCATTCCAAAGCTTGGCAGCAATTTCCTGCATCTGTCAAGTTAACCACATGAAAGACTATAGATTGACATGAAGAACCAGGCTGACAAAAAGGGCAGAAAAGAACACATCAAATGCTATAATCCTCAAGAGGAAGGGGAGCCAAGAGAATGTTGCAAATGCATTCATTTACTCAAGTGATCTGTGATTGTATTGCTCCTGATTAAAAGTGATGTCAAGGACGAGTGAACTGTCTGCAGATGCACACTGAGATGATCCTAATTAGATTTTCATAAAAACTTTTTCCCCCCAAAAAAAGTGATTTAAAAATTCTCCCCGTTTGTAGAAAGCCCATTTCAAAACTCTTGTAGACAGAATGTTCTTGCCCTTTGACCCTTGATTCTCATTCTTAGGCACATATTCCAAAGAGATCAAAGAAAGAGGACAAAGGTTCCATATGTACAAAAATATTTATAGCAGTTCTTGTTGTATGGCAAGGAAATGGAAACTCAGGAGGGGCCAACCTTTTGGGGAATAGCTAAACAAATCATGGTATATGGATGTAATGGTATATTACTGCACCATAAGAAATGGAGAAATGGACAGTTTCAGAGGAAACTGTGAAGACCTCTGTGAACTCATGCAGAATGAATGAGGTGAACAGAAATAAGAGAACAATTTATATAATGACACCAATATTATGAAAAACAACAATTCTGAAAGGCTTTAGAACTCTGAACAATGCAATGACAAATTTTAATTTTAAAAGGGCTGTCACATTTCCTAAGAGTAAGGAAACAGACTTAAATGAAGATTATGACATACCTCTTTATATGTGGCCAATGTGGGGATTTGTTCTGCTGGACTATGCATATTTGTTATAAGGGTTTGATTTTTTTTTTTATTACTCAGTCGAGGGTAAAGAAGTAGAAGGGAGGGAAGATAAATTGATGGGAAAAATAAAAATAACAAATTATAAATTTAAAAAACCAAGTAGGTATTCTTAGATTGTTTTTCAAAGAGGCTCAGACTGAAAGTATTCCTCCCTGCTAGGTAAAAAAGAGAAGACTGAAGATATACGCTCATAGAAAGGCCAAAAAAAAAATACCTATGCAAAAAACCTGAGAAATGGAGTAGGGGTAAAGGAGACAAAAGAAAAAGAGACAGGTGGCTACAAAATGGTTTAAAAATATTAGCACTCTCCCTGAATTCCTCAATCACTCTACATCATTTTAAAGATGCTGTCATGAATGCTTAGACAAGATACTGACTGAATTACTCTGATTGCTATCTTTACTCAAGAAATTTTTCCATTGAAATTAGAGGATTTCGGTCTGTTCATGAAGGCTTCAAAAATCAATCTTCTTTGATATGTACCCAATGTTTATAATATAACTTTCGTTTCTCCTAAAACATAAGAGGATCTTTTTGTTTCCTCTCAAAGCAGGTGTTTGAGGAGGTTTTCATAACGTTTTGGGAAAGTATTAAAGCAAGAGAACAATGTTTAACAATGAAATATCAGATCTGTTTTATGGCTATCTTTACTTGAGTTTGCGGCTATAGTGATATCTACCAAAGTTACTATGGCCTTTTATGCACGAGAATAAGGCCAAGTTAAAATGTTAAAAACCTAAGAGAATCAGGGGAGAGGGGGTTGGTGGAAGGAGTGATAAAAATCCCATCAACTATTTGATATTTGAGAAATTGAGGAATATAAATTTAGGCATTCTAAGATTGGTAAATTTTTATTGAAGCCTTTCACTAATTTTAGGTGGTCTTTTCTAATAATACACAAATTATTACAAACACATCATTTGGAAAATCTTAGCAATTATCAGGGACATGTTTCCTTCAAAAAAAGGCTCATAATGCTGTTGTTCTCTCCAATTGTAATAGAGTTTAGCTTTCTGGTCTCCATATAGTTATTCCCTGCATCACATTTATTTTTTACAAATAGCTGTAGCTTTGTGCTTTTCCAAGTTAAATCATATCTGCATCACAACAATACTTTATAAAAGAAATTTTCTTATCTCATCAAGGCACATACAATCCCATAAAACACTACATGATTTCAATTGCTCTGGTAATCTAAAATTTTCCCCTATGTTTTCAAGGGTAGGCATGTGAAAATAGTTGGCAATTCCCCAGGATATCAGAACAAAAACAAGATAGTGCATGTTCTATTTTTATAAAGATTGCTTTAGATTTTTTTAACCACTCAATAGCTGTATTGATTGCATTTAGCATGGGTTACTGAAAAGGAGGATGTTCAGTCTTAGCATCTTATAGTAATTACACAGCAGCTAAAAAATTTTCAGTTTTCACAGCAGCAAAATGAAATCATCTGTAGTTAGCAAAGGAGTGAAGATGAAGTGCCTTCATCCAAATATCCCATTGTATTTATTAAATTGTTTTACTTACTGAATTCAGTGAGAATGCCACATACCCCTCTCTATAATATGAGGCTTTCTTTTTTTACTCTTAGAAAAAAAATTGTTAGAAAAATTTTCAAGAGAAGGAAAGGAAAAGAATTTGAAAACTAAAAAATGGTGTCTATAATTCACACAGATGTTTGTGAGGCCAAATTAAAAGGAGAACCAAAGCCTTAAGTTTCAAGATGAATTGATGGCATATTGCAGTTTTCAAAATAATAAATGAAGCAGAATATGGAAAATCTAAACAATTCTAATCAGTTCCAGTTAAATAAATTTACATGCCTTAAGTTGAAAGGTTAAAAACATACCTTTAGCTTGTGTTCCTTTCTGTTGATAATGACTGCAGTGATTTGTTGGTCCATAAAGATAAGAATAGTACAAAGCAAAGCTGGAATCACAGCAGCGATCACTGTCCACCATGGATTTGGTCCCAATGGGGTAACAAACCAGCCACGGTCATCCCTAGTAGGCTGTATGAATTTTAAAATGTGTACTATTAATATATAATAATGGCATATATTCCATTGGAGTCTGAGAGAAGATACCAGGAAAACTGATGAGCTGGTCATTCAGTAAATAGAATTAAATATCATCTTCAGTATAAAGGATAAAAAAGCTACTCTAACATAAAGTTGAATTAAAATGTTATTGCATTAACTTTATAAATATCTTATAACTATCAGTATTGTTATATGCAGAAATTCCAAATAAGAAATATCCAAATGAAATTTCTTTCAGTTTTTAAAAAAAATTTCCATGAGTCTTCTTTTTCCTAATGGTGTATCCAACTTGTAGTAATGACTGGTAAATTTCATTTACCCCCCTGTCATTCTACACTTCTTAAATGTTCATGTAAATGTTGAGGTGACAAGCCCCTCCACAACAAAAATTAGAGATGGACAAATAATACTAGATAAATAAATAAGAATTGGCATTTAGGCAGTGTTATAAATTTTACACAAGTGTTTATATACTTCGTTGGGGGAGAGGAAGAGAGGAGAGAAGGGGACAGGAGAGGAGGAGAGGGAAAAGGAGAGAAAAGAAGAGAAGTGAGGAGGGGAGGAGAGAGTAGAGGAAGAAAGGGGAGAACAGATAAAAGGAGAGGAAAGAAAAGAGGAGGGAAGGTGAGGGGAGATTTTCACCTTGAAAACACTTGGAACTTTCAGTTTTGGAGATGGGATTCCAATGGCATAGTCAATTAAAACCATGGATAAAATAGTAAGAAAGACAGCGAAGTCACTCACTATGGATCGAACCTGGATGTAATGGAAAACAAAAAGTCATTTAGTGCAATGAAGTATTATATATTGCCACGTGAGTCAAAGAAAATGAAGCTTATGGCAAATATTTTAAATGGAATTGAGAGCATAGAGCCACAAAATTCTATCATCACAGTTTATTATACTTACCTTCCCATCTAAAGTTAAACAAATATGTAAACAGTTTATGAACCAAAACATTGCTATAGACCATATGTGGATTAGAATTAGGATTATTAAGCTAGAATCAGAAGGGAACTTTGAGGCTATCTAGGCAATCCTGTTTGCCTCAGTTTCCTCATCTGTAAAACAAGCTGGAGAAGGAGATGGCAAACCACTCTAGTGTCTTTGCTAAGAAAATCCCAAATGGGGTCATGAAGAGTTGGACATAAATGAAACAACTGAACAATGACAACAACAACAGCAAAGTCAAACCCCCTTCATTTTATACATAAAGAAACTGAGGCCCAGAAATATCTTCATGGCACCCCACCCCACCCCCACCCTAAGCCCAAAGTTCCTTATGTCACAGATAGAAATATTTAAAATTAGTCGAAACATAGCAGTGATAATGGTTATATTCTAATTTAATATTTATTTGATAATCCAAACCTGCTAGGTGTCCAATGTGAACTTTTTGAAATTCAGAATAAGGTTGGATAGTCTGGATTTTGCCTGAAGTTCATGGCTCAATGTTGAAAATGCTTTTCAGTATTTGGGAGGAGATAGGTAGTGAGGGCACTAAGAAAACAGACATGGAATTATCAGATTTTATAGAAGGAAGGGACTCTCATCATGAGAGTGAGTGTGGTACACAGAGCTCTGAATGTGGAGTTAGAGGCTGTGGATTCTGATCTTAATTTTGCCATTTGCCACCTATGTGAGCTAGG
The DNA here is from genome assembly GCF_003287225.1 of Phascolarctos cinereus. NCBI lineage: Eukaryota > Metazoa > Chordata > Mammalia > Diprotodontia > Phascolarctidae > Phascolarctos > Phascolarctos cinereus. The sequence goes on from NW_027556098.1 coordinate 229,009,953, forward strand.
GCGGATTACATAAGAGCTCTGGGCATCAGTTTCCTCATCTACAAAATAAGGGGGATGGACTAGATGACTTCTAGAGTCCCTTCCAGCTCTACATCTATGATCCCGGGATCTAGTTTAATCTCTCTCCTTTCACAGATAGAGAAGCTTAGGCCCATGAAATGACTTACCAAGGGCATATAACCAGTGAGGGGAAGAGACAGGACTTGAATCTATTTCTCATGACTCTTAGCTTAGTCCTCTTTCCATTAGATCATGTAGTCAGACCAATTGTGAACAGTTATAGAAAATGTTTAAAAATAATAAGAGCTAGAATTTACATAGTGCTTTTAGGTTTGCAAAGTGATTTACAAATATCTCATTTAATCCTGATAACAATCTTCCAAGGTATGTGCTATTATTACTTTTGTTTAATAGATGAGGAAACTGAGGCAAACAGAGGCTTGTAACTTGTCCAGGGTTCTACAGCTAGTGTGTGGGGCCATATTTGAACTCAGATCTTCCTAAACTCAGAAGCTTAGAATATAATTATGTGCTACCACTGAGACTTATTTAGATGTTGCTGCTGCTAAGGATGTTTTAATTAGTTCACCTGGTACAAGAGGACAACAATGAGGATATGAAGAAATGGAAAGAGAACAGACACAATTAAAGGTGGTTCTAGGATCCTGCTATGCATCTCTTTCATAGAACATCGTAATTAAAGCAGGACTTGGCTTATGAGGAGCTGTCTTTAAAGTACACAAAACACATGCAGTGGCTTTTGTTTTGGCTAAAAAGAAAGGTTACTCTATATTAGATGATAAATTCAGTCTAAAAGAAAAATAAATCTCCCACCTTCCTAGGGGAAGGAGGTGGGGACCAAACAGAAGGCCTCTCTGGCAGGAACAGCACTTGAAGCATTTTCCCAGTCTGGAAATTTGATTATCATCTTCAGCTCACCCCCTAAAGAGCTTGTTTTTGGCTGGATCAGACGTTATAGGTGTTACTTTGCTGCATTAAATATTGAACTAAGCTGTTTCTGTTTACTTTCGATTCTAAACATGCAGATGTAATTGGGGTGGGAGGAAGGGACTGACACTTCTTTTTGCACCCATTGCCTACAAATCTGAACAACATTCCAATAAGCCTTGCATGTTATATCAAGTAGAGACTCACAGAGGTTCTATAAGGTCTCTGTTAGCCCCAAAGGGGATGGTACGTGATGGGTGATGAAACAGAACTGGATCTTAATACAGGCAAGGTGGGTAGGCAGCCACACAGGGTACAAGTGACCAGGGTACAGAGGAGGGTTATTGTTGCCTGTCATTGGCATTTGGAGGTGGGAAAAGAGTGTACAGATGAAGCTCAGTCCAAATGTAATCACCATTTCAACATAACATCTTTCATATTATATTGCCCATTACTAATGAAGAGTATGACTAACATACCTTTGTTGGAAAATACCGGCTAGTCTTGAATTGTTTCAATGTAGATGACAGGGTCACTGTGGAGAAGAACAAAATCACTGACCAAAAGAGGACATCTGGAACATATGGATGCTCGTGTCCACAGGCTCTTCCAACATATTCTCCATGCAAAGAGTTACATTCCTGTTGAAGAGAATGAAAACAAATGGTGAAATTATGGAAACACTTGAGATTAGGATACACACATATACATATATGTGTGTGTGTGTATATATATATATATATATATATATATATATATATATATATGTATTCATGTATATACATATACACATTTGATATAGCTAGTTTTTGGTTAAAGGTCTTTTTAAAGGTTTTTGTTTAAAGCTTACGTAGCATAAGCTCCATTAGATTTTCTGAGGTATATAGCCTCTACTATCAGAGATCACTCTGAACATGAACATTCTTAAACCCTTTCCTTTTTAGGTCTAAGTTACAAATTCTTGTCATCTGTTTTAAGTATGAAGGAGAACCTAAGGTTTATCAGTCAACAGGGATTTATTAAATGTTTGCCATGGTCTTGATACTATGCTAGGGAGAACTTAAAAACTAGTGGGAGGGGCAAAAGGAGCATACATAATAAAATTAGAAGATGAGGAAATATTGTGATTTAGACGTGGGAGAGACCATTGCAGGCTAGAGTAGGTGGAGAAGATCTGATGGAAGAGGTAAGGACCTGAGCTGAAAAATGAAGACTAGATTCATCGATAAATAGAAGGGAAAATTGGAAGAGAAAAGATTCCCATTTTAGTAAGTATACCTATGTGAAGATTAAATGTATTTCAAATGTGACTATAAGGATCCACCTGGATGGCTAAATCAGGAAAGTCATACTGATCTGATTGTGAAGAAATTGGATGCCAGACATAATTTGTCCATCAAGGGAAGTCAGTTATAAAAACCATAACATTTTCTCATTGTTCTATGGTTTCAGTCAGGAAAGGTTAATAGCATTTCCTGGGAAATTAAGCATCGAGAACATGATGATCTTCCAGCTATTCCATTATGCCCCCAAATATCTTAAAATTAACCACCACCTTCTCAAATGAGCATCTAGTTTTTAAGGTATCCAAGATATCCTGGGCTCATAGATTGGCAGATAGTTAAAAAAGAAAATCCATTCAAGTTCATTTGGTCCAAATACCTAATTTTTCAGATGAGGAAACTAAGATTCAGGAAAGCTCAGTGACCTGTCCCAAATCACATAAAGCTAGTAAATGGAAAAGTACATGTAAGTGTGTTTTTTCAGTGGTTCAGGAATGGGGCAAATCATAAGGAAAATGCAGTAGAACACCATGGTCATGGCAAAGAGAAAGTTGAATAATTTTCAAGCAAGCATCAGTGCCAGGTAGAGAACAGGTTCACTAGAGCCATTTTCTAATTTTGGAATTAGACAAGTGAGTGACAGAAGAATAGAGGGGAGATTAACAGGGAGAGAAGATGCATTTCAGTTACTGTTCCTTTATACAACCTCTTTGTCCAAACTTATAATGCCACCAAGTAAAAGAATTCCAATCCAATTCAACAAGCATTTAATAATAATAACAGAAAAAATAATTGCTAACATTTATATAGTCCTTTAAGGTTTGCAGAACATTTTGTTAATCTCACTAGGCTTCAGCAAACCCTTGAGGTAGGTGAACTGCTAGTAAATGTCTGTAGCAAGATACAAATTCAGGTCCAATGACCTATTCATTATGTTCCACAGTGTCCTCATAGTAAGCACCTATTGTGTGTAAGGTTCAGGAAGAACAAAGAAAAAAGAACATCCAAAAATCCCTGTGCTCAAGGAAGCTGCAGTCTACTGGCACACCTGTTGGAAGCAAATGTGTGTATCCAGGAGGGAAGAAGCTTGCCTAACTGCCTAAGACCCACTCTGGGGTCTCTCACTTATTATTACACATTTTTTATTTACACTAATTGGCACATTATCAGAATTAAGCCATTTGAAAAAGCAAATCCAATGAAAGAATGTTGATACATTCAATTAATAATTAATATGTAGAACAAGGCCAGCATAAGGGAACAAACAAACGAAAAGGCTTCTCTGTTCTGGTCTACAAATGAAGGGGCCCGTGGAAGCACAAGGAGGCTAGAGTGGGTCTCTGTTCCACTTGAACCACAGATCAAACCTTGCCTTAATTTTTCCCCCTGGGCCAGAACAATGCTGACAAACAGCCGATGAGTACAAAAACCCAAAATAGTTAAGAAAACCACAATCTGCATAACGAGGATGGTGGTGGTGTGTGGGGTGTGTGTGTGTGTGTGTGTGTGTGTGTGTGTTTGGGGGTGAGGGAGATCATATTGAATCATATGGGAAAATGATAACTTTGCATAACACCTGGCAAGAAAAAACTAAAAAATGAGGTAGAGGAAAATGAAGACTTAAGCATGTTATTCCACCCAGCACATTTTGGCAATGATAGAAATTAGTTAGATTTTGGGCCACTTAAACTTAGAGCGGGAAAAGCAATTAGACACAGGTAGTATGAAGACATGCTCAGAATACCAAATAGGAAAAATCTATTCTGCCTGTTATCCTCCATCATTGCTTTCTAGAATTTCCCAGGAAGGGAATAAATATTATATAGTCTTTCTAATAACTCATTACACCATGAGATGGCAGCAGAGTCCACAAAAATTTTCATTCTTCAGGAAAGGCTGAGAAATTCTTAAAAACCCCACAGATCATGAGGAAGAAATAAGGTACTTCAAAGTTTGATTTTTCTTTTGGTCACAATGAAAAGGCTTGACATGTAAATTCTCATTTGGGAACATGTTAAAGGTCCCAGTTTTCCTCTTTTCTGCTGAGCAGCTAAGGCAAATCTTTTCTTGAATTGGTCTGTGTGGTACGAGTAGATCCGTCAGGAAATTCTGTCCTCTCTGATTTGTATCATAGAACAGTTTGCAATTGTGAAGTCCTGCCAATTTTTACTTTCATAACACCTCTCTATGTCCTCCTCTCCTCTAACACTGCCATTATCCTCGCTCGGGCTTTCATCACCTCACATTTGGACTATTCCAACAAATCTCTCCCCACTCCAGTCTATCCTCACTCATCAAACTGATCTTCCTAAAGCACAGGTCTGATCATGTTACTCTACTATTCAATAAACTTGAGTGGCTCTCTGTGAACCTCCTGGATCAAATGTAAAATCCACTGGCTTTTAAATCCCTGCATGACTTGGCACCTTCCTATTTTACCAGTCTTCTTCCTCCATACGCTCTGATCCAGTGCCACTGAACTCTTTGCTGTTTGTTCAATGAGATATTCCAATTCGGGACTCCTGGAAGCATTTTCATGGGCTGTTCCCAATGCCCGGAAAACTCTCCTCATCTCCACCTCCTGGATTCCCTGGACTTCTTCAAGTCCTAGCTAAAATTCCATTTTCTATGAGAAGTCTTTTCTGATCCCCCTTAATAATAGTATCTTCCCTCTGTTGATCATCTCCAAATTATCTTTGTTTGTACATTGTTGTTTGAATGTTGTCCCACCCATTAGAGCCTTTAGGGCAGGGACCATATTTTTTGGACTTTCTTTATAGCCTCAGTGCTTAGTTTAGCAGTGTGCCTGGAACATAGCAGGTGCATAATAAATGCTTATTGACTAACTAATGATACTTAAACATGTCAATAAGGAGTTGGTCCTTAGGAATCTAGTATTCAATATCTACAAAAAGAAAACAAAAAAATCCAATTCAACAAATCTATTAAGGACCTACTATGTATGAGGTACTGATCAGGGAAAACCATGATTCAATAGGAATCCTTGCCCTCATAGCCATAAATAGCCATAATATTTTATAATAGAAAAACTTAGGAAAACTCAGTTATGTTACTATCCCACATACGCCTAGACCTTTCCAGAAACAAAGTTTATTTTTTAGTTATCTGCAAGAGCTCTGCCCCCTTTCCCAAGGCAATTTCTCTGAGAGTAATGGAAAGATCACTGGATTTGGGGGTCGGAAAATCTGGGCTCAGACCCTGCCTCTACCACTTATTATGACCTGTAACCGTCAGCAAATCAGTTCAGCCTCTGGACTCAGTTTCCTTATCTGTAGAATGAGTAGGTTGGACTAGATTACCTCTGAAGTTCTTTCTAACTTTAAATCTATGATTGTAAATGCCTGTTATTTCCCAAACCACTCTAGTTGGTCTTAACCTCAGTTGAACTTTGGTGAGCAACGGGGACACAGTGTACTTAATGAAAAGCCACAATTTTGTCAATCGCTTCAAACTGTTCTCTCTCAAAACTTTTGTAAGAATAGTTGAAAGTGGCAAAAGTGGACTAACATGTATATAAATTGTAATCCTTCAAGAACTATATAAAATAATAATGATAATCTTGATTGTTATATATGCTTTTCTGGATTCCTTTGCAAGTGAAAATGTTATTGAAATCCTGAAAGATGATCAAGCAGAAGAGAGGAAGATAATGAGGAGGAGGATCTAAAGGGTGGAATAATTAATCCCATCATTAGATTGTCTTGCTCATTCCTTCAAATGAGATATTTATAAAGTTCTTGTCATAGTGACTGGTACACAGTAGGCAGTTAATAAATGCTTGTGCTCTTTCCCTTAACTTCTTGGTTTAAAGTCCTTGTACTCTTCTGCCTCTGTATTTTCTTTGGCTAGATCTTGATCTCTACTGTTGGAGTTTCACATATCATTTCACAAATGCCTTTTAACATGGTGCAATCAAAGTCTCATCTACTAAATTTACTTAATAAATTATACTTGTTTATAGGAAACTGAAAACTTTATTTAGTTTACTCTCCATGAATCTACTCAGATTGCAGAGCAGTGTGGCTTAAAAAAACATACAAACAACTCTAATCTGGGTTTATTTATATGTTCATATTAATTCCAGCCTACCTTTCTTCCTTTGAAGCACCATATTCTCCCCAAGTAAAAAATGAATTTTGAGAATTAAAAAAGGAAACTGTCAGAATGTTTGTTTATAGTCTTTTCCACCTAATAAAGGGCTCAGACTACAACAGGTATATATAAAATAAATCTCCACTACCAAGGATCTAATGTTAGAAAGTTTGAGTGTTGGTCATTCTTTTTTAGGACGAAAGAATCAAATTTGGAACAAGTATGCTTGTCCCATTTATGTGTATCTGTAAGTAGAGAACCTAAAGTTTTAACCAGGAGAAAGGACTGTGTCTAAGTCTGAATAATGGAGAGAAAAGACTATTTTACCCATTAACGAAAGTATCATGAAAGATCCAAGTAAGACATGGTCCCTTCCCTAAGGAACTTTGGAGATGGAGAAACCAAACATAAACATATGAAAAATTAAATAGCAATAAGTGAGATAATTAATGAAACAATGGAATACATCTAGGATTAGTTGTCAAATGAATGGAATAGACAGTAACTCCAGAGAACTATTCCTGTCTGATAAATTCTGCGTAGACCTGGAATGGTACTTTGCCTTAAAGTCCTCTGGATGATACTGATAGCATAGAGAAATCAACCCTTTAAGAAGATTATATATATACACACACACACACATACACACACACACACACATTCGTTTAAGGAAAACTGAGTATTTTTTTATGCTGCCTTTAAATCTAGACTTTTCAGAAATGAGAAGACTTAGGCACTGTTTATCTTTTCTCATGGTGAAAAGGCCATTTATGGTCAAGAATAACAATTATACATTGCAAAAAACTGCTTTTAGCTAATGAAAAATAATATGAACATTTCTGCCAGAATGTTTATGCCTAGTAGGTGAACAAAAACAATTTAGATTTGCTTTGATTGGAAAATATTGTTCACAGTATAATGTTCGACCCTCAAACTTATAATTCTTAAAAGAAACCATATGGTTATCTAGATTATCGTTAACTACAAGTCTTTCTTTCAAAAGGTACTCTGCTGGATTGACTACCTTACAACTAATTATTATTTCTGTAATCATGTAGTATGGTTAATATCCAGAACACATAAAAGCCAGGCCCATTGCTTTCACTGAAATTACATTATCCTTTAAAATCACAGGTAGGACTGTTTGACTTTGAGTAAAATATAATTTGGACAGGTAATGCTGTGTAGTGACTAGAGGGCTAACTCCCAAGAGAGGAAGACAAGTTCTGTCTCTGACACATACTATTTATGTGACCATGGACAAGTTGCTTAATGTCTCAGTGCCCCAGGCAATTCTCTTAAGCTTAAAAGTCAAAGGACAGTTGCCAGTCTATATCAAAGTAGTCAGTTTCCTTCTGGGAGTCCTTTAAACTGATGAAATTGTAGAATAGAACTGGAAAAAAAATTATAAAATAAAAAAAAATCAGCTACAGATTGAAGATAGAAGAGTATAGAAAGTGAATATTCAGCAACAGTAATTCAACAGACATTGATTAAGCATTCACAGTATGCAAAGTATTGCATTACTTTATTTTTGGGGAGATAGAAAGTTTTAGATAAGACATAGCCCTTCCCTTCGTAAACCTTACAGTTTACTAAGGGAATAATACACACACAGAAAATTATAGTATACAATTGCATAATAAAAGTGTTAGAGAGTTGTGGAACAAAATGCTGATTGAGAATACCAATGGGGTGAGGAAGAGGGGAAAGGACGCAGGTGATATTTAGTTGACTTTTAATGGATAAATTGGAATTTAACAGATGAGAACTGGGAAACAAGGGCATTTTAGACATAAGAACCATCATAGATAAGGTTCAGAAGCAGGAGAGTTCAGATCAGATCATAAAGTATATGAAGAGGTGTGATAAAAGGTGAGGCATGGAAGGTAGTATGATACCAATGTGTGTGTATGGGGGGAGGTTGGATATTTGAACTTTACTTACTAGACAGTGAGGAACCACTAAAGACTTTTGAGCAGAAGAGAGACATTAATAGATTGGTACAGAAGAATGTATATCCTAACAGCAGTGGGAAGGCTATATTAGAAGGGGGTAAAGAGTGGAACTGGGAAACTCATTAGGAGGTAACCAAAACAGCCTAGGTGGGTAGTGATGAGGGCTTCTACTAGGGTGACAGCAGTCAGAACAGAGAGCAGAGGATGGTTGTGAGAGATGTTATAAAGGTGAAATATACACTATTTTAGAAATTGAATATATAAAAAGGGTGAAGGAGAGGGAAAAATCAAAGATAACACTGCAGTTTTTAGGAGACTAGGTGACTGACAATAGGGCCATGCAGAGAAATACTGAAGAAAGAAGGAGAAACAGGTTTAGAAGGCAACATAATGACCCAGTGGGACATCCAGAAAAAGACAAGAGATGTCCTGGGAGCCTCTAGGTGTGGAGATCAGAAGAGAAAGAAAAGAGCCAGCCTTGAGGAACAGCATTAGACTTGGGATCAGGGAGATCTGGGTTCAAATTCTATCTTATACACTCATCAGCTAGGTGACCCTAGCCAAGTCTTTTAACCTCTCTGTGCCTCAGTTTCCTCATCTGTAAACTGTGGGGGTTGGATTTGATGCCTTTAAGATCCCCTCTTCTAGCTCTAACTCTATGATCCTATGATCTTTGATCTTATGACAAAGAAAAGAAGACAGATGGTTGTGAGGGAAAACTGTGAAATACAGTTGGGTGGAGACAGAATTTTAAAAAAAAATTGTATCATGAAATGGGGCAGGTACACATACAAAGCCACACCCAACAGATCAGAAGAAATGGTAATGGGGAAGCAGGTATGCTGTGGTCCAACCAATGGTTTACTGACCCAAATAGCTTCCTTCCCCCTTTCAATCTGACTGGCCTCAGCTTTCCTGATATAGCTTCCTGGTCTGGGGGTATAAAAGATCCCAACCTTGAGTGGTCTCCGTTGACGTTAGTCCTACTACACATGAAAATTCCATTTTCATATCTTGCCTTTTATTGTAGAAGGTTCTTATTAAGAAAGGTATCCCAATTCTCTTTTCAATCATTCCCTTGGCACATTTAACCCAATATATATAGCAGTTGCCTTTATTATTCCATCTCCTTTGGTACATTGCTATAGAAATTATTTGAGCAGACTGCCATAATAGACGAATCTTTCTGCTGCCCATAGCTAGTATTGACAGAATGCTGCAAACAACATTTCAGCAACTAAACTGAGATATTAACAAAGCATCCCCTCCCCCTCAGTGCAGCCTGAACAGCTGGAGAAATATTGGGTGGGGGTGGGGTGGGGAGGGGAGTTTAAAATAAAAGCTTATAGATTCTTTCCACACAAGGCAGCTTTGCTTTTGCCATCTGGTAGAATTTAGGTCAAACCCGTTGTTGTCATTAAATGCGTTTTGACTTAATCTCAGTCACAGTCCCTTGTTGTTCATATGTAAATTTGTCTTCAGAGTAAAGGCACAATGAGATTCAGTCCTATTTCTCACATGAGCATGTACATGAGGATGATAAAGTAATAACTAGTTCATTAAAATGTAACTGAAATTGCTCAGGTTTAAAAATCTTTCTACATTTCTCTAATGACATGCATATTTTATTCTTGTTGTCATTTCTAAATCTTAGTAGAAATGACTGGTTTCAAACTTTAACAACAGTTTCCTCCCTCCCAAAAAAAGGATAATATTCATGCTCATATTAATCTTTCAATATTTCACTTACTGACACAGTTAAGTTCTTCCAAATTATGTCAGAGGCAGAGATATTGAATTCTCTCCATTGCTTCAAGGTATCATTGCTAGGATTATGTGGTTCCACACAGTTACATCTGAAAAGGCAAAACAGTATTTTTTTTCATTTATAAGTTTTTATTTATCAGCAAATGTTCAATTAGACTGCCTCTAAATAGGCACTTCTGCTCACTTGAGCCTAATAATACTCGATTCTCCTGTCTGTTGTCCTTTCTCTCCTTCTACCTCTAGAAAACAGGGCAGGCAATTCAATTAGGCAGAATCCAATTTGATTCAACAAATATTTATTGAATATATCAATAAGGCAATGTGATTGGTAGTGAGGGAAAACCAAGATAAATCAGAGTATCCAGGTCCTCAAGAAGCTTACTGTTTATGATTCAAGGTACTTGCTGCTCCTTCTCCATCTGGAAAATTATATTAAAAAATCTAGGTTGCCTCAATGTCCACTGGGCCAATTTCTGATGCCCCACTAGGCTCAGTCAAACCCTGGCAGACCTGATAGGTACCATTTGCTTTGAAATTCCCCAGCCAAGGACGATCAAAGGCAGCTCAAAGATGAGGCCATATCTTGATTTTTTTCTCTATGTTTTTCAATGTGACATGTTATTTATTCAAATAATAAAATCCAAGCATATCACACTAGAGAAAATATATAGGTGAGCTTTTCTCAAAGTCCCATTATTATAAACTTCATTTGATAGAGAAAACCAGACAGGTGTTGATCAAAATGCCGTAGTTGAGATAAAGCTAGAATGTAAGGAGTGTCAGTATACAGTGTTCTTCCAGTTAAGCCTTTGGGGAGGGTCAATTAATCAAAAAAAAAGTTCTTTGATTGTTTACCTTATTAAGTGCCCTGAGGGATACAAGAAGATAAAGATGCATTCTCTGCTTTTGGAGAACCTACATGTTTGTCACAGAATCATAGAGTCCAACAGTTTTAAATGATCTTGGAGGACATCTAATCCAACTATACTTAACAGAAAATTCCCTTTAGGTTGTCACTTACAAGGTATAAGCCTCCAGGAAGTGGGGATTCAGCACTTTCCTTCCCCCTGCCCTGCCCCCACATCAAGGCTTAATCTTCTTTGTAGCTTCAATTTATTATTCCTAGTTCTGCCCTCTGGAGACAAGAACAAATACAACTCCCCTTCCCCAGACAGCCTTTCAAATTAAGTGAAGTTTGCCCTCATGTTTTTTCTATTCTTTAGGCAGAACATCGATAATTCTTCACCTTATAGTTTCCCTCCTGTAGACCAATGCCCTTCCTCAGCTGTGGCACTCTTACCTCCCTCATTACAACTGCTGAACCTCTCTTAATGAATGCTAGGATAGCATTAATTGGGAAATGGGGTTGTATGCACGTCAAAGATGATCTAACAAGAAAAAATATAGGCACTCCTAAATTCCAAATGTTTTGCTTTCCAAAATCTTAGTTGCAAATTGGTTGTTTGGAAATGAAGGTGAATTTCCTATGATAAAAATCATGCTGTAAATGTTAGTTATCTTTCCCAGACTAACTCCTATTTAAACCATTAGATAATTGAATTATATGATGCCAATGAGATCATGCCACACAAAATTAAATTGAAAGAACTGGGGATTTTTAGTATAAAGGCAATGGCAGAAGAGCACAAGCTCTGTTAGGTCTTAAGAAACTAGAAAGGCCCCCATAGTGGATCAGCCTAGTTAGATTTATTTGTTGTCTATGGGGACAACTTAGCTAATTTCAGATTGGCTGATGGCTGATCATTCGATGATGGGGGTTTTTTTTGGTCACGGTGACTCATAAAACTCCTATTAAAGCGTTGGGTGGCTGTGATCTTTATTTGTGGAGTGAGTGCCCAAACTTATGAAATCACAGGTTGTTTGAAGAAGAGAAAAGGAGGTAGTGCATTCCAAAATGGGAGAAATGTATGAGGAACAAATGGGGGAAAGCATATGGTGTGCTCGAAAGATAATGGATATTCCAGAATCACAGAATTTGAGAGCTATAAGGGACGTCAGCAGCCATCCAGTCCAACCCATATATGAAAGGAATCCCTATTATAACATACCTGACAAGTGGTAGCCTCATTTAGCCTGTGCTTGAAGACCTCCAAAGGGAGGAACTCACAAAACCTCAAGGCAGCCTATCTTACTTTTGGGTAGATTTAATGGCTCAGAAGATTTTGTTGATATCAAGCCTAAATTTGATTCTTTTAACATCTACCCATGACTCCTACTTCTTCACTCTGTAGCCCAATAGAACTAGTTTAAATGCCTAAAGGAAGCTTTAATGATACCCTGAGTATCCAGATGAGAATCCTTATTTCCTTGAACTGATTCTCATTTGACATAGCCTCAAAGCCATTCACTATTCTGGTTGCCCACCTAATGCCATTCTCCAGCTTAAATTGTCATATCTAGAACTGTACACTTTTCTCTGGATGAAATCTGAGTATGCACAATCAGTAAGACTATCACCTCCTTATTTCTGGAAGCTTTCTTTTCAATGAACAAGTATTTATTTTCTACCCCTCCAAAAAAAACCCCAAACAAATCAAAATCTATATAACAGATGTGCAAAATAAAAAATAAATCCCTGCATTGGCCAAGTCCAAAAATATGCATTTTATTAAGCATATTTAGTTCATCATCTCTATCTCAGGAGGTAGACAGTATGCTTCATCATTGGTCCTATTGTGGTATAAGAAATGCTGCAATGAGTGGTTTCAGAGAAATCTAAGAGGATTTATGTTAACTGATGCAGAGTGAATTGAGCAGACCCAGGAGAACAGTTTATACTATAACAATGTCATAAAAGTGAACTACTTAATAACTCTAATCAACACAATGACCAATTATGATTCTTGTTGATATTTTTTGAATGAAGTCCAAGATTTCATATTTTTTTGGCTGCTACATCACAATGCTCACTCACATTGAACTTGCAGTTTATTAAAACACCTAGATCTTTTTTTAGAACAACTGCTATCTAACCATGCTTTCATTATAGTGTCCCTGTGAAGTTGATTTTGAATTTCATCTTGCTGAATTTATCCCAATGCTCTAGGCTGTCAAGATTTTTGGGGGGTCATGGTTTCATTGTCTTGGGGTGTTATCCCTCCTCAGTTTTCGCCATCTTGAAATTCCATTTATGCCTTCATCCAAGTCACTGGATATCTTTAAACAAGTCAGTTTGGACTCAAATAAGCAGACTATATGTCTAGAAGGGAAAGCTGTGACTAGAGTATGGAGGACTTAAATTTCAGCCTGACGTGTCTGGTCTTTATCCTTTAGGCAATGGGGAGTCATTGAAGATTTTTAAACAAGTTAGGGATGAAACTTGTATTTCATTAAGGCCAATCTGGTAGTGGTTTGCATGATAAAGTGGTTGCAGGGTTAAATGACCATAGTCCAGAAGAAAGGTTAAAAAGATATATCAATAGTCTAGACATAAAGTGATAGGGGATCCAACTAGAGTGGTAGTAATAAGGATGGGAAAGAGAAGAGGGAAGAGAGAGACATTGAAAAGTGACTAGATATGGGCAAAAATGGGAAAGAAGAGACAATGATGACTCCTGGGTTTCAAGGCTGGGAACCTGGGAGATTAGTAGTGTCATTAATAAAAAGAGCCTAGAGGGAAAAAATGTTTGGTTCTAGATGAAATATGGATTTTTAATTTTTTTTTGGAGCTAGAAGAACATGAGAAAGTATTTGGGGTCAAGTAGAAGAGACAAAAAGATGACAAAGAAAGTTAAAGAGATGGGAGGCTAACTAGAAGGACAACATGGTATATAGTGGAAAGAGCACTGGAATTGTAATCAGAGGATGAATAATTCAATTCCAGCTCTGCTTTTGCTATGGGTGTTACTTTGGAAAAGCCAGTTAACCTCTCTGGTTTCCAGTTTCTTCATCTTCAAAGAAATGAAAAGCTTAGGCTATATAGCTTAGGCTATATCAGGATATCAAAGGTTCATTGCAACTCTAATTTCTAAGATCAGTGTCACAAAAGGCAAGTTAGTAAAGAATTTCAGGAAGGAGGAGATAGCCAACAATGCTAAATGTCACAGGTTCTTTGAGAAATCTGAAGACTGAAGACTCTCGATAAAAAAGGATCATTAGTAAGGGTAGAATTGAGGGTGGGGGTGGAGACAGAAGCCATACTGCAAGAATGAGTAGGTTAAGCAATGAGTAGGATGTGAGGAAATGAAGGTGGTAGGTGAGACCTCTAATTCAAGAAGTTTGGTAGTTAAATGAAGGTGAGAAATGGGACTTTAATTAAGGGAACAGAGGGTCAAGTAAAGCTGTTATGCTTATGCTGTTTTCATTATTTTTAATGGTCTTTCTACTTTCAATCTTTACCCCCTTTCAGTATTTCCTCCACATAGATTCTGTTAAAAAATGTCCAGTAGCCCTCTTTTACTTCCAGAATAAAATACAAACTACTCAGCCTGGTATTTAACGACTAGTAGTATGGCTACAATCTACTTTTCCAGACTTATTACGTATTATTGTTTCACAATTCAATGTTCCAGGCAAAATAAACTCCCTCTTCAAGAAGACTTGCCCACATCCTGTCCCATCTTCTTCAGCAGATTGCCCTACTAGCATACTCCCCGATGCTAACCTTCAATCTCTTTCTATCCACTGGCTCCTTTGCTACTACTTTCAAACACTCTCACGCCTCCCCCATCTTTAAAAGACCCTTGCTAGATCCAACCATCCCCACTAGCTATCATCAGATATGTCTCCTTCCCCCTCCCCTCTTGGCTAAACTCCTTGAGAAAGCCATATATACTAGGTGTTCCTATAGCTTTCTCTTGTCTTTCTCTTCTAAACTCTATGTAATATGGCTTCTTACTTTATTTCACTGAAGCTACTCTCTCCAGAGTCATCAATGAACCCTTAATTGCCAAATCGGCAAGCCTTTCTCAATCCTCATCTTTCCTGATCTCTCTTCAGCATTTGATCCTGTTGATCACTTATTCTTCTTGGATACTCTCTCCTCTTTAGGCTTTCATGCTGCTGCTCTCTCTGAGTTCTCTTCCTACTTGTCTGATTGCTCTTTCTTAGTCTCCTTTGTTGGATCTTCATCCAGGTTAGTCCTACTAGGTGTGGGTTTTCTCCTGGGATCTGTCCTGGACCCTCTCTTCTTTTCCTATACTATTTCACTAGGTGATAACAGCTCCCATGGGTTGGTAATGATTCCCAGATCTATACATCCAGCCTTTGTCTCTCTCTTGAGTGCCAGTCACACATCACCAATTGCCCTTTAGAGATCTTAATCTGTATATCCTGTAGGCATTTCAAACTCAACACATTCAGTTAAGAACTTATCTTTTCTCCCTAAATATTCTGCTCTTCACAATTTTCTTATTTTTGTCATGGTCTCAACAATCCTCCCAGTCATCCAGACTCCTAACTTCTGTGATATCCTGTACTCTTCACTTTCCCTCATTCCACTTATCCAGCAGTCAAATTTTATCATTTCTACCTTTATAACGTCTCTTGAATATAATCTGTTATCTCTGCTCAACAGCTAGTATCCTAATACAAGCCCTCCTTACCTCTCACGTCTCATATAGACTATTTAAATAGTCTACTAATGATCTCTTTGCCTCAAGGCTCTCCCCTTTCCAGTCTATCCTCTGTTCAGTTACCCATGTGATTTTCTTAAAGCTCAGATCTGATATCCTCTCTTGCATTCAGGGTGGAAGAGGGGAAGGGGGGAAGGGAACAGGCATTTATTAAGTGCTTACTACCATTTACAAATATTATTTCATTTGATCCTCACAAGAGCCTTGTGAGATAGATGGTATTATTATCTCCATTTTACAATCAAGAAACTGAAGTAGATGGAGGTCAAGTGACTTGTCCAGGGTCACACAGCTAGTATGTGCCTGAAGCCAGATCTGTATGATGATGACTATGGGTTCTCCAAGTCTATGCTAGCAGAGTGAAAGTACTGGCAGGTTCCCTCTAGCTAGAGAGGTCTGAAGTACTGCCTATATGTCTTGGGAGGGGGGGGGAAGGAGGGGGAAGAGTTACCAAGGTATTGGATTCAGAGTACTGGACTCTGAGTACAAGACCTTACTTCTAATCCTGCCTTGGTCACCTTCTAATTGTGAAGTTCTTAACAGTGCTGGCTCATAGTAAGCACTACATAAATGTTAGCTATAATAACAACAATAATAATTATTATAATAGCTATCATTGATACAGCACTTTAAAGTTTTCAAAGTGATTTACATTGGTTATTTCTAGTACCTGACACAGGATTCAAACTCAGGTCTTCCAGACTCCAAGTACAACACTGTGCCTCCTAGACGCCTCTACTTACTTAATAGCTGTGAGACACTCAGCAAGTTCCATCATCTCTGTTAGCCTTAGTGTCTTCAGCTGTAAAAGTCATAATAATAGCACCTACCTCACAGGATTATTGTGAGGATCAGATGAGATAGCGTATGCAAAGCACTTCACAAATCCTAAAGCTATATATAAATGCTAGCTGATATTACTGTTTGAGAAAGAGATAGCTTAGTTTAGGGACAGCTATCACCATATTGGCTTCAGGATGAAGCCTTTTTTTTTTTACCACTGTAACTATCAAGTTTGGATTGTATAATTATAGATTTAGAGTTAGAAGGGAATTGAGAGATCCAGTTTGACACCTTATTTTACAGAAGAGGAATACTGAAGTTAAATGACTTGCCCAAGGTCACACAGGAAAAGCAGCAAAGCATTATTTTAACCCTTATTCTCTAACTCTACTGTGCCAATGGAGGGAGTCTTCACATTGATAAAATCAAAAGTACTGAAGTGCCATCCATAAAAATCATTGAATATTTTTTTCCCAGTTAGACTAGAACTCATGACCGATGGACTCCCATTTGCTTTGTGAAATTTTAATTTCCATGTCTCTTTGCACAGTATTATGTAGAGGACTCCTCCTTTTCTTCTACCTTTCAAAGCTCAAAATCCTAGGTTTAAGATGGGAAGCTTGGGAGAGTCATTGAACCCTTGCTAGACTTTGATTATGTATTTGGCACAAGTGAATTGTCCTAAGAGGGTGCTTTACATGTAGTGTTCATGTAAAACCATGAACATTGTTGTTCTCTCCTACAACTGCACAGATGATAGGTTTCCTCTCTCCTAGAGGAGATTTATAGGCTCTAGTGTTATGTAAGAATTTTGAAAAATGGCTATGGGCCAATCTATTCCAAAGCTCAGCCAATGGCTGTGTGCCCATAATGGTTTCAGGAAAGGCCATTGGCTTTTTGAGATTGTATGTCCTAAGCTTTTAATTGAAGATAAGCTAGCTTCAGAAATAGAGATAAAAATCTCTCTTCCCTGCACTTCCATCTATGTTATTGTGTTCTGTCCAAAACTAAATAAAAGAGATGGAATTAATATAAGAGTGATGACATAAGAGTTGAGCTGGGGCAGAGTTTTCTTCTGTTAGCTCCAGTATAAATACTGTCTTATATGCCACCAATGATAAAGTAATGTCTGCCACTAATGTAACTGGAATGGAATAGCCAGCCCATCTTTACCCAAGACACAGCATTACTTTGCTGGCCAAATTTTAAAACAACACCAAAAGACATCCATAATTTGTACATGGTGGTATTGTTTGATGCCAGATCTGCCAAACAGAAGCCCCACTATTCGTTACTGTCTGGAGAAAAGCCAGTTCCTTAACACACAGCCATCTTGATTGCACAAATGGCTACAGGGTGATTAGGTAAGCATCTTAATTAAAAGTCCTAGCCTAGGAAGTCATTGCTTTTATTTCAAGACATAATGGAGGAGATGAATCCTCTTATTAGGGAAAGGCCCTTTGTTGTCTTCTCTGGAAGAGAAAGTTGAGTAGAACTACTGTCAATGTGTCATTATCACTGGCTTTAGTCCCTGGATGGCATGACGCTTTCCATTTGCTTTTGTGACTATTATCAGAATCTTCCTATTTTGGATGAACAGTTCCTTTGTAACCTTTTCCAAAGCCTCTTTTGTGATAAAAATAGTCACTTTAGTACTCTACATTACATTTGGTATTAGAACGGGTCAAAAAACCCTTCTAATGTTAGTGGTTAGCACTGTTAGACTCATTATCATCAAATGGTGTTCTGAATTGCCCATATGTGCATGCACTATGGTAAAAAATAAAGCATGGTCCTTGGAATTCCAAATACTTACAGTAGTGGTTCTCAGATTTTTCTCTCCCTTACAGAACAGTATTCTTTGCCCTGAGAAATGGTGATACACTGGATATTTAAGTTGGCAAAGAATAATGGTTCCTAGGAAGTCAGGTCTCAATTCATTAGCCTGGTCTTAGGATTCCTTTGCCTCTCTTTCCTCTTGAGCTCCTCCTTTCCTCTCCTCTTTCTTTACTCCCAAGTTTTTCCATCAAATGAGGTGGGTTTCTGCCTCTTTATATAGAATTGCTATATTGACCTTCCCCACACCATGCAGGAAAAAACAAACAAACAAATGTTTTTCTCTGTTTGGGCTCTGAAGGTTCATAACATTAACTGCAAAATCAAAAAGAATTGAATTTATGGTGGAGGCCAAAGCATAGAGTTTCTAATTTGTGGAGTTTAAAATGGATGTGTGGTGGGCAAAAACAGTGGCACAGAAGTATGCCATGGTCCTCCCTTTGAGAATCACCTCTTACAATCTCCAAATACAGACTATAACATGCAAGAAGAAAAAGCTTCTTTGCAAATTCTCAAAACATGGCAGCAGAATATCACTACTACCAGCACCAACACATATTAAATATATTAGAAAGAGCTGTCTTGCCTTCAATTTCTTTTCCAAATTACATGACCATTGGAGACATCACTATTTTCTTGATCCTTCAGACTCATCATTTTGTAATGATTCTCAAGTCTAATCTCTCTCCTCATCCGCCTGTCCCTCTATTTATCTACCTATCCATTCATCCAGCCAGCCATATATCCATTTATTCTAGAATATTTTTAAGCATTCTCATCTGCATAGCATTGCAGTAGGTGGGATGAGGACTAAAACAAACAGAGGATACAGTCTCTGACTTCAAGGGACATCCAATTTAGGGGAGCTTTTGACATTTTCCTCTCTACATCTGGCCTGTCCATAGTTCTGCCAATACTGACTGTCAAGTCAACAAAAATTTATTAAGTGCCTACTATATGCCAAATACTCTGCTAAACACTGAGGATAGAAAGGCAAAAACCCAACAAATAATCAAATCAAAACAAAAAAAATCCTACTTCCTGCCCTCAAAGAGCTAACAGTCTAATCGGGGAGGGGGGTGGGAACACAAAATGCCAAACAACTATGTACAAATAAGATACATATAGGATAAATTGAAGATAATCTCAGAGGGAAAGAAGTAAGGTCTGTGAAAGGCTTCTTGATATATTTCATATATACGTGTATATATATTTTATATATACATGTATATATATTTCATATATATATGTATCTGTGTGTGTGTACTCATTTTCTTTCCATTTTACTAGTGAGAGAACAATTTCAGGCCTTAGTCATTTCCTGTATAGACTATTGCCTTCTTGATGGACTTCCTGGGATCATTTCCAATATATCTTATATTAAGTTCTTCTCGAAAATTTGCATTTGCCTCCTAGTCACCTGTGATAAAGTCCCAATTATGAGTTTTGCCATATTTTGACAATGGTCCCCAACAGTTACCTCCCACACTAAGATTTTGTGATTACTTAACTGTTCCCATCTCTTACTGTGACATGCTTATGAAGAGTTTATATTAAGGAGTTAAGAAAATGGAAAAACATGGAGATGTGTTGTACAAGCAAAATCAATAGAAACAGAATGCACAAACAAGCCAGGGTATCAGAATTCCTACACTGAAAGAAGACTATTTACTATTCTCAAAATATATTTTATCTTGCCTAGTCCCTGAAAATTGGCCCATGCCTTTGTCTTCACTTGCAAAATCAGGGCAGGTTCTCTGGAATGTGATTTGGACACCAAGACTTCTTCTGTCTCCACACATGGTATTTTCTGTCCTGCATTGGATCTGAACTTCCTGCAATCAAACCCACTCTTTTGGGTTAGGCCACTATTAACTGATTTACTCAAATTCATTCACACAAAGTTATGGCAGAGCCAGAATTAGGATTCAGGTAATAAAACTTTATGTTGGTGCTCATTCTTTCAAGTTAGGTATGATAATGGATAGAGTGTTGGACTTGAAATAAAAAAAAATCTGAGTTCAAATCCTATCTCAGACATTTACTTGGCATGTTACTCGGGACAAACCATTTAACCTCTCTTGGCTTCAGTTTCCTCATCTGTAAAATGAGGATGATAATAATACTTTACAGAGTTGTGAAGATCAAACTGAGTAACATATGTGAAGTGCTTTGTAAACCTTAAAGTGCTATATAAAACTATAAATATTAAACAAAGCCACTGCCTGATTTCCTTAAAGGAGAATAGATGCAGAACTCTAATGTGATATAGCATAACTCATCTCTAGACAAGGCTCTTCCTCCTTACCCCAGAGGCGACTGCCCATGTGATGTGATTTTAGTGGTGTGCTAGGATCCTGCATACTTAGCTACCCTTGGTAAATTTTGGATACTCCTTATTGTAGGAATCAAATATTTGGAAAAGGAAGTAATAATTCATCACTCCCAGACTTAGCTCTTGCCAGAAACAAGGTAATGAAAAGTATGTAGAAAGCGGGGCAGGAGAAGGAAGTGAAAGAGTCCATGTAACTGGACTCTTAATGGGGTTAGAGTTGATGTGTTAATTGGTTTTCTGAACTCTATTTTCTCCTTTAAATTTTTTTTTGTTCCAAGGGATCTTGTCAGATAAGGGAGAGGAGAAGGATACATTTGGAAATAAAGGTAACCTGTCAAAACGGATCTGTCCCTAAAAAGGGGTAGTACATCCCACTCCACACACCTCAATGAATAACAGATTTGCATATAAAAAGAAAACTATAAAAAGATGGGAGAATATGTCATAATGCAATTATCTCAGCTCTGGAGAAGAAATGCATTCTTCTTCTTAAACAAGTAAAAATAATTATTAGGGACAAGATAAATGAGTTTGGTTATATTAAATAAAAATTCCTGTACAATAAATCATATATAACAAAATATTAAAAAAGAAAAATTGATGGAGAAAATATTTGTAGCAAAAGCCATTGATAAAAATGCAACACCTAAAACGCATAAGGAACTGCTGAAAGTTTATAAGCTTTATTCCTAATCTGATCCACAGCAAAGGATATTAATAGGGGAAATGTAAATTATTGATAAATATTTGAAAAATACTCATCCTAACTTTGAAAAGACATAAATTAAAACAACTTGGAGGTGCCACCTTATACTCATAAAATTGGCCAAAATAATTAAAACCAATGAAACTTAAAGTAGGTGAGGTTATGGAGCAACAGGTCCACTATTCATCGCTTTTGAAACTGCACACTTATAGAATTTTTCTGTAATGCAATCTGGCAGCACACAGCATAAGGTGTTTTTGCTCTTCTGTTTTTAGTTTTTCCACATAATTTAAAAAATATCTATTGATATTTTGTTCTTTCATCACCATTTCCAAATATATTGCTCTCCCCTCCCCAACACAAAGTAAGCCATCCTAGGTAACAAAGATTTTTTAAAAGAGAAAAAAATAGTTCAAAAAACCAATTACATCAATCTGTGTCTGAGAGTATATACAATTTTCCATAGCCATAGTCCCCCACTTCTGCAAGCAAGGTTTTCAGTTGCATTTTCTCTGGTCTTCTCTAGGGCCAAACTTGCTCATTATAACTAGAGTGTCATTGTTTTGTTGCTGTTCTTTCCATTTACATTGTTGTAGTCATCATGCCTATAATTTTCGGCATCCTGCTTACTTCACTCAGCACACAGTAAATGTTACTAAAACACTCAGACCCTTTGTCTCAATCATTCTATTGTGGACAATATACCTGGGTTATACTTTAAAAAGAATCATCTGTCCAAAATTTTTCATAGTAGCATCACTTGAAATCCACCACTACCCCTCAAAAACATACCCCAAACCTGAAAACAACCTAAATTTATCTAACAATATAGTAATGATTCAATAAACTGTGTTACATTAAGGTCATTGAATACAATTAAGATCTACAAGTATGAGGAACATAGGGACATCTGGAATGACTTTTATGAAATAATGCAAATCAAAGAAAGCAGGACCAGAAAAACAGTACCTACCATCTGTGACCATGTGAAAGGAAAGATGAATGGGTATGAATGGTCAAAGCATCATGAGAGACTTAGAGGATGTGGCTGAAAAGTTATTGCTACGTTTTATTATTCAGTGAAACTATATTAAATGCAATGAGTTGTAAACTATTCTTTGTAATAAGGGATGTTTCTCTGAGGGAGCAATGGGGAGAGGGATAAATATATGGGAAAATGAAAGTAACAGAAAAACAAATTATATCAATACATTTTTTTCCAAACTAAAACTA
Organism: Phascolarctos cinereus; assembly: GCF_003287225.1. Lineage (NCBI taxonomy): Eukaryota > Metazoa > Chordata > Mammalia > Diprotodontia > Phascolarctidae > Phascolarctos > Phascolarctos cinereus. The sequence continues at coordinate 229,032,509 of NW_027556098.1, forward strand.
GCTGCTAAGTTAGTCACATTGTAGTGATGTTTAACATTCTTACAACAAATCATTTTTTAAAGTGGTATCCTTCAAACAACCAATCAGGGATAAGCAGGAATAAAGAAGATGCTTTTGACACTTAGAGGAGGGAGGGATTGGTTTCTGGCAAGGAAGAAGGTAATTACAAGTGACCTGGCTAAACTGGAAATAATGAGAAAGGCATAAGGACACAAAGGACATATGCTCTCCCTCATGGCCACTCTTTACTCTGGAAGCCACGTTAGAGGAAACAGAAGCCATATGGCAGGGGCTGTGTGCTTCTTCTCAGATAGGCAGAGAAGCACCTAGATTCACTTCTCTTTTTATGGGAGGCTGCGCAATCTCATGCTAAGCTACTTACAATCAGTGAAGTCTAGGATAATTACATTCCATCTTTTCTACAAGAATGCTTATTAAAAAATGCTTATGAATTTGTGCTTCTAAGTTATTGCTGACAACCATGTTCTCAATTAGTAGGTATTATCTTGGTAGGTTTCTGCCATTTATACTTAGCCAGAAACTTCTCTGAAAGCTCATGTGGTTGTTAAAACTTTAGTATTAACTTTCCCCTCCCTTTTAAGCAGTTTTTTGTGTGCTAAGTGGATTTGACCCAGGGGATTTGCTGGTAAATGTTTAACAACCAGCTTTCCAGGGAGAAAAACATGTGCTCACAGACACAATTTTCAGTTTAATAGGCATTATTAACATGTTCTCTATATCACTTTCATAAATCTAGACCATCCACAAAACAATAAATCAAGGCCTCATTTGTAGCATTTGCCAGTTTCCAAGGGGGAAATGCTCAAACTGAAAACTTCACAAGTGACTCTCACACCTGGCTCAAGCTGGCTCCAGCACACCCTCCCAGTACCCTAAGCAGCCTCTAGTTAAATATGCTAAGAGTTGCTAGCTGACAAAGTTGTGTTGATTGTGGACTAAAATCCTTTCTGTGAGCATTGTGGGAAGCTTCAGGTCAATATGAAAGAGATGAATAAATTCAAGATCTCTTTCTGCTAAGCTTTGATAGCTTGGACTGTCTTTGATAATCTGGATAACACTGGATAAAAGGTGAGATGGTTTAAGAGTGGAATACTAAAAGACAAACTTCATTCTCATAGTAATCTCTTTATTCCATATTTATCTGTGTATATGTTGTTATAGTTCTCTCCAGTAGATTGCAAACTCCTTGAGGACAGGGACTATCATTTCTAATCTTTGTGCACCTAGTGTTTTGACCCCTAGGTCAAACCCACTTAGCACATGAAAAGTTGCTTAAAAGGGAGGGGAAAGCATTTAGTGCACTAATGCCTTGCACAAATAAATTTCCTTTGACTCTGACCTTGAAAGTCTGCATACCATAAAAAGGCACTGGGGTACTCATCTCTGTGGTCTTGGACAAGTCATTAGAGCTCAGTTTCCTCATCTGTAAAATGAAGGGGTTGGGCAGAATGGTCTCAGTGATTCTTTATATCAATTCCAGTATCTTATGAACAGCACATATTTGTGGGCAATATGTTTGTGAGCATCAAAGAAGTGACTGCATGGTCTATTAGCATGTCGCTTCTAACTATCGAGGTACTGAAGGGGAAGAGTGTTCTAGAAGGTGGTTTGGGTTTTGTATTGTTTATTTTATTGGTTGAGGGTAGCAAGAGGACTTATTCTGACATGGGAAAGTCTTTTTAAAATAAATTTCTTCTATTTCCAGAATGTATTTCTCTTTTAAGTGTTTCCCTTTTTGTTAAACCTTTCCAGACAATCTACTTCTATTATTGAATACTTAGTAACTTTGGAGGCTTGCATACATAAACAGAAAAAAAATATGCTGAGCTACGTGAATAATGGTTGGTTCTATGACTATCTAGGAAAGCTGATGTTCAACACAGTTAGCAGTTTAATTCTCACCATTAAAGAGAGTTTTTCTCCCTAAGGAACTTATTAGTAATAAACACTCTCCCGCATTCCCTTAGCATTCCAAAGCATCCCAAAGAAACTGACAATATTGCCAGTTACAACATTGTGCCCAGTGGGAAATTTGCATCAGTATCTTGCAAAGAAAGAACCAAAAGGAGGAAAGCTATGAAATTTTTTTGAGATCACACAGTGAGAATAGAAAAGACAGTAAAATTTACCAAAGGATTTACAATGTACTCATACCATGATTGCATAAGATCATGTATGCCAATACTATTTGTTTATAAAAACAACAACAACAACAACAACATTTTTTTCTTAAGTGTCTGCTGCATGCCAGACAAAGTGCTGGTGCTAAAAGAGATGTGAAACTAGAGGACACATATTTTTGCCTCTAAGGAGCTATTAGATACGCCGTCTAGTGGGGGCATTGGACATATACCCAAATAACCATAATATAAATTACAAGATGTCTAGGAGGGGTCAAACAGAGTAGTATAAAAGTATCAAGGACAGTGGGATCAGTTTTTACTGGTGTACTCCACAGTTAAAACTGGCAGTAGATAGAACAACACGGTTAAGTGGAAAGAGCTCAATTCTATTGGCACCGGAAACCTGGGTTTCACTTTTAGCTATGTTATTGATTGGTTCTGTCACTTTGGATAAGTCATTTAATCTCACTGCTTTGTTTTTCTCATTTGTAAAATGGTGTCTGTCTTGTTGTTCTCATAGAGTTTCCATTAATATAAAGTACTTTCATACATATCAGATTATTTTGAAGATGTCTAAGTGTTATATACTTCTCTAAACTGAGGACCATGGGGGAATTTGATCCTATTTCAAATAACATTTTAGCAGTTGAAATTGATAAGGCCTCTCTAGAGAAACTAAAACACAGTAATTAAAGGAACCTCAAGTGGCTATGCACTCCATTTCATTGCCCCTAGAAAGAAGGAAGTATCATGGTAATACAGGATTTTGTAGAATAAGGCAAAACTACATAGCCTCCAGGGTCCCTCCCGGCTCCAGCTCTATTACTTCCATGTCTGATGGTGATCTTGTAGTCAGGAAGAACTGGGTTTCAATTCTACTTCAGACACTTAGTGTATGACCCTGAACTCTCTGAATCTCAGTTCCTCATCTTTAAAATGGGGATAATTATAGCACCTACCTCACAGGGTTATTGTGAGGATTGAAAAAGCACTTGTAAAAGTGCTTTATAACAGTAAAATGCTACATAAATGTGAACTATTAAAATTTTCTTCCTATTAATAAAAAAAAATCTTAGAAAGAAGATTTTACAACTTCTTTTGGTAATATATACCAGTATTTCACAATGATATGTTAGATGAGAGGTTAGAAAGAGAAGGAAGATAACTGAGACTGGAATATATAGCAGGCCAGTGTAGGAAGAAGGAGAACTGAGGAAAAAGTTTCATAAATGGTCATCTCCCTTAGCACTGGAATCATGACTAAACTCTGTATAGTGCAATGAGCTCAGTGTTTATAGCATTATAAGGTCACACCAATTTAGAGCTGGAAAGTTATGTTGGGGTTAGGTTATGGAGGGCCTTGAATGTCAGTTATACTGTGGTATAATATAATATATATGTATATACATATACATTATATGTTATATACATATATACATTATATATATACTCACACATTAATGTGTGTGTGTGTATAAATGTTAGATCTTTATTTGGTATAGGATTAGGAGCCACTGAAGATTTTTGCGTAGAAGAATAACTTGACCAGATATATTCATAACAAAGACTATTCTGGCTGCCATACAAAAGATGGATTGGAGGGATGGGGAGATAATGAAGCTGGAATGTTTGTTTGTTGTTTACTGCAATAATCTAAGTGGGTGTTAATCAAGTTTAATAGTATGGTGGCAATGGTAGGAATAGAGAAGTGAGAATGGATGTGAAAGATGGAGAAGCAGAATCAAGAGAACATAGAAACTAATCAGATAAGAGAAACAAAGGAGAGGGAAAGACACAAAGATAATCTTAGAATTACAAACCTGGAAGACCAGATACTTCAGACAGAAATAGTGAGGTCAGAAAGAAAGAGGGCTAGGGTGAAAGATCATATGCTTAATTTTTGGATTACTGAGTTTTTGGTGCTGGTCATAATCTAAATTTAGATGTTCTTTTGACAATTGGAGACATGGATCTGGTTCTCTGAGGACATCAAGAAAACCAGAATCCTCAGAAGGGAGGTCAGTTCTTCCTTCCTTCCTTCCTTCCTTCCTTCCTTCCTTCCTTCCTTCCTTCCTTCCTTCCTTCTTTCTTTCTTTCTTTCTTTCTTTCTTTCTTTCTTTCTTTCTTTCTTTCCTTCCTTCCTTCCTTCCTTCCTTCCTTTCTTTCTTTCTTTCTTTCTTTCTTTCTCTCTTTCTCTCTTCTTTCTTTCTTTCTTCTTCCTCTCTTCCTTTCTTTCTTTCTTTCCTTCTTTCTTTCTTTCTTTCTTTCTTTCTTTCTTTCTTTCTTTCTTTCTTTCTTCCTTTCTTCCTCTCTTCCTTTCTTTCTCTCTCTTCCTTTCTATTTCTTTCTTTCCTTCTTCCTTCCTTCCTTCCTTCCTTCCTTCCTTCCTTCCTTCCTTCCTTCCTTCCTTCCTTCCTTCCTTCCTCTCTCTCTCTCTCTCTCTCTCTCTCTCTCTCTCTCTCTCTCTCTCTCTTCTACCATCTGTCTATGTATCTATTTATCATTTATGTATCTATCATTTATGTATCTATCATCTATGCATATATCTCTCAATCATCTATGTATGTATCTATCTATCATCTATGTATGCATCTGTCATCTATATATGTATGTATTTATTATTTATGGATCTATAATTTATACATATATCTATCAATCACCTATGTATGTATGTATCTATAAATCATCTATTTGTATCTATCATCTCTGCATATATGTGTTTATCCATCATCTATCATCTATGTATGTATCAATCATCTATGTTTGTATCTATCATCTATGTATGCATATACCTATCATCTAGTTATGTATGGATCTATCATCTATGTATGTATATATGTATCCACCTATCTTCTATGTATGTATGTATATAGCATTTATGTATCTATCACCTTTGTATGTATGTATTTATCATCTACATATCTATATATCAATCATCTATGTATGTATGTATCTATAATCTATATATCTATCATCCATACACACATATGCATCTATCATTTATCTCTCTATGACAGTCAGCTACATAAAAGGAATAGTTGAATTTGTGAAACTGAATGAGATTTTGGGGGGAACAAATGTGGGAGATGACTAAGGGCAGAGCCAAGGACAACAGACATATGAAGTGGTCAGAAAAAGGATGAAGAGCCGTTAAAAGAGAAAGAAAAGAGACACATGGGAAGAGAATTAGGATAGTGTAGTGTTTCTGAAGATGATGGAGGACAAGATATCCAGTAGGAGATAATAAACCATATTAAAAGCTGAAGAGAGGCCAAGGAGGACGAGGACTGAAAATACCACCAAATATGTCAATTAAGGAGTCAGTGGTCATCTTTAAAAGAGTAGTTTCAGTAGAGTTGTAAAAATGGAAGTCAGATTACAAGAGACTGACTACGAGTTGCTTATAACTAAGAAAGCATTCAGTAAAGAATAATGAATTTTCCTGTAGTCTAACCTACCAATTCAACAGCATCTACTTTGGGATGTAATAATTACATTCCTTAAGCCTTTTTTAAAAAAAAAACAGTATGTCTCACAGGGATCACTTCCCCAGTTTTCTAAATGAAACTGAGACTCAAAGAAGTAGTGACTTGCCCACAATCATATAGTTAGTAAGTGTTAGGGGAGAAAGTCGAACTTCAGTCTTCTTAATCCCAATGTTATCCTGCATCTTGCCTCCTTTATGAACCACTCTTGAAACAACAATCTTTATGAACTCCAGGAGAAATGGTCTTCTTAGTTAAAAAATGTTTTGCTATTTTACTTATTTTAAAAAAAGCATTATCAAGAAAGATATAATTATCTTAATTGTAAGAGAGATAATAACAATAGCTAACATTTATATAATTATTTAAGGTTTGCAAAATATGTTATGTAAATTAATTCATTTGATCCCCACAAAAATCCTGGGAGGTAGGTACTATTATTATCTCATTTTACAGATGAGGAAATTGAGGCATGGAGAGGTTAATTGACTTGCTCAGTATCATAACACAACTGTGTGAGAGAAAATTCAAACTCAAGTTTTCCAGTCTCCCAAGTCCTGTGCTCTATCCACTGTAATATCTAGCACGGGAAGACCTATTCTATGCTACCTTATTCCAACATTAGTCTTTAAATAACTATCTAGTGAGTGGTACTGAAGGGTTTTTTTTTTGGCATATACTTATGCAAAACTACAAAAAATAATCACATATATTCTATAAAATGCCACTACCTAAAGAGAATATCTACTTTTTTTTCCCCCTGAAGAAACATAACAAGGCAGGTAGTTTGGGAAGAAAGGCATGAACTAGAGTGCAGAATTTTTTTAACATTGTCCTTTCTTCATTATTGTGAAATCAATATATTTGTCTTTAATCTCACCTCTTGTTTAGAATACCCAAAAGGTAGCCAGTTTATATCCCGTTGTCCTCGAAAAGATTTCACAGGGCCTACTATTTTGCAGCATCATTTTATTGGCTTAAAATTGCCTTAGGCTGCATAGTCTGGCAGCGAAGGGCTAGCTAGAAAGACTACTCAACCATAAGCACAAAGAAATGGACAGGAAGTCCAAATCCTGGTACTCTCAAAAACTTCATTTGGTTAGGTTTAAGGAAACTCTACGAGAGGCACCAGGAGTGCATGATGGTAAGAAAGAGGGCAAAATACGAGCAGTTAGATTGCCTTCCCAGAAAACAATTTAATTATGCAGATACACTGCTCTGAATCACAGAAGGACAAACATCTAAATCACCATGCATAGCATAGCAGTGTGTGACTCCACTGATTCTACCATAGTGTCTTTAGGGTAGATTAGTTAATTTTCTAGCAGAGCATACACATTATCTTTTGCAGAACATATCATAGCTAACTGTCCTTAATCAAACAGACAGACCATGCTGTTTCTGGTACAGGGATTTCAGGTGGCCAGTATACCACATCCCAATTGCCCATATGCTTTATGGAAGCTTCTCTCTCCTTATTATGGTTAATGAGCAGGAGGTTGCTACATAACTGCATTATGGTTGAATACCCTCAAGTAATGGCCCACAATATTCAGTGCCACAGATTGGTATTGCTGGTTTCTAGGTTTTGAAGTCTCCCTAAGAAGTAGTAACAAAAACACAGGTCTGGCTTTTAAAGCACAAGTCAAGAAGGAAATGCTACGGATACACTCATAGGATCTTACTCAAAAGCCAAACCACACCATGTACATATTTTGGAGTTTCAACACATATCTATCTCTAGAGCTATCATATCTTCTATAAACTTATCCCTTTTATCTGAATCTCGAGGAATTTCTGCCTTCAAAAATACATAAGGATCTCCAGGACTTCACTTGAGCCTGATCCCACTCAGCTAACTTAAACTCCTTTCCTTCATTCCATCTACTGATGAAATTTTGAATGAACAGTCTAGATATACGCTGACTCCATTTTCTCTCCCCCCCCCATTCTTCTACCTCTGCAACATGGATTCTCTTCCTACCCTTCTACTGAAGCCATGCTAGTTGAAGTCACCAGTAACAGATTTCTTGCCAGAATGAATGGCCTTTTCTTTTCCTCATACTCTGTGATCTTCCCATTATCATTTATAATATTAATATTTTTGGAAATTGCACAATTCATTTGATGACATCAACTGCTCCCTGGAAAAAAATAGGTCCATCTTTTCAATACTAATATTCTGCTGGTGATATGGTATGGCTAGGAGACATGAAAGAATTCTCTGAAGAATTGAAACACAAAGGGTAATGGAAAGTTTCCAATGGTAGGTCACTGTTTCGATCAAAAAATTTAGTATTTATCTAGTTATTGCTATAGCAAATCTTAATTCTGCTGCCTGACTTTTAAGGTTCTTAGAATGTGACACTACTCTACCTTTTTAACCTCAATTTCTATTGCTGCTATGACTATTCCTTAAAATACTTGCTTTGGCCAGGCCAATTTCCTCTCTATCCTTTCCATACATGGTTTATATTCTACCAATGTTCTTTTGGTCATTCTGTTTCCCATATCTGGCCAGATGCCCTCCTCCTCTAAGGCTCCATGCAAATCCCATTTTCTCCCTAAAACTTTCTGTAATTCCCTGAGACTTCATTCATCTCCCTCACTTTTTGACTCCTACTTAAGTCAGTTATACTGTAAAATGGGTCCTATAATTGTATACTAAACTTTGAATCACTTAATTCAACAAACATTTAATAAGAATGCTGCCATGATACAAAGACAAAAACTGAAAATCTCCACTGCTCGCAAGGAACTTATAGATAATGCTCACTATCTTTGTTCTTCACCCAATGGCTTTGCACAAAGTAAGCACTTAATAATTTTTGTTGTTGTTGTTGTTGAATTTTGTTATTGAAAGCACCAGAATCAATGTTATTCAAATATTTCTTCTGCATCCATTATCCTCGGCAAAAATCTAAAAACAGTGAATTCTCTTTCTCTAAGCTGTATAATGGGTTTCATCTACTTTATTTCTTCTGAAAAAATGGAGGTAATAAACCACACAAATAGTATGGCATATCAATTCAGTATAATAATATATTATTATATAATATATAACATATAATAATGTGTAAGAATAATAAATAATATAATATATAAGAATATATAATATATAATAATATATAGTATAATGATATAATATATTATAATAATAAATAATATACAATAAAAAATAATATGATTATTATATGATATATAATAATACAATGCAATATATAATATATTATATTATATAATATATAAATAATATAATATATAATAATATATTATATAAAGTGTCTGGTGAACCGATTATAGCTGCTCTAACAACTCAAATGCTACATGAAAATTTTAAGATGATAAAAATATCCAAAAAAATTAAAAAAAATCTTAACATAGTTATTTGAGTGGTTATAACCATTGTACACATACAGGTTCAATGGATTTCCTGATCATTGGCACCCTAGTAGCAAAGACAGCCATAATTTTAGTTCAGTCCTTAATTATACACTTTAGCATTGTTATTGTGAACTAGTATTTCAGCTCTTCATAAATGACAGGAAGACATAAAAACATCACTTTTAAATGTAAAAGTGAATCACGATTCAGTGTTATTTTATTTCTGCTTTAATCATATCATATATTTAAACTCATTGGTTCTTACTGAGCTCTGTGACTTTTTTCCCTCATTACCATAAACATTTAAAATTTTTCATTTTCAATAATCCAATTCCTGTTTCAACCTAAAATCAGGAAAAAAGGTAGCAGGGACATAAGAGGACAAATGCAATATAACAAATTTTGTTTATTTCTTTTCTTTTTAGTATAAAACCTCACTAAATAAATCCGATAACAAAAACAAAATAGAAATAGTGGCAGTATCATGGAGTCAATAGCATCCTGGACTTGGAGTCAGGGAGATCTGGGTTTGAACTCCACCTTTGATACAACCCAGCTGTATCACCCTGGGGAAGCCATATAACTTCTCTGGCCCTCAGTTTCCTCATTTCTAAAATGACAGTGTTGATTCAAGGACCTCTTGGTTCCATTTTAACTCTAAATCTATGATCCTATGATGAGAATATAGTTTGTCATCAATCCATTTAAGAAATTCTGGGAAAATAAAATTGCAAAGTTCTAAACCGAGCCATATCTTGTCATTTCTAGATTGTCAGATTGTTTACCTCCAGTAAGCACTCGTTCTGCTCAGTTCTTCATAATTCTTGTGGCAACAAAGAAAGTCATTAAAAAAAAAGAAAACCTCCTAGTGAAAGAGAAGATTCTATACTTACGAATATTGTGTCAGGAGTTCTAAATCATTATTCATGTTGATTGGATATGCCTCACTGAGCTCAAACAGCTTCTCTAGAGCCTCATAAATGAAAATTATGCAGATAAGAGAAGCAAAGGCTTCTTCAGTAAATCGGGTTATGTAGCAGACCAGAGAGCTGGCATCAGTGGCCACAAGGATGATGCAAAGAGTTGCAGTCCAGAGCCCAATACTAGCTCGCAAGGAGAGGTATGACAACCCGTATTCTCTAGTGGGAGAAAAGAAAGGAAGAATAAACTGAATGGCCTTTAAAATATCAATTCTCATTCTAAATCCCTGGAAATGAACTTGTCAGCAACCATGGTTAAATGGGTCTGAAACCCCTTGTCTCTTTGAACTTAATTCCTTACCTAAAAATAACTGCATTTCAGTAGATAAAACCGAAAGTAGTTCCTAAATAGGAATTATATGCCATTCTACATAAACCTCCTGGGAGCTCCCCACTCCATTCACAGCCACCCCTGTTCCTTTCTGGTAGAGTTGCAATGATGGTGAAATGAATCAAATTAAATCCCACCTCCCCCACCCCCTTGATATTTGTTCTCAAACTACAAAATACTTACTTGCAAAACTTAAACAATATCTTTTCAAACACCAGTACAGGTCCTGTGCTGCCTAGTATGGTAAGAGGTTGTCCACCAAAGAGAGAATATGCTATCCCAGTCATAGATGCTCCAAATAGAGATTCGATTGCACTCTGTGTGGAAACACAAATGAGTATTTTTCATCAATTGTAAGGACAGATATCATCTGAGATGAGATACTTACAAAAAATAAGTACGTAACTTCTCTTCTATTTTAAAAGACCCAACAGACTTGTGTTAGGCCAGAAGAGGAGTTGGCAATTGGGCAGAAGATGTCGTGTTAAGGGTAGTGACTGGGGAAGTACTCTCTCCACCCACCATTACTTTTTTGCTCTTCTAGTTTGATGTATTCAAGATAGAGCCCGTCTGGTAGGAAGTGGATGTAATGCCAGGAATGGGGGGAAAAGGCCAAAAAAGGGGGGATTTTTGTGTTAATGATGGATTTAGAATCAGGGTTGGGATTAGATTAGGACCTAATTTAGGATCATTTTTCTTACTAAATTATCCTTGAAATGAACTCATATGCAGAATGGGACCAAACAAATGTCTCTTTATAAAGGAATCCAAAGTAAAGGCTTTGCCAACTAACTATAGATCTCAGGACTGCACTTTAAAGTTCAGAGAAAAGGGTAACACATACTATACGACCTTCGGTTGCTTCTCCCAGCAGCCCTCCAAATGTGATGACAGGAGACATACACGCGCAGTAGAGAAACAGAAACGATGCTAAGCACTGCAGGCTGAAAGCATCTCGGAAGTCACTCCAGAAGTATGGAGCTTTCCTTTTGATATCTAAAATAAGTCCCCCAAAAATCCTAAGATAGGGGGAAAAACAAAACAGTGAAACCCAAATATAAAAGAAGCACACAAACAAAACTGTTTATCTGCTTGGCTCCCAGGCCAGAGAGCAGCTTTTCCATCTTCACAGGTGAGAGCCATTAATGACCTGCTTTGTTTTAGTAGTAGTGTCTTCAAGTACACTTCCTATCCACTAGAGCTCCTTAAACCCTAGTCAAGGAAGCCCAAGGTCTTTCAAAGGATGTTCAGAGATGCTCATCCATCAGCATCAAGATCTGGAGCATAAGGGTATATAGCCTGTGGACTCTGTGACAATCCCACCAAAACCCACTCCTCCTGGCCCTCTGCTTGCCCACCTCTCTTTCTATGTCTCTATTTCTCTCTCCTCTCTCTATCTCACTGTGTCTCTCTACTGCTGTCTCTATTTCCCTTTCTTTCTGTCTCTCCACTTGTTTCTGTTTTTGTCTCTGGTCTCTGTCTCTCTGCATCTGAGTCTCTTTTACTCTCTCTGATTCTGTGTCTCTCTGCCTTTGCCTGTCTCTCTCTTTCTCTCTCTCTTCATGTCTATTTTTATTTTTCTTTCTTCTTCTGTCTCTGTGCTCTGCCTCTGTCTTGTTGTTGTCTGTCCCTCTGTGTCTCTTTTTCTGTCTAACTCTGTGTCTCTCTACCTCTTTCCTCCTTCTATCTCTCCATCTGTTTCTATTTCTGTCTCTGTCTCTTTTTTCTGTATTTGTCTGTCTGTTTCTCTGTTTGGGTCTCTGTGTCTGTATATATCTCTCTCTCTGCCTCTGCCTGTCCCCCTCTCTTTCTATCTCTCTTTCTCTGTGTCACTCATCATCTCTCTGTTTCTATTTCCATCTCTATATCTTTCTATCTCTGTCTGTTTCAGTCTCTTTTTTGTTTCTGTTTGTTTCTCTGTCTCTCTGCCTGTTTCTGAGTACCTCCCTCTGTCTCGGTCTCTTTTTCTCTATGTCTCTGTTCCTCTCTGACTCTCTCTCTTTCTCTTTCTCTTCAAGGTGCTACTGTTTATTCCTCTCTCTATTTTTAAATCTTTTAAAAATCATAATAGGATATGAGGAGGAGTGGGCTAAGTTGGCTATCTGCTAATGAATAGTACATGAGAAAAAAACCCAGAGTTTATCAGAGCCCCAGCTCTCCTTCCTCTCCCTCTCAAATAGTTTCTCACTAGGTATTGTCCTATCCAGGCCAAACTCTTCCTCCATAGAGTCTTTCCAGGTCTCTAGTTTCAATTTTTTTTAAAAATAAAGATCAAGGGATTGAAGAGGAGACACATTATGATGGCTGGCTTAAAAAAGTACAATTTGAATTCACTACCCCCTAAAAAATCGTTTCCAAAATTTAGCATTCACCAGACAAGTCTTCTAACTTTCTAAGAGAGAAACTCATAGAATGTTAGAGTTGGAAGGGACCTTAGAAGTGCATTTAGATGATTTCATCTATTCCAAAACACTCAATTAAAGGTGATAAAATTGAGTTTTTAAAGGTGAATTGACTCGCCCAAGGCCACTGTTCATGAGCAAGGGAGCCAAGGTCAGAAACTAAGTCTACTGACTTCCAGTCCAGGGATCATTCCACTACTTTATACCACCTGGAAATGCCTCAGATACAAAACCACAAATCCAAACCATTTCATCTTAGTGTAAAAGAAGAGCACTTTGGAAGCACTCTGAAAATATTATTTCAATGAATAAGAATAAAAATGTTAAATTTTTAATAGTGAAATTGCCTGCTAACACCAGATAGCTTATTCCTTTGAATTACAAATAGAAGTCTGTAGTTTTAACTTGGCAACTGAAAGCTCTTTGGTTTCAACAAAATAAAGGAAGTAAGATGTTATATGCTAAAATAATTAACAATTGATTGTTCCACATTAAGGTCAGAAATGAAATACTTGTTAGATTCAATTGCATTGTGATATGCTGTACATGCTTGCATTTGAACATAATAATTCTGATTTAGCTATATATTTTTAGGAGTGAAGGAGTTCATTTAGTGACCTTAGACTCTAATCTGAAATGATGTTTTTTAAAAATTGGCAGCTCTGAGAAAATGTACCTTTAGAATTATTGAACGCTTGGGTCAGCATTGTTTTTAATTGTCTAGACAATCCTGGAAGTAGAGTCATGAATTGTTTCCAAATAAGAATCACTAGAATTAAAGCATTTACCTTAGGGGGTTGTTGTGAAGTTCAAATGAGATAACATACATGAAAAAAAAACACTCTGCAAACCTAAAAACATTATTGAAATGCTAGCTAGAGCTAGAGCTTTAGGTAGGGCAGACGTCCATTGGGGTTAAGGTTAGGGTGGAGAGGGGATGTGGAAAGAATAGGGAGGAGAGAATCAAATTGAATTTTAAAATTAGTTTAGGGGGAAAGGTTTAATGAAATCTCAAACCCTGAAAGGCTTTGAAAAAAAGTGCATGAAATTCACAGACACACAGACACAAACAGGATCTTCCTTGGGTTTTTCCACCCCCATTTTGAAATGTTACCTCTTTACCCCTTTTTTTGAGTCTCAGTTTTATAACTTATTGCTTTGCCAAAAGCATAATTAAAAACTGATTAGATCTACCCATAATTAGTAATTATTATTTACAATTTCTACTGTACTTTCTATTAGCTAGGTGCATTCTACTTAATTATTCATTAGCACATACATTAGTGTGAACTAATCATTACATTACTATATAACAAATGTGTTTTTAGCAGTTTAAAAAAAACACACTAAATCCGGAAGTGGGAAGTCATTACAGAGAACAGTGCAAGAGCAGCTCAGATGTACACCAGCAACTCCAGGAGAGCAGATGAGTAATGGGTACTTCAAGTCATGCCAGCAACAGAATCTGTGGAAGAACTCTGGAGAAGCGAAGAGACCGGATATTGGTGACCTGGGAGGATTTAGGAAGCAGTAAGGAAAAAGTGAACTTTGAAAAAAATCTAAGCTATGAGGCACAGTAATACCTGAAAAAGCAATAAAAATATGAAAATAAAAAAGGGAGGAAAAAAGAAAGAAAAAGCAACATTTGAAAGAATGAAAGCAAACACAATGAGTAACAAGGTTTCCCATGGGAAGAAGACATCATTTGAACTGTCTCATATACTGAGATACTGAGCCTGAGGAGAAAGTTAAAAGATATATCTCCTTTGAGATGAAACATAGGTAAAGGGATGGAACACTTGGATGGGAATATTAAAATGCATAGAGATTTCAAGGACTAGAAAATCAGCTTATAACACACAGGGCACATGGCAAAGGGAATGGCCTGAGGGGAGGGGAGGAAGACTCCTTCTTTTGAATAAGCATATGTCAGAATTTGTACTTATGGTGGAGACTGTATACACTCACATCCCCTGAAGAGCCGCCCACCCAATGGTTCTTGATTTTCTGCTCACACATTGCTTAGAGAGAGACAAGCTGTCAAAAAAAAATCCCATAAAATGCCATTTCAAGAAATAAATTGAAGCTTTCATCTCTTCAAAGGTGTGTGATTAGAAAAATAAATCATATGGCCCTTTCAAATCACAGCCTTAAAAATCCAAAATGTCATTTACGTCTACTTACTGGTTGCTTTACTTGCATTTGCTAAGACAGGATCTGGCAAAAGTGAAAAGACTGGCTTTTTAAAAATTCTATTATGAACTTGAAACTTTCAAATGGTAAGAGGGCATGTGTGACAGGGTCAATTGAGGCCCTCTCTCTTTTTTTAGAGGATTCTCTGTGAAGGAACTTGGTACATGACAATATGAAATCCTGAATAGGGAAAATCTTAACTGATTTCTATACAGAATTCTTGCAGAGAAAGGCAGTGGTAATCACCAATACCATCACAGAAAAAAAAATCACCATTTTCTACCAAAGTTTAGGCATTAAATAGGCAAATAGAGTTAGATCTCGAAATTGCAAATTACTGGCAGTGACAAGTTCGGTTTCAATAGATTCCCAGATAAATGCTGTTTGCTAACCTTCCGGTTCGTTGCAGTTCAGGCCCGCTGTGCCCGCCGTGAGGCTCTGCTTCACCATGAGCTGCTGTTCCATTGGGCACAGTAGGAATCTTCCTCTTCTCCTATGAGAGGGAGAGTTCAGGCATTTCAGGTTCTATTTGTCTTTCCTAAGCCCAGTGTTTTTTATCTGCCACTCAGGTGCTCTTGCGGTACCTCCTCCCACTCATAGGACTGCTCGGAAAGTGTCAATACCTTTCTCCATCTACTCTGCAACCCCTGAAGAAGTATTCTTACAGAGAAGAATAGAAAGATGAAAACCAGGTCAGTGGAAAATGGAACAAGACATGTTATCCCCACCCCTTGCCTCCTGTCTAGAGCACACACAGTCTATTGACACAGGTGATGGACCAGAAAAATTCTGCTTATGACTTCAGAATTCATACATAACACATTCAAATGTGGTTAAAAAAGGTGTGCATTTTAAAATTCTGTTTAAATTCTTTCCAGAGTAGAGTTAGAAAGGAAATGAAGGTCAAATGTAACTTGACAAATAAGGTTCCACAAAATAGGAATTTGTTAATGAAACACTAGAAATTTTAAACAGGAGAAAAATAGGTTTTTAATGTAAAGAATGTATGGGATATTCACTGCAGAATCCTTTAGTGATTTCTGCACATATTTAAATGCCATATCAATGGTAAGAAATATTGAAGTTGAGTGAATGAAAAAGTTGATCATTTGACAACTGGCAAAGAAATTGTGCTTTGTGGTCAATGTGGAGGATGAATTAGAGACCATTAAAAAGTTGGCCTTCTGCTTTCATTTCTCAAGGCTCATTCACATACTTCTGGAATTTATAGATATTTTCATTGGTCTTTAGGAGAATTCTTTATGATTGGCTAATTAGACCCCTGGCTTGCAGTAAGAAAGATAATTGGCAAGAAGGAAGGAAATAAGAGAGTATCCAGTAAACATCTAGTATGTTGGTCAATTTGAGCAAACTTTGCTTCAAGTAGAGTATGCTAAGTAATATTCTTTGTTCACTTCTACATCCAATTTTCTACAAATAGTGCAACTTCTGAAACCATATTTATCAGCTGTTATCTAACAGCCATTTCAACTGCAACATCTAGACTAGATCTGAAAGGTTTGAGTAAGGCCAGCAACAGTGATAAGGTTGGAGATGATGGGAGCCAATGAGAAGTAAAATGCAGTTGTTATGGAGACAGCAATGGTGGGGACAGAGCACCAGCTCTCAACATGACTTTGAGAGAAAAGCCACCCAAGACAATCGTAACAATATATTTAACTTTCATGTTTCCGGGAGTTGTCAGTACTTAATTTGGTATAATTTCACATCATACATTTAAAAGAAATCTTCCCAAAAGGATGAAATTTTAATTAGATTCCTTTTAACAATGATTCTGTGCAGAATATAAAATATGTCAAGAGCCTCCTATGTAAGACAGTTAATATAGCCTTACTGTCTATCAGACCATGTTGAACTTAAAATTTTTCCTACCTCTTCCTAACACTTTCCATTTTCAGAACAAAGATAAGGAAAGATACCAAAGAGCACCATGAATCTGAAGGACAGTTATGGACTTCTTCTAGGAGCCATAATTTCATTTTTTCATAAATTTCATAAATTCATTATCATAATTCCTACTTTCTAAGAGTTTGATTTTTTTCAGGCTGCTCCAGTTTCTTTCAAGTCACACTGGACCATTAAAAAAAACAATGGCAGGCAATCCATCACTATCAAAAAGCACTTATTAAGTACTTGACTATACTTGGCTTTGTGCGAGAGGGTATTTTTGAGAACTACAGATACAGGTCACTGGCTTTTAGTAACTTGTACTGTATAACAATGCAGTCTTTTACTGGGCATGGTGGTGCATGCCTGTTATCCCTACTACTAAGGGAGGCTGAGGCTGGGGGATCACTTGGGCTCAGGAGTTCTGAGAAACAATAGGCTAAAATGATCATGTTTAGCACTAGGTCTGGCATTAATATATTGAGCCCCACACCAGTCTGATTCAGGAAGAGTGAATAGACCCAGGTCAGAAGAACAAGCAGATCAAGGATCTGGTCCTGACCAGTACTGGGATTAGACATATGAGTAGCCATGGGTGAGATAGGGAGACCTGTTCTCCAAAAAGAAAAAAGAAAAACAGTTTGTCTCTTATTGGGTTATTTTCAGGGTACATGTTAATGGAAAACAAGCTCTGAAACCTTACTACTATAGGTTGCTTTAACATATACATACCTGAGAAGGAACGTTTTTGGGGGGCTCTATTCGAATGGTTGGGTCCCACTCTCCAGGAGGAAGAACAGTAACCTGATCAAGAAACTCATCAATTCCTGCAAGCAAGTCATTACGATCCTTTGCTTTATAGGCAACATCGTGGAAGACCTATGGTAAGAAGACAAGGTGGCCTTTATTTACACATAAAACAGAACATTTCCTAATTATAATATGTGTTATTATCCTCCCAAAATTTAGAACTTAGATACATTTCCCCGCCTTGGCAAGATGGTGTGGTTCAGTTGGGAGAGAGTAGAAGAAATTACAGGTAGAAATAAGGATTTAAGCAGCCCAAATTTCAGTTAGTTGCGAACAAAATCAATTCTAATAAAATTCCATACTAAAAATTAGAGACATGACTTTATAAGATTTGAAAGTAGTGTCATTACTTAGACATTGCATTCACAGGAATCAGGGAAAATAATTCTGAGTTCAGAAACAATAATGAGTTTTGTCACAAATGAAGATCTAGAAATCTATTATGCCTGCACGATGTTCAAGCAGTACATCTCTGATGATGATGGTGATGATGGTGATGATAGCTAATATTTATATAGCTGTTTAAGATTTGCAAATTAATTGAATATAGAATCTTCATTTGACCTTCACAACAATCCTGGGAATTAGATACTGCTGTTATCTCCATTGTATACATGGGGAAAACAAGGCTGAGAGAGGTTGAATTACTTGCCCAGAGTTGCACAGCTAGTAAGTGTCTGAAGCAGGATTTCAACTCAGGTTTTTTTTTTTATTCCAAGTCCAGCAGTCTAGCCACTGAGTTAAGCTGCCTTCTATTTGCCATATGAACCATGCTCTGCTCATACATACACATACAAAACAAAGGTAATATCCAGTGATGGACCAATCATAAATTAATGTTAAAGAGAAAAAATTGGTTTCCACTAACGGATAATCAAAGAAGAAAGACTATGGAAAAAAAAAAGCAGAATAACTAAGATTTGGGATGTCCATTCCTATTTCTAAATATTTGCCTAAGGAATTTGTTTGATAAGAGTTAGAATTCACAGAGCACATTATTTTCATTCTTACCACCATAAAATATAATCCTCAAAATAATTACTGTTCATTATATTTCATATAGGATGCAACCCTTTGAGGACACTCACTTTATCATATATTTGGACCCAAATATTGATTATCAATAGAATTTGGCTTCATGCCTGCTGACCTTTATCTAACCTATTTGAGGACAATGCCTTACAAAAGATTCTGTAACTACTGATGATGACTCAGATGCAAATTGCTTTGCTTGACTTTCCAAGAAAATGTTGAGATAACATAAGAGTGATATATACTGAGTTTTGGTTTAATGCAATGGAAAATCATTTAAAAAAATCATCATTCCTGTAATTGTGCTCTAGAAGAGACTTACATACTAGATGCAGAAGTATGCTGCCAACATCCACCTATTTCATCAATTAATCAATTAAAAAGCATTTATCAAGTGCCTATCGTGCCAGCCATTTTGCTAAATGCTGGATATGCAAATACAAAAGTAAAACAATACTTCCTTTCAGGGGGTTTACATTTTAAAGGAGGGACAACAGGTGCATGTATGCAATATGTGCACATATATATACATATATAATGTATGATATGCATAGTAAGTATATAGTATGTATATATTATGTATACATATATTGGGATAGATAGGTTTATGTTCTTATATAATGTATATCATATGTATATATTATGTATATGTATAGATTGGGATAGATAGGTCTGTATTATTATACAATGCATATAATATGTAATATACACACATATCATATATGTGCACATCATAGATAATATACAATAATATATGATATAACACACCATACATATGTGTGTTATATTTTACAGATAATCTATATAATATGTATTGTGTTATATATGTATATATCACATTTATACATATAAAACACATATTGTGATAGACATTTTATGTACATTAATTATATTGTGTATACATGTATGCATTATATACTTATAGTAGGTGAACATAATATACATAAAAATATTATTATATAGTATGATACTATACAGTACATATAATATGTATAATTTATAATGTGCATACATAACACATATAATATGTACACATATATGTGATATGCATGTATATTATAAAATATATATATATATATTATATCAAATTAGATAGGAAGACAGACAGATGTATAGATGGACAGAGATGAGAGTAAATAGAGAAAAGGAATGCATGGTAGTTTGGCAAGAGTGTATGAACAGGGGGCAGCTAGGTGGCACAGTGGATAGAGCACTGGCCCTGAAGTCAGGAGGACCTGAGTTCAAATCTGGCCTCAGACCAAATACTTGACACTTAATAGCTGTGTGACCTTGGGCAAATCACTTAATCCCAATTGCATAAAAAAAAAAGAGTGCATGAACAACTAAGGGATCATGAAAGGTTTCAGGTATAAGGTGGTGCTTAAGCTCAATGTTAAAGGAAACCAGGCGTTCTTAGAGGTGGAGGTGAGGTGGGAGGGTGCTGCAGGCATGGGCACAGCCGGTGCAAAGACACTGAGCTAGGAGGCAGAAGTTAAGTGTGTGAAACAACAAGTTGGTCAGTACAGTTTGATCTTGGAGGGTAGTAATGTGTACAAAGACCAAAGAAGATGGGACCATGCCATGCAGGGCTTGAAACGTCAAATAGGAATTTCTATTTGATCCTCAAGGCAACAGGGAGCCATGGAGTACTTTAAGGAGAGTGACAAGGTCAGACTTGCCCTTTACCCAGTGTGTGGAGGATGGAGTAGGGGTGGGGATGGGGAAAAGGGACACTTGAGGAAGGGAAAGGAAATAAAAAGCCTTTGCAAGAAAATAAAAAGGAGAGGTAATGAAGGCCTAAATGAGGGTGGTGGCTTGGTGAGTACAGTAAAGTATGTAGAACGTGTTATGAAGGTTGAAACAAGACTTCATGTGGAATGAGCAAGACATGAGTTAAGGAGGATGCAGCAAAAGTTGCAAACCCCAGTGACCTGAGAACCACTTCCTTTTTTCTTGTGATAGTCACAATGCCTAGGAAGTATTTTTTCTTTTTGCCCCAGTTCTCTGTCTAGTCCTTTCCCACTGATGAAAGAGCTAGCCAGTATGAGCTCAGAGAGGTCGTGTATTCTGGACCTCAATTACCTCCTTTGTAAAATTAGGAGGCTGAACTAGGTGAGTTGTGAGGGTCATTCTAGTCCTAAATCCTGTAACTGAGTGTTTTGCTTTCAGGCAGATGAATGCCCCAACCTCTTGGGACAAATTGCTCTCTATTCTTTTCTTAAGGATCACCAAGGATAGAGGGAGATCTCACAGTTTGTTCTAAAAACAAAAAGACATTTACATAGCATAAGGGGACAGAAATCCTTTGCCGTGGCAGCAGGAGATGCTAGGGACAGAAACCAGCAGCTTGTCCTTCCCTTCAATGTTTCCAGGGCTTTCTGGAGGTCGATCAAAGCCTCAGAGTGATTTCCATGATTTGGCATTCCTTATAAAAGGGCAAGACTTGCAAGGACAAATGGTAATTGATGTGTGTCCTTATCCCTACCTGAGAGAGGCTCAGTGGGAAGTGTTGATTAATACAGTTGGGAGTGGGAAAATGGTGCTCTAAGGCAAGGAAGAAGTGAATGGCATTCAGTCATGTACTTCATCTCAAAGTAATAGCAGAAAACCATTGATTGGGAGGGTAAGTCTCTGGGTCTTCCAGCTACCTCAGTGGCCCTTTTCTTAAGTACTTGGATGAGGCTGTAGAGCTGTTTAATGACAAAACTGAAAATGTATACACTGACATGAGAGGAGACTCTGCTTCCTCTTTGTGAAAGAGGAATCATTGGCCAGAGAGGCCAGAGAGAAGAGAATGGGCAGCCTCCCTTCCTCTGATAACTTTGGCAGGACTGTGAATACTGGGCTTGTTTGCCTTATCCCCAACCTGAACACGTCACATGAAACTTTTTGCCACACTCTCATCTCTACCCAATTTAGCTTTAACATATCCTAGTTCTCTGCCGTCTGGAAGTTTCCTCTAATATAAACAAACCTTCCTTTGTCCTAGATCTTGTTCTTTCACATTTATTCTTCTATTACTCATTGAAACCTAGTTTTATCCTGAAGACATGACATACGCATTCTCTCTTCCCAAGGCTGAATGCTCCTTTCTCTCATATCCTTAGAAAGGCCAAGAAAAGGAGGTGGCATTCCCCCTCTATTGCCGCATTAGGACTTTTCATCTCGTCCACCATCACTCAAACAATTCCTCTGCTTTAAAATTTATTCCATCTTGGACAGATCCTTGTTTCTGTCTCCTACAGACCTCTAGGCTGCTATCCTTTCTCTCCAAGAACTTCCTAGGTTATAGTTCCTTTCTTCCTTCCTTCCTTTCTTTCTTTCTTTCTTTCTTTCTTTCTTTCTTTCTTTCTTTCTTTCTTTCTTTCTTTCTTTCTTTCTTTCTTTCTTTCTTTCTTTTCTTTCTTTCTTTCTTTCCTTCCTTCCTTCCTTCCTTCCTTCCTTCCTTCCTTCCTTCCTTCCTTCCTTCCTTCTTTCTTTCTTTCTTTCTTTCTTTCTTTCTTTCTTTCTTTCTTTCTTTCTTTCTTTCTTTCTTTCTTTCTTTCTTTCTTTCTCTTTCTTTCCTCGTGAGCAAATGGGGTTAAGTGACTTGACTAGAGTCACACAGCTAGTGTCAAGTGTCTGAGGTTGGATTTGCACTCAGGTTCTCCTGACTCCAGAGCTGGAGCTCTATCCAGTGTGCTACCTAGCTGCCCCTGATTACAGTCTTTTTCAATGCCCCAAACCTGTCACCTTCAAAAGCCTTGACTTCCATAACCCTCTCACTCATCCCTACCCCACTTGACTGAATTTGCCCAGAAGCCCAACCAAATTACTGGTTAACACTATGGACTAATTCAAGATGTGGCTCAGCAGTCATGAGCAAATCTGATAATTTTGAACATGCTTTAGGGAATGTCATCAATAGAAATACATGTCATAGCATTGGACTTTTATCTCCCTAGTTTCCACTACCGCGCTTCTTTTAGAGTAGCCTAAAAGTTTTCTTGGCTACTATATAATACTGTAAGTAGGAATCAGAAGACATCTGTTTTAGATGAAGTACTACAGAAGATTTCCATGTGGACTTTCCCTATCAGGATCCATTCTGATCAAGGTTGAGATTCTTATAACAAGCTATTCAAAAGGATGCTAGTCTTGTGGGAATCAATAAGCCTGGAATGAAGCTTTAGTGTTCTGTTCTTTTCTTTTTAATTAACAAGCATTTATTTTCTCTCCTCCTCTTACCTCCTAATGAAGAAGAAAAAAGGAAAACAAAACCATTGTAACAATTATAAATAGTTATGCGAATCAGATCCCCACAGTTGGCCGTGTCTAAAACATTCTTCATAGTAAGTCACCACCTCTCTGTCAAGCACTGGGCAGCATTCTTCAACATGAAGCCAGCCTAACAACTCCTTTATTTGCCCTTCTAAAGGGAAACCGTAAGCCATTCTTTATTTACCTGCAACGTTTCCCCCCTTGGGCTTCTTTTATATTAACAATGTCAAGATGGTATTAGTTTTTTTTTTTTCTAGTAGCACATCCACCTGTTGGTCACAATATGATAATATCATACTTAGAGTATCAATAGCTAAGTTAATGCTTATAAATGGTCTAAAAACTATGTGACATTTAGTACTCTTTGTCTCTTTTTCTGCTACTGCTGAAGTGGGAGGGCACCCTCAAAACTGAGGCTCATTTTCTATTATTCTTTATTTCACAAGTTGCCATGGTCAAAAAAGTTCATCACAAAGTGGCTACACTTATGGTAATGAACCTCTCCACATGCAGCTATATTCTTCATTAGAAAGTATATGCCCTCTGTTACTGGGGCTGTACTTGAAGTCTTTCTAGTATAGTAAAACTCACCATAATTTGCACTTTGTTGGTATAGTCTTTGAGAACCCAGGGTACCACCTCCATACCACAATAAAGCATCAGAGGGAGTCTTACATTGACAGAAATCACAAGATTCTTTCGTATTTACACACTAGGTCTTAATGAAATGCTTTGCTATTTAGTTTATAGTTCCTGATAAGTTTGTTTATAGAGGATGCATTGGATGGGACCACGAGTCAAAAAAATCATCCCTACACATTGAGCCCAAGTGGTAGTGGAATTCCAGAGTTCAGTAGGATTTTCATACAATATTATACATATACATATATGCGTATATACATGTATATGTGTAAACATACATATACACATTATATGCAGATATCATTATGTATATGTGTGTATACATATATACATATATATACATATATATATATGTCTATATGCATATATATATATATAACCTCTCCTTACCAACAACAAACCAAGAACATTTTCTATAAATAGTCATTGCACTTCAACCTTCTATATTTTTGGACTTTCTTTCTGATGGATAATTTCTTACACTTTTACAATAACAAATGGTTTCATTGATTGCCAAAGATTGCTGCTAATTTTGATTTCTGAAAGAGTTATGTCACCAGACAGTTTCAATATTAAATATAATATCACCAATGTTTATATGGATGCTGTCTTAAGAGGATTAATCCCAGAGTTCCCCAAGTAAATTAGAAGGAAGAAAGGCACCTGAGGCTTTGTGATTCAGTATTATCTATCAGTTTAAAAATTCTAGAAGAAAAAGTAATTAATATTTTTTTTCCTTATGGGCAATATCAGAACTCCCCCCCCATCTTATTTATCCCATAAAAGGAAAAGTCAAAGAACGTAGTAAGGTTCAATTCTGCTACCTCATGGTAGCATGAAGGTGATCCTGGATTCCTAAAAGTTATGCTAGCAGGACATAGGCTCTGGCATGTCCTAGAAAGCTGCAAAATCTTCAAGCTTGGGCCCAGTGATGAATCATGTGTTTATTAGCCCATTGTAGTCAAAGTATGAGAGGGTCATTATCAGAAAGTTGGTCACCAAGTGGTGAGGTTTTGGTGGGCCATCAACTCATGAAACCATACACTAAGGCTTGGAGGTTGTAATCTACATTGGTAGAAGGAATACCCACATGGATGAAATTAATGATTTTTTTTTGTATTGAAGCTTTGTGCATGGCCAAGGTTGATATATCATTTGCAATAAGCCTTCATTACATTGCTATACTTTAGTTATCATGAAAATTTGAAAAATAGTTCTTTTCTCCCATCTGTCAAGATATTCTGCTATTTAATAAAAAAGCAAAGGGTAACACGAAACCTGGTTAAATAATAGCCTCGTGGGGCTTCTTTGCATTTCAAATTGATGAGATTGTATTCTTTTGATGTAGCGTGTTATGGAAGGTATTTTTTAAAAGGATGGGTGAGTATTTCTTCGTGAATATACATTATAGGGCCATAAGATAATTCAGAGTGAGGTGTCAAAATTATTTCAGTCTTTTGCATTTTTGACTGTGATATATTGCTATCTATTTATCTATTTATATTTACAAGTTTGGCCTGCTCATGGAAAAAGCATTGGACTTGGAGTCAGAAGATCTGGGTTTGAATTTTAGAGACTCTGCCACTTACTAGCTATCTGAGCTTTGGCATGTTAGAAAAGTGTAATGAGGTACAGTGATACTATGGAAAGAGGGAGTCAAGTAAGACCTTGGTTCAAATCTAGTCTCTAGCACTTATTAGCTGTGTGACCATAGGCAAACCATTTAACCTCTCTGGGCCTTGGCTTCTTCTGTAAAATACTTGCACAGGGTCGTGAGGAAAGCCTATAACATATGTTGTAAAAGCACATACAACATAAAGAACCTAAGCCATTAAAAAAAAAATCTAAACAACCGAGAGGTACAAACTAAAAAGAACAATATTAATGTGAAATCTAGTGCTCCATCAACTCAAGAATTTTCAGTTTATGAAATCTGCCACTAGATGGCACTTAGGCATTTGTGGTTGTCACCTTAGTGTCCTGACATTCAGAAGGAGCTGTGGGAGAATCTTAAAGCATACACCACTGTTTTCTTAGCAATGGTAAAGTTAGTTATTCTCAACAATATTTTATAACCAGTCTTTAAATATATAAGTATATTATATCCTTCAGGACAATTTGGATAAACTACACTTCCTAAGAACTCTTTACCTATTACCTCTCAGACCATTTAATTGAGCTCTTTGATACTCACCTAAAGTCCTATTATTTCAATAATGATGATAATGGTAGCTAGCATTTAAATATTGCTTTACAATTTGATAAGTGCTTTGCTCATTTTATCCTCATAACAATCCTGAAAGGTAGGTACTATTATTATGCCCATTTTATAGATGAGGAAACTGAGGCAGAGAGAGACTATGTGACTTGCTCGGGGTCATACAGAGATTTGAGCTCCTGACTCTCAGTTCAATGTTTTATCCATTGTGCCAATTAGGTGACAACTAGACCAGTTACAAAAGTCTACTAAATCCCTCTTAATCTGCTTTGTTATTACATCATGAAACTCCTCCATCTTAATTCTGGGTGTCCCTTGTCTCCCATTCTTGTTTCTCTCCTGAACTTCAGGTCCTCATCATGAACTCCATACTGGGCACCTCTATCTGGATATCCTTTTGGCATTTCAAACTCAACATGTCTCAAAAAACAAAAATAAAGAAAAAACCCTTATTTCTTCCCTCTAAACCTTCCCCTCTGCCAAACTTCCCTATTTCTTTGAGAGTGATATTATCCTTCCAGTCATTAAAGATTCATGACTTCAGATTCATTTTTGAGTCTTTACTCTCCTCATGCCTTTATCCAATAAGGTTATGGATGCAATCCTGTTGCATCCATCTCTAAACCATTTCTTATATTTGCCCATTTTCTCTACTCACTAGATATTCTATTGCTTATTAAAAAGCAATGGGCAGCATACACCTGGTTAAATAAAAGCATTATGGGGGTTTATTTGTATTTTGAATTAATAAAATTGAAGTCTTTTGATGTAGCATGTTATAGAAGGTATTCTTTAAAGGATGGGTGATTATTTCTTTGTGGATATGCATTACGGGGGGATAAGATAATTCAGAGGGAGATGTCAAAAACTGCTTCAGTCTTTGCATATGTGAATGTGATAAATCTATCTATATAGTTATAAATATTTATATACTATATTTTATATCCATATATTTATATGTAATCTCTCTATATATTTATCTATGTATTAATGGCCACCAGTCTGACATAGACCCTCATTAAGTTATGCTCACACAATTTTCATTATTTCTTTATTGCTCTTCCTGCTTCCATTTTTTCTCTCCTTCAAATCCACATGGATGTCAAGATCATTTGCTTAAGTTATACGTCTGATCATGTCATTCCTCTGTTAAAAAATCCAACACCCCATCTAGCCCCTAGAATAAAATACAAATTCCTTAGCTTCTCATTTAAGAACCTCAGGAATGTGGTTCCAAACTACTTTTCCAGAATTGTTCTGTGTTACTTTACAATCTAAATGTTGCAGACAAGATGAAGCCCTCTGCATGCACTCTTCATCCCATCCCCACCCACCTTTTCCAGCAGATTGCCCCTACTATCATTCCCATCTTACAGTCCTTTTGCCTTTAGTTGTCTAGTTGAATGGTACAGTTGGTGTTCCTCACAATAGGATGTTTTCACACAGTTTGGAAAATTATTAACAACTCCCTCTTTACCTTTCTTCTAAATCTACACTGAACTTTAAAATTTTCTTGCTTCTTCATCTTTTACCTGACTGAACAGATGAATCAAAATTATTTTTGAAATGGGCGTAGGCCAAAGAACTCCTTTCCCTGCCTAAGAACATCTTCAGGCTTATGTCATCTAGCTCATGTGACTATTACCTAGTTCTATCCTTGCACATGATTACATTCTGCTCTATGTATGAGAAGGAATAAAGTCAGCTTCTGCAATTTCTCATGGACACCATGAGGCTAGAACTGATAGCACAGCTTTACCTCTGAATGCTACTCTGATGCACACACACCAATGGTGAGTTTTGCAATGGCCTGGTCAATCAGCACAAGCACCCAGGAACATACAAGAAACATCAGTGAATACACCAAGGAGGATGCCTGAGATCAAGACCTTAGGCATCAAGGCCAGTGCTTCCTCCCAATATCTCCTACTCCCTTTTCTGATAGTCACTCTTCTCCTACTTTGACCCAACAGTCTCTTTAGATTGGGTTTTCTTAAACTATTTTTATAGCATGGCATTTGGTATCTGGTGAAGCCTGTGTACTCTTTTGCAGAAAAATGTTTTTAAATGCATGAAACAAAATACATTATATTTCAAAGGAAATTAATTATGTTGGATACAATTTTTAACATACATACATATACATACATACATATATATCTATATCTATCTATCTATCTATCTATCTATCTATCTATCTATCTATCTATCTATATTTATAAAGTTCATGGACTCCAGGGTAAAAACTCCTCTGTGTATACTAAAATGTATACTTTCTGTTGCTCACTCTATACTCCTAATCATAGCTGATCACTGACTCCCACAACACTTATACATACACCAGCTTCCTTCCTACTTCCTGCTACCCCTAAATATGGAGTATGGAAATATTTGTACCATCAAATACTTTGCTCATTAGTTGCTCCAGATAGCAGCAAGCCCTTCACACTTCCCATAGAGGGGCACCTGTTTAACTCTCAACCCTCCTTTCCCACATTATCCCAAACTTCTGACATTATTCAGGAGACAATAGGGACATAGTCAATAAATCAGTTCCGTTTGAAAAAGCAATTTTCTGAAGCACACTATTTTAAGGCCATATAGAGATCTTAACTTAGTTATAATGAATTCACATACACGCATATATTCTTATAAAAATAACCACAGACAACCATATAATACAAATTTAAAAAGTATCCTAGTTCTTATATAGGATGCTATGTCATTATAGTGGAACCTCATATCTAGAAATTCAAACTTAAAAAGCAAGGAACTGATTCAATATGCAATGTTGCATGACCTTCTGTATAAAATTTTCAGGTTTCATCAGCCATAAATTTCAGTGACTATGTTTCTCCATTGTTCACTTACTGGTGTATATTTCCAAAAACAACAATTCCCAATTTGTTTATTTGCTATGGATCTTTACCTCATCTATTTTTTTTTTGGCACACAATCCTCTTCCTGTCAACCTAAAGTAACATATTCATTGCTACAAAGTTTTCCAAAATATAGCCTAAGCAAGCATGCAAAGTTACATGTTAGACTACTGTGTTAGTATTCCATTCTAATACTATCCAACTATCCCACTCCCTTTTAGGGAGGGCAGGTTGGTAGAAGCAGTGACTACACGTTTCCAGTTTTTCTCTCCTTCAAATCCACATGGATGCTACATGTTTCATACAATTAAGCCACCACTGTTGGTTTTATACTATTTTAATTGTCATATAACTTGAATTATTATTAACAAAGTTGTTATTCTTTACATATGTGATTTATATATAGGATTTAATATTCTTTATATATGTGATTGACATAGTCCTAAAAATAAATTTCAAAATTCTTATAGAAAGATAACACTTTATTCTTGGGAAATTTTTATAGAAGATCTGTGGAAAAATGTAATTTGATATACGGAAATTTGATACCTTTCCACTTTGCAAGAACACATGTATTCCATAAAGTGAGGCAAGCAAGGTATACTTATCTCCGGGAGTTGGGGGTCTAGGTTGTGACATAGTCCAAGTAAACAACAAGAACGAAAATTACCCGACTGGGGTAAATATATACCTCATCTGTCATTAGGGTTGCAATTGATCTGCCAATCTCATGGTACTGTTGACCCTTTCCCAATGGTCCCAGAAGTATAAACAAAAATCTGTAAATAAGACAGGAGAAAAAAAATGTTACCAGACAGAAAAAGCAAATTCTGTTTCATGTATTATAGAATCATATCTCAAATGCATTACTGATGAAAGGGGCTATCAACATAGATCATTCATTTTCTCGAAGTTCAAAGTTTAGGTGAGAAATTGTATTGTGTTTTTTCTTAGTTTCATTGTTTTGATGGAGAGAAGACAGGAGAGAAAAGAACAACATAAAATGGATTGTTATGATTTACGGCCCCTGTGGTCTTTCTGATTTCAATGTTTTTTTTTCCTTTTCCTCCTAGAAGGTTAGTTTTTGAGTCATCTTATAGAACATATATAATTCACATCAGGGAACTCAGTACCACAAGATACTCTAGAACTAATATGGTGTAAAAAGGCAAGAGAGTAAGAATGAACCTTTGTGAAACAAAGGAATAAAACTGACTTCTTTTACAAAACAGAGTGGACAGTCATGGGGGAAAGGGAGGGGTCTTGGAAAAGTATTGAAGTTTATGAGAAGAAGATATCTATGTTTCAAAAATGGAGAGGCCCATGTAAAATGTAGATTCAGTGGAAAAATTGTAGTCAGATACCAAATGCATTCTGGGTAGAAAAAAATTAGAGCGCTCCTGATCCAAAATATTTCTCTTGACAAGTTAGGGAGTGGGCTAGAGGGAGAAGAAAACCAACTCAAATTTTGACCCAATTTTCATACTGGATTAAAAGTCCAATCTTTTGTATTCTGGTCAATTCTTTTCACTAATTTACTTTTATTGAATACAAGTAGAGTTTCCAATTAGCTCTTTCTATACTCTACTCCATGTGCCCTCCAGTTAGGAAGAAGATATAGAACTACCCCATCTCTCATAAGGTTAATGTCTCATACCTCAAATAAAATTGTACAAGTTCAATACTACCCTATATCTTGCTACCCTATTGTATTTGAGGTTATTGAAGTATAAGACTGATAGCTTTTTAACTTGAATTAAAATAGTTCTCATAATTCTACATGTTATTATATAAGAAGAAAATGTGGAAGCTATTCATTCTATGTATGTATTATATAGTTTGAAGCTACAGGACCATAGCTCTCAAGCTGGAAGCAACCTCAGAGGCTATTATGTCTAAACCTCCTTTTTCATATGAGGAAACTCAGACTGAAGGAAGTTGTGTGCTTTGTCTTGTGCAAAGTCACAGGTAAATGTGAGGGGATGGATTTGAATCCAGGACCTTGGATTTCAGAGCCAGGGCTCCTTCTATTATGCCATACACACTATTCTCCCCCTCATCTTTTAAAACAAAGTTACAGAATTCTAAGCCAATTTAAGTGTAGAAGTAATTATTACAGGTAAAAAAAACAGTGGGATAATTTTATGCAATAATTTGTGTATGTGCACTTTATCCATAGAATTCTTTTGAGAAACTCACTGACCTATGCACTTTATGATATTTTTCAGTTCTTCATTCCACAAGTTATTTATATAGTTCTAAAAAACTATTTCCTGACATTTTTAATGCGTGTTGCCTTATTTTCAAAGTACGCCCTTTTACCCTACCAAGAAAAAGATAATTAGGAATCCTGAATGGCTTTGTACCATTCATTATCTCTACACCTCTAACAAATTTGCTATTATTTTCCACCTTGCCTAACTGAATAGTACAGTCTTTTTTTCCCCCTCTTCTTAATATGGAAACCTATAGGGCTTCTAATTTTTTCCCCATTATTTTCTACACATTTTTACTGTCTGTTTGAAGTAAGGTCACTTAAGCCTAAGATATTTTTCAATGTGAGGTTGTGAATGTACCCTGGTGTATATCATGACTTTAAAATTTCTC
Organism: Phascolarctos cinereus; assembly: GCF_003287225.1. NCBI lineage: Eukaryota > Metazoa > Chordata > Mammalia > Diprotodontia > Phascolarctidae > Phascolarctos > Phascolarctos cinereus. Next base: position 229,063,784 of record NW_027556098.1, read on the forward strand.
TCTTTTTAAATTTTATTTCCTTCTGACATTCATCTCATCTCTACCATCTTAAAAAGTGGCACTGACACAGAGTTCATCAGAATTTTTCTAAGCCACAAGAGTATATACACTTAACCACCTGGAAGACCAAATTATTTTTATGTGTCCAACTAAATAAACTACTCTCATTCCAATATCATGCAATCTAATCCATACAAGGGAAATCTGAGGTCTTGAATCTGAATCCTAGCTAACAACACTACCTGCAAGTCTCTGAACAAGTTATGCAGGTAGTGTCTATATATGAATACTAGACCTAATAAAACATTTTAAGTTTCAGTTTGATTTGGTCAACCTGCCCTACCCATACACTTAAGGAATGAATCAGAACTTTATTCTCCCCATTGGTTTTTAAACAGTTTCAATACAAGTATTTGCTTGAAACTGCAAGATAAACCAGAGAGACTTGCCCAGCGATAGTGGCAGAGAAATGAGCCAAGGAAAAATTAAGCCCATTCAATTCCACTCCACTCAATTACAGAACTCTCTCTTCTCTCTCCAGTCTTTAAAGAATGATCTTAGCTCCTAGTTAGAGGATGTTGCTGGCAATAGGATGTACCTTGAGGCATGCCCAAAGGGCAGCTCTTTGACCTGAAAGGTCTTTCGTATTTTCCTGACACAGTGCCTTAAATCTTCTCTACTCTGGCAGGATTGTGGCTTTTTATTATCTGAAGTAACATACAGGTTTGCTAACCCATCATCAGAGAGAGTATTTGATTACTACTCATCTTGAGTATCAGTGGGATTCAGGACATTCAAACTATGGATATGGCTCTGAGTAGATAGGGAGACAGCATTAGAGTTGGGAGATGAAGTAGATAGACGTGAGTAAGGTTGTACCAAGAGCAGAGTTGGAATAATGCTGAAATACAGATTTTACTTCCCTATGTCATAAATATCTGCAATGAAGAAAACTTTTAATTCTCAAATTTCAGTCCATGCCATTCAAAGTTCCCAATCATGCTCCGATTGCATAAAGCCAACTGATGAAATTGAACCAGAACTCCTACTTCTGGAATAATTATGTTGATCTGTGTAGATACAGCTTTGATCTCTTTATTTCTACTTAATTTGTGCCTGAGAATGAACCAAGTGGTTCATGTCATTCCCCCAGGGCTATTTTAGTGGTTTATGCACTGTGACACTTACACTAGAGTTCTAACCGTGGTAGATTCATCTTCACAAGTTTTAGAAAATTAGTTACTGGCTAAATCCACACAAAGAGATGTTTCTTTGTTATACACTTTGATCTGTAAAATGAAATAAAAATGTTCTTTACACAGGAGCAAACAAAGGATTTCTGGAGTGTGTCATAGTGTGAGCCAGGGCACTTAGAGATTCAGACATTTAGATGTATACCTAAATGGGCATGTGCCATATGTGTGTGTGGCAGCTCATGGAAGGAGAGTTCATGAAAATGAAAGAATGTAATTTGGCAGGATTTTCAAGAGACTCAGGAGAATGTTGCATGTGAGAGAATCATTGAAATATTCAAACATCTTGCATTCCTTATTCTTAGACCAAAAGGGGGAAATGAACAATACTTATTTTTAAAAAAAAATGGACTTGTCCACTGGTTTCCAAAAGGACACCACTAAGATGAAGTTCTGTTATAACTAGTTATTTCTCTCTTAACAAACAGATGAAGAAAATAGTAATAACTTTTTGGGAAATTTTACCTGGTCGGAATCGGCACCTCAGCCAGTCCTGTGAGCAGTACCGCTGGGGACAATCTAACAAACGCAACTACAGTTCGGTCCAAGAATTCTAGCTCACCCACTAAGATGTTTGAAGCTTCTGCCCCAGGAGGAATCTTTTTCATGAAATGTAGATCAACCTGATAGTACCAAAATTTAAAATAAGATTAATTCAAAAGAAGGAATACATATGGTAAGTCATGTATGCTATGTAGCATAATGTTCCTTGAACATTTCAGGCCTTCAATAAATGTTTCTTAAATGAATTACCTACAGCAAAAATCCTTCTTTTCCCTTTTATGAAAAGGTGCTTAAAAAGCCAACATAATTCTTATGATAAAATGGGACCCTTAGAATCGAATCCTTTAGATTTTCTACTAATTATTAAAGAAGTGGAACTTTCGTTTCATTTTCAATTACTTTGCCATTTCTGGACTTGTTTGCATGTTTAATTAAATAAGAGTCTTCCTTCACATTTTCTGACAATAACTCATCTGGTCCTTGGCTCTGGATTTACATATGCTCTTACTCTCTTACTTTTTTGTGGTCATTAGCACCAAAATATAATGTAGTTCAGAACATATTGTATGTTTTTGAAAAATGTTTTCATCTGACATATGCCAATTACAAACAATACTATGGATGGCAGTATATATTTTCCTTCTTTTCATGTAAGAAGCAAAAATTGAAAAAGTCAAGTAGTACAAAGGCTCTGGGGAGGTATTATTTTTTCCCATATCATTCTAGTTGACTCTAATAGACTGAGACAACTTCTCTTTATTCATTAATTCTTTAAACATTTATTGAGGACCTACCATGTGCAAGCCATATTTCCTAAGTGGAAGGCTTAAAAGTGGCATAAGAGAAATAAACCAAATAAAAGTATTCAAATTTAGAGGGTTAGAAACCCTGAAAAGCTGAAGTCACAGCTGAAATACTGACATGAGCATCCATGGGTGAAATGAATGGCCACAGACTGCAATCAACAATTAACAAAAGAAATGCTTGATAAGAGGGAGAGATGGTAAATATCCGTAAGAAGTACTGACTCACATGCTCAGGGTCTGAGGGGAATCCAGAGAATGAGGCTAAAATCAATTTAATAAAATCCACCTTATCTTTCTGGTCCCTTTTGGTTAGATTTTCATGAATATCTGTGCTTCTGGGGGAAACTGTGGCTATATGCATTATAGAATATATTCTCTCAGTTTAACGAGCTAAGGAATAGAGAGGAGAGGGGAAATAACTAGAAGAGGGAAAGGAAAGGAAGAACATTAATCAACACAGGTGAGGTCAGTGTAGATTTTTCAGACTACAAAGACTTTTAGTGAGAATGATCGTTTGAGAGTAATCTTTTCGAAGCTAAAGTGGAGCATTCTTAAAGTTTTAGGCCTAGGCCAAGAACATCATAAAGCACTTGAATTCAGAATAGTTGGACTAAATGTGCTGTTTTCTATATGTAGTTCTGTACCTAGGTATTTCTATGCAAATATTAAGGGTTGGACAAGGATGTCCATAATGCTAGACAGCTGACTTTATAAAATTCAATGTATAGAGTACATTTAACGTGCAGTGCTGTGTACATTTAATTGAAAGCTTGAAAAACAACTGTATTGTTTATTTTGGAAATAAAGAATACTAGAGAGAATCCAAATTTATTTTAAAAGGAAGTTGAAAGTTTTAAGAATAATTCTAACAATAATAAAAACAGAGTTTTAGAAAAGGTGCACTCATAATTACAAGTACAAAAAAAAATCCAGCCATTTAAAGTACAATAACTTGAATGATCAATATGACCAGAAAGGTCATTTGGATGAGATTGAAATATTTTGCACATATTTTCAATCACTGTCTATAAGAATTGTAGATTTCATAAGTCTTTCTGAGGAGAAAATAATAACCAAGGTGTATTTCCCTTGATGCAGTGAGAAAAGTACATAGTGTTAATATGCTGCAACAAAATTGTCAGGTGACAAATCCTAATAATTTAGAATAACTGTACAATTGGTTGCCAAAGTAACTTCGGTGGAAATCTTAATCTCCATCTACAAAAATTCTATCTAGCATTCGTTTGGGTTTCTAAAAGAAAAGTCATAACGTTAAATATTTAAGTTTCAAAAAATAACTACCTTAAGTTATATAAAAGAAAAATGTTCTGGTTATCTAACAGAGGACTAAATGGGTATGTAAATTAGTTTCTATTTATACAGAAACATAAGTGAGGCCTTTACACATTCCTCTTAATGTTATCATTAAACAACGTCCAAAGCATAATTTCGCAGGAGAATCTGCCATCAGAATATGGTGGTCAGGTGACTCATAAACAGCTCATGTTTGAAAGAGGAATGTATCAGGTTAAAGAATCTTTAAGGATTCACAGAAACACTTAAGAGAAAGAGAAACTGATAGGATCCAATGGAAGACCTTCCATGGACTTCAGGTCCACTGAGGAGTGTCCACAGATGCTCTAGGTCTATCTGCTCGTTATTTATAAGTGCACTGAATTAAGAAATATTAAATATGTCCAAGAATTATATATTATGAACACAGCTAGTGAAATAAACTCAAGTAAGATAACTAAAATGAAAAGCTCTGGCTTCTATTTAAAAATATTGCTTTATTTGAGGAATTCAGAATTTGCTAAGTTATTTCTTTTGTCAAGCCTTCATCAAGTACACAGGTCCTCTCTCAATTGAAAGTTATATGGCTGAGTAGGAATATTTGAAAAACAAAGCTAAAGGATGCACACAGACCATGTATTACCCCATAGTCTGAGAGGATAAATGTATCCAGTGCAGGTAAAGAAAAAACCAATACTGTCCTTTTCTGGTATTTTGTTTGCAGGACTCCAGAATAAAGAAAGGATACCAAGGATTTGAACAAAGGAGATAGATAATTTATTTCAATTAAAGATTGCTCTGCAAGATGAGCACTAAAATTAAAGCTAGATTACAAACAGTGTGAATACAAAATCCCCCTGAAATGATGGCATGTATTCAAATTTGTACTATTCAAGGTTATAATTATGTTAAACATAGTTACTGGCTCCAGCCCAGAGGAAATTCAAATAATGTGGCCATTTCAGGGTATTTATTATTCACACTAATAGGGATCTGGGGCAGCTAGGTGGCACAGTAGATAAGAGTGCAGGGCCTAGAATCAGGAAGATTCATCTTCCTGAGTTCAAATCCAGCCTCAGACACTAGCTAAGTGACCCTAGGCAAAGCACTTATTCCTGTTTCCCTCAGGTTCCTCATCCGGCAAATGAGCAGGAGAAGGAGATGGCTAACCACTCCAGTATCTTTGCCAAGAAAATCCCAAATGGGGTCATGAAAAGTCAGACACAAAAAAGACTGAACAACAACAATTGGATCTAGCTTTATTGGGCAAGTTTTACAATGTGAAAATTGATGAGGTAGTTGTTTTCATGGGTCACTGTATATAAGTGGATTAAAATACAGAAAAGGAGGGGAGTCAGTCATGTATTGAGAATGTGGTCCAAGAAATGTATAAAACTAAACACCATATTGGTATCCCTAAATACTAAAAGAACAAGAGGAGAGTCTTCAGCACATTTAGCATATCCTCTTAAGGATTTATAGAGGAGTTACACAAAATGGTAGGGCATGGACAGATTGTGATTTTCACTGCTAGAGGGAGTACCCACATGGATCAGATAATAGATCCAAACAAATATTAAGGTAAATACATTATTTATATGTGTGTAAACAGTTACTTTATTAGTGGTTTAAGGATACACACACATACACATTAAATTTAACAATTTTCCCCCCATTTTGCTTTAGTGTTTATCTTCTCTCTGCTATCTCCTCTCTGGTGAGAAAATCACATTTTATCATTTTAAAATTGTTAAATTTTGTAATGATAAACACAAACCCCTACATCTCTACCATTGGTTTGAATCTTTGTATCAACAATTTCAGTAAACAGTCTTAGAAAGGGAGTTATTATTCCTCCCCTTCCCCAAAACACAAAGATGGGGAGAGTGTATACAGTGAAAAGAGAAATGCAAAGCATCTCTGGCCAGCCAGATCTCTACAGAAAAATAGTGTATAAAAGACCTCATCACAAGTTCTTATGGTGCTAGTGATCTGGAAAGGTCAAGAGCAACAGAAAGAATAGACAGATTTTGCCGCAGCTTTACAAAGCAATTAGTAGCAGAATTGAGCAAAGCTAAGGATTTGTTGAAATTTAGGCATTGAAGAATAGCCTTGTTTTTATTCCTTTATTCTCCATTGTTTGAGTTTGTGTGTCTCCCTAGGGTGGTTCCTAAGGGATTAAAATTCCAGATGATTGATTTTATTTTATTTTATTTTATTTTGCATTTTGATGAAAATGGAGATCTCTGGGGAAAGGGACTATCATGGCTTAGACTATTCAAAACACAGTTGAAATCAATTTTTGATGAAGATGGAGCCCCAGCCTCCCTGGCTATGAGCTTGGCTGATGCTTTTCTTATTCTTACACTTAGAGGCAGTCCTTTGTCACCTTGTCTGCAGAGAGCACTTAGCTAAATATCATAGGCATAAGGATAAGGTGACAGCAAGAAGTAATAAAACATGCACTGAGATTGGAGTCAGGAGATCTGGGGTCATACTTCAGTTTACACACTAACTGGGTGACCATGTGCAAGTTACTCCCTTACCTGAGCTCATGTTTCTTCAAATAATACTTCAAACAATACGACAGAGGTAGGGAAGGAAAATGCTTCAAAGCACTTTGTAATCTCCAAAATGCTTATACAAATGTGAGATTATTATTTACACATAATATTTAGTTCCTTAAAATTCAGTTCTAGTGCAATATCCTAGGGGAAGTCTTTCCTTTTACCCCTACTTCTTAGTGCTTTCCCCTTCTTCAAATTAGATCATATTTTTGTGTTTTGAGGTCATATTCCCTCAGGAAAATGTATTCTCCTTGAAGGAAGAGACTGTCCCATTGTGGTTGTTGCTTCCGCTTATCTTTGTGTCTCCTCCAATGGACACTAAATAGCTCTTTATTGAGTTGAATTGAACTGAATAGTCGATGTACTGGTTCCTATTTTGATTCTTGGAGGCACATTTTAAAAATGCATATGTCCATCATTTCCTTCTCCATTTTTCAAGGTGCTTTTAGATTATAAAAATGAATTAATCATGACCATACTTTCTGGGAGGGCATATGATATTCTGTTTTGAACTGAATTTGGTCTAAGAGTGTTCTTAAATTATTTCTGTGACTGTCTATTGTCAAGGTTAAAGCCTAAAGTAATCTTGGGAATTTGGTGTTGAGTCCTATCCTGGAGATTATCTTAGAATGGGTTCAAACAGCAGGCATAGCCCTGAAAATTCCTAGTTAAATGTTAGCATCTGATCTGGAAATGTCCTCAACAAAGTCAGGCTGAATTTCTTTTGGGGCCCTTTTCAGTCAAGCTTTTTATTCTCTTTCCTAGGTCTTGTATCTAGGCAAACGAGGGTGGAGATTTTGCTCTAGGTATTCTGCCACAGTTTGGAACCAGAGATAATAAAAATGTCCCATTAGTTTGGGAAAGATTTTTTCCGGGGCAGGGCTGTTTCACTTTGGATACTGGAAATGGGTTAATGGTGAGAGCTAAGAGTACAGGAATACCACCTGGCATACTTGATCTCATTCTTTTGAGAGTGCACTCTGTGCTGCGGTATGGTAGAGAAAATGTTTGGGGCATACTTTGCAAGAAAAGCTTCAAATACTTAGTGTCTATTTCAGAGGGAGAAGGGATGAGGGAAATGGGTTAAAAAAACTTTTTGCAAAAATACTTCACATTTTATTGGAAAAGGACCCCTGACCAGAGAATCAGATCTGGGTTCCAGTCTTGTCCCTGCCACTAATTTGCTGTATAGATCTTAGTAAGTCACTTTATTCTCTGGCCCTCAGTTTTCCCCCTGGTAAAATGAGAATGATAGATTAAGTAACACTTAAAGTCTTTTCCAGCTCTAAAATTAGGTAATTTAAAAATCATTTTTTTTAGCAAATTAAATATTTTAATGCAGAGTGATGAGATCCTGTGTACATGTAGAAATCGGCTATTTAAGGTCACTGGGGATTATTACAAAGGAAAGAAGCTCTAATAGTGTTTGGGAAATGTGGGAACCATTATTTATTCAGTAAGTGCTGGTTTGGAAAAAAAAGAGAAATCAGTATTTTAAACATGTATTTTAAATGACCACATTTATATGGACAGGTAAGAGTCTGTTTTCTACAATCTTGTAAAAGTACACATACGATGCTATTCTCAATTGCAATGCTAAAAATCATGTAGATAAATAACAGGGACAGGTAATATGAGAAGGTTTGGAATCCATTTCATCTTAATAGGGTTTGAAAGAGTAATTATGGTTTTCATACACTTTGGAGCTATAAACATGAGCTGTATATAAGAATTTTGTACTTATGTACAGCAATGAGCTAAGATATAAAAAAATTCCAAGTAAATAGATAACATGATTGATAAATTCCCAGAACTTTTTAATAATCTAAACAAGACTAAATTTTTTGGTAAGAGCTAAAGAAACTAGAAAAAATCCCACGGTAGCTGGGTGCTACACATTTTTGAAGTGAGGGATAACTGTTGCTCTTGCCTTCTATTCTCCCTGGTAAAAACAAAAAGTATTTCTAATATTTCTGAGGTTCCTTCCTTATGAAGATATAAAGAAGGTAGATCCCCTAGGAGTTTAATCCAAAATCTGTTTTCAGTAGGACAGAAAAGCATAAAGCTTAAATCTGCAACTTGGTTGAATAAATCTAATTATTTAACTTTTGCTTTAACTATTTAAATTATACCTTTAAGAAATGGGAAAGGCCAGTGAAAAAGTGGATTTTCTAAAAAACATCAATATTAAATATACATATATATATGAAAAAGGTTAATGGAAAGTAGGTCTGCTTTTTATATTTGTCTAACTACAACTTCTTAATAACACATAGGATCACAAAGGTGAAACAAATCTTTTTAATTTGCTATACGTAATTTTTTTTCAAAGAAATATTTTATAAGAATATGATACAATATATTTTTAAAAAAGATGCACAAAGACAGGGGCACAAGGTTAATTTTTTTTTAAATTAAAGTGATTTCTTGGAAAGGCAGGGCAATTTGGTTTCTTGTATTCTGCACTGCTTTTGAAAAACAAAAACTATAAATGTGACCTTGTTATACTGTGAAAGTCTGTATAAAAGTAAAGCAGTTACTTGTGCCACTATCCTCATATACTATTATTTCAGGTACCAGAAATGTCATTTGAATTCTGTGTATGCCTGTTTGAGACAGTAATTCTATTCCAGCTGTCAGATGAATGAAGATGCAAAATGCCTTAAAAACAGCTTAAAAAAAAGTTGATGGATGGAATAAATTTATACTGGCCTAACTTTAGAACCATGTGTCTCCATATGGTGAAATATGCTTTTAACTACTGTAGAAATGGATCCAGAGTACACCCTCACCTCTCTCTCTTGCTGATGTGGAGGTCCTTTTTCAAGCTTTTGTTTCATCCCACTTGGACTATTATGCCCTTTTTGCTGGCCTCCCAGTCCCTGCACACACAATTAACAGACTTCAGCTGATGTAAAATGCTACTGTGTATACTCAGCCAGGCAACAGAGGGAACATACATGCTTGGAACTAGACCTGGATCAGTTAGGGCTGGTTGGCAGACAGATTCCAGATTCCATAAAGCGGCTCAGGATTAGTCTTGTTAGAAGCTTGAGTCAAATGAGTTCCCTTAGCTCATCCCTTTTCCCTATCCATCCCCCATTTCTTTTTCAAATTCAATTTCATTTTTTCAATTAATAAACATTTATTTGCTCTCTCTCCCATCTCCCCCTCCCCAACAAAACTCTTGGAACAAAAACACATAGTCAAACTAAACTAAACAAATTCTCATTTTAGCCATGTCCAAAAAATGAGGGCCATGTTCTAAATATTAAATCCATCACCTCTCTGCCAGGAGATGAGCAGCATCCTTCCTCTTTGGTCCTCTGGAATCATGGCTTCCAGTCCCACTCTGATAACATGTTTTATTACATATTAGCCTAAGTAACTGTTGTTTTAGCTGCTTGGACTCCTTGAAAATTATTTTCCTATAGATAATCAAGGGTATTGTCATTTTCTCATTCGTTAGCCATAGTTGAAACTACCTTTGCTTCATGGTCATTGATCAGCCAGAGACCAGCACCTAAGCTAGGCTACAGGAAAATGGTTCATGTACTCATTTCTCTTTGACTGATACATCATTTACCTAACAGTGATCATTTCGGCACAGGATTTAATGTATGACTTCAATCAAATCTATGCTTTGATTATGTGAGCCAGTTTTATTTTCTGTGATTTCATTTAAAATACATTCCAATATGTTACATGTTCAGATGTAGCAAGCCAGGCTTGACATCCTAGAGCATGCCTCTGTGTGAGCAATGATGCATTCATTTGGGTTTTTCTTTCTTTCTTTCCTTCTCTTTTTTTTTTCTACAAATGTGTAAGCAAAAAATACTTAAAGGACATTCTAAGAAGAGGTATGCAAATATATGTGCGCATATGCACATGCACATATACACATATGTATGTGGGTAGATATAGTTTGGTATTTTGTTCAAATCTCTGATTTCAGTGGTGCAAGGAACTACTGAGGAAACCCCCTTTGCCAATACAGATGGTCAACTGTTCTTCCATTTCAAGTCTTAGTTACCTGAGGGCACTGAGAAATTAGGTTGTTTGGCTACATAGTCATTATGTGGCAGAGGCAAGGCTTGAAGGCAGAATTACGCATCTACTATGCATCATTGCAAGAATAAGTGTGCATACACAGTATTAGTATGTGTATGCATATATACACATGAATACATATTTACACACATATAAATATATTTCTATGGAAGGTGGAACTACCTTATGGGTAACCTTCAAACTCTCTTAGGTTAAAAAAAATTATTCTTTTAATTGAAAGAGACAAATCTGCTAAATGGCTACAACCTGATGCATAAAATTTGCATATTTAAGTGCTTTTTTTTTAGAGTTAGCAAAACCTTATATCTTAAATAAAATGCTACTGTTGTCTGCAACTAAACATCAGATTTTGGCTGAGAAATGAAATACTGTTCATGTAAAAATGACATTAACACAAAAATTTATTGGAAATATGGTTTGGTAACTTCTAGAAGAAAATCAAGGAGTTTACATATGCCACAAAAATGTGAAAACAAAACTCACAACTTATTTACCTTACTAAAATCAACAGTGCTGTTTTCTCTGCTCACATCATTTTTATTTTCAACACTGGCTGGAGTAGACTGAGGAGAAACAACCTGAGATGCTAAAAAAAAAAAAAGATTGTCATTACAAAATACAAGCAATTGATACTTACATGATTCTAGAACTATTAGGAGAAGTGCAAATTACAGGTAACTATACTACTGTGTTTCCTACTGAATTTATGAAATATGTGAGCATGAAGGGTCATTATGAATATAACTATATCAACAGGCACATTCTCACACAAAAAGTTGCATATAGAAATGGGAGAACTCAGATGAGATAATAGAAACCTATTCTCAAAGTGAAAATCTGAGTCAAGGTAACTTGAAAAGAACTGATATGCTTCCAAATTACATTTTAAAATCTCTGCATTGAACTCAAATTATAGCATATTCCACAGGACTGTTCATATAGACAAATATTAAAAAATCTAACCATTTTAAAGCTTCCAAAATAAGAAAGAATATATCAACTTCAGGTGATTAAAAAAAAAGGATAGGACTGATAAAATTTAAGGAATTAAGAACAAAAATTTATTTTGAAATTTCCTACACCTATGAAACCGATGATGTCCTTGAAGAGCAAGGATTATGTGGCTGCCGCTTTGAAGGAACTCTACGGAGAAGAGAGCTCCATGGAGAATTACTTGTATATTGGATAATACCAGGAACTGCTGGGCTGATTACTAGATGGAAGTGAGGCTCAATTTCACCAGAAGTCAAATACGTTGCTAGCACAAGAAAGAGGTCAGTGAAAATGTAGTGATCAAGAAACTCTCGGGGCAGCTATGTGGTGCAGTGGATAGAGCACCAGTCCTGGAGTTAAGAGGACCTGAGTTCAAATCCAGACTCTGACACATAACTCTCACTAGCTGTGTGACTTTGGGCAAGTCACCTAACCCCAGTTGCTCTCACATTCTACTAACCTTAGTAAGGCATAATACTAAGTACTTCCTTATTAGAGCTGGATATGGGGCAAAAGGTAGGCTCATATCAGGTTTTTGGTGACCAGAAAAGATTCATGAAAAATTCTTTGTAATCATAAGGCTACTTGGGACCTGATAGAGTGGAAAAACTAATTTTTTTAAGTTGGCTTTATATTTTCACATGGTCTTTTTCCCATTCTAATTATACTCACACCCTTCATCACAAGGTGAGTGTGACCCAGGCCCTATCCTTACTATTGAAGTCATGAGAGCATAAAAGTCTGAAGTTCATTGTCTGGCAAGTATTTTTTCCCCTATATTCACAATCCTTTCTTCCTCTCTTTCTTTCTTCTTTTTAAAAAATGATTTGTATAATGAAGTCTCTCATTTCTCATGGTCCATAGTAAATACTGCTTCCATGAAATTGTTTCTAAGTACTCAAACCTATACTAATTTTGAATTTTTCTGGACTATTCTACTTACAGTCTCAAATATCACTCTTTCAGATGTCTACTGAACCATATTTACTCTATGGATCCTAAAATTACTAAGTGTGAATAATACTTTTAGCAAGTACCGTAATCATTTTGCCTTTTACATAGTTAACTATATCAGACAAGGTTCATTTTTTTTTTTAGGTCAGGGCTTATGACACATAATTCCTGAAAATTAAAATGGCTTACAAAAGTTGATAGAGCTTAAATATTTCTTTTAATTTTACTGAATAAAGTGAAATAATAGAGTTTTTTTAAGGCTAAAGTTAAAAACAACTTTTATTTAGGGTGACATGAGTTATTCCTAAGTAATGGAGAAAAGTTCTAATTTCTCATTTGTTTCAAGGCAGAATCTGGAACTTTTCCAAAATGTCAAAAATGAAATACAGAAACCATTTCCATTCTCCCATTTCTAGCTGCAGACTTGCAGTTATGAATGTGAACTGTTCATTAGCAGCCATTCAATTTACCATTGTCAAAATTACAAATGAAATTAAAAAAAAAACTTTAATGTAATGCATTTTGCCACGAACAGATGTCTTCAATCACCAGTCTCACATTTCTTCTTGTTTTCATGAACAAGAACATTAGATGTATTTAAACCTAAATTTACTGAATACTTTTCTGTAATAACACTTTGGATAATGAAATTTTCATTAATAAATATATAAGCCAGCACAGTGCCTTACAAAAGAAAGCACCTAATAAATATTTGTTGAGTTGAACGTTTGTCAAATAAATAAGGGGTATCTCTTTATAGCAATTTTTATCAATGACATATAAAAATACCTGAGAAAGCTATCTTTTAATACATCAGCAAATACACAAGTAGTGTTAAAATTAGTGCAAAATCATTCACGTATGCAATTTTCAATTGCATAGACAACCATTTTTTTTAAAAAGCCAAAATCTATAGCTACATTAAGTAAACTATGTTTTCATTTTTATATTTGTAACACAGGCTGTTTAATAAACAGCTCTCAAATCACTCAATATGTTTAAGTATTTAAGCATATGCATTTTTACACATTTTAATTTGATTTGATGTTACTTGCAGATCACTAATTTTTTGTGTTATCCTTGTTCCAGGATTATGAAGTGTGGACGAAGTAGTAACTCCATGACAGTGACTAGTGATAAACACCATCACTCATTACTAGCAAAGAATCTGGAAACTTTTTTTCTTTTAAGATAAAGTCTAGTGGATTGAAAGTTAGCCTTGGACACAGGAAGACCTGGGTTTAAGCTCTTTTTCTGACACATATTGACTCTGTGCCCCAGAACAACTTATTAAACTTTTTGTTGCTTTAGACATCTCTCTAAGACTAAGTTGCAGAGAAGGTGCTGACTTGTATTGGTGGAGGGAGTTTCCTCATCTAGGAAGACATCATAGGACCAGGCCCTGTCCATGTATATGTGAATGCATTTGTTGTTCTTGTTCAGTTGTTTCAATCATGTCCAACTCTTCATGACCCCATTTGGGGTTTTCTTGGCAAAGATACTGGAGTGGTTTGCTATGTCCTTCTCCAGCTCATTTCACAGAGGAAGAAATTGAGGCAAACAGAGTTAAGTGATTTGCCCAGGATCACATGGCTAGTTAATGTCTGAGGCCGGATTTGAATTTGGAAAGATCTTCCTGACTTTAGGCCTGGCATTCTGTCTACTGCACCACCTAGCTACCCATATATGCGTATGTAGGTGCATGCATATGCATCTCTGTCTCCATCTATATTTATATCTATCTGCCAGAGGCCCCCTGCAAACTTTCAGGAACTTCAAGGATATTCTGAAAGTTTCTAGGGCCTTAATCCCTAGGATGGTCCCTATGGGTTCATTCAGCCTCATTACATCTCCATATGGACAGAGATATATGGGTATGTGTATGTAGATATGTATATGTATGTAGATATGTGGTATTATACATGGAAGCATGTTATAGTAGCATGCTGTAGGCAATTCTGTCACTCCTGGATCTGAACTCAGGAAAATCTGGTTTCAAACAACTTTGACATTTATTAATTGGGTGCCCCATAGTAGACAAATCATTTAACCTATATGAAGCTCAGACAAATCTCAAAGACTATAAATTATAGACAGACTATAATATGTAATGTAAGTAAGGAGATGGGGGCAAAATAATATATTTGGAGCTGTTAAGGACCTCATTTTACACCTTCAGTTTTCTGAGTAGATTATGCTGGAAAATACTCTCTAGTTCTAGATTATAATTAGATGCAAATCAGCATGATTTACCTCATCACTCCACCTTGAGGGTAGCAGAGGCAGAACAGATCCCATTGGGGGAGTGGGGTGGCACCTCTATCCTCAGCCTATAACACATTTCTGGGAAACCTGGTGCTAAGTCATTCATTTCACAGTTTACAGGTTGGGCTTTCCTCTCTAGCAGAACAGCTGCAGTGGATAGAGAACAGCCTACAAAGACTTTGGTTCAAATCTTACTTCTAACATACAGTGTCTATATGACTTTGGACATTCCATTTCTTTTCTTCATTGCTCTATGCAACTCTCTAACAATAATAAGCAGCAGCATAAGTATCAATATACCTGGAGAACAGGAACTTCCCCATTCATGTATTCTAAGTCAATGAACACACAGGTTCAGTCCCTATTCTTCCATTGAATAGAGAAAAAGAAATGGAATTCCGCTGCAGTGTATCCAGTAATCTAAACCATCAGCTGACTTATCTTTT
Source organism: Phascolarctos cinereus (assembly GCF_003287225.1). NCBI lineage: Eukaryota > Metazoa > Chordata > Mammalia > Diprotodontia > Phascolarctidae > Phascolarctos > Phascolarctos cinereus. The sequence continues at coordinate 229,078,936 of NW_027556098.1, forward strand.
ATTATTTCCAGCCAGGTGCTGATAATATATTATCTTTCAAATGAAAAGAACCCTCCAAACTTTATAGAGGACTCAAAGCATGGAATTCCTCTTAGAAGCTATTAGATACAAATTAAAAGTTGTTAATATCAGATGGCATGGAAAGGCAGCATGGTTGGGTTAAGAGAGAGGGGGGACTTGGAGTTAAGAAGACCTTGGTTTAAGTCCCACCACTGATATATCCTGGCTATGTGACCCTGGGTCACTTAACTTCTCAGTGTCCCTGGAAATTCCAAGACTGTAAGATGCTGAACTGTGTCCATCTGTAATGGTAGAGAAAGTTCCTCACTAGAATATTTCTGTATCACTGAAATCACAGATCTAATTCAAAAAAGTATATTTAATAGTATATATTAAGTAAACATTTCTATAAGGCAAAACATAAAAAGTTGTTTTCTATATTAGAAAAAAATTAAATGTTTTTGTTTGTTTCTTTGTTCCTAGAGAAGCCATCAGTGGGGTCAGATACTTTGCTATACATACGTAATGACTAAAAACCAAACTTGGGTTATGGGAGGGATTAAGTATTAGATATGTAATTTAATTAGGGCTCTATTTATACTTCCACTGTCAACTGTAATCATTTGCTTATTTGAACTGAGGTCCTTTTAGATTATTTCAGTCATTATGTTAGCAAGTGATAATTGGCTTGAATTTCACAATCCTATGTAAAGTATAGCCATATTTTCTAACAAAAACCCAAACTCAGCCAATATCACAGAGAACAATAGTTCCTGATAAAGCACATTGTTTTACACAAGCTAGGAATTATTTTTCCCAATGAAATCAAATTCAATTCAACAAATGTTTATTGAGCTCCTACTATATGGAAAGCACTGTGCAAGAAGGGATACTGAAATGAGAAAGCTATAGTCCTTTTTCCTCTAGGAGCTTGCAATCTAGTACAGAAACAAAGACAAGTAAGCAAGGAATTACAGTGTGTAAAACAGAGTATAGCCCTCTCAGTAGGACTTGAGCTTAGGATAGATTTTTTCAGTGTGTTTTTAACAGAGTAGCATTTGCTCAAGTTGCTTTTTAGTCCTTTAGTCTTAACGTACACATGTGTCGGTAATGGCAAATTTCAAACTTTATGAATGGTAACTGTATATACATGGCATATGCATATACATACATAATAAGAGAAGAACATTAAACTGCTCTCCACAGTGGTTATTAATGTTGATTCTCCCATATTTTTCTTCATACAATCTTTACTATGCCCATTAATCATTCGCACATATTTCTCATTTCTTCAAGTGAACCAGTTATTATATTGTCCAAATATACCTGTTACTGAGGCGTCAGATTACCTTTGAAAACATTGAAGTGAACACACACAAAACTGGCAAAAAATGACAAAGGTCATTCATTGACTCTGTGCAAAACCTCTAAAGACTAATCAATAATAAGAGTTAGATGAGTTCATAAATTGTAGAAGTTGGTGCCCTGTCTGGTCACACATAATGCTGTATTCAATATTAACCCTTTAAGTATAGCAATGGAGATGATTTCTCTGAAGTTTTCTCTAAAAAAATCAATAAGGGGTGAAAATAGTTTTAACCAATAATAACAGCTTTTAATATTCTAATTGACAAGTGACCAGGAAATGTTAAAAATGCAAACACTTGAAAAATTTAAAATTATCCATTACTATTTCTTATATATCAGTATACTCATTTTTCTGAACTATTAGACTCAAAGAGAACTGGTTTCTAAATCTATGTAATTTGCAACAATGTCTGAACATTCAATGTGAGACTGTTTTAACTAAAATTTCATATTAACAAAGTGCCTCTTATATTGTACCTGTACAACTTAAATGTGTGCATTTTTCTTGGAGACAAAAGAGACTTTATACCATCATTTACACAGACTGTAGGACCCAAGGAGAAGGAGAAGATACTCATTTGTTCTGAAGGGGCAAACCAGAATGGACATGGTGCAGACCTAGAAGGATCCAAAAGCGTTATGTGTGACCAATGACGATACCATAATGTTTTGAATAAGTCTATACCACAGGTCATTCCGATGCAATTAAAGAATTAAATTCAACAAGCTTTTATTAAATATCTAACATATGCAAGACATTGACAATAACAACAACAACAACAACAAAAAACCCCAAAACAAAACAGCAAACAGTTCCTGCCCTTGAGGACCTTACATTTTGTAGGTATAATACAGAATCAGTAGTAAAAGAGGGCAAAGGAGGTGTCAGACTTTATCTTAGAATATTTGAGAAGAAAGTGACCACTAAGAGCTGAGGATCTCAGGGTGGGCTTCATGGAGAAGGTTACACTTGAGTTGGGTCTTATAAGATAATAAGGAAATATAAGAGGTGGTGTTAGAACAAAGTGCATTCCAGGTATGAGGGATGACTTCTCTGAGCAATTGCAGAGGCAATCTTAAAACATGGTCTTACATGAAATAACTTCTACAATATATGAACTCATATAAATCTAACATTTGTAAAAGTCTCTTCTTCCTCAACATAAGGATATGTGTTTTAAAAACAGTCAAAAATTTGTTTAAAATGAGTCTAAATAACTCTTAGTTGGTCTATTTGACTAAATACCAACCATTAGAAGAATAATAAATGGCCCAAGCGAATTGCATATGTTTTCATTACTTCACATATGTGTGCAGTAGGAGACTAGTATGAAGACATGGATGTACATTACTATTGACCTGGAGCCCAAGCTGGATAGGTTTTACACTACCTCAGAAACCTTCAACGAGCATTTAGAGTACCCAAAGGGTAGGAGATGAGGGAAGTACAAAGATGAGATGAGCCTGTTAGAGACAGACACAAGACAGAGCAAAATAAAGAAATATAAAGATGAATGACAAAGTTACATACATGTACAATATACATCTACTCATGGGAACAGGAGATGTGGAGAAAGAAAGAGTAAATATTCAAAAAATGTTGATTAGGTGAGCTATATTTCAATAATATGAAAAGGATGCAAGTAACACATCTGAGAGAGAGATTAGCAAGCCTGTGAATAACTAATGAAATACAAGAAACAAACCACTAAACACATCACACTAAATAGAGGCCAAAATCCAGCTTTGCTCTATAATCAGAGAAAGACTAAGTGGCCTACTTCAACTAAGTCAATAGATCCTAAAAACAAACATGCTTTTATTTGTTCACTGGCTTTGCTCTGAGGCATTGCCAGCCATGTCACCTGAATCTTCATTCAACAGGGTTTTGCTGTTATGTGTGCTGGATTAATTCTGTCAACTGCTTACATTTTTAAAACAAATTTTTCCCCTTAGAATTTCTCCTTTGAATTCCTAAGAATTATTATTCTAGCTTCTCCCCTGCCCACCAACAGGCAAAGCCAGATTAGGGGATCACTTTTTCTATTACTTTTTGACATCCATGATGAGTTTAAGAAACCAGGAAAGAGTACAAATATTTGAATGTAGAAAAACATTTTAAGTCTGACAGTAAAACAAAGTATAGTATGTGTAAGGCTCTACAATGACAAGATAGCTTTCCACAAGTCACTTCAATCAGTCTCATTACTTTATGCATTATTCTACATGGTGGAAGCCTGAGCGAACCTAGAGCAGTCCATTCAAATTTTCTTCAGCAATCAACTGCTGCCCTGAACATTGTTTCTTTAATTGTGGTCTAGAGCCTCTGAGGTCTTCCATGGTTCATGCTGGACCCTAACATGTGGCACCACTGTGGATTAAGAGTAGGGATGAGAAAAAATACTGAAGGGAAATAAACTGAGAATTAGTAAAGAAAGTGGAGCACAGTGAAATTACTACGACAGCAAAAATTATAGGGGCCAGATCAGGAAAAGAGGGAACAAAGTATTCTGTCCCAGGATGATCAGTGTAATAGAGTTCTCATCCTAACTACTCATGTCTTTCAATATGCAATGTGCTAATGTACATAGATTTGTTTTCTAGGTCATCTGTGACAAGAAGCCTGGATATAATGTCAAAGATTTATTTTTAGCTAGATCCTCTTGGCTTCAAAAGAATAATTCAAGTACTCTCAATACATTTATTTTGAGCACTTTTCACCAGCACCCTTTCCAGGGCTCTAAAGTCAAAGTCGATATTATTTTTCTATCATTTTTTTTTCTGTTATTATGCCAAATGTAACTGTCACTTTTTATTGGAACATGAGAATCAGGCGTCTAATTCTCACAGTTTTGATGCTTAATGAAAAGTGAAAGTTAAACACAGCATGGTGGCATTAAAAATGCATGGTAAATCCATAGCACTCTGACATCTTAGCCCTGTAGAGAATGTGCAGAAAACAAAAGAAAATTGTATAAAGCTTAAAGCAAATGGATTAGAAGTTGAGATTCACTACCATAAGTTGCTAAAAATATAAAACTGAAAAGCATAAACTTAGGGTGGGGGAAGCACTCCCTATCCCCCCATCCTTAGAGTCCAGTCCACAGGATGGGAACCCAGAAAAAGGATGCCTTAGGGGAAATTTACATTTGAATGAAGGTTTTCTAATGGTTAGCATGTTCAGAGAAGGCAAGTAGCTGGAGGAAGGAGAAATACCATTCTATATGTCTCCCTTGGCCTCCTTTATAGTAATACCAGTTGGCTTTTGGGAGAATTAAAACTGATTCTTTTCAGAAATTGATGAACATCTAGTATGAGGTAAAGGCCTCTACCCACACTCTTAGGGGGTGGGGAACTGGGATAGGTCTTAGTGTTTTTAAGAATCTTCAGCTTGGAGGATTTCTTCCCTATAATTTGGAGAGAAAAATAAGTCAACCATTTTGCTTGAAACATTCTATCATCAATTTTTTAAAATACTGATTTGATACTAGGAAAAAGATGTTATTTTCATCCTTTGAAATTGACTTCAATGATATACATTGTTGAATATACCACTCTTTACACTTCTACTGCAGTCTACACCTATATCTATATCTGCAGGAAAGAACATTGGGTTTGATATCAGAGCACCTGGGTTCAAATCTTGGTTTTGTCACTTGGTTGTAGCCTTAAGAAAGACATTTGATCTCACTTAGTCTCAGTTTCCTCATCTGTAAAATGAGGGGTTGGACTAAATGGTCTCGGAGATCCCTTCTAACTTTAAATCTGTGATCCAATGAGCTACTGTAGGATGTAATATGAAATGTATAATCAAAGCTACAAAAATCATGTGATTTGTCCTATTATCCATAGTTTGTCGGATTTTAGAGTCTTGAAAACAGATCAAGAACTCTGTTAATAAGGTCTTTTGTACTTCATTGCTTGATGAAAGCTTTATTTTCCCAAATAGTGAAGCTTATGCATATTTTCAGATCCCCACATACATGTATAATTATGCAACGTATGTGGGGGAGCAAAAGAGAACCAAAAAAGGTGTTCCAAGGCTACCCATAGAAAACTTTTCTTACAGCACACTGCAAACAAACCTTAATTGGTTTTATAAATCATATTAGAAATATTGCTGGCTTCTCACTGCCCTAAAGTGTGATTTGCTAAGGAGCTGCATGAACACACATTAAGGCTGGGTGGGTAGAATCATTCTAGAATTATTCTGCCTCAAACTCATAGTGGTTATCTATTTAATCAGAAATAGTTTTACCACTAAAATACATGAAATACATACTGAGACTTCATGTTATAATTATAGCAAGAGTTCCAGTAGTAATAGACTTAGGGCAATATTGACCATTGTGACTCTGTCTACAGATATTAACTGAATAAGTTGGTTTAGGCAATTCAGGTTAAGAAATACAAGCAGATAAAGCATGTTTTTATTTTGTTCATTTATTTATGTATCTACAATCTATAATCTATTCATCCATTTACTTATGTATTCTCTCTCTCTCTCTCTCTCTCTCTCTCTCTCTCTCTCTCTCTCTCTCTTCCTGTCCTCTCTTCCTCTTGTTAGTTAGCAAATGCTATCCTCAGAACAATTAAAGGGACAAACATAATAGGCTTAAATTGTAAGCTCTTTGCCTCTTTGAATGAGCCCCTATGTTACAGTGCAACTTCTAAAGAGAAGTTATGGCACATGATTAAAAAGCTACCACAGAAAGGAAAAAGTTTACCTTTCAGAAAATTATTTTGGACCTTATATAAACCAAACTGAAAAGGGTTAGCTGATTTTTTCATTTTTCTGTCAGTTCCTTTGACATTGTTGTAGACATGATACAACAGTTAAAAGAGATAAAATATCCATTTCTGGTTTCTGAAAGTCATCATTCTAAATAGATACTGGCATTACATGCACAATAAAAATATTCTACTTATAATAAGTTATCCTAAGGTCCTTTAAATATAGAAACTCCAATGTTTTAACATTTGTCAGTGGCCATATGTTTCAGAAAGCAAATTTGCAGTCCATCAGTCTATGAATACCTTATTGGGACATTATGGCAGGGATATGATTTAAATATACAATGTAGTAAAAAAGAAAAAAGAAAGTGAAATATTCTCTAAAATTTACAAATGCATGCTTATATGTCATAATCTACCCATAACACTCCATTTTTAAAATGAAATTTTATTGGTACCTTTTTTTTACATTACCTACATTTTCCACCATATGCTCCCCAGTAATAAATAATGAAAAAAGAAGAAATAAGTTCAGCAAAACTAAGCAACATAGCAAAAAAAAAAAAGTCTGACATTATATGCCATGTTCCACACCCATGGTCACCCATCTCTGTAAAGACATGTGCAGAATGTGCAGAGAAGTGTCTTCTCATTTTGCTTTTTTGGAGTCAAGTTTGGTCATAATAATTTTACAAAACATAGTTTCAATTGTTTTCTTTTTCTTGTTCTTGGTGTTTCCAATTTATATTTTTGCAGTCATAGTATATATCACTTTCCTGATTCTATTTCACTTAGCATCAGTTCATAAAAGTCTATGTTTCTCTGTATTCACCATTACAGAGCAGTAATATTCTAGTACATGAATGTACCACAATTTGCCCAGCCTTGCTGCAATCAATGGGCATTTATGCTATTTCCAGATCTTTCTTTGCTACCACAAAAAGTACTTCTTTAAATATTTTTTGCATACACGAGGTCTTTTTGTCATTGTCCTCCTTGGAGCATATGGCTAACAGTAGACTCTCTGGGGCAAAAGATACAGACATTTTAGTCACTTTCTTCACATAATTCCAGATAATTTTTTAGAGTAGTTGGGACTAATTCACAGAGCCACCAATAATTCATTAGTATGCCTGTCTTTCAGCGGCCCCTCCAACATTTCACAACACTTTTAATGAATTTTATAAATATGCACAGAAAAATCAGTTTCTCTATGCAAAGACAATGCCATGGTTCTCTGGCTTTTTATTTTTTTTAGAGAAGAATGGTGTAGGAGATAGAATACTGGACTAGGATTCAAGAAGACCTGACCTTAAATCCTGCTTTGATACTTAATTATTATGTGACTCTATCAAAGTCATTTACCCTCTCCCAGCTTTAGTTTCTTTATGGGTAAAATGGAGATAATAATATCTGAAATGCCTACCACATGGTGCTGTTGTGAGACTGAAATAAGACCATGTATCTATAGTGTTTTGTAAAAATAACAACCATTACAGTGCTATATCAAATCAATTATTTTAAAATCAAATGGGTATTACTAACTTGACTTGGGCATTGAAGAGAACAGGTCCTAAAGAGTTCAATGACTTAATTAGCTTTATGTATTTGCAAAAATATTTTTCCTGGATATATGTATATGTATCACACGTGGGTAAGAGCAGTAAGAAACATTATGTTTCATATACATATATAAAACAAAATCTGTAAAAAAAAATTTTGTCTCCACACATTTTTTGAAGGAATTTTTAAAGTTCTTAAGAATAGTTCCTCTACTGCCCCTCCAAAAAAGACATACTATCCATAATCCAGTAAGCATGTTTTGGTCTTTCAGTGGAATTTATAGTATGCGTGCCAAGTTAAAAAAGAGTCTGGGGGAGAAAAACAGAAGGAAATGTTAGAGAGATCATTTCCATTCACTCTCACCTTCATTCCATACTCATTACAACTTCATTTTCCTAGGCAGGGCTTTTGAAGAAGATGCATGGCAGTAGCAATCCTAAGCCACTGCTGCACAGTGCACTAATATGGGGAGGAAGAACAGCAAAAGAAAGCAAGGAGACACTGCAGGGCTAGGCTGAAGCAAATCATAAGTGGCATGGTATAATTATTGATAGCTAGAAACCAATGGCAACCACCTATGTTGGTATGCTGTGATCTTGTCATCTCAAAGTAGGCTTCTCTTTCAAAGGAAAAATATTATGCGCCATATGAGCTGCAGTTCTGAATCCACAGGGGAGGGGGGGCGGCGTGAGGCAGTGTGGAATGGACTGTGGGCCCTTCATGAGTCTTTTTAGTTATATGATCTGTAATGTAAATGTTTTGCTTGTAAATGACTTCTAGGAAGTGTGTAACCAATTGGCTTTCCCCACATAGCTTGATAAAGAATGTTATGAAGAAGGAATGAAAATGTATAGCACAAGTTAAGTCAATATGCCCCTAGACTTCAGATTATACCTTATAAGGTTTTCTTCATACAAGCGCTGTGTGCATGAACTATTCGAGACTTTCAGGAAACTCAATCCCTTTTGCTACAGGAAATACAGTACAATATAATTTTTCAAGCAGCAGTCAAAGTTTGGAACACAGAGAGAAGACATTTACCATTCTTATCCATGGAGTTTGGTTCTGACTGCTTCTTGCCAATGTCAGCAAAAGATCGAACAATAGGAATCCTGTTGGTCAGCTTTTTCTGGTTCTGATGGTGATGCTGTTTCATTAGAGCTTCATGGACTCTGTGGCGGACGTCCTCACTAAGCTGCCCAGAGCTTACTTGTTGGTCAAGAACCATGTCTGAAGAGGAGAGACAAGTAACCTTGTGAAAAGCCCACCACCATTCATATCACGTGATTGTAGACTGCATCCTTTGAATCTAAATGAAAATATACAAGTCTTAGCACTCTTATTAAATTAAGAAGGAATTATTTCAAAATTTCCAACTTTATTCGCAGAGATCTGTCTTCCCTTCAAGGAACTATTGAACAATACAGGTCAGACAATTTCCCAATATATGGCATATAAGAAATGTTTAAGTTGCAGACCAATATATGGGATAGAGAACCTGCCTTGAAGGCGAGAATATCTGGATTCAAACCCTGTCTCTAACTCATTCTAGCTGTGTAACCATGGGCAAGTCATTTAACATCTCAGTGTTCCAGGCAATTCTCTAAGAATCCAAGTTACAGACATGCTGTAGATCTGTATCAGTGTCAAGAGATATCCAATTGGGAGTTTCCCACAGTGATGAATCATATACACAAACTCCACCCCAACTCCCTACAAGAAATAGAATTGTTCAATAGTTTTACCAAGCAAAATGGTTCTACCGAGAAAGTTAATTCATATCTCAATCATCCCCAGTAATGGCAAGAAATAAGCTAACAAAAAAAGATGTATATTTGGCTTTGAAGAGTGTTATTGTATGTACACTATAATATGGATGAATCTCATGTTCAATTCACTTTAGACCAAATAACGAAGTCACACTGTGAAAATCTGACTCAAGAGGAACTGGGAAGTTGCCTGGTTATCCCAACGATACAGGGACTAGTCATCTCTCTCTTGCTGATATAAGTTTGTCTTCTCTTAAAACATTCCTGCAGAAATGTTTGGGTTTCAAAGAGCTTCTGGGATGGCAAAACAAATTTAAAAAAAGGTGAGGTGCCAACAAATCTGTGTAATTAAGACATTAATCCTCAGTGTAAATAATGAGTGTCAGAGCCGTCAGCAAAGAAAGTAGTCAGTGGTTTAGACCTAAGAAAAAAGGTTTTCTACAGGCAACTTTAATTTAGATACTTTATTGATAAATGATTTCTAAAATTACTATATTTGGTTCATATTTTGGGGGTATACTAACTTCCTTCTTGGCAGAAGAGTAATTTGATACATTACAGTGTGGTTAATTCAACAAATGGCCTTCATTTAAAAACTCCATTAATTTAATACTAAGTGCCTACTTATTAAGTGCTTACTCTGTGCCAGGCATTATACTAGGCTCTGAGGAGAAAAAGACAAAGGAAATAGTCTGACCTCAAGGAAGTTGCATTGAAATAGGGAGAGAGGAGAAAGGGACCAGGTGATTTAATTGATAGATGGAACTCCTGGATGAAGAAATTGCCTATAGTAATGTAGGTCAGCGCCTTCTCTGCAACTCATAGTCATAGACTCTGTGACATAGTAGTTGCCCAGGGCACTGAGAAATTATGAGAAACAGTCAGGATGTATTAGACTTGAATGTAGCTCTTCTTGGTTCCAAGGCCAACTGCCTATCCACTAGTCATGGCTGCCAGGTGAGATGCAGCTTGTAAATAGATAAATACATACAAGGGGATTTGAGTAAGGAAAGACCATTAGCAATTGGTGGAGAAGATTTTATGGAGGAAATGGTGCCTCAGCTGAGCCTTGAAGAAAAGGATTCTAAAGAAGCTGAGATGAGAAAGGAGTTTATTCTAGGTAGAAAGGATGGCTTGAGAAAATACTCCAAAGTATGAAGGCAAGAGATGGATTGGAGAGAAAGACTTTGAGGGAGATGTTCAACTCCTTGAGAAAGGAAGAAGAGTGAATTGCAGGCAGGTAAATCACAATAAGGATAACTATATCTAGCATTTCTATTGCACTTTAAAGTTTGCAAAGCACCTTACAAATAAATATTATCTCATTTTATCATTGCCACGAACCTGGGAGATAGCTGTGATTACTATCCTCATTTTTGCAGATGAGGAAACTGAGACAGACAAAGGTTAAGTTATTTGCTCAGAGTCATACAGTGTCTAAGGTTGGATTTGAACTCAAGTCTTCCTGACTCCAGGTCTAGCACTTACCTGCTGTCCAACCTAGTTGCAGGATCTGGACCAGATGATATAAATGGAAGGAGGAGTGATGGCAGAGATAAGGTATGGAGGGGGTACGCTTTCTCCTTCTCCCTTTCCATAGTGTCAAGGAAATGAGAGAATAAGCAACCAACAATGGAGAAGATGGCTAGGGATATACCACATTCCAGAGAGAGCCAGGATTCTGTGAATACCAGATGCAGGAAAGAATATGGAAAAGAAGAGACTGAAGATGAAGGGACACATGTCAATGAGATATTCCAGAGGTCACAAAGGGCGGGGAGGAAAAGGACTAGGGAGTGACAGGGCTGGCAAGGTAGAGAAGAGAGTCTCAAGCTAGCAGTAGAAGGCTCTTTTTGTACTGGGAGGCGCAAACTGAATCACTGATATAGGAGAAGCAAGAGCTGCCATAAATGCTAGTTGGTTGGGACCTTTACCTCCAGTGTGCTATGATGATGGTGTTCACATTGTTGTAGTGTTTCCTTGCTAAGCATTGTTGAACTAGAGTTGGTGATGGCAAAGAGTTCAGGGTCGAGATCTAGGACCTCAGGAACTGGACTGAATTCACATGTTACTAGCTCATAAACTACATTTCAAGATGAAAATAATAGGGTGCACTCAGATGATATCCTACATTCAGAGTAGGCATACCAGAGTTCCACAATACAAATTGCAAGTTTTTAAAAAGTTCATCCCAATATTTCATAAACAGGTTGTTTTTAATATTTTAAATTTATATTTTATACTTATTTTGACATGTGTCCTCTGGTGAGTCAAGGAAACAAGATCTCTTCTTTTCTACTTCTGTATCATTTCTCTCCTTGCCAGACCCTTTTGCTTAACAGACTGTCAGTGACTATCCCAGCCCTCTTATCATTTGTGGTGAAGAGGTTTGGGATCCAGAGCCATGATGGAGATAGGTGCTGCTCTGGTTCCCATATTTTTACTCTAGGAGTCCCTGTTATGTAAAGGAAAATTCTCTGGAGTTATTGGGAGACTATGTATGAGGCCTGGCATTCAAGGACCTGATGGTTTCAGTGTTCAATGTGGTATATGAGGCCTTGGTTAGGGTGGTTCTAGGCCTTTGCTTCAAGCTCCAGTCTTTCTCTCTCTAGCCATGGTGTCTGAAGGTTGGGGAAGGCTTGTTCCTTCTAATGATTGACAAAACATAGGAACAAACGATAGGATCAGAAAATTATACATCTCCGACTGTCCCAAATATTTTAAAATTAGCAACATAGTCCCTTTCACCAACGTGCTTTATTTCCATCAGTGTGGAATAAGGTGTGTGTGTGTGTGTGTGTGTGTGTGTGTGTGTGTGTGCATGAACTTTTACCCCTTCTACATTTCTACTACATAAAGCAGTAATTGCTGTTTTGATATTTTATATGGGATGAATATGCTAATGATACATGTTTAAATCTACATTCCACTGTGCATTTCTTCTTCCAGCTTATTGTAGGTGATGATTCCTTTTGCAACTATTTATTATATTAAGCTTGATTTAGTTTTCATGAAAGTTTGTGGTCAATGAGCATATGGGAAAATGTACTAGAATAACCATGCACAAGATTCCATTTAACTCAGGTTACTGAAGTATTCACAGAAGACAGTATTTATTTTGTGAAAATAAGGTAATTTCGTCTATAAAGTGCCAGGCATGATGCTAAGTGTTAGAGATAAGTGATACAGTTCTTGCCCTCAAGGAATTTACACGGTGGGTGGGAAGGCAATACATCTAAATACACATATGTATATGCACACATACATGCATATATGCACACTTGCATATAGGCATGAACGAAATGAATACAAGGTCACTTTAAGGGGGAGAGCCTGGCAGTTGGAGGAATTCGTGTAGAGGGTGGCATTTAAGCTGAGTTTTGGAGGAAACAAGTTGGAGGGGAAGAGTAAGTATACTCCAGCCATGAGTGACAGCTAGTGTGTAGTTGCATAGGCAGTTGGATTATGATGTGACAGAAACATCCAATGATACAGAGTTCAAATGAGGCTCCAATGTAGTTAATAACTTTGATACATGTTTGCAGCTAGTGGTACTGTGGATAGCATACTGAGCCTGGAGTCAGGAAGACCTGAGTTTAAATCCAGCCTCAGACACTTCCTAGCTGTGTGACCCTGGGCAAGTCACTTAATCCTATATGCCTCCATTTCCTAATCTGTAGAATGAGCTGGAGAAGGAAATGGCAAACCGCTCCAGTATCTTTGCCAAGAAAGCCCCAAATGGGGTCACGAAGAGTCACACATGACTGAAAAACAACTACACAAAAACTCTGTTACATATTAATGAATTTCCCGCCCCCCCACTCAATTTCTGCTAGAGATAGTTTCAAAGCTTTCTCTTTTCCTCATGCTTAAGCATGAGAAAAACCTGTAAATCTACACTTCCGGTTTCTCAGGGCATCCCTAAAACACCTGTTTTGAAATCTGTTTACCCAAGAGAAGGCAAATATGAATGATGGTTCCTTTATCCATCTGTCTCACACATAAGCACTCATTAAACTCCCAAGGCCACTATGGTAATACTTCACTAAATGCTACTCTAGGGAAATGAGCAAGTTAATTGCCTCATTTAAGTCCTTAACTTACTACCTAGGTATGACTTAAGCACGGGAGAATATCTGACTCATTAATTTCTTACATCACTTTCTTCACCTTTAAATATTATGGTAACAGCCTTGAAGAGTAGGAAAGGATAATGGACCATAATGGCTCTGGGCATGGTCTCAAGTCCTACAAGCTTAGTGTGCCATGATACTTAAAACAATGTACTTTATCCTGCCAAAATACAATGCCAGGTTGTGGGCAGTAAATGAAGAGGTAGGAAGAAAAAGCATAAACAGATCACATGTGCCTTGGAAAACAGATTCAAACTGAAAGATGGTAAGGCTTACAAAGGCGAACAGCAGGGTCTAGAGAAACGAGGAGCATTTGTACAAAAATAGCCCTAGGAATGTCTTCAAAAAAATTAAAAAAAAAACAAAACAAAACCAAGGGATTGCAACAAAAAGGAGTTACATGACTTTTACATCTTGTTTCCTTAAAATGGAAGATCCTGGAAGCCAGGGGCTGTCTCTTGCTATCTTTACAGGTATCTTTGTTTCTTTGCTGGTTGATATGGAAACATCAAAGGAAAAGATATCCCTGCTCTCAGAGGATGCTTTGGGAGGAGAAAAAATAGACTCCATGCTATTGGCAGCCAGTATTAACATTTTTAATCAGGTTTAATTAAATACTGTAAAAGTCAATCTGCCATGGGAATGCTCCTCTTTTTAAAACAAGGAATGTGGAAAAGTTATATTTATTGAAAATGTTATTTTTCCAGGCCCAGGATTCTAGAAGTTAGACCAGAATACAAGTTGCAGAGCATGTAGACATGGGGCTTTACTTGCAAAAAGAATATTCTAAGCAACTAAAGCTGTTTTTTCCTCATTAAAATATATTTATCATTTGTTTTGATGAGTCACAAACTATGATTGATGATCCACACACTGTACTAGCTTTGGTTTGACTTTAATTACTTCTGCTCAATGACAGAATTAGGTTAAAGCAAATACATGGCAACAAAGCTATTGCAGTTATTAATCTTTACCACGCTGAAAAATTTAACTTTAAAGAGATGAGCACAGAATACAAAGTTGGTGGGGACTGTTTGATCATGATTGAAAATGTTAAGCTCTTTCTGGATATGACTGTCTTTGTACCAGAACAAACAAAGCTGGGAAGACAACTTCTGGATTGCCTTGAATTTAGAAAGAGGAAAAAATGACAGTATCACAATATTTTTCTTCCTTTTGACAAGACTTGGGTTCAAATCCCATCTCCAAAACTTACAAATTGTGTGAATATGGAAAAGTCTCTGAACTTCTCTGAATCTCATTTTCTTTATTGTGAAATGGGGAAAATAAAATCTGGAGTACTGATCTTAACAAGCTTGTGTTGTGAGGTTCCAACGGGATGATGTAGGAAAAACATACTGCAAGACTTAAGACACTATAAAAATGTTAGCGATTGTTGTTATTTCCATTTAAGTATGAGCATGTTGGACCTTTGGTCAACAGACAAATTTAAAGTTAAATACACACACACACACACACACACACACACACACACGTACATATACAAATACACACCCCCGTATGTATGTATATATGTGTGTGTATATATGTGTGTGTATATATATATATAT
This sequence comes from Phascolarctos cinereus, assembly GCF_003287225.1. NCBI lineage: Eukaryota > Metazoa > Chordata > Mammalia > Diprotodontia > Phascolarctidae > Phascolarctos > Phascolarctos cinereus. Next base: position 229,094,074 of record NW_027556098.1, read on the forward strand.
ATATATACACACACTTATATATTCACAAACATCTATCCATATCTAGAAATACACATTAACATACACAAACCCCTACACTTTTATCCAAAAGGGGCTCCTACTTCAAAGAGCCTAGAAACTGTTGACAAGTTTTCCAGATGCAGCTGTTAGTTTTAGAATCATCACTAAAGGCTACAAAAATCTCTTCCTGTAATTACCAAGTGAGCTGGCGATGCTGACTTGGTGCAGCCCATGTTATTCTGAAAACAGCGTCAGAGATGTCCTATTTCTTATGCTTGAGAAATTTCTAGAAAGAATAATTGCTGCCAATTTTACCCACCAACACCATTTGTGTGTGTGTGTGTGTGTGTGTGTGTGTATGTGTGTGTGTGTGTGTTTCTAAGTATGGGATCTTAATGGTCCTTGCAGAGAGGTGATGAACTCGTGAGAGACATACTTTCTGGACATGGCTAAGGCAGGAATTTGTCTTGCTTTGACTACACATATCTGATACAAGGCTACTCAAGGCTGTCCATTTATTATTCTCTTTTTCTCTTTTCTTTCTGTCTCTCTTCTCTCTTTTTCTTTCTTGTTTTCTCTCCCTCCCTTCTTTCCTCCTTTCTCTCCCTTCCTTCCTTTCCTCCCTTTCTTCCTTCTTCCCTTCTTCCATCCCTTCCTTCTTTCATTCTTTCCTTTCTTCTTTCCTTTTTCTCTTTCTTTTCTTCCTTCTTTCCTTTCTTCCTTCTTTCTTTTCCTCCCCCTTCCTGCCCCTCCCTCCATCACTCCCTCCCTCTCTTCTTTCTTTCCTTCTCTCCCTTCCTTTATCTTTCCCTTTATTCCTTCTCCCCTCCCTCCTTTCCTCCCTCTTTCCTCCCTCCCTTCTTTCCCTCTCCCTCTCTTCCTTCTCCTTTTTCCTCCTTCCTTTCCTCCCTCCTTCCTTTCCTTCCTTCCTTCTTTCCCTCCTTCTTTTCTTCTATAAGAAGGCAGTGGTGGGGAGATAAAACAAGATTTTTGTTCATTAAAAAATTTAGATTTAATTTTTTAAAAAACCTTTCACTTGGGTTATTCTCCCATCTTGTTCACTGACTACACAGAGGAGAAATGAGCCAGGGCTCTAGTCATGGCTGCTTCAGAAGAAGCTACTCATTGTGGGGACAGTCCCTGGTGGAAAGGAACAGTTCCTTGAGACCTCCAATCCTGCTATCTTCAAAAATTGCATAGCTGACATTGAATTAGAAGATGAGCAGCTGGGGATGGTACTGATGACACCTTAGGCAAAAAGACTATGGGAACCATTTGCTTTTCTCTAATCAGGACACTGATATTATCTTCATATGCTTTTTCACTGATAGCCCAGACAATCATAAGAATATTCCTGAGAAATGCATGTAGGAAGTGAAATGCTTTTGTCCCAATGTACTTATGAACATTGTGTAGAATAAGGGGCAGCTAGGTGGCCTAATGGATAGAGCACTGGCCCTGAAGTCAGGAGGACCTGAAAGAAAATCTGGCCTCAGACCAAATACTTGACACTTACTAGCTGTGTGACCCTGGGCAAGTCACTTAACACCAATTGCCTTAAAAAAAAAACCAAAAAAGAAAAAACTGTGTAGAATAGAAAAGACCTGAGGCAAAATGAGTACACCTGAAAAGACCTGCCTAAGAGGAAGCCAGAACCTAGAAAACCAGCAGGTCAGAGGAGAGCTGGGACATGGCATTTGGATCAGTGCTTTTGGCTGCCTGGAGCATTCTGGTAAGATTAAGGAGGGTATCCACACCACTGGACTCCATGATGATAATTCTTGGTCTCTGCTTACCCCGCTGCATGTGTTCTAATTGTGTCCTCCAGCCCTTGAAGATGAAGTTGTCACCTGGAAGGAAAGGGACCATCTTTCATCTTCAGGTGTCCCATCCAAAATAGAACTGTGCTTCTCAAGTTTAAGGGGGCAGGGTGGAGTATTAGAGGGGGTCTTTCTTTCTTGTCCTGCCCTAAGAGCACTTGTCCTTTTTTTACATGATTAATTCTGGAGTACAATTCTTGTACAATGCTTGCCAGTGAATGAGGCTACTTCATCTCCTTACCTCCTCCCTACTTTAGGCAGGGCTGAGGATTATTTCTCATTGTTTTACCCAATGGAAGTATAAATGAATAAAGCTGAGGGGAATTTGAAGGAAAAAAAAAACTTCTGGATTATCAGAAGATCTAATGATAACCCTCTCAGTGATTGCTAATGGAATAAAAAATATATCCTCATTCTCTCAGCTCTTCTTTCAAACTGCTTTGTGGATCATTGAAAACAAAGAAGATAACCCTATTTGGGGTTTTGTTGGCAAAAATACTGGAGTGGTTTGCCATTTCCTTCTCCAACTCATTTTTTAAATAAGGAAACTGATGCAAACAGGGCTAAGTGACTTGCCTAGGGTTCCATAGCTAGTAAACATGTGAGACCAGATTTGAACTCAGGTCTTCCTGACTCCAGGTCTGGCATTCTATTGTGCCACTAGCTAGCCTCAGATTTCTAGCAGGGGGAGGTTAGCAATGAGATGAATTAGAATCATCTCATTATTTATCTTAGGCCAGTTTAATGATGTATGTATGAGCCAGCTTAACCTGGATTGAGCCTGATGTTATGCAGGTATGTGTATATGTATATATATATACACATACATATGTACATACACACAGGGCACATACATATATATGCATGCATATGATACTAAAGTAGCTAGGCAGTGCAGTGGATAGTACTGGGCCTGAAGTCAGGAAAACTCATCTTCCTAAACTCAAATCTGGCCTCAGACACTTGCTAGCTGTGTGACCCTGGGCAAGTCACTGAATCCTGTTTTCCTCAGTTTTCTCACCTGTAAAATGAGCTGGAGAAGGAAATGGCAAACTACTCCAGTATCTCTGGCAAGAAAACCCCAAATGGAGACATGACTGAAATGACTGAACAACAACAACAAATATGATGCTAGCAACAATGGAAGATTGTACTTGTTCTTATGATGTCCGGTGCAATAACCTAAAAACATCAGATCATTTCTGGTACTTAAAGGGATAAAAATGGCCACAGCATAACAAGCTAGACACAGGGAAAGCACCCAGGCTGTCTAAACTATGCCTGGGCAATCATGCTTTTAAAGATGCCAAGTTGTTCCCCAGCGCAAAGACTGATTTTAGAACGCGAGCATTCTCCTGGCAATGCTCTCTCTGGTTGTGAACCTTGGCACTCTGCACCTACAAAGTCAGAATTAAGAAAATGGCTATAAGACTAGCAACATAGGAAAAAATGATTTTAATAACAGTCAACAGAATAGAGGAAAAAACCTTGAGTATCTTGGGGAAGATAATACAAACCACAAATACTCAATAATAGGGAATCCTCTGAAAACCATTCATGAAGGAGACCTGAGGTAGTAATAATCAGGAAAATTATTTGCTGCAATAATTTTCCTGCACCATGTGCTATAATCTGTCAATATGTTTTTATGTGGCATCATACAGATTCCTGCACCCTAAGAATCTTGCACTCATTTTGGGAGAATTTTGGCAACAGGGAGCTACAGACTAATTAGAAATCCAGAAAAGAACCCTGAATGGATTTCAGAGTATGAAGACTTTAATTTATAAGGATGGATTCAGAGACCTTAATTGCTTTAAGCAATGACTTAAAGTTTAATGTTTTACAAATATCCCACAGAGGCATGCCCTTAGTAGAATGGAAGGGAGTAGAGAAAGAAGCATAATGTGCAAAAATATAATTCAGAGGCAAAGTGATTTAAAAAAATGAACAGGATTTTAGGCAGATTACTACTGGAAGAAAACATCCTAAGGGAAGCAATGGAAATCATATCTTTTTTTGAAAATTTGGAGTTTAGGCAAAATTGTGAAAGATGCTTCATAGGGTGAATTCTTCAGAAGCTGGAAAAGAAGGTTATACAAAATCTATCTCACTAATTTTAAGTTGGGCAGGGAGAGGAAATTAATCATGTATCAAAAGCGAGATATTTCAAGGTTAAACAGTTTGACAGACTCTCTTTTTCACTACTCACTAAAATATGAGCATATCCATTCAACACCACCAGCATCCTAGACATTGTCACCTTAGGGGGCTGGGCTGTACAGTTGTACTTCCAGTACTCCCAGTGGACTTGTCCAAATTCTAAATGAACTATTTTCTTAGTCAGGAAGTAGTTTAGCACTATCCTTACTGTTTCATGCATTCACTTCAAACTATGCTGTATATTAACTATGGACTTCTTCCAGGCTCTAGTTATTTTAAAAAATCATCTTTCTATGTACTCTTGGTGAAACACAGGGGAGGAAATCTCCTGAACTACCGGGTTGGAAAATGTTGCAGCTCAAGGTATTTCTCCACACTTACTTTTCTTTCCCCACTAATTCATTGTTCATTAGCTCTAATTATGAAATGTACAACCTAGGAGACTAGGTGAGCAGGTTTTTAAATGGCCAAAGTAGCAGATATTTTCAAGTTATTCTAATTTTTTCTCTCACTACTCTAACCCCACCTCCCCACCCGCTGGGGAAAAAAAGGAACCAAGAAACTGAAAAAAGGATATACCATTTATCTAATAATGTTCGTTTTTTAAATGTTACAACATGATCTCGCTGTCTTTTCCTTTTGCATCTTATCAGTGTATTTTTAAACTTTCTCGAATAAAAATGTAGCTGAAGATTTTGCCATTAACAGAATATTGAGAAAAATTGTGTATTATTATTTAAGCATACATTTTAAGCATTTTAAAAATCTATCCAACTAAATTCCTCATCAGACTATTTTCATTTTCTTAATAGCAGAGCTTAAAGGCAATGTCTTCTGCAACCCTCATTCTATTCTGTTAACAAATTTCATTTATTATTCCATTTTTGCTTTGCCAAAACCCACTTCAATGTGTTTATGACCAAAATATATTTGTCTTCCCTACTTCTATGCACATGATAGTAGACAAAGGTATTCTTGGGATAGTTCCCTAAAGTAGAGAGGCAGATTGGCACCATAACTCCCCAAAGGGTAATCATGATGAGACTCTGACCCCAAAGCTTTAGAATAAAGTAACTGCCACGAACTCTAAATGCAGCCCTAAGTATTAGATAGTTGAACACATTACAACTGCATTTATTGACTTCCTTTGAAATTACCATGTTTCCCACAAAGCTGTGAGGGAAAGCTGACTTCAGGGCTGGCAGAATCTCGTTCCAAAAAGGTACTAGCAGGGTGAAATGATGAACTGAATGTAATACCATGATATTTAATGAAGACAGAAGTACAGTACTGGACTCAAGTTTGAAAAACCAACTCCACACATAAAAGATGGAGCAAATATTGATAGCTATTTATATGAAGAAAGAATTGGGAATCCCAATGATGTTCAAACTCAATATGTCAGCAGTGTGACCTAACAAGGAAAAAAAAAACTAATGTGATTTTGGACTATGTTAACAGAAGTAAAATATTTAAAATCAGAATGGTGGTAGTCTCACTGTACTTTTTGCTGCACTAAATGAGTCTAGATCATTGTGTACAACATTTTAGAAAGCACACTGACAAACTAGAACCCACTCCAGAGGAAGGCAACTAGGATGTTTTCAGGCCTACCTGAAGGAACTTAGGATGTTTGACCTGGAAAGACACAGAACTTTTGTCTTCGAACATCTGAAGGGCTGCCCTGTGGAGGGATTAGACCTAAGTAACTGAGAGTTTACTAAGCTTCTACTACATGTGGTAAAAAAAAAAAAAGACAAAAGCAACAGCTCCTGCCCTCAACATTCTAGTTTTGAGTAAGATACATATTCTCAGGGGAGAGAAGAACACTGGGGAAACTGCTCAGATAGGATGCAACATCTGAGCTAAGTAAGCTTTGAAGGAAGGTAGGGACTTGAAAAGGCAAAAACAAAAAAGGAAAATGTTCTAGGCATGACAGAGGTGGGAGATGGCATGTAATGAGGAGGGTTAGTGAATGGGTTATTCTGTCTGGAATGTATGTGAGTGAGGGGGATTAATGTGAAAAAAATTGGAAAAGTATTCTGGAGCTAGATTAAAAAGGGCTTTAAATACCAATGAAAAGTGTTTCTATTTTATCCTGGAAGCTACTGTGGACCTTCTAGAGCAGGGGAATGACATGGTCAAAAATATCTGCTTTAGGACTATTAATTTGGCAGCAACTAATTTAACTATTAATTGGAGGGCAGAATGGAATGGGGAGACCTGGAGGCAGGAAGAGCATTAAGAAGCTATAGTCCAGGGGAGGATTAGAAATAAGAGTTGTTGTGTTATGATTCAGCAGAAGGTAACTTATATATGTGATGTGTAGACTTAGCAAATAATTCTATTTGGGAGGAAAGGGAGGATAAAGAGTTGAGAATGACAATGAGGTTGGAAACTTTTGGGGACTGGAAGGCTGATGATGTCTTTGACAGAAATAGGGAAGTTAAGAAAAGAGACAGGTTTAGGGGGAATATACTATTATTTAGGGGGAAGATGCTGAGTTACATTTTGGACACGTTGAATTTGAATTGCCTACCAAAAATCTAGGTAGAGATATCCAGAGGTGACTCTGGCCTGGAAAAGGAGAGAGATGAAGATTTTTGTGCTAATCTATAAAGAGCTGATAATTGAAACTAAGGGAGCTGATAAAATCACTGAGAGAAAGCAGAAGATGTGAGACAGAGTCCTGTTGTACTGCTGTATTTACAGAGCAAGGCAAGGATGATGGTTCTGAAAAGGAAACCGAGGAGTAGTCTTACAGGTAGGAGAACAAGAAGAGTGAAGCTAAGTGAAGACAGCAAGTAGGAAAAGGGAGTGGTAAACAGCTTCCACAACAAAATTCAGTATTTCTAAAACAGAACTAATTATCTTTCCCACTTAACCATTCCCCTCTTCATACCTTCCCAGTTTCTATGGAGGACACTATGACCCTTTCAATAACCTGAGTTTGCAACCATGGAATTACTCTTGCCTCATCCTCCATATTCACCTAGCCAACTCTTGTCTGTTTTGCCTCCACAGAATGCCTTGTATCCGAGCCTATTTCAATAGTCTTTTATTTAACATCTCTCCTCTAGCCTTTCCTCTCTTTAATCCAGCTTCCACACAGCTGCCAAATTGTTATTCCTAAACCAGAGGTTTGACTACATTTCATTCCTGTTCAGGAAGCTGCAGCAGTTCTCTGTTGGTTTTAAGACAAAACACAAACTTCTCTATTTTCCATTTAAAGTCCGTCGCAGTCTCTGGCTCTTTCTTGACTTATTTTATAGTCTGTGTTCCATTCAAACTGACCCACTTATGTTCCCTATACACAACATTCTTCTCTCATTCCTGTGCCTTTTTTACACAAGCTAAGCTGTCCTCCATGCTTATCATATATCTACTCCTCTCTGCCTCATAAAATCCATAGCTTCTCTAAAAGATCATGCAACCTTTTATATGAAGGTCCTCCTCCATCCTTTCCCTCATTTCCGTTCCATCAAACTAGTGCTCTCTATTCCCCAGAAATTACTTTTTATTAATTTGCATAGATTTGCATTTACTTAACTGTATTCATGATGTTTCTCCCCTTATATAACTTCCTTAGGGGCAAACACTATTTTGGCTTTGTCTCTGCCTCCCTAACACCTAGCACGGTACCTGTCATATGGTTGGTGCTTAATAAATTCTAGATGCATTAATGAATAAATTGCGCAAAGGTCAAGAAGCATAATTGGGGGGAAAAGGCCATTCAGTTTAGCAAATGAAGACATTGTTAACTTTGGAGAGTAGTTTTATGCTTTAGGAAGGCCTAGATTTAATGTCTTCTGAGATTTCTGTCATCTAAAATTCTATAGTGCTAGATTTATGCAAAAAAAAAAAACCCATCAGTTTTAGTTAGAGATTTTCATATCCTCTAAGTACAATGTCTTTTTAAAAAAATTGTTTGGAAGTTTTCACTTGGTTCCAAATAGTTTTATTTCATTTATTTCATATATAGGGAAAATAATATTAATATTTTAAGCAAATTTTCTTCAATTCTAAGACAGCAAAATAACAAGTATGAAATTATTAGCAGAAATAATACATGAAGCAGCATGAAGAATTAGTGGAAAGATCACTTGGGAGTCAGGAGACCTGAAGTGTAATCTCAACTCCGCTACATAGTTTCTTCATCTTTATGGCCCTTACCTTAGTTTCCTCATTTGTCAAATGAGTGGCTACACTAGATGATCTCTAAGGTCACTTTCAGATCTACTGTTCTATTAATCATTCAGTATACGTACATTTCCTAAATGCTTAGTAAGTGCCAGGAACTGTGCTAAGCTCTAGAGATACAAAGCAAGGCAAAATCACAGTCCTTGCTCTTATGGAGCTCATATTACAAAGGAGAAGACAAAATGAAAATAGGTACATACAAGACATATACAGTGTAAATGAAATCTAAGAACAAAGATGAGGAAGGTGCCTGGGAAAGACCTCCTAAAGAAGCTGGGAGCAGATCTGAGTATGAAAGGAAACCTGGAAAAGCTAGAAGTGAGAGGTGAGGAGGGAGAGTATTCCAAGCATGGGAAGTCACCATTGCAAAGGCACAGAGTCAAGAAATGAAATGTCATTTGTGAGGATTGTATTTTCAAAAAAGGTTTGATTCTAGAAAACTTAGAGGATCAGAAAAACATTAAGATCAAGAGAGTTTGGTTTCCATTGATTAGGAAGACTGTAAAAACTATATTAAAAAGGAAAAGAAGTTGGCACTAGTAGTTTAGAAGAAAACAAAGACATGTATTGAATGAAATAATGGTTTTCTAAAAATGTTGTCCCAAAATAATAATGGTTACATTAAAATGAAGTTTATTCAGTAGAGTCAGTTAGGATGCTTTGTGGATATTAATAATTTCTGCTGGATGGAGGGGAACAATCTATACCTGCAATTTCCTCGAGAGTGTTAGCCCGCATGTCCAGCAGCACGGTGCCATTCAGGATACAGCTTCTCAATTCGAACAAACTATGCAGGGACAGAGTTGCTACATACGGCTTGCTCCATCTTTCTCCTCCATCTTCTACATCTTCTTCAAACTTCAACCACCTAAATCGACAAAAAGCAGTTTGAAAACACTTGCAAGCATAACGTAATAGTTTACTGCACTCAAAAAAGAACATTGTTAAGAAATGTGTGGATTCAGTTTACTTTGAATTCAAGTCAACGAGCATTTATAGAGTGCTTATTATGGGGCAAGGCCCCGAAGCAGGTGCTCTGGAGGCAAAATCAAAGAAGAAAAATAGTGCCTATTCTCAAGCAGCTTATATGCTAGAGGTGAGAACGCATTGTATAAGTGAAAATAATGTCAGGGGATGGAGAGTACTAACTACCCTTTTCTTTTTAAATAGTATTTTTTCTAATTATATGAAAAGACAATTTTTAACATTCATTTTCACAAAATTTTGATACCCAAATTTTTCTTCCTCCCTCCCTCCCTGCCCTCCTCTCTTCCTGAAACAGCAAGCAATTAGATATGGGTTATATATGTGGAATCATGTAAAATATATTTCTATCTTAGTCATATTGTGGAAGAAGAAACAGACCAAAAGGGAAAAAACCGCAAAAAATAAAGTGAGAATAGTATGCTTCGTTCTGCATTCCGAGTCCATCAGTTCTGTCTCTGGGTGTGGATAGCATTTTCCATCAGGAGTCCTTTGGAATTGTCTTAGATCATTGTATTGTTGAGGGGAATGCAGTTGATCATCACACAGTGCTGCTGTTACTATGTACAATGTTCTAGTTCTGCTCACTTCATTTTGCATTAGTTCATGTAAGTCTTTTCTGAAATCCACCTGTTCATCATTTCTTATAGCGCAATAGTATTCCATAACATTCATATACCTCAGCTTGTTCAACCATTCTCCAATTGATAGGTGCCCCCTCAATTTCCAATTATTTTTTGTCACCACAGGAAGAGCTGCTATAAATATTTTTGTGTAACTACTCCTTTCTAGTCTAGAAGCTCCATGAGGGCAGGGGCTCAGGCTTTACTAGGTGTGGGGAACCTGCATCCACGAGGCCACATGTGGCCCTCTAGGTCCTCAAGTGTGGCCCTTCGACTGAATCTAAACTTCACAGAACAAATCCCTTTTAATAAAAGGATTTTTCTGTAAAGCTTGGACTTAGTCAAAAGGCTACCGCACCCAAGGATCTAGAAGGGTACATGTGGCCTCAAGTTTGCAGGTTCCCCACCCCTGAAAGCTTTGCACTATGCCCTACTCCCTGTCCTCCAATAGGATTCTGTCAGAACTTAAAGTTGAGTTAAGGGATATGGCTAGAGTAACAGTTAAGTGTCAGGCTCAGGTTTTGAGTTTAGTACTCTAGAAATGACAAATTTCCTGGTGCTTTCATAAAGTGTAGAATAAGCTACCTATGTGATTTCTCTTTTTTTTTTCATTTGACAAAGATTGATTTTATCAGTCAATAAACATTTATTAAGCATCCATTATGTTCCAGGCACTGTGCTAAATGCTGGGGATACAAAAAGAGGAAAAGACGGTCCCTGCCCTCAAGGAGATCTCAGTCTAATGGGGGGAGACAACAAGCAAACAAAATGTATATGAACAAGCTACATAATGGATAAATAAGAAAAAGAAGAGATTAGAATTAAGAATTAGTCATTAAGACTACAACTAAGTTGAGATTTTGTCATCGATACTTAGAAGTTCAAAGTAAAACTAATATAAATTGGTAACAAATTTATATATTGTATAACCCTGAAGAAACAGACTTTGTGTAATAAATTAATAAAAGGCACCAGCAGAGACCTATTGTTAGTATACTTCTAAATCAAGGGATTTAGAGACAGCTTGAACTAGTTCATGAGAGCCAATTGTTTTATTTTCAGGGTGTGCTTTTATACCATAGAAACTGGAAAATTCTAAAAGTAGTACTTAGTACAGAGTAGGTGTATAATAAATATTTATTGATTATTGATTGATTGATTATTGTTTTGCTAATTGTCTAGATGAGAAAGTAATAGAGAAAATGTTAATTACTCAGATTAAACTTAAAAGTGTGATGTACATACATTTTTTCTAATTTTGCATAAATTATTTCACTGATCCTCACAACCTAGCAAAGAATGTTCTATAGCTATATTTGTCCCCATTTTGTAGATGACTTGCTTGTGGTCGTAGCCAGTAAGTGTCAAAAATATGTCAAAAGTCAGTTTTCCTAACTCCAAACCTGACCCTCTAGATTTTTGCCAGCACATTGATGATTTTAATTCCCAGAAAAGATAGTAACTACTGCAGATAACCATAATGACGATAATAGCTGACATCTTTATAGCATTTTAAGGTTTGCAAAGCAGTTTACATACATTGGTTTTAACTTGTGTTGAAGATGCACCATTTAAAAAAAATCAAATACTCATCTTAATTTTTCCCATGAAATCATTTAAAAACTGGTAGAAAGCTAAACTAAAATTCTTGACAGTATAACAACAAATATGGTATTTCCCTCACACAGACTTCAACAGATTTTAATAGGTGGTGATGTGAGTGTACGTGCACGCACGCACTCTTATGTGTGTACTCATGCTCACATACATGAAAGTAAGGGTCCAGTCAAGGGATTTCAGTTTAATTCAACAAGCAAGTACCTAAGTGCTTACTATGTATAAAGCACTGTGCTAGGTGTAGGCATCTAAATGCAAAAATAAAGCCATCTCTGCCCTCAATGAGGTTAAGGACTTTTAACGTATGGAAAAGGGGACAATGCAAGGACGTGTACAAAGACGGCAGGACAAGGATAGAAATGTTGAGTAGTTCCATTTTACTGAAACATAGGGCTCATGAAAAGGAGCAGAGTTAAATAAGCCTGTAAAAGTAAGTTTGAGCCAGATTTCTGAGGCCTTTGAATATCAGCATTAAAAGTTTAAGCTTAATCCAGGAGGACATTCTTTAGATCAGTACTTATCAACATTTTTCAGTCACTAGTAGGTCCCAAAGACCTACATCTTATAAAGACCGCTTTTCCCTTCTGCTATTGTTTCTCACCATAACAATGTCTAATAGAATTAATAGGAAGAAGAGGCAGAGAAACACCCTTAGAATCAGGAATAGCTGGGTTCAAGTTCCATATCTGATATATACTGGCCATGTGACCTTCTATGGGGCATTTAACCTCTCAGTTTCTGGAGTAAGTCTCTAAGACTACAAGTTGCAGTCTATGTATTGATTGACCTTGTTTTTTTTTTTAAGAATTAATAGGAAAAAACTAATATTTTGAGAGATAAAATAAAATGGCAATTCATACAAGAAAAAAATTTAAAACTATTAATTAGAAAACTCATATAAATAATATTCTATTGCAGCAGAGCTCATAATAAGATTTTAGGGGAGGAAATTATGTATTCTCATACTAACAGCTGATATTTATATAGTATTAGAATGTTTTAAAACATTTTGCATAAATTATTTTACTGATCCTCACAACCCAGCAAAGAAGATACTATAGCTATTATTGTCCCCATTTTGTAAATGAGGAAACTGAGGCCCAGAGAGATTACATGACTTGCTTGTGGTCATAGCCAGTGTCAAAAATATGTCAAAAGTCAGTCTTTCTGACTCCAAGTCTGACCCTCTAGCTAATCTACAGCATGACTTTTTAGAACACAAAAAATTGCTGTTAAAAAATATTTTCCATTTTCTAAAAGCATTAATGATACTACAAAATGAAACTCCTCTTGCCAGTATCCCTTGGACACCACCACTTTAGCTCTCTTCTTTTTTGTGTTCAACTTCACCAAAAGTTAATATTAAATCTCAGATGAAATTATTGTTTCTATTTAAAAGTTACTGAAATATTAAATGTTTATTTTGTGCACTTCCCACTATGGTATATAGTAATAGGCCATTAATTTTTTAAAAGCTTCAGGCACAATATTTAATAGAATTAGCTCTGATGCTACTGTCTCATTACTGTTATTTTTTTTTAACAAAAAGATTACCACAGGACAGGTATAATTTCAATTATATCTTCTACCACATACTACATCTTTGACATATGATGTTATTTCTAGGCGCAAAGAATACATTAAAAGGAAGGACACACTGGTAGTTTTATGACCAAAGAACATTGTTAGGTTTTAAATCTGAATTCTAGTATCTAGGGCAGTAAAGGATAATAAATAAAATGGGAACTTTGGGCATTAGGTTCTTAAAAGGTCAGAATGAACTTGGGAAAAGATGCAGGGAAGTAGACCATAATTTAGGGGAGAATGTTTCAAATTTAGCTCCTTTAAGTCTTTGGAAATATGAAGATGTGTGGATGTTTCAGTGCTGCCATCCCTCTAGAAATTATAACATATTAGTCCAATAAATATGCCTGAAAAAATTGTCTATTGCACTGAGGAAAAATCCTTAAAAAATTTCTGGTCAATTCAGTCCCCAAGGTCCCTTCTAGCTCTTCATCTTCTAGCATAAATAGATCTTCTAGTGTAACTAAGAAGAAATTTAATAAGCATCTATTATGTATTGGTATTACAAAAAAGAAATGACACTGGCCTTGCCCTCCAGGAGCTTACAAATTAATGGGGGATGGGGAATAAATCATGTACTCAAAATACTGTGATACAAGGCAGCATATACATAGTAAATTCAAAACAGAATTTTAAGCAAAGTGGTTTGAGAAATTTCAGTAAGGAAAGATCATTCTCAGCTGTGTAAATAGGTACCTGAGTTGTAACCTGAAAGAAGTATAGGGTTTTAAAAGGTGGCAGTGTGGATGGTGGAGGGAGGAATCCATTCTACTATGGGACACTGAAGGGACAAGATGGAAAATGAGAGCAGGAAACAGTGAATGGTCAAGTTTGGCTGAGACACAGAATACAGAAAAGGGTGAGTAGTATGTAAAATAGGTTAAAGAAATAGGTTGGAATTAGATTGTAGTGGGCCTTGAATGACAGGATCAGAAGCTTAAACTTTCTTAGAAGTAGATTCTTTGAATCTACTGAAGGTTTTTCAGTAGGGGAAGAATGCAATTAGGAAAGAGGCACAATGTGCAGGATGGAATGGAAAGGGGAGAAATTAGAAGCAGGGATCTCAGTCAGGAGGCAATCATAATATTCTAGGCAAGAGGTAAGAAAAGTCTGAATCAGGGTATTTCAGTGGGAGTACAAAAAGGGAGCAAGATTCATTAGATATAGTGGATGTAGTACCAATAATACTTGGCAAATGACTGCATGTGGGAAGTGAAAGAGAAAGAAAAGATAAAGGTGACTCTCAGATTTCAAAAATGCCACCAACAGAAATAGAGAATTTAAAGGAAGAAGGAGGTTTGGTGAAGAAGACAGTATGATAAATGTTAGACATGTTGAGTGTGAGGTGTAGTTGGGACAGTACGTAGATGAAATCTAGCAGGCAGCTAGAAGTACAGGGCTGGGATTCCAGGAAAAGACTGGAGGTTAAAAGGTTCAAATGGAAATCGTGAAATTGCATAAAAATTTGAAAGGAGAGGATGTAAAGGATCTTGGAGGACATTCACATTTAAAGATGAGAAGAGGCCAGCAAAAGGCAAATAGCAGGGCCAGGGTAGTAGAATCTTTAGTGTGAAGCGTCCCAAAAGTAAAGGAAGAGAGAATATCAAGAAAAAGTGATAAATGGGGCCAAATATCACAGAGAGACTAAGGTGAACCAAGACTGAGGAAAGGCCACTGGTTTTGTCAAGGAAACCACTGCTGACCTTAGTAAGTTCAATGTCAAGAAAGTCATAAGGAAAGCTATAATTAGCAGAGAGTTGAGTGATAGACAGTGAAGAAACGGAAGTAAAGAGTAGTAGACAACACTTCCTGGAAGTCTGGCATTAAGTGGGGAAATGAGATAGAACAATACCTGGTGGGGGAATCAAGGTAAAGGGAAAGTAGTTTGTTTTAAGAATACAGAGGGAAAGTACAGGCATCAATTGAAAGAATTCAAGAAAAGGGATGACAGAACAAGGGCCCAAGTGTGATGGGAAGGGATTGAGGATACAAGTGGAAGGTGGTTCTTTGTAAAGAAGAAGGTTACCTGAGACTACATAGAAGACAGGAAAATATGAAGAGATTGAAAGAAGCAGAGAGGTGACTTAAAGATATTACAGTTAGATGGCCTCAATTTTCTCAATAAGGTAAGAGGTAAGGTCATTTGCTGAGAGTGAGAAGTGAGGCGTAGAACTGGATTCTCAAAAAGAAAAGTGAAGATTTGGAACAGTTACTGTCAGGAATATGATCAGAGAGTTGGCAAGACATGAATAAAAAGATTACTACATTGTGGTGAACAACCAGTTGAGATTAAATGGTATAAAGCTGTAGTGGACACACTCAGCACAGTTGCATGATTTGCTCCAGCAGCTTTTAACCACAAAATAATGAGAATGGAAGGGGAGAATGGAGGTGTTGTAGAAGGTTGCATTTTAGGGGGAATAATGGACAAAGGAGCAAAAGTTTCAAGGGCAGAGGTGAGGGAATTACTGGAATGACTGATCAAGATTAGTTCAAGGAGGGTAAGGAAGAAAGTAAGGCTAGGACAAGGTTGATAGCTGGGTGAATTAGGCAGGAATTAATGGTCCAAAGGTCATGATGAGGCAAAAGAATGAGTAGGAGAGGTAGAAAGAGTCCTAATTTTATAAGAGGGAATAGTTTTATTTTTCAAAGGACATTAAATTTGAGCCTTGGGATTTCCTGATATTTGAAGCTACTAAATCCTCTATGAAATACACTTTTAGCTTTTTGCTGTCAACACTCCTCATATGATAAGCCACAAAACATCTACCTTTTATTTCAATCCTCCAAACACCATTTACAAAAGCAAGAGATACAGTTAATGCAAAACAGGAAAATACTTTTCAAACTAGGGGCTCAGGACTCCTAGGAAAGGGATTAAAGAGTTCCTGGAAACTAATGTTGCAAAATTCTAATCAGCTGTTTGGTGGTGATGATGGCAACTTCTGAGTTACATCCTTGGGTGATTCAGGCCTTCAGTAGGTACAGTAACAGTGCCCTAGACGATATTCTGGAAGCAGAATGTTTCTCTTGGTATCCACCAGACTGACAGGCCAAATTCATACAGAATTCCAGGGATATGGCACATAGTAAGAATTCAGTAAATGCTTATTGACTGACACTGTAATATGCAAGATATGGAGGTTCTTAGTAAGTATCATGTTGATATCAACCAGGCTTTGCCAAAGATTTCAAGGTATATTTAATTTTCTAAAATCACATTTGTAAATTGTACAACACTTACTTCTAGATCCTAACATACAGATATTTCAAGGATCTACAAATAATTGGTGGGGCCACTCCCTCCATCAACAAAAATTATAACTCCCCTTCACCTTATTAGGTGATCTTTATGCATCATAGTGGCCAGAAAAATGCACCACCTGGTGACCAGCATTCGGGTGATGAGAATATGTGTGGTTTTCCACTAAACTCAAAGAAACAAAATATAGTCCTAGAACCTACGAAATTTATGTCAGGGCTTGTAATTCCCTAAGCACACATTCAATTGCAAAATGTTTGGGTTAGAGTTATTTTCCTAATGTCACAATGGATATGGAAGACTTAAGTTCAAATCTAACCTTAGGTACTTCCTAACTATGTGACCTTGGGCAAGTCATTTAACCTCAGTTTCTTCAAATGTAAAATGGAGATAATAAATAGCACTTACCTCCCAGGGTTGCTGGGAGAATTAGTGAGATCATATTTGTAAAATGCTTAGCACAATGCAAATAGTAGGTACTATATAAGTGCTACCTATCATCACCATCATCATCGTCAAAGTGTTCCAATTTGTCTCAGTTTTCAAATAAACTCAATGTTTATATGAATAGTAAAGTAATGCAAATAAAAGCCTGGGTGAGGGGAGGAAAGGAGCAAGAGAGACAGAGACAGAGACACAGAGAGAGAAATACAGGTAGAGAGTGGACTTGTATAGGGAGCTACCGGTGAGGAATTTTCTATACCAATTCAGGTCATCACTTTTTCTGCAACTTAGAATCTTTGAAGCACTGAGTGGGACTTGAAGGTCCTGAAGGCCAGGTCTTCTTGGCTACAAGGCCAATTCTCTATTCACTAAGCTAAACTGCCTAACATATACATAGATATATGTATATATCCTTATATATAACATATAAGGATAATGTATATGTGCACACACTCATATATATATATATATATATACACACATATATATATATACACATATATATATACACACACAGGTTTATATATACATACACACATATATATCTATATATGTGTATACAGATGTACATAGACAGAAAGATGATAGATAGACAGACAGATAAATATAAAGATAGATAGATAACCAGACCTGGGATTTCATTGGTAAAGGAAACTCCTAGGGAGGTAACTCCCTTCATTAAAGAGTCAATCAATAAGCACGTATGTTCTAGGAACAATCCCAGGGCTGGGGATACAAAGAAAGAGCACAAATACTCTTCATCCTCAAAGAGTTTACATTCTAACTGGAAAGACATTATAAATAAATATGTACATATATGTATATATAAGTGTGTATCTCTATATATAAAAGTATATACACAATATTTGCAAAATGAATTACAGATAATTTTGGAAGGCAATCCACTAGCAGTTTGTGGTGGTATAAGGAAAGATTAAGGGACCGTCTAGTGTATCAGCCACACTCTGTTCAACATGCTGAGCACTGTTCAGAACGTGCAATGTGCATACATGGCTTCTGCCCTCTCTGAATATGTCTATTCTAAGTCTCTAGGAATGTTTAAAAACTTTTGAGGGTTAGAAAAGGCCTTGTTGAGGAAGAGGAGTCTGAGCTGTACTTTAAAAGCATTTGTGAATGCTTCTGTGATAATCTCATGCGTACTTTCCAAATATGATGTCCTGCTCTCATACTCCTTGAACAAATAACACCCTATGTCTGGAGTGAAGTCCTTTGTCATTTCTGCTCAGAAAAATTCAAGCTTCTTTTAAAGCACTGCTCAGATGCCTTTTCTTGAAGAAGGCCTTTCCTAACCCTCTTAGCATAAATTATTACCAATCCCTCCCTCTTGAAATGATGGTCCATCCTGTGTATTTGCCCTCTGTTTACATGTTAAATGCTTCCAATAAAATATAAGCTCCTTAAGGACAAGGGCTCTTTTGCTTTTGTTTCTGTAATTCCAGAACCCAGCACAGTGCCGTGCACACATTAAGTGCTACATAAAATTTGCCAAATAGAATGAAAACTAAAATTCTTTTAAAATTTGGAAATAAGTTTAGGCTTTTTTCTTTAACACTATTATGTCCTCTACTTCTGTTAACTTCTCCAGCTGTTTGTTTGATTCTTTATTCCTTTACACTGTCAGAAACGACCAGGGCTGCAATATCACCCCAAATTATAAACTTGAGAAAAATAATGAAAATCTCAAGAGAAAAGTATTTCCATCTGATTAAAAAAAAAAAACCAAAACTTGTATAGGCCCAGAGTCAGGAAGAATTTACAAACATTATGTGGAGGCTTACATAAATTACACACAAAATTAGAGACAGAAAAATCCATTGTTCTCAATCAATGGTTTTTTTTTTTTGCACTTTAAATGACATTGGAAAAAATAATTGCGATAGACTTGAACCTGTAATGCCTTGAATGTCAAGGGTCTTCATGACATCAGTCAATTTATTTTGATAGAGTAATCCTATTTCCCACAACTGTTTATGTATCTGAGGCCTGTCTGCTCCACACTGCTTTGCCTCTTCAAAACATTTGTATAAAGAACTATTAGAGGATAGTCATGAGAAGTCAGCCATATGCCCTCCACAAAGCACAGCTGTGGTATCTGCGTGTGCTAGTCTATTAATAACGTTAGATGTTGTTTACAAAAAGGGCACTGTAATTGTGTTGATTTCATTAGTCTTATCATATGGCTTGTTTCAGGGCCTTAAAAAGAGAACAGCTGGTTTTTAACAAACATTCCTAATATCTAGAATTCAAAAATGTAGCTTCCCAATCTAAAACTTTGGTTAAGATTTATTTGGCTGTGATGGCTGACAAGTGAATTCAAAATGTGGTACAAATGACATGTGCAATATGTTGATAAAAATAATCCTATTTGCTTCTCTGGCATATCTTCTTTCCCTTACCATTCCTACTGCCACCAACTTAGTTCAGGTCCTAAACCCTCTCTCCCTAGGATTATTGGAACAGCTTCCCTGGTGTTCTCCCTCTTCTTTAATCTAGCCTGCCCATAGATAATGCTAATAAGCTTGCTAATGCATAGATGCAATTACATCATCTCCTCTTCTCAAAAATCTTCAGTAGGTCACCACTGACTCCTGCATAAAGTCTAAAGTTCTTGGCTGGGTTTTCAAGGCTTTCCACAATTTGTCACTGTATCACTTCTCCATCTGATTTAGTCTCATCTATTCTACTTTGTAGACAAACAGGATTATTCAACATCCCCTGGAAACTTCTCATGCTGTTACTCATCTGTACATTTGTTCTCGTTTCTTACATCTTGATTGTCCTAGATTTAGAATTCTATTTCTTTACGTCTTGACTCTTCCCTCTAGAAATGATCTGCCTAAGCTGCTCCCATATTACTACATATACTAGAGGCGGCTAGGTAGTACAGTGGGCAGTTATGGATTTGGTATCAGGAAGACCTGAGTTTGAATTCTGCCTCAGGTATTTACTAGCTATGAGACCTTGGGTAAGTCACATAAAGTCTCTCAGCCTCAGTTTCCTCATCTGTAAATTGGGCATCTACCTTACAGAGTTGCCATGGAAATCAAATGAGATAACACAGAAAGCACTTAATAAACCTTGAAATGCTACATAAATGATAGCAATTATTATTATACTCTTTTACGCCTTC
Organism: Phascolarctos cinereus; assembly: GCF_003287225.1. NCBI lineage: Eukaryota > Metazoa > Chordata > Mammalia > Diprotodontia > Phascolarctidae > Phascolarctos > Phascolarctos cinereus. Next base: position 229,113,922 of record NW_027556098.1, read on the forward strand.
ATCAATATTAATTTAGATTCTATGTATCTGTGTATATGTTTCATTACTCTATTAGATTAGAAGTTATTGAGAGCAAAGACTTCTTAAAATTTTTAAAAATACCTAGAGCAGCAAGTACTTCATAAATGTTTGTAGAATATTATAAATCTTCTATATGTGTCATCTGTTAGTAAATTATTAATTTTTCTTGGACTGCTATAGAGATAGGGATTGGATCTATAACAATTGATATAGAGAATTCCCAGATGAGGAGACTCCGCCTATCAACACACAGATTGTCACTTTCTCTATGATTTAAACTCTTGAGTGTAGCTGGTCCTTGACAAAAAAAAATGTTTTTCTCTTGGATTTCTTAGAATGAAACTATAGTAGCAGAAGCAGACAAGTAATAAATACTTCTGAAATCTGTCTTTATTGGACCAACTTGATATTTCAAGACAATGCAGCTTTGTGACTTTAAAATTTACTATATATCTCAACCCTTTTCCTCATTTAAGTTAAATTTGTTCTCTTGTTCCCAGGGCTATTGAGCTTCAGCCAACACTCATCTACACTCCTCTTCAATATCTGTTACCATTTTGACTGAGCATCAGCTGTTTCACTGAATATCATATAGCAGCACAAGGAATTTATAAAGACTACAGAAGCATAGCTAAGTAAATCCAGACTAATGGAATTAGAACTTGCCTTGCCATGTGTACTCTTTCTCCTTCCTTTCCTTTGGACTTGGGTGCCTTCCTATTGGCATATTTGCTAGTTCTGATCACACAAATTGTTACAGTGAGAATCAGGGTTATTCCAAGGACAATGGAAAAACACTTGGTGGTGATAAGTAGGCTGCAGCACATTGCCATATAAAACTTGTGCACTAGAAGTGGCATAAATGACATTATTCACAGAAGCAGAATGGGACATGAGCCGGTCATGTAAGAAGAACAAAAGGATAACATGTGGACAGCCTATGAGCTGCACTGCAAGCCACAGACATTAAAAGATCCAGAGAAAGTATATTTTGTGGCTCATCTGGGGGTACATTTGTGGATGGCTATGGACAAAATTCTCATTATACGAAAGGGCAGGGATGAGTTGTGATATAAACCAGAGAAGGAAGTACTCTCTTCAATGAGATCATAGATCAATCAAACAATCATCAATAAAAAAATTATTAAGGGATTACTATGTGCCAGATATTGTACGAAATGATGGAGATAGAAACTGAAGAGTAAAACATTCCCTTCTCTCAAGGACATTCTTCTGATGCACTAAAGTATGACATAATTAACAATCTGTTATCCTGTAGTAATAACTTTAGTGTTAGTAAGGGTTAATAAACTTAGTGTTAATAAGTATTAGGGTTAATAAGCCATTCATCATATCCATTATTACTATTATTAGATTGTAATAAAGTCATACATACTTATGTATGGAGGAAATTGCCCTTGCATTCTAGTATAAAATGGATTTCGATTAAAATTATTATTATAAACTTATTTCTAAGGTCTCTTTCAGCTCTAGAGCCCACAGTTAAGTCATTTGAAAATTTGATATTAGAAGGCTCAGAGTTAATTCCTTGGTTTTAGATGTATATTAAGTAATAATACCTAGAACTGAAATAGCACTTTAAGGTTGGCAAAGCACTTCACAAATATTATCTCATTTTATCTTCACAATGACCCCAGAAGTTTGATGCTATTATCTCCATCTTTTGGATAAAGGAAATAAAGCAGAAGCTTGGTGATTTGCCCAGGGTCACAGACATGGTAGGTATCTGAGGCTGGGTTGGAACTGAAGTCTTCCTGAAGCCTGCACCTACTGTGACACCTAGCTGTCTACAACATTAGTAGGAATCATGGCAAGATAAACTACCATAGAAGCAATAGGGAACTGCTGAAGTTTAAAAAATAGAGGGTGGAATGATCACACTGACTTTTTATGAAAATAATTTTGGCAGCTGAGTGGTTGGGAGGGAGATGGACTTAAAGAAGGGATGAAATTAGGAGGCTTTTGCAAAAGTCCAACTGAGAGATGATGAGGATTGTCATAAGAGTAGGAGAAATATGAATGGAAAGAAAGGGATATATACAATACATGCCGCAAAGGTAAAAAGGAAAAGATTTGACAACAGATTGAATGTTTAGGGTGAGTGGGGATGAAGAGTCAAGGATGACACCATAGTTGTGAGAGTGGGTATCTGGGAGTATGATGGTGTCCTTGACAGTAATAGAGAAGTTGGGAAGCAGAGTTTCAGGGGAAGGATAATAAGCTCTGTTTTGGACATTTTGAATTTGAGATGCCTATGCAACGTCCTGCTCAAGATATCCCAAAAGCAGTTTCTGATATTTTACTCTAAGTCAGGATAGAAACTAAAGCTGAAGATATACATACATACTATGTGTGTGTGTGTGTGTGTGCGTATGTGTGTGTATGTATACACATATATGCACACACATTTACACAGATGTGTATGTACACATATACATATCTATGTATACACACATATGCACATACACACACCCATATCTACGTATACACATGCATATGTATGCACACACATATCTATATAATCTGCATAGAGATAATAACTGAATCAATAGGAGCATATGGGATCAGCAAGAGAGATAAGATAGAGTGGACAAGAGAAAATGTCAAAGGACAGAATTTTCATCCTTATCTAAAAGCATTTCTTAAGTGCTTACTATGTGCTCTATTAAGCACTGAGATACAAAGAAAGGCAAAAATAGTCCCTGCCCTTAAGGAGCTCAAATTCTAATGGAAGAGACAACTGGCAAACAACTATGTATATTAAAGATATATACAATGTAAATTGTAGGGCAATATCAAAGGGAAAAAAACTAGAAGTAGCTGGTGTTCTCCTGAAGATATGATCTGAGCTGAGTGTTGAAGGAAGCCAGAGAAGCTAGGCAATAGAGGAGAGGAAAGCAAACATTACAGGAATGGGAGAAAGCCAATTTAAAGGCACAGACTTGGAAGGTGAATGTGAATAATAGCTAGAAGGTCAGTGTGACTGAACCATGTAGAATGTGAAAGGGAGTAAAGTGTAAGACCAGAAAGTTGGAATTTTATATTTGAACCTGGAGGAAACAGGAAGCCACTTGAGTTTATTGATTAAAGGTTGCAGTGACATAATAAGAACTGTGCTGTAAGAAGATATCTTGGGCAGTTCAGTGGAGACATCCTGGAATAAAGAGAGACTTGAGGTAGGAAGACCAAGTAGCAGGCTATTGCAATAAGCATCAGGTAAACCAAGGGGGATATTGTGTGTGTGAAGAGGAGACATATGCAGGAGAGGTTGTGAAGACAGAAACAAGCCTTAGTGAGGACAGTGAGTGTTAAGATGAATGAGGTATCAAGTATGACACCAAATTTGCATACCTGGGTGGCCTGGGAGGATGGTGCCCTCAGGAGTGTAGGGATGTTGAGAAGGGAGGAGGATTGTGGTAGGGGAAGACAGTAGTCCCTTTTTTTTTTTTGGACATGTGTTGAGTTTGAGATGTTGAAAGGACACATCCAGTTTAAGATGTTTAATTGGCAATTGATGCCATAAGACTGGTGGTCAGAAGGCAGATCTGGGCTAGATAAATAAATTTGAGAATTATGTGTATAGAGAGTATAATATAATCCATGTGAGCTGATGAGATCATTAAATGAGACAACAGAGAGGGAAAAGAGAGGACAGGAAGTAGCAGTACCAAATTAGATAGTTTGAGATAGCTAAGGGAGAAGAGGTGGGAGATAGCTGGATCAATTGTTTTTTTTCAGAATGGGAAAGTAAAGTTTTTAAACAACAGAGAAGGATTTAATAGATATAAACAGATTGAAAATTAAAGAGAGTAGAGAGGCTATGTGCCAGAGAAGATGAAAAGGGATGGAATCAATGGTACATTTGGAGGATATTGATTGTCTTGGCAAGAAGGGCTACCCCTTAATCTAAGGCCCAAGGGAAGGAGGAAACAGTAGGCAATAATGTCTGAATAATGTGCCAGGACGGTGAGGAGAAAAGAGGGATCTCTCAGAAATTGGTCTCTATTCTTCTGGAGAAATATGAGGCAATATCCTCAGCTGAGAGGATGGGTGGAATATGGTACAATGGGAGTCTTGAGGAGGATCAGATGGAATGGAATAGCTGATGTGATGAGGGGAATAACCAGTTGACTAGGGAGGTAAAACAGGGTTACCTTGCTTCACTGGAAGCCCATTTGAGATTATGTAATATAAATTTGTAGGGAAGCTAGGTGACACAGGGCAGTGAGTTCTCTGACCACTTTGGAGTAATTCAATATTCTCAAAGTGTGGCCGAGGGGCTGTTGGGGGCCCCAAGACCCTTTTGTTGGGTCTGAAAGGTCAAAATGATTTTTATAATACTAAGATGTTTTCGTTTCTAATAATGGTAAATATCAAGAGTGAATATCAAACAAAAGCTCTTTGGGAGATCCTCTATAATTTTTAAGAGTGAAAAGGGGTCCTAAAACCAAAAAGTTTGAGAACTAATGCAATACAGTTTGCAAAATAGCTCAGAATTTTTTTTTTCCACTATCAAGGAATAGATGAATTCAGAGTACAATACAATAAAAGATTTATTAAGCACCTACTATGCGACAGGCACTATGCTAAGCCGTGGGGATAAAAATAAGAAAAAGACAGTTCAGTCCTTGCTCTCAAGCAGTTTACAACCTAATGGGAAAAGACAACACAAAAGGAAGCAGAAAAGAGTGAAGGATGGCTGGGTATGAAGGTCAGAGGGTACTCGGCTGAAAAAGAACTTTTTTTTTTAAGTAGCTAAGGTTCTAGAGATTTTCTAATTTCTCATTTCAAGATAGGCAACATCATTGTTCTTCAGACATTTTGGAGGATTAGCCTTTCCAAACTTACTTCAGCACTGCTATTAGTTTATGTACAGAAAGATATGAAACCTACACATTTAAAAATAGATCTAGGTTTATTATGTTTACTGAAAACACAAATAAGAGGACTCCTAAGATAGTTCCACAAACCATCCTAGAGCTCCATCTAGAAGATAAGTAAAATATTCATAACATTACGAACATTAACAATAGTATTTCATATAGTACTTTGTAATTCACAAAATGCTTTCATATGCATTTTCTCAAAAGCAAATGTGCATTTTAATTTATTTCCCTTGCTTTCAGAACACTATGTTAAAAGTATGCTTCCTGAGTGATGGAAAATTGAATAAGAGACAAGTGTTACCTTTCAAATATTTTATCAAACTTTTTACAGTAGCTTTTCATGAGTGCTCTTTGAGGGCAGGGATCAGCAAAGTGGAGTGATAGAAAGAACGCAGGATCTGAAAACAGAGGGACTGGGTTCAAAATCAATCTCTGCCAATTTCTACCTGTGTGACTGGATAAGTCATTGACATCCTATGAGCCTTAGTTTTTCAACATGTAATATCAGAGGACTAGGTGACCATTATGGTCCCTTCTAGCTCTCAATACTTAGCAGATCATTATACAGAGTTATTTTCTAAGCCTTATTTATCAATGTATATCATTGTATATCATGGTATAATTTCAAAGTCTGGGTTAATTAATTAATGCATTCATAAGCCACTTTAAGATTTTATAGATATGAAAGAGAAAGCCAGTAATTACTGATGTCTTCTCAGTCACTTTTTGTGGTAATAATACTATTTAAGTTTTTTAATTCTTTTGAAATCTTCCCCTCTGAGATAACTTAGAAATCAATCTATGAATGCCTTTAAAACTGCGCTGCTTCTGGTATAGATTTCTGTATATTTTTGGTCAAATCCAGCTACTCTTCCCAATATCATTTTCTAAAATGCTATGGTGATGGCAAAATACTAACTCAGAAAGTACCACAGGTACTGAGATAGTAGAGTATAAATGTATTGGTTGTGTAAATGCTTTATAAACATTGCTATTTTACTGTCAGTTATTATTGTTCAGCTAGTCATTTTCATTTAAAAAAAATGTGACTCAGTACCCAGTATGTGCAGTGCCTTTCAATTCAGTTACTGAAAAAGTGTTCATGGAACACCAGATACACAGTCATGGGCTACTAAAAAGCCTTTTTAATTTCTTGGTCTTGAGCCACAGTTTTCAATAAAGTTTTTATTGTTCTCTCTTGGTTTCACTCTTGTTGTTTAGTATTGTCTGAACCTTTGCGATCCTATCTGGGGTTTTCTTGGCAAAGATATTGGAATGGCTTTCCATTTGCTTCTCCAGCAGTTTTTACAGATGAGGAAACTGAGGCAAACAGAGGTTAAGTGACTTTCCCAAAGTCACACATCTATCTAGTATGTGTCAGAGGCTGGATGTGAATTCAGGTCTTCCTGTCTCCAGACCTAGCACCCTAACCACCTAGCTGTCACTAGACAGGTCTTTTATTTGCCTCTATTCAGAGAACTTCTGAAGTACCTTTCCATTTATCTACAGGTTCTTTGCTCCTCTGGTTAATTTTTTAGTGAGAATATCAACAGGGATGTAATTTGGTTTCTGAGTTTTTTAAAACAAATCATCCATTGCTGGCAAAGGTTGTACATTAAAAATGTCAATGATTAATGTTTTTAGACAGTATGAAAGTGTGAGATTCCTAGTATCTTATTCCATCTTTTATGTCTCTCTACCACGTCATAGCAGGAGTTTTTGTCTATTTCCAGCATTACCTTGTCCCCCAAACCTATCACCTGGTGGCTCTTCTGACAATGAGCTTCTCCATACTTAGCTAGGCTGGTCCTCAGAACTGGCAAACACTTCTAACCTTTAATCAAAGCCTTTATAACTTGTTAGGACCTGCCAGGCTTGCATTCCACTGACTTAGCTTTCAAGAACACGGTGTCAGGTCCACCCTATGGGGAGGTACACTAGTAATACTTTCAGGAAGGGCTTAACAGACTAAACAACTGCATTCAGAATGAATTTCTGAAGAAAAAAAGATTAACTAAACTGCTCTCCAAAATTAAAAATAATAAAACCCACAATATCCATGTAATGCTACTTTTAATAAAGTTTGGTTTAATATACACCTCTGGCCCCACGTCAGACAATAATGTGTTTTAATGTCTAAGACAAATGATGTTTCCTGTAGTAGTACTATACAGGTCTGGTCTCTGTCTCTTAAAGCCTAGAGAATAGACAGAAGTCAGTTCATATCACCTTTCTTTAGTGCTTCCCATTAGAGATTTCTTTTTCTTCCAAAATGGAACTTCAAATAAAATTTCTGCTTCACAAAGGGGAAGGGAATAAGCATTCATATAGAACCTACTATGTGATAGGCACTGTGCTGAGAACTTCCCAAATATAGCATTTGATCCTTGCAACAACCCTGCAGGGTAGGTGCTATTATTATCCCCATTTTACAGGTGAGGAAACTGAGGCAAACAGATCAAGTGACTTGCCCACAGTCACACAACTTAGTAAGTGTCTGAGGCTGGATTTGCATTCAAATTCTATGTATGTTCATATTCCAGAGTAAGTTTAACTTATAAACAACCAATCACACCATGATTTAAAATGGTTATTTCCTGATATGCTATTGATGTTTGAATGGACAAAATAAAACAGTGGGCAAGATAATAAATGAAAAACATTGTGTTAATTTTCATTGTGTAAGGTCATATTTATCCCTTGCTTTCCTGAGTACCTACTATGTAGGTTTTTCAATGCTTGAAAGAAAATGCAAAGGAAGATGCTTCAGACTAAGTGCCTGCTTAGTCATCAATACCTTTCTTTCCCAAGAGCTAAATATCCCAGGGGCAAGGACCTACAACTATAAGAAAAACAAAGACTTTTTTCATACTTTGTATAAAGGAACCTTTCATAAGTGGTCCCATTAGGGAAAAAAGGATGCAAAACCTGCTGAAGCATTTTGCTATATTGTTTAGATTAGATTACAATCTAAAAGGAACCTCAATAATAAAACAAGGAAATAATAAGCTCCAAAATGTGTCCAAAATAAGTGCTCTAGGAGTTCAGAGAAAGGATTAAAAACCTTGTAGGCCAGGGTTGTCAAAGGAGGCCTCCTTTGAGCTGGATCCTGAAGGTTCAGTTATACTTGACTAGGTGGACAGGAAAAGAAGGGAATTCTAGAAAGGGGAAATGAGTAAAATTTTGGAGTCAAGAACGAGCATGGAATATTTGAGAGACATTGTAGATCCAGTATGATTGGAATGGAAGATTTGTATTGAGTCATATGTGATCAGTTTCTGGATAGTTTTGAAGGCAAGGCTGAGTTGATATTATTCTACATTAGAAGAATCGTTTAAAAGTTTTCGAGCATAGGCGCATTCTAATAAAATTAGCTTTTAGAGAGTAGCATTTGGTAATAGAATCATTGCCCAGATGGACATTTTAAAAGCAAGCATAGGCAGAGAAGCCCAGCTTGCTCCTGAAAAATAATGCTGCAAGTGAAATAAACAGAACCGGGAAAACAAAATACATACTGATTACAACAACATAAACTGAAGGAACAATAAAATGAGATGCCATTTAATTATAAGTTCTGATTTGGCTCCAGAGAAGGAGTGAGGAAATGTGCCTCATTCTCTTGATTTGACAGGTTTGAATCTATGGGTGTAGAATGCTGCAGGACCCTTTCACTCCAAATCTAGTCCTCTTTCCATGAAAGCACAGTTTTTGACCCCCATGCCATCTTGGTTGTTCTCATGTGGATGCATTCTACTTTGTCAATGTTCCTGTTAAAATGTGGCACAAAATTGAACAAAGCAGTATACACCAAATGTGTCTGAATAATGCACAGTATGATGAGACCATTATGGTTCTGGATCTTTACTATTTCTTTTTTTTTTTTTAGTTTCATCTAAAACTTCAAATTTATTTTGAAACCACATAATACAATTGACTCTTACTGACAAGTAGCATGTTGGTGGCTTCATTGCAGGGCTTGGAGTTAAGGCTTGGGTTTGAATCTCTCCTGTGAGACACTAAGCAAATCTCTTAACCCAGGTATCAGTTTCTTTCTGTAAAATGGGGATGAGAGCTTCTACTCCTTCAAGGTCATTGAAAAGATCAAATGAGATCGTGCATGTAAAATACTTTACAAAACCCTTAAGTGATATACAAAATTGAGCCATTGTTAAAGTTATATTATTTTAAGCTTTCAGTCAATTAACTATCCCCTTCCACCACTTCCTTCTTGTTCATGTGAACTGCTGTAAATCCAGTTCTTTTCCATCACACTTGAGCAAAGGCAGTTGGGTGGTATAGCATAAAATGCTGAACTTACTTGGTAAACTTTTAAGTTATATATATTAGCTATTATTATTATTTTGTTGTTCAGTAGTGTCTGATTCTTTGTGACCTCATTTGAGGTTTTCTTGGCAAAGATAGTGGAGTGATTTGCCGTTTCCTTCTCCAGCTCATTTTACAGATGAGGAAACTGAGGCAAACAGGGTTAAGTGACTTGCCCAGGGTTTCTCAGCTAGTGAGTGTCTAAGGCCAAATTTGAACTTAGGAAGAGGAGTCTTCCTCACTCCAGGCTTGGCACTCTATGCACTGTGCCACCTAGCTATTTATTATTATTATTATTATTATTAATTATGGTGATTATAATGATGCAATGATTGAGTTTTCCTTTTAAAATATCATAGACATGAAAGCAGAAAAAAACATTTCCTGGATTGTTAAAATAATTTTAATAACAGATATTTATAAAGCCCTTCAAAGGTTACAAAATGCTTGGTATACCTTATTTCATTTGAGCTTTACAACACCTTATGAGGTAAAATCGATAGATTCTATTATCTCTATTTATTTGCCAGTAGTTACCTAACTAGTTAGTGTAAGGGGGTAAGATTTGAACCAGATCTGACTCCATGTTCAGCACCTTATGCACTACATTGCACCACACTTAACCTCTGATACTGACAGTTGATGCTTTCACAGAATGACAGACTCCTAGAGACGAAAGGAAACACTAATACTACACATTTCACTGCTTTGCTCAATCAAGCAACAATGAAGTGGATACATTTGATAGCTTGCATTTGGTATTATCTCTATCTTTTACTAAAATTATCTCATCTCCTATATTCTATATGGAAAAGTATAAGAGATGGTAGAATGAATAATTCCTCATTGCTCTAACATAACTTGGCTTAGTCAGTTTTGCCTAAAATACATTTGTAGAATTTCTGGTTCACCACTCTCCCAGGAATAGGTTTAAAGTCTTAGCATTGCCTTTACCCCTTCTCCTCCTCCAAATTAGTTAATTTGATCTTGATTCTTTGTGTAAAATGCCTCTCCAATTCATCCTGTCTTATCACCATCCCAGTCCAGAATCTCATCACCAAATTCTTTTACAGAATCTTATTGTTTCTTCTGTCCATTTATGCATCAAATATGCCCTTTCCTTCTATCACTATGGCTTCTGTTCAAGTCCAAAATCTTATCACATGAATCCTGGACTATAGCAGCCATCTATGAACTGAATTTTCTGATTCCTGGATTATCATAGCTGTCAATAACAGAATACCTGTCTGCAATTTCTTTCCTAGTGTAAAGTGAGCCATAGACCAGGAAGCTAATGGTTAGGTCAACAATGCCAACTATGAAAAAGTTGTGCCAACCAAGCCAAAATATGAGTAAGATCTGAAGATATGGATTAGTGCGAGGAATCCTGGTTTTGGACCCACAAGTCTGGGTACAAATCTCAGCTGCACTGCTCATTCCCTCCGTGACTGAGCAAGTCACCATAGTACTCTCACTCTGTTTTCTCTTCCAGTTCTACCATGGATAAAACTGTGTCATCTGGTTGAAGGAATCAGATATTTTGACCTAAAGAAAAAACTTATAAAGAAGGTTGGGAGTGGGGTATTAAAATTTGCAAAATACTTCAGGTGATATCATGCTCCTGAGGGAAGAAGTAGGAATAATTGTTAGGATTTATAAGGAGGTAGATTTCAATTCTACATAAGAAAGATCTTTCTAAAAATTAAAGCTGCCTGAACTGGAATGAATTGTCTTAAGAAGAAGAGAAATTATGAGGACTGGAAGACTTGTTGACCACATGATAGGATATTGTATAAGGAATGTTTACTGGATGACACTTTCCCAACCCCAAGATTCTGTGATCTTACATTCATAATAATTAGACTAATGTGATATAAGATCTATTATAAAAAGAATGATTAAACAGTATGAAATATGCTGTGCTTACTAGGGAAGGAAAGTTTGCTATTGCATTTTAGAAAGCTTTCTCAATAAAAATTTAAACAAAAATAGGCTATAGTGCTTAAAATATTACTCCTCAGCCAAACAGTCATTTCAGGAGGCAGAATTCTGTATTAGATTACAATTAATTGGGTATCATTGACTTTTGTTATAAAAGCAAAGTTTCAATTTGTCTTATAGGAATATTATAAAGGAAAATATTCTTAAAAGAAATGCATGGCATTTTTAAAAAAATAAAGATTTTACCCCCACAACCAAACATGATGAATCAACCAGGTGCTTTGGCTACAGCATGCAAAAAATCCTGTTTTTTCCCCCACTTAACTGAAAGAATAACTAGATATGGTTATGTTTATGACATATATATATATATATATATATATATATATTTTTTTACTACTAATAACAATTTATTTTTATGTAATGCTTTTCAGTCACAATGTAAAATGACTGAATGCCATAGTAGTGGGAACCATGTAAAAGTCAAACTGGAATTTAACTCATTACTTTCAAATTACTTTGTAAAGTAATAAATTCCTTATTTTAAAAAAAAGTTTGTGTCTAAAAAATACTTGAAAGTTAAAGATGTTTGGGGAACGTGATATAGAAGGGTATATATACACACATACATATGAATATATATTTTATATATACATATGTATGCGTGTATAAATATATTTTTTCTCCATCTACCAAAGGATCATTTTGTGAGATACATATATGCCTGTCAAGTAGCCACTCCAAAGATTTCATGTCATCTATGACTTAAGTCACGTGTAATAATTTTGCCTCATTCTTCACAAAGATTCTACACTCAAGTTTTCACTCATGATCGCTCACTTATTCAGCAGCAGCATGAACAGACAGGTGAAGAGAGAGATATAATAAACCCAGAAAGTAAACTCATATGTGCTTTAATCTTTTGCTGAAGGCAGACAATGTATGTGACCACTTGTCTTCAATGATGCAGCTATTGCTGACTCTGTATCATTGTTTACTATAATTACTATATTCACATTTCATTCTGACTTATATACCATAATAATATACATCTGGATGAGGAATATCATATAGTAATACTCTGGGTTGCTTGCTATGTATGCTTTCCATCAGAGATCTCTTTTTTGGACATTAATGGGGTTTACAAATGTTCACTGTACCATGAATTACTAACTAGATACCAGAAACATAATGCCCCCAAATCCTCACCTGGCTGTCTCTCGCCATTCGGCATCCTCACCTTCACGCCAGCAAATCTCATCAAGCTCTGTGAAAAGGTCATGAGGAATGTGTTCCTCGTCATCATCCTCGGTTCCAAGAATAAATTGTACCCTCTGTGATGGGGTGTCTGGAAAGCCGGAGATATGAAGAGATATTACCATGGCTTCAAGCTTAGCACATTCTCAGTCACCTCCCCCCCACCAGCCGGCCAGTGTGTGCTCAGGAAATTCAAACTAATTTTAGTATTTTCCTAAGCCAAGCATAATTAGAAGGGTAAATCTGCTATAACATATACATATATAATGCTTCCAAAGACAAGTATAAAGATTCCTTTTAGGTTATCTGAAATACTGCTCCCAGTCCATTAGCATGACCAAATACATGTCTTTCTGAGAAAAGAAAGAGCACACAGAACCAATTCTGTTTTCCATAATTATTAGGAAATGTGTATAACACACACATATATACATTCAAACATATACACATTTATACATATACATAACTTTTTTTTTTTTGGTTCAGACCTCTGATTTCATCTGTGGAAAGGAATTCTTGGTTTGGACACGTTCCATCAATATAAATCAGCAATTGGTCACTTCCAATATTTAAAAAAGTTGACTAGGGCCCTGACAATTTAAATTCCTTGCTCAAAGTCACACAGCTAGTATGTATCAGAGACAGGGCTTGAACCCTCATCTTCATGCTTCCAAGGCTGGCCCTCTATCTGCTACACCAGGCCCTCATGGTAATATAACAAATCAGTTATACCAAATACACTCGAGGAGAAAAATGAATGTTTAAAAAGCTTGCTAGCTTTTCATAATGTTCCAATATCTATGTCTAGTCCTTCTCCTTCTCCTTCATGGGTTTTAATATCAATGCCTGCCTCATGGAGGTATTCCCTAGGGTTCAGTCCCAAGCTCTCTTCTCTTACCTCTCTAAACTTTTACTCTCTGTGGTATCTTTCATGAAAAGGGCTTGAGCTCCCCCTTCTAATCAGTCCTTACCTCTAAATCTGTATATCCAGCCCCAACCTCTCTCCCGAGGCTCAGCCCTATATTTCTGCCATATGTATATCCCTACCTGGATATCTTATTATCAAATACAAAATGCTCACAATTTAAATCATTGTTACCCCCTCCCTCCAAACTAAACAAAACAAATCCATCTTTCTCCTGGCTTCCTATTTTTAGTGTCATTCTCTCTATTACTCTTGCTAAAGAACATTAGGTATTCTTTGCTTAGTTCCCAGAACCTAATCAGTTGACCAATAAATGTGTATTGATTGGTTGGTTGCCAGGCACTGTGGTAGGCTTCTAGACATGCAATTATAAAAGTGCCTTACTTCAAGGAGTTTATATTCTACTAGGAAAAAAAAATACGTTGATTCTGTCTCTGCAACACCTCTTATATCCATACTGTCTTTCCTGTCTTCACTGCCATCACACTGGTTTAGGCCCCCATTAACTCTTGTATAGTCAGTAAAACTGATTTCCCCACTTTTTGTTTCTCCTTTTTCCCATTCATCTTACACAATGCTGATAAATTAACAATCCTAAAGTACAACTCTGATTATGTCACTGTTCAGCCACAAATGAATCAAAACAAAACAACAACAAAGACACTTAAATGGCTTCCCTTTCCTATCAGATAAAGTTCTTACTTCTTTTACCAGTATTCAGGGCCCTTCAGCATATGGTTCAAACCTATCTTCCTAATTTTATTTCCCATTACAAAATGCTTAGCCCAGTACCATACATATCAGAGGTCTTTGGTAAATATTTATTGAAGTAGTCCCTAATATACATTCTACCTTATTATTGCCCTCTGAAGGTGCCTCATGCTTTCACTATTGCTGTTCTCTGCACCTCAAAATTCTATACATTCTATTTTTTTTTGTTAAAAAACATTTATTTTGACAGTAACAAGAATTTAGAAATATTTTCTTGAACTAGTTGTAAACCTAGAGGATCAATTTTTCAGAGATCATACTAAGAAAATTATTCCTTTACTATGATATTCTCTGGTTCAGATATTTTTGTTATGTAATAGATTTTATTTTTTCCCTAATTACACATCAAGGCAATTTTTAGCATTCATTTTTACAAGATTTTGAGTTCCAAATTTTTCTTCCTCCCTCCCCTCTTCTGAAAATGGTAAGCAATTTGATATAGGTTATGCATGTGTTATCATGTAAAACATATTTCCATATTAGTCACAGTTATAAAAGAAGAAACAGATAAAAAGAAAAAAACATGAAAAAGAATAAAGTAGGTAAAAAAAGTATGCTTTGATCTGCATTCAGAGTCTATCACTTCTTTATCTGAATGTAGACAGAATTTTTCTTCATGAGTTCTTTGTACTTGTATTAGATTATTGTGTTGTTGAGAAGAGCTGAGTCATTCACAGTTGATCATCACACAGTGCAGCTGATACTGTGTACAATGCTTTCCTGGTTCTACTCATTATACTTTGCATCACTTTGTACAAGTCTTTCCAGGGTTTTCTGAAATCTGTCTGTTCATCATTTCTTATTGCACAATAGTATTCCATGACATTCCTATTCCACAGCTTGCTCAGGCCATTCCCCAGTTAATAGGCATCCCCTCAATTTCCATTCCCCAGTTAATGGGCATCCCCTCAATTTCCAATATTTTGCCACCACAAAAAGGGCTGCTATAAGTATTTTTGCACATGTAGGTCCTTTTCCCTTTTTTATGATCTCTTTGGGATGCAGACCTAGAAGCTGTATTGCTGGATCAAAGGGTATGCATAGTTTGGTTGTCTTGTATTTTATTCAAAATTTTTGCATTGATATTCATTAGAGAAAGTAGTCTGTAATTTTCTTTCTTTGCTTTAGCTCTTCCTGGTTTAGGTATCAGCACCATATTTGTGTCATAAAAGGAGTTTGGTAGGACTTCTTTGCCTATTTTCCCAAATTGTTTATATGGTATTGGAATTAATTGTTCATTAAATGTTTGGTAGAGTTAACTTGTGAACCCATCTGGACATGGGGATTTTCTTTTAGGGAACTCATTAATGGTTTGTTCAATTTCTTTTTCTAAAATGGGGTTATTTAGGTATGCTATTTCCTGATCTATTTATCTAGGTAATTTGTATTTTCATAACTATTCATTGATTTTGCTCAGATTGTCAGATTTATTGGCATACAAGTGGGCAAAATATTTCATAATGAATCCTTTAATTTCTTCTTCATTGGTGATTTCATCAGTTGCATTTTTGATAATGATATTTGGTTTTTTTCTTTCTTTTCTAAAATCAAATTAACTAATGTCATATCTATCTTATTGTTTTTTCATAAAACCAGCGCCTAGGTTTATTTATTAGCTCAACTTCTTTTTTCACTTTCAATTTTATTAATCTCAACTTTGATTTCCAATTTGGTGCTCAATTGGGGATTTTTAATTTGCTCTTTTTTCTAGCTTTTTTAGTTGCATACCCAAATCATTGATTTGCTTTTCCTCTATTTTGTTGATGTA
The DNA here is from genome assembly GCF_003287225.1 of Phascolarctos cinereus. Classification (NCBI taxonomy): domain Eukaryota; kingdom Metazoa; phylum Chordata; class Mammalia; order Diprotodontia; family Phascolarctidae; genus Phascolarctos; species Phascolarctos cinereus. The sequence continues at coordinate 229,129,835 of NW_027556098.1, forward strand.
AGAATTTAGAGAAATAAATTTTCCTCTAAGTACTGCTTTAACTGCATCCCATAAATTTTCTGTCATTATTGTCATTCTCTTTGATGAAATTACTGATTGTTTCCATGATTTGTTTTTTGACCCACTTATTCTTTAGGATTAGATCGTTTAGTTTCTAATTGATTTTTAATATTTCTTTCCACTGCCCTTTGTGGAATGTAAATTTTATTGCAAGATGATCCAAATAGCCTTTCTACATTTGATTTTGAGGTTTTTATGCCATAATACATGGGGTTTTTTTTTGTGTGTGTAGGTGCCATATGTTGCAGGAAAAAAAAGCATATTCCTTTCTGTTTCCATTCAGTTTTCTTCAAAGATCAGTCATATCTAACTTTTCTAATATTCTATTCACCTCCTTAGTTTCTTTCTTGTTTATTTTTGGTTGGATTTATCAAATTCTGAGAGAGGAGAGTTGAGGTCCCCCACTAGTATAGTTTTGCTGTCTATTTTTTCCTGTAACTCAGTTAACTCCTTTAAGAATTTGGATGTCATACCACTTGATGCATATATGTTTACTGTTGACATTACTTCATTGTCTGTGATACCTTTTAGCAAGATGTAGTTTCCTTCCTTATCTCTTTTAAGTAGGTCTGTTTTTGCTTTTGTTTTGTCTAAGATCAGGAGTGCTACCCCTGCTTTTCTTTTTTTAACTTTGGCTGAAGTGTAATATATTCTTCTCTAGCCCCTTACATTTTCTCTGTGTGTGTCTCTCTCTGTTTTGAGTATGTTTCTAGTATGTTTCTTGTAAACAACATATTGTAGGATTCTGGTTTTTGATCTACTCTGCTATCCACTTCTGTTTTATGGGAGAGTTCATCCCATTCACATTCATAGTTATGATTACTAACCGTATTTCCCTCCTTCTATTTTCTCTATTTTCCCATTTTGTCATCTCTCTCCTTTCACCCTTTCCCTCCTCAACAGTGTTTTGCTTCTCTACCACCTCCCCCAGTCTGCCATCTCTTCTGTCATTCCTTCCACCCTCTTTTACTTAATCTTCTCTTCTCCTACTTCCCTGTCAGATAAGATAGATTTCTACATTCAACTGATTGTGTATATTATTCCCTCTTTGAGCCAACACTGATGACATTAAGATTCAAGTGATGCCCATAGCCCACCCTTTCATCTTTCCCTCTACGGTAATAGGTTTTTCATGCCTCTTTGTGTGAAATAATTTACCCCTTCTATCTCTCCCTTCCTTCTGCACCCGGTTCACTTCTCTTTCTCTCTTATTTTTTATGTCATTCCCTCAAATTCAACTTATATCTGTACTCTCCACGTATATTCATTCTAGCTATCCTATTAGTGTTGTTATTGATGTGTTTTTTTTTAAGAATTACAAATATCATCTTTCCATGCAGGGATGTACACAATTTAGCTCCATTGAATTCCTTACATTTTCTTTCCCCTTTTTACCCTTTTAGGCTTCTCTTGGAAATCCAATTTTTTTGTTCAATTCTGGTCTTCCCCTTATGAAAGCTTGAAATCCTTCTATTTCATTGAATGATCATTTTTTTCCCCTTGAAGTACTATGTTTAATTTTGTCAGGTAGGTAATTCTTGGTTGTAGTTTTAGCTCCTTTGCCTTCTGGAATATCATATTTCATGCCCTCTGATCTTTTAATGTTGCAGCTGCTAAATCCTGATTGTGGCTTCCCGATATATGAGTTGTTTCTTTCTGGCCACTTGCCGTATTTTTTCCTTGACCTGATAGTTCTGAAATTTGGTTATCATGTTCCTTAGATTTTTAATCTCTTTCCTGAGGTGGTTGGTGCATTCTTTCAATGCCCATTTTGCCCTCTGGTTCCAGGATATCAGGGCAGTTTTTCTTGATAATTTCTTGAAAGATGCTGTCCAGGTCCTGCTTTTGATTATAGATTTCAGGTAGTTTAATGATTCTGATACTGTCTCTCCTGAATCTATTTTCCAGGTCAGTTGTTTTTCCAATGAGGTATTTTACATTTTCTTCCATTTTTTCATTCTTTTGAATTTGTTTGATTGATTCTTGGTGTCTCACAGTCATTAGTTTCCATTTGCCCAATTCTAACTTTTAAGTGAGTTATTTTCCTCAGCTTTTGTACCTTTTTTTCCATTTGGCCAATTGTACTTTTTAGAGCTGTTTTCTTCAGCATATTTTTGTATCTCCTTTCCCATTTGGCTGATTCTACTTTTTAAGCAGTTGTTTTCTTTTTCCAAGCTGTTGACTCTTTTTTTCATAATTCTCTTGCATCATTCTCATTTCTTTCCCCAATTTTTCTCCTACCTCTCCTATATGACTTTTAAGCACCTTTCTGAGCTCTTCCGTAAATTCTTTCTGGGCTTGAGACCACTTCCCATTTATGTTCAGAGCTTTACCCATAGATGTTTTGACATTGTCGTCCTCTTCTGAGTTTGTGTCTTGATCTTTCCTATCACCAGAATAACTTTCTATGATCAGATTCTTTTGTTGTTGTTGTTGTTTTTGTTTTGCCTGTCTTTTTTTGGCTTTTTTATTCTCTTTTAAATTTGATCTCTGCTTCTGAGGTCTCAGGCTTCTTGTACCAGGGTCTGCAGACTGGCTGTTTACCTGATACTGCACTGATGCTGCCCTGAGGAACATGGGGAACCCTCATGTTTGGTGCTGTGCTGAGGGGGTGGAGTGGTGGGGGATGGCTAGCAGTGCTGGAGGCTGTAGGAGTCTGGCAGCTTACCTGCTGCTGGTGTCTGGCATGTGCTGAGACTGGTGAAGTGTTTCTGTGTTTCTCTGGAGCTACACTGAAGCACATGGTGGTCTGGCCACTGGTAGCTGTCTGTTGAGGGCTATGCGTAAGCACATGGGGCTTCTCAAAGCTGGAGTCTGCCAGTTCCCTTGGCTATGCTTTGGGGGTGAAGGTTGGAGGGGGGGGTGTCCCGGTGTTAACATTTGCCTGTTCCACCACACTGGGGCTCAGAATCTCCCCCTAGCTTGCTGAGGTGAGGTTTCCTGATGGCTTGCTGGGATGCTTCCTGTCCTAGTCTGCATTTCTTTTTACCTGAATGAGACAGACCTTTCCTGCCAATCTTCCAAGTTTCTGTTTCACCCCATCTTTTTGCTGGTTCTGCTTCTCCAGGATTTGTTTAGGGTGCTATTTTATGGTTGTTTGGAGGTGAATATGGGAGGATTACAGTGATTTACTGCTTACTCTGCCATAGTGGCTCCCAGAAATCTCAATTCCACACATTTTTCAAATCCCAGCTGAAATGCCACTTTCTCCATGAAATCTTTCATTATTCCACTGAACGGACCCTATTTTTTTTTCCTTCTCAGAACACCCATGACACTTTTTTTGGTACCTCTTTTATGGCACTTAACAATCCTAATGACACTTTAACCTATAGTTATTTTTATATAATTTATATATCATACTCTATTAAGTCATAAACTCTTTGATGTTAATTACTGTATCTCATTATGAGATCTCTGACAATTTTGTCTCTCTTTAGAGAAAGCTAGTCCCTGTCTAACTAAGAAGGAAGAATTGTCAGCCTAATCCACATTGTGGAGAAATGCTGGTAGATATTAGTTGTGTCACAAAGTGTGATTAAAAAAAGTACCAGCCATGTGGAGTAGAGGCCCCTCTGACTTGGCCGGTGCCAGAGACTACAAGAGTCACCTTCCCTGCCCTGATGACCGGATGTTGTCCAGAAATTTTAGGCTATGAGAAAGGTTGGGCTTACCAAAGCTTAAGTTAACAGTCACTGTATACTTGTTGCACATCCTTGTTGTGTTAAGGCAAAGTAAACTTCCTTTTGGTTAACTATGCAGTAATTTACAAGTACTTGATGATGTCCCAAAATTGAACATGAAATAAGAGAACGTTGGCATTAGTTCTGTCTATGGTACCTTTGTATCCCTTGCAATACCTTGAAAAAGGCATTACTTATAGAAGGAACTCAATAATTAAGCTGTTGAAAGTACAATTTAAGTTCATGAAAGAAAAGAGGTTGGATTTATCAAAGAAAGATTTTTCTGCTAAACATTACAGCATCTTGAAAAACTACCTGACCTAGATAGTATATGTGATGAAAAAGCAGAATTATATAGTAGAAATGGTACTAGATGAGGAGTTATAACAACAGTGGGCTAGTTCCAAGTCTGCCATGTAATTTGGGGCCTCCATTTTCTCAGCTGTAAAATAAAGATAATATCTTTCTTGTCGATTTGCTGAAAGCCCTTTGAAAACTATAATGCACTATGTAAATATGTCATCATTATTATCATCATTACTTAGTAAATTACAGATTTGATATATGTTAACAAGGAGAGAGGAGAGCAGAAAAAGAGGCAGATGTTTATGGAGTCTGTTCTGATTAGAAGTTTAAAGTACAGGAAGGAAGCTGATTGTACAATGGTCATGCTAAAGAAAGTTTTATTCAGCTAGAACTAGGCACAAGAAATTTAAGTAAGAGTCACAGAGGGGAAGCCATGAAGAGAAAGGTAGGTTTTCCCTATGGACTTCAGAGTTTAGGTGCTGCCAAGACTCTAAGAGCCAAATTGGCCATAGGCCTTCTAACATTGCCAGTAACTTGCAGGCATAAGCCAAGACCTCGGGCTAAGCTACTAGTCTTGGAAACTTGAAAGTCTAACTAAATATGCATTTTTAAAGACAGTAAAATAGATAAGCAGTGCGGCTGCAGGAGGAGATATGAAATGACATCCTTTGCTCCATTCCTTGGTAAAACAATGGTCCATAGGTATGGAAAATCAAATATAATTTTAAAGTTTTCCCCCCTGTATTGATTGGTTTTGCTGAAGTGTTTTTTCTCTTCTACTTTTAAAAAAGTTCTTTGTTGTAAGGGATGGCTCTGTGAGATGGGGAGGAAAAAGGGTATTGAGGGAAATTCAGGTAAAACCAAAAATTATCGATATAAACCTATTAAAATAGATTAGCAATCATAGAATCAACAGAACATGTTATTAAATTTAGAGTTATTTTTTTAAAGTTGTGCCCTGAAGTACGTATTTTCTTCATGTTAGCATAGAGATGAAATTATTTATGCATTATTGACATTGTTATATTTGAATAGTTATACTTCTGTAGAAATTGAATAAGATTATCTCTAAGGTCATTCCTAGTTCTAAATCCTATGTTCCTATGAAATATTTGGATTAATTTTGTCTTGCCATTTCAGTTCTCCATGATGGAGGGTCAGCTCTATAAGATCCCAATGTTAATTGATGACAGGTATTTGAATTGCAGGTATATAACATGGTCAGAATTACAATTTAGGAAAATCAATTTGATAGCTAAATAGAGTATGGTTTGGAATGGGGATAGAATTGAGTCAGGGAGGCCAATTAGAAGACTATTGAAATAGGGCAGGTAAGGGGTGATGAAAGCCTGAACCAACATACCTGTGTTAGAGGAGACAAGGGAACTTATGCAAGAGATGTAGAGAAAGAAAGATTTGGCTTTGTTCTTGTTCAGTTGTTTTCAGTTGTGTCCGCTCTTAATGACTCCATTTAGGGTTTTCTTGGCAAAGATACTGGAGTTATTTGCCATTTCCTTCTCCACCTCATTTTACAGATAAAGAAACTGAGGCAAAAAAAGGTTAAGTAATTTGCCCAGGGTCACATAGCTAATAAGAGTCTGAGGCCAGATTTGAATTCAGGAAGATGAATCTTTCTGACTTCAGGCCCAGTGCTATAACCACTGTGTCACCTAGCTGCAGGCAAGGGGTGATTAGAGAATGAACCAGGGTAATGGCTGTGAGAGAGGAGAGAGAAGGGGACTTATGCAAGAAATGAGGAGAAAGAAATATTTCGCTATCTATTGAATATGAGGAGTGAGAGAGAGAAGGGTGTCAAGAGTGACATCAAAGTTGTAAACCTAGGCAACTGAAGATGTGGTGGTCCTCTGGATAGTAACAAGGACCTAGGGATTATTAGCTCATGTAAAGGCATGAAGTCTGGAAAGTGTTGGACATTCATTTATTTTACAGAAATTTATTGATGGGGCAGCTAGGTGGCGCAGTGGATAGAGCACCAGTCCTGGATTCAAGAGGACCTGAGTTCAAATCTGACCTCAGACACATAACACTTACTAGCTGTGTGACCCTGGGCAAGTCACTTAACCCCATTGCCTGAATTAAAAAAAGAGAGAGAGAGAGAGAGAGAGAAATTTATTGAGCAATTAAACGCATTCTGTTAGGTATTAGGGACTCAAAGATAAAACAAAACAGTACTTGTCCTCAGGAAACTTACATTCTGCTTAGAGAGTACAGCATATACATAAATAAGTGAGTACAAATGATATTCAAAGTGACTAGATCAGGAAAGGTCTTACATAGGAACTGGCATCTGACCTGCGCTTTGAAGAAAATTAGGTATTCTACAAGGCGCAAATTAGTTAATTCCAGATACATATTATATGGGACAAAGGATAATCCAGTTTGGCTGGAATATAAAGTAAATGTTAGGAATAACATGAGATTAATGTTTGTTGACTTTATTTGAAAAGTAGAGTGAAATAAAAATATCAAGACCCTTAAATATCAAACTAATGAATTTGAACTTTTTAAAGTAGACAACAGGGAGCTATTGAGTAGTTCTAAACAGAGGAGTGAGATATATATATATATATATATATATATATATATATATATAATATATACATATATATAATATATATATATAATATATATTACATATATGTATATATGTATATATATGTATGTGTGTGTGTGTATTTAAGGAATATTATTCTGGTAACAGTATGAAGGATGGATCAGACAAAGCAGAGATTAAGGGTCAAAAGATCAGTTAAGGGGCTAATGCGATACAGGCAAATAGAAATGACAGAATGTAGTACAACGGTAGCAGTGTCAATAAAAAGGAAGAGATGCCCATTACAAATACTGCTGAGAAATAATGATGCAAATAATGAGTGCTTGTCATAGGTATAATAAACAAAATAATTTAGACCATTATAGAAGGTTTATAAAATAAGCTTTGGCAACTTTGTTGGTCCATGAGTTCTAAAGGCAGAGAAAAAGCAGTAAAGTGGCTTTTAATTGAGTCCAATTTATTGACATGAGTCAACTTATATTAATGGATTTGAATACCTTAAGTGAGAAAACCTGTATTTTTGGATGTACCAGAATTTTTCTATCAGACAGTGATAAGCAGGAGAAAATCAACTAAACACAGCAAAGGAGAAAAAAGGAAATAGATCCATAATGTGGAGAGTAGGACAAAAAAGCCATCCAGAGGGAAAACAAAGCAGAACTAATAAGAAATGAGCTAGAAGATGCTCTACTGATCGAGCTATATATACTAAGTGGTTTTAATCATTTAGTTATCTAGAGATAAATTAAGCTTTCTTTCAGCTAGGGGTCAATAGAAGCATTACATCTTACTAAACGACTGAATGGTGCTTAGAAAATTTTTTAAAGTTTCACTTTTTTGATACCTAAAACCTGGGAATTTCCCATTTTATTGTGACTTGCAGATTCTCATTGTGTTATTGAGTTGTTGTGCTTATTCTTGTCATTCGATTTCACCTGGGGAGTGACAATATTATAAAATGCACCAATGAAATATTTTTAAAGTATGGTAGTGAATAGAGCAAATATTGAGATATGACTACAAAGTACTGTAATTTTGCGTGGGACTGATTAAATTAGTCTCATTATTTTATAGTTGTAGCAGATATACTCACATAACCTTGCATGCATACATTTGTCTGCCCTCTGTCCTCATTCTCTGACTTCTGATCCAAAAGAGGGAAGAGAATGTAATTTTCATTCCAGATTTTGAAAAAAGGTCTAGAAGTGCTAATACAGATGGCTTCAGATTATTCATTCCACCTTCATTTTGGCTGTTCTTTCCCAAACAAAAATCCAATTCTCTTGCCCTTTCAGACCTTCCCTATCTAACTCAGAGATCAGCTGGTCCTGCCTACATACTATTTAATTGAAATGAGCAAGTTATGAAAGCAGTTTATTTAAATTATTGACTGCTTTCCTAACCTCAGTTAAGCCCTAACAGCTACTTGGCAATTCTTAAACTACTCTTGTTGATTTCCTAGCTCATCTTCCATAATGAATGTTCTAACATCCTTCTCTTTCTTATCAAGATCCCAGATATACTTTCAATCACCAAACTGACAGCAGATTGAGCCTCCTCCTTCACTGAGACTGAAACCATCTGCCACTTCCCCTCTTGACTTCTCAAAACTTCTCAACATTATCACCACTTGGACTTAGACTTCCACCTTCTAGTCTTTTTCCTCACTACTATGACCTTCACAAAGTTCTTGAAATAATCTTTTAGCCTGCCTATTTAATTTTTGTGCTCATTTATCTACAATGAGACTTACCTCTAGAATAAAATACAAATTTCTAAATTCTTCTATTGCTTCAAGTTTTGTCCTCTGGAGCTAAGCAGACTAAGTCTAATCCTTCTTCCACATAAGAAATTTTAAATACTTAAAAAGACAGCTATCATGTTCTTCCTCTACCAACCCACCCAGATTCTTTTCTTCAGGATAAACAATCCCAATTCCATCAAGCAACCCAGATATGGCATGAAATCAAGGCTCTTTACCATCCTAGCTTCCCTCCTCTGAGAAATCTCCAATTTATCAAAGTCTTTTCCAAAATGTGGTACCAGTACAGAGTAGAATGGAACTCTTATCAGACAAGTCCTAGACTCTATGTTTCACTTAAGGCAGCCAAATTTTACATTATGAACTCACCATATCTAGCTAGCCCCTCTGACAAAGTCATGCTTCACCACCATCTTCCTAAAATATTTCCCTATTGCAGCCACTCTTGACACCTGCTTAAATGGACTTCCAGCTCCTGCCACAGAGCTGTAATCTCCTGGTTGATGGGAGCTCACTATTTTTATCCATCACCCAGCTATGATTCACTATCATCTTCCTTCTGCCTTTTATCTGGCATAATCTGATTTTGACGAAAACCTCTGGAGATCTTGGTAATCCCTGCTTGCTTTTCTAAATATTCACAAGCCAATTTTTTCATAATAAATTCTGCAATTTTGCCAGAAACCAAAGTTATGTTTATGGGCTATTTATTGACTTCATCCCCCCCTTTTCTTTTTTTTTGAAAATCCAGACGTTTGCCTTTTTGCAATTCTGTAGTAACTCTCTGACTCTACATGCACTTTCAAAGATCATTGATGGTGGGTCAGCAATCACATCCACCAGGTTTTTATTTTTAGTACCTTTGGGTATAGTGTATCTGAGGCTGATAACTTGAATTTATAAGGTGAAGTTATATTGTCTCTTATTCTCAACAGGTTTATCTTCAATATCAACTCTAGATTATTTTTCTAGTCCAAAGATCATTCTTCTTGGCAGAGGAAAGGGAAGCAAAATGGCTATTTAATAGTTCTGCCTTTTCTCTGTGTTCTGTTAGTGACATCACATCTACCCCAAGCTGTGATCCTATGTCTTCTTTAATTATCCTCTTTCCCCTAACAGAGTTTTAACAAAACTTTTTCCTTTAGTCTTTAGATTTTTTTTCTGAATAATCATAACTGGAAATTAACAGTCAGAGAAAGTAATTTGCTGTGTTCCAAAGACATGGTGGATTATTTGATATGACGTGTTAGGAAGCCATAAATCACACTGAGCTCAATAAACAGTGTCATAAACCAAAAGCATAATGAGTGTGAAGGGGCTGTGGGTTGTGCTTGGAACTATTAACAGAAATTTGCAAACACTAATACCCACAACACGATGGCCATCATAATTCATTCTTGGCTCTTCTCTTTTCTTATCATACTCTCAGCTCTCTATAGATGATTACCAAAACTACACGTATAAGCCTCAACACCCTGTGATCTCCATGTCTGAACTGGCAGCTACTTACAATGCTTCATCTTAGTGTAGTGGAAACCTTGGATTCTTGAAGACCTTGAAGACCCATCAGAGAGTAAGACCTAGAAGGTCCTACTAAACTGTAGAGGTTCCAAGTAGAAAGTTCAGTGAAGTGAGTCTATTCAATCCTGATTCTTCAGATATTCATTAAGTTTGGAAAGGCTCATCCTTGGAAGGTTGGACACTAAAGGATACCTATTTTAGTCATAGATACTCATGAAAGTGTTACAATGCTGTAGCCTGCATTGGTGAAGAGATATTCAGACTGATGAAATCCAGGATATTTTGAAGTAATGAAATAAGTATTTTTTTTAAGTTATCTGTAAATGTACAGTCTCCAAGAGGTGCCTGGAAGCTCCAAGAGATTAAGTAACTTGACCAGGGTCATCCAGCTAGATAATATGAGTCAGAGGCAAGACCTGAACTCAGATTTTGCTGATTCCAAGGCAAGTCCTCTATCTACTACACTGCACTACCTTTTCATGTAAAAAAGAGTAAGAATAAATAATAGTAATGCAACTTTTTAAATGAATATAAACAACATGTTTTTACCTTTTGGCAAAATCAATAAAAATATTTAATTTTGACATAAGACATTTTTCTCTAAGACTGAATATTATTATAAAGAAAACCAGGTAAAGTGACATAGATGTAATGGGTTTTTTTAAGCTTAATTGTGAATAAAAGAATAATTATTAAAAATACTAGGGAGCAGTTTGGCAAAAACTAGGTATAGACTAACATCTCACTGCACATAACAAGGTAAAGTTAAAATGGGCATACGATTTAGACATAAAGGGTGATATCATAAGCAAATTAGGGGAGTATGGAAAACTTTACCTGTCAGATCTATGGATAAGGGAAGAGTTTGTGACCAAACAAAAGAGAGAATCACAGGAAGTATAATGGAGAATTTTGATTGTGTGAAGTTATAAAGGTTTTGCACAAACAAAACTAATATAGTCAAAATGAGCAGGAAAGTAGGAAACTGGGGGAAAATTTTACAGTAAGTTTCTCTAATAGCCTAATTTCTCAAATATATAAGGAACTCAGTCAAATCTATAAAAATAACAGCCATTCCCCAATTGATAAATGGTCAAAGGATATGAGAAAGCAATTTTCAGAAGAAGAAATCAAACTATCTACATTTGTATAAAAATGCTCTAAGTACCTGTTTATTAAAAATGCAGATTAAAACAACTCTGAGGTATCACCTCACACCTATCACATTGGCTAACATGACAGAAAAAAAATGAAGTGCTGGAATGTGGAAAAATAGTGATACTAATGCTCTGTTGGTGGAGTAGTGAATTGGTCTAACCACTGTGGAGAACAATTTGGAACTATGCCCAAAAGGCTATAAAATTGTGTGTATCCTTTCACCTGACAATACCACTACTAGGTCTGTATCCCAAAAATATCAAAGAAAAAAAGAAAAGGACCTACATGTAGAAAAATATTTATAGCAGCTCTTTTTGTGGTGGCAAAGAATTAGAAATCAGGGGCAGTTAGGTGGTGCAGTGGATAGAGTGCTGGCTCTGGAATCAGGAAGACCTGAGTTCAAATCTGGCCTCAGACACTTGACACTTACTAACTGTGTGACCCTGGACAAGTCACTTTTAACCCTGATTGCCTTACCAAAAAACAAAACAAACAAAAAAAAAAGGAATTAGAAATCAAGGGAACCCTCATCAATTGGGGAATGGCTGAACAAGTTGTGATTGTAATGGAATACTATTGTGGTATAAGAAATGATGAGGGGTATAGTTTCAGAACAATCTAGGAAGACATATATATGTATATATGTATTATATATATATGTATGTATTATATATAAATAAATATATATGTATATATGTGTGTGTGTATATATATATATATTTATATGTATATATTTTTTAAATTTATATATATATATATATATATATATATATAGGCAAAGTGAAGTAAGGAGAACCAGGAAGGAGAACATTGTACACAGTAAAAGCAAGATTGGGATGATGACTTAGCTACTCTGATCAAGACAATGATGCAAGAAAATTCTGAAGGACTTATGTTGAAAAATGCTATCCACCTCCAGAGAAAGAACCGATGAAATATGAGTGCAAATTGAGGTATTTTTAAACTTTCTTTATTTTTCTTGCTTTTTGATGCAACATGGGTAATATAGAAATATATTTTGCATGATTTAATATGTATAATTGATATATTGTTTACTTTCTCAATAGGTGGAGTAAGGGCTGGAGGGAGAGAATTTAGAAGTCAATTTAAAAAAGGAATGTTAAAATAATAAATACATAATGAATTTTTAGAAAAAGCTAAAAAGAATAAAAAGAAAAGTAAACATTCCCCTTTGGCCTCTCCCAGGAATGTCAAGCAACAAGTTCCCATTCTGGGATACTCGTCTCCTGACTCTTGGGCATCAGACAGCATCTGGACTCCACAAACTGAGGGTCTCTGCCAGCCATTCCATCTCTCAAACAAGCAGTACTAGATCCAGGATGTATCATGCTTTGTAGGACAGGTGAGGGAAGAGAATAAGGCATTTATCCATGTCCAGTCTGGTCAAAGAGCATTTATTATTGTTTGTCATTTGTGTACAGAATGCTTCTCTCCTCTAACAGCCCAGACTCCTCACCAATATAATTATAACTGAAAATAAGTAATCATGTTCTAATATCCAAATATTCACAGAAGGTCTTCCATTCCTCCCCCTCCCCCAAATTACAGGTATACTTCTCTTTGGCAAAGGAGTGGAGGGGGAGTATTAAAGATGTTTACAATGTACTAAAATATTTTTTTGTGTTAAGAAAATGACTATGCAAGGTGTCCCAAAAATCTCAGTGAAGTTTTAAGTTTTTATTAGCTTTAAACTGCACTGAAACTTTTGGGACACACTCTTTAGTGCTCCTTGATAAAGTGCTTCATATACTTTCTAAGAAATATGGGCTAGCTTACCAAAAGGTTTTAGTCATTACCAGTAACACAGTATTGTAAAATTGAAAGAATCTCTTGCTAAATTCTAACCACAGAATCTGCTTGGTTTTTGTAGTCAAAGAATATTGCTTGATTATAACCATTATAATTACATACATGACTATTATACATAAATATATAACTAATATAGTTGTATTGTTTTATATCTATATCTATATCTAAAACAATGATTAAATTGGGAGGTGTTTTGCTTTAAAACCTCAAACAACTGAAAACAGAGTAATAGGATTAATAGGATATGGGAAAAATACAGAATATTGTACAGAGAAAGAAACACAAGAAACTCATAAGATGATGTTTTAATGAAAAGAATGGAAATCCTTTTCACATATTCCTGGAGAAAGATATGAATAGGACTATATGATAAAATGGATAGTATTTCCTAGGCCCTGTAGCCTGAGGAAAAGAACAAATAATGATGAAGTATTTATCTTTTTTGTACAATATGGGACAGATCCTGCCAGGTAGGCAAACTAGGTGTAAATTAAGAACTTCAGGAGGTATATTAATTCTTGTAGGCCTCCAGGGCATCAGCATGTTCTCTGGAGAAGTTTTGCAAATTGTACTCTCAAGTTTTAAGAGAGCTAATGAATCTCCATTAATTAGGAAGTAGATTCATTTTCATTCATTTCAATTGTTATCTTTACATATTTAAATTGTAATATTAATTAGTATTTTTATATTTAATAAGTGTTTATTTTCAAATAAATATTTCAAATATCATAAATGGGGATGAAGAAAAGTTGACATTTCATTGAAAGATCAATATGTCCTCTGAGGATATTCATTATATGAAAATATGTCCATTTGTTCATTACTTTCTTTAATCTAGGGAGGCAAATGGACTTGATGAAAGGTTACAAAGTTATTTTTATTTTTTACAGTTGATAAAATAACTGTTTATGTAGCCCTGCTTGCCTGAGGAGAGTAAATAGGGGTTCAGAGAAAAAAGGTCAATAGGAAAGATGCCTTGTTCCGTTGAACTGAATATAAATTGGGCACTGTGCTAAAGTCATTAGAAGACAAAAGAACAGATTTCTTCATTAATATTCCAGGGACTGTCATTGTTCCAGAAGCAGTTTTTGTTTAACTCTATTGAAGAAGGAAGTGAAAATGTTCAAGTTAATGAAACAAGAGCAGAGGCATTGTGGAACAAGGGCAAAATCACATCTCCAGAACACTGCCTTGTCTTTTTTTCTTAGGCTATAAGCTCACTGGAAGAGAAAAAAAGGCACAACACAAACATGTATGTGTATATACATATACACACCTATATATATATATATATATATATATATATATATATATATATATATATATATATATGTATATAAAACAAGAAGCTCCTCTAGATTTATAACATGAATGTGTCATTTTATATTTGACATGACTGTTAGAACAAAGTCATTTTCAAACACTATATTGTTGTAATGTGGAAAATGAAGTCTGAATATCGTAGAGAGAACTGCTTAGGACAGTACACTCTTTGAAAATGGTGCAATAATGCTGGTATAGTCAATAGAAGGGTGGATAGATATGACCAACTGGTTATGTTATCACAGAACATAATTTTTGTCCATGGCCTTTTTGCTGCCCTGCTAGCCAGTAAAGTTGTTTGTAAGCTACAAAATTCAGAAAAAAAGCAAACAGGATCAATGTAAATAAGGAGAGCCTGACCTTCAATTCAAATGGTTAAACAAAATGGAAAAGTTTCAAGAATGTATCCCACTATCAAAAGCTGCACCATAGGACAAACTGACATAGTGAATAATCATTTCTGTAAGAGGTTCCTGTTAAGTACTTGGCTTGTAGTGGTTTTGGAAGTATAAGAGATGAGTGCTGTGTGACCCTAAAGGAGCTTATGATTTAATTAGAAAGATGAGCCTACAAAACACTTGAGATGGAAAACAATACTAGAGAATGAGCCAAAGTCATGAAGAATATTGGATACCTTTGTTTCTGTTTTTATTTTTTTTTAAGTTAGGCAGTGGGGGTTAAGTGACTTGCCCAGAGTCACACAGCTAGAAAGTGTTATGTGTGTGAGGTCAGATTGGAACTCAGGTCCTCCTGACTTCAGGGCCAGTGCTCTATCCACTGCGCCACCTAGCTGCCCCAAAGAGTGAAGAATTAAGGGCTACATTCAGGACTTTAAAAAAGGAAGCAAAGGTATTAAATATTTACATTAAATTGACATACAAGATGTAAAAAAATTAAATTAATAATTTTTTTTATTATTTTTGTTATTATTTTCATAAAACTGCTAACTTAAAATCAATAGCTTTTTAAGCTAAAAAAGCTTAAAACTGCACTGAGACTTTTGGGACCCCCTAGATGTCACTTTCAGGTTGACACAAGTGCTTCTTCCCTCACTGTAATCCCATGAGCAGAGAGGAGGGCAGGGATTATTATTTCTGTTTTTTGATGAGGAAACTGGGGCTCCAGAGAAGTTAAGGGATTTACTCAAGGTCACACGCAAATGACCAGAGCCAGAATGTGAAGCCAGGTTTCTTATCTCCAAGTCCAGTGTTCTTGTTTTTAAACTGCCTCAACTTAGCACAGAAATCTCTTAAAACCTATCGATCAACGATTATTTATTAATCACCTATGATAAACTAGGCACTGAGGATATAAATCCAAAAAATGAAACAATCCTCACTTACAATGAGTTTATATTTTAATGGAGAGTGTGATGGAAGTTGAGGGGGGAGGGAGGACACACACACACACACACACACACACACAGAGCTTAAATAAACTTTCCTTATCTGTAAAATGGGAATAATAATAGCACCTGCCACCCAGGTTGCTTAAAGGATTAAACGACTGTATTTCTAAAACACTTTGTAAACCTTAAAGAACTACATAAATTTCAGCTATTATTATTATTAATTTATAAATATACATGTATACACACAAAAAGTTTTGTGTAAGGTGGTTTAGGGGGAAGGTATTAGCAACTGTGGGATCAGAAAAGACTTCATACAAATAGCAGTGTTTGAAGTTTTTTGGTTTTTTGTCTTTTTGTTTTTGGTGAAGCAATCAGGGTTAAGTGACTTGCCCAGGTTCTCACACAGCTAGTAAGTATCAAGTGTCTGAGGTAGAATTTGAACTCAGGTCCTCCTGACTCCAAGGCCAGAGCTCTATCCACTGTGTGACCTAGCAGCCCCTGAAGTATTTCTTAAAACGAGAGAGGGATTTAATAAAAGTCCTTTAAAACTAATTTGACTTTAAAAACTCATAAAATGTTAGCTCTCTTTGAGTGGTGTGTTTGGTAAATTCTTGGTTTTGGAAATTGATTCAGATTTTAAAAAACAAAACAAAACAAATTTTATTATGTAGCATAGGTTTCTGTATTTGGGAAGGTCCATCTTTAAACGTGTTCATTCTAGCACGAGTCTTATCATCAGTCAATAAACATTTAAAAAGTGCCTACTCTGGATGAGTCAATGCCTGTGCTAAGTCCTAGGAATTCAAAGAAAGGTAAAAGACAACCCTTGTCCTCAAAGAGCTCACAGTCTTATGAGGGAGATAAGAAGCGAACAACTCTGTACAAATACATTTGAAATAATAAATAGGAGGGAGGCACTAAAATTAAGGGTAATTGGGAAAGGCTCCCTGTAAAAGAGGACCTGAATGAAGTCAGGAAAGCCAGTAGCTGGAGATGATGAAAGAGAACATTCCAAGAATCAGGAGAGCCAGTGAAAATGCTCAGAATCTGGAGATGGAGTGTCTTATTGAAAGAACAGCAAGAAGGCCAGTGTCACTGCAGGAGGGGCTTGTCATATTCCTCTACTACTTAGATCTAAATAAGTCTAAACTTTATTTATGTATGTTAAGTTTTATGTACAGAAATAATTTATTTCCAAATAATAAGTTCCTCTTCAAATACAACTTTGGGAAGTCTTTAAATTTAATATCTAAACACATTTCATTCAAAACAATACAAAAAAGAATAATCAAATCACTTTTTTACGAAAGGAAAAGGTTTTTTGAAAAAAAAATTGCTACACTGTTTTAATTCAGTATGAACTAAATAAAAATTATGTAACTTTTTGCTTTCAAATGAAGAAAATTTTTTTAAGTAACTTTTTTTCCTTGAGAGGAAATGTGGTTCAGTGGATAGCAAGCTGGCCTCAGAGTCAGGAACATGTAGGTTCAAATCTTGCCTTTCACAGAGACTATCTGTGTCACCCTGGGCAACTCACTTTAGCTCCCATAGCCCTTGGCAACTTTTAGAGACTAAATAGCCAAGCAGTCGCTGATCTGAATTGGTAGAGGGAGCTTCTCCTCCTCCAGATGTTCCTTATCCCAGTGAACCCAAAAGATTTAAAAACAAACGAACAATAAAAAACAACCCAAAGCTTTTTTTTTAGGTTCTTAAGTCTGACAGTTGATGTATAAGTCAGTCAATAGATAGGCCAGCCCATTTTCTTTTCTTACATATGACCCTTAACACACATGTTACATATATACACACACTACATGTATGTACAATACAATGCCGTTTAAGAAATTTATCTAGCTTATGTAAACTAATTCTGAGAACACAGGGCACATTTTCCTGGGTTCTGAAACTTCTACCTAAAAGGGCTTGTTATAATATCCAGTATCCAGTGACTATCAGAATACTTAATCACTCAATAAATGAACATTTATTAAGTGCCCACTATATGCCAGGCACTATGTTAAGATAAAGAGATACAAAAAGAGGCTCAAGTTGTTTACAATGTATTGGGAGACACAACATGCATATAAGTTCTTTCTCTCCTCTCTCTCTCATATATTACATATATGATACAGTAAATAGGAAAAATACTATATAATATAATAAATATGAATGATAATATAAAATAAACATATAACTAATGTTATGTTGCATAATATGAAATATGATAAATAGGAAATAATTAACAGAAGGAAAGGACTGTAATTGACAGGGTTTAGGGTAGGCTTCCTGTACAAGGTGGGATTTTAGGTGAGATTTAAAGAAGCCAGGGGGTCAGTAGTCTGAGTGGAGATGGAAAAGCATTCCAGGTATAGAGAACAACCAGAGAGAGAATTACATATATAATTCCATAGCTTTTTTTGTAAAGTACATGTACAACTTAGCAATTCATAGGGATAGAGGGGAATTTGCGATTTTATTAATGTGGGAAGTCCTGCAAGAGCAAATTCTGTCTAAACAAAGCAAGTCATCACCCTCCTTGCAAGTCATAGAGAAAATTGCTAATGCAATGGGAAATTAAGTATATTGTTTAGGGTTACACAGCTATTTTTGTTTTTGAAACTGAATTTAAACCCGAGTCTTCCTGACTTCAAGACTGAGTCTCGGTCCACTGTACCATGCTGACACTTAGCAATGCATATTTTATTTAATGTACACAGGGTATACTTTTGGAAACAACCTCTAAAATTATGTTCCTTTATTATTTTATTAATTTCCTTCAATAGGTATGTAAGCTCCATGCTGCTGATATTCACTCTACTGATACAGATGTAACTTCTCTATGCCTCCTCATCTTGAGTGACTTTTGATCACACCCTGCCATAAACCATCCTTGTGGTGTTCATGTGAGAGCACAGAGGTCTTCATTTAGGTCTTTTGGCATTACCAATGCAGCACATAGGCCGTCTGTTGTCTTTCATAGTTGCCATGTGAGCAGCACATCTCTATTTCTAGTCCTTTTTCTCTTTGACATGTTTTAAATGCTTTTTCTATGTTGTTGTTGTGTAACTTGTCATGGAAATATGCTGTCACCTATCTATGACCACCACGTGTCTATTTCCCACAATTCCACCACTATTCCCCCACAATTCTGATTCCTCAGTGATTGTGGCATTCCATGATTTTCAACCATATTACATCACCAAAAAATACTGGTAATAAAAAGATATGTTTCTGTCTTAGCAAGTAGCTTGAGATCACTGAGAATCCTGTGCAATGCAGTCCAGTCTTCTTTCTTCCTGCTCTTTAATCATAGGCGCAATTCACTGTCCATTTGTAGTGTCATCAAGACGTATTTATTGATGGACCAGATCAATGGGTTTTCCATCCAATTGTGTATGTGCAGTCTGAACCACAGATTTTCTTTGTCCACTTGGCATTTCCAGGGTGGATAATCTGATCTAACTCTTCTGAGTGATTGTGAATTTCATTGAGAAAGCTCAGCAATATCCCTGAGAAATCAACTTAATGACAATTATAATCTGCAGGGTATCATTCTCTATTGGGAAGCCCTTTTTTCCATTTGTTTTCTCTACTGAACAGCCTCCACAACAATGACCACAGTCTACCTGCTTTGGGTACAGTCTACCTGCTTTGTGTCTTACTTCATAACTAATCCTCTGAGGATCAGACAAGCTCATCTTTGTTCTCACGTTAGTCAAGGAATCTTTAATGATCATAACATATGAATCAGAGACACACTTTTAAAAGAGAGACTTTGAGATCATGTCTTGCTTTGCAAAAAAAAAATGCAAGATCATCTCTCTGTACCTTTGAGTCAACTGGTCTATTGCTAAGATGTTGCCTAATGCAGAAAATCATTTTCAAAATTTTTCCTTTTACCTTCTTATGTTTTTATTAATGGTACCCTTTGTATATATCTAAATGATTTTTGTAAAGATGTTGCAGGGTTGGGAAAGGAAGCATATGCACTGGTATTTAATGATACCCTTTCCATTACTTTGCTTTGGTGATAATAGCTTCTGAGATTTTCCTCCAATCATCTAATATCTTCCCCTCTTTCTGACATCTTGAAATTTGATTCCTTAATACATTCAAAATGTTGTTGCCTTAAGCATGAACTCCCTTTGCATATGCTTGGTCTATTCCAGCTGCTTTTCCTATTTTTTTTTTCCCTTTGGTGGTTTTTTTTTGGGGGGGGGTTTTGGTGCAATTAGGAATTGTGATGTCCCCAGTGTTCAAAGGTGGTGACTCCACTGTATCGATGGAGAAAGTTAGTTTACCGCAGGAATCCTGACAGATCTTTTCTATTTTTCCTCCATTATCTTCAATTTGATATTTCAATGCTCTGACGTTTTTTCTCTTATTATTCACCAATAATCTTCACATCTTCTTTAGGCTTTGGTAATTTGGTAATGTCTTTTTTTAGGTTTTGGTTATTTTCTTCTTTTTAATTTTTTATTAACTTGATTATAGATACAAATTATGATGGAGAAGCATGATCATAGAAGGACCGTGTGGGAGTTGCAGAGTATGTTAGAAGTCATCTGACCCAAACCCTTTGTTTTACAGGTGAAGACACAGGACAAGAAAGGGTATATTTGTTCAAAGTCTCAAAAACAGTGAATTGCAGGACTGGGACTCAAACCTGCTTCTTCTGATCTGAAATTCAGGGCCCTCTCTACCTCTCCACACTGACAGCCTAGTCTCACAACAGGAGACAAATGAAGGAGCTTTACTTTTGAAAACAAATAACAAAATGAAGGATTTTTAATACTGCTGAAGTAATGGCAAACAAATCTGTAAGTACCTGGGTGGTTCAGGAATCAGTTTGTTTCAGCACAAAGCCTTCAGACTTTTCTTCAGCCATGCAAGAAACTGAAACATTCTTATTAGCCAGAGAAAGGCAGTATGGTGTGGTAGATAGAGAGCTGGCTAGGAACTGGGACCATTCATGTTGAAGGCCTGCTTCTCTGACATATGCTGGTTCTATGACCCTGGGTATGTTATTAACCTCTCTTGGCTTCAAGGCAATTGTCTAAGACTGCAAATTGCAAGAGAAGGTGATGACCTGAATTGGCAGAAAGTTACTCATCTGGGGCTCCCTAAACCAATAGAACTGATGGCTCCAGTTTCTATTCTTATTAGCCTGTTACTAAAGAGACTGGTTGGACAATGGTGACAAGAAACAAAGATGTGTTTTTAAGCAAAATACTTGATTAGAGCAACTCCTAAATCCAGAGCAGTGAGGTGGCAGATAGAGTGCCAGGCCTAGAGTCAGGAAGACCTGAGTTCAAACCTGGCCACAGAACCTTCCTAGCCACAGTGTAACCCTGGGCAAGTTGATTAACTGCCTGCCTCAGTTTCTTCATCTGTAAAATGAGCTGGAGAAGGAAATGGCAGACTATTTTCCAAGAAAACCCCAAATGGAATCACAGCTGAAATGACTAGACAACAGCAAATCCACCTAATTCCCCAATATGCGCAGATGTTCATTTCAATTGTTTCAAGTTTCAGGGACAAAAACATGTTGACTTTGTTCCATTTTGAGGGTCCTTCTACTAATTCTGTGACAATTCCTATTATTCAACAAACATTTATTAATTGTCAACTCTGTGTAAGGATAGAAGCTTGGGATACAAATATAAATAGTCCTTGCCCTCAAAAGGCTTGTACTTTACTGGGAGGTATAGCACCTACACAGAGAAGTAAATATGACATAATTAGAGGAGGAAGAGAGCATGATTAATTAGGGGGAGCAGGAAAGGCTTGTACAGCAAGTGCCATCTGAGCCAAGCCTTGAAGGAAAGCAAGGGTTCTAAGGAGAGAGAGGTGAGGAGGGGGACGTTCCAACTAGAGGGACAGCCTGTTCAAAAGCTTATAGGAAGTGATGGAGCACTGAGTTTGGGGAATAGCAAGGAGGCCATGTTGGTTCTACTAAGAATGAATCAAGTGGCAAGGTTTTATGAAGCACCTCTGTGATCCAGGTACAATGCCAGGCGTTGTGGGTACAAATACAAAAGCAAAATATTCACTGCCCTCAGGGGGCTTACATTCGAACAGGAGAGAAAACAGGAACTATGTACATGTACTTGTATATTTATATGTATATGTGCCTGTACCTACACACAGGCACATGCGTGCACACATAGGCACAGAAAACACATACAAAACAGATACAAGGTAATCGTGGATTGGGATGTGCACTAGGAGTTGGGGGTCCTCAGAGAGGCCTCAAGGAGAAGCTATTGTTTGAGCTAAGTCTTGAAGCAGACATGAGAAGAGAGAGGTGGTGGAAGACAGATTGTCTTTCGTGAGGCTAACACAATTATTCTATGTTGTTGTTCAGTTGTTTTTCAGTTGTGTCCAACTCTTTGTGACCCCATTCAGGGTTTTGTTGGCAAGAATACTGGAATGGTTTGCCATTTCCATCTCTAGCTTATTTTACAGATGAGGAAACAGAGGCAAACAGGGTTAAGGGACTTGCCCTGGGTCACACAGCTACTAAGTGTCTGAAGCCAGATTTGAACTCATGAAGATGAGTATTCCTGACTCCAGACCTAGCACTCACTTTACCTATTATGTCACCCAGCTGCCCTGGATTTAGGAAGAAGGAGGCAGGATTTTGGGCAAAGTTCCATTTTTAGACATGTCAAATTTTAGTTCCCTATTGGACAATCACATGGAAATGTCCATCAGGCAACTGGTGAAACACCAGCACTAATAAGAAATTTTAGGTTTAGATATATTTGGGAGTCATCTGTATATAAATTATAACTTAGAATGGATATATATAGAGAGAGAGAGACAGAAGGGCCAGATGGATGACGATTCTACAAAGGGGCCTGAGAAGGATCAGACAGCATGATAAGGGGAGAACCATAACAGAGCTGTGTCACAAAAGCTTGGGCAGCAGGAAGTATCCATTAAAAGGAGGTGGTTAACAGCATTTAAAAGCTGTAGAGAGATGAAAATGGAAGAGAAATGAGAAAAGGCCGTCACATTAGCAAATGAGGTCATTGGTAACCTTAGAGAGAGCAGTTTCAGTCAAATGAGTAAGTAGGAAATAGGACTGCAAAGGTTGAGAAGTGAGTGAAGAAATGGGAGTCATGAATACAGACATCTTTCTCCCTCTTAAGATTTAGCTATGTAAGGGGTGGCAGGCATAGGGAGCTACAGCTTGAGAAGTCAAAGGAAGTATTTTTCTTTTTTAAAATTTATTTATTTTTAGTTTTCAGCATTTACTTCCACAAGATTTTGAGTTCCAAATTTTTACCCCATCTAGCCCCTCCCCGCACCCCAAGGTGGCATGCATTCTGAATATCCTTTCCCCCTGTCTGCTGTCCCTTCTATCTCCACCCCCTTCTCTTATCTCCTTCCCCTTCTATTTTCCCGTAGGGCAGGATAGATTTCTGTACCCCATTTCCTGTACTTCTTATTTCCCAGTTGCATGCAAAAACTTTTTTTTAAACTTGTATTTTTAAAACTTTGGGTTCCAAACTTTCTCCCTTCCTTCCTCCCCACCCACCCTCATTGAAAAAGCAAACAACTCAATATAGCTTATACATGTGCAGTTATGCCAAATACTCAAAGGAAGTATTTTTCACTCTTAACACCGACCGTTCCTGTGTCATTTTTTCATCTTTGACGCATCTGTACTATTGTCCGATGTGCCAGGAGTCAAGGTGCAGTTAAAGTAGCACTAGACTAAGAGGTCCCTCCAGACCTGTTACCCATCTGCCTATGGGCAAATCCCTTAATCTCTCTTAGCCTCTGTTTCCCTGTTTGTAAAATGGCAGTAATAGGAGTTGCACTCTGGACCTCAAAGGATTATAAATGTCCTTTTGTTGTTTTAACTTTTTTGAACTATTCTTTTTCTTAAAGAGCTAATAATGAGAAAAGTTTCACTTGCTATAGCACTTAGGAGTCCAAAATGATATTTAACTGGAATGGAAGCTCCTAGAGGGTAGAGCTATTTTATTACCATCTTTATATTCCCAGTGTCAGACACAGCGCCTTACACACAGTAAGCACAATAAAAATTTCATTGTTTTTTTGTTGTTAATAAGAAATGATCCATTTTCATTCACTCACTTTTCTATCTGCCTTCCATGATGCTGAATTCATCATTTATTTTCTATTACTAAGGCAACAGAAAAATCTTGTTTTTGTTTTTTTGCTGAAATATAATGTTTCTGACATTGGCTTTGCTCCAAAATGATCAAGTTGGTCGTGATTTCTTCATAGTCTATATCCTCCCGGGTGTATTCCATTCACTCTGAAATCTCTTATCATTTCAGTTCAAAGAAAAGAATAAAAACTACTTATATTAAAAAAAAAGGTTTACTACAATAGTCATCCTGTGATTTTGTGAAATTTTTAAAAAAATATTTATTTTATATTTTATTTATTTTTAAAAAATTATTATTTTATTTAATTTTTAAAAATTTATTTAATTTTTAATTTATTTACTTATTTGAATGAAAACAATTTTTGAAAATTGAAAACTAATTTTTTTTTCATATAGTCCTACAACATCCCATCTCCCAGGAGAAGAAAAATAAGATTTTCACTCAAAATGTTGTAGTACTGATTAGTATTTTGTTTGTAGAATATCTATTCTGAGAAATTATTTAGAGGAAAATTACATTTGTTTTTTCTCTCTCCCTATAGTGAAGGCAGTATCTCCTTTCACTTTCCCTGCTTCTAATTCTTTCTCATGCTTTTCCATTGGCCACTTGAAAAAAATGCAAACAGAAAATTTATATTTATACAATTCTACATTCATATTTATTTACTTTTTTGATACTTCACATTCTCTTGGTTCCTACCCAACATAAAAATAAGTAAATGCCAGAAATATGCCTCTAAATCAATCCAAATAATGAAATGGATTCTAGGCACTCTGAAACTGAGTAGCAATAAAATTGCATAAAACAATGAAATGCCATAAAAAGTCTCTGTGTCTTCTTTTCCTTCTCACTCCCCTTTTAAAAAAAACTCTCAGAATATAAAAAGGAAAACTGTAGATGGTAGGACATATTATAGGATATATTACATTTGAAACTATCGATCTTTCTGAAACAGCTTATCCAAATATGGCAAGCTAGGTGGCACAGTACATAGAATGCGGGGTCTGAACTGAGGAAGACTCATCCTTCTGAGTTCAAATCTGAATTCAGACACTTATTACCTGTGTAACCCTCGGCAAGTCACTTAACTCTATCTGCCTCAGTTTCCTCCTGTGTAAAATAAGCTGGAAAAGGAAATGGCAAACCGCTCCAGTATCTTTGCCAAGAAAACCCCAAATGGGGTCATGAAGAGTCAGATATGACTAAATGCCTGAACAACAACAACTTCTCCAAATGATGACATAGGTCATAAAAGATAGTTTATTAGAATCAAAACATAGGATAAAATATTTTGTAGGAGGATAGTCAGGCAGTTCCATAAAGCCTTTGATATTTTTTTCATCCCAATAATCCAGGACCTTTCTCTTCTAGACTCCACGTGAAAATTAATCTGAGTTCTTCCCAATTTCACATGGGAATTTAGTATTTGTTTGTTTATTGTTTGTTTTACCATTTCTTATTTCCTTGGTGATGATTTTGCTGGAGTCATAATCAGGAATTTTTGTGACCAGGACATGTGTGACAAAGCCTTTCCTGGGTGGGGTAGGAAGAGTCCGAGAACCCAAAATACTGGTGTAAGATGGGGAGAACCAGGGAAAGCAGAGTTAGAGACGAAAATCACCCCATCCACCCCCTGGTAGGTTTTGACAAAATGTAATACCCGTTTCCATTAAGACCACTAGAAAATCTGTTTTAACTAATTATTCTTGCTAATTAGGTACTAAGCTCTGTTGAAGGACTACAACTGCTCTTGGTATCCTCTACTTTCAATACCCTTTACATTTGCTGCCCTGGATAGTGTCCCAGTTATCCCACCCTGATTTGGATTGTGTCTATCCTATAAAACTTTTATTGGGGGGAAAAAAAGCAAAAATAAAAACAAAACATGAAGTAACAGTTTGCATCATCTGGTCAGCACAATGTGGACTTGAAATAAAGAAGATCAAAGTCCAGATTCTGCCTCAGATATGCTCTAGCTGTGTGATCCTGCTCAAGTCACCTAGTCTCTCGGACTCACCTTGCTCATCTACAAAATGGGAATAATAACAACACTTAGCTCACAAGGTTGTTGCAAAGATGAAAGGAGATAACATATGTAAAGTGCTTTGCAAATCTTAAAGTGTCATATAAATGCTAGCTATTATTATATCTATCCAAGATTATTGCTCATTCTGTTTACTTCCTAAGAAGAAATATTTCCAAACTAAGGTTTATTTTCACCTATATGTCATTTGAAAAGAGCTACTTAAAAAAGACCATTTTTTGCCTTTTAAAGAAAGCAACAAAAGGTCAAAAATTTTGGATAAAACTTTGTCAGCTTACTATTTTCAAGTGCCATTTGGGTAATTCCAAATACTCCAATATTGAGTATTACCATATGACTAGCATACATGGTCACCTTCCCCCCTTTTCTATTTTTATTTTTTCCTGGGAGAGAAAGAAGCATGCTTTCTATGCATGGAAATTGAAGAAGGTGGTTATTTTCTGTTCCTCAGTCAAAACTGATGCCATTTTGGTGAAGTGGTCTAGAAAGAATTTTTCTTGCCTAGAAGATGGAGGCTTATTGGTAATCTCTGCTAGGGCCCCTGATTACAAAGAAGAGGGCAACCATGCAGATAGCACAGAAGCTATCAGGCCTGGAGGTTACAAGTATCATCCCAGCCACGCCACTTTGGAAACTGCATTTGGGAGCCATACTGGCCATGTGAGTAATGGGTAGAAGACAGCAGATAGCAGCCAATCACCTTCCAAGAAGAAAACCAAAGTTATCCACAAGGATGTCTCACTTGCATATATTCCCCAGCCGTAAAGGGTCCTTGCACTACCTGAGTTCTTTGTAAGAAACTGTACTCATCTGGGACTGGGCTGATGTTGTTTTCATCTCTTTATTGTCCCAATTGAATGTTTTCTTATTCAGTATTGTTCCTTACCTGGGTCCATTAGCATCATAAATTATCCAATTCAGAAATCCCACCCAGCACCATCCCAACCACCCCTATGCCTATAGGCTAAAGGTCAACAATGGGAGTTATGGGATCCAGGCAAAAGAAAGATAGGCTGTTAAGATTTCATTGGCTCCTTTGTTTCATCAGAGTATTATGTACACAGAGTTGCCATAGACACTGAGGTGTTTGCTGGGGGGAAGGGAAGTCATGGTCCTGGCATTCATGGAACTTAGGGGGAATTACTGGTGGATTGATGGTCACAGCTTTTTGTATTTTATGCCAGGTCAATCTGCTGTGACTTTGCAGAGTACATGTTGTGGTTCAGTTATTTTGGCCTCTTCATGACCCCTTTTGGAGTATTCTTGGCAAAGATACGGTATGCCATTTCCTTCTTCAGCTCATTTTACAGATGAGGAAACAGAGGCAAACAGGGTTACTGTGACTTGCTCAGGGTCACACAGGTAGTAAGTGTCTGAGG
The DNA here is from genome assembly GCF_003287225.1 of Phascolarctos cinereus. Taxonomy (NCBI): domain Eukaryota; kingdom Metazoa; phylum Chordata; class Mammalia; order Diprotodontia; family Phascolarctidae; genus Phascolarctos; species Phascolarctos cinereus. The sequence continues at coordinate 229,156,977 of NW_027556098.1, forward strand.
CTGGATTTGAACTTAGGTCTTCCTGATTCCAGGCCCAGCAGTAGGCAAACAGAGGTCAAGTGACTTGCCCAAGGACATACAACCAGTATGAGTCTAAGGTCAAATCTGAACTTAAGTCCTCCTGATTTTAGGCCCAGCACTCTATTAACTGTGCCACCTAGCTATGCCCTACAGAATCCATAGCTCTTCTTTATCTTTCAAGCTATGTTTCAGTGTACCATTGAAATATTTTCTACCCACTCTCCTTCTAATTCAATTCCCCTTACTTTGTGCAAACATGGTTTTCATACTTATAAGTGCTGAAGGACTTGGAGCTCTGGTTTAGCACAAGTTACCAATTTGAGAGTTCTATCACTGAAGACATCTAAGGGGGTGTAATGAATAGGGCATTAGACTTGCAGTTAAGAAGATCTGAGTTCAAATCTGGCCCCTGGTACTCACTAGTTATGTGACCCTGGGCAAGTCATTTAACTCTTCTAGTCTCAGTTTAATTATCTGTAAAATAGGGATAATAATCACTGGTACCATACAGGATTTTTGTGAGAATCTAATGAGATTAATACGCAAAGTGCTTTGCAAACCTTCAAAGCTTATGTAAATGCTACTTATTAACCATTATTACTCCATGTGTCTAAGTCAAAAAAGCTCCAGTTCAGTAAGCATAGATCAGTGCTTTAGGGATTTCCCTATTAGTATTTCAGCTCAGCAAAGCAAGTAATTTCAAGTGTAGAACACCTTGAAAGATTAGTCAACAAAATGAACCTGAGGACGTTTATAGCAGGAACATGATGCTTTTTTTAAACTCTGGGGTGCAGTATCAACTTTTCATCTAGGACTTTCTAATCTAAGACATGATGACAACGGAGATGCAGGGAAAAAAGGCTGTCCCATTAAAGAAGTCTGATCCACTGTCAAGGACAAGAGGCGTATTCTTCAACAGGAAAACTGCTTACTGTTCTTTCCAGAGCTTGCCATTCATTCCTCAAAGCAGAAATGATTCTCTAGGCATTACGATAGCCCCGCAATAGGCCTGTCATGACCCACAGGCTTTTAAAATCTCAGAGACAGACAGAGAGAGACTCTCATTCCATCTTCCCGACTGTAATTGTTCAAATGCTTTGTTCAGGGGCTGTGTTTTAAACAAATCTGGGGACCTTAAAATAGCATGGCATGCATTTCACCCAATTACTGTCTTATCTAACTCAGAAAGCATTCTTTAGGGTAGGGTAAATATTTTCTTTATGGTGACTACTTTACCTCTTTGTATGACAGTCAGTGAAAACATAGAATAGCCTAATACTGCAAAATCCCCCAAACTATCAATTTAACAGCCAAGAATATGATATATCATATGGAAGGATCTGTTGCCATATTCACTGCAATTCATAACTGGAACAGTTATCTATTCTCATTTGCCAGGGCAAAGAGAAGAGGATGAAGAATTTAAAGACCTCCATGAATCCCTTGGCTACTGAAAACAAGATAATCATTTAATTTTGGGAGCTACGGAGTTAAAGAAAGTATGCACAGGAATGACAGATGCTGTTGCCACCAGGAGCAAGTCATGTTTTTATATTAACCTTATTCCACCAAACATTTAATTAAATCCAATTTAAACATTTATTGGCCACCTTCTCCAATAAAATGAGGCACTTCTTTCTCCTGTGGGGCCACAGTGTGGTCTTAAGTTTACTCTGGGCTCTGGAAGGCCATGGTAACACAGCACAGACACTGGGAGGTCCTAACAAAATGTGGTGCTGTTATCTAAGGATTTTTAAAGTCCTGGAGGAGAAACACTCTGCTAGGCACCAAGGGGAATAGGTATGTAAATAAGACGTGGGCTCTCCAATTAATTGCCCTATAACAAGTAGGAGAATTATGACCAGTATATACCACTGTAAGAAATGTTAGTATCATGGAAGCAATGTCACACTTCGGACAAAGTAGGCCTCAGAGCAAGGCAGCCAGGGAGAACAATGGAGAAAGCACTTAGCCTGGAGTCAGGAAGACCAGAGTTCAAATCCAACCTCAGACACTTCCTATCTATGTGACTCTGGACAAGTCACTTACCCTCTTTGCCTCAGTTTCCTCAACTATAAAATGGGGAAAATTACAGTACCTACCTCCCAGGGTTGTTGTGAGGATTAAATAGGTGCTTAATTCCCTTCCTCTCTTCCCCTCCTCTGTGTGTGTGTGTGTGTGTGTGTGCGTGTGTGTGTGTGTGTGTGTGTGTGTGTGTGTGTGTGAGTGATCAGCTCTATGGAAGTCAATTCCCTTCTGAGTGCCCCCAGGCAATTCTCTAAGATTCCAGGTTGCAGAGTAATTACTGACCTGCATTGGTAGAGAGAGTATCCTCAATGGAGTTTTCTCTATTAATGAAATCATAGGTTCAGTCCCCAACCCTGTTAATGTCATGCAAGAGAAAGGGTTCAAAGTGCTATGAGAATAAAAGATGAAATATGTGATCTTGATTAAATAAAAAAAATTAGATAAATTAAATAAAACTAATCTAAGATCAGAAAAAAAAACACTTGCATTAAATGAATCTAAAAAAGTCTGACATCCAAAATTTATAGAGAATTGCTACAAATATATAAAATCAAGAACCATTTCCTATAAGACAAATAGTCAAAAAGCATTTATAGTTTTCAAAAGAAGAAACACAAACTATCAATAGCCCTCTAAAAAATTCAAAATCATAATAATCAGAGAAATGAAAATTAAAACAATCCTAAAGTTCTACCACTTTATACCCATTAAACTAACAAAGATATTAAAAGATGAGAAAACATTGTTGGGAGGATTACAGGAAGACAAGGAATGCTAAACCACTGCGTTGGGGGTTGTGAATTGGTTTGGTCATTTTGGAAATCTATTGTGAATTATGCAAGTAAAGTGACTAAATTATTTATGTCTTTTGACTCCAAGATCCTTTTATTGGGACTACATTCCATGAAAGTTACTGAGAATGAGAACAGACAAATATGTCTTAAAATATTCATAGCAACATTATTGATAGTAACAAAAAGCTGGAAATAAAATGCACACCCAGTGATTGGGCAATGGCTGAACATCTTGTAATCTATAAACATAATGGAATATCACTATATGGTAAAAGATGACAAAGAAGAATTCAGAGAAACATAGTACAACTTGTATCAAGTGATATAAAATTAGGAAAGGGCCAAAAGAGCAATACAATGACGGCACCTGTAAATAAAATCAACTGAGGCACCCAACTGGTTGAAGCTAGGAGAAAAAAAAAAGCTCAAGTAGATGCTAAAATATTTATAGCAGCACTTTCTGTAGTAGCAAAGAACTGAAAACAAGGTAGATGCCTATTGAGTGGGGCAAGCAGTGGTAAATGAATAAAATAAAATATTATTGCATTTCAAGAAATATGATGAATACAGAGAAGCATGGTAAGTTTTATAAGTTGTGAAAAGTGAGATAAACAGAACCAGGAAAACCATCCATGTGATGACTACCACAATATAAACAGAAAGAACAACAATAAAACAAATAAAATTGAATACTGTGAAATTATAATGACCAATTTGGCCCCACAGAACAGATGTGAAAATGCACTTCCCTCTTGTCTTTATAGGTGGTGGGAAATAATGGATGTGGAAGTGCATTTAATGTTGGCCCTGATTGATATGCTGGTTAGGTTTGCTGAACTTATTTTCTCCTTTTTATTCTTTGTTATAAGGGATGGCTCTCTGAGAGAGAAAAAGAAAGGGAAAGAGGGGAGGATGTTTGAAATGCAGATAATGTAAACACTTGCTGTTAGTGAATAGAATATCCAGACTGCAAGAGTCAACAAGACTCATCTTCCCAAGGACAAATCCAGCCTCAGACACTTATTAGCTGTGTGACCCTGGGCAAGTCACTTAACCCTGTTTGCTTCAGTTTCTTCATCTATAAAATGATCTGGAGAAGGAAATGGCAAACCACTTCAAAATCTTTGCCAAGAAATCCCCAAATAGGGTCACAAAGAGTCATATACAACTGAAAAACGATTGAACAACTGAAAATGTAAATATAGACATAAAAATTTATTTTAAAAAATAAACATGTTAACATATAGCATAGATTCAATTTCTCTCATAAGCACAACAGTGCCTCAGTCATAACCAGCTTTTATCCTACAGTCTGAAATGGCTTTGATTCCAGAAGATTATCAGTGAGAAATTTAGGTTAACTGAATAAATGGTTAGGAAAAGTATACTAAAGAAACCCTAGCAATTCATACCTCCTTCAGTGCAAGTCTGCAAGCTACTTTTGAATAAAACAAAAGTTTGATAAGTATTTTTTAAAAAGAAAGTTATACTTGGGTCATATGGATTTAGATGAGTTAACCACAAAAAGTTTGTTGGAGTTCTAGTAGATTTTATTTCAAACATATCGAATAACTTTTGACTCTAAATTAGTAGGTTCTGTATATACACAGTAAATGCATGGGACCAAAGATCAGAAGTCAATGAGAAAAATACTCCTTGAGTACCCACATCATTAATCACTAAACTAAGGAAAGGCAGGAATAAAAACATCATTAGCTAAAAGAGCAAAAAAAAATTTAAAAATCTCATTTCTTGTTAAATTCTTAAATTTGTTATTATTTGGATAAAGTTAACACATGTGTATGTATCGTACAATTTATAAGTGGCTTTTGCAATTTCAGATGTGTCCACTGAGAAGCAATACTGTTTAACCCTGGGGGCGCTGTTGCTGCTTCATTTTTGGCTCTTTCTGTGGCCAAGATTTTAAATACCAGTTTACCAAATTAGCTTCAACTGAGTGATAGTTTAGTATTGAATACTAATGAGAACGAAACTCCACTAAAATCAACTGATATTCATCCTTATGTAAATCAAAATTTAGACTTATTAGAGGTAAAGTAGAATTTTTATATTTCACTTTTAATTATTTTGATATTTTCTTTTCTTTCCTCTTTTTTTAAAGAATGGATTCTCTCACATAGCATAAAAGTTAACAAGCATTTATTAAGCATTTTGATGTGTCAGGCACTGTGCTGAGTGGTATTTATTTAAATAGATTTTCAAGTTCTTGTGGTATTTATGATTACATATAAACATGTATTAATATTCACTGAGAGGCTGGTGGACGATGGGGGATTTTAACAAGAAGAATATTTTTTTTTCCCCAAAATACAGAGTGTTTTACTTTTTGGTCCTTATTTAAGACTTCAAAGATTATATCAAAAAAGGAAATTGTGACATATTTCATTTTATGTCCTTCCTCAAAGGAAATCAAAACATTTTTCTTCCTCTAAACTAATACTCAATCCTATGGCATTACAGAAAATGATAATAAGATAAGTAAGACAGAAGGATAATGAATTTAAAAGAACATAAACCGGAACTAAGGACTATACTCATCATGTCAGCAATCTTCAGGGATTATAAGAATCTGTGTTTCACAAATGAGTACCATAACAACCGTTTCAGGGTATTAAATGCCTCCTTTTCAATCAGATATTTCTGGGGCACTTGTGACAGAGATGTTCCTGTAATAATTAAGACAATTTATCATTACGGCTTTCTCAATCATATTTTCCATATCTTTGGATAGATCTCCTATCAAATATTAAATTCTGCATATAATTCCATCTCCACAATTTATGTGTATGTACATATGTCTATGTGTGCATATAAAATCAACTTAATTTTCCTTGCTTGTTTACAATTTCATTTCCCCTGTTGTACCTAATCACTGATAAATTTCACTGTTAGGAACACTAGGGCTTGGAGTTATTTTGTTCTCCAGCAAGCAAAGTCAAAATGTCCATGTGGTTAATTTAAAATTCAGTCTAAAATTAAGGGTCTTGTAATGACTACCGCAGAACCTAAAATTACACTGGCATTTGCATTTCTTTAAGGAACTAAAAATATTCCTTTTTACTAGATGGTGACGTGCCTTTCTACACTCTTCCATTATACAGGTTGTATAAAGTGCCATCACTAAAAGAGAAACAAAGTTTTTTCATGTTTCATTAGAGTTTTAACAGTATAAAGGTTACAGTGTTTTTAACTATTTTCCTTACAGTTTAATATTCTGTCGAATTTCTTCTTTCAAGAGCTAACTATACTATTTTCATTATTATCTCACATGACTGCTACTTTAAATTGATTGTCTTTCTCTTATTTGTTTTACCCAATTTTCTGTTTGCCTTCTCTCTCTGAATTTACATTTACTATTTTGGTCACTGGTATTCTTTCTGTTCTCCTTTGTTATTCATTAATAGTCTTTAAATCAGTCGATTTATTCATGACTTCCAATTCACTAGCATTTCTGATTTCTACTCTGCTTTCAGTTATCCCTTTGTTGCTCTGGTAATTTCTTTCCTCTAAACAAAACATTATTTGATGCTAAAATTTCCAAAAAACAGAGGAAAAAAGAACACAGAAGAGAACCTTTAGAGCAACATCGAAGAGTTAGGAAGAGGAAATGCCAAAGGGTTTTGTGAAGGATCAGTAGGGAGAGAGCCAAGAGATGGTAAGTAGCATACCTCTCAGACGTCATACTTAGGCACTAAGTATACTTAAAAAAAAAAAAAAGAAATCAGGGACACCTAAACAAAAGAGGAGCTGGTGGAGAGAGATAGATTGATGTATGAAACAGGAGGTAACTATTGGAATAAAGATTCTAGAGGAGAAGGGATTTAGGGCACAGATAAGAGTTCTGAAAGAGAAAGCAGCTAAAAAGTATATGGAATTACTTCAACAGCAGCACTCCTCTATGGAGTGGGGAAAGTCAGAGTAAAGTTAGCTTAAACTGAATCAGTTATATTTGTAACTATAAAGAGCTTGAGTGGTTTTTAATACTGAGCTGGATTGAAGTCCCAAAGCCATGTCCTGGGTGGGATTTTCTAATTTTAAGGAAGTGAGGGGAGTTACAAAAGAGTATTCTGATTAGGCGGCTTAGGTGGTGCAGTGGATAGAGTTCTGGGTCTGGAAATCTGAGTTCAAATATAGTCTGAGACTATTAACTAGCTGTGTGACCATGGGCAAGTCACTCAATATCTGTTTACCTCAGTTTCCTTAATTGTAACATTAGGATAAATAATAGCACCTACCTCCCAGAGTTGTTGTGAGGATCAAATGAGATAATATTTATAAAGTGCTTATTAAAGTACCTAGTACACAGTAGGCGCTATATAAATGCAAGCGATGATGATGAGGAGGAGGATGCTGATGCTGATGATGCTGATGATGATGACTATGTTTAGAAAAACAATCGTAGCAGTTGGGAAATAATAATGGAGATGAACTCTAAGGTCCCTTTTAGCTGCAGATCTTCATCCTAACCAAAAAAATACTAAAGTACTTGTGTACTTACTTCTTTAATTCTTACTTTCAAAAGATATACTTTTCAAAAAACATTTACTAATTATTTTTTGTACTTTGTTGCTTTAAGAAATAGTTTTATTTTATTTTTAAATGTTATTGAATGAAAACTCTATAGTTTTTGTATTTAGCTCAACCTAAAGGATGAATGTTTATTGTTGTTTAGTTGTTTCAGTTATGTCCAACTCTCTGTGACCCCATTTGGGGTTTTCTTGGGCAGAGATAATGGAGTGGTTTGCCATTTCCTTCTCCAGCTCATTTTACAGATAAGGAAATTGAGACAGACAGGGTTACATGACTTGACCATGGTCATACAGCTAGTAGAAAGAGGAGTCTTCCTGGTTCCCAGACCAGTGCTCAATCCATTGTGCCACCTAGCTGCCATATGAATGTTTGTAGGATGCAATAATCGAAACAGAAAAAATAAAAGAGATGATGAATGACCAATGAGTCAAAGGACTTAGGTCAGGGGTGGGGAACCTGTGGCCTCAAGGCTACATGTGGCCCTCTAGGTCCTCAAGTGTAGCCCTAAAGGTCCTAGTCCTAGTTCTATCACTAATTCACTATGAGATATCAAGCAAGTCATATGACCACAAACTTTTAGAGCTAGAAAAAAGGGATGTCAGGGCTCATCGAGTAATAGAATCAGAGACTATCAGAAAATTATAAAGTCACTGAGATCATCTAATCCAATCCTTTACTGATGAACACATTCCCTGTACAATACATTCAACAAATGATTATAGAGTTTCTACTTGAACATATAAATTAACTCAAATAAATCTTCTTCAAGAAACAACTTAATCCATTTATGGATAGCTGTATTAATTATAATTTCAATTGTATTTAATGGATTTAGATGTTTATTTGACTGCCACCAGTTAACTAGTTTGACTTCTTCAACACTACATGAGCAAATATATATTTTTAATGGTTTGCTATTTAAAAAAAATATTTATTCTATTCGGAGCTTAAGGAATAAAACATGCATTTCCATAACATAGTAGAGTAGGAAAAAAAAAGATGATTGTACATGAAACTCTTAGTTGATGGTATGGAGGGAGTAAGATTGAATATCCACATCATAGGCAATTTCCAGGAGCTAGGGGTAAACCTTGATAGTAAATCTTAATAATGTTGCTCCCAAATGAACTGAAGTGTAACCTATCATGATCTACTTACAACACTTTTCTAAGGCTATATTAATATATTTTCTTTAATACTATATTATTGGAAATTTAATCCTTATTCTCTGACAATATTTTTCTTTTGATCTTAATTCAAAACAATTTTAACATATAGTTTCACAAAAAAGCCATTTAACTGAAAAAAAAGATCTTTTTTTTTTCGAGGAATCATTAAGGATTATAGACTTAGAGCTGGATGAGATTGTAGGTGTGATCTAGCACTCACCCTGACCACAAAATGGCCCTTCTTTTCTAACTTGACTAATTACCATTCCTTTCCTGATATCCCTTTTCACAGAAACAAAAATTAGATTTGAAACAAAATTTCAAACACAAATGTATTTCTCTATCACTGACTACCCAAAGTTCTTTCTGGGTCACTTGATCGATCAAATTAACATTTTATAATTTGTTGTCTTTGTCTCAAGTTCCTTCAGGTGCAACATTCTTGCTTCCCTAATAAGATTTTTAAGCACGTTGTTCAGGGATCATGTTGTATACTTTTTATTTCCTTCCTGGTGCCTTGAAAAATTCTAAATACACAATGAATCACCAAAAACTTGTTAAATGTCCATGGTAGCCTAAGAAAAGAATAGTCTTTTGAGTGTTCTACATGGTAGTCATCATTCTATGGGTTCTCAAAAGCTAAAGCATGAACACATTTTGAATTCTTTTGCAGTGTATTTGATTAAGCAGAACTTTCACCTTTAGAGACTTTCATGCCCAGTAAACACTGGGCAGTTACAGCTGTTTAAGCAAAAATTTGATAAATGCCTATTTTCCTCGCATTAAGAAAATGAAAGCAATCATTTCTATTTGTATGAATAACAGAGATTTAGTGTTACTATTCAAATTGTGATTTCCCCATCTCATACCTAAATAATTCTTCCTTTTCATAAGATAAATAGCCAAGAGAGCAATCATAAAGATGGAAACTTTCTTGCCCAAAACCCTTTCTGCCCGAGCATCTTTCAAGCCTTTTTACGTGGTAAGATATCTTTTTTTAAATTACAAATTCAAAAGCAATCTCTGCTGCTTAACAAAGTACACACAGATCACAACGGAATATTGAGTCCCATAAACCTGTGAATTTTTATAGACTTGATTATTTTAAATGGCAAGGTGGGGGCAAGGGAAAGACTTACCAAAAGAAGGAGACTCCCGTCCATCCTCCAATCCTGAATCTCTTTCTCTATCTCTCTTTCTGTGTTTGTGTCCACGATGTCTGTGACGTCGGTGACTCTTTCTTCCTCCCAGGGGAACATGGACTCCAATAAACAGTGTACGGTGACCTGTGTTAAGAAAAAAATTGCACAGATGAAATTCTGAGATTGTTCAGAACACAGAAAATTGTACCAGTGTACAAGTTATCAGTAATACCTCATGTAGAAGGCCTCTAGTTATATATTATTCATTTACTAAGTAAAACATTTAAAAAGATCTCATTATCACATGTGAAAAATATTACAAAATCCTAAAAGAGGCAGGGAAAAACAAAGTTAAAATCCTTACAATAATATGCTTATGTAACTCATGCATAAAACTCTATGATTTCTTAATCTCATTCAAGCATGCTACCATAAATATACCATTTAGACTTCTACTGGCCTACCATTTAACTGAAAAGTAAAGACTCGTTCTGCTAAGTGTTTCCAAATCAGTCATATGCACAAAGAACTCCAGAATTCACCAAAAGGAGAAAAAAAATTCTTGGGGAAGGAAATTGGAGGAAACTTTTCATTCTTCTTTTCACAGTCAGTGTAATAACAGAGCTTCTGGATGCTGCCTCAGATGTATCTTGGAGGGAGTCAGAAAATATTTGGGGGTAGGGTTAGGTAAAGGTGATGGGAGGCAGCATCATTATCATAACAGTGGAATTGCTTTTATTTAGGTCAGGGAGGGTGCAGGTAAAAACCCTGTGTAAATGCAGCTTCTTCTATCAGACTAGCAATTAAAGTCCCAGCTAAGAATCTCACATTATACAGGAAACCTTCCTCAACCCCTCTTAGGCTTTAGACACTTACTAGCTGTGTGAGCCTGGCAAAGTCACTTAACATTGTCTGCCTCCATTTCCTCATCTGTAAAATGAGTTGGAGAAGGAAATGGTGAACCATTTCAATATCTTTGCTAAGAACAGATGGAGTAACCGAGTCAGACACAACTCAGCAACAACAACAACAAACAAAAGTTGACATCTAATCGTAGACATCCTAACTGTGTGGAAGATGGATCGGAGTTGGGAAAGGCAGGAAGACTAATTAGGATATTGTTATTACAACAGTCCAGGCAAGAGGGGAAAAGGGCTGGAATTAGGGCATGTGACTAGAGAATGGGAAGTGGATCATACACATTTTGGAAATGGAGCTGACAATGTTTGGCAACTGATCAGATATGTGGGGATAGTAAAGGAATACGTAAAAAAAGGAGAAAGTGTGTGTGATCAATTGAAAAAAAAAAAAGGTTTCATACAGGGTGTCCCAAAAGTCTCCATGCAGCTGTAAGCTTTAGTGCTTAAAACTACACATCCCTCTATTGTGACTTTTAGCAAGTACAACAACATTTCTCAGTATTTATTAGAGAAGAAGCATGGGAAGGGAGATATTTAGAATATTGGACTTAGAGTACATATGACTTAGGTTTATTTGTAAAGCATTGTTGTTGTTTAGTTGTTTTTCAGGTGTGTCTGACTCTTCCTGATCCCATTTGGGATATTTTTTTGGCAAAGATATTAGAGTGGTCTGCTATTTTCTTCTCCAGTTCATTTTACAGATGAGGAAATTGAGGCAAACAAGGTTAAGTGACTTGCCCAGGGTCACACAGCTAATAAGTGAGGCCAGATTTGAACTCAGGAAGATGAGTCTGACTGAATTCAGGCCTGGCCCTCTAACCACTGCACAACCTAGCTGCCCTGTAAATAATTGCCAGAAGCCTAAATTTTAAAAAAATCTAGAATTGTTCTAATCTGAAAATATATCAAACTGTGAGTGAGATGGAAAGTATGAGTATCAAATATTCTTTTTTAAAACGGTGTCCCAAAGTGATTTTTAGTGACTGATTCTGCCCTAGAATAAATATCTTCTGAAAATAATGATAGTCTTTCATTTCTGCAATTCAGGAAAAGGATGCAAACAAATCAAAAGAGGGAATCTTTCTTATTAATTTTCCTTCTACTTATTTTTGTTGAAGCACCACTATCTTTGCAGATTTGCAGTTTTGGCTTCCTCATACTCCTTCATATCTGCATTTGCAATCAGTTACCAAAATTTGTTCTTTGTCCCTCTACAACATGGCTTATGTCCATCCCCTTCTCTGCATTCTCACCGATGTCTCTTCATTTCAGACTTCTTGGTCTCCCAGCTGCCATCCTCTTCTCTCTGTCTCAGAATCCATCCTCCACACTGCTGCCACGGTGATTTTCCTAACATGCAGGTCTGACTATGTTATTCTCCTACTCAATAAACTACAGTAGCTCTCTAGAATCAAATGCAAACTTCTCAGTTTGGCACTGAAAGTTCTTCACAACCTAGCTCCAGCCGACTTTTCCAACCTAACAATACATTACTCTGCTTCCTAGCCATCTTCCTATTCTGCACACTTGGTAGTATGTGTTTCCATTCGATCTCCTGCCCCCGAACCCTTGCACTGATAAGCCCCTCTGAATAGACCAAACCACAATAACAACAACAACAACAACAACAATATCTAGAACACGGTGTAACACTTTAAGATTTCAAAATGCTCTGCGAATATTATCTTATTTTAGCTTCATGACAACTTGAGCGTTGGGGTAGGTGTTATTATTATCCCCATTTTACAGATGAGGAATCTGAGGCAAGCAGAGGTGAAATGACTTGCTCAGGGATGTTAGTATCTGAGGCTGGATTTGAACTCAGGTCTTTTTGAGTCCAGGTCCAATGCTCTATCCACTGTGCCACCTAGCAGCAATCTCTTCATTCCAACCCCTTAGAAAAGCTTGTTTCTTTCAAAACTGCTCAAGTTATACCAAAACAAAGTTTTTTGCTCCCCAGTTGCAAGAGCTCTCTCCCCATAAATAATTTAGCTTTTCTCCATTTTGTCTATATTTATTAGTGAAGTAGTATGCATGCAATTATATTTTATTTATTTCATATGATTTTCTTTTCAGTTAATTTAATATAATTTTATTATATAGAATATAATTTTAATTTGGTATAATATTTTAATATAATTTAAAAGGCAATGGGCTTGGTAAATAATTGGCATCAGAGCTAGGAAAACCTGGGTTCAAATCCTGTCTCTGACATAGACTGTTTGTCTGACCCTGGGGAAGTCATTTAGCTTGTGACTATGGGCAAATCATTTAACTTTTCAGCGCACTAGGCAGGCTACCAAGATGAAAAATTGACGAGAAGGTGTTGATCTGCATTGGTAGAAAAGTGTCCTCTTCTGAAAGCCCCCTATATTAAGGAAATTGCAGATCTTGTCCCATTTCTATCTCTCTTTATATACAACTTGTCTTGCCCCAAAAGATGTAATGTCTTTGAGGGGAGGGAATGTCATGCTTGTCTTTTTATTCCAAGTGATTGATGCATTAAATAGGAGCTTACAAATACATGTTGATTGATTGGTGAATCCTTAGAAGCTCCACCTAAAAGACTGGACTCCACAGAACCCCAACTCCAGCGCCTGTTAGCATAAACTCTTATTATGTCTCTTATTTTGGAGCCACCAAAGTCACAACCAGGGGGTCTTAAGCCTGGGCAGAATTCATACCAAAATCTGTAAAAATTCAGAAGATTTCATATAAAAATTTCAATATTTTCAATTTTAGAAAAAAATCTCTAGAAAACCTAGCTGGGTACTTTTTGTACTTGATAAAGAAACATGCTCATTTAGGACAATTTACATTTCCTCTGTAGTGAAAAACCAAGGTGTCATTAAAAGGCAATATTGCCTTTGTGGCCATAAACTTTGCTGGAAAAGCTTGGGTTTCATTATTCAAACAATGTGGGTGGAAGTGTGTTGCTGAGCAAAGCTAGCAGCTTCAAAACATTTTAATTATGTAAGAGAGTAGCCATAGAGTAAACAATTCCTAAGGTGGGCAAGGTGAGGGTACATTGAATGTTTACATAATGCCTAAAGAATGCACTGACCCCGAAGTGGGAAGGGGAAGTATCATTGTGACGAACAGAAAGACTCTATTCTCCTTTATCCAACAGAACCGTGTCATTGTGGTAGGATTTTTTTTCCCCCTCATGAAATGAACATAAACCCGCGAGTGCATAATTACTGTGTTGCCGTAGCCATTTAGACCTGCCAATCATGTGAAAAGGTCAAGTACATGAAGCTGAATAAGCCACGGGATCTTTAATCGCTGGGAGACTCTAGCAGAGGCAGAAAACCCAGCAAGTAACCATTTGTCACAATAGATCAAAGAACCTCAAGGCTGACAGGAATTCTCTGCAGAGGGAGAAATAAGACAGAGGAATATAGGAAGAGGAAGAGAAATGGAGAAAGAAAAGAGATTCTAAATAATAACACATTTATGGCGCACTTTCTCCTAACAACCCTGTAAGGCAACTAGTGACATGATTATTTTATAGGACTCTCCTTGGAATCAGGAACCAGAATTTGAATTCCACTCATGACATAAGCTACATGATGCTGAACAAGTCCCTTAACCTTTTTATTTTTTTTAAGCTCATCTGTAAAATGGGGATAATAATGGTGGCACTTACCTCATAGATTTTCTGTGAAGATCAATCAGTCAGCAGACATCAATTAACTACCTAACTACCTATTAAGTGTCAGGCAGGCAGCTAGGTGGTGAAGTGGATAGAGTGCTGAGACTGGAGTTGGGAAGACGAGTCTTCCTGAGTTCAAATCTGGCTTCAGACACTTACTGTGTGACCCTGGGCAAGTCACTTAACTCTGCTTACCTCAGTTTCCTCATCTGTAAAATGAGCTGGAGAAGGAAATGGCAAACTACTCCAGTATCTCTGCCAAGAAGACCCCAAACGGGGTCACAGAGGGCTGGACACAACTGAACAACAACAACAAACAAAAAAGTGTGAGGCACTGTGCTAGGCACTGGAGCTATAAATACAAAAGTAAGACAACATATATAGAACTATAACATTAGTGTTCAAAATTTAATTTGCCCAATCTTATTATAGTCAAGTATCCAAAATACAGGGGAGAAATAGTTAAGAACCATGGAGTGATTAAGAAAAGGCAAACAAATTTTTGTTTAAAATTTTTCAATTTTGGGGGCAGCTAGGTGGTGCACTGGATAGAGCACCAGCCCTGAAGTCAGGAGGATCTGAGTTCAAATCCGGCCTCTGATCAAACACTTGACACTTACTAGCTGTGTGACCCTGGGCAAGTCACTTAATCCCAATTGCCTAAAAGCAAAAAAAAAAATTAAATTTTATCTCAAACATGATTTTTTACTTTGCGTACTCAAAGTTCTATGTGGATGCCAGTTATTATTATTAATCTCCATTTTTCAGATGAGAAAACTGAGACTGAAAAACACCTAATGACATGCCTATGATCACAAAGCTACAAAGTGTCAGAGCTAAACTTAGATCTGAGTCCCCTGCCTCCAAATCCAACATCATTCCCAATGTATCACACTACCTCTGGAGTCCCTTTACCATCTTGAATTTCAGCCCAGGGCTTTTTCTCCGACACTGTGCTGACTTGCCCTAGTAAAATATTCTAATTAAAACAACAACAACAACAACAGAAATGAAGAGCTGCAGGTCTCCGTGAAAAATACTATATTGGATTTTAAAAAACACCATAGTTGGCACATTTGTAAGAAAACATGCTGACACTAAAATGAATTTGCTTGTTTGGGTAATAATTTTTTATGTCTTTTTTCTTTCAAAGATCATTAGTTTGTAAAATTTCTAGAGCAGATCATTGTTAAAAACTCAGTACCCCAAAATGAAGTTTTTTAGAAACTAGAATTTATAACAGTCAGGCAGTCTGCATATATCTGTGCCTAATCTATCATGGCAGATATGGAAAACTATAAAATTCATTTCCTGCCCTCAAGGATCTTATAAGCTAAGCTCAGAAACTGTTAGCATTGGAAATGACCTTAGACATCATTGAGGCTAATTTTATTTTCACTTGAGGAAACTGAATCCCAGGGAGATTAGCTAATTTGTCCAAGGTCATTCAGCAAGATAGGAGCAATGCCATTTTGAGATTGCAGGGCTCTTGAGCCTAGTAAGATTTTTCTTCTGTATCATTTGGAAAAGGGAACAAAAATATGAAGTAATGGCAAGGTTAAGAAAATATATAAATACTAAATGTTGTGGTAGAGATTATACGTTCTGCAGCAGCTGTGAAGGGAGATCTGGGGAGATTTTAGAAGATGCTTAACGGAGGTGGCAACTGGCCCTTGAAAGATCAGGATTTGGCTAGGTGAAAGGGAGAGGGTTGAGCATCCCATTTAGGGGGACACACATGAGCAGAGCAACAGAGAGAGGAAATGAGAATGGTAAGTTTCTGGGACAGTGAGGAAAGATTTGATAAGAGCAGGGAGGAATTAAGATGTGATGTTCTAGTGAAGTCCTCTTCCTTAAAAACCTAATTTAGGAGCCACCTTCTTCATGGAACCTTTGTCTATCCTTTCCCCTCCTACACATACTCCATGTGAAAGTGGTCTCTCCTTCCTAAGGAGAAAAGTATTTCAGTACCTTTCCTGACTCTTCTTTATATTTCTCATTATTTGATCATTCTACTATTTGCGTGTGTTTCACCACCTTTTAGACTCTAAGGTCCGTAAGAGCAGAAACGATCATTTTTCATTTTTTATTCCCAGTGCCTTGCAAACAGTCAGCCTTCATATATATATTTGTTAAGTGGAACTGACAGGATATACACTTAAAAAATCTAAATTGCGCCATTACTTTAACATCTTTTTTATTGGGGAGGAAAAAATGCTTTCCTGGATATGTTTTTTATGAGCCATAAAATGATTTTTTTTTAGTTTAAGTCAATGATGTTTACTGAATAGCCTGCAACTCTGACAAATAGTAAGCATTATTTTATTCTAGGTAAATGGTCTAGAGAATGAGCAACAAAATCAAACTCAGAATTACTGTGATGATCCAGTTTCTGCAGAATCTACCTCACACTCTTTTACTCACGTTGCAATGTGTTTAAGAAGCGAGAGTATGATATTTGAAAAATGGATGAAAGTGATGGGCAAAGGAGTCTACAAGGGAAACCTGAGAAGTCAAGAATGATGGGAAGATTCTGGGAGGAAAGAAAGCTGGGAAATCTAGGAGGAAATGTAATAGAAAGAAAAATAAACCTGATTTTTTGGGAGGAGGGGGATCTAGAGGAATAAAAGAGTTAAAACATCTGTAAGGAAAGATGAGGAAGCTTGGAGTTACTGAAGACATAATTACAGATGAGCAACAGATAATTTGGAAGGAAAGGGAAGGGAAAATTAGGGGGATTCTAACCGATAAGTTGTACAGGATGTGAAACACAGAGTTAAGAGAGAAAAATGAAAGACACATGGGAAAGCTAGTACAATTAGAAAGGAGTTGGGGAAAAATGCTAGTTCATGACTGAAGCCCCAAAGAGGAGCAGAAAAAGCTGAGACTCAGTCACCAAGTATTTAGAGAGAACCCATGGTACACTAGAGTGCCAGGACTGGAACCAAGAACACTCCTCTTTCTGAATTCAAATCTGGCCTCAGACATTTACTAGCTGTGTGACCCTGGTAGGTCACTTCACCCTGTTTGCCTCAGTTTCCTCATCTGTAAAATGAGCTGGAGAAGGAGATGGCCAACCACTCCAGTATCTTTGCCAAGAAATGGGGCCATGAAGAGGCAGACAAGACAGAAAAAAATGAACAACAACATGCTACACTAAGCACTGCTTTTGGAGACATGGTCACTAATCTTAAGGAGATTGCAATCTAGTTGGGGAGACAAGGCTCAAACACAAACAATGTTGAAAAGTTCAAATTAGTATAAAATACAGCGTTCACTTGGGTAAGAGACATTATAAATGTTATGAGTTCAGACAAGAGAGAGATCTGTGAAGACACAAAGAAGTCTTCTTGGACTTAAGCAGGGCCTCAAAAGACATTTCTGACTTGTATAATTACAATGAATATTTACATAGAATTTTAATTTTTCTAACTGTTGTTGTTGTTTAGTCATTTCAGTCACGTCTGACTCTTCCTGGCTCCATTTGGGGTTTTCTTGGAAAAGATCTTAGAGTGGTTTACCATTTCCTTCTACAGCTCATGTTACAGATGAGAAAACTGAGGCAAACAGAATTAAGTGACTTTCCCAGGGTCACACAGTTAGTAAGTGTCTGAGGCTGGATTTGAACTCAGGAAGACTCATCTTCCTGACTCCAGGCTCTGCAATGCACCTAGCTAACCATTATTTTTTACAGAGCATTATCTAATAATCTCATTGTGTTATTTCTATACCTTATCTCATCTTACAACAACTCTATCAGGATTTTATAGATGAAGACACTGAGCTTCAGAGTGGCTAAGTGACTTACCTCTAAAGTCACACAGCTAGTTAAGTACAGAGGCAAAACTCAAATGCATGTCTTCCTGATGCCAAGTGCAGTACTCATTGAGTCCTCACTGCTGCATGCCAATCTTTTTACTCTTTCTTGACTGATTATTCCACTTCCCATAGCATCTGTTCCAAACTTTTTGTTTGTTTGTTTTTGTTTTTTGGCAATTGGGGTTAAGTGACTTGCCCAGGGTCACACAGCAAACTTTTTCTTCAAGCAAGCTACACTATCCTTTCCATTTCCTCTCTGATCAGAGTACCTTTCCTCAGACTTCACTGAAAAAAATTGAAGCCATCCCTCGGGAGAGCTTCCTCATCTCCCTACACTTAAAATCTTCTGAACATCACCCCAGTTCCTTCCTCCTTGTTCCAATCTCAGAGGTGAACCCTGCTCCCAGTGGTCTAGATCCCGTCTGTTCTCATCTCTGAGAACTTGCTCCTTTTGTTGTTACTCAGTCATCCAGCAGTGTCTGACTCTATGTGACCCCACAGGCCATGGCATGGCATGTCCTTCTATCTCCCACTATCTCCCAAAGTCTCTCCAAGCTCCTTTTCATTGTTTCCTTGACACAACCTGTCTGTTTCATCCTCTTCCATCCCTTTTTCCTTTAGCCTTCAATCTTTCCCAACATCAGGATCTTTTCTAATGAGTCCTCTCTTTTCATTATGTGGCCAAAATATTTAAGCCTTAGCTTCAGTATTTGACCTTCTAGTAAATACTCTGAATTAATTTCTTTAAGTATTGACTGATTCAATCTTCTTGCTGTCCAAGGGACTTTTAAAAGTCTTCTCCAGCACCACGGTTTGAAAGCATCAATTCTGTGGTGCTTAGCTTTCCTTATAGTCCAATTCTCAATGACATACATTGCTACTTGAAAAACTGTATCTTTGACTATATGGACCTTTTTCAGCAAGGTGATGCCTCTGCTTTTCAGTATGCCATCCAGATTTGCCATGGCTTTCTTGTTACTTTGGTACCTTTGTAATTTCTAAGATTTCTCACTTGCAGCCTACACATATGCCCTAATTTCATCCATTCTCAAAAAATCTTTTACTTCACCCCACAATGCCTTCAAGTTGCAACATACAATATTTTCCCTCCCTCTCTTAGCCAAATTCCTTCAAAAACTTATCTCTATTCATTTATTTCACATCTTCACCTCCCACTCACTTCTCAGTCTCTTATAATTTGGCTGCCATACGTACAACTCCACTCTTTTTCTAATGATCTCTTTACTGCTAGATCCAATGGCTTTTCTCATTCCTCCTCTTTCTTGACCTCTCTGCAATACCTGTCACTATTGATTGTGCCATCCTTCTGGATGCTCTTTCCTCACTGAGTTTTCATATCACTGCTCTGTTGTGGTTCTCCTCCTACCTGACTAATCTGATTAATTTGACTCTCTCTTGTAGGATCTTCATTTCTCTTCTGCTCCTTCTATCCGAATGCACCTCAAGACCCTGCCCTAGTCTTTCTTTTTTTCTTTCTTTACCGTCTCTCTTGATGATCTCATTGGGTCAAATGGGTTTAATTATTAACTATAAGATGACTCCCAAATCTACATAAACTCTCTCCAAAGCTCTAGTCCCACATATTCAAATGCCTTTTGGAATCTCTATTTGGATGCCCCACATTCAAACAGAGCTCCTCATCTTTTCCTCTAAACCCACTCTTGTTCCTAATTTTCCCTTTTTCTATCAAGACCATGAACATACTTCTGGGTACCTGTGTTCCTAACCTAGAAATCATCCTTGATCTTTCATTTTCATTCATCTCCCCATTTTATCCATTCTACCTCCAAATTATCTTTCACTTCTTTCCCATTCTCTCCACTCAACATTTATCCTAATTCAGTCCCTTATCATTTCTTGCCTAGACAATTGCAGTAGACTCCTAATTGGTCTCCTCATATCCACACTCTCCCTTTTCTAATGCATTATATCAATTGTCAAAGTGATATTTTTATAATAAAAGTTGGACCATGTCATTCTTCCTTCCCCCCAATCATTTATGAACCTTCAATCACTCCCCTATTGCATCTATAGTAAAATATAAACTTCTCAGTTAGGCATTCACAATTTGACTCCAATTACATATTATGCCCCTCACACACTCTGCCTTCTACCAAACCGACCTCCTTGCACTTCCTCAAACACAACTTTCCATATCTTTGCATATGTTGTCTCCCATGCTTGTTGGGAAGCTATTCCTTCTCACCTCAACATGCTGAAACCCTAATTTCAAGATTTAGTACAAGTGCCTCCTCCTACAAAAGGCCATTCCAAATTCCCTCAGTTTTTTAGAGTCCATCCCACCCTGAATTTACTTCACATTTATTTGGTATGTATTTTGCATTTAATTATGTGTGTACATGTCTCCCCTCAACAGCATGTAACCTCCATGAGGGGGTTTTTATCTTTGAACCTCCAGCACCTAGCATGGTGCCTGGAACATATAATAGGAATATGGGAGAGTATATCAAGGGAGAACTACATTTGGGAAAACCCAGAGGATGGAATAAATGTCACCAACTGCTTATCAGGAAAGAAACAGAAATTGATTTTCCTCAAATATCTCTTCTCAATCACTTTTTTTCAAGCCAAAAAAATTAAAGCTTCTGTTTTCTTTTATTTTTAATAACTCTAATAATAGGATACTTTTGACAGAAGAGACAGAAAATGAAATTTGTATTTTATATCATACAATTATTTATATTCCATTCCCTCCCTTCCTCTACTGGTAACAGCACCAAAGAAATCACAGATTCCAATTGCTAGGACTTTTAAGCAACAATGAAGAGTAATTGAAATGGGACAGAACACTTTTTATAACCTTTCATATTATTCTGGAGTAAGTAGTCTTTTCCAGAACTTAAATGTGACATACCTTTAATATGAGTCCAAGCAAACGTTAAAAAAGTTTTGAATATTTAGCTATTAAGCAAAGGACCTAGGATAGTAATGATCTGCCTCCAAGTAGCTACATTTCAAAAAGAGACTTATAGAACCATAGAATTTCAGAGCTCAGAAAGACAATCTCCTCATTTTATAGATGAGGCCAGTAAAGCTCAGAGAAGTTAACTGACTTGTTAACGGTCAGACAACAAATTGTAACAGAACGAGTAATGGGACCCAAGTCTACTGATGTTCAATCCAATGCTATTTTCTACCAGATTTTTCTGACAAGGTGCATCTAATTATTCTGGCCTTTATTTTGGCATCAGAAACACCATCTGCTAATTTTAATGATCCTGTCTGCTACTGAATTCTCCTGTCCCTACTAGACTGAAATGAATAGACACTAAAATACACTTTTCATGAGGCCTGAGTTCTTATCCATTTATTCCATTAACCTAACATCTCAGAGATCTTGATGCCTCTGACTGCTCAGTTTTCTCATCTATAAAATTGGGGTAATAATTTTTACCTACCTCACAGGGTTGCTTTAGGATCAAATGAAGTAATATCTGTAAAGTGTCCTTAAGCAAACATTGTTATTATTAATATTATTTGTTATAATAATTATTATGTATAACCATGGAAAACTAGGTGGTATATAATATAGACCCTAACCATGGTATAGGTTTTCACTAAAAGGCACTCCTTTTCAGATGAGCTTTAATAAGTCATTCTTTCTTTACTGAGATCCTTGGATTTGGAGCTAATTATATATTATGTAAGAACATAGAACTAACACAGAAAAGGATAAGAAAAAAAGGAATAAGACTGGATAAAAGCTAATCAGATAGAATAAAGGGGAAGATCCTACTACCTTCCAAATTTTGTCATGCAAAAGACTAGAAGTCTGGAGGTTTGATGGGAAGATGAAGAAGGTGGTCATTTCTCTTAGTACTCCTTTGTGCCTCCCTCAGATAGCAGCCAGTGTGCGAGGGCTTCCTTACTATGTTTCCTCATTTTCTGAAGTTCTAAATATTTTAAAAAGTCTTCAGTTAACTGACTAGCATTGCAGCTATTTCCTAGGCTGTCTCCTGTAATGAAAGGAAGGAAATTAGCATTTAGTAATTACCCACCATATGCTAGGTGCTGTGCTAATAAGTACTTTATCAAACCTAATTCAATCCTTACAACAACCCTGGAAGAAAGATGCTATTATTATCAACCCCATTTTACAGTTCAGGAAACTGAACCTGCGAGGCTTGGTCAGGGTCACACAGCTACTAAGTATCACACAGCCATATTTGAATCAGGTTTTCAGTGCTCTATCCATGGTACATCTCACTGCCTTATGAAAGGTCTTCTGTGGCTCCCTGACAAAGAAAATAGAGTCATAAACAATTGATGAACCAAATAATAAGAATTTATTTTGTGCTAGGCTACTACTCTAAACATTAAGGATACAAAATAAAAAGTAAAAATAGTTTCTGTCCTCAAGGAGCTTACATTCCAATAGGTGAAATAACATGTATACGTAGCTCCTAGAATAGGGCATAGGCCCCTACTCAAGCTTTCCAACCTGACTCACTCACCCATGTTGCCATCACACCAGCAACAATGGGGGTCCCAGAAATGGACCACTATGAAGTGAATATGACTCAAATGTTCTCAGGATCCTGGTGAGAAAGCCTGTTAAGAGTGGATTATACTCCTATTTCTTTTTTCCTGATCCCCTTGAAATGGGTTTCTCATTTAGATAAAATCAATTACCAAGACATGATTGGCTTTTAAACGCAAAACAAACATTAAATTATAAGATAAAACTAGGCATAATTATAACATTACACTTGCTCAAAAGATAGCACATGTACTAATAATCAAAACATCACATCCACATATAAACCTGGGCCACACCTATCCACTAACATTGGCAGTATCTGTGGAGGAGTGTGGGCACACACAGAAACCTAGCAAGGAGTCGCATGAGTGAGGAGTGCCCATATGTTTGGGGGAGCTCGTGACTCTGCACTGCGGGCCTTGTTGCCTTTGGTTCCTTTAGGAACAGTCTGCACCACACAAAACCCCTTCTCGGAGAGCTGTTTCCTTTTTGGTCCTCACTTCTCTTCTGCTGGGCAGATCTGCTCCTCATTTGCTCCTGAGCTGTTGAAGCAGTGACAGTGACCCTTGAGAAAGCTTCATACTTTGTTGTGATAAAAAGGACCCTCAAATCAGAGAACTGCAACCCCCCCCCAAGTTGGAGCAATGAAAAGCTCAGCCAGTAATATTTTGTGCCCTATAATCAGCTCTCAAAATCTTGTTACAGCAAAACAGAGATGACATCAAAACTCCCCAGGGTGATCCTGTGGGCAAGGAGAACAAGTTCCACCAATTCTTCACGCAACAGGACTCTACTTTGTCCGAATAGCTATGTTTTTGTATCAAAGCACCTGCAAAGGCCGTCTTTTCTTTTTCCCCTCTCTCAAATCAGAGAGAAATGCAGAGAATAACCAGGGACCTATGAGAGGCTTTGCTTCTCTCAAATTGTAAATGATGCTGAAGGTCAAAAATTTAAACTGCAGCTCAGTTAAGCTTCCTCCAATCAGCAGGCTCCTGGTCTTTTCTTCTAGCAATATGCAATGTCTCTCTTTCAATCTGCAGGCTGCAAATATACCAGTTGAAGCCTTCCTGACATTGGTATTCTCTACACACCCAGCTCTGGATGGGTTCTTAACTGCTCCTACTGTTCCCTGAATTCCTCTCCTGTTGGATCCTTCCCTACTATGGCTCAAGTCAGAACCATAGGGTAGTCAGAGACTTACCTTTCCTTTTTGAGGTGAAACTCATGAAATCTAACTTTCTGTCATTTATGAGACAAATATTCCTTATTCCAGCAGCTAGGAGACACAGTGGATAGAGTGCCGAGCCTGGAGTCAGGAAGACTTATTCTCCTGAGTTCAAATCTAGCCTCACAGACTTACTAGCTGTGTGACCCTGGGCAAGTCACTTAACTCTATTTGCCTTAGTTTCCTAATCTGTAAAAGGAGAGAAGGAGAAGGAGAACAGCAAGCCACTCCAGGATCTTTGCCAAGAAAACCCAAAATGGGGTTGGACAAAACTGAAAGGACCAAACAACAATAAAATAGAATGGCTTGGAGAAGGCTACTCACTGCTCTTTCTGGGCCCCATCCTCATGTGGCTGGCACCCTACACCAATCCTTACTCTTAGTCTTGGCTTTCTTTCTAGTCATCTCTCTCAACTCCATCCTTAGGCTTGGCTTGGTTTTCCTTTCAAACTGGAATTAATGGGAAGGCAGGCTATAGACAAACGAAAAAAAAATGCTCCAAATCACTACTATTTAGAGAAATGCAAATTAAAACCATTCTGAGATTCTACCTCACACCTAACAGAGTGGCAAAGACGATTTGGAAAAAAGATAGAAGATAAATGTTGGAGGGGCTGTGGGAAAACAGGCACACTGATGCACTATTGTGGACCTGTAAATGCGTATGATCATTCTGGAAAGCAATTTGGAATTACACACAAAAAATTACTAAACAATGCATTCCTTTTGACCTAACATATCACTGCTTGGTCTATACCCATTGAAGAATGGCTCAGTAAGTTGTGGTACCTGAAAGTGATGGAATATTATTGTGCTGGGATGATTTTAAAAAGTTATGGAAAGACTTATGAATTGATGCACAGTAAAGTGAGCAAAACAAGGAGAACAATTTATAACATTAATATTATTAAAATGAACAATTTTGAGGACTTTTATAAACTAAAGAAGAATAAAATTCAAAATGGAAAAACTTATATAATAGCACTTAACAAATAATTTTGAAAGCTATGGGAACTCTGACCAAGAAATTCCAGAGCACTGACGATGAAACATGCTATTACAGAGAGATGACACACACATACATATATGTATAGGTGTGTGTATATGTGTGCATATGTATGTGTATATACATAATACAAACATATTTTTATATATTGTACATCTATTAGAGAAATTTCTTTTGCTTGACTGCATATTTTAACAAGAAATTAATAATTTCTGTTAGATCTTAATAAAAGACATGGGGAAGATGCCACAGATATAAAATGTTGCAAGAATTTCCAGATGAAGCCACTCTTTAATTAGGTTTATTTACCTATTTTTTTTGTTATAAGAGAGTTCTCAGGAAGTGGGAGTAATCTCTAAATATATATAAGGTAAAAACAAAATACATCAATAGAACTAAAGTGGAAAAACATGGAAGAATAGTTGAGTCAAAGGTCTCTTATATCAATCCTAACTTCTTCCTCTATAATCAAAGTTCTTGAACTCACTGCCTACTAGTGATCCAGATCCCTCTTTTTTTCTTTAACCTTGGAAGTTACAAAATATTGATTAGTAATTCTCTTTGTTCAGTTTAAGCCTCCAGCCAGAAATTCCCTTGTGAATTTTTGCCACATTTGCAAAATCTCTCTCAGGCATTTCATCCTTACTGCTTTTCCTCCACTGCATTCAAGTAATGAAATGCAGATCATCAATGCATTTATCTCAGAAAAACGGAATTTAAAATAAAAGTGAAACAAAAAACAAACATACTCTTAAGCAAGAAAGATTCAGAGAATAGACATGCCTCTCTCAGGAAAAGAGAGGCGTAAGGGGAGGGACAAATCATTAGCCTTTTGTCTTCTTTGGTTCAGTTCAGCAAAACAGAGTCTAATGGGATTTGTCTAATGGCCTGGGAGTCTAGAGCTGTTAAGTGCCATCTCTATTGCTCCACTTCTATTCCCATGGTGATGTTTTCATGTGTTCCACTCTCAGGATTGCATTCCAGGATAACTTCCTAGTCTGTCGCTTGTCTCATGCTAACATTCTCAGGAATGGGTGGATATGTTGATTTCCATTTTGGAAAAATTTAACTTGAGATGCCAAAAGAACACTGGTAAGGGAAGACTGGGAGTTCAAGAGATTAAGGTTGAAGATCTGGGTATAGCAGTCATCCTTGTAAGAAAAATAATTGAACCCATGGAAGCCAAAGAAATCACCACAGAAAAGAAAGTGGGGAGAAGAGTTGACCATCATGTATACATTAGCCCATCAAAAATTTGAAGGCAAGTCATTCCCCAATTGATCAAAGGATATGAACAGGCAGTTCTTAGATGAGAAATTAAAACCATCTATAGTCACATGAAAAAATGCTCTAAATCACTATTGATTAGAGAAATGCAAATCAAAACAACTCTGAGGTACCACATCACACCTATCATATTGGCCAACATGACAAAACAGGAAAATGATAAATGTCAGAGAAGACGTGAGAAAATTGGAACACTAATGCATTGTTGGTGGAGTTGTGAACTGATCCAACCATTTTGGAGAGCAATTTGGAACTATGCCCAAAGGACTATAAAAATGTGTATACCCTTTGACCCAGCACTTCCAGGGCTGTATCCCAAAGAGATCATACAAATGGGAAAAGGACCCACATGTAGAAAATATTCATAGCAGCTCTTTTTGTGGTGGCAAAGAATTGGAAATTGAGAGGATGCCCATCGATTGGGGAATGGCTGAACAAGTTGTGGTATATGAATGTAACGGAATACTATTGTGCTATAAGAAATGATGAACAGGCTGACTTCAGAAAAACCTGGAAAGACTTGTATGGTCTGATGCTGAGTGAAGTGAGCAGAACCAGGAGAACATTGTACATAGTAACAGATATGTTGTGTGATGACTAACTTTGATAGACTTAACCCTTCTCAGCAATATAAGGATCTAAGACATCTCCAAAGTCCTCATGATGGAAAATGCTATCCATATCCAAAGAAAGACCTATGGAGTTTGAATGCAGATTGAAGCATGCTATTTGCTATTTTTTTTTCTTCTGCTGTGTTTTGTTTCCTCTTTCTGGTGGTTGCTCCTATTGGTTCTAATTCTTACTTACAACATCAGTAATGTGAAAATATGTTTAATAGGAATGTATATGTATAGCCTATATGAGATTACGCACCATCTTGGGGAGGGAGGTGGGGAAGGAAGGGGAGAAAAATGTAAAACTCAAAAGCTTATGGAAGTGATTGTTGATAATTCAAAATAAATTAATAAAAAAAATGAAGGCAACTAGCATGGCTTTTCAACTAGCATGTTGTTTCAGCTCCAGCTGAACTATGACTGCCATAGTACATTACAAATGTTTGGGCTAATCCTTCACATAATGTGCATAAGGATATGTATGCTTTTTAGAACTTGTAAACACAAGTACCACCTTTCCTTTGTGAATATTAATGAACTGATGATGCTTGCTAGAGAATGCATACTTGTATACATATATTTATATTTGGTTAAATCCATAGCAGACCCTAATATTAGGGTACTTGTATAATGGAAGTTTCTCCCCCTTACAGAAACTTCTCCCCACTCACCTCTCTCCAGAATCTAGACTAGCCTTCATGTGGAGACTTCCAAGGGAAAGCTGTAAGAAACTGGATCTAAAGGCCTCAGTGTTTTTCTTTAAAAAACATTCTGAAGCTCATCTGGGAAAAAGTGAACTTCCCTGAGGTAATCCTGTATATCCCTGCCAATTGTTTATCATTCTGCATATCTCTTTAACCTTCATTGCTTCCAACTACTTGGATAGGTTGATGGGGAGAGACAGAGAGAGAGAGAGAGAGAAGGAGAGAGAGAGAGAGAGAGAGAGAGAGAGAGAGAGAGAGAGAGAAGGAGAGAGAGAGAGAGAGAGGGAGAGAGAATTAAGACTCTTTACATACCCATCTATAACTTTAACACCTTGACATATCTTGGCTGGGGACACGTTTTCATATTTCATAGTAGGACTATGAGCAATAGAACTGAAAATACCAAAACCACCTCCACTCAGCACTATTATATCACAAGGAAGTGACTAGGTAAGTGGACAGGAAATAGGATGGCTGAAAAAGCATGCAAAAAAGGGCAAGAGAGAAAAGGGATTTCGGGATACTGAGGAAAATTGGACCAATCCTATTATATTTATAATGCCCCTTGTAAAGCTGAAGATCTAAGAGCTGTAAAAATTCACAAAAACAAGATTAACTCTTTTAATAATAGCTTACATTAATAAAGAGCTTCAAAGTTCCCAAAGTTTTTCCATCATAACAATCTTGTAAGGGAAATACAACAGTGTAATTACTATTATCCCAACTGTCCCCATTTTACAGATTAGGAAACTGAGGCTCAGAGAGATTTAGTGAATAGCCTCTACCATACAGCTAATAGCAGAGCCAGGAATCAAATCCAAGTCTCCTGACTCCACGGCAAACAATCTTTCAATAGTCAATGCCATCCCATTTGGTCTTTTTTTTTTTTTATCATGAACATCATTTTTTTTCACTTAAAATAACTCATTAATCTTTTTATTTCTTGTACAAAAGAGATATAATTGTTTTTTAAATAAGCCTAGGACTCAAGCAACCTACTTTCAGCATCAGCCACTAAGACTTCTGGGAAAATTTAAATCATTGATACATTGACTAGTACAGATTTTTATACCCTGTAACTTTTTGTGGATTATAATGATTTTGTGAGAGATCTCCCATCTGACCAGTGGCCCCGAAATTGCCCAGTCCTACTTAATTTCTAGGGAAGGGGATATTCTTGTACAGGGGGGAACACTGTAGAGACAGCCATATACTGCACGAAGTAAGGAATATCAAAATGCTGTGTTTGAAAGTAGGGTACCTCTGGGGCATAAGCTTAGTAAAGGAAAGACATTTATAACAATTTAATCAAGAAGCAGACTAAGCTGATCTCTTTTACAATGTCACCTTCACAAGGCTACAAAACACACTATTAGGCTGTATAATTAAAAAATGAACATACTTAATCAGGTTGGGGATGTCTGGGAAACAGAAAACAAAAGTAGACTGTTAATCTCAACCTATGCACTGAAAACCTAAGAGGCTTTGGCCACTTGTGGTTTGTTGTCAAAGTATTAAACATTTTTCAAGCAAAGTACTTAGGGATTAAAGAAATCACTTTCCTTGTTTTAAAATTCCGTCTTTTAATATTTACAGGATTACATCTAATGTAATGAAAAGGAATTCCTTTTCTTTTACTGTAGCATAACTTTGATTGAAAATGGGGCATGAATACACACACATATGCACACATCTACCTACACATACAGAAGACACTCTCTCCATTCATAAGGGATCTAATAATATCTCTCATTTATACAACACTTGAAGTTTTACTAAAGTACCTTCCTCACAGTCCTGATTTAGAGAGGTTAAGGGCAAGGCAGCATAGTGCAATGGAAGACTGGGTTTGGATTCAGAGAACTGGTTTCAAATTCATCTGCACTATTTACTATACTTACGTGACAACCTCTCAGAGTGTCAGCATGCTTCCTCTCATAGTCTACTAATAATGAGTAGACTTTGTGGTGTGTTCAAAACTTTGGTGGCCTTTGTAAAGTAGAAGAGATAAAACTGCTATGAAAATTGAAGGTGTTGTAGTATCGAAAATAATCTATAAAGAAATGAAATTTGTTAAATTGTGCAGAGTTGTTTTTATACTGTCTCCCCTTTTAGACTGGGAGATCCTTAAGAACAGGGACTGTCTTTTGTCTTTCTACATATACCCAGAGTTTAGCACAGTGCCTGAAACAGAGTAGGTGTTTAATAAATGTTTACTGACTGATTGACTGAAAGTGTTGGATATGACTTAAGTTTGTCTGTCTAACCTCCATTTCTGGGCACATATAGCTCAAGCACCAAAAAATGTTTGGCAGACAAAATGTGTAATTTCAAGTAGATCCTGTGTAATTAATTTTTAGCATTCTTTTAAAAAAATTTTGAGTTCCAAAGTTGTTCCCTCCTTCCTTTATCTCCTTCATTCCTAAGATGGTAAGCAATTTGATAGTGGTTATATATGTGCAATCCTGTAAAACATTATTAATTTTTAAAAAATACTATTTAATTTCCCAATTACATGTAAAGATAATTTTTAACATTCATTTAAAAAAATTTTTGCCTATGTAATTAATTAACAAACAGTGCTGGGTAAATAAACATTGTCATCAACATTAAATTCAACAAAAAACAATTGACTAACAAGGACAGAGACAAGAACTGTTTTCTAGATCTGAAGAGGGGGCAAAAAACTTCTAGAATGAAAGACAAAGAAAAATCAATTATTCACTACCAAAGAAAAGAAAAAAACAAAAAGGAAAGGAACATGACTGAAGCTAGTTATCAAGAAGCAATTTGAAATATAGGTATTTATTCTCCACTGAAATAATAATATCGCAGAAACACAAAATGGCTACCTTCTTGTAAGATTAAATAGCCAGAGGTGTTCTAACAGAAACCTACCCTTTATGATAATAGTTAGACCCACAGTATAAAGAATTCAACCAATTACAGTCAAAATGTACTTTGCGTCAGATTCTGTCTAGATCAGATCAACCATGTTATTATAATTAATTTTAGGCCAATAGTCTAATGCAGCTCTTTCCTTCTTGGGTTGTTGCTTGGCCACACCATTCCCAGTCACATCCAACTCTGAAGATATATTACTTCTTAGAAGAGTTTAAATGTCCTATCTTTTTGCCCATGGTGAATACCATAAGGAGGTATACCAAGCCACCAGTCAAACCCTTCAGTTTAACCAGTCAAAACCAAACCAGCCACGGGAAGAATCTGAATCAGTAGAGCCTGAAAAAATAGTAAAACTTCCAAGATCATGGGATCTGCTCTATTTAGGTCAGTCTGCTGAGGCCCACACAAGACTTCTGAGCACAATCACTTACAAGTGCAACGCCCAGTAAGTCTCCAACATACACTTTCTCTGCTGGTTCCCTGACATAAGCTTGTCATCATTATAAAGAGGTATTATAGCGTCTTGCTGAGGAAGTATGGAACACACCCAAAGTGATGGGATGAAATTTTGGCAACAAGTGAATAAGAAAACAAACCTAGAATTCATCATTGGATCTTTAAAGGTCAGCATAATATTGTAACTACATGATCAACACTCAGTATTTATCCGTTTTTTTTTAATTGAGATTACCATAGTTGGCAATACAGAGCACATCACATTGTTTTAATTATCTTTGGGAAATCAAAGGAACATTTCATAGGACTTCAGTTCTATAATATTTTAGGTGGTAGAAGGAGAAATCACTATCAAATGAGTCCTCAGCTGGCATAAACAAAAGAAAGAGAGCACCAAGACACTTTCTCGTTCATTTAAATCTTCAACCAAAAGTATTTTAATATCTCCTCAGGCAGAGTTGGACTTTGAGTTGGAGAGAATACATTTTACTTCAACTTACAGGCCAGGATTCAACAGTTAGCCACATTTCTTTTTCCAATTAAAGCTTCAAATTTCTGCAAAATAGGTTAAAGTGCAGCTGGGTTATATTTATACAGATATATGAAAACAATTACAGAATCCTATATCTGTATCATTTTAAATGTACTTAAAATGTAATTTAGCATGTGGTAAGCATTAATTATACAATATATACCTAATTAAAAACTATATTAAAATCTAGTTACGCAAAATTAGTGCCCTATTACTGAATTATGTGATTTATTTTAACATCATTCATCAGAATTCACATTGGAAATAAATAAATAGTAGCTATTAATGTACATGAGGTTGCATCTACCTCTGCATATAATAAGTTTTCATCAAAATATGCAGTCCTGGAAAACCTATACCTGTAACCACTTGGCATTTTGAAAGCTGTGCTCAGAATTTTAAATTGTTTTGATTTCTTCGTAAGATATGCATGTACATATAACCTCTAAGTAAAAGTGTTTCAGTTTTAAAATCCATTTTTAAAATATGCAGCATGTACTAGATAAGTTAACCTATTTTGAAATAATAGGTAACCAGAGCTTCAAATGGAAAAAAAAAAAGAAGAAGAAGAAGAAGAAGAGGCCATAAAGAAATTGCCTGCTGTCATTTCCTAGGTTTAAGGCTCCTAGGAAACTGGGATCCTAGGAAAATTTTCCCAGGAACTCAAGAAATTTATAGGTATTCACTCACCCCATCTCAATATGTCCATTAGAGTTATAGTCATTTGAAATATCAATGCAGAAGTTTGACATTTTTAGTAAATAGAACACCACACTGAAATTTCTAAAGCATCTAAAGAGGACTGATGCTAAATGTGTGCCAAGGACATACACTAGTTGAAGAAAAATTATGAAGAGCAGAAATATAACAATTCTGTCCACTAACTCCTAGTGGTAGGTGTTGGGTTAGAATTGTGGTTCAGAGGCAAACTGGGGCCCAAAAGACAAATGATAAAGTGCAAAGGACTGGATTCCATGTTTCTCATAATGTGCCCCTACTTCCTGTAACATGGCTTCCTGGTCACCTAAAGGCATTAAAGTCTCACCCTCATAGAGCTGGGGCCTCTCAACTTGTGGATTTCTGAAGTCTGCCCAAGTGGTCACAGCCTCCCCTGCTGACCACTGTATTTCCATATGGAAATACGAGCAGGAGTGTCCAGGGAAGCTAAGTTTCATTGTATCAAAGATATGCAAATATTTCATGAGTCCCCAAATCAAACCAGAATTAGGACAGTGCTGGTGTTAGGCCAACTTCTACAAAATATGCAATATAGAGCTAAGAAGAGGACTGCATGATGGGTATTCAGGGTTGGTCTCACATCTGGGTATGCCATGCAAACTGTACCTTGTTACTGAACCTCTGGGTTCA
Organism: Phascolarctos cinereus; assembly: GCF_003287225.1. NCBI lineage: Eukaryota > Metazoa > Chordata > Mammalia > Diprotodontia > Phascolarctidae > Phascolarctos > Phascolarctos cinereus. Next base: position 229,189,694 of record NW_027556098.1, read on the forward strand.
AGTGGATCAGGCTCCATCCTGAAGACTTCTCAATAATTCTGTGCTTCATTTTGAAACATCTTCCCATAAGTTTACCTGAGAACATCTGAATTTGGTTCATTTTTAGGTAATTTGTAGGGGTATTCTGTTTCCCTGTAAGCACTCCAGTTTCATAAGGCATTGGATATAGAATAGATTTTATTAAAAATCATGGAAAGAACACATAGGGGATTGCTATCCTACATAGTTGGCAAGGAAGGAGTTCTAATGCACCCTTCTTTGAGTACTATTCCTTTCCCTTCCCCTAAAGTCTAGGGTTAAGCCATGCACATTACTCTGGGGCTCAGAGAAGCCTCAAGAAAGCTCTAATGCACTGGAGGAAGGGGTTGGGGAAGAGGTCCTTAACTAGGAAATAGCTTATTACTCCCCTCCCCCCATTCTGGTTAGGATACTATCTTTTTTATATGTCTTAATAAAACCTATTCTGTGTCCCATATATTATTAGCCTGAAGCACTTGCAGGAGGATAGAATGTCCCAAAGAAAAAGCTAGGTAAGATTCTACTTTAGACTTTCCCCAAGGAAACTTCCGAGTGAGGGCAAAGAGGGTTCAAGTTACCTTGAATCCAATCCATGTGAGCCCAAAGCTTCAGGAATGAGCCACATCACATTTTGGAGGCCTGTCAGCAGCGATAGATCTAAGCTACTTGCACTAGCAGGTAGTGGTGCCATAATAGCAGAGCACATATACTACAACACATTAATCGATACAGATCCTGAAAGCAGGCAGGGAAGGGCCTAAGAAGCACAGTCCAATTGTGTGTTAGAAGTGGCCAGCCATCATGGCTATCCTGGTATTAGAGGAATGGTGCGACATAGATCTTCATCAAGGTCTGTTGATACGGGTGTGCCTATGGACTGACACAATGGAAAGAGTTCTTGCTTATCAAATGAGAGGACTTGGATTGAAATCCTACTACTGAAATTTACTACTTGTGTGACTTTGGAAAAGTCATTTAATCCCCTTGGGCCTCAGTTTCCATATCTGTAAAATGGCTATATTAGATGGCTGTTTTATAGATATATACTATGTTTTATAAGACTCATCTTCCTGAGTTCTAATCTGTTCTCAGATACTTACTAGCTGTGTGACCCTGGGCAAGTCACTTAACAGTGTTTGGCTCAGTTTCTTTATCTGTAAAATGAGCTAGACAAGGAAATGGCAAATCACTACAATATCTTTGCCAAGAAAACCCCAAATGGGGTCACCGAGTTGGGCATGGCTAAGAAACTACTGAACAAAAGACAGCAGATCCTTTCCAGCCTAGATATGATCTATGTCTAGAGTGAGACAGCAAGGCATAGATAGAGAGACAGCCTTATAGTCAGGAAGATCTCAGTTCAAGTCCAGTTCTGAAATATACTGTCTGAGTGACCCTGGGCAAGTCATCTAATCTCCCAGTACCCTCAAGCAACTCTCTTAGACTATAACTTACAGGGAAGATACTGGTCTTCAAAGGTAAATGGCATTTCCTCACCAAGAAGGAATACCATTGAAAAAACTATCATGTTATCCAAACCGCATGACCCTCCCTCAGCCCAACCCCAAATGAACTATAATAAGGGCATCATTGAAAGGACTTGTGCACGGCTGACTTGGGAAATGCTAGAAATGGGAAGGCAAATGGAAAGGGTTGAAAGTGTTTTTATCCAAACTCATCATAAGAACATTGGCAGTGAGTAGTATAACCTTGCTCACCCTTTAACAAGGAAGAGGCAAATTGAATTCAGTGCCCCTAATTCAACGAGAGGCTAAGGCCATCAGATAAAATGGGTGAATCAGGAGGTCTTCACAGACACCTGGGAAGCCCTTTTGTGTTCTGACAGATAAAGCTATAGACATTTAAAAGTAAGGCTTTAAAATGAGTTAACTAATCAAGAATATATTGGTCCTGTCTATTTCATGGCTGGTATCAAAGAGCTATATCTCTCTAAAGAAGAAAAAATAGTGAGAAGTGGTCATCAGTGGCAGCAGCAGCAAGTGATGGGGCAGAGACAGTGAACAGGCAGCAGCAACTGGGAGCAGACAACAGACCAAAGGCAGTTCAAACGCCAGAAAGAAGGAGAAGGGCAGCTGGCCCTGGACTTGTCCTGAAATTTTCCATAGCAATTCATGAGGCTGGAAACTTGGTGCCCACTGTGACATTTCTCTGATAACAATTACTGGCATGCAGCTATTATGAATCTCTTTATATAATCCTATTCATTGTTTTGTTAGCTTGATATTTGCAAGGGAACTGAAGACCCATAGGAAAGAATTAGAAACAAGCCAAATTCAGATGCTTCCAAGGCGGGAGCAGAAGTCAAAATTATTATTATAAAGAAGCCTCCCAGATTGAATCCAGTTCATGTGGGCCCTGAGTGTGGATTACAAACTATGTGGTATGACTTCAGGGGTTCCACCAATTGCTAGTGTTCACAAAGATCCTCATCTGAATATTGACTTATCTCTGAAACCCCAATTTTAGAATTATATATTTTTTCCCCTTAAGGTAGATGCTTTAAGCTATTACTAATCATTAACATGTTGGTGTAAATGAAGGCTCAGAGAGCAAGTTTTGATGCAATGTGAGGGAGTAGGATGAGGAAGATTCTCATTCTTGAAAGGGAAGAGGTGTTGCAGCTTACTGGACAAGCATTAAGAGAGGAGATGGGACAAAGGAGTGTAGAACTAAAGGTAGGAGGCATAAAAGATAAAGTTGACCTGCTTCACAATGTCAGCTTGCTCTTGGAAAGCACACTGAGCTGCACTGTAGTTGCCCTCTACAATATTCTCAGTGTTTCCTCCTCAACAACATCTCCTTACCCTATAACCCTGGACGAGAAATGGGAAGTCTAAGAGGTTGAATCCTAAATACTAGCTGGTGAGTATCAATGCTGCTCAACGACTCTGATCAAGCTTCATGGTCATTTTGTTCTCTGACACTAACATTTATTCCTTTCTAGGCTTGGCTCCTGACTCTACAGACTTCTTTCTGATCAATGAGATGGTAACATGAGATTTGGAAAGCACTTAGCACAGTACCTAGCACATAGTAGGTGCTTAATAAATGCTTCTCCCCTTTCTCTCTTCCTTTTCTCTACCAGGCCCCAGGAACCTTCTTATTCCAGAAGATCCCTCCACTCTTGAGCACCATTTCTCTGGTTAGTCTGGAAACTCCATTTTTCAGGTCAGTTATGTTCCCTCCTGATTCTCTAGATTTCTTTATCCACCATGCTTCAACTACCCATTCTACTTTTTGTTGTTTGTCAACTTCCTCCCCATTAGAATATAAGCAATTTGAAGGCAGGGACTGTCTTTCTTTTGCTTATATTTGTATTTTCAGCACTTAGCATAGTGCCTGGCACATAGTAAATGTTTAACAAATGCTTGTTGACTTGATCCATGCCAGTAGAGTCTGGAATCAGGACGATCTGAGTTCAAATGCAGCCTCAGACACTTATTGGCTGTGTGACCCTCGGTAATTCACAACCTTTCTGCTCAATTTCCTCAACTCTAAAATGCAGATAAGAATAGCACCTACCTCTCAGGGTTGTTGGGAGGATTAAATGAGTAGTATTTGATAAAAGTGCTTAGCCTAGTGGCTGGCACATAATAGCATTTAATGCTTAATACCTTTCTTCAAATCTGAAAACAGTTAATCATTCACTAGAATGCATTGTGATGAATAATTAATTGCTTGGTATATACTAAACACCTTGAAGGCTATTCCTCAGTTCACCAAGGAACCAATTTATACACTACAGCTGTTGTTTATGAAATAGCACACTAATGGTAAGTGTTCACTTATAAAAGTGACTAATTCCCTGAAGCGGTTAGCACACCCAACAATCCCCGGCCCAAGATTTCTTTATAAGGGATTATTTTCCCATTCTAAAATATTAATTAATGTAATTCTCTAGATTTTCCTTTTAATTCAGTAGAATTAAATTCCCATGGACCAAAAGCAGGGGAAAGAGAGACAGAAAATCTATTTGCTATAGTTTCTATGTGTATCCAACAAATGCTAGCACATTTATTTACTTAGCATGAGCTGGGGGAAAAAAGTATAAAAGTTTAGAAAAACAGCAATTAACTATGTCTTCTATTTCTTTTTAAAATATTAAAATTTATATTAAATTATCAATACTTATTCAACACTTTAATAAATATGTGATCTCACTAATGTGGTCACTCCCTCCATCGGTTCCAGCCCCAAGTAAATTCTTCATAATCTATGTGCATCCTTCAGGTATCTTTAATACATACGTATTATGCATCTAACACTGTATATATTACATGCACATATATTAGAAATAATATATATGTATTAAATATATACATATTATATATACACATATACATATATACTATATATGTATTAAAGATACCCTTAGGATGTACATAGATTATTTTGTAGCAACAAGAAAAAAGCATATGGGCTAACAGCTGCTTCTGTCCTCTGTATTATCCTTTTTTTTAAAAGTACAAATAATATTTGTGACCTTTTGCATTTTTTAACAAAATACTTTTTGATGAGACATATTGAAAATTGATCTTTGGATGCATTTAAATTGTGTTTTCTACAATAAATATTTCTTATATATTTGCTCAGGTACAGCTGCTCTTCCCAATTTTATCTGCTTCAGTGTCATAGGTACTCCCTTATATGAAATACTGAGGAGGTTGAGTCAAAGTCTGGTGGTTCCCTTATAGTCAATAATGATAAGATTAAACCATAGAAATGCCAGGAAATCAGTTACATTTGCATCTGCTTATTTTCTTCCTTTGAGTGTCATTACAAATCTTCTTGAGGTGAAATAGCATGGCTACCATGATCTCATAAGTTCTCTTCTCTCTCCCTAAATTGTTCCCTCTTTCCCTCTTCTACAGATATCATCTAGCTATCTGCTATCTGTCATCTATCTATCTATCTATCTATCTATCTATCTATCTATCTATCTATCTATCTACTCCATTTTCTCCTCAATTCATTTTTACTCTTTTGTAAGGTCCTACTGATTATAATATTCTGCCATCCTCAGAAATATTTTGTAAACAAGATTGTACTTTAAATCAGTATTGTCTTTGGCTTCCATGTCTTTCCACTGGGCAGAAAGAGCGAGTGTTTGTTGACTGATGCAGTTTTGGATTCCCTCTCCTTGGAGATCTTTTGACTTGCCACTTATCTGTACTAATATAATGGGATTCCTGTTATGTATATATTGGACTAGATAGCTACTGAGATCCCTTCCAACTCTTGAATTCTTTGATTCTATAATTTTGACAGTGGTACTAGTTAATCAGTCAGTTGATAAGTATTTCTTAAGACCACTGAAGATGGTCTTAGAGGGACAACATCCTGGGCCATTGAGAGTTGTCTCGACTTTTGTCTTGCCATTGGACTTCAATGATCCTGGAGGAGAGATATAATGACTTTGCACAGTTATGCCTCACTTAAATCCAATTCATGTACAAGTCAATACATTATCCATGAGATGCATTGGTCCTCTTTGAGAATGAAAGACCAACAACAACAACAATGTGGTTTAGATGGTAGGGTCAGGATCCAAAAATATCTGATAGGCTAGAAAATGGGGCTGAATCTAATAAGATGAAACTTAGTAGAGATTAAATATGAATTTCTCCCTTCGACCCAGCAATAGCACTTCTAGGGCTGTATCCCAAAGAGATCATACAAATGGGAAAAGGACCCACATGTAGGAAAATATTTGCGGCAGCTCTTTTTGTGGTGGCAAAGAATCAGAAATTGAGAGGATGCCCATCAATTGGGGAATGGCTGAACAAGTTGTGGTATATGAATGTAACAGAATACTATTGTGCTATAAAAAATGATGAACAGGCTGACTTCAGAAAAACCTGGAAAGACTTGTATGGTCTGATGCTGAGTGAAGTGAGCAGAACCAGGAGAACATTGTACACAGTAACAGCCACGTTGTGTGATGACTAACTTTGATAGACTTAACCCTTCTCAGCAATATAAGGATCTAAGACATCTCCAAAGTCTCATGATGGAAAATGCTATCCACATCCAAAGAAAGACCTATGGAGTTTGAATGCAGATTGAAGCATGCTATTTGCTATTTTTTTTCTTCTGTTGTGTTTTGTTTCCTCTTTCTGGTGGTTCCTCTTATTGGTTCTAATTCTTACTTACAACATCACTAATGTGAAAATATGTTTAATAGAAATGTATATGTGTAGCCTATATCAGATTACATGCTGTCTTGGGGAGGGAGGTGGGGAAGGAAGGAGAGAAAAATGTAAAACTCAAAAGCTTATGGAAGTGATTGTTGATAATTCAAAATAAATTAATAAAGTTTAAAAATATATAAATTTCTAATTGGGTTTAAAAATCAATTTGACAGGTGTAGAGTGAGGAAGACATTCTAGAATGTGGTTTGGATGAAAAAGGTATGGGTGTTTTAGTGGACTGCAATATCAAAATAAGTCAGCAATGCAATGTTGTCCCCCTTCCCCCAAAATGTGTTTTGCCTACACTGAAAAGCTAGAATTCATCCAAAGGTAAGCTACCAGATAATAACAAGACTGGAGACTATGTTATATAAAGCATTCGTAATGCTTAGCCTTATAAAGAAAAGACTTAGGGGAAGCATAATAACTGTCTTCTCCTATTTGAATGTCTGTCATATAAGAGAGAAATGAGACTTGTCCACTAGTCTTGGTAGGCATTGGATGGAAGCTGCAATGAGGAAGATTTTAACTCAATGTATAAAAACAATAACAACAACAAAGACTTCATAATTATTAGACCTATTCAAAATTGAACTAGGAAGGTAGTAGGTTCTCTCTCAATGGAGGTTTTCAAGTGGAGACTGGATGACCATTTGTAAGAGATGTTGAAGTCTTGTTAGAGGTATAATAGTATTGGATTAGATAGCTTCTGAAATCCCTTCAATCCCTGAGACTCTGAGATCCTATGATTTTACCCTTTGGTAAAAAAAAAAGGTCACTTTTCATTGCCCTCTAGGGTCAGTAGAAATAAATGTAATCCCTCTTTCACACAACAACTTTAAAATCTCCTAATACTGCAATAATGTCCCCTTCAAGACTTTCTTACAGAAGAAATACCTCCATTGCTTCAGTTCTTGCTGTTGTTGATGTTGTTGTTGTTGTTGTTGTTGTTGTTGTTGTTGTTGTTGTTGAGTCATTTGGTCATGTCCAAATCTCCATGACCCTATGGACCATACTAACATGGTGTTTTCTTGGCAAAGATACTGGATAATGGAGTGCCTTGCCATTACCTTCTCCAGTGGATTAAGGCAAACAAAGATTAAATGACTTGCCCAAGGTCACATAGCTAATAAGTGTTTGAGGCCAGATTTGAACTCAGGTCTTCCTGACTAGGTCCAGTGTTCTATCCACTGAGACATCTAGCTACTTCAACTAATTTTTAAAATAATATTGATTCTAGTCCCCTCCCATTTTGTTCACCCTCCTTTAAACTTGATCCAGCTTGCCAATACCCCATCCAAAATATGGCATGATGGACTGTATTTCATACTTCAAATGATGGTTAATTGGGGCAATGTAGGCACTTAAATATTTGTTAGATTGAACTAAATTGAGTGAATTTAAATCACATTACCATTTTTTCTTTCTTCTATTAATATAGCCTAAGACTGAAGTAGATATAGCCTGTGCATAGAGTACTCACCTTGGAGTCAGGAAGACCAAGTTTGAATCCTGCCTCTCTCCCTTTCCACATGACCCCAAGAATTTAGTTTGCTTAACCCCCAAGTACCTGAGATAATTCTTTAAGGTAGATTACAGGAAAGCTACATTGATGAAGGGACTTCCCTACAACAATGACAACCATAGGTCCAATATTAGCTATTTTGGTTACCATATAAAACTGCTATCTCAGAATGATTTTCAGTCCAATAAAATGCCCAAGGCTTTGCCCCATGAAATGCTATGCAATGAAACACAGAGTATGCACAAATCATTTGCCCTTTTCCCTGTGGCAAATGCATTGGCACACATGTATGTGCCATCTCAATCTAACATATTCTTTTTTTGAATTGCGAAGACCCTGTCTTATTTACCCCTTTAAAGTAGAGGGTATGAACTTTTGGTGCCTTCATGCCCCTTTTCCTTTAGAATTGTAGCAAAAAAAATCACCTCTATCTTCACCATTGGCTCCTCCTATCACTGAGAATCAGAATTCATCAAGCCTTGGATTCTTACTCATGAAGAGGGAATATGAATTCAGTTTAGATTAGAAGACAGGTTAATTTTATGCTGTGGATGATTGGTTGTGGTAATAGTAATGCTGCTTAATCTAAGAGAATCTTAACACCTTAACATCTTAAAATCTTAATCTAGAGAAACTATAGGTTCAGACGTTAGGCTTACGTGCTTAACTGAAGAGCTGATTAGGATTCTGTCAATAATTGCGGCCCTGATGACATTCTCACCCACCCCAATATCACTGATCAACTTCCATCAGTAATGGATCACCATGACCCAACCCATCTTGCTGCCACCTGCTGCTTCCAAGTCAAACAGCAGAGGCAATGTGATAGAGTGGCAAGAGAGCTAGGGCTGGCATCAAGCAACCTGGGTTCAAATCCCACCTGTGCCACTGACTACCTTTTTGACCTTGGGCAAGTCACATAAGGCTTGGTGCCTCATTTTCCCCATATGTAAAATGAGGGAGTTGTTGTAGATGACCTCCAAAGCTACTTTAAACCTTATACCTATGAGCCTCTTTGCCTACCCAACTGCTTCCCCCATTCTAGTTGCTACAACATTCCTCAAACAAACTAGTTCCCCCCAATTTAATGCTTTTTAATGATTGCCATAACTTTTCTGCCTAAAATGTGTTTTGAAATTGAGTCAAATAACCTGTCCAATGAAAGAAAACTCTTACCTTCTAAATCTTCCTTTTCAAAGTGTGTTTTGAGGATTGAGCGAGTTCCGCCCCTATCCACAACAGCTTCTTCATCATTTCTCTGCAAAAGGAAGGAGAAAAAAAAAACATAGTTCAAAATCATCCAGAGGTTAAATAGGTTATTTTACCTTCAAGAATCTACTTTAATATAAGTACTTTATCTATTGATTAGTTACTGGTGTACAAGGAAGGAACTAAATTGCCTAAGAATATATCCACAGGAGAAATGTCTCATTTTCAATGAAGCTAAAGACAGACAGCCATTCTAAGGCAACAGGGACAAATGAGCAAATCAGTAGACACAATATTAGTTATTAATAATATCAATTGTGTTCATATTTATTATTACTAATAATATTAATAGCCATTAGACATAAAAATAAATAAAGCTTGTTGCCTACTCTTATGACATTTATAATCCAGAAGCAGATGGAATATATAAGGGAACATTTAGAGTAATTATTTATTTTTTAAAACTTCCTGTATTTTATCTTCGAGATACAATTCCTACACCAAGATGACGTTTCAGACCAAGCAAAATATAAAAAAAAAAACCATTAGTAGTATTAACTATTAATATTATGGAGAGGTTAGAGAATGCCAGTGCTATTAAAAAAGAAAAAGAAAAATAATCCCTTGAAAGCAATTAGTAGTAATAACTAAATGAACTACAACTCATTATTTTGCTTCAAGAGGAAGTATGTTGCTCTAATGGTAAACTATCAACCATGATTATTTACATTCAGTTCAACAAGTATTTATTAAATGTCTCTTCTAGGCACTAGATATGCAAAGATGGACAATGAAATTATTCCTGACTTCAAAGTGTTTTTAGTCTAATGAACCAGTGGAGAGTGGGACAAGGTGTTAGGGAAGATATAGCATGTATACAAATATGGATGTTATTAAGCAGAGAATGTGAGAAGGACAGTCAACATATAGACAAAACAGTCTGAAAATTTAAGTAGTCAGGCAAGGTGGCTCATGCCAGAAACTGAGGAGACTGAGGTTAGTGTATTGCCTGAGCTCCAGTGCGCTAAACTATTGTCTATCCACATTAAGTCTAGTACCAATATGGTGAGTTTTTGTGCTGATCAAAATGGCCACTGTACTTTTAGCCTGAAGAAGATAGGGTGACCCAGTCTCAAAAAAAGAAGAAGAAAAAGAAGAGGGAAAGAAAGAGAGAAAAAGGAAAGAAAGAAAGAGTAAAAAGAGGGGTAGAAGGAGAGAGAAAGGAAAGAAGGAAGGAATTCAAGGAGAGAGATGACTCAAGGGAATCAGGGAAGACTTCGTAGAGGGGGTAGTAAAATAACTGGGCCTTCAAAGAAAATTAGGAATCCAACACACTGAAGTGTGGAATGCCATGTTCAGGAAAGAGTAAGTAGGCTAGTGTAGAATGTAGAATGAGTGTAGCAAAATAGGATGTAAGAAGACTGGAAAAGTAGGAAGGGACAAGTTACAAAGTGTGCTAAATGCCAAACAGAAACATTTATATTTGATCCCAGAGGTAACAGGAAGCTATTAGAACTTCTTGAACAGAAGATGTGGCTTTAGAAAATCTAAGCTTTAGAAAAATCACCTTGGTAACTGAGCAGAGAATGGATTAGGGTGTGAAGAGAGTTGAGGCAGAGACCAATTAGAAAGCTCTTGTAATAGTTCAGGCAAGACCTGCAAAAGTCCTGGTATCATCCTTGACTTTTCGCTCCCACTAACCCAACACATCCAGTCTGTTGCCAAATTTTGTAGTTTCTGCCTTTGGAACATATCTTACTAATGTTGTCTTCTCTGCACTCAAACAGCCACCATCTTACTTCAGGACTTTCGCAGCTCTTGCCTGAACCATTACATCCAGAAACCAGATTGCAGAGGGTTTAGAATTGAGTGAGAAAAATGGAAGTAAAAGCATCCTGCATGGATCACTTTCTCAAGGAGTTTGGCCACAAAGGAGAAGAGAGTTACAGCTAATAGCTAGCTGGCATGTGGGATCATATGAGTGATTCTAAAATTGAGGAGATATGGATTTGTATGTAGACCCTAAGGAAAGAACCAGTAGATATGGAATGAGGTGAAATGAAGTGGTAAATGAAGGTAACTGAAAGTAAGGATGATAGTGGAGACAATCTGCTGGAATAGATATGAACAGATGATATCAAAGGTGCATGTAGAAGGATTTATCTTATTTAGGAATAGAGCCACATCTTTTAAACTAAAGTGAAGGAGGATATAACGGTGGAAAATGTGTGAGAGGTATGAGTTAAGGAGGAGTGGATAAAGGAGGGCTCTTAAGTAATGACCTTAATTTCTTTTAGTTACTTATAAGGTAAGGGCTTCAGCTGAAAGTATATGGGGAGGAGGTATAGGTAAATATTTGGAACAATCATTGTGGAAAATAGGAGAGTGAATCAACTAGTATATAATAAATGTTTGTTTTGATGCAGTAAGGACTCACTTGAAATTAGATAACAAATTATGGTGGACTCAATTGGCATCATTTTATGATTTCTGCTAGCTCTATTTCGCACATATTAGCAGGTGAAAAGAAACCTTCAGTCTTCTGTCTACAGAGAATATGGAATTTGGGATCCTGGTAGTGCTAGCTTATAATTTGAAGAGAATCTCGTGGAGTTAAGACCAAGGCTTGCTGGTAGGGGAAAATATATATAGTTATGTTAACGCATACATAAGCTGCATGTACCCTGTGGTACCACAGGAAATTACTGACATTCTTCTATCTTGATCCTAGGATGAGAGGTGTCCTGTTGGTTCCAAACCTTTCTTCATCCAGGTAGGAGTTTTTAACTGTGAGAAAATGAATGGTACACATAGACAGTAACCATGAGAGAAGAAAGAGATCAAAGAATGTTGGTGTGGTTGTGTGAAAGACTTCTTAGAGGAGGTTGGACTTGAATTGGTCCTTGAAGAACAGGATCACTGAAATAGGCATATGGGAAAAAGGCACATTCCAGGCAAGGAAAAAAAAGTTTAAGTTCATAGAGAGCTGAAAATAAGCATGGATGGGAAGGGGACCAGCTTGATTAAGTGATTAAGCTATGCATAAGTAGTGGAGATAAGGCTAGAAAAGTAGGTGGGGAAAGGTAAAGGGAATTAAATGTCAGTCTGAGGGGTTTGCAATTTATCCCATAGGTAATGGCGAATAATGAAAGGTTTTTGAGAGGCAGAGGGATGTGATTTCTTTTTAAATGGGGAGGGCGTTTTAAGGATTATTTAAAAATAGCATTAGAATCTGGTACAGGGTGTAGACAGAGAGAGACTGTACAAAAACTAATTAGGAAATAATAACAATGGTCTAGATGCAAAATAACTATGGCTTAAGTTAGGATCACATGAGTATGAATGGAGGGGACAGATAGGGGAAAAATTTCAGAGGAAGAATAAAAAATACTTGTGACTAGATATAGGGGATAAAGAAAAAAAGATAAAAATGATGAAAATTTTTGAACCTGAGCTAACTGGGTGAGTGACAATGGTATTGACAGAAATAGAAAAGTCAAGAAAGAGGGAGTTGGGTTAAAAAAAATCTTAGACTAGCTTTAGACATGCAAAGTTGGAACTAAGAGCAGAATGTATGCATGTCAATTTATAACAAGCAGGTGCAGGTATGGGACATGAGCCTGGGTGAGATGTGAGGGCTGGAGGTACAGCTTTAGGAATTATCCTCGCAGGAGTAGTAATAGCCAAAGCCAAGAGAATAAAAAAGTTCACCAAGACATAAGAGTACAACAAAGGAGTGGGTATTAGTAAATGTTCATAGTTAAGTGTCATGAGGAAGGAGAGTCAACAATGAACTAAAGAAGGATCAATGGGAGAACTAAGAAGCAAACTGGTATATATCACATAAGTATTAGAAGAAGAGAATTTTGGGGTGGAAGGATAGAGAAAAGAATGAGAAATAGTATCAAAATATAACAGAATAAAAACATGGAAGAAAACCAGGCCTGAAAATAAAACCTTACATTTGTCAAGGCAGTGATCACTGGGAACCTTTAGGAAAATGGTTTCACTACAATGGCTGTGACAAAATCTGGGCTTTAAGTAACCAAGAGGGAAATATGAATGGTGAAAAAATGGAGGAAGCAAATATAGACTAGCATTCCAAGAAATTTATTAAAAGAAAGAAATACCATATTATCTTCTTAATGATATTCCTATGTCTTTGACCATTCCTATAATCATAAAATGTTAGAGCTAGAAGGGGACTTAAGGAGCATCTAGTCCAATCTTCTCATTTTAAAGATTTAAAAACTGAGGACTAATAAAAATTTCCCTAATTTCCCTAATAATGAATTTTCCCTAATTAGTTAATGGCAGAACTAGGACTGGAACCCCAAAGTTTTTTCTAAGGATTACCATAATATGTGAGACAGAGGAGGAGTGGTGGGGCACAGATTCTTTGGGGGAGGGGAGGCTTCGAACTGTGCAGGAGGGTGGGTACATCTCAGGTGTATATGTGTCTCTATGTGTATGCTGGTAAGATGATGTGAGCTGCCTCTGAAGAAGCGCTGTTTACTAGGCTGAGCTACAAATTGGCTGTAGTCTTAGGAACAGAAAACACTGATGTGTTTGAGTGGTAATCAACAGCACTTTCCTTTTGCAATACCTTCTGAATTGTTTATTCTCCTGGGATACCTATGGTTGTTCACAGGCCATTACCAATCAGAGATTATGGAACCCTACAGAAGCATACTTTCACGTGGTCAGAACATGTCCACCAGGATGTCCTATTAACACTTGCAGCTCAGTATATTACAAAATGAACTCATTATGTTCTTCCCAAATTCTGTTCCTCTCCCCCAAATTCTTATTTGTATTAATTGCACCAACATTCTACCAGTCATCCACATTTGATATCTTTGATTTTTTTTCTCCTCCCTCTATTTCCAACAAGTTGCCAAAGCCTGTAATTTTGCCCTTTAAAACATTTTGGAGGGGGCAGCTAGGTGGTTCAGTGGACAGAGCTCTGGCCTTGGAGTCAGGAGGACCTGAGTTCAAATCCGGCCTCAAACACTTACTAGCTGTGTGACCCTAGACAAGTCACTTAACCCAGGGTTGCCTCACCAAAAAGCAAAGTAAGCAAACAAAAAACATTTTGGATATCTGTTTCTCCCTTTCTATTCCAGCTGCTGCCACTACCCTTGACCCTAGGTCAAGGCCTTAGTAGCTCTCCCCACCCATAGCTACCAATTCTACCTGCCTCCAGTATCTCCCTGCTATGCTCTCCTTCTTGTTACCCCATTTTTAATCTCTGCCTGTTGGAACCTTAGCCATGCTTCAATGCCCAGATCAAATGTTGTCTTTTTCATGTAGCACTACATAATTTCTGTAGCCAGAAGCAATCTCTCCTTCCTCTGGACATGCAAAACATTGTTTTGTATGTGTTCTATGGTATTTCTCATCTTTTCATTGTATTATACTTATTTGTATGTATGCCTTATGCCCCCAGTATAAGATTCATGTGGGCTAGAATCATTCCCAATCCTCTTTGTATCTCCTCAGTGTCTAACCCTAGCAAAATGCCTTGCACTGATAGGCACCCAATAAACATGAACTGAATTATGAGAAACTACAGCAAATGATTATTTTTCCATTTTTTCCTACAAGATGGGGAACACTTGTGTAAGATAGTATAAAGAAAAGAATTCAGAAAACTGTACAAGGGAAAGATACTCATGGGAGTCAGGTTCCTAAGGAGCTGACAAAGAATAGTATCTTGAACATACAAAAGAAGATCCCAGATACCAGCCTTAGAAAAAGAAAGCTCTACAATTAGAGGGAAGAATGAGAAAATAGATGCAAAGACAAAGGTATTTTGATAAAGAGAGAATAGTATATTTAGTAAATGTATTATATGGCCTTGACTTTCCTCAGAAAAGTCAGAGTTGTTGTCATCTCAAAAGAATTATGGGGTGGTAAGTTGGATAGTAGGTTTGAAGCTTTAAAAGTTTAAATGTATTTTTTATATCCAGGCCTGATCTTATAAGCAGAGAAGGTAGGCAACATTCTATGTGATGTGACCTGAGGGACCAAGAAATAACTTGATTTCTTAAAATTATCTCCCTTTTTGCTCTTCAGGGTATCTCAAATTCCCACACTTTTCCCTGGTCTTAATTAATTGTAAATACCCATTTAAGACAGTTAAAATATAAATAGAGAGAAGGGAAGTGAAAAATTAAGTATCATCAGCCATTAACACCTCAGCCCAAACCAGTTTATCAGATTAGCTGAACCAGTCACCTAGTGGCATTGAGTTAATGGCAGAAAGAATAAGTAGGATGGAATTATAGTCTTTTTTTGTTAAGGACTGGGAGGAAAGAAGAAATGTAAGGCCTGAAACATGGGGCACTGGGTAATGTGCTGAACTGGGGTTAGGAGAAATAGTTTAAACAGACAGAGGAAGGCCCAAAGCTTTGTTTGTCTGGGAGAGCATAAAATTGAAATGGGGTGGGGGTGAAGAGTGTGAACATAAAAGGGAATGAAGCTGCACTGGAAACAAATGACCCATTTCACAATTTTGCTTTGGGCCATCCTTGGTAATATCTTACTACAATGGAACAAGATGCTTTAAATGTCCAATTGGCTTTATGAATGATGCCCAATTAGTTTCCATTGACAGAAAAGTGTAGGACTGTAGGATATCATGTTTTTGAGCTGTCCCAATTGTATGTATTAAGCACTGGCCATGCAGAGATAAATGGAGTGTTCTGCAAGACTTAATTGAAGAAGACATCACATTCTAACCTTTAATTCCCAAAATGCTTGTTCCCTGCTCACCAAAAGGGATATCACATGGACCCAACCAACCAGGCTAATGATTTAGCAAGTACTGCCTAGTTAGCACGGTAATGGATGGTATAGCAGTATTTAAAGAACAGGAAAGAGGAGGATGACTCAGATTTAAATAGCCCTTCATGTTTTATAAAATGCTTTATATGCTTTATCTCACTTGAACATCACCACATCAAAGAGAGGTAGGTAGTACATATATTTACAGATGAGAAAATAGAATCCATGAGAATTTATGACTTGCCTAAGGTCTAAAGCCAGAACTCAGACCTAATGCTTTACACTCTACGCTTTTGCCTTCTTAAACTTCCTTCTCTCTGAGGATAGCTAAAGATGGTTCTCAAGCTCTAGCTCTTTTTAAGGCAGAAAAGGCTTCATCAACAATACTATTGAGTAAGAATAAATACTGTGACCTGTTTGGCAAATACAAAATGCTTTTTAATTGATTAAAATAATCATGATAATGGTTTTGAGCTCCATGCTGTTTATAGATCAGTGCTTTCCACTGATGATTTGGGAAGGATTACAGACAGATTTCACTCCAGGGTGAGCTCATATAGCATTTCACAGGCATCAAAAATAAAACTCAGCAAAGGACAATATGCTATTTTGCCAGCAGACCTTTGGTCCTTTTTTGCAGTATGTTCTATTTGAGCAGAAGCAAGGCCAGTGGTTTGGAATCAGAGAGAACAGGAATCAGGCACGGCGTGCAAGTGAGGGAATGTGAAAATGAAGGAAGGATTTCCTGATGTTCTTTTGTTCTTCTCTTCAGCAGTATTTTTTCAGGTTTCATCAGTCAAACTGAAGGTCTAGATGACAGCAATAATGCAACAAAGATTGTGCAGGTCTTATACAGTTTAGAATCTTTTCCTCCAACACTAAACAAGAGTATACTCTGGCTCCTGGATTAATACATGTTTCCTTGAGGTTTGATCTTGATAACTTCACAGAGAAAATTAATTTTTTTTGCACAGGAAGGCAATCAAACATGTGTCACACTAGAATGTAATCATACCCTCTGGGGTGCTGTCAGGCAGAATGCTGAAGGCTAAGTCATGCAACCATGTCAGATGTCAGAAGGAGGGCTGTTCCAATATGACTCACCCACAGCAGTCTCTTAATGCAATTACAAAATTAGTATTTATAAATGCGAGAGAAGAAATGATGTATTATTGCAGATGAAATAATGTAGATAATATACCTTGCAAACATTAAAACAATATATCATACATGTATGTGTGTATATGTTTATATACATATATATGAATGATTAGTATTATTATTTGTTTCTTTTTAGGGAACACAAGTTTGCTTTGTGCAAGGCTCTTTAAGCAACTCGTTATACAATAGCATTCATTTCTTGTGCCTATGAGAAAATAAATGTTGTGCCCATATGCAAATATGTTATTGGCTCACTCTCAGTAGAAGGGTTTTGTTTTTCCAGTAATGATGATATTCGTGCATGCTTTCCAGTCTAGTTTCCCCTGTGAACAATGGTATGCTTTTATGTCATGGCTTACCAGGACTGAAGTACAATCTGTGGACTTGGAACAGTTATTTTTGCAAAGCCAGTTGGCCTGCTTGAGGACGCAGTTTTCATCCATGGCCTCATTAACATTATATGAGGTCCAAGATAGTTTGCTATATGTGTCAAACCTTGCTAGCAAATAGCTTCTGCCCATGTTGATAGGTGAGTGTTGCAGGGAGAATTCTCCTAACTCAAAGCAAGAAAAAGGTTTCCATAAAAGTAGAGGATATTTGTATCAAACACATGACTTTCTGAAAACCAAATAATTCAGTTGTATTATTATGTTTTCTTTAATGTCAGTAAGTTTTATTGACCCTATATCATAACAGCAAAGTTTAGCTGCTTAGTGCCCTCTGTAAGTCATCATATTAATTTGTAATCACTAAAAATATTATAGATAATATTTCCTTTGAGTTCAAAGACACTGCTATGAGAATTTATTTTTGGTTTTATGGTAGTGAGGATTAGCTTATATTTTTTCCTCTCTCTGATTGCTTGTTTTGGTCTCCTTGTCTGGATTGTCATCCACATTATGCTTCTTACCTGTAGTTGTACCCCAAGGTTCTGTCAAGGGCCTTATCATTTTCTCTCCACACTTTCTGTTTCTCTGTCTCTATGTCCATCTGCTTGCCTATCTGTCTGTCTGTCTCTTTCTCAGAGGCCTCATTAGTCACCATGATCTCATGGGTTTCCTTATTATCTCTATGCTGATAACTGTTTTTCTATATATCTAATTCTACCTTCCTGTATCACCAATGACCTACCAAACATTTTTAACTTTTATGTCTCCTGGGCATCTCAAAATCAACTTATAGAACTCATCTTTCCCACTACTCCAAAACCCACTCTGCTTCAAAACTTTCTTATTTCTGTTGAGGATGTCAAAATACTTCCTAGTTACCCATGTTGCCAACCTCAATGACAACCTCAACACCACTCTCACCTCATGTATCCAATCACTGGTAAAATATCATTTCTAACTCCACATCTCTAACATTTGTCCTATTCTCTCCACTCATACTACCACTACCCAGGTTCACACCCTTATCACTCTAGTCTGGACTATTGCAATAACCTTCCTAATTGGTTTCTTGCCTCAAGTCTCTTCCCATGCACCTGACAAAGTGATTTCTTAATATATAAGCATATCACTTCGTTATTCAATAAACTCTAATAACTGTCTATTACCTTGAAGATCAAATATGAATTTTTTTTATTTAGTATTGAAAATGCTTCACAATGTGGCCCCAACTTAGTTTTTCTAGCCTGGTGTATATCACCCCTCTTCAGAACACTGCAGCCCAATACCCAGTCAAACAGCCTTCTTAATATTCTCTCACATGTAAATTCCAAATTCTGTTTCCATTTCTTTGTACTAGATGTTCCCCATGTCTAGAGTTCTTGGCCTCCCTCTTTATCTTCCCCTCTTGGAACCTCTAGGTTCCTTCAGGTCAAGTACAGCCTTTCTTCAAAAATTACCTTATATCTATTTTGTATCAATTTAACATATCTCTTCATAGGTACATGCTGCTGGATTATAAGATCTCTTTTTTTTGGATGGGAGAAATTACATCTTTAATTTCAAGAACTTCTAGTTTTGTTTGCAATCCTAGAAAATTTTAATGTTCTTAATCTTTATATTTATTTTTAAGTTTTATTGCTGCATTTTGTTTTTATATTACAGATGTTTATGATTATTCTCACTTCATGAGAGATATCTTGTAACAAAGTGAAACAGTAAAATAAAACAGTAGTGACCTTACTTGAAAGTACATGCAACATTTCACATTTGTAGAAACCCCCACCTTTCTATTTTTTTAATTAAAAATGTATTTTCTTTCCTTCCCACCTCTTCCTCCAGTGGGAAAAAACAAATTTCTTGTAACAAACATGCATAATCAAGCAAAACCAATTCCTTTAATGACTGTATACAAAAATATATGTATCTCATTCTGCACCCTAAATCTGTCATATCTCTGTAATAGAAAGCATGTTTCATAAGCACTTTTAGGGAATGGACTATTTCAGCTTTATCTTTTTATCCCCAAAGCCCAGCACAGTGTGTGGTACCTTATGAATACTTAATATGTGCTTGTTGATTGATTTACTAATATTGATTTTTTTCTCATATAACTGCAACCACTGGATCATCATGTATAGCTTGTTCCAAAGGATACATAGAATGCGTATGTGTTGAGTTGCTCAAGTCCAACATTTAAAATTCTTAACATCTGAGATGACTGTGCTTTGTAGTCTCATTACTATCAGACCTTCCTCATGTGATTTAGTCTCTAGACCCTTCACCAACTGAGTCACTTATCTCTGATTGTGTTCCAACTTGCCACAGCATCATTGATGAAGTTTGAAGGATTCTTAGCAATTAGCTAGCCACTCCTCTTATTTTACAGAACTGGAAACTGAGTTCTAGAGTGAAGTCACTTGCACAAAGTCAATAACACAGATGAGATTTGAACACAAGACCTATGACTCCAAATTCAATAACCTTTCCTATACAGCATGCTTTTTCCTTGAAATGTGGTATTCAAGACTAAATACATTAATCTGGATATTGTCTGACTAGGCACAGTACAGAAAGACAGTTACCTCCTGTGTCCGGGGCACAATATTGACTTACGATTTGTCAGGTTATATTGTTGATGCATACTCAGATTGAAGCCCACTAAAACCTCCAGATACTTTTCACTTAAATTATAATCTAACCATATCTCCCCATCATATGCTTAAGAAATTAATTTTTTCTTCTAAGTATATGATTTCACATTTATCTCTATCAAATTTCATCTTAGACTCAACCTACTCTTCTAGTCACTCAAGAGTGTTTTGGATCATGTCATCTATCATGTTGGCTATCCTTAGATTTGTACCAATTTGAAAATCTGATAAGGGTGGCATATGCTTTCATCAAAATAATTAATGTTAAACATGACAAGGTCCTGAGGCACTCCACTAGCAACCTACCTCAAAGTTGACATTGAATTATTAATGATTACTCTTTGGACACAGTCTTTCAACCAGTTCTGGAAATATGTAACTGTACTGTCATCTAACTCCATATCTCTAGATGCTATCAATAACAATGGCATGGCAGATTTTATCAGTTTTTTGATGAGGTGTAGCTAACTATGTCTACAGCCTTCTATTATTCTGATTTAGCAGTCTAGTATTTCTGTCAGGAAATGAGGTAAATCTTGAATAATTGTTTTTGATGAAGACATCCTGGCTCTCAGTGATCATATCTAGCTCTAGACTCCAGCTTTTCCAGACTTTTATCCCATCATTCTTGCATACTTCAGATTTTAAACAAAGCAACCTACTTAATGTTTCCAAAACTTCCCTTTTTATCTCCTGCCTCCATGCTTTCACACAGACTGAACCCCACTAATTCTGGAATGTACACCCTGCTCACTTCCACCTCCTTAGGTTACCTACCATCCTTCAAGTCTCAGCTCAGTTAAATCTCATACAATACACCTTTTCTAGTATCTCTAGTTACAGTCAAATTATCTTGTATTTAGTTATCTGTGTACATATTATAATTTGATTAGAATATAAGATTCTTGAGAGCAGAAACTCTTTTATCTTTGTGTGTCCAGCATCCAAAGAACACAGTACCCTTTACATAGTAGGTACTTATTAAATGTTCCATGAATTGGATTGAGTCAGAACTTCCCATTCTAAGTACTTGCCAATCATAACATTTAGGTGTCCTATTTTGATGCATCATTTTATTCTTTCTTAGAACAGCAGTTTTAGACATGCAAAATATCTTGAAAATAGTTCTCTCACTGATAGTACTTTAAGAAGAAAAATTAACCAAGTAGCAAGTGAACACATATCCAGAATTTGTAGTTGTACTGTGGTTATGAAAGTAGACTCTTGGACTACAGGGTGAAATACACACATACATGGATACAAATTCAACCAAGAAACTAAACTAATCATTGGGTGTAAGGCTCGTAAGAAGGTGATTTAGATTTCATGGTTGTTTGTGACGTATTTAAAGGATGCATTAAAGGCATTTGGCTGAATCTTACTGCTCCACAGTTACTCCATGGTTATTATTGAGGTCGACAATCTTCCTAACATTATTTTGATCCCATTGCTTCCTTGTTGGATTCAAATTCATTTCCTAGAATCAAAGAATTTCTGAATTGGAAAGGACTTCAGGTGCAATTTATTTCAGTCTGTACCTAAATAAAGATCCCATCTACAACGTATCACACAAGTGATCATCCAGCCTTCACTTAAATAATTTCAATGAAGATAAAACCTTATTTTTAGGGAAATTACAATAAAAGACTGAAGGATGGAATTAAGTGGGGGGTAGGAGGTGGGAGGAGGGAGATACATGGAAAGCTGCATACCTAAAATGGCTTTTGATAGGAAAATCAACTCTCCAAAGTGCTTACTTAGATTCAGAACCATGGACAGGGCTTTTAAAAAAACAGCTCAATGAAATACTGTGAATGGAGCTTTGCCATTTTATACCATGTCTGACTGAATGATAAATTACCTTCTAGAAAAGACAAAAAGCAAAAACAAAAACAAAATATTCTCTTTTTTCCCCCTGTACTGCATATCAGTAGTGTCATGGGGGTGGAGGACGGGACTCTTCTTGTCTTTAGTTCTTGAGTTTTTGGTGGGTTAATGAGGAGTCTGAGGTGGGATTGATGGAGTGGTGTGGTCTACTCTTATGTTTTGTTAATAGTGAACTAAATAGTAAAACTTACTATTTAGATTTACTATGAAAAAATGGCATCCTAGGAATTCTAACCTAGCATGCATCCTCAAAGAAACTTTTGCACAAGGATTTTTTTTTCTTGTATGGAATTAAACATGGTCAATAAATAAATGTGAAAGAACTTTTTTGAGAGAAGAGGAGACCAATTCTGCTAAAATGTTAACATGGGGGAAATGGCTCAAGTAGCCAAGATACTGCTGCTGTCTTGTTAAAAAAAAAAGAGACAACATGGTCTTGTTCCCAGTTCTGGAAAGTTAATCCACATAATCAGGCACCTGCTCTATTTTAGCTGCCAAATTACTCATAAGGACACTTTGTTATCCCCAAAACAAGAAAAGGAATTGAAAAAATGCAATTCAATCAGTAAACCAACAAGTAGTTATTAAGCACCTATGTGCCACACATAGGACAGAGAATAGAGGATAGACCTAAAGCAAGGTCCTTATGAGATTAACATACCATTTATTCAAAGACATCTCTATTTTTCATTAATGGACCACAATTTTTTTTCTTGTATGGTAAAGTATAAAGGAAGAAGAGGAAACATTTACTAACAGTAAAAGTTTCTTGACTTCAATAATAAAGGAAGTGATTTTGCCAGCATATAGATTACCAGTAATAGTTGCAAAGACCTAGGCTTAAGTCAGAAGAAAGATGGAAATTATTTTTCTAAGATTTTAACAATTCAAAAAAAAATCACTGGAAAATAGTTTTTCAAATAGCAGAATTAGCATAACCTTTTGCCTTCAGTTAGCAACCACACATTACCTTTAGATCATTAGATTTAGATTTGTATAAAATATTTTAGCTTGACAATCTATCATCGCAATGTGAAGCAGATTTCTTGCTCTGGTACACATGTCTCTCTTGCCCTTAGCTTCACTTCTTTTGAAGATAACTCCTTGCAAGTGGACTAATTTGTTTATGAAAATATCAGAAATGATGGCAAATTTTCTTAAAATCACCCAAATTAAAAAAGGAAAGAAAATGAATATATGTATACATACATATATATGTATTGTATGTGCACATATATTTAAGTATATATGTATATATATGCATATAAATGTATATGTGTATGTGTATATTCCAGAATTCTGATGATAGCCTTGAAGATTAGATTGCATGGATACAAAATACCATCTTCTATGCCATCCCTAAAGGAATAGAAGATCATGTGATTGTTGCATCTAGATCTGGAAAGAACTTTAAAGATCATGTAATCCATGGCCTTCATTTGTGGAATGAACAAGCAAAAACAGAGAAGGGTAGTATTTTGCCCATGTCCTCTGCCTCCAAAATTCAGTGTTTGGGGTAAATCTTTTTCTCTGGGATTATATTAAAAAGTGTAAAATATATACAACTTCAATAAAATTTAGTTATGTATCTCAGGGATACCCCTTTTGTTTCACTTGGGGAAAATTTAATCCTTTTGCAACATGAATTCTTGGTTCACATACAATGTTTGTTCTGGCCTCTATGTCTTTCCTCATGGTGTTCCCCCCCCCTTTCTCTCTCTCTGTCTCTCCCTTTCTCTCTCTCTCTCTCTCTCTCTCTCTCTCTCTCTCTCTCTCTCTCTCTCTCTCTCTCTCTCTCTCTCTCTGATCCTTGGATATCCAAATCTCAACTATTACTCAACAACTAGATCTTTTCACTATAACACATTAAGTGTCTAGGTTCTGCTTTATTTTTCCCTTTTCTGTTTTCCTAGGATATCATATATTTGAGGTGAAAGGGACCTCAAAGTCTTCTCTGACCCAGGACTTCCACATTTTATTGATGAGGGAGATCAGAGATCAGAGATATTAAGTGACTTATCCAAAACCATAGTTGTTATTGGCAATGTTGAGAACTGAAACCAAGCACGTGACTGACATGTCACTCTCTATCATTACAAACTTTGATGGTTTCCTATTACCTCTAAGATAAAATACTAACTCCTCCACCAAGGACTTAGAGGACTTCACAATCTTATCTTTCCAGGCCTATTTACTATTATTCCCTTTCACATATTCTATATTCCAGCTAAGCTTAACTACTTGCTGTTCCCAGAATTCAATATTCCATCATTCTGGCCTCCATGCCTTTGCCCAGGGTTGCCATCCTTCATGCCTGGATTCTGCTCCTTCCTCATGTTTTACCTCTTAGAAGTCTTAATTTCTTTAAGGCTCAATTCATGTGTCAACTCCTTTGCTCAGAGGCATTTCCTGATGACTGAGTTGCTAGCACCCTCTCCCTCCTTAAATTACTGCATATGTGTATGTTGTATCCATTCAGCAGGATATAAGATACTTGAGGGCAATGACTATCATCTGTCTGATCTTTGATGTTCCAGAACGTGGCACCATCTCTTTTACATAGTAGGACTGGAGAATCAAAGACAAGATGGGCCTTAGCAGGTATCTAGTTTAATTCTTTCATTTTACAGATGAAGACACTGAGGCACAGAGAGGCTAAGTGACCCATGGAAACCAGTTATATTTCAAAAATTCCTTTGTAAATCAATTGTTTAGAAGCCAAAACATTTCCCCCACAGAAGCAGTGTTTTAGATGAAGGTCAGATTTCCCACAAAAGCCCATTTAATTCACAATAAAACTGAAATATAGTCAGCTCTGGTAACAGTGCCATCTGGGTAGAGGAGGGAGGAAAAAGCTTTCTTTCCCCCTTTATGGAGGTAAAACTACTGCCAGTCACAATTTTTAAATAATAGGAATTTGTTTTTGTAATCATCCTATCAACCAAGTGGCACAATAGGTAGAACACTAGCCTGGAGTCTGGAAGTCCTGAGTTCAAATCTGTCCTGACACTTACTAGTTGTGTGACCCTGGGTTAGTCACTTAACCATTGTCTGTTCCAGTTCCCTCAATTGTAAAATGGGAATAATAACATCACCTACCTCTCAGGGTTGTTGCAAAGATCAAATGAGATAATATTTGTAAAATACCTGGTAAATGGTAGAGGCCTTATAAATGCATATTATCTCCTCCACCTTTCTGCACATTTCTCCAACCTCCTCATTCCCCTTTCCCTTTCAAGTACCCAGTGCTCAAATGTCATACTAAACCTCCCTCTTTGGTACCTTATCTAGGCCTTCTGTAACCCCCTAAGATGTGTATAGTCTACTTCCAACTATCTCTTTCTCACACGCAAAAAAAACAACCATTCTCTGGATGAAATCAAGACCAGGTGATAGGAGTAAAGCAGTTTGATTAAACCAAATGACTCTAATGTGTGAATGGTTTATAGTTCCTGACACTTCCAGAGGACTTGTATTTTTTCAAATGGATCCTTATTAACCCAAAAGAATCTCTAATGGGTAGAATTGTGGACCTTTTAGTTAAATAAGTGGGAAAAAGGTGAGCAATTGGGGAGGTATTTCAGAACAGAGAAGTGGACAGATCAGACCTGGCTAGGAGCATGTTCATGGGTTCAGCTCATTTAAGATAATGTTGTGTCCCAGTTTCTTTCCTTTCTCCATTTCTGAATCTACACATTCTTTTTGTGTTATGTTTTTTTCCCCCAAAATTGCTTTCATAGCAGTGATAAGGGTGAAAAGGCAGAGAAGGAAGAGCATGCTGGGTGACTGGATGGTGTCATTCATTTGTATATATGAGTCATTTGTAAATTTATGTTTATTTGGGAACTGGATGTACTATCAACCTACCCATGCATTTTAAAGGCAGAAACATAATTTTAACAGAAATAAATTTGTGAAAATAACAGAATATAACAAAAATGGCTGTACACCTTGTGAGTTAGTCAGTAAAAAAAAATTCATTAAGTACTGACTATGTGCCAGGTAACTATGCCAAGTCTGAG
Organism: Phascolarctos cinereus; assembly: GCF_003287225.1. NCBI lineage: Eukaryota > Metazoa > Chordata > Mammalia > Diprotodontia > Phascolarctidae > Phascolarctos > Phascolarctos cinereus. Next base: position 229,215,557 of record NW_027556098.1, read on the forward strand.
AATGTAAAGAAAGGAAAAAAAAACACCAGACCTTCTCTCAAGAAGCTCATTCTCTAATGAATAAGACAATATACAAACAAGACATATACAGGATAAATTGGAGATGATCAATAATGGGAAGGTATTAGAATTAAGGTGAACAGGAAAAGGCTTCCTCTAGAATGTGGGATTTTTAGGAAGCCAGGGAAGTTAGGAGGTAGAGATGAGGAGGAAGAACATTCCAGGTGTGAGGGAAGCTAGAGAAAATGCCCAGAGTTAAGGGACTCTGTTTGGGAAACAGGACTAAAGTCAGTGTAACTGGATCTCAAAAAATATGTTGAGGCTGGGACAGGGGCAGAGGAGAGAGGGTGTAAGATGTAAGAAGACTAGAAATGTGGAGGCCAGATTATGAGTGAAGCACTTTGGATGCCAAACAGGTGATTTTGTATTTGATCTTGGAGATGATAGAGAGCCACTGGAGTTCATGAGTAGGGGAGTGACATGATCAGACCTGTGTTTTAAGAAGATCACTTTGACAGCTGAGTGGAGCATGGTCTGGAGTGGGGAAAGACTTGAGGCAGGCAGACCCAACCAGTAGGCAATTGCAACAGTTCAGGTAGGAAGTGATGAAGGCCTGTACTGGGGTAGTGGCAGTGTCAGAAGAGAGGAAGAAGGCATTTGAGAGATGTTATGGATGTAAAATCTACAGGTCTTGGCAACAGATTATATAGAGGGGAGGGGTGGTGTGGAAGGGAATGAGGAGTCAAGGATGACACTAGGTGGCAAGTCTGGAAGACTGGGAGCATGGTGAGAACCTTAACATTAACAGGGAAGTTAGGAAGAGGGGAGGCTTTGCGGGGAATTTAAAAATTTCATCAATGGCATAAATATGGTTGGAAATAGGCATAGCTTAATTATGCTCACCATTCAACTCTCTTTTGGGCTACCTGAGGTTTTGATTCTTTGGAGACTGATACTTCATAACTCACAGTCATAAAGCATGGCCAGAAAAATACTGTGTTTCAAAAAACTAAGTTTTTATGTTAGTGAGCAACTTGGGATCAATCAAAGCATTATGTAGTTCCTCAAGTGCAATCCAGCCTCTGTTTATCCTATTCAATTCTTGCCCAGATAAACATCTATCTGCTGTACCCATCCAAGATACACAATGTCAAATCATCTCAATGTTCATCCAGCTTCATTTCAGTTTGTAGAAGGGTCATTCTTTATTTACTAGTTTTTTTTCTATATGGAAGTTGAGGCTACACTCTATTAAAGTGTTTGCAGATATCATTAAAGAGGCCCAGTAATATTCTGGGGTTTGGTGCAATTAGCACGATGGCATTTATGAACATGAGTATCTGGAGGACTTCATCATCTATGTGCCTCCTTCTCTAAGGTTACTTTCTAGCTACGACATAGGTATCTTGTATGTACCTATTTATATTCATGTTGTCTCCCCTTTGGAATGTAAGTTCCTTAAGGGTTGGTACTGGTTTTGCTTTTGCTTTGTTTCCTCAAAGCTTAGCACTGGGCTAGGGACAAAGTAAACATCTAATAAATGTTTGTTGATTGGCTGATCTGTAGGGAGGAAATCTCTCTTTAATTTGGATTTTATGTTGAACATTCTCCACAACAGTTACAAACACTTTGGTAAGGCTGCATCTCTTTGTTTCAATCCAACTTTATATCAATAACCAGAGAATTATTAAATAAAATTATCTCTGTTGTACATCTATCAAGAAGTCTTGTATGAATTCAATAAATACATGATAGGTAACTCATTGAAGGAGATCTTTTAAGACTCTGTTTTTACTAAATCAAATATTTTTATTTTTGTAACCCAAAAGCAATAAATGTAATGAAAATTCTGAATTCTCTCCACTTTTCAGTCAGCTTTCAGTCAATTAGTTTTTCTAATTGTCCAGTATCTTCCCTTCTCTTATAGATCCTGAGAATTGATTCCTGAATACCCTCATAACTGTTGCCTCCAACACATATTTCTTTTGTGCACTCCTATTGATTTTAATCATTTACTATTCATATCTTAGTCTTTGTCAGTGCAGTTTCATTTCCTATAGCACATTAGGTACTAAGATTTGGGAATCTAAACATGGAAGTTTAATCTAGGAACTCTATGATTAGAAAAGATGGTATGACAATCACCTCTAGAGAGGACACTTGAATGCTATCCTTGCTGGTACAACAAAAAGAGTATTGAATTTGGAGTCAATGGACCTGGGTTCAGATCCTGTCCCTCCTTTGCAATCTATTGCTTTGAGCAAGTCAATCTCTCCGAGACCCAGTTTTCTTATACTTAAAGTAAGGATTTTCAATTAAATAATCTACAAGGTCCTTTCCTTCCAATTCTAAAACGATGATCCTAATAAGTGTAGAGTGCTGCGCTAGGCAGTAGGGTAGTCACAAAGTTCAGCTAAGACATAGTACTCATTACCAAAATATATAATAATGATAATAGTTGTGTGGAATTTATATAATACCTGCTATGTGCCAGACACTGTGCTAAGCACATATCTCATTTGGTCTTCAAAAAAATCCCGGCCCTGGGGAGGGAAGGTGTAGGTGCTATTATTAGCCCCATTTTACAGCTGAGAAAAATGAGGCAAACAGAAATTAAGTAACTTGCCCAGGATCACACAGCCAGTAAGTATCTGGGACTGAATTTGAACTGCAATCTTTCTAACTCCAGGCCCAGCATTCTATTCACTGAATTACCTTGCTGCCCCTAATCATGCAATTTACAGACTAGTTGGGGAATAAGATCCACAAATGGATAACTATAATAGATGATAATATATAAGGATACATAGAAGAGATGTTCAAAACAAAGTGTTATATGAGATCCATTGTGGGACTTCTTCTTCTTATATTCCCAGAACCATAGTAAGCATTAACCAAAACTTTTTAATTCATTCATTCATTCATCTTCTAGGCATGGCTGAACAACTATCCTGCCCAAAGATATTTTGAGTTTTTCACTTTACTTTCTTAAACTGCCTGAAATCGAATCTATTAGGAATTGATCTGGGTTAACAAGCACACTTATAGTAAAATACCCAAGAATTTCTGGAAGTAGTTACTCCTAATCCCTAGATTAGAAACAGTACTGAGCTTCCCTCTTCTCATTTCAGTTGAAACTATAATTCACTTTTTGTCTGACCCAAACTCCAAAATAGTATGAAAACTATGACCTTTTCTTACTTAAACAGTAAGCAGTATTTTCATCCATACCATTTTAAGTGCTTGCCACATTCAGTTCACACAATCCAAATACTTTTTATGCTCTAGGTATCATTTATCCATGCCTTGCTTACTTTCTAAATATATTTTGGTAAATGTGTTTTAGATTCATCTTTGTACATATGTAAATTGGGTCCAAGAAATAGAAATGTATGATAAGTGAGCTAAATCTTTGTCGTCCCCCCCCCCCACATGCTTGGGAGAGGATTATGTTAAAAGATTCAACAAGCTGTCTTTTTATAGTCAGATATACTTCCAGTGCTGTACCAGAGAAATCACTTAAAGTTTCCTTGCTCAGTTCTGTCCTTTGAAATGTCCTTGAGTGAACACAGTATGATATATGGCTGCTAATGTGGGCCTGCACTTTGGATAATAAAAAAAAAATCTTCACAGGAAAAGAAATGTATTTCTTAATTGTACCTTCTAGAATTGCTTATGGATATCATTATGTCCACTAAGGATATATGAAAATAACTAGGAATTATATGATACTGACTTAAAATAATTCATTTCACTATTTCTGTAAACTATATAATCCTCTTCCTTTTGAATTACCTACTAATAATGATAACACGGATCTTTTGTGGCATAAAATTCAAACTGTTAATAGATATTTCATAATTTTTTAGCCTTTTTCCTACCACCTTGGAGCCGACAGGAAGTAAGAGAGAAGCAATTCATTTTCATTCCAGATTTCTTTCTTTCCTAGTTATTTTCACATACCCATAGAGGACATAATGATACATATAAAGGAACTCAGAGATAATACATTAGATGTTCAATACTTTTATTGATGATTTTAATGAGGCATTTTAAATTTGTGGACAACACAAATCTAGACAGGATAGCTAACACTTGTGTATGCTATATTAAAATACTAAAGCAATGAAATCAGGATCCCTGACATAAACATTCATGAACATCTCCTATATTCCATAATGTTGATTTTCTCCATTCATCCATCCATCCATCCATCCATCCATCCATCCATCCATTCATTCGTTCAGCAAGCACTTTTCTACAACATTCATGGTATCACTGCTGACATTTACTTCTCCAAGCCTTCCCTATTCCAAACATTCAAATATTCTTTTCATTTCAGGAAATGTGCTATTCATCGTACCTACTGGCTTTTTCACTATGCTCTCCACAGCAATGCCAATCTTCCTACATACTACCTATACCTTCTCTTTTTGCAACTTTCCAACTCAGGGCTTAGACTTAGACTGAAAAGTCATCCACTGGATAATTCCTTTCACTAACATAAGCAATATGTATTATACCATTACTGTTATGGTATGGATGGAACCATTTGGATCTTTCTTTGTTTCAGACTTTATCTAGGATTCAGCACTTCATAATTCTTTCCCCAGGGTTCTCTTAAGAGAACTAAAGTCTCATTTTTATGGCCCCAGTCCAAGGAAAGCATTTGGATCTGAGCTCTAATTAATGATGATTGGGAGTTTGATATGATTGCTTGATTCATGACCTCGGTTTAATTTGGATTCTCCATTCCCTGGGAGTCCATTGTTCCCTTCTCTTTCATTGGCTGAGCTAAGATGACAGCCTACTAGAGACAATATGTCTGAACATTTCTACCTCCTCTTATTCACTTCCAAGCTACAGAAGGGTGAGGGTCTCATTGCCTTTGGTACAGACATGTTTAAGAGAATGGGCAAGGTCTGAGAACATGCAATCAAAGATTCAGTTTTTCCTGCCTTGAGGTCTAGATCAGTGGTGTCAAACTCAAACAGAAACCGAGGCCATTAACCCATATTTGATGATCCCTGCAGCCACATGTTGACTTAGAAATCATCTATGCTCTGTTATATTTTTATTTTATTAAATATTTTCCAGTTACATTTTAATCTGGTCAATGTGTTTGCCATCCCTGTTCTAGATTAATCACAACCTTTGGTACTCTGTGTTCTCAAGACTTTAGATAGTTTGAAACACAAGCTGCAAGATTTCCCAAGAAGGAGACACAACAGAAACAAATATAAGCAGAACCCGAGGGAAGGACCCTTAGGACATCACATGATTATAGATTGAGAGTTGAAAGGAACCTTGGCAGTCCTGTTGCTCAGCCTGTTTATCTCACAGCGGAGAAAACTGAGGCTCATCAAGATTAAGTGGTTTGCTCATTACCTAGTATGAGGATCAGAGGCAGTATTTGAACCCAGAGCTGTCTCCAGAGCTAGTGATCTTTCCAATGTATCACACTGCCTCTCTAGGTACTATATTCCGGGAGGCACACTGCTCTACCATTAAGAAGTTCTCATGGAATCAAAAGCCAGAGAGGACCTTAGGAATCATCTGATCCAATCTTCTCATTTGACAAATGAGAAAACTGAGGTCCAGAGAGAAGTAACTTGCTTACAGTGTTATATGGCTCCCTCTCTATCTCACCTTCAAGTCTAGTCTATAGAATGTCATCGAAGAAAACACACTACTCCTCCCTTTGGTAGGCAGTGTCAGTGTGAGAGGGAGGTTGGTATAGTGTTTGAGAATTTTGCCCATGATTTCTGATTGTCTGTCTCCTCACCTATACATCCTGTCTTTCTGGGCTAACATTCTGACTCCTAAGTTAGTATTTTTTTCCATTACAGATGGCTGTCCAGGGTGAAGATTCACAGTGATTGTAGAGAGAAGAAATGGAGTCACTGATAATTAGGCATTGCTATGGATATATTTGCAAAAAGAGTGGTCATAATTTCAAAAAGTCTGCCTACACTTCTACACAATCACAAGGTCCTATTCATCCTTGAGACTACAAAAATTTTAGTTCAAAATGTATTTTCTATTTCTATCTGTATCTGTCTGAGTATCTATCTATTGATAATGCCTTATCTATTTTAAACAAAATGTGCCTGCTATTGTGTTACGGGAAAGTGGAAATACAGAGATACATTGATTAAGATCAAAACAAAGTTGAAAAAAAATTTTTCAAAGGTTCCTAATTAATTTTTATTAAGGTTAATTGAAATAATTATAACTCTAAATTAAAGACCACAGCCAACTGAAAACCATTTTGTTAAATGTTCTTGCTATTTTTCTAACCTAACTTCTCAGAAACCCACACTATTTTTCAACTTTGTACTAATATTTGTGGTCATATGCTGAGCTGTTTCATTCATTAACTGATGACAGCATGCTGGATTTCACTTTTATGGCTTTGGTGTTCACCTCATCCTCACCCTTCATTTGAAAATATTGCAAAATAGGAAAAGGAACGTAAAAACTTTGACTTAATGGCAGCATTCAAAAAATATGTCCACGAGCAGGAGGCAGCATGCTAGAATGCAAGGAGTATTGGACTTAGAGGTAAAAGTTGGAATTCTGCCTCTGTACTTAGTTGTTTCATAACTAAAAACAAGTCTTTTAACTTGTTCAACCCAACCAACTATAACAGTTGTGTTTTTTAAAAAAAATTTTAAGGGAACTTTACAGTTTTTAAGGCATTATACTCGTAGTCACCCTGGAAGATAGGTGATATAAGCATTATTATCTCCAATTTATACATGAAGAAATTGAGGATTGGATAGGTTGTTTTTAGTGCCAGGTAAATTACACTGTACTACAAATGCAAAGGTTTTACAAGTTAACTTCTAATTGTATTCTCTGTTATAAATGCTGTGCATGAAAAAAGTAAGTTGAGAACCTTTCTAATTTCCTTGAATACATTTTGTACTAAATCCCATCTTTTTCATTACTGATTCTAACTCAATAGTCTACATTGTGGCTATGGCTTAAACTATATAAAATAAATTCTACTGTTTTACACCTAGAAGGTGCCCATAAATTTTCATTGAAAGAACAAGTTGCTCTCCTCCCTTATGCAATTTTATTAACGTAGGGGTAGTCTTTTCTAAGTTATCTATTTAGGGAGGGAGTGTTACTGACAAAACTGGGTTCATTTAATTATGCAAAGCAAATGTGTTATTTCATCTTTACTCATGTATGAAAAAATAGAATTGAGAACGACAAGAATCAAAGAGCAAAATTCAGTGTAGTAGGAATAGCATTAAGAACAACTTGAATAAAATTGCCATCTGTGACAAGGAAAGTCTTAAGACTTTCACATCTCATTCATATGGGGATAAGTTCCATTGCATACCCCCAGCCACACACACACACACACACACACACACACACACACACACACACACACACGCATGCATTCTGCCACTGAAGACCCTTTGGAGGACAGGAAGAGGAAGTAAAGTAAGATCAGTTAGCATAGGGGAGAATAAAGCTAGGGGAAGAAACTATAGGCAGCAAATACAGCCTCCAATGGTACAGGGGAAGGGGAAGAAGGAAGGGACAGAAGTCCTGGATGGAAGTAGCAAGACACAAAGGCAGGCAAAGACAGCACCTATGGCCAGCTAGTCACATCCCATGGGAGGACCATTCCTGCGAACTCTTCACATATAAGGGACTTTGGTAACTTAAGGTCTGCTTGTACTCTGAAACTCCAAAGCCCAAGTAACTGCAATAAGAGTAATTTATCTGAATTCAGACCCTCTTGAACCACTCACTTTTCTCTGTTTTTCCCCTCTATTTTGTATCTCTTTATCACGTTTTAATTCAACAAACACTTCTTTTTTAAAATTAATTTATTTATTTTTAGTTTTCAACATTTACTTCCATAGGATTTTGAGTTCTAAATTTTCTCCCCCTCCTTGTCCTCCTCTCTCCTCAGGACAGCATGCAATCTTATATAGGCTATACATGTACAATCATATTAAACACATTTCCACATTAGTCGCAACAAACACTTCTTAAGAACCTATTATGTGCAAGGCATTGGGTTAGATCCCAAGGATACAGAGGTAAAAATGACTGCCTCTACTCTCAATGGTCTCACATTCTATTGCAAACAGATGAAGGAGGGAGTGATTGGGGCAAAAGAGAATTCCAGACAAAGTGCTCAAAGAATATGTGAGGAAGTAAATAATACATTCACCTGGGATTAGGACAAGGGGATCAGGTAAAGCTACACAGAAATGGCACCTGAGATGAACCATGAAGAAAGGTAAGGATGCTATATAGCAGAGATGAGGAGGAAGTGCATTACAGGCACATGAAAGAACCTGTATAAATTAACAGAAGTGGGAGAAAATATGACAAGACTGCAGAAAGTCTGTTAACCTAGTTTGCCCAGACCTCAGAGTATGTGATGGGGAACAATGTAAAATAAAGCTGAGTTTGGATCTTGTCTTAGAGCAAAGTGGAGCCCCTGACAGTTTTGGAATGTGGGAACTCTTCATGGTTGAGCTTGCATCTTAAAAGGATCATTTTAGCAGCTAAAATGCCACAGCTGAGAAAATGAGTAACACCATTAGAAGGCAAGCACAGGCAAAAAGAGCTGATAGGGGATAAGGGTTGGGCTTTGAAAAGAGAAAGGTTGTGGTTCAGGTCAAAGGGGACTCAAAGCTGCCCAGAGTCATTAGTCATCCTCAAAACTAAAAAGAATCCCTCAATACATTTTCTAGATGTTGGTAATGAGTGGAATAGGTGTGTTCAGGAGAGTGGTTTCCCCTAGATCTAGAGCTGGAAGGAACCTTAGAGGTCATCTGGTAGAGTACCCAGTGTCATTTTAAGAAAAGGGAAACTGTAACCCAGAGAAATTAAGAGACTTCAAATTCGGGTCCTGGGACTCCAAGTTCATCACCCTTTCCCTTGAACCACATTGTCTCCCATTTGGAGCATGAAACTGCTATAGAACTGGAGAAAGATACTCTTTATTTGTGAGGTGATTGGGGTTAAGTGACTTGCCCAGGGTCACACAGCTAGTAAGGATTAAATGTCTGAGGCTGGATTTGAACTCAGGTCCTCCCGATTCCAAGGCCAGAGCTCTATTCATTGCGCCACCTATCTGCCCCAGAAGGATACTCTTCATTAGAATAAATAGTAACATGAAGTAAGGAAAGGAACCATTTGTTGAGCACCTACTATGTGCCAGGCACAGTGCCAACTGCTTTTCAGGCTTAACATTACAACTGGCACATAATAGGTACTTAATGAATGTTTCTGATTAATTGACTTATAAATATTATCTCATTTGCCAAGATGTTAACTATTTGATATAGGAGTAAAAGTGAGGGTATGGAGATTGAGAGTGCATGAATCAATAGAGATAGTTTGAAGGCTTGTTGAGGTATAGATCCTAGCTGTTTGGGGTTGAATCTGAGCGTAGATTCTCTCTATTTAGGAATCTTATGTATTATGACTTAAGGCAGCTAATGAAGGCCAGTGCTCCCAGTAACTTTCCACACTGACAGCACCATTGTTCTCTTCATGGGGCTATTACAATATTTTGGGATAGGGATGAAAAAGTACTATTAGACATTGTATAGGTAAGTAGTACAGTTCTGATAGCATTTTCTATTTAAGGAAAGATGGTTCCCTCCCTGAGGTGCTGAAGGAGTGACTATGGTCTCTACTCTGCTGGAGGAGCTGGGGGTAAGGGGAAGGGTGAAGCTAAGGCAATCTTTTTTTTTTTTAAGGCAATTGGGGTTAAATGACTTGCCCAGGGTCACACAGCTAGCAAGTGTCAAGTGTTTGGTCTAAGGTCAGATTTGAACTCAGGTCCTTCCTGACTTCAGGGCTGGTACTCTATCCACTGCACCACCTAGCTGCCCCAAGCTAAGGCAATCTTAAGCAACATTAATGGAAGCCCAATATGTAGAACAATGGAGGCAATAGTTTCATTATACTGTAAAAGTTGGACCATATGTGAAGAATCATGTTCAGTTCTGCATGTCCTGTTTTAAAAGGAACTTTGAAAAACTGAGGCATATCTAGGTAACCAGGATGACAAAGGCGCCCAAAACTGACTTAAATAAAAACCTGTTGAAGGAATAGGGCAATTTTAGCCTGAAAGGGGGAAAACTTAAAGGGAACATAACTACTCTTTTCAAATATTTGGATGGCTGTCACAAGAAAAATGAATTAGCCATTCTCTGCCACTGGCAGAAGCAGAGCTAGACATTGTGAGTGTAGGATTGTGTTATATTATTTTTAATCTCGTAGTCTCTAGAATTACTTTGTTTTCTATTATCTACCTAAATAGTACAAGGAATCAGGAACCCACAAATGTTGTTTACATATAGGAGGGCACTGAACTCTGAACACTGTTTACAAGATTTGCTTAAGGAGGGTTTAATGCTCTTGGGAAGACTGCCTTGTAGCACGTGGTGGGGCATCAAACACACCAAATGTTTGGCAGTATTTCATCCACCCACCCACAGTACCATATGCTCTTACACCTTTTTTCATGTCAGTGATAAGCAATTCAGGAAGCAGGACCTTACTAGAGCCATCCATCATTCAATGAGTATCAAAGTGTTTTCCCTAAAGGGCAGATATGACCATGTCAGCTTCCGACTCAATAAACTCCAAAGTCTCCACATTACTTCTAGGATCAAATATAAACTTCACTGTTGGACATTTAAAATTCTTCATAACCTGACCCCTTCCTATTTGTCCAGGCTTCTGAATAATTACAAATTTCTATGTATTCTATCGTCCAGCCATATTGATCCATTTGATGTTCTTCACACGTGACACCCCATATATCATTTCCATGCCTTTGTACTAGCTAGTTGTCCCCTGTGTTCTCCTTGTTCATCTTTGCTTCTCAGAATCCTTGGTTTCCTTCAAGATCTAACTCAATTACCACCTTGAAAAATGGGAACTCTTTCCTAGTCTCCTCACTACTAGGTACTACTGGTGCCTTCCACTCAAAGTTTATTTTGCATCTACTTTATATGTTTATTTACTTGTATTTATATACACATACATGTATCTATATATGTATGTATACATATGCATACATTTTTCCTCCCTTAGAATGTAAGCTCCTTGTGTACATAGATACTTTTTGATTTTTCTTCATATCCTCAGTATTTAGCAGAATACAAGACAAGTTATAAATCCTTGTTGATTAATTGAATGAATTTTGTATCTACAAATATCTTCCCATCTACCTGGGGCAACCAAGTAAGGTTCCTTTTTTCCCTGCAACTTATGGCTCTCCTGTTCTGGAAAGAGGAATAAGGAGGAAGGGAAACAGTATTACTTACATGAGAACAGTTCACTTTCTTGGCCTGTGTCTAGCTTCAATAAAGTCCCATAAAGTGTTGGTCTATAGCAGTTCTCCCCTGCTCCAATATGCTCATTTGAGTATTTAGATCACCATGGTAAAGCCTTTGGCCCAAAAAGGCCAAATAATTCCTAGGTTACAGAATGAAATTTTGTATCATAAACTGCTAAGTTCCCCACTTGAGATAACTACTTTCTAGCGGTTAAAAATTGATTGTTGGCCACAAATTAATTTTACCCATGAATGTGAGAAACTTAATTTTCTGTATCTCAATATGGCAGGACTTGTTAAAGCTAAATCAAGACATCCTTTGTAATTGGGGAACCAGGGAGATGAGTTAGAATCATAGACTATTAGTACCTAAAGGAAATTTAGATGTCATTTTATCTAACCTCTTTATTTTACAAAAGAGACAAATATGCCCCAGCAAGTTAGTGTGGGGACTAGAACCCAAACATATCCAGATGCCCAGGCCAAGACTATTTGCATTTTACCATGATGCCTCTTAGCGGCTTAATCTTTGAGTACATTTGTGTGGCAGAATTATTAATATGAGTGTGGCTTGTCGGTTCAATTCAACAAACATCTATTAAATACTCACTATGTGCATGGCATAGTCAAGATGCTGGAGATACAAAGACAGAAACAGAACAGTCCCTGCTATGGAGATGCTTCAGCAGCTATGAGTGCTTAACAGGACAGTGTCTACAAAATGAGCCACCAAATGGTCATTTGAATAAAGATATTTTCTATTACTCTGCCCTCTCCTCTCCTCCACCCCCACTAAAGTTCTCTGCCCTCCTTTTAACAGGCTGAAGGAGTTAGCCTAACATCCATGATGGGCAGCACCATGGAGGCATTTCTCCATGGAAGGTCTTAGAGACTGGCTAAAGAAAGGGCTGGTTTTCACAAGATGTGCAAGAAACTGGATAAGGTGAAGAATATGGACCTAGATTTGAAGACTGTCACATAAAGAAACCAGAAATAAAAATACTCTATCAAAATGGAAATCAGCAGGGAATAACAATCCAATTTTATCAAGGGAGGGGGGCTTCTGCTATGTTTCTTACATAAATCAAAACGAGAGTTTTATTCTTCCCATGCAAGTATAATTTTGTGCTTTTTCTCATTTTATTAAATCCAACTGAAATCAATGGCATAATTTACTTTCATGGGATTCTGATGGGACAATAGCTTTGTGAAAATAAACACCAAAACAAAAAACAAAGTTTTGGTGTTGTGAGCTGTAATGGTCTAATCATGTAATATTTGCCATAAGTTTCTGATAATAAGCTTCTTTCAAAATAAAATGCTGAAACCCAATTCACTACCTTTGCATTACTAAATCAAATATAATTTATCCTTGTGTTACTATTTTTCTGCCCTTGATTCTGACTAGACCACTAGGATACTATCAAAGCTGAATATGATGGTGCACCCATAGGAGGTACTTACCTTCATTGCCCTAACTTCATTTTTTTTCTTCTTTCCTTTTCTTAAAAAAAAATATTTTTTAATGTATGAAATAAAACAAGCATTTCCTTAACAGAGTATAATAAAAACATGATTGAACACAAAACTGCAAATCTATTACATACAACTTGCCAGTTGTTTTAAATATATAATAAAGTTATCATGTAAATTTCTTTTTTTTTTCTTCCCTTGTTCCCCCACCCCGCCCTCCAGCCCTAGAGATGGCTACCATTATTGAATACCTCCTTTTGGAAAGAAACAAAGAGGCAATTCAACGCAACAGAGAAATGCTGATCCTGTAGTCAAGAGATCTTTCCTTTGTCAACAGTGTAACATTGAGCAATTCACATGGACTCTCTGGGCCTCAGTTTCTTCACCTGTATAATTAGGAGGTTTGACCAGATGAATCCTAAGATCTCTCTCACGTCTACATATGTGATCCTATGAACTAGAACCACGAATGAGAATATTACAGTTGAAAAGGACCTCAAAAAACAAGAGATTTTAAATTTGGAAGGGACCTGAAAGATTATCTCCAAGGATTCTTAACCAAGTTAGAAGTTCTTTTTAAAAATGTTTTGATCACTATATTTCAATATAATTCAATTCCATTTATAATCAGGGTATTTCACTTTATGCCTTTAAAACATGATTCTTAGATGGGTTCACCAGAATGCCAAAGGGATCCATGATGCAAAAAGGTTAAGACTCCTTGATCTAACACAAGCCCCATAATTTTGCAGATAAGGAAATTGAGATCAATCTAGTCTAATAGACTAGCACAATTTTTTTTTCTAGATTGTTTCAAGCAAATGTGAGGCTGTTGCAGACTACTCCCATACTTTCCTGAAGTGAGGATACTATGATGATCTTTTTATCTTTTCCCAGTTTGGTATCTGATACTTCAAATCCTTAAAACATCCTTCAGAGGCAAGTACTACTACCTATTCCTATTCACTAGTGAGAAAAATGATAAGAGGAGATTAAATGAATTGTCAAGAGTTGCCCCAGAAGCCAATAGCAGAGGTGGGACCCTAATGCAGGCTTTACAATTTGTCAACCCAATATTTTATCTTTCTACTATTTAGGTAATGCTGCCTATATATTCTGAAATTGTACAGTCTTTCACTCATTCATAGTCTTTCATTTATATTCCTAGCCACAAATATACTCAAAGATTAAGCCGCTAAGAGGCATCATGGTAAAATGCAAATAGTCTTAGCCTGGGCATCTGGATATGTTTGGGTTCTAGTCCCCACACTAACTTGCTGGGGCATATTTGTCTCTTTTGTAAAATAAAGAGGTTAGATAAAATGACATCTAAATTTCCTTTAGGTACTAATAGTCTATGATTCTAACTCATCTCCCTGGTTCCCCAATTACAAAGGATGTCTTGATTTAGCTTTAACAAGTCCTGCCATATTGAGATACAGAAAATTAAGTTTCTCACATTCATGGGTAAAATTAATTTGTGGCCAACAATCAATTTTTAACCGCTAGAAAGTAGTTATCTCAAGTGAAGAACTTAACAGTTTATGATACAAAATTTCATTCTGTAACCTAGGAATTATTTGGCCTTTTTGGGCCAAAGGCTTTACCATGGTGATCTAAATACTCAAATGAGCATATTGGATTATCCTTAAACAAATCTAATGTTTAAAAAAAAAAGCCGAAGCTAAGTCAGTCCACCAGCTATTAAACAAGGAGTTCTAATCATGGGGCAGGAAAATTGCCTTCTTTTCAATTTTCAGTTTTCCCCTTGTGGGTGATTCCATAGGTCTCATTACTTTCATCTTTGATATTGATGAGGTTGCATTGAAGTGAGGGCGTTGAATACAAAATTCTTCACAATTCTCATGTACAGATGACACTCTTCTGGATTAAATGCCAAGAGTCATAGCCCAGCTATCACCAAGTCTGAAGGTAATCTATACTTGGATGGGATCTATCTGGCTTCTTCTCATCCCATAAAAGACTAGGCTGGTGATTTAAAGGTCTAACTGACAGTATATTTGTATTGAAGTTTACACTGTTTTACATACACACCCATGGTTTAGATCAAGGCTTTATCATTTAGATTTGTAATTTTTGTTGAATATTCAAGTGACATTCATAGCTAAGAATAACAGCCTCAGCTTCCACTTGCTTTTGAGAGAGAGAATTTTCTTTTTAATATTCAAAGCTTCATCACAATAGTCCAAGTTTTCTTATATTAAGATAAGCTTATTTGATTGTCCTTCACCTAAGACTAATTGAGAAAAAAAAAAAGAAAAAGAAAAACAACCTAAGACAGGTCACCTGCTCAGAAGTGTGGTGTTTGTATCAGGAATTCTGAGGGAGTTAGCAAGTATGGGTCATGCCACTTCAAGTGGTTTGGATAAGGAATTTCATTACTGCTTTACCCTCTACTCTGCCCATGAAGTACAAGGTCTTCCTAGGCAATCTGACCTTCAGCTTCAAAGTCTCCAAAGTATTCAGCCTTTGGAACTGAATTTTCAATATGAGGAATGCCCTCCTGTGTGCATTATAATGTTATTTTTCCCAGAGGTAAGCAAAGAACTAGACACTAAGAGACTGAAGAATCTGGGAACTCCTGGGTTCGTAATCTTAAGCTCCTCTTGACTGATTCCTCACCCTTAGGGGAAAAGCTTCAGGTTGAGAAGATTTCTCAACAAAACAGTATTTGGATCCAGTGATGCCACAAAATTAGGGACTTCTGCATTTAAATATCATCCAAATATCAAATTACTCACACATACTCAAAGAGTTCACTGGAAGATATTTTAAGCAGGCAAATGTTTTTCCATTTCTAATTGCCAGAGATATGAAACATTAAACCCTAAAACAGGAAGCAAGGACTGGTTGTTCCTTTCTACGTGCCTTTCTATAACACAGTAATTGTTTGAACAAAAATATTTTTTTCATTGTCTCATTTGAAGGGCAAGACTCATGAAAATCTCTTATCAACTAGGATAAAGTCATACTTCATTTCTGAAAAAGGATGTTTTGGTCTATCATGACCATTACAGAGACATGATAATTGGTTATTTTATCTAGTTTATTGTGCTGATTTTATTCATTCATTCATTCACTTATTTTGCTCCATAACTTTAGTCTTAAAATATAATTAAGTAGAATTGGGCACTGCTGCTACATTCTACCCAAAGACACTTTTCAGTGATGTATGACTTGATTAATATCACAATAGAAGTTTTCCTTGCATCAGCAAAGATTTTTGTAATTTCCAAATCCCCTCCTCCTCATTTTGCTTTGTTAGAGCCAAGCAGAATAGGCCTATCAGGGGTGGGGAACCTCTGGCCTTCAGGCCACATGTGGGCTTTTGACTGAGACCAAGTTGTACAGAACAAATCCTTTTATTAAGGGGATTTGTTCTGTGAAGTTTGGATTCAGTCAAAGGGCTGCACTTGAGAACCTAGGGGGTCACATGTGGCTTCGAAGCCACAGGTTCCTTAACCACCACCCCCAGCCTTCCCCTTATTCTACAGGAAAACCCTTAAAATGCTGAAAGAAGGTTCCTCTTGTCTTCTCTTCTGTAGGCTAAACATTCTTAGTTCCTTAATTGATCTTCAGAGAGCATGATCTTGAAACACTTCACCATCTTTGGTCACCCTCTTTGGAATGCTTTTATATTTATTAAAGTCCTTCCTAGAAGGTGGAACCAAGCAGTAAATACAAAAATTCAGATATTGTCTGCTCAAAGCAGATTACAGTGGGGCCATCACCTCCATTCTTTCTTCCTTTTTTTTTTAGCTCTCCACTCCCAGTCTTTATAAGCTTCAAAATATGAGGAGCTTTGCAGACAGGTTCATAACACTACTTAATTCACCCTAGCAAAGAGGTACAAAAATATTTCGGTCCAATTTTTAAAAATCCAATTATAAGTTCTTACTATCTTTTCCCACTATTATTAATATCAGTAAATGATACATTGACTGGAAATGAGCCTCAATAGCTAAAAGAACAATGTGAGTCATTATTTCCATTTTAATTAGCATCTTATTTCAATGAAGGCTATGTTTTATGGCTGGTCTAATTTCTTTTGGATCCAAACTAAGTTTTATGAGTACCAAAACTTGCAGAATGAAATCAATGATTTAATACTAAACATAGAGTAAGCAAATTTTTTTTAAATATAGTTGATTCATTATACTTAACCATATCATGGCACGTACACCGAAAACTTTTCAGATATTGTTTAACCAAAGTTATTAAGTATTTGATCACACTGTTTAATCAATCCTCATGTTACCCTAAATAACAACTAAGCTAACAAAAAAAAAAACAAACAAAAAACAAACTAGCAACAAAGTGACCGCCTATCAGCAGGGGAAAAGTTGAACTAACTGTGGTACTTGTTATATAATAGAATATTACTGAGCTATAATAAATAACAAATATGAGGAATTCAACAAAATATGGTCAGACTCATGAATTGGTACAGATCAAAGAAAACAGGATCAGAAGAACAACACAGGCAAAGACTGCGATAATGTAAATTACACTCCAATAAAAGGAAACTGAATTCAGAGACTATAGTGACCAATCTTGGTCCCAATGGACAAATGATGAAACATTCTTCTCTCTTTAGAAAAGTTGGGAGGGGGCAAGAGTACACAATGTTGAACACTAGCTGATTTACTAACCATTTTTCTTTGCTATAAGGGAGGGTTTTTAACGGGGAGGAAAATGTCTTTTTTATTTTTTAAAAAAAGGCATCAATTAAACTTTTATAAATTGTATATATGTATATGTATATGTGTATATATATTATATATATATATATATATATATATTACATATATATTAAATATATATATGTATATATATACACACATGGTAAAAGATTTGCAAATACAAAAAAAACCTGGCACTATGTGCAACTAACCTTCACTCTGAACATCTAGGTATGCACTTTTTTCCTTCTTCTGCTCTTATGGTAGCACAGCAACTTTTCAAAAATTATTTTAAAGTACAAGTTGTTTCAGGAGAATGTCTCTGTCCTTTGCTAGGGGGCTCAACTCAGCCTTCCTGTTTGTTTCCATTCTATAGCACTCTTCTAATCTTGCTACTCTGTTCTAAATTTTTCTTTGCTTTTACAAGGACTAGTTAATCTGATTCTTTTTTCAGTGAAACAAAGGGCCACATGATATATTCATAAAATCATAGATTTATTAGTGGAAAGGACGTTGGCAGTCATCTAGTCTAATACCTTTCTTTTACAGATGAGGATATTGAGGTTCAGATATGTGGTAAGATTGGCCCAAAGGATCAGAGATAGCTTATTTTAGAACTTGAATTCAATGTCAGATGCTTTGATTACAAAACCAATACTCTTTAGGCTATACCATGAGTCCCATTGTACAATGGTAAAGGGTTGTGGATGAATATCTTTATTCTATGCAACAGAGAATTAACCAAATAATTCTTCATGTATTGTTATCTTCATAAAATATTTATAAAACCTTTTAAAAGGGTTTCAAACACTGTACATTACAGTTAGAGGCCACTGAAAACATGGACTACATTTTCTGGGAAGACTTCCACAGGTTTAACAATTGAAAAGGTCAAGGTTATCTTGTATCATAGGGAGAAAGGTTGAGATTATTTTCCAAATGTCTGTTATGCCCTAGTCAGCCCTTAGTTTTACAATTTAATATGCTTTGGGATGGCAATGCCCATCCAATGACATTAAATGTCTCTCATAATCTTAATACGAATTAAGGTCTTCGAAATAATTGTCCTCTTCACCTTACAAAACAAACCAAGTCCCCATTTAATTACTACCAAAGAAAGAGAATAAAGAACCTTGAGTGACTTGATTCATTTTAGAAGGTCACAGACAGAGAAAAACAACAAAATGCTGTAAAACCAATACTTAGAGGAATCCCAGGACAATGCCAAGAAACAGAATGTACTCACAGTGACTAATACATGCAAAGACTGGAAATAAATTCTAACAGATTAAACAGGTTTTATAGCAACTGAAAGGTATATTCAAATCATTCCAAAATTAAGCAAGCTTAAGAATATGGCAGTCTTCCCTATTAATAAGAGCATAAGCTGGATAAGCAGGTTGAATAACCTATAAATTATTGCCAATATCAGTAAGTAGACTTTTTCCAATGTGTTTTTAATTAAAAAGGACAAACTAGCCCTTTAACTGAATAAGTTTATGCTAAGAGCTTCTGATACCTCTGTAGTCCTTTGCAGAAATACAAACTTTTGAAGAGAAATGATAAAACACTTTACCTCTTTGATCATTTAATAAAGATTTTCTGGGCCAAGAGGCCTCAGGCAGCTGTTCTAAAATAATAGAATATATGCAATATGAAAAGGGAACAAAATGCATTACTCTAAGCGTTTGTGCTTCAAACACAACCATGGTATCATATGCAAATATTTTACCATGGGGATCTGATGCAACAAGATGAACTTCATGTGTGGCAGTATCACGTGTGAAAATAGTTTAGAATAAACAGCAGAGTTTCAGAACAAAATGGATGTACTGAACTACTTTCCTGGGTCACTGAATATTCTATCATTTATACATACCTGTTTTAAATGTTTTTTTTTTAAATTTCCACATGAAAGCAGGCAAAGCTTGACTCTTCTGAGTTAAAAATTCCAGACAAGCTACAATGTCACAAGCTTTCATTTTAGAAGACAGGTCTATAATCGGCTTTTATCTAAAAATAGTGTCACAGCAGGTATCTACATTAACAGCCCCTAAAGTATCAGCATTTCAAGAGATCTGAGGGATGGAAACCAATGTTTGGGCTTTTTTTTTTTTTGCATCCTAAAGTAATTGAATTACATTTTCAGTCTCAGAGCTTTTAAAACAGTTCAGCTATTGCAATCTACATTTGAAAAACATCTTTATTATATCTTAGATATTGATAAAAAATAATACTGTGATCAAACTTTTGTTGACTCTGTACTTTTAAAATACCTAGACATTAAGTCAAAGAAAATCTGTCTCTCTGCTTAATAACTCTAAGATAATGAGTTGTCTTTCTATATCATCCCCTTGATCAGAAAGCAACTAGTTATGGTATTTCTTTATCATCCTGACCCAATCATTATGTTGTTGACATTCTAATTTTTTTTAATGCTGCTTGGTTATAGCCAGGTTTGATCTGGAAAAATCTATATAGCACCTCCCCCAAAATCTGCATTTAAACACAAATAAAATAATTTTGCATTCTTTTTCACCCCACCCCCCTCTCCAACAAGAGCTAGAGTACAAGCCACATTTATAAAAATACATATTGTTGAGGTTTTCTACCACCTACTATAAATATTCCTCTTGTAAAAGCCTATGTCCAGTCTGATAATATTAGTTGATGCGTACTAAATGACTCAAGACTGGGTAAAGAAAAACACAGACCCTACGTTATAATAATATCAGTATAAACCATGAGGTCATACCTGATGACTTAGAGACTGGCATGGCTCACTGGTTCCAGGCTGCATGACCTTTCTATTTCCAGAAAACCCCAAAGATTGCATTTCCTGTCTTACAAAAGAACATCACAACCATCTCTATCTTTCAGCATCTTCAGGGCTAGTGAAGAAAGCATGAAACAGCAGGTCTGTCCATCAGGATTTGTTTAAGCCATTATCAAATGAACAAATCCTAAATACAGTAGATCACTTCCCCTTGTGCGATAACAAGCATCCAGTATTCAGGAGGGCTGACACAGTTGTATTGCTGATGCTGCTAATGCTGTCTGAAAACAGTAAGCTTACTGCTTAAAGCAATTCTGCATCATCCAAACAGAGAGCAAGCCACATCCTTCAGGTTTTTTTTCACTCGTGTTACTATAAAGATTTTGCCTGCCAAGAGGGAGTGGGGGATAGAATTTGGTTTTCTTTTAACTCCTTTAAAATAAGAACTAAACTATATGATTATGCATTTAAAGTTTACATTTCAAAGACCAGGGTTGAAAAAAATGTCATTTCTAGATTGAAATGTTCTTTTCCCCCTTGCATGAGCAAGCTTCATTCTGATGACCTAAAAAGCAGCACTGTGCTGATTTAAAGGAAACTTACCTTAAAAAAAAAGCCCTAGCAATCACCACCATCACAAATCCAAACCAGCAAAAGATTAAAGCAAGAGCCCATATCTGCCTAGTTATAAATATATTCCCCCAGCACAGCACAATGCTTCATGCACAGTGATACACATTTAGTGAATTGAAGCATAAAGTCACTTTAGCAAACATTTTCCCTATCAATGTCTTAAAAATTAGAAATGTATAATTTGTTTTAAATTTTAGAAGATCATTTTAAATGTGTATGCCTTAAGACCCCTGGTCAGGATGTTACAGAAGGAATTTGTGCATTTGGTCAGAGATAGAATAAGTATGCTTAAAGGTCCTTTCAATTCTGAGATTCTAAGACAAGCCAGGCATATAAAAGTAGCTTGAATTTTTTGTGGCTCCTTCCCCTATAGAGTTTTAAGGTATCAAAAGATAACATGTCACTGCTGAATGCCAAAGCTTTATCATTTAAACATAAGAATAAGTCACAACTAAGTTAACAAATCCTTCTTATTTTTATTGAGTAATAGTAGCTTGTATTTATATGGCTTTTATTCCCCTTTTATAGATGAGAAATCAGAGATCATGTCCACACAGTTTTGAGGCAGGATTTAAACTGAAGGACTCTGCCCCCTACTCCACAAAGCCTTTCATATTTCACTATCTCATGGATAAGGTTGTCAATAATTCACTATTAATTTACTTTTGCCTCTTCAAAGGAAAATCAAGAAGTTGATTTAGGGTGGGGGGGCACAAGGGAAGAAATAATATAAAGTTGGAGTATCTATGCTCTCAGATTAAAATGGACAATAGTTTTTTTTTAACCACACGGCCAATTAGAAATTGCTTGTACTTCAGAGATGTAGAAAATGTGCTAATCTAGAAGGCTAAACAGGCCAATGATGTCAAACACAAATAGAAATGGATCTTAGCAGGCCACATATTCACTTAAAAAGTCACAAATTAACATTATCTATGTTTTATTGAATTTAATTTATTTTATTAAAGAGTTTTCCACATATTTCAATGTGGTTCCCAGCAGCTCAGGAATTTTGGCAGCTAGAGGGCTGTGAGTTTGACACCTGTGGCGGAGGCAACTGTAATGGTCAGATAATCCTAATTCTAGAGCTGGAATGGGATTTAGAGGCCATGTAGTCCAACTCCTTTATTTTACGAAAGAAGGAATTGAAGCCCATAAATGTTAAATGACTTGGGCAAAGTCATATAGGTAGTAAGTGGCAGAGCCAAGATATGAATTTAGCTACTCTGCTTTCAGGATGAGTGTAACTTCCTACTGCACCATGTTGTCTCTATTATAGCAAAAATAATGGTAAATTTGAAATTGAAAGACTTGGGTTCTTCCCAGCTCTACATGGCAGCAAGGTGGAGCCATAGTGGTCCACAGAGTACCGGAGTCCCAGGTTCAAGAAGAGCTGGATTCAAATATGACCTCAGACACTTACTAGCTATTTGACCCTGGGCTAAGTGACAACCTCTCTCTGCTTCAGTTTCCTGATCTGTAAAATGGGGATAATAATAACCAATCCCTCCTAGGATTATTGTGAAGATCAAATGAAATAATAACTATAAAGCACCTAGCACAGTATCTGGCATATAGTAAGCACTGCATAAATGTTGTTTTTATATGGCCTTGAGCATCAGATTGGATGCTCCTTGTCTTTTATCTGTTTTTGTATCCCCAGTTCTTAGCACGTTGCTTGATAATTGTAGGCATTTAATAAATGCTTATTAATTGACTTACTTCTATGGACCTCTCAGTTCCCTCATCTGTAGTAGGTAGTCTTCAAAGTACCTTATAGCTCTAAATCATATGATCTTCGTTTAATGGAAACAGAAAATGAGAACAACAAATATAAAATCTTATTCTTTAAACCTTCATGTTATAGTCAACCAATTATGACTTTAAAAATACATTATCTATCTAGGAAATAAAATAATTGAGGTTTAATAATAGGTGAAGTATTTCATATTCATGAGAACAGAAAATATTTTAGTTAAATGGAGAATTATAATAAGTCAGTATGTTATCTACTTCCCATTCTTGAAGTTTAATGAGTGTAACATGTCTTGCCATAGAATCTAATCAGAATGATTCTTAAGGAATCAGAAAAAAAGAATAACCTAGACAGGATTATCTCTTCAGAATAGGATTATAGGAAGATTATTGCCCATAGCTTAAATGTGTCAATCACAGGGCTTCAGATACATCTAGATCTATACAGTGCCAAAGCATTTGGACAAAAATTTAATCAATCCATCTTCCAAGTTACCCAGCTTTCTAACTCTGGACACACTTTTGATTCTTTTCTCTCTCTTACTCCCCACAATCAATCAGTGGCCTTTTACTGTCAAATCTAACTCTACAAGCTCTTTTCATCCATTCCCTTCTCACTGTGCAACAGATAAAGCCTTGGATTTGGCATTAGGAGAACCATGGTTCAAATCCTGCATCAAACACTTAACAGCTGTATAACCCAGGGCAAATCACAACCTCTCCATGCTTGAATTTCCTCATCTATAAAATGAGGATAACAACAGTACTGATCTCATAGGGTTGTTGTGAGGATCAAATGAGATAATTAATGTAAAGCACTTTGTAAACCTGAGATTACTATGTAAACATGAGGTATCATTATAACTCACATAGTTACCACCTTAGGTAAAGCCCTGATCACTGACCTCTCTCTCTGTACTATTGTGGCAACCATCTAACTGGTCTCCCTATTTCCAGTTTTGCTCTTTTCTAGGCCATTCTGAGTATAGTTGCCAAAATAATATTCCTAAGGATAAAGTATGACTATGGTCCTCCTATCCTCAAAACTCTTTAGTGATTTCCAATCACCTATAGGTTTAAATACAAATTCCCTAAGCCTAATATTATTGGCCCTCTACAATCTAGTTCCACCCTATCTTTCAAGCCTTATTTCATATTATCTCTCTTCTTAAAATCTGTGTTCCACATAAAGTTGGTATTCTCTAAAACTGACATACCATTTCCTAAATCAGTGCATTCACCTAGTGCCCTTAATGCCTAGAAAGTACTCCTTCTTTACCTTTGCCTTCCCAAATCCTTATTTTCCTTCAAGCCTCAGTTCACTTGGCTTCAAGAGTGAGAAGTAGATGAATTATACTCACTTATTTTAATTGTCCATTTACCTAAAATGTTTTCTGTTGTCATGCACATAAAATATTTCAGCTATTATTAAACCTCAATTAATATATTTTCAGACTCAGCTCCTCTTTAATGTCCCTTCTTTGCTGAAATGCTCCTAGAGCTCTCAGCTTGATCTCTCAATGGCTCTCTTTCTCTCTTCCTTGTATAATACTTATCTATACATGTCATATCTTCTAGTAAAGTGTAAGATTTTGAAAACACAGATTCATTTTTTTTCTTTGCATCCCCAAAGCGTGGTGCACTGTATTTCATATTTGGTAGGTACTTAATAATTATTTATTATGTGAACGGAATTGAAATGCTGACAAATGGGATTTCTCTACATATTTGGCATCGTGTAGATTCTTCAAAGTCCTCCCTCTTCCATGAAGTATTCCTAGATCACTCTAGTCCCAGTATTCTTAACTTGGGGTCTACAAATGTTTTGAACAAATATTTTAATAATTGTATTTCAATATAATTGGTTTCCTTTATAATCCTAGGTATCTTATTTTGTGCATTTAAAAACATTATTCTATAATCAGGGTCCATAGCTTTCACCAGACTCTTAAAGAGGTTTCAATATCCCCAAAAGATGAAGAGCACACACCCCAGTTCATATTAATTTCCCTTTTTTAGACTCCTTTTGCACTTGTCTTCTGTATCGCTCTTTTGATAATCAATCTCCTGCCATGCTGTATGGCCTTTTCATGGTTTTCTATGTGTATGCCATATCTTCCCAACTAGAATGCAGCTTCTAGAAGGGAGTATAGCAGGTGATGATTTGTATTTTTTTACATGCCCCTTGATAACTATCATGGTGCTGTTTATAAAATAGGTACTCAATAAATATTTGTTGGATTGATGAGTGAATAAAGAGTAAGTAAAGGAATGAATCAAATAACCCTCTGCTATGACCTGAAAATGTTCATTTTTTGACTGGATCTTTTGAAGCATCCTATAGACACAGCCTTTGTTTTTATTAACCAGTACTTCTGGTAATGAGATAAAGACCAAGTAAAAACCTATTACCAAAGCATATAACTCTTTGTTAAAAAAGAAATCATTCTCATATAAAGCTTACGAGCATGGAATGATTTTTGTGAAAATGTTACCAAAAAGTACTTGACAGTGAGAAGAGAGATTATGACAATTTATAAGGAAAAAATAGATGCCATATGAACCAGAAATAAAATAAATTCATAACTCTGAGATTGTGTCTGTCAGAAGTACAAAGCTATTTTTTACAATAGAAAAACAAGCTCAGAAAGGCAGCAGGACATGGTGGATAATGAGGTGGCTTTGGAGTCAGCAAGACTTGGGTTGAAGTCCCATTATTGACATGTATTGTCTGAGAATGGGCCAGTAACTTAACTTTTCTATGACCTCAGGCAACTCTCTAAGGCTATAAATTATAGATGTGTTATTAAATCTGCTGTAGTATGTAGAATTTCCTCACCTGGGAATTCTCTATGCCAATGAAATCACCTGTACAGATACAGTCCTACAAAAAAACTAAAGGTCACTCAAATGATACTTTAAAATTGCCAAATCCACAATACAAAGGAGCTTTCTGGGTTTCCTCTAGTTTCTTAATTAAGTTGACCAAAACCAAAAATTGTTTGTTTATAATATGAATATTGACCAATAGAAACTTCATAGGGAGCCAAGATTGTGGAGTAAAGGCAGGGACATGCCTGAGCTCTCCCCCAAACTTCTCCAAAACCTTTAAAAAGTGACTCTAAACAAACTCTAGAGCAGCAGAACCCACAAAAGACAAAGCAAAACACATTTCTGGCCTAAGACAACCTGGAAGGTCAACAGGAAAGGTCTGTTGCATAAGGCTGAGAGAGGAGTGCAGTCCAGCATAGGCCACCCAGCACAGCTCTCACCCTAGCAAACCAGGAGTAGGCCTTGGAAGTGACTGAAGTGGCAGAGGCAAAGGCAGTGGCAACAGCTGCTTCTGGAACTCTCAGCCCACAGAAGATAAGGGGATCGAACAGCTGACCTCAAACAACAATCTCAGAAGGAGGTCTCTTTGCTAGCATGAAGGCAGGATTCTATTGCTTTGCCCATACTTGGATCTGGGTTGCAGTCCTGGGTGACAGTCCTGGGGTAAGGAGGAGCACTGCCATAGCAGAGCTTGCCACAGTAGTAGAGAGGGAACCCTCATTACAATTCCAGGCCAGAAAAGAGTGCTTGTGGTCATTGACAGACCAGAACACAAGCAAGGAGAGGAGTAAACACTTCTCCTTAGATTATACCACCTTGGAAGAACTAAAAACTTACAGGTCCCTAGAAAATAGCTGCACAAAACCCCTGAAGCTTCAGACAGTTCACTCTCCACACTGGAAGCAAAGACAAAAACAAACAAAGAGTTAAAAATAATAGGTAATAGTAATAGGCTGGGAAAATGAGCAAACAAGGGGAAAAAAAGCTCTGACTACAGAAACTTACTTTGGTGACAAGGAAGATCAAAACACATACTCAGAAGACAACAAAGTCAAAGCTCCTACATCCAAAGCCTCCAAGAAAAATATAAATTGGTCTTGGCCATGGAAGAGCTCAAAAAGGATTTTGAA
Organism: Phascolarctos cinereus; assembly: GCF_003287225.1. Lineage (NCBI taxonomy): Eukaryota > Metazoa > Chordata > Mammalia > Diprotodontia > Phascolarctidae > Phascolarctos > Phascolarctos cinereus. Next base: position 229,242,197 of record NW_027556098.1, read on the forward strand.
AAGCAAGTAAGAGAAGTAGAGGTAAAATTGAGAAGAGAAATGAAAGTGATGCAAGAAAATCATGAAAAACAAGCCAACAGCTTGCTAAAAGAGACTCAAAAAGAAAATAATACCTTAAAAAATAGGCTAGACCAAATGGCAAAAGAGGTCCAAAAAGCCAATAAGGAGGAGAAGGTGTTAAAAAGCAGAATTGGCTAAATGGGAAAGGAGGTCTAAAAGCTCACTGAAGAAAATAATTCCTTAAAAATTAGAATTGAGCAAATTGAAGCTAATGAATTTATGAGAAATCAAGAAATCATAAAACAATACCAAAAGAATGAAAAAATAGAAGTTGATGTGAAATATCTCATTGGAAAAACACTGACCTGGAAAATAGATTCAGGAGATATAACTTAAACGTTATTGGACAACCTGAAAGCCACGATCAAAAAAAGAGCCTAGACATCATCTTTCAAGATATTATCAAGGACTGATAGTCTAGAAACAGAGAGTAAAATAGAAATTGAAAGAATCCACCAATCACTTCCTGAAAAAGATACCAAAAGGAAAACTCCCAGGAATATTAATCGCCAAATTCCAGAATTCCCAAGTCAAGGAGAAAATATTGCAAGCAACCAGAAAGAAACAATTGAAGCATCGTGGAAATGTCACCAGGATAACACAAGATTTAGCAGCTTCTACATTAAAAGATCAGAGGGCTTGGAATATGATATTTCAGAGTTCAAAGGAGCTAGGATTAAAACCAAGAATCACCTACTTAGCAAAACTAAGTATAATCCTTCAGGGGAAAAAATGCGTATTTAATGAAATAGAGAACTTTCAAGCATTCTTTTTTTTTTTGGCTAGGAAATGGGATTAAGTGACTTGCTCAGGGTCACACAGCTAGTAAATGTTACGTGTCTGAGGCTGGATTTAAACTCAGGTTCTCCTGACTGGTGCTCTATCCACTGCACCACCTAGCTGTCCCTCAAGCACTTTTGATGAAAAGACCGGAGCTGAATAGAAAATTTGACTTTCAAATACAAGACTCAAGAGAAGTACAAAAAGGTAAGCAGGAAAGAGAAATCTTAAGGGACCTATTAAAATTAAACTGTTTATATACCTACATGGAAAGATGATATTTGTAACTCGTCAAACCTTTCTCATTATTAGAGTAGTTGGAAGGGGTGTATATATAGACAGAGGGCACAGGTATGAGTTGAATATGAAGGCATGATATCCAGAAACTAAAGGGGGGAGAGAGAAACGTACTGGGAGAAAGAGAAAGTGAGAGGTAGAATGGGGTAAACTATCTCACATAAAAGAGGCAAGAAAAAGCTTTTCACCGTGGAGAGGAAGATGGGAGAGGTAAGAGGGAGTGAGTGAATCTTACTCTCATCAGAATTGGCTCAAAGAGGGAATGGCATACACACTCAGTTGGGTATAGAAATTTATCTAACCCTACAGGAAAGTTGGGGGAAGTGGATAAAAGAAGTGGGGTATAGAAGGGAGGGCAGATTGGGGGAAAGTATAGTCAGAAGCCTTCATGCTAGCAAAGAGACCTCCTTCTGAGATTGTTGTTTGAGGTCAGCTGTTCGATCCCCCTTACCTTCTGCGGGCTGAGAGTTCCAGAAGCAGCTGTTGCCACTGCCTTTGCCTCTGCCACTTCAGTCACTTCCAAGGCCTGCTCCTGGTTTGCTAGGGTGAGAGCTGTGCTGGGTGGCCTATGCTGGACTGCACTCCTCTCTCAGCCTTATGCAACAGACCTTTCCTGTTGACCTTCCAGGTTGTCTTAGGCCAGAAATGTGTTTTGCTTTGTCTTTTGTGGGTTCTGCTGCTCTAGAGTTTGTTTAGAGTCACTTTTGAGGAGGGACAGGGTGAAAGGAGAGAAAGAATAGAACAAATGGAACAGGATAGGATGGAGATAAATATAGTCTTTCACAACAACTATTCTGGAAGTGTTTTGCATGACTACACATGTATAACCTATACCAAATTGCTTGCCTTCTCAATGGGGGTGGGGGTGGGGAGAGAGGAAAGGAGAGAATTTGGAACTCAAAGTTTTAAAAATGAAAGTTGAAATTGTTTTTACATGTAGCTGGGTGAATATACTAGATAAAAATTTTTTAAAAAGAAACTTAACAGTAATTTATCAGATTGTGTAATTTATTACATAGACATAGTAATTTATTACTAACTTTGAAGTACTTTAAGCTTGTATGACTCTTAAGTTTCATGGGGCAGAAAATGAGAACTCTGTCTACCAAGGCAGTTCAGTACCTTCCCTACACTTTATGTGTTAGAGAGTTCCTGAGGGCATGAAGAGATTAAGTGATGTATCCAGCCAGTATCTGTCAGAGGCAAGACTTGAAACAGGGTCTTCTGACTCCAAAGTCAATTCTCTACCCACTACACTAAGCTGCCTCTTGGTTGTAAAAGCTAATGTATTTGAAAAGTATCACGTGGTAGAAAGGAGGGCACTGGAGGTAAAGTCAGATGATAGGTTTAGATCTTAGCACAAGGCTTACTCATGTGGCACTGGAAAAGTCACTCTGTGCCTGTTTCCACATGTGTAAAATGAGGATTATAATACTTGTAGTACCTACCCCACAAGATTTTTATAAGGAAAAAATAAGATTTTTAAACATGTATATACATGTACACATAAATAAGTTATTAATAATGAGATTATTTTTATGTTTGTAAAGCTCTTTGCAAACCTTAAAGTACTATGTAAATCCTAGCTATTATTATTATTTTAGAGGTATCTAGGTATCACAGTGGATAGAGCATTGGGCCTGGAGTCAGGAAGACTTGAATTCCAATCCAGGCTCAGACACTTAACTATCGGTGTGACTTTGGGCAAGTCATTTGACCTCTATTGGATTCAGTTTCCTGAACTATTAAATGGGGATGATAACAACACCTACCTTCCAGGGTTGATGTGAGGATAAAACAAGATATTTGTAAAGCACTTAGCACATAGTATTCGTTGTTGTTATTCAGTCATGTCCTACCATTTGTGACCCCATTTGGTGTTTTCTTAGCAAAAATACTAGAGTGGTATGTCATTTCCTTCTCCAGTTTATTTTCCAGATGAGGAAATTGAGGCAAACAGCACCCTGTTGTGTGACTTGCTCAGGGTCACACAGTTACTAAGTATCTGAGGCCAGAGTTGAACCCAGAAAAATGAGTCATCTTCATGTCAGGCCTAGCACTCCATCCATTGTGCCACCTAGCTGCCCTAGCACATTGTATAGCATTTATATAAATGCTAGATATTACTATTATTGCTATCATTATTATATTATTTATACAAATGTTGTTCATTTCCATGTTATAATGTCATGACAAATGTTATAGAAGAATTGACTCACAACTATTGCTATATCATATTCATAGTACCCCAAATTTAAGAAACTTACCTTCCAAACTTTCAAAAGAATAAGCCATCAGATACAAGGCTTAGGTCAATCCTTTAGGCCAGATATTCCTTCACTTTCTTGAGCCCTGGACTCCTTTGGCATCTGGTGAAGCCTATGGACCCACTTTTCAGAATAGTTTTTTTAAATGCATAAAATAAAATACATAAGTGTACAAAGGAAACCAATTATTTTGAAATACAGCTACCAAAATATTTTAAGAAAGCAGTTTTACAGACTCTAGGTTAAGAATCTCTGTTTTAGGCCAGTATATAACTAAGTTTTTTTCCCTGCAGCTAGGTTCCAATTAGTGAGAATAATGAATTCCATGAATTGGTTGCATGTATTTGAATTCACACAATTCGAAGTTATAATTATGTAAAATATGGTAATTAGTTCCAGCCCAATAGAAATATTCTGTGTGAATTATAATAACGTAATCACTTCATGGGTCATATTATTGTAATCATGCTAAATTTATGTCTACCCAGACAATCCTAAGGCCATAAAAGTACAAGTTACTGAACGGCAGGGGTTATCTGATGAACTACATTTTAAATGTATTCAATAGCTAGTCCTAAGATGGCTGTCCAGTTTATATATTGCTCAGTCTACTAAATCTATATTTGCCAGAGTCTGCAGAAAGGGCACAGCAAAGCAAAATAGGCACAGTGAAAAAGGAAGTAGAATAATGGACACTTTTTGGCTGGTTGGAAAGGTTCATTTAGAAAGGCCACTTATTGCTCTAAATAATTTTCCTATGCTATTGTCTTTTGCCAACGCACTAACCTAAATGTCCATCAATTAATTTGTTTCAAAAAGTCAGAAATGTAGTCTCAGTTGAAACTGAGAAAACATACAACAAACTGTGGGAGTTGTGCCTCCAAAAAGAGACAAGACCTTTAGAAACTCAGTTAACTTCACTATAAATATTCCACAATAGGAAAGCCAAAAATGCTAAAGTAAATATTTGGGGGTTCTTTCAATAGATAGGACTCTGATATCACCATAGAGCTGATGAAAATGTTTATAGCAAAAAGGGGAAAATAAGGCTCAACTTCAAGAAACAGAAGGATCTCTCTATTCAGTTCGATCTTGGATCAATGCAGAAATAGGAATCTTTGTCTGAAGGATGTGCTAACTTAGCTCTTAAGATGAAAATGAAGCCATTTGTGAAACATATAGAAACAGAGGCAGATCACCAACACTGCTCCCTCCATTCCCCTGGACCTGATCTATTTGTTAGGAATGTGAAAAGCAAGACAACTGAAGGTAAGAACAAAGTAAACATCAGCAGCAAGAATAGGTTGTTGAATGAAACTAAAACACACAGGGACCATATTTGTGCTATGCATTCTTATGGCTGAATACCAGTCAGTCAATATTCTAGCAGAGGTACTATAGTTATTAAGAGAGGGGAGAAGGCTAAGAGTTTCTTCCTGCCTTCCATTAACCTTGAGATATTTAATTTTCACACATTTAGAAGTTATAGCATTTATGCAACCTTCATTTCATTGAGCTTCAGATGCCTTACAGTTGCCACTTTTAGAATAACGGCAACATCACAGGCCATTACTGCAAAGAGCACAAATGTTCCTTCCCACTTAGTGATAACTTGTATTAAGCTTTTGTTTGCATACATACACAATGAAGAACTAAATAGATCTTTGGAATTTTGCTCCAAGAATATGGCTTTGATTACAAGCCACTGGATGGTGAAACAAAATTATCCAGTACCAAAAAACTATGATTGGGAAAATAATCTATCTTCCTTATAGCTTTTTCATTAAGTAATAACTAATTGCTATTTATATAGTACTTTCTATGTATCATAGTGCTAAACACTTTACAATTATTACCTCATTTGAGCCTCCTAATGCCCCTCAGAGGTAGGTGCTATTATTATCTACATTTTACAGAAGAGGAAATTGAGGCAAAGGTTAAGTGACTTGCTCAGGGTCACATAGCTAATAAGTATCTGAGGCCCAATTTGAACTTACATCTTCCTGATTCCAGGCTCAGTGCTCTATCCACTGTGCCATCTAGCTGCCCCAAGTAGTATTTGTAACACAAAGAAGCTAAGTTTCCTTGTTTTATGAACACACACATACTCTCATGTATATGTGCTTATATACATATAAATATATACGTATGTTTTCTTCCAGTTAAAAGATAAGCTCCTTGAAGGGACAGACTGTTTTTTTGTTTTATATTTGTATCCCTACCTTATCCCAGTGCCTAACATAAAGTTGGCACTTAAGAAATTCTTGCTTCAGATTGGATTGGAATAGTGACTGAAAAGGATCTGTCAAATGCCTTTAAAAAATTCTATAGCTCTAATTATTTCCTGTTGACCTGTTACCATTAAAATTTTAAATTGAGTTTAAGCATTCTTAAATCCAGGTAAAGTTAATTAGCTGAATTAGCACCTTAAATCCAACATCACTCTCTTCAGAACAAAAAGGAAATGAGAATCTGAACAATTTTGGCCTCTAGTCATAGATAAAACAGTTAATTCTCTCTTCACATATTTTTCTATTAAAGGTTTAATCTCTGTCTTTTTTTTTCTTCTAACAGAAAAAAAAATCCCTTTCTTGGAATAGGATATGTGAGAAGTGCCGTTTTCCATTGGTCTAAAACAAACGATTATTATTCTTTCAATAACAAACTTCTAAGTATTTTTAATACCTGACTTATGCCCTATTGAAGTAAGGAAAGAAGGAAGAAACAAGGCATCTGGCCTCCAGGAGTTTACAATCTAGTTAGGGAGATGGCAGGCATGCAAGTGACTGGAATATAAGTAAGTATAGTGATAGAGGCAATAAGTGTAGAAAAAGATAATCACTCACACTTGCCTAGAGTGTGCTAATGATTTCCTCTACAAATAACAATATTTTCCCCAAAAATTTTAGCTTAAGATGGTTTTGTGTGAATGGGCATAATAGAAGCATATCACTTGATAATAACATCAGATATTTAACAAATAAAAATAGTGAATAATGTAGGAATTTTATTTTCCTTGCCTATTTTAAAATAATCACTAATTGTTATTATACCATGTAAACTAAATTTCATCACAAAATTATTTCATTGTTACAACACCCAAAGCCTTAGCCTTCTAAAATTAATATCATAAAGTTGAATTGAATCCATATTCATACACATGCAGACACACAGAGTTATGGTCTGCCTCACTCAATATATACTCAACTACAGAGATAGCTGGGCAACCTAGTGGATAGAATGTTGGATGGGAGTCAGGAAGACAAGAATTCAAATCTAGCCTTATATAGGAAAATGGTGATAATAATAGCATCTCCCTCTGAGGGCTGTTGTGAGGATAAAATGAGATATTTGTTAAGTGCTTTGAAAATCTTAAAACATTATATAAATTCTAGCTGTTACATGAAACAGTTTTCAAGTTAATGAACCATCCCATGTTTTTTATTAGCTTTTCCTTCCCCTGGACCTCACATGGGATAGTATTTTACACCTTTCCATATGTATCATATCCCTCTACTCTGTGACAGCAGGGACTCTGTGCTACCTCTATTTTACATATTTCCTATCACTTAATAAAGTTCTCAATACCCTTATCTGTGCTTAATAATTATTAGTTCAATTTAGTGGATATTAAGTATTCATCCAAATGAAACAAGTCTTTGTGGTGTTAAGTACAGACAGTGGTATGCAAATAAGGATACAAAATAAATAGACTCCAATCCTGGAGTCAAGAAGACCTGTGTTTGAGTCCTGCCTTTTACTCATACTGTCTGTGTGAGCATGAACCTACACTCTCAGTGTCTTCAGGCAACTGTCTAAGACAAAGCATTGGTAGAGAGATCTTCCAAAGTGAGATTCTTCTACATCGATGTAATCAGAGGTCTGGAAAAAAAGGGGGAGGGGGGAAGGGAATTCATTCAAATATAGGTTGTGTCCATTCATATTGCAATAAAATCTCTTTAAAAGTAAATGTATAGAGGTTTATATACTGAAAATGTTTGTAAATATGAAAAAATGTTCCAAATAACTAATAAGAGAAATGTTAATTGAAACAATTGTATCATCAGATTAGCAATGATGATACTTCAACATGTAAAGATGATAAAATAAGAAAATAATCAGTACTGGAGGGGTTGTAGGAAGATATGTACACTAATACATTATTGGAGGAGCTGCAAATTGGTCTAACTATTCTGGAAAACAATTGGGAATTACGCAAGAAAAGTCACTAAATTATACATGAATTCTTCCCAGTTATCTCACTACTGGACACATGTCTTAAGAAGATCAAAGACAGAAAAAAGGTGCCCTATATTCATAGAAAAATATTCACAATAACATTTTTGGGGCTGAAAACAAAGAGTTCCAATCTATTGGCAAATGCAGGATAAATTGTGGTATATTAATGTGATGAAATAATATTGCTTCATAAGAAATGACAAATATGAGGAATTCAGAGAAACAGTGGGACTGAAATAATGCAGAATGAAGTAAACAGAAGCAGAAGAACAAGGCAGCTAAGTGACACAGTGGATAGAGTGCTGGGCCTGGAGTGGGGAAGACCTGATATTCCTCTTAATCAACAAGCATTCTTTAGCTGCTGATCATGTACTGTTGTACCAAGAAATCAGCAAGTGAGACCCAGACATAATTTAAAATGTGGATTTATTAGTGCGTGGCTGCAAGGGGTATGCACACCCAAATCAAGCAGCCCCAATCAGGGGTCGAGTTAGGGTTTATATGGAAAAGAGCAGGGAAAGAAATGGCAGGAACACTGATGAGGGAATCCAAAGGTGCAGATGTCTTTGGGGGCTATGGATGGGAAAGTACAGGGAGTATACCGGACAGGGAGGGGGATGGATCTTTGGAGTCTGGCAGGAGGAAGAGTCCTTGGACTGGCCAAGGATACCCCTCTCCCTCTGTCTTGATGAAAGAATGCTCTGCAACAAGGGAAAGCTTTCTCCTAACACAGGAACTTACTAAGGAATTGGGAGGCTTCCAGAGACATGATCTGAAGGCTGGGGCCTGAGCAGCCCAGCTCTGTGTAGCTGTACCAGGAAGAGAGATAAGGTCCATGCATGAATAACTGCTAGGCACAGTGTCCTTGGGCTGGGGAGTGGTTGTCAGAGACAGTGTTTCTGAGACTGGGGAGAAATTGGGGCACAAGTACAAGCACAAGCACGCAAGCACCCCATCATTATAGGTCAGAGATCACACAAACTAGACCAGGTGTCCTGGTCTCTGGTATAAACATAATTATCTAAAGCAATTATATTGCAAGCTTTCTTATCCATTTGGGTTGGAGGTGCGGGCTATGCTGAGCTATGCAAGAGTACATTTCACTACTGTTTAGATTTAGGAGAAAAGAGGTCTGGGGCAAGATTAAGCAGTAATTTCTGCTTTCCATGACTTAAAGGGCCCTACTACCTAAATGGTAAAGTAATGTTCTGCATTACAGTACCAGGCACAGGCATTGGAGATATAATACAAAAAAGCAAGATATCCAAGGCTTTGAAAGAGTTCACATTCCATTGGCAAGGAAGCTGGTGAAAAGCTTGCATCTTACTGAAGAGCAGAGTCCTGTGCATAGGACTGTATGCAGTTACTTACATGGTCTCATTTACCAGCAAACCAGGACCTGAAATTCCAACCATTTTCTGTCTCTTCTTAAAGGTTTTAACCCATTAGAACTGGCTAATGAATATTAATACCTAGGAGTGGTACCACATTAGTTAGCTAAGTCCTATGTAATAAATAGATTACTAATCACTGTCATTTAAAGGGTAGAAGGGCCTGGTAATAATTCATTAATTCATTTAGCAAGTATTTTAAGTACTTAATACCAGTTAGGTACTGAGTATACAAAGTTACAAGTGAAATGGTTCTTGTCCTTAGGAGCTTATGTTGAGGCATACACATAGAAAAACAGATATAAAATAGAGTAAGAATAGGTACAAAGTAATATCTGATGAAATGGCCATTAAAACAGAAGAAAGTTTTGGTTTTGATTGAGGAGCATGAGCTATAAGTGCAATGGACTTGGAATCAGTAGGTTTTTGATTCAAGTCACGGCTCCAATGCTTAGTAAATTCACTACCTGGCCAGGGACGGGGGGGAGGGGTGTAGAGCTGAACAATCCATTTATACTCTAAGCCTTAGTTGCATCATCTATACAACGGAAACAATATAACTTGTATTGCCTACCTTACAAGGTTGTTGTTAACCTTAAATCACTCTCTAAAGATGAGTCGTTATTGGTGAAAAAGTGGTGGTGATCAACCTAAAAAGATGGTGGGAGGGATAGCACAGGTACATTCAGGTTACTTCACAACTGTATCTAAAGCCCTTTGCTGCTTGGGAATCAGTGTTTGTTGGCATGTAGTGGCCTTAGCCACTACATTATAATTTCATTGGCAGATCATAAATCGTAGCTTTAAAGTTAGAAAATTTAGTGTCATTATTTTCATTTTACAGAATAGGAATTGAGGCCCAGAGAGTTCAGATAGGAAGAAGCAAAACTAGATGAACTCAGGGCCCAATCCAGTACACTTTCCACTGTCCCACATGTTAGTGCCATCACACTGTCAACTAAAAGGTGTAGAGACTGTATCAGTTAATCAGAAATGCATTTTAAGTGCCTGGGGCTAGAGCTTCAAAGAAAAAAAAATAAAACAGTCCTTGGGATTAAGGAGATCATATTTTACGATGGCAGACAGCATGGACATAAATGGATAAATACAGAAGATACACAAAATAAATTTAAAATTATCAATAAGAGAGAAGGCACTAGAAGCTGGGAGAAGAGAAAGGGAACCAGGTAAAGGTTTCATGTAGAAGGTGATGTTTGGGTCATGAAAAAAAAAAGACAAGAGATTCCCAGAGGTTGTGATGAGGAAACAATTCATTACAGCCACAGGGGACAGCCAGGGCAAAGACACAAAGATCAGAGAAGTAGTATCATATGTGAGGAACAACAAGAAGGCCAATTGGCTGGACCTCAAAGCAATATATAATAAAGTTGGAAAGGTGGATTGGGGCCCAGATGTGAAGGGCTGTAAGTACTAAATGAAAGAGTTTATAGTCTATCCTATATGTAGCAGGGATCCACTAGAGTTTATAGCTTGGGTTTGAGGGAAAAAAAGGATTCTAAGGTAGAAATCATCTTTTCTCAAAAATCTGACCTTAAATCTCTCCTCTCTCCAATCACAGTGGCTGGAATCTTTTTTTCCCTCAAACCCTTAGACATGGTGAATTCATACGTTGAGTTGCGTTCAATCCCATTATGCTACTAAGATAACTCCATTCAGTAATCTGATCATCACTAATACTAAGTGAAGCATTAAAAAGACATATGCAGATGAAAGGTGTTTCCATCATCCTGGCGGATATCCAGTGTAGACTCTAAATGAATGAAGGATTACCTTTAAGTGCTAAGATATTTCACATGTTTGTGTTTGTAAATGACATTGTGCTGATTACATCAAGCCATGGACCACTTTAAAATCTTCCAAAGAATTTCATAACCAACAAAAAAAGTTTGGCCTACCTATTCAGAGAGGAAAAACCAAGTGGAGAAAGTAGCTATCACTATAGCTGGTCAATGAATTCATAGATCTTAGACAAACACTAAATAAACAATGAGTTGGGGCCAGAACCGACTGGAAAGGCAAGTTCTGTTGGCTTCAATACAGGAATTTGTATTGCTTGACTACATATTCATTGCAAGGATTTTCTTTCTTTCTTTTTTTTAATTGTTGGAGGGTGAGAGGAAAAGGTGGGCTAGGAATAGGATAAACAAAAAAAAAAAGGAAAGAAAATGAAAAGAAAGACAAGAGTGCCAGCGAAATATTTTTAAATGCACAGAAGATAGCAGAAGGGGGACCAGAAAGATAAGGCCAGTTCTTGTTAGGGAAAAATTCTTCACCTATATTTGGTGAATTATTACATAATATTTCTTTGAAGTAATTTTTCCATTAGGAAAGGTTTTCATCTTGGACACAGAGAAATAAGTTAAAAATGTAAAAATCTAGTGTTAAATGTTGTGCCCCTGGAAATTATAACTCATCCTATCTTGCATACAAAAGAAATTATTGAGACTAACTTTTATTTTACTTAAAGGCTAGAAGAGATCTTAAAAGGCTACCTTGTTCAATCTTCTGCCTATGAAAAACTCAACAGCTAAACCATCTAAGCACAAATGGTGATAATCTCCTATTGTCAGTATAAAAGAAGATTCCAAAGCATCCCTTAAGATTTTGGTCTCTATGTACTCTGGGATTCAGGAACCCTTTCTTTAGTCTTCTGCTGCGACTTAGGCCCATTTCCTCTTCTTTGATCCTTTATAGAGATAGAGAATAACTGGCCAGGAATATCTTCATAATTAATTGCAATTTACTTGAGGAAGACAGTTATTAAATCACTCGTAATCTCTTCTGGAGTCCAAATTTCAACTCCTTCAACTTTTCTTGTAATTAATTCTCTGATACTTTAATTATTTTGTTACATGTTACTTCTCTTAATAAGTATTTAGAAATAGCTTAATACTTATTGTCTTCATCATGGAAAGAATCAATATTAAATGAAAATTATATTATTCTCTCCTTTCTTATCTTATTATTTTATGAGTGGATTCAAACCAGTTTAATAATTCATATATGGTTGTGGCTGGTGTTTAGAGTAAAATCACACTGTATAATAGGTACCAGTATTTAAATTATGTTGATTCTCACCAAAAATCTCATTTTTTTCCTTTTTGATAATGTTTCTATTTTTTCATGTTTTTCCTTAAGTCATCTCCTAACAATTCTGGAATCATCATCCTCATTTGAGAAAAAGATTGTTCATAAATAATATTGAATATAGCTACCATCTATTATTATATCTGGTTAATGCAATTCAACCCACAAACAGCATAATAACTTTTTAGTCACTGCTTCTAAGTCACCATCAGGATTCTTAACTATCCACTCATTTTTATTCATTTTTTCTTTTTACATAGTTATAATTAGAGAGATATCATGGCACAGTAGATAGAAGGCTAAACTTGGAGTTAGGAAAACCTAAGTTTGAGACTCCCTTCTTATGAGTACTAAATGTATGACCACAGGCCACTCTCTTAACCTATCAGTGGTCCTAAGAGCTTCTAAAACTATATGTGACAAATAGATCTATGTAAGTTTCCATATTGGGAATTCCCCATTCCAACAAAACCACAAAAAAAGGACCAAAAAGTGAATCACTGTTAGTATTTACTCTTTTCTTCTGGATCTGTTTTTCCCCCCCATTCTCCATTACTTCACAAAGTCTTTCCATATATCCTTATATATTCTCCATACTTGTCTATCTTAGTTGCATTGTAGTATTTCATTACATTAACGTACCACAATGTAGTAAGCCATTCCCTAGTTGTTGGACTTTTAGTTTGCTTCCAGTTTTTGCAATTGCAAATAATATTGCTATGAAAATCTTCAAACTGTTACCTCTTTTGTTTGCTTTTGATAATACTTTTGGGGAATATTCTCAACAATGAAATTATTGGGTACATAGTGCTTCTTGCCATGTACCAAAGTTCTTATTTCACTGCTCTTGCTAGTGCTATTTTCCTGAAATCAAACCAAAAAATGAATACATGGGGAAGACCATAGAAAGTAAAATATTTCTACTTCAGATCAATATTTTACTGTTCATCATCTTCAAAGTTTAGCATCTTTTTCTAAATTCATTTGTTATCTCTTTATTCACTATCAATTTTTGTATTTTTAAAATATTCACCTTAACTGATGTTAAAGAATAGTCTCAAGAAGTCCTATGTCTTTTTCAAATGGAGACAGTATAACCCCTTGGTGGAAATGTTTTACAGGAAATTTCTATAAAATACAGATCAGAGTAGGGGAATTCTGAAGTCTCTTCTAACTCTGATACTCAGTGATTCTTGAATTCTTTGATGCTTTGTTTTTTAATTTCTAGACAGGTATCCATTAATACATGTCTACCTAGTAGTTGGAACTACAGACATATAGTTTAAGGAAGAGGTTAGAGATGGGAGATATAGGTCCATAGTTCATTTACATAAAGTCATCTTTGAAATCATGAGAGTAATTTGTTTATTTTTCTTTCCTTCCAGTTTTTCTTCCTTCTTTCTTGTGCTATAATAACCTAGGAATAATCTATGGCAGTAATTTATTAAAATGAACACCATAACATAAGACACTTAGAGCTGAAAGGCACTTTATAGTACAGTCATTTCCTTTGAGTCCAGAAAGGTTAAATTACTGTCATCTGAGGTAACCCATATAATATAGTAAAAGGAAGAGCTGGACTTTAAACTTGGTTCCTCTGATTCCAGAGGAAGTTCTCTTTCAGATTATATCATGCTGCCTCCAATGAGTTTATTGAAAAATATAAGATGATTTGGGTAGCTCCAGCAGAACTGGGACAAGGAAACTAGTTAAGAGGCAACTTCAGTAGTCTAGGTATGAGGGTTTGGGGGATTTTAATTAAAGTGACAAAAGTGGAATGAAAAAGAGGGATTGGATTTGAGAGAAACAAATGGTGGTAGACAAGGTCAGTGACAGTGGCTAACTATTTTATTATGGAAAGGAAATTTAAAAATGACTGCCACATTTTTAGTCTGGGTAACTAGGAGTTATTGTGTATTCATGTTGTCCTTATACACTATGTTCCTTTTTATATCTAGGTCTTTATCACATCTCTCATATTATAGCCCAAATGCACCAATCTATATGTAGCACCTATAAGTGCTATAAAGTCCAGGCTTACACTTCCTTCAACTATAAAGCTGGTGTTAATTATTACAGCCTTAAAAGATCTCTCTTTTCTCTGTTCCTATGTAGCACTTTTAACTCATATTATACAATTAATCAATCAACAAAAATTTATTAAGCACTACTGTATAGAGTGCCAGGCCTAGAGTCAGGAAGACTCACCTTCCTGAGTTTAAATCTGGCCTCAGACACTTAATAGCTGAATGATCCAGGGCAAGACACTTAACCCTTTTTGCCTCAGTTTCCTCATCTGTAAAATGAGCTGGAGAAGGAAATGACAAACCACCCCAGTGTTTCTGCCAAGAAAACCCCAAATGGGGTCATGAAGAGTTGGATATGACTGAAAAACAACACCACATTATTTTTCAGGCACTGGGGATATAAACACAAAAGCATGGCAGTTTCTATCCTCACAGAGTTTTTAGTCTACAATTTAGTCATTAATTACATGAATATTCCCAATTTGTTTTATCTTTCCAGCTTGACTAAAAGTTCTTTGAAGGCAGGAATCATCTCTGATGCTTTTCGGCACAGAAGTTCTGGTTCTAGATCTAGCACAGTGATGGACATGTGGTGATTCTCTACTGCTGACTGATTCATTTTTTTGAATCATATTTGCATTGAGTAGTATTTGTTGGAGACTGATGACTTGAACTACAGACTCCTCATAAAGCCAAGTTACAGAAACAATAATACAAGTCTTGAATTCCTATGAGCAAAAATGCATGATCTCTAATTACAGATTTAATAAATGAATTGATTTAATGTCATTCTTGCAAATAACTCATGGAGCCATGAAATGCTAATTAATGCTCACCACATTACTGTGTCATGTATAATTATCTCCTTTGTATACATGGCAAAAATGTGCATGAATACTTAGAAGTTAAGCAGCATTCTCATCATTAGTGGAGGAAGAATCTTCAGACCTTTGTTCTAATACACCAGGCAGACAAGAATATTGATTTCATCTATTTTGTAACATAATTCATGTTTTAGGGAGGGCTAGTTGGCTCATTATTTTGTAGTACAGGGAAATTTGGGGAAATGTCATTAGGGTTGATTTTCCAAGGAACAAAATTAAATTGTGCCTTTTGAGACATTGTAATTTATTTATCTAAAGAACTGATAAGTTTCAGATAAGTTTAGTTAGGGTCAATTCAAACTGTCAGTAGTTTGACTGTTGAATGTAAAAGGGGGCATATTTAATGATGCTTTAAACAGGAGTTCTTAACCTGGGTGTGTGTACCTTCAAGAATGTTTTGATTTCCTTTCTAACTATAGGCATTTTGTTAAAAGCATCATTTTTAGAAGGGGTCCATAGGCTTTGCTATGAAGGTGGAGATGGAAATAATTGAAGCATTGAATAGAGCACTGGAGCTAGATTCAGGAAGACTTGAGTTCAAATCCTGTCACAAACACTAGCTTTGTGACTTTGGCTGTCTACCTTAACTGTAAAATGGGGGTAATAATAGGACCTATATCCCAGGGATGTTAGGAGAATCGAATGAGATATTTGTAACATGCTTAGCATAGTTCATAGCACATAGCTGGTGTATAATAAATGCGTGTTTCCTTCTTTCCTTCCTTGCAAAGGAGCTGAGGACAAAAAAGTAAGAACTCATTCTAAAATGTCTTCTAGAACCATCAGTCAAAATTCCAGGCATGGAGGTCAGCTAGTGAAAATGCCAGGAACTAGGAGATGGAGTGTCTTATTTGAGAAACAGCAAAGAAGTCCAGTCTTATTGTATCACAACATATGTGGGAAGAGGGGATATAGGGTGTAAAAAGACTACAAAAGTGGAAGGACAGATTATGAAGGACTTTGAAAACCTGCTCCTGAAGGTGATAAGGAGACACTAGAGTTTACTAAGTAGGCAAAGTGACATGGTCAGATTTATACTTTTGAAGATCACTTTGACAGCTGAATGGAGGATGAACTGGAGTCAGGAGAGACTAACTTATAGTAGGCAGAACAACCTAGAACACTATTGCTATAGCAATAGTGAGGTGATGAGGACCTGAATCAGGGTGTTGGCAGTGTCAGAGAAGAGAAAGAGGCTTACATGAGAGATGTTACAAAGGTAAAATTGAGAGGCCTTGGTAACAGATTGGATATGGGAGGTGAGACAGAGTGAGTGAATCAAAGACAGGTTGAAAGTCTGGGTAACTGGGTGGTGCTCTCAAAATCAACAGAGAAGTTAGGAAGAGGGGGAGGGCTCAGAGGAAAGGTAATGAGCTCAGTTTTGGACATATTGAGTCTAAGATGTCTACAAGACAGCTGGTTCTATATGTTCAACAGACATTTGGAGATGTGGGACTTGAGGTTAGGAGAGTGGTTAGGGCTGTATATTTAGATATAAGAATCATCAGCATAGAGATGATAATTGAAGCCATGGGAGCTGGTGAGATTATCAAGTGAAATGGTATAGGGGAAGAAGGGAAAAGGGCCTGGGACAGAGCCCTGTGAGATACCTGCAGTTAAGAGGTGTAACTTGGATGACAGCCTAGTAAAGGAGACTGAGAAAGAGTGGTCAGAAAGGATCAGGAGAATCAGGAGAGAGAGAGTATCCCAAAAACCTTGAGAGAAGAGAGTATCAAGGAGAAAGGGGCCATCCACAGTGTCAAAGGTTGCAGAAGGGTCAAAAAGGAAAAAGATCAAGAAAAAGATCATTAGCAATTAAGAGATCATTAGGAACTGGATATAGTATAGATTAGAATATAGGCCTAGAGCAGAGGGTTTTAATCTTTTTTTTTTTATCTGTGTGCCACAGGCCTCTTTGGCTATCTGGACCCTTTCATAGAAAAATGCTTTTAAATGCATAAAATAAAGTACATAGGATTAAAAAAGAAACCAAAGGCTAGTGAAAATAAAGATGTGAATTTTTTCCCCATCCAATTTCACAGACCTATCTAAAATCTGTCTACAGATGGTGGTCTGTGGATCTCAAGTTAAGGACCCCTGTCTTAGATGGTTCTTAGAAGTGATCTTGCTCAACTTCCTAGGCAGCCTTCTTCAACACCCTTAAACAATGTTTTTCCATCTTCTGCTTGTACACTTCTAGTGACAGGTAGAATACTGCTTTGAGAGGCACTCCAATCCATTTTTTAGACAGTGTTTAATTTATTTATTTATTTTGTTTAGTAGTTCATTTATTCTTGTTTTTACCATTTTTTAAAGTCTTACCTACAATGACAGCCAGTAGGGTAAAGAACCTAATATATTTTATAGTAGTCAATAAGAAGAGAGATTCTTATCAGCACAGCCAAAATCTGGCATTTCTCCAAATCCTCAATGTCTACTTTCCTGTAACTCCACTCCCCATCCATATAACTTTCAAAAGCATAGATCCTTTCCCTGGCCTCTACTCTTCTATTAGATCTCTTCCCTGCCCTCCCTCCCCATTAGAATGTTAACTCCTTGAGGACAGGAACAGTATCTGTACCTCTAGCACTTAACACAGTTACGGGCACATATTAAGTGCTAAATAAATGCATTTTCACTTAGTCTTTCATCCTCAAGAAGAAATGAGAGACAAAACAAGGAAATGGAGATAAGAAGGGTTTGTCACACTTGAAAAGGAGATAATGCTGAGGTAGCCCCCAATTTTCTAACGATAAGCAGGAAAGAACAATGGCTAACTTCTGCTCTTCCTCTGTGGCCAAGAGGGACATAAAATGGGGACACCAAGAATTCCTTCATGAAAATTAAACTATTAAGGGAATATTTTTCAATTGTCTTAAGAAAAGTAATTTCATTCTAGGTGAAGAGGAAATGGTAGAATTTCCATTAAGGAATTCATGTACTGGCTATACTACAATGGAAAGACAGCAACAAAGGGGAAGAACCTGAATGTGAGGCACACATTTTGAAAAAAATTCAACAAAAATTCTGGTTTTCATATAATATTGGAGTAGGAACAGCAACATCCTATTTTCCCCCAAAGCAATGAGGCCCTATCCTTTCCCTATATCCTGATTAGGAAAGCCTCTCCCCTATATTCTTAGTTCTATATGCTGAGCTGACAACTACTTTTCTCATACGTTGAATAGGCAAGCTCACCACTCAGTAGCCCATCCTATCACCAGCGACTTTGTGGTCTAGAGACCCTCAGCCCACTCTATCACCAGCGACCTTGTGGTCAAGGGACTTTCCCAAGACTGAGCAAGCACAGTGAGACTCCTCAATGCCTGATAGTAACTTATGCGATGTCAAAGTCTTCAATTACAACTTATGAATATGGTAATGAAGGGACTCTCAAGAGTGAAAGTAGAGCTATTTCAAGATAGCCACTCAGAAGACCCAGTAAAGCGCAGGCACAAGTCTTTTTTGCTTGCATAGCACAAAGATTATGCTATAGCAAATTTCTATAAGTCACTCTCCCTTCAGCTCTAATATGAGCAAGTCCCCATTCCCCTTTCACCCAACCAACCAATATCCTCAGCTGTTTGGTTCTGTTTGTGTTTACAATAAAGCCCTGCTTAGAAGGACTCTGGCCTTGGTATTCTTACTGACTCTGAACCAGCTCTCCCACTGCGCTATCAAAGATGTTTTTTTTAATCAGAAAAAAAGTGAATTAAGGTAGGAGAAGTCCCTATGTTAAATCTTATTTTATATTTGCGCAAAAATAGTAAATGAGAAATGTAAAACCATAGAATCACAGAGCATTTAAATAGAACTGGAAGGGACCTAAGAAATTGTCTATTTCTATATTATTATCTGTTCTATTACCATTCTACTACTATTCTATTACTGTCTATTCTATAAAATGCCTTCATTTTATGGCTGAAGAAAATTGCCTTAGAACAGTCACACAGCTAGGTAATGTAAGAATATGTTATATTTTCCTTATGATAAAATTTTAGCACAAAAACACTATCAAAAACTTGCCAAATTTAATAAATGAATGGCTTTTCCATTTTTAAAAGCAGAAATCTACCATGCAAAAAGGTGAATCCAAACAGCATTCTCACCCTCTGCCTTGTTACAAGCTGAGAGCTTGGATCTTGCTTAGAGCAGAAAGTATCATGCCCTATAGTGACAATCCTAAATTGCACAGAAAGTGCACTGGCAGTATCCATGTCCAACCTTATTCAGTGGGAGAGATAATCACCAGGATGAAAGCCATCGTTAGCATGTGGGGAGGAGAATGAAGTCTACAAATAGAATGGGAATGAATCCGCAAGTTTTCAAGAGGACCTAAGGGACTCTGAGTCATTGGCAAAGCAGGAATATGCTCCCATCACCACATAATACAGGCTGTGATTTTATAGATCATGGTCATAGAAAATCAATTATGAAAGATGGCTATAATAAGCTATTCAAGCTCCATTTTAAAGGGTACTATCGTACATGTTGTTCAAATGCCAAACATACACTTTCCAAAAAAGGCTATTTTATGGAGAACTCACACAGGGCCAGTGCTCACATGGTGGTCAGAAAAAGTGATACAAGGACATTCTCAAGGTCTCTCTTAAGAACTTTGGAATTGATTGATGATATGGGAGACACTGGCACAGAACCGCTCAGCAAGGTGTGCCCACATCAGAGAAGGTGCTGTGCTCTATGAACAAAGCAGAATTGAAATAGCTCAAAAGAAATTCAAGATACACAAATTTAAAGAATCTACCCCAAAAGTTCACACTATTTGTGCCCAACCTGTGGTAGAGCATCCTGAACTCATACTGGTCTGATCAGCCACAGTCAGATACACTATAACTTAACTCTAGCACAGTAATGTCATTTTGGTTCTCTTGGAGAATGAAGGATAACTACCACCATCTTACAATAGTTACTTCCTGTTTACCTTATATCATTGGAATGAAAGAGATCTACTTTGACAAGATACCTAGAAAACTTTTCTACAATTTCCCTTAAGTTATTGCAACTTAGAAAGAGAAAGCATGACAACCAAATGCTATATTCAGATAAAATTCTACACTTAATTATTAAAGATGAATTGTTGACACTAAGAAAAAGAAGTGGCAATCACTACAAGCCGGCATGGATTCATCAAGAAAAAATGATGCTAGACTAACTTCATTTCTTTTTTGTTTCAGACAGATTTTCTAGACTAATAAACAAGGGAAATATCAGACATAGATTGGGTAGATTTCAGCAAGCAATTTGATAATGTCTCTACTTCCTGGACATCTCCCTACCATGTTGCATGCAACCCAGTCATCTTTCTCATACCAACCTCCCATTGAAACCTTGGACTTCTTCCTTCAGAAAATACGTTCTGTTCTCCTTACCTTGCCCAGAACCAGACCTCTACACCACTTCCTGGACATCTCCACACCAAGCTGGCACACACACTCCCTCTCCAGCTCCCATTTATGTTTTGTCTTTTCCCGATAGAATGTAAGAGCTCCTTGAAGGCAAGGACTTGTGCTTGCTTCTATTTGCATTCTGAGTGCTTAGCATAGTGCCTGGCACAGAGTAAACATCTGATAAATGCTTTTTAAAATATGTTTATCTGTTAACCTTCTTATGAACAAGATGAAGAAATGGCAAATGGATAATGGCACAGTAAGGTAAATTTGGAATTTGAAGGGCAATGATGCAGAACAGCAATTTCATTGGTCTTTCTTGGCATAAGAAAGCAGACCTAGGACTAATGTTGGAAATTCTAAGGTAGATTTTACCTCAATACAAGAAAAAACTTGACAATGAAAACTATCCTAAAGTGAAAGAGGTTTCCTAGAGGATAATGGGCTCTCCATCACTAACATATGCAATTAGAGACCAGAGCTTACAAGATTCCAGTGAGTCATGGGTTAAACTAGATGACCTTGAAAATAGCTTCCAACTCTGAAATGTCAGCATTCCATATTGTTATGTATATCTTAGAAAATATCAACAGTCAGGAATTATTTATGAAGTCCCTACTATGCATCAGGCACTGTGCTAAGCACTGGGGATAAAAATGAGAAAAGAAGACAGTCCCTAGCCTCAAGGAACTTACAATTAAACAGGGGAAGATAATACATAAAAGGAAGATGAAAAGGGGAGGGAGGCAACAGTTATTCAACATGGGGCACAATATTTGTGGAGCTGAAAACAAGCAGAGCTGCTGATGGAAAAGGCAGAGTTTACCGGGAAAATTCTGAGCCCTTATCTATAAATGAAAGCTTTGGATGTTATTGCTACGTCCTCCAGCCCTTCAATGAGAGGGAAGGGTCAAGGAGGGAACTGAGAAAGTGGTGTGTGTCAAAGCTGATTCCATCTGCATGCTGATGAGATTTCATATGATGAGCTTATACTGGGGGAAGCATGATGCTAACGGAGTTGAAACCAACCAGAAACACCGATGGGAAATGAAGAGTGTCATGACTGGAATTTCAGACTTGAAAATGTTTTTAAATTTGTGCTTGGTTGAATGTAACAGAATAAAAAGATAAAAAGTATAAAATTGCAGGTAATGTTTTAAAAAATCATAGCTTTAGGTACCTAGGCTAACAGATAATTTTCTCCTGACCCTTTTGATTTTCTGTACCACCTTTTTTTTTTGCCATACTGAGAGATTTTTGTAATGTAATTAAAAGTGACCAGATGTTGTGGATTTTCATAAGCATGGAGGGCATGAAGGAAGAAAGGGAAGCTCTTCTTTTCTCCTAGAATCTAGATAATGTTTTTTTTTCTTTCAGACATGTTTGTACACTACCTTGAAATTAGGACCATGGTCACTTTCATACACATGTAATTTGCATTTCTGGACATTTGTTTGTTTAAGGACATCCTGAAGCAATGAATCCCTAATAGTGCCCCCCCAATGCAACATCAAATGCATGCTGTAAAATAAAATTTTTGTTTTGGGTTCAAGAGACACTTTAATTTTTATTTTACCTTGAAATGAAATAGGAGAGATGGAGGGTTTGTTTTTTTAAATCAGTTTCTCACAGTAAATTTTGTTTTTAGTTATGATATGGACTTCCCGACATGCTCAGAATAGATCTGCCTTTGCTAAGTATTCTTTATAAATGATTTTTCCTTTCTGACAAAAGCACGTGGAACAGAATTATTGAATCTAAAAGCAAAACTGAGATAATATCTAACAGATTTCAAAAGAACAAGGTTATTATCACCTGACTACATTAATGAGTTTAAATGTATTTTGAATGTATTTGCCAATTCTCCACATTATGAAAACATATTTTGGGAGGGAAATTTTTCAGTTTTCCTAACTCCTTTTTCCTCTAGGGTCCAAATAAATATGGCATTCCTTTTCCCAAACATGCTTTATATTTCTTCAGTCTAATCTGTTAAATCTTTACAATCATTGGTCTTTATAATGATATGTAAAATGGAATACACATGTATCTATAAATAATGAGACTTTTATTTTTAACAAACATAGCCAAACATATGCATCCAAATGAGTGTTGTCCAAGTAGCAGCCTTGGAAGACTATTCACTCAGCCCAACAATGCTGCTACTGCTAAAAGCATTTTTGGAATTCCTCTTTTGGAATTATCTTCAAAGATAGTTTTCAACCCAGACAAGAAAAAAAGTATGATTACCCTACATTCAAACTCCCCCCCAAAACAAACAAACAAACAAACAAAACAGAAGTGATATCGTCAATCTTACTCACCAAACATGACTGAGTGATTTTTAGTTCTTCCAAAAATTCAGATGTACTCTAGGGAGTAAATATTTACCAGCATTTAGAAGGGGTGAAAGGATCTGCTTCAGGTTCTGAAGGCAGTTCCAAAATTCTTTGGAGTAATGTTAGCATTATAGAAACATGTCTAGCCTTCCAAAGTGATTATTATGAAGAGGATGATGACAACTTAGATGCATAAATTGTGGTATGTTTGTTTAAAACTTTACCTTATACTAATATCTCATGTTAAGCTCTACTATTACTGTATCCCAAACATAATACATGTCAAATCATATGTATGTATGCTCACATCATATTGTCTCTCAACTTTACCTTCTACAAATTCAAAGTGCTCTGCTTTTTATGTAAGAGTCAATGGCAAATGTTAATATTGTATTGAATTGATACTGATTAAATTACACTGTATATTTATGTATCACATACGACAAAAAAAAGGAAAGGGAGGTTGCAAAACCTGGCCTACTGGAAATAACCTAGGATACTAATTTTTTTTTTAGATCTTTCATATTCCAAAGTCCAAAAGATATAAAATATACAAAATTATACATATGTGCCACACAATCTATAATAATAATTAATCCAAACATTTTAACATATTCTCTCCAGCTTTTGAAGCTTGGAAAGATAATTCTATTTTTCGAGTTAAGAAAAGTTCATTTCACAAAACTGAAAAATGACTTTACAGGCCAACCCAATATAACACGGTGTCAAAGTAATGGGCCTATTTAAAGAATACTTTTTCTAAGCAGTGAGGCTTAGTATTTAACAGTTCACTGTTTTAAAAATCATTAGCCTGCTCAGGGCTATAATATATTTACATAAATTACATTGTTTCTTGTAAGCTATTATTAAGTAGTACGTTTCGAGAGATTTGGGAAAGACTTACACTATATTCAATTGTGTGTATAGCAAACCTTTAAGAACGCCTTCCATATTAAAATTTCCAAGCTCCATTTATGTGGTATAGGAGAAATACTATAGTCATGAATTATTCATACTATCTAGTCAGATGTTAGATCAGGTGTCAGATTAATCTAGGTGGTAGAAAGTGCTGAGTTTAACATGAGGTATTCATTAAACTTGGTGAACTCATTAAAGTATGTTAATTAGGTAATAGACAAAAGGAACTTGGTATTTGGTAGAGATTGGGCACTGTTAATACCTTGCATTGTGCTAATACCTTGGCTGCAGTTTTTTTGCTTAATGAGCACAGGGAAAAGCTGATTATTCCAAATACAGGGGAAAAAAACCCATCACATGTGTTATGGTGTTGGAAAAACTGCCCCAGGTGACAAAAGGAAACATGCACCAAAGGAACTGGCACCTTAACAAAGAAAGTATCATTTCAAAGCACGTATATTCTTCTTAGCTACAACATGCTGTCATGGGAAATCTACATGCTAATTTTGATTCTAACAAGAAACATTTCATTGTTAGGACCTATTGTATGAATAACATAATTTTATTTCCATCCACATTTGATATGTCTTACACTCTGAGAGACCTACCAGTCCATAGTTTCTGCAATATTTAAAATAGTAATTAAAAAAAAAAACTAACCCTGAGAACAACTATGTTCATTTCATAGGTTCTCCAATACCACTAAGATTTTCATTTCACTAAACACTCTATTAAAAAATAGGCTTTTTGTAGATCGTATGTTTAGAGCTAAGAAGGGACCATCAAGTCCAATGCTTTCATTTTGCAGATGAGGAAACTGAGAAATACAAGGTAAGTAAGCTGCCCTGAACATTTATTAAGTGAGGAGGCAGAATTCACATACAATCTTTTCAGACAGTCTTAAGCATTTTGCATACAAAATTTGCATTTGAAAGGATAGGAAATATTTAAAATGTGCATATGTTTCTAATCTACCAATATATTAATTACTCTAAAATATGACCTTATGTCTATTCTGTTGTGATAATGTATGACCACATAAATGAGTTCTAAATTACTCCTACTGTATATGATTAAGTTTTACATCAGTATTGCAACTAAATTTTTTAGGTCTAGAATTTTATATATTTGATTTTGTTTCTACAAAATCCTACATTTTCATAGAGAAATGGAGTCTATCCTTGAAAGTATAATTAAATTATTTCTTCCAATTGTTAAATTGCATGAGATTTCATCTTTTTTGTACACTTAGAGATTAATATCATATCATAAAATATATACAATTTTAATCAAAAGCCAGTGATGACAAGTGCTATTATTTGCAAAATGCCTTTTTCTAAAGACTTCCTAGCTTTTCACTTATTTTACTCTGCTTCCTACTTCCCCATCTCCTCACTGTGCTAAGGTACCTATAATTTAGTTAATCTGAAAGAAAGATCATGTGATATAAGGAATATTGCCAGGAAAGAACTGGGTTTACATCCTACCTTTGACATAATATATTGATTATGGGACCTGGTATAAGTTATTCAACATCTCAGTAACCCAGGCAATTCTCTCAAAAGCTAAGGTGCTATGGAGCAGTTGCAAATCTCCACTCATAGAAGGACTTCCTCATCAGCAGTCCCCTACTTCCATGAATTCACTCATTCAGACCAAAAACAAACAAACCCCAAAACTAATTTTGAAAGTTTCAGCATAGTACATGTGAGAATTTGAATGTATCTTAGAGATAGATCATCCAATTCAACCCCTTAATTTTACAGAAGGAGAAACTGAAGTCCAAAGAGATCAATTACATATTATATGTATATATATATATATATATATATATAATATATATATATATATATATATATATATATATATATATATATATATATATAAAACTAATGGCCTATTTTATATATAGTGATAAAGCTGGAGCAAGTCTACTATTTTTGTCATTACACTATGCTAATTGTTCAATATGGATATCATATTCAGGGTACTATCCTGGATCATGGTTAACTCTGCCCAGAAAATGATGTCATCCTACCTGAACTTCTGCCTTTCTGGGTGCAAAGTGGATAAAGTGGAGTCAGGAAACCCACCAGCTTCAAGTCTGGTTTTGGATACACAGCTGTGTGATCCTGGGCATGTCATCTAAATGATGTGTCCCTGGCAGCTGTGTAAGTTAGATGTGTTATCGAATTGCCTCAGTGGAGAATTTTTCACCAAATGAACTTTCAGGCCCAGAATACCCACTTCCTCTACTACAACCAAATAAATCAATACATAGGTAGAATTTACATAGCACTTTAACATTTTCAAAGCACTTTACAATTATTTCATCTTATCCTTATGACAGCACTAGGAGGTAGAGGCTATTGATGTTCCCATTTTACAGATGAAGAAACTGAGGGAAACAGTTTATATGACTTGTCCAGAGTCATACAGCTAGTGACAGGATTTGAAACAAAACCTCATACACTTATATCCCTGGAATAACAACCCTCAGTGCATGTTTCGGTTTTAAAACAAAACCGAAAGGAAACACTCTCATGTGAGGTGAATTCCAAAGAATATATTTTATTTTCTTGGAAAGGGTTTTAATTTGTTTTAGGTTAGGAAATTCTTGTTCAATTACTTATTTCTCAGAGAACAAGGTGTAAGGAAGGGAGGGAGAAAATTTGGAATTCAAAAAAACTTTAAATAAATGTTAAAAATTGCTTTTACATGTAATTGGAAAAATATAAAATATTATTTTAAAAAGTTTATTCTTCAAATATATAATAAGATTCTTTTTATTTCACAAAATAGTTGCAATTTGAACTTAGAATTGTGAGAACATGTACACGCGTGTGTATACGTGCTGTCCTTCAGTGACCTACAATTGTTTAACTGCTATGTTTTTCAGCTGGAATTTTTAATAAGGTCTTTTCTGTATTAAATTTCAACATTATCTGTATAGAGAAATGTCTTCCAATTAAAAAAACCCATACATTAAATGATGCTAAACAGCATTTTCCTTCCCCATCCCCAGGATAAAACACTATTCTTTTGCCAAAGAACATTAAGAGCAAAAATGTATTCATTCATAAAGGGTTTTCATATTTACCTCTGAAAAATGTTAAGCACTCTGCCTGCCCAGTGTCCTTTAAAGATATGGTGCTGCATAATTCACCAGGATTAAATAATAACAACAGAAACTAGAATTAAGAATTGGTAATGTGTGTTACCAGTGACCAGCAATCATTTAACTTAAGCACTTTAAGGTTTGCAAAGTACTTTACAAATATATCTAATTTGCTCTTCTTAACAACACTGTGATATAGATACTATCATTACCTCTATTTTGCAGTTGAGAAAACTGAGGCTGAGAGAAATTGTCACCTGTCTCTGGTTCCACAGTTATTAAGTGTCTGAGGAAAACTCTAGTCTTCCTGACATGGATCTAGTGCTCTATACACTGTCATCTAGCTGCTTCAAATTCAGACTAGAACCCCAGAAAAAAAAAAGAAAATAGTCTTAATAATGATAACAACAATCACAAACAATGATCCATAAAAATTTTTCTATCTGAATTCTAAAAAAAGATAAGAATAATGAAATTTGAATAACTTGTACCTATGTGACACTTTCTTTGTAAAATGCTATAATATATTATCTTCTCTGATCCCTAAAACAATCTTGTGATTCAAGTAAAAGCTATGAACTCCACATTTTGTGTTCAAATTTTTGTTCACTTCTCAGTTCTTGGTACTCTCTGCTCTCAGTATTTTTAAAGATGATAATTTTACAGAATAACATAGTATTCAAATTTCCTGATGAAGGGGTCTGATTTGGCACATCAAGAGGCACCATACCCACCTAATAAAACAGCATGAGTTCATTTACCAGAAGTCATGTGTTGGCATCAAGAGTAGTTCCTATGATTGTCATGATCACTGGCTTCACACTTCAAAAATAACATTTCCACTAATCTAGTCATTAGTTCCTAAATACCTAAGTAATTTCCTAGCTCCATAAGACATACAATTTAGTCATTTTAAGCCAGGAGTCATTAGCTGGGGAAAAAAAAGGTGGGGGCGGGGAACATAAGGAGATATCCATTCCTCTCCTCATCCTGAATTAACATTCTGAAATTATTACAAATCTCATGTAATTCCGAGTAATTTGTTAGACAGAACTGACTTTTAGTTTTGATCTCAAGGATGATACTATACAAGAGTGACAGTTACTCTAACTGTCAAAATGCTTTATAAATATCATATTAAATTTTGTGATGTGTCAAAAGAGATGAGCAACTAAAAACTTCCATCCCATTTTTTGAGAAAAATAGTTTTGCCCTGAGTAAGAATTCTATGAGCTTCTGGTTTCCAGTTTTTACCTACAGTAATTATGAAAACATTTTTCTAGAAATATTTGACAGCCCCCCAACCATAATAGAAGCAACTACACTTAGAGGTACTTGTTAAGGCTGTGTTCTTTTCCCCAAAGACAATGCTTTGATAAGTAGAAAAATATGGAGAATATACACAAAATACAATACACACACATACACATATGCACATACACACACCCCTATTCTCTATGCATTTGTAGTAATTAATGTAATTATTATAAAATTAGAATATAAAATAATTAATATAATCACAGAAAGCCTTGAAAGCTTGATGGAATCAAAGAAAAATGTGAACTAGGTGGGAACTAATCTTTAATCAATTTGAGATGAATGTGGTAATTTGATCATTGCATAAAGACAGATAAGGCTATACAGGAAATAGCTTGTAAGTGGCTGGATAAATCATTCATACCTCTAGATCTATTAAAAAACAAGAGAATCATGAAGTCCAGCACTGGAGCAGTCTAATGATAGGAGAGCTTTGCTAAGCACCCCTGAGCTTTTGTAGGAGGAGAGAGTTTCTTTTTCATTGTCTCCACCAGAGACAAGAGTTAGTGGAATTGATATTACCCAAGCCAACAGATGTCCCTGAACAACAAGATATCATTGCTGTAGAATTTTATAGACAAGCCTGGAAAATATTACTTTATCATCACTGATGAAAAACCATGAAAACAGAAACGCACAGATGAGGGAGTTTCAGATTAGCATTTTTATTTTGCAATGTATCTGCATTTTAAACATAGATAATAAAAGCACCCACTCAAGATAATATGATCCCAGACCCCATTTTCCTTAAAGACAATAACAACTAATTTTTTTCCCCTCTTCTATTTTATCTTTTTTTCTAAATTATTTAAGACCAGATTAAGGAAGGACACATTCATTCAAACATAGCTATCTTATTCGGTAGTAGCTATGGTAAAAAGGAGATAATGACCACAGTTCAATATAACAATTTATCATCTGTCCTTTAATTATAATACCATTCACGTGGCACTTTATGGTTTACAAAGTGCTTTACATGTTAAATCATTTAATTTTTTAATGGACAATGAATGAGAAAACACAGGAGGAAAATCAAAGACAGATTTCTAGAATCAGTACACTGACTGTATGTATACACTGAAGAGGACAGTGAATGTAAACGCAAAATAAAAATAACAGAATGCTTTTGTCTCCAGCTTTCCCAATGCTCTTTCTTTCTTTGCTAACTAATTTGCAAAGTGCCTGCTATGCTCTGCAGAATTTGATTCCAGTAGGTTTAAGAATAGAGGCAGTCCCTTCAGGGATGAAACAGGGTTATGAACAGCTAGACCAAACTGCTTGTTATCAACACATTCTTTAGAAACAATAAATAAAAATCAGATAAATGTGTTTTTTGATTATAGGGACTAGCTTGAGCACTGGCTTAATTTTAGATCGCTTAATCAAATTTGGCGACCTATGAGGGAGGGGCAATCCATGAGGATACCTACTACATATAGCTCGCTGAATTTATAATGAAAGTCGTGCATTACTCAATTTGGGGTCCATAAATTTTTTTTTCCTCAAAGGTTAATTGAGAAAGCAATGGTAGCCTAAGCACCAACTTCCTCCACCACAAAATTTATTTGTGGAACTACTGGCTTTTTCACTGTCTACTATAGGCCCGCACAGCTTGCGGCCCATCAAAGGATTTGCGACAGCCTGGGGGGCAACATGCAGGCGCGTGCTCCTGATTGTCACGTGACCCGCGACGGACACCCACCAGCAGTCTCTAGGCTGATGTGTCACGTGACCCTCAGCGACCATCCATCTTCATTCTGTCTGTAGCCTAACCGATCTGCGTCCCAGAGTGTTCACCAGTGGTCCAGGTCTGGTTCGCTGCATCAACAACTAAGTAGGAACAGCCGAGAAATTTAATTTGTAAGGCATGTGGAAGTATCAAAAGGCTATCAACTCATGGATAGAGTGACTGCATTCCAACTCAGTTCAATTCAGCAAGCATTTAAGTGTCTACTATGTTCAAGTCATTGGGTAGATGCTGGAAATATAAAGATAAAAGCAAAGTCTTGGCTCTCAAGGACTTTATATTATACTAATGAATATGATAGATATGATTAGACAGACAGATAGATAGATAGATAGATAGATAGACAGACAGATAGATAGATATTTAAATACAAGGTAATCTGAGAAGAAAGAAAAGGGAGCAGGGAGAAAACTTGAACCTTGAAGGAAGCTAAAGTTTTTAAGAAATCTAGGTAAGGAAGTCACGAATCCAGATATGAGGGACAACCTATGCAAAGACTGATGGGAGATAAATGATGAGTTAATGGAACTTGCAAATAGACCAATTTGGCCTATGTGGAGGGTATGAAAAGGAGTGATGTGAATTAATTTTGAATATCCCTCTATATACATGCACTGGATCAGCTGCTAGGTGCAGTACTACTGATAGGACAGTATGCTAGGGCTTATGGCTTAATTAAGAGTCACTAACTTTCCATTCCTATTATTTTCCATACAATAATTTTTTGATCAGCAGAAGATTTTTATTACCAACGATGACTTGTAACAAGAAACTGAATTTTAAATATCATCAAAGATCTGTGCAAATGGTGAAGGCGATGAAGTAGTGCTGGTTTAGAACAAGGGTTAGCAGACTCCTTGAGTATTCAAACACACAGAGGAAGCCCCTAGCATGTTCTGCAGTTGATCTAGGGAAGATTCATGCAAGATATACAGGATAAGAAGTCAGAGAATGGCTGAAATCTGTACCAGTAAAAGGAATATCCACACCAGTAATATTACAGCTCCACTGAAGTACCTTAGAAGTCTGAACTGTAACCAGCCCACATATCTCTGTGTATCAGAAACTGAAAGAGAGGAAAGTTTGAATAAGCTGAAGTTACCACTGCCTGTCACCAGCTCCTACAACCTCTGAAATCTGACCTTCTGATAATTAGTAGACTGCAGAGAATAAAGGGGTTGTGAAAGGAAATATTTTCTTTATTACTGTTTCTAATGCCTTCTATGTACTTAGTAGGCAAGGGTAATTCTTGTTTGTGAGGATGATTGGAAGATTTTTGTAAGATGTTTTACCTTGGAGTTTTTAGAGAGATGACTCTATTGTAAATGTAAAATAATCATAATAAACTATAATTTTTTAAAATTGCATAGATCATAAATTGTATACATTATAAATAATAAATGTAGATATAATTATTATATTGATTTATTAAAGTGCAACCACTCTGAGCTTGTCTCCAGAAATAATACCTAAAGCGATGCAGTTCTTTTGGATTATAGCAAGAAAAAAAGCAAAGTATCTGTGAAAGGAATATGCATTTCCAAAGATGAAGGTTCTTGAACCTGGTAAAATACAGGCCCAAAATCTCATATCTACTCATGAAAAATATACAATTATAAAAGCAACCAAATGAGTCAAGGGCTAGAAAACTAAAGCGCAAAACTGAAGGTGTGAGAAAGTTGAAAAATTACTTAGTCTTCAAATGTACAACGATACATAATTGTAAGGGATGATGGAATTAAATCATTTACCCTACTCCGATTCAAGTAACTACTTAAATCAGACGAGAACAGCCCTATTAGTCAATCAAGAAGTCCTCAACCAGTTTGGAAGGATACTGAATGATGCTTCATAGGAAGTGTATTGGGATTGGTGGAGTCATACTCTCGTAGTTTTTGCTAAAATAAATAAGCTAATTCAGAATCTGGGTGTTTAAGTATCTGACCAGCCTAGAGAAAATAGCAATCCCTTAAAAGGGTCATGAAGAGTCGAATAAAACTGAACCGATTAAACAACAACAACAACAACGTATCTCTATGGCTGTAAATTGCTGATACTTAATTTCAACTAAACCTTCCCTGTTGCATGTCAAACTTTTAAATCTTTCCTCATTGGCACTCTATCATGCTCCCTGCAGTGACTGTTCCAAACCTTCTCTCTCTTCAAGCTCCCACTTCCATCACTGCCTTCTTTCTTTCAGTAGAGTACCTCATCTCCTACTTTACAGAAAAGTTTAGGCAACCTATGTTGAGTTTTATCATTTCTCTATTCCACACTTCAAAATCCCTCTGTATTTTCAATTATTATCTCCTCCTTTGCTATAATCTTTGAACAGAGTCTGCCAAGACTTGCCAAAGTGAATGCTTCTACATATGCCTTCAAATCCATCCATCAAATTCTCCCATCATTCTGAGAGCTTGTCCCATTGATCACCCATTCTTTCTCACTCATCATCAATCTTCTTGTCTACTGCTTTTTGCTATCAACATGAGCAGCTACATGGCTCAGTGGATAAATCACTGGGCCTAGAGTCAGGAAGATCCGAGTTCAAATATGGCCTCAGACACTAGCTGTGTAACCCTGGGTGAGTCACTGTTTGCTTCAGTTTCTTCATCTGTGAAATGAGTTGGAGAACTTAACATCCACTTCTCAATCCCTTACAAACCTTACCACTCTACTGAAACTTTTTAAGGTTACCAATAATTCTTAATTTCTAAATCCAATGTGTTTTTCTCAGTTCTCATCCTCCTTAATGTCTCTTTAACTTTTGATTCTAATTACCTATCCTTTTTCCTATCTTAGCTTCCAGGTCACTGATACCTCTCCTATTTCTCTTCCAATCTGTCTGATAAATTCCTTCTCAGTATCTTTTGCTGTTTCATAACTCATTTATCACGTCATAAGCCATAATCACAGGTGTCATCTGAGATTCTATATTGGGCCCTCTTTTCTTTCAATGGTTTTTCCCCCACTGATTTCATCTGTTCTACCATGTTCAGTTATTTTACCTACAGTTATGATTCTAAAATCTGCATAAACACCCCTACACTCTCTCCTTCCTCATTAATAGCTAAACATTTTAAAAAAGTAATGTTGCTTTAGAAATGTAGAAGAAAATGGGAGAATCCAGTGAAGCAGGATTTTAATGGCTTTGTTTAAAAAAAAGAATTCTTTATTTTTTTGCCTTCTTCTTAAGGTTAAATTCCCATTCCTTTTTTACAGGAAAAAAAGACAAAAACCAAAAACCAAAACCATGCACATACAAAAACCAGATCTGAAATTCAATTAGTTAACATTTTTAAGTATTTCAATTCCCTTTGGCAGAAATTTAGTAGAAGATATTTGATTGAGTGGGAAACTCTAATCTGTAGCTGCAGTTTTAAGTTTTAATTCATTTGCTACCAACTTAGTCATGGACAAATATTGTAGCCATGCTTTGGCAACTCAATCTACAAAATGGGAATGATGTCACCATATAGAAGTTCTAAGAGTATTAGTGAATTCCATGGAGAGCCATATATATAAAGAGAGCCAAAGAACAAAGAGGTACCTACGGAACAGGCACTCTAAGAAAATCTATTGCAGTAAAATTACATGAAGTATTTTAAAAAATGGAAACTAAGTATCAGTTCTCAAGACATTTTCAGTCTAGTTAGAAGACAGACAGCCACTGGTGGTTTCAACAACACTGTAAAAATTATTCTTGCTTTTCATTCTGATGCTGAAAATTAGACTTTACGAGAACAAAAAAAAAGTAATAGAAGTAAATGAATTGGTAGCAGTAAGGCAGGAGAACTGCACCATAAGCTAAAAATCATTGCCAGGAGTATAATATTGAACTGAAGGATAGTGACCTGGGTTCTGGTGGAGATCCTATTGAAATAATCAGAGCTCAGAGATAAATTCAGTTGATCAACATAGGAATACAAGTATTTGGGGAATACACAAACAGTATACTTTATGTTCTTTACTTTTGTCCAAGAGTATCACATGATGTTTTTGGTCAAACACAGTAGACATCCTAGACAACAATAATGTTATTGTTTGGTGGTGTCAAGTATCCTGCAGACACTTCCTCTGCTTCTCCCTGAGCATTCATCAATACACTTTTGTATGTTGAATTGCATACGCTTTTGTTGTTTCAAATAGCACATAGACAATAAGCATTCTTTCTCAAAGCAATGAGGGGGAAAGGAGATCAAATGACTATTTGACATTCATCCATCTCAACGTCAAGTGTCTATCATTTTGAATACTTTCTGCAAAGATCACAGCTTTTCCATATCCATATCCAGATGGAGAGGGGTTAATGAGTTGCTGGGGCCAAAAATATAACACTAATGATGGCGAAGATGATGAAGATGATGACATATAACCGAGTAGCCAACTCTGTCTTTGAAGAGAAGCTTCCCTGAACTTAACTAGGCTTGTCCTCAGATGAAAAACATTCAGTCCATCTCTGGGCCTATATTCAAGGTCTTTACAATTTGGTAAGACCTGCCAAAGTTTTCAATGTCTTGCTCTGACCTACAATACCTCAGGGTGACCTCTACAACCCAAAGAAGATTCAGAATTGTATTTTGGCCAGAATAGCAGTGAATTATTAAGTCATCTGAAAATGTGAGGTGCTACTTTGTTTTCTTCATATTGACATTTTTAAAGGAATTAGTACTCCACTTTTAGATACCCAGAATCATTGACTCAGAATTGGAAAAGGCTTGTAGGGGTCATTTGGTCTAACTCACCTCATAAAGGATCTCCCTCTACAACATCCCTGACAGATGGTCACCAGATGTCTGCTTGAGTACTACCAGCATCAGGGAACTCAGTACTTCTCAATATAGTCCATTCCATTTTGGGGAAGCTTGTATTTTTAGAAAGTTTTCCCTTGAGTATATTGAGTAAACATACCTTTGCCATTACTGGTACTAGTTTTGCCTCCTGGGGCTACATAGAGTACAACTAATTACTCAGTTTAATTCAGTAAGCATTTATTAAATGGGTCAGGAATTGTACTAGGTGCTAACATACTAAGGTAAAAATCAAATAGCCCTTGTTTTTAAGTAGCTTACATTCTAAGAGGAGAATAACAAAGCAAATTAAGAGAAAAATATATACAGAGTACTTTCTAGTGGAAGAACTTAGCACTTGGAGGGGATGATCAGGAAAGGCTTCCAGTAAAAGGAGATATGAGCTGAGCTTTGAGGAAAACTAGGGATTCTAAGAGGAAGACAAAAGCAGAGAATACATTCCAAGCATGGGAGATAGACTTGCAAAGGTATGGAGGTCAGAGGTGGAATGTTATGTGCAGGGAACAGCAAGCAGACCATATACAATGTGGGAAGGAGAACATGGGCAATAAGCCTGGAAAGGTACAATGGTCCAAGACAGGAAAGGGCTTTAAAATCCAAAACTGATGACTTTTCATTTTCTCCTAGAAGAAAAAAGAAAGTAATGGAGTTTCTTGAATAGGGGAGTGACCTTGTCAGACCTGTGTTCTAGGAATATCAATTTGGTAGCTATGTGAAGAATAGATTGGACTCTTCCTCATGATAGCTATTCAAATAATCCCGAAGAGTCGGCGAATTTTACTCCATTAAAATTCTATTTGGATGCCTTATTGTGTCATGGAAGTGACCTTGATCTTCAAAGACTATGCCAGTGGAGGGCAAGTGCTCACATATTTTAACCTAGCTGGAAAGGCTTCAACTATGGACCCAGTGGTAGAATGTATTTTCTTTCTAGCGCCAGCCTAGCAGAGGTCTGAGAATCTCATTGTAAGAGGTTTTATCGTGAGGTGATGAATTTTTGTTGTTGTTTGTTTTGCATAGCAACCTAAGGAATGGAGAAAACACACAAAATGGTCCCCAGTTCTGTGCTGCCCTCCACTACCACAGTAATGATGACACAATTTTTACAACATTACATAAATTAAGTAAACAGTTAATGCACTCACAGTATGTTCTTTGTGAAATGACCAATAATTGATGTACTTCTGGAAAAACTGAACTATGTCCATAAAATGAAGAAGTTAGAAGTAAATGGATAATGTTAGGCACGGGAAGCACCAAATGGTATTATAAAAGGCAAAAAATAACCATTTCATAAAAATCAGACAATTATGGGTTCCAAATATAGCAGTCATTTCAGAATCAGTTATCTGTGGAAATGATAGAATTTAGAGCTATAAGGGACCTTCTAGACCATTGAATCCACCATCCTCATTTAACAGATGAGAAAACTGAGGCCCAGAGAGGATAAATGACTTACTCTAAGGTAATAGTGGTTATATTCTCTGCTCTGCCCTACTCTCCAAAGTGGATCACTACAGGACCGTACATCCTAATTTTCACCCCAGCCATTTTTTACCCACCCACCCTACCCCTTTTCTATTTATTCTTCTTCTAACTATGATCAAAGCATTATAACCATTGCCTCTGGAAAGGCTATGTAAATGGACTGCTCTATTGTTCCACTCAACATTCCTCACCACCACCCTACTATATGTGTTGTCTCTTCCCATTAGAAGGTAAGCTTCTAGAAGGCAGGGACTAGATATATTGCTTTTGTATTTCTGTGCTTAATGTTTGGTATATAAGAAGTGTATAATAAGTACTTTTAATGCATTTATTCATATCACTGATTGGTAAGACCTGAGGTCAAATTAAGTGCTAAATTTGACCTAAAAAGATGATAATAAACAGTATGAAATTGTAGCAGCTTTGACCTGAGCTGTTTAAACAAGCTGTCACCTCTGGAAAATGGGAAATGAGCGAAAAACAAAAACAACAAAAAAAACCCGACAGTGACTCTGAATATCACCATTTCTTAGAAAAGTTTAATTGATGCAAAATAGTTGCCACAACAAGGAGGCTGAAAGAGCCCAGAAACTGACTCAGCCAGCAAATACAATCTCCTTGCCAAGTGGAGAGACATAGCAGCCAAGGTAAACACAGATTTAGAACAAAAATTCATTTGAAAAACATCACAGAGGAGGATAATAATAATAGCATCTCGCATTTACATTGCACTTTGAGGTTTCCAAAATGTTTTCCTCATAACAACCCTGTGAAGTAGTCCAAGATATCATTGCTTCTATCTTGTAGATGAGGGAACAGATTTCAAGAGGGTTATTTGCTTATGACCACACAGTTAGTAAATATCTGAAACAAGACTTAAACTCAGGCCTCCTGATCACAAGTTCAATGTTGTTTCTCCTCTGTTGTGCTGCTGTGTTGAGCTTGAAGTTTACTTAGCCCTCCAGATCATTTTCAGTGCCCTGTTGCCTAGCCACAAACCCACTATCTCTCACTTGAGTGCAATACTGATTCCCTCAAGATGGTAAAATCACTTTAAAAAACAGCTAAAAGAAAGCCTCCAACAGATTGGGTGGATCTATTATAGAAGATTATGGAAGGACAGACAAGAATAATACAGTATATGAAGGCATGGAAAAATTTTCATCTGTACCCACACCACTGGGATCATAGATTTAAAGATGGAAATTCTCAGAGATCATCTAGTCCAACACCTTCATTTTGTATATATGGAAACTGAGGTCCATAGAGGGTAAATTACCTATCAAAAGGCATGAAGTGAGAGACATATGATTTGAACCCATGTCCTCTAAATCTACAGCCAGTGATCTTTCTACTTACTATGCTATCTTTCCCACCTCCCATTCTATTTAATTGTCACATGCTCTTTAAGTGTTCTCTTTTCTAGTCTAAAAATTCTTAGTTCCTTCAGACATTCTTCAGGCAACTTTATCACCATCTTGATTATCATTCTATAGATATATTTCATTTTGCCAATATCCTTCTTAAGATATGTGCCAAGAGAATGGAACATTATATTGAAGATGCTGTTTAACCAGAGAATAGGACAGTGGGACTATTAACTTTCCTACTAGGCTTCATGTTTTTTATTTAAACCACCTAAGATTAAACTAAGCTCACTGTAAGCAATGTCACAGTCAAGCTCAATAATTCAGTTCAACAAATATTGAAGTGCTTACCCTACGCATGGCTGAGATGTTAGCTGCTAGGGGTACAATGATGAAAAGTGACACATTCTGCCCTTAAGAGAATTAAAGTCTAATGGGGAAATGAAGAAGAGGATATGATAAATACAGAAATAAATAGAAATGAGGTAGAATGTGACAGAGACAAAGGAGAAAGAGGCAAAGTACTATCAAATTCAAGGACAGGCAGATCAGCCTGAGGATCTCAAGAAAGGCTTCATGAAGACAGCTGACAAGGCATTTAAGTTATGTCTTGAAAGAAGGTGAGGTGAGAGGGAGAAGAGAAAACAAGCGAATAAAAATTTATATAGCACCTGTTATGTGCCAAGAACCACATTAAGTGCCTTTTTTTTTTTAACAAATATCTCTTTTGAAGTGACTCCAGTAGAAGAAGATGGAGAGATCCGTATCAGCCATGGGAAACACTTTAAGCAATGATTCTTAAATAAAATTTGTTACAAGAAAGTGAATTTAAAGGTAATCTAATCTGGGCTAGAACTTATATGTGAAGGAGAATTAGTATAAGATAAAACTGGACAAGTTCGAATGCCAGGGGCAAGAGTCAGAGTTTTGGTAGACAATGGGAAGCCCAGTTGGGAATATAGGACTGGGGCTCTGGAGAGAGGTTGGATTTGAAAAATCTATGTAGAAGCATCAATTGAAACTGTGGGAATAGATGTGATCACCAATGGAAAAGCTATAGTGAACAAAGAGAAAAAGACTCAACATAAGCCTAGGGAATGCTCATGTTTAAGGAGGGAGAGAAAAATGAAGAATCAGCAAAGGAATGAGAGAAAGAAGAGGCAGAGGGGTAGGAAAAGAACCATGTGTCAATGGAAGACAAGAAGGATGAGATGGTCCACAATGAAAAATGCAAAAGAGAGGTCAGGAAGGATGAGAATAGAAAAAAAAATTACTGAATTTGGTGATAAGGAAGTAATTAGACCTTGAATAGAGCTGCTTTGTTAGAGTGCTAGGGGTGAAAACCAATTGCAAAGGGTTGAGAAGCAAACACAAGTTGATAAAGTTTACTCGCAATTAACTAAAAACCAAAATATTTTAAAATGAACTACAAGGTTTCCCCTATTCTGGACTGGTGACTTTTTTTAAAGACTACGTATAGGATTTCATTTATCCATACAAAATTTAATTCTGGTGATATTTTGCTCTATTGAGCTTTTTTTTGAATCCTGATTCTATCATCCAAGATATTTAACTCTCCTGGCCTTCTAACAGTGACTGATAGAATACTAAAAAGCACTGGGCCAAGGATTAGGAGGGTCCTGTGGTATGACTAGAGAATGCCTTTAAGACTGACAGTTAACATTTTTATATTTTTTCCACAAGAATATCTGGAGAGAAGCTAGGTCTATTCTAGAGCCTTCTAGGACCCACACTCTGTACTACTTGGGAAAACTTGGGTTTGTGAGTTTCTATGAATCTTAATGAGAGCAGGCAGAAAGGGATTATGCAAAGAGGAATGAAGTTAAATCCTCTTCACCTAGAAGTTACTACCACAGAGGAAGAATGATAGAAGAACCTTCAAGAATTGAATTGTGTGGTGGACAAAAGACCATTAGAAAACTGTTTCTAGGAAGAGATTGATAATACAATGTTTTAATGACTCTTAAGAAGACAAAAGGAGTTAATTAGGAGTTGATATTTTTGTTTTCTTTCCTACCAGAAACTTTCATTCATAGGCCTCAACCATGTTGACTCCAGCTACCATGCTCTTATCTCTCCCCGTTTGGCATCTCTTCTACTCTTGTATTCTCAATGTTGTTGTACTAGAATTGTCATGTTAACAGGTGACCTAAATTCATTAAAGACTTCATTCTAATTGAATGCATTCAAGATGAAATATGTACAGTGGTCACTTTATCAGGTAATCAGCTGCGTCAAATGAATTGCTTGAAGCACCCAACTGGGAATCAATTAGGAGGACTCATTCACAAAGGTGTATAAGGACAGAGGGCCCAGGATCTGGCACAAAATGGAAAGGACCCAGGAAAAATGTCTAATGAATATAAAGGACAATTCAGGATCTCTCTCAAGTGAACCAGAGGCCAAGAAAAATTTACAAAAAAAGTGATTAATGGATCCATGCCCAAATGGACAGAAGACCAAATCAAGGAAATCAAGACTCCTTCCCTTAGAGGAAAGTCTTGAACAGAACAGAAAAGCTGTACAAAAGGATGAAGAGAGATAGCCTGGGGGAAATAGAGGCAGTGGGTTCCCAGTTGGATTTCTAAGGCCACACTCATTTTGGTCAGAATTAGATACAGGGAGTTGCCAACATTATGAAAGATTTTTATCAAATAACTTGCCTGAGATACATTGTGACTATAGCAGGTTCTTGATCTACACTACTAAAAAAGGAAATGAGGCTTGTTTGGAATAGCTTACTTTTAATGAACTTATGCTGGCACCTAGTGATCACCATTTTCCTTCCTAAGTGTGCACAAACCATCTGTGTAATGAGCCATTCTAGAATTTTTTTCAGAAATCAAAATAAGATCTTAGATTCAGAGTTGCATTGGACCCTATTGGTCATCTAGTCCAACCCCCTCACTTTACAGATGAGAAAACGGAGGTTAAATAACTTGCCCAAGATCACAAAGGAACGAAGATTCAAACAATGGTTCTTTAGTTCCAAATCTAGAGCTCTTTTCTTTGTACCACAAGGCCTCCATCAAACTCAGTGATGTATAGGTCACAGAATTTATTTTTTACTTTTCTTGGAAAATTAGGAAAATGTATTCCTCTCTCCTATCTCCTGGCATCTCTCCTTTTTCTCCATGATTCCTTAAAGATTGCCAGGAATACTTTTTCTGTTAAAGGGATAACACAGGCAGCTCTAGAGAAATCTGTGTCCCAGGAGGTTGCTGTAGCTACGCCAACCAAGCCCTGGCTCAGTACATCCAGTACATGCCATCTCAGCAAGGAGTGACTTTCAACTCTAGAGCTACATAGCAAAGAGATTCAGATGGAGGAAATGCAAAAAGATCTCCAGTGGGGTTTCTAAGATTCAAGATGAATAGGTGTGATTGCATTTACAGATTCTATCAGTACCTTAGGAGGTAATCCATCTGGCCTTTGAGACCTGAACTCATTTAAATCAGGTAGCTGCCAGCCCCAAGGATGCCATCATTACCACAGGAGGTGGTTCCCACCTTACTACATGTGGAGACCCTATGGACATCTACCACAGTATTCCAACAATCCTGTGCAGGGAGAAGTATTGGAGGGTGCTGACAACCAGGGTGCAAGAGAACAAGGTAGCCCAGTGAGACAGAACATGTATCGGGGTTATAGACCACCATTCTGCAGGGGCCCTTCTCGTCAAAGACAGTCTAGAGAGGAAGGTGACGAAGAAGACAAAGAGAACCAAGTAGATGAGAATCATGGTCGGCAGCCACCTTAACATCGGTAACACAGTAATTTCAATTACTGACTCAGATGCCCAGGGAACCCTGAACCACAAGATGGCAAAGAGACAAAAAGAGCCAAACTACCAGCTGAGAATATGTCCACTCCAGAGGCTGAGCAGGGTGGGGCTGAGTAAATGCCAGCTTACCATCTCTGCCATCATCCAATTTAGTCATCATACAAGAAGAAAGAATATGAAATTCCCCAATAATAAGAAATGAACAAAAAATTTGGTACAGAAGACCAGATAACTAGAACTCTCTGCATTATCTCTATGCAGCATGGGTTTTTTGTTATTTTTAACTACAGAAGTCTCTTTTGGGGAATGACAAATACGTTTTTAAAAGCCTGGTTTTCTCAATACACTTTTAAAGGTTTTTAAATTGTTTCATATGTGATCAAGTTGAATTTTTAAGACCTCATTTTTAATTTGTATAAAAGTACACCTGATTTTTTTCAAAAATGCACAAATTGTAAGCACCTGTTAATGAAGGCCTTTAAATAAAAACAAAAAATCAGGTAGCTGGCTTACTGCTTTCACTTCACTCTTCCCCTTAACCATATCCATGACCAATGAAGATTATTCTGTTTGATAAAGAAATATTATAGATTTGGATTGGGGATTTCACTGGTATAGGGAATGCCTCAGGGTTCCTCTATTAGTTCAGGTCAGCACTTTCTCTATCAATTAGAGTCTTATAGAGTGGTCTAGAGCAATAAGAGGTTAAAATACTGGCAAAATGTCATATGGCTAAAAGAAGCAGTACTTGAACCCAGGTCTTTTTGGCTTATGAGGCCAGATCTCTGTCCAATTCATTATGACACACTGCCTTTATTCTGATAAACACAAAAGAAATAGGATCAGATCTGTGTCTTTGAGTTGACATTGTATGTTGTTAACATAAATCATGCTGTTATGTTATTTTATTATACCATTTTCCCTGAGCAGTGTGACTATCCCTTCCTTCCTTCTTTTTTTTTTTTCTTCTTGCTCTGAATGTGTGTTCAAAGTGCTCCTTTTGTCCTTAGATTGTTCAGGAGACTCAGTTTATTCTGGGCTTGAACCACTCTGACCCTATTTTCACCAGAATGGAACACTCTTTTTTCATTTGCCCTTCTTTTCCATCTTTCCTGCATATTCTTTTAAAATAAGAGCTCTTCAGAGAGCTCCCAGAACAGCTACTTCCCACTTAAAATGCCTCTCTTCTTCCTCATCCAGGTCAGTTGTGATTGTATTGTCAGAGTTTCATCCTTGAGAGCTTCCTGAGACATTTTCCTTCTTACAATCTCCAACCCTGAATTCATACCTATCTTTTCTCTCACTGTCTTCAAATCTGATTTCCTAATGCCTCTGGCTGTGATTCTCAAAGCTTTTTTTTTCTTTTGTTTTCCTCATGGCACACTATTCTTTACTATGAGAAAGTGTGCACACAATGAACATTTAAATTGGATGCAAAAAAGAGTTCTAGGCTGGGGACCCTCCACACCTATTTATTAACCTGGCTTTCAGATTCTTCTGCCTCTCCTTCCGCTTCCCCACCTCGTCAGCTTCTTTTTTTTTTTTTTTTATAC
The DNA here is from genome assembly GCF_003287225.1 of Phascolarctos cinereus. Taxonomy (NCBI): domain Eukaryota; kingdom Metazoa; phylum Chordata; class Mammalia; order Diprotodontia; family Phascolarctidae; genus Phascolarctos; species Phascolarctos cinereus. The sequence continues at coordinate 229,285,121 of NW_027556098.1, forward strand.
TTTCCCAGGATTTGCAATGGAGGATGAAGCTTTGTGCCTGCTGGCAGAGAGCCATTACGGTAACCTTCCTGACACTAAGCCAGGAAGAAACTGGCCGGGGTTGGAGGTAGAGTGTATGTGGAAATCCCTGGGGTGCAGGGAAGGGAAACACAGGGGAGAAGGCAGATGACTCTTCAGCATTGATAAATGTTTGCTACCTCTTGTAGTTCAGAAGGGCATTTCTTTTCTTTGAGCTCTGATGGTTCACAGTATTAATCACAAGCCTAAAAGAAGTTGAATTTATGGTGGAGGCCAAAGTGGTTAGTTTAGAATTCAAGAAGTTTTAAATGGATATGTAGAGAGAAAATTTTCAGGGCATGTCTTTTGCCTAATTCTATATAGTACTCCTTTTTGCTATTATGAACTTTGGTCACTTTCTCCCAAAGTTTTTTTTCACTTAATTTCACTGAAACATTCTTCCTCCTTGGGCAGAACCATGTCCAGTTTGCTTTGTCCACCTTCTCAGAAATGAACTGTCAATAAGGCAAGACAAATATTTATCCAATGTGCTGTTTTTAGCAGAAGAAAACTTTCAACAGATTTCAAGACCGTCAAAGTTCTCCAACCCAGCTTTACTGCTTTAGTTTCCCTATTGTGATGTATAGATCTAAGAAAATATCTTTTATGTTCTCCATCTGTCCAGCCTCCATACAGAGCTGCTTCTTTATTTCTGCTTCCTTTTGTCTTCAGTCCTTAAAATGCTTTACTTTACATTCATCAACAGGTTAGTGAATTTCCATTTAGTCATATATCTTTTTGACAAACAATGCTTCCTTGTACTTCCTAATATTTCCTTCAAACATCATGTATCCACAATCCAATCACTAGTATTATCCAGAATAAAGTGACTGTTAATATCTTTTTTCAACCTCACTTTCCCTCATATCAAGGGTCCGCTCGGGCCCCCTGAAAAGTAGAAATGGGCCAGAGAATTTCTTTCCACTCCTATGAAGTTCTGACTCAAATCACCTTAAAGCTCTGATAAACTCCAAGAAAGCACTTAGCAATACTAGAAGGAATGCATCTGACAAACTTTACCCCATTTTCCAGCTCTCCTACCCTGCTTTTTGTTAGCTATCACTCCAATTTTTTCTTACAACTAAATTGATGGATAAATGGCATAAGGATATCTTTATGGACATGAAGTTGGACATTTCAAAATTAAATATATGTAAATTGTTTCTAACCTCTCAAGGTCTACAAGTTTATTTTTAGGGAGTTCTTTTTTAAATAAGGCAATATGATTTCAGAAGAATCAGAATTGTAAGTGACCCAAAAGAAAGAAGGAAAGAAACCTTTATTAAGTACCTTTTATCTGCTATGCATTGTGTTGTGTTTAATAAATATTATCTCATTTGATTCTCACAACAACCTTGGGAGGTAGGTGCTATTATCATCTTCATTTTTTTTTTTTTGGTGAAGCAGTTGGGGTTAAGTTACTTGCCCAGAGTCATACAGTTAGTGAGTATTATGTGTCTGAGGCTGGATTTGAACTTGGGTCTTCCTGACTCCAGGGCTGGTGCACCACCTAGCTGCCCCTATTATCTTCATTTTATAGTTGAGGAAACTAAGGCAAGCAGAGGTAAAATGACTTGTTCAGGGTCACACAACTAGTGTCTTATTTGAATTTGGGTCTTCCTGATAGAGCCCATTGCTCTATGTATTGATCCACCCAACTGTCTCAGAGGGCAATTGAGAGACACAGAGAAAGAATGAGTAATCATAATGTGCCTGCAAGAAGCAACACAAAAGACATCATCAAAGACCTGTATTAACAGGAAAAGGAAGTAGAGGACAGGTCCTATATTGAAAGTGAGAAATAAGGACACCATTTCCTACAAAAGATGAAAAGAACAACAGCTTTCTCTGGTTGTGGAATGGAGCACCTGGGCTGGATCAGAGCATCATCATAGGACTAGAGCTGGAAAGCACATGACAGGTCATCTGATCCAACTCCCTTATTTGACAGGTGAGAAAACTAAGGCCAGGGGAGTTTAAGTGACTTGTTCAAGCAATAAATGTTAGAAGCAAGCTTTGAATTCATCCTTTAACTCTATAGCCAATTCTCTTTTTACTTTACCTATGGGTCACTTGGAGACTTATGGGAGGACATGGACGATAACCACGTAATATTAAGAAGGCATGGTTGGGCTTCAATATGGATTAAGGGAGTGCCTGGGCCTTGGATATCAAATATCCACTGAAGAATTTAAATACTGTTTTACTTTTTTTAATTTTAAATATTAAGAAAAAAACTTTCTTAAACATGGTGTTATTTAGTTGTTTTTATATTGTATCCTACTTTTTGTGATCCTTTTTGGGGTTTTCTTGGTAAAGATACTGGAATAGTTTGCCATTTCCTTCTCCAGCTCATTTTACAGATAAGAAAACTGAGGCAGACAGAGTTGTGACTTGCCCAGGGTCAGCTGGCTAGTAAATTTCTGAGTTCAGATTTGAATTCAGGAAAAGGAGTTTTCTTGACTCCAAGCCCGACACTCTATCTCCTGTGCCACCTAGCTGCTCATCTCATACATGGGTAGGCTCTTGGTAAATATTTGTGGAATGAATTAATGAAATCAAATGAAATCTCTGATTTCCTCTAGTTCTCAGTCATTTTCTGTATGATAAAAGTCTTTGTCAATGACAAGCAGATAATCAATGATGAAAAGCTTCTCTAATTTCTGAAAACGTGTATTGGGGTGACTGGATAGCATGTGTGTCAATTGGATATTTTTTAAAAATTTGAATGTTTTATTAAAATCCACCTCTCCCTAATGCTCATGGTGTCTCATGCTATGTCTATGTAGAGACCTAACTAAGTATCGTCAAGGGTTAAAATAGAGGGTTGTACAGCAGTTAATTCAGCAGGAGCGTCTACAGGCCTCTGTCACCATGGTTATAACCATCAATCATCCCATTCAGCTGACAGTGCTGCCATATTTTCTGTATTCAGCCATGTAGTTTTGCTACCAGCAGTCATGGAATCTCTATCTAAGGTCAGGTACTACCTTTCCTTGCAACAAATGAGACAAGCAATGTAATTCACAAAGCTGCATTGCTTCCTCAAGAGTTTAACAGTATATTGTCACCTCTGTCACCTTTGACCTTCTTCGCCATCACCCCTCTTTTTCCCCATACCAAATTAACTTATTAGATCTTCACTTTCTTTTTCTCCACCTCTTGCTCTATCCTGTGCTACCATTTTCCATACTAGCTTTCCTAACTAGGCCCTTCTCTTCTATGGCTAATAGCTTCATAATCTCTAGTAATAAGTAAGTGTCCTAACCTCTAAATATTCAACTTCTCACATCTATGGGTACCTGGTTCTGGCAGGATAATGGAGATTCATGAAAGATCTATTTTCTGCAATGGCTCAATATTCGTATACTTTTAAAAAATTTTTAATCTTTGATTTTATTTTATTTTTCAATTAATAAACACTTATTTTCTCTTCCTCCATGACCACACTTTCAATTTAAAAGGAAAGAAAAAGGAAATGCTTGTAACAAATATGCTTAGACAAGGAAAGTAAATTTACATATTTTTCATGTCCAGAAATGTCCATATGCATTAGGCCACATTTTGCAAGGTTGTATGTACTTGTCTCAGCAACAGAAATAAATGTTTTGGCTTTAAGGTGACCATGAGCTGTAAGATTGGTCAAATGGCAATTTTTTCCTCTTAATGTCCCAATATATAACTCTTAGTTTCTTATCAAAATAATGTCACTTACTGGTCTTCTAACTAGCTACTCCATTTAATTTCCCTATATTCAATATTGGCAAAAAAAAAAGAAGTACCCAAAACCAGGATGGGGGCATATCAGAACCCCTAGGAGTCTTCCTGCCTCAACCAGTTTTTTCCATTGGCTTGTGTACAAACTCCCACCACAAGGGGCACTAACCAGAGTTAAGTTGAGGTCTATAGATAACAGAGAACAGGATACAAATTTTTTATTGAGGGAATAGGGGACGAAAAGATTGAAAGGCTGTAGAGAAAAAAGAGAAAGATTCAAGAGCAACCATTGAAGTAGGGTAGGCCCCAGTGTGGTACCTCCAAAGAGTTACCAGCCAGAAGGCAGAATGGGAGATCTCAGAGCCTGGGAATAAAGGTATCATAGTTGGAAAAGGAAAGTTTGCCTATTTAACATGGGTTAACTCTTTGGTAAGGTTGTAAGAAATACAACTAGGTAAGCCCAAGGCAGAGACTGAAAGGAAAGGGAAGTTTACCTTTACTCACAGGACCTTTTCGTCAAAATTTCCATTCCTATATCTCTAACAATAGGTCAAACCTTCATTACATTTCTCCTAGACTATTGCAACAGCCTAATAACTAGTCCAAATGCTTCTCTCTTCTCTATAGTTCATCCTCCATGAAGCTTGCCAAAATAATCTTCCTAGGACACATATCTGACCACTTCACTCCCTACTTAAAAACCTTCAATGACTTCATATTACCTGTAGGATAAAATATAAAACCATTATGCCTTAACTAGGCATTTCAGACCTTCCTCTATCTGGCTCCATTTATTTTCCAATATTATTGTATATCATTTCTCTTCATGTATGCTCCTTCTTCCATGAATTTGCATGAGCCATCCACCATAGCTTTAACACACTTTTCCTCATCTTTCCCTCTCAAGGCTCAGCTTAGGAAACAACTCCTCTCTAAAGTCTGCCCTTAACCCCCTGAATCTTACTCTCTCTCCATCCCCAAATTCTCTTATATTTATATATCTGTACACATGTTACATAGAAACATCAAACTCATAGCTTACAGCTCCCAAGCGCTAGCAAACTGTGGAGTGATGCCTGGACCAGATTAAAATGTAACTGAGAAGTGTTTAACAAAATAAATAAAAATACAATAAACACAGATAATGTTAATTCGTGATTTTTTTATGTCAATATGCAGCTCATAGGCATGCATTTCTATTTAAGTTAGACACTGCTGCAGAATGGATATTCCTTGAGAGTAGACTGCTTAGTTATTATCTTTGTATCCCTCCATACCAAGAAGAATGCCTTGCCCACAGTAGATGCATAATAAAAGTTAAATTAAATTAAAGAAAAATAAAAGTCTTCTCTAGTTGCTTTATATATCTCTTAAGCCAAATGTTCCCCCTAACTATTCAGCAGCCATTTTCATCCTTGATTTTGTTGTTATGCTGTTTAAATAACTCTTTGTAACAAAAACTTTAAAGTTTCTCTTGCCCTCTGAACTCTGACAAATCAGGTCTCCAAGACACATACTACCTTTGGCTTTTACCTTTTAGTCTAAACTTGTCATGCTTATAAAAAAATTATAAAGTGTTTAAAAAAGAAAATCCCACATAAGATATTAAATTTAGAGCTGCTTTGTTATAATACAGTTTTTATCATGACTTTACCATTTTAGTTGCCATGGATATGAGATTTAAAACAAAGATGCTAAGTCAAACCATGCTCTTTAGGAAAGAGCTAGATGAGAAATGTCATGTGAAATCATATTGTTAGCCTATGAGCTAATAATACTTTATTTTCTGAATCAATGCTTTGTATAGAGTTGGCATTTAATGATGAATAACATGAATGAAGGAATGAATGAATGACAGATTTTAAGATGATTCCAACTTAACCTTTGCAGAAAGAGGAAGCCTTTTGAATTAGGGGCAAATTTGTTTTTAAAAGAAGCACTTTAATTGTCTGCATAATTACTGATGTTTTATTTAAAGTTATTCTTTTATTAGCAGGACAGGGGCCTTGTCATTACTCAAAAGGCTAAAAATCATTTTTAAAAAATTTTAGACACAAAATCTATTTTACCCTCACTAATCATACCCCTAAAAGAATTTTTTTTTGTTTTAGAAATTTTCATACTTAACTAGAAGTTTTAAAATGTCAAGTCTTGGGGGGGGTGGAGAAAAGATGGTGGGGTAAAAGCAGTGACTTGCTTGAGCTCTCCCCCAAACCCCTCCAAATACTTATAAAAAATGGCTCTAAACAAATTCTAAAGTAGAAGAACCCACAAAAATACAGAGTGAAATAAATTTCCAGCCCAAGACAACCTGGATGGTTGATTAGAAAGGTATATTTCTCAAGGCTGGGAGAGGAGTGCAGTTCAGTGTAGGCGCACAGGCCACAGTAAACCTGGAGCAGGCCTCAGAGGACTGAATGTGGCAGTTTCCAGACCTCTCAACCCATGAACACCAAAGACAACTTAGAAGGTCAGTGGGAAAAGTCTGTCTCTGCGGTAAGAGAGAAGCACAGTGGTCTCAGCTCCAGTTCCCGAGCTCAGCCCTGGGACTGTGGCTGCCTCCTGAGCTTCTGGCCCACACATTGCGGGGGAATCAAGCGGATGATCAGAGGGGGATTGCAGAGATCCTTTTGCTGAGGCAGAATTCTCTTGCTCTCCCCATGCTTGGATCTGGGTCACAGTTGTTCTGGGTGGCAGGGTTGGGGCAAGAAGGATGGCTGGTGCAGTAGAGCTTGTAGTGGCTGTGAAGAGAAAATCCTCCTCACAGTTCCAAGACAGAAAAGAGTGCTTGTGGTCACTCACATACCAGAGCACAGGCCAGGAAAGGAGTAAACACCTTGCCCTTGATCACAGCACCTTGAAACAACTGAAACTTTACAGATCCCTAGAAGTATCTTTGAAAACAGCTGCACAAAACACCTGAAGCTTGGGACAGTGCATTCTCCACACTGGAAACAGACCCCTACCTTAACAAAGAGTTTATAACTCAAGTAATTGGCTGGGATCATGAGCAAGCAGCACAAAAAGAGTCAGACCATAGTATCTTACTTTGGTGACAAAGAAGGTCAAAACATACAACACAGAAGAAGACAACAAAGCCAAAGCTCCTACATCCAAAGCCTCCAAGAAAAATATGAATTGGTCCCAGGCCATGGAAGAGTTCAAAAAGGATTTTGAGAAGCAAGTAAGAAAAGTAGAGGAAAAACTGAGAGTGATGTAAGAAAATCATGAAAAACAAGTCAACAGCTTGCTAAAGGAGACCAAAAAATACTGAAGAAAATGACACCTTAAAAAATAGCCTAACCCAAATGGTAAAAGAGGTCCAAAAAGCCAATGAGGAGAATGCCCTAAAAATCAAAATTGGCCAAATGGAAAAGAAAATCCTAAAGCTCATGAAGAAAGTATTCCTTAAAAATTAGAATGGAGTGGGGTAGCTAGGTGGCGCAGTGGATAGAGCACCAGTCCTGCATTCAGGAGGACCTGAGTTCAAATCTGGCCTTGGACACATAACACTTACTAGCTGTGTGACCCTGGGCAAGTCACTTAACCCCATTGCCTAGCCAAAAAAAAAAAACCACCAAAAAACACAAAACAAAACCAAGAAAAACAAAAAAAAATTAGAATGGAGCAATTGGAATCTAGTTACTTTATGAGAAATCAAGATATTGCAAAACAAAACTAAAGGAATGAAAAAATAGAAGAGAATGTGAAATATTTCATTGGAAAAACAACTGACCTGGAAAATAGATCCAGGAAAGAGAACTTAAAAATTATTGGACTATCTGAAAGCCATGATCAAAAAAAAATGAGCCTAGACCTCATCATCTTTCATCAATTTATCAAGGAAAACTGCCTTGATATTTTAGAACCAAAGGACAAAATAGAAATTGAAAGAATCTACCAATCACCTCCTGAGGAATATTGTAGCCAAATTCTAGAATTCCCAGGTCAAGGAGAAAATATTGCAAGCAGCCAGAAAGAAACAATTCAAGTATTGTGGAAACACAATTAGGATAACACAAGATTTAACAGCTTCTACTCTAAGGGACCAGAGAGCATGGAATATAATATTCCAGAGGGCAAAGGAGATAGGATTACAACCAAGAATCACCTACTCATCAAAACTGAGTATAATCCTTCAGGGGAAAAAATGGCCATTCAGTGAAATAGGGGACTTTCAAGCATTTTTGATGAAAAGACCAGAAATGAATGGAAAATTTGACTTTCAAACACAAAACTCAAGTGAAACATGGAAGAAGTAAATGGGAAAGAGAAATCAAAAGAGACTTATTAAGGTTGAACTGTTTACATTCCTGCATGGAAAGATGATATTTGTAACTCATGAGTCCTTTGTCAGTATTAGGGTAGTGGAGGGGAAAAATTATATGTATGTAGATAGATAGATAGATAGATAGATAGATAGATAGATAGATAGATAGATAGATAGATGGCACAGGGTGAGTTGAAGATGAAGGAGTGATATCTGGAAAATAAATTTTTTTAAGGCAATTGGGGTTAAGTGACTTGCCCAGGGTCACACAGCTAGTGAATGTCAAGTGTTTGGTCTGAGGCTGGATATGAACTCAGGTCCTCCTGACTTCAAGGCCAGAGCTCTATCCACTGCGCCACCTAGCTGCCCCTTGGAAAATAAGTTAAGGAGTGAGAGAGGATTATACTGGGAGAAGGAGAAAGGGAGAGGTAGAATTGGGTAAATTATCTCACATAAAACAGACAAGAAAAGGCTTTTACAATGGACGGGAAATGGGGGAAGGTGAGAGGGAATGAGTGAATCTTATTTTCATAGGATTTGGCTTAAGGTGGGAATAACATACACAAATGGGTATGGAAATCTATCTTACCCTACAGGAAAATAAGGGAGGAAGGGGACAAGAGAGCAGGGGGATGATAGAGGGGAGGGCAGATTGGAGGAGGGGATGATCAGAAGCAAACTTTTCTGAAGAGGGGAGGGTCAAAAGAGAATAGAATAAATGGGGGGTAGGATAGGATGAAGGGAAATATACTTAGTTTTTCCCAACATGACTACTATGGAAGTGTTTTGCATGAATGCACATCTATATCCTGTATCAAATTGCTTGCCTTTTCAATGAGGGTGGGTGGGGAGGGAGGAAGGGAGAAAATTTGTAACCCAAAGTCTTAAAAACACATGTTAAAAAATTTTTTTAAATTATTTATAATTAAATTAAATTAGATTAAATATATTTATTTATTTATAATTAAAAAAAAGTCAAGTCTTTAGTGTGGTCCCTGTTTTTTGTGTAAAAATTCCATCAAATGGACATCAATGTAGAATACTCAAATAATGTCTGTACCATAGGAACATGAAATTTATGTTAAGTTTATTCTTGAATTGTTTGAAAAGGTATAGTCATATAAAAATGGTATAACTCTTTAAAAATGTATAGCACTATAATTTAGATTCTAACTCAATTCTCCACATAGGAGCGAGTTCTTTCTCCAAGATAGATATAAAGTCCTGGTGTGCTCAGAAAGTTAAAAAACATTAACATATCCAGTACATTGAGAATTAAAAAATGGTCTGGCCTGGCATCATTGCTTCAAAGCCCAAACTTGACAACATGTGATCACTCACTTTGGAACATTGTAAAAACTTTCCAACTTTGTCAAACAAATCCTAAGGACCTAAAATAACTCCCAGAAACTTTTATGTTATTCAGTTTTCAATAGAAAAGTGTATAAAAACCATGGACATGAATAAGTCAAGTACAGAAAACAGAGGGCAAGAGAGAGAGATATGCTGAAATTTCGCTGAAGAGAGATTTGTGCCCATCATATACTTCATCAGGAAGATATGGTGCAAAAGCAGAATCACAGGATAAGTGAGCAATAGAAGCAATCCCAGCAAGTACCTAGATACTCTCCTACCTGAACAAGATTGCTCTCTATAACAGCTCCAGTGCTTAAAAAGCATTTCCTTACTTCCAACTTACATATACTTTTCTTCACTTTCTACATTGTCCTCTAGAGCCAAGCAAAATAAGCGCACACCCTCTTCAACAGGACAGCCCTTCAAATACTTGCAGAAATTTAGCATGGTCTCTTCGTCTTCTCCTTTACAGGCTGAACATTCCCAGTCCCTCCACAACCAGTCTTCACACATGTCATGATCTCAAAGGCCCTCACCATCTTGCTTCCCTTCTTTTAATGAGTCCCCAGCGAATCAATGTCTTTGCTGAAATAAGCCATCTAGAACTACTCACAAAGCCTTAGCTGTCATCTGACCAGAGCAGGGAGTACAGCAGTACTGTCACATCCCTGGTCCTGGACACTACGCCTTTCTTAATCCAGACTCAGATCACATTTGCTTTTTAAAAGTGTCTATTCATGTCTTCTGTTTCTTGCATCACTGTAGTTATCCTCAATATCCCTTCCTCTACATCTCTTAGAGGGCTATCTAATATAACACATAGTATTTTTTAAGAGAGAAAAAAAAATCAACACAACTCTTAAATTCACTGAAAAAGTTTGAAAACATTATGTAATGATTAACACCTTCTATTTCCACAAAGGGATGGGTTACAGGTGTCTCCTCATATCTCTTCATTTGACTCCTGTTTGATCTTTATCATTTTGTCCCACTCACTTTTGATTTTTTGATGTGTAGTTGTTCATCCCCCACTTACATTTGTTGTAGTTACTGTGTGTGTTGTTTTCATGATTCTGTTTACTTCATTCTGCATCAGTTCATGTAGACCTTTCCATGCTTCTCTACTCAATATAACATTTTTTACTATACAGCAATATTCCTTTACATCCATGTGACACAGTTGGCATCTATTTTGCTTCCAATTCTTAGCTGTCACAAAAAAAGTGATGTTATAAATATTTTGGAGTATATGGGGACTTTCTTCCTATTGATGGCTTCCTTGAGGTATAAGCCCAATAACGGAGTCTCTGGTTCAAAGGGTATGGACATTTTAGTCACTTTATTTATTTAATCACTTTATATAATTTCAAGTTGATTTCTGAAATGATTGCATCATTTCACAGCTCCACCAAAAATATTATGTGCCTATCCTTCCATAGCCCCTCCAACATTAACTATTGACATTTTTTGTCTTTTTTGAAAATTTGCAGTGTTTGAGATAAGAGCTCAGTGTTATTTTGATTTCACACAAATAAAGACAGATCTAAACAATTAGAGAAATATTAATTGCTCATGCTTCATGAGCTCATGGGTAGGCTGAGCCAACATAATAAAAATGACAATTCTACCTAAGTTAATTTATTTATTTGGTGCCATCAAACTATGAAATAATTATTTAATAGAGCTAGAACAAAATAGCAACATTCATCTGGGAAAAAAAGGCCAAGAATATCAAGGGAATGAATGAAAAAAAATTGACTGTAGGTAGTCCAGCACAAAACAGATTTCATATTATATTACAAAGTAGCAATCATTAAAACAATCTACTACTGGCTGAGAAATAGAGTGGTAGATCAGTGGAATGAATTAGGTACACAATATACAGTAGTAAATTACCATAGCAATATAATATTTGGGAAACCCAAAGATCCAAGCTTTTGGGATAAGAACTGACCATTTGAAAAAAATTGCTGGGAGAACTGAAAAGCAGTTTGGCAGAATCTAGGCATAGACCAGCATCTCACACTGTAAGCCAAGATAAGGTTGAAATGGACAAATTATTTAGATATAAGGGGTATTATAAGTAAATTAGGAGAGCATGGAAAAAATAACTGTCATATATACAGATGGATAATGGATAATGAAAGAGTTTATGACCAAAAAAGAGATAGAAAGGAACACTAGAAGCTAAATATATAATTTTGATTGCTTGAAATTACAAAGCTTTTGCACAAATAAGAGTAATGTAGCTAAAATTACAAGGAAACAGGAAGCTGGGGGGAAAGGAATTTATAGCAAGTTTCTCTGGTAAAGGCCTCATCTCTCACATATATAGGGGACTAAATCAAATTTTAAAAAATAACAGCCATTCTCCAGTTGACAAGTAGTCAAAGGATATGAACAGGCAATTTCTAAAAGAAAAAATTGAAGCTATTGTCATGAATGAAATTTAACAAAAAGATAAACTGAGGCACATTTCTCTGAGTAAGTTAATATTTTATTATCAGGGCCAATAACCCAAGAATAAGATGGGCCAATGGCTTGCCTCCATTTATGGCAAAGACCCAGAAATGAAGATGCAACTCATTTTTATAAGAATCACACAATTATCTGGCATCATGGGGGTAAAGGCTCACGATTGATTACATTAAGGAAAGTGGGTGTATACACATGCAGACCACCTGGGCCACCCCTTTCTATCTTAAAGCAATTCTTCGTGAATTTATGGGACCCAGATGCATCCTGAGGTCATTGATAGGGAACCAGGGATGTAGACTCACCGGTGCCTGGGAATTAGATAAGACTACTTTTTCAATTGGCAAAGATGAGGCTAAAGATGGGAGGAGGTTCCCTAGTCTGCTTCATAAGGATAATACACAAATGCCATGAGGTTTCTCAGAGACTTAAGTTATATGGGATGACAAGCTTTCCTTGGTAAGAGTTATTTGCAGGGGTTGCTAAGATAACAATTCCTGTGGAATTAGAATGTTTTATGGAAGAAGTATACATCTAAACTCTGGCTTTAATTTAACAGTAATTAGCAAGAGAATTGGATTTCTCAACTTAATCCATTATAGGACAGATGAATTCTGAACTAAGTTCAGAGATCGAGACCCATGATTAAGCAATTATAGGACAAAAACAGTTTACAGGAACAAATCAATTAACTGTAAATAGGATCAATAAGAAAATAATATAGAATCAAATGCTGGAGGGGATGTGGGAAAATTGGGAAACTAATACATTGTTGCTAGAGTTGTAAACTAATCCAACCATTCTGTGGAACAATTTGGAACTATGCCCAAAGGGCTATAAAACTGTGTTTATACCCTTTGACCCAGCAATACTGGGTCTTGTGAGGCAATTGGGGGTAAGTGACTTGCCCAGGGTTGCACAGCTAGTAAGTATCTTGTGTCTGAGGCCGGTTTTGAATTCAGGTCCTCCTGACTCCAAGGCTGGAGCTCCATCTACTGTGACACCTAGTTGCACCTATCTCAAAGATATTAAAGAAGAGGGAAAAGCACCTATCTGTAAAAAAATATTTATAATAGGTTTGTTTTTTGTAGTGGTAAAGAATTGGAAATCAAGGAGATGCTCATCAATTGGGGAATGGCAGAATAAGTTGTGGCATATGATTGTGGTGTTATACCATTGTGCTAAAAGAAATGATGAACAGCATGGTTTCAGAAAAATCTTGGAAGACTTACATGAATTCATGCAAAGTGAAGTGAGAAGATTCAGGCGAACAATGTACTTAGTAATAGCAATATTCTAAGGATGATTGACTATGAAAGACTTCGCCACTCTGATCAAGAAAATGATCCAAAACAATTCTGAAGGACAGGTGGTGAAAAAATGTTATCTATCTCCAGAGAGAAAATTGATGAATACAGATTGAAGCATTTTTCAACTTTCTTTTTCTTTCTTTTTTTTTTGGTTGGTGTTTTCTTTCGCAACATGTCTGATATGGAAAAGATATGTAATTGGGAAATAATTAACAAAATAAATAGAAACACAATAAAAAATAAAACAAAATAGTATTAATATGTAGTTTTCTAAGTAAATTTGTAACCCTAGGGATCCTTATATACGATTTACTGGGTTTCAGTGACACCACTGATTTGTATGGTGAGAAAAAGTTAAAACAAAGAAGAAATTAAGAAAAAAACACAAAAAACCATCACATCATATCCAAAAGAAATATTTTGTCATTAATACTTTCATTTCTTCTAAGGATCATTTAAACAGTGTAGTACAGTGGAAATATTATTGGCTTTGGATTAAGAGGATGTGGGTTCATCTTCCGTCACTATTACTTGTTACTCCTGTGACCTCTGGAAAGTCATATAACCTCTCTAGGCTTCATTTTCCTATTTTACAAAATTCAGAGTTCAGACTAGATAGCCTTTAAATTCCCTTCCAACTCTATAATCTATGAATCTATTTTGTGGCTCCTTTGGTCAACATAATTTTTTTCAACTCATTCGGTGAAAGCTATCTCTTTTTCTGATTTCCTATAAAGACCTAATGAGTAACCAAGTAAATGCAGTCAGCTTTTTTCAAACCATCAAACCTACTATCCACCAAGATCATGAGAAGTTATTTTAATTGCTTGAGAGAGAACACATCATACTACACCCTTTCTCCCTGGAATTAAAAACATTTGTCCCAGTTAGACAGAATAAGGCATTGGACCCCTCCTATTGGATAACCTCCATGCAAGGGTCAGCCTTAGAATTAAAAAGAAGTGAGAAAGACCCACAAGTCAGAAGCTAGAAATTCATCACTGTCCAGTGATACAAGATAAAGCTTTGCCTGTTAAATATAGTGTAGGGGTGGAGGTTGATTGAATCAATCACCCCTCCTCAGTAGTAAATACATATCCTTGATACCTTCATCAGCTGAGAACACTTCTAAGGAATCAATCAATTAATCAAAGTCAACAAACTAAGTGTGAAAACTCCTTAATCAATTTAAAAGAAGTGAAAGCCACTGGATGAAATGCAATTACATTATGCGGTAAGTGCTGGCTGAAAAATTTTAGTTACTACCTATGGGTCATGGATGAATGCAAGGCAGTTCAGAACTCAGGCATTCTGGTGCTTGGCCAGCCAATTTGTTGTTGTTCAGTTTTGTCTGACTCTTCCTGATCCCATTTAGGGTTTTCTTGGCAGAGATACTGGAATAGTTTGCCATTTCCTTCTGCAAGGCATTTTACAGATATGGAAACTGAAGCAAACAGGGTTAAATGATTTGCCCAGGGTCATACAGCTAGTTATGTGTCTAAGGCCAGATTTGAACTCAAGAAGGTGAATCTTTCTGACTTTAAGCCCAGCACTCTATCCACCATGTCACTTAGCTTAAGGGATAAAATATTTATTTATCAACTCATTTAAAACAACAGTATCAAACCCATTACATGTTAACATAAATAACATTTTAATAAATGAAAAAATAACTGTTTTAAAAATATTTTATTTTTATTTATTTGGTTAGGCAATGGGGTTAAGTGACTTGCCCAGGGTCACACAGCTAGTAAGTGTTATGGGTCTGAGGCTGGATTTGAACTCAGGTCCTCCTGAATCCAGGGCCGGTGCTCTATCCTCTGCACCACATAGCTGCCCCCAAAACAGCTATTTTCCAAAACAAAAACAAAAGCATTTAGTGAGAAGAGTGACAGCCTATTCAGGAGAAATCAGTACAGCCAGGGCCCTGAGAGAAAAGGACTTGGGGAAAGAGAAGAGCTTCTCTCTCCTCCCCCTGCCCTTGACTAAAGGATGACTTTCTGAATTTCAAAAAGCCTGAAGGTTTTAGACTTCCATGAGCATTCTATCTGAGTATCCTCCAGAACAACAGAGTGAAGTATCTGCATCCTCAAGAAGTGTCAAAATAGACACACTGGGCAAAGTCAGATTTGGGACTTTTAAAGGTGTTCAACAGAAAGCTCCACTATACCAAATGAGAGTTTCCCAAGGGCCAAAAAAAGGGATGTCCTGAAAGAGGACTTGCAGTAACTTTGAGTTCACCATTTGCCACATGTACTCTTAAGTTTGAGCTCATTTTCTCCTGACTCTGTGTCTGTGTAAGTGTGTGCCTTCTGTTTGGAGAATGTTTTGCTCAACTGTTATTATTTTTCCCCCTTAGGAAATACTCATTTCTAAAAGTAAATTAAGTCCAGTTAGCTAACTGATATCAACTGAGAGACAATAGGAAGCAAATCAGTGGAGGGTTGTGAGCTATAGGATTAGAAAGACATGCAGAAACCCTCAAGACTAATTCCAGAACCCTGAGATGAGATGTAGCTAGACTGCCAGGAAGTATGAGGAGGTGGGATAAGAGTCCAGACCCTGTAATACAGCAATAAGAAAAGAGAGGTTTAGGCTAAATGGTGTATCAGTTTGTAGCAAGAGTCAAGAAGAAGATATGCAAACTAGTTTAAGCTAAATTATTGACATTGTTAAAGTAATAGGTTATCAAAGAAGAAAAATGAACAGATTAGAAGATTAAAGGCTGAGATTACTAAATGTCAGCAGCGATAGCACACAAAAGTCACCCACTTGAAAAGATTTCCTTCAGATGTGAAGTGCTGTTAGCCACCAGTCTAGATAATATAATTAGAGCATATTCTAATGGAATCATTGTGGTTTTATATATATTCCATCCAGCACTCATCTTGATCCAAGTGGATTAGATACTAGAGTTGGTTATAAATTTCATCCAGCTAATAATCAGTTTCTTGCAAAAGTTTAGACAATTAACTATCTTTCATTCATTTTTATATAATTATTCACTTAGTAACCTTTATATTAATGCAAAAATTAAATACAAAAATGACTACATAATGTTGTAAATCATTATTACTATAACATATTTTAGAAACTTTTTTATTCTGTACAGTTTTTTCCTAAAGAAATAGCAAAGAACATAGCAAGTAGGATGATTTCAACTGTAATTTTATATCTTAGAACATATCAAATCATAAATTTGCAAGTCTGATTATGCCATATGGTTTTAATGTTTACCAAGTACTATTCTCAACTTTCATTTTAACTAGACCTTTTGTTTTCATCAATTTAAGGCAGAACAAAATAAAAATCTCAATGAACCAGAACAAATATTATTAGGAATTTTGATTAAATGAAATTTTTCTCCTCTCCCCTTAATTTTTTAATGAAAAATTTCAGCAAAACAATTTAATATTAGGTAGTTTTTGTTCCAAACATCCAAATTATGTACTGAAGTCCCAGAATTATGGAATTTGAGAATCTAAAGGAACCTCGGCAGCCTCCTAATCCAATCGCAAACCAAAAGGAATCCTCACCAAAACATGCCTGACTATAACATACCTCATCAGTAGCCATTTAGCACAATGTCTAGTAAAATCACAGAATCAAAGATAAAGATTAGGGATTTGAGGCTGTTTTCATCTGGACCTGATATTTTGTTAAAGGAGGGATTTCTCCCCTATATCAGCAAATACTCTTTGACTTATGGTATTAGAATTGCCTAGGATGCTGAATGGCTAAGTGACTTCACCATGGCCCTACTGCTCATATGTGTCACAGAAAAAACTTGAACTCCCTGACTTTAAAACCAATTCTCTATACAAGACTACAGTAGCAACATCACACAACTTCTCAGGATTAGGGTTAGAATTTTCATTAAAAGAGAAAGATTTCAAACAATAAGAATCAATTCCTGGTCAAATTCTAGAATAAATTATTTAGTAGATGGCTTATGAGCACTTGGAAAAGGGAAAAGGTAATTATAATAAATCAGCATTAATTCATCAAGGAAGAGTTATACCGGGCTAGCCTCAATTTAATTTTTATAAGCATACCAAACCATAAAATCAGAATATAAAAACATAAAGAGGGTAATCTGGATTTTAGCAGGGGATCTGAGTCTTTTACCCTGTATACTTAAGAGAAACATGAAGATGCATGTACTAGATTGGAAGTTCTAAATCCCTGGGTCCTGAGGACCCTTAGGGTTCCTTTCAGGTGGCCTGAGAGGTCAAAATAATTTTCATAATAATATTTACCTATTAAAATACTTCTACCTTTTCCAACTACGTATCTGTGTGAGGCCAGATTTTCTTCATATACTTCAACCAAAACAATATATCACAACAGATTGAATGCAGAAGCAGATATGAGAATCCAACTGTTTTCTGTTAAGACAGACAGTGAAGAGATTTGCAAAAATATGTAAAACACTGTCACTCTTCTCACTAAATGTTTTTGGTTTTGTTTTGGAAAATATAGTTTTTTTTCATTCATTAAAATGTTATTTATGTTAACATATAATCGATTTAATACTGTTGTTTTAAATGAATTAATAAATATTTATCCCTTAATTTCTAATATCCAAATGATGATATATATGTAATGTAGACATACATACAATCTCACATAAAGCTCTTTAGTGTCTCCTCAAAAATTTTTAAGAGTATATAGGGGATGTCAATAATTTTAAAGAGTGTAAAGTAGTCTTGATTCCCAAAAGCCTGAGAATCCTTTTACTAGATGATATATACCACAGTTAGGTTCAGAACTGCTTGACTGACAGGACCCAAAGTACCATAAATACAGATCAATGTCAGCGTGAAGGGGTGTCTCCAGTAGCATGCTCTGAAATCTGTTCTTGGCCTAGCTCTATTCAATATTTTTTTATCAATGACTTGGATGAGGTTATGGAGGCCATGCTTGCCAAATCTCCAGATGCCATAAAACTGGGAGGAACAGCTAATGTATTGGATAGAATAACTGGAATCTCCACAGGATAGAACAGTAGGCTGATATTAACAAATCTAAATTTAAGAGAGATGAATATAAAGACTAACACTTTTTAAAAATCTGTTGCAGAAGTACATAATGAAGAAGACATGGCTACTAGGAAATTTTGTGGAAAACAAAAATCTAAGGGATTAGTGAACTACAGGCTCCATGTGACTCCACAGTGTGGTAGAGCAGTTCAAAAAGGTAATGCGATCATAGCCTGCAAGTAACTGAAGTACAGTATCCAGAGAAAGGTAGAGGATGGTCCCATTAACTCTAATACCATCAGTCTAATACCATCTGAAATATTTGGCTTATTACTGAGTACCACATTTTAAAAGTGATACTAACAAGATTGGAATGCATCCAAAGAAAGACAACTAGGATGATAAGGATATGAAGAATCATGCCCTAAGAAGATCACATTAGGGAACTTGAAATGCTTAAGCTGAAAAAAAAGAAAATAGACTAACAATAATAATACAAAACATTAGCTAGTATTTAAACAGCATTCTAAAGTTTGTCAATTGCTGTACATATGTTATTTCATTTGGTCCTCACAACAACCCTATGAGGTAGATGTACTTATTATTATTCCCATTTTACAGATGAAGAAACTGAGGCTGAAAGCAGCTAAGTGATGTCTTTCTGAGCACTCTTATCCACTACAATAGCAAGCTATTGTAAATGAGAGATTAGGCTTGTTCTGTTTGAGCCTAGAGGGCAGAACCAAGACCAATGGGTGAAACTTATAGGGAGGCAGATTTCAGCATAGTCTAAGGGACAGCTACCTAATAATTAGAGCTGTTCAAAAATGAAATTAACTGTTTTGGGGGAAAGAGTGTATTGCTTATCTTAGGAGGTCTTAACAAAAAAGCTAGATAACCCCCTAGTTCAGGATATTGTAGGTGGAATTCATATTTTAGGGGGTTTGGACCAGATGTCCTCTGAAGTCCCTTCCAACTTCTTGGATCTGACCTTATAGCTAAAGGTGCTACATGTATATTTAGAACTGAGTTCCAAAACAACAAAGACTCAGAAGTATTCAGTTGTAGTAAAAAAACAAAACAAAACAAAACAAAACAAAACTCCAAACATTTAAAGTATCTTCACTATACTTCACTTGCTAAGGCAGGAAAATATTATGTATTAAGCCAAAATAATTTCAATATGGGGTATATAACATGGTATACAGTTAACAGGAATATTGTTTTGAGAACAACTTTGATTGAATGTCATGTTGACTATTATAAGTGCCCAGATTAACTACAAAAGACCTGTGAAGGAAGAGGCTATCTGCATCCAAAGAAATAACTGATAGAAAAATAGAAAGTATGTACAGAATGTGTATGTGTATGTGTGTGTCTAATGGTAGCCATCTCTAGGGTAGGGGAGGGGAGAGAAGGAAAAAAAGAAATTTACGTTATAATTTTGTTGTATATTTAAAAGGAATAACATGTTGTACATAATAGATTTGCAGTTTTATGTGCAATCATTTTTTTTTTCATTATGTTATATTATAGTATTTTGCAGAGAGCGCAACTATGATGGGCTGGCCACTTTGTTCAAATGCCGAATGTACACTTGCTAAAAAGACTATTTTATGGAGAACTCACACAGGACAAGCGCTCACATGGTGGTCAGAAGAAGTGATACAAGGACACTCTCAAGGTCTCTCTAGAGAACTTTGGAATTGATTGTGTGACGTGGGAGACACTGGCACAAGAATGCCCAGCATAGCATGCCCACATCAGAGAAGGTGCTGTACTCTATGAGCAAAGCAGAATTGAAGTAGCTCTAAAGAAACATGAGATACCCAAATTTAGAGAATCCAACCCAAATGTACACATGGACTATTTGTGCCTGACCTGTGGTAGAAATTCTGAGCTTGTATTGGTCTGATGAGCCACAGTTGGACACACTGTAACTTGACTCTAGCATAGTGATGTCATTTTTGTCCTCTTCCAGAATGAAGGACAACAACCAATTATGTTATGGAAATACTTGTATTATTCCATAAATTAAAAATTAAAAGAAATGTATGGGTTGAAATGGAGAGGGTTTTCTGGTTAATGCTCAGTTAACCAGATGTCCCATTAACTACAAAATGCCATTCCCAGGGTATTTTAGTCAAGCAGTTTTAATAATTTTGTGTTATAGAGAGTGTACTAACTATAAAATTTAGGATTACTGCATGGCTGTAAGGAAGAACAATAAAATTTTAACAATTGATTCTTCAGCACTAGAACTTAAGTTAACTGTGAGTCCTTCACATTCTGGCTCTAATCTAGTTTTCAAATTGATTTCACATTACTGTCTTTCACATGTATTATATTCCAGCGAAACTGGCCTGCTTACCATTCCCTGCACACAACAGTACATAATAATATATAATATTCTATCTCTCACTTTTCTGTCTTAATACTTGTCAAGAACACTCACTTACCTTACCTTTGCATTTGAAATCTATACCTCCCTTCAGGATTCAGCTCAAATGCCACCTCCAACAAGAGACCTTTCTTAATCTCCCTAAGTCTTAGTATTCTCCTTATCCTAAATTTGGGTTGTATATAATTTACATTTATTTATTTGTTTATGTGATATTTCTTCCCAGTAGAATGTCTCTTGACTGTAGGTATTCTTTTTTTAAAAAAAATCTACAAATTCAGAGTTATTAACACAATGCCTGGCACTTCATAGACATTTAACAAAAAGAATTGGATCTAACTGCACTTAATTGGCTTGATTATTGAAGGATATTTATAAATTCATAGATCTATTTTTGAAAAGTAAAAAATAGTTTATTGAAAAAGTAAGTTCTACTTTGCTTGAAAAAGAAAAGTTAGTCATCAAGCTAGAAACTGCTAATGAATTAGTTTCTTTTTGCACCAAGCAATATTTAAATCATCCCTATACAAAAATACAATATGCTATTTTGTTTTTATTTGAAATAATAAATACAATTCAAAGTACAAAGAAGAGAGTATTTTTCAAAGAAATGCAACATAAGTAGCCTGGGTAAATCTTTTTAAGTTACTGTCCAACATTGTTTCATCTCAATTAATTATAAAAGGAACATGATATTGTACAATTGACAAATAGGACTTCATTGTATTTCAAGTTTTATATTTATATTGTCATTCATTTAATCTTTCTTCTAGGGTAGACAAATCTTTTACTTCCTTTGAAGTAAATTTCCTCTGGGAAATCAATAAATGATAAAGCAATATAGACTCTACAAATTGACAGTACTTTCCCCACTCCACACCCTGAAAAAAAACAGTTATATCCTAGCACTACTTTGAGTCCTGGTAATTTCTGTAGGAGCATAAAACTCATACTGTTTGCACAGGCCAGTTGTTCAATAAATTTTAGACACATATTGTCATTGCTTATAGTTGGACTCCACCTCATCTCTCAATCCCCTTCCCATCAAATTCCCCCCAAAATTCAATGACTAACTTTCATACCATAGAATGTATGCACACTTGATTTAAGAAGCATTGAGATGTAATGGAAAGCACCCAAACTAGTTCAATATTTCTATGTATGCATGACCTTATTATGATTGATTTTTTCTCCAATCATGTAAATTACAAATCATCCACTTCTTTTCAGCCTATGATCCTTGTTCATGACCCTCCATAAATCCTTCATAGAAAATCTCACAACACAATGAGTCTTCCATGAGGTTAGTGGTATAATTTATTTATTTTTAGCTTTCAACATTAACTTCCACAAGATTTTAAGTTCCAGATTTTCTCCCCATCTTGTTCCTCCTCCCACCCCAAGACAGCATGCATTCTGAATACCCCTTCCCCTAATCTGCCCTTCCTTCTATCTCTCCCCCCCCCTTACCCCCTTCCTCTTCTATTTTCCTGTAGGGCAGGACAGATTTCTATACCCCATTGCCTGTATATCTTATTTCCCAGTTGCATATGAAAACAGCTTTTAACATTTGTTCTCAAAACTTTGGGTTCCAAATATTCTCTCTTCCTCCTTCCTTCATTGAGAAGGCAAGCAACTCAATAGAGGTTATACATGAGTAGTTGTGCAAAACACTTTCATAGTAGTTGTGTTGTGAAAAACTAACTATATTTCCCTTCATTCTATCCTGCCCCCTGTTTATTCTATTCTCTTTTGACCCTGTTCCTCCTCAGAAGTGTTTGCTTCTGATTACCCCCTCCCCCAATCTGCCCTCCCCTTTATCATCCTCCCACTCTCTTATTCCTTCCCCCCCTATTTTCCTGTAGGGTAAGACAGATTTCCATACCCAATATGTTATTCTTTCCTTAAGCCAAATCCAATGAGAATAAGATTCACTCATTCCCTCTTACCTTCCTCCACTTCCCCTGTACTGTAAAAGCCTCTTCTTGTCTGTTTTGCGTGAGATAATTTACCCATTCTACCTTTCCTTCTTCCAGTATAATCCTCTTTCATCCCTTAATTTTATTCTCCAGATGTCACCCCTTTATCTTCAACTCACCATGTCCCTTCTATCTATCTATCTATCTATCTATCTATCTATCTATCTAGATAGATAGAATTTTTCCCTCCAACTACCCTAATACTGACAAAGGTCTCATGAGTTACAAATATCAACTTTCCATGCAGAAATGTAGACAGTTCAACCTTAGTAAGTCTCTTATGATTTCTTTTCCTGTTTACCTCTTCATGTTCCACTTGAGTCTTGTATTTGAAAGCTGAATTTTCTGTTCAGTTCTAGTCTTTTCATCAAGAATGCTTGAAAGTCCTCTATTTCACTGAATGACCATTTTTTCCCCTGAAGGATTATACTCACTTTTGCTGAGTAGGTGATTATTGGCTGTAATCCTATCTCCTTTGAGCCCTGGAATATTATATTACAAGCCCTGTGGTCCCTTAATGAAGAAGCTGTTAAATCTTGTGTTATCCTGATTGTGTTTCCACAATACTTGAGTTGTTTTTTTTCTGGCTGCTTGCAATATTTTCTCCTTGACCTGGGAACTCTGGAATTTGGCTACAATATTCCTAGGAGTTTTCCTTTAGGGATCTCTTTCAGGAGGTGATCAGTGGATTCTTTCAATTTCTATTTTGCCCTCTGGTTCTAGAATATCAGGGCAGTTTTCCTTGATAAGTTGTTGAAAGATGATGTCTAGACTCTCTTTTGATCATGGCTTTCAGATAGTCCAATAATTTTAAACTGATCTCTCCTGGATCTATTTTCCAGGTCAGTTATTTTTCCAATGAGATATTTCACAGTCTTCTATTTTTTCATTCATTTGGTTTTGTTTTACAGTGTCTTGATTTCTCATAAAGTCACTAACTTCCAATTGCTCCATCCACATTTAAGGAAGTATTTTCTTCATGAGCTTTTGGACTTCCTTTTCCATTTGGCCAATTCTACTTTTGAAGGCATTCTTCTCCTCATTGGCTTTTTGGACCTCTTTTGCCATTTAGGTTAGGCTGTTTTTAAGGTGTTATTTTCTTCAGTATTTTTTGGTCTATTTTTAGCAAGCTGTTAACTTGTTTTTCATGATTTTCCTGCATCACTCTCATTTTTCTTCCTAGTTTTTCCTCTACTTCTCATTCTTGCTTCTCAAAATCCTTTTTGAGCTCTTCCATGGCCTGGGACCAATTCATATTTTTGTTGGAGGCTTTGGATGTAGGAGCTTTGGCTTTGCTGTCTTCCCTCTGGTTGTATGTTTTGATCTTCTTTGTCACCAAAGAAAGATTCTATGATCTGACTTTTTTTGCACAGTTTGCTCATGTTCAGTTACTTGAATTTTAAACTCTTTGTTACTGTAAGGGTCTGCTTCCAGTGTGGAGAATGCACTGTCCCAAGCTTCAGGGGTTTTGTTTGGTGTTTTCAGAGATATTTCTAGGGACCTGTAAATTTTTAGTTCTTCCAAGGTGCTATGATCAAGAGCGAGGTGTTGACTCTTTTCCTGGCCTGTCCTCTGGTCTGTGAGTGACCACAAGCACTCTTTTGTGCCTTGGAACTGTGAGGAGGATTCTCTCTACAATACCACTACAAGCTCCACCACGCCAGCACTCCTCCTTACCCCAGGATCACCACCCAGAACTGTGAACCAGATGCAAGCATGGGCAAAGAAGGAGACTGCTGCCTAAGCACCAGCAAAGAGATCCCTGCAATCCTCCTCTGATCAGCCATTCGATTCTCCCTGCATCTGTGGGCCGAGAGTTCCAGAAGCAGCTGCCACCCCAGGGCTGTGCCTAGGCTGGGGCTGGGAACAAGCTTCTCTCTTACCATGGTCCCAGACTTTTCCTACTGACTTTCTAAGTTGTCTTTGGCGTTTGTGGTTTGAGAAGTCTGGAAACTGCCACAGCTGCCAGTGATTCAGTCCTCTCACTGAGGCCTGGTCTTTGCCCACGTACCCGTGCTGAACTGTGTTCCTCTTCCAGCCCAGTGCAATATACCTTTCCAATCAACCATCCTGGTTGTCTTGGGTTGGAGATTTGTTCTTTTTGTGGGTTCTGCTGCTCTAGAATTTGTTTAGAGCCATTTTTTACAGGTATTAGAGAGGTTTGGGGGAGAGCTCAAGCAAGTCACTGCTTTTACTCTGCCATCTTGGCTCCGCCCCCCAACTAGGTTAGTGGTACTCAGTCTTTTCAAGAATAAAGAGCCTTGGGGCAGCTAGGTGGCACAGTGGATAGAGCACCGGCCCTGAAGTCAGGAGGACCTGAGTTCAAATCCAGCCTCAGACCAAATACTTGACACTTACTAGCTATGTGACCCTGGGCAAGTCACTTAACCCCAACTGCCTAAAAAACAAACAAAGAAACAACAACAAAGAATAAACACCCTTAGAAGCAGCTAGGTGGTACAGTGAATAGAGAACTGACCCTAGAATCAGGAGGACCTGCATTCAAATCTGGTCTCAGACACATAAACTTACTAGCTGTATGACCCTGAGTAAGTCACTTAACCCCATTGCCCAGACAAAAAAAAATAATAATGATAAGGACCCTTAATTTTTTTTAAATTTCCCATACTCTCTCATAATGTTCTATTATCTGTCAACTGATAAAATACATAAAACCAAAAAAGCTACTGTCACTTTTGTATCACTTTTAATGGATTTGCTTTTCCTCAATTACAAGAATATTCACATATAGCCATATCTCAGAGATATTGCCAGTTCTGTTCTGGATCACTATAATAAAGCTAATATCACAATAAAGTGAGTCGCATGAATTTTTTTGTTTCCCAGTGCATATAATCATTATGCTTACACTATACTGTAGCCTATTAAATGTGAAATAGTATTATGTCTAGAAAAATGTACATATTCTAATTAAAAATACTTTATTGCTAAAAAAATACTAACCATCACCTGAGCCTTCAGCAAGTCCTCATCTTTTTGCTGGTGGAAGGTCTTGCCTTGATGTTAATAGATATTGACTGATCAGGGTGGTGGTTGTTGAAACCTGGGGTGGCTGAGGCAATTTCTTAAAATAAGACAAAAATGATGTTTGCCACATTCATTGACTGTTCATTTCATATGAACACTTAGCATTGTAGGATTATTAACTGGCCTAATTTCAATGTTGTGTCTCAAAGAGTAGAGAGGCCCAAGGAGAAGGAGAGAGATGAGGATAAGCTGGTAGGTGGAGCATTTAGAACACATACAACATTTATCGAGTATGTTTGCCATCTTACATAGCCTCAGTTTGTGGCATCCCAAAACAATTACAACAGTAACATCAAAGATCACTAATCACTATAAAAGATATATAATAATAATAATGAAAAAGTTTGAAAGGTTATGAGAATACCAAATGTGACTCAGAGACATGATGTGAGTACATGCTGTTGGAAAAAAATGACACCAATAGACTTGTTTGACACAGGGCTGCACAAACCTTCAATTGGTTAAAAAAAAAAAAGCAACATCAGAGAAGAGCAATAAAGCAAATCACAATGAAACAAGGACAAGGTATGCCTGCACAAAACAAAAACAGTAATGTGTTCTTGTACGAAGCATTACGTATTCAGTCTATAAAAAGTACATTGATTTAGGAATTCCCAAATGATCTGTGGAATCCTTACAATTACTGCATAGGTCTCAAGGAATCATGTTCTACATGTGGGTAATAACTGGCTAAAGTTTCTTAATATTTAGGGATACCAGTGAAAAACGTAGCTTTTCCATTCCTCACTCTCTCCATTGGACCAACCCACCTCTACTTCTTATTATGTGTGTCCCTGATAGTGTCTTTTATACCACTTCCTGCACAAATGAATACCGGGTATGGTGTACATTTGTAGTCTGTGTAGACATGTATCTTTCCATTGCCTTTTTGGTCACCTGCAAATCTGATTCTTTGAAGATCTGCCTGTTTTCTCAGAGTTTCATTAAAGACCAACACCTGCATAGGACATTCTCATTAAGACTTTATATAAATAAAAAAAGTAGGTATTGGGGTTGGTAGCTTCTGTTCAGTTTTTTTAAATAATCTGTGATCTTTTTATCTTCTTAGAATCATACTTTTTTTGAGGCATTTTAAAAATGAATACCTCTGGATATTAATAAAAACCACAATAAACATTTTGAAAAGAAGATACCTTTCCCAGCTGTGGCTAAGAAGAAAACTTTCAATCAGATGATAGAGATGATCACAAAAGAAAAAATGATGACTTCTTTATATGAAATTGAGCTTTTCTATAAACAAGATCAAGGTAGTTAGGAAATGAATTTCTAAAAAGCATCGATTTGGAAATATTTTTGTACCTAATATCTTATACAAAGGGTCTGCTAGCTAATATATAGTATATGCATATAAACATGAACAAACATTTCTCAAAAAAGAATCACACACATTAATGACCTTAAGAAAGATGGCTCCAAATAACTAATAAAAGAAATGCAAATCAATACTCTGATGAGGTTTCACTCAATATCCGTCAAATTCTAAAAGATGACAAAAGATGGAAATAGTCGGTGTTGGAGGGTCTATGGTACTACTAATTGGTACAATCATTCTGGAAAGCAATTTGCAAATAATTTGTTCAATATAATGATTTAAAAAATCCAAATCATTTGACCCAGAGATCCCACTGCTGGGAATGTGCTTCAACAAGAACAAAGATAGGAAGAAACATCCCATACACACCAAGGTATTCATAGCAGCATTTTGTGTATGCCTACATGTATATGTGTGGTATCAAAGAACTTGAAACAAAGTAGATTCTCATTAGTTGGAGAACTGTTAAGCAAATCATACTACGTGAATTTAATGAACTATTACTGTACCATAAGCTATGAGTATGATGAACTTACAGAAACATAAGAAGATTTATATGAGCCAATGCAGAATGAAGTACACAGAACCAGGAAAACAAATATTCCTCGTGACCACAAACATGTAGATGGAAAAACAAATGAACCAAAAATAAATTAAACATTATATAATGATAATGACCAAGCTTAACCTAGGAGAAAGGTTGAGACAATATATCTCCTTCTCTTTTTGGAAGAAGGAGTGGTTCTCTGGATAGAAAATACAGCATATACTGTCAGATACGGTAGATGTATTGACTGAATTTGTTGAAATTTTTTGTCTTTATTTTTTATTGTTATAAGGGTATGGCTTAATGAGTTGTGGAAGAGAGAAGGATATATTTGGAAGTAAAGGATGTGAAACAAAATACATCAGTAAATATTTTTTTAAAAAATAAAATAAAATGATTCCTATAATTCTTTAAAATTCTATAGCCTAAAGCATAGATTTCTTCTGTATGTGTTTGGTCTGGCCAAGCTGCTCTTTCCAACTTATTTTTCTTAATTCTACTTCCATTTGCTCCTATACAAAATCAGATATTGAGAGTCTGAATCTGGTAACTCCACTATCATCAATAATGAAACCATATCAATACAGAAATGCTGACCAATATGTTCCAGTTTCTATCTATTTGCTACCCTCTTTCTAGTCTTATCTACAAATGTTCTTTAGGAAAATAAAGTTGAAACAAGCTCATAACAAGCTTTCTATCCTTTTTCTCCTTACAGATTCTGACGATTTTATGAGGTATTCACCTGTGTTAAGGTTTTTCAAATAAGTGTGCTCTATAAACCAGTGCCGTCTTTGACTGCCATGTCTACCTGGTTGGCAAGACAATCAAGTATTTCCTGGCTGTATATAGGCTCTTTTAGTCTCTACATTATGGAAATTATTTCACATCTCTTAAACTTTTCTAAGAAATGTTGATAGTCAAAATCAATATCTTTACTTTTTATCCATTTCCCATTTTCATAGTAAAAAATTTAAATAGGTCAGGTTGTAGCTGTTTGATTTTTCCTCATCTACTAAACGAGAGGAATGTATTAGATGACATTAAAATTGCAGCCAGCTACAAATCTATGACTTTTTAAAATATAATTACATGTAGTCTTCATCTTACATTTACCATTTTTTCTAATTTACGCTTGGTTATTGTTCTAACTAGTGTAATCTGATACACAGATGGCTGATTTCAAAAATGACCCGTGTAATAACTAGGTATTGGATTTTAAGACATAGTCAATCTCACTTTTTGCAAAGATATTCAATGCTTTCTATGTCCAGAATCTCAGGTGTCTCCTTGAACAAAATATTCACAAGATATAGATGTAAAAATTAAAAAGTCTATAAGTCTTTGGCTTCTTTCATTTCTTAATCACAAATCATATTGGCCAAAATAATTTTTGCTATCATCCCCCTGTGCCTGCCTTCACATGAAAGCCAGTCATTATCAAGGTATACATAGACTTTGGAGGATCTTATCAAGTTCTTCTTTGAATTTTTTTTTTACTTCAATGCCTGTAACAGATATGTTGTTTCATAAACTTTAATTATCTTCATGGTATTTTTGTGATCATGCTACTCCCGAGCACTAACAGTGCAGAGCAAGACGAACAGGGTTCCCATGAAGTGATATTTTAGTACCTAACTCACTGTCTTCCTCTCCGCCCCAAACTATCAACTCCAATATTCATGATATCGCCCTTTCAAAAATTCTGGACTCCCAACTCACCAACCTACTCAGCTCTCGTGACCTGCAGGCACACTCTACCCCAGTCACTAAAAAGGGCCATTGTACCTATTACATCTTCACCATTAGTCAACTTTTGTGACACTCTCCTTTGCACCCCAAAGCTCTCACTTGGGCCCTCTACTCTTTTCTCCCTATACTCTCTGTAGTTGATCTCATCAGCTCCCACTGATTCAATTATCTTTGCAAATGAATTAAAAATCTATATATGCAACTCTAGTCTCTCTCCTGGGTTCTCATCCCACATTGTTGTTGTTCAGTCATTTTTCAGTTGCATCCAAATCTTCATGACCCCATTTGGGTTTTCCTTGGCCTTCTCCAGTTCATTTAACAGAAGAGGAAATGGAGGCACAGAGGGTTAGGTGACTTGCCCAGGGTGACACAGCTGGCAAATGTCCGAGGCTGGATCTGAATTCATAAAGAGGAGTCATCCTGACTCCCAGTCTCGCTCATCTCCAGACTGCCCTCCACACAGCTGCCAAAACAAAACTTTTAAAACACAGGTCTAACCATGTTACAACCCTGCTCAGTCTCCTTATTGTCTCTAAAACACTATCTAAGGGGCAGCTAGGTGACGCAGTGGATAGAGCACCAGCCTTGAAGTCAGGAGTACCTGAGTTCAAATCCGGCCTCAGACCAAACACTTGACACTTACTAGCTCTGTGTGACCCTGGGCAAGTCACTTAACCCCAATTGCCTAAAAAAAAAGAAAAAATAACAACCACTATCTAAATTCCTTAGTCTATCTTTTAAAGCCCTCTACAATTTATTTCCAAATGACCTTTCCAAATTTCTTATATATTATTCCCTTCACATACTCTATATTCCAGTCAATCTAGTCTGTTATTTATTCCTTGAACTCAACATCCCACATCCTGCCCCTGCATTCACACAAGGTTATTCTTCCTGCCTGGAATTCACTCCTTCCTCATTTTTAGAAAACTCTGCTCAAGTGCCAAGTGCCCTGTAATATCCTTCCAAGTTCCTAAAGGGAAAGTGTTATGTCCCTCTTCAAATTGCCTGACATTATAGGGACTGCTTCATTTCCCCCCTTTGTTTCCATAACACATTGCCTTATGTGTAGATTCAAAAGCTATTTGTTGAATTTAATTTGAAATTTTCATGTTGTCTTTGGGCCCACAATGAAACTAACTTGAGTGGACCACCTATGACCTATCTTTTTCGTTGCACTTTATTTATGTCTTATTTTTTGCATTTAAGTGGCATAGTAGGCAATTAGATGGTATACCAGATAAAATGCCGGACTTGGCATCAGGAAAACCTGAGTTCGGATTCTACTTCTGGAACTTCCTGGTTATGTGAGCCTGGGCAAACCACTTAATCTCTCTATGCTTCAGTTTCCTCACCTGTAAAATGAGGGGATTCAATTGGATGGCCTTCTAAGGTCCCTTCCAAGTCTAAGCCAATCAATCAGTGTTTATTAAGTTTCTGATATATATCAGGCACTGTGCTAAGTGCTGTGGTAAGTGTTAGGTCTATGGTCAAAATCTCTGCTCCTACGATATATCTATCTATTCATTGTCACTATACAAAAATCTCACGTTGAGGTTCTAGTATTCTAATGTTCTAGTATTCTAGACAGTCTAAAACTCGTGTGATTTTTAGCATTATCTGCTTCCTTTTCTACCACTCTGCCACCATCACTGCAGAATCAGTAATGAGGGTCATTTCTTATTCTTAGCTGTTTCTTTGGTCACTTCATGGACAACCTTTTCTATGTGATGAGCCGTCACATTTAACTCACTTGGTCCTCATTTAGAAGACACAATTTGTCCGTGAGCCTATAAAAAAAGCATATCTAGTACCTTCCTCATAGTAGCACCTACAAGAGCTTGGAATCTACTATAGTTCTTTAAGACCATAGGGTCAGATCAAAGCCATAATGAGGAGTAGGGTTTTTATGGAGACTTTACAAATGGAGTTGCAAGGGGCAGCTAGGTGGCACAGTGGATATAACACCAGCCCTAGAGTCAGGAGGACCTGAGTTCAAATCTGGCCTCACTTATTAGCTGTGTGACCCTGGGCAAGTCACTTAACCTCGATTGCCTTGCAAAAAAAAATCAAATGGAGCTGTTAAGGAAAAAATTTATCACCATAACTTACAATGATGAACTGGTAACTTATAAACTTATCACTGAAGGTCTTCAAATAAAGGCTGGAGAACTACTTGTTGAGGATGCGGTAAAGAAAATGCTTTTTCATGTATGTGTTAGACTAAAGAACCTTTTAAGCCATTCTACCTCTGTGATCATAGTAACCTCCATACCATAATTAGGTACCACAGGAGAACATTAATGAAAAAAAAGGACAAGGGCTGAAGAGGAATAAGAGAAACAAATCTAGCAGAAGCATCCCAGGGTGGAGAGCAGAGCTGAGCGAGGAGATAGGCAGTAGGAATATTTGGCTGTAGAATACAGTGACCCAGGGAGAAGAAAAGTTCTGTCCCTGACCCTTGATAGGGGTTGTAGCAAAAGACTGGCCCAGTGAGAGGGTCACCAAAGGGAACTCAGAAACTGTGGTTGTGTATAGCAAAGTCCAAGGGCTGAGGTCACTGTACAGCTGGCTCCTCCCAGGACATAAGCATATTGTATAGGCTGGCCTTGGGCCAAATTCTCCTCGACTTTGTGGTAGTTACAATTTTGCACACCACCAAATTCAGAGGTAAGAAATATACCTTCATGTTCTATTTCTGCCAATAACTTAACATGTTAATCTTACACAAATCACTGAACCTAATGGCTGAACAAGTTGTGGTATATGATTGTGATGGAATACTACTGTGCTATTAGAAATGATGAGCTCAACAATCTTAGAAAAGCATGGAAAGATTTGTATGAAATAATGGACATTGTGTATGATAACAGCAATATTGTTTTAAGAACAACTTTGAACAAATAAATTACTTTGACTATTACAGATACCCAATTAACTATAAAGGACATATGGAGAAAGATGCTATCTGCATCCAGGGACAGAATTGATAAATAGAAGTGTGTATAGAATAATTTTACATATATATAAGTATTTATGTCCATTGGTGGCCATCTCTAGGGCAGGGTGGGGGGAGGGAAGAAAAAAAGGAAAAAAAAGACATTTACATGTTAACTTTGATATATATTTAAAAAGAAACAACAAGTTAGTTGTACTGTGCAATCATCTTTTTTATTACACATTATAGAAATGCTTGTTTTATTCAAAAAATTAAAAATAAAATATTTTTAAAAATCACCAAACCTGAGTGGACTTCTGTTTACTTTCCTTTAAAATAGTAATCACAAGAGGACCATCAAAGGCATATGCTTGTAGGAGTGGGGAAGAAGAATCTGATTATTGCCGTATCAGGGCTTTTAAAAAGGTAAATATACTATATAAATGAAATATGGTAAAGCAGGATTTCTAAATGACTAATCATCATAATCTTTAGTTGGGTTTGGGCCATGGTACTCCTCCAACCCCTGGTTTAACTGCTATTTCCCCGTTAGTAACTTTGGACCTATTCTTTAATGATACTATCCTACCAAAGGCAAGGTAGCACCTCGGTCACCAGGAGATGTACACTACTGTGAAGAAAATTAACTCCCCAAAAATAAAAAGGACATTTTATTAAAATTTTAAGGAAACAACTACTTTAAGTGTTGCCTATGTTAATGCCAGCCAGGTAATATGGTATAGTGAGGCCACAGCTATATTCACTATACCATACTACCTCTGATCAAAAGTAAACCATTACCAATTAATTTTTTAATTTTGCATAATCCAATCATGTCTTCTGATTTTGCCAGTGGCTTTTCTTCTAAGCTATCTTGTATTTAACTACCCTATATATCTTAGCATTTGTTAACTTCATATTTATGCAGCACATATATTTTATAGGTACTTATTGTCTCCCTCCATTAGAATGTAAGCTCACTGTGAGTAGGTATTATGGCATTGTTTGTGCTTGTACCCTGGGCAGCTAGAACAGTACTTAGCAAAAAATAGGTACTTAATAAATACTTGTTGATTGATTGATTAGTTTCAACATGGAAACAAACATGTTCTTGAAACCCTAACTGCACACTTGTAAGAATTCTTAGCAGCTCTTTAATATCATTTTCTTCCAAAAAGAGCCCTGTATTTGAAATTCAAGGATTGAAGTTCAAATTCTGTCTCTGCTACTTACAATAGCGAGACCTTGGACAATTCCCTTAATCTCTCTGGGCCTCAGTTTCTTCATCTGTAAAATAAAAGTGTGACTAAATGACCCCTGAGATTCCTTCCAGCTCTGGTTTTGTAATACTTCAACCCTAGCCAGACTAAGGAATTGGATAAGAAGTTGAATTCTGAACTTCTAAAGTACCTTCCAGCTCTTAAAGTGAGATCTCACAATAAGTTTTATATAGCAATGACTATAGTGTAGCACTTACAGTTAAAGAAGAAAAGTTATCTTATTTCAAAATCCACTCTGTAGAGTTGTAATCTCTGAACATGTAAGACCTCTCCAGGAAAAAAATCTATATGTAGCTAGATAAAGTGTATATATACACATATACGCATACATATACATACACACACACACGTATATATACATTTATATACGAAATTAACCATCAGTTTCTATCAACTGTTCTTTTCCATGAGGAAGATTTTCATTTTTAAAAAGACAATGTGACAGCTGATGTATTGATTGGTTTTGCTGAACTACTTTTTTCCCCCTTTTATAATCTCTGTCTAAGGAGATAGCTTATTGGGTAAGGAGCATATGTTTGGAAATTTAATGTGATAAAAAAAAACAAAAAATACTTACAATTTTTAAAAAATTTCAGTATGTACAATCTCTAGTTTGAAGACACAAAGGCTATGAAAGAGAAGAACCATAGTCATGTCAAGAATTCCCGAAGTATAATCTCATTCCACTGCTAACAGAATCTACCACATAATAAAGAAACTATTTTAGAATTATGAAGAGATGAGGATAAGTGTGAAGTTATGCTGTCTTGCTACACATATAACTGTTGATACTAATATAATGGAAATTCCTGAAACAATACATAATACGACCAACTAAAAGGAAAGATTTCAATGAATATGAAATGTTTTTATATCACAGTAGCAAAGCTTTCTATAAACGTAACATTTTGCACACATATAGTAGATGAAAGTTATCTATGGCACTGGCTAGACACAATTTTGAAATGACTAATTTACTTTTATGAGGCAGAAATCAACCGATAGTTTAACATTGTGGTGATGCTCAGTAATATTGATCTCAAAATACGCATCCAGACATGTTAAAACATGAGCCAAATTCTGCTCTTCGATTCACACATACAGTTTTCATTGGAATTAATAGGATATGCATATCATGAGGATGAATTTGGGCTTTGACATGAAGCTTTGCAGGAGCCTTCCACCCTAGCTGGAAATAAGAGTGTGAAAGGGATTAATTTAACCTGAAGTTTTCTACTTCACAGAATCAAAATATTTCCTATGCATTTCAGCTGAATAATTTAAACTTGTAAAAACAAGTTAGAAGGAGGTTTTTGTTTTGTTTTAATTTTAGCTTCTTTATAGTCAACTCTATCTGAGTTCCTAACAACACGATTCCTTCTGCCTGAATCTCTCAAATGTAACAGTAGGCATGAATGTCAAAAACTAGATTTCTAAACTGAGGGGCATTCTAAAGACACACATAATGTCACAAACATACCAAAACCTTTAATAATTATAACTGCTTCTGAGCTGTTGACCCTTATGTCCAGTCAACTAATCCAGTTTGACTACAATCATCATCATCATCATCATCATCACCACCACCACCACCAGAGTTTAAGTCAAGCAAAACATCCTTGCATCATAGCAGAGTGGATTGAAAATCTACTGGGTTTTTGGCATCACTTTGCTAGTACCTAACCAAGGTCAGACTCTTGGTTCAGTGTCTCAGCAGTTCCTCCAATGGCACCAGCATAATTCTATCAAATTCTATTTTTCTTGGAAAGTCATGAATAAGAAAAATGTCAAACAGGGATATCAGATGGGAGCTTCATTTCACTGCCCCTTCCTATCTTGGCAGAACCCACCTCTTTTAAAAGAAAAATCACAAAAATAGAAAATAGACCTTCAAAATAAGCCAAAGGCACATGAATATGTGAAGCTATTAGAAAAGGATTTCAAAATACTGTGCCATCAAATTCAACAGACATTTCAATTTTATCAGACTTTTAAAGTGACAGATTTATGGTATGTTTTCTTTTATGAAACAGTGATTCAGAGTAATCTTGATGAAAACAGGAGATAGAAACAGGCAGACTTTTGCAGACAGTTTATTTTGCAGACAATATCTTTACAGTCACACAACTGACTGAGGTTTAGAGAATATAAGATCCCACTGTGTTTATTGTTTACTTATTTTAGGAAAGCATTTGATGTGGTCAAACAAAATGAAGCCCTGAAAACTCTCCTCAGACAAGGTGTCTCCAACTCATACACTACAATCATTTAAGACTCTATGACAGATACAACTATAAAGGTAGCTTTATTTAATGACCTCCTGAGTACTGACATAAAGTATTATGTTAAAAATAGCAATATATGTTCTAATGTGTTTTTTTCAGCACCATGAAATATATACCAAAGAAAGATTCTCTAAATGTTTCTATTCACAAATGATACAGTAATTACACTGAGTCCCAGAATACTTAGCCTCCTCATTGAAATTCACAGCAATGTCAAAGAGAGATTTGGCCAGCCATACTTTAAAAACAAAGTGGATGAAAAATGCACATTACTTCGACTAGGCATGACACGAAAATGGATGAATAACCTGTTGAACTGGTCATATAAGCATATATGAACATGTATGTACACAAGCAGATGTGTGTATGTGCACATGTCACATATATATAATAAGCATTTCTAATGATTTAGAATTTAGTTGAAATAAGAAATAAAAGTTGAGGTGAATTACATTTAGAAAATAGAGTGGTGCTTTCAATTGTTCAAATTGCCCACTACCATAAAGATCTGACACTTTAACACCAATAACTTTTCACTGACGGCATTTGACTGTAAATCATAGAGTACCATGATCTCAGAAAGTTAAAATTACAAATAACCAAGAAGGTAATAGGAAAATGCATGCTAGATATAAGCAATCCACCCTTATGTTACCAACTACAAGTAAGAAGCATGGTGTAATATAAAAAAAATATCAGATTCTGATACCAGAAACAGACAATGGGATGAGGGAAAGGTGAGACACACACACACACACAC
The DNA here is from genome assembly GCF_003287225.1 of Phascolarctos cinereus. NCBI lineage: Eukaryota > Metazoa > Chordata > Mammalia > Diprotodontia > Phascolarctidae > Phascolarctos > Phascolarctos cinereus. Next base: position 229,321,611 of record NW_027556098.1, read on the forward strand.
ACACATACAGAGAGAGAGAGAGAGAGAGAGAGAGAGAGAGAGAGAGAGAGAGAGAGAGACCCCATTCACTATATGCTGGGAAATGTGGTAAATATTGGGATCTGGGTTTGATTCTGGACTGCTACTTATTATAGGTCTAACATTTGGTAACTCATTCCATTTCTCTACATCTCAATCACTTCATAAATAAAATGAGTAAGTTAAATTTAACGAGCTCTAATGAGTCCTTTACAGCTTTAAGTCTAAACCACATGTGTAAAATGTCATAAAAGAAAGTTGATAAAATGTAGCTGGTTAGATGGTAGTGAGGCAAAGATGAACAGTGTGAGTGATCTATTGGAGAACGTGACAATCATGCTGGATAGTGATCTTATTGAACAATATAATAAAGAATGAAATGAATCACAAAGGATAAGAAACAAGCAAGCAATCAACAAGCATTTATCAATTATCTACTATGTGTCAGGAACTATGCTAACTGCTAAGAATAGAAATATAAAAAATGAAAAACTCTGTTCTCAGGAATCTCGTATTCGTGAGGGAGATGACATACATATGAATAATTATATACTGAATAAATATAGAGTTAATACAAGATAGTTAGGGAGGGTACAAACAGTTTGGTGGGGGGTGGGTTGGGAAGTTGGAAGAAGAGGTCAGGAAAGGTTTCCTATATAAAGTGGTGCAGCTTGAGCTGCACCTTGCGGGAAATGAGAGATTCTATGAAATGCAAGTGAGGAGGTATTGGGCAGAATATGAGTCGGGGCCAAATTTCGAAGGGCTTTAAAAATGAAACAGCAGAGTTAGTGGTGCATTGAATAGAAGGCTGCTGCTTTTGGAGACTGGAAAACTGTGTGATCCTGGGGGAAGTCTTAGTTTTCTAATCTATAAAATGAAGGGGTTGGGCTCTATCTGAGGTCTCTTTCAGCTCTAAATCCTTAATTCTATAATTCCAAAGAAAATAGGGAGCTACTGGAGTTTATTGAGTAGGGAAGCAATCATTATGGGTGGAAGGAATACCCATCCCAAGGATATCACAAATCCAAAGGGTTTGACCATAGGTCAGCAGGTAGCAGAAAGGGTCACTGTAATATACTTTGAATTATGTGACCACCCTGATTGCTGAATTTCTTTTCATCTAAAGGTAAGACACCTACCAACTTCTAAATATCTCTGCATATAAAACAGGCCTACAGAAGAGGAAGGGAATTAAAGTGAGACTTCCAAAACACCTAACACACCTCTGTCATTCAATAAATGCTAAAAAGGAATAAGCCCATCCACTTCTCTATTTTGACTGGCTCTCAGATTTCTGTAAAAATTACCTTTCTTGGCTAATAATTCCAATGTACTGCCAATAGTGAATTCTTTTGGTATGTTGAATTTTTAAGAATTTGAGCATCTTGGAATTATAGCAGAGTAAATATAGTAGGGCATATTTTCTGGCTTAGATTTTTCTCCCCAATGTACCTAAAGATGAAACATTCCATAAGCTTACAATGGTTTACAACTGTTATAATGAGTTATAGAAATATGATGCAAAATTATGCAAAGTTATGCAAATCATGTAATAATTACTAACCCACATGCTCAGTGTCTAGAGGAAGGCAGGGTGAGTCTATTGAGCAATGGAATATATTGGGCTTCTACTTTCCATTTCCATTTGGATTTCCATGGGAATCCATGCTTGTGGGAGGAATTCTGAATATATTTGCTATAGGTAAATATAGTTAAAAGAAGCTACCTGTGTGGAAATTATTGCTGAAATATTTGGAATTCTTTCTGGAAATTATTGCTGAAACATCTGGAATTCTTTCCTTCCTTTCAGCAGTCGGGTTAAGTGACTTGTCCATGGGGTCCTACAGCTAGCAGCAAATTTCTGAGTTTGAATTCAAGTCCTCCTGACTCCATGACCAGGGCTCTATCCACTGTGTCACCTAGCTTCCTCCTAATATCTGGAATTTTTAATAAAAACTGAGGGAAGCCCAATAGTTTCTGGAGTGTATATGAAACCAAGGGGGGGGGGAATGTTATGTTCTAGAGAAGTCCCAAGAGTTGCTTTAATTTAATGAGATTTAAAAAGGTATCAGTAGGTAAAAAACAGGGGATTGTTCCTGTCTTGTCAGGTAGAAAAAGAAATTATCTCTCTGTAGCTAAAAGGTAAAGGTTGATGAGATTAAGTAGAGTCTTTCCTTTAATGTACCTTCAGTAGTCTGGCTGAATTACATCGCTGAAAGCTGCTTCGTTCATTTCATATGGATAGACATAATATTTAATTACAAGCTACGTTTAGTTGTCTTATTGGAAAATAGGCAGAATAGAAGCTCCTTGAGTCCAGAACTGTCATTTTCACCTCGGTATCCCCTGTGTATAGTATAGTATCTGGCCCATAGTACACATTTAATAAATGCTAATTGATGAGCATTATTTGCTCTGAATCTTACAAAATAAGCTCTTTTTTAGGTGTAATCAACAAACATTTACCAAGTACCTCCTATGTGCCAGGTATTGTTTTGTTTTGTTTTTCAGGCAGCTCGGTGGTACAGTGAATAGAACTGGATCTGAAGTCAGGAAGACACGCGTTCAAATCTACCCTTGGACATTCACTTCTTACTAGATGTGAGACCCTGGGCTAAACATTGAACCTTGTTAAGCCTCTGTTTCCTCATCTTTAAAAAGGAGATAGTAATAATACCTACCACCTAGGATTGTTGTGAGAATCAAATGAGATAATATTTGTAAAGTGCTTTACAAAGCACTTTAAAGTGCTGTATTACTACTATTTTCATAACATTTGTCCTTTATCAGAACCAAATCTTCTCTCTGAAACTTCTACCTTTTTTTCTCCTCATTTACTTTAAAATTCCTGACCTAACACTTAAGGATAAACAAACTGACTCATTCGTTCAAGGAATCAAAACAATCAGCACACTACAAATGTGTTCCTTTACTCATTTCATTATATTATATTCACATGGCCAATAAAAAGCGTGGGAAAATGCTATTATGTTCTAATGCACCCTTCTTTTTACCCTGAGAATCACAAGTACGAAATGTGATTGCAAGTCTCTTATTCTCCTTACCTTGAAACATTTTGATTACTGTACATTATAAGGTTGCTTGATCTCTCAAAGCATAAGGAAGGTATGTTTCTGTGTAAGTAACTTCTTTTTGAAGGTGAGCTAACGCTTATAGATTTGGGTGTGGGCCTGTATTGATAGTCTATGCCCTTTGCCTGCCCCATAATCCCTGCCTAAGGGCGAATGTGGCAAGGGTGTTGGAGTTTCATACAAGGGTTTGAAAGAATGGATTTAAAATCAATCATTTATAGGTACTGATATTTGTACTTGATTAATTAATAACCTGTAGCTTTTGTCTTCCCTCCTACCTCAGCTTTCCTTAGAGCAGCGTATGTATAGACAAATGTAGAGTAGCTCATGTTTCTATGAGTTTTACAATTTACCAAGGGTTTTTTTCATGACAACCCAGTAAGATGGGTATCAGCAAATCCATTTTGTAGATGAGGGAACAATGCGCGTGTATGCTGGTATATATTTAACACTGGCTGTGAAAAAAAGTGCACGCATGATACACTTTTAAGTTGAATCTGCACTATTAAAATTTTCTCCAATAATTTCTTAAGTCTAGACAATCAACAAAATAATAAATCAAGTTCTGATCTGTAACATTTGTCAATTTCAGAGGTGTAAATGCTGACATGGAAATTTTAACAATCAGCTCTTACGAGCCTGTACAAGCTGTTTCTATCACATCAGTGGAAGTGAGACTCAGAGAAGGGAAATGTCTTGTCTATAGCCATACAATGAGGGATTCTGATTTAAGTCTGCTGACTCACAGATCAATGCTGTTTTCATTCTACCACGTATGTAAGTATATATGTGTATATGTATGTACGCATATACACATACATATAAATATACACACATCTCTGTGTGTGTGTATACCAGATTCCAAGAAAGATAAAGAAATTTTGAACCAACAAATTATGACATTTGTTTATAGAATCTGGTAAGGATTGAGCTGGCAAGGAACTGAATACGTTAGATTTTTCAAAAGGTGTTTGTGTTATCTATGGGTTTTATTTATCAGTGCTGAATTAGAAGGAATGTCATGCCCAAAGCTATGCAGGAAGTATTTTGTGGCCATGATAACAGCACTCTTCCCATAATTCCCTAGGTAGACCACTCCTCCTGGTGCATTCACACCACTATCCTTCTTGGGATTCATTGCAACTAGTCTGCTATATCCTTCACTGACTCAACTCTCAGTGTGGGAAGGAGATGAACATAGACTAGATATCGTAAAATTATATATCTAAGTCCACTTTTCTTAAGTCAAAACCCAGCTGCATTTTGGATCCAACCAAATGCTTCTTTCTTCATATGAAAGTCTTTTGAAGTTTCAAATAGATTTTATCAGGTGCCTTTGCTCTTTAGTTTCTAAGTACGCAGGTACTTTTCAAGAGGAAAACAATATGCGTTTTGGATTCATTTATACATAGCTCATCAAAATATTTTTGCACAAGACAATTTGATATTGAATAAGTCTTGTAACTTTTTCATTCCCCATTTAATTTGTAACTCTCCCAAAGAAAAAAAAAAACAGGAAATCATGTTTTGCCAAGAAAGGCTACATGGCTTGGTGGTCTGAGAGTTGTCTTTGGAGTTAAGAAGACCTGAGTTCAAGTTTTATCCTGACATATGTTAGCTGCATGATCCTGGCCAACTCACTTAAATTCTCAGCATCCTAAGCAACTCTCTAAGGCTACAATTTGCAGCAAAGTTGCAAATCTGCCTTGGTAGAGGGAGCTGTAGAAATCTGGAACAACAACAAAAAAGTGATATTAAGAATCTAAAAGGCCCAAGGTAACACTGAAACTTGGGATGAGAAATTTTTTAACATGAAAATTTAGTTTTACGGTAAATTTAATTTATTCTAAAATACTTAATCTATGTTAGAAATTAAGAGAGAGACTGATTTACGTGAACAAATTTCTTTATCTTCCTCTCTGTACACTAATTCCCTTTCCTAGGAACAATTTAATTGTATGTAGCCTTCTCCTACTCCACCAAACATCTCTAAATCTATGATAATATGATCATCCATGTAGCTATAAATCAATGCCTCAGTTCCTTTAGAAGTTATAGCAATCTAGAGAATAAGATCACAGAAACATAAATCTAGAGCTGGAATCAATCTTAGAGGACATCTAGTCTATTTTGCTAATTTTATCAGTGAAAAAACTTCAGCACAGATTGAGTGATGTGTCCAAGATCATACAGATTATGTGAGGGGTAGAACTGGGATTTGAACTCAGGTCTTTCCTCTGCTCTACACTTAAGTAAATGGGAAGAAGAATTAAGGGAGAAAAAACATCATAAGAGTTAGTAAGCAAAACTTGTAGGGGACTAAATGTAATTTTGGAAAAGGGCAACTATTGGTTATTTAGTTCTTTTCTTCTTTTTTTAAACTAATTTGAAAGTTAACCAATGTAAATTAACCAAATGTAAATAAATCTATCACAGCTAGAACTCAATGAATTAGAAAACTCCATAGGTATTTGTTAAAAATTAAAATGCAGCAATGATGTGGCATTAATGCTTTTGTATGATATTAAATTAAATCATTTCTGAAATATCCAAAGAAATGCTAATACACTAAATCATCAAGCTACTAAGATGAAATTTATAGGAATAAATTTAAAACTTTGGGTTCAAAATGGTTTATGTAAGTCCCAGATTAGGTAACTTGAGTGACAATTTGTCCCAAGACATCCCAACCTGCTAATTCACTTTGCTGGACCATTACTAGCTGTTGAGCCTCTAACTAGACACCAAAGGATTGTTGACAGGTTTTTTTTTAAACATTTTATTATGAATATTTATGTGAAAAGGCCTAAATGGAAAGTACTGCCCTCACAATTCCAAGAAAAGATTGATGTAGCAACTGAAGCATACTTGCTGCTAAATTACAGTATTCCATCTAGATTAAACACAATCCTATTTCTTAGAACTATTTTCTTGAAATTATGCAAACATAAAAATAGCAGAACTATTAATTGAGTTGTCAGTCATGCATAAAAATTGACTATGTGTCTAGCCTAAAATTATATTTAGTAAATTTCACAAACATATGTCAGTGTATACAGATGCATAAACATCTTTCAAATGCAACAAAAGCTAAACTCATAGCTATTTTTCTAGTCATTATCATCACAACACATTTGTTATGTATTAACATATATGTGACATGTCGGTCTATTCTTTCAACTTCTTAGATGGGTCAAGGCTTATAATTTTCCTTTAAAGAATCACATTAGCCAAGCTTAATATGAGATAAGATGTAAAAGATCTTTGAAAATCTTAATTTTATTACTATTATTACTATTATCAGGATTGTTTCTGTAAGAACTTAAGAACAACAATAATACAATATGAATATTAAGAACAACAATAAGAACAATAAACATGGGTGTAACTATAAATTGAAATCATTTAGAATATGATCTTGTGAATGATGGTTCAGGTAAAAGTGACAGTGCTTCCCTCCCAAGGTATAGTAGAGATCAAAATGCCATATGCAAGAATTAGCTAATTCAGGAGTAATCGTCACATCCAAAAATTGTCTTCACATGTTCTGCTGCAGCCTACAAAATACAGGCCAAACGATATAGTTCATGGCATACTGCAACAAGCAGCTCGACAGCCCCTCAACCTAGTTCATAAAAAGGAAAATCGAGGCACGTGTTTTTCAGGAAACCTGAAGTAAGAAAGAAGTATATCAGTTTTTATCCAAAGGAAATTGCCAATTTGCACTCCCAGAAGCAGGAATCAACGCATACCCTAGTGACCAGGTGGGAGTTTCACAGCTTCTCACCTTCACACATGCAAGGGAGCTACTTGCACAAGTCTGTAACTATTTTGTACTCCATTTCAGTAACACCTCAAGTCAGGAGAACGGAATTGCAGAATTTTTCAAAGAGGTGCTATAGCTCAATGTTTCTTCTAAACTGTGATATAAAATAAAGCCTGCTTCACAGGAAAGCAGACTTCCTGGTTACCAGCTAAGAAGAATGTAGAGGCAGAAAGGCAGAAAAGGGGCAAAGAAGTGGTTAGTAAATATTATATTTCTAAAAGTGTACCAGGTTATATAACTGCTAGATTCATACTTCCATGTCAACTGAACAAAAAGGAAACCGTGGGATAAATAGCATTGAATTACAATGAGAAGGAACAAATTGAAGTGAGAGGCAGCTGGTGCAATGGATAGAAATTTGGCCTTGAGACCAGGAAGAGATGAATTCAAGTTCTGCCTGAAACACATATTGGCTGTGATTCCCTGGAATTCACTTAATCTCTCAGCGCTCTAGTCAGCTTTCTTAAGATTATAAATTGTAGAGATGGTGTTGACCTATATTGGTATAAGGAGTCTCCTCATCAGGGAATTCCTTATACCAATGAAATCACAGGTAAATTTCCTTCTTCTACCCACTACAGTAAACAAATGGAGAATACTGTCTCATATTTGTATAGTACTTTAACATTTAGAAAGTGCTTTTTTTTCACAATAACCATCTGAAATAGGTAGTAAAAAGGGGCATTATCCTTGTTCTATAGGGGCAGAAACTGAGGCTTAGAGAGATTAATTGACTTGTCCAAGATTTCAGAACTAGTAATTGTCACACCTAGGTCTCCTAACTCCCAATATGCCATATTTGCTATCATTAAAAAAACTTTCACTGATTAATTAATCAATAACCTACAAACTAGTGTGGGTAATACATTGTGTACTGGGCTCTATGAGAAATACAAAGACATATTAGACACAGTCCCTGCCATTCAAGGAGTTTACAATCTAGTTGGAAAGAGGACAGGTATACACATAAAGAGATTACTAAAATTTCAAGATAATATGTGGTAAGTCCAAATGAATACTATAGATTCAAATAGATTTTTAGTTTTCTAATCTTTCATTTTAAAAGTAAGAGCTAAAGATCTTTGTCTCCTGGCATTTCCACAGGTAGCAGCCATTCAAGAGTTGCTCTGAAAACTCTCTTAGATTTTCATAAGTCAGTGGGATAACGATGGTCACACAAATAGTAAAAGACTTAAGACTAGGACCCAGGTGCCCAGTCTCCCATCTGGTAGTCCTCCCACCACACTGGTGGGATGGCCTTTGCCAACCACATGTTATTTTTTTCTCCATTCATTAATCAGACTCATTCCTGAGCACATCACAGGAGTTATGGTAGACTTAGTTGTAGAGGAACCTAGACTTCAACCAAAAATTCACAGCTTGGTTGTGGAACAATGTAACACAGCCTGAATGGTCTAAGAACAATCATGATCCATGCTATATAATATGTAGGCATAATATATATATATATATATATATATATATATATATATGTATTATGTGTGTATGTGTATATATGTTTGTGTACATATATGTACATATGTATGTATATATTTTATATGTTGTGTGTGTGTATATATATGCATATATATATATATATATATATATATATATATGAAATTCTACCTGGTAGTTGGTGTGCACCTGACCTCTCCTTACCCTACCTATTTGGTATTTGATACACTTATTTGGTAGTTGACCTTCCACAATATCATCATGGATTTACAGGTCTAAACTATTAGCCATTGAAGAATACAATACAACCTTAAGTAAATTTGCTTCCATAAAAAAGGCATGATATACTGGGAGGAGATGAAAAGGTTTATTTTGAAGGTCAGAATTTTCTTCTAAAGATTCAACTACAAGTCCCTAACTTGCCATATTTGTGCCAACAACAGGGTTGGGCCAGGTTAGGGACGAGGTCACCTGGGAAGCCGCCATCAATAAAGGAAAAAGGTCTTAGAAATTACTCTTTTTACTAAATTACTAAATAGCTGAGAGCCTGAGGATTGTAAGTGCTGTAGGTGACTGCTAACTTTCTAGGCCAGGGGCTAGGCCCTAGTTGAATCACTTCAACTACAGCTTTGACTATAGTCCCAGATAAAAAAGGCTATTGTTGTTTCTCTTTGTGTCTCATTGGTCACTACTGGAAAAGAAATGCCATTACATTTATATAGCAACTTCATTTTAAAAGGCAGTTAACTATTGCCATGTTCCTCTCAAAATGTTAATATTACTCCTCTTCCCATGAGTATTTCAGAATTAACGAAGGTGATTTTGCCAAAACAAATTATTGTCTTCTTGACTTTTTAGATTAGAATCTTAGACATAATCTATTCCAACTTCCCTTCCCATACAAGAGCCTTCTCTACAACATCCCTGAGCACTGACCATCCAGCCTCTGGCCATATTCAGTGACAAGATACTTACTCGCTCACAAGGAAATCCATTGCATTTGGGGGCAGCTCTAACCTTACTAATTTCAAAACTTTCCTGCCACCTTCTTCTTCTTCAACCTGGTAGCTCTGTGCCAGCACATAACATTTGACCATCTGTCCAACCCTCTTCTTTCTATGTGTTTGGCCATCCGCCCTCCCTCTACTAATTTAGATGAGTTGGCACAGTAAATAGAGCACTGGGCCTGGAGTTAGGAAGACCTGAGTTCAGATGTAGCCTCAGACACTAGCTGTGTGACCCAAGGCAAGTCACTTAACCTCTAACTGCCCCCGTTTCCATCATAATAACACTTACCTTCTAGGGTTTTCATGAGGATTGAATCTTTGCAAAGTGCTTAGCACAGTGCTTGGTATATAGCAGGTGCTTAATAAATACTAGTTCCCTTCCCTCCCTATAACAAATTTCCACAGTAAGAATTAGGTTTCCCAGTATAGATGTAGCTTTGATAAAGAATAAAGAGAAGCTATCCTTAAGAATTAGCTGAATTGAACTAGAGGAAATCACTGATTCTTGCCTTGACGACTTAATACTGGCCTTTGTAATGGAGAGAGGCCGTGACTCATTTGCAAAAGTATGTTTAAAGGAATGAATGATCCTTATCGTCAATGAGAGGGTAGGAAAAAACTTAAAATAGCTGTTCAGGAGTAGCTATTTTAACATGCCTTGCTGACACCAATAGAAAAGTGTCCTGGGACCAGGACTCATTCTTGAAAGCTGCACTACCTAATTTGTGTTTAAATATGCATATGTGCAGTTATCGAGTGATGCAGAAAATATAAACTGAAAGTGACAAACTGTAAACTTTAAATTAGTTAAGGGAATTAAGATGCATTAATTTTTTGCAGATAGATTTTAGTTTATCATTGCTACAAAAGTTATAAGTTTTTGTTTTTGTTTTAATGAAAATTAGTTCATCTTATCTTGGCCTAAGTTGTTGGGGGAGGGTAAGAGGGGATTTGAAAAAGGTGGGGGATGCAAGGAAATTCCCTTCCTTTGATACTAAACCTAGGTTCTTTATTTTCAGTAAAATTTATGGAATTATTTACCTCACATCCACCAATAAACTGTTAAAATAGTGAGTATACAATTCTATAAAATAAAATGTGTTTGAGTGGAACTTTTATGTTCTAGACTATATTACCAACTCACTATACTCTAATACTGGGGGGGAGGGGGGGAATGAATGAATGAGACATAAAATTGGGGAAAATATGTTCACCTAAAATGAATACGAATCTAACAAAACACAAAATACCTTAGCATTTTGTTCATATTGGCGGTTGTACCCATGTTCCCTACCATATCTATCTCCAAATCATGCTTCACATCTCAATAAGATAGTTAGCCATCAGTACACCAGGACCTATTCTTTCAATAACACCCTCCTCCCTTCCCCCACTTTTCAACTTCTTATTCTAGAAACACCCCCCCCCCCGCTATATTGCTACTATAAAAAATGTGACCCTATACTCCACTCACAATCTCTGAGACTACTTAGATAAAAACTGCCTTTTCTATCTTCCCTTCTTCTCGGGTTTTGCATCTCCCTACTAAAATGATTATTTCCTGAAGGTAGGGACTGTCTCATTTTTGTCTTGGTATTCCCAGTGACTGGTATGTTGAGGGTACTTAATAAATGTTATTTATTGATTATTTATTAATTTATTTAATTGATTAAATGTTATTTATTGATTATACTACCCCAGAGTACCCTCTCACTCTGCACATACAACTGATCCAAATAGTTTTGGCCTAAAGGCAGTTTTGATGTTCTTCAAAGAACCAAAGTTTCCTTCCAGGTATAATATCCTTTGATTCCAACTACTTTTATTAGGGAGAAAAACTGCCTTCATTGACTTGGAAGGTAGAGTAAAATTTCTTTAAAAAAATACATTTTTCTATTTCAAGGTTTGGAATTAGATTTTTGTAAAGCAGTAGACAAATCATAATGTAGCTTTTAAAAGCACCCATGGAATATCCAGAAAAAGAAGCAGAAAAATTGGTATGAACAAGAATACCCCAAGTCTCTATTTTTAATCATACCCTTAGCTTTGTAAATCTGAGGTCCAACTTTGAAAAAAAAGGTCAAAGAGAAAATTCTTACTGTGAATAGCTTTGGTTTATTGGGATTAGCAAGGACAAGCAGAATTCCAAATGCAACTTGAGGTTACTCTAGCAACCAGATATATTTTATATGCAGTGGAAAAATCCTCTTCTCAAACTCACTTAATGGAACCTAATAGTACAATTTGCATGGCCTCCCCTGCTGACTCAGCCCACAGATGAGCAAGTCTTGTTGATGCAAGTATGGGGAATTTGTAAGTCAGTTATAACCCCACACAGTGTGGACCTCTGCAGCACATCCCTCCATCCTAAACCGTGCCATAAGTGAATGAATCACCATGCTCCTGTAGAATCTTGTCTACAGTGGCAGAAACTAGGGTTCCCCAATGATTTAGAAGAGAGTTGGGAGCCTTCTCCCAAACAGGGGCTCAGAAACTCAAGGGTAGAGCTCCCTGTGGCTACTTCATAGTCCTACTGTGAGCATTAGTACTTGCTAAGGAGACCAGGGCATTGTAGTGGAGTTCACAAGCCTTATTGTCAATGGATGGCATAGTTGTAAACCCTATTAGCTGATAACAAGTTTGTTCTTTGGTGACTTTAGTGATTCCCAGGATGTGAAAAATGGTTACAGGAAACAAGTTAATCCAATAAAAAGTAAAAACACCATTGATAAGAGACTGAGAAGGGACAAGAGTAAGAAACTCTTGCAAAATTCCTCCTCTCCTTCCTTTTCAGAAAGAAAAAGAAAATAAAGACAAGCAAAATGTGTTGCTCTATATACACAATAGTCAATCAATTCAACTATCACTACCAAAGTTTTGGTTAAAAAAACCTCTTAAAATCTTCCACTTATACCCTTGAAGTTGTCCCAGGAACCATACTGATGATGGACTTATGATGGCTATACAGATTTTATCCTCAAATCCTCTGGACAAAGTCACCAGTTGACCCTTCTAAACAAGTAACTCATTTGCTTTTTACAATTTTATCTTATATCCCTTCTTTTTAAAATTAATACACACCCAAATATGTATACATATATATATGCATGTATAACAAAAGTAAATGGCTATTTTCAATATTAAATTTCTACTTCCTTTATGGCTTTTTTTTTCCTAACAGCTTCTCTATGGGTCAAAAATAATCTTTTAAAATAAAATTTCTTTTGGAAAACCAAACAAAAAAGGCCCTGAAAGGTTGAGTAAGCAGCTCATCTTGACATTTTCCATCATTATCTTTGCTTTGCTGTCTAAACCAGTTTATAGCATTTCACCCCTGTTTATCTGAAGGATGTCCTTTTTTCTTGTCTTTCCAACACCTTAACTTTTTAAAAGATAAATTTTGTGAAAGGTAAATAAGCAAGTAGTTACTCATTGATTCATGTGCCTTTCAGGGTTCAGATTTCCATGTCCATCTTACAGGAAAATCATTTAGAAGAACAGGGCAATAGCAACTTTAAGGCTTTCATAATTGCATAGTGAGTTTTGATGGGCAAATCCACATTGTCCTTCCAGGAAAGATGTATTTAACATCACTGAGTATCAAAGACTAATTACAAAAACCTGGCTTCAAGTCCCACCAGTGACACATATGACCATGGTCATCTCACTTAACCTTAAAAAACCTTAGCAACTCTCCAATATTTTAAGTTTCAAAAAAGTTGTTGACCTGCATTGGTAGGGGAGTTTGCTTACACTGGAGTTCCTTATACCAATGAAATCACAGGTCCACGCCCCATCCCTATTAAAATTTGTACTTATTCTCTTTTTTATTTCTTTCTCTTCATTTGAGGAGGGAAGGAAAGAAAGAGTGGATAGAGGCCCCTTGTTGGGACCTAGTAAATCTGTGTGGAATTGGCTGCAAATAAACTCCTTATCCTCAGTCCATCAATATAACTTCCAATCTTCCTCATGTAAGAAGAAAAAAGACTAATTCCTTACATTGTTAATCATCTTTTATATTTTCCAAAACATTTTCCCATAAATTATATCATTATCATCATCAGTTTACTTGCATCTTTGTTACTGTATACTAGAGAAATGACTAGTATCATAGAAAAGGTGCCAGACTTGAGTTTTCTGTTCATTTTTCAGTCACGTCTGATTTTTCATGACCCTATTTGGGGTTTTCTTGGCAAAGATACCACAGTGGTTTGCCAAGCTGTGTGACTCAGCATAAGTAATCTACCTTCTTTGTACCTCAGTTTCTTCATATGCAAAATGAGGGAGCTGAAATAGATGTGAGCTCTAAGTTCCCTTCCAGTTCCAACACTCAATATATCCCTGAAAGACATGCATTATTTTCTCCCATTCTTTAAAGAATTCTTACCACAAAAATAAAGTTAAACTCTTTAAGAGCTTTTTAAAAAATGGTTCCTATAATTCCTTATAGCTGTTCCCCATAAAGAAAACAACCTTACTAAGACAGACTTAAAACATTCTTTCTTGTCATTTCCCTCCCACCCACCACCACAGGTGTGGAGCCATTGAAGGAAACCTACTCTCTGGTAGAGAAAGAAAATGAGCTCCATCTAACCCCCAGTTTCCCTGCTTCTACAATCTGAGTCAATCTTTCTGAAACCCAAGTGAAAAAGCAATGAAATGGTTTATCATTAAATTAACCTAATTTGTAAACTCTTAATCTGGTTCTACATACAGCCTGATTCCAAATAAGTCAAGTGAAGTAAAATGCTCAGATTGTAAAGTGTTCCCTATATAATTAAATTCTTTAAGGGAATCATTTATTGCCCTGAGAAGGAAAATTTGCTCCATATATGCCAATATCAAGCCCATAATCAGATCCAAGAGATGATGTTGTTTTGATGATAATTTTTTTGATTTCCTTATTTTTTTTTTGTCCATACCTGTGATTCATCAGTCTGAGCAACTCTCACTATGATAGAGCCTCCCTCCACTAATGTAGATCAGCAGATCAATCTGTAACATCTAGTCTTTGAGAGCCAAGTGCAACATTGAGAAGTTTAAATACCTTCACTATAATAACATATCCAGAGTGCATCAAAGGCAGAACTCTAAGTCAGAAGTTCTTAGTCTTTTTTGTGTCATGGACTTCTTTGGCCGTCTAGAGACTCCTTTGGATCCCTTCTCAGAAGAATGTTTTTAAATGCATATAATATAATGAATAGGAATACCAAGGAAACCAATTGTACCCTAGTTATCAAATTAAATTTTTTAAATTTATTTTTAAATATTATTTTAATTTAATAGAGACCTTAAAATCTATTATATTCAGTTCTGAATTCTCCTCCCCTTTCACCACCTAATGAGAAGACAAAGAAAACAAAACCCATATGTATAGTCATGCAAAACAAATTTTTGTATTAGCCATTTTTTTAAGCAAGAAAAAGAAAGAGAAAAAAATATGCTTCAGTCTGTGTTCTGAGTCCATCACCAACTTCACCGAGCTGAAGGGTCCCTGTTCTAGGCAGTTACTATGGTACTACAGAAATACAGATTCAAAACAAGAAGAGTTCTTTAGATGTCACCTATCATAACTCCCTAATTTTACAGCTGAGGAAATTGAGGCCCAGAAATGTCAAATAACTTGTTAAAGATAACACTGCTGGTTAGTGATAGAGCAGGGACTAGCACACAGATAGCTTAACAACCTAATCTCTTTTCATGTTATATCATTTATCTGCATACTCTATACCAATGCTGAAATACTGAATCATCTCCATGATAAAGGTCTCCATTTACTCCCTAATTTGTCCTACATAAAAAGTCGCTGACAGTCTTGAAGAAAAGTTGTTCTCTTATCACTTATGTAAAGTTAAACCACTTCTGGCTTTCAGATTCTATCAACCAATGCCTTATATGCATGAATATATATTAGTTTTATTGGATTCACACAGAGTAATACTTTATGGCGGAAAAGTGGGAAAGAAGGCTTGTTGTAGTCTCTTGCATATAGTTGGCACCAAATAACTGCTTAATTAAATAACTTTTTGTTCAATTGAATTTTACTTCCTGTGTACCACATGGGGATACAGTGAATAGATTAGTATTATTTAAACTTTTAAATATGTCTATAACTCAGGCTTAAAAATAAATATTAAGTATGATATACCAACAGTTATCAATTAAAATAAATCATAAAGATAAAATTTACAACTAAAATAAGTTATTTTCATTGCTTTTTGACTCTATCTTCTTGGCTTTTTTCTACTGTTACAGTACAGATTTTTCAAATCTTATTTCATATCACAAAAAATATGTCATCAGCCAATCAGGCCTAATCTTAAAGCCAAGTTTTTATTTCTAACACTTGGAAGGTGCAGCTGAACTCTTCCATATGTGTTGCCTTTTTTAATTGAATGTGAGCTCTGAGAGCAGGGACTGTCTCAATTGTCTACTTGCATTCCTAGTGTTTAACACAGTTCATGACACACAGTAAGGCCTAGTAAATGCCTTTTCCATTCCCTTCTATTTTATGTAAGAAATAGGTGATGTTCTGTTAAACTACACAATTAACCTCCTACAGTTAGTTTAAAAAAATAAAAGTGCGCCACCAGACCCTCACTACAACACTGTCCCCTGGATTCATGTTCTGTGATAGCCTTATAGATGAGATTATCCCATAATAAGATCTTTGGGGTATGTCAATAACTAAACTCCCTTGGGTTGGGTTCCAAATGGGCCCACATTATATTGAATTCCACAGACTACAAACTTCTTATGTGTAATAGAAATCATCTCTTCATGGCATAGCAAAAATCCATTCACCACATCACTCTCCTATCCACTCTCATACAAACATTCCTAACTTCACCTATTGAAATCTTAACCATCCTTCACAACTTGGTTCCGTTACTAATTCATCCATGAGCCATAATTTCTCTATCCTCCATTTACCTTAGAACTTTGGTAATACTTTGTTTATAATTTTGCTTTATGCTTGTAATATTCTAATTTCTATTTTATTTGTGGAACTGTATCGTCTACTCAGTAGAGGGTAAGGTCTGTGAGGACAGAGGCCATGTGTCATATATTTTTGTAACTTGAAAGAGCCTAAAATAGTGCTTTGCTCACACTAGGCACTAAACTTTATTGAATGGAATGGCATGTGAAAATATGGATTCAACCCCAAGTGTCATGTCAGACTTGAAAGGATAAAGCAAATCCCTAAATACATATTTTCACAATGAAAATTATCAATTCATCCTTTTTTTTTCCCCCAAGACCTCTTGATTTTTGTCCATGTGGAAATTCCATCCACTGGTATAGATCACTGTTGCTATTCCTCTAACAATAAAGGTACAAAGAGTTTGGTGACTAGTTCAGGGTCACACAGCCACTATGTGTTAGTCTTTTTGACTCTAAGTCCAGTCTCCTAACCCTCCATCCTGTCTCTCAATTCATCTTCACAAAGATTAGACTGCTACTCTTACTGCTGAAGTGTATCTTCTTATAGAAAGGATCTCCTAGGATTGGGTACATTCTTGAGGAAGATCAGCACACTATTGAAATGCAGTTCAGATTTTGCCCTGGCTACCAAACATGTCTAGTTCTGCAGTCAAAGAAGCAACAAAAAAGTTGTAATCAGACCAGTATATTTTGTGAGAAAAGATGGGCCATAAA
Source organism: Phascolarctos cinereus (assembly GCF_003287225.1). Taxonomy (NCBI): domain Eukaryota; kingdom Metazoa; phylum Chordata; class Mammalia; order Diprotodontia; family Phascolarctidae; genus Phascolarctos; species Phascolarctos cinereus. Next base: position 229,338,668 of record NW_027556098.1, read on the forward strand.
TAATACCCAAAAAAAGTAGTAGTGTCTTATCTATGGTACCAAAGAAGCAGTAGTTAACAAGCAGAATAGGAAAAGGAGGGAAGCATGCATATAGGCCTCCTTTATGCATATATGTGTGTGTATACATATATATGCATACTTCATACATATGCATATAAATACTCGTATACACACGCTTTATACGTACAGGTATATACATGTATATACCTGCATGTATTCATATATATACATATATATATATATATACATATGTACATCTAGACACGTAGAAATACATTGCTCGAGATATATATACAATACACATATGTGTGCATGTACACACACATATATATATATCAATACATACATATACATGTGCACAGTATACGTATGTGTATATATATATATATATCTCGAGGGATGTATTTATATATGAATAGATGCATATATATATGTATATATATGTATGTATGTCATATTATCCTAAGAGAATCAACTGAGAGAGACAATCTATTGGAGACCACTTGCTCCAAGGCATGATGAAAAGTTTCACAAGATCCCTTTTCCTCCACTCTTTTTCAGTTGAAAAAGCATTCAATCCCCTTAGGAAGCTCATTCAATCAATCAAGATTTACTAAGTGCTTACTGTGTGCCAGGCACTTTGAGTCAGGCAATGTCCATAAAGAACTTAGCTTAAAAGAGTCAGGGTCTCCCATTGCATCCTGAGCTATCTCCAGTCATCCTGATGAATATCTGGCCACTGGACCCAGATGGCTCTGGAGGAGAAAGTAAGGTTGGTGACCTTGCACAGCCCTGCCTCACTCAAATCAAAGTCAATTGCAAGTCATGTCATCATCTCCCAGATGTCATGGTTCTTTTCGAGAAAGACAAACACAACCTGCCAGGCACTGTGTGAAGCACTGGAGATACAAAAAGAGACAAAAGATGGTCCCTGCCCTCAAGAAGCTTATAATCTAATGTCTCACTCTGATGATGCTTCTTGTCTTTGTTTCCACCCCTGGATTTTTCTTGCTCCATAACATTCTTGGGTTTCCTAAGAGCATCTGAACATTTTTTATTTTGTGGTGTAGTTGTAAATATTTAGATTCAAGGGGATGTGGGTGGTAATCTCTGCTTAGCTGCTTACTACCTTCAAGACCTTGGCTGGGCAAGTCCTGAAGTCTTTCTGGACCTCTGATTCCTTGACCTTAAAGTGAAGGGGTTGGACCCAAGTTCTTCTATTCAAGCTTTAAATTCTATTCTATTAATAATTTTTCTACTAGCACTACAAATTCACTATGATTAAATCAAACTCCTCTTCTACATCCTCACTAGTCCCAGGCTTTTGTCACTGTCCTACTGATCCACTTATCACTGGTGGTAGTACCAATATCCTAACTGGTTCTCAATCCTGAAGGCTGGTATACATTTCAATAACCATCAGGTTATTAATATTATTTTTGTCTCTTCATAATCAGTTACTAAGTCTAGCTGCTTGTTTTTCTACAACAAAACTTGGATCTTCTACCCATTCCTTCTTGTTCTTACAAAGAATTCTTTTCTAAAACCTGTCACCTTCTACCAAGATTGTAGAGCTGAAGAAGTCAAAGGTGGAGATGGTAAAGTATAAGGACAAGAAAAATCCCAAAGTAAATGAAGTCACTGAGAAGAGGGAATTTTTCTTCAGTTGTAAAAATAGTGGAACAAAAGGAATCTTTTAAGATCTCTTTGGGGAACTGCGATTTGAGAAGAAGAAGGAATGTATTGAGAAAAACACTGAATTTTGAGTAAAAGAGTTGGGTTCTAGTTCTGTTTCTGTCACTAACAAGTTGTGTGACCTTGGGCAAATCACTATCACCTATGTCAGCCTTGAACATAGTAGAAGCTGAATAAATGTTTGTTGAATGAGTGAATTTCCCTGCCTCAATTTCCTCTTCAACAATAATAACAGCTGTGCTACCTACTTCAGTGTTGTTTCAAGAATTATATAAGAGATGTGAAAGTGATTACAAAGTTTACTCAAACGCAAAATACTATCCTTTATCCTGACCTCTCATCCTCCTGTCTTTTCTACTACTCACTGCTGACTTGTTCCCCCTATTTTCACTACTTAGACCACATCACTGTGGTACTATCTTCAAATGGCTCCCTCCAAATTGTTGGTAATGATATTCAAATCCCATTCCCCATCAACTCATCCATCCTAGTTTAGATCCTGTGTCCTAGCCAAGCTTACCTTCCTTCTGTTCCATTTTGTCCTCCCTCTCCTTTCTGTGAATCACTGTCCAGACCACTCCAAAGTGCTACCAGCCTCTAAAACCTGACTTCTTGGCCTCTGACTTCAACCTAGTGACCACTGCCCCTAAATTATCCACTCCCCACAGCCCAGGTCGGCTCACCAGTGTGAGCTCTGTGTTCTAAGCCCTTGTCTGTTTTTCAGGTGTGATTCTTGTTTATCCCAGCCAGGCTCCTTTCTACATAGCCGAATTGCCAAACTTCCCCATACTTGTCCAAGCTACTAATTCCCAATATCTCCTTTACCACACCTGCCATCCCTCAGTGTATTTCCCATCACTTATAATAATAATAATAATAATAACAACAACTAACATTTATGTAGTGCTTAATATGTACCAGACACTGTGCTAGGTACTCTAAGTGCTAAGTGCTATTATATCTCTATTTTATGTATGAGGAAACTGAGGCAAATAGGTTAAGCAATTTGCCCAGGGTCATACTCAGACAGTAAACGTCTTAGTCCAAATTTGAACTTAGGTCTACCTGACTCCAGGTCCAACATTCTATCCATTGTGTCACCTAGTATTCTTGATTTCTTGATGTCCCTGCTTCTACCTTTCATTCATTACTTCAACAAGTATGTATCCCATGCCTATTAGGTAATAATATATACATACAAGTACATAGCATACTGAGATTTGCTAAGCACTTTATATTTACTATTTCATTTGAATCTCCCAACCCTCTATGAGGTAGGTACCAAAGCATTACTATCTTCATTTTACAGACAAGAGAGAAATTAAGCAACTTGAAGTGACCTGCCCACGATAACCCAGAGACAGTAATGTACCATGTAAAGCAGATGCGTTACAAAGATAAGTAAGACAGGCTCCTGCCCTCAAGAATCATAGGATCTCAGAGGGTGAGGGGAAAAAAAATCATAGGATATCTCTCTAGTATTCTTTATATCCCATGAGGAGCAAGTAAAATATAGTATATATACTTAGTCCAATTTAAAGGGAAAGATCAGAGAGATGCCCTCATTTGTTTATGTTAAATGTGTGAAGTGAGAGTATAACTGCCTTTCTTGTGTAAATCCAATCTCAAAATAAATCCTCCTTGCTTAGGGTGGATATGACGCTGCAAAAGGACACCTGTTCTCTGAAATAGGTAGACTAAGCCATCAATGTTTTCAATCTACCCTTTTTATATAGTTATACTCCCCCTGTTCTTTTCAGATACATTCCTTTTGTGAGGGCTCTCTTGTTTTTTCCATATCCTTCTTCCCTTTCTGCCCAAACCTGAGACCTGGAAGAACTAAAAAGGTAATAAAAAAAAAAAAAGGCCCAACTCCACTGACTGCTAAGAAGGGAGCTGGGCATGCTCAGTAGCCAGAGGAAATTCTGGGGTCTAAATAGGAAGCTTCCAATGCTCTTGAGCCCAGCAGGAAGGAAAAATACAGTGGCCCAGGATGTGTCCCTGTCTCCTGTGCCAACCCTGGTAAATGTTTACAAGCAGAAAACTGACTTGTGTGAAAGGACTGCTTGAAACCAGTTCCTAGTGGGGGACACCAGGCAGGATAACAGAGTGCTAAGAAACAGCCCCTCCATCTGGTTTAATGCAGGAAAGGAAAGGGATCTTTGCTCTGCTGCACCACAAAGCTCTAATAGATGGGAAGAAGATGGGCTTTTGGCACCTCTGGTGCATCCATAGAGTGCAGCTTTTTGCTAGGATACAGCAATGTGGCTGCCCCAGGCTGAGAAATGAGACACTGCCTAAGGACCCATCCCCTGAGGGTGACTGTGACCCATCTTGTGATTGACTGGGGGGGGGGGTGTCTCTTGGGAAGGATAGACAGACCATGGGCACAATCTAGGGAGGCAGCTTAGGACTCAGGGCTAAACAGATGGACTGTCTCCATATGTGACAAGCCAGGGATCTTTCAGACATTGAAATCTGTGTGTGAGCCTCCAAATGCATACCTTCTTTGTCCACAGACTGTAATAGTCCCTTCCCCTTTTCTCTTAGGACAGGGGATGGGGAGAGAGAGAGAGAGAGAGAGAGAGAGAGAGAGAGAGAGAGAGAGAGAGAGAGAGAGAGAGAGAGAGAGAGAGAGAGAGAAGCAGGGGACAGACATTGTTCTCTCTTCTCCCTTGATTTTTGGAGCCATAGCAGACTCCCTAGAGTAGCAACAGCAGGTTCCTCACCTTTCTGCCCAGGAACTAAAATGGGTTGGGGATTCTGTCAAAGATGGGTTGTGATTAAAAAAAAAAAGCTTAGATGCAGGGGATGCCGCCACCACTGCACAGTCTAGGAGACAAACACAGAGAGAGACAGACAGGAACAGAGGCATTGGGAAAGAAGGAGAGAGAGACGCACAGCTGCCCCTGCTGCTAAAACCTAGCCGTTTTCTTCAATCAGCAGCAAAATATGAGACATTTCCACTGTAGTGCATCCATATTGAGAAGGTGGGGAAAAAATCCCCTGTGCTCTGCTGCGTGCATTCCAGTCACCCCGAGATGGGAGGCGACCCACGTCCATATGCCATGGAGCGATTCTTCCTCTCCCCCCCTTCCCCCCGCGCTGCACACTCTCTCTGCACCTAGCTAAAGCAGACCACTCGCTTGGCAGGTTTTGCAGCAAACCCGGTTAATCAGTCTGACAGCAGCTAGTCTCTTACCGTGGGTAGCAGCGGCTCCATTTGCGCCCCTTGCTCTTTCATCTCCATGTTTTCAGATACCTCTGGAATAGGCACCTTTCTTCTGCAGTGTCTTCAGTGTCTTCCACGGAGCCCGGCGCTCGCTCTGCTTAGTATTCGAATCAGGTAGCTCTGAAGCAGGAGGCACTTGAACACTCCAAATCACCACAGTCACATGGCTCCTACTCACTCGGGCTGCTGGCCAGATTTCACACTGAACGCCTTGGAACCCTGGGCCAGTGAAAGAGATTTCCCCAATCCCTGTATCCCTGCCCATACCTGGCGCCGAGAGAAAAGGGCGTTTGTCAACACTGGTGTCCTGGGGTATTAGCCATCTGACCTAGAATGAGAGAGTACTAACTTCTTAGCCTGAACAGCCCCAGCTGAGGGCTCTCACCAGCTAGGGCTCACTCCCTTATCACCATCAATCAGGTAAGTTATTAATTCCACTCTCAGGACCCCATAAGAGAGGATAAATATCAAAGGAAAATGCACCCTACTTTGTAATTTGGGGAGACCTCCAGAACCACATAAGGCAAACTCACAAATGATCTTATGTCAATGGCTGCCCAAACTTGTACACCTTATATGGGCTCACACTTTTTAGTGAGAAAAGTTAACCAATCTGCAGTTATATCTCACTCATCACAACAGTGAGATGTAAGTAGGGGTACTGATCAATCTTTTAATGAGAAAACAGGGTAAATCCCTTTAGCAAATAGAAATATGAGTTGTCAGCATATATTTGAATAATCTGTGAGAATGGAGAAATCTTTCTACCCAAGTAGCCTGACAACCCAACCAATATTTAATGTACCATAGGATTCTCATAGAATTTGACTGAAGCGTGTAGAGGTTAAATGATTAGCCAGTGTCAGAAGCAGGATTTGAATCCAGGTCTTTCTGACTCTAAGTCCAGCACACTATCTACTTCACCAGGCTGCCCCTGCATAAATGACACAGAAAACAAAATCTGTTTCCATAACAGCAATGATCACAGTGCTTTGCATTAAGCACTTTAACCCAGCAAATAAGTGGCATGAAAATTTCAAAACAATTCACTGCAATAAAAGAACTCATTTGTGAAGAGTAGCTGGTGATGACATTTTTTATTAGAATGATTATGTATCTAGAACAAATTGTCATGGAGCCATTTAGATTACCTGGTCTTAGACTTTTAGCATCTATCTTTACACTAGTGATGGAGGAAGAGAGGAAAGCTGAAACATCAGAAAGTTTCAGCCTGAAATGAGCAGCGTTTTTCCAGATTAAAGTAAAGCAAAACAATCATCTTACCATAAGAAAAGGGCAGCTAGGTGGCACAGTGGATAGAGCACAGGGCCTGGTGTTATGGAAGATCTGAGTTCAAACCTCAGACATTTGCTAGCTGTGTGACCCTGGTCAAGTTGCTTAATCCTGTTTGCCTCAATTCTTCATCTGTAAAATGAGCTGGAGAAGGAAATGGCAAACCACTGCACTATCTCTGACAAGAAAACTCCAAATGGGGTCATGGAGAGACAGACGTAACTGAAATGACAGAAGAACAAAAACCATAAGAAACACTAAATTATCTTCAGTGTCCCAATGCTCCAAGACAGACTAGTTGTCCTTATTTAGGGGAGGGGAGGGGAGAGGAGAAAAGAAGAGGAGAGGGTGTTCTGCCCAAAGGAAGGAAAATTTTGGTGACCAAAAACTACCTAGTTACCTTGGGATTTTCTCGCTAGATTTCACTCCCAAAGATCAAACCCTAAACCCAAATCACTTTGGATCTCATGGATTGGACAACAATCGGTCCCTGCCCAAGTACCACTTACTGGTTATTTTTGGACCCTCCTGGCTCAGAGTGCATGTAAATAGTAACTATTTCTCTTTTGCCCAGCAACTCTGAGGGTCTTCCCCTCCCAGTTTGACTTTTTTTTTTTTATTAAAGAGGCCATCCCTTGACTCACTTCTCAAAGAGCCCATTGACTGAATGGGTGTTGCCTCCCTCAAAGTGAGAACCTGAAAAGACCTTAGCTTAAAAGGGCCAAGGTTTCCCATTGCATCCTGAGCTGTCTGCAGTCATCTTGAGGAATATCTGGTCACTGGACCCAGATGGCTCTGGAGGAGAAAGTGAGGTTGATAACGTTGCACAACCCTCCCTTGCTCAAATCAAAGTCAACTGCAAATCATGTCATCATCTCCCTGATGTCACAGTCCTGTTCAAGAATGAAAGATAAACACAACCACACAATGTTTATTATAAGGGTTTTCTTTTCTTTTCTTTTCTTTTTTGGAAGGGGTTAGGTACCAGGGAGAGAAAATAAATGTTTATTAATTGAAAAGAAAAAATTACATTTTTAAAAAGAAAGACAGTTTCTAGAGACTCAAAGATTACTTGGTTTTCCCACAGCTATAGTGCTTGCATCACAGGTAGAACAGGAAGCCAGGTCTTCCTTACTCCAAATCCATCATTCATTTGCTTCTCCACACCAGTATTTGGGATTGCGCAAACTTATTGACATGTACTATATGCTTAACATTCAGAAGCTTAAATCTATAACAATAAACAAAACCAACTTTAATCTACCATGTCATTCTGATATGATTTATCTTTTCCCTTCTGTTCTGGTTTCTTTCATACTTGGTTTCTCTTACTAGGCTCTACTATCATTGTTTTCTAAGAATATTTATTCAAAAATTTATTCAAATTTTTTCTTACCTTTTTCATTCTGAACCAACCTGGTCTACAAAGAATCAGAGTTTATGGGACATTAATTTTGTACAATTTAATAGGCAACCTCACCTATTTATACAAAAGTCTCAAAGATTGAAACCCAGTCTCTTCAAAGCACTAGTTTAGAACTAAACTAGTTTTTACCAACTAGGATGGCTGTATCTCCTGAACGAGACTTGATTCCCCCCACCCCAGGGCCTTCTCCCAAATAACTGCCCTTTATTTACAATGGACATTCTCTGTGTCTATCTAGGACTGTACTCTTCCCCCCAACAGAATATAAATTCATTGAAAGCAAGGACAACTTCTTTTTTGTCTTTCTATCCTCAGTGCCTAGTACATAATGGGCACTTAGTAAAAACATTGTTGATTAACTGATTAGAGTAGGGAAAGTTCTGATTAAGTTTTTCAAAGAAGAGAATAGCCATTCTAATGTTTCTTATCCATGAGGAGGAGCAGTTGTTGTCTTTAATCAACTGCCAAAAATCAATCCCACTGATAAATGAGCAATTTACCTCATTATCCTCCTCAATCAATTAACAATGTGGATTAAGTGTTGACTTAATCTGACTATGTACAGAGCACTTTGAAGAGATACACAAGAAGGAAACGGTGCCTGACTGACCTTAAGGAACACCTGTTGGCTCAGTAGACAATTAGAAAATAAATACCTGGTCCTACTGGGGCTTGAAATAAGATGTAGCTCCCTTCTTATCCATGTCCAAATGACAAGGATGGGTTGACAATTTCATTCACTAGGGTCAAGTTGAAAATATCACTACAGGAGATTCCTCTATCCCATTGCCAAAATCTAGTTTATATTCCTTCAAAAAGAAAAATTGAATTTATTCAAACATGTTAAAAAATCAAAAAGATCTGATTGGCTATGCATGAATTGAAAGAATAAAAATGAAAATGAAAGGCTTAAATTTTAAATCACTTTTAATCAATTGATTCTTACAGTTCCTCTGCACAGCCCAGGCCCTTAGCCAAGGCTTCTAATGTAATACCACTGAGAACAAGAAGAAGGAGGAATGGAGCAGGGGAGTCTTGAAATCCAGGATCTTCTGGAATCATGTTCTGGGAAATCTGGGAATATCAGCTTGGGATAGGCCAAAAATTAGAGGAATAGATCTTACAACTCCTTCTGAACTTTGCAACAATTAGGCATCGTCCAGGAAGCCAGGAACAGAAAGTTCCTCTTCCCCAGGTCATGAACTGAGAAAGCCCTTTCCTCAGAGGTCTCTCCAGGTCAAGAAATGCAGCACAGTTAAGCTGCTGAAGGCCAGCCAAGTACAGGGTAAGTGAAGGAGTGGAAGCTGCTTGTCTATTAAGTCATTTATCCTATCTAAAGCCTTCAGAAATGAGCCACATGCACCTGAGTTGAAATATTCCACTAGCACCAATCAGTTGCTAACGAAGAAGACAAAGTTTGGAATGAGCTGCTCTTAAAAGTTTACATTTGCATTGTATTTATACTCATAGAATCATGGGATATTAAAGCTGGAGGGGACCTCAAAAATCCTCTAATGCATATCAATAGGATTAGACATTTAGAGCTAGAAGGGACTTCAAAGATCATCTAGTCAAGTTTCCTCATTTTATAGATGAAGATAATGAGGCCAAGGAGATGTAAGAGGTTTACCCAAAGTCACACAGGTAACTAGCTGAGCTGAAGTTCAAACTAAGTCCTCCAACACCAAATCCAAGGCTCTTTCCATTGTACTACTTTGCCTCAGATGAAGAGAGGCCTAGAGAGTTTAAGAACTTGTACAAGATCACAGTTGGTGACAAAGCCAGAACTGGAACCCGTGTCTAGTATTTTTCCACTGTGCCAAGAAGCTCCAAACCCTGTGGATAACTGAGTAGGTGTTTGTCTAAACTACTCTTGAATGTCCAAAAACCCAGTGAGATTTCCTTAGTGGCTTCTGGCAGTCAGGCCCAACTATTAAATTTCAGGGGTCTAAATTTGTCCCAGGAGCCACATGTCCAAGGGACCCTGATTGAATAGGACAATGGGTTGAACTATTCATTCAATCTTTTATTCTGCAAGTATCTGTTAAACAAAAACTATTTGAAGCGCCATGCTACTGATAGTTCTCTTTTTTCTTTAGACCCAGGAAATTAAGAATTTGAATTTTATTCTTTAAAAACTTAAAAAAATGTAGCAAGGCTACAGTAAAGCCAAATACCAGAAATGCAGACAGAAGGGACCTGCAGGGAAGTGTCACTGAGCAGGATGCCCTCTTCCTTTCTGGCTGCCCATAGTCATTCTAGACCAGCAGGGAAGAAACACTGCTACCATGGTGTGCTTCCTTCCTCACTCCATCTTCCATCCTGGGATTCCTGCTGACCGCTGTTCCTGCCAACCACCTCCTAAGCATAAAAGTCAGCATGGACCTAGAGTACTTTGAGTTCCTGCACTCTTTTGTTTCTAAGCTAATACAAACACATTATTAAAGGATCTGGATCATCATTTTGGAATTAACCATCTAAGGCTAAAGCTGGTGTGGTATAGTGAAAAGAGGAATAGATCTGGAAATGGAAGACCTGGGTTCAAATCCAACACTATCTGTATGACTGGGGCCATGTTATAGGATTCCTTCATGCTTCACTTTCTTCTTCTGTAAAAATGAAGTAAGTTATACCACCTACTTCATAGAATTATTTTGAAAAAGCATTTTATAAACCTTTAAAAGTTTACAAAATAGTTATCATTATGATGATAATGATGTAAAAGGCAATATTTTGGCCATAGTTTTTTTTGTTTTTGTTTTTGTTTTTTTGGTGAGTCGCTGTCTAAATGCTTAATCTATCCCTTGAGTGCTGGACCTGGAATCAGGAAGACCTGAGTTCAAATCTAGCCTCAGACACACTTACTAGCTGTGTGACCCTGGGCAAGTCATTTAACCTCTGTTCACCTCAGTTTCCTCATCTATAAAATAGGGATTATAATAGAATTTACCTCCAAGTGTTGTTGTGAGGATCAAATGAATTAATAATTGTAAAGCACTTAGGACAGTGCCTAGAACATATAAATGTTAGCCTTTATAAACACTGGGCACTTAAATGACATAATAGATAGAGCACAGGGCCTGGGGTCAGGAAGACTCATCTTCCTAAATTCAAATCTGGCCTCAGATGCTTACTAGCTGTGTGACTCGGCAAGCCAGTTAACCTTGTTTGCCTTGGTGTCCTCATCTATAAAATGAGCTAGAGAAGGAAATGGCCAACCACCACAATATCTTTGTGAAGAAAACCCCAAATGGGGTCATGAAGAGCTGGACACCACTGCAAAACAATGTAAAAACAAAAAATATTATTACTATATTATTCTAGGGAAATGGTCTCATCAATTCTTCATACCAGGTTTCTGATCAAGGCCTCAAAATCCTCTCCTATATAAAAACTTTTCTCAGGTTGAATATAAAATGTTTCATTTGCTACCACAAAGATTAAACTTGAGAATGGTATATGTCATTCCCCCAAAATAGAACTGGCTCCCTTTATAAGCACTCAGGTTAACAAGGCATCAAAAACAAACAAATTAAAAATTATAGGTTTTCTTGTAGGTCTTCTTTTCTCTCTACTCTACTGGAGTTATCCAGTCCCCATAACTCACAGTACTGTCCTGATTTACTTCCAGAAAGGTACAATGTCTGGGTCTGCCTTTCCTCTTATTCTCTCAACAATTCACTACTATAGGTGGTTTTGCCACCAGGGAGGCATCCATCCCTCTAGGTAATTACTGCATAGTAATATAGTTACTGCCCCCTGTTCTCAGACAACATCATAGTCTGGAGTGAAGAACCTGTGGCCTCCAGGCCACATGTGGCCTTCTAGGTCCTTGGGTGTGGCCTTTTGACTGAGTCCAAGTTTTATAGAACAAATCCTTTTATTAAGGGGATTTGTTCTGAGAAGTTTGGATTCTGCCAAAGGGTTGCATTCAAGGACTTTGAGGGCCACATGTGACCTGAAGGCCACAGGCTCCCCACCCCTGTCATAGTTCTTCCAGCTAGTGTTGATATCTTTCAAGTCCACTTCAATGCTTCCTACTATTCTTTCCACCAGTTGCTCGGTTTCTCCAGGAGACAATATGAGCCCTCAAACTGCTGAGTATCTGAAGTGTGATAGAATTCCAACTATAAGTAGTACAGCTCTTTCACACCCAATGTTAAAATGGCTCAGCAGCCACTTTACATAGGACTCCCACAGATACACTCTACAAACAATGTGCCTATCTAGAACACTAACGAAAGTTAGTCAATGAGAGTCTGGGGGCAATTAGATGACAAATTTGTTATGAGTCTAGTCAACATGGTTGGGTGACTTTCTCCAGAAGTGTCCAACAACATATGAAAATGAGTAGAGAAAATTTCCCTGATAATAACTCAAGGTTGGAGTTTGACAAGATATGAGTGGGCAAGTAGGTAGCACAGTAAATAGAGTGCCAGGCCTGAGGAAGTTGAGGGGATTAGGACAGCAAGTGGTTAATTGTAGAAACTGAGTGAACCACACTGACTCCATCTTATGACTCATTTCTGGAGCTAGCTCAGTTACCATTCTATTCAACTATGGGTCTAGTCCAAATTCTATCTTGTGAGAAAACTTTATTCAATTATGGGAATTAGGAGAAAATCTTATTGTATTGTTTGAACCTAGCCCTGCATAGCTGGGAGGCTAGACCACCTCTACCTGCTGCTTAGAGACCCTTAATTAATGACCAAGGTTATAAAGACCATAAACCCGGTCAGATCCAAAGATTGACGCAAAGAGTTTTCTCACAATTGTACCTCTCAAGAATTCCATATGTCTTATTTGAAAATTTGTTTCACACTGATCAATTAGTTATTGTTTCTGTGTTCCTTTAATGTTTATAGACACTTGGGGGAGAGTGAAGCGCTTCTTTTTCTGAATTCAGGGAATTATTCCTGTTCCTTTCTCTCCCCCCCAACCCCCCCACCTTGAAAAGTCTTTAATTTTTTTATCCAATTAGAAATTGGATAACCTAATGTTGTATTGTTTCTTTTTAATTAATTGGCGTTATTTGATTGATTGTTTTTAATGCCTAAAAGTCTATCTCCCCCTGTATTTGGGTCTAGGCCTAGGCTGAGATCTGGTCCCACTTTGTTGGGTAATTGCCATGAATTGCTTAATAAATTGATATGCTCAGAAGATCGAACTTCTGTTTCCTCAGTCATATTATCTTTCACTCACCACAGTTTTCTGGCAAAGCCAGCCAGGGTCAAGTCAGAACTCTGACCCCCAGGGCCAAAAGCCTTCCAGAAAAAACTCCCTACAGTACTTTATTTAACCTTTCACCAAGGGATCTTTTCATGGGAAGACTGCCCATGGAGGTAAGATTCCTGCTTTCAATCCCTATTATTTTCCAAGCTAATGTAAGGTTTCAGTTTGCTCCAGGGAGGCACACAGAAGGAGGATGTTATAAAGGGGACTGATTCACCTTAACTCAACTAGATATTAGAGACAGAGACTCAAATGGAACATCTTGAGTAAATGGTGGTTCTGCTATTCATAAATCCACTACTCTAGCTTCATAAAATTTTGAGCTTGAAAGGCCCTTGGAGGCAATATAGTCCAACTCCTTCATTTTGCAGATGAAGAAAACTGAGGCCGGGAGAGATTAAGTGCTTTATCCAAGATTACACAGCTGTTAAGTGTCTGAGGAAGGATATGGACTCAGTTCTTGCTGACTCCAAGCCCAGAACTCTACCTACCTCTAGTTCAGGCCCTCTTCATGTTATGGCTGGACAACTGTAGTTAGGTGGTACAGTGGATAGAGTGCTGGACCTGGAGTCAAGAAGGCTCATCTTTCTGAGTTGAAATCTGGCCTCAGACACTAACTAGCTGTTTGACCCTGGCCAAGTCATTTAACCCTGTTTGCCTAAGTTCCTCCTCAGTAAAATAAGCGAGAGAAGGAGGGGGCAAACCACTCCATTATCTTCACCAAGAAAATTCCAAATGGGGTCACAAAAAATTGAACATGATTGAAATGAGTGAACAACAACAACAAATTGCAGTAACTTCCTAATTCATCTCCTTGCTTTCAGTTTTTCCCTTCTCTAATCCATCATCCACATAGCCGCCAAATTGATATTTCTAAAATCTGGCCATGACACTCCTCTACTCAAAATCTCCCATATTTCCTCTAGGACAATTTTTTTTTAAAAAAATCCTCAGCCTGGCATTTAAAGCCTTCCACAGACTGGCTTCCATCAACTTTTCCAGTCACTTTATATTATTTCTGTTCCAATCAGTATGACCTATTAGTTGTTCCCTATTCACCCCCATGCCTTTTCAAAGGTTGCCTCCTATGCTTTAAATATACTCTGCCTGTGTATAACCTGTATTGGATTATTTACTGTCTCAAGGAGGGGAGAAGGGAGAGGAGGGAAGGATAAAATTTGGACCTCAAAACTTTAGAAAATAATGTTAAAAATATTGATTTCACATGTAATTGTGAGAAAATACAACATATATAAAAAAACCAAAAAAATATACTCTGACTTAACTTCCTTCTAAACACAGCATGAGTGCCACCTCCTATGCGAAGCCTTTTTAGGCCTCTGGAAATTTGTAATAATCATGATTTGTATTTACCTATCAGGATGCATGTGGATTCCTCTAGAAGAATATAAGCTTCTTGAGGGGAAAGTTCTGTTTCATTTTTCATTTTGAATCCCTCCTTAGCAATTACTACAATGTCCAACACAGTAGGCTGTTAATAAATGTTTGTTGAATTGAATTGAAAGATTACTTTCATATTTTTCCACTTATCTTTTAATTCCTCTTCTCCTTCAGAGCACAGTGTCTGGGCAATGGAACTTAGCTTGAAGCTGCTCTGAGAAAGAACTAGGAGGGGGGAAAGAAGGGAGAAAGGAGGGACCACCTGAGGAGCTCCCTTGAGGAGCTAGGGAAGATTTATATCTCTACTGTACATCTTCACTGGATTATAAAAATTAAATTGAAAAAATAAATCAACGTTTGTCAGAAAAGATTCTCCCTCCCATCTGCCAGGTTTTTCTTTTTAAAGAAACCTCTCATCAATTGATACTTGTAGTGTCCATCCCAAACCTGGCACCACCCTAAGATTGCTATGGGCACCCAAACTCCCATTATTATGCTTACAAAATTCCTTATTCCTCTTATTTGGTAGCTAGGATCACTGATAATCTAACAGAGTTTTGACAACAGTCCACAGCAACCCCAGAGAATGAGGGCACTTGCTCTTTTCCATTAAGGGGCTCTAGCTCTAGGCTCAAGGGCACATACCAGGTGGAGTCCTGCAGGATCCCAGCCTCAAAAGGGAGAGGACAGCTCTCACTCTCTCTCTCTCTCTCTCTCTCTCTCTCTCTCTCTCTCTCTCTCTCTCTCTTTTTCTCTTTACCCTCTCTGGCTCTTCATGCTCTCATCTCAGAGCCCCAGGGAAAGTCATATAAAGTATAAGTTTGGCTTATGTCTAGGATTCCCCTTAATGGACAATGTAGATCTAGTCAACATATATAGGAGAGCTATTTATTTCCTCTACACAAAAGAAATGCTAAAAACACAAGACTCAAAAGTGGTATATCAACAAAAACTCAAATAACTCATTTTTTGTTCTCACAGGAGGTTAATAATAAATATATTAAAACCCAGGACATTTCGTGCAACTATTGAATAGTCATTCCACCTTCACCTTGGCTCTGCACTTTCAGAACAATTCACCCCAGGTCTATATCTTCGGTTTAGACAGGTCAGGTCTTTGACTTCTCCTTCTGGTGGTGGTCTTCTCCTCCAGAAGCACTATAGTAACTTCAGAGAGTACTTCCCACTATGCAGCTGACGCTTCCAAAGAACACAGGAGCTCCTAGTGTCCCAAGCTTGACAGGCCCTCCCAGGAGTGCTGTTTGGTCACCTCTACTAAAGAAAGTATATAAAGCAGAAGAAACATCTGAGGAGGTGACCAAGGGAACACTGCTCAGTGCCACCCATGCCCTGCTATTGAATGGAAAGGAAAACTTCTACAAATGTAAGATCATGACAGGCCCACTTAAATCTGTTATGTAAAACTTTGCAGGGTTCCTGGTATATGCAAAAGGTTTGGAAAGGTAAACTTTGTCCTGGCTCCCATTTTGATACCAAGTTTTCTCCATTCATGGGAACTTGTAGCCATCTATAATGGGTAGGCATTGGGGGAATCTCTAGCCATTTATCCACATGTAGTTGATTTGTGCAAATCTACGTGATGGGATTTAATTTCTCTTAACATTGAGATGCACCCAAAACAAGCATGGATATCAGAATCACATGTAAAGAATAGAGTGCAAGTGGCGGGATATTTTCAGGCATGAAAATTTTTTTTTCTAATTTCTAAATATCAATCCTCCACCAATCTTATCACTTCTAAAAATGATTTCAACAATAATTTCTCAAAGAGAAAAATTCTAGATAAGCCTACTGTTATTATCCTTTGGGATCAAACTGAAATATTCCCAGAAATTTCTAAAGCCAATAATGCAGAGCACAAAGAACCCTGGCCTGGAAATCAAGGGGCCTGGATTCTAGGGCTATATCCCTCAGTTGGAGGGAAGGGGGCCAACAGGATGCAAATTAGGATAATAACTAAAGTTTGGAGGCAGCTTTCCTGGGAAAAAAGACACACAGTATCTGACTTGAGAGTCCAAGAACTATAAATCAAAGGGCAGGCTGAGTAAGAGTCAATATTCCTCTGAAGTACTAAAATTCAAGAATCTAAAACTGAAGTATGAATCTGGTTTCAGGAAATTCAAGTTGGGATATCTGTACTGGATCAAACCAAGGTATAGTGAGCATGGGTGACCTCTTTGAATCAATCTGTTCCCTTCTATCAAGGGAATGTGAAAACTCTACACCTATCCCGCTCTGATATGCTTTGCCCTGGAGGACAAGATAGAGGCCACATGTGGCCCTCTAGGTCCTCAAGTGTGACCCTTTGACTAAATCCAAACTTCACAGAACAAGTCCCATTAATAAAAGGATTTGCTCTGTAAAACTTGGACTCAGTCAAAAGGCCACACCCAAGGACCTAGAAGGCCACACGTGACCTTGAAGCCATAGGTTCCTCACTCCTGATAGATCCTTCCTTGCATCGTTGTGTCAAAAGATCTGCAGAAAACTTAAGAGTTAGTGAAATCCCTCTCATCTTAGGTCTTTGAACCTCTGAGACTAGATGATCACTATTTTAGAAGGAATTTCTGCTAAGGTACAGATTGGACCTTTAAGGGCCCTTCCATCTCTGAGATCCTATGATTCTAGAATTCTGAATCATTAAATAAGGACATAGGTGGTACAATGGATAGAGTGCCAGGCCTGGAATCAGGAAGACTCATCTTTGTGAGTTCAAATCTGGCCTCAGACATTCAGTAGCTGTGTGACCCTGGGCAAGTCACTTAACCCTGCTTGCCTCAGTTTCCTCATCTGTAAAATGAGCTGGAAAAAGAAAGGACAAACCACTCCAGTACCTCTGCCGGGAAAATGCCAAATGGGGTCACAGAGTCAGACATGACTGACAATGACTAAACAACTATAAAATCATTTAATCTCATCAAATTTCAGTTCTCATCTCTCTTAAAAGAGAATCGTAGGACCTATCCTGCCTACACTACAGAGTCATTGTGAGGATCATATGTAGTGATGAAAGTGACAACTCTCTGTACAGAAATACCAGGCCTAATATCTCTTATTGGTCTCACACATTGTTATGAGAAATGGTATTAAGGGGGCAATAAATTCCATAGGAACAATACTATGAAAGTTACAAATAGGAAATCTGCCAAGAGACATGACTGAGGATTTACAACTTTTCAGGGTCATTTGTTTATAACTTGTTACAAATGCTATTGTAAAACAATGACGGAAAGAGTCTCACATAAGGAATACTTATAAACTGTAAAGAATTCTATAAATATGTTATTATTTAATACCTGGTTTGGAAATTTGCCTGCAATGTATAAATGTTTCAATAGAAGAAGCCTCCACATTTGAGAGACTAACATTTTAAAGAATTTCAAGAGCAGCAAAATCTGCATAGACAGTAACATACTTCTTGTAGGTAGATAAATCTCTTCAATTAGTTGTGAAATTACAAGATTTTGGGAAGAGATATTAGCAGTTATGGGTTTTGTGGCTCCAGCACATGCCATATGGATCACAGCAAATATTAAAAACTATTCTTTGAATTCCATTAAAGAGATACTTATTAAGTTTCCATCGTGCTGAGAAAAGTAGTCTAGGTGCCAGATGAGATGCAGAATTTAGATAAGACTTAGTCTCAAGATTTTTGTAGCTTATACTTTAGTAGAGGGATATGACATATGTAGAAATAACTACAATTTAAAATAAAATGATAAGAGTGTAAGATGGGTGAAAATTACTGCATGACAACTGAGAAAAGAAAGGTCATTACTAACAGGGAAAATTACAATCAATCATAAATCTCCCCTGAAACAAAAATACATTTTTTTTTAAAAAAGAGACTATTCCGTGGTCACATTCTGAGCCTGGTACAACTCACTTCTCAGGGGGACCTTGATGTAACCCACAGCTAGAAAATCTAACTCCTCCTACATAGGTGATCTTTAGCACCAAGAATTCCTATTAAGAAATACAATAAAGGAAAAATAAAATTTTAACTATAGGAATGACTGAAGAAAAGACTATTGAGAAGATTGTTTCATTTCAGGAGAACAGGATTTATTAACATTAAGTCCCTTTCTTCCTCATATTGTCCCTACTTCTATATGTAGACACTATTAAGAGAGGGATCATTCATGGATGGTCAGGATCCCAAATGCCGTGTTGGAACATGAAAGTCATGAACTTCGAATTGAATCGCAAATAAGTTATGGGACGAATATGTTCCTTCTTGAAGGAAGAAATATTTGAGCTAGAACTTCAAGGGTAAAATTCACAGTCTTTTCTGTACAGATGCATAAATTTAGCTTATACCTCTGGGTGTCATTGAATGGCAATAAGAACCCACAAAGCAAGCCTCTATGGCTCTTTGTTTAGTTTTTGTTGGCTTAGAATTATATGTAAATAGCAATTGTTTTCTGTTCTGGCCAGAAACTCTAAGGTCTTCCCCCCCAAAAAAAAAAATTAATAGTTTTGTGAAGGTAAATTGGGCTATCTTTTGCCTCAATCACTACCTAGCCCTTAGTTGCTGAAAGGGTGTTGCCTCAGACAAACTGAGACCTGAGAAAGACCTAATTTAGAAAGGCCAAAGTCACCCACTGCATCCCAGGCTACCAATGGTCATCTTGACTTTTGTCCTGCCACTGGATTTTGATGACTTTGGAGGAGAGAGTGAGGCTGATGACTTTACACAGCTCTGCCTCACTTAAATCCAATTCACGTGCAAGTCAAGACATCATCCTTGGGATATCATTAGTCCTCTTCAAGAATGAAGGACAAACAACAACAGTTTTTAACACAATTTACTTTTTTTAGTTTACTAAAAAAAGGACACATCCAATTCTTCATTTAATGTAGTATGTACCTAACAAATTGTTGGCACTCTATTAACATGGAGAATAAAATTGTATAGAGGTCATTATATGCTTAATGAAAAATGAGCACTAGATGGCACCATATTAATGGCCTTATATTCTCACCTTTTTATACCTTACTGCAGATTTTAAATCCTTGAGACATTTCTTTTATTGAAAATGTAATTTTCCTTTAGTAGTTGTATTTTATTATTACTCCCATTATCAATCTTTAAGGCTAATTATCACTATCTTAGATAATAACTTAAACACATAATCTCTATTCCTAACTTAAGAATAATCAATACTGTATGCTGTATAAATGGCTACACACTGCTAAGCACACCTAACTCATCTTTTCTGTCAGTTGGTCATATATGATTACACTAAGTAAATAATAGTCAAACTGTTCCATCTTTCAAGTCAATTCAGTAAGTCTTTTTTTAAAATTTCAGTTACATGTTAAAATAATTTTTAACATTAAAAAAAAGTTTTTTGTTCCTAATTCTATCACTCCCTCCTTCCTCTCCCCTCTCCCTGAGATGATAAACAATCTGATATGGGTTATACATGTCAATCATGTAAAACAATTCCATATTAATCATTTCATACAAATTAAGCACCTATTTTGAGCCAGATACTGTGATAAGTATTGAAATTGTAAAATTCCAGCTCTTACATTAATTTGTCTGAATTTTACTATGAACATTATATTGAGACAAGAGAAAACACTACATTTATTATTGGGTATATACTGCCAAGGTAAGATAATAATGATATCAAGGCAAATACAGGGAGAAAAACCCACACCCTAATCTCCAAGTCTTTTCTTAATATCTGAATCCTCTCACAAGCAACCCAACCATTGCTATTTAGTCTGGAGGGTTCAATTACATTTTCTACATTTCAGGAAACCAGGAATGTATTCTCCCATTACCAAAGAACTTGAACTGTTTTGTATTGATCTTATGACAATGCTTCTGAAAATTTCTGAATTCATGTTTGTTTACACGAATGTATTGTGATTGCATACCATTTTCCTAAAGGCAATAAACTCTTCTCTGAAACTTGAATTGAGTTGAGCTAAGGAATCACGTGGACAACTTTCAACTGTTCTGCAAATTGTATCTTAGAGAGTTGTTTGGGTCAGTAAGAAATTAAGCAAAGTTGCCAGAGACTCTTTGCTTATTTCTACTAAACTCAAAACTCAAGAAGTGCCCATCACAAGTATCAAATGGAAGGGCTATTAAAAGAAAATAATGCCCCTGATAATAATCTCTCAAATTTGGTCATTCTCTGATGTGGAGTTATATGAAGTAGAGAGGAAATTATAGTATATGAACTATAAACTTTTTTTCTAAGACAGGGTAGTATACTAAAAAGGAACCAGGAGGCCTGAATTCTAAATTCTAGTCCCAACTGTACCACTAACCTAGTGCCAAATTGCATTACATATATATATATATATATGTATGTATAATGAAAATATTAATACTTGTCTAATAATAGATTACATTTATATTACGCTTTAAGGTTTGTGAAGTGCATTATACACATTATCCCATTTTAGCTCTACCTACCTCAGAGGATTGTTATGAGTGTTCAGTTGGATGGTATGCATAATTTTTTTTAAACTGGACCTTTGATTTCATTAATATAGGAAATTCCCAGTGAGAAAACTCCTGCCACCAATGCAGGTCATCAACTGTTCTGCAAATTGTATCTTAGAGAGTTGTTTGGGTCAGTAAGAAATTAAGCAAAGTTGCCAGGGTCATAAACTCTCCATGTGTCAGAGATTAAACTTGAATCCTGGTCTTCTGCATTCTGAGGATAGCTTTATAGACCCTACACTATATTGCCTCTTTCACAAAAACAATATGTCAGAGATATACCCAGTAATGTGCATGAGAGCCTTCTGAATATTATAAAGCACAACTATGGAGGAAAAACATTATTATTATTACTATTATCATATTCATTTTATACTAATGCTAGTAATATTGATTGCTCAACAAGAAAAGATTAGAGACGGAGGAGGTGAACTTTCATCATTTTTAGTATTCCAAAAGGATACTCTTTAAATGAAGGGAAAAACATATTCACACGACCTAACAAATTAAATACCTAGCTTAGAGGAGGTGTAAATGTGATGTTAAGTTGAATGCTGAACCATAATCAGAAAAGTGTTTTATCAATTAAGACTGAAAGTAAAGTTAATAGAAGTTTTAATGGAATAGAAATGACCTTGAAGTCCCAGCTGGAAAATACACGCATGATAATCTTCAATCACTTGCCAATTAAGTAATACATTTTCTATCCAATAGATTGCAAGTGGCATAAACCAAAGTAGCTACAGTGGAAACAACTTCATATTGGAAGAGTATATTTATCTATAATTGGTTAAGGAACATTAAGAAGAAATGAATTTCCTAGATATTCCCTTATACTGATGCCCTTATGTTTTGAGACTCTACCCAATACCTCTTGCCTTCCTGAAAAGAAAGTGGTTTATTATGAAAATCAAATATTATTTGACATAAGATACATGGCACCACAATATAGCATATTTCCTATAGATTGACCAAGGCCTAACTAAATCTCTAGCTTGTTCAGTTGGCCAGATGAATTAAGCAGGTAACAAACCACCAGTTTCTCCTGAGAACAAGAAAAACACATTTGATTCAATTAAAAAATCATTTAAGAGTCTACTTTGTGCAAGGCACTAGACACTGATTTTAACCCTTCTATTCTAATGGGGCTTAGAACTCAAACAAGGACTACAATTTTAATTTTCTATCTGGATTGTTATGGGTCAGAAATGGAGAAACAGAGGATGAAGTTTATCTAGCAAAACATGCAGAAGGGCAGGTACCCCAATCGCAGAGACATATGTTCCATTAATGCTAGCTGTTCTTCAAGTTCTTTAAGAGAAAACTGATTGTAATGCATAGGAACCTCTTTGGTCACAGAAAATAACTTGCCAGACTGCTGTGTGAACATCAAGAGTACATTTATGGTTGCAGAGATAAGTGTTTAAGTCTTTCTCTAGGTTAGCATCATTAGCACATTTTTCACTCAGCACATAAGATTTTACAGGCCACCAAGACTTGTTTCATGCTAAACTTAGTGAGTGGGTTGTATTTTAATTCGTGACTAATATTTATTTAACCACCATCAGCTACTAGCCTGATCCTATTCACAAGAAGATCCAGGCATGGGTAGTATCATGTTCATCCTTGCAGTTGTGATCCCCCACCCCAACACTAGAAAGAGCTGTGGGGCAATGCCAAGTAACCCACTATTCTCTAAACTAGGGTTAGGGAACCTGCGGCCTCGAGGCTACATGCGGCCCTCGAGGTCAGTCCTGTGAAGTTTGGATTCAGCCAAAGGGCCACACTTGAGGAGCCAGAGGGCTCAAGGCTGTAGGCTCCCCCACTCCTGCCTTAAACCCATTCCTACCAAGGTGGCAGCCACTGACATCCTTTACCTGGGGTAAATCTATTTTTTAGCACCCCAGTTAGGTTTACAAAGCAGCCACAATATAGCTAGAAGTGTGTAATCTATGCATACAGCATAGTTTCTGCTCCCTCGATCAGGGCTTGCTAATATTTCTGTCTCCTCTTTCTACCCCATCCTTAACCCCCAAGAACAAGCAAGCAAAGGTTGAGATGATAGGTAATATTTTTCTTAGGAAATATTTTGATAATTGCTTTGGAAGCATTTACAACTCTATGTATTTTATTTAAATATTTAAAAATATTATTCAGAAAAGGGGCCCATAGACTTCACCAGACTACCAAAGGGGTCCATGACACAAAGAAGGTTAAAAGAACTCCTGGCTTAAGAGGTATGGTCAGATCTTATTTATCCAATTAGGGAAAAATAAAACTTTGGAGCACCATTCTACTAGCAAACCTGCTCCCCGGCTATATTATATTTCATGAAGTCCTAATCACATGAGCAAAGCATTATGAAGTCAGCCACGCATATATGCAATTTCTTTACTCACGGTGAATCAACAAAAGGGGTAAAAAATCACAGTATATTGAGATACTGCCTCACAAGCACCGAGACCACAGCCAATCTATGGACAAGTTCCAAACCCAGTAATTTAAAATAATAGCTAGTATTTACACAGCACTTTAATGTTTGCAAAGAGCTTTACAAACATTTAATCCTATCCTTACCACAAGCTTCGGAGGCAAGGGTTATTATTATCCCCATTTTCAGGACTGGAAGAAACTGAGGTAGGCACAGGTTAAGTGCCTTGACTAGTGTCTTACAGCTAGAGGGTGTCTAAGGCTGGATTTGAACTCCAGGTCTAGCACTTAGTAGGAACCTGCAAAGGAGGTTCAAGTAATAGAATAGTGTTCAAATGTTATTCTTCTTCCATGTGTCTAGTTTCCAGGAGAATCCCAGTGAATTTAAGGAGGGACTTGAAAGCTGGAGCAACTTAGCTTTCCTCCTCATGATATGGGAAGGTGGACTAGGCCTGTAGACTTGGTGGGAGAAAAAAACCTCTTAAAAAAATCTGCTTTCATGCCTGTAGGATGCTCCACTCAGAACATGCCCTCAGCCTCCCCTGCTGGCTCCTGACTAAGGCATGAGTCATATAATGGAAAAATGACACCAGGGATAGGGCATACCCTCTTTGCCCCAATTGCTGTCTTGTCTTGTTTTTCAAGTTCTTCCTTCTCTTTCCTGTGTTCTTAAAATACTCATGGAATTCTCTCCCTCTGAGGCTTCATCTGCATTATTTCCACCCTAGATCTTGTTGCAATGTCTCTATTTCGTGGACATACCCACGCTTAGAGGTGTCATGAGTGGGAGTAGCCAGAAACACACAGCTGATGCTCATCAATTGGGGCATAAATATCACCCCAGTTACATTTACAAAGCAGCCACAATATAGCTAGAAGTGTATAATCGTGCATACAACATACTTTCTGCTCCCTAGATCAGGACTTGCTAATATTTCTGTCTCCTCTTTCTACCCCCAAGAATAAGCAGAGGTTGAGAGTACCGGTTAACAGCAAGGAAAACAGCAACCCACCTTGAGTACCCTCTATCATGCCCCAGTAACTGAAGAGAGACAATGAGGCTCAGAAGGTCACTTTTGAAAAGGAAGTGATAAAAGCCCCAGGCCAGGTATGGCAGAGGAGCTGACTTACCGACATATCATGGAGGACCAATCATTTGTTACATGCATCCATAGGCTTATATTCTATGGCATATGATACACTATCAAAGGGAGCCCTTGGGTTAGTCAAAGTGAGGTGACCTGTTTTGAGTCTGGGGATAAGAAAGTTTCTTTTTTTTTTAAATATAAATTTATTTATTTTTAGTTTTCAACATTTACTTCCACAAGATTTTGAGTTCCAAAATTTTACCCCATCTCACCCCTCCCTTCACCCCAAGACGGCATGCATTCTGAATACCCCTTCCCCTAATTTGGGTTCCAAATTTTCTGCCTTCCTCCCTCCCCACCCACCTTCATTGAAAAGGCAAGCAACTCAATATAGGTTATACATGTGCAATTATGCAAAACACTTCCATAGTAGACATGTTGTGAGAAACTATTTCCCTTAATCCTATACTGCCCCTTCCCATTTATTCTATTCTTTCTTTTGACTCTGTCCCTTCTCCGAAGTATTTGCTCCTGATTACCGCCTTTCCCAATCTGCCCTCCTCTCTATCATCCCCTGCTCTCTTGTCCCCTTCTCCCCTATTTTCCTGTAGGGTAAGACAGATTTCCATACCCAATTGAATGTGTATGTTATTCCTCCTTAAGCCAAATCCTATGAGAATAAGATTCACTCATTCCCTCTCACCTTCCCCTTTCCCCTCCACTGTAAGAGCTTTTCTTTTCTGTTTTTTTTTGTGAGATAATTTACCCCATTCTACCTCTCCCTTTCTTCTTCTCCTAGTATAATCCTCTCTCATCCCTTAATTTTATTCTCCAGATATGACCCCTTAATCTTCAACTCACCTGCCCCCATTTATCTATCTATCTATCTATCTATCTATCTATCTATCTATTATCTACATACATATAATTTTTTCCAACTACCCTAATACTGACAAAGGTCTCATGAGTTATAAATATCATCTTTCCATGCAGGAATGTAAACAGTTCAACTTAATAAGTCTCTTATGATTTCTCTTTCCTGTTTACCTCTTCATGTTCCACTTGAGTCTTATTTGAAAGTCAAATTTTCTATTCAGCTCTGGTCTTTTCATCAAGAATGCTTGAAAGTCCTCCATTTCACTGAATGACCATTTTTTCCCCTGAAGGATTATACTCAGTTTTGCTGGGTAGGTGATTCTTGGTTGTAATCCTATCTCCTTTGCCCTCTGGAATATTATATTCCATGCCCTGTGGTCCTTTAATGTAGAAGCTGCTAAATCTTGTGTTATCCTGATTGTGTTTCCACAGTACTTGAATTGTTTCTTTCTGGCAGCTTGTAATATTTTCTCCTTGACCTGGGAACTCTGGAATTTGGCTACAATATTCCTAGGAGTTTTCCTTTGGGGATCTCTTTCAGGAGGAGATCTGTGGATTCTTTCAATTTCTATTTTGCCCTCTGGTTCTAATATCAGGGCAGTTTTCCTTGATAATTTCTTGAAAGATGATGTCTAGGCTCTTTTTTTGATCATGGCTTTCAGATAGTCCAATAATTTTTAAATTCTCTCTCCTGGATCTATTTTCCAGGTCAGTTGTTTTTCCAATGAGATATTTCACATTGTTTTCTAATTTTTCATTCTTTTGGATTTGTTTTACAGTGTCTTGATTTCTCATAAAGTCACTAGCTTCCAATTGCTCTATTCTAATTTTTAAGGAAGTATTTTCTTCAGTAATCTTTTGGACTTCCTTTTCCATTTGGCCAATTTTCTTTTTAGGGCATTCTTCTCCTCATTGGCTTTTTGGCCCTCTTTCGCCATTTGGGTTAGGCTATTTTTTAAGGTGTTATTTTCTTCAGTATTTTTTGGGTCTCCTTTAGCAAGCTGTTGACTTGTTTTTCATGATTTTCTTGCATCACTCTCATTTCTCTTCCCAGTTTTCCTCTACTTCTCTTACTTGCTTCTCAAAATCCCTTTTGAGCTCTTCCAAGGCCTGGGACTGATTCATATTTTTCTTGGAGGCTTTGGATGTAGGAGCTTTGACTTTGTTGTCTTCTTCTGGTTGTATATTTTGATCTTCTTTGTCACCAAAGTAAGATAATATAGTCTGACTCTTTTTGTGCTTCTTGCTCATGATCCCAGCCAATTACTTGAGTTTTAAACTCTTTGTTAAAGTAAGAGTCTGCTTCCAATGTGGAGAGTGTACTGTCCCAAGCTTCAGGGGTTTGTATAGCTGTTTTCAGAGATACTTGTAGGGACCTGTAAATTTTCAGTTCTTCCAAAGTGGTATGATAAGGGGCGAGGTGTTTACTCCTTTCCTGTCCTGTGCTCTGGTCTGTTAGTGACCACAAGCATTCCTTTCTGTCCTGGAACTGTGAGGAGGATTTTCTCTTCACTACCACTACAAGCTCCACCATGCCAGTGCTCCTTCTTACCCCAGGACTGCCACCCAGAACTGTGACCCAGATGCAAGAATGGGCAAAGCAAGAGATTCCTGCCTCAGCACTGGCAAAGAGATCCCTGCAATCCCCTTCTGATCAGCCATGGACTCCCCCTCAATCTGTGGGCCAGAAGCTCAGGAGGCAGCCCCCTACCCAGGCCATGCTCGGGGAATGGAGCTGAGACCACCTCATTTTTCTCCCCACACCACAGAAACAGACTTTTCCCACTGACCTTCTAAGTTGTCTTTGGTGTTCATTGGGTTGAGAAGTGTGGAAACTGCCACAGCTGCCCGTGATTCAGTCCTCTGAGGCCTGCTCCAGGTTCACTGTGGCCTGCGTGCCCACGCCGAACTGTGTTCTTCTCCCCACCTGTCATGATACACCTTTCTGATCAGACATCCAGGTTGCCTTGGGCTGGAAATTTGCTTCACTCTGCCTTTTTGGGGGTTCTGCTGCTTTAGAATTTGTTTAGAGCCATTTTTTATAGGTATTTGGAGGGGTTTCAGGGAGAGCTCAAGCAAGTCACTGCTTTCACTCCTCCATCTTGGCTCAACCCCCGATAAGAGTTTCTTGTTCAGTGTGCTGCCTCTTAAGTCAAAGTAACATTCAGCACAAGTGCAGAGATTATCTCTAGCTGTCTTCTTAGATGGCATTTTAAACCACCAAGTGACAAACTTTCATTTTACTTTTCTGATAAATCTTCAAGATTGGCTACCTTGAATATTGCCTATCCTTACCATGTCTCCCTCAGGGAACAAGCTTTGTAGTTCACTGTGAACCACCCTAGGATCAGCTAATTTACTGCTAACCACATTAGGATTGTTTTATTAGCCTATCATTGACATTTGCTACTAGACTGCAAGGTCAGATTGATCCAGGGGTCCTATAAGATGAGAAGGAACTCACTGCCTTTTCACTAGCTGCCACAATCAGACTGTTCCTGTCCCTGGACCAATGTCGTTTTAGACGGACATGCTTGTGCTCCCCACAGGCTTGCTGAAATCATCTGCCATGAACCATTGCTTGTCTCTCTGCCAATTTTCAGTTGTGAGCCAAGATTCATAACAGAGAGAATGACCTCTAGCCCTCTTTCAGATAGTGAGAACTCAGAGGGTACTGGGGTATTTTTCCCATGTTCAATTTGTCTTCTCTCTGTGTTTGAATATACCTGGATAACGTGTAATGCTTTGCATCCTTACACTAAAAATTTGGTATTATATTTCTTGGCCTTCCTAGCCTCTGCTGTTGAAAGTGATTTTTACATGATAACCTTCTCACTTAAATATATTTTTTTTACCACAACATACACTTGGCTACATACACATCATATACATATTTGACACAATTTGTTCTTTTGAGGAAGTTAGGTGGCATTGTAGATAGAGAACTGGGCTTGGAGTCAGGAAAATCTGAGGTCAAATGCTATCTCAGATTATTTTGTGACCCTGGGCAAGTCACTTAATCTCTGTCTACCTCAGCTTCCTCATCTGTAAAATGAGGATAATAATACACCTATCTCCAAAAGTTGTTGAGGACCAAATGAGAAATATATATATATATATAATATATACATATACATATAAAACACTTTATAAACCTTAAAGCACTATGAAAGTGTTATCTATAATTATTATTATGGCCCCTCTATATAGTCAGTTTCCTGGTTCAGCTGTCTCTTTAGTTAACTATCAACCTAGCAGAACTGTTGATGTAAAGTAACAAAAAATTTTGAGCAGAGAGAAGTTGAAAACAAACTGGGATTTTTGATAGGATTTTTGATACCAGCCTGTTCCAAAGATATGGAGCTGTTTTTAGGCTAGAGAAAGAGCTCATTCTAAAATAAGGAAGTAAAGTTAGAAAAAAAAACATGCTTACCTCAAATACGAGTAGAAAACAGAAGTTACAGAAAATGGTGATTATTAATAACAAAGATTATTGGGAAAATTATACCTAAATGATTCTTTTCTTTGACCTTTTTCTCCTTAGGTCTGTCTACTTCACTCTAATGTTTATCCCTAGCTGTTTCTAATAAAGAAGGGATGCTTTTTAAAAGCATAATTGAATAGGAAAGCATTATGATTCCAACTCAGATAATGATCCCAGTGGAAAGTCTAGTGTCATCAACTCAAGTTCCTTATGGCTGAAAAATACATGACAGTAAGTAAGCAAGTTCACCTGTACTCATCAAAAGTCATGAAATCTCATCTGATTGGGAGCAATCTGGAAAAAGGACAAGGGAGGAAGGGGAGCACAAACTCGTAGTCACAAGAAAATAATCACTCACAAAGAATGTCTTTTCAACAGCAGCCAGGCACACTGGCTAGAAAGCAATGACCGTAAGAGTCAATGGCATTGGTGATTTGATCTGACCATTTGTCATAGCCTAGCTATGACATGTTATTGCACTGCGAGAGCTGTACAATTTATCAAGTAGAAACACCAAACTGTACAGATCATAGGGTCATGGACATAAGAGTTGAAAGGGACCTTAGAGGTCATCAAGTCTAACCACCCCATTTTAAAGATGAGGTAATGAGGCCCAGAGAGATGAAGGGACTTGCCTTAGGCAGAATTGAGATTTGAAATTTTGCCCTCTGATATTTTCCTGAGGCATCTCCACCATACCATACTGCCTCCCCAGTCATTTTCCCAAGTGACTTAAGAAATTCTCCACCTATCCTATTCCTCAATAACCAGTTTTTTAATTAGATGCCTGCTTTGCAATACTCCTAGCAAAGAATGGCCTAGAGTTCCCCATGTTCTATCTGTTTATTCCCAGAAGATCTCAGGACCCAGGGTTGTTGATCTACTTCTCTATGACAGTAAGTAACAGAAAGGAACCAGAAAATTGTCCTGAGCTGGTCAGATTTCTAGGGGGAATAGCCGCTGATGAAAATTGGTCCCAGACTAAGCTAACAGAGCTTGTGTCTGCAAGTGTGTCTCTAAGGCTTCCTCTATCTCCACTATCCTGGAACAACAACTATAGCAATATTCTCAAAACTAGCTGTTAAGGGCATGAAACTATAATTAAGTCACCACCACTCATCTGGCAACAGCTTACTCCAAGTGCAAGCAAAAGAAGCTAAGAGGAAATAAATCCTGAAAGCTTGAATGTTGGTTGGTGTTAGTTTCTTTCACTTAAAATTTTTTAGCCTTTGAATGAATTTCTTCTGTTTTTATCCCGTTACAAAACACAAGCTTTTTTTAAAGCATAGCTTTGTTCAAATGTGGGTAGAACTGCCACTTTCTGTGGGACCTAATCATAAGGCATCCCACACTTGGTTGGACTTCTCAAATTTTAGACCTGCCTATTTTGATCCTGGTTCCTTACCACCCATCTCTATCATTTAGAGGTTGTCTCTATGATACTCCTCCTTCTACTCCAACAGATGAACACATCAGAAACTCACGTCAATTTCCTTGTCTTTCTCGTGTTAGCTTTCTCAGAGTTCAGCAATCTGTGCCGTCTGATATAACAACTACTTTGCGTGATGAACAAATTTACATTACTGAGAGATTAGAGGAGATCCTTCTCAGTCAGGTCCTTCCTATATTCTTCTGTGAATATACGCATTTTAAAAGTAGACTTCTGTTGTTCAACTCAATACAGTTACACTGATGTTAATAATTTCAGACCAAGTAAGAGAAGGTAATCCCACCATGTGAGACCAGTAGAGGAGCTTTTTTTTTTGGCATGATGGACCTTAAGGTAGCTCCTAAAAGATGTCATATGTATGTTTGGGTCAATTTCATTGCCCTAGTAGAACTAGTCCATCACTGAAGAAACTAAGTGGAAGTTAGTAAATACATAGTAGAAGTAAATACATAAGTAGAAGCTTCGTAAATACATAGCTAAGAAGTGTGATAGGAAGGGTAAACCTAAGTGTTTCCTCTAAATCAAAGATTCAATGCTGGTTGCTGTTTTATGAGCAAATACTAAATTAATTACAAAGGACATAAGAAGGAAGAAGATATCTGCATCCAGAGAAAAAATTGATAAATAAAAGCATGTGTAGAATGATTTTATGTATGTATATATACATGTATGTGTATACACACACATACATATTTATGTTTAATGGTAGTTATCTCTAGGGCAGGGGGGAAGGAAGAAAAAAAGAAACTTTTATGATAACTTTATTACATATTTAAAAGAATAGCAAGTTGTACATATAGATTTGCAGTTTCATGTGCAAAAATTTTTTTATTATTATACTATGTTATGGAAATACTTGTTTTATTCCATAAATTACAAATAAAATAAATAAATAAATTTAAGTGAAATCTTCCCTATTACTTTTCAAATGAATTTTTACCCTAAATAGGTGTTGCCCTTTGCTGGCAAGAAGAGGAAGAAGTTGCAGGCTGAGGTGGGTTCTGAATTCTTTTGTTCTTTAAATGTCTGTTTTGCAGCAGGTAAGTTTCCTTAGTAATAGACAATGTCATTACCTTTTCCCATTCCTCATTCTTCTGAGTCAGTATGTTGTTTAAACAGGTCAGGCTGAAGCGACTGTAATTGCATGTTATATCATCTCATTATCCTCCTTTCTGCTTGTTATTGCCTTCTATCTTTTCCTTAACCAGCCAGTGATGTAACTATACACAGACAGCTGATTCTGAAAAGATGTCTATTACTATATAGCCACAATATAGTTAATTTCATTTTAATGATATCACTCAGAATTTGTCAAATTTGGTACCACTTGAAGAAAATGTCATGTTCATTCAGATTAGCAAGTAGTCTACAGGTCTTTGATTCCTTTCATTTCTTAATCCTGAGCCACATTTTAAAACAATTTTATCATCTTCCTCTTGCCAATTTCCCTCAGTGAAATTACTATCAAATGATTTCTTTTCTTAGTTGGGAGATAGTTTTTCATTAAACTTCATTTTCTGTGTTTTCTTGCTTAGTTTAGAGACATTAGTCAATCCCACGTGTTAAAAACAATTACAGAAGAGGAAGACAACATTTTAAGCCCTAACATCTCATAAAATATCCAAAAAAAAATACATAAGATGAAAACAAACTTTCAAGGAGTTGGGTGTGGGAACCAACTAAGTCCAATCAACCAAGAGCATTTATAGTAAAACTGGAAGGGCAACAAATGGACATAGATCTGTTGATGTTTATATAGTGAGACATTTTCATTTGTACGAGTACTGGAAACATCAAGCATCAGCTGCACAACTTCTGAACTAGATTACTATGTGACAGAATAAGTGTGGCTCTTAAAAGAAAGTTGGAAACCGTGACAGAATCTAAGCAAATACAAAAAAAAAACAAGTCATGCGAAAGGTGGACTAAGTGATCAAATATCAAGATTTTCTCCAAAAAGTAGAATATTCCCATTAAGAGAATAGGAAAGATCACAGCAGGATCTTTTTCAGAAGGGAAAAAGTGTCTAGGAAGCCATGAGCAACTACCAGCCCAGATACCTACTTCTTCATCTCTGTATA
Organism: Phascolarctos cinereus; assembly: GCF_003287225.1. Classification (NCBI taxonomy): domain Eukaryota; kingdom Metazoa; phylum Chordata; class Mammalia; order Diprotodontia; family Phascolarctidae; genus Phascolarctos; species Phascolarctos cinereus. The sequence goes on from NW_027556098.1 coordinate 229,370,846, forward strand.
AGAGGTTTTCCACTTCAAGTTTGGGCTTATATTACTACTCAGGTTCAGTGTGGGGGCTAATATTTGACTCAAGGCTCCCATCCAGTGCATATTCTCCCAAAAGACCAGACAGAAACCTAAACTGATTAGCATTTAATTAGGACAGAATAGCAAAGAAAAACAGAACATCAAGTAGCAGAAAATCAAACAATAATCATTCTCAATCCCCCATTGCTGACAGATGAATTGAGTAGTCTCCCAAAGACTTCTGTATCAGTAGGAAATAAAACAGTTCCTTATGTAACTCCCAGTGCTTAGGTAGGAAGGGTTATATCTTGGGTACCCATCTCTCCACCTGAAAACTAATGGCTTTCCCTCCTGGAAGCTCATTGTGCCTCACTGCTTCTCAGCTCAGCCTCTCATAGCTTCCTTAGTGATACCTCTTTTAACTCTGTCTCTAAAAACGTCATTTGCTGAAGCTCCACCATCTACCCTTGCTTTCTGCCTCCAAAAATGCCACCCACTGCTTCTCCAACAAGTTGTGGCTGCCACCTGCAGATGCTTCTTCCTCAGGAGAGTGCTATTACTCTTTCAAGTTGAAACAACCATTGTTCAACATGCTTCTCCTGGGCTAATCCATATATTTTCAGCTCTTTTATTAGCTGAGCCTATACCACACCACACCAGGATTCTACATAAAGTGGTCACTAAAAGATCTGTCAAGACCTTGATTATTCACTCCTCCTCCCAGAAAGGTCCCTAGCCCTTATTTGCAACCAGATTAGGTTGAATGAATTCTTTTCACATTGTTCCCATCTCAGAGCATAATGTTATGAGCCTTCATTGTGGTCTGTACCTCTCACTGACTCTTTGTGATTCAAGAGGAAGACACTGTTACTCCCTCTGAAATGCCTAGAGCCATGCAATATGTATAGGCTTATTTACCAAGATTGGAATGAAGAGGCCAAGAATTATCTGTCCATCCATTTCTCTCTCTCTCTCTCTCTCTCTCTCTCTCTCTCTCTCTCTCTCTCTCTCTCTCTCTCTCTCTCCCTGTATACACACGCGCGCGCACACACACACACACACACACACACACATATACATACATATGGCATTCTTGATAGGAAACTGAGAAGAGAATAGACAAGCTTTCATGGACAGTTTTCCATAGCAAATCACATCTTCACAGTAACAATGAGAGGTGTAGAGAATGTAACACTCTATTATCCACTGTGTTTTGTTAATTTGAAAATATTATTTGACTTTAACATTTAACTAGAACAAAATGTCAAAATTTGTCCTTAAAGATTTTCTTCAGATAAGGTGTCTCCCAGGCATATGTAGAAATCATAAAAGATTCTATGAGGAATGTAACCATGGAAATAACTTTGTTCAATGATCTGAGTATAAAATCAAGGAAGACATATGAAACAGGGAGACATATGCTTACTTAAAGTGCTGATCAATGATATAGAGGATGATCTACTCAGGGTCCAAATAAAAGGATTTCCAGTTGATTGTGAATTTTACCATATGTCCCTATTAGCAGGTGGTATATTTATTGCATAGAGTGAAAAAAGGAGGGTGGGGTGGGGTTGGGAGTAGACAATGACTCCTCAATGAAATTCATAGGTATTCAAAGGAGATCAACATTATCAACCAAACTGGAAAAACCAGGTAGGTAGAAAACACATGTTGTCTACATTATGACATGGAGTTGACAGTATCTTGGACAGACGCTGCATATAGACAATGAGCTTGCCCCAGAATTGAACAGGAAAAAAAAAATTAGGCTGGATTGAATTTAGGGAATTGCACATTATGGTTTAGTGATTCCCCAAGCTCCTCACTGCCATAAAAGCTTATCTTTTTGACATCATTATAATAAGAATGTCACGTGGCTATAAATCATGAAATGTCATTATATCAAAGGAATAAAGATTGTATATGACACAAAGATGCATTAGGAAGATTCATGCTAAAAAGAAAAAAGAAAAGATGGTCATTAAGACATCTTTTTTTAATGCAGAGAAAAGAATAGAAAGGAAGCCAAAAAGAAGCACAGACAAGCAGAGAAGCTGTGAAAGCTTCAGGTTGAATTAGTATATACTTAGAAAGAAAATCAAGCTAGGTTAATGTACAATCTTCTTTTTCTGTTTTACTAGGTATATGGAAATGTCCATTTATTTGGTGTTTGTTAATTTCAGAACTTTTTTAAAACAAAGAAAAGATGTGTTCACCTATTACCAATAATGACTCAGAGGCATACAAAGTGATAGAGAGATGGATGGAGAGTCAGGAAGATTCAAATTCAAAACTACCTCTAATATTGCTAACTACCTGACCATGGGCAATGCCTTTAACCTCTCATCTCTAAACTTCAGCTTCCTCATCTATAAAATTCAAGGATTAGATGAGATGGCCTCCAAGAATCCTTCAAGTTCTAAATCAATAATTCTGTTTCTATGCTGTTCATGTGAGAAGTAAAATAAAAGACATCATCAAGAAATATACCTTCTACCTCATGGCAAAAAGGTGATGAATCAGAGACACAAAGACACATAATTAAACATGCATGTTCAGGCATAGCCAATGTGATTTATTTTGCTTGACTATATATATTCTTTATTAAAAAAAAACCCACAAGATTTCTACTTGGGGACAGCCAGGAGATAGAGGTGACTTAACGGGTGGTGATAGACATGAAAACACAAACATTTTAACAGGTGCACAGATCTGCATAAAGATGATAATTGGGATGGGCTAGAAGTTAACAGTGCAGCTCCACAGATCCCCTTAGGGATGAAAGTGAAAGGCTTCAGACTTTTAAATCTCTGTAGGAAAAAAGTGAAAGTGAAAGACTTCACCCTAAAAACCTCAATTTCCTCAGCAGGAAGAAATCCCCTGAGGGGTTAAAGGGAAACTATCAGACTTTGGTGCTAAGGTAAAAAATGAAAACAAAACCTTTAGCACATGGAAAACACCAGAGTGATAAAAATAATAAAGGTCTTCTCTCTGGCTGACAGTTGATTAAAAAAAAAAAAAGACTCAAAGGAAAGGACCATAACTTCTCTCTTCTTTTCGCTCAAGGAAAAGGCCTCCAGAGGATATCATTCTTAGACTTAACTGATGATTTTGAAAACTCTCTCTCTCTCTCTCTCTCTCTCTCTCTCTCTCTCTCTCTCTCTCTCTCTCTCTCTCTCTCTCTCTCTCCCTCCCTCCCTCCCTCCCTCCAACTTAGGTGGATCACAAAAGAGAACTTTGGTGTACAAAGTAACAGCAATATTGTAATACTGATCAACTGTGAAAGACTTAGCTACTCTAATTGATACAATGATCCACAACGGTTCCAAAGGACCTGTGAATAAAAATGCTATCCACCTACAGAGAGAACCAGTGGAACTCTGGGTGCATATGGAAGCATACTTTTTTCCACTTTTTAAATTTTTCTTGTTTTCTTGTACGTGTGTGTTTTCTTTTGCAACATGGCTACTATAGAAATATGTTTTGCATAACTTTATATGTATAATAGATATCTTACTTGCCTTCTCATTGGGTAGGGGAGGGAAGGAGAGAGAGAATTTAGAACTCGAAATTTAAAAAGTTAATGTTAAAAATTTTAAATGTAATTGGGAAATATTTAATAAATAAAAATAAAATTTAAAAAATCAACTCCTGAGGCCATGGCAACAAAAATGAGTAAGCAAAAATAAAATAAAGGGCTTTTATGATGCTAGGGATGACCAAAACAGAAACCCGTAAGAAAAAAATAATTCAAAAACATCTAATATTTAAGCTCAAAGGCAAAAAATAGCCCACCCACAAAAACATTTAGAAAAATTTGAAAAATGAGGCAAGAGTTTTAACAGGATATTAGAAATGAGAGCTGTGGAGGAGATAATTGCAAAAACGATTAACAGCTTAACAGAAGAGCTACAAAATCTTACCCTAATAACAACTCCCTAAAAATCAGAATAGATCAAATGAAAAATATTGATGCCAGGAGACAAGAATTCCTTTTAATAAATTAAAAAATTATGCAAAATATATTTCTATATTATCCATTATCTAATATCCCCCAAAAAAGAAAGAAAAAGAGAGTGAAAAAATATGCATCAGTCTTCACTTAGAGTCCATTAATTCTTTCTCTGGAGATGGATAGCATTTTTAATCATGGGTCCTTTGGAATTGTTTGATTGATTGATCAAAGTAGCTAAATCTTTCATGGTTGATAATTGTTCCAATATTGCTGGTTCTGTGTACAATAGTCTCCTGGTTCTGCTCACTTCATTTTGCATCAATTCATATAAGTGTTTCCAGGTTTTTCTGAAATCTCCCCCTTGTAACTTCTTACAACATGATAGAATTGCATCACAATCATATACCACAACTTGTTCAGCCGATTGGTGGGCATCCCCTCAATTCCAATTCTTTGTCGTCACAGAAAAGAGCTGCTGCAAATATTTTGTACATATAGTTCCTATTCCTTTTCCTTTGCTCTCTTTGAGATACAGACCTACTAATGGCATTGCTGGGCTGAAGGGTATGCACAGTCTTATACTCCTTTGAGAATAATTCAAAATGAGACAAAAATTCTTAACACAAAATAAAAAGAAAGAGAAAATGTAAAGAAATTTAAGATCACTAATATTAAAAACAATTGATCTGGAAAATAGATCAAGGGATAACTTAAGAATTATAGGATTACCTGAAATTTGTAACCACAAAAATAACAGGGATATCATATTTCAAGAAATCATTAAAGAAAATTTCAGATATATTACAAGAGGGTAATATAAAAAATAAAAAGGATCCCAAAAAACAAAAACTCTGAGGAATGTCATTGCCAAAATTCAGAGCTTCCACAAAAAAGAAAAAATACTGCAAACAATCGGAAAGGAAGAATTGAAATTTTGAGGATTCACAATCAGATTTAGTAGCTATCATTTTAAAGGAGTAGAGAACATGAAATGAGACACTCCAAAAGGCAAAAGGTAAATTAAGAATAACTTATCCAGAAAAACTGAACATCATTTTACAAGAGAAAAAAAAAATGGACCTTTATAAAAAAAAGATTTTCAAATATTTCTAATGAAGAAATAAATGGAACTGACAAGGAACTTTGAATTATATCTGCAGAAGTAAAGAGAAAAATAAAAATATTAACTGAAACTGAACAGAAATAACTGTATAAGGATGAACTCTATACATTCCAATACAGAAGAGAAAGGTTAAAAGGCTTCTTTCAGTATCTTAGTGTCACACAGAGGTAATTAATTGAGAAAGAAGAAATACAAATAATATCATTTTGAATATGTAATAAAAAAGAAAAGGGAAGGAGAAGATACATTAAGGACAAATGGGGAAAAGATGGGGGAAATTGTTAAGGCACATAATTGGGATTTGCAGTAGAACTATATGCAAACAAGTAAGGAGTGAGGGAACAGACATTAGTTGGATATCACTTTCATCTAAACTGATCACAGGAGATGAAGACACACAGAGTTTGGTGTATAAATGTATTCAAATCAACAGACATACAGATTGAAAGAGAAAGCAGGAAATAGGTAACATAAAAGGAAGAGTAGATGCAGGATAAAAGTCATTCCTAATAAGTAAAACAAATCTTAAGTTTGGAGAGGGAATAGTAAAGAGAAGTTTAAAAGGAAAAAGAAATGATGTGAAATAAATAGGGAGAGGGTGTACAGAAAAGAGAAAGGGTAAAAAAAATGGAGGGAAATAAGCAATTAACTATCATAACTGTGGATGTGAATGGGATGGACACACCCATAAAATGGAAGAGGTTGGCAGAATGGGTAAAAAAAAATCCAATATTATATCATTTTAAAAATACTTGAAACATACGGGTTTACAGAGTTAACATAAAGGATTGGAGCAAACTGTATTATTCACCAGCTAAATGCAAAAAAAAAAAAAAGCAGTAGTAATTATGATCTCAGACAAGGCAACAGCAAAAAAAGACTTAAAAGAAATGAAGACACTACATTTTGCTGAAAATAACATATTCAATCAATTTATTTTGATGTTTGACATATAATATATGCTATCTTTTCTAGATACTTAAATAAAAAAATAGTTACAAGGAGAAATAGGCAATAAAATTGTGAAAATGTAGGATTGATTAATTCACAAGTGAATTTTTTTTTTGCTAAGCAATAGGGTTAAGTGACTTGCCCAGGGTCACACAGCTAGTAAGTGTTATGTTTCTGAGGCCGGATTTGAACTCAGGTCCTCCTGAATCCAGGGCCGGTGCTCTATCCACTACACCACCTAGCTGCCCCCCACAAGTGAATTCTATAAAGCATTCAAAGAACAATTAATTCCCATGTTACACAATTTGTTTGCAAAAATAACAAAGGAAGATACACTATTAAATTTCTTCCTTAACATAGAAATGGTCTTCATACATAAATCAGGGAGAATCAAAACATAATAAGAAACCTATAGACTAATATCCCTAATGAACATAGATGCAAAACTTTTAAATAAAATATTAGCAAAGAGGCTACAACAACATATCACAAAGATTATACACAATAGTCAGGTTGAATTTATTACCTGAAAGTCAAGGTGGGCTTAATATTAGGAATACCATAAACTTAATTACACATATTAGTTACAAAACCAATAAAAATCACAGGCTTATTTCGATAGATTCTGGAAAAACTTCTAACAAAATACATCACTCATTTTATAAGAAGCCAATAGGGAAGAAAAAAAAAGATTAACACTCAATAAGAAGACCCTAGCTGAGATTAAATACCATAAATTTGTATTTTTCCTAGTGAAAAAGGTTGCTTGATTCCTTGATCATTGTTCAACAGCAGATAAATCGGAGGAAAGAAGGCATACAGTGAGGGTCACCCAAGGTTAGGCAACAGATTTAAGGGTGAAGGATAGTATAAGCGAATTGATAAGCTATAAAGCCAAAACTATAAAAGGAAGAGACTAAGGCTAGAAAGAGAAGTGGAGATCTGGAGAGTTTGAAGTGACTAGAATTCTTGGTTAGGACTAACAATACGTTTAGAATAGTAAAGACATACATTTTTGGACATGGAGAATTTGTATGTGGGAATTTGTTTTGCTTGACAGAGGCAGTTAGGTTACACAGTGGATAGAGCACTGAGCTTTGAGTTGGAAAAACCTGAGTTCAAATGCAAACTCAGCCGCTTACTAGTTATGTGACACTGGGAAAGTCACTTAACTTCAGTTTCCTCAACTGTGCTATCTACCATACATCTGCTTCCCAGGGTTGTTGTAAAGATCAAATAAAATACCTGTAAAGCACTTAGCACAGTGCCTGGCACAAAGTAGGTACTTAATAAATATCTGTTTCTTTCCTGTGTGCATTTGTTACAAGATTTTTGTTTTCTTCCCCTTCCTCTCAATAATAAATGAAAGGGGGGAAAACATGTTTAAATAAATGAAATTAAAAACAAAGCAAAAGAATAACTTAAAAAATAGGTTCAAGAGGCCAAAGGAGAGATGGAAATAATAATTTGGATCAGAGAGAGGACTCTCAGGGGACATACTAGATCCAGACCACATTCTGGATCATGACTCTGCCACCTATTCCTTCCAACACTCATCATATCATCTGCAAATTTGATATGCATCATACCTGCAGATTTATACAAGTCCTTGATAAGAATGTTAAACAGTACAACTTTGGGCAAATCATGGAGAATCTTCAATGCTGGACTATATAATTTGTAGTTTCTTCAATAGGCAATTAGGAACGATTAAAAGCTTTTGATCGGAAGAGTGACAAGGTCAATGTAATACTATACTATTTAGTCAGTACCTAAGGAAAAAGCAAGTTGACTGACATGACGCTTCTTACTCACCAAGCCTATTTACCCCAGCCTGACAACATTCAGCAGCACTGTTAGGGAGCTATTCAGAGAAGCAGGAGGAATTCTTCCGGGAAATAGCTGAGAAGTGGGGTAAAATATCTCCATGAATCTGGAATAAGATCAAAAATTGTTTTTGAGGGATTTCTTTTAAATTAAAAAAGATATATATGCAATTCCAAGAGTTAAGGAAGGGCAGAGAAATTCTCAAGTTGTGAGCCACCATACAGGAACCATCACTTTAATGAATGGGTCGAGAATCAAATTTACTTTGGGTCATGTGACCAACGAAAATTTGTTTGTTAAGTGAGTAGTTACCATCTGGGGATCTGGATTACTTTGGTACTGGCTTTTTGGTCATGAGTATTAAACTAACTTCCAGTCCATAGGGAGAGCACACTTTAGATAGGCAGCCAGGTGACCCAATGGCTAGAGCACTGAGCATGAAGAACTGTTTTCAAATTCGGCCTCAGATACTTATTAGTTGTGTGACTTTAGGTCATTTAGTCACTTAACTCTTTGCCTCAGTTTCCTCAGCTGTAAAATAGGAGTAATAATGGCACCTTCCTCAAAGAGTTATTGTGAGGATTAAATGAGATATTTCTAAAGTGTTTATCACATTGCCTGGTGCCTAATAAATGACTTTTTTCATTCATACATGAATATTTTACAACTAATACACTATAGGGGCAGAAGGGGGTTCCTCTGTTACGTCAGTTACTTTTCCTGTAGTGGCAATGAATTTGTGTTGAAGTAATCTTCATAAGATGACATTTCTATAATGGTGATAAACACCTGGTTTAAAAACAATTTTTCTAGAGAGACTTTTTTTTTTACAAATCTGTCTTAAAGACAGATTAGCTGGACCTAAATAAAAATCAAACATGGATGTCTTCTGTTCCCTGCTCTTTTGTGTTAAGTCAGTCTTTCCAAAGGTGAAAATATTATGGAAATACTCAACATAGTAAAGACTGAGATTTACATGCCATTCTTACAATTTTTCATGTTATACTTTTATTTAATTTTTGGCCCCTCTACAGGTAGAGAGAGTTTGAGAGGCTTTGTATAGTCTCAGAAGTGCTAGATTTCATATCAGGAAAGGCCCACCTTCAAAATCCATCTATAATATTAGTCAAAGGACCATAAGCAAGTACCTAACCCTCAGTTTTCTCCTCTGTAAAATGGGTTTAATAATACAAATATTACTTAAGTGAAGGGATTATTGTAAAGACCAAAGATAAATATCACCTATTATTTTAACTGGGATTAATTTATGATATGATAGAAACAGTGCTAGATTTGGAGTCAGATGGCTTGGGTTCAAATTCCAATTCTGCCACTTAACTTACCTCTGTGACTTTGGGCAAGTCACCTCACCTGTCTGGGCCTCAGTTTCCACCCCTATCAGATGAAGGGTACTTCATGTTGAAGATAACCTTGGCAAAGGCATCTTCACACCAACATTTTAATTAGAACCTTCAAGCCTATGAAGTCTACAAGACTTGGAGGGGAGCAGAGCTCTGGACTTCAGAGTCAGTAAATGCCTCAGATATCTATTGGTTGCAGAATCATAGGTAAGTCACAAACTCTCAGACTTAATTTCCTTATTTGTAAAAAGAGAATAATGATACCTGTAATATTTATTTCTCAGATTGTAGTGGGATCCATTGAGATAGTAGATATAAAGCACTCTGGATACCTCAAAATCCTCTCCCTCTCTCTCCTCTCCTCTCTTCCTCTATCCTCCCCACCCTGCAATCTGTGTGATTCTGAATCCCTGTCTGCTGAGATGAAAACCCTCTTCCCGTACTACGTCTCCCCATGTTGTCAATGCTCTACCCTCCCAGTTCCAGACTTTTATTTTCTCTCCCCTCCTTTTCCATTATGCCTTCTTAGATACAGCATGACTGACTTCAGAAAATTCCTCTTCCCTACCCACAGTTTCCAGTTTCTGTTGCTCTTTCTCTCAAACTTCCCCCTCCTCTTTCCTCCCTTGGAATTCACTCAATGCCTCTACATCACTTTGTTAAGCTCCTTCTTACTGTTATCTACTGACCTCCATATCATTCTCCTGTATCACAGAATTTGAGGTATTTAGGTGACAGAGTATAGAATTTTTGAGCTGGATTCAGGACAAGCTGAGTTCTAATCCAGCCTCAGATACTTACTAGTGTGTGACTTTAAGCCAGTCACTTAACTTCTATGTGCCTCAGTTTCCTCAACTGTAAAATGGGGACAATAATAGTACCTACCTCCCAAAGTTGCTGCAAGCATCAAATGAAACAATATTTATAAAGTGCTTAGCACAGTGCCTGGCACACACTAAGTGCTATGCAAATGCTAGCTATTATTATTAGTATTATTTAGATTTAGGAGGGAACTTGGATATACCACAGTCTTTCTGGGCTACTCTCCCAACTTGCACTCAGACTAACTAGGCTGGGGTCCCCAACAGCAACCATTGCTCCCAGGTTCTAAGGTACCTTGAGGGTCTGTCCTACTAAAATTAGGTCTCACCATCCCTCGTTGGTGAGAATTCCCCTTAACAGTCACTCAGTAGACACAATTAGTTCCAAGCAATGGCATTTATCATAATGACATAGTAAGTACAGTAACTATAAAGCATTCTCTCTCATTGACCTGAAGGGCACTCTCCACAGATACACAATATGCCCTAGAAAGAGTGGGCAAAATTATAGAGTACATTAGTAGCCCTGGCATCTTGTATTTTCATCACTGCAGGGCTTCAGTGTCAGTTAGTCAGGAAGCACTTTTTCCCATTGTATTTTATTTTTCAGTTAATAAGCATTTATTTTCTCTCCCTCCTGCTCTTCTAATACAAAAGAGGGGGGAAAAATCCTTGTAACATATATGCATAGTTAGGCAAAACAAATTCCCACATTGATTGTTTCCAAAAATGTATGTTTCATTCTGCATTCAACAAGCATTTATTAAGGAGATTTTGTGCCAGGTACTGTGCTAAGCACTGGAGAAGGAAAAAAAAAAACACAACATAGTCTGTGCCTTTAAAGAGCTCACATTCTAATGGGAGAAATGACACGCAAAAAAATTGCACATTCAATATATATACTATTGTGAGTGGAAGGTCTCTGAGGAAAGGCACTAGCAGTTGAGGGAAGCAAGTTTAGGAGACATATGGAAAGCTCTCCGGCAGAAGGTCAGATTTGGGCTGAGTTTTTAAGAAAGCCAGTAGAAGAGGTAAGTGGGGTCGGAGCCAAGATGGCGGAGTGAAAGCAATGATTTTCTTGAGCTCGCCCCCAAACCTCTCCAAATACCTATTTAAAATGGCTCTAAACAAATTATAAAGCTGCAGAACCCACAAAAAAGACAGGGTGAAGCAAATTTCCAGCTCAGGACAACCTGGATGATTGATTGGAAAGCTATGGGGAGAGGAGCACAGTTCTGCATGGGCATGGCCTCAGAGGACTGAATCATGGGCAGCTGTGGAGGTTTCTAGACTTCTCAACCCACAAATGCCAAAGACAACTTAGGTCAGTGGGAAAAGTCTGTTTCTGTGGTGCTGGGAGAGAAGAACGGTGGTCTCAGTTCCATTCTCCGAGCACGGCCTGCGGCGGGGGCTGCCTCCCGAGCTTCTGGACCATAGACTGAGGGGAAATCCAGTGGCTGATCAGAAGAGGATTGCAGAGACCTCTCTGCTAGTGCAGGATTCTCTTGCTTTGCCTGTGCTTGGATCAGGATCACAGTTCTGGGTGGTGGTCCTGGGGCAAGGAGGAGAGCTGGCATGGTGAAGCTTGTAGTGGTGGTAGAGAGGAAATCTTCCTCACAGTTCCAAGGCAGAAAAGAGTGCTTATGTCACTCATAGACCAGAGCACAGGCGAGGAAAGGAGTAAACACCTCACCCTTGATCATAGCATCTTGAAAGAACTGAAAATTTACAGGTCCCTAAAAGTATCTCTGAAAACAGCTGTACAAACTCTTGAAGCTTGGGACAGTACATTCTCCACACTGGAAGCAGACCTCTACCTTAATAAAGAGTTTATAACTCAAGTAATTGGCTGCGATCATGAGCAAACCTCACAAGAAGTGTCAGACCATAGAATCTTTTTTGGTAACAAAAAGATCAAAACAACCAGAAGAAGACAACAAAGTCAAAGTTCCTACATCCAAAGCCTCCAAGAAAAATATGAATCAGTCCCAGGCCTTGGAAGAGCTCAAGAGTGATTTTTGAGAAGCAGGAAAGAGAAGTAGAGGAAAAACTGGGGAGACAAATGAGAGTGATGCAAGAAAATCATGAAAAACAAGTCAACAGCTTGCTAAAGGAGACCCAAAAAAAATACTGAAGAAAATAACACCTTAAAAAATAGCCTAACTCAAATGGCAAAAGAGGTCCAAAAAGCCAATGAGGAGAAGAATGCCCTAAAAAGCAAAACTGGCCAAATGGAAAAGGAAGTCCAAAAGCTTACTGAAGAAAATACTTCCTTAAAAATTAGTATAGAAAAAAAAAATTAGAATAGAGCAATTGGAAGCTAGTGACTTTATGAGAAATGAAGACACTGTAAAACAAATCCAAAAGAGAAGGTAAGGGAGGAGAGCATTGAACTGAGCTATTGCTATTGCTACCTATGTGAACATATTCAAACTGCACTCCCAACACAGTGCCTGTATTTTAGGGCCTATTCTGGCTCGGGGAAAATTCCTGCTTGTCTAACTGAGAGATGTAATCCATCCCAATATTAAAGGTCCTGAACAAAAAGGTCCTGAATATTAACCTGTCCATTGCACCTATGTTATACTTTAGAGTCTAGACACTGGTTTAGGAGATTATGTTAAATCAGTAATTCAGGTTGTGAATCTTTATTCTTTGCAAAAGACCTCATGATAAATGGTACAGGAGAGAATTTCACAGAGTCCCTCCAAAGCCAGGAAGAACAGATGACTATTTCTAAGAGAAAGGCTCATCATATCATCTAAAAAAGTGATCTTTTTCTTATTTACTTATGCTTATTCTCTCAATTTCTTTTGCTTATAGTATTGCTATTGTCAGCATTTCTAGTTCTATGTTAAAAAGAGGCGGATACTGTAGTTTCCCCTCTGATTTTACTGAAAAGGATTCTATTGTACCTTGGTTACACAGAAAAGTCACTCTTTTTTAAATATAAAATATTTATTGTTTGAAGGTAAAAAAATCCATTTATATCTGTTTTCTAGTGTTTCTAACAACAATAAGTATTGTATTTTGTCAAAAGTTGTTGTGTGTAATGATATTATTGTTATTTTTGCTGATTTTGTTATTAATATGGTTTTTCAAAGTAGTTTTCCTAATATTAAACCAGACCTACATTCTTGGTACAAATCCAACTTGGTCACAGTACATAATCTTTGAGATATGTTGGTGTAGCCTCTTTGCTAATATTTTGATTAAAATTTTTACAACAATATTCATTAGGGTTATTGGTATTTTTCTGTTTTGATTCTCACTGGTTTATGTATCAAGACCATTTCTGTCATCACAGAAGGAATTTGATAGGATCCCTTCTTTTGCTATTCTTTTTGCAAATAGTTTGTGTACTATTGGGATTAATTTTTTTGCCTTTGGAATTTCATTTATGGACTATTTAATATTTTCCTCTGAAATCGAGTTGTTTAAATGCCCTATTTCTTCTTATGTTAATTCGGGCATTTTGTGTTTTTACAAATATTAATTTATTATACTTAAATTGTTTGTTTTATTGGCATGTAGTTTGGTAAAATAGTTTCTAATAATATCCTTTATTTCTTCTTCATTTGTTGTGACTTCTTTTTCATTTTTAATACTGGTAATTTGATGTTCCTCTTTATTTTTTTAATCAAATTAATTAATGACTTAGCTATTAAAAAGCAGTCCTCAGTTTTATTTATAAATTCAATGCTTTCATAGTTTTCCATTTTATTAATCTCTTCTTTGATTTTCAGGAAATCTCCTCCCATGTGACTAACCACAAGACATCTCATCCTGGACAAAAGTCCTTGACCTGGAATGAAGCATTCAACTTATAGTTGGGGAAGAATAAAGAATAATTCAACAACTGTAAGGAAGTCATGTGTTGAAATATCTGCCTACCATGTGACTGCTGAAGCAATCTGGATTCTGTATTCCTACACAGTAAGAAGCCAGTGATGGGGAAACTGCATCTGCTGAGATGGTAACCAATATGGAACTGGACGTCCCTTGCTCTCATACTGTCTGCAGCCATAGGAATGGATGAAAGCTGTTTCCCTATCTACTATATACACATCAGGCATGTACCTAAGGTACAACCACTACATGGTTGCCATTTTTGTAGAAGTCAATGGATAGGTAGGGCCCTAAGGCATTGCTTCTTACATTAGTGCCAAAAGTACCAAAAATATTTGATCTACCAAAAACTGAAAGGAAAACAATTTCAAAAAATGGCAAGTTAATAAAATATGTTGGTTTTGCCTTGCATTTGAAGACTATTATAAGAGGAGAAACTATATAGATTCAGAATGTTTATGCTCAAATGTTTTAGGTACCATTAAATGATTTTTTATATATGAATATAATTCTAGACATAGCTAGATATACACACACATGTATACATATCTGTGTATATATATGTTTCAGGAAAATTATAAAGCACTTTTACTAACCTTAAACTTTCTCTATCTTTTCAACATAAATATAGTGCTCCCTACATTGTGATGCACAAACATCCCAGAATCCACCAGCAACAGAGGTTTTGAAAAAAGGAACTTGGGAAAGCTGTGTGTGAAGGCTTTGGGGAGTATTTGCAGAGTTCTGAAAGAAAAATGCCAGAAGGAGGCTGTTGTAGCTATCTTGATGAAAAACTCCAAAACCCAGTAACCAAGTCAACATATTTTTAACTTGCTAACAAGGTATATGCATGCAAAGAATTATATCTACATATAGCTCATTTGGATTTTACAATAAGGCTTCTTTCATACTAAAGAGTAACAAAATCAAAGTAAATGCTTACTGTATTCTGATTGTCTACAATAATAATGTGCAGGAATTTGTGGAATAGAGGAAAACAAACTCTGTTAAGATCTGCTTTAAAAAGATATAAAAATTTAGTAGAGAATATTTACTGTAGCTAATGAGACATCTATAAAATCAGGATATATATACATACATACATTGTGTGTGTGTGAGTGTGTGTGTGTGTGTGTATGATATAGACTACTAACTGTACCCAAGAAATACCTATTGCTAAAAAGTACAGGATGTTTCTTCATATATATACTGCTTTATGTTGATTTACTCAATAAACTGTAGCAGTTCTTTAATGACTTAAAACCAAGATGTAGTTATTTGGATTCAAAGTTATCTAAACCCTATTTCATGTTGGAATGCAGTAGTCAAGGACAATGAGGTGCTAAACAGACCTAGTTTAGTGATACTGTCCATTAAAGACATCCTCCCTATCCCTGTTACTCTGATCTGAGGAGGTAGGGGTCTACTTCCCCAATTCCCACTGGACAAGCATACTGGGTTCCCAGAAGATGGCTATCTACTTCTTCCCTCAAGATTTTAGGGGTAATTCTAGCAGATTGGGGTTTCTTACAAAATTGTTGATGAGCTCTCATCTGGTACATTCTCCAGTATCAATTACTGGTTCACCAGGCTTAATTAATTTTAGAAATGGGTTATACTAAGGTGATACAGTAAAATCAGGTCAAACAAAATATTCCATTGTCCTTGTGTTTTCAAAGATCCTTGGGAGAGTGGTCTCAAACTTAGAGAGCTCACATAACAAAGGATAAATTCACACCTCTTGATTATTGGTATTAGATTTCCCTTTATCTCTACATAGTCTTTGTGTTTTCATGATGTCTAAAGCTCTTTAATGGGTTATGATGGTTAGAACCATTTTACAGTCTTGAAGTTGTACTTCCCTTCACCTAGAAAAAGTCACGCTCCTAGAAGCTGACTTTCCTTAGCAGCTCCAATTTGTCCTATCTCAGCTCCCAAGTAGATGCACTGATTGTTACAAGTCCAGTCTGTCCAATAACATGGTCAATGGGGGAAAGGGGTGTAAAACCCTACTTAAACCTTCCCTACCCTTGCTGCCCTCTGATTATAGGCATATGCATCTGCCTCCTCTGAGTACTTAGCTTAACTTTTAATGTAGTTTCTGGGATGCTTTTACTAGAATCTCCTTTTCTGATATACATAGACCCAGAGACATGCCTCATTCTTTCAACCAGTCCCAATGTATTTCCTCATCTTATTTAATTCAATGGCTAGAAGCACTTCGCTCCTTCTGAATTTGATTAACTAGGTTTATCTACTGTATGTCTTTGATGTATTGATTCCAAAGAGATATCTAGGAATTGTTTGCACTTATTTTACACCTTTGATTGATTCTGTAACTCAAAGAGGCTTTTCTTACATGATAAAAGTATCAGAACTCAAAGCACCTTGTTATTTACATTAATAGGGGTTGGAGATGTGGAACACCCTCCAACAGTTAACTGACTTCTCCTGTTCTTGCAGTGAAAAGTATGGAATACTGGCTGCTGTATTTCCAATGAACTCTGCTGGCTAGTCCCTCTCCTCCTCTTCACCCCATACTTTGTACTTTGAACCTTTTACCCTCTCCATCCCTTTTTGCTAATAAAAATCCTACTGATAGATAAAAATAAATAAGCGTACTAATCTTAGTTCATGTATTGTCATTTGGGTGAAAGAAGTTGGAAGCATATACAGTCTGGAATAAGAGTGGTAGATGCATAAATTCTTCTTCATGCTCTGTCAACTGGAAACACAGGAGCAGCCGCCAAACAATGGGTTCCCCTGGAACTCATAAACCCAATGGTACTGCCTGTGACCACTTTATAAGCCAGTCCAAGGTAATTACTGGAAAAGATGAAAGTAAATAGAAATATCTTAATATCTACAGAGAAATCTGTAACACCATTTCTTTCTAAGAACTAAAGATGAGTATCACGCAGAAGGCAATGGAAAGATTCATGGTGAGTATTAGTAGGCTGTAATATGTAACTCAGAAGGATCTCTGAAGAAAAACAGAAATAAAGGAGACCATCAAGGAATTTTATGACAGAGAAGATGGGCTGGTCATCTGGCAATAGCAAAAGATGACAGGAGAGTCAGGGTCTTCTCACGATATCAGGAGAAATCAAGGAATGTTTCTAGCATGTTAGATGGACCTCTGGCAGTGAACAAAATTTTGGCAGTGCAGAGGACAAGAGTCTCACAGGATGGAAAGGCACAGATGGATTGATATCTGCATCACTGGAGAGGACTTGATCATGAATCAATGAAATTACAGACCCATCTCAGTATAAAATTCTGAACTATGTCAGTTCCATTTGTTAAAATTTGTGTTTTTGCTAATAATTAAATTAATAAATTTAAATGTTATTTGAGTTTTAAAGTATTTAAATATAGTTTTATTCACTATTAATAGCAGAAATGAATGTCCACAAGATAAAGTGACAAGTCATTAGGGAATGCAACTGTTCAGTACTCTTCCTTCTTTCCCATCGGTAATATTCCATTATATTCATGTACCACTATTTGATTAGAAACTCTTGACAGGTTTCTGCTTTTTTTCTAATTTTTGGCTGTCACAAAAAATGTTACTATAACTATTTTGGGAAACTTTTTGTTTTGTTCTCTTTTTATTTTCTAGGCAATTGGGGTTAAGTGACTTGCCCAAGACCACACAGCTAGTAAATGTCAAGTGTTTGGTCTGAGGCCAGATTTGAACTCAGGTCCTCCTGACTTCACGGCCAGTGCTCTATCCACTGCACCACCTAGCTGCCCCTTATTTTGGGAAACTTTTTATTGATGACTTCTTTGGCATATAAACATTTTAGCCACTTCATTTGCATAATTCAAAATTTGCTTTCCAAAATTGTTATGCCATTTCATAACTCCACCAACAATTTATTAGTGTGCCTATCATTCCTTTTAAGTAGAGATTGAAGGTCTCCCTCCCTTCCTGAGCCTTACTCTGCCTGGAGTTAGGCCCAGGCTCTACCATTCCACCTTGCCTTCCATACTGTGCTGAGATATATCCCTTTCTTTGTGGGCCAATCAGGAATTTGGCCTTCCCATCCACAGGCTTCTTGGATGCCTTTTTAGTAGGGAAGGGAGGGATAGAATATGCAGAATAATAGTTAGGGTTAAGATTAGTGTTAGACCCTAAAGGGATGGCCCATCCTGCCTCTGACTATTCTGCCATTAACTCTTTCCTAGCCTTCTCTCTTAGAAAAATAAGTGCTGTCAGTGACATTTCAAATGCCTGACCCTATAGCAAAACCCCAGAGTCCCAGCATTGATGCTGGACACCACATAGGGAGTCAATAAGACTTGTTGATTTGAACTGAATCTGTGGTCTGATTGCTAGAACTGATCTACTCCCATCCCCTTGTGTGTCTTCATATAATGCCAGTATATTTGTCCTTTGATATCTAGCACATTATATTGCCTTAGTAACCAGGTGTCTCAGAATTCATGCTTTTAGTCAGACTGTGTCAAGTGATCTTCTCTCTTCCAAAATGATTACAAATTGTTGATTTCTGTTACATTCTTTATTATATGTACCCTGGAAAGGTTGCTTTGGATTGAAGTGAAGAAGTCAAGTCCAGGAGACAAATCTAGTTTAAACTACAGTAGTATCCTCTTGTACCAAAAGTTTTCATTGAATTTGAGGATAATGGGGAATGGAATGTAGTCACTGAGCAAATTCTGGATTGGTTGTTTACATCAAGGGAATGTCTGTTCTGTTGAGAGAGGTCAAAAAGCAAAGGTTCAAAGGTAGACCTTGTGTCACATTTATAAATTGTATTAAACTGACTACGCAATTCTCTAGATTCAGATTGTTTACTTAGGATATAATAGTTTTTTGGTAGTTGATTTGGTCACTTAAGGTTTTATGTATTTTCTTAGCATTTATGAGCATATAAGGCAGTAATATCACTTAACTCAATTTGATGAGGATTTATTACACACCTGCTATGTTCTAGGTACAGTGTTAGGTGCTGGAATGAAAACAGTGTCCATCTCAAGGAATTTACAATCTGTTGACCAGGGAACACTGATTTGATGAATACAGCCCCAGCCCCCAAGGATGCATGTATACAAAGGATAATAAGACTGAGCATTACCTCTGTGGCACCCCCCAACCCCTACTCTCCAAGCTCTTGACAGGTTGGCACAATTAAGAGTTAATTCACTACATCCCTGACCCTCATTTCTCACTCGTTATCGGTCAAAGTAGAAAATGTCATCATTTTGTCAGTCTCAGCTATATCACTGTTTTCTCCAATGGATCATAGAGCAGTCTCCCGTTGGTGCCACTTTGTTCTTTGTCTAAAACTCTATGTAAGTTTGAGCCCTGAAGGTCTCTGAGCCTTTGACTAGAGTATGAAAGTCATTACACAGTTCCATGTCCAGAAGACATTCCACTTTGTGCTGCCCTTGACTGGGGGCTAGGGGTGACGAGAGCTACACACCTAGACTTTTCCCTTTTGATACCCATTTTCTTCCTCCACTTGGTGTAGACATAGTTTTGTTCACTACTATACCTGTGTGTCTCTGTTCTCCATCTGAACTTTCTTGCTTCACATAATCCACTGTGGGAAAATAGGTACTCAGATAAGTAATTCTATCTATCTATCTATCATCTATCTATCTATCATCCATCATGTCTCACCTATTTGTTATCATCTATCAATTTTGCTGTGACAGTTCTTATACAGTTATCTTTTTTACTCAGTTTTAACAAATTATGTGATTACTAACAAGTCAATCACCTGGGTCTTATGAATAAGTTTAATTGAAACTAGGTTTCCAAAATACATGGTGTAAGTGAGCCAAATCAAGATTTTCATAATTTTTTCATATTTCAGAGTGATATTTCCTTTCTTTTCCCCTAGGCTAAATTCTGAATCCAACTAGTAAGGGCAATTAAACCTTTCCCAGCTGTGCCTGTGGTAGGAGGGGGCCATAGTCTAAGAGTTTGCAGTTGAGCATTGTCAAATGATTAGTGGAGATACTACAGGCACTGAGAGCCCACAGAGATGTACTGGATGCTTTCTGAGAAGAGAAAAACAAATGGTAGGTGACTCCTAAACTAGAATTTTTTTTTAAGTTCTATAAAGCACCCTTTGGTAATTTGATTAGTTTAGTATTAAAAGTATAAATTAACTTTCATACTATTGTCATTTTTATTATATAGGCACAGCCTAGCCACGAGCATTGAATATTCCTCTAGCTATTTGAGTTGTTCTTTATTTCCTTAAGGAGCACTTTTTAACTGAATCTGTATAAGTCTTTTTGTTGTGCTTTGGTAGGTCAATCCTAATATATTTTATGCATTTTTTAGTTATTTGTAATGGAATGTCCCTGTTATTTCTTCTTGGGCTTTATTGTGATGAAGAAATACTGTTGGTTTTTGAGGGACTATTTTGTAACCTGCAACTTTACTGAAGCTATTAATTGTCTCAATAAGTATCTTTACTGAATCCCTAGGATTTTCCAAGTACACTATCATATCATCAGCAAATGGGGAAGATTCCCTTTACTTCTCTTCACACTTTTAGTTTCTTTTTTTTTTTTATTGCTGTTACCAGCATTTGGAGAACTATAGCAAATTTTAATGGGGAGAGTGAGTATCCTTGTTTCACTCCATACTTACTGGAAGAAGTTTCTAAAGTGTCACATTGCATATGATGCTTACATTTAGATTTGGATATGTAATTTTTGTGATATTAAGAGAGGTCCCACTATGTCATTTCTTATTGGGGTTTTGAGCATAAATGAGTGCTGTACTTTGTAAAAAGCATTTCTCTGCATATATTGAGATAATCATGTGACTTTAGATATTTTGGGTTTAAATACAATTAATTATGTTGAATGTTTGCCTAATATTGAACTATCTTTTCATCTGTAATATAAATAAATTCCACTTGATCACAATGAATTATTTCTTAGATGAATTGTGTAGTCTGGAATAATTTGTTTAAATTTTTTTGAGTCAATGTTCAAGAATCATATTGGCCTATACTTTTCTTCTGTGTTTTATCTTTCCTTGGTTTAAGTCCTAGGACTATCTCTCATAAAAGGATTCTGCTTGGGTGCTTTCTTTCTCAGTTTTTGAGAATTATTTTTGAAGTATGGGTACTAATTGTTCTTTAGCAATGCAAATTTCAAAACTAGTAGCTTTTTCTTTGGTAGTTCTTTTATAGCTAGAGCTATTTCCTTTTCTGAGATTGGGTTATTTAAAATCTTTATTTGATCTTCTGAGAGCTTGGTTATTTTATGTATTTGAAAGCATATTTTTGTGTGTTCTCAGTCTTGTTAGCATATAACTGTGCATAATATATTTTGATTATTATGGCTTTGTTGCGATTTCCTTTTGCTCATTTGCTATTTTATTGATTTGATTTTCTGTCCTGTTTTTAAAATCAGATTAGTTAAAAATGTATCAATTTTATTACTATTTTCAAGGAACTAACTTTTAGTTTTATTTATCATGTTATGGGTTTTTTATTCCAATTTATTTCTCCTTGAATTTTTAATATCTCCTTTCTGTGTTTATTTTAGGTTTATTTTTTGATTTGCTAATTTTAAAAAATGCATATTTAGTTCACTGATCCTCTCTTTTCTATTTTGTGAATGTATGTTTGTGGATATATAATATTTCCCCTGAGGATTGCTATAGCTATATACCAGAAATTTTTATATATTGTTTTATCATTATAATTTTTTCACATAATTACTAATTATTTCTAAAATGTGTCCTTTGACCCACCCATTATTTATAATTTTATCATTAGGTCTTTATTTGGGTCTGTGTCTCTTGTTTATGGTCCCTGGACCAATGATTATTTTACTGTATTATTGTCTGCAAAGGATGTATTTACTATTTTTACCCTTTTACATTTCTTTGCAATATCTCTGTGCCCTAATACATGGTAAATTTTTGTACAAAATTTCATGCAGTGCTTAGAAATATGAGAAAAATAACTACTAGTCCTGCAGTACCATTTAGAAAATGCCACAAGTCTTTTGGCTCTAAATTCCCCAGCAATTTGTTCAGTTTCATTTTTCACTTATCCAAAACTGACAGAGGGATATTGAAATTCCCATCACTATTGTGTTATTACTGTCTCTGTCTTCTTATAGCTCAGTTAATGTTTCCTTTATTAATTTAAATACTAAGGCAGTTGAAGTATTTTAACTTTATTGCTGATATTGGTTTATTATCTATGGTTCCTTTAAGTATGCCTGTAACTTCCTTGTTTATCCTTTTTTATTTTTTTCAATGTCTGTTTTTGCTTGTTAGATAGCATGACTGCAACTCCTACACTTCAGATTCACTTGATGCAAAGTATTTTTTCCATATCCTCAGATTTATTTTGTGTAGGTCTTCATTTTTAAAATGTATTTCATATAAGCAACAGATCACAGGGTTTTATTTTCTTTTCCATTGTGCCACTTTTTCATTTTATTGGATTTTTAACCCATTCACCCATTAACTTATTAAAATTATGAGAATCAGGTTTATACTTGCCTCTATTTGTCTCTAATGTTGGGTTTTTTTCAAGTTTTTTTTCTCCTCTTCCTCTGCAAATACAGCACCTTTCTATTATTTGCTTAATGTGTTTTAAAGTGAACCTATTCACACTGAATCTTTCATTCACCCTCAATCCCTTCCCTTTATCTTTGGAATTTTGCTTATTAATTCCTTTTTCTTTCCTCCTTTTAACTGGTTGTCTTCCCTTCTTTTTTCCCCCCTTTCAGTTAGTCAAGTAGATTTCCCCTTCACCTCTTCTCCTGCAACTAATCCTGTTCATTGCTTCATAAAATTTCACTTTTGTGTCCCCTTTTCAGAGAGGATTTATCTCACTCGCTTCATTATTTGCCCTTTCTTTCTGTCTACTTTAGATTCTCATTTGCTGGTTAATGATCCTTATAATTATCTAATCCCTCTCTATTCTCTGTACTATTCATGGAATCAAAATTTCCACCGTATCCATTCTGGGCTCTCTACTATAGGCAATTTTTGCAACTGCCTTGTAGAGCTTGTCTCATGGATTCCCCTCTTCCACTGTGCCTCACTCCCAGAAAAATGTCGATTCCTCCAGGTGACAAAAAGGATACTGCTCCCTTGTCCCTGATTATTCAGTTTACCACTGATCTCTCTCCTCCCCCCCATTACCTTCTTCACCAATTTCCTCAAAATCTCCATCTTGGGCCCATGTCCTTCTACTCTTCCAGATGCCAGTTGCCCTTAGGAATTCCACCTCTATCCCTACTTTCTCACTGAGGCAGGTTTTATTGTATTTTTCAGTTGTGTCTGAATCTGTGACCCCATTTGGGGTTTTCTTGGCAAAGATACTGGAGTGGTTTGCCACATCCTTCTCCAGCTTATTTTACAAATGGGGCAAACAGGGGTACAATGACTTGCCCAGGGTCACATAGCTAGTAAATGTCTGAGGCCAGATTTAAACTCAGGAAAAGGAGTCTTCCTGACTCCAGGCTCAGCACTCTATCCACTGCACTACCTCACTGGTTGCCCTCACACTTGGGCAGGATGAGTCCTCTTTTCAAGCATCAAATGCCTACAGACAATACCCAGCACAAAGTCCCTATCTCCCTTCATGGAACATCTCTCTTTACCCAGAAGAACATTCATCAACAGAGTCTCTTCCCACTACCAAAACAAGGCTTCCTCCCTCTTTTCCCTTCCCATTTCAATCCTTCTTCCCCCTCCTCCTCCTCACCTACTCCTTTGCAGGCTTCTATCTTCCTGAGAGACCATGAGGGTGACCTTTTCCTTACTGCTAGCATTCAAGTTGGCCTGGGCACAACACACACTCCCTTTTATCTACCTCTTCCCTTCCCTCCATTTCATTTCACTATTTATTTCCATGTGGAAAAAATTATTCACTTGTAAGCAGGGTGTCACCAAGTTCTGTCCACAATATCCCAGACCTGCCTCTCCACTGCTATTTCCACCTAACTTCCACCTTCAACTCATCTCCTTGTGTACATTTAGAAAGAGTTTTCTTAATGGTCTCTGCTGTCGCTCTGTTGTTATTACTGTCTTTGGCCCCTGCATTTATATGCACCTCTGACATTTCTGTTGTCTGAGGTATTTGAATGGCAGATAATCTCTTCAGGTCAAGTTTTTTCCCCCCTTGAAGAATGCTTCAAGCTTCTTTTTATTACTGAACACCCATCTTTTTTTTTCTATTTATTAAGCTCAGATATGCAGAGTAGGTCACCCTGGGCTGTATTTTGAGTTCCACTGATTTCTGAAACACATTTTCCCATTCCCTACTGTGTTTTCTGCTG
The DNA here is from genome assembly GCF_003287225.1 of Phascolarctos cinereus. Classification (NCBI taxonomy): domain Eukaryota; kingdom Metazoa; phylum Chordata; class Mammalia; order Diprotodontia; family Phascolarctidae; genus Phascolarctos; species Phascolarctos cinereus. Next base: position 229,395,038 of record NW_027556098.1, read on the forward strand.
AGTGAACAACAGTCTTTTATTATTCTAATTTAATTTCCTTTGTATTTAAAAGTCTTTCTTCTGGTCACTCTATTTTGAAATTACTAAATTTAATCACTATGTGTTTTAGAGTTTCCAGCATTGGCTTCTTTTCTGGAGTCTATCTATGAATTCTTTCAAGTGATATTTTTTTCTGTGTTCAGAAATTCTGGGGAATTTCCATGTATTATTTCTTGCATTATGGTGTTTGGATTTTTTGACTTGTTCTGTTCTTCTAGAAGACCTATAATCTTTAGGTTGTCTCTATGCATCTTGTCTTTGAAATCAATATGTTTTGTTTGGATAGAGAACATCATTTCTTTTAATGTTATTGCTTCTTGCTTCTCTTCTTTGAGATTGTTCTTTCCTGTGGTGTATTGGTATTCCCAATAAATTGTCCTCTCATTTTTTCTTTAGTGAGCCTTGCCATCATAGATCCCTATTATTTTTGCTGTGCAGGCCACAAATTTTGCACCTATAGTTCTCATTTCCTTTTAAGCCATTCAGGAATAGTGTGTTCTGGTTTCAAATTCTCCTCAAATCCCACAGGGTCCTCTGTCTCATCAAGTGTTGGATCATTTTTCTTTGTTTTGCAGTATTTATTTATAAATGCCAAAATTCATTTATCAGATCTAGGGACCATATTTCCTTCTACTGTTAAGATATTCCTTGTTGATTTATCTGTTTATGTTCAAAGTCTTCGAGGTTTCTTCCTCTTGATTTTTTGGAAATTTCAGTCTTTTCTTCCTTATTTTCCCCCTATTGCTCACTTTCTTACTCTCTTCTTTCTAGTTTCTAGTTCTAGGGATCTGAAAGCACTTCAGCCTTCTCCCACACTGGGCACTTCATAGGTCTCTTCCCCAAGTAACTTTTGGTGGATAGAACTGGCCCAGCTGGATGCTGGGAAATAGGAAATACAGGAAATAGGGTACAGAAATCTATCCTGCTCTACAGGAAAGTAGAAGGGGAAGGGGATAAGAAAAGGGGGAGAGATAGAAGGGAGGGCAGACTAAGGGAAGGGATATTCAGAATGCATGCCATCTTGGGGTGGTGTGAGGGGCGAGATGGGGTGAAAATCTGGAACTCAAAATCTTGTGGAAGTAAATGCTGAAAACTAAAAATAAATAAATTTTTTAAAAAAAATTTTTAAAGTTTTTCAGAACAGCATTATGTAATTGCAAAAAAAAAAAATGGAAGGAACCCAAGTGTCTAGTCATGAAGAATGCTTGGGAGAATCATGGAACATTTACGTCATGGAATACTATAATGTAATGAAAATAGAAAAATATGAGGAATAAAAAGAAATAAGGCATGACCTTTTCATTGACATAATGGAGACTTAGACATAAGTGACTGAAAAATTATGAAATTTTATGAATTATATTTCATTTATTTAAATGTAAATAGTTGTAAAAAACAAGTTTAATAACTAATATTAATGTCCAATATTGCTTGCAATAAAATATTTCCAACAAAATGTAATATTTTCCTTTGCATCAGGGATCTTCAAGTTGATTTCTTTACTATATGAAATTTATTAATTGTATTGACTCCTTTTCCTGATTTTTTTCTTTGTTCACTTTTTTCTTCTCCTGGTTTTTATAAGCTGCATTTCCTTGATCAATTATTTCTTGTCCCTTCCCTGATGCTTGTTATTAGTCTTTTATTATATTTGGCATATTTCTTGCTTCTCTGAAATGGTTTTTACCACTTCTTACTCTGCCATCCTGCCGTTGCCCTTCTCTTCCTTAAGTTGTTGGTTTATTTTTTCCTTCAATTCATTTAGTGCTTGTTTTAGCTGTTTTACTCAGAGTGAGAGGCTGAGTACAACTAACATCTTATTCAACCTTCTTATCTCAAGTCTCTTCACTTATATACATATATATATATACTTGTATATATATTATACACTTATATATTCTAAAATTCTATTTCTTCCTTTTAAGTCTATTCCCTTATATAGCCAAATTTCTACACCAAAGTGCCAAACTCCAAGAATAAGCTGTCCACATCTGGTGCCTCTGTTTCCTCTCCTCTTATTCATTCTTTAGTCCGCTGCAATCCGGCTTCAGTCCTCATCACTCAACTCAAACTTCTTTCTACAAAGTTACCAGTGATCTCTTAATTACTTTGTCTAATGATCTTTTCTCAAGCCTCATGCTTTTTTTTAATATCTTTGAAGCATTTGATACAGTCAATCTCCCTCTCCTCTCTCATCTATATTTCTTTTCTTCTGGTACTCCTTCTACCTCTCTGATGGTTCTTAATCTCTTTTGCTAGACTACCATCTATATTGTGTCACCTAACTGGAGGTTCGCCCAAAGGCTCTGTCTTGGGCCTTATTTTCTCTTACCTCTGTATACTCTTCTTGGGTGATCTCATCAGCTCCCACAGGTTTAATTAGCATCTCTATGCAGACAGATACCTCTATATATCCAATCCTAGTCTTTTCCCTTGATCTCCAGCACTGCATCACCTACACTGCTTATTTCACATATCAAACTGGATATGCCCCAAACATCCCAATTTCAACAGCAGAACAGAGTTTCATTTTCTTTCCTTCCAAATCTACTCCTATGTGAGTTTTCCTATTTCTTTCAGGAACATTACTATCTTTCTTGTCACCCATATGCACAGCCATAGTGTTATCCTACTGCTCACTCTTTCTCACAATCCAACAAGTCAGTGACTAAATCATGTCATTTCTATTTCCACAGCATATCTCAAACATTTCCACTTCACTCATATAGCCATCGCCTTAGTCTAGGCCCTTATCACCTCTTGCCTAGAGTACCATAATAATCTTTTAATTGGTTCCTATGCCTCATTCCCTCCATCTCTACTCTACTCCATCATCTTCATATCTACCAGAATGATTTTCCTAAAGCACAGATATAACCATATGAGCCCCTCACTCAACAAACTCCAGTGGCTCCCAATTGCTTCTTGGATAATATATAAATTCCTCTGGCATTTAAAGCCATTCACAATCTGGGTTCAGCCTACTTTTTCAGCCTTATTATATATGACTCCCTTTCAAGTACTCTATGGTACAGCCAGACAGGCCTTCTTATTATTCCTCATATATGGCATTCCATCTTCCATCTCATGCCCTTGCACTGGTTATCCCCCTTTCCTGGAATATACTCCTTTACCACTAGCTCTTAAAATCCCATTCTCTTCCAAGACTTAGCTCAAAATCCACCTTCTACATGAATCCTTTCCCAATAATCAATGTTTATTGATTTTCTGAAAATAATTAGCATATCGTATTAGCAATAGAGGGCAACTAGGTAGTATAAAGGATAGAGTGCCAGGCTTGAAATCACAAAGACTCCTCCTCCTCAATTCAGATTTGGCCTCAGACACTTACTAGCTGTGTAACCCTACACAAGGGTTACATACTTAGTCCTGTTTGCCTCAGTTCCTCACCTGTAGAATGAGCTAGAGAAGGAAATGGCAAATCATTCTAGTATCTTTGCCAAGAAAACCCTAAATGGGGTCAAAAAGAGTCAGACAAGAAGAAAAAATGACTGACAGCAATAAATATAATAAAAACCATTAAAAGCCATTTTTTATCTTTATATCCTCAGTGTTTAGTATATTTATTTACACATTTTAAATAGTTCACAAATGTTTTTTTCTTGAATTGAAATGAGTTACTCCTATGCATTGGTTATAGATGGGAAAATACTCAATTGATTCATTTTAAAAGAATAATACTATGACATTTCATGCCCATTAACATTCAGTGCTCCTCCAAAATAAAAGGTAGACATATGCCATTTCATACTTTACCACTAACTTTATTAAGCATACCACCATGAATGTGTTCATATATAACCTAATAGAATACTATTTAATTTCCAAAAATTAAACAGATACAAGTAACCAATGACCTGATCTATCTTCATCCTCTGCCCAAAATAAGACCAAGCATAGAGGTGGAAGGAAAATAACTTTTTAACTTATTGAAGCATAGTCATGTAAACTTGAGGAGTCTTTAACTCCACTTCTACTCAGGCTAACAAGTTGGGTACCCAGAGGATTAGATAGCTGTAGTTCCCATCAGGGCTCCAGGGGCACCCTAAGAGATTAAAGTTTTCTCTAATGCTATCCTATCAGCTCAAGCCTCTGTTCTGATGTGTTCTCCTCAATATCAAATGCCAGTTGTAGTTAGTATCTCCCCTGTATCATCGACTGGCACAGTGAGTAGCACCCAGGTATCATTTAATCAATCAATACAAATCAGCTTTCACAAAGAACTACTTTACTGACAAGATATAGGAAGAACAGAAGTATATACACATTGAACACTGTTCCCTATACCACTTTAGACTTTGGAGTGAGTGGGCTCAAACTTATTATGAGGGCTACCAACATTTGCCCCACCAAGTTCATTTCCAACTGGCACATAACTCATGAATAAGGCTATTCCTTTATTTACAGAAAATGATGTCTCAGCTGCTGGGTTGATTCACTGTTGCCCTAGATCAAGAAGGTCATTCCTAGCACTTCACTGGCACCTCACCAGGCTCAACAGTCAGCAATTTTAGTATGCATTTTAGTTCCAGGGCCCCCGGTGACTCTCTTGACCTTTTGAAATTCACAAGGTTACAGCCTAGTCTTTCACATCTCTAATACATGAAAGAAAGAATAAAAACAGGGGGTACCATCTATTCATAGCCACACAGGGGTCTGTGTAGGGAGAATAGACCACTGGTGCTACCTCTCTCCCCACCCAAAGGCTTACAGCAGTAATTATTGTCTTACTCACAACTAGGAAAGAGAGACTAATTAGTGCCTTTTGTATGCAATATTCAGTTCTGGCCCAAAAGCCAGAAAAAAGACCTTTACTTCACTATGTGGTAAGTGAACAGGAAATAGTTACAGACTGTCTGAAAGTGCTCCGAAGCAGAAATCTGGGCTCCTCTATTCTATATCATCAAGAACTTCCAGAAACAGGTGCACCAAAATGTACATATTCTTAGTTCTGAGCCCTTTTTGTCCCGCTATCTTATCCAATAACTCAGGAGCCAGATTTGTAAGAATAGAAGTATGGTTTCAGACTTGGTGGATGACAAATAATAGCCCAAGTATCCTTTTCAAAGTAGAGGTTTTCAGTGTGAAGATTAACACAGAAAGAAAGTTATACACACATTTGGACATACCCATATGCTTCTTATGCCCCAGTACAGATATAGTGGGAGAAAAAAGGTAGACTAATGCAGAATATTTAATGAAGGATCCCTAGCTCAAAATTAGGTGGTTTATGTGATCATAAGTAATGGAAATGGGTGACTTTTTCCATTCCCAATTTGCAGCTTTCAAAGGGAATGTTAGTAGCAGTTCATTATTTGGGACTGATTTTGAGATCCACATTTGCTGTGTTTGGATAACCTTTTAACTTTTCTGGAGAGCACTGCTGTAGAGACTCGTACTCTGTCACTAAATGCCTCTTCCTTTTTGATGCTTTTGTCATTTTGTATTTTATTTCTGTGTGTCTTTTCTCTAGCTTTTTCTTTTATTTAAGATGTGGATAAATACAGAATTGCTTGTGTATATTGCCAAGCAGTGCAAAAGTGAATGCTTTTAATTGTGTAATCAGCAATAAAGAAAACTCTAAACTCTGGGGGGAAATAAGTATCCCTAGCTCAGCACTTTCTCCTTTATAATCTATCCTCTATTTCAGATAGATTTAGGAATTTTTAGAAAAGAGACAAAATTTCATATTAAGTTGATCTAACTAAAGACCTATGGACATACTCAGTGATAGAAAGAGAATATTAAATGGCATGTGTAGTTCTACTTCACTGCCATTCTGAGAACTTATTTTGGCCCTACTGAGAACATGAAACCACACTTAAGGCAACTAGCTTCATTCAAGCAAGTAATCAGTACTGCACGTCCCCCAAATTTCAGAAGGCCTGGAAGGCTTTTGTACTGAAATAGAGACATGGAGCTTCCTAATCCAAAGGAGAAGAAGCAAAAGCCCTCAGCTGACTTTCAGTATCCCATTCATAAATAGGTCAGGTAAGGCTAAACACAGGAGTGGTAGAATTCCTTTGGAGTCAAGAGATAGTCATCCTTTACTCTGTCTCTCTCTGTACATAAATTAATCAAACATGTATTGAATGCCTATTATCTGCCTTGCAAGTGAAGGGGATTGATCTAACCTTCCTGAATCTCTCATCACTGAAAATTAGATGTCAGTGGTATCCTTGGAGAGCCTTTCTTAAGTACTTGGAAGGTCCATCTTAGAGCAAGCAAGTCTTACTCTGACAAAGCCATCAGAAAAAATGAAGATGCACACTTATTATATATTGGCTGGTGGTGAGGTCAGGTAAAGAATAGCAGTTTATCAAAGCTAGTCATAGCATACTTGGCAGCAATAAATATTAGAGTATTAGTCATAGGCTGTTGATAATATTTTTGAAGTCAGGCAGACTTAATTTTTATGCAAATTATAAAGTTCCTCCCTTGTGATCAAGATTAATAGCTTTTCCTCTTTTGTAACAACTTTGTAGATGTGTAGGAATAACCTAATTCTTCAGAACACCCAGAATAATACCATTTTTAATGGTGACTACAAAGGACCTACTTTTAAAAATCCATACTTATTTCTACTATGGCTAAATGTTCTAAATATGATCTGGACATCAATTTAAGACAGTCTAATTGTACAGAACTGCTATAAAATTATTAAAAGCTTATTTTGTTACAGACAAGTTAATTGGGAAATAGAACATATCTTTCATTTAAAAAAAAAGGTTGAACACACATAATAATGGGTATGCACATACTTTGACATGAGACACATTTCCTGACAAAAAAAAATGCAAATTTTCATTGTAATTCAGCATGGGTAAAAGAAAAGAAAACGAATGCCCTTAACAGTATTACAGATTTTGGTGAATTTTCTCTCTGAATAATTATCACAGTGGGTTCTCCTCCCTTATCTATAATATTATCATCCAAGTTGAAAAATGTAAGTTGCTGTAATTCTTATCCTACACATCACAGAGCAGGATGAGCAAATTTCTACGCTGCCAAGCCACTAGGTAGGATCATAGAATGCCTTTTGCATGCACACTCAGTTCTGGCTCAGAAGCCAACCAAAAGTCCTTTACTTTACTATGTGAAAAGTGAACAGGAAATAGTTAGAGACTGTCTGAATGTGCTCTGAAGTACAGATCTGGGGCCCCTCTACTCATAGAATGGTCAATTTATAGCCTAAAGGAACCTTAGCATTTAATTCAATCCCTTCATTGTAAAAATGAAGAAACTGAACCCCAAACAGATTACTTTGCCCAATGTCACATAGGTATTAAGTGATAGAACCAGGATTTGAAACAAGTCCTCTAATTCCAAATTTAACAACTTGTTCAACCATTCCCCAGTTGATGGGCATCCCCTCAATTTCCAATTCTTTGCCACCACAAAAAGAGCTACTATAAATATTTTTGTATATGTGGGTTCTTTTCCCATTTTCATAATCTCATTGGGATACAGACCTAGTAGTGGTATTGCTGGATCAAAATTTTATAGCCCTTTAGGCATAGTTGCAAATTGCTCTCCAGAATGTTTGCATTAGTTCACAATTCTACCAACAATGCATTAGGGTTCCAATTTTCCCACATCTTCTTCAACATTTATTATTTTCCTGTTTTGGCATGTTAGCCAATCCCACAGATCATTTCTTGAGAACTTTCTCCAAGGTGATTCAATATTTCTATGGATTTATGATCTCATCAGCATTGGCATTCCTTTCACTGATGTGATCACAACCCATTCATACCTTTTAATCCAGTGAAATTCTTGTCCTTGTCCATAAAAAAGCTTGGAGTTCAATGTACTGAGATCTAGACATTTTTCCTTTTTGTTTGTACCAGAGCACACTCAGGCTCTCTGTACTTGTTTATTAGTTCTGTCTATATGACCAGCTGATGTTCTTTCTTAATCTTGAAACTCTTCTTACATATAAGTCATCACTAGAAATATGCTGCAACCTACTTATACCAATCATACATCTCTTCGTGGTCCTTTGGATCACTTGCAACTCTGATTCTTTGAAAACAGTCGTGTCCCGGGGGCAGAGCCAAGATGGCGGAGTGAAAGCAGTGAATTGCTTGAGCTCTCCCCCAAATCCCTCCAAATACTCTTAAAAAATGGCTCTAAACAAATTATGAAGCAGCAGAACCCACAAAAAGACATAGTGAAACAAATTTCCAGCCCAAGACAACCTGGATGATTGATCAGAAAGGTGTATTGTGCCAGGCTGGGAGCGCAGCGCAGTGTGGGCGCGCAAGCCTCCGCAAACCTGGAGCAGGCTTCCAAGGACTGAATCTTGGGCAACTGTGGAGGTTTCCTGACTCCTCAATCCACAAATGCCAAAGACAACTTAGAAGGTCAGTGGGAAAAGTCTGTTTCTGTCGGTGCTCAGAGAGGAAGGCGGGGTTTCAGCTCCATTGCCCAACAGCATGGCGAAGGGAGGGCAGGGGGGGGGAAACAGCTGCTTCCCGAGCTTCCAGCCCACAGACTGAGGGGGAATCCAGTGGCTGATCAGAGAGGGATTGCAGGGATCTCTTTGCCAGTGCTGAGGCAGGAATTTCTTGCTTTGCCCGTGTTTGGATCTGGGTCACAGTTCTGGGCAGGGGTGCTGGGGTGAGGAGCTTGTAGTGGCTGTGAAGAGGAACCCCTCCTCACAGTTACAGGACAGAAAGCAATACTTGTGGTCACAGGCTAGGAAAGGAGTAAACACCTCACCCTTATCATACCACCTTGCAAGAACTGAAAATTTACAGGTCCCTACAAGTATCTCTGAAAACAGCTATACAAACCCCTGAAGCTTGGGACAGTACACTCTCCACATTGGAAGCATACTCTTACCTTAACAATGAGTTTAAAACTCAAGTAATTGGCTGGGATCATGAGCAAGCAGCACAAAAAGAGTCAGACTATATTATCTTACTTTGGTGACAAAGAAGATCAAAACATACAAGGAGAAGAGAAGACAACAAAGTCAAAGCTTCTACATCCAAAGCCTCCAAGAAAAATATGAATCAGTCCCAGGCCTTGGAAGAGCTCAAGAGGGATTTTGAGAAGCAAGTAAGAGAAGTAGAGGAGAAACTAGGAAGAGAAATGAGAGTGATGCAAGAAAATCTTGAAAAACAAGTTAACAGTTTGCTAAAGGAGACCCAAAAATATTGAAGAAAATAACACCTTAAAAAATAGCCTAACCCAAATGGCAAAAGAGGTCCAAAAAGCCAATGAGGAGAAAATGCCCTAAAAAGAAAATTGGCCAAATGGAAAAGGAAGTCCAAAAGATTACTGAAGAAAATACTTCCTTAAAAATTAGAATAGAGCAATTGGAAGCTAGTGACTTTATGAGAAATCAAGACACTGTAAAACAAATCCAAAAGAATGAAAAATTAGAAAACAATGTGAAATATCTCATTGGAAAAACAACTGACCTGGAAAATAAATCCAGGAGAGAGAATTTAAAAATTATTGGACTATCTGAAAGCCATGATCAAAAAAAGCCTAGACATCATCTTTCAAGAAATTATCAAGGAAAACTGCCCTGATATAGAGAAGGGCAAAATAGAAATTGAAAGAATCCACAGATCTCCTCCTGAAAGAGATCCCCAAAGGAAAACTCCTAGGAATATTGTAGCCAAATTCCAGAGTTCCCAGGTCAAGGAGAAAATATTACAAGCTGCCAGAAGGAAACAATTCAAGTACTGTGGAAACACAATCAGGATAACACAAGATTTAGCAGCTTCTACATTAAAGGACCGCAGGGCATGGAATATAATATTCCAGAGGGCAAAGGAGATAGGATTACAACCAAGAATCACCTACCCAGCAAAACTGAGTATAATCCTTCAGGGAAAAAATGGTCATTCAGTGAAATAGAGGACTTTCAAGCATTCCTGATGAAAAGACCAGAGCTAAATGGAAAATTTGACGTTCAAATACAGGACTCTAGTGGAACATGAAGAGGTAAACAGGAAAGAGAAATCGTAAGAGACTTACTAAGATTGAACTGTTTACATTCCTGCATGGAAAGATGATATTTGTAACTCATGAGAACTTTGTCAGTATTAGGGTAGTTGAAGGAAAAAATTATATGTATGTATGTATAGATAGATAGATAGATAGATAGATAGATAGATAGATAGATAGAGGGCACAGGGTGAGTTGAAGATTAAGGGTCATATCTGGAGAATAAAATTAAGGGATGAGAGAGGATGATACTCAGAGAAGAAGAAAGGGAGAGGTAGAATGAGGTAAATTATCTCACAAAAAAAACCAGAAAACAAAAGTCTCTCACAGTGGAGGGGAAATGAGGGAAAGTGAGAGGGAATAAGTGAATCTTATTCTCATAGGATTTGGCTTAAGGAAGGAATAACATACACATTCAATTGGGTATGGAAATCTGTCTTACCCTACAGGAAAATAGGGGGAGAAGGGGACAAGAGAGCAGGGGGATGATAGAGAGGAGGGCAGATTGGAAAAGAGGGTAATCAGAAGCAAATACTTCTGAGGAGGGACAGGGTCAAAAGAAAGAATAGAATAAATGGGAGGGCAGGATAGGATTAAGGGAAATAGAATTAGTTTTTTACAACATGTCTACTATGGAAGTGTTTTGCATAACTGCACATGTACAACCTATATTGAGTTGCTTGCCTTTTCGATGAGGGTGGGTGGGGAGGGAGGAAGGGAGAAAATTTGGAACTCAAAGTTTTAAAAACACATGTTTTAAAAAAATGTTTTCACATGCAACTGGGAAATAAGAAATACAGGAAATGGGGTACAGAAGTCTATCCTGCTCTACAGGAAAATAGAAGGGGAAGGGAATAAGAGAAGGGAGGGGGGAGAGATAGAAGAGAAGGCAGACTAGGGAAAGGGGTATTCAGAATGCATGCCATCTTGGGCTGGGGGGAGGGGTGAGCCAATTTGGAACTCAAAAACTTGTGGAAGTGAATGTTGAAAACTAAAAATAAATAAATTTATATTAAAAAAAAATTAAAAAAAAAAAGAAAACAGTCATGTCCTAACCTTGTAGCATATAACTGAAAGAACATTGGAGTTAAAGAGAAGGGTTTTCATATTGTGGGAGCAGCTTTGGAATCAAAGCATTGTGTAGTTTCCCAAATGTAATTCTAATTTCCCCCTTACTCCTGTTTAATCTTATTCAATGTTTTCTATTTGTAAGTTGACATGAGTATATTAAATAGTGCTCTTTGAGCATAGACATTCAGCTAGAAATAAGATAATAGAAGGAAGGAAGGAGGATCCTTTATTAAGTGTTTACCATGTGTCAAGCATCATGGTATAAAGCTCTGGGCAAAGACACAGAAAAACAAAGGCTGTTCCTGCCCTCAAGGATTTTATATTCTGATAAGGGAGACAGCAGACAAAGGCGAACTGAGGGTAGGGATGGGCACTTTGATGCTGAAAGTTACTATAGAAACAGCAGAGATTTAGGGCAATAGATTCCCTCCCCTCCCCTCCCCCAATCCAAAAACAGTGGCAGAGTTGATCATGGTTCCTGGTTCCAGAACTAGAGAAGATGGGAGAGAGATAAGGGTGCCTACATCCAGAAGGTGGTTGGTGAGAAAATGGCAGAAGAGTTGAGAGTGAAGAGAAAGCATGCTGGATTTGGCATCAAAGGATATGAATTCACATCCTTTCTCTTCTCTCTGGCATTAATTTCTTCATCTCTAAAATTAATGGGTTGGATTAGAGGACCTCTGATGACTCTTCACACTCTAAATTTATGCCATAAGACATGAAAAATACAAAGAATATGAAGAAATATGGCAAGCCTCAAATCTGAAGTAATACAAAGTAAAGAAAGGATCAGCAAATCTTGTCAGTTTCTGAAAAGTACTCCAGCAGTTAACTTCCCAGCATTGATGCCAAAATGATGCATCAGAAAAGGACTTTAATAAATGTTTTAAAATAAATTTTTAAAGGAGAAGAAAGCAGAATCAGAACAATATACACAATAGTTACAATTATGTATAGGAACTATTAAATTGTCCTTAATTGGGTATTATGACCCTCCACTCTTTTGCATGGTAAAGCAAAATGGTGGTTGAGTCCTACCACCAATGATATCAACAGGAAGCAACATCAGGTAATTAGAATAATTCCACTCAACTAGCCCTAAATGGGGCTAAAGAGCTCAATGGACCACTGGGAAAATTGTTCCTAGATCTGTGGGAAGTGCTAACACAGTCAGGAAAGAGGCTTGAATGCTAAAGAGAAGTGGGCATCAGACTGTAGATTCACCATGAAATCCAGTGTCAATATTTGAAGATTAAGAATTGCGAGTTTCTGCATGAGGCTATAGATCTATGGAAATGCAAGCACAAGGAAGGGGCTGTAGAGAGGAGAAAATTTTGTCTGACTCAATGGCTAACACAGACAATTCAGAAATAGATACATATTTCTGAAGGCCACGACAGAAAAGAAGTTTTTACTCTATAAAAAGGATTCATGAGCCACCTGCTGGGAACTGTGAAGAACTGTAGGCAGAGTGAGGCAGATGAATTACTTGGCTAAAGAACTGCAAAGAGGGATAGCAGATACTGCTGGGACAAGAATCACAGGAAACTACAAGAGTTATGGGCACAACCTTCAGGGAACTGTGGGAAGCCATAGGAGGCATCATGTACTGGGGAATTACAAAACACAGCACCTGCTAAGAACCCTAGCTCTCATAGACTAAGGGGCTGAAGCGCTATAGGTCTTTAGAAGGGCCTCTCATCGTTAGGTGTTGATGTTTTACGTAAGAATAAGGGTCTATTTGTAAATAAAACTTTTTCTTCCTTAAGTATTCTGAACTATATTTGTAAGGAGAGTTGTTGACAACATTTTGAATGATGTTATGCTGTAAAATTTCTAGGTTTTCTGGGATTACAAGAGGTATGAGCCCTTTATGCCACATGAAAGTTTTTGTCACAATTTGTTGTTGTTAATGTAATCACTAATAATAAATAATAAAAGTGACAAAATCTGAAAATACATGGAATATCAAGTTGAGAAAGAATCAAATAAGGCATTTTTGCTATTATCTGTAAGGTAGTGCGAGCATAGGAGAGTCAATAAAGCAGTTTTTTCTTTCCCTCTACTTTAAACCAGTTCAATTTAGTCATTTTTTTCCAGTAGTGTCCAACTCCTTGTGACCTCATTTGGGGTTTTCTTGGAAGAGACACTGAAGTGGTCTGCCATCTCCTCCTGCAGCTCATTTTACAGATGAGCGAACTGAGGTAAATAGAGGTAAATAACTTGCTTAGGGCCAAATAGATAGTAAGTATCTGAGGTCAGATTTGAACTCAGGAAAATGAAACTTCCTGACTCCAAGCCAGGCACTCCATCCACTTTGCCACCTAAGTGTCTGACAAAGTCTCCTCAGGGATATCATCAAACTTGAATACCTTGTCCAAACTGAGCAGCAGTAAATTTTTTGTTAAAAAGTGTAATAGATGAATTCTATCAAAAAAAGATTATTTTCTCTATTGAAGTGGTTCTCTAAGGTTAATCTATCTATGTGTTTTTTAACACCCATACACTTAAGCTTAAATCAGTATCCTATGGATTTCCATTTAAATCTAGACTTTAAATGTTCTTATGCCATTATTAATATTAGTAATAAAAGTACTACCTTATCAAATACTACTTTAACAATGCTACCTTACCAATGTTTATGCAGAAAATTTATTCTTACAAATGGATCATATTATGCCTGACTTTTATGTTTTAATTCTGGTTAAGTTAAGCTAAGCCTAGCCTATTTGTGTGTTTATTAGCCACCAATCACTCAATCATGCATTCATCAATAAATTATTAGGTGCCAACTCTACTCATTATATTTGTACTGAGCTTTGGAAGAGATAAAGTTATAAAATAATACTTAGCCAACACTTCCAAGGAATTTTTAGCAAAGTAGAAGAGGTTTGAAATGATCACAGATAAAGAGATATAAATTAGAATGTTAGTCCCTAAAAAGAATATAAAGTGCCAGAAAGGAAAGATTCTCTTCTAAGTTGTGGGGAGGTTTGGCTTAAGGAAGAAGGGAAATAACTGGAATAATATAGAACTTCCATTATTACTTATAGTAATTAATGGAAATGGGAGGGGGGAGATTGATTTATTGAAATATTTTCTCAAAGAACTGAAAACTTTTACAAGTTTTAACTTTATGTTCCTGACACTGCTTGTCATCAGGTGGAAAGGCTAAAAAGTATACCTCTCTTATGGTCTCATGTAGCAAAATCCATACCATGGGCTGAACTAGATAAAACAGGGCATATGTTTGGGTTTGAGCTTTGTTTTGTTTCTTCATGACAGAAATAAGTTGGAGTCATATGCCTATTGACACAGCATCAGGATATCTGTCCATCTCTTCTGAGTATAGTGGAAAACCCTGCCCTTAGGAAATCATGTCGTGGTAGAAAATAAACTTGTTCACAGAGCCTTTGCTAGGGTGAGGCAACTGAAGCTTTGCTCCAGGAACACTGTAATATAACACATGCCCTCCTTCAGCAGCACAGAAGCTTTTATGGTAATTAATTTGCCCATTCCATTCAACTGAATTTCTTTTCATTACTTCCTCTGACATCTTGATGACAAAGTTTATTTGAGGACACCATACTTGCTGCTTGCTTGGAATACATTTCTTGTTTTCATGCCCCAGTACCAAAATTGCTAGTTACAGCTCTACTGACTCACTTCAGATGTTAATGCAGTTGGCCCTCCTTGATTTTTATTAAGGCTGGCTCATTAGATAATTAAGGAGGGTTTTTTTTTAACTTTTCTGTCATTTTTCAGTGGCATGATCCTTTCTTCACTCTTCTACAGGAACCACAGATGTGACATTTTTAAGCACAAACTTGTCATTGACAGCTCTCAAATACACTGAGAAAAGATCATTCCATTTAACCAATGAAATACTTAAGGTTTTTTTTATTAATAAAAAACAACTAATGTTGGTGATAATGCATGACTTAATTCTACACTTGGAACATACCACCTAGCTGTGGGCCCATTTAAGTACTCCCTTAGGGCCATTTTGTAGAATTCTAAGGCTATTTTTTGCCCTGAAAAACTAAACAGTAGCTCCTAAATTGAAATAGAAGGGCAGGAAGACAAAAATTGGTGGAGAAAAAAGAACCTGGACTGGGGAAGAGGATGCCTGGATTCTAGTTCTGACTCTGCAACTAAGGAGCTATGACCTTGGATGAGTTACTCTAGCTCTTCTCCATCTATAAAATGAGGCAGTGGCCAAGAGGATGCCAAAGGTGACTTCCAACTCTCAAATTCCATAATCCTATGTTCAGACATTGGATTATCGCGAAACTCAGCAATTTCTCAAACCAGCTTTCAGGCTCATTAGCCTTCTGGGCTTTGAATATTCTAGTTACTATTACCCTGAGCCATCAGCATAGTAATCTTATTTTTTTAATTAGTTTAGTTTGTTCCTAATGAAACCATTCTAGTTCTTACTGATTATCAGTTTCCTTTCTACATGTTTAGTAACCATCCAGTTAAAAAAGCATTTTAGAATTTTTCTCAGAGATGGTATCAAGTTCACTGACCTACAATTTGAAGAATTCACCTTCTGAGTTTTTTTGAATATTAGCATATTTGCTAAATCAAGTCCTTTGGCAGCTCTCCTGTTCTCTACAACTCCTCAAAGGTCAATGACAATGGTTTAGCAATCACATCCCCTAGTCCTGTCATTATCAAAGTTATATAAGTCATATAGGCCAGGTGACTTACCGGCATATGACCCTAGGCTAATCACTTTACTCCTCTATTTCCAAAATTGTGAAATGAATATAATAAACAATTTGATACTGGTTAAAAAGTAGAAAAGTTGGCCAGTGGAAAGAATTAGGGACACAAACATAACAGCACAGTATTCAAGAAGCACAGGAACACCAACTCCTGGGATAAAGTTTCACTATTCAACAAAAACTTCTGGAACAGCTAGAAAACAGTATGGTAGAGATTTGGTTTAGACCAACTTCTTATATCATATACCACAATGAGCTCCAAATGGATATGGGATATACAATAAAAGGTCGTATGAAAAACAAATTAAAGGACAGGAGATACCTTTCACAGCAATGTAGAGGGGGAAAGTTCTTTCCCAAGCTGGGGGTAGAGATAATCGTAAAAAAAGACCAACAATTTTAATTATGTAAAATTGAAAGGATTTTTCATAAGCAAAATAAATGCAACTAGAATTTATAAGGGAAATAATTAATTGGGGAAAATCTTTGCAGCTAATTTCTCTGATCAATGTCTAACATTCAAGATATATAGGGAATTAATACAAATAGGATAGATAAAAGAACAAACACCATTCTCCAATAGATGGTCAAAGAATATGAAAAGACTGTTCACAAAATAATAAAAGTAAGCTATCAACAACCATATTAAATGCTGCTCCAAATAACTAAGATTTATTCAAATTAAAAGAATTCTGAGGTTCTATATCATACACCCCTCAGATTTTCACTGAGCTGTAAATCAGTCCAATCATTGTAGAAAGCAATTTGGAAATATACCCCAAAAGTCAAGTCAAGTCAACAAGCATTTGTTATGTGCTTACTATGTGCTGGGCACTGTGTAAGATGCTAGAAATGCAAAGAAAAGCAAAAAATAGTCCCTACCCTCAAAGAACTCACATTCTAATAGAGCAGACAACATACAAATAAGTATTTACATATATTCTACAGGGCAAATTGGAACAATCTCAGAGGAAGGAGGGCGCTAGAAGTGAACAGAAAGGTGAGAAAAGTCTGCTGCAGAGTATAGGATTTGAGCTGAGTCTTGAAGGAAATCAATAGTCACTAAATTTTATATCCCCTTTGACCCAGTTATTACTACTAATACTATTGCTACTACTACCACTATCACTACCACTGCTACTACTATTACTGCTCTGCTATTAAGCACAGTAGTAATCAATGGTAGAGGGAAAGGACCCCATATAAACATTTGGGTTGTGGTGAAGAATTGGAAACCAAGTAGGTGGCAATCAACTAGGGAACTAATAATCAAATTATTCATATGAATGTAGTAGATTATTGTTATATAGTAAGAAATTATAAAAGGAATGCATTCATAAGAACCTGGGAAGATTTATATAACTTAAGTATGCTGAAGTGAGTAGAACTGGTATAACAATTTATACAATGACTACAACTTTTAAAGACTTAAAGATGCAAAACAATTTCCAATCATAACTTCAGAAAGCTGCTGATGATGACTAATATTTCAGATTTCTTGGCACGGAAGTACAAAATGAAACATTCAGGTGCAAAAAAAGTGGCTATATGTTTTGATGGACTACACTTGTTACAAGGGAAAGCTTTCACATGGGGGGAGGAGTTGGAGGACAATAATAGTGATACAGGCAGCTAGATGGCAAAGTGGATAAAGTGCCAGAGTTGGAAGTCAGGAAGACTCCTCTCCCAAGTTCAAATCTAGTCTCAGACACTTAGTAGCTGTGTGACCCTCAGCAACTCACTTAACCCTGTTTGCTTCAGTTTCTTCATCTATAAAATGAGCTGCAGAAGGAAATGGCAAACCACTGTAGTATCTTTGTCAGGAAAACCCCAAATGGGGTCACGAAGAGTCGGGTATGACTGAAAAACAACTGAACAAAAAATAGTGATGCAAAAAAAATAAGAAAAGAAAGACAAGAGCATCAGTGAAACATTTTTAAATACTTAGAAGAGAACAGAAGCAACTTCAGAAAAACACAGACAAGCAGGATGCTGTTGTTGTTACAATGTTAAATTTAATATGTACTTTTATAATAGAAGACTGAACAACGAGGGCCTACTATTTAGAACATGCATATATTTGTCCTTCCTGGTATATGATACAGAGCAGGCATAACATTCTCTGCCTGCTGCCCAGCCAACACAGAGAACTTTAATGAGACTTTTTCCAGGCATGCTTAATGAAGGTGAAGGTGAGACATGGGGTCCTTTCCTCTCCTTCAGAGCAGGGACAGGTATCTGCTGACTACTTCTGCTTACATATTTGCATGGCGATAAAAAGTCTTTCAATTGGCTGTTAAGTTCGAATTGGGTGTGTATATGAAAAATTTAAGTGGAGGATTTCTCATTCTCTCCCCAGATATTGAGCCAAGGCAATACCTTGCCACCAAACTGATCACTGCATTTCTGAGAACATTACCTATTTCTTTTCTCTCTTGTGTCTATTTTTTCTTGAACTTAGAAAGAATATTTGCAGAGAAAACAGAACAATTTATGCCCTGGTGAACTTCAAAAGGTGAGAACAATCACCAGAGGTCCAGGAACTGGAATAAGTAGCAGAGTTTGGAACAGCTGAGTCTGGCCACGAGCCATTGCAGAGAAACAACTTGCCTGACCCAGATCATTTGAGAAGCTGAGCAAGGGAGCAACTTGTCCATTGGCTATGCCATACCCAGACGTAAATTCATGGGGACTCTGCAAGGAGACAAAAGGACTTCCAGGGCCAGAAAGTTGGGAAGAGTATGTTTCTTATAAATCGCTTTAAGTTTGAGCTCAATCTTCCCAAGGTCCAAGTGAGCATACAGAAGGAAAGTGCACCTGTCTTTTTAAGAGGATGTCACTGTACTTCATTACTTGCTATACCATAACTATACCAGGAAAGAGAAAGATCCCTTAGATTTAATTAGTTAATTGATATTAGAAAGATGTTAACTGATTACATGATATTTGGAAGGAACACATCGTATGGAGGCTCATGAGTTATAGTAGTAGAAACGTCCAAGGGTTACCTCTAGAATCCTGAAAGGTAAGTAGTCAATTGGTCTCTGAGTACCTGACCTGGTAGTATAGTGCAAGTTAGTAGAATGGGCCCAGAGCCTGCGCAAAACTTTAAAAGATAAAATACCCAAGTTGTATGTGATAGAGATTCATGATTTCATAGGCAATGCTTTTCTTATCATTTTTATATATGGAAATTTCATATTTGTAAAGTTCAAAACAAAATATGAAATTCAGTTAAGACTGTAATATTTTAATTATCTACCTTATAGGGCTCACAGAGAAAGCAACTAGTTTATTCTCTAAACTACCATTCATCATCATAATCATTAACATATTGTCACCACTAGCAACAATTACTATATATTGAGTGCCTACTATGTGCAAGCTATACTAGGCCCTCTCTGGTATACAGAGATGTATATTTCACCTTACTTCCCGTATGTTACTAAGTACCACACTAATATTTTGAATAATCCGTGAATTTTTTAATACGTTAACTACCCCTCCAATATGACTCCTTCTTATCTTCTCCTCCAGTGAGACTCCTGTCCATGTTTTATCATGAATCCTGCCCAAAGATTGACCCACCATGCCAAAAGACTTTGTTTTTTTCTGAAAATTGAAGGCATACTACTGGATACGTCCATTTATTTTGCTTAATTCTCTTTTCACAAGATACCTGGCCCAATTTGATATAACAAACATTTCTTAAGTAATCAGAATGATATCAGCATTTAAAAAAAGACTAATTTTTGCAATGGTATGTATCTTGAGATCAATGAAAGTGCTGGACAGTTTCCCAAATGCAATACAGTCCCATCTCCTTGTACAATTAACTGTTTCATTATAGGCTGTGTTAACATTCATTTGGAGTATTTGTCCAAGATACTTCCCAAGGTTGTTATGAGGATTAAATGAGAAAATATTTGTAAAGAACTCTGCAAACCTTAAAGTGCTACATAAATGCTAACTATTATTAATAGCTATTATTATACACATGTGATGGAATAAACTGATAACTTATCTGTCAAGCTTCATACATGATTTGGGCAATATTCATTTTTCATCCACTTTGATTTTCCATTGTGCTTGGTTAGAACAATCTCTTACACCTGTATGAATTTCACTGAAGAATTTTTGAAGCCTTCTGAGGCTCTATGAAATTAGGATGATGTCATCTATGCAAATAGGAGCATCCAGAGAATTTCACAATAAAAAGAAAATCCTTATTGTACTTGGACCTTAAGCAGAAAATCTTCCATGACTCTGAAGAATACATCAAACGCTGTGCCTCTCACACACAAGTCAAAATTAAAGACTCCACGACAGAGTTTACAGGAGTTCATTTTGTTCAATGATCTACTGCATATTGATATTAAGAAACATGGTAAACATGGAGACAGAGGTGTCACCACACTAATATTCCAGTAAATTTGTTAATAGCCATTAAAAGATCTGAAGTCAAAGTTGAGAATGATTCAGAATCAGCAATGACTAATATTTCTTCTTTACCCTGTGAGTGCACAGCATTCTACAAATGTGGAAGCAATAAAAGGACAGGCCACTGGTAATGACTTCTTGGCTCCCCAGTTTCTTTCTTATCTTTTTTTTTTAGTGAGGCAATTGAGGTTAAGTGACTTGCCCAGAGTCACACAGCTAAGTATTATGTGTCTGAGGCCACATTTGAACTCAGGTTCTCCTGACTCCAGGGCTGGTGCTCTATCTACTGCGCCACCTAGCTGTGCCCCCCTGCCCAATTTCTTACAATGCTTATTTTTAAAGTGAGTCTTTTATCAACTTATCAACAGGCATGTCAGAAATCCCATTTTTTTTCAACCTTAGTACCATCAGGAAGGTAAATTCTATTTACATGTTACCTACATATCAATTATTCTCATGGACCTAGCATTCTCACTTAGTCCATACAGAGCTATCACACAGTCTGGATCACGTAACTTATAATATCAAATAGATGTGTTTTTAAGAAAGAAATTTATCTTTTTTTATTGATGATGAATTATTTTGAAATTTTTAATGCTTTGCTTAGTTTTCCATAGGTGATGACTGGGTGAATTCTAAAATATTCTACAAGTTTCATCTGATAAATGAAGGGCAGATATTAGTCATTTAGGAAACTCACTGGTACATGAGAATATGTGTATGTATTTTGTACACATGAGCTCTCTCATAACACCTCATAGGCAATGTTTCAGCCATAGATGCTAACAAAGTTTAAAAATAAAATTGTATAAATAAAATAACTCCAGTGGATCTATGATCTCACTCCCGTGGTACTTCTTCTAATTTTGCAGACGGTGACCTGTCCATTCCTTATCATCCTGTATGACACTGGTTTGTGTTCTCCCATAAGTTTGGGTCCCACATGGAATCCACCTAACATAATGGCGCCTTCCTTGCTTTCTTTGGAAACCATAAAGATGCCAATGGAGCATATGGACTATCTGTGGCTTCTCTTTCACCCTCTTCATGTGACCAACCCATTCTCTTTTTCACTCATATACTTCTTTGATGACACTTTTTGCTCTTCTCCTTTATAATTCCCTGTCTTAATGTGTTGTGGCCAGTTCACACACCCAACAATAACCATTTCACTGCTCTCTGGGTGATACCCATTTTTAGTTCTTCAGAGACTTAAGTGTTCCATGTCTCACAGCCTTACAACTTTGGAAGAATATGAGTATTAAAAAAGATGTCCCCTTTTCCCAGGAAGAAGTTTGGGGTCAGTAAAATAACTTTAAAGTATCCCAAAGGCAATACAGCCTGTTCTCTTCCTTCTGTTCAATTCTGGGCACAACTCATTGCCCATTTGCAGTATCTGTCCAAGACAAATAAAATTGAAATGTTAAAAAAAAATCCCCCAGGAAAATGAGACGTAAAATTTCCAGGTTGTTCTGATCATCATCTTAGTATAGTGTGAAAAAAAAATGGCCTAATATAGTAAGTAGGGATGGCAGGTTACCAGGTGCAAAAGTTGACTCCTAGACTTCTCTCTTTAGCATACTTTCCTTCTTAAAAACAGATACATCTGTTGTACATCATGAGAAATATGGCTAGTTAACACTTACTATAGAAGCTCAATGTATATAACATAAAGCATTTTTAAAATTATAAGAATGATGCAAATATAATGAGATGAATTCTGTTAATACAAATACTTTTCTCTGATAAATGGCAATAGTTATATACTACTGCATATCATTAAGAGTACAAAATCAGGAATCAAAAAGACAGGAGTATCAGGGGAACCAACATAATTTATGCAGATCTTACTACAAGATCAAGAATAAATTTCTGTTCCTGTTGGTGAGCTCACAACTTTTACAGCCACTCTGGCTCAAAACCATTGTTGTTCCTGACTCTTCCTTTTTCTTCGTTGTCCATGCTTAACCAGCTGCCAAGTCCTTTCTATTTTACTTCAGAAATATCTCTCACATCCATCTCTTCTTTTCTCCTTTTACTGCATCACCTTTGCTGACACCCTTCTTACCCCTTGCTTGGACTGTTGTGATAACCTCCTAATTGGTCTCTGCCTCCAATTTCTCTCCTCTATGATCATCATATTGCTGCCAAAACTATCTTTCTACTGCAAAGGCCTGAATCACATCACTCCCCTAATCAAACACTTCAAGTGTCTCTACATTGCTTAGTGAATAGAGAGGACATTCATTCTTAGTCTGGCAACCAAAGCTCTCCATACTCTGAGCCCAATTTACCTTCACAAGCTCATTTCAAGCACAGATCTTTATATAGTCTGTGCTGTAGCCAAATTCATCTACCCAAGTGTTTCCCCATCTCATCTCTCCTCCTCTGAACTTTTGCATCCTGTGAGTACCTGTCTTGAATGGACTTATCCAACTTCTTTCTAATGACACTCTTTTCCGTATTCAATGCCCGCTTATTGGAAGCCCCTTCAACCCTAAAGCCTCCCAAATTCCTCCCTACAAGAAGTGTCCTTGAATCTCAAAGACAGTTCTGTCTGATCTTTTCTATCTACTTAGCCATTTTCAAACTTGCATTAAGTTGTTTGCACCCATCTCACCACCACTATACTAGTAAATTGTCGACTCCTTGAGTCACACAGTATTATTCCCAGAGCATAGCTGGGTTCAAGATTACTTTGCTCAAAGGAGGTTATTTTAAAAAGGGGATCAGTGGGGCAGCTAAATGGTGTAGTGCATAGAGCACTGGTCTTGGAATCAAGATGATTTGAATTCAAATCTAGCCTTAGTTATTTACTAGCTGTATGACCCTGGGCAAGTCACTTAACTCTGTCTCAGAAAAAAAAGTAATACTGGGGATCAGGTTGGTAAGGTGCTGGGGTTTTTGTTTGTTCATTGTTTTGTTTTGTTTTGTTTTTTGCCAGACCTGTGATTTTATCAGTATAGGGACCTTCCTGGTAAGGAACCTCTCTTTACCAATGCATATTGACACCTGCCCTACAGTTACTTAGAATCATTAAGAGATTAAGTGACATGCCCAGGGTCACATATTCAGTATGTAATTGCGGCAGGATTTGAACGCAAGTCTTCCTATAAGGGTAGTGTTCCAGCCACTGTTCTATACTGATTCTCTAATAATTCAATAAATTCTACTGAATTGAATTAAAATTAAATTATATGGAGAAAATGTGTCTGAGAAGAGAAATTCTCAAAAGATGAGTTTAGTTCATGTAAGCACCTAAAAGAGTGCTTATCCTACTCCTTCCTAAAATAAACACTATGAGTTCTTACAAATTGGAAAGACTTTACAGTCTCCTGACTGACTTTCATACTTCCAGATGAATAAATATTACTCTAGGAACAAATAGATTCCATATCATCATTTATTAAGTACAGTCTCTAGGTACAAGTACCTAGATTCAATGATGATTCAATCCTGAGAAATGCTACTGAAAGTTTATAAAGTACATACAGCTCTATGCCTGTAATTCTTTTTTTTTAAATTATGGAATCTTGAAAAATAGGAAAATATTTAAGGGCAATGAGTAAAATTACTAAACAATTCTTCAAAAACTAAAAGGTTCTTAGATGGGGGCAAAGCAGCTTTCCTCTCATTTGCCAATTCTTCCTCAAATACAGACAAGCATGACAATTTACAGAAACAAAATAAAATAAAAATCCCAGGAAGTAAAAGCATTTCTAAATGCCACAGAGCTGGAGGGTACTTTGAGAGATTGTTTAGTTCGAACCCGTTATCTCAAAAACAAGGGCACTGAGGTCCACAGAGGTACTAAGATGAAGGTCAAAAAGGGAGTAAGTGGCAAAGCCAAGATTCAATCCCAGCTCACCTGACCCCAGATTCAGGGATTTTTACTACACCAATGACAACTCAATTCTTTCATGTCTCAGCTAGTCACCTTTGGCAAGAAGCTTTTCCTATTCCTCCACAATCTTAATGCTTTCCTCTAGAACGATCCCCAATTCATCCTGTCTATCTCTATACAAATATAATTGTTTGCTTGTTGTCTCCCTCATCAGACTGTGAACTCCTAAAGAGCAGGGACTGGTTTTTGTTTTTCTTCATATCTTCAGTGTTTAACATGATGTCTAAAACATGGTAGGTGCTTAATAAATGTCGACTGACGACAAATTAAACACCTTTGCGTGAATAACTTCTAATTCCTCAAATTAATTGGTCCACAGAACAGTACGGTTTTGTCAGAAGACATTTATACCCCAAAATATAACATTTATCATTTACCTACCCATCAATGACATGTTAAAACTATGAAGCTGATTTAAGATTTTTACGCCTAGAAACCAGCATCCTAAGCGTTTTATCTGTGACCTGGGTTTTAGTGCCACTCAGTGTTCAGATGATATAATTACATTTAACCAAACAGCTCAATCTTATGACTTCATTCGCCTGAACAGAACAGTATTGAATGACTTGATATTTTCACAGCTCCAAATAAGTTCTCAAGTTTTTTTCTTAAGGTACTTGGTGATTCACAAGGTCTCTCCTTACATCCTATTACACTTTGCCTGAGGCTCATAGGCAAAACAGGCTTTTTAGTGTTTATTCCAATGCCTAATAGCACTCTGGTCAGGGCAAAGTGGAGAATGTGTGTCAGGGTGCCAAAGACCCTTAAGTCCTTTCTCTGCCTATGGCACCATGGACTGTGCCATGTATTCAAATATCAATTAACTTGCTGAGAGCAGAATGAAATGGGATAATCAGCACTGAAAAGACTAACTCAATTGTAAGAAAAGGACACAAAAAATGTTTCTCAGAATTATGGTGATAGAGATACAGTTGAGGAAACATACGTATCTTCTGGTGCTACAATTACACCAGTGAGTTAGGTCATAAAGTCCTAATTCATTTGAAGAACATGAGATGAATGCACAGGCATGTCCTTTCATCCCCTACAAGATCCATGCCAACTTTGCTTTTTTTGTTGTGGGAACAAGAGAGGGACTCAAATAATTGCTCCTGGAAGATGAGATGGCAAAAGAAGTTGGGCTAAAAACAGGAGGCTGGGGAAGATGAGGCTGAGAAAGTAGTTAGAAAGTAGAAATCACACTATCTGACCAGAAAAATAATTAAATAAGAAAATTGAAAGTGTAACACTGAAATAAAACATACAGAGATGCATATCTGGCTAGCCAGTGGGTCAGGGGAAAAATACATGTAAGTATCAAGATAATTAGCATAACCTTTTTCTTTTCTCCTCGAATATGAGCTAAAAAACATCCATTTAGAAGCAGAATAGTGACTTCTTGCTCCTATTTATTAAATATTCAGGGTTGTGCCTATTGATGCTGTTTTCTGTAAGTATAAAAAGAATGTGAATATTCCAAAGCACATCAAATTTTCTTCCTTTTCCAAAATCTCTTATTTGCACTTTTTAAGACCCAACAATAGATAATGTTATAGCACCTGGTATTTAGAGGTGAAAGAGAACTTAGAGATGATCTAGTTCACCTTCCTAGTTTTACAGATAAGGAAACTGAGGCCCAAAGAGGATAAATGACTTGCCTGAGGTCACACAAGTAGAAAGTGGCACTCATGTCCTCTGATGCCAAATGTAGTATTCCTTCCACTGCACTTATGGTTATAAATCATAAAATACTGAGTCTCAAAAGAATCAAAATTGAGGACTATCCAAAGGGGAATGGAGAAGCATATGGTAGATATGAGCAGACCGTAACAACACATTACAGAAAAGGAATTAAGAAGTGGTATAAAGGATGACATCAAAGAAATATATGCATGAAAAAGAAGATGGACTAGAATAATGGAATGCCTATGTGCACAACTGGTAGCCTCATATGAAAGAGAAATCAAGTATGGCTCTTAGTACTTTGGGTGGACCCCTAATAGTGAAGTTATAGAAGGACAGGCATGAGATTCAGCCAGAATGGGCAGGCAGGGATGGGCTTTGATCTTCATTACTGAAAGGAGTATCCATATCAAAGAGACCTCAGTTCCACCTATGTATTTAAAAGACATCACAGACCTTGGAAACTGAAATTTATTTTTCTCCGTGTCTGAAATCATGGAGGAGTTCAAACTTGAGAGGCAATATAGTATGGTAGAAAGAGCCCAGCATCTGAAAATCAAAGAACACAGATTCTAATCCTGTTTACTAGAAGTAAGACCTTAGGTAACTGATATGACTTCAATTTCCTTAATCCATAAAATGAGAGGGTTGGGATAGATGACCTTTAAAAGCTATTCAAGTTCTAAATTCTGAAAGGGACATAAAAATAAAAATTTTGACTAAGGAGTACTGACAGTGTGACTTTTAAAAACATATACAATATAACAAAATATTATAGGTAGGAAGCAACATAGTATGTTAGGAAAAAAACATACTGGCTCTGGAGTCAAAGGTATTGGGTTAAAATCCCACCTCTGATATTACCTGTGTGACTTTGGACAAGTCATTTAACCGTTCTGGGCCTCAGTTTCCCCATATGAAAATGAAATCTGACTTGATAGCTCCTGAAGTCCTTTCTAGCTCTAATCTTATTATTCTATATATTAAGAATAATATATAAAAAAATCCATAAGACACTAGTAGTACATTAATAATTCTTTTCCTCTATACCTCTGCTCAGTATTATACACTTTTTATTAAAAATAATTTGTAAAAGAAATACATGTAGATCAAGAGCAACAGTCCAGTCTAGCCAGTGGTCACACAATTCTCAGGTTGCCTTTTTACTAGATCTTATTCTTTGCCTTCATCTAAGAGACCAGTGAAATGAAATGAGGAAGCATTTACAAAATGCTTCCTGTGCATCAGGCACTGTGCTAAGTGCTGCAGATAAAACTGCAGAAGAAAGACAGTCCTCATCCTCTAAGAACTTGCATTCTAATAGGGGGAGATGACACATGTAGGGGAACACATGGAAACTCAGCTCACTGATTGACTTGACTGGCTGATGATGCTTTATTCTCATATGTCATTGGAGTTCATCCAGGGTTCACAAAGGCTGAAAGACTGAAACTCTGGCAGGTCCACCCAAGCTAGAAAGGCTATGGTAATAGACCACATAGCTGTAATGTGAGTATCAGGTTATGTAAGTTTGGAAAGGCTCATCAGAAGAGGTTTGGCTGCCAGGTGATGCCTTTATGGATTTGTTTTGTTCTGGTCATTGCAATGAACAAAACTCATTGAACTAAAGCAAGCAGGGCTTATTCATTGGTGCAAGAAGATACACTAATGAAATCTTTTATCCTTGGAGCATACCACATAAAAACCAAACTCTTCCTTTGTTAAAGCTTATGTTACCCTTTATATTGTCAAAGTCCCACATATAAGTGTATGTATACACATGTAAATGTGTGTATGTGTTTATATGTATACACACACACACACATACACACACATACACACACACACACACACACACACACATTTAACAGTACCTGTGATTTCACCCATGTAGGGGAGCTGATACCTTCTCATCAACTTACAATTTTAGAAAACTACCTGGGGCACTGAGAGTTAAGTAACCTGTCCAGGTAATACAGCCAATATGTGTCAGAACTGGGACTTGCTGCTTCTCATAATTATATCATGGCTTAATTATTTCAAATAAATACAACTCAAATTGCCATCGAGTCTTTTTGGTTTTGTTTTTAGATAGATGAGGGAAACCAGTGATTACCCAGAGATACCACTGCAACAATAGCAAAATGGCTTAGGAGTTCAGATTTATTTACTTTTAATCTACTCACTACTCTTGGATTCCATGACATAAAGCCTCTTAAGAGTGCAGCAGGTTCTGGATAGCCAAGGTGTCACGCACACATTTGAACCAGGATGGCAGATTCCATCCAGCAGAGGACAGCACACACCAGCTGAAACACCAGGCTGCATGGGATGTTTCCAGAAGTATCTTCTCTTGCATGTCCCTAATACAGTAGCCTACCTTGTAGAAGCATCACTTTCAAGGCCAGCACTTATGAGAGTAATATTCCCATATTAGCAGACAGCAAAGAGTAACAAAGTAGCAAAATATTTTGGAAGTCCTGTACAATATTTTTTCTAAATGAGTTTTAAATATAACTCACCTGTTAAGTCCTAAAAGGAGTGAAGGTATATGATATGTTAGATTTTCACTTGCAATTCACATATAAAATCAAACAAAAACAAAGTTAACACTATTTCATTGAATCTGGAAAGGACCTTAAAGGTCATTTAATCCTCCCCCATTTTACAATTTAGAAAATTGAGGCCCATAACAGGAAGTAATCTGCTCAAGCTCATAAAGTTCATTTATTCCAATCCCCTCATTTAATGTATAAAGAAATAATCAAAGCCTAGAACAGTAAAGCGAACTCTTAAAGCTAACATTGGCATGAAATATCAGAGCCAAAATCAGAGCCCTTAACCTTCTGAAATCAGAATCACTGCTCTCTCCATTATATCATATTGCCTCCCCAGATGTAAACAAAGCATGCTTCTAAGTGTTATAGGAAAAATTAATTTAAGAAATACACTTAAGTGTGATAACATTAACAATAAAAATATGTATTATGAAACATACAAAGAGTGCTGTTAAAATATGGTATAAATTTTCCTTATCCCCATTTTACAGATACTTGGAGGCATATTTTTTCTCTTATATAACCATAAAACTGCAGTGGCAGATGAGAATCTGTCCTTCTAAATCTAGGCACTGAGTGAATAATGATTTTTCCAAGGTCACAAGACTGTCAGTGACTCTAATTCTGGTCCACTGCTCTATCCACCATACCATGAAATGCCTAACATACACACATCTTAAAATATGTAGAGAAAAGTCATAAGAATTGCTAATACTATTTTTCAGCACTGTCATATTTTGTCCGCTGAGCCAAATGTACCAGATGTCTTTAAATAAAAGATTTAGACAGCATAAAAATAAAGTGTTATTGTATATGGACATTTCTGAAATGTAACAATACGTTAAGTGATACCATAGTGTTTTATTATATGTCATTATTATAGGTGATGGTGTTTCTTTTTTCCCATAAATAATAGCAAACTATACCTAATGGCACAAAGATAATCCATAGGTAAATTTAGATGAATAAAAAAGGTAGTTAAATTAATGTAACTGCATGGTAAAGAATATTTGTACCCATTTTGACATACTGGGCGCTGATCATGCATTTCTGCTCCTTGGAAATCATTTGCATCAGTAGTGTGCAATTCTACTAGATCTCTATGAAAAGCCTTTGTTGATGAACAGGCTAAACTAGTTGTAAGGTATGCAAGTGATGGTTAAGACAGGAGTAAGATTAGCCCTACTGTATTTTAAAACACAGACACAGACACACACACACACACACACACACACACACACACACACACAAAACTAGTGAAAATGGAATTGTGAGGGCTGCGAGAACAGATTTGAAATGATACCTTCATCCCAAACTGCATTTGTGCATCTGTTACATTTAGACATTTCTATCTGGTAACTTTAGATGTTTAAGTGAGCATCTCTCTCCCCCATCCCACCCACAAAAGATCATATAGGGAAAGGTAGGAGGGGAATGGATAAAAGGATGTGGGGTGGCAAGTCTTACTCACAGCAAGCAGAAGTATAATATACTGAAGGGCACCGTACATAATTTTCTTTAGAAAGTTGAATTTTTTTTCATTCTACAAGCTAAAATAACCTTGTTAACACAAGGGTGAGACAGGATGTTATACTAATACACAGTCAACCTGGTTGTCTATCTCAAGGATCAGAGGCAGGGGTCACATGAAATCTCCATGGGCTTGGGTTTGAGTTCTAACTCTCTGTCCTGTATTAGCTATCTGCCCAGGCATTAATTACCCATTTCCTCTCCTATAAAATTAGTATATTAAATCAGACGACTATTCGGGTCCCTTCCAGCTGAGCTTCAGATAAAGTTTTCTCCCCTTTCTACCTGTAGAGCAAGGGTTCTGTAATCATTTTGTGTCATGGCTGGCTGGTAAAGATTATAGATCCCCTTCTCAGATAAAACACATAGGTTTATAAAAGAAGTCAACTCCAACGAACATTACCAAAGTATTTTTTTTTTAATGTTCATGGAGCCCAGGTGAGGAATCCCTGATTGAGGATACAGAATGGCCCACATACAGAGTGGCTGCTCTAAGAATCTACATTAGAAGGATGGAAGCAGTACAGTTTTTAAAAAATCATTATTTATTAATGTTGATCATTTATTTATACTAATTAATAACTCCTACTGTATACAGAGTACTGTGCTAGGTGCTATGCATATGCAAAATTAAGATAAGGAATTAGTCTTCGCAAAGTTTACTCTAGCACAAATGAAACATCAGAAGCCTGGAGAGCTAGTAAAACCATCCCCATCCTGTGACCTACTACTAAGGCAATACTCATGAAAACAGTCATGCTCAGTCACTCTTCCCACTAGAAGAATGGGAGGGATTCTCACCTTTTCTCTTCCCACTCCCCACACTATCTCCCAGTTGTTCCATTTCTTACCCTCCTTGTCCTTTTGTGTCTATCCACAATTAAGGGGAGAAATGTACTATAGATGTGCCTCAACTTGAACAATAGCATTGTTTCTGAAGAATATACTTGACATGCGGTTTTATTTGCACACAACCAGGCAGCTGGACTTTCTTTGATGAGTCCTTTTGTAAAGCTAATAATCACACCCTAATGTACCAGTTTTATAAATCCGGATTTACAAATGTTGAGTTCATATGTTGAGATTGTGTAATGTGAGCTACACCATACTTGAAAAAGCCTGCTGTACCACTGCCTTCAATTCTTTCTGTCAAATATTTTGTGGCAGTTATGCTTAAGTATTTAAAAAAACAAATATACAAAATAAGTCACATGGTTAATATATAGTTCCCATAATGCTACTCTGATTATTTTTCACCTGAGATCATTTGGTGTAGTGGTTAGAGAACTGATCTCACCCTGAAGTTAGGAAGACCTAAGTCCAAGTCTCATCTCTGCCCTATTCTGGCAGTGTAATTTTGAACAAGTCACTAAAAAATCTTAATGCTCCAGGAAATTATAAGTTGTAGAGAAAGTGCCAATCTACATTGGTAGAGAGAATTTCCTCACTAGGAACACCCTATACCAATAAAATCTGGGATCTAATTTTAAAAGCTTTGCACCCACTAGTTACGTAGGTATCTGTGTATCTCTCTCTCCTCCAAACATGCATATATATGTATATGTACACACACACACAGACACACACAGACACACACATTCACGCATATATATTTATGTATACACATATACATACTTAGAAAGGAGAAGATAATATTCTACACCTCTTTTCAATGGTTACAACCAAAGCAGAGAATAATGTAGATATTACCTGAGATAGATATCATGTTTTCCATTTTGTGGGAAAATTAAGTAGGAGGTATTTCTTCTCTAACCT
This sequence comes from Phascolarctos cinereus, assembly GCF_003287225.1. Lineage (NCBI taxonomy): Eukaryota > Metazoa > Chordata > Mammalia > Diprotodontia > Phascolarctidae > Phascolarctos > Phascolarctos cinereus. Next base: position 229,426,759 of record NW_027556098.1, read on the forward strand.
TAAAGTTGTGTTAAACCTATAAATGCATAGAATCTCAAAGAAAGCATAGCAAAGACTGAAAGAATAGACTGTAGAACTTTTTCTAAAGAACTTCATAACAACCAAATGCCTTGAACACCATATGTGATAGCTAATAGCAATGGGGTTAATTAAGGACTCAGCAATCTTGAGTCTGTTTTCTTGGTCTCATATAAGTATAATTACCTGAGTAGCCAGGATGACTTATTCATATTTAAGGATTCATATGCAACTGTGGGAAAGGGAGCAAGCATCACATATTCTGCATTTGCTATCTCTCTTCACCACATCATGGTATATTCTTCTGGTCACCAAGTGGCGGATGAAAATCAACAGCAAAAAATGCACTACTTATTTCAGTGGAACTGAGAAAAATTAAAAATCTTATGTAGTAAAAACAATATGTGTGAGCCACCTGTTTACTATGTAATGAAATGGATTGGTGTGGAAATGACAGCTGCTGCAGAACCCACAACACTTCAAATACTATATATCACTTTGCCAAGTGGACTTAAAATTTGTGTATCATTTACTTTATTACCATGGAGTGTGTTGGTAGATATTAATATGTAATTGCAACTGTAATGAATATCCCTAGCCGCTAAGCGTCAGTGTTCCTACAGGGTGTTGTGGGTTGTTGTTGTTGTTGTTGTTGTTTTTAATTCTATATACACTATTTGTTGACTCCATCCACAGACCCTCTTGAATAGGGTCAATGGGAAGAAATGAATCAATAATGAAATGCCATACAAAGAATAGGCACTAAACCAGTGTAAACCATGAAAGGGGGTTCCTGGAAACAGAGGTGTTGCTCTCAGTGCAAAACCAACTGATCAAATCGGACATTTTGCAAGATTAAATAAGGTTCGAGCTACACTAAGCCGTGTAATCTGTTTTTACCGATATAAATGCCAAAACTGAATTGCCACTCTAAAGTCTGCCAAGTTTCTTTGTATTGTATGTCAGTCTGCTGTTTTCCTTGATGGTGCCATCAATAAACATGTCTGGGGATCAACTGCTTGTGATCAGATATAGAGCTTTCATTGTTTCAAGTCGAGCTGTTGCTGAACAAGTTGTGAATTCCAGTGAGGTCCTTTTGGGGTCTGAAGGTAGAAGAGGGCAAGGGGAAAGCCCGCTCTGTTGATGAACGTTTAGGTTAGTGGCAGAACAGCATAATTTCCTAGTCATTCAGTGATTTGGAAATCAGTTCCAGAATGTCCCAGAATTCAACAAAACTCATTCAAGAATTCAAAAGATATACAGAGTTGCCAAAAGAAATTATTTTCATTCTCACTATGGGTCATGCCATAGGAATTCTTGTTTTCTCCATATTAAAGAGAACACAATATTACAGTATAATTTTCTCATGTAACTGAACTATTATGGCATATAATATATCCAACTTTCATTTCTCTCTTCTTAAATTTCAGAAGATATATATAGGTTATAGTATGACTTTAGTCTGTTGATGGTGACTTATACTTAAAATAATCTGTTCCTCTTTGGAGTAACTCCCATTTCAGTGAGAGATGTATTATTCTGCTCAATTTCAGTCTTCAATCAATCAATTGGCAGATATTTATCACAAGTACCTATTATATGCAGAGCACTAGAAAGTGAGAGAAAGGCAAAGACTAAGACACAGAGACAGTGACAGAGAGACAGAGAGATAGAGAAATAGAGAAATAGAGACAAAAAGAATAGGAATAAGACAGTATTTACCCTCAAGGAACTTACAATGTAGTTGGAAATATAAAATATGCACACACAAACACTTGCATTGAAAGGCAGTGAATTATGAAGTTCCAATGAATGGTACAGAGAATACATACTAAAGAAATGAGAGAAACAAGAGAACACATTATCATGCTCAGGAACTAGCAATATAATCTTGCGTAAATCACTTAGACTTTCTGGGTCTCAGTGGTTTCATCTGTTAAAAACAAAACAAAAATTACCTACAACATTAGAGGATTGCCCTAGGAAAACTCTGAGATCTCTTTTATCTCTAAATTTTCAGAGGATTTCACAGAGGAAAGGTTTCACAGAGATGATTGAACACTAAAATATAAGTTCTAAAGGAATGATTGGGTTTTTTTTTCTATGTGGAAAGGACACTTACAGAGAAGGGGAAATGGTATGAGCAAATACATGGAGGAAGGAAAAAATAAAATGTACGTGGGAGAAGGTGCTGAAACACAAGGTTGATGACCATAGATAAGCCACTTCATCTCTCAACTTTAATTTCCTTGTGTGTAACATGATATTGTTGTGAGGTTAATATTTTAAAGCTCTTTAAAAACCTTAAAGTGATATACAAATGTTATTGATGATGATGATGATGATGATGATGAAGAAGAAGAAGAAGATGATGATGATGATGATGATGATGATGCATCCCCACTTGCACTGACAAGTTAGAATCTCCAGGAACAGTCGACTAATAGCTGAGGAGCTAGATTTCTACTACTGTCACTGATTAGCCCTCACCAGTGTGCTTCCCACTAAAAATCAGCCAGCATACTTAATTAGCTTTTGGCAAAGGAATTTACTAAATAATATACTAAGAACAGTTGGTAAAAAAAAAATCCCCAAAAAAATTCTGGCACAAAGTCTCCCACAAATACACATAGGCCCATGAAAAAAGTGGACTCACACTTAAAAGTTAACATTCAAGTCCTTCCACCTTATGACCTGGAAAAACTTTCTTCAGTCCATAATCAGCATTTTTATTTGATGCAAGGGGTAATGCTGCTTAAAGCTCCCTCTTTCCTTGAGTGACTCTCTTTTCGAATCCATTTGCGTTCAGTGTGTCACTGTTATGAGCTGTATGTATTGTCTCTTTCTGGTCACTATCTCTGATCCCAGCTGATGGCACTGCTATTGGTCCAGTATTTCTGATAGTCATTGGGGGAAAAGGGGGTGGGGAGCCTAGAGAGAGAAACTTCTTTCCCAGAGTCATTCGTCTCTAGACTCTGACTCCAGCTCCGGAATCTTCAACTCCTGAACTTGAAGTTTTCCACATCTGGACCTGCTCACTGCTTGACTGACTGCCTAGTGATGCATCTGATTCTTTTAGACAGTCACAAGATGCTTCCTTGTTTTTTTTTTATTTTTATTTTCAGGTAAAATGAGGGTTGGAGGTAGGGACAGGACCCTACTGTAGCCCAGAGTAGGATGGACTTGGTATACGTGCTAGGACTTCACATCACAGATTTGTTCTTGGTGGAAGAATTGCTTTTGGTGACTGTTTACATGTACCTGGTATCCAATAACAACCTTTGGTGAGAGCCCCAGACTTTCCTTGAAGACACATTCAATAAAGGTGACAGCTGGCTGATTCTCAGCCTCACTGGTCTAAATGGCTTTCTTATCCCTTTCTTTCCCACCCTTTCCCATACCTTTCTCACACTGGGGATACCTGTGTTGTCCTAACATAATTCTTGGGCTCCAGTTCCACCTTGGCCACTAATGAACAATCATGTGATTTTAGGCAATTAATATACTTTCTTGGGCCTCAATTTCTTCATCTATAAAATGAAGAATTTTGAATAAGTGACTTCTAAATTCTCTAAACTTTTGTAGCTCTATTCCTTTATTCTGGGCCACTAGGAATAGGAATGGAAAAGTAAGGACAGATGTAGAAGACATTACAAAGGAAGAATTAACCAGGTTTGGTTCGCTCACCAGTAGATCCTGCAAGCTTTTTCATCATCTCTAATCTCTGTCCCTATTTTAATTCATTCATTCAGCAAATAATTATTAAAACACCTGCTAAGTTCAAGGCACTGTGCTAGTTACTGGGAATATAAAATTGAAAATTAAATCAATCCTTGATCTCAAGGAACTTACATTCTATTGGGTAAGATGAACACAGATAAGTAAACACAAGGTAATTTGGGGAAAGAGAGAGAACACTATCAGCTGTGGAGAGAAGTCACTTACCCACAGGATCACATATCTAGTAAGTGTCTGAAACAGGATTTTAACTCAGATCTTCCTGACTCCAAGGTGATGCCTCTACTTTCTAAAAACTTACTGTTAAACTTTTTATAATATAATTTCTGTTCCCAGAACTCCACTGAAACCACCCTACACAACCTTTCTTACATAGGTTCAGAAATGTATGGGACCTTATGTGTTATCTCTCTAAAGTAACTAATGACCTCTTTATTGCCAAATCCAATAGCCTTTTCTCAGTCTTAATTCTCTCTGACTTCTATGCAACATTTAACATTAATGATCATCTTCTCCTTCTGCATACTTTCTTGTCTTGTTTCTAAGATACCATATTCTTGTTACCATGTTCCCCTTTAGTTTCCCTCGTCCTTATTTGTCATTCTAACCCCTTAATGTTGGTATTCCCAACAATCTGTCTTTGATTTTTTCTCTCTACATTCTCTCCCTTGGCAAATTTACTTACTTCCAAGGTTTCAATTATTGCCTCTATGTGGATGATTCCTAAATCTTTATCTACAGTTCCTACTTCTTTCCCAAGCTCCTAACCTGTATCTCCAAACCCTTACGAGACACAAGAATTGGCTTTGCATACTTCTAACTGAACATATGACAATAACTAATAGCTAGCCTGTATATAACGTTTACTATCACCAGGCACTATGCTAAAGCACTTTATCATTATTATTTCATCTGATCCTCAAAACACTCGTAGAAGGTAGGTGCTGTTATTATGCCCACTTTACAGATGAGGAAACTGAGGCAAACAGTGGTTAAATGATTTGCCCAGGGTCACACAGCTGAGGATTATCTGAGGCCACATTTGCATTCTGGTCTTCCTGACTCCAGACTCAGAGCTCTACCCACTGTGTCACCTAATTGTTGGAGCTTATAATTTTTCCCCAAAGACAAATGACTGACCTGAAATTTCCCCCAAGATATCCAAAATCTGCTCTTGCTTCTGACTTCACTGTTTCTATGACACAATTCTATAGAAACAGTGTTTCTATGACAACAATGAAACCGTAATTCACTCAGTCTTCCATGTTTACAACCTAGGTGATATCTTTCACTTCCCCCCCTCCTTTTTAGTCCCTCCTCTTACCTCTCCCATCCAATTGGTCATCAATGGTTCTGTTGATTATGACTCTGGAAAAAAAAAATTCTTGTTTTCTTCCCCTCCTCTCTATTCCCACAACCACTATGATCCTAATACAGTACCTTATTAGTATCTGCCTAGACTAATGCAATGATGTCTTAATATCATTTTACACCTCTGTTCTCTCCCTACCTCTTCATTCCACTTGAGATTTAATCACACCAATCCACTGCTAAATAACCTTCAGTGGCTCCTGTTGCCTATCCTTTCCACTCAAAACAGATTACTAAGCCATGCCTGCATTTTTTCTCCCTCGTGTACTCACTCATACTGTCCCCTATATCTGGGAAGCTCTCTATCTCCGTTTCTTGACATTCTACCCTTTTTTTTTTTTAGCATTCAGCTCTAATGACCCTACATCCATGAAGTATCTCAGATTCTCCACTTCAAGTTGGTAATAATTCTCTGCCTTTGGACCTCACACAATACTTTTGTTGGAACCATTGCTTTATATTTAACATTAATTATTTCATATTTCAGTTATTTGTATATTATCATGTCCTCCAATAAGATTCCAAACTTTATGACTTACATTGTCTTATCTAATCTTTGTGTAGTACATAGGGCAACTCCTCTAAAGCAGATATCCCAGAACAGCTACTGCTAGTTCATGGTACTCTGTGGGGCCACATTTACCAGGAGTCATAGCTCATAATTCCTCACCATTGTTTGTACTTTTTCTCTTAGGTCAAAGGACAGACAATTCCAGGATAAGACATTTAATGAAATAGTAGTGTAAGAAAAGTAGTAGTATAATATTCCCCATACCCTATAAATATGAGGGACATACTGACAAATACATACACCAACAGTGGACTCATACTGGGATCATGCATGAGGGACACAAATATAGGGAGTATAAAAAATAGGAACACAAATATAACATCACAGTACATGTGTAGAAGGTCAAATACGTAAGGAATGCATGGAGTACAGTGCTGGAAGGGCAACTCAGGCCCCTGACATTGCCACCTACCTCCAACAGTGTAAGACCAGTGGCACTACCCTTACCTTCTGAAGCCATCTCATTCTGCTGCCCATGAACCTGCTCCCTGATAAGTGTAGCATCTTCACTGGACCTGTCCTACTGGTCTCCAACCATCTTATGGTTAACTTATGGTGACTCCTGCTGCCTACTAAGCACACTGCTCTCTGCAGGATGTTGCTCCCTGATATAAGCCTTCAGGCTTTATCTCTTCAGGATCACCTACAGACGATCTTAGCTCCAGTCTGCCAAGGACATGTGTAATGGCAAGAAAATTTCTCCCTAATAAAGTCAGGCCAACAGCTCTTTGGTCTTAACCACTACACTCAACAACAACAACAACAACAACAAAGAGGCAAAGTACCCTCAGGTTAATATTAAATCTTTCCTCTTTAATTCCTATATTAGGATGGAGATTGTAGTCCTCTATCTCATACAGCTCTATGATTTAGGGCTAGAAATTCCCAGTGTCCTCTCTGGATTAGCCTGAAGATGAACCTGAGCCAGAACAAAAGGCAAGGCAATGAGGGAAGATCATTGATCTCTAGTACACAATGCTATGACTTTTACTATATATTTTTGTCAGCAGTAGAAGCTATTTGCTTTAGTGTAGGATTTTAGGCTGTGAGAAATACTTGTCTCCCTAAATTTATGTCTCCAGCAGTTAGCATAGTTCTCTGTACACAGCTGGTGCTTAATACATGTTTAATTGAATTTTCTACTTGTCTCCCTAGAAATGTGAAATGTTTAGAATTCCTCCAGTAGAAATTGCTCAAAAGGAAAAAGCAATTTTAGGGAACTGGTTCAGTTGAGTGTAATTACTATTCAGTTGTGGTCATTGGATTGTGTTAGAACTTTTATTTTCCTAAGTTTAGGTAAAATAGAATACCTGATATCTGGTGGGTATTGAGAAAGTGGCTATAAAGTCAATTCCCTGGGGAAAAATAGAGGTAAAGGAGTGTAAATCAAGTGGCCTCTAAAAAAAAAAAAGCAAAAGGACTATGTCCTGCTTTGCTCACATCCTGTGCTTAATTCGGCTCTTGCTGTCTAATAGTACCTAGATCATTAGACATTAACTTTAACAGCACATTGAACCCCATTGAACATATGTGCTGTCTGCATGGGAGGTCTGAGGGCTAGAGCTACAGCATACAACAAGAAATATGTGAAGAGCAGTGATCATTTTGGAAACATTTGACTGAACATTAATCTCCACTAAAAAACTTTCTTTGTGGTGCACATGACTCATCAACTTCATCCAGCTCCCCCCTTCCCCATCAATGATTTTTGCTTCAAGCTAATTTAGATTTTAAATATACCTCGGTTATTAGCTAAAATTTGGAGGAGGTGAAGATGCTAAGAAGGTCACACCACCAAGTCACTGAATTCTTCTAGCCCAAGGCAATTTTATTTGAATTTGTTATAGAAACTCTTTGAAGTCAGGCTTTGGGCAATGCACAAGAAATAGCTACTCTTCAAAATATAACTACGTGTTAGCTGCAAATGACCTGTCCCTTGAGAAAATTATAGTGGGTCCCGGCCCACCAGGGAGCAAACTTCAATATTATCTTTAGAGTGCTTCTATCCTTTCAATCATCACAAGTATTCTTTTCATTCATTCTCATGGTCACAGTGTAGCTCTGATAAAATTTCAGTAAAATCTTTCAATCCCATCTGTAAAAGAATCTCAGTTTCTAGAGAAACTGGTAAATGACAAAGGCCTCATGTTGTATTGGATGAGGTTAAATATTTTACAAGGAGTTTTCCATTTAAAGTATTAGGCAGTATCCTTAGAGCTAGAAGGGACTTTAGAAGGTATCTGGTCTACTACCCTTATATCACAGATGAGAAAACTGAGGCCCAAGGCCACTCAGAGAATCAGTGAGAGGGTAGCATTTGAATATTAGCCCTCTGACTCTAAATTCAGCACTCTTCCCACTGAACTACTCTGCCTCCCTGATGATAAACATTTCTGCCACATTCCAACTTTCTGGGACTCATCCTCTAGGACTATCCCCACATTCAGCCTGAATCCTAAAGAGCTTCACACCAATAGTACAATGTAGCCACCTCTGAGATGAGGGGCACAAAGCCAGCTGGCATTCAGCATGGCACAAAACAGAAGAGAAAAAGAAAAGCTTAGCCAAGAATCATGAGGAGATAATAATCTAGTTTTATGAAAGGTATTTTAATTGTCTGTAGAAAATAGGCATTGTCTTGCTTTTTGGTAAAGTCTAGTAGTAATCTGATAGCAGCCTTACGGTCAATACAGGTTTTCCATACTGGTGATCCCTTTCTCCATCTTCATTGAAAAGTAACCTAGGAGAAGTGGCCTTAAGCTGTCATATGAAGAATTAAGATAAAATTATACATATTTGTAATAAGCTCTGTTTTTATTGCCTTCTCAATGGATGAGTGAAGGGAAGATAGGAGGGAAAAGATTTGTAACGGAAAATAGAATAATATTGAATTTTAGAAAGAATAAGATGAAAAACAAGAAAGTTTCTGAGGGTAAAGGTTGCTTAACTTTGAAAAGAAGGTTACACCACCCACTATCAAATACAGTATATGTATTTAGTTGGGGTAGGGGAGTGAGTGGGAGCATGGAATCTGCCAGAGACTAGTGGGACACTGAAGTGAGGATTCCTGAACAACCTTGAGGAGGCAAAAGGGCACTGATGAGAAACAAGCAAAACAGTGATGCGACACCAAAAATAAACATTTCCTGTTTCACAATTTTGCCTAGAGCCAACCCTAAGTTTAGCTGACTGAGAAAGCAACCAAGTTATGAGTCTAACCTCAGCTTTAGCACCCCATCTACCTTGTGTCTGGCATAGACATCGCGTGCTTCCGTTGATCTAATATTCTGCAGGATACTGACACAATTAGAAAATGAAAGAAAGCCATCATTAAATCTGAATTTTTAATGATAAAAAAAATGAAGATCATCAAGGCTTAATTTTACTGATACATGGGGGACAGAACATTGCTCACATTTCTCTTGATCCAGAAAAACTGTGGAACCTTTCATACATCAATTCAGTGACTGATTATTTGAGCTATTGATGCTATTTTAAATTGTAGTGGCAGAGATACCCTCTAATATAATCAATATTATATTGTGTATAGTGTATATTGTGTATTGTGTATTGTGCTGTATTACTGTATATTGTGCCTAGTTCAGTGTAACGAACTATACAACTATGTTTTTCCACAGTGATCATGTACAGAACTTTAGGGTTCTGTGATTGGCAGTTTGCCCCAGGATGCCAACACATGGGCACATGCTTCCTCCTAGCATGCAGTCCTAACTATTCTTGAATCTCATAGTCTTCCCCTGGCCTCCTTCCAAAGCCCCTCTAAATCCTTCCCACAATTGTCTTTACTCTCTCACCTGACCACTTGGCCACTAGCCCCCAATATCCTTCCACTTCATTCTCTTCTAGAAACCACTTTCCCTATCACAAGGAGTAGTTTTCAGAGAATTTACTGGGACAAGTACAGAATTTAAAAAAAAAAAGTTTAACAGTTGTAAATATCATTAATGAACTGAGATTTGAATTGAAAAACCAGGAGATACAGAGAACAGAAAGAAGACCAAAAAAAAGAAGCACAAACAGGATAGTTTTGAAAGCTACAGCCTCAACTTATTACATACTTAAAAAAGAAAATTGAGTTCTGCATTACAGAAATCTGTTTTACATAGAATCCTCTTCCTCCATTCTATTATTATATGAAAATGTCCATTTTGCTTGGTGTTTAAGTTCAGAACAAAAATAATTTGAAAAAAATCAAGAGTAAAATTGTTGTTTCTATCACCTCCTATTTATATGATACCATTTACCAAAAAATGCATTTCAGTGTATTAAAGTTCAATTAAAATGAAAGCTGCAACAGGGTTATAATTTGAAATATGGCACTTAAATTAGACAGAATCTCAGAGAAAGTAGGAATATTTAGATGAGTCTTGGGTGAAAAGGAGCAAAAAAATGCACACTAGACTTACAGGGCAGAAAAAGAGAACTAGTACCATCTTCTTTTTCATGATGTAGTATTTTAAATAGCCCTGGCCTTGTAGTTACTGAAGAGCACATAGCATCACCGAAAAACTAAGTAAGCTAGAAGACAACAATCTCTGCTTGTTGGGAACTTGCCAAATGAAAAAGAAGAGGGTCCCTGACTCAGCTACCCACCCCATGTCTAGCAGTCACTGAAAATCTTTCATCCATCTTCCTTTCAACTAGGACTTTCTTTGAAGTGCTATGCTTACAAGTCATATGTACTTCAAGTGAAAGAAGTATTATTTTCCCCAGAATCCATAACTTCATTTAATACCCATCAAATAAGTCAGTCCTTTTCTAATCAACACTTGAGTGACTATTTTGAAGGTCTGGGGAGTCTTCCATCATGTTGGATTTTGAAAGGGCATGCCATTGCCTTATTCTCATATCGGACATTTGAACACCATCCATTCTCATTCCAGCTGGACGGTCTGGGTGTGCATCTAAATCTTTTTTGCTAGGAGGTTCACCTCACCACATCTGACCTTACTTGTAAATATCCCTTTCTATCAAGTCATTTCAATTCAATGCAACAAACATTTTTTAAAGAAACTACTATGTATAAGGCATACAAAAACAAAACAGATCCTGTTTGCCCCAAAAGAGATTAAATTCAGGACTGGGAGTGGAGACTGAGAGAAGATGAGGGATGAATGATATGCACATAGATACATGCAATAAAAGGTAGGATAGTGATGAGAGCAAAGGAGAGATCTAGGCAAAGTGGTCTCAGAATTTTTTTAAAGAGACAAAAATTACTTTCAGCCATGGAACAGGGAAAAGGGATCAGGGAAGGCTCCAAGGAGGAGGTAACATGAGCTGATCCTTAAAAGAAGATTATGATCTTGAAAAGTGGGGGAAAGAGAGGGTACAAAAGTAGGACATGAAATGTTGAGTTTAGGGAACAATTTGCCTGAAATATAGAGTGCCTAGAGCAGAATAATATGAAATAAAACAGAAAGTTAGGTTGGAAGACCTTAAAAGGTAGACTAAGGCACAAGTGTCAAACACAGGCCTCTTGGGCAGATAATGTTTATATGCCATTTCCTAAGTCAATATGCTGCCCACAGGGCTACTTATGTATGATTTAGTGACCCCCACTTCTTTTGTAGCTTGTAAAAGTCATAGTGATGAATGGGATGGTGAATTGATTAAGGGAGGTGTCAAAGGATTACCTTGCTGCTGTGAAAGCTCAGTTGAAGTTATGTGAAGTAAACTTGTGGATCCAATCATTATGGTTTCATGACTTTCTCCAACCTCATTCAACAGAACAGGAGTAGGAGCAAAAGCAGCAGATACTGGATTTAAAAAAGGCAGAGGCTTGGCCGGACAAGATCAGAGATGGAATAAGGAGGCAAGGGATTTGAGAGAAGAGGACTGTGTAGAGTTGAAATGGTTCACCAAAGGGTGACCAAAGAGGTCACAGGGAGGATGAAGAATGGGGTTAGAGTTTGCAAGACTATGGAAGAAGCAAAATGAAATTCCCTAATTTCAGAATAAATGGATATGAAAGTGTAATAATCATCATGGATAGTGACAAGATCAAGGGTATAACCATCTCTGTATATAACTGAGATCTAGTGGATGAGTAGATCATAGTGCTGAGTGAAGCAAGCAAAACCAGGAGAACATTGTACACAGTAACAGCAACATTGTGCAATGATCAACTACGATTGACTTAGCTCTTCTCAGCAATACAATGATCCAAGACAATTTCAAGACTCATGACAGAAAATTCTGTCCACATCCAAAGAACTGATGGAGTCTGAATGCAAATCAAAGCATATTATTTTCACTTATTTTATTTTTTTCCTTTTGTTCCATTTCTTCTTTTATAATATGACTATTATGGAAACATGTTTCACATGATTGCACATATATAACCTATATCAAATTGTTTATTTGTCTTAGGGAGGAGGTAGAAGAGGAAGGAAGGGAGAAAATTTTGGAACTCAAAACGTTATTAAAAAATGAATGCCAGAGGCAGCTAGGTGGCACGGTGGATAGAGCACCGGCCCTGAAGTCAGGAGGACCTGAGTTCAAATCCAGCATCAGACCAAACACTTGACACTTACTAGCTGTGTGACCTTGGGCAAGTCACTTAACCCCAGTTACCTAAAAATTAAAAAAAAAAATGAATGCCAAAAATTGTCTTTACATGTAATTGAAAAAAAAAATATTTTTTTTTAAAAAGAGTAGATCATGAGAAATGAGTAAGTTAGGGAACTAGGAAATTAGGATATTTGATGGAGGTATCAGTATGTATGCTAAAGTACTATAGTATGATGGCAAGATTTAGAGAGAAGAGAAAGATTGTGAGCCAGGAACTGAATCCACTAAGGAAGAAAGGAGAGTGGTCAGTAGATAACAACTACCAGAAACTTGATAAGGTGATAAATATGGATTGAATGATCATAACAGGAGGAGAGGTTACTGAATGATAGGGGCAGAGGGAGAATCTGGAAGTGGTCATGGGAACCAAAGAGTACTCTATGACTCTTTTACTCTATGAGCTATGAGTGGAAGTGCAACCAGTGTTGAAAAGAGTGGCCAGGAAAGCTGTGTCATCAAGAGGAAGCCAGGTTTAGTGATACAAGAAGGTGGAAGGAGTAAGAATGGAAAAAGTTTAAGATGAAGTCAAGCTTACCTATGGAACAGGCATTCCAGAGAGCACAGTGGAAGATGTGGGTAGCTTTAGAGTTGGACCTGATGGGGAGGAAGGAATAGTTCAAAAGGGCTGGGAATAAGGGAGTGGTCAGTGGGGGACAGAGAACAGGGTCTGAGACATACTCCAGATGAGATCTAACTAGGACAAAATGCAGTGAGACTATAACCTCTATATGTCTAATGCAGTATCAATTCTTTTGACTGCCATATCATACTGTTAACATACTGAGTTTGAAGCCTATGAAAAATCAATTATCAAGCATGTATTAAACACCAGTTGTGTGCCAAAGACTGTGCTATGCAATGGGAATACAAAAGACAAAAGGGAAACAGACTCTACTTGCAAAGAGCTTACCATCTATCTGATGAAGACATGTATTTCTATAAATACACACAAACCAGATAAAAGATTATTTGAGGTAGTAGGAACCAGAAAGATCAGGAGAGGAAACGCACAATAGGGGCTTGTGAGCTATAATGCTAAAAAGATGATTCCCTATCCCCTGAGAGATATCCTTAGAACCCTCAGGGGAAGATGTAGCTATGTTTCTGGCAATCTGACTCATCAGTGTGAGTGGGACTTAGGATAGTCACATCAGAGCATGTGTTACATAAATACCAAGACTGGAAGATTAGGTTGGGGCCAGATCATGAAGGTCTTTAAATGCCCAACACAGAAATTTATATTTGATCTTAGATGTAATATAGGGGTCCACTGGAGTTTATTGAACAGGGAGTGATGTGGCCAGATCTGCACCTTAGGAAAATCATTTTGGTAGCTGTGATGAAGATGGATGGAAGTGGGGAGAAACTTGAGACTGGGAGGACAAATTAGGTGATTATTACAAAACTCCAGGCAAAAGATACTTGTTGCTATTGTTGTTCAGTCATGTCTGACTCTTCCTGACCCCATTTGGGTTTTCTTGGCAAAGACACTGCAATGGTTTCTCCAGCTCACTTTACAGATGAGGAAACTGAGGCAAACTGGGTTAAGTGGCCTGCCCAGGTCACTAGTTAGTGTCTGAGGCCAAATTTAAACTCAGGTCTTCCACATGCCAGGCCCAGCACTCTGTTCACTGAGCTACCTAACTTCCCCAAAAGATATTTAGGGCCTGAACTAATGTGATGGCTATATGAGTGAAGATGACTGCTGTGGAAGGAGAAAAATCAAGATTTAGCAACTGATTGGGTATGAGGGCTGACTGAAAGTAAGAAGTTGATGGCTACATCAAGGTTATAAACCTGAGGAAATGAAACGGAAATAAGTGTTTATTTAGTACCAACAACATGCCTGGTACTGTGCTGAGCACTTTGCTAATATTATTTCATTTGATCCTCACAACAACTTTGGTTAGAGGGAGGTAAGTGCTGTTATTAGTCTCATTTTACATTTGAGGAAACTGAGGCAAGGAAATTGAGGAAAAGATAATCACTTCTGTTTTGGACATTTTGATTCCTGCAGGGCATCCAACCAATCTGAAATGTCCACAGGCAGTGGGTGATGCTCAGGGTAAGTTTAACAACGGATATCATCAGTCTAAAGAGGATAACAAACCATGAGAGTTGATGAAGTCACTGAAAAAGAATGAAGAAATGAAAAGAAGATCCAGAATAGAGATTTGTATATCCACAGGTAGGGGGTGTAATATGGACGATGAGCCAGCACCCAAACCTATCAGAGAAGACCTGGGAGAAGAGAGAGCGGTCCAAATACATCGTCCTGTTAAACAAATGTTCACCATCCAGTACTGACAAAACCTGGAGGCAGTCAATAAACATTTATTAAGCATCTACTACTGCATTCCATGCACTGTGCTAAACACTGGTGATACAAAGAAAGGCAAAAACAAAACAAAAACAAAACAGTCCTGCTCTCAAAGAGCTCACAGTTTAATGGGGAAACAAGAAGCAAATGACTATGTATGAATACAGTACACATAGGATAAGTTAGAAATAATCACCAGAGGGGAGGCACTAGAATTAAGAGGAATCTAGAATCACTTCCTGGAAAGAGTTTTAGGTAGGACTTGAAGGAAGCCAGGATGGAGAACATTCCAGACACAGTGTTTAGCCAGTGACAATGCCCAAAAGTGAGAGCTGGAATGTCTTGTTCAAGGAAAAGCAAGGAGGCTAATGTCTCTAGATCACAGAGGATGTGGAGAAATGTAAGGTATGAGAAGATTGGAAAGGTGGGGAGGGAAGGCAGCTTATGAAGAACTTTGAAGGACAATTGCAGGATTTTATATTTGATTCTGAAAGTGATAGAGGAGTTTAATGAATGGGGAGGAGGGGTGACATGGTCAGATTTGCTCTTTAGGAAGATCATCACTTTGACAGCTGAAAAGAAGATGGACTAGAGTGGGGAGAGACTTGAGGAAAGTAAAACAACCAGCAGGATATTGCAATATTCCAGGCATAAAGGTGATAGGGCCCTGCACCAAGGTGGTGATAATGTTAGAAGAGAAAAGGGGGCATATCTGAAAGATGTTATAAAGGTAAAATTGACAAGACTAGCAATATATATTGCATAGAGGGAGGCAGAGAAAGAAAGTGAGGAGTTGAGGATGACACCTAAATTGTAAACTTGGGTGATTGGGAGGGTGGTGGCCCCCTCAACAGTAATAGGGAAGTGCTAGGGTTTGCAGGGAAAATAATGATTTCAGTTTTGGATATGTTGAGTTTAAGATGGCTACAGGACATTCTAGATATTCAATAAGTAGTTGGAGATACAAGACTGGAGGTCAGAAGAGACCTTAGTGCTAGATATTTACATTTGAGAACCATTAGCATTGAAATAATAATAATGGAATGTAGAAGAGCTGATGAGATTACCAAGGAAAAGAGCATAGAGGGAAAAGAGGAGATGGTTCAGACAGGAGCCCTGTAGGACACTCACAGTCAGCGGGCATGACCTAGCAAAGATCTAGCAAAGGAAACTAGGGAGCAGTTAGGTAGGAGAACTGGGAGAGAGCAATGTCATGAAAAGCTAGAGAGAAGAAAGTATCAAGAAGTGAGAGATCAACAATATCAAAGACTACAGAAAGGTCAAGAAGGATGAGAGATTGAAAAAAGGATATTGGATTGGGCAATTAAGATGTCATTGGTAACTCTGAAGAGAATCGTTTCAAGTGAATGATGAGGTCAGAAGTCAAACTACAGAGTTGAGAAGAGGGTTAGAAGCCATCTAGTGAAAACCATCTAGTGTAAACAGACTTCTCAAGAAGTTTGGCCACAAAAGGGAGGAGAGACATAGAATGATAACTAGCAGGGACAGATGATCAAGTGGGCAGTTTTTGTGAGGATGGGGGAGACATGGGAATAGGAAACAGGGAAGCAGCCAGGAGACAGGAAAAGACTGAAGATATCTAAGAGACTGTGAATGATAGCGGGGAAAATCTACTGAAGAAACGATGTAATGGGATCACATGTGTACGTAGAGGGGTTCATCTTGGCAAGCAGAAGGAGGGCCTCTTCATGTGACACAGGGATAAAGAGGAGAGAATGGCAGAAGGTATGTGAGTGATGTGAGATGAAAAGGAGGGAACAAGCAAGAACTCCATGAAAATGGTCTCAATTTTTGTAGTAAAATATGAGGCAAGAGCTCTACCTTATGAAGGAATACGAATTTTGGCTAAGTCCTTGCTAAATATTCAGAGCTCTCCTGTTACCCTAGGAACTCCATTCCCAATCCTAAAGTCACTCCTTTTTCTGTCTTCTAGACATTCAACTCTATTGTCATATTATTTAATGCCATCAGATAATTCCCAGATAGAGGTTGTCTTGCTAAGCAGACCTTTAAGCTTTCATTCAAACCTGTTCTGAACACTACTTTCAATATTACCTCCTCTAAGTATAAGATGGTTCTCACCTGGCACAACTCATTATCAAAGACTATCATTGGTGGAATTCCAGAATAGTGATAATCATATACCACTTTTGGTGAGGATACTCCATTATTATCATAAACTTCACTTTATAATACTGATATCTTCCTATCAGGGGGTATCCATCCTTCATCAAAGGAACTGCCCATCCTAACAATAACAAATGGCCCAGGTTTCTTGAGAAAGACCATGGCTGGGTCATAAATACCAATTCAGAATAAGCTAAGAAGGTCAGTGTCTGATTCCATTACCTTTGAAACAAAAATAAGGGTCTTGTATCCAAAATATGAAGGAAATTAACATAAATACATAATCATGAGCCTTTCCTCAATGGATGTGTAGTCAAAGGACACAATTTTCAAAAGAAGCATTTAAAACTATTAAACGTATCTCCAAGTTGCTAATAATAAAAGAAATTCAAATTAAAACTGTTTTCTCCTTAAAACAAAAAAAATCGGTGAAGATGGGAAAAGATGAAAATAGTCAATGCTGAAGTCATTGTGAAAAGATAGGGGGCAGCTAGATGGCGCAGTGGATAGAGCACTGGCCCTGGATTCAGGAGGACCTGAGTTCAAATCCAACCTCAGACACATAATGCATACTAGCTGTGTGACCCTGGGCAAGTCACTTAACTCCATTGCCTAGCCAAAAAGAAAAAAAAGAAAAGAAAAGACAGGCACATGAGTATAGTGGTTATAGACCTGCAACTGGTTCACCTATTCTTGAAAGCAGTTTGAAATTATGCCAAAAAGGAGATGGAAAAGTGAAGAATATAAAATATCTGTACCCTTTGACCCAGAGATCCTAATGCTAGGCATATGCTCTAAGAAGGTCAGTGACAAAGGTTCTATATACACCAATATAATCGTAGCAGCACATTTTGTGATAGTAAAAAACTAGAGATAATATAGCTGCCCCACTTCTAATACATCCTTTTATCAGAGAAACATCATGGTGTGGTAGAAAATATCACCCAGACCTTAGTTTAAGTCTCTGCTCTGCATCCTTGTGTGAACTTTAGTCAAGTCACATAACTTTAGTTTCATCACCTGCAAAATGAAGGATGTTGAACTAGATGGCCTCTAATGTTCTTTCCAAATCTAAATCTATTAAATTATAAAATTATAAATGTGGCCGTTGATTGAAGAATGACTAAATAATTTGTTTTATATGAATTTAATGCAATACTGTGGCAACTAGGTGGCTCAGTGGATAGAGGGTTGCACCTGGAATCAGGAAGATAAAAATTCAAATTCAGCCTCAGTTATTTACTAACTATATGACCCTGGGCTAGACACTTAGCCTGTTTGCCTCATTTTTCTCATCTGTACAATGGGAATAATAACTGCATCTATCTCACAGGGTTATTGTGAGGATCAAATGAGATAATAATTGTAAGGTGCTTAGCACAATGCCTGGTCTATAATAAGCACCATATAAATGTTAGCTATTATTACTGCTAAGCCATAAGAAGTAATTAATATGAAGAATTTAGAGAAACATAGAAAGACTTGTATAAACTGATGCAGCATGAACTAAGCAGAACCAGAAAAACAAAACAATCATTACAATGATGTAAACAGAAGGAATAACAAGAAACAAAAAAACCCCAACCTGCACACTTCATTATTATAATGACCAAAATTGTCCCTGAAGAATAGATGAGAAAATGCACCTCATCAACTACAGAGGTGGACTTCTCAAAATTGAGAAATTTATAAAAAAAAAATCTTTGTTACAATGGAAGGGAGAGATAGATAGATAGATACACACATATATTAAAGAACATGATGTTTTAAAAAGGCATCAATTTTTTTAAAAAAGGAAAGAAAAATGGCTGAGGACAAAATGGTGTCATTAGGCAGTGGTAACTGCCCACAGTCCTGGGGCTTTCCTACAGCAGCACAAACCAAGCAAACCATTCTTTTTTCTAATCGCCTTTCATGTATATCACCTCCATCAAAGCTAACCCCTGCCATAACCCTTAGGAGTGCGGAAGGAATTCTCCATGATATGATGCTGTTACAGCTAGAATTCCATGATCTTTGGCACAAGCACATCCCTGAGTTTAGGGAAGATCTCAGAAACTGTTGTTAAGATAACAATTCTTGCTAACCTTGTCAACAACTCAAAGTTGTTATTACCCAAATCCTTCATTGTTTTCTATGTTTAAGACCACAAGCAGCTCACAGTAAGGCCTGGCACGCAAGACTTCCCCAGGGACATACAACATTGAAGAACAAAGAAAAACTACCTAGGAACACCAGAACCCCTGGAGTCATACTGTTCTGCCATGCAGATATCTCACTTAGCTCTTTCTCTCTTTCTCCCAAAGGATAATCAGCTTTTTCAACCACAGTGGAGTGGGCCAGCCTGGGAACACAGCCCACAGGTTTTGGCTTTCCCTGCTTTTATCTGCTGCCTGCAGGCAAGCTCACAGTAGGAGAGAGACTAGTGCCCTCATTAGGACAGCTGCTGCCTTCCTGCCCCCACAGCTCAACTGCCTTGCCTCCCCAAGTGTGATAACACCTTTCAATATTGACATTGGGAAGGAGAAAACGATTTCTTCTCACAACTTAGTTCCATCATTAGAGACAGAAGATTGGGCAAGCTGAACCATGGGGCCGACCCATTATGGTAATTCTTAAGTTGTCTGCAATCTGCCACCACAAATCTCACCTGAATCTGCTTCGTTTTGTCTATTAAGCCTTCCATTGCCAAACACCGTGAGGCTGGAAGTAAGTTTCTGTTTTTAACAAAAGCTGATCTCCTGTCTTTAAAAGTCGTTTGCCTGAAAAATCTTCCTATATTCACCTCTAATTATGATGGTGCAGCCAGCAAGATTTTTGTTTTCATAACAACTACTATTTATGAGTGTCTATTTTTGTTTTATATGAAAGAAGGACTGAAAATTAAACACATTTTTTCATATTCACATCTATAAATGGTCTAGCTTTGGACTAATGGGCTAGCTTTGGACACGGGGATATACATCTCTGGGCTCATTTTTTAATTATGCTAAAAATATTCAAGACCTTTTACTTGTGAATGTTTGCATCAGGTGATGATACAGGTATCATGTCAATGATCAAGCTCTTTGGATTAGCAATGCTAGTAATAATTAGTACACAGATGTTACAATGAGTACCCTCTTCTTATTCTAGTTATGCTTATTTTTATGTAATGCACAAAATTTGGGCCATGTTCAAGTAAACAAAATGACATCTATATTTTTTCAACTCAAGTAATTTCTGGCTCAACACCTCCAAACTGAAAATCTCCCCTCTGTGTCGGGATCTCCCTTTTAAATCAATAACAGCTCTGAGTGTAGAGTGTGGAAGGAAGCTAAAACACTATACTTGTCAAAGTACAACAGTGGTAGGCACTACATAAATAAGCTAAACAACACAAATGAACATTAGTACATACTAAGTAATCCTATTACTAATCAAACTTGCAAATGACATAACAGAGATCCAAATAAGGATAGCATACCCTGATTTTTTTTTTAATCCCAAACTTCCTTAAGCCCATTTGCTTTTTAAAAGCATCATAACATCAACAACATTTATGGAGCACAAGCTATGGTAAACAGCAAAGTTTCAGGGCAAATCTATAAAGAAGAAATGTGTTTTCAGAGTTCCTCCTATCTTACTTTTCTTTCCTCCTCTAATCCAATCAAGGTCTGGGTACCCTACCTTGTTATTATTGTTCTTTCAGTCCAACTCTTCATGACCCCTTGCCATTTCCTTTTCCAGCTCATTTTACAGGTGAAGAAAGTGAGGCAAATAGGATTAAGTGACTTGCCCTAGGTCACACAGCTAGTACATGTCTGAGGCCCCATTTGAACTCGGGAAATGGGGTCTTCCTAACTCCAGACCTGGCACTCTATCCACTGCACCAGCCAGCTGCCCTTGGTAATCCTACCCAACTAGTTCGAAATCTCCCACTGAAACAACGCATCTAGTTCTGCCCTCCTGGGCAGTGTGACATGTTCCAGAATTGTCTGTTCTCTTTCCCCACAAAAATCCTGGATCTATGATCCCATGAACTATTTAATGTACTAATGACTTAAAGCATTATTTCTCTCCCTGGGTATCTGCATTTTACCAAAGGACTGTTGGAGAGTAGAAATGCCTTACACCAAAAGAATAAATCTCTAATATGAAATTCTGTAGAACAGTGGGGATGATATTTTTGGACAAGTAAGTTGTCTCAGAGCAACCATTTAATGTGTGGTGCAGTAGATAGAGCCCTGGGAATGGAGTCAGGAAGACCTGAGTTCAAATCTGGTCTCAGACATTTACTATTTGACCCTGTGCAAGTCACTTGGGCCTGTTTCCTCAGTTTCCTCAACTATAAAATGGGCATAATAATAGCACAGCAGGGTTGTTGTGAGAATCAAATGAGATAATAATTGTGAAGTGCTTAGTACAGTGGCTGTACTAGTAAAAGCCATATAAATGTTGGTTGTTATTGTTATTATTAATTATAATTATAAATACATCTATATATTATCTCATTTGATTCTTACAACATATCAGATAATCCAAGTATGGTTATACATCTATGTAAGGAAACTCAGGCTGCAACGAGTGAGTCTGAGACTCACATCTGGTCTTCTGATTCCAAGTTCAGTGTCTTTTTCATAACAATACACTGCCTCTTAATCATAGAACACACTTGAACAGAGCTCTGGGCTTGGACTCAGGAAGGCCTGAGTTCAAGTTCTACCTAAAACACTTTCTAGCTATGTGATGCTGGGCAAGTCATTTAACCTCTCTAAGCCTGTTTCCTCTTCTGTAAAATTGAAAATATCATAACAGCACCTATCTCACAAATTGTAGTGAGGATCAAATGAGATAATAATTGTAAAGCAGTTTGCAAATCTTAGAATGGTCTATGAATATTATTATTATTATTAATTATATGTAAGGCTTACCCTACTGTATAAATACAACTGCTATAGGCAGTATGGCCATAGCCTAAAGAAAAATGACCCATGAAATCATTATCCTTTTGAGCAAGAAAAACTGTGTTTTGTCTGCATTCCCCTCATCCTGTTCATCATTCTGCTTCACTTATTTTTTAAGTCATTGCTGTACCAAAAAAATACTTACTAGAAAAAAGGTAGAACCAGGTGCAGGCATTAATTACTAATTACACTGATTAACCCAGAGTAGCCACAAATTCTTAGTTCCAATCCCCATAGGCTTTCTCATCACCTATGCATTTTGTTAACAAGGTCAAAAAATATGTTTTGTTTTGGAAATATGTCACTATTGCTTATTTTTAAAATAATAAATGTAGTGTCTTTCCTCTACAGAAATTATTTTAAAATAAAAACCTTCAGCCATTTTCTTCAGTTTTAAAATGATCTTTTTAACCAGCTTTAAAATACTCTTTACGATACAGCCATGATACTTTGCATTACCATCTGCCCTAAACACTATCCTCCCACTCTACCTTGTTATTCTTACACCTAATTCTCTCTGTAACCCTTACACCTCCCACACTATCTACCCGAACTACACAGTTTTCAAGAAGGAAATGATCATTTCATCTCACAGACCATCATTTTTGGCAATTTTTCTCATCCAGAGGGTGTGGCCTTTTCCTCCAGCTAGCTAACTGTTAGAACCTTTCTTTCTCATACTATCAGTGGGAAGGCCCTGATGAACTACACACTGGTCTTCAAAATAAGGAAGATAATTATGAATACATTGCTCTTTGACTCTGAAACATATTGGACACAAAGATAACATTCTCATGTCCTCAGGTTCACCATTTCTCTTTTTCACTGGCTCTGTTGCATTTTTAGCCTTTCCTACTATGACATTTCCTCAGATCCATATATCTCAGCCAGCTAATTCAGTTGGGTTAACATGGCATTAATGAAGCCAAGGGTATGGGTTCAATTCCCATACCGGCCAATTAGCTGAGCAGAGAGGAAAAACTCAGCCACAGAACAACAGACTACACCCTTACCCTAAAACACGAACTCATAAACATGGGGAGCCTGGGCCAAAAGGTATCTGTGACTGACAATAGTCAATCATTGAGACTAATAGAAAAATCACATATCCTGCTTACTGCCATATAAGGCACTAATATAGTCCAGGACTGCAATATAGTCCAAATGTTGTATAGCCACAGTGCACTTACACAGAATTCCTATCCAGAGGAGACGGTATAGCTGATTATAGAACAGACAATTTCTAAGTGGTTACTCCACAGTACAATCTAGTAAAAATTTTAGAGCAATGAGATGAGAAAAAAGGAAATATGAGTCACCTTTAGGAAGTAAAGGCCTTCACTTCTTCATGTAGAAAATGGAGATAATAATGACTGGTCCTTTATTCATTTGTTTGAATGAAAGGAAATCCTTTAGATAAAATGAGATAATATTTATAAAATGCTTATCATAGTGCCTGGCAAATAGTAGGCAAATAATAAATGCTTGCTCCCTTCCCAGCCATTACCACTCAGTTCATTCAGCAAATGTGTATTGAACACTTCAGCCTGATATACGAGGTTATGAAAACCAGTTGTTGTAAGAGATATACAGACAAAAACCTTCATAAACTGTGTTGTAAATGTGAAAATTATCATTATTTCTACTTACAAGGCATTGTGGTAGATACTAAAGGAAAGAGGTAGAAGGTAGAGATGGAGGTGGAGAAGAGGGACAAAGACACAAAATACACGGCCCTGGTCTTCAAGAATCACAGAATGTTAGCGATGGAAAGAGCCTCTGTGATCATCTGGTCCAACCCCCTCCTTGTAAAGATGAAGATAAGGTGCACAAAAAAATGAATTGTCTTAAATGACTAATGTGGAAATGCTTTACATGATTACATATGTGTAATCTATATTAGACTGCTTACCATCTCAGAAAGAGAGGAGGAAAAGGAGGGAGGGACAGAATCTGAAACTCAAAACTTAAAAAAAAAGTTTAAAATTGTTTATATATATAAAATTAGGGAGAAAATAAAATATTATTTAAAAAGTAAATGTAGACTGAAAGACAGCTGTACCAGTGGAAATGGTAAACTGATTTAGCTTCATTCAATGTTCTTCAAGAATTTTTTAAAAAATGAATTATCTTTCTGAAGTCCCCTTCCCAAGTCACAGAGTAAGGATTTGAACTATGGTTCCCTGAATCCAGATTTAATGATCTTTCAAAGTCAGCTTATGTTCTACTGGGATAGAGACAGCAAACACAAATCTAAGGATAATACAAGGCAATGCCTATTTCAGAACCCCCCCCCCAACTCACACATGCAGTTTTGGCTCCCCAAGGGATGACTGTCCAAGGGTCAAGGTTCTCTATGATTCCTCACTCCAAAAACTATAGCTCATGAAGCCTACCAATATGTTTACCTTGACTCTCATCAGAGGGAATATACAATCACCCCCAAACAAAGGCATTTACTGAAATAATAATGATAATGATAACTATAATTATATAGTTTATATATATATACACAAATATATAGTTTATATATATATACAAATATATATGTGTATATACATACATATATATATGTATATATATATATGTATATATATATATATATATATATATATATATATATATAGAGAGAGAGAGAGAGAGAGAGAGAGAGAGAGAGAGAGAGAGAGAGAGAGAGAGAGAGTACCTACTAAGTGCCAGGCACTGTGCTAAGCACTTTACAATTGTCATCCCATTTGATCCTTACAACAGCCCTTTGAGGGAGGTGCTATTATTATCCCCAGCTTAAAGATGAGGAAACTAAGGCAGAGGTGAAGTGATTTGACTCAGGTCACACAGCTAGTAAGTGTCTGAGGCTGTATTTGAACTCAAGTCTTCCTGACTCCAGGCCTGGCATTCTATCCACTGCACCACCTAGTATGTAGCATTACATAAAGCCACATAAATGGTATAAACAAAGTGTTAAAGAGTGCAAAGGTGTCTAAGATGACTTCTGGGTCATGTGAGCAGTAAAGATATGTCAAGGAGCAGGTGGCATTTAAGCTAGGACTTGCAAGACGGATAGAATTTTGAAGGCGGAGAAAGGATAGAAAATTTCAGGGGAGGAAACAAAAAGAATAGATTAGTTTTGTAAGAGCATGTGGTTCACATAAAGAAGTAATACAAAATAAGATTAAAAAGGGGACAGATTCTAAAGGATCTTAACTATGTTAAGAATCTTACATCTTGACTATGTTGAGGAATTTTGTGTTGGTTCAAATGAAAATGCCTTTGTCTGACATTTAAAGTCCTTCACAACCTGGCTCTATGTTTTATGGTCTTCTTGTATACTATTCCCCTTCCTACCTTCTACAGTCTGGCTAAATAGGCCTTCAGGCTGTTTGCATACATAGAACTTAGTCTCATACCTGAGTGCCTTTGTACGTGATTATATTGGACTCCTCATCTGCATCTCTTAGAATTCCTAGTTTCCTTCAAAGCTCAACTCAGACTCCATCTCCTTCATGAAGTCCTTCTCAATTTCTCAGTTGTTAGGGTCTCCCTAAAAAATAACTTTGCACTTATTTTCCATGTGTTTCCTATATACTTTATGCATAAATGATACTGCTTGAAGGTAGGAACTATTTCATTTCTGTCTTTGTGACAGCAGTGTCTAGCATAGTAGGTAGTAAACACTTTTAAGTTGGATTGGACAATAGTGAGCCATCAAAGGGGCTACAATGTGATATGGACAAAGCTGTTTCCTAGAAAGATTAATTTGGTTTCAGTAGATAGGATGAGTTAGGTTGGAGTAAGAATCACAGAGGGAGCCAAGTGAAGAGGCTACTGCAATAGCCAAGGAATGAGGTATTTAGGGTCTGAGTTGGAGTGGGATGGCAGTGATAACGGAAATAAAGGAATAGCTAAGAAAAAGTCTATGAAGAAATCACAAATAGGATCTGGATATGCTTAAATCAAATAAAAGAAGAGAAACCAAAATGTCTGGTGCTCTTTGGTGGGACATGGCTATATAAATGAAAAAATATTGTAAATTTCAAAAAGAATCACAAAAGTTTGGGGTTTTGTCTTGTGGATGTTGTGGTGTTTTACTGTTATTTAGGGAAGAGACACTATAGTTCACTATCACTAAACTTTTAAAATTTAGTGAGAGTTCTGAAAGAAAAATGAAACTATTGTATACATACAGACTGGATGGGTTTTCTAAATAACAAGGATGAAAGAGGCACTAGGGCATAGTTGATACATTACTGGAATTAGAATCTGGAAGACCTAGAACCTCTGAAACTTCCTTTGTGATTTAGGGAAAAATCACTTAACTTCTGAGAGATTTGGTAGGAAGTTTCCACACAAGAAATGCCAGAAACTGAGAAATTGTTTTTATTCCATTATTCCTGAATAAGACAACACAGAGAAGGCATAGATGATAAACAGGTTTGAAATAAAGGTTTCCCAAAAGAAGGAAGTGAAAGGCAGAATATGACATAAAGAGGACCTTTAAATCAATTCTAAGTATTCTGAATTTGAGAATGAAGTGGTGATGTGATTCATGATAAAAAAAAAAGTGATTTCACCAACATTATTTTAACAATCTAGAGAGCAGAGAAGTTAGCAGTAGGAAGGTCAATAGGCAATTTACAGAAATTCCAAAATGGTTAGCTATCTAGTGTGGCCATGATTGAACTAGTTAATACCTTATTACATCCCAGCTGCTTAGTGGAATACCCCATGGTGGGCAGATTCACCCAGAGCAAAGGTCTTAGAATAGAGGTGTGATTGAATTGAAGAAATAACTCTCTGTTAATAACAGGACAAGCTTTTCTCTAATCTCAGCTGCCCTTGTCCCTTGAGAAGTCTAATGTGGCATATTTACAATGACCGCATGTCTTGGATTTTCCAGAACAGTTCTGATTTCAAAAAAAGAAAGTGTATTTTAATAAGATTTTGCAGAAATAAATATTTGGTAAAATATGGTTATCATAAGCATACCCCGAAAAGAGGTTAATGAAGTCCAAGCCTGGCATGAGCTGTAAGGATTTTAACCTTCTCTATTATCCACCAACCGGGCAACAGAAAAGGCATGAGTGGAAGAAAGGTATTTAGCACCTAAAAGAAATAAAGTAAACCTGACCCCACTTCTCAAACCATAGAAAAGGAAGGTTAAGAAATAAGGAAAGATGGGTGTGATGTTTTGTTCATCCTTTTTTCCAACTTTCTACCTCCCCTGTTATGACACTGCAAGTTTGAGTATGAAGCTTGTTGAGGTAGCTTGTTTAGGGTAAGATCTTTTGGTGACCCAAATATTCTCACACAGAAGCTATTAAGGAGAGAAGAAGGATCACTTAGTCCCCAAAGAGCGTGATGACTTCTACCAAGTTGGAAGTCAATAGAAGCATGAAGAAGGAATAAAAACTGTAAAACAGGGATGATTTCTGCCCCCTTGTCTAGACACAGCTGCTTAGGGATGAGAAACTATGCTGTCTCTTTTTCTGCTAGGCCAGAAACAGGTATTTATGGGTTGATAAATAAAATCCATGAAGGTAGGTGAGTTGTATTATCTTAAGTTAAATCCCCCTGACTTACGTCATCCCAGCATTTATGAAAGCATACTTGCTGCAAACTTAGGGCTTAGTTACGGATTAATTTCACTGTAGACCTCTCTATATCTGGCCAGAGCCTTTCCTTGGTCCTAAAGTCTAAATGTCAAGTGTTCAATTCATCAGGACTTTGGAGGGTTTAATAACAATTTCATTTCTTTCTATAGTAATGCTTAGACAACTGAATGCTTTAAATTTTGCATTGCTGCAAAATTCCCCATGGAAAAAAGGATATTTTGTAGATTGGCATATTTGTTTTTAGCTTAATTTTCCCAAAGTAATCAGTGTGCATTTTAGTCTTGTGTTTGATAAACATATGTTCCTGTTTTTTAAATAGAAATCTGTATGTGGAATTTATTAGGTTCCATCTACCACAATGTGCTATCACCAATGATGAAATATCCTAAGGTTCCCTAGACTAGTTCTGCTTGAAAATTTGGGGAATGGTCTCATTAACAGTCTTGGTAAAGAACTCTACTAACCCTCCCATAACAGTAGCAGTTTTGGGTTGCTCAAAGTGACTATTGTCTTCAATTTGAACTGGTCCTCATGAAGAAGACATTTTAGCCTTATTTGGCATAGCTCTAAAGGGAATAACTATTAAGCTCCTTTATTTGCATACCCAGAGCCTAGAATGGTGCCTGGCACAAAGGAGACACTTAGTAAACACTTATTGAATTGAAATTAGAAGGAGGCAGATTTTGATTTAATAGGAAAAAGAACTTTTCAACAATTAGAATGATCCAAAGATCTAACATGCTGACTTGTGAAAGGGTAGGTCCCACTAGAACCTAGGGCAGCTAGGTGGTGCAGTGGATAGGGTGCTGGGCCTGAAGTCAGGACTTCCTAAGTTCAAATCTGGCCTCACACACTTAGTAGCTGTGTGACTCTGGGCAAGTCACTTAACCCTATTTGCCTCAGTTTCCTAATTTGTCAAATGAGCTGGAAAAGAAAATGGCAAACCGCTCTAGTATCTCTGCCAAGAAATCCCCAAATGGGGTCACAAAGAGTTGGACATGACTGAAAACAATTGAAGCAACAAAGGGTCCCACTCACTAAAAGTAGTCAAAGAAAAGGATCAGGAAGGTCCTAATAATGATTCCTACATAGACTGTCAAGTTGTGCTAACATTGAAACTCACTTCCAAAGGTTAATTTTTTAGGACAGCAAGGAGTCAAGAAGAATTTTGAGATTCCATTCCTGGTATCTTAGAAAAAGGGCAATGTCTGCTTTGTGACTAAGAAGTTGTTCGAAAGTGTTTGGTCTGAAGCAGGATTTGAACTCAGGTCCTCCTGACTTCAGGGCTGGTGCTCTATCCACTGCGCCACCTAGCTGCCCCTCCAATATATTTTAAAGAATGTAGAATCTTTTGCTTTTTTCTTGTCTTTATTTTATCATGTAATCAACAGAGTTTTGAATATTTCAATAATGTATAATGAGGAATTGATTTCTTCAATTAGAGTATGAGCTTCTTTAGGACACAGATTATTTCTTGCCCTTCTTAATAGCCCCAGTGCTTAGGATGATGGCTGGCACAGAGTAGTCACTTTAAAGAAACACCTGTGGATTGGACCAATATTCAGTCAAATCAGTAAAAGTGCCGGGATATATGACAATCTCTGTATTGAGATTGAACATCACCCTCTTCCCACCTCCTGCCTTTTCCTTGTTATTTTCTACCCTACCAACAGATTAAACCTGGCCCCAGGTTTAATTTTTAACAAAACTCTCCAGGTTCCAATATTCCAATATATAATCAGTGGAGAAAATTTTGTCCAAAGGAAAGTTGTGCAGGAATGGCAATAAGGAGTGACTGTTTTCCTTTCTGGGCCACTGTGTAATTTCACACAAGCAAGGCTCAGGTGCAGAAACAGGACTTGGTGTGCTTCGGGATATTCTTACCATGCTGACTAAGGTAAGTGTGAATTACCCTTTGAAATTAGATCTCATCCTGAATCTTACTAGTCAAAAAGAGGTGTTCTGTAATGTCCCTATTTTAAAGGGATAAACATATGTATTTTCTCAACTCCTCATTATACATTATTGAAATATTCAAAACTCTGTAGATTACATGATAAAATAAAGACAAGAAAAAAGCAAAAGATTCTACATTCTTTAAAATATATTGGAGGGGTAGCTAGGTGGTGCAGTGGATAGAGCACCGGCCCTGAAGTCAGGAGGACCTGAGTTCAAATCCGGCCTCAGACCAAACACTTGACACTTACTAGCTGTGTGACCCTGGGCAAGTCTCTTAACTCCAATTGCCTAAAATAAATAAATAAATAAATAGATGATAGATAGACAGACAGATAGATAGATAGATAGATAGATAGATAGATAGATAGATAGATAGATAGATAGATAGATGATAGATCGATAGATCGATAGATAGATAGAGATAGATCGATAGATCGATAGATAGATAAAATACATTGAAACAGGTCACATAACAAATCTCTTCACCGGCTTTTGAGAAAGATTAGGTCAAATATAAGGATGTAATAGGTTAAAATGTGTTAAATATAGAAGAATTTTAAGCTTAATCGACTAAGACATCATATAAAATTTTCACATCGTAGTAATATCTCACTTACCAAGAATTTACTGATATAATAACCTCATCTATCCCAAATAGAGCAGAGAACTAGGAAGGCAGCCAGGAGAAAATAAAGCCTTGGGAAAGCCAAAAAATGTCTCAAAGTCTAAGCACTAAAGTTCAGCTCATATACTTTATTCATAAGAGGGTTCTTCAGCTCCTAACTCAAAAGCCTGCATACTCTAATTTAACATGTAATTTTAAGAAGCAAAGAGTTGCTGCTTATTAGCAGGCCCTTAAAGAAGAGCAAGAAAACAT
Source organism: Phascolarctos cinereus (assembly GCF_003287225.1). Classification (NCBI taxonomy): domain Eukaryota; kingdom Metazoa; phylum Chordata; class Mammalia; order Diprotodontia; family Phascolarctidae; genus Phascolarctos; species Phascolarctos cinereus. The sequence continues at coordinate 229,456,913 of NW_027556098.1, forward strand.
TAGAAAGGCTGATACCATGGAAGCCGACAGAAAAATTATAAAAAGCAGACACGAGAATTTTTAAAAAAGGAAAAACAAACAAACAAACAAAAAAATAGCAGTCTGCCAGTAAGTGTAGTGGTGAGCAACCCTACAAATTTCAAAGGTCAGGAGGGCTTCCAAATATTATGACTGTCAGTTCAACAAGCCTTTAATAAGGGCCCATTTTATTTAGAGTACCATGATAAGATATACACTCTGATGAAGCTTCCTGTCAAAAGGAGGGATAAAACACATCCACAGAAACTATAATACAGATTAACATATGATAAGTGAATTACATACGTGCAAAACAAAGTACACCTATGTCCATGAGGTCCAAAGAGGAAAAGTGCACGCCTTGGTCATGATAAGTCACACCCTACAGAGACCTTTCTTTAAAATAACCCTGAGATAGACGTACAAATATTCATGTTGCAGGGGTGAACCAAAGCTTAGAAAGGTTAAGTGATTTCTCACAGTAACAGAGGGAGGTAACAGAGTTTAGGATTCCAACCCATGTTGAAAATCTACTCCAAATTCAATGCTTCTTCAGGTTTTGAGTCCTAGGTCTTTTTTCACCAATGGGAAAATGACACTTGGAGGTCCAGACTTGGTTAGTGCTGTAATTTGGTCTTCAGTTCCATGTTGAGCCAATGAAGTATTGTTATTTACTACTATGTCCATGACACTTTAGGCCAAAGCTACATATGGAAGCAAAAGTTAAGCGCTGTCTCAGTGGTAAAATGGTACATTCTCTAAAAGCCACAGACTATAAAAAGCATTCCACTAACAGAAAAACTAAAATGCCATTTCAGAAGTGGTGTTCTTCTAATTCCTAAACAGCTGACCCAGAACAGTGTCTGGGTGGGGAGAAAGGTGACTGGTAATATTATAGTTATAGGCCAATATTATCCTCACTTTTCCTTAAATTTCTCTCCCTTTGTATACCTAGAGACAGTGAAGTGGCAAAATAGATAGAGCCACTGGACCTAGAATCAGGAAGACTTGAGGTCAAATTCTGCCTCAGACATTTACTAGCTGTGACAAGTCCCTTCACCTCAGTTTCATCATCTGTAAAATGGGAATAACAATAGACCCTACCTCCCGGGATTATCATGAGGATAAAATGAGATCGTATTTGTAAATTGCTTTGTAAAATATTTTGCACAACTTAAAGCACTGTAGCTATTATTAATTATATCTGTCTCCTGTGTCTATGATGTTTCCTCATATTCCTTCCCAACAGTAAAGAAAGAAAAGACTCTAATAGAATAGAGCATCTCAGCATTTTGAGGCTAATCTGAAAATGGAAAGTAAGAATGTCTTTTCAGTACTTTCATATCTTATGTTACTTCATTACTTACTCATTTTTCATTCTCCTCTTTCAACAGTTTGATCCCACACCCAACTGTCAGACCTCTAATGATCCTGCTGTCTCCTTGGTGCTAGAGATTTTCTGCTCTATTGTTGAAGAAGACCTGCTCCCTGAGGTCTCTTCCCACTCCAAGTCCATCCCTTTTTCCTCACGGAATCATAGAATCTGAGTGGAAAGGTATCTTTTCCAGGCTACTTTCCATAACTCATTGATTGTTTTGCTTCGTGTGTATGTATGTGTGTGTGTGTGTGTGTGTGTGTGTGTGTGTGTGTGTGTGTGTGTGTGCGTGGTGATTACCTCCCTTGTTCTGGACACCAAACTGTTATTACTAAAGTTCTCTATTGTGTTAACTCCTTTGGTTACCATGATACTCCGCTTTCAATCAACCAAAGTCTCGATTTGGTTTTATCCCCACCCATACAATCCCCATGCCACCCCTAGAACTATTTATCAAAAGCTCCTAGGCTTGCTACATACAGAGATTGTTCTCTGCCCTGCTAAGAAGCATTTTTTAAAAAGTTTCTCTAGTTGGGTTAGAAGTCTGCCTTCCTATCAATTTCTCTTTGCTGCTCTCTTCTCCCTCCCTGCCCTCCCCATCCCCACTCCATATACACATACAGCCTGCTTTACCCTGCCTCTCTTTTTTTCTGTGGATAGCCAGTATCTTAATTGCTTCACCTACACTTTTGACCATATGTGTCCTCCCAATCCTGAACCATACACTAGGGTTGGTCCATTGCCTTTCTCTGACCTATGCTATGTTCCTGCATCTAAATTCTGGACTGCTCACCTGGCACTAGGCCCCACACTTGTTTTCATTGCAAATTCCCTAATATTTCCCCATGTCTGGCCCATTCTTGTGCCAGCTCTCCATTATAAACTCCCTCAGATTTTGCCCTATATCTCTGACTGATGCCAGTCCATAGGGCTGACTTTGACAGTGCCCAGGAAGAGAGGCCTAGAGCAAAAATAAATTATTTCTTGATGTCATAAACCTAATCATAATTGATCAGATTTTTTAGATTTCTGATTGTGGAGAAAAATTTCCACAGACAAAAAATATCTCTCCAGGTAAATAGTTGCAGTTTTAACACAGATACAGACATACACATATAACTACAAGACTCATTACTAAGTCAAAATAGAAAACTAATATTTCAACTTCATTGGAATATTTGTTAGGGAACTACCTACCACCTTACCTTTCCAGAAATCACATGCTCAACAACTTCCTAGGTTCAATGAAGTATGTTTTTCCACAGATATGGATCAACATGATTTTCCACTGAGCATTCAGGAAAAAGGGGGGAAAAAGTTTATATGAAAGTAGATGGTCAATTGAAAGTAGGCAGCGGAAAATTTAGCTCTCCCTGCCTGACTTCAAGACACAGAAGACCCAGATAAATAAAGAAGATTGAGATGCCTAGTTTTCCAACTCAAATCTGAACAAAAGTCAGCCTTGCATCTTGAAGTTTTTGTGACTCTGCTTTTTATTTTAAAAGGTAATCAGGTGAAGTATCAGAAAAAAAATGACTTGCAATGAACTGCTCGTAGTTTCTTGCAGACAGAAGAAGCAATCAGCTAAAATACAATGGAAATCATCTGAGTGGGAAGTTTGTGACCCATGAGGTTGATTGCTGAAAACTTGAATAAAAAGTTGAAAGGCTTTAGGATTAGGCCAGACTAGATAGATAGTGAGGCAATTAGAATCATTCATTGCTGCCAAGGCATCAGGCCAAAGTGAATTACAACCCAAACTGAATGAAATAGAATGGAAAATAGAAAAGCCTTTAATGAAAATGTTTGAGAACTCACAGGGGATGGGGAAAGTGCCAAATAACTGGAAGATGGCTAAGTAACTAAAAGGTCTGTTCTCCCACCGATGCATAAGGGATTTACAAGTTTAACTCTCATTGCTGTTAATAGGAGTTCTATGTGTGATCCAAGGATGTATTCATGGGGAAAATGCATCTATTAGTGTCTTGATTGGCCTCTCTTGAGCCAACACTGGCAAAGGCTCCAAATTATGTGGTAGTTTGGTGACAGGGACTAAGGGGAACTAAAATGAAAACAACCACTTCAGCTTTCCTTTGTAGTCCTTGGACAGAGCAAGATCCCAAGTCAACAAAAGCTAAAAATGCATCTCTTCTATCATTTAGTACTTTGTTTTTTTTTTACTTAAAATGTTTTAGAACTTAAATTTTGGTTAATTGGGGAGACAGAGGAAGAGAAAGGGGAGTAGTTTCCTACTGCAGTTGGAAGGTTTAGCTTTGGCAACAGAGAGAATATTTTAATCTCCCTGTCAACTTGACTGAATGTCCATTAGCACTCTTACGAGGGCGCTTATTTTTGCCAACTTACACAGCTCATTCAACAGAAGTCCTACGCTAACTCACTAAGGCTTGACATAACCGGTTCCCCAATCCAATGCCAATTTCCAAAGCCACTAACTCTCTTTTTTGACACAAGAAAGGAATTATAACTGTTTCAGAGACAGAGTAAATTCTGACACACACTAGCTCTGTGACAATGAACAAATCATTGAACTTCTTAGTGCCCCTAGGAAACTCCCTGAAAGTCTAAGTTATAGATGAGTTACCAATTTGCTTGAGTGGTAGGAAATGCCACATGAAGAGGGCCAAATCCTTCCCCCTTCCAAAAATGTTGTGTTAGGTTTTTTTTTACATACTACAGATGTCATCACTTTTTCTAAAGATCTCAACAAGAATTAACTACTTGGTTAATTTTTACCCCCTTTAAAATCATTCACAGCAACATTTGCCCCTTCCAAATTTTATCAAGGTATATGTAATGACAAACATCCTCATTACCATTAAGCAGTTCAAGAAAGCTAAAGGCTCAATAAAATTAAATTATTTCTAGGACCCAGAATGATGGCTCTTGAGGCTAACTCTTTTCTACGATTAAGATATTAACTATTTTTAAAACTTTTTTAAAAACCTAGTGCATTACATTTTTAATGATTCTGAGGACTTTCTCTTATGTACTCAAATCCTTAAGAACCAGTGTGAACAAGTTTTATAAAATAGCCTGAACAGGCTTAGTTCAAACAAACAGCAAAACAATCTCCAGACCCACAGGTAGGTGCTGGATACCTCTTTCATTTGAGTTAATTAAAAGTATTTGATCCACTATGGCTCATTTTAGTGTAAGATCTTTAAAAGAATCGATTAATACATGCAAGACTTGTGGCGGGATGTTAATCAAGAGCTAGCAATTGGTTACTGAACCATCTCAGAATTCGCTTGCTTTCTGAGATTAAGGTTCTTGAAAAATGGAATAAGCTGTCAAAGTCAGCACAATTTTCCAATATTTGAATTATTTAAATAAATTTAAGAGACCTATGGAAAATAGAAAAATAATAAGATGCTTGTGGAAAGTCAATAATAGTGAGATTACTGAAGGAAAGGCATACATATTATCTTCTACTTTGCCAGTATCCAGAAAGTTACTTAGAGTAAGGATGACTGGCAGAAATGGAGATACACCTGTCCCTTGGGGGATGCCTAATTCTAGTCAACTTTCCATATTTAAAGTTGGCTGGTATTCATAGGTCGCTATAGATTAGCAACCCATAAAACCCATAAAACCTGCACATGTCACACCAACACCAATTTTAAGAGTAGGCATGGCAGGCAATCATTTTTGCAATGTGACTTCACCAGGGTGGGAATGATAGAATACGGAAACTCAGATAGCCAAAGCCAAAGCCCACAATGTGTAACTTACCAACACAAATATGACTATTTTTAGAGAAAAAGGCTACCTTTAGAGGTAATGTGATAGGTGTAATCTGAGGTCCTATCATATTTCCTATGGCTTTTCTTTGAACAAAGATAATAGAATATAAAAAAGCTCCTTGAAGGCAGGGACTGTTTTCTTTTTCGTCTTTCTATCTCTAGACTAAGTTGAATTAATTGGTCTTAATTTTCCTATACACTCTCCATAAGCTTCCTCATTTTATAATGTGAAATAAACTAGTATAAATAATGAATTTGTTCATTCAGTAAACATTTATTAAACACTTATTGTGTACAATGTACTCTGGTAGACACTTGGGGAGATACAAAGATAAAAAGTTACAGACACTGTTCTCATGGAATTCATATTCTGAGAGATATTGCTAGTGTAACAGGGTTATGTGGAAGGGTAATCCCTTATGTGTAATAGGATTATAAGAATTACTATATCATAACATTATAATAATAGATGTAATAAGTATAGGTATAAAAGATATAATATTATACTAAGGATTATAAGAATCATTGTTTCATGGCTAGTATTTTATTTAACTCATCCTCAAATTAAATTTTATCATCTCAGGGTCTAGGGTTATATTCATATATTTCCTCATTAATTAATAAAATATCGACATATATTTCAATTAAACAACTAAGCTCAAAGCACCCATTCTAGTTCATCAAATATTATTTATTTAATAGGCTGAAGGAACCCCTTTTCTCAACAGTAGTTATTTATATCTGGGGATATATCAAGCTTCTCAATCTCCTAGGATACAATAATTAAAATTACTTAACATAATGTATTAACAATGAAGTAAATAACAAAAACAATAATATGTATTAGTATTTACAATATTTATCTGTAAAAATGATCACAACCAGAGTCACTTCAAAGCCTCACTGTAACTGCTCTCACTTTCGAAAGCATAGTCACATATCATTTAGCTAATTGAGGATAATGAATAAAGTCTCTTCCCAAGAGTACTTTTTGCAAAATAAAGTTACAATAAAGATCTTCTTTCATAAAGTAAGAAGATAGCTCTATCATCTGTTTTCTCCTGCTTACCTCCAGCCATGACAGGAAAACAAATCTCTTCAGCTTTCCTCAAGCTATCAATCTTAATAGTTGTTTTCAGTCTCACTAGTAAAGCTCCTTTATAACTCATAAAATTCTCTTGATAATGATTCTTTGTAAAATATCAATTCAGACAGTTCTAACAAGAAAGAGATTTCTCCTCCCCTCCTTTCTGTCTTCTCTATAATTTATCTCAAAAATTCTCATAGATCAGTTAAGCTCACCCACATTCTTTCTTACTCCACAAGAAAAAGCACCTCATAGCATAGAATTACAACTGTAATTCCCAGCTTCTTTTCTTCCTAAAGAAAGGGCAAACATTTCTATAGCCCCTGTAATAATGGCTTTTGAAATGGGTTTCACTAGTGTGTAAGTATTACTGTGTTTAATTCTCTTTATAACTTCTTTTTTTTTTTCTTTTTGGTGAGGCAATGGGGTTAAGTCACTTGCCCAGAGTCACACAGCTAGTAAGTGTCAAGTGTCTGAGGCTGGATTTGAACTTAGGTCCTTCTGATTCCAAGGCCAGAGCTCTATCCACTGTACCACGTAGCTGCTACTCTATTACTTTCTTATATTCATATTTAAGCTATTGACTAAAAACCCCATCTGCAAAATAAAACATGCCATACAAAATGAGTGGGGTTTGTTTTTATTGTGAGGGAAAATGTTCCATACCTTGCAAATAATGTATAGTCAATTATTACTCTAAAAAGAAACCGTGAAAGTCAAAAAAGACATCTGACTTTTATTTGTAAATGAGTCAGAAAGGCAAACTCTTCTTTGAGTCCACTCCAAATTTTTCAGGCATATTTTTGCCTGTCCTATTTCTGTCACATTTTTTTCTGGAAATACTTTAGCTTATTTTTAAGCAAATAGAAAAGGAGATTTACAGCTTGAAATTAACAAGACCATAACCTCTTGTAATTATGTTAAATAATGTGAAGGCTTTCCAATTTGGACTATGAAATTCAGAACACAAACTCTGTGACTTAAATAGACAATGACTGAAAAAATCCATATTTTCCACAAAAGGATTTTGGTCCATTTGGCATTTGTTTAAAGTATTTTTTTAAATGAAAACTCATTTTAATAGGTCTAATTGTACATGATAATATTTCATAGGCTGGTGTGTCCCACTTACCTCTTGTTTTCTTAATTATCTCCCAGGTGATTCCAGTTAAAACTGAAGACCGTTGAACAGCTATAACTGCTGTGCTGGAGGGAATATTTTTCTAAATTTAAAAATGAGACATCTTTTATTTCAATGGTATGAAAGAAGTTAGTTACAAAAAGCATTACTTGCAGACTTAACGTTGCTGAAATTCTCAACAATGTGGAAAATCAGCAAAACTAATTTGACGGAATGATTTAAATGTATGATAGAAATATATTTAAAATTATAGATTTTTTAAAATTATAGCAATAATTCCAATTGTTAAGAAATGTCTGGGACAATGGTTGGCAACAAGGGTATGCTGGAGCCATCTCCAATGGTCTGACAAGAATCAATGGTTAAATTTACAGCATGAGCATTAAACCTCATAAACCTACAAACATGGCAAATCAGGGCTAGATTCATTATTCTGTTCATTGTTTAGACTTAAGAAAGTGATGAAGAAAATTACAATAATGCAGATTAAACTTAAAAGTGTGTTGTGCACACATTTCTTTTTTCAGAGAGCCAGTTGTCAAACATTTATCAGCATACTAGTGGTTGGGAGTAATGTTTGGCCAATTCAGAAACTACATGCCATCCCACCATTCCATATGGAAGAAAATAATGAATATGTTTCCGATAAACGTCTAATTCTATACAAATATGTATCAGGTAGCAAAAGATTAACAAAAAAATTACTCACTTGCTTTACTAACATATAGAACTGCAAGTGAACTGAGTCTTGACTGTCTAAAGAATCCATCAAGAATTTGCTCTATTTCTTAGACCTCTAAGCTATGATCCTATTTTGGGCCTATTTTGTCTTGACAATGCTTTTGCACTGGTGGTCCTGGGAATGAGTGGAGGTGGTGAGAGTGAGGCAGTGTATATAATGAACTACTGCTTCATGGTCATCTTAATATTACACTAATAGTCATCACTATAGTTTCAACTATTTCTTTTTGGTTCAACAATATCACCAATTAAACCACTTTATTTCCAACTTCAGAGGCAGCATGAAATAGCAGATAAAGAGCTAGCTTCAGAGTCATGAAAAATGAGCATAGACCCTACATCCGAGACATAGTGGCTATAGGACTCTGCGGAAATCACTTAACCTTCCAGTATCTGAGGGAATTCTATGGAACTTTAAGTTGCAAAGAAGGTGTATCTTTGTATTGGTAGATGAACTAATCTTTATTGCCAGCTCCCCAAAACAATGAAATCAGAGGTCTGAAATCCCAAAGTTGGTATAGTGTCCAAAGAACTGTGCTAATTTTTTATAGTTAGTTACTTTTATGAGTTTGAGGTAAATTTTTGCTTCATTTAATGTTATACTAAACCCAAGTTCATTGGCTTAAGAGACAGGTTTGAAGCATGATATAGTTAAAAGATAAAGTTGTTGCATGATAATAGTAGCTTATGATGGTGACAGATTTAAGACTCATAGAAAAAAGATTTTATGAACTAATTTCATTCATTCTCTTAATTTCAGGCACACTCAGCTATGATCTATTGTTGATAAATGAGACCATAGCATATTTTTAAAACCTCTAGAAAAATAGCTTTCCAAACACTCTCATTTCCAATGTTCACATATTTTCAAAGACTTCTAAGAGTTGTGTTATGTTATAATGTCTAACAATATCACTCCTGCACTCAATAAACTCCAGTGGTTCCTTATTATCTATAGAATCAAATCAAACAAACTCCCCAGTTTGGGCATTTAAAGCCACTTACAACTGACTGAAACCTATCTTCCCAGCCTTATTTTACATTCTTCTTCTTCACATATTCTTCAGTCAAGGCCAGAAGGCCCGTCAATTGCTACAGCCATAGCCATGGCAAATGAATTACATAGGAGATAGTTTGCTGATAAAATGATTACACCTGCACATGTACATATTCCAACTTACCACAACCTCTTCATAGATGCTATGAAAGCAATACATACTGGTTCCCATGAGGATTTATTCCTTTAGCTAAATAGCCAGAAACTGGCCTTCCTGCTGTTCCTCCCTCACTGCATGCTCCTCTTTCCCACACCCTTGCTAAGATTGCACCTCCTTCTACGCAGCTAATACATCCCTTCCTCATTCTGCCCCTTCTAATCCCTTTCAAAACTCAACTCAAATGCCACCTCTTACATGAGATCTTTCCTGATCCCTTCATTTGCCAGTGCCTCCCCTAAATATCTTGTATTTATTTCAACTATATGTTATATCTATGAATATATACTACATGTGTTGTCCATTCCTATAGAATGCAAGATCCCTGAAGGCAGGACATTTTCATCTTTGTCTTTCTCTCCCCAGCACTCAACAATGTCTGACACATAGTAGGTGTTTAATAAATACTTGCTGATTGATTTGATGGTATCATTCTTGCTTTGTGATATGAGAGGCAGCCTGGCAGTAAAAGGACAAAAAGTCAGCCTCAGAATCACAAAGACCTGGAAGCAAGTCATGTCTCTGACACATATTGTCTGTGACTCAGGGCAAATGCCTTAACTTTGCAGTGCCCCTAGGCATTCTAAAACTCTAATATGAAGGACTTCCAATCTATACTGGTAGAAGAAAGGTCTTCATTGAGAATTCCCGCATCAATGACATTATAGATCCAGAGCACAAAATATTTACTGCACTATGTATCATGATATGTTGAAGGTACAGTGATTATATAGAGTGCAAAAAGCATTTGATGATGATAATTAATTGTGAGAGCTTCAAAGTTCTATTTAGAACACATAAAAATGTAACCACTGTAGATTGTTTACATCAGGATGATATATTTAAAAATAAGATATTTTACTTTTCTTTCTGAATCCATAAAATGTCGCTTAAATTTTGATTTTTTAAAAAATGGATATACGAAGACTTTGCAATAAAGAATAAGTTGTTAAAACCAACATTTAAGATTTACTTGTCAAAGCTTCTCATTTACAGATTGGCCAGATGGTAATTAGTGTGGAGCCATGTTCCAGGCAGATGTGTACAAAGGAGAAGTTCTTAGATTATTACCAGCTAAGAAAGGGTGAATTAAAGTCAAGACTAAAAAGAAGATTATTATCTGTTTTCTTGTTTTCATGAAACTCCCTGAGAGTTACTCCAGTGAGACCAATAAGTGGAGAGATTGAATTTTTTTTTTAAGGCAGAAGGCCAAAGTGTCATAATGCTGTTAAAGTATATGATAAAAGCTATCCACTTGAGGCTCATTGTAACACATCGAATAATGATCTTCCCATATTTAGACACAAGAGATAGCAGACCAAACCCCCTGGAAAAGATGTGATACTGTAATACAACAACACACAGAGCTGTATTTATTTCATCATTGCTACCTATGCACCCTATGGTGTTAGTAAGAAACCTGATTTGATATACATGTTATAATGTTTGGAAGCTGCTCTGATTATTCTCCCCTAATTAGCAATATGTCTAGTAAAGCCAGCAAACAATACAATCCCTCAGTATGGTACTAAACTATGTCTTATATCTCCATAATATTTTTTAAACAAACAAACGAAGACATGAATGTGTTTTTTTCCCCTCTGGATTCATCTCTTTCAGAAATTTCCAAGATCCTTTCAGTCGATACATGAGATAGGGTACATATTGTCAAGGATAAGTTGTTAAAGTGAATTTGAAATGTGCTTCTCAAAATATCGTTTACACATTTACCAGATGGTAAAATAAACATGTAAATTGTTATCAAGTATACACCAAATTTGTATTAAAATTTTGCACACTGTAGGAATGGTGTAAAAAGTATTGCATATTGTAATACTTGTTCATTTAATAGCTAATTAGCATTTTATAAATATTTTCTTTAAGGAAATATACTTATGTAAATGGTTATAGTTTTTATGTGTTGAAGATTAGAAGTAAAGTAGCTATAAACTGGATATTAAAACCCAGGTTAACTATCTCCTGAGTCACTTCATTTTTTTTTCATCCACTACTCTGAGACAGCAAAAGTGTTCAAAAATAAGCATAAAGGAATATTTCAAATAAAATCAGCAGAATGCCTAGGCTATCATATGACCAACAAAATGCATAAGTTACCACAAGTTGAATATTTTGAAGACCCAAAGTGACAAGGGACTTTAAATACAAAGTAAAAGAAAATGTCTCCAACATTCCCAAAATAGAAACGTCATTGCCTTTTGCCCATAACATTCCTCTGGGTCCTTTTGTATTGAAGAAAATAAAAATCATGAATAGTCAACATTACAATTTCGTCAGGCAGAAACTACATCTGTGATCTGTAGAGGATTGCTGGTTTACCAGCACTGGGTGATTCTACCCTCAAACAGCATGAAAAAAGATCAACAGAGGATTCACATTGCATACCCCCACAAATTTACCAGAAATTTCACTTTCTACACACAAGTGTGACATCTTTGCATGAGGTCATGGGACTCACATCTTGCTCCAATTATAGCCCCCAAAAGCATCGTAGCCAGTGCATGCTGAAGAACTAGCCAGCAGCCAGACACAGAAAGGAACAATTCTGCCATTCGTCTATGTTGCACATTTAGTCAGTGCCAACCAGCCATGCACCTAGACCAGGCCACGGCCCAGTTAATAAACATTAAGCTAATTACAGAGATTCTGGGAATTCCCCACTATTCCTAATTCTTCAGTGTCAGTAAGGAACACAATCTCAAACCATCAGCCAAGAGTGGGAAAGCACTGCTTTCTGTTCTTGCCATGGAGGAGACAAAGGAGTAGAAGATTAGAGTGAGAACCTGGAGGGAATAAACAGAGAGAATTTAAAAAAAGAGAGAGGGAGACTGTCTTGGCTTTCTACAAAGGTGTATGATTTTTACATACCAATAGAGCTGAATACTATAGCCATTCAGTCAGTCTACCCTCAACTCAACAGTCTGCCCATACCTTTCTACAATTTGGTTTGTTATCTATTACTTGGTTTAGGAGTATATACTGTGACAGAAAGACTATGGAATTACAGATGTGTTAGTATGAAAAATCTTGGCTGAACTCTCTAATTCTCTTCCAGAATCAATATTTCTAAAAGCCAAATATCAGCTCATAAAAGGAGCTGATGATGTGAAGTAGCTAAGCAATTTTCTGACATGGCCTAAGAAACCTCAGAGGAGTAGGAAGACATGGAGTAGAGATAAATTTTCTACTACTCTCTCAAGTTTTAATGTGGAAAGGGCAGGCATTGATGACAAGGTTCTCATCCTATTATATACATTTAGCTCAATTTATTTTTTCAAAAGCCAAAACACAGTTCAATATTTCTATGTACATAACACCCTCCTCAAAAGCAGGTCAACTTTTTATATAGCATGTTTTATATATATATATATATATATATATATATATATATATATATATATATATATATATATATATATATATATGCGTGTGTGTGTGTGTGTATGTGTGTGTGTATGTGTGTGTGTGTGTGTGTGTATATATATATAACTTATAGTTATGCATATAATGCACCTTTTTATATAGCATGTTGAAAGTTTGTTTTTCATTTCCAAGTTGCTTTGACTTTTATGTATAAAGACAATATTGAAAATACAATAAAAAATAATGATAATGATATCTAGAAAGCAATTTTTGAAATGAAATCAAATTTAGGCTTTTATAGATCTTCTAGTCAATAAAAGCATCACTGAATACTTTCACAGAAAAATGATTGAGAACAGAATCATTGGCTTTAGCATTGGAAAGGAAATTAGAGATTTTCTTTCCTTTAATATTAGCTATTTGTGGGACCTTGGGTAAATCATTTAGCTTTACTGGGCCTCCGTTTCCTCACTGTAAAAATGAGAGGTTGGACTAGATGGCTTCTGTGGTCACCTCTCAGATTAAATCTATGACCCTTTGCTCTAGTCCAAACCCTCTAAATTTACAAATGAAGCACATGGGGTCCAGGAAAGCTAAAGACTTGCTCAAGGTCACACAATAGCAGTGAGATTTTAAACACAAATACTCTAACTGCAAATTCAGCACTAATTCTACTACTCCATACTGTCCTCTAAGTATACAAGCTACTAAATCTAAAATAATTGGTTGATTTGAAAACATGGTATCATAGAATTTTGAGCATTAAGGGACAATTAAATATCATCTAGCCCAGTCTTCTCATTACACAGATGCAACTGAGCCTTCAGAAGGGAGTGATGTCCAATATCATACAGGTGGTAAGTACTCAAACCCAGATTGCTTACTCCAAAACCAGTGCTTGAGATTAAAAAAAAAAAGGCTGGGGTGGGGTACTCTGAAACCTTCAATGAGGGAGAGATCGCTTCTAGCTCGTGGGTATCATCAAGGAGGAGATGAGTCCTGACCTGGGCCTTAAAAGATGAAAGGATTTCAATCAATGGCTGAGGAGCAAAGGTATTCCAGGTAAGCAATGTCCACTTATGTCCAAGTAATGAGGAATGGAAGGGGGTGATAGAGGATGACTCCTGGGAGGAGGTAGGGGAAGAGGGTCATTCTCAAAGGTAGTTCAAGAAGAGAGAGATTACTTCTTACTGGAGTGAGGTAAAGTAATAGAAATATCTCCTTGGAAGAGATGGGTGGTAGGGGGAATTTCAAGGAAGGAGAATAATTGTGCTATTAGTGCAATATAAAACTACTAAGAAATTCCCCCAAACTCTTATTCATCCTTCTGCTCCGACCTTAAGACTATTTGCCTTTATTTTTACTATTTTCTAGGTTGAGTTATCCCAACCTCAGAAACTATGGATTGGGTTCTGCATAGCATTAGGTTGAACATGTCATCAAACATAAATTCTTCCTATGTTTCATTTTTGGTACTTGGGTCTAATGAATTATGTGTGTTTGGAAATGTGTTCATCAATTATGTGGGATCTTTTGAAAGATATATAACCAAGTCACTTAAGAACATGCCACTAAAGAAAGTTGAGTTTTTTCTTGGAGGGCCTTCTCCCTACCAAAAAGCTTCATGTTTGCCCTTATTTCTCCCCCTCATCAAATTTTCTTTTACATTTAAGGCCTTTAATCTAACTCTAATATAGCCAACTTTACAATTCACTATCTCCATTCACAGACTCTACACTATTGCTAAACTGAACCATCACCATCCTTTTAACACTTCCAACTCTCAATGTTTTTGTGTTTTTGCTTACATCACCCTGCACATCTGGAATGTACTCCCTGTGTAGTCCTTATCTATTGAACTCTTTCCAGTCCTTCGAGGTGAAGTTCAGGTGACATATCCTCCATAAGATTTTCCCTAATAGTCCCAGGTTGAAATCCTTTCTCCTTCCTTTGAACTCTCATAGATCTTTGTTTATACTTTCTAGATGCCACTCATACCTCCTAGTTTTTAATCCTTGGTTTTATTTATAAGGTTGATGACTGAAGTGGGGTAGAGTAATAGAAATATCTTCTTTGAAGAGAGGGTTGGTAGGGGGCATTCCAAGGAATGCCTTTTATTTTCTAGTTTAGATTTCATGAGCTAGCTGTTAGTAATATTAGGAAGTTTCACATTTACTCTATTGTTGGAAACTATTCTAATTTGTTTTTAAAATGTTTGAATTTTGATCTAGGTGTGTCTCAATTTACGAAATAAATGCTTGTGTATAACTGGAACTAAAATGAGTTGTATTTAAATCAGCAAAGAAAAATATTGAATAATTTCTCAAGGAATCATGGAACTTTACAGCTAACAAGCATCAACTGTTCATCTAGTCCAGGTTATTTATTTTAGAGATGAGGTAATCAGGGCCTGAAAAGATGTTTTAAGGCCACACAATTCAGTAAAGCCAGGACTAGAACCCAGGTCTCTTGTCTACTGGGCTAATGCTTTTTCCACCTACACTGAACTAACCTTGGGCTTTCCAGACAGGAATTTTATATCTTGGTTATTTTGATTATTTTAAGTGTGTCTTTTAAAAAATGAAATCACATTGCTGTTTAATAAAACACCTACCCTACTCAATCAATGATACTTTTTAAATTTCCTCACATTTGTTATCAGTGTCGATTGGAAGCATTTTATTGGCTCTTTTTTGTTTAGGCATTGGTTTGAACTCACAGCCTTAGTATTATACTGTGCATACCAAACTGACTGAATGCACCAGTTGGGGTCCTGTTTGCAAGAAAAGAGATGATGCACCATGAGTGAAAACTACTCTCCTTCCATGTGGTCAAAACAATCTATGGACTCCATACATATATTTGTATTATTTCAACCTAAGATTTAAGGCAGAATTTCTAGACTAAATCATCCTTAAAAATAATAGCCTACAAGTCAATCACTTAAAACTTCTTTTAACAACACCCCTCCCCCAATAAAAGGCTAGATGAAAGACAAATAAAAGTTCTCTTTGTGGAACAATTAAAAGTAGGTATGCCAGTGTTCATTTTTATTTAAATAATGATTTGAAATGGATTTATTCTATGTTCCTAGATGCAAGCAGAATTTAGACTATGCACACAACGACCTACTATTTATATAATCTGTAAATCCTATGTATTATAGTGTCTACATCCTGGGTGTATGTGATTAAAAATGTTGTGATAGATTTCCCCCCATTATTTCAGTCTAGAAGACTAGGCCGAAAAACACAATGAAATGTTGCACTACAGAAGATTAATGCAGAAGGCTCCATACTTATCTGACTGAGATGCAGATTTCTGATTCCAAATAATAACAGCTCAAAACAGTCACATAATTCAAATCAATTCAACAGAATTTGTTAAGTACCTACTATGTACATGGCACTTGGATACAATTTTTTTTAAAAACTAACACAATCTCTACCCTCAAGTAGCTTACAATCTAATATAAGTGATGGTCCCTAGCACCTTGACAGTCAGGAAGAATCTGTTTCAGTGCAATATCAGTTGAATATATTTTAAAATAAAAAATAATAGTTTTTGGCAACCAGAAAATGAAATTTTTATGATCCATTTGTCCTTAATTTAAGGCTTTTGTTTTGTTTCATTTTGATCCAGATCTATGACTTCATAGGGTAGGAATGGGTAGGAATTCCTGGAGTGTAAACTCCCTCCATCAATGCAGATCAGTAACTCCTTGGTAACTTGTAGGTTTTTTGTTCTTTTTTAAATAATATTTTATTCCCCCCCCAATTACATGTAAAAACAACTTTAACATTTTTTAAAGTTTTTGAGTTCCAAATTCTGTCCCTGCTTTTCTCTCCTCCCCTGACTAAGATGGTATATCTGATATAGGTTATACATGTGCAATCATATAAAACATTTCCATACTGCTTGCTAGAGAACTGCTCAAGGCTCTGAGAGGATAAGTGACTTGCCAGTGGTCATAGAGACCAGAGATAGCATTAACTCACAGTGCTCTTAGAAATCAAATATTTACTGAATATCTTCTATGTGCCTTGAACTGATGGAAGAAACAAAATTTTCTAAAACATGGTCCTTGCCTGTGAATTCAAACTTTAATTGGGTAAGTGTAACATGCCTATAAAAAGATAACAAAAGTATCACACAACAACTAGCAAATAATGATAGAAATAGTAAAGACTATAGTTCAGAGGGAGTACATGTTCAGTAAATAAAACCAATTACTTATATTGAGTAATTTCCATATGTAGAGGTTCTATTGGTTCTATATAGCTAGTCCCTGCCCTCAAGGAGCTTGCAGTCTAATGAAAAATATAGATGCGTTAATATTAGAGCCATAACTAGAACTAGCGCCTGAGCAAATTCAGTGGAATGAGGAAGGAGAAGATGGGCGGCAGTGAGTCTCCCTTCCCATGCCACCACTCAGCCTGAGGCTCCCCTCTTAGAGCTATCCTCTCTCTCTCCCTGCACTGTGGTGTGAAGAAGGATATCTCTCACCTTGGGTCATCATATTACTTATCTCTGGACAACTCGGGCAATGTCCTGACCTCCTTCCTCACTGGAATGATATCTAGAAAAGAACATCCATGCTCCAGAGGAACAAGACCCTTGAAAGACCTCATCTTTCTCTGAGAGTGGAAGGTTAGCAGAAAGAGACTGCACGCCCACCTGCCACTCATCCCAGAAGTGCACTGTCCCTCTTTCCAGGACAACATCTGCTCTGAAGAAGCAATATCTCTCCAGTAGACCCCATCCCTACCTGCTGCTTATCCTGGCACCAACTTGGTATGGGCAGAGAGTCTCTCTCCCTTTTTTACCTTGGGAGGAGGACCATCACATTGCCTTATGTCCCTGCCTTGGTACAATGGTTATGACCTAATTGTGTCCTGAGATTAGACAGACAGAAAGGCAGATAGAACAGAGAGTGGTAATGCAATAGAGTGGATATGAAAATGGTCTTGTATTCAGAACAACATGAGTCAGTGTCCCACCTCTGACACATATTCATTGTGTGACCCTGAGCAAGTCACTGACCCTCTCAATCGTTGTCATTCAGTCCTGTCTAATTCTTCATGACCCTGTGGATCATAGTACACCAATACTGTCCATGAAGTTTTTTTGGCAAAGATACTGGAGTTGTTTGCCATTTCCTTTTCCAGTGGATTAAGGCATTAGGTGACTTACCCAGGGTCACATAGCTAGTAAATGTCTGAGGCTGGATTTGAATCTTCCTGACTCCAGGCCCAGTGTGCTATCCACTGATCTGCCTTCGATACCCTCAGGCAATTCTCTGAAAATATAAAGCTGCTGAGCAGTTGTGTTTTGGCTGCTGGTAGAAGGAATTTCCTCCTTGGAGAGCTCTCTACAATAATGAAATCATAGGTCTAAACCATTTGGTTTTTAGACAGACCTACAATTTTATTAATTTAGGGGAGCTCTCTGGTAGGGAAATTCCTTCAACCAATGCAATGGCAGCATGAAATAGCACAGAAAAAAACATAATGGTATAATAAAGAGAAATCTGGTCTTAAGGTTAAAGGGCCATGGGTTCACTCCTTAACTCTTATAGGTCCTGGCTGTGTGACCCTGGGTAAGTCACAACTGCTCAGTGCCCTCCCACCCCAAGCAACTCTCTAAGACAAGTTGTATAATAGCTGTCTGTTTGCATTGCCCCAAAAATATATGTCTATAAAATAAAAATAGTAAAAACAAGTAGCCATATGCAACCAGAAGTGCTAAATAAACAAAGGTAGAGAAATAAAAGAGGGAGAGATATTGGAGATGGAAAATATTGTCATTTTTAATGTAACTGACATTGGTTTAACACTTTAAAGTTTTACTAAATACTCCATTATACGTCATCTTTTTTGATTCTTACAGTAGTGGCAGTGGGGCAGCTAGTCAGCTATAATTACCTCTCCCTGCTGGGAAATTTGAGAGAGGAAGAGAGCAAAAGAGCGAAACAGGAAAGAGTGACAATTGGCAGTAAGCTTGAAGATCTACCAGGTAAAGCTTCAAGACTTACTGATATATCCCAATGCATTTGAAGCCTCCTGCCTTAGGTAGTTTACAATGATGACAAATTCTTCCTTAATGTCATATATTCTACAATGCTCCCATATTCAATTAAAATAGCTTTTGAATGTTTCATGACAATTAGTGGGAGTAATAGGTACCAAGAATAGCACAAATAAATGAAATCCATAGATTAGCTAAAGATTTAATTTTAGCAATATTTTTCTCTTCCTTCCTGATACATCTTTTTAACCAAAGTATCTAATAAATTCACGGACTTCAGTTCCATCTACTATAATTCATATTTCTGCTGTCTACCGAAGTGAATTAATGAGCAATGAAGTGGATAAAAGGCTGACAGATAAAAGATGTGAGTAATACAAAAACTGGAAATAGCAAAATAATTTTAAAACTTACTATCTAGAATTTCTGGGTATTGTTAGTTAAAAAAGCAACAGAAATAAAATATTAAACAGGAACTCTGTGATTTTTTTTTCAAATAAAATTCAATTTTTTCATAAAATTTACAACAAAATCTTGCTTCAGTCTCTAAAAAGTCCCTTTTAAAATATCCAGATTATGAAATCTCCTTTCACAAGTATTCAAAGTCCAAAAACAAAGACAGAGAGCTTGAGTGAAAAAACTCAACTTCACATTTGTTCTCTCTTCTCTTTACCATTTTCAATCTGGGAACACTTCTAAATTTAGGAGTAAACTATAATAAGCCATGGTCATATGACTTCAAAGTCTCTTTAATATTAATAAATAATTTATTCCAAAACAGATGAAACATATTGCAGTGGAAAAAAAAAACACGAGAAGGATCAATGGCTTAACTTTTTATTCTGATTTTCTTGCCTCGATAAATCTCATTAACCTATAGATTTCTAAATATAGGCCAACATGTTTTATCTTCAACAGAAACCTAAACTGTTTTTTCAAATGTCCAAAAGTTTATCAAAACTTAAATTACATTTAATGAAACTATTTCATCTTAGCCTTTTTTTAGCTATGTGCATTTTTTTCATTCCATCATTTCTTCTAAACCATCATCACCTTTCTAAATCACTTCCCTTTAATCCATGAAATAAAAATTGTGAATTTTAAAAAGATATTTTCTTATATGAAGAAGACTCTTTTCTAGCAACATACAGAACTCACTAAAAATAAGATTTTTCTCAATATAAACTTGGACACCTGTATTTTCATTGGATCTAGAAGTAAGAGGGACTGTAGAGATCACCTAGCCCATGACATTCAGTAAATAAACATTTATCAAGCACTTACTATGTGCCAGGCACCATGCAAAACACTGGGTATATCAAAAAAAAAAAGCTGCTACTCTCAAGGAGCTCATAGTCTTATAGGGGAAGCAATATATAACTATCTACAAATAAGCTATATACAGGATAAATTGGAAATAATCAATAAAGGGAAGGAACAGGAATTAAAAAGGATCTGCAAAGGCTTCCTTTTAGAAGGTGGAATTTTAGCTAGGACTTGGGGAAATAAAAAACAAAACAGGGAAGCCAGGAGGGAGAGGTGAGAAAGAAGATTATTCCAGGTATGGGGGACAGTAGGGAAAATGTCCAGAGTTAGGAGGCAGAGTGTCTTGTTTGAGGAACAGCAAGAAGGCCAGTGTCAGAGATCAGAATTATGTGGAGGGCTAGAAGATGTAAGAAGACTGGAACGGTGTGCGTGTGGGGGGGTAGGTTATGAAGGGCTTTGAATGCTAATCAGGGGATTATATATTTGATCCTGGAAGTGAAAGGGAACTACTGGAGTCCACTGAGTGGTGGTGGTGGTGGTGGTTATGTGGTCAGACCTGTGCTGTAGGAATATCATTTTTACAGCTAAATGTAAGATAGATTGGAGTGGGGAGAGGAAGGGAGGAAGGAAAACTAGTCAGCAGTTATTTCAGTGGTCAAAGTATGAAGGAATGAGGCCCTGTACCAGAGTGGTAGCAGTGTCAGAGAAGAGAAGGGGATGTATGCAAGCAATGTTATGAAGGTAAAATCATTAGAACTTGGCAACAAATTGGGTATGGAGTGTGAGATGGAGTGACAAGTCAAGGATGATACCTAGGTTATGAGACTGAGTAACTGAGAGAATGTTGGTACCCTCAACAGTAACAGGATAGGAAAGAAGAGGTAAGAGTTTTGGGGAAAAGATAATGAATTCAGTTTTGGACATGGAGAGTTTAAGATGTCTATAGAACATCTGGTTGGGATGTCCAATAGTATACCACAACTATTGTTAAGAACCATCAATAAATAACATACATATTGTACAAAATGTAGGCACCATCTAATTAATATGATCTAACACTATCTGTGCAGTTAATTTCAGCAAATCAATAGCCTTCAAAATGTTCAAGGATTGAGAAATTAATGAAAGCGCTAACTTAAAAGTCTGTATATTTCCACTGCAGTACCTTGAATACAGGAATTCCTCCGTTATGTAGATTACTTTGTGACTCAGTGTGCTAGATATTATTCACCTTGTGACTCAAAAGGATGCAACCACTTAGAAACTGAATGATTTGGGAACCTGCCATAGACTCTGAAGTTATCTGCCTGAATCTGGCCTATGTTGAGGGGAAGATATTTTGCCATCTGACATATTTAGAGGTAATCCCTCTTTAACAGAATGGAAATACAGTACACTTCTTGCATTACTGTGCCACTTCCCACCCCTAGAATGCTATACTTGTTTCATAGATTAAGACTATTCTAGGCATCCTGCAATTTATTCTTTTGAGAATGACATCAGATGTCAAGTGCATAATACTCCTAGGTGACCTTACAGTTTCAGTCTATCCAGATGAAATCATGAATGATTGCAGGGTTTTCAAAATCATTGCTAATCACTGTGTTTAATCATGATAAACTGAGGAAAGAGGTGGAAGAGGTGGAAAGAGAAGGAGGGATAGGAAGAAGGAGAATTAAAGGAGGAGAAAGAAGAGGTGAAGGAAGGAGAGGAGGAAAAAGGAGAAGGAAACAAGAAGATGAGTGAGAGGAGGAGTACAAATGTTTATTCTCTTCATGTATATTTTCCTCAGTGGTCAAGGGATTGAATGTAGTGTTACAAAATGCAATGAATTTGAAGCTTCATATTTCCATGCCTTGCCATTTCCACATAGAAAAGATATGATTCAAAATATCCACATATGTTTATTTCACAGAATTTCAGAACTGCAAGAGACCTCAAAGTCTATCTAGTTTAAACCACACCTGAGCAAGAACACTTAGTACAATGTTCCTAAGAAATGCAACCTTTGCTCAAAGACTTCAATTAAAGGAGAATCCCTTTACTGCCCCAACCCTGTGAGTCTATTATACTTTTGGAAGGATCTATTAGAAGTTCTAACTAACAGGCAGCTAGATGGTGCTGTGAATAGTGAGCCAGGCCCAGAGTCAGGAAGATGTGAGTTCAAATCCAACCTCAGAGATTTATTAGCTGTGTGACCCTGGACAAGCTATTTAACCTCTATCTGCCTCAGTTTCCTCAATTAGAAAATGGGGATGATTACAGCAGCACCTAACTCATAGGGTTGTTGTGAGGATCAAACTGGATAATATTTGCAAGGTGCTGGGAACAGAGCAGGAACTTAATAAATTTTGTTCCCCTTCCCACTGAGCCTGAATTTGCCTTTATCAACTTTTACCCATTTCTCTGAGTTATGCCATCTGGAGCCAAGCAAATCAAATCAAATTCCTCTTCTACATATTCCTCATTATATTTTAGGAGACTTATCATATCCTACACTCCCAACAAGTCTTCTCTTTACCAAACTAAACATTTCAAATCCATCCAAACAGTCTTCTTCACATGGTATGTTCTCCACAGTCCTGGTTGTCCTTGTCTGAATTATCTCAGTTAATTAATATCCTTCCTAAAATGTGATACCTAGAGCTGAACACAAGATTCAGATGTGGTTTAACCAGGGCAGAATACAAGGACTATCACCTTCCTAGTCCTCAACACCAGACTCTCTTGATGCATCCCGTACCAATACTAAGCTAATGCATTGGTATTTTTAGCTTCTACATTATTCTATCAATCAAACAACAAACATTTATTAAGCATCTACTATGTGCCAGGCACTGTGCTATGTACTGAGCACACAAAAAGAGGCAAAAGATAGTCATTGTATTAACTCATAGGGAATTTTCAGTTTACTAAAATTTCCCAAACTTTTTCAGGTGAATTGTGGCCTAGCCATGCATGCCCAATCATGTATTTGTGACGTTGATTTTTTGAATCCAGTGTAAGAAGACCCTTATCCCTATTAGATTTCATCTTATTAGGTTCAGCCCAATGTTCAAATGTGACAAGGTCTTTTTGGAATCTGACCAGTGTATTAGCTATCCCTCTCACCTTTGTGTCATTTGAAAATGTGATTAATATTCCATCCAAGCCCTTACCCAAATCATTGATAAACATGTAATACAGCACAAGGGCAAAGAAAGATCCACTCTGCTGGAGATCTCCTTCCAAGCCAACAATGAACTGTTAATGGTTACTCTTTGGGTCTAATCATTCAACCAGTTTGGATCTAACCTAACTCTACTGTTATTTCACTCAGCTCTTCATCTTGCTCACAAAAACAGCAGAAAAGACTTTGTCAAATGCTTGGCTAAAATCTAGTTAAGACTCTATGTACAGCATTCATCTTATCAATAAGTCTAAAAACCCTGTCAAAAAAGAAATGGTGCTGGTCTAGCACCATTCAAATGGAGCCATGATGGCACTACAAGCTAACCAGTTCTTTTTCTAGGTGTTTAATAATTTCATCTAGCTTTCTGTTAGTAAGCGAAGTCAAACACACAGGCCTATAATTTGAAAACCCCATTCCCTTCCCTTCTTTGGAAATCAGGGCACTTGCTCTTCTACAGGTCTCCTGTATCTTTCCTATTCCCCATTCTCTTTCCAAAATCATTTACAACTCAGGAATTGAATACACAAGTTCTTTCTGTATCCAGGGACATAATTTATCTGACCCTAGGGACTTGAACTCATCCAGGGCAGCAAGGTACTCTCTTACTGTTTCCCTTACTTTCAATTCCTTATTAACCTGTTGTTATTATTCTGTCTTCTTCAGTTCAGAAATAAATAGTTTATCAGTTTTTTTCATCAGCCCTATGTCTTTCCAAGACAAAATAGCCCTCCCTGTTCACCATTCCCCCATATGATTTGCCTTCCCCTATTTTTGGGGGGCAGAGGCTATCTTATTTTTCTATTTTTATGCTTGGGACTTGAGACTGCACTTTACAAATAATAGCCAGCATAACTCTGTAAGGTTTGCACTTTGTCCTTAAAATAACCTTGGGAGGAAGGTACTATTATTATACCCTCTTTACAGATGAGGAAAACGAGGCAAGCAGCAATTCAGTGACTAGACCAGGGTCACATTGCTAGTGAGTATCTGAGGCTGTATTTGAAGAACTCAACTCATCCTGGCTTCAGGACCAATGCTCCATCTATTGTGCCACAAGCAAAGACTTAATTTCATTGATTCTATCTTTAGTATAAAACAACACCTCACTCACTAATAAGTGTTCCCCAAGAACCAAAGCACACAAATATATATATATATATATATATATATGTTATTATTATTATTGTTAAATAAAACAAGAAGCTTCGAAGGTCAAAAGTCATCAAACCATAATGGAAAGAAAATTCTAATGAGTAAAGCCTCATACCTCAATTCAACATCCCCTGCCTCTGCCACCATGGAAGACAACCTTAACAGCTAATAATAAGAGCTTCCTGAAAATCTTAACTGAGATCAGGGTGAAATGGGAGAGTGGTCCCTAAAACAATCAAGGTACAATCTGTATTTTATTGCTTTCTTTAAAGTGGGCAAGAAATTTTCTTGAAACCAAATCACAGAAAAGATAACTAAGGGAAAAGTGACTTACGTTTCATTTTTGAAATATTTAATTCTACCTTCCTATAAGAAAATTCTGAGTCAAGCAAATAAGGGAAACTAAGACTATTTTAGGCTGTAAAAATGTCTTTTCCCCCTCAGAACTGGTTCAACCCTGGCTTATCAGAGTTAGATCAAACTGAAAATATAATCATAGAGACTTGTCCAATGTCAGTGAGCTAATTAGTAATACAGCCAATCTAGAACCCAGATTTCCTTATTTTTAGTCAGGTGTTCTTTTCTCTATACTATCAATTGTTAGACTTCTATTTTGTATTTTCTAAGCAAATTTGCCAGGCTATTTACCATACCATTTCACCAAATTACCAATTACACCTTCCTATTTAGATTACTTATAAACTCGTAAGGTATGATGATATTTGACGATTTTCAAAATTTCCATGGTATTAACATTAAGCACAAAAACAATATAGGACACTGTATATCAGAGGATTAAAATTCAATGCTAAGACTCCATGCTAATGCTAAGCCAGAATAAATTGTTTCCACAGATAGAAGGTAATGGCTGTCTCAGTTAACTTCAGCTTTATTTTTTGAATTTCAACTCCTAAAGAGTTTTGTTCTAGGGACAGAGCCAATGAGAGAATTCAGGCAATAACTTAGTGAAGAAGAATTTAAGGAATCACCAAATTCTCCCTTTTGCTTTTCTTGGCCTCATCATCTTGTTCCCCACAATCACCATACTATAATCTAATGTGCTATTTTGAGAGATGCCTGCAGAGCAAAAAGAACTGTGAGAACCAGTATGATAAAGATTATAATCTTGTGGAGCTTTAAGGGTCCAAAGAAGAACTGGGAGTTTAATATAGAAAACAGAATGGTGCAAGTAGAAGTGGATCTCCTGATCTGTAAATCTTGAATTGTGGATTCTTAGATCTGCTCTTTATTTTTTGTGGGCATGAGGAGAAAGGGCATATAAATATGCCTTTGGTTAGTATGAGCCTTCGGAGTGATAGTACATCTGCTTCTATAACTATAAAACTCTACCTTCTGCCACCTTGGAAAGCAAGCCTAAGAGCCCATGTGTTCAATTATATTATAGTCTTTTCAAGGGTTGTAACCTCTTTGCCTTTCATCAAGTAATAAACTGACATTTATTAATGAATGAATGAAAACTAATGAAGTCACAGCATTTATTAAATGCTTACCATTTGTCAAACACTAGGGACGAAAATACAGGAAGCCAAATAGTTTAAGAACTCTAAGGAATACTAAAATGAGGAAATCTATCCTAATCATCATCATATTTTAAGTTGAGTCAAGTTTTGCCAGAAAAACATAGACGGGTATGAAGTGGTGTATGAAAGAAAAAAAGTAAAAGAAAAAAGAGGGGGGAAGGGGTAAGGGTTGACTCACTTTTCCAAGAGAGAAGCTCAAAAGACCTGAGTTCAAAAACTGTTTTTGACACTTAATGTCTATGTGATCTTTGGCAAATATACTTCACCTTTTTCTCTAGCCTTCAGTTTTGAAAGTAAAGGGCTATGCTTAGATGATTTGTATGTGCCCTTCTAGCTCTTAAGTATTCCTGAAACATTCAGGAAATACAATCATCAAGTGAATGAAAGTAGTCATGTAGTGTGTATATGTGTGTTTTATGTGTGTGTATGTCTATGTATGCATTTGTGCTCATGTAAATATAGTTTATATATTTAACCAAGAAGATACTAGATGGTCATTCCCCCACCTGAATCTCCATGCATTCTGTTCCCTAAAATGAAACCTCTCAGGGAAGGCTTAAGAGGGAATCAGAGACACCAATACCTGAGGGATATCCATGAGAAACAAAAGTGACTAGGTAAGGAAGATGTATAAAAAGAAAGCTGAGGAGGTGATAAAGGAGAGGATAGAGTTGCAGAATCGAAGTGCTAATTAGAGTTAAAAATGGCAGCCAGAACCAAGGATGAGTGCTTAATAAGACTCTTCAGTTTGGCTAAGTGAAGGTCATTGTTGATTTTAGCAAGAGTGATTTTAATGTTAATGCAAATGAGAAAGCAGTGTTGAAAGGGATCAAAGGAACCTTTGAAAGATACTCTCTGAGTATCAAAAGAGAGTGGAGACAAAAGATGTATGCCACATGTATGCCAAGAATGCTGGGTATAAAGAGGAGTAGAAAAAACAATATAATAGACAATTACCACCTTCAAGAAGAGAAAAATATTTAGTTATCCTTTAACAAATAGAAAAAACCAAATGAGAGGGAAAAGTGAACTTAGGGTAACAGATAGGTTAAAAAAAGTCCATGGAAAGGTAATAGTAAATAGAAAGGTGGGCCCAATCATACATATTGGATACATTGTATCTGATGTTTTTTCAGGAAAGTTTGGAAATAAAGTTTGACCAATATTATTAAAGTTTGGACCTAAAATACAATAGACTAAGAAATTAGAGGTGGACTGTATAAAGGACGGGTATCAGGAGAAAAAATAAAGAAGTGACTTGAGAAGAGGTAGATAGGAAAGATCTGTTGGCAAGGTAGTCAACAAGGGCAAAACAAGGGTATAGTTTGCTGAGGGAGACAGCAGAATTGGAGAAGGAATGAACAAATTTGTTGGAGGAAGTCAGTATGCTTCCTTTGACTTTCTTCAAAGGAATACAACAGAATGTGAGCAAAAAATGGAGCACATTTCAAAGGTGAGTGAGGTCAGAGAGTTATTAAAAACAAAGTCATAGAAAAACACAGCAAAGATTGAAAACAAAAGAAAGGCTTAAGATGAGAAAAGAACATAGAAACCAAGTAGAATTAAAAATTATGTTAAAGAATTAGATTTTGTAAAGAGCTTCTGGTTCTTCAAAGAAGGTACTATGTAAGCAACAAGTTCTAATGTTATTAGAGAAAATATAAGTAAAATAATTTTTATGTATTTAATTTATAAATTGGCTATTCTATCAAAGCATCAACTACCTTGTGCTACACATTTTTGATGTAGCAAAAACTACTTTGACTTCAGTAAATTCCAGTAGAGTAGGCCATCCAAAATAACAGAAATCTAAACAGAAAGATTATAAAATATCAATGTTAGCTGCAGCTAGCCTATACTGAAGTCAAAATCCAAATACTCATTTTGTCTACAAAAATAGGAGGCAACTGAACTTTTTCTTAAAAAGCACCTGATACCATAATTAAAATTTTATACATATAGATTTAGAAAGCTTTGATTCCAAAAACACCCACAATTCAGTTACATTACAAAGGGGGAGATGTTCTGAGACTGCATATGTTAGATGTATCATAGAAAATACTATATACTATAAACATAAGTGGGGAGATACTTGCTGGTACTCTAACGACGATTTTTTCCCTAGAAACCTAATGAATGAATATATATTGGCGTTTGTACATTCCAGTACCCACAGTGAATTAAAGAATCATACATTCAAATGCACACATCTGAAACCAAAATGTATTTCTGTTAGCCTGTGTAGGCCTGATGTGTACCCACAATCTGTAGCAAAGTATTTAGTCGTATCAACTATCCAAGTGATATGGTATGTAGGGTATACAGTACAATATAGGGCAGCACAGGGCTCTCTTATTTCTAAAGGTTTTATTTCCCAGCTAGTTTTTAATCACACTTGGCATGATCAGGGGTAACATGTGCTCTACTAAATTTGAACTTTTAAGATGAAACTGAATTAACCAAGGACAAAAAAGAAAAGAGCATCTGATTTTTTTCTTAAGATTACAAAGTATTTTTTTTCTTTGACATAGTAATCACAAAAGGAACCAAATGCAACTTTGTGTGTGTATGTGTGTGTGTGTATGTGTGTGTGTGTGTGTGTGTGTGTGTGTGTGTGTGTGGTATAGGTGTGTAACTGTAGGTTGGGAAGAGGTTGACAGGAAGGGAGTATTTACAATTTAAGAATAAATACTGTTAATATGTACCTATACTTTTACAACGTACGTTTTTAAAATTTCAGGATCTTGAAATCAGAGGTTTGCAATTAAAGGCCTTCTTCCAACAGTGGATGTTTGCTAACAAAAGGTTCTGAGACAACTTAGGCTCACTCTACCAAAAATAAGCAAGAAAATATTTTTCCCCCACTGGGCTTTTCATTTAATTTGCCATTTAGTTAAATTTGGGAAAAGTCATGGAACCATAAAACCATTGCTTTCCCTGTCCATCAATTATCCCTATATTCTTTCTTTCCTCACTAGCAATGAGATCAAGTAAGTAGACTGTGTTAAAGTTGCCAGAGATGGAGCCCTGAAGTATTTGCCTCTCCTAATAATGCTTTCCTTCTGAAAACTCTCTGTTCTTCCTCACAAAAATGCCTGATACTGAGGATATGTGTACTAGCATACAGAAATTAGAAAAAAAAAAGGTGGAATCCAAGACACCTCCACCCCCCCAAAAAATATTTTTAAAATCCAACTTTAAAATTGCAGGTAATATTTACAAGAACACTAGTATTATGCAATAGGTCAAATAACCTGAATCAGCCTGTGGTACAAGCCTCTGTATAGATCTCTGTCTTCTGTTGGATGTGGCATTAATAATGTCACAGTTAGCATGTTTATTAAATTAAATATTATCAGCAAGGGTCTTCTAAATGCCATGCTTCTTGCATTAGATTCCATATTTATTTCAGAGTTAGCATAGTAAGAAGGAGAGCTATCACTGGAAGGATTATTAAGCCATTGCTTTAATGGAACTATTCAAAATCAAGTTCCTCATGCCGTGCCTTGTACACTGCTGCAAACCATACTGTGGGTGTAAAATACATGCAAGGCAGATATAATCAGCTCAGAGAGACCAGGGATTTGTACACCATCAGGTTTACTTTATTGGGAAAGCAGTGGGGTTTTCTTTTAAGTGAATACATTTAAAAATATGTTGCAACCTATTGTTACACAAGCTGAAGACGGGAGCCATGAAGATACACACATCCCAAAGAGACTGAAATTAAATCCAGTACAATAGCACAAAGCAAACTCCTTACCTAGCTTATCTTCAACTTTTGCAATCAATATGAAACATCTCAAAAACGTAAGTGTGCCAGCAAATGTCCAAAAATAGATCTTGCTTAAACAACCAGCACAACAGATTCAGTGGGATGGGGGTGAGGGTGGGGTGGGGTAGGGTGGGGTGAAAGAAGGTAAGGAGGAAGAGGAGAAGATTCTTTTACTTTTTTTCTTAACATGTCAGACACATTTTCCTCCCCCAGCTTTCACTGGTATAGGGGTGAAATGGTTCTTCTAAATCTCTTTCTTTTTTATTTTTTAATGGTAAAATTAAGTAGAGTCACTGTGATTAAAAAAAAATAAAATGCAGGGAGACAGGGTTCCTATTTGGGAAACTTTAAAATGGTCTGTTTCCTAATAAGTTGATTTTAAGCATGTGCCTTACTTAAATATACACATATACAGATGTGCATGTTCACATGTACACAAATACTTATGAGCTTTCCCCTAGTTCTTCATGTGCTTTGTATTTATCTAGTTTGCATTTCAACATACACCAATAGTTTCTACTTTTCTTTGTCCACCTTACCTAATGAGAGGCCTCAGAACTGACGTCTTCTGCTGTTTTGCTCTAAAATTCTTCATCCCCAAAAAAAGTCTCTACACCTGAGGTGCCAGCTGAACATCGGGTAAAGATGACATGCGCACACGTGGGCACACACCTAAGTACAATGCAAGTGTCTTAAATTCTACTGTTAGAATTAGCCTCATCCTCAAAATTTTTTCTTTGAATTACTCTATCAGTATACCGTTTACATCTTTTAAAATTCAATGTCATGGATGATAGGTGTATTTTTAACGTCCAGTAAAGAAAGATAAGGCATCCATAGTCTTTCATGGAATTCACCTACATGGGAGGAGAAAGTGGGAATCAGAAACTGGAGGATCTTGGATCCTCCTTAGACATTCGTTTAGCACTGACCCCTGT
This sequence comes from Phascolarctos cinereus, assembly GCF_003287225.1. Lineage (NCBI taxonomy): Eukaryota > Metazoa > Chordata > Mammalia > Diprotodontia > Phascolarctidae > Phascolarctos > Phascolarctos cinereus. The sequence continues at coordinate 229,487,505 of NW_027556098.1, forward strand.
GAACCCTAAAAAGACTTTCCCCTCGCCCCCAGCCCTGGTTCCCTATCCCAGACCTTTCTCCTACTCTGAAGTATCTCTGCATTAAGAGGACAAGGTTCTGTCGGGGGCTCTGGAGAATGGCTTCAGGCCACTTTTCTGTTTGAGCCCCTTGGGTCTTCGGCAACCCTCACTTCTAGTCTGAGGTCCGGCTAAGAGCACGACACCGCCTACAGGCGCCGAGGATCCCCAGCATTGCGCATCTACCAGCGCCTAGACCCCGAACTGGCGGCTCTGCGGAAAAAGAAAGTCTCTGTCCTCACGTGCAAGTGCTACAACCCAGCCGCCCCCACCACCACCCTCAGAACAAATATAGAAGTCACGAGGCACACAACCCAGCGCACTCAGGCTTAGGACGAACCCTAATATCCTAATCTTGTTCAAATATATTTTCTCCCAGAAGCACCCAGGCCCGAGCTAAGCAAAAGCAGGACCATGACCATGTTGCAGGTAGTTAAGTGGGGATGGAGGTGGAAGGGAAAGAGGGTAACGAGATGGGACAGTCTCCACTGCGGCCCCAGCAAGACTATCTCTTAGTGACTTGGTCTGAAACCCCAATATCTGGCTCTCCAATGGCTTCCCCCCTCTTCCCCAGACTCCTCACTCCCGTGCCCAAGACCTTTGCACCTGGGCCTTTTCCTACCAGTCAAAACCCAGTCCCCAGTTCCCAGTCTGAATTTGAAACTGGAGAATCAGAGATCTCCTGTTTGGGGGTTTTAGCCCTTTTGAGGGTGGGTAGAAAGAGGAAGGAACGTGGAGATAAGATAAAAGCGGTCCTCGAAAATTTGGGGTTTTCCTTCCTAAACTGTGAGTTCAAAAGATTTCGAGCTGAAAAAGAACTTGGAGGTCATCTAATCCCCACTTCTTAACTTTTTTTTTTTTGCGTTGTCGTTGACTTTTTGGGCAGTCTGTTGAAGCCTGTGGACTTCTCAGAAGGTTGTTTTTAAATGAATAAAATACGTGGAATTATAAGGGAACCCAATTATACTGAATAAAATTATAAAAAGAATTTAAAAAGAATTTCGTGTATTCCAGGTTAAGAACTCCTGATCTAGTCCAGCTCACTTTTTTTTTTTATTTTAACAGTTTAGGAAACAAAGGTGTAGTAAGATTAAGGGACTTGCCCACGAAGAAGAGGTAGAATTTACCTCTGACTCCAAAGCCAGGACTATTTCCTGTTACCGGGCCGTCTTACTACACCCTCATTTTACCGGTGAGGAAACCGAGGCCTTTCAACAGGAACTGTTTGACCAAAGTCACACTGGTAGTGGGAGAACCAGTATTTTGATCCTAGGTCCTCCAACTCCATTCCCAATACCTTGTGCCGTACTTAAAGGAAAAAGAAAGAAAATTTCACGGTACACAGTGTACGACTTTCCTTGACTCCAGAGCCTTACCCTCGATCTCGACCTTAGCAAAAGTAATATGAATTCTACGCAAAAGGAATGGAAAGTTGCATTCCACTCCTTACCCCCCGAATACACAGACTGCCTTCCTCGGGCAAATTCTGGGTTTCCTTGAACAGCAGCAGCTTCTCAGATACACTGATAGTGTCACTTTACAAGGCTCCGAACCCTTCCTGGAAGCGTTGAAAAAATGATCACTGTTTTGAAAAAGAAAGAAAATCGTACTGCCTAGGGAAGAGCAAGGAGCTGCAAATTTACCTCACGCTGACTCAGTCCACACAGCAGATGGTGGCAGAGCCTGCAAGGGAAACGACCTACCCATTTTTTTTTTAAGTACTTCCTAATATCAGCAAAGGCTCATCTTTCAGTACAAGGCACTTCGTTCCTGTGAAAATCTATCCCTGTCTCGGAGAAACTCATTTATGCACATTGAGCGGACTGTTTTTACTCGCTGGTGGCCTTTTGCCACTTGAGACGGAAGAGGCCCCGAAACGCACGCAAACCAGACCGTAAAACGCGCGCGTGAACACACATCCCCATTACACGGTGCACTGCAGTTCGAGTCCCTCAAAAAAATAAATAAAAAACAAAAGCAACAACCCCAAAACAAAGCAAAACAAAACAACCACAACCAACAAAAAACAACCGTCGAGTTCTGGGGACAATCCACCACTTTTACTTACAACTGCGAAGGTGCCTCCTCTGCGTCTGATTCCAGAACACTCACAAGAGAATTGGGGACAAACGAGATTGGGTTACATTAAAAAAAAAAAGTGGCGTCTCATGTGAGGAGCTCTGCTCGTTAAATATGAAGTATAATTTGTACTTTTCTTCTTGTTGTTTGGTATTTAAGGGGGTGAGGGAGTGGGGGACAAAGGAAAAAAAATCAGAAATAGCAGTTTTGCTATGTAAGACAAAACAAAACTCCACGGAGCGCCGTCTAGTGGTAGTTGAATTGTCCAAAGAAGGCAAAAGAGCTGTACTTGGGAATGAATGTCTTCTTATATTTGGTACTTTTTAGTCTTCTTTATAGCTGTCAAACTTAAGGGGGCAATATTATAGCCTTTGAGAAACTGGAAAAAAACGTGATATTTGAAACATGGGGATTAGACCAAAGTTTCGAGACTTGGTGAATTCTTAGCACCTTACGAACAAAACGAGCGTCAATCACCTGCATGAAAAGAGGCGTTTTCCCCGATCAGAATATGGGCGAATCTCTGCAAGACCCCTAGCTGAAACCTAACTGTATTCCTCTCCTGCTCTACCCGTACAATTGGATATTGTCACTTATATATCAGTTACCTTCAGAGAATAAGGCCTGACACCCAAATGGACACCGATTCAGGTTTCCATTTGACCCCTGAGCACCCTCAGACACTTCTCAGCATAAACTGATTAGTTTTTAAATGGACCTTTCTTCCCTGGGTACAGATCAAGAGCTTTTTTTTTTTTTACTAGACAGGTAGACAGTAGCTTCAGGAAGAGTAAGGTAGTTTCTTCGTCTCTTTCCCCCCAAAATTACTACTCTTGCCTCAGAGACCACGAGTTAGTGAAAGACAATGATTGGTATCCACTACCTAAAGCTTGTCTCACTTTAGCAAGCCTTTTTAATTAACTTCATCCACTCTATACACACACATGCATGTATACTTGAATGCATACATACGTACATACACAAGCATACGCCAGCCCATTCCCATTACTTTTTTCCCTTTTCGTCTCTGAATTTTAAAATCAACCTCTGATTTTAAAACATCTCCTTCTGCTTGCTTTGTCTCAGAATTTCTGTGAGCGTCAGTTTGAAAAGATGGGGGTAAAAGGGGAAGAGAGACATACTCTTTTCTGAAAAGAAAAAAAGTAAAGGAACACGATGAAAAGTTTGGAATAAAATATTTGCAAATAAAAAGGATAGGGGAATTGAGTTGTGATTCGTCCTGGAGGAGGGGGAGACAGACAGCTCAAATTATAGCTAGATGTCCCATGGCTGGTTGAGATTCCACCTGATCATTTAAAATTAATCAATGATAGTAACTGAGTTTTTCTTCAAACGGTAAACTGCTTTAAAACACCATGTTAAAGTTTTAGCAGATTTATTTTTACTTGTTATACACAGACGATACAAACGAGCAAAAACAAAACATTTCTCAGTGGAGCTTGTACTTGTATAAATTATTCAGTTCACAGACAAAACATAACAAATATAAAAATCACAACATTAGATTTACAGAAGAGTCAAAAATATACACACGTTTAGACCCTGAATTGCTATTAGGAAAATCCCCCCCATGGACTGGAATCTAGATTGAATATTGTGTATTATTATGCATATTTCACGTTATAATTTAAAATACCAAAAAAAAATTGTTTAAGTTTGCTACACAACATTCGAAATCCTACTAATCTACTTCCAGGGGGATTAATGTTCCTTATCAAATATAACAAGACTTACAAGAGGAAAAAAAATCAGTCTTACTCGCACCAATGCTAGTGTTTTTCCAAGGAAGTCAGATTTCCGCTGTTTTCTAGGTTAGAGGGAAAAATCATTTTCGAAACTAAAATGCAGTAAAATATACAACTCACACGATTCATCTTCACTGGACTACACTATAGTTACCAACAATTCAATCATCTATATCGTTTTAGAGTATTCATTACAAAGATTTACAGAATATAAAGAGGGAGAAAACTGAAGAGAAATTCGGAAACAGTTTGTCAGCATATTTGGCACCTGCACAGACCAGTAATGGATTTGGCACTTTGGGAAAAACAAATAAGGCGAAATAATATTGCTGATGTCGAGCTTTTTCATTTAGGAAGTGAAAAAAAAACCTTACAAATTCAGTTAACTTTGCGTTTTGGAGGCATCATGCCATTTAATTAACTTTCCTATAAAACAGATTCCCATTCTTTATAGGAGTTAGGGTGAGTAGGTACTCCTTAGCTGCGTGCACTTAGGGCACTGAATAAATTATTCCATGCGAGGGACTGCAGAGAAGTGAGAAACCCATTACTCACTGCCATTGTTGTTGACCATTTTACATTACCAGAGCCTCTAGAATATAGTTAACCATCTCTCAAGGAAAATAAATAAATAATTAAATGAATAAATAAATAAATAAAGTTAAGCATGAACTGGTTTTGTGCCTTCACAATAAGAATAAAAACTAGCCATTCGTTACAATAAATTAACACTATGTACAGACATTTCACAGGCTTTGTTCCACTAAAATTATTAACATCCCCACCATCCATCCATCCATTCATGGATAAGGAAGGAAGCGCTGTATAGGCTCCAGGTTCTAGAGTCAGACGTCCTACTTATTAATGAGGGTAAGGGTGGGGAAAGGTGTGGAAAGGATTGGAATTGCTGCATTCCTATAGCACTTGCTTGGCTTTTGTCTGGCAAAACCAAGAACTGTCCAATCTCCCAAAGGTGAAGGATTTCTTTACAAGTAAAAGGGGAAGGAAAAAAAAAACAATTAGTAGGCCAAAGAAGGGGAGAAGAGAGAAGGCAGGGTAGAGACTTAGATAAGAACAACTTCTTGGAAGGGAGGAAAGGCGGGGACATTTAAAGGGGCAAAGGGTTTACAACTGAAGTTGAAGATCAGTGCGTTAACTGCAGAGGTTGCTGTGAGAAAAAAAAAAGAGGTTAAAAATACACTCGGAAACCTGTATTTATTCACTGAAGACGGCAATGGTAGGGCCCAAAGAAAATGTACGAGATGCGGAAGGTGGGGTTGTAAGTGAGGGGAAGAGGAAAGGGAAGAAGAAAGTTGTGTCGGTCGGGGTCTGGCCTTGGGGGGGAGATGAAAGGGAGTCTTGGGGCTGTAACGGGGCCTAGGCGGTGCTGCCGGGTGGCAAGTCTAGCTGTGAGAGTAGAAGCCGTAGTAGCCTATGTCCTTGGCGCAGTTCTTCTCACAGTCCCTTTGGGTCAACACTTCGCTCTTGAGGGGAGAGGAGCTCTCGGACACCGGCGTGTCAGACGGCGAGATACGCCTCCGCTTGGCCTGCTCGTAAATCCCAGAATCAGTGGAGTCGATGGACTTAATGGACGACGGGGTTTCGATCCAGCTGGAGTCGGACAAGTCTTTGGGCTTGGAGTCCTCGGAGCCCGGGGGCAAAGGGGAGCGCTCCGTAGCCAGACTCTCCGCCTCTTCGCCTAGATAGGGGTTGCTGCTGGCCATGCGAGCGGCCGCCGCTGCACTGTTAGGCCAACACGACAGCATGGAGCTGGACTTGCTGCAGTACTGCGGGGGACTGCGGGCCCCCCAGCCCGAAGGGTCTGCGTAGTAGCCCAGGGGCCGGCCCGTGCAGCCTGCAGCCTGGAGCGGGAGAGCCTTGACGCCCGCCGCGGCGTACGAGAGCAAGGTGGCCGCGTTGCCTGCAAAGTCAGTGGCCGTGTCGTAGGCCGAGGCGGCGAAGTCCAGCCGGTTATTGGCTGGCGTGACGAACCAGCGCTGGGGCGACGGGGCCCCAGGGTCCTCGGCCTGCTGGGGCGACAGGAGCCCATTGGTGTGCGGCACGCTTCGGTCTGTGCCTGGGCCTGGGCCGGCCCCGGCCCCCGGGTGGAAGCGCGCCTTGGCGTAGTTGCTTACGAACTGGTCCTGCAGGAAGGAGCCGGCCATTGCATAACGGGCCCCCGGCACTATCTGCGAGCGGGGAGAGTCGTTAGGCGAAGGGGTCAGGCGGTCCATATCGCAGCCTGTGTAGATCCTATCAGAAGGGAGAGACAGAAAGAAACGGGAGGAACGGCACGCAGTGTCCATGGAAGAAGAGAAGGAAGAGGGCCCCGGGGTCAGGGAAAGAGAACGAACTCCAACCTCCTACCCCCCTCCACCCCCACATAAGTATGCATCCCTCCTGTGGCCGTGCCCAGTTTCAAGAAGCCATGTCCTATGGAGATTTGGAGTGGAGGTGAGAAGGGCAAGGGAGGTCATAGAGCCCTTCATCCCCATCCTAGGAAATCGCTGACCCAAAAGGAAGGGAAAACGTCTGTGAGCATTGGCCTAAGGAAGGCGCAGGGGTACAAAACTAATACTACCTCGTCCCTCTTCTCCCAGTCACTTAGTCACACAATACAGTCCTTCCAAAATATGCAGTTCAAGGGCAAAGGAAGCTAATGGAAGGTCTTCTCTCGCCCTTTGTTTGGTCAAAACATATTTATGCATATTCACATAGCCAGGCTGATTGAGGATTAATAGGCCTTCTCTGTGTGCTCAAGGAGTTTCTACACTCTGGGGATACTTCCAAAGGTTTTTAAACAAAGGCTCTCATTTCTCTCTCTCTCTCTCTCTCTCTCTCTCTCTCTCTCTCTCTCTCTCTCTCTCTCTCTCTCTCTCTTCTCTCTCTCTCTCTCTCTCTCTCTCCTCCCACCCTTTCCCGTTACTTTCAATAAGTCCCTTAGAAAGTCATCCATACCTTCTTAGAAATCAAAGACATGCACACTCATCTCTTCTTTATCTTGTACAAATAATATAAGAAATATAAATGTGTGTGCCTCCAGTAGGGATTATTGAAGGAAAAGGCTCCAGCCAACCTCCAGAGTTTGAGATTACTGCTAGAATCTTGAAAGCACTCTTTAGTCTTCCATTGCTTACTCTTTACCCTCCACACCCACCAAAACAAATAAAGAGGAATCATTACTTGCAAAGATAATTCTGAAACCATGCAATGGAAATTAAGTTTTTACAAAGAAAAATATTTCCCTCACCCAACATCCCACACACATTCTTCTTCTTCCTGGCCAGTTAGGAGCCTTGAGTCTGGCTGTCAAAAAATAGTGGCTGAAACCTTTTGCTATCCAACTATCCCCAGGCAATCCCAAAAGCCTTTGACTGGTAGGCTTGGGTCATTGGCAGCTGCTATGCTGGCCTACAGTGGCGTGAATGACTTTCGTTAGAGAATAAACCTAGGCCTCTAGGCTAATAGAACCTCATTAGAGATTATTTGAGGGAGGAAAAGGCTGTTAGATGAATAGGAATGTATCCACCTACAGATCAACAAAAAATCCTCCACTTTAGTTCCTGACTAATGCAGGAACTTTAAAATGCTCATCAATCCATCTTTGAAGCAGTTGAGGGTGGGGTAGTTAAAGAGAATAACAGTTCTTTCATATCTCAGTCCCATTTGAGGGAGAGTATCTTATTGGTCAAAAAATAACTGCTGAATCCTTCAAAGACAGCACCAAAATTGAAACTTGATTTTTCAGAGCTCTGCCTTAAAAAACAAAACAAAACAAAAAATAAATAGTTCAAGGGAATATTTAGAATTTTAGTACAAGGGAGGATGAAGGAAAGAAAGCAACGTTTCTTTTTTGCTCAGGATAAATTGTATAGTTGTGAAAAATACCTTTTCATAGTAAACATCAACTGATTTTAAAAATCGAAGTGGTGAAAAGAAAGATAAAGAAGTTCCAAGCAAGTTCCTTTTAAAAACAGATTTCTGCAACATTTAGCCCATTAGGAGTTGGGGAGACGAGGGAGCAGTAAGAGATATAAAGGGGCCTCTCTGCTCTGGATACTCAACATACTAATCCCTGTCTTGAAATGTAGTTGTATTTCAAAAATTAGAAATAAGGGGGCTGGAAAGGAACAAAAGTAAGCAACTATGCCTATCTTCTCTATTTACTCGGATACAGAAACAGTGTTGCCAAAAGTTAGTTTAACCATCCACTGACAGTTTAACTAAGTCTGGACCTCTTGGGAATCCTGGGCCCATTTGCAACACTAAATGCATTCCAACAGATGTTAATAAAATTTAAAAAGCTAGGATTCTAAAGGTCTCTCCTCTAATATCCCTGGTCATCAACATTCTGGATTTACCTATCTTCTATATTTTAGCTAAAACCCTTTGCAAACACTGTCCCATGACACCTATTTTAGAAAGTGGGGGCAAGAGTATGGGAAGTACATTTACTTTGGAATAATATTTATGATAAAAGAATAATACTTCTGGTGGGCTTTTCTTAAAGGAGAAGATGAAGCAATATGTATCATTATCAGTCACCTTTCTCTAGGCCCACAGTTTCCTAAACTGCTTCTCGCAGCAGAAGCAGTTCAAGTACAGATTGGATTTAGGGGTTTATGGAATGGTGTCATCTGCCCGAAGCTGGAAATGAAGTCGCAGCCCTGTTTCGTTTTTCCCTGCAAACATAATCTGATCCTACGCAGAGGGCGGCTACAACTTCGTGGCAGTATCCCAGGCACTGAGAGCAAGCCATCTAATTAAGACTTGTGTCTTTCCCTTATATGGTCAAGGAAAAAATAGGGGGAATCCCCACACTCCTTTGAAATCTAGATTTAGAACTCATTATCCACCACCATCCAAACCCTGAGCCACGAAGTCTGGTCCCCTACACTAATGCTCTGATATAGAATGAACTCAGAAAGGACTTAGTTTTAAATGAAATTTTGCCCACAAAGAAGGAAAAATTAAGACAAGATGGACAAATATGAAAGGGGGTAAGAGAAGGGAAAGGAATAAACACAAGTTTCTAAGTCACATCCAGAAAGTAAACATTTAGGGGAAAAGTATTTCCTTTTGACACCATTTAAATGCGCACCGAATACCGCTTCACATCTTTCCCCAAACTCAGACTGCTAAAGCAAGCATTTCATCACATTAGCTGTAGGTTGCTACACATTTTTATTTAGTCCACAATAATGCACAGGAAATGCTATTACAGGAAACTTGAAAGTGGGTAAATAATATGTCGTATATGCCAATAAAACTCCCACAACTGCCAAAGCAACGTGCAGTTTCGGGCAGAATCCCGGACAGGCTTCAGATACAGACAATCCGAACTAAGCATCTGCAGCCACACGCACAACAGGACTGCACCCAGAGGCAAAGCTATCTTCTGCCAACCAAGCCAAAGTCCCAGCACCAACTGAACAACGTCTCAGTTCAGATAAAAGCTAAAGATAGAAACTGAAAACACCTGGACCATACCAAAATGTAACCAATTTAAGAAAACCTCTGCAAAGATGGGGAGGACAAACAAAAAGAGGGAGAGGAAAGAAAAAAGAAACACCACAACCTCGTCCTCATACACTTCAGCTCCTGAAAGCTTTTTATTTGGCAATTCTACAGTTTTATAAACTGCTAAGCGTTCCACTTATTAGTGTGACCCCGAAAAGTGAAATAACAGAGAAGTAAATTTACTTACGTGTCATAGTTATCCCGAAAGCCCTTTGCGAAGGGGTTGTGATCTATTTTCAATTGCGTAATCTGAGGAGAAAAAGATCAATATTTATTTGCCAAGCCGGAGAAATTGTACTTATGAGAATGTGTAGTCAGTCAATTATTACAAGAATAATTTCATTAGATGCACGTCTTCCCTTATTTAAACACTTGGGGTGAGGAGGGTAATGGGAAAGGGAAAGTTTAAATTACTAATAAATATACTTGAACGAAAGGCCCAGATTAAATGCATGCTTTTTAATTCGTCTCTGCTCTACGTTTATAGAATTTTAAATATATATATATATATATATATATACATATACATATACACACATATGTCAAATGCTTGTTTAAAGCAATATATTTTTTCAGACAAAATTATTTCCAGAGAGACTGAATTTTTTACCAGATGTTGAATATTTGAAACCTTTTGGCGACATTTTAAAAGGCTGTGTGATGAGTTAGGTGTAGCAGCTGCACGATCAGAGCAAATTCATCTTACACATTTAATCCAAGTTTTACTTAAATGTAAGTATCTTCTAATAAAATAAAAGTTTTAGTATATCTAAAAAGCACCATCACCCCCATCCCAGACAACAGCAGCTATTGCTAGCTTTTAAAAATGCTCTATTGACCCAGTGGCGCTGATCCCCCACTCCCCATAACATGTTTTATTATAGTTTCCACATTCCTCTGTGTATGTATGTATGTGTGAATGTTTCCTCAGTCTCCCAGGGCGGTGATTTTTGTTCGATTTAGCCATCAGTACTGCCCACCTAGGAAACCGTTTCAAAGGCGTTTTGATTTTCTGTGATAACGATGGCGCTTGCCAAGAATGAAAATGCAGGGGGGGAAATCTGCTTGTTTTGCAACGGGAGAGAAATTGAGAGAACAGCTTTTTTTTTCTGTTCTTGTTTACAGATCAAATTCTAACTTCCCGAATTAAGGCGGCCAGAAATCCTGGATGCCACCTAAGTACCAAAACCGGCCCCCGAAGTCAGAGGCACTAAACAATCATATTTTCCTTCTGCCTGCAGATTTTTGGAGGGCGCACATCCGGCGTCTCCTGCTATAGCTAAATGCAATGACTGCGACTGCTGTTGCTGCTGCTGCTGCCAGAACCGGGGGTGATGCCTGCCTCAAGTAGAATGTATAAGCCCAGTTACATCTGTGTTTTGGTAGGCGGTGACCGCTATGAACTGTGTCTCTGGGAAGGTGAAAGTCTGGACCCTCCCTGGCTGGTTGGTATCCTCAGTACCATCTTCGTTCACTTCCACCACATGCAAGCGGGGCTGGTACTTGTGCAAAGACTGTAAAACCACCATCTGTCGAGCGGAGAGAAAAGGGGAGAGACCCAGCAGCAAGTTAAAACATTGTGCCTGTTACGAGAGTGTATGAGTGTGCGCTCGTGTATGCCGTATGAAGCATATTATATATTTTGCAGGACTTGCCGCTGCTTGCTAGTCTGGTAACTAGGCATAAGACCTCGCCATCTCACAGCTGTCAGAAGAGATCCGACTAGATCACCCTCAGGAAAATGTGACCCGAACAATCCACCCCCTCAGGCCATCTCCTTTTCCCCTCTGAAAGAGGGTGAAACCTCAAACCCAACCTGCAAAAATCCGGTTCTCCTTTCAGAAATCAATCAATCGGATGTTTGCACTTAGGAAGCTGGGAGAATGTAGGGTAAGAAGGGAGGATTTACCCATGTTTCTTTGTTCATTTCATTTTGGGGGATTGAAATGAAATTTTAAAAGACAGAAAAACACCAAAGCCTTATCTTTCCACAAAAGGGGAAAAAGTGTTCCGATTCTAGGAGGAGGTGGGGGAGGGAAGGGATAATTTAGTTTGTGAATTAGGTAGTACTATTTGTTTTTCTTTCTGGTAGTTGATTTTAAGAGCTTTAGGGGAGAGCAGGGATTGGAATGTGCAAGGGCTCTCTCTCTCTCTCTCTCTCTCTCTCTCTCTCTCTCTCTCTCTCTCTCTCTCTCTCTCTCTCTCTCCCTCTCTCTCCCTGTGTGTGTGTGTGTGTGTGTGTGTTGTGTGTGTGTTTCACTAACCTGGCCATTGTTGTTTGAAGCTCCTTTGTTGTTTGTGAGTTTTAATTTCCCAAAAGAGATTTCTTGGCGCATCCAGTGAGCCCCTGTATTGGGGGAATCGGGATGCATATAGACCCGGTTTCCTAGAGAAACAAACACACATTGCTTACACATGCACACCCCCACTCCCTACCACCGTGTTCAAGAACACACTTGCATACACAAGCACACGCACACCTTGAGTCAGTAAATCATATTAGATGGGAGTTTTCAGGAGGCACTTTTTTCTTTTTATTAGCTGTAAATGATTAAAATAGCTTTTGCATAACCTACTTCCCCTCTTTCCTTTCTCTTTCCCCCCCCTTTCCTCGTCTCCTTTTCTTTAAAAAAAAAATTGGCCAATCGTTTTTAAAGTCGCTCGAGCCTGTCCACAAAGGCTTTAATTAATCATTCTCACCTAAATATGTGTCAGAACAAAGTGTTAATTGGAAGAACTTGCCTTGTACATTGGTGTCCGCTTTGCCGCAAGGAACCCATTTCCCTCCTTGAAATCTCCAGTGATTGGGGTCCGCCAAAATTACATCCACAAAAATATTGTAATGAGCCGTGGGATCCAGACCAGAAATGTTAAAACTTAAAAAAGGAAACATGCGCCTATTTAAATTAAAAGGAGGGAGGGAAGAGGAAGAAGAAGATAAAGGAAGAAAAAAACATTAATGTTAAAGATTTTATGCAAAACCGAAAAAACAAAAACAAAAACAAAACAATGCCCCAGAAGCTAAGGCAAAACTTGCTATGGTAGCATAGGTTGCCGGGTTAAAGAAAACACCATTCGAAAGAGGAAAAAAAATCGTAAGGAACTTGGGGAGTGAGTGTAGGGGGAGTCAGGGGGCTTGGAGTGGCATGAGCCGCAGACCTTTCCTCTTTCCTCGGAGGAGAGAGGCAAGGAAGGACCCACACCAGCTCAGTAGAATTCATCCTTCTCCAAGTGCCCGTGCCCAAACGGCCCTTTCCCATCTTCTACCCTGGTATGTCAGATCTTTGTTTTAAATTTCACCTTTGCCCTCGGGGTTGTCACCACCACATACACATAGATCCCTCCATTATCTTTTTTGAAAGCTAGGAAAATCGGGGTGCATACCCCTCCAATTCCGATCCCTCCCCCCGACCCTCGCTGCCTCAGACGCCACTGTTCTGTGTGTGGACTGTCCGCTTGCCCAGCAGGTAGCGGCTGTAAGAGCAGCAGCAGCAGCAGTAACAGTAGCAGCAGCAACGAATGTAGCTTTTACCTTCCCTGTTTGGTGATGATCATCTCTGTTTGATGTCGATGAAATTTCAGCCAGAGTGGTCTGTTGCACAAGTAGACCTGAGCTTTGCCGGGCACCAGTCCCGGTTGAGTAGAGGAGAACTGATAGAAAGGCGCTCCTTGGTAAGAGTGCCCATACTGTTGAGGGTAAGGATAACCCGCCGCTGGATAGCCCTGTGGCGAAGAATTGGACAGGAGGCTGTTGTAAGCTCCATTGGTGATCACGGGGTGGTGTGCCATGTAGCGACTGGGGCTGCCGATAGAGAAGGCAGGGTGCGCGGGTCCATGCTGGCTGGGGTAAGGGAACATGGTACTGGGAGCAGTGGCAGCGGACTGGGGCTGGCTGGACTGAGAGAGGAGATAGCGATCTGCAGCAGATCCATCGAAACTATGACGAAGCTCAGAGACCCCGTCCAAGACAGGAGAGAGTTTACTTCTCTGGACGTCCCCTGGTGAGTCCTTGGAGTCAGGAAAATTGTCTGTATCTGACTGATTCGTCATCCCCCTGGTAATTTTTTTCAAAGGTGAACTTCTCTCCAGGTTGTCAGTGGTCGAGATAATGGGATGATCATGCAAGACAAGCTCAGATCCGCCTGAATGTGGGTAACTGCTGCTCACATTGAGAAATTTCTTGGAGAGCATGATAGAAGGAGAAAGACAGTGCTCCAGCTGCATAGCTCTAGAACCAGAGCAATCGCCCTCCCTTCCCTGGTTTTTAAAGTGCTATTTATCATAAACTAGAAATCCACAGACCCCCTCACTAGACGGAAAGCACTTCAACCAGCAAATGCTTCTCAAAGGTTTGATTTACTTTTTTTTTTTTCCCTGGGAGAAGAGATTGGCCAATTGACACTATGCAGCAATCAGAAAAGGCTCACTTTTGATCTTGCTGCCTGTGCAGCCGATGAAACGGCTCCTGCCATTGGTTAACTGCTGACAGTAATTTAATTAGATAGACATTAATTAGGATAATCACCTGGCTCCTGGTCGCGATGATCATGGCAATTTGAAGGAGATGATTTTATTGTGGGCAATAGGGGGGGAAAGTGTGTGTTGGTTCTACGTGATCATTGTTGTGTCACCTTTAAGCTTTGTGACCACTGCGTTAGGAAAATTCAAAAGACTTGCCATTTACTAAACATTTTCCAACCCCCTCCCTTCTTTTGGGTGGAGGGACGGGGGAGGGGATTCGATGTTGGGAGACTTTTCAGTTTTGAATGAGCCAAATATTCAGTTGAATGTAACCATTTTCAAAGTGCAAAGTATACAAACCACGAGCCGGTGGCCTCAACTAACCCTGTAAAAGTTCCAGAATTTGTCTTTTCCAGCTAATACAAAAGTACACAATACCTGAGTTAGCCCTTTGTGAATGGGTCGTGTGTATCTTATGCCTCCCCTTCACTATATCTCTTCCCCCCCCCCCACATTTCTTTCCAAGAATTAGCCGCTGCTCGGAACGGTCGCGGTGGGGAGAGTGAGTGTGATGTGGGAGGGGAGTGAGTGGGCAACAACAGTAACCAGCCCACGCACTTCGGGAAGGTTTCGTTTCTGGGTTGACTACAGATACAGTGACAATATATGATCTCATTTTTAGGTTTTGAAATAATAATAAGCTGTTGAGCTGAAATGCCTTAATGTATTTGCGGTGATGTTTATGGGTTCTTTAGTGAATAAATATTTTATCTCTGTACTTGAATGCAGCTAACTGATGTTATGTTCAGGTTTCCGCATTTCTTGCCATTGGAGGTCCCCTGGCGTGGCCACTGGATCAGAAGCAACGCTGGGAAAAGGGGATGGTTCCCTTTGTAAGTACAATTGTCAGAAGCAGTGGTTTTGGTAGACACAAAATGGAAGTAGTGTCAAAACTAAGATCGCTACTAAATGGGGAGGGGGAAGGAATTGGATTTAGAGAGAAAATTAACCAACGTCTAATTTTTAAAAGGGGGGGAAGAAACCCCTAATTTAAAGGGGTTTTTGACTAATAATTAGAACCAGGCCTGATGCGACCTCGGTGTGTAGGGGGAATAAGATTATCCCCAAATGACTGTCATAGCTAGATAAAAGATAGACGCCCAGCACTGGCTGGCTTGGGGGGGAGCGGGCATAGGAGGAGAGAATTTGATCAAACATGCTTCCCCACTGTAGGGTGCACCCTCAACCCCGCCCTCCTGCCGCCGTTTTCTTCGCCTGGCTGTGTGTGGTGGGTGAAAAGGGAGAGGAGGAGCCGCAACCTGAACATCGAGGTTTCAGTCTAGACAGGTCTGTGAACTCTCCCTCGGGTGGACGCTCAGCTCTGTCCACCAGCAGGTGCGCCAGTGCCCTGGGAGCCAGCGCGATGTGCGCTCGAATTGACGTGAGCGCACCTCCCATCCTTTTTTCCTCTCTTCACTCCGCCTCATTGTTCTGCAGCCCGCAGCAACTGCAGCGCGGTAGCTGAGATAGAGCAGGCTTCCCCCCTGCACTCAACCTGCGAGGAGGAGTCACCCACCTAGGCAGAAGAGGGAGGGAAGCTAGGCCGGGGATGGGTAACGAAACAGCGCCTGGAAGGGCTCCTGGCGGTGGGATGGAAGGGGGTACTCGCTTCTTGCCCGCCAGTGTTTCGGGGAGGGAGACGATAGCTCAGGCAAGCTGTCTCCCCAGAACTCCTGTTCTGCAGACAGGGCGAGCTCAGCTTTGCAGGGGCAACACCTCCTTGGTAGCCAGGATCAGCCATAAATGGGAGACCAGTTTGTAGCATTGGAATGGTAGTGATATAAAGAGAAGGGTCAACCAGCTCCTTAACATTATGAGCTCTGGGCACAATGGTTAAAATCTAAATAAAGTGGTTAACCAAGGTGGTCAACCCACAATACTTTGCGCCCCGGGTTCAGTAGGTAGTGGGGAGAGCCACAGACTACAAAAGCTACTAACTGGCCTTGGACTGCAAGCCAAGGGGTGGGGAGTGGGGAGAGGCGAACATATTCGAGGTCTGCTCATGCATTCCAAAGCCACCCAGCCACAGGGAGAGAGAATTTTCTAGAAGGGGAAAAAATGCGGCAAAGCTCCCCTCCAAGAAGTAAAAGCGAAACATTTGATCTGACTTGTTTCATGCTAGCACCCTAATCTTCCTGAGATCTCTGGGATTTAAACTCCAGCAAGAGAGAGGATGTTGGGTCCCCTAGTTTATTTTCCATGGACCTTTTAGATTCAAGACTCCTTTGGCTGCCTCTTTTGGAAAAGAAAACACGTGGTGGGAGGTGGGCAAGGGAGGGAGAGAAAGCCACACAGTACTAAAGCTGAAGTCCACAGGTAGAAAAAATATTGGATTGGAAGTCAGGCGGCCTGGGTTACTATCTCAGTTCTCCTTTACCTAGAACAAATCTAGGCCTTTTTATAGGTAGAGGACCAGACTAGATAGACTAGGTACGTAAGGTTTCTTCCGATTCTAAATACAGAAATGTCCTTCCCCTGTACTCCCCTTTGAACACTCTTCGGAGGTTGGTGCTGGGATTTGATTTTGAAGGCTGAAGGAAAAATCCGGTGAGGTGTGAGGCTAGGGAAGGAGCACTAGGCACTCCTGAAACTGTCTTAATTAAATGGATACAAAGAGAAACTTAGTCCTTCTCTGCTTTGTAGTTACCAGTACCAAACGTGATTCTCATTCTCCGAACATGGTTTACAGAATAAAGATGTATCCAAGAACTATATACAATAAGAAAAATCAAGACACTGGAGGTAGTGTTTTCCTTTGGGTAAGGTGTATACAATGTAGTTTATTCTGTTAGATGAATCTTCTTTGCATTACTTGTCAAGCCTTTTATTTATTTAGCAGCTGCTTCAGAAGGCAATGAGCTTTGAACTAGAGTTTAGGTAACCTAAATTCAAAACTGTAAACTAGGAAAACCAGAGTTTTGATTTTAACGTGATTAGCAAGGTCTGTGTTTGGGAATAGTTTGCCTGGGGAGTGAGGATTGGAAATGAGGGTCAGCAGTGTGTGGGTTTTAAAAGAAATAGGGAACTATAAAAGGCAGGAGGATGGGGAAAGGCTTTTCAAACTTCTTGGACTTAAGAATTCAAGTCCAAGTCCTTAAGACTTAAAGATTAAATTGAGAGTTAAAAATTTTTATAAAGGGATTCAGTTTAAAGCTATTTGTACTCCCAATTTGAATCCATTAAGAAAAAAGCAAAACAAAACAAATAAAAAAAAACCTCACTGGGTCATCTCATAAGCTGCCATACCTTTATTTGAGAAAAAAGAAGTGTTTCAAAATACACATACTACAATATTCTTTACATTCAGGTTTATGCTAGTCACTTAAAGCAAAACAGCCATTTTTTTCCCTGAATCTGAGTGTTATATACCTTCTCCTTGTTACATTCCCATAATAGCTGACATTTAAAGTAACACTTTTATGGTATACAAAATGCTTTACATAATAATGTAATCTCACTGGATCCTGTGAAATAGGCCCTACAGGTATTATCCTGATTTTACAGATAAAGACATGACGTTCAAAGGTTAAGGCACTTGCCCAAATTACACAAGGTAGGATGGGAACCAAGGTGTCTCCTGATTCTACGTTCAGTGCTACATTAAGTTCTCATCTCAATTCAGGCACTCAGTATGAACATATCCATTCCTTTAATTCATGTTGACACTCCATCCACTTCAACATGCTAACAGGACGTAGGTTTTGTGATAGCATTCCAACCTGTCCATTCCCTATGCCAAAAATCAATAGTCTTTATCTTTTATTATCTTTGGGAAATCAGAGTAAGCCAAGGCAAAAGCAAAAGTATGCAAGAGACTTAAAAAAAATGTCATTTAGGCATACTGGAAATTGAGTTGGTTTTCACTTAAATTCTGGGTTACATACCTGGCTACCTAAAGGCCCACAGAAAAGCTTAAATTCCTAATCTTAGTCTAAAGCTACATTCACCTAACTTCTCTCTTTAAATTTAAACTTCAAAAATAACTTAAACTTTCCTGAAACACTACAAAACATGCTCATCCAAGAAACTGTCTTGTCAGGCTTACTAGGATTATAGGAGCTTGGTAGCTTTACCAATAACTTTTTGGGAAGGGAGAGTTCAATATTTGCCTAGACATTATATAATGAACTATTTAAGAACCACCTTTGCCAAGCCCTATATGAGTTTCTATATACATAATGCTTTATGATTTAATTGTCACAACCCTGTGGCTTGGGTAAGTTTTTTGTTTGTTTGCTCCAGGCCTGAAATTTTTTCCATGTAAGGAGCTCCTGGTCTGGAAATTCTCTCCACCAATCTGTTTAGCCAAGTTGACTAATTAATAGCTTTAGAGATAGATTGGAAATTTAGTGGTTAAATGCCTTGCCTAAATGTCACAGCTAGTATGTACAAGAGGTAGGATTTGAATACAGATCTTCCTGACTCCAAAGTCAGTCTTCCATACACTCAGACTGCTTTTGGGTAGATAGTACAAGCATTATTATCTCATTTGACAGGTGAAAAAACTGTGGCTCTAACTGATTAAGCAACTTACCAAAAGACCTTTGGTATTCAACACAATGAGGAACAAAATGCTTAACGATAGTAATCACCATTTCAAGCTGGAAGCTGATTTTGAAGGAAAGGCAGTATTTTGGTAACATTCTACTATTGTTTAACGCTTGGAAGACAGCATGATTTCAACTGCAAGTGCCTAACCTGAGAATCTTACAGAATTTATATGGATCAATTAGATATCTTTTGTCTTTGCGTCTTCAACATCAACCACAGGGTCTCTCTGAGCTCAAAAGTGTCATTTTAAGTCCTTAATGCTTAAAAAAACAAAAACAAAAATAGCAACAACCTGAAAACCCAATTCTCCTCCTCTTCATAACATTTATTTCATCTAAATCTTGAAAGCATAATATATGCTACATGAAAAAAATCTTCAGCATGGAATTTCACCTGTGATTGAATGCCTTTAACAAAATGTTAATGTACATTCTTTTTCTGGGTTACATGTGAGAGCTGCAAACTAATGGCAACCATTTTTCATTTGTGAAGTTTTGTTATCACACTGATGTTTTATGTGTTATAAGAGCTTCAGAATGTAAAGGAAAACACATCTCATCTGTATGAGCTTCCTAAAAGTGTTGTCAAATGTAATACTGTCAATTCCATTCAGTGCCAAAAAGACCTCAGGAGACTAGATAGATTGTAAATGTATTTTTATTATGTAGCAACAATCAAAATATATATGTACTACTGATTTCTTCAAATATTAAATGGTAACGTAATAAAATTTGTCCACTTTGATGTATTCTTGTACTACTTTGGAATCTGCAAAGATCCTGACCTAAAGAAACAGAAGTAATTGCACAACAGAGACCCAAAGGTGTTACAGTGCTGCTCTTGGACTGCAAATGATGCCAGATGTCTTCCATTTAACCAAATACACCTTCGGCAGTCAACTGATTGTGAGCGTTAGAAACAATAGACGAATATACACTGAAAGTATCACTAATGATTTTCTGCTGTTTTTTATTTGAATACAACAGTATCCAACATAGCTGCTAAACACTGGACAATATTTGAGGTCATAAGAACATCCACGTGTTCTTCCAAATGACGCTTCGGGTCCTAAAAGCAAAACAAAAGGAAAAAAATTATATCAGCAGGAGAGAAAAGCAGAATTATTCTGGTACATTTACATTTCAATAATTGGTAATAATGTAAATGGAAAAATTGAAATAAACTGTGTATACATATAACTTTTTAAAACCTATAACTTCAACTCATACTATTTATTGTGTTTAATTCCATTTCCAAGACAGCACATTAGTTTATATCATCACCGTTATTACACTCTTCCAGAATTGGTTTTGAAATGTACAATAACGAATTCTATATACTCTTTGTTCATTTGGGGGAAAAGGACTTCTCTGTTACACACATGCAAATGAGTGAATCTTTTAAGAATAATATACAAAAGATATATGCCTAAAGAAAGGATCAATGAAATCCAGTATCATTTAGTAAACCTTGCTCAATATGCCTTGTTTTGACTGATGTGGAAAAGAGATTTTTGTATTAAAATTTACTGCTTGAAGTTGAGAGACTCTAAATACTAATTTTAGCAATTTCATACATAAGAAGTCTTGATAAGGCAATTTGGCTAAATTTTGCTGCTAGAAAAAAATGATTAAACTAGGATGGGAGAATTTTTCTTTTTTTGGCATTTTTATAAAGGCTAAGAAAATTAAGGCAAAACCCATTATATTTCTGCTCAAATGCAGTTTGCAACTGGATATAAAAAGCTCTGAAAGAGATGGTGTGTAATGGATACAATAAAGAAATCTTTAATTAAAACAATGCTAATAGGTATTACAGTGATACCCAAGACTCTCAACTTTATACAGTTGCTCATCGGTGGAATAATCACTTGGCTATGCCTTCATAAAGACCCTGAGGTTATTCGTACCACTTAATTCTCACAAAATGCAGCCAGCAATTTCAAACAGATAAACCACAAGATAGTATTTTGTTCAATAACTCTGGAGAGAATTAAAGCATAAAAAGTGAAGCAGAAAGACAGACTTGCAAAAGAAACAGAAAAGAAGTTTGGGTTTTAGGTTTTTCTTTTCTTTTCTTTGCCTCATGGAGAAGAGGCCAAAATTGAAATACTAAGATCTTTTGGATGATCCTTATGAGCATAAAAAGTGCCAATTTTTCTCATTTCACTTATTTTAATTAGCTACTTCCTTTTCCCACTAAATGGAAAAGAAAACCCAACATTAATAGATCAAGTAAAAACAAGTTACAATGTATTTTATCAATGAAAACAAAAGAAAGGGAAAAACACCCTCAAATACTAAAAGTACTTTATATCCTACAGCAAAAATAATTTCTGAGCACTATGGAAAATTATTTACAAGCTGCAGATAAGAATTCCTAACCCCACAAAAATTAGTAAACATATTTGAGGTATACCAGAAACTTAAAAACAAGATTACATACCATATATGTAGCAAAAGACAATACTACACATAACCAAAATATAAAGAAAATAGGAGGCATAAGAAAAGCTTATTTGATTATCTTTCCCACTGCTTTTTTTAAGGATAAAAGAATATCTGGGGCATAACAGGATCTTCATTCTATTACATTTAAAGGTGAACTTTGCCCTTAGTGTTTTACTAGAATAACTGGCTCTATACTGGTAACATCCTCTCCCCAGTCATCTACACTACATTCTTGTGGCAGCTGGGTGTTTCTTAGAGATTTCCCATCCAAGAATGGTCCTGGCCCAAACCTACATAGCTTGTGAGATGTGATGGGATCACAGCATATGGTAGGATGGCTGAAAGCAAAGACAGCTTAGTGTCTTGCATCTGAAATAGCAGGATTCTGCCAACATCAGCAATATGATAACCATGTTCCATGGAATAGGAAAAAAAAGTAATCAATGTTCTTTAAAAAAACAGTCTCATTAATCTGGAAAGTCTCCTAATAGGTAAGATTTTCATTTTTCCCTTGCCCCAATGATGGGTAATAAATTATCTATTTCCCTTAGGTAAAACCCAAGACTATCTACTTCTGAAAAACAATGACATACTATTAAGTATCTCAATCCTGTCCCCACCCTTCCCACCCCCCACCCCTGTTTGGGGTAACAGAGCATAAGTAACCATTTAAATCTGTATGTATGTGATTTTATTTCAGTTACCACACAAATATCTACTCAACAGATATTAAAAAAAGCAACTTGGATTATTAGTTTAGAGCCAACATTTATTTTAATACTTAAAAAATTTATTCTTTATTAACTAATTTAAACAAAACCACTGCCTTAAAGGTGAGTGAATCATTTGGTATTTCACTTTTGAAAAGATGAGAAATACAGAAATAGCATCAAATACCCATGAAAATTAATTTCCCGTTTCCTCAATCCAAAAAAACATTTATCAAGTACCTACTGTGTGTAGAGGCTTGGGGGAGAAATTTAGATAGGACACAATCTTTGACCATAGGGAGCTTAAATGATAAGTGTATTAAAGACTTAGAAAAAAAAAAGAAAGTTATATTTGATGGCCAAGGGAGAAGGTCTTTACCAATTAAGGGAATCAGGAAAATCTCCAAAGAAGAGATTCAAGTTGGGATTTAAAGGCTCAGGAGGAATTTAACAGGAAGTACAGTGACTGTTGGCTGGACTAGGGTGAGGGAGGAGAGCACTTAACACTTGTTTGAAGCAGAACAAATGGAGAAGTGACAGGAAACAAAGTTGGAAAGGTCATACATGCAGGTCAAAGAAAAATAAAGCAGTGGACAGAAAGAGGTAAAGAAACTTCCCTATACAGACCCCAAAATATCGTTGGACAATCCACAAAGCCCGCTACTGTATAATGTGGTCCATCTCACCTGCTTGCCAACATTCTTTATTGCCAGCTGTTCAGGTGTCATCTTATCTTCTTCTTCTACCGCCTGTAAATGAAAGATCAAGGTCAGCATTTTTAATTTTGTTTACTTTTTCCACAGCATAAAAAAATCATCAAATAAACAATAATAACCTTCATTCATAGGATTCAAAGAACTGCATTTTAGTGATACTCTTGTTAATCTTCCACAACTTAATTATTATCAATTTGAAGACTTAAGAGACATCTTAAAAAGTATGCAAAATCATATCGTCACCATAAAAAACTGAATGTTTTGAGAGTCAAGAAACTAATAATGATCTATTTTTTAAGATTAAATAACCTATAATATGGGTGACACTCAATAGCATTTGAAGCAAGCATTGGTTGTATTCTACCAGCATATTAGATGAACTCTAACGGGCTGTTCCTTCCAGTTCTATGATTCATTTATAGAACTGAAAACAAATGGGAGCAAAGCAATAACTTGGAGAGCAAAGGGAAATCCTTCACAATACTGGTGACCACAGAAATGGAGACAAAAGAACATGGTACAAATACATAAATGCAAAGTACCTACTGGGTATTTCAAATTGATCATCTTAGTGTCAAATTTCCTCACATTTGGGAAGCTTAATCCATCTTCAAATGTTTTCCATAAATTGAGAAGTTTAGCCACATTTCACACCTTCTTAATGGTTTTACAAACAGAGAACTTGAAAATGAGTAAGGATGGCAAGTGCATAATTTTGTAAATGGATAAGCTACCTAGAGAATTTGCCCCAGCAGAACCATCCCCGAAAGAAAGGACAATAGATTAAGGATTGTATCTACTAATTATTAGATTATATTTCTTTAACAACACACATTAAAAAAAACACATTAAGACTTATAAAAAAAACGAGCAAAGGAAAAACAGCAATTAATAACACCTCCCTAGGGTAGCAAGTATGTTCATTTTCAAGGTTGGATGTCATTCTTATTATTTCCAGATAGTATAAATTTGACTTTTAACTGGGAACTTCCTTCTCCATGTACCCTAGTGTTATGTAGATTTCCTTGTTAAGTCATATTAATAATGTTGTGAATCTCAGCTAGGTTTAGTTTACATGTATATATTGGTTATATTAAGAGTAATTAAACGGCTAAGACTCTGCCATACAAATTTACTTTAAAAAACCCAATGACATTACATACTTTCCTCCGTAAATTTGAAGCCAAGCTTCAAATCTCATCTGAAGGACAGTATCTAGCATGCTGTACTCTATGTTCATTCAATAATGAAAATGCCAATAACAGTGCTTCGTATAATATTTGAAGAAGACAATAATTGTGGAATTAGGCTCAACTCACTAATCCATTAACAAAATAGCTATTAAGAAATGATTTCTTAGTGTTAGTTATTCCAGGTAATCTAAGTAGGCCCAGGTGAACAAGCTCTAGTTCATAAAGTGACTAAAACTGTTTACACCCTGTAGCTACCTTATAAATTACTTTTTTTCTCCATTTCCAATAATCCCCCTGGAGAGAGAAAGAAATGCTCAGAAACTCCTTGTTAAATGCAGATGGCAAAAAGTACTCCCAGCCATAGCTGCCATCTGGGAATTGAGGAGCAGCTGTAGATTTAGGCACATACCAAGGTTGCAAACCTTCATGGTAAAAGGGTAAGTATATTCCGTTCAGTAGTAAGAGAGGCCAAACTTACCCACCAAAAGCCCTAAACATTTCTTTCATCTACTTGCATTACCTCTATTTGTATAGATTAAGACCAGACCAGTTTGTCTTTGCTCATATTCCTAGTCTGGCCAGTCACCAGAAAAATTCAGAAATGGTAGCAGTAGAATTAAATGAAATTCAGGCACAGGCAGTGTCCTCACTAGGGAACTTCTGTGTTTATGGCAACTTCTATGATTTGGCGTCAAATTTTGCTTTTGCATTCATGTTCATCGGTTTACTCAACCAACAAAAAGCACTGAAAATGTTTGTGGCTATTCACACTAGAAACGTTTATAACAGTTTATCAACAAAGACCCCCAGATGGCTATCCCATCGTGCACTGTCTGCACAGTTCTTGAAAATTCTTGGAACAAGGTCTGATGCATGATCATAATCCCCCTAAAAGTCTCCCCTGTCTCAAAAAGCTTTCACTCAACCCCTAAACCTCCAGTATCATTCCACCTTTTTTCTTTTTCTTCTTTAAGCACCTGTGGCTTCAGTTCTTATCATTTTAGTGAAACTACTCTTGGGGAATCTCCTCCAGGTCAAATCCATTGTGTTTTTTTTAGTTCTCACTTTATTTCACCTCTTCAAAACAACTTAACCATCTGGTTTCCCTGTGATATTCCATAAGCTCAGTTTCCTCTGAAATAATGTGTTACTCTTAATGTTTCTCTCCCCACTTTTCCCATTCTTCTTTCCCTGTACCCATTAACTATAAAACATCCCACAAAGCTCAGTCCTGGGCACTTTTTTCTGCTCTTCCCCTTACAAGCTGCCATTTAAACATATAATTCCAACCACTACTATGTATGTGGCTACATCTCCTACATCTCATTAACAACTAATATGTGACATGTCAAAAACAACCCTAACATCATCACCTCTCCAGTCACTTCTTCCCAATTTCCCATTACTGACAATGAAGCCATTACTTCTCATTTCCTTAGGTTGGCTTATAAGAATGCTTCTAAGTATCAAGCAAATAGAAACACATCAGAGCCACAACTCAAATATGAATGCTCTAATTCCAAGCCTCTTCCCTCTTTATTATATACAATGCACTTGACACCTCAGAAGTGTAACATGGAGAACAAAGAGCTGAGAATTCTACAAGAATGATAAAAGAAAAGGCTGTGGAATTAGTAAATAAGGAGGCAACTAGTGGGTTTTATGAGTATTTATGAGGAATGGTGGGGAAACTCAGACTGCAGAGGTTTAGGGAGTAAGAAGGGATTAAAGGAAGCAGAGGTAGAAGTTGTAGGACCCTTGTTTGAGAAGTTTTATGGGGGAAAGGTAGCTAGAAGACTCAGAAGGAATTCTTTACTTAAGATGGGGCAACCTCTGCAAGTTTGAAGGCAAAGAGGAAAGAATCTGAATTGAGAAAAAAGGCAATGGAGAGAGAAAGATTAGTTGCAGGAGTGGGGAACCTGTGGTCTCAAGGCCACATATGGCCATCTAGGGCCTCAGTGCAGCCTTTTGGCTGAGTCCAAGCTTTACAGAACAAATCCCTTTATTAAGGGGATTTGTTCTGTGAAGTTTGGATTCAGTCAAAAGGCCTCACTTGAAGACCTAGAGGGCCACATGTGGCCTCGAGGCTCCAGGTTCCCCAGCCCTGGATCAGTGTGAAAACAAAACTCTTCAGGAGACAGGAAGAGGTGAGACTAAAGGCACAGGTAATGCCTTTAAGTAGAGGAAGAGGGACATCTGTTCCTTTGAGACTAGAGGGAAAGCAAATACAGTATTACAGTCTAATACAGGCCATACTTTTTCTTATGACCCCCTATCCCCCACTGCCCCGACTGTACAAAACTTAAGTGTAGCCTATAACTGCACTTTTAGTACCATAAATAATACTTAAGCTTTCCTGGTTTCCCCAGAAGTAGCAGAAGCGGTATCAGTGTTTTCCCTCTGGCCCACACACCTGCTGGAGAAACCTGTTATGAATGTTCCTACTGTTACAAAACGAGGGAACCTAAACAGATGATTTTAGCAAGAATCTTCCTAATGTCATATTTTAATGATGTCATTCCTGTGGTCTAAAACCTAGAGTAACTCCTAAAAGCTTTTTACAGTGAGTTTAAACTCCTTACAATATAGTCACGACCCATGAATCAACTGGCCTGAATGTCTTTCTAGATCAAGGTGTCTTATCTATTTAAGACTCGGAGAGTCAATAAACATTTTTAAAGCACATACTAAGTTCCAGACACTGTGCTTAGTGCTAGGCATATAAAGAAAGGCATCAAATAGTCCCTGCCCTCAAAGAGCTCATAATCTAACAGTGGAGGCAAAACATATAAAAAGAAGGTGAAAAACTAGAGAGGAAGGGAAGGAGAACTCAGATTGGGGGTATGAAGAAGTCATACAGCCGGGAAGGGAAATGATCTGAGGAGGTGTAAGTTTGAGTTGATTTCATCTTGCAGAAAGATAAGTTTCTGCAGATGATGAAAACCAGAAAAGTAGGTGAGTGGGAAATGATGAGTGAAAATTCCTTAGATGCCATCCTTAAATGAGGAGGATCAGGATCCCAGGTGTCCACTTTCCACCTCTCTAACCAGAGGGAAGAAAGAGCCTAAGGGACAGGGAGCATTGAGGACCTGTGAGTCTCAAGAGTTGATTTCATCTTTCAGAATGCTAAATTTCTGGAGATGATGAAGTCAGGAAAAAACATCTGGTTGGGAAATGATACTTTTGTGTCACTGACCCCTTTGGCACTCTGGTGAAACTATGGATCCTTTTCTCAGAAAATGTTTGTAATATATTTCAAAACAGAACATCAAATATAAATGTTTGTATTTTATATTATCCATTGTAAATGCATGAAATTTTAAAAAATAGGATTACAAAGGAAACCAATTATATTGAAATACAGTTATTGAAATAGTAGCAATTCTGCGAACATGGTCCCTCTAAGATCTCCCCCAAGGAGCCTGAGGACCCCAGGCTAAGAATCTCTGGTCTAAATTAAATTCCTGTTTAGCAACAGTTTAAATTCTTCACTTCAGCCAAACTTACTATTACAACAACAGTGTCTGTGCCACATTAACAAAGCACCTCTAAGATTTATGAAGCACCATCCTCACAATAACCTAGTGGCAGACTGAGCAAGTATTCATTTTTTACAGATAAAGAAACTGATGCACAGAGGTGGGAAAACCCAGCCCTGTGGACATCATGACATTTCCACTATACCAAGCAAGCTTGACTTTTTCTGCCAAAAATGTCTCTTCACTTGCATCTTTCCTCTTGAAGAAAAATATATTTTATGCCTTCATGTATCTTTCCTCCCTCAAAATATTTGTAACACTTCTTTGTAATAAGAAAAGAGCTGGAAATCACATGGTAAATTAGATTAGTATAGAAAACCAATATGAGCCCAAAATGAAAAATTATCCTAATATTTCTACAAGAATGGATTTCTTCCCTTAAATTCTAAGGGTAATTTTGGTTTTATGTTACCCATTCCTTGAATAAAGCAGACTAGTGACCTCTTGATCAAATGACTTAAAATAACTTCAACCACCAGAATTCAGTAATTTTCTTTATTTTTTTAGGCAGTTGGGGTTAAGTGACTTGCCCAGGGTCACACAGCAAGTAAGTGTCAAGTGTTTGGTCTGAGGTTGGATTTGAACTCAGGTCCTCTTGACTCCAGGGCCAGCGCTCTATCCACTGCGCCACCTAGCTGCCCCTGGTATTTTTATTTTTTAATGACGCTTTTTGTTTCTTAATATTACATGAGTCATCCATTGTAACAAAGATTAAAAAGACAAAAGCAGTTCTACAAAAGCAATCAAATACATTCCCTTGGTATTAGATTTTAACTACTATTTTACCATTTATATACTGCCCCCACCCACACTTTGCCTAGTTTTCAAAATCAGGCCTAAAATGCTATGTGAGTCCTGAATATAAACCTTTCCTTGAATATAAAATAATGAGAATAATTTGAATGGAAAATAGTTAAAATGGAAATATGGTTTTAGATATTAGATATCTATCAAGAGATCAGATCTAATTAATAACTATCCATTCTACTTAAGAGGAATGGCTTAGAGAATAATTTGAAGAACTATTAACTTCAATTAGCTTCTTCTATGAAGAAATCATTCTATATTTATATCTTAAAATGGTTGCATTTTAGCAATTGGGAAAAACTTTAAGTACTGGTTCAGTGACAGATTATATTTCATCTGGAGATCAACTTATCCAAGTCTGGAGAGGTTCCTCACCTGGCTCAAAGTGATAGATATTTTTGCCCACAGAAATTCATCAAGACTGTTGACTAAATTGTAGAAGGATGGAAACTGACATCAGAGGAGGACAATATCTTCACTGATAGAAAATCATAAGTTTGTGAAGTACTGAAAATTTAATTTAAAAAGTTAAGTTCTCATATAGTCTAAGATTTTAATAACATCAAACTCATTTAAGTCACAAAGTAATTTACTGTAAAGCTACAGTGGACATATCAGTTGATAACAACCAATAGGATGCCTATGCATCAGAAGAAACCCAAGGAAGTGACTTCAAACAGAATGGGAAAAAAAAAGGGAAGAACAGATTAAGTTTTAGAAACTTGTAGCGAAAAAACTATTGGAGGGGGAGAGGGAAGGGGAGAGGGAGGGGGAGAGAGAAAGTGCCACATCATGATGTGACTATTTCTTTTAAAAACATTAGCCAGAAGGAAAGATAGAAGATAGAAAACATGCTAAGATGATGATTTCAAGTCTTGTCTTTTTATTAAGTTGGAAGTAATCACATTTCTCCTGTTACAGAGATTAAAAGTTTAAAAAGTTGGGGGAAAGGGCTATCTACAAGAGCTCTTGATACCAAGCAGAAGCCTAATGTTACAGGTGCTACCAATATCCTGAAGAGATTTGCCTCTCAAGGGTGATTTAGGGATTCTATTCTTCTTAAATTAAAGGGAAGGTCAGAGTTATATTAAAAACTGTGAACTCCATGAGAAGACACGAGTATTATCTTCCAGTAATCAAGGGGATGCCAAGTAGAAATGGGATTAGCCTTGTTCTACTTGGCATTGGAGGGCAGAAATGGGAAAAATGCAGGAAAAGGAGTAAAAGAAAAGATTTTAGCCTGACATAAGGAAACCCTTCCTTAGCAATCAGAGCTCAAACGATGAGTAAGATGCCTCTGAATAGAAAGGGTACCATTCATTACAAAGCTTCCAGAAGAGACCACATGAATTCTTGCTGATAATGTTCTGGAGGTGATTCTCATTCAGGTAAAGACTGGACTAGATAACATCTGAAGTCCTTTCCAAGCCTGAAATTCTGAGAAAACCTAATGGGGGGGACGAGCCATATACATAAACGGTAATATAATGTGGCATCCAAGTGACAAACTAGTACTACAAATAATAAGTATTCCAGGAGTTCTGGAGACAAGCAAGGATGGGCTCAGGAAGGCAGGATTTAAATGAAGGCTTAAAGAATTTACAGAGGCATAGAGAAATGGGAAAACAACATGTGTGAAGTGACCAAATCCTTGGGAAACTTATCTGTGCTGAGCATGAGATCACAGCTTAGAAATCACACTGAACACCACTCTAACCCTCATTACCTGTCATCTGGCCTGCTGCAACAGCCTGCTTCCAGTCTCTCCCCTCCCTAATCCAATCTCCATACAGCTATCAAAATGTTCTTAAGGCATGGGATCTGCTGTCAGTCTTGTTCAAAAGCCTTCAGTGGTCCCCCTATGGATTGTAAAACTCAAATTCTGTCTTTGTGCAATCTGGCTCACATCTACCTTTTCAAAATTATTTATACTATTCCTCTTGAGGAACTCTATGCTTCAAACAAACTGGACTGCTACCTGTTCCTTGAACATTTAAATCCCTACATTCACGCTTTCTAGAAACACACCCACGGGCCTTTAATCCACTCTTTCCGAAATTCTGACTCTTAGAATGTGTCTTCCTTCAAAGCCCAGCTGAGATTCCACATTCTCTGAGAAGCCTTCATTCCCTGACTCTTCAGTTTATCAACTCTTTAACTTCTGCAACTTACTGTATTGATATACATGTATTATCCCTCATACTACAAGGTAAATGCTGAAGGGCAGGAGATGTCTTTTGTCTTTGTGTCTTCAACATCAACTGTAGGACTTTCCAATATAGCATGCGCTTCATGTTGGTGGAGCAGAATCATATTGTTTTTATATTAAAATATTTTAGCAGATATCTAATTCAACAAGTTAAATTTTATTTAAACTAGATGATGAAAACCTTTAATTCCTATATACTTTAAAACTCACTGATTATTGAGTATTTAAGTGGTAGCAAAAATGTCATTTAAACAGAAATTTTATCACTTAATATGTGGCTTTTGTGGTAGCCTAGAGGTCTAGTCATGTGTTCTAAATTAATATTTTTGGGTCCTGAATGTGGTCAAGTAGAAAGTAATGAATTAAAAGTCAGAGGACCTGATTTCAAATTCCAGCCCCACTATATATACTATCTGTGTGACCTTGGGCAGGTCACATAATCTTTCTGGGTCTTAATTTCCTAATAAGATAAATTAATAGGTTGAACTAGATGACCTCTGAAGTCCTTTCTAGCTCTGAATCTGTGACCCTCTTTTTCTTTTTTTTAAGCAACTTATTTTTCTGGCACTCAAATAGGCTAATATTTCCACATGAAAAGATGAATTGTTCTTAAATCACAAGATCTACAGGATTCCAAGGTTAAACAAGCAGACAAAGAGGGGGGTAGGAAAATACTTCCTACTCATGGATCATCATGCTCTCCACCTTTGTTCCTCCACCACCCACAGAAGTAATGCTCTTTTGCAGTTCATTTTTCCACCTGCACACTCATTTACAAATTTTGCAATCAAAATACTAAAATAAGACACAAAAATAGCAGATGCATCCTGGCATGAATAAATTAGGTGAGTTAGAATAGCAGGAATGTGGGTGTTTCAGTTCAAGAATTAAGGAGATAACCAAATGAATAAAAGTAAAATTCAAGATTTCCAAAATTGTTCTTTCTTTGCTGAATTCAAGAGCTGAAATTGATTACCTAGTACTTATTTACTCAAATGTTCTAATCTGTATGTACTATATATAAGACAGTAGATAATCACATGGCTTAAAAATTCAAAATCATTAGGTACAATAAGCATTTATCAATTGCCTATTCTGTACTAGGCACTGGGAATATAAAGACAAAAAAGAAATAGTCCCTGTCTTCCAGTAGTTCATATTTCATCAGAAGAAATAACATGTCTAAATATAAGTATATACAAAATACACAGAAAACAAATACAAGGTTATTTGGGAGTGGGGGTGGAGAGGGGAGCTGTAGCAGCTGAGGGCACCAACAGCAACTGGTGGGATCAGAAAAGGCCTCATTGACACATACACTGATCTTTGAAGGAAACTTGGAATTTTAAGAAGAAGAGATGAAGGAGTGCATTCTAGGTATGTGGTACAGACTGTACGAAGACATGGAAAAGGGAGATAAAAATGTTTCAATGAACAGCAAGGAAGAAAGCATTGATTTGTTTCTGTATTTCAAGTACTCTTAAAAAAATTACATTCTCACTCAATCATGAAGGAATGTTAAGGGTCCAAATGTGGACATGGTGAGAAAGTATTATGACCACAACAATGTAAAGGAAAACAAAACTGAAGGACTTTAGAACACCATCAACACAATATCTAAATTCGACTTAAGGGGAACATCTCCTTTCTTGGTAGAGAAGCGGTAGACTCAAGTGAGCTGATGCTGTCAGTCATAACACTGCCTTATAACCTAATGAATGTATTTAAAATTTAGTTAAAAAAAAACTCTTTAAGAAAATGAGGTAAATAATCTAAAATATGCTAAATATTTTGTTTCCTTTTCCATAATCTCCACAGCATCAGACTTAAACTAGAAAGATTCAGCATCTCAACTCTAGCACGACTGCAGATTTTCTAGCAGGAGTGCTCTGTACTTGCCCTTCAAAATCAAGCTAACGCTGCTGGAATTTAGTTTCCAATGACCTGTCAATTTTAGTTTAACTTGAATCCTTAAATTTCCACAAAGGGCAATATATTTGCTGTAATACCTAGATGAATTTTACATACACTGAATCCTGGTTCACATGTCAATATTATATCCTCAATATAAAGCATAATATATCATACTTTATAGTATTATGTTTTTCAATCATCACCTGAAGTATGTTCCCAATACTTCAGATATTTTCCTAATACAAAAACATATTCTCACATATACATTTTTTAAGCAAAAGAGAAGCAAAGAAAATTTCATAAAACAAATGATACATTTCAGCTGACTGAAACATTTATAAGGCCAAATAATACCTGTTAGAATAGTTTCATCAAGGTTTTCTTATTTCACTTTCCAAAAGAGCATTGTTACTTTATTGGTTTAAAAATCCCATAAATGACTATGTATCAAGAAAGAAGTTTATAGGAAAAACTTAGATATCAACGTATTAGTTGTTGCTTCATTATCCTTATCTTTAAAAGTAATGTCATTTTAGAGAAAAAACTTCAAATTTGAAGTTACTTAACTAGTAGATAGCAGAAAAGCAATTTTATTTCAAAAACCTAAATTATTATTAGAGATAATTACCTTATTGTAATTCTTAGCTAATTCCAACATCTCCTTTACTACAGATTCATTGAGTTTACAATGTTCACTGTAGTCTTGAAGTGTCAAGCCTTCCATCCAACTCTTCTTATGCAAATTTAGCAACATCTGAAAAATAGGCATCACAATTACCTGCATCAACAATTTCATTCCCTTGTCATGAATGAATTCAAAATTAAAGAGAACAAGCTTAATGTATGTATAAATATGCCTGTTTCTAAGATTAAGTTTATTAAATGTTCTCAACCATAAATAAGAGTTAGACTAGATGGCCCCTAACATCTCTTCCAGCTTTAGAGCTACAATCTCATAAGTTTTATAGACTCATCGTAAAAATGCCTTATTTATGCAACTAGCCTAGAATATATTATACAATCTGATTTTCAAATGCAAAGAAAAGGAGTCATTACCACAAATGGTATAGCAGAAAAAGCTCTGGACTCATTTTCAGCTATTTTTCAAAGACTCCTAAAATTCATAACTTTTAGAGACTATTTGGCATAAAAATTTCACCCTTCTAACACAAATACAAAGATTGAGACTGAGTCTGTGATTTCAATGATGTAGGGAATTCCCAGATGAGGAAATGCAGGCCAGTGCATTTTCTCTGAAAACTTAAGAGGGCTGTTTACAATCTCTTGTTAATGTTCATGAAACCCAATTTAGTACTATTAGTAGTTACATATGCAGTGAAGCTCAACTTGAATGAAATGGCTGTAGTTAGGATACTGGCTCTGCCATTCTTCTCTAGTCCTTCAAATATATTGTCCAGACAGCCCATGGTAGATTGATTAAACCGTGACAGCTTCTCCAGGGCAAGAGGTGAGAGGTGGAGTCTCTACCACTTAACGGAGCTTTAAAAAATCTCTCTCATAGGAAAAGAATATTATTATTATGTCTCAGAGTTAGAGGGTTAAGTTTGGGGTTTAGCATATATGGTTGGGCAAGAGTGGAAACAAGGCTTGTGCTGCTGAATGGAGTAGTTAAGATAATAAACAACATTAATTTTTTAAAAATACATTTTTTTTAATCCAAAGATTATAGTATAAGATACCCCCCAAGTTGGATGGAATTTGAAAGCCACTTATTATTTGCATATTTCCATAAGAGTGAATGTTAATAACTAACATGTAGAAAAAACATTTGTATTTTTGGATGAATTTTCCATCTTTTATTTGAATGTTCAGCTATCCTGCATTTCTTATGTACAAAACTGTGTATAGACTACTTGAAAAAAGTGCCCTCAAAGAATATATTTATCTCTATACTGTCACCTTTTTAAAAAATGGGGGAAAAAAGTAGAAAAAGAAATTGGAATATAACTTTTTTTCCCTACCTCACCTTAATTAAATGTGAAATTCTGTCTCTTGTTTAATATTACTATTTGAATTCCAAAGTCTACATCCAGTATTCTTGCTTTGTAGGCTAAAAAAACAGTGCATCAATGAAAGCTATATAAATATTCATCTGCACGTCCATCTGTATTTTTGTTTTGTTTTTTGTTAAATGAGCTTTAGGTATACATTTGCCACCTCCAAAAGTGCCTAGGAAGAGAGACAACCCTATCTCCCAGACTTACATAAAAGAATGCCATAGAAATTCAAATATTTGAAAAATAACAGAGCAAAATCCTAATCTATCCCAAGATGTTAAGAAATTTTCAAGAAAACAAATTTAGAAATTTGGAGAATGGTAACTCTGAATAGGAGGGCCACTAACATAATAACTTTCTGTTTTTCTCCCTCTTCCCTCCCTTTCCCCTCTCTCATGCATGCACCCTAGGTCATTTACCTCGCACAGATGTCTCCATGTACCCTTGTGGACCTGAACCCACTACTGGATCAGCATAGAAGCTCTGACCTGCTTAATTTCTGACTTGGGTAAGGCTACTCCCTATCCTCACCATTCACCAAACTGATGACATACTTAGTATGGACACCTGACTGGCTTAACCCACTGCAGCTCAGGACACCTAGGCTTAAGTAATCTGCCAGGCTCAGCCTCCCCAGGAACAGAGATTACAAGTATGCGGCATCATGCCTGACTTAATAATTTTCAGCCTTATTCAAATTTTTTTTTATTCTTTACTCAGGGTTACAATGACACTTGAAACAAGTTTGAAAAAAAAAATCACAATCCATTCAATGTATTTTCCCCAAACTTGGAGGAAATTAAATCCATACTAATTAACTATGTAGCTACAAATTACAGAAGAGAAACTAGAAAAATTATACAACTTTACAGGGTAACAAAAATTTAATCAGCAAATAACAAAGCTAAGAAAAGGAAAGGTTTTTATAATCTGTCAAAATAAACATTACATTGGAATTATTTTTATTAGCCACTTCTCTTGGTGCTTTAGCCTCTAGTGATTAGTCTTAATTAAACCTGCCTTATGAAGGAGAATATGTACCTATTCCAAAGGAGCCTTTCCTTTATTGTGTTCTACAATGCAACAGGAACATGACATAGAAGAAAATACAGAGACAATGATAACTGAAGAAAGATGACAAATTAAAATTCAAATCATAATGTTGCAACATGCCATAAGAGCTGAGGTTTTTTTTTTCCGTCTCTCTAAAACAAAAATTAAAACTTACCTTCTGTTCTAGCTCATTTTTTCTATAGTTGATAGTAATGGAGTAATAATGTCTGTTCAGTCCATGAATTAAAGCCTGCAAAAATCAAATGATTAGAAAAGAGGTGGGCAATTTAAACTTTTTAACTTATGAAGCACAAATTAAAGTACTAAATAGCTTAACATCTACTGAAGGTTCTACAACACTATGTATGTGTTAACTATTACATTTACCATCCATTGTAAAGGTGTGTTTTTCTGAATTATGACTGAGGATTAAGAGAATTAGTTCTAGCAACAAATTTACAAAATTAAGTTAAGAGAGTTCACTCTATTAGTTGCTATGTGCTTAAAAGCATGTTACAGAATAGCTCAGACTCACCTGAGCTGCCAGTTGACTGACTCAAGGATAATCATGTAAACAAAAATTGTTAGATCTGCTGTTTGTGTAATTCAGCTAGTTCTCTGACTTGGCTGCTATCAAAAGAGAAAACCAAAAAGCCAAACACCTAATTCCTTCATTATATTTTCATGCCTTTCCACTGCCCAGTATGCACTCCCTCCTTACCACCAACTCTAGGAACCCCCAATTTCTTTCAAGATTCATCTTAAGCACCAGATCCTATATGGAGCCTTTCCCTAAAACTATCTTGAATCTATTTTGTATACACCTATATATAGGGTATCCTAAAACTGCACTAACATGTTTGGAATGCCCTGCATGCTGCCTCACTTAGCTAGACAGTTAAGGCTCCTGACAGTAGGGAATGTCTGTGTATCCCGTCCCTAACACAGTACTTAGCACATAGCAGTCACTTGCTGATTGATGGACTATATTTCTACCCACATCCCTAACTGGGGTTTTATTCCTAGCTCTGGTGGATTTAAATAGTCCTTTATACACACAGCTTACAAATAGAAACTTGAAGATGATGTTGCCTACTAGTTTTTCAGTTACAAATTTCATTACCACTGGTTTTTACCTTACCAAGTAAATAGCTACAGTGGATAATTAAATCCATTTAAAATGTGTTGAACTGTATATAAGACAATGTGTATTTTGATACTCAACTTGTGTCTAAAAGGATTTCTGCTATTAACTTGTTTTTAAAGTTTAAAGGAACTGTCTCCCTATGTATGAGTGTGTAGAGATTAAATAATAAAAGTTCTTGATCAGTGATAGGAATATATTGAGTAAATTTCATGCCAAGAAAAGCTACTCTCACACAGATCCAAGAACTGACATTAATTTCAAGTATTAGCTGTAGCCAGTATAAAGAACCACTAAACATTTGGGCTCCAGAAAAGGATTACATTGCCAAAACATATATTTTGGCCAAAAGGCAGTGGCAAAACTGACACAGGCAGTAAGGCAAAATATTATCAAACTACGTGCCAAGGAATTATTTCTGTCATCTAATTTGTTCTGAAGTAAATGTACCTCAATTTAAACTAAACTAGGTTGGGGGTGGGATGAAGAGAAGGGGAACACAGGATAAAACTGGACACTACAGAGTCTAGAGGAACATAAACTCCCTGAGGGAAGACTAAGTTTGTATTTTTGTCTTTGTCTTCTCAGGGCCTAGAACATGATATACACTTATTGGATTGAATTAATTTTCAAATAAGGAAAAGTGCTCAATACATCAAAGTTAAGAGAAAAGAAAAGCCACAGAGGAGTAGAAAAATATCAACATGGCTTCCTAAAGAATAAATTCAAATTTAATCTACTTCACATGTGATGAAACCACAAACACTTGCTGCCACTTGGTGGGGACGTACTCTAAATGCAGACAGTTTTTTCTGGAGTTTGAATCTGCAAACCTAATTATGTAATAGTAAAACAGCAAAGATCATAGTCTAAAAAAAAGTTATAAATATGATATTTTTCTTGACAATTAAATATGGCTGATGTTTTGTGTTCTGCTTCACAAACTTTTTAAGTGTTTATGAAAATATAGGTTGTCAGTCCCTAGACTATAGGCTGTATTCCAATTTCAATTGTTAAGCCAGCTGTTAAGAATTCAGAAAACGTTTTGTCATTGAAATTATCAAGAGTGGTTATAGTCATAGGCCACATAAGTCCATTTAACCTATAACATGTCTAAATTATGGAATAAATAATATTCTAACTACCCTTGATGGATTCTTTTGGAAAATTTATTCTGAGTTCCAATTCAGTAATTACTTGTTTTACTGACATCTTGAATTTTTTGTTTACTTTTCTGTTCCATGCAGGGTATAGGCCTTTACAAGAGAGCACTGGTCTGAGATGTTATTTATTCTAACCTTAGAGGAGCTTGCAAGAGGAACTAAGCAGGTGAATACTTGGGAATTTGGGGGTGAAAAAACTGGCAAATTCCCAACAATTCCTCTATCAGTTCTTCATAGTATGGGTTTATTATTTTGTTTCAAGTGAGTTCAAGAACATATGGCACTCATACTAAAAAGTGAAAGACACATTCTAAAAAAGGGAGAAAGAAGTGATATTTTAATTATTGTTATTTTGATTTCTCCATCTCTGGACCAATAATTTAACTCAGGTGACACGAAAAATGGCCAAGTAAGTACAGTGCTCTGAACAGAGCAGGTACCTAACATTAATGAATAACAGTGATTAAGGCAGATAGATACTGTCAGGGATAGATCTGACAAGGAAGAATGGTGAGTGCTTCAGAGGTAAGTAAGTAATAAAGATCACATGGTAGCAGTATAGACTTTAGCCATGTGGTCATTGGTATCACCAGATGGGATGACATTGTGTACCACTTTCTGTTCATGTGCCTAACTTTGTAAAGCAAAGTACAGTGGACTCATATCCAAATGGCTTAGGATTGGAACTTATTTTTGATGATGGAAAATTTCAGATAAATGAGGAGACCCAAACATATGGAAAATCAAATCCACTTGGGCTGCCAGAATGAAGAATTCAATAAATATTATTCTGCTTCTCTATATAGCCTTTGCTAAGGGAAAGCAGGAAATAGACCCTAATTTGAATTGCCAATTGTAATCTGAACTTTTTGAAGGCAAAAAAAAAATAGACATTATGCAAAAGGCTTGATTGAGCTAAATTAAAATACCTCAAATGCAAATTTCCCTGCCCCTCATTACCCTATGCTTTAAAAAAAACCTAAAAATATTTTGCTAACAGCATATATTTAAGCTGCTTTTTGGTGATGTTTCATTATTGTGGGTGGAGGGGAGGTTTTTCAGGAAACTTAACGTTGTAAAACTTAAACAATACAGAGCTATTCTTAGGA
This sequence comes from Phascolarctos cinereus, assembly GCF_003287225.1. Classification (NCBI taxonomy): domain Eukaryota; kingdom Metazoa; phylum Chordata; class Mammalia; order Diprotodontia; family Phascolarctidae; genus Phascolarctos; species Phascolarctos cinereus. The sequence continues at coordinate 229,526,024 of NW_027556098.1, forward strand.
TCCGAAAATATTTTAAAAACACTCTACATCTCCATGAGGTAGAGAGCCCAACCTCATTTACTCTAAGAGTATTCTTTAAAAATGAAATTTCTCATAGTAGTTTTTATGATGAAAAACCTAAAAAAAAGGTTTGGGTATCAATTATATTTCAGGAAGATCCTATTAATTTCAAGATTTCATAGGTATGCTACAGGTCAGATCATATCTTCTGTGTATATGATGATATACCAGGATAACAGAAAAACTTTAATGCAGTATCATTTTTATTCCCTGACAATGGCATTACATAGGGCTTCTTTGGTATAATACACAAAACCAATTTGGATCTAAGTGACACAAAGGCACACAGATTCTTTTGAAACATGTTGTCTTTAGTTTGAAATGATTATGGTTGTTTAATCATTTCAATACATCTGTTATAAACAAGTTTTAAAGGTATCATTAATTGCTGGAGCAGGGGTTGGTGTCCCACAGGAGGTATTCCCATTTTGAGTGGAAAGTTACTGTAACTTGTCATACCAGAACAGAAGGGGTTATCAATGTGCCAACCTACTTTTAAAAAGCTGCTGACCCTTGTATTACATATTCTGCTGAATGCTTTAAAACTCCATCAGGGAATATTACTGCTTACTTTGGATTCTTTCTTGGTTCCTTTCTTTATAGGTGAGTCTAAAATAAGTAAGGAAAGGTTTTAAGGTATAGGGTTTGTTCTATTACTTTTTTGGCTTTGCCTCATTTAAGTATTTTAATATTTTGAAAGTGTCTTAAAACTGTAAAACACCCAGATAGATGTCATTCTGATGGGCGCTATATAAACTGTGAAGTAAATATATTTACAGATTTTAATTTGAAGAAAACCAATCAGCAAAATCAAAGAAACAGCAATAACAATGTATGTATACTACACACAACTCCCTGTAATTTAGTCTGGCTAATACTTCATAAGGAAATCTGAGAATTTCACCAAATACCTTAAAAGTTAGCACCAAAAAACCAAATGTTTGTAACCTGGGTTAATAACATTTAGACTTAAAATTCACTTAATGTTAAAAAAGTGACCCTTTAATTTAAAAGATGCACTATGCAACAGGTGGCTGTTGACGTGCAATTAGTAAACTTCTGGCAGAATTATATGATGCTGTAATCACAACGATCTTAGATTGTGAGATGTTACTTAACCTTTTGCAAAAAGATAATGAAGCAGTATGATGCTATAGGGGTTTACATGGAAGGTCATTATTACAGGCTAAAAAGGTCCTGTAATATATTCTCTTGAAACATGCATGCATGGGCTTGTCTGTACCCAATCAAAAACACTAGTAGGTTATTTCATACTCATTATACTTTGCAGTTTTCACTTATAAAAATCAAAAACAACACAATTTGGCTCTTTAACTCAGCATATGTTTCACTTTGATCAAGACTTTTTTGTTAAGTGCCTGGTATAGAATTAGGTAAATAAAAATGTAAAATGGTCAAAGTTTGACAAGGACTTAACTATGTTTAACAATCAAAGCTGCAAATCCCCAGACAGTTATCTGATAGTACTAGGTAGATGAGGGAGAGGTGTAATGGCTACTATATTGTCTTTGTCCTGTATGCTCTATTTAACTATATACACTACTGTTTCTCTGCTTTTAATTAATCTTCAGAGAAGCAATTAACGCTATGGTCACAAATACTCATGCATTTAAAGGCACATTTAAAATAATTTTTGTAGGCAATAAAGGTCTGTGTAAAAACAATGAAGCATGAGAATGATTCAAAGAAAACATTAATCACTCAAGAGGATACTTAATGTCTGAACATGAACATTTCATCACTTTCAGCAATGAAAAATGTCACACTTGATAACCTAACTACAGGCTCCAACTTTTAAAAACATTTTTATGTATTTACTTTTTGAAGCTGTTGGGTTTTGTTGTTGTTGTTGTTGTTGTTTTAAAGTCAAGTAAAATTAAAAGGGAAAAAAATTCCAGAAATGAGACTTCCTTTCACTGTTACCTGATTTTTACTTACTGGCGCTTCTTTGACTGATGCTGCAGGGGTCCCTTGATTTTTGGCAATAGATGGCAACAGCTTAAAAATGAAGTGCAATCCACCCAAAACTATGTCTAACAACATCACGAACATGTAAAGTCAGAAAATATTCACCAGAGTAAAATGCTTTAAGCATGTTCCTAAAAGGGATGCTTTACTATTCAAAAGGATCTTTGTTTAATTATTCAAGTCCCCATTTAACAACTACCTTCCAAAGAAGCATAAAGATTAATTGCATGTCAATTAGAATGACATATTAGGTTTTAAAATTACTAACCTGATACGGTCTGGTACTATAAATCAGAGTTTAGCACATTATCAAATAGAGGCATTACCTGGATAGATGGTTTGTTTAAGTGACCCAGATTTGAAGTTGTTTGTCTGGGTTCATGTCCCAAGACCATCATATTAGCATTGATCAATCTGAAGGCATCAATAACAACCTGTAAAAAACAAGGTGTCAGGTCAATTCTTTTTAGAGACTGCAAGTGATGATTCCAAGCAACAGTGGACAAGGCATGATCAACTTGCATCTGTTTTTGGCCTATTTCCAGAAAATCATTTAATTATAATATTAATAAAAAAACCTCCTGCTGACTGTGCCATCAGCACACCACCCTCTATCTTGTAATGTAAGGTGACACCAATTATTACAATTTTCATGAGCTTCATGTGAGGAAAAATATTAATTTTGCATCCTTGTTAGTGCAATACGTCATTGCCAAGCTTCTATTCATATAGCCTCCATTGGTGTGCATATGTTTTGTCACCTAAATTTTACCTCATCCAAATGAATGACAAAGAGAGACTAAAACTGAAAGTGAGCACAAGGTAAGGGACCATAGCTAAGGCCCAGGCCTGTCACATCAATTACACCTCCACGATACTTGAAATGACAACAAAATTATAGCCAGCAAGGAACTTGCCTCCGTATTCTCTGCTAGTCAGATGCCTTTTACTCCTTGTGACTATGGAAGGGTTTGAATATCAGCTGATGGGTTTAAAAGTCTATGCCAGTGTCATGATAGTAAGTAAGAAACAATGTAAGAAGACCAAGGTCATTTGTGATTTAAGGGGCACAGTATACAAATGATAACCATATTCCAGGATCACTGCAAAACAAAAACAAAAACAAAAACCCAGAGCCAACTTCTTTCTGCTAAATTTAGTCAATGTATTTTTGGATAAAAGGCTTTGAATTCTTACACAACACAATTTCACCTCTTTCAGGGCTCTTTGCTGATGTAAGACTTACAAGGTATCATCTTATTGTCTTGTACTTAACACTAACCTCTGTCTATTATCACTAAAGTACTACATAAAGCTTTAAATGGTATAAAGTTATGATCCTCTGGTATTTTTAAAAGAAAAATGCTTCTGTATAGAAAACATTTTTTCATTTAAAACAGTTTTTCCTTTAAAATATAAATTATTGTATAATCTAAGGTGAAACAAGGAATAAAAATGAGAATAAAGTTATCTTAACTTGAAAATAAAATTAATTGAAAAGGGGAGTCTAAATAAGGATCATGCAAGTATATTAGATATTAGAGAAGATAGTTTGAAGGAAAGAAAAAAAATCACACTTTCTAAAAGACTGCCATGAAAGAAATATGTATTCAAGAGAGACAGCTGTTAACAGACTAAAATGTCATGAGAAATAGAGCATTTCAAGGCTTTTATACTACCCTGGCCAGTCAGCAAATTCATTTCTAACTTAATTTTAAATTTTAGCACTTAAGAATTTTGTTATGTTACCCTTAATTTCTGCACTGAAACTGGTTATCTATGTACCACAGAAAGTTCAATAATTTAACATATATTATTTCGTGAAGAAAACTTCATACAGTTTTTAAACTCATCTTTATTTTCTTCCATATATTAATACGGCCTGGCTGAATAAGCTTGTGCCTTTTGAATCCATTTATTAATTTTATCACTAAAGCCAATTTTTTCATTCACAAAATTAAAAAAAAAATCAACACCATCTCCTGAAAGTCTATTTATTGCTGGTGGTACTTTTTCATTAGATGGTGTAACTTTTAAATGCATACCCACAATGAATTATTTGGTTAAAAAAGCAAGAGGGGAAAAAAGGAAAAAATCTGTAATCTTATATTTGTTGTTTTGGGGGAATGGGGGAAATAAAACATTTATCACAAGAAAATAAGAAATGACTCTTAATTTTACTTAAATTTACTAGCCACTTTATCAAACTTTATAATAATGACTACTTATATAGAGATGAAATTTTAAATGACTAACCTTAACTATGGTAATATAAAAAAATCCAGTATCTTGGTTTAATTATCTCTCCTAATGTAACTATTAGTTTTTATTACTAGTATTCAGAGTAGGTCAAGGTTTAGCATTTTGGACTTTGCAGAACTACCCTAAACTGATAAAATTCCATGAAATATAATACTATAATGCCTGTATACTTTCTTTTTACCCTGAACATTTTGTAACCAATGGTAATGCAGAAGGAAGCTATTTTACATGTGAAATATCCATAATATTTCATAACTATTCTAAGCAGGTGTGAAGCTTCATGAGAAGGAAAAGATCAGTTAAGTACTTATTGTGCCTTGTTAAACTAAATCTAAAACATGAAATTTTCAACTTCTACTCAGAAATACAGAGGAAAAACATTTAAGCATCTAAATATATCATTCAACTAGTTTATGATGGACTATGCAAAATGAAATGAGTAGAGCGACAATTTCTTAGTAGCAGTATAACCAATAGAAAATGAATACTTTAACTACACCAAGATTAAAGGAATTCACTGCCATCACTATAGCAACTGTCTTAAGGAAGCTAACGTGCTCAACAACCTGCAGACCAAAATTAGACTTAGTACGCAATAAAAGCATAAATACGGCAAAATAACCTACATTTTAATTTCTGTACAATCTTATAATTGCTTTCTGCACTGCAAGAACAAATCGGTTCCTCCTTTAGAGCATATCAAAATAAATAGACTCATTAATGTCCGATACACTAATGAACAATGGGTGAAGTAGGTGTTAATTATGCCACAGTAAGATTCAAGAAAAAGCCCTGGTGAGCACTTGGAGGTGTGTACAAGCTGAAGGCTTTTCTCTATGTTTGTGTATTTACAGCATGATGCAATAGAATGACAGCAAAGTGGTCACTGCATAGTTAAGAATGGAAATCTCAGACACAGCAACATGAACAGAGAACCCCCAAGGATTAATTAAAGTACAGGGGGAAAGTCCACTTTTTCTCCAACTCTTTGAATTTTTTCAACAATTCAACAGTTCAATTTTTTTTCTCTTCTCATAATGGACACACATGTCCATTAATTTAAAGCAGCCTACACTTTTTTAATGCAAACATTTATCCAAAACAGACTAGACAAAATTACCTCTCATTACGTAAAAACAAAAACCTCCAAGCACAAGAAAGATGAACGTTTTCAGGAATATGATGATAGACCTTTAAAAACGCTTTTCCACGTTGAAGTCAATATACCACACTGAGTCTATTCACTACCCTGACCATTTAATATTTTCTGGTACAAGTGCCTTGAGACTTTTCAGAGGTCACTGCAACAGTAGACAGCTTATAACAAAACCATTAGCAGTTTGGCTAGCTTAGGGAAACCTCTTACTTTCCTTTTTTGTTTATTATCACTGCATGAATCTGCAGCATATGATAGTTTATAATTTCTCAGGCTTGTTAAATTCATGTTAAAGGTCTGTTTTCTTGTTGAATAAATTTTGTTCATATAATGCTGCCTATTTCATACACTCAGTCTTTAATAGCACCTTTGGTCTATGCGCAACTCACAGATCAAAACAGAGGACTAAAATAGGGGTTGATGATGCTATTTACATGTGTGATTCCTGCTGTCTTCTTGTTAGTAGCTTTAATATAATAGAAGACCTTGTCTGTTTTGTAATTAACACATCTTTACTGGAGAGATATTTGGAAGTGATTGCTGTGAATATACTGGTTAGTAAAATAAACACAATCACACACCACTTTCTGTTATCAGACAAATTTGTGAATTGTACACATTATACTCCAGATCAACAAACTGTGATATAACAGCCAAGTAGAAGACACATATTTATATAACCCTTTATTTTTCTGAAAATATGTATTCACTCTGACCTTGCAAATATAATTAGCTTGTGGGATGTGTGGATTTCAGTACCATGGTTGCTTTACTAATTGCAACTCTTGGAAATAGATACTAAATATTTGGAAGCTGCCAATACAAAATAAAAACTGCATCATTTTGTACATCTGTCTTAGTTTGTAAAAGCTTAATATTTTGAAAAATCAATAACTATGTTCCTTATTTACTTTAAGCATGACCAAGGGTCAAAGACCCAGAATTTGATTTTAGTAATGAGTATGGTTTGAAGAGCCAAAACTGCAATCATTTCCAAATTAAGTTTAAATCCATGATTTTTTGGCTTTACTAATGAATATGCTACAGTTCATCCAATATGCTATTCATTTTTAAACTCATGTTCTTTTCATCAGTTGCAGGTTACTCAACAAGACACATTTTCAAAAATCCTAACCTATTTTAACAATATATAATGTATTCTATAAAGAGCAACCTAAATTTAATGCAAATTCTCCTTAAAAAAAGAGTTAAGAATAAGGCATTTTAAAGAAAACTACATGAGTCTTTAAGCATTTCCTTGTCCAAACTAGCAGTTCTTTGGATTTTCTTTATGGATGACAGCACAAAGCAGGTGCTGAGGAGTAGGTAAAGGAGCATAGGAGAAAGTGAATTTTCTTAGTATTTAAGAAATTCTAGAACTTTAAAAAAGAGAACTTGGAAGCCTTTTAAAAGTTCTACATGCAGCTCACTATGAGATCTACTGCAGAGAAGAATTGCAATGTAATGACTAATGTGAAAATATATTTAATATGAAATATATTATAAGTACAACCTATATCAGATTGCACACCGTCTTGGGGAGGGGGAGGAAATGGCAGGGAAGAAAATTCAAAACTCAAAATCTTATGGAAGTGGATGTTGAAAAATAAAAATAAATTAATTATTAAAAAAAAAGAACTGCAATGTAAACAACAAAGAAGAAAGTTTGGCTTAAGAATGACAAATTTAGAAGAATATGTTGAAATTTCAGAATTTACTTATCTTTTCAATTACATATTTATAAACAAACATACTAGTGAACAGTTAGTCTGTAAAAGATGCAATATGAATATGCCAGGTGTGGAAACAGAGGCAATGTCCCATCTAAAATCTTTTATCACCTGCAAATGACCTGTTATCAAATGCTTAGTTTGTTTTTAGATTCTTTAAAAATTAAAGGACAAATGACCTTGGAAGTACTGATGGGCTTATGACCATTTCGTTATTTATGCTGCTATGCACTGTCAGACATCTTTAAAAGAAGAACATCTCCTGTCCCTTGTAAACCCACAGCATTAAAAATTCAGAGAAATCTTACTTTTGATGCCATTTCCAATGAAAAGCACTAAGAACTGAAACTGACTCATGCCAAGTACACATCACTGAATTGCTGTGATTGGGAGTCTCAAGTTTGCAACATGAAATTATTTATAAAATGTCAATTTTAGCTCTGGAAAAGAGATTCCTATGAGTATGTACATTTTCTTGTTTTATCCTTGGAGAATTTCTTACTATGGCTAGATCTGTAGTACAACCTTAATACACTGGAAGTAGGGGAGCTTATTGCAGGATAATACATTTATCTTGACAAGTGAGGACATGCATCCTAACTCCAATGGTAAGTCACAAGTTTTGAAGATACATGCCTTAATGAAGACAAAAGGATTATTGTAAAAATTAACATGGCAAAGAGTATTTAAACATTTAACAGAGCATCTTTGAAAAAAAATCTATCTAATTAATAGCTGGCTGAATTTCAGAAAACAAATTTAAGCTACTAACATTTATTGTTTAAATCAGAGAACTATTCAGTGACTACGTAACAGAGTACTGGACATTGGAGTCAAAAGCCCTAGATTCAAGTTCTGACTCCAATACTCACTAGCTGTTCAAGTCACTAAATCTCTGTGATCCCCAGAATCTATAAATAGGAATAATAACACTTTCATTATCTAAAATCACAAGGTTGTTGTGAGGAAATTGCTTTGTAAACCTTAAACATAAATGTGAGCTACTGTTTTGGTATCACAGAACTAAGCCTCTCTAGATTATACTTCAGGAAACAAAACATGGAATGAAGTTGTAAAGGTATGTAATTCCTTAAGAAATTTTGTATAAAAAAATGCACCTAAGTATTATTTACACTGGATGTTCACATCAACTATAAAAAGAATGAAATGGAGGGGCAGCTAGGTGGCACAGTGGATAGAGCACCAGCCCTGAAGTCAGGAGGACCTGAGTTCAAATCCAGCCTCAGACCAAACACTTGACACTTACTAGCTGTGTGACCCTGGGCAAGTCATTAACCCCAACTGCCTAAACAAAAACAAAAACAAAAAAGAATGAACTGGTATGCCTTAGAGTCTTAACAACTTTATCACTTCAATACTCCTGAAATCATACGCTTTAAATAAATACTATTAAAGTTATCATGTGCAAACCCAGAAGCTGTTAAGGCTGAAATTCTGGTTAGCTAAAGAAGTAGGTAGAATTCTCAAAATACTGTTAATGAAATGGAAGACCTTTCATGTCCAAGATACCAGTCTCAATTTGACCTACACTATTGTTATCATCTTATGACTATTCAGTAGCCCTTGTAAAACGAACAGTTCTCCACTTCATTTTCTAATGGACTACAACTGACTCTCCTTTGACAATCTCAAAAAAGTGAAGAACTGATAAGCCTAGAAACTATTGGTCAAGGGCAGGCTAAAATGCATTAACAACACTTCTCTTGTTAGATTTCACAGGTAAGAAGCTTTTTAATGATCAAAGACCAATTACTTTGCTAGGAATGGTTATGTAAGTTATTCAGTATTGTTTTCAAATGGTTCAATAGTGTACATAATATTAAAGCAAGATAAAGGTTACAGCAAGCATTAAAAAAAAACTAATACAACAAGTAGTTTCACTAATTTCTTCTTCACACATATAAAAGTCAATCAACATCTCTTAAAAAAAACACACACAGGTAGCTTTCTAAGGTTTATTTTCCCAACAATTTACCTGTGACTTTTGGCTTTGAAACTATTGTGAGTTGTCACAAGGACACAGGTCCATATAGGCAAAACAAAACTCAACCTAACCCCCCCCCCCAGCTTTTCAGCTTCCTTTTGTGTGCTGTCTTCCCCCATTAGACTGTAAGCTCCTTGAGGGCAGAGACTGTCTTTGTTTTTATTTGTATACTCAGCTCTCATCACAGTGCCTGCCACATAGTAGGCATTTATCAATATTTACTGACTGACCATGCTGTTAAAAGTCACTGGCTCATAAACCCTTTTAGGTAGACAGGTAGTACATTTGTTGACGTTTGCTACAAAACATGTTTCACTATGCTTTATAATACCCAGCATGGCCATTCAGATTGTAGGGAAATTGCAGCACAGACTTGAGTCAGAAGTCTTTAGTTTCAGGTTCTGCTTTTTTACTGAGATCTAAACCCCTCAGGAACTCAGTTTCCTCATCTGTAAAACAAATAGATTCGGTTCTAAGGACCTTTCAAAATCTAACATTCTGAGATTTTGGGGTAATTAATATCTACTTAACTGCTGCTTTGAGAAATTGCTGAAAAATGACCAATAGAGATTTCAAGGAATCTGAGAAAGAAGTCACTACAATAACCAAACAGGAAACCCCTATTTATTTGGGAGTGACAATAATGATAACACATTCAACTCTCAAATCTAAGTTGTGTAATGGGGGGAAAAGCCCTTAAAAATTTACATTGAGTGTAAAAGGAAAGAGTAACAGTGAAACAAAATTGAATTTATACAATTATAATCACCAAACTTTGGAAAGAAGAGATGTGAGAAGACACCTCCACTTTCGCTTCTTTGAAAAGGGTGGGGCCCATAGGTGTAGAACACTGCATATAACATCTTTTTTTCAATATGCTGGTTAGTTCTGCTGAATTTTTTTTCTTTTTTAATATAAGAGATGGCTCATTAGGAGGGAGTTGGAGGATCCGGCAGGAAATACAGGTGAGGTAAAGACAAAAAAAAAATCAATAAAATTTTAAAGAAAAATTTCAAAAAGTTTACATTGAGACAATCATGCTCCCCAAATGTCCAGTCACCTCAACCATACTAACATATATAGGAAACCAGAAACAATTCAGCTCCACACAGGTTCGTCCCTTTTGGTGACAGAAAATGGCTTTTCTTCCATGGCTTTTCTAATGATAAAATAGTGAAATAGGTATCGTGTTGATATAACATAGCTTTGAAGCTCATGTTTATACAATGATATAAAGATGAAAAGTATGTTATAAAAATTAGAAATCAGTCAGTCAATAAATGTTTATTAAGTACCTAGTACATGCCAGGCACTGTACTAAGTGCGGGAGATAAAAAAAAAGAGGCAAAAGACAGTTGCTCCTCAAGGACCTCACGATCTTAATAGGGAAGACAATTTGCAAACAAATATACACAAAGGAGCTACATACACAATAAACAGGAAAAAATTAAGAAAGGAGGCACCAGAATTAAAAGGGATTGAGAAAGGTTTCCTCATCCTTAAATCACTATTAAGGGACACTACTATCAAAGGACAAAATATAATGGGGTATTTCTTAACAGTGTTTTAAAATTTGTTTTCGAATATTCCGCTCCACACACTTTTAGAATTTTATTATCCAAAAAGCAAAGTTACTATAAACTAATAATGAATTAGTCCAGGGTTTGAGAGACAACTGGGCATAATAGAAAGAACAATGGATCTGAAGTCAGAGGAATTCAAATTGAATACTGGATTTGCCAGGATTACTTGTATATCCATAAAGAAGTCACTATGTTTCTGGGCTCAGTTTCTTAATTTATACAATGAAGTTTCTTAATTTATACAATGACTAGATTGCTGCTAATATCCTTTCCAGTTCTAGATCCCAGGATCTGTTTTATGAATCTATTTTTTCTCAAACATAGCTATTAGACTAAAAAGAATTGCATATTTAATATTTTGTTTGCTACAAGACTTTAATCTGATTATGAGTGCAAAATACAGAGCAAATAAAAAACACAGTAATTAGTCTTGTACCAGGAGTTGGAAGGATTAAAGTTAGGATGGAAATACGGGACTTACATTTTTCTATTTCCACTTATTTTCCTTCAACCTAGTTAACAATGAGTAAAATGTTAAATGATGAAAATGCTAAAACCAGAATAATATGAGGAAAATGGTGATTCTCAAAGTCTTCTGGAATATTTAGAAGACATGGAATTTGGAACTGCAATAGCTGTTTATACTCAAAGTATAACGTCTACCCAGAAACTACTTGATTGAATCCTTATCCACAAATCCATCTAACATCTTGTTTTTTATAAAAGTTGACTCCCCATTGTCACCGCATGTGGCTGGTACATCAAAAGTGATTTGGACTGAACAAAATAACTATGTTTATGTTTACTTCTTATTCTTAAAGCTAAATGCTGTGTGTGGCATAGCTTTTTTATTTGTGAAGAGCCATAATGTAGATGAAAGTCTTTCATTAAATAAACTAAGCTAAGAACAGGAGTAGAAACTAGTGATCACTGGCAGACATTAACTACTTAAGCCAGATTTGACCATGGCATAGTCTTTTTATTTAACTGTATTCCTGAGGGAAATTACCTAGAAATAGTATCTCTAAATTAGGTTATCTAGAAAATGTGAAAGGAATAATCTCTCTATTTCTATAGTTGATAACTTCGCCTTCCTAAGAATTTTACATAAATATTCCAAGCTATAGATGATAAATTTTCAGAAACATTTATTTCCTACATTTAGGTTTTGACCTTGTTCTTGACCATCCTAATAAGCAAGAATTTAAAACATTTAATTTTAAATAAAGCAAGAAAAATCTTTGTGTGTATATTTGGAGACATTAAAACCATCATACAGTCTTGAATTAACTTATCCATTTTTATTAACTAAGTAAAGGATCTATACTAAGAAAGGAAATATCATTCTAGATGTCCTTCTTATGGCTTGGAGAAGTGAGTTATTACAGCACCCTTTCTGTCGGTCTCTTTTTCCACACTAGCGTCCAATTTCCTGTTCTTTCTCTGAGAATGCTGAAAAGTAACTGATTTTACACTGTGACAGATGCCTGAATTCGTAGTATAAGTGAAATTTTTCTTATTCATAATGTCTCCTACATCTAGAAAACTTTCCCTTACTTTTCTTTGCTTCAAAGACTCAACTCTAGTCTTACCTCCTCTGTAAAGCTATTCCAGACAATACAGTCCTGTGCTGGTTTCTTAATTCCTTCTGCATGTATTATATGTACACACCTGCTTCCTTATGGCCTATTTGTACCACACAATTTTAGGAGAAGGTTGTCTGGTAATTCTCTCATATATATTGCCTCTAATATATAAGATCACAGACTTACTGCAGGAAGAAGTCACAGAAATACCATTTAGTTAAACTCCTTCATTTTTCAGATAAAGAAATGGAGTTTCAGAAAGGATAGGTAGGGAATAAGCCAAGAGCTGATTCTAAATCCATATCCCAACTTCAAACAGAACACTCCTTCCACCCTACTACAGTTCTTCTCATAAGCTGTTTGTGGACAAGCCTCTATAATAATAGTTCATTTGAATTCTAGAATCCCTCTTATTTTGGAACTGTTCAACCCTGACTTCCCAGAATATAATCAAAACAAAAAAAATTGCTGACTGGATTACAACTTAATAAAAAAATCCACCTGGAAAGTCCTCAATACTCAAATGGATCTATAGGCTTGATTTCCCATCCACACTAGCTCATCTTTATAATCCTTGCTCATATCCTTTTGATATGTTCACCACAGTAGGTCCACCCAATATGCTGAAGCCCTTCCTCAGTTTTTCCAGACTTCATAAAGATATTAGTGGATCACTTTGGCTGTTCAGCTGCCACCCTCATCCACACCACATGACCAGTCTGTCTCTTCTTCTTGGTCCCCTATTTCCCTGTTGATATCTTCTATTCCTGTATATCACAGGAAAAGTTCTCTAAATGGCAAACTGAATTCAATACGGCAAAGAAAACCAGGCTACACATATATGGAACCCCTCCTAAATAACAATCTCTCACAAAAATGAGGATTATACTGGGGGGGTTAAATGATCACTGGTATTTTAAAGTAATTTTCCGTAGACTTCAGATACAGACAACAAATTTTGAGGAAGAAGTGGTCAGTTTCCTATAGGCAAAAACCTTGTTGGACATACTTTGTAATACTGAAACCCATTTAACAGGCTCTTTTTGCTCTAAGTTATAGAATGATAATAGATGAAGAGATGGAAGGGATAACAGAGGCCATCTAGTTTAGACCCCTCATTTTACAGAGGAGGAAACAGGTTCAGGGAGATTAAGTGACTTACTCAAGGTCACAAAGGTAATGTCAGAGGCGGGACATGAACCTAGGTCATGTGACTTCAAAGCCTGTCCTCTTTGCACTGCACCACTACTTTCCTTGGACTAACAGGTAAGCAATATCAGACTAAAACTTAATTCACTATACTAACTGAATGTTTAATGAATAGACTAGGTCAGCTATGTGTGGAAAGTATACAATAGCAACATTTGCAAGCAAGAAGTTGATGTTTCAACTGGAGGAGCAAAGTCAGGTCTCTGAACTAGAACATCTTACAAATAAACTAAGGAAGCAAATATCTTAAAACCCAAGAAACTTAATATCGTACTTCTTACTATTCTGATTTCATTAAATGTTAGTTTCTGCAATAATGACTACTCTACACTAGAATACAAATGCAATTACTCTGGCTTGGCATCACTGTAATGTATATTAGCTATGCCAATTATGTAATATGCCTTGGTTCAACTAATGTTGAACCAAGTATGTTACTATTTGTGAATCTTTTTTGCTATTATTTGTTCATTTCCATCTTCTTTCCTTGATAATAGGCTGCTAGTTGGCAAATATTGTGTTCGTCTAAATTAATTTATACAATGCCTAGCTCAGATATCACTTATAAACAGGCACTACATGCAATATGGTAAAGAAAGATTTTAGAATGGGTAGCCAATAACAACCAATTTGTAAAATCACTTTTATTGATGAAATTGAGTTATCAATATCGAGAATAGTTTAGAAGGGGCCTCCTAAGATGATCTCTTAGGACATTTTCCATTCCCTATATTTCTATGTTTACATAGCAATGTCCAAATCCTTTAATGATATGACATACTCATGAGATTAAAAACTAATATCACTTACTTAGTAAAAAATATAAAAATGGGATATATAAAATACAAATAACAGACATTCCAAGAGACTCATGAGTCAAGGACAATTTAAATAATTTATATATGGTTTACAATTTCAACTCTTGGGTCAACAGTTGCCTGCCTCTATGTATGAAAAATACTAATAAACTTTGTAATTTAAATTCATATAACAAACTATGTGGAATAACAAGAATATACCTGTGATCATTACTTATATTCACTCTAGCTCCTATAATTTTGAGGTAACTTTGAAAGAATTACAATTTCCCAAATTTATTTAGGCAACTTATGAACAAAGTAGCAGTCTCTGTGTATGTGTGTGTGTGTGTGTGTATCCATATACACACACACACACACACATATATAATATAGATGATATACGTATATGGGACTAGATGCCTTGGTGTAATATGAAACATAAATCTAAATGTTAAAGTAAAACAAATGTGAGTTATCTATGTTAGATATCTATATAGATGTTGTTCAAATATCTACCCATATCAAACACTAAACCTAGATTATGCAATTTCTTCATAAAATAATTTAAGATGTTAGAGACATAAAAGCTATCATAAAATGTTCATCATGACTATTTCAGAAGGTGGCATAAACTACTGTATTTGTTAATACTTCTATATTTCTTTTACAAAATCAATAAGAATGATTAAGTCATATAAATATAAATCAACATTCAATAACCTACAGTATTATATTTTAGCTATTTTTTAATCCTCAGGACTATAACATGTACCATGTTAAAAGAAACTATACAATCAAACATATAAAATATGTCAAACTGTTTTTGTGTAAGACTCTATTTTAAGATTGTTTTCTTTCACTATATTTAAGTTCATTTTTTTTTCCTTTTCAAAGTACCCTCTTCTCAGCTGAATCAAGCTACCATGGAAATTTCAATCTATCAGTTTCTAACCAATGCTATAAAATAGACTGCTACCTTCACTTAAAATCAGGCCTCACTGATTACTCATCACTTAAACAAAATTTGAAAGTGACATTTGATATTCCAATCTGAAATTATTGGCTATTTTTAAAGGAAGAGGACAATAATTCTGATGGTATTAGGTGGAACAAAAAGAAAGAGCACTTCATATAACGGATGAGAATTAAAATTCTGTGCTGGGGTACCATAAATTAATTTTTAAAAAATGAACACAAGTCAGTGCCTTTAATTTCTTTCTCCCCCCCCCCCGGTACACCAGCTAAATAACCACATATAGTCAAAGGAATTAAATGAGTCAAAAGATTTTTATCTACCAAAGTATCAGATGCTATTTGTTTTGAATTCCCTTATGTGCTAGTTTCTTTTATTTCTTTTGTGGGAAGCTTCTATTCTGAAATGCTAAATCAAGACTAATAAGATCATGATTTAGGAAAGACCCCAATTTTGATCCATCATAATGATATGTCATCAGAAATGGCTGGACTATAAATTCATGACAGATAAGCACTCTGAAGTAACAGTAATATTGTTTGTCTGAGCTAGTGAATAGACATAAATGTAATCTGCACTACTACTATAGTACAGGTCTGATATATTACAAGTCAATATTTATTTTAAGTACTATAAAAAAGTATTTACAAAATAGTATAAAAAAGATTCCATAAATATATTGTGATTTTAACGATTATTCTGCACTACAATGGAAGTACAAGCTCAAACAAGACACCTCAGCAGTATTTTAAAGCAGTAACCACCTAGCCAATTTCTGTACGTTCTGTAGTTTTTCTAATCCACTCTCCCTGTGGTTGAGCAAAATCGAATTGCCTCTCACATTTGCAGACAGCTCTGTGAAGGTGATAATAGAGCTGCTCCCTGCTGTCATGAGGCAGGAAATAGGAAAATGGCATATGGGGCTAGAAAGAAAGAAATAAAAAAAAAAGAACTAAACAAGAACAAAAGAGATTTCAACAAAGGACAACTATAACCCAATATGCTTTGCAAGTTAATCTCTTTTCAGAATCATTTAACATACTTAATCATTCATCTGTGTCCTCACTCAAAAATGTGAATGGTTGAGACCCAGTCTTTGGGGCAAGTTTTCATTGTCTAAAACATTTGGAACACACAACGCCAGAAAGTGTCGTGTGCAACATCTGCAAAACAAAGCCTTGTAACTAGCTGTTAAAGTGCTGTACTCAGCCCTACTTACTACTCACAAATGTAGTTTGTTTAAACTATTTGTCAAAATATTAATAAAACATTTTGAGTCTGGGGTTATCACTCCTAAATGATCTTTCAAATCATTAAGGGGTTAAAAACACAATTATTTAAACGGCAGTTGACTAAATTTGGAACAATCACAGAATTTAAAAATTGATAATGATTTTCTTAATATACAGGAGAATGAGATTTCCATGATTTGTTTATTAATTTCAATTATGAATTTAATCTAATTATGGATAAAGAAACATTTTTAATTTAAAATCAAAGGGCCCCTGAGATGCTATACTGAAAAAGAAAGAACCTAGACACAGACCCACCATCATCTCACATCCCCAAAGAAAAACAAACTCTACCTTTCCTTTCACACTCTGAATGGGATCCACTACGACTGCTACAGCTCTTTCCGACAAGGCTTCAAAGCTCTGCTGAGTATTGATATCCACACCAGAAAGCCAACAGCCAAAGCCAGGGTGACTGTGATACCAACCAACAACCATCTCAGGCCTGAAACAAAGAGGGCATTCAGGGACTCCTAATGGAAGTAGTAAAAACATTTATGATATGAAAAAAAATACTACACTAACAGGGTATAAATTAAGAAGAGATAAAAAACACACAGGTGTGAAAAAGCACCATTAGAAACACTGAAATTATTCACCATATTATCTTGAAAACATGGAAATGAATCAATGTGACAAAGGAGTGCTATCATTAAGAGATGCACATTAGCAGTGGTGGGTGAGGCTCGCAGTTTTTCACCCTGTTGCCACACTTTCCTGGAGTCAGTTTTTACCTTTCAGCATTCAAGTAAACATTGACTCTTTAACTCCTTAAGTCTGGGAGTTGCCTTCTTCAGGCACAAAGTCCGTCGAGAACAACGGACACTGGGATTCACTGTCATGAAAGTATTAAATATCAATTAAACCAGCAGTAGAACTAGGAACTCAGTCAAAAAGCAATTTGCACTGTTCCGTTCAGCTGCTGAGCCTTTTGTTAACATGAATTTAAGTTTTTTCCACAGTAAAAGAATCTGAGCAAAAAATGACAACTGTTGAGAGGTTTAGCTTGAAATCACCAAAATTGATAGACTACTAAGATTATGTTTTATTACTTTTCCTGTCTTTACACCTAGATGGTAATTCACATGCCTATAGATTTAAATATTCAAAATACAAATACACTTGTAACTATCAAAACATGTGGAAAACACAAGCCTTTTCATTTCTGAGTGACTAGATAGTAAGTCCATATGCTGAAGAGAGGGGAGCTGCAGCCCAGGCTGACTATGCGAGAGGCAAGAATTTTAATGTGAGGCAATTTGCTGGTTGGCAAGTTTCTATGATTTCTGTAAATCAGGGAGGGAAAAAGATAAATAGGTAGGTGATGCACTGCAGTCATACTGATAATACTTTTATGTCAAGTGAATTTTTTCAGTGATAATATCCATAAATATACATAACTCTGAGGTGTGTATCTGAAAAACCAAACAGTTTATATAGCATATGAAATGTTTTCAACTACTTATTTATGTGTTGATTTGAAACCCTTACCTTCCCGTCTGCTTCAGCATATCCAACATTTTGGCTTGGAATACTGGATCGACTGCCTCTACACTGACACCCTGGTTTAGAAAGATGATTAGCTTTAGCACATAAGGAACTTTGGGGGGGGAAACAAACAAACAAAAAAACCTCATAATGCAAGGTGAATTGACAGTTTCACAGAAATAACTACGGAATCTCTATTTACTTGAGATAGCTTAATCGCCTTGAAAATCCAGTTATTTTACATAAAATAATCCTGGTGAGGTGATGATCCTTAAAATCAGTTCACTTGATACTGATGTATTGATTTTAGTAAATTACATTTTAAACGTCCCCCAAACTCTTCACAGTTAATAACTTAGGATGATTTGATCCACTTTTCATATTTTTATACTTTATAACCAAACAATTACAAAATTATTTTAGTTTCTGGCTGCATCAATGGTTCATCCTGTGCCAACTGCGCTTCCATCAGTCAATAAATAAGCATTTAGTAACTCCTTACTACTCTATGAAAAAGGTCCTAGATGACCTCTAAGTTCTCCTTCCAGCTTTAAATGTGGGATCTATAATCTTCGGACTAGCTCAATCAAGTTACATTCTTAATAGGCAGGTAAATATTCTGCATTTATTCAGCTAGCATAAACATATGCTAAATATTTTCCTCATAGAAGAAAAAAAACGTTTTTCAATGACAAAAATCCACAGGCATACAACTATGAGGGAATAATCAACTTGGGAATTTCAGGTGCTTTGTTCTTGATAGTCAATTTATTAAAACACATTGTTGTTATTTTGTCTGCCAAGCAGGCCTGAAGAAATATACAACTTGAGCACTGGCTTAATTTCTATGACTTTTGACAACAATTCTCTCAAACATGAACTACATTCCAGGAAAGCTAGAGCAGATCAATCACCGCCTTTAAAATTAATCTTTTTTTGGGGCAATGTATCCAAAATGGGATTTTTATAAGAAAAATCACCAAAAGGTCATTTATTACTTAACTAACAACAGTTTTTCAAGTCATTATTTCTTTTATAGGACCATTCATTATAAATGTTTAACATTAGAGTTGTTATACTGCTAACTCCAATATTTTATAAATTCAATAGTAAACATAGTTCCTCAAAAGAAATCCTTAGTATTTTGGACTCAAAATTAAGAATTAACCTTTGTAGAAAGAAAACTTTCTACTATTATTTATGCATGGTGATTTTGGTGATCAAAGTTACTTCATCATATCTTATGTGGTAAACAAGCAATTACAGAGAAATTATGAGATCTTCCTTTGCAGAAATCTAAATAAGACAAGGTGTGCTTGCCCCAGAGGGACTGGTTGCTGACACAAAACAGTTAATAAAGAAATTTGCTGACCTCTGTTAACTTATAATTAAAATGAAACTCTCATGATTTTCTCCCTCAAATTCTGGCAGTATGCATTTAATGTAACAAGGGACATTGTAATGTAACATGTTGTCATTGCTTTTATAAACCCAAATATATATTTCCCCTAGAAATAATTCTTTATTTCACCAGGTGAAAATGTGAAAAAATAAACAAGAAAAAAATGAAATCTAGCATGGAATGAATATAGCATGATTAAATTAAGAGTCATTTAGACATTTCTCCTATTGCACATATTCTGCCCTAAAGTACCTGTTTTTGCTTTTATTTCCATAGAGCTATAAAAGCTCTGGGCTTTTTTGGGCTATGTTGATAGTAGAACACTTAACATCTTTAAAACCTTATGAGAAAATATTAAAAATGCACTTATTCATACTGGTTAAATATATTCCCTACAAAAACCAGAATGTATAGACAAAGTGGAGTCCTTACAAACCAACAAACCAAGTGTATACTTATATAAATAATCTACCTCATCTGGGGAAAAGAAAACATTTTCTGTGATTTCTTCAAATTACATGCTTTATACTTAACCAGAATAGGTACAGCCTTACAGTCACATATTTTAAAGTATTAAAGAGGGTCATATTTTTAAAACAACGGAAATAAAATACAAAACTATTACTGAACTCAAACATAAAAGTAGATTTTCAAACATAATACTAATATCCTTCCCTCAATATATGCAATGAGTTTAATATGTTATTTCAAAGCCTAAAAGTACCGATAAAAAGATCTAGAACCAGGACATGTTCTAGAAATTTCTATCATTAATGTCACACTTTTTTTTCCCCTGTTGGGAAAAACCAAAACGAGTATGATGAAAAGTTATTTAGCATAGGAAAAAAAAACACTTTTACTTGCAAGAAGAAACTGTAAAAGTACTCACTGTTCCTGACTGTGGCATAGCAAACACATCAATCACTCTGACGGTGTAATCATCAACAAATTCTCCAAGCATCAAACCCATAACTTCCATTGGAACTCCAGCACGACCATGTTTCAACATCTGTAAAGAAGAATGAATGTTGCAACTGGATTCAAAGCTTATTTGTCTAAGAAATCTGTTTGCCCTACCAATCCCCATGCCCAAACTAATTTTTGAATCAGTGGGAAAAATGTTCTTCATTTTACATGTTTAAAATAATAGGTTATATATGAAACCGTTAGTTAACATGAAATATATTCCAAATCAAAATTGTCAATAATCTAATAAGATTGCAACAAGGACAAAAGGATACACTAAAGCAAATGGCTCTACTTACTTTCAATAGTGCCAAAGAAGAGATATAAACTTGTTCTGCTGTATCTACTGCTGGAGCATCTGTAGGTGGCCCCTAGAAAACAAGATAATCAATAAGTACTACAAAATACTTGCTATAACTATCCTAAGCTAACTAAAAATAAATTCAGTGCTTATGTGTCATATTCACTTAAATAATATAAAGCTTATAAGGAAGGAAGGAAGGAAGGAAGGCAGGCAGGCAGGAAGGAAGGAAAGAAGGAAAGGAAAGAAGGAAGGAAAGAAAGAAAGAAAGAAAGAAAGAAAGAAAGAAAGAAAGAAAGAAAGAAAGAAAGAAAGAAAAGAAAGAAAGAAAGAAAGAAGAAAGAAAGAAAGAAAGAAGAAAGAAAGAAAGAGAAGAGAGAGAGAAAGAAAGAAAGAAAGAAAGAAAGAAAGAAAGAAAGAAAGAAAGAAAGAAAGAAAGAAAGAAAGAGCCTCACATTCTTCCATAATAACCTAGTAGAAAAATATCTAAAATACTAAGCCACAGTTCAGGTGACCATAGAGCTAAGTCTTCAGTAATGCTAACCTACCATCAGCTGTAAAATAGCTCCAATTCACCAGTTAACTACGTGTCTCTTACAGTGGTGTGAATGTAAATGCTGTTGGGCTAACATGATTAACTGGCACCAACACAAACAACAATTTACCCCCTGCTTCAGCTAAAGGTAACTTGTAGATTAGGGCTATGGTAGCTCTCTGAAGACATACAGGTACAATGGGGAAAAAATGAACCCTTCAATCCCTAGGTGTAAAAGCTGTGTGCAAAATACTCTGCCCCTCCCTTTATGCACAATTTTTTTCCAAAATTAACACTGTTGCCTAAGGTGTGAACAAGTAGTTGAGAGAGCTATGGCACAACACTGAAATGTTTCAGAAAACTCAACCAGAACCTTTTAACCAGATAGTGCTGTTAATCTTGGTGTGCCCTCTATTGAGTAAAAAGGACATATTAGTGAAATTATCACCAAAAGCTTTTAAATCTATTTTGGAAGTAACTCAATACTATACAAAACTATGCACAGTGTATGTATGTATGCATGTATGTATGTGTGTGTGTGTGTATACACACACACACACACACACACACACACACACACACACACATATATGGTTGTTACCAATTAGAAATTTAAACAAGAACACAAATGATCAACCACGCTTTAAAAAATGCTGGACGTTGAATAATTCTGGAAATCAATGTTAGTTACTTTTGAAATTACAGAGTCTTAGAATCCTCATATTTCTTTCCCTACTAGTAAATGTATTTTCAGATTATAGATCAAAAAAGTCAACAATTCAAATTACAAATTAATAACCCCTACAGAAGCCAAACAATTTTTATCCATTACATGTCACACTTTTAGATGTATAACTATATGTTGTAAAGTTGTATGTAGTGTGTGTTTTAATAAGGAATTCAAGAAGTCTTAAAGAAGGTAGTGGAAGAACACTTCTTAAGGATGTTATAGAGGGGATTACAGACCTTCCACTTCTGAGTTTCTGTGATGAAACTAACACTTCTGAAAATACAATAGTCCACACCATGTGCAAAAATGACTAAAGATACTGTTGAGAAAAGGCCAGGTATGCTGAGAACACACGAGAACCAATGACTACTTTAAAGCGACCTGAAATACACTACATAATTGGAAAACGTGTTTTAATGCCAAATAGGCACCTAGATCACAGGGTATATTCATTTTGGTTTGGTTAATTCTTATTTGTAAGATAGAAATGAACCCACCTGCCTCCTTTTCTTAATTTTCTTATAATTTTTTATTAAGACTATTGAATTTATTTCATATGTGCATACGTTTAGAAATGATTACCCATTATCCAAGGTATTTATTTATTACTCCCCTTCTATGGAAGCATGCTTTATATACGAAAAACTATATAATACCCATTAAAATGACTTTCCTTCCTGGGAAAGGAACTAGAGTCAAGGAGCTAACCTTTTTCCCCTATAGGCCAGTACTGAAACCAAGGTGGTATAGTAGAAAAAGCACTGGATTTGGAGTTAAGAGGACTCTGGTTCAAATCCTGGCTCTCTTCCCACTTAACCTCTGGCCTTCAGTTTCCTCATCTGAAAAAAAAGAAATGAGGGAATAGTACTGGATGACCTTCAAGCTTCCTTTGGATCAGGGAGAGAGTAAAACTAATTCAGCAAAAGGCAAAAGAAAGTCAAATGGGCAGTTGCCCAAAATTGATAGCCTAACCTAAACACATATAGAGGGGTGTGTGTGTGTGTGTGTGTGTGTGTGTGTGTGTGTGTGTGTGTGTGTGTGCGTGTGTGTGTGTGTGTGTATGTGTGTATACATGAATTTATTATATGGTACTTTTAAGTGTAGTAAGGTTAAGGCTATTAGTAAAATGAACTATCTGGGTAACTGCCAAGTTGCCAGGTACAATCAAATATTCACCACTAAAGACTTACTCTGACACCACATGAGAATACAGCCAGATGATTCTAGGTTTTCTAAGGCTGAACGAGTATTAACTATGGACCCCGGGATTGAGCATGGGTCCACTGTTTGAAAACCAGATGAGCTAAATTTGGCAGTTTCCCACTAAGTTGGCTCTAAGAGTTGATTTTTCCCCCCTTCTATAACAACTTTCCAAAACCATCTACTAAATTTTGCTATCATCTATGTTAGTGAGGGGAAGAATCCACACCAAAGAAATTGTACTTTTAAATACTGAAGTACTGGGGCAGCTAGGTGGTATGGTGGATAGAGCACCGGCCTTGGAGTCAGGAGGAACTGAGTTCAAATCTGGTCTCAGACCAGACACTTGACACTAGCTCTGTGACCCTGGGCAAGTCACTTAACCCCAACTGCCTTGCAAAAAACCCCAAAACAAAACAAATAAATAGTGAAGTATTCAGATAAACACACCTCCACCACACTGCTCTTATTAATAATAGCTATTACGCAAAAACTATCCGACAAATCTATACTTAAAAAATATCTATATATATGATCCCCATATGGAATTAGGAGTGTTTTGGTGGTGTCATGTTAAGTAGGATGAAGAAACAGGGTCATTTGTGGGCAGGACAGGGAACTTTATCTTCTTCCAATGTCTTGGTATACAAAACTAAATTCACAAAGTCTCCTGCAAGCTCTAAAACAATTTTTAAAAGCCTCATGCAATCAGAGCAGCTCAAGCACAACTCCTATAACATTTCAGAAGCACCTACCATCACAGAATGCTAATCTAGAATTATTCCACTGAGGCCCAAAACAGTTAAATGACCTGGTCAAGGTCATAACGCTGTTTAGTGTCAGAGGAAGAAAGTAAAATCTGGATATCCGAACCACCAGTGTAGTACTCCAATACATGTGCCACTACTACCAGTTATTATTACACATGAAATGTCTTCATCGTTTGAGTCTATTTAACGTTGCTTTAATAACTCATAATAATAGCTAAAAATTAAAACTACATTCACCAAAGAAGCAGGCGTAACCAGCCATTTTTCCTCAGATACATCATAATTTGGGCTAAGGGAATCATAGTTAAGGTCCTTTGTACACATCATTCTCCCCCCGTGTCCTCCAGGGTTCAGTCATACTAGCTTACTTGCTATCCCTCACACATGTACTGCTCCCAGTCCCATCTCTACCTCTGTGCTAACTGACCTCCATGTCTGGAATGTTCTCCTTCCTCCCCCTAGAACCTCAAGTTTCTTTGAGACTTGCCTAAGACACCACTTTTCTAGGATATCTCAGAAGCTAGAGCCCTTCTCTCTAATGTTACCTTTTATACATCTATAGTATGGAAGCTCCTTTACACTAGGTTTTCCTTTTGCCTTTTCTTTGTAACGCCCAGCACAGGGGATGGCACATAGTAAGCTCTTTTAAAAATATTACACACACACATACCCCCAATTATGTTAAAATAATTTTTAAACTTCTTTTTTAAGTTTTTCTAACCTTTCCTCTTCTAACCCCTTCCTGAGATGTAAGCAATCTGATATAGATTACACATGTATATGCAATCATGTAAAACATTTCCATGTTGGTCATTTTGTACAAGAGGACTCAGACAGAAAAAGAAATAATAAAAGAAAGTGAAAAATAGTATGCTTCACTCTGTATTCAGACAATATCAGTTCTTTCCTTAGAGGCAGATAGCATTTTCCATCTTGAGTCCTTTGGGATGGTCTTAGATCATTGTATTGCAGAGAACAGCTAAGTCATTCACAATTCATCATACAATACTGTTGTTACTGTGTACAATAATCTCCTGGTTCTGCTCACTTTACTTTGCATCAGTTCCTGTAACGTGTCTTCCCAGGTTTTTCTGAAATTATCCTGCTTGTCATTTCTTACAGCACAATAATATTCCATCACTATATTCCAGTTCAAATTCTCAAGACCAAAACTAAAGACAAACTGCTAAGTATAGTGGAATGCTTTATGAACTATCCTATTAGCAATTTGGGTGAGGTAGGATCATTTACAAAGATCTGTTTTTAAACATGTACATTTGAAAGTTCCTTTTTGCCCATGGTTACATTTATTATTTCTATTTGGTTCAATCTAAATGTCTTCAGCCTTGATTTCTCATCTAAACAACCAGTCCGTCTCTTACCTACAAGTGCCTATAGGAAGTCATCATTCAGATGTGTCACCATTATCAAAAATTTAATATATAAGGGAATATTCAAAACCAAATTCATCACTGCCACCCCACAAATCTGCTTTCAGTATGTAATGGCACCACAAATTCCCTAGTCTCCCAAGCTAGAAACCTTGGAGTGATCTTTAAGTCTTTCTCCTTCACGCTTTGTTTCAATCTATCAATGATATGATAATAATAATAATAATATAAGGAAAATAGTAATAAGGATAGATAAGGATGTAGAATTTCAAGAAATTTTGAATCCATGGAGGAAGATATAGCCCAGCCTCCACCCATTTTTGTATAGAATGAAAAGTGAAATCAGTCCAATATTCCCCTGTCCCCCCAGCATCCTTTACAGATCTAAAATCACTGTTAGTTCAATGAATGAAAGAAAAAGCATTTATCAAGTGTTTGCTATGTGCGAAGAACTATAGCATGCACTCAAGCTACAAATAGAAAAGCAAAACAATCTTTGCTCCCAAGGAACTCACACTCTAATTAGGAGACAACACATGAAAGAAAGTCAAGTTGCAGGGCAGATGGAAAGGCCCAGAAGTTCCACGGGTGCAGGGGTAGGGTGAATGGCAAAGTCCATGGGTCCTTAGGTTTCATCAGCAAGTTTAATGCAATAAGCACTGTTAGGCGCAGAAGGGTAGATGATAAGCTCTGGAGGACCATGGAAGGCAATGAAGGTAAATAGTTCTCAAATTCTTTGGATAGCAGAGGGCTGTTGACTTCCACCTCATCTAAGCCCCTATGAGAAATCAAAGAGCCCAACAAAGAGTGACCCGGGCAGGTCTTCCCATTGTTTGGGGATCCTGAAGGCGAAGGTGCTGGTGGTGGGAATAAAGATCCCAATCCATTGTTGACGTCTTCCCACTCTAGCTGTACTGATGGGAAGAATTTTTTCAAACTGTGTTTTATATAACTTGGTATTTATAACGAAAATTACATTTGACATAGACATATTTTAAACATAATTTATTAAAGCAATTATACCCACACTTATGTGTAATTGGATTTATCTTGAAAAGTTATTTTTAAATAACAAATAAAGCCACTAACTTTGTAAGGAATTTCATGTGTCTCAGTTTTTGCCATTTTATGTGAAGGAGACTCAAATGCCCAAACGGATCTGTGATCTCAATTCAGAAAGATCTTTCAATGATGTAGATGACAACCTCTCTATGCCTGCCCATTTTGTATAACTCTGCCCCTTTTCTCCCTTAAGTTTCCCATGGGGAATTACAATGTGCTGGAAGCCTTCTGTGCTTTCGGCTAACATTGTGAGATTATCAATGGAACACTCTGGCTGTCAACCTGGCATTCCTTGTTTGTTACAAGATGAACATGTCTTATTTTCCTGTCATATAATTAATTGATAATATTCTTCATTCCTGTTCTTTGGAGTGCCTAACTGGTTCTATGTTTTAGCCTGCTCACCACCATAATACATCACTCCATTGCCCTTTGTGCAATACTCATTTTAATTTCTTTAAAGGCAGCTGTATTCCATGTCTTGCTGCCATATAGCAATATCAGTAGAATGTTAATGTTAAAAATATGTGCTGATGCAGTCAAGGAAAGCATGTCCATTTTTCAAAGAAAAATGTGCATTTGGAGACTTTCTATAATATTAAAAAAAAGGTCCCAACAATTCTTCCAGAATTCATATAACACTGTGCAACTGTATGATCCTGGGCAAATAACTTCTGTTTGCCTCAATTTCCTCTTCTGTAAAATGGGGGTAATAATAGCAACTACCTCCCAGGGTTGTTGTGACGATTAAACGATATAATATTGTAAAGCACTTAGCACAGTGCCTGGCATATAGCGCTATATAAATGTTAGCTATTAGTGCCATTTAAACTGTGCACTTGACCTTATCCTCTACCATTTTCTCCTACGGGTCACATCCTAAATCATCATCCCACTCTCAAATCTTCAGCCTCTCCTTCTCAACCAGTTTCTTCCTATTGCTTCCAAATATGACTGTTTCTTCCAACATTTAAAAAAAATCCTTCCCTAGGCACTCAAGCTAATATCTTTTCTTTTTCCTCTCCTTCTTAGCCAAATTCTTTGAAAATGTTACTTATACTTATCTACTGCCTCCTCCTCCTCTCTTATTTCATATTCCTTAACCCACTGAAACGTGGTTTCCCAGATCATCACTCAACTGAAACTGCTCTCTCCAAAATCGATGTCTTAATCAACAAATCTGATGACTTTTCTCAGTACTGATGCTCCTTGATCTATCGGCTACATTTGACATGGTTGGCCATCTTCTCCTTGTGGATACTACTTCCTCAGTAAGTTTTCATGACACGACTGTCTCTTAATTGGCCTCCTATCTGCCTGACTACCCCTTCTCAGTCTTCTTTTCTGGTCCATCATCCACATCATGTCCCCTAACTGGGATATTATTCCCTAAGGTTCTGTCCCATCACCTCTTTTCCATTATTTTCTCTTTTGGCATATTCCATAAGTTTAATTCTCATAGCTAAGTAGACGATTTCTAGAGCTCTCTCCCTGCGTGCGCCCCCCGCCGTGTGTAAGAAAACTTAAGGACTCCTCACTCTCTACCCTACATTGTCAATCAGATGTTAAATCCTGCTGTTCATACCTTTATACCACCTTTAGTCCATGTTCTTATAACCTTTTTGTCTAGATTGCTGCAGTACATAGCCTCCCAAATGGTCTCCCTGCCTCAGGCCTCTCACCATTCCAGTCATGACAGTCCTTACAGATTTAACCACATGACTAACCTACTCAACCAAATCCAGGGTTTCACATCTGGGATAAAATATAAATTATTTTGTCTAGCTTTCAAAGTTCTGTACAATCTGGCCCCAATCTATCTGTTGTGGCTCACTGGATATCACTTCCCTCCTGTATTTGGTGATCCAGACAAACTGACCCTCTATTTTTTTCACACAGGACACTTCATCTCCTGTCTCAGTGCCTTCTCACTGGCTGTCCCATTTGCTGGAATGCTCTTCTTCCTTACCTCACCTCACAGAGTACTATTCTTCCTTTATGATGAGGCTCAAGCTCATTTTCTACATGAATCCTTTCCTGATTCTCCTCCTAACTGTTAGTGTTGTCCCTCCTAAACTACCTTGTAGATATTTATACTTAGTCATTTTACATTCATGCTGCATATATTTCATATGCACTTCTTGTCTCCCCTATTACAATGTAATTGCATTGCAAGTAACAATTATTTCATTCTTTGTATTTGCATCTCCAGTGCCTAGAACATCACAGTAGCTTAATAAATAATTGTTGATTGATTGGCCTTATGCATTGACTGGTATTTCTTATCAGAGGGTCAGTGAACAGGGCCCTTTCTACAATAACTTCTTGCTGTAATTTTGAATGACTTTAACATCTTGTTATCAAAGTGCCTGTAAAAGTGGTGCCTTGTTCTACCAAATTAATGGCCTTTAAATAATCAACTAATAATTACAAGATCTTAAAATCTCCATATATTTCTATTAATTATGAAATGGTAAAAGATGTTAGTTTATTAATGAATATTGCAAAATCCTTCTTGTTGCTCAAAACTCTCACCAGTAACACCCCTGACTTATGAACAGATGATTCTCGTAAAGTGTAGAGAGTAATCCATATAGATTATTGGTGGTCTCTACTGGTCTCCTCATTTCAGTATTAATAAGGTCTAAGAGTTTTTCCATGCCTTTGATATCTTCCCCTCCTTCAAATATCTTGTATATTGGTCCCTCAATTCTATAACAATTATCACTTTCAGCACAGATCTCCTCTCTATATATTTGCTTTAATCTGGATATTTTCCCCATCTTTGTTCTCTTTAGGGTTATTTTTATCTCCTCTATAAGCACATGTGAGACTGTGATGTTAGGATCCAAGTGGGGTAACCGATGCACTGTCCTTGACAGAGAAAATAGTTTGTTATAATGACTTTTGCAAATCATTTCCACATTTCTTTTTCTGGTAATTGTCCTTCCATTTTTACCTTTGAATGTCCTTGAGATGACTTTGTCTAGTTGTAATCTTGCCAACCTTTCTTAAAATTGGTTTTTGCCTTCCACTGCCTTTCTCTGCTTTATGAAATGATACTGCTTCTAGGCTTTTTTTTTAATGAGATTTTACAAACCAGTTTACATTCTAACTTGATGTTGTTGGCAGCCATCTCTCTCCGTCTGGCAAACAAGTCAGATGTCTGCTGATTAAGGCAGTTTCTGAGCCTCTTATGATCTCCTTAGTGTGGTAGTAAATTTATATTGGTTAAACTTCTGGATAAAATTATTATGGTTAATGTCATTTCTGTTGCTGAAGTAAGCAAAAATTAAAACAAATTACTGATACTATAATAAACCAAAGAAAAGTAGTCTGGTTTTCTGAACTTATTCTACTTAGTGTGAAATAGTTATAGAGAAATATTTGTTTTAAGAAAAAGAGCTGAGAGACAACACATGTCAGGTGGAACTCTAAGTGGCCTTTTCTGCTTCTATTGAAACTGTTTTTCACCTTTGAAGACTCTTTAGAGGCACCATAAGCTTTCTTCCCTCCCCCTAAATACAACCAAGGGAGTGGTGGGGTGGGTTGGTTCCATTTGGAAACACAAAGGACATAGAGCCTCCTACATCTCTGAAGCTACCTGGAAGCCATAAGCCTGACATTGTTCTCACTACCACAACCACTACCATCACTGCAGCAATCAACTAAGGAGGCATCATTGGTCAAGGCAGCCTTGCACCAACATTCTAATTAAAACCTTATGGGTGATTTAGTCTAGCAAGTTGCTGTGAATTGTGTGTTCCTTATGCCCCATGACTGGCAAATTCCTTCCTCTTGCTCCTCTATAATCTCTGTGATTCTAAATTCTTATATGCCTGAGTGAAAAACAATTTGCCTTGCTACATCTTTTGCACTTTCATTCTTGACCAAGCTCAACCCTAAGGTCCCTATCTTCCTTTTCCTAATCCCTTCCACTGGGTCTGCCAACTCTGGACACTGAAATCTAGGTTTCTCCTGAATGTGAATCACTTACCATCTTCTCCAATGCAAACACTTCTCTCATGACCCCCAACTTACAGATGGATGAGTTGGCATGGTCACTTTTTATTTCAATTCCTTTAAGAGTCACAGCATCATCTATACCAACCAGTCCAAGTCTTTGTTACTATCAACTATGAACTTCCAGATCATTCTCTATCCTTTGGTCTTCTTTTCCATTTTAGCTCCTTTATGCCATCCTTTGAGGCTTCAGTCTTCACACTGATGACTCTTGGAATACTTTGGCTTCCCAGTTCACCCGCATCCTCAATACTAGCCTCTTAAGACATCTATCTCTATTCCAAATTAGCTACTCATGGGGTAGAGAGATAGATCTCATTTTGACCACCAAATATTCTACCTCAGTGATTTGGAATAAGTTCTCCTCTATAACTACCTCCACTTCTCCCACTGCCTCACTCACTAACTGTAAACATACTCCTGATTCTCCTGATCCTCAAGGCAGTCTTCAGTCTATAATCCCTTTTTTCCCAGGCTATCAATTCTATATTAACATCATGTTCCTCCTTTTCTTCACTCCTGAAGCCTTGCCCTTTTTTGTCCCCCCTCGAATATTGACTGAATGGTAATTTTTATCCCTGGGTCACCCCTACCATTTAAGTTGTCTGTTCCTTCTCTCAAGCTACTGAATATTGCAGGAAGGATTTGGTCCCATGACAAATTCATATTATCTGTCAGCATAGGAAAAACAGTAAATTTAGAGTCCTATGACCTGGGGCTGAATCCTGACTCTGCCACTTCAAACCTAAGTGACTTCCCTAGGTTTCTGGTTTCCTTATCATAAGGTAATCTTGGTCTCTTCCAGTTCTAAATCTGTTCTGGGCCCTCACCATTATATCTATACAAATACATTTAAACTCATCTCTAATTGATTCCTTATTACACACTCCTCCCCCAACTAAAATAGGTTTCTGAAATCTTCCCAACATCATGCAAACCATCTTATTTCCTAGCAGATTGACTCACCCCCTTTTTCAATGAGGAAAACCAGGTTCCCTCATCTATTCTCTCTACCTCAAAAACTCTTCTTACCTTCATCCCTCCTAGGTTTCATAGCAGATAGAACACTAGACCTGGAGTAAGGAAGACCTGAATTCAATTTTTGCTTCAGACACTTACTAGCTATCTGACCCTGCGCAAGTCACTTAACTCCTCTCAGCCTCGGTTTCCTCATCAGTGAAACAGGGACAACAGTAGCACCTATCATAGAAGGTTGTGGTAAGGATCAAATGAGACAATGTTATTCCTTTGTTTCAATCTTAAGAGAGTGAGAAAGTAATTATTTTTGCCACAGCTAATCTTTCCACTTTTGCCCATGACCCCAATGGCTCTTCTATTCCCTTCAAGATTTGACGCTTATTGATTACTTGGTCCAGATGAACTACATCCCCAGACCCTGAAAGTAGTAAGAGGTGAGACTGCTGAGCTACTGACAGTGATATATGAAAGAATATGAAAACCAGGAAAGCTAACACAAGATTGGAGAACTGCCCTTTTTTTAAAAAAAGAAAGAAAACTATCTGTAAAGTATAGGTCACCTTGAATCTGATTCTTAGGAAAATTCTATAGCAGTTCATTAAAGAGATGGTTGAATATCTAGAAAGAAATAGCAATTACAAAGAGTCAGCATGGCTTCATCAAGAATAGATCATGCCAGACTAACTTAATTTCCTTTCTGACAAGTTTACTACACTAGAAAGCGAGGGGAATGCTATGCATATATTTACCTAGATTTTAAATAAAGCTTTTGAAAAAGTATCTCATACAAGTCTTGTGAAAATGAGAAATATGAATTAAGCAATAATGGAATCAGAACTGGTTGGATGGCCGGTTTCAATCTGTTAATTATTCAATGTCAATATGGTAGGAGGTCTCCACTGGAGGATTTGTACCTGGTCCTATGCTGTTTAACATTTTAATCAATAACTTAGAAAAAGGCACAAATGACTTGCTCATCAAATTTAAAGATGACATAGAAGTAGGAGGGACAACTAACACTGTGGATAACAGCCTCAAGATCTAAAATAGGGATTCTTAGTCTTTTCTACATCACAGACCCCTCTGAAAATCTGGTGAAGATTATGGAGCCTTTTTCAGAATATTTTTAAGTGCATTAAACACATAGAATTACAAAGGAAACTAGTGATACTGAAATACAATTATCAAAATATGTGTTTTTAAAATTCACAGACAGTTAAGAACCCTAGAGTTAAAGAAATTGGAGCTATTAAACCTGAAGAACACTCACAGGGTAGAGGGACATATGATGGCTATCTTGAGGTATTTGAAGCCCTGTCAACTAGAGGAGTCACTGATCTTGTGTCTGGATCCCAGAGGGAAGAACAAAGAACAATGAGTGAAGGCTGAAAAGAATATCTAGGATTGATGTCAAGACTAACTTTCTAATAATCAGAGCTGTCCAAAAGTAGAATGGCCTGCTAGGAACATGGTGGATTCCCCCTTTTTGGAGGTCTTAAAGCACACACTGGATTACCACTTGCTGGTATATTATGGTGGGGTCCCTTTTAAGTAAAAGTAGCACTAGATTACTACAAAGATATCTTACAATGCAACTTCTGTGATTCATTATCCCTTACCTCACAAATCTAAGTAGTTGCCAAATCTTCTCATTTTTATTCCCACAACATCTATTCTTTTTTCTTTATTCATATGGCCAGGACCGTAGTTCAGACTCTCATTACCTTCTGCCCAGACTACCGCAATAGACTCCTAATTGGTCTCCCTGAATCAAGGTTCTTTCCATTCCAATCCATTCTTCACACAGATACCAAAGTAACCATGTGATTTCCTACTCAATAAATTTTAGCGACTCCCTAGTAACTCTAAGGTCACATATTTCTTCTTTTTCTTGTCCCTTTCAAATTTCTATTTTATGTATTTTTTAAATGTACATATTTGTTGGTATAATACTACACGTATATATGCATATTGCTTGGATGTTCAAAATTCTTTACTCACAGAGATGTACAATCAAAAAGGTCTGGAGACCACTGTTCTAGACAAACTGGAAAAACTAGCTGTCCCTTGAAAATTCCATTTCCCATTTCAACAGCAGCACCCTCAGCTGTGGGGAACCTGAGGCCTCAAGGCTACATGTGGCCTTCTTGGTCCTCAAGTGAGCCCTTTTGAATGAGTCCAAGTTTTATAGAACAAATCCATTTATTAAGGAGATTTGTTCTGTAAAGTTTGGATTCAGTTAAAGGGCCACACTTGAGGGCCTAGAGGGCCACATGTGGCCACAAGACCTGTAGACTTTACTCCTTCATTAGATACACCTTTGAAAATCATTCTCTTCCATCAAGGCTCAGTTCAGCACTGTATTCTCTTCTCAAATTTTCTGCAGTAGTTTCCACTTTGCCTCTATCAAAGGGGACATGTCTGTTCATTTCATGTCCCACTAAAAGAATGTGAGCCTCTAAGGAAGACAAACCATGATTTATCTTTGTAATCTTAGACCCCAGCATAGTTCCCCACACAGAGCAGGTCTTAATGTCTATTCTACCAAATAAGAGTTTTATCCATATTGAAATATTCCTTTTGTATTCTTTCATACTTTAATTTATGTCTGGGTTTGTTGTATTTTTGAACACCATATACTAGGGAAAATGGGCTATTCTGACGCAGGTAAGAAGCAAATCAGAGGTAGCTACGCGTGTGTGTATGTGTGTGTGTGTAAGAGTATGCATGTGCGCGTGCGCATTTTAAGGGCAAAATAGATGAAGAGATACTCAAGAGAATGCCAGATGTATTCCTTCATCAAACCCCAGGTGATTTTATTCTGCAAAGTATCTTTACAGCATCAAGTCCTAAGTGTGCTTTCTGTTTTGTTATTTAGTCGGATGTAGGAGCAGTGCTGTCATTGCTCACATTTCTACCTTTGAAGCATGGACCCAATGGATTTATAGCAGTATGAATAAGTAAAATAAAAGGTTGCTGCTTATTAATTTTTTAAAAATTCTTTACTTTGCTTTTTTTCCTGCATTTCTAAATAAAAATAGATGTAGATTCTTGAAAAAAACTGCTTTTAGGAAGGCAGTGTGACATAACAGAATAAACACTGTATTTTAAAGGAGGGGACCTGGGTTCAAGTCCCAGCTGTGTAACCTTGTTCAAATGATCTCTGAACCTTAATTTCCTTATCCATTAAAGGCCAATACATACATATACTATCTCACAAGTAGTTCCTAACATTGTATCTAACTACAAAGTACTTCAAAGACTTAAATCAGGAAGGGATTTTGAAGCACAGTTAGTCCAATCCTCTAATTTATAAATAAGGAAGATGAGGCACAAAGAGGTTAAATGGTTTATCTGCTTGTGGTCACACAAGTCACAAATCAGAGAGCTGAGATTTTAATTGGGATCCTCTGAATCTAATCCAGTCAACCTTCTGCTGATCCATGCCACATATCCAGTATTATCATTTGGCAAAGAACATTAATAAAAGTACACTGCAATTCAGATAGTTATAATTTTATCTAAAAGTTTTTCTACCATATACTTTTTATAAACTATCCTGGAGAATAAAGGATAAGCAGCAAGATTGGGGGGGAAAAAACCCTTTTCTTCATTCTGAAATGTTTACTCCCCACCTTTTGGGAGAAGGAAGGGAAAAGGGCAATATGAATTTTAAAAAAAGCAAACTATCCCTTCCCCCTGTTTTTCTGGTCCTTCATGTCTCTACTTTTGGATTGTTCCCACTTAACTTTCTCTTGCTACCACCAACATCCTCATTTACAAGCCCTTAATACCTAGATCAATGTATGGGACAGGGCTCTCTAATTTTAGCCTTTCTTTCCTGCAATTTATCCTGATTTGAACAAAAAGTCAAACAGTTCAAAAGAAATAATGGGAAAAATCCAAAGAAAAGGGAATTAGAACTAGCAGGTCTCAAACTATAACACAACATCAAAACTATTTAGAACTGGTTTAAAAAAAAGTACTATCAGTGGAACAGACTAACAAAATAATGTAGGGCTTGATAAAAACCCAACAATACAAATTATTGGGATAAAAACCTGCTATTTGATATGAAGAGTAGAAAGCAAAAAACAGATTTAGATGAGCATCTTTCACTACATACCACATTAAGTGATAAAACTAATTGTCTTGCTCCTAAAAACACTGGGCCAGACATACAGTGTACTCTATGTATGTTTTATATAATTACGATTGATAGATAATTCATAACCAGATAAGAAACAGATTATACAAAAAAACCCTACCAATTTTTAATGCGTTTCCACAGAAATAAGAAACAAAGTAGGTGCCTATTATTAGGTAACTGCTAAGCAAACAATGGTACATAAGTGCAATGGAATATTACTGTGTTGTAGAAACGATCAATATGAAGAATTCAAAGAAACATGGGAAGACATATGAATGATGTAGTGGGGTAAGCAGAATCAGGAAAACAATATACACAACGACAACAATATGAATAAAAAGAAGATAAAAAAAGGAAGCTGAATGCTGGTCCTAGAAAAGAGATAATGTACACCTCTCTTCTTTCTCTGAAAAGGTGAAGGAGACTATGGTGTGGAACACTGCATACACTATCAGACTATGTTGGTTACTCTTACTGAACTGTTTTTTTCCTCTCTCACTATTTTGTTCTTTGTTACAAAGGATGGCTTGTTGGAGAGGTATACAGAGCATTCCAAAAGTCAGTGCAGCTGTAAGCTAAGATATACATTGTACATCTGGAAATGAAGATGATGTTTTAAAAAGCAAAAGATACCAAGTCTTCAAAAAACTTTTATACCAACAAGATCAATGTAACTAGAGTAAAGTAAAGAAGCCAGTGACTGGGGGAAATCTTTGAATCAAGCATTTCTCACAGAAGTCTGACATCAAAGACACATTGAAAATCAACAAATCTTACATTAAAAAATCAACACAAATTTCTAAGACCAAGAGGCATTCATTCTTTAACAGGTAAGTGTCAAAACGAAGAGTTTCAAAATAAGAAATGAATTCTAACCATAAACACAGGAAAATACACTAAGTCACTAAGAATAAGAGAAATATCAATTAAACTATTCTTAAGTTACTGCTCTCAAACCCAACAAATTGACAAAACTCACAAAAGATGAAATTCATAATGTTGGAGGGACTGAGGGAAAAAAAAACCCACACTAATTTGCTGCCAGTGGACCTATGAATTAGAATAACTGTCCTGGAAATAATTTTGGAATTACATGAGAAAAGCTAATGGGTCATCTCTGCCCTCTAGGTGACTACCCCGTGATGGTCAATGACAGAAAGAAAGGTTCCACTTATACCAAAATAATCATCACATCACTTTTTTTTTAATTGCTTTTTGGTGAGGCAATTGGGGGTTAAGTGACTTGCCCAGAGTCACACAACTAGTAAGTGTCAAGTGTCTGAAGCCAAATTTGAACTAAGGTCCTCCTGACTACAAGGCCGGAGCTCTAGCCACTGTGTCACCTAGCTGCCCCCCACATCACTTTTTGTAGAAGCAAAAAACCAGAAGCAAGGTACCCGGGTATTTGAGAATGTGAACTTCAATACAGAGTATTCCAAAAGTCCCAGTGTAGTTTTTAAGCTTTCACTTAAAGGAAAAGAGTTTGCTATAGAAATGTTGATCAAGAAATGTTTAAGTTTCAGTTTAAAACCGCACTGAGACTTTTGAGACATCCTGTATATTAATATAATGGAATACTACTATGCTTTAAGGAATAATAAATATTAGGAATTCAAAGCAATATGAGAAGACTTATATGAATTGAGGCAAAGTTAAGAATGTACAAAATGCCTATAATAATATAAAAGACAACACAACTCAGATTAAATTAAATGACCAATATCTGCTGCAGATGATTGGTGTTGGAACATACTTCCCTACTCTCAGGAGAAAAGTGATCGCTGTAGGTAGAACATAACATTTGGTCAGATATCATGATGCAGTTATATTTAGTTACTTTTGTTATAAGGTCAGGGGGTAGAGATTGTTGGGAATGAATGCACAAAAGAAACTATTAACACAACTTTTTCTTTTAAGCCTGCGTATTCTCTTTCTTTAATATGGATGTCTTTTGACCCTTGTGTAGCACACTCCAAAAGAATGTGGAAAAATCAGTTTACAAGTCAAGTTTTGTTAATATTTTCTTTATCATCTTTTCCCATAATAATGTCTTTTTTCTACACATTTGGTATCTTCTTTTATTTCATATACCTTGAAAAATCAATCCCACAATACTCCCTAAATTTTATCACCTCTAACACAGAATCCCCAGTGGGTACTTGGTAGTCCAACAGTTTTCCCCACCTTCAGTTTTCTTTAGTGTCATTTCTACTTTCTCATGAAGGATATCAGGATTATAATGTTACAGTCCTAATGTGGTCACTACATTCTAAATGACGATTAAAAGTTTTTTAGCAATGATCACTTTTTTTCATTTTTCCCCCCCTGTTTGTTGTCTTTCAGTTTCATTCTTAAATACCTGTGTGATATTTTGGTCTAACTAGATCTCTCATCAAACTTTACATAAACTTGTTTCCCCACCACTGTTTTTTTGCTGTTCTGCTCAAAGATACTTACTCATAATTTTTTAAAAACTGAACTCTATAAACTTCTGGAAGGCATTTTGGCCTTTTGAAAGGCATTTTGCTAACTGTTTGCTGGCTAAGCTGATTTTTAGGTTGTTTTGTTTTCCTTGTTTGACAGATTGATTTCCATCAGTTAAACTTCCTTAAGAAACTGTAAGAGTTTATTAATGTCTGTTATTTATTTCCCATTTCTAGCATAAACAGCTTATTTACACTAGTCTGACTGTAGTTGCTTCAAGTACATACTGAGCTTCTCACTTTAATTTGTTCTTTTAGTTTAATACTGATTTTGGTCACTGCTTTAACAAATCTGTGGTCTGACTATGTACACAGATGACTGGGAAATAATCCTCACATTGGTAATCAGTTCTTTCCCATCTATTAAGTAAGGATCAATTTCATTTCATTTTTTGCAGTGCAAATGCTTATGAAACAATACAATATAAGATGACCAGTGTTCTATTAAATTATGTTCCTAGTTGCCTTTAGATGCATGATAAAAACAACTCTGCCAACTCCTTCAACAAAGGAAACCAGTATAGGAACCATTCTACTGTTTTGGTGTTTTGTCCTCTGATTCCCTATACTGTTAAGAAGATCTAGGCCTTCTTAACTAAGACGGTAAGTGGCAGAGAAGTTGCTGACCTGCACTAGGGGAAGACTTTCCTTACTAGGAGCTTCTTCCATCAATGAAATCACAGTCTAATCTTATTACCTAAAAACGTCAAAACTGATACGGCTTTAGTTCCAGTAGGATGTCCAGTTTATCACTAGAAAAGATCTTACATTCAGAGTACTAATTGCTAAAGGTTTATAGACAATCTGTAATAATTCTTTCTATCCTGTACACTTTCCATCCATTCTCCATTCTGCTCTTCTGTCCCTACCACTGCTGAAGTAGTATACACAGGCCTGAAGGGGTCTTTGCACTTTTCTTTGTCTGAAACACTGATGCAGTCAAAGAATTCGCATATTGAAGATATGCCTCTGCAGAGGTTAGGCAGGACCACAGAAAGTAGGTAGTCCTTAGCCTAGACCCTGGCCTATATATTCAAAGCCTTTTCAGCAAAAGAGAAGCCTTGGAGAACCTGTGGTTAACTCCTGAAGTAGGGTAAATGTAATAGAAAGTCTACTAAGGAGAATATAAGGATGTATGTGAGTTACAATATTTACACTTGGGAAAGGATGAATTCTTGAAGTACTGATATAAATACCATTTCCTTTAACACTGACTAGTGTTTCCTTAACAATGACTAGCAGAGACAGGAAGTAAACAGAAACAAGGTTTTTGTCTTCATAACTCACAATCAAATGAGAAAACATAAATATATTAAACCTTAAAGTGCTATGTAAATAAGAAATATAATTACAATATAGCTGGGGGGATAACTTACATACAAAAGCAAAATTAGAGTACAAATGATTGACTATCAAAATGATTATTATAAATTTTAAATACAACAGTATCTCTGGGAAGTTGGAGATCAAGGTGGGCAGACAAGAGTGGTAAAGAAAGGCCTTATGGAGATACTGGTCACCAACAAGAATATGATAAATGGGTAAAATTTGGATAAGAGAGAAAACAACTTTCCACACGGAAAGAATCTGTCTAGGCAAATACAATTTGTCAACATATGCACTACTACAAAAAATGTCTATTTAAAGCTGGGCTTAAAGAAACATGTGAGGTGTCTTTGGATAAATGAAAACAAAATAAAATAAAATTTAAAAACCCACAGCAGAGTAAATATCAAAAGAAACTGAAATGTGTCCAAACATCTAAAGGAAGGGAAAACTTCATTTCTAACATTTTCTTGTTCAAGACCATGTACAGGAAAAAGGAAGTGTCTTAATAACTCTTAAACCCTGAACACCAATTCCCAATTCCTCTTTTCCACTTCTGACTCAGAGAATTTTAATCAAATCAATGCATTCTTTACCTCTGGAAAGGGTGGGTCAAATGACTGACCTATTGCTGCACTCAGAATTCTTCTCAGACTTTTAAGACTCAAAGTCTGTGGCACCCTACTATTAGACTGTCAGCTTCTTGAGGGTGGGATCTTAGGGGTGGCTGTAGTGGGTGGGAACAAATTCAAACAGCTTATTATTTTGCAAAACAGGCCAAATTCAGTCATTCAGTGCCTGGCTCTCTGAACACAACTTCACCTTTCCACCCCTAAACTTCCCCAAAATGTCATGTCCTGTTTAACATACTGCCTTAGAGAATCAAAGCAAAAAGAAAAATAAAATTAATGAAATCCTCTCACCATCACATACGCTTTACTTACAAAAACCAAAAACTGAAATAATCACATTTGTTGCTTAATACTTTAAGACTTATTTCCTGTGGCTTTCTTAAAATTTGGAGAAGGAAATGGCAAACCACTCCAAGTATCTTGGAAAGATACCCCAAATGGGGTCACAAAGAGTCAGACATGATTGAAATGACCGAACAATCTTAAAGTTATTTAAACTGCCTTTCTTCAATATAGTTTTTAAAAGGGGAAAACAAACATAAAACATCCTCACCAGGGTGATTCTTTTGCCTTCCAAAAGCAGGAGACAGGCAAATGACCTGCCTATACAGTAAAAACCATATTATTATTCTGATGAAAATTAATTGAGAGCTGGCTTATTTGTAAAATGAAGTGACTAATAACCTAGCTAAAGTAAGCAAAGATTCAGCTGAATTTGCCCAACGTAATACTTTGGGGTGGCAAAAATATTTAACATTTTTAAAGCTTAGTATTGCTTTGGTGTGCCTCTGATGTATGAAAGTATTTAATTATGAAGTGACCACTAAATAAACTAAAAAGAATAAGTAGTAGTTTTTTTAAATGGATGAAAAACATTCCTAGACCTAGATCATTGTGACCGAGACGACCAAAAGCAGATGGGTCTAGGAAAGACAGTGATTCATGACTTTTGCCCAGACCCACTTATGGCTGGGGTAAGCAACAAGGAGGCTCCCAGAAAGCTTTGGGTCTCTGCCAGCACCCACTGCCAAAGCCAGCTCACAA
This sequence comes from Phascolarctos cinereus, assembly GCF_003287225.1. Classification (NCBI taxonomy): domain Eukaryota; kingdom Metazoa; phylum Chordata; class Mammalia; order Diprotodontia; family Phascolarctidae; genus Phascolarctos; species Phascolarctos cinereus. The sequence goes on from NW_027556098.1 coordinate 229,567,150, forward strand.
GCTCTCTTCCTCCTGGAGAAACTGGAAGACCAAGGAGAAGTCTTTCTGGGCATAGCCCTTGGCACACATCATCCTATAGATCTGTGCAACAAGCCCCTGGGAAGGACCAGGCTTTTTGTTCTGGTAACAGAGTCCTGTGCCAAACCCAGATCCTTGGCCATAAGCAATGTTCCAAATCCATTATTAATAGAAGGTACTCCATCCATTACCTCTGGTACAGGACTGTAAGTGTCACTTGACCAACAATGACCTGAGCTCATATTCAGAATTTTAGCCAACAGTTTTGGATCAAGACCCAACCTGTTTCCAAGATTCATTGTTTCAGCAGTCCAGATCACGCTGATGCCAAACAGCATGTTGTTGCCTATCTTTGCTGCCTGTTCGGTTCCCATCCCTCCACAATACGTGATCACGTTGGATCCCATGCATCCACGCAATTCTTTGGCAGCAGCAAACTCCTGCTCCAGTTCTCCGACCATGAACGTCAGGTTCCCAGCTTAAGCAGCTCCCATCCCACCTTTGCCAGCTCTTTTGACACCACAGAGTCAATTGTACTGGAAACTATTAATAAAGAACCCTTCTTCACTTTCTCGAGAATCCCATTAGGTCCCATGTAAACTTCTAATGCATTATTGCTGGTAGGCAGCATCATAATAATTCAGACTGCTTTCTCTGCTACATCTGCTGGGGAAGATACCACCTGTTCCCCATCTTTCAAATCTTTGTATGCTTCTGGGAATACATAATAAAGAATGAGAGGATATCCATGTTTGATGAGGTTTTTGGCCATCGGATTTCCATGTTGCCCGGTCCAATAAATCCAACTGGAGTCTTGGAAGCCATTGACCTAGAACCTGGCCTGGCCCACCCCCTGCCACCAGCCCAGGCCCAGCAGGATGCTGGCCGCCCCCCCCCCCAACCACCAGTGAGGCTGCCATGCTTCGAGCGATTGGCCAAAGGAGCGCCTCAAATTAAGCACTTATGTCAGGCACTCTGCTTTAACCTCTCTAGGTTTAATTTCCTTCCCGTAAAACAGAGGAGTTGGACTGGATCATCTTTAAGGTCTTTTTCAGCCCCAAAATTCTATATGTGGATATATTTAGTTAAATGTACTATATTACTTAACCTTTATAAACATCTGGGGGAAAAAAGAAGCAATGCACTTTTATTAAGCACCCAATATGTGCGAGGAACTATGGGACTTAAAGTAGCAAATTAGATTCCAAATAAAAATCTCAACCAAAATTCTTTCAGTAGTTTATTGGTTCAGGGAGTTATTAATATAAGTAACAAAAAATTAATGGAGAAAATGGTTTCTCTCTATTGCTTTATCAACAGCATAGCTCTAAAATTATCAGCTTTATGGAATGTGTGAACTATTCAAGCTAACTCTAATGACCTTACAACTATTTTATCACCATAATAACTGCACTACCATATTTTACAATGATCAAACAAGAGCTAGAAAGTACTCCATTTTTTAGACTTTATGTTAAAACATGAGCAACATTTCAAGTTAATTTAAAAGCAGACAAAAGATTAACTTAAGAACAGGTCAAGGTTTTGGGACAGAAAAATAAACAAGTCTAATACTATGCTATATGTACTTTTTTATATAAATGAAGGAAGTTTTATTGATTATTTTTGCAACTAATTTCCATTTTATTCTTGGAAATCTCAAGATACTTTAAATACACCTCTCCTATATTTAAGTCAACAATGGACATTTAAAGAAAAAAAAGCCAAGCTCTTTTCAATAAGATGGAAACTATAATAGCTGCCTATATTCAAATTTTGAGTCTATTATAAAATTTTCAAAGCTTAAAATTTGATACAAAGAAGAAAATATCTGCTTTAAAACTAACTGATGATTTAATTGAACAATACCATGCTTTTGGATTTACATTCCACATTAGGTAAGCTGAATTATGATGCTGACATAACTTTCCAATAAAAAACCTCTAATACACTAAGCTGCTTGTAAGACACACACAGACTAAAGTGGGAGGGATCTTAGGCGTGGCTGTGGTGGGTGGGAATAAATTCAAAAGCCTGTTATTTTGCAAAACAGGCCAAATTCAGTCATTCAGTGCCTGACCCTCTGAATACAACTTCACCCTTCTACCCCTAAACTTCCCCAAAATGTCATGTCCTTAGAGAATCAAATTACTGCCTTAGAGAATCAAAGCAAAAAAAAAAAATTAATGAAATCCTCTCATCATCACATACACCTTATTTACAAAAACCAAAAACGGAAATAACCACATTTATTGCTTAATACTTTAAGACTTTTTTCCTATGGCTTTCTTAAAGTTTGGAGAAGGAAATGGCAAACCACTTCAAGTATCTTGGAAAGATACCCCAAATGGGGTCACAAAGAGTCAGACATGACTGAAATGACCGAACAATCTTAAAGTTATTTAAACTGCCTCTCTTCAACACAGTTTTTAAAAGGGGAAAACAAACACAAAACATCCTCACCAGGGTGATTCTTTGCCTTTAAACCTTCCAAAAGCAGGAGTCAGGGAAATGACCTGCCTATATGGTAAAAACCATAGTCATAGGCAGACTTAAGTTAAGCTGGTCTTCATATATGCATGTATACACACCTATCCAAAGCTGATTCAAACCTTTTACTGACATAAATAAGGAAAATAAATATATCACTTTAAAACGAATTTTGATTTGTCACATTTAGTTATAAAGAATTTACTTGTAGCTATGTATTCACAATTTTTTAAGGCTCTAAAGATTTACCTTGTTAACAAATTTCTGTAGCTAAATTAAGTGATACAAGCATTTTGTCATTTAGGAGGTTAAAATCTGATACAGTGTAAAAGCCGTGACTTCTCCTTGGGCAGCCCTTGTTGACTAAGTGCTAAAAAAAAAGGCATTTGCTATTATTAACGGGCACAAAAACGATGGCCTCGAAGTGTTACCTACTCAGGCCTTTTAACAAATTTGTTAACACTCTTAGTTATATTACTCCACCTTTCTCTTAGTGTGAACTGGTATCAATTATTTAGCCAATTTTATTATGTTATTAAAATACCTGCTGATTAAACGTGAACCAAAGTGTCACTTTAAAGAAATGTAAAATAAATAGTACTACTGAACTGCAGTGCTCCCCAAATGTCTAAAACTGAAGTTGAAGTTAATTATGTTGGCAAAAGTGATAACATAAACAGTTCAAGAATTTGTATGAAAAGCATGCTTTTTTCTTCCTTTGCTATAAAGTGCTTATTTTCCCAGCACTGGTTAAGGCTATGTATGTAGCTGTTTTGGGATTTTGAAATGGCAAAAGGGCTAAACACACAAGTTTTCAACAAAAGGGATTTAGACTTCACAAAGAGAGGTGATTATACTTTTTAAAAAAATAACAACACATTAATTATTTGGGAACTTGATACAAAATGAGCTTTAACTTTATAGTATCCAGTATCACACCCTGCAATTTCTACACAAAATGTAAAATTTGACACAGCCACCACCTCTGGTTTCCTCAATTAAAAACCTTTTTAAAACAGAAATAGCACACAAACAAGCCAACACAAAAATATACAAATAACTACCACTGTATTGTTTATCTCTTACCCAGCAATGTAAGAAACAACCTTTTAATACTTTAATTTTGAGAGTATTAAACAACTAGTGTGAAAAACAAGCTGCATGTAAACTATTTCTACTGCCTGTGCTTCAATGACTAGCTGAGGCAACCTGTTATAGGAGGTGTTAATTGGCAATAGGAGTACAAGTCAGAAGCATGTTCCCCATCGTCCTAACCCAGCAAGGCTAGGTCATTAAAGTGGAAATGAATTCTTTCATGTCGACTTAACCCTTTCTGTGCTTGATTTCAGCTGTTTTCCCTCAATTAATTTAAAACTTGTTACTTTTTAGAGTTTAAAAAAATGCTTAACAAAAAAAATCCTCAGGCTGACAGTTTCAATGGATATTATTATTCAGAAGGCAAGGAGAATTAATTGCAATAACCGTCCCCCACCTTGTCCCTTCTCCTAAAATAAAAACTGTAATTCTATTTGCTAATTCTAACATTAAACAAAGATGTGGGCTATACAGAGACAGCATTTGAAATAGAAAGTATTCAGTTATTTGTACTGATTTATGCTGAATTTCTAGAAAAGGAATGTGAATGCCCTGTTCTTGATGGCCTCAGCCCTGAACAGTGAAGAGTATAAATATGAATCGAATTATTTCCAAAATATCCTCAACGTATCCAAAAAAGAATCTTCTGAGACACATATATCTTCAAATGTATTTTGAATTGGTCCACCTTTCTAATTATATTCCATTATTCTGAGAAGGTGTACAGCCACAGCATATCCTGATGACTGGTTGCCAAAAAGCCAAAATTCCTTTTATGGCAGGATCTCAGAGGTTTCCAGATGGCACATTAATTCTCAGAAAGAGAAAGAAATAAAGAGAGAAAGAGGAAAAAAAAAAAGAAAGGAAGAACAAGAAATGCGGATGTTAAAAAAATCTAGCATTTTTAGTAGAATATTATGTATCTATATTTTGATATATTTTTAAATGGTAACCACTTGAATAACAAAATATCAAAGTAGTGGTTTATATACAACACTTTGATTACTTTTCTGTTATTGTTTTTTTTTCCCTTCTGGTCTTTTTCCCTTCTAGTCTAGACCAGTGATTCTATCTTTGTGCTCTCTCTAGCCAGGTAAAAATACTTGCCTGTACTACAGTAGTGTGTATGAGAGTGTGTGTGTGTGTGTGTGTGTGTGTGTGTGTATATATATATATATACACACACACGTATATATACACATACTGTTATATGTATATATATATATGTATTATATATGTACATATATTATATATGTGTATATATACACACACATAATATAGGTCAGAGGTATAACTTGAACCCAGGTCTTCCTGATTAAAAGGCAGGCTCTGTCTTCATTATATGACCTTTTTAGAACATTAGTTTTTATTGTAAAAGCTTATATTGTAACTTCTATACTTGAATAATCTTTTCAATTGTTTTCTTATAATCCATTGACATGTGGTGACTCAGTAAATATTTGCTGACAATCAAGATCAATTAATTTATTTCACCTATTAATGAAATGAAGCCAGCTTTTAGGTAAATGGTAGACAGGACCCAGTATTAGTCTAATACCTCTAGTAACAAAAAGAATACCTTCCTGTGAATTCACTGTCAGAAATTCATAGTCAGAAGTAAAAAAAAAAAAAGTAAGCGTATAGGGAGTATCAGGTCAATATGGATAAATAAATTCTCTCTGTCACCGTGCTCCTTTTTTTCCTCCCTGATACATTGCCTTATTCCTCTCACTTCTACCTACTTCCCAGGATTGTTGGTATGACCAAATAAGAGGACTTACGCAAAGCTGTCCTATAAAGTCCTTCAGTACTCAGGCATGGAAATAAGGCAACATTAAGGCAGGTTGCCTGGGAAATCCAACCCTCTATGCTATCTTTTAGGTTACATTTCTGCCTCTCCAAAAAAAAATGTCACACTGATTTTTCAATTTTTTATTCAACTTTATACTCACTTTTCAGCCTTTATATAAGGGGTAAAAGTGGAGAACGTGGAGGATATGAAACAGCCTAATTTGCCCCAGGCCCAAAACTCTCACTAGGAGTGACCCTGACAGCCTTTTTCCTATGGCCAGTGTTGGGATTCTATACCATCTGTTTCATGAGATTAAGGCACCTTGTACCAATCAATCACCCATAGGGTTGTCCACGGGGGGGGGGGGGGGGGGGTCCATCACTCTATTCTAACCCACTAAAAGTGAATAGACAGCACTTCATGATCTTTGATACAGACTAGAATTTCATCCCCATAGGATTTAATAGAGGCATCATAGTATAGTTGCTTCAAGACTTTAAAAAACAATGCCACCAAAAAGTATCTGGGAAGGGGCAAGAATGTGCTTTCTTTGAGAGACTAAAGAGCTTTATACCATGCATCGACAATACTGACTCTTATGGCAGTCTGCAATATTCTAAAATAATAGTGTCAAACTCAAATAAAAACAAGGGCCACTAATCCACGCACAAAGATCCCTGTAGGCTGCATACTAAGTTTTAAAATGTAAACTATTTTATTGTATTTATATTTATTTTATTGAATATTTCCCAAAGACATTTTTATCTGATTTGGGCCTCACCTGAAAATGTTGTTGGCTGCATGCAGCCTATGGGCAGCATGTCTGACACCTCTGCTCTAAGAGCCCTTGTTCTCTTATTAGGCCAATGACCCTCTGTTGAGTTCTTGTGATCACTTGCTGATAAACGCTTTGATAAATGCATACATTCAATTACCAATAAATTATATTATAATTAAGGGGGATTCTAAATTAACTCCTGTGGAAGCTAACAGCTAACAGTTTAAATGTAGACCTGGTTTCCTATAATCTTATAGGTTCTGGTAACAGAACTTATAGCTCAAAAGAATGTTAAGGGAACTGAAAAATCCATCTTATTCTTAATTGTTAAAACTGGTAAACCTGGCCAAAGAAGACAAGTCATCAACCCAATTTCATAGAGTGTCAAATCAGCAACTAGAATCAAGGGCTCCTGCTTCCTGGTGTAGGGGCTCTTTCTCAAAGTATTTATAAAACATTTTTTCCCTTCACACAACACAAAACTTTTCTGCTTTTCACTTCTCATGATGAAGACAGCTTTTTAAAAAAAAATTCAAATGAAACAAACTGAAAACAAATATTAGATTCTTAAGAAAAAAGAATTACAATTTGGGGATGAGGTGAGGAAGAAGCAATGCATATCTAGGATTTCATATCTAGTAACTCTCGGTGAAGTAATTCCTTCTATCAACACAAATCTGCAAATGCTCTACAATTTACAGTCTTGAAGAGTTGCCTGAGAATGGCTTAGTGGAAAAGAAATAGCCCTACAACAACAAAAACCAGGTTGAAGTTGACTCTCTGATATATGCTGGCTACATGGAGAAGTCACCCCACCCCACCCAAATCACAACTATATCTTTAACTAATAAAATACCTATTGTTATATTTCCTCAAAATGAGAAGAGTAATTATTTTTTTAAATGAATCTTAAGAGCATCTTAAAAGTTAAAGATATTTTCTCATAGACTTTCATTTAATAAAAATTTACTGTTACAAATATTAAATCTAGTGTTTTTTCACTGTCTAAGAAGCAGTAAATCACATTAACAAGATGTAGTATGTTTTTTCCACAAGTCTTTTTTGACATTTACCATTAGATTTGGTTTTGTAAAAAAAAAATACTACTTTTTTCTCTTTTAAAATATAATTTGCTTGAAGACCAAGATTACTGTAAGAGAAGGCCAACTTTTCTCCAACTGGCTTGTAGAGGTTCTATTAACCAAACCCTCCTTCCTCTAAAGCAGGTTTGCTAGACTAATGAAAGATGTCTCCAAAAGTGAATCCATAACTCTGAAATTCTGTACTGGTATAAGATGATTCCTAGATCATAGAATACAGATCATTCAAGGTCTGAGAAATTAATACTTAAATCATCCTAAGTTGACTAGATAATTACAGACACAGCAGAGGAGGAAAAGGGAACAGATCCCTTTTAAGGTGGGGACATCTTCATTTTGGATTAGCTGGTAAACCAGGTCTCTACTGGCATGGAAGAAAATTTTATACTATTAGTACTGCAGCTGGGCTGGACTATATAACTTATCCTGATTCTACCTTTAGGTACTGACTAAGGCAATTTCGCTACCTAGAATAAATGATTTCAAAGTGCTTTCAATACGTTATCTCATTCAGAGAAAGAAAAGCTGAGTGAAATAAATTAGAAAAGCAGGAAGAAAGAACAGATCAGCAATGAAAAGAAGAGCTGTGTTGGTAAGAGGTAGAAAAAAGATGAAATAAAATAGAAGTGAGAATGAGGAGAGACAGGACTGAAGGGGGATATAGAGACATATGATGAAATCTCGGTAAACCACCTTCAGTTAGCTAGCAAATTAAGTATTCCAGAAGACACTACACTTATTGACTGTTTAATCAAGGTGTCACAAAGCTATTACCAAAAAGCACAGAATTTATCTTGTTATGTGAATAATTGTAAAAAATAAAGTCTAAGTGAGGACAAGTTCTCTTAAATTTTGTGATTTTCACATTCATGATATTTTAGAAAAGAATTTCATAGCATAACATCAAATATTCCCAGGCTTAGTAAGTGCTTAAAAAATGCCTTTTTCATTCACTTATTCACACTGTAGAATCACTGAGCCCACAGCCCACTAAAAACCCTAAGTATTTTTTAAAAATTAATGCCACCCTGGTGTTTATAATGCTGATTTTTGAAACCAAGTGTTAAGACTTTACATTAATAATTACTCAATATCATCTTTTTCATGAAAATTCACCAGCTCAATGTCCTAGCCTGTTAAGATCCTTTTTGGATCTTGATTCTGTTTGTTGTCCAATGGTTGGCTATCCCTTACAGCTTTGTGTCATTTGCTAATCTGATAAGCATGTCATTTATGATATTCAAAGTCATTGACAAAAATATAAAAAAGAGAAGCACTAAACACAACCACCTAGGGCAATCACTCCAAAAGACAGCTTCTCTTCCGTTCATGTTCACAAACCATTTATGATGACTACCATAGGATCTGGTCCTTCAATGAGTCCCGAATCCCTCAAACAATTCTCTTGGCTAATCCACTCACATCTTCCCACCTTTTCCCACAAGAATAGTGCGAGGCGTTTCATTGAACCCTTTGTGAAAATCTAGATAAATTATATCTATAGTATTTCCTTTATCTACCAATTTAATAATTCTGTCAATAAAGGACACAAGATTGGCCTGGAATGATCTGTTCTTGAAGAAGCCATCTAGGTTCTTGGTTATATTTCTTTTTTTTTTCCATAAATGTTCATTAGCCATCTCTTTAATAATCCATTTTAGAATTTTGCTAGGAATGGAAGTGAAGCCCCTAACCTGCCAGCTCTTTTAGTACCCAGAGATGTAGTGTGTAATATACACATCTTATATATGAATTACATAGAAATATGTGCGCGTGTATGCACGTGTTTTAGAAGGATGGTTTTGGAACCATCAACCAAAGAGTCAAATATCATCTCTGCAACATATTGGATGCACTACAATGGGTAAATGAGTTAAATATTTAGAGCCTTAGAAGACTAGGATAATACTATGTCAATTACTATGAGCTGCCAATCTGTGTCAGTTTGAGAGAGTTTCTACAGAAGAAGCTCTCCATAGTGATGAAATCACTAGTTTGGATAGTAGGAAAGAGTGTGTGTGTGTGTGTGTGTGTGTGTGTGTGTGTGTGTGTGTGTGTGTGACAGAGAGAGAGAGAGAGAAAGAGAGAAATATATCCATTTAAATATCTCAGTTCCAAATATTAGTGATAACAACTTTTTTGTTAGGAACATTTCACAAAGGACAAAATATTAGCATCATTGGAACCATATATCCAATTATTATTAAAAAACAACAACAACAACAAAAAAAACAACCCAGCTACATCTGTGTATTCAAAGTTTGTATCAAATACAATTCTATCTGGAGCCTCAGAACGAGTGGTCAAATGTGACTGTACCTATAAACATAAGTTTCCAAACTCCGTAAATGAAATGAAATATAACTTTTTTGCCATTCTTCCCCCATGATTATTTTTTAAATGTACTAATAATAGTATATGCAGATTACAACCTAGTCCTAGAATGCTACTTATTTATACTCATATGCAAATATCATCCCCATTTTACAGGTAAGATTAAAAGAGGTTATGGCTTCCCCAAGGTTGTAACAGCTAGTAAACTGCAAAACTTCTAACTCAAACCCAGGTCTCCTCACTACAAATCTAGTATTCTTTCTATTATTTTAGCCTTTTTCTCTAGGCTTAAACTAAAGCAAAACAAATACCTGCCCAAGGAGGAATCATTTAGCTAAATTAATTTGCCCAAGTCATCAAGATAAAGTGATCAAGTCTTCAATGTTCCAGCAACTCACATGAACCATCATCTAATGGCGTTATAGGTTTCTTTGTTCTCTAGCTTGAGAAAACAGCTAACTTGACATCACGAGGCAACTATTGTGTGACAGAAACATCTGTGGATCTGGAATTGGAAAGCTTGGAGATCTGAATACTGGCTTTATCAAGTTACTAGCTGTTACCTTGATGATGATGATGATGATGATGATAATATTTATGATTTTAATAATAGTAGTAATAGTAATAAATCACCACCATACTAATAACTTTCATGTACATAGTGCTGTACAAGTATTATCTCATTTTATTCTAACAACACCTGGGAGGTTGGTTCTATTATTAGCCTCATTTTACAGATGAGGAAACTGAGGTAGAGAGAGGTCAAAGGACTTGCCCAAGATCACATAGCTAACAGCAGAGGTCAGATTTGAATTCAAGTCTACCTGATTCCAGGCTCAGCCCTCTATGCCACCTAGTTACCTCCTTGATCAAATTACTTTAAAAGAAATGTACTTGAGTTTACCCAATTGTAAAATGGAGATAAAGAAACAATTTAGCATCTACAATTCACCTAGTTTTATTATCTAAAATCTTTGTTCATGGAATTTTTTGTTCATTCATCCATTCTTCCATTCATCTATAAAAATCAGCAAAATGTATTTTCAGTACCTAATTCACAAGGTTATGACTAAAGCATTTTGTTAATCTTAAAAACTACAGAAATATTGAGTTATTATCAACTTGATATAGTTATTCTTTATAAGCTAATCCTTTTTAAAAAGACTCATGATTTCTTCCCTGAATTTTTTTAGTTAGGCACTCTTAGCTCTTTTGGGGTTAGTATATGCAGAGGGGTCAAAGGAATTCTTTTGTTGTGACAGGGCCTCAACCCAAGTGCTATGGGATCCCACTGCCCAGAGAAGGAAGCACACCAAAAAAGAAACAAGAAACTGAGGTGGGCAATGCCAATGGATTATGCCCTATGGAATCAGATTTGGGACAACATATAACACAAATAAATCTCTTTATTACCAATATTCCTCAACTATCTTGATCATCTACTTTGATCAGATAGGTAAAGAAACTTGCCTTACATTTTACAGAAAAAAACATGAAACAATTCAGTAAAAACTCTCTTCCTTATCTCTTATCATTCAGGTGCCTTTTTGACACTTTCTCCTTAATCAGTTTCATATGGTGAAGTGGTTTACTCCTTAACCAAGACTAACTCTTCTACTCTCCAAGACATCTGCCATCTCCACTCTCTCATTTCTTCTCTTCTCTTCTCTTTTCTTTCTTTTTTTTTTTTTGGGTGAGGCAATTGGGGTTAAGTGACTTGCCCAGAGTCACACAGCTAGTGAGTGTTATGTGTCTGAGGCCACATTTGAACTCAGGTCCTCCTGACTCCAGGGCCAGTGGTCTATGCACTGCACCACCTAGCTGTCCCCTCTCACTTATTTTCAATCTCTCTGTCTCTACTGATTCATTTCCTACTGCCTACAAACATGATCTTGTCTCCCCTATCCTGAAAAAACCCTGAATTGATCCTTCCAGCCCTGCTAACTATCATCTTATTTCTCTTCTGTCCTTTGTGTCTAAATCTCTTAAAAAGGACAACTTCAATAGGTGCCTCTACTTTTTCACCTCCTACTCTTCTTAACCCCTTAAAATCTGGCTTCTGACCTAATCATTCCACCAAAACTGCTCTCTTCAAATTTACTAATGATCTATTAGCTACTAAATCCAATGGCCTTTTCTCAACCCTCATTTTCCTTAACCTCTCTGTGGCCTCTGACACTGTTGATCAATCTCTCCTCCTTGATACTCTCTAGGTTTTGGGGGCACAAATCTCTCTTGGTTCTCCTCCTACCTATCTAACTGCTCCTTCTCTGTCTCTTTCGCTGGATCCTCCTCCAGATAACTCCCTCTAACTGTAGGTTTCCCTCAGGGTTCTTTCCTGGGCTCTCTTCTCCCTCTATACTACTTCACTTGGTGATCTCATTAGCTCCCATGGATTTAATTACCATCTTTTTGCTGATGATTCTCAAATCTACCTTTCCTGCCCCAGTCTCTCTGCTGATCTCCAACCTCCAAGACATCTTGAACGGATGTTCAGTACATTTTAAACTCAACATATCCAAAACCGAACACATTATCTTTCACCCTAAACCCTCCCCGCTCTTACGTAGGGGTGAGGAAACTGTGGCCCTCTAGGTCCTCAAGTGTGGCCCTTTGACTGAATCCAAACTTCACAGAACAAATCATCTTAATAAAAGGATTTGTTCTGTAAAACTTGGACTCAGTCAAAAGGCTGCACCCAAGGACCTAGAAGGCCACACTGTGGCCTCAAAGCTGCCCATTCTCCACCCCTGCTCTAGAGGGCAACACCATCCTCCTAGTCCTCCAGGCTGGCAACCTAAGAATCATCCTAAATTCCTCACCGTCTCCCACCCTCTCTCCTCCCATCCAATCTGTTGGCAACATTTGTCAATTTCACCTATGCAACATTTCTGAATATGCCCTTCTCTCCTCTGATACCACCCATCATAAAGGCTCTCATCACCTAACACTTGGATTACTCCAACAGTCTGCCTACCTTGAGTCTCTCCCCACTCCAATCCATTCGGCCACTAAAGTGATTTTCCTAAAATACAAGTATGACGATGTCACTTCCCTCCATCAGTGGTTTCCTATAGCCTCTAGGTGCAAATACAAAATATTCTGGCATTCAAAGCCCTTCATGACTCAGCCCCCTCCTACCTTTTCAGTTGTCTTATACCTTACTTCCCAATATGTACTCTTCAATCCTGTGACACTGGTCTCCTGGCTGTTCCACAAACAAGACACACAATCTTTGGCTGTCCCCCAGGCCTGGAATGCTCTCCTTCCTCTACTCTGCCCACTGAACTCTCTGACTTCCTTTAAGTCCTAACTAAAATCCCACCTCCTACCACTGCCTTCCCTAACCAGTCTTAATTACAGTGCCTTCCCTCTGTCAATTACTTCCTATTTATCCTGCATGCAGCTTGCTTTATACATATTTATTTGTATGTTGTCTCCTCCATTAGATTGTAAGCTCCTTGAGGACAGGGACCGTCTTTAGCCTCTTTTTGTACCCCCAATGTATAGCATAGTGCCTGGCACAGAGCAGGTGGTTAATAAATGTTTATTGAATTGAGAATTGGTTTTTCTGTTTACACTTACTTAAATGAATTCTAGTTTATAATGAAAGATTATGATTACTTTGAATAGTTTTCAAAACACCAACCAACAAACTTTTATTAATACTTACTACACAACAGACAGGGTGTAATAAATATATAATAGGCACTATGCCCAAGCACTGGGAATACAAAGAAAAAAATGAAAATAGTCCTGCGTACAAGGAGTTTATAATGTAGCTAGGGGAAGTAACCATATATAAATGGATACATAACAAGATAAATACAGAGTAGATTCAAAGCAGCCTCAGAAATAGCACTAATCTATCCTATCAGCAAGCCCAAGAGATCATTATTTGTAAACATATCCATCACTACCATGATTCCTTCACTGACTTGTTTACCACTGGGATCTGGGTACATCTGTTTATCTGGCTGGTCGTCCACTCCAAGAAGGGTAAGGCACAGGCACTGTACCATGTGTATCTTCCTCAGATTGTCCTCTTAGTCCTCTCCTTGTTCCAGGGTTTCAAATGTAACAGGTTCACCTCCATGTACGCTTCCAGGTGAATGCATATGTATACGGGACAATAATTTTCCATTAACTACTATTTGTAGTTATGAAATATGAAAGAGCAAATAACTCCAATACTCTAGTACTCCAATGGATCTATAATTTCAATGTTGTGAGTACCCCAATCAACGATACAGGTGGCAATCCAGCTATACTTGCCTATTTTCTGGGACTCCCATCCACATCCTTCCAAGCCCAAAGGGGATTCTCAGCGTGCTAGGGATCCCTCTTCAAGCTCTCCTGACATAGTCTACTCAAGAAGTCTCAATAGTTCCCCATTGCCCTTAGGATAAAATATGGACTCTGGCATTTGAAACCCTTCAATATCTAGCTCCAGCATTCTTTCTAATAGGCTGATTACATGTTATTTGCCATTTCCAATACAGACTTCATATGTCTCCCATTTGTGCCTCTACACAGGATGTTCACCATGCCTAAAATGCTCTCCTTCATTCCTGCCTCTTAGAAACTTCAGTTCCCTTTGAGGCTTAGTTCAAAGGCCACCTACATCAATAACTGGCATACTCTTGAAAGGCACTCTAAAGACCTATAGGTCAAGGAAACAGAATTGTGAAAACTATTAACATAACTTTATACATATCTGAAGGTAATCTAAATGCATCAATGACAGAGTTACAGAAAAAAAGTTCTCCAGTTCTGTTTTTGTTTTTAGGCAATTGAGGTTAAGTGACTTGCCCAGGGTCACACAGCTAGTAAGTGTCAAGTGTTTGGTCTGAGGCCACATTTGAACTCAGGTCCTCCTGATTTCAAGGCTGGTGCTCTATCCACTGCGCCACCTAGCTGCCCTTAAAAGTTCTCCAGTTCTAAGTAAATTATTTTGAGACTGCCAAGGCAAACAAAAACACATAACTGCTATGTGCTTCCATTTGTTTAAGAGAAATCTCTTTTGATTACTTTAAACACTATGCTGAATGTAAGCTCCTTGAAAGGGCGGACTGTTTTTGTTTTTTCTTCTTCCTGTCCTTAGACCAGTGCTTACACTGGACACAGAAGGCCTTTAAAAAATGTTTATTGAATTGAATGAGGCTGTAAATGTGTTGCAAGAAAGAATAAAAGGAGATAGAAGAAAAAAACTGAAAAATTTGTGCTACAGATAATACTTTATAACACCAAATTAGAATGGACAGAATGCAACAGGAAGATTGTTTTCAAGTAATAAAGTTATAAGTACCAAACTGATGTTTTTAATACTGAAACACTTCTGCCTTTCAAAATTACTTTTGTCAATCTCATTTTCAAGATGGGATAAATCCAAAGACATTCTGAGAATTTCAATGGAATTTAAAACCACTAGCTCTGGTTAGCCCTCATTCTTAGGTGTTTTGGTTATCTGCCAACTGATAACTAGGAATTAAAGCTAGTATTAAGCCCCAGTGGTTCAGTGCTAGGAGGCAGTAGATTTGGCAGTCTGTAAGACATAAAATGTATCCTGGTCACAACCTCAACATTGTTAAACTCCCATGCATACATGACATTGTTCTATGTGCCATTAAAAAAAAAAAACAACTCAAGTTAAAGTTGCATGGCTTCTCTTTAGGAACTTGCAGTCTGATAGGCAAATAGTAAAGTAGTTGGGCATAAATAAAACACAAAGAGGAGTTTATAGAGGCTTCTTGGTATGAAAATTATGTGAAATAGGAAAAGGAGAAAGACAAAGTAAGAAGTTTAACAAAGCTGAAAAAGGCACATCAGGTAGAAGTAACATAACAAAGGGATGTAGGAAAAAGAGAATCCTTTGAGATTAAGGACATATCTATTTGTACACTTCCTCCTATTCCCAGCATCTGCTACATAAACAAATCCTTAAGAAATGCCTGCCAATTGATAGGTAGGGGATTAGAAGATGAGATCTGCTATTACAACTATATTTGCAGTTAAACTTCTTAAAATTCACATTTTTAAAACAAGTTTACTTTGCAGAGAAATATTTACATATTCTATAACTGAAACCTATATTTAACCAAAGTATATGCATCTAAAATGATTTTACATCTATAAAATGTTTTATGTAGTATTTTTAGCTTCCAATATATGCATTTAGTTTTTAAGTATTTCAAGTTTTAAGATCAAGAGAACAGGAAAAAGAATGTAAGAAAAGGTATAAAACAGAAGAGAGAGGAGTAGGAAGTATTTCAGAATTACTGGAAACAAAAACTGATCTTCTGTATCTTGAAGTTTCACTCTATTGATTTTTCCTAAGTTTTGTAATTATTCCAAAGATTTGTGGCATTATCTTGACCAATTTATAACTCTTAACTACCAAAGGACTGAAATTTCATTTTATAAAAGGAATTACTAAACACTAGTCCCTATTATTAAAACAAAAACACTTTTGAATACTTTATAGGCCTGACTTCAACATCATTTCACGCAGTTGTTAACATGTGGAAATCTCAAAACTTAAGTAGCCTTGGGCTACTACACCTTTCCTTGAGAGACACTTTAAAATTAGTTTATGTTAGTGTGAAAATGCAAAAAAACTTGACAATGTTTGCCAACTTTATGGCTCATGGACAAAGAACATAACCTTCCTGTGCCAATCAGATCACTAACCACATTACTTTAAAGGTCATGTTAACACTCTGTTTAATCCAAGCACAGGCCAGAGCAGCAGATTAAGCAGAATTTTACATCAGTGGCAGGTCTCCCAAGTTTTCTTGATGCCATAGAATTCATAAGTAGGATCAGTGTGTTCTAAAAAAACATGGGGGGGGGAAGGAGGGAGGAGAAAGGGTTGCACAGCATCAAGCAGTGTAATGCTTGAAACCTCATCATCAAAGTGACAGTTTTCAAGTGCCATTTATGATGCCCTAGTCTGGAAACATCCCAGCTAACCCATCTGATCAACAATTTCACAGATGGAAGCACTTGATGGCTAATTGGCAAGTCCATTATTCAACTAAAACAGCTCCCTGTACCTCTTTTCTTTTCATTGAATGTCAAGGGACACTAACACTGGTCACTGTGAATATCTTAAATTTAAAAAAAAAGGTCTCACTTGCTCAGGGCAATCTTTTAACACAACATAAAATTGTTTGGCTGGGTTAGAATACAGAAGCAGTTTTTAAAAATCACAATTTTTCAAGAACTGAAAGAAGTATGGACTATATAAATCCTTTTCCAAAAGTTGACCTTGCTTCTGTATCACTGGTCTTTATCAAAGTGATATGATATAGGAAAATTAAAGTGAAAAACTTAAAGCATCTTCTCAAACGTCCTGCTTAAAACATACCTAAATGGACTGCATATTACATGTCAAGACAACAAAAAACACTTAAGCATCTGAGCTTTACTGGAGGTGAGCACCTGTTAAAATATAACATTTTTATCTGAGTTTTGCAAAAAATATAACAATTCCAATTTTTGAATCAGGTAGCCAGAATGACCCCACAAAAGAAATTATGACTCAATATATAGTAAGCTTTTATCACATCCAACCAAAGAAAAAAAATGTTATAATGTTAGTAACATTTGGTCACATTATTAGACCCCATAAAATCAGTCTGTCCCTATGTATCCCTTTTTAACAATGCTACCACTTGCTAATACTATCAAGATGTCTTACTAGCCTGCATCTTTTGTAATCTTCCCAGTAAAGGAACCAAAAGTAAATCCTTGCACAAAAATGAATGATACATATGGTTTCAAAACATTATTTTATTATTACACAAAATCTAAGTCACTAAGGATTTACTGAACACCTATTATGTGCATTGGTACTGTGATATTCAACAAGTATTAGAATGACTGTTTTGTGTACAACTAGAAAATTTCTATTGCTTAATGAAACTACTACCCCAAAATACTTATATACATATTGCCTTTCACATTTAAACATGATCAAAAATGTATTCTCCAATACTGTGATGAATCTGTGATCTCAACAATGTGGGTACTCCGGGCAATGATGCAAACTGCAAGTGATATGGAGAGACTACCCACCATGTGTAGTCTTATTCATACTCAAATACGTCAACAGTATTCCCACCAAAGCTGCAGATTGTATCTAATCCATGTCTACCCGTCCTGCGTTATTGATTCTTGTTCATGTTCTCCCACTAAATTTGCCACAGAGTCCACCCAGCATGCTCCAGATTCTCCTCAGTTTCTCTCAACAAAATGAGTTAACTCAGTGAACAGCAGCTTGGAACCAGCAGTGCTTCCGGCCTAGAGCCAGGCAGAGATGACTGAAGGAGGAATGGGGACAAGAGCCCGTGATCTGGTGGCCTGAAACTATTGGGCTTGGATTCCCTGGCCCTGCTCACAGCTGGAAAAGTCCATCTTTACACAAAAGAAGAAAGAAAACAAAAATCTAAACTTTATGGCTCAAAAAAAAAATGAGTTAACCATATGAGTTTATGAAATGTCAGTCCACCAGTAACCCTCGTTCTCATATGACCAGCCCATCTTTTTTTGCTCATACATTTCTATGATGATGTGCTATTGTACTTCTCCTTTGTAACTGCTTATTGTTGTACAGTACAGCCTGCTTATGGCTACTATGTGCCACTCAACTGCCCTCTGGATGATTTTCAAAGTTCTTTTAATAACTCAGGCTTCTCTCTGAAAGAAAGATCCACTTTAGAATATCAATATTCTGCCTTTGCAGTTTTATGACTATGAATTATGTCACTCACTGCCTCCTATAACTTCACACAATGCTCCAGGAACTTTCCTTGCTTTCTCTTTACATTGAGTGGATATCAGTGAAGCACAGGGGATGTCCATTAGCTGTTCCTCACTCTTACTGAATGAGTAGTTGATCTTTTTCCTAATTACACATTTCTGAGAAAAATTTCCTTATCATTTACAAGTATTTCCTTGCTTGTAGTGTGATGCTTCCTGAGCCAATTCCCCGTGTGCCTTTCCACTGCATGACATGTGATCTTCAACTTTAATTCTCTGAAGATTGTAGTATTGAATTTCTTTTAAGTGAACTCAATTGTCTCCTTGAAAAACAAAAGCCCATCTTTTTAACATCACATTCTTCTTCATATTCATGTATGACTTCAAGTCATGAAGTATTTATAGCCTCCAAAGTAAAATGTATGTGAAAAAATATGTATGCATGCAGCAAGTGAAATGGAAAATGTCTAATAATTTTCTTACATACCAGGGAGGGGGACCTTTTGAAAATTAGGGTTTTTATTATTCTTATACTATTTTTTATTAGAACTATGTTTCTTACTACTCAGCTTCCATTATTTACACCACTAGAGAATGAAGGTTAATTAATTAGCTAATTAATCGTTAAAGTTAGCACAAACACGGGAGATCATGGGAACATAAGACAGAAAATAAAGTAATTAACCTAATTTTCTCTGTTGTTTAGGGGATATAAGTCAATGCCCTCTCTGTGAGCCATCCCATTATGCTCTCCCCTCCTATGTTCATTTTCCCTTGGAGCAAGCAGGCTCTGAGATCACCAGCAACATAGCTTGAAAAGTACCTTAGGAAACCAATATATAGGGTGCAATATGATGATAACTACTCTGTCCTTGGCATTCCTCAGTCACTGAACATACAAAGGAGCACCAACAATAAGGTATACTGAACATGTGGGACAATCAAACACATACAGAAGTTTAGGGTTAAGTGAATCTGCTAAGGTCCAGAAAACTGGTCTTATCAATGAAAAAAACTTGGAACTTGATACAATAAAGTTTAAAAACTTGAGAAGCAAATTTGAATCAGGAAATATATTCAAATAGCCAATGGAAAGTAGCACCAGCTAGCTAATCAAAAGTATGAAAACAGGGGCAGCTAGGTGGTACAGTGGATAGAGCACCAACCTGGAGTCAGGAAGACCTAAGTTCAAATTGGGCCTCAGACACCTAACACTTACTAGCTGTGTGACCCTGGGCAAGACACTTAACCCCACTACCTAACAACAGCAACAACAACAACAAAAAAACAATAACAGCAAAAATATGAAAACACAATGCGAAAGGCAGGGAAGCATAAAAAATAAGACTAGAAAAAGCTTATAAAATTAAATCAAGTGCTTCCAATTTTAAATAATCCTCGAGCTTTGATTTCATTTATAAGTACAATGGGCACACAAAAATTATATTGTAATAAATATGTGGCCAGGTGTGGTGGGTATGCCTATAGTTCCTGATACTAGGGAGGCTAAGGGTAGTGGATGACTTGAGTTCATGAGTTTTGAGCGTATGAAGTAAGTCCAGCACCAATATGGTGAGTACCCAAGAGAGGAGGGCCCAAAGAAGGGCATTTTTCCCATGTTGAAAATGAAGTAGCTTAAAGCTTTTGTGTCAATCAGTATTGAGATTGGGCTATAAGCGGCCACTGCACTTGTAGCCTGGGCAAAATAAGAGCATCCAAGCATGTCTATGTGTATGTGTATGTGTATGTATGTGTATGTGTATGTGTGTATGTATGTGTCTGTCTGTCTGTCTGTCTGTCTGTCTGTCTCTCTCTCTCTCTCTCTCTCCCCTCCAGATCTGTGGAGAGAGTTTCTACACTAAAAGTGTATGCCAATGAAATCACAGGTCCTCAGAGGGAAAAAATTCTCTAAGAGGGAAAAAAAAGTACATTTCCCACATCTCAATCCTTCATCTCAACTTCTGCAATAAGAGTAGACCAATTCAAATTCCACATTTCAGACAAATTTAATTTGACCCTTTGCTTTGATATCATATTGCTTATCATTAATTTGTCCTGATTTTATGTGCTCAGTTAGATAGTTCAAAGATCTGTGACTCTGTCCATGGCAGTATTCCCTCCACTAATACTGATCATAACTCCTCCACATCTCAGCAGACAATTTAATAAACTGTTGTAGCTCGAGGTCCCTGAAATGCCAAACAGAACTAGTATATTTTAAAAATAGTATAAAGATTAGGTGTGATATACCCACCTGAAATTTGCTTCTCCCTTAATGATTTGAAAAATCTCAAGAGTAAATATGAGACCTCCCTCCATACCATAACATAGCTTGTTATGGAGGTATAATCTTTTTTTGAACCCAAAAAAGCATTAATAATTAGAAGGCCTTGTCCTAATTAATTTGTTTGGGGTATGATCCTTTTCTTAATTTTCTTAAAGGTGGTGGCATATAGCTAAGGACTTGCAACTGGAATCAGGAAGCCTTAAGGTAGAATCCCCTCTCACACATTTACTAGTTTGTGTGACCTAGTCAAGTTGCTTCATTTATCTTAGCCTCAGTTTCTTCATATGTAAAATGGGGGCAATAATAGCAACTAGCTCACAAGGTTGTTGTGAGGATCAAATAAGATAATATATGTAAAGTACACTGTAAACCTTAAAATATATGTATGTTAGCTATCATTATGTAAAAACACAAGATAAGGTACAATTAACAACAGCATCTACATTTTTAATAATGCTAATAGCAAAGAAGAATTTTTAGGGTTCTTGGGGTGTTATTTTAAAAATAACTGTTCTTCTATAAAATTATTTGTAGGTAAGTAAAACAATTCAACAATTAAAATATCACAGCTATGTTCCCTCACACCTCACTCACCAATTTCATACATATAGTTTTCAAAGAGGGTAAAATATGTATGAGCTCTAATAGCTAGCATTTATACAGTGCTTTAAGGTTTGTAAAGCACTTAACATATTTTATCATGTGATAAGGATCATGTAGCCCAATAAATACTTAGAGAATTTCAGTCAAATAA
This sequence comes from Phascolarctos cinereus, assembly GCF_003287225.1. Lineage (NCBI taxonomy): Eukaryota > Metazoa > Chordata > Mammalia > Diprotodontia > Phascolarctidae > Phascolarctos > Phascolarctos cinereus. The sequence continues at coordinate 229,588,561 of NW_027556098.1, forward strand.
TAATTAAAAAAGAAATATCTTACTCCATGAAGCTGGAAAAAGGATAATTAGAAGAATGAACTGGTATGCAAAATGCTGTAATTATAAAAACACATTTATAAACTCAAGAAATAGAAAAAAAAATTCAGTGTATAGAATTCTTATCAGGAATGTTTTCTGAATATAACAGGCCAGTGTTTAAGGGTGGAAAAAAGATTTTCTAAACCACTGGTATGCCCAAATAATGATTAGCTTGCAAACAGCAGATCTAATTTGTTAAAAAAAAAAAACCCTGATCTCCACAAAGTCAAAAATGGTATTAGGAATTTATTTATTACATGACTGAAGAATAATACTAAAATTTTTATTCTAAATAACCGATCATTTTGTGTAACTGCTAATTACTGAATCACACAGAAAAAACAATGTAAAGCAAAAGTCAGGGATTTTGGTCACTGGGTTACAACAACTGGTTGAAAATTTGAATGTTATATGCATGCAGTCACGTTTGCTGGATGGGGGAAGTTTAATACATCTTTCCTCAACTGATATAGAATAAAACAAATGATATGGTGGACTGTGTTTGGATTTAGGAAGATGTTTCCAGGATCTCTCAAATCTACTTGTGCTCTACTCACAGAGACTTTAAGATAGGGTTCTTAACCTAAAGTGTATGAACTTAAAACATTTGGAGGAGGGATCCATAGGCATCACCAGACTGCCAAGGGGGTCTATGACACTAAAAGCGTTAAGTACGTCTGCATTAAGTCATCTCATTACTAGGAAATGCTTCATGAACAAAGAAGCAGCATGAAGCAGAAGAAAGAATACTGAGTTGGGGTCCAAAGGGCCTGAATTCTAGTCATAGCTCTGCTACTTGCTACTTCTAGGACCTTGGGCAAGTCCCTTCTCCTCTCTGGGCCTCAGTTAACTCTTTTGTAAAATGAGGACATTGAGTTGGTTGGTCTCTAAGTTCCCTTTCAACTCTAAATCTATGAAGCCCAGGTCTTCATAATTCTGAAGCTAACTTTCTATCCACTTGGCTTCTCTTCTTAGTCTAAGGAAAGCAATTAGGCAAGATATTCTTGCTCCCTTTTACTAAGGATAAGAAAAAGTTGATTGTATACCTCAAGCTATCAGAAGAATAATGCATTTAGAAAAGTGTTATTAAAAATATAATGAATTATATCTACTTCAAAAATGGGAAAGTAGAGGATTCTAAGTAACAGAATTAATAAAATAAATCTCTCCAAATATGTGTATCAGAATCTGAAAAGAAAGGAAGCCATGAAAAGAACATAAAAGCTGAAAAGGAAAGGCAAAAAAAAAGTTTGAGAAAATTCATTTATAAAATATTTAAGTCAAGTCAGCAAGTATAAATTTCTTAAAGCACATACTGTGCCAGGATTAAAAAAAAAGATTGGGAGGGAAGGGGGGCAAAAGCAGTTCCTGCTCTCAAAAGGCTCACAGTCTACTGGGAAAGAAAACATGAGCTAGCATGAAGTAGGACTGGGAAAGGTTTCTTCTGGGAAAGGTGGATTTTTAGTTGAGACTTTGAAGGACTATTAGATATAGAAATGAAAGATAAGGGAACGAGTATTTATTAAGCACTAATTATGAGTAAGGCACTGAGCTAAGTGCTGGGATACAAATACAAGGTGACTATAAAGATGTCTTTTTTCTCTTTAAAAATATGCAATATTAAAACAAGTTATTCAATACAATTATATAATTTTTCTAAAGCATTCCCTCAAGGTTAAACAAACAAAAAATTATTCTTTCCTAATATATATATATAAAACTACAACCAAAATTTGGGGCTCAATTGAAGCATTTTAGAGTTTTGCTTAAGACCTCCATTAAGAAATGAAAATAGGGAATGTTGTAAAGCTGTATTATTCACTTGATAAAGTTACAAGAAAATTAAACCCACACAAAAATTTTTACTTCAAAAATCTGATGAGTTACAACTTCTATTATAGGAAGAATAAAAGGAATTACAATTCAACACAAGAGACTGTTGCAAATCCAACAATTCCCACCCACTCACACAAAAAAGAACTTATTAATTTTAACTACGTTGTCAAAACCTACCTCAAATTCTACCTGTTCATGAAGTTCATAACCAACTCAAAATTATTTCTACTTCCTCTGAATTGACGGCATGTATTGTATGTGTTATTTTTCCCTCTGGAGCACCCTACATCTCAGCCCATAAGTGTGGGTGTTCGGCTCTCTTCTGTTTTCTGTCCTTATGGTGGTAACCACATCTACTGCTACAGGTTTAACTATCACCTCTACATAGAGGACTACTCCATCAATCAACCAACCCTCATCTCTTTCCCAAGCTCCAGTCACAACTCACCACATCCAAAACAGAAATCAACATCTGTCCACCAAAACCTTTCAAACTTCAGCATTTCTGCCAAAGGCAACATCTGCCAGTCATCTAGGTTTGCAACCACAGCATCATCTTCCATGCCTCGCTCTCCCTCACTCCACAGAGCCAAAGGGTTGCCAAATCTCATTGTTTCTACCTCTCCCACTTCTTTCACATCAGTCCCCTTTCTCCCTTCTCATACAGGTCCTAGCACTTCTCCTTATTGTTTTTCCTGCTTCAATTCTCTCCTTACTCCAGCCCATTTTCACACAGCTACCAAACGGATTTTCCTAAAGCACTGGTCTAACTATGGCAGTCCCTTACTCAAAGAATTCCAGTAGTTCCCAGCTGCCTCCCTGTCTCGGTTTTTCAGCTGTTTACAACCTCGCTCACTGATTTTTCTGATCCTTATCACACAATGATGTTATTCCAGTAGTCTATGGTTCAGTCAAACTGGCTTCCTTGATATTCCTCCCACATGGAGCTCCGTAGCCATTTCTGCCTTTGCCTTGGCTGTCCCTCATGACTGAAATGCATTTTCTCTCCAGCTCAAACCACCTTCAAAACTCAAACGAAAGAGACCTTTTACAGTAAGGATTGGTAATTTGCAGCCCATGAACTTGTTGCAAAAATATTTTTATATCTCAATATAACTGATATCCCTTGTAATCCTAGTATCTTCTTTTATTCATTTAAAACATTATTCTGAAAAAGGGCCTACTGGCTTAACAGACTGCCAAAGGGGGCCATGACACAAAACAGGTTAAGAATCATTGGCTTACACGTTGTGCGATGACTAAGATTGATAAACTTAACCCTTCTCAGCAATTCAAGGATCTAAGACATCTCCAGAGGCCTCGTGATGGAAAATGCTATCCACATCCAAAGAAAGAACTATCGAAGTTGAATTGCTATCTTTTTTTTTTCTCTTCTGTTGAGTTTTGTTTCCTCTTTCTGATGGTTCCTCCTATTGGTTTTAATTTTTGCTTACAACATCACTAATGTGAAAATATGTTTAATAGGAATGTAAACGTATAGCCTATATCAGACTGTCCGCCATCTTGGTGAGGGTGGTGGGGAGGAAGGGGGAGAAAAATTGTAAATTCAAAAGCATATGGAAATGATTGTTGCTAAATCAAAATAAATTCATAAAATAAATTAAAAAAAAAAGACTCATTGGCTTAAATGAAGCCATGAGGTGATGTAATGGATAGAACTGGAGTCAGGAAGACCTGAATTAAAATCTGGCCTCAGATATTCCTTAGCTTTGTCATCCTGGCCAAGGCACTTAACCCCTGCTTGCCTCAGTTTCCTCATCAATACAAAGGGGAGAAAAACAGCACCTACTTCCCAGGGCTGTTGTAAGAAACAAATAAGACAATAATTGTAAAGTGTTCAGTACAGGGATGGGAAACCTGCAGGCTTAAGGCCACATGTGGCCCTCTAGGTCCTCAAGTACAGCCCTTTCACTGAATCCAGACTTCACAGAACAAATCCCCTTAATTTAAGGACTTGTTCTGTAAAACTTGGACTCAGTCAAAAGGCCACACTCAAGGACCTAGAGGGCCACATGTGGCCTCAAGGCCACAGGTTCCCCACACATTGCTTCCCAACACATAGTAAACATTCTATAAGTGTTACTTATAATCATCATCATTATTATTATCCCCTCAGCTGCTAATAAGCATCACATCCCACCCTCCCATTACCTTGTATTTACTTATAAATGAATGTTATCTCTCCTGATTGAAAATCAGTTCCTTAAATATTGTCACTTATGTCTTTGCACACATAGTGCCTAGCACAAAGCAGGCACTTAATAAATACCTGCTGACTAATTAATTCCAGTCCAACTGGCCTGCTAGCTATTGTGTATATATGACATTCCATCTTCCATCCCTATGACTTTGCAAAGGTGACAGCAGGATCAACAAAACTAGTGTTGTCACTGAAAGGGAGAGTTAAAAATTGAAGGCTTCACTGCAAGGATAATCAGTAATTTTCATATACTTAGGGACTACTTTATTTTTCATTTCATGAAAAAACACTATAAACTTAGTTCCAAAGATTGCATTCGCTATTGATTGCTGAAATGTAAGTCAAGTCCAGAGTCACCCAGTAACAGAAGCACTAGGAAGCAGATCCCACCTCCCCCTCATCTTGCATAACCAAATATTCTGCAAGGTCTCACATGGTATCCTTTCATGCATGGAGGGCTGCACCTCTGCTTCTGTGGGAGACCTGGAGTCCTTCTCAGCTGTGGGGAAGGAAACCAGGTTTCTGATTGGTTTCACCAACAGGGTTGATGAACCTTTTTCTACATCTTGATTCTCAGAAGACAGTAGTATGACCTACGGGAGCCAAATACTTCACAAACATACAAGTCAAGGTCTAAAAAATGTACTGGGAGGGAACAAGGATAAAACAAATCAAAGAGAAATACTTCCGCGCTCCTCCATCTAGGCCAGGCTGCACAAGAAGGCTGCCAGAATCCAGGGAGCTCTGAGGAAGATAAGCTAGAAGAAGGGAAGGCAGAGACAGAAGCACAAACAGCCTGGTCCTGAAGCAGAGACAGACATATTAAACGCCATTAAAGGCTAAGGCAGTTCCAACTCCAACCCCAGCCCCAAACCCAACCTGACAGGAGAAAAGGCCAAGTCAATATCTCACCCAGGGCCATGGTAGCCTGGGCCCAGGCCACCCCAGAAACAGGGGCCAAACTAGATTGCAGCACAGGGCCTAGTGAGCCTACACTAGAACCTCAGGCAGATCAACACTCATGGTGTCCACACTCAAGCCAATAGGAGAAAGGCCCAGGACAACAACAGGAGTCTTGCACAAGGCCGATGGACAGCAGTCAACAAAATATGGAGCCTGCCAGGGTCACAGCAAAGGCCTGGGTTTAGAAGTGTGAATGGAGGAAAAGAGAAGTAGCTAAGGTCAAAACCTAAGTTGACCCACCAGTTTACTGAGCAATACCCAGGAATTCTGAAGAAGATGTAAGTTTAGTCTCAACTACCACATTTAAAACCAAATTGGGCCTGTCCCACATCATACAAGATTAAGTATGGGGAAAAAAAGAATCTCACCCAAGAACAAAGCCTCAATCCAGAAAATATTACTGGAGATAAGAGGAAACAAAAGAAAATTCTGCACACAATGATGAAATACTTTGGATTGAGAGGAGGCCAAGACGTAAACCCAAAAGAGATTAACTTCACAAAAAGCCCACAGAGAAAAGAATGTCCTGCCTACAAGGTTTACAAAAAAACTTGGAAGAAATAAAACAAAACATATAAAATGTAACATTCAAGAAAATGAGAGCTAAGGAGGCAATGAGGATTAATATAAAACAGAAGATGAAAGGCCTTCCTTACCCTAGAACTGAACTCCATAAAAATCAGACTGGACCAACTAAAAAGCAACTCTGAGCACTGAGAAATAATAAAACGAAATCAAAAGACTGAAGAAAAAAAAATTAAGGGGTATAATATCAAAAACAACTGACCTAGAAAATGAAACAAGAAGAAATCATGTAAGAATCATCAGAAAAAATAAATAAGACTGGATACCATATTTCAAGATAATATAAATGCAAACTACACAGATCTATTACAACCAAAGGGCAAAGTGAAACTATAAAAAACAAGTCACCTCCTGGAATACCAAAATGAAAACTCCTGACATATCATAGCTAACATTCAGAGATTTCAAGTCAAAGAAAAATAACCCAAACAGCCAAAAGATATTAAGTACCAATGAGCCACAGTTAAGATTACAGAAGAATTATAAACTGCCACTATCAGTGTCACACATACCCACATACACGTTAACCAAACTCTTAAGTTCTTCCTATCACAAATACAATTTGGAACTTACCTGCAAGGGCTGTGAGGGTACAATGAGATATTTGTAAAGCACTCTACAACATGAAAGTGATAAAAAAAAATGCAAGCTATTATTATTGTTCTTCATATGTAGTATAGAGTCTTAAGTAACTACATTCATTAAAAGGCTAATTTATCTTTTGATTTTCAAATCACAGGATTCAGAGTGGGAAGAGATCCTAAAGATCCCCTTGTCCAACCTGTGGATTCTGAGGTGTGGAAAGTGAGGTCCAGACTGATTAACCACTTGCCTAAAGGCACACAAGAAGCAAAGAAGAGAGCTGGTATCTGATACCAAGTGCTCTGGCTCCAAATCCATTCCTCCCCCATTGTCCTTTTTCATATAAAAATACATGCATTTTAATACTCTTTAACATTTAATGATGTGAAAAGAAATACTATGCAATGAAATACTATAAGCAAGATTAAAAAAATTTCAAAAGGTAAATAAAGTTAAAAGAGAATAAATAAGAATGGAGGGAGGGGAGAGGAAAGAAATTTAATTTACTATCACTAACTGTGGTAAAAGCTCTACTAAGCAAAATGATAATGACAGAACCACAACAGAAATAAGACTCAGAATAATGAAAGAATTAAGCTCTGCTGGAAGAGCTTAAAATCTCCTTGGAAATATGAAACAAACATGAATGACATTAGAACTTTATGCATCATGTCCTAAATAAAAAAATATATAGCAACTATTGAATACACATGCTGATTAATCAGAAATCTAAAAAAGGTTATTTAGCAAATGTTAATTTTTTCCACTAATTAACAAAGCAAAGGTTAGCCATGGTCATCATGACATTATTTAGTTCAATAAGCAGACTGTGACATCCATTATTTCATGTAGATGTAATAATTACTGTTGTCACTTCCTAAATAACTTAATTCTGAGAGGAAATATGGTATAGTTCAGGGGTGGGGAACCTGCGGCCTCAAGGCCACATGTCTTCTAGGTCCTCAAGTTCGACCCTTTGACTGAATCCAAACTTCACAGAACAAATCCCCTTAATTTGTTCTGTACAAGTTGGACTAAGTCAAAAGGCACTACCCAAGCACCTCAAGGCCACAGGTCCCCCACTCCTAGTATAGTGGAAAAAGTGGTGGAGTAAGTTGAGATCTGGGTTCAAATCTTAATGCAGACACTTACTAGCTATGTAACCTTGGGCAAGTCACATAAGTTCTCTAAGCCTCAGTTTCTTCATCTGTCTAAAGGTTAACAGGGTTGTTGTGAGGCTCCAACAAGGCAAGTGATATATAAAAGTCAGCTGTTTATTTTTAAAATCTGAACAGAAGTTGCAAGGTTAAGTGAAGCGTATTTGTAACATGACATTAGGAAGACCTGGCCTCAGACACTTACTAGTTAAGTGACCCATGACAAGTGCCTCGGGAAAACTCCTCCCTAGGACTTATCTACATGGCTCCTATTTCTGTGGTACCATGAGATTTCCTACAGATGACATTTCAGACCTGGGTTCAAATCCCAGATGTGAGCTCAGGCAAGGAAGTTAATTTCTCTGGGCCTCAATTTCTTCATCTGTAAAATGGGGTCTGAGGTCGACGCGTGTGTGTGCGCATGTGTAGACTAGAGGACCTTAATAATGTCTTTCACCTAAAGCTATAAGCCTATGACCACAATATTTCCATAATGTATTTTATCTACTGTATTAGATCTTTATCTTATTTCCATATGTATATGTGTGTGTACATATATATATATATATATATCCTACGTATTTCTATAAAGCTAATCGAATTCCCTTCAGAAATATTTGCATACTACAATGGCTGGCTATAATATGAATATTAAGGGTTTTTTTAATTGTTATATGTTTTTATAATTAATTTCAAATCAAATTCAGGAAATTCTAGAAGACATCTGGAAAGTTTACTATGTATCTCAAAACAGCTTCAGTAGGCATCAAGTTCAGAAAGGCCTGAGGAGGCATAAGTCTGAAGGATTAGACTACGCAGATGTTAGAAAAATGAAGAGTCATGAAGCAGGTTGGCAGCAAAGAAACATGAGAAATACTCAAAACTGTTTAAGAAAAAGAAACTAAAAATAACTGAAGACTGCTCCAGGATGCAATAAACTATCAGGAAGAGATTTTTAGCTCTCTAAAGAAAATATGAAGTAATTACGAACCAAAATAGAATTTGGCCGTCTATTTAATGAATGAATTTACACACAAGCTATGAAACTAAATGCCTCACCAACACAATATCAAAAAACGTCTTCAACTTTCACATCAAAGACATTAGTTCTTTCAACAAATAGCTGAATGAAGAAGACAACAACCTCCTATGGTAATACTGAATTATAGGGATGCTCATGACTAAAGAAATAACTAAAATGGGATATTAAAGATGGACTGTTGAGGACTCAGTTTTCTGTAAAGTGAGGTAACTGGTCTAAATTATCTGTACTGTCAACCATGAACTTAAATATGTAAACTATATACATTTCTACAGAAATGGAAAATTAGAAAGGAACAACACAAAGAAATGCACACAATATTGGAGCAGATGAATGACAGCTGACTTTAAAAATAGTCCTTTACAGTTTGCAAAGTGCTTTATATTCTTTCTCTTATTTGATCCTTCCAATAATCCTATAAAGTCAGAAAGAAAAGCATCATTATCCTCCTAATTTTAGAATGATAAAATTGTAGCACAGAAAGTGGCCAAAGCATATACTGCTAATAATAAGTGAGTTAATATGAATTCGCAGACCTAATACTTGAACCCAATTCTTCTGACTCCAATTCATTACTTTTTATTCTAGACTTCAGCTGCTCCTACAATACTCAGCATAGATTATCTTCACTGGTGTCAGAAGACAGAATAGTAACACTGCTTCCCTCCACATCAATTGTATGAAACAAAGAAGATACTTAGATCATTATTTAGTAATCAGCTAATGTAAAAGGAACCATTTCCATACAAAATATTAAAAGGGGAAAAAAAGACATTTTTAAAATGTCTTTTTTAAGACTTTTTTAAAAAAGTAAATATTTATTTTGTACCTACTACATACAAGGCATATGGCAGCTGACAACATAAGACTTAATCCACATAACTAATTTTAGTGATCACTTTTAGATTATTGCTAACAGCACTGGTATTTAATTTTGTATACATATTACTAAGAAAATTTATAGTTTCAAATAAATTAGGTATTTCAAGTAATCTAGCCTTTTAATAAAAGGCAACTTTGAAAATCTTATATATCTCAAAATATCAAATGAAAACAAGTAGTTAACATTATTATTCCCAGGGCAGAATATCAATTAAGATAACTGTGCTCTCCATATACCTTTAGTGTAGCAAGATAGCACTAAAGCTATAAGGTCATCTGCGGGGTCATTTTCTTGAGATTTCTTTTACTTCCAGAAACCCAGAAAATGGTTTTATCTTTTTTTAATGTTCAAAGATACACTGAGAAACTGTATACTAACCTGGCCAAGCCCAGGCATACCTCCTCCCAGTCGAAGTAGTCTGTCCATATTTCTAGAAAACAGAAACAAAGGAAAATGTTCCTAAGCACAAAAGTGTTTACTCAATTGCTATCTATATAATTCACCTTCAGTCACTCAGTATGTCAAAAATATTGGTGGTAATTACAACACAACATCAGACTTCCTGTTAATTAACACCACATATTAATTCAAGAAGCTGTCTTCTACGCTAATTAACAGACCTTATTTTACTGCTTTGGTTTTGGGTTATCCCCAGTTTTAAAGACAAGCAATCTTAGCACAGTTTTCAAAACTTTGCAATCAAGTTAATTATATTTTCCTATTGTTATCAGATAACAGTACCTGAACAAGAGAAGCACCTGGAATACTTACCATGTATATGATTGAGTGCGCGTCAATTTGTCCAGAGTGTACAAATAAAAATCCTCACTTTTAAATTAAATTTTAACATCCTCATTAGTAAGTTCTGTGCTAATTAACTTACAGCTTGTCAGTTATCATCAAAACTACATGTGAAAGACATTATGAGCAGATTATGGATCTCTGAATTAGCATCAAAAGCTTTTTTTAATGAACTCATTATACTAAAAAGAAATACTATAAAGTAAACATTAAATGCATTCAGTTAATGTTCTAGAAGCTACACAGAAATTTCATTTATTTCAGATACTGGGGAGTAAACACAGGGAAATGTGCCTTCTTCATTCAGGAAATGCTAAGCCATTAAATGTTATAATTATGAGTCACTAAGTACAAATATGATTTAACTTATTAATAAAACAATTTGATTTATTTTGGTATATTTGGATAAAGAAGAGAAATAATTCCTGTGAACATGAATAGCTCAGGCAGAATAGGGAGAACATCAAAGAAAAGTATGTGAATGTGTCTGTGTTTACATGTGTATGTGTGTATGTGTGTGTCTGTGTGTGTACACACACACATTTAAATATTTATGTGGTCTCAGTGATCACATAACTGAAACTCTCAACATTTTAAAAGAGTAGCATCTAACTCTTGTGTACCTAAAACATTATGATTTCCCCAAGTAATTTTCTTTTTAAAAATGGATACTACCTCTTGAGAATTCTTCTGTCCCTCTAAAGCCACATATTTTAGAATACGTCGTTACTGTCACTGGAAACAATCCTAAGCAAAATGACTTTGTCTTAGTTGGATATTTGTCTACATTGTTTCACCAGGTGAAACTGTCAAAGACACTGAAATCCAGTAAAATGCTGCAATCATCGTTACCACTAAGAAAAATACTGTTTATAAACATACATGTTGCACCATGCTGAAAATGTAAATTATTGAATAACTTTTAAAAGTTCCCTTAATTCAGACCATAATAACAATTTAATTTTTAAAAACAAACCTCATGATAAAGTATAACTTAATGCATAGTTTGCTTCCAAAGAGTTTGTAAAGCAAAAATACACATACCATACAATTTCCATCTCAATTAGTAGCAAGAGTAATAAACAAAAACCCTCATCAAATCTCTGTGGTTTCATGAAGATTCCTATTACTACATGGACCATGCTCATAAGAATATTAAAAGAATGTAAACAGTAAAAACAAGTAGATTGGTATATATTTCTCTATAACTGAGCAGGGGAAAAAATGTTCTCAGCACAGCATCAAATAAACTCAAAACAAGAATCCTTTTTCTAAACATGACCTTGAAGAAAAAAGTATGCTAATTTAATATATACTTAATATGCTCTTTTCCATTGAATACATTTATCTTTTTGTGCTTTATAGTTTTCAAAGGTTTAACACAGATTTCCAGGTACTGTGAAAATGAGAGCAAGGTAAGAAGCAGAGGGGAAAAAAATCTGGCCAGTGAAATTTGTGTTTTTAGTAAAATTGTGTTTTTCAGTCAGTAGGAAAATATATTATATAAACTAAACTATTTTTAAAGAACTCATCTACATACAGATAAATCAATAAATTTTTTTCCTGAAAATGTTCTAATTCTGATGACACATTAAATACAAAAAACTTTTAGTAAAATCTTGTCAGAAGCATTTAAAAAGGCACTACTTTAAAAGTTAACAGAAAACAGAAGTAATATTTTTAAATATGTTGCAAAATCAGTGCTGATTTCCAAATTGCCCACTAAGGATTACGTATTTTATAAATGTGGGTTATTATTTAGCACATCAAATTTGCAATTTACAGGGCAGATAAGCACAATATATTTTCCAAAGCTAGGTCCTTGTTATCATAGTCTGAAAAAATAGGTTAAATGAAGCATATTTCCGTTTCTCACCTAGTCACTGACACTAATACTTCAGGCTTCAATTTATTGAATCCAGCAAAAATTCTTCCTAGTTCAAACTCTTGATTCTTGTAGCAGTTCTTCCCAACTCTTCCCAAGTATCTTTTTCTCTCCTCTTTTTCCTAAGTTAAAAAAAAGGGGGGGGGGAGTAACTGTGATGATTATGAAGATTAAGCAAGCAAAACAAAAAACAAAAGGTTTTGCCCCTGTAGTTTCTGAATGCTAAGGCATCACTGGAAGTTAATTCCTCAGGCATCCTTTCCCAACACTGCAGAATCATCTAACATGTATGTTAGAATCATGACATTCCATCTAAATATTCCTTCCAGATGTTTTGCCACAATACAGAAGCTTTGTGAGTCTACAAAGCTTAATGCTTTTCATAGTAATAGGATAGACCCAACTAATGAATAACTTTTACTCTAAAGGTCAATTTTGTAATCTTCTTAGAATTAGGAAAGTACTTTTCTGTAGAAACAAAATTATGTCACTGATTGCCAGACCAAGATACAAAAATCTTTTTTAAGACTATAGGCTTATATTAGTCAAAGAAGACTGTGTGTATAAAATATATAGGTAGGTATAAAATAAAATGTTTTTTTTTATTATCTGTAATGAATTTTAAGACAGAAAGGGCAGAGCCAAAAGAACAATATACATCGGTGGTGTCAAACTCAAACAGAAATGGATCCCTGCAGGTGACATACTGACTTAGAAAACCACAAGCTAATATTATCTATGTTGTACTGTATTTTTATTTATTTTGCTAAACATTTCCCAATTACATTTTAATCTGGTTCTGCCACACTTAGGGAGTTTGGCAGGCCAATGAGTTTAATAACTTTGACATACACCATGACTACCAACAATGTAAACAAAGAAAACATTAAAGGCAACAAGAAAACTCAAGTCAAATACAACTGACAAGTTTGTTACCATATTTTCAAAGTCAAAACATACACTTTTTAATCTGTTAACAATCAAAAAACTAGGAAAGATAGATATTTGCATGGAAATATACTGGGGGAAGGGAGTAGTTTGAGCATTGGCTCATGTTGAAACAAAAATGTCTCCCTCCCACCCCAAATCTTTTAAAGCATTTTTTAAAAATAAAATTAATTCAGATTTACATCCTAGGATACATGAGAACTAGCCCTTTTCTGTAGCCTTAGCAGCAGGAATGGAGACTTTCTCAATTCCAAGTCAATAATAGTAGCTCTAACAGGAAAGAAGCTACAGCACGTTAGAGGAGAAGAGATTGGAGGGTAAGGGAGGGAGGAAAGAGTTGTTGTTTCTAAAAAAATGTTTTTTGATATAATTATCTTCCTTAATCCTATATATTTTATCTTTTGGATTTAAAAACATTATTCTGAGAAAGGGTCCATATGTTTCACCAAACTAGCAGGAAAAGGACAAGAAGCCCTCTAGACCAGGGGTGAGGAATCTAAAGATTTCTCATCATTTGGGGAGGAGAACCTGCAAGATGCCTTCAAATACTTTTAATTTTAAATAGGTCAGGGCTAGTGAAGGAGGTCCTAGGAGGCTCTTATCTCCCTCCATCCCACCTTCATATCATTAGTTATATCACAGCAGACCTTTTTCTGTACTAGCATTGAATAGAGGCCCCTAATGACCATCCTCTTTGAAGTCTCTATTTCAGGTGCCTCTTTTTATCACACTTTCCTCGAAACTTTTTCTTTGTGACTCTTCATTCTCATGGTTCTCCCTCTTCTCTGACTAATCCTTTATAAGTTTCTTCTGTTTTCTTTTCCTCCCTTTCCCATGTTCTTTATATACATTCTCTTGCTTGGTGACTTTACCTTGTGAACACTTCAGTTATCACCTCTGAGTTGGTTACTTTCAAACTTATTGCCTCATTCTGAACAGAAGCTATTTCAAACTTTCCATTCTCTCCTCAAGTCTCCTTTATCTTTCTCCAATCTCTCCACTGAGGAACCTGCCTCTTGCTTTACTGAAAAAATTGAGGATATTTGCCAGGACCTTCCTTTTTTTCCTGCTCCTTCCAATAAAGTAGACTTTCTCCTTGCCAGGCTAATACCTTTATTAGGCCTTTGAGCCCATGCTCATCAGTCTTCCCCAGCAAATTGCCTCTTCAACCTTTCCCTAACTAATGGTTCCTTCCCTACTGCCTTCAAACCTGTACAAATTTCCTCTTAAAAAATTAAAAAATCTTAACTAGACTCTACCATCTACTCAAGTCATCATTCCACAGGTCTTCTCCCTCTCTCACTCAAACTCTTAAAAATCCTTCTACACTCCTTGATTCCATTTCCTCTTCTGGTACTCAGCTTTTCGCAATTTGCCTTCTGATCTTATCAATCAAATGAAACTGCTCTTTAAAATCTCATTACCAAATCTGATATTCTTTTCCCAATCCTCATTCTTTTTGCCATCTCTCTGCAATGTTGACACTGTTGAATACTCTCTCCTCTCTCTATTTTTCTTACCTTTCCTTCTCAGTCACCTTTTCTGGTAGATCCTCCATATCAATACCTTCTGGCTCTGTCCTAGGTCCTCTTCTCTCTTTACAATCTCTCCCTTGGCAACCTTATCACTTCCTATTGGTTTAATTATCACCTGTACACAGATGATTCACAAACATCATCACTGGACATTTCAATATAGATGTCCTTGAGACATCTCAAAATCACCATGCTCAAAATAAAATTTGTAAGCCCTCATCCTAAACCTATCCCTATATGAAACTTTCCTATTTCTGTCCTTATTCATCCAACCTCTCAAGTTCATAACCTTAGTGTTATCCTCAAGTCCCCACTTTTCCTTACTTCATCTATCCAAAGTTGCTAAATCTTGTTTCTACCTCTAATATTGCATCTGCATCAATTCCTCTCTACTCACAAAGCCACCACTTTAGTTCAGACACTCATTACCTCTCATCTGGACTTTTGCAAAGTCCTCCCAATTAGTCTCCTTGCCTCAAATGTCTCCTCACTCCAATCTGGCTTCCACACATATGCCAAATCGAATTTCTTAGGCATAAATCTAACCGTGTCAATATTCTACTCAATAGACTCCAGTGCCTCCTTAAAATTGCTAAGATTAAATAGGATTTCCTGTTTGGCTTTAAAATCCTTCATTTCTTGGCCACAATCTATCTTTCTAGCCCTTTATACTATTCCCCTTTATGTACTCAAGAGTACTTCTGTTCCTCACATATGGCATTCCAGGACCCATCTCAATGCCTTTGCACTGTCCATTCCCCATGCTATAATGTACTTCCACACCTCCACCTCATAAAATCCCACTCTTCCTTCAAGATGCAGTTCAAGCATCACTTTCTACTAAAACTGTTCCTGACTCCCCTAACTACTGGAACCCTACCTTCCTAACTACCTTGCATTTATTTTCTATTTATTCTGTACAGAAGACTATCAAATTTGTAGAACATTGTATTCCCTGTTAGAATGTAAGCTCTTTGAGAATTGGGATTTAAAAAAAATTACACACTAATTACATGTCCATAACATCTAGCACAGTGCCTGGCAAGTGCTTAATAAATGCTCCTGACTGATTGTAAGGTGGGGTGAGGTGGGAAGAGGAAGAATGCTAGGCACAATCATTAAACTGCTTATTGGCTATTTCATACTCAATGTCCCAGGGACATCTTTAACTCAACATGCCCAAAATATCTTTATCCTCAAAAGTAGTCTCCTACCAAAGTCCCTACTGCTATCAAGGGTACCATCACCTTTGTAGTCTCCGAGGTTTGTAACCTCAGTGATATCCTCAACTCTTTGCTCTCTCCCACCCTATATGTACACTTAGTTGCCAAATCTTGCCACATCTACCTCCATAGTCTCTCATATCAGCCCTTTCTCTTTAGTCATAAAGCCATTACCTTAGTTCAGTTTTTTGTCATCCATCACATTTCTCTTTGCACTCTAGTCCAACCTCCAACCATACAGCAGCTAAAGTGAGTGTCTTTAAGTGCAGATCTGACCACCACTATCCTATTCCAGTGGCTACCTTCTACCTCTGGTTGGCCTTTGAAGTCCGTTACATCTTAGCCACAACTTGTCTTTCTGGACTTACTATACATTACTTCTCTCCCTCCCCACAGTCCAGTCAAACTGGTTACTCTCTGTTTCTCCCACACTCCTGAAACAATATAATGGAAGAATCATTTATATAAAGCATTATAATCATAATCAGACCCTCAGATCCAAGTCGATAAGAGACATCACTTTTAAGGTCACAGCATGGTACATCTTTAGTAACTTCACTGAACTCACATGGCCACCACCCTAATTAGCTAAAGCCCTCATCATCTCTTGACTGCAAAATTACAATATCCTCTTAATTTCTTGCCTCAAGTCTCCACCTACCAGTCAGTCAGGTGCTGTGCTAAGCACTGGAGATACAAAAAAAGAGAAAAGACAGTCCTTGCCCTCAAAAGAGCTCACAATTTAATAAAGGAGACAACATGCAAACACATATATATACAGAGTAAGTTATAGACATGATAAATAGGAAATAATTGAGAGAGAAAGGCTTTCTGCAGAAGCTGGAATTTTAGTTGGGTCTTAACAAAGAAAGCCAGTAGGCAGAGATGAAGAGGTAGAGCATTCCTGGAATGTGCGACAGAGAAAATGCTTGGAAAAGAGAGATGGAGTGTCTTGTTCAGGAACAGCAAGGAGGCCAGTGTCACTGGACTGAAGAGTATGTGAAGGGAAGTAATCACTAAAGGGAAGTAATCACTTTGGTGACTAGTGGAGTCACATCCAGTGGAGGATGGATTGGAATGGGCAGGATTGAGGCAGGCAGACCTACCAGCAGCTATTGCAATTGTCCAAGTGTGAAGCTTAGGGCCTGCACTAGAGTGGGGGTCAGAGGAGGGAAAGTGTGAAATCAACAGGTCTTGGCAACAGGCTGGAGGTGGGGGTGCCCTCCTCTCCCCCCAGCTGGTTAGAGAGAATGAGGAATCCAGGATAATATCTAGTTTGCCAGCCTGAGGAACTGGGAGGATTGTATTGCCTTCTATGGTAACAGAGAAGATAAGAAGGGGGAAAATTTTATGGGGAAAGATGAGTTTAGTTTTGGACATGTTAAGAGATGTGAGACTGGAGGTCAGTAGAGATGATAGGGGGCAGCTAGATGGCACAGTGGATTACTCATCTTCATGAATTTAAATCTGGCCTCAGACACTTACTAGCTGTATGTAAGTTGCTTAACCCTGTTTGCCTCAGTTTCTCATCTGTAAAATGAGCTGGAGATGGAGAATCTTTGCCAAGAAAACCCCAAAATGGAGTCACAAAGAGTTGGACACCACTCAAACAACTTAACAACAGAGATGTTAGGGCAGGATAGATAGATTTGAGAATCATTAGCAAAAATATAGTAATTAAATCCATGGGAGCTGATGAAATCACCAAGGGAAATAATATAGAGAGAAAGGAGAGGAGGGCCCAGGACAAAACACTGAGGGACACCTACAGTTAGAGGGAATGATCTGGAAGAGGATCCAGCAAAGAAGACAGGAAAAAGGTGATCAGAGAGGTAGGAAGAAAACCAGGAAAGAGTTGTGTCCTGAAAACCTAAAGAGAAAGGGAGAGAAAGGATTAACAGTATCAAAGACTGCAGAGAGGTAAAGGAGACTGAAGATTGAGAAAAGGCCAATGGATTTGGCAACTAAAAGAGCACTGGTAATTTTGGACAGAACAATTTTAGTGGCATGATAAGGTGGGAAGCTGGATTTTAAGGGGTTTAGAAAAGAGTGAGAGGAGAGAAAGTGGAGGCACCTATTAAAAATGACTTTTTCAAGGAGTTTAGCCACAAAGGGCAGAAGACAAATCTGGATATAAGAGGGATAGAACTATTAGGTAAGGGTTTTTTGAAGATGGGAGAGGTATGGGACTATTTCTAAGCAGTAGAATCCAACAGACAGGGAGAGACTAAAACTAAGTGAGATAATTCCTCCTATCTATGACATCTTCCTCCACAAATCCATCAAAGAGATTGTTTTAAAGTGCAGGTGTGACACTTCCCTTCTCAATAAATTCTAGTGGCTCCCTATTACTTACTGTTAATTTATATTACTTATATGCTTATTATTTGATCTAGTATCAAATATAACATCTTCTATATGACATTTAAAGCCTAACAACCTGGCTCCACTACATCACCTTTAATACACTACAGATCAACCAAATGGTATTCTTAATAAATTCTAGTGGCTCCCTGTTACTTATTATTAATTTATATTATTTATATGTTTATTATTTGATCTAATATCAAATATAAAATCTTCTGTATGACATTTAAAGCCTAACAACCTGGCCCCACTACATCACCTTTGACACACTACAGATCAATTAAAATGGTAGTCTTACTGCTCCTCACATACAGCTACCTATCTCCTGTTTCCATGCCTTTGCTTTTCTCTGTCCCTGGAATGAACTTCCCTCCTTCCTCACAGAATTCCAAGGCTCCTTCAAGGCTCTACTCAAGTAACAACTTCTACATGAAAACTTTCCTTATTCATAGTTTCTGGTGTCTTTCCATAAAAATGATCTTTTATCCATTTTGTATATTAATACATGTGTTGCCTCCCCTAGATAGATGAAGCATCAATGACATGTAACAAAGCTACAGATGACACTAGGCTAAGAGGTATAGTTAATACACTAAAGACCAAATACTTGGATTTTAAGCAGTATGCCCAGATAAATATATCTAGAAGAGTGAACTGTCCGCTATATTTAGTTCTCCTTCAGGGTAGTAAACATCAGAGGCAGGATTTGAACACAGCTCTTCTGCCTCCT
Organism: Phascolarctos cinereus; assembly: GCF_003287225.1. Classification (NCBI taxonomy): domain Eukaryota; kingdom Metazoa; phylum Chordata; class Mammalia; order Diprotodontia; family Phascolarctidae; genus Phascolarctos; species Phascolarctos cinereus. The sequence goes on from NW_027556098.1 coordinate 229,607,379, forward strand.
ATACTTGTACCTTTTCCATTGCACCACTTGTATGTACCCACTCTCCATCCTCCCCAGAAGGGAATGGAACCAAGAAGCATGGGAGTGCTCTGTCTGTACATAAAGGCATTAACAATAGCATTTTAGAGTTGGAAGAACTTTGGAGAGTCCCATATTTCATTCATGAAGTAGGTTGGATAATAGTAAAATGGATCTGTAACTACAAAACAACTACTGCCGAAGATTATTGATTTTGTCAATCTAGACAGAAGTCTAATTATGTGCTACAGGGTTTTATCCTGGGACCTGGCTTGTTCTGTTCATTATCTTTAATCAGTAACTTGGATTAAAACACAGACAATTTATTTATCATATCTGCAGATGACACAAGGCTAGTAAAGACAGTTAAGTCACTAGAGACTAAACATCCAGATTTTAAGCAGCATGTCCAGATAAATCTTTTCTGGAAGAGTAAGTCTCTCACTTTGTCCAGGCCTGGCTCCAGCTATGCTTCATTTCCCTTCCAATTTCCCTCCCCAATTTACCATGCAGCTCTCTTTCCCCCTATCCAGTTCTAGAATCATAATTAAATAAATTGTGCTACTATTCCTGGAAAGAGTATATCAATCTGCTTCCCAATGGCTTAACTCATCATCCTTGTAACTTTCCAAACAAAAATCTTCTTCCCTGGACACCATTCCCTTAGATGTCTCTTGTTAAAATGTAAGCTCCTTGAGAGCAGGGACTGACTATACTTAGCACTTAGCACAGTGGTAAGAATTCAGTAAATGTTTTATCATATATTCAAAATGACACTAATAGGCAATAAGTCAAATATTACAAGATGAAATCTTACAAGGATAGATACAGAGTGTCCCAGTCTGAGTGCAGTTTTAGGCTGTTAAAGTTTTTGGGACACCCTGTATAAAAGTTACAAAATTCAAGTGCACGAGGACATGATGGGAGGAACATAACACAAGTTCAGAGAAAAAGCCAACATGGACTCATAAGTTATCACCATTTTCCTCTTAAGAGAGGGAGCAAGGTGGAGTGTTAACACCTCAGACATCTTCATCTTCCACCAGGCTGCACTCACAATGCTGCCCCTACCAGGTACTCTCCCCTCTTTTCAGCTTTCTTTTGAGTCTGGTCACCCTCAATTTGACTGAAAGCTCCCTAAGGGCCGAGACCATCTTTCTTATTCATATTCGTGTACCTGCTATGCTGTAAACACCTAATAAATGTTCACTGACTATTGATTTCACAAGGAATCAGGGAACACAAGCTCTGGTCCCATGTGCCTTTGGGCAAATGCCTTCTCTGAGAATCTTCAGTTTACCTCAACCATAAGAGAAATATATTGTGTGAGAGCCAGATGACTCCCAGATCTACGTATCCAGTTATGGAATTGCTGCTGATCACCAAGTGCCAAGCAGACACTTCCATTTAGATGTTTCAAATGTATCTCAAACTCAGCATAACAAAACAAAACTACATCCTTTCCCCAAACCTGTTCATCTTCTAAACTTTCCTATTTGCGCTGAGGGCATTCTTTCTGTCTGCCCAGACTTGAAACTTAGAAAATTCCCTTAATTCCACTCTCCCTCACCTCTCGTATCTAATCACTTGCCAAGTCTTATTTTTCCTTCACAACATCTCATGAATTCATTACCTCTCCATTTATACAATCACCACCATGACTAAAGCCCTTGTTACCTCTTACTTTGTCTACTTCAGTGGTTTCCTAATTGGTTTCCCTGTCTCAAGTCTCTCCCTTCTCCAAACCATCTTCCATACATCTGCCAAACTAATATTCAGAAAGCACAGGTATGGTCTTGTCTTTCTCCTGCTCAATATGCTCCAATGGCTACTGTAAACATGGACAAATACAAACTTTTCTTTTTGTTAATTAAAGTCTTTCAAAATCTGGCTCCAACCAATCTTTCCAGGTTCACTGCATATTATTCTCAATATAGTAGAAAAACTGCTAGCTTTGGAGTCAGAGGACCTGATTTCAAATTCTGCCTTTCAGAATTCAGTCAAATTCTGACTTTGATGAAGTCATTGATCGCTCTGGCCTGACTTTTCTCATCAGTAATGGTTTAATCAGAAGGCTTCTACGGTCCCTTCTAGCTCTGAATCTATGATCTTATGATCCCCTTTACATCATGATCAAGTGCTCACAATAGACCTTGTCTGATCCCTTTCTAATTGCCTTCTTCTCTGGGTACATGTCTTCTCTGGGTACATGTTGTTCCATTCTCATCGTGGGCAAAGACTATTGTGTTTTAATCTTTACAACCCCAGCTCCTGGCACAATGCTTGGCAGGCATTTAATTAATGCTTACTAAGTTAAAGAATATTCCAGCTAAGATTCCTTCCTCCTCTTAGGATTCCAAGGACCTGACAGTTTTTTCCAGGAATCCACATTAAGCTCACTGGTACATCTTTATGCTTCCTTTTACAGTTTTAAGTGATTTTCTCTTAAAGACATATTTATCAAGTCAATTCCAATAATTCCTAAGAAAATCACCTTCACTGCTTTTAAGAATCAAATTTCTCTCATGTTTAGGCAGGTCCCATTTGCCTACCCAGAGGTGGGCAAACCCACCAGAAGGCAGCTAGGTGGCTCACTGGATTTCAGGCCTGGCCTCCAACTCTCACTAGTAGACCCTAGGAAAGTCACATCTTCTGTTTGCCTTAATCCACTGGAGAAGGAAATGGCAAACCACTCCAGTGTCTTTGCCAAGAAAATCCCATGAACAATATGGTCCACAGGGTCAGAAAGAGTCAGAATTGACTGAACAACCACAAAAGACACTTAATAAATGCTTAACTGAAAACAATAGCAAAAAATAAGAGATTCTGCTCCCTTTACTACTGGGAACACATCAGTGCCTATCAAAACACTTACCCATTTCTTTTTTCCCCTATTCACTTACTTAATAATTGCTTAGAAGCTCCATCTCTAAGATGTTAATAGTATTGGGCTATATTTGCAGTTACTTTCAGTATCACAATAAAGTCTGGGCATTAATGAAAAAGAGTAAATAAAGACTTACGAGTGACTTTGGAGTGTACTTTTTATCCTGTTTTACATTTAAATACAGAAGAGGCTGATATTCTACTACTTTACAAAACTTTATAAAGTCCTCAGAAGAAAAAACTAGACAGTTTCTCCCTCACATTCCTCTTCTTTTCACTTCATTATGGTAGGAAAACTTCAATTACATTTAAAAATGCTAATTTTCCTATTTCTATAGTTTTACTGATGTGTGGGTAGTACTAATTTGTTTGTTTTAAAAGCCTCCCTTCAGGGAGGAAAACCAAATGGAAATTAAAAGTGAATTTCAGTTAATGGCATAAACAGGATTCTTAGAACCTACTAAAAATGTTTCTATCAATAGGAACTTAAAATAAAATTTTATTCAGATTAGCATAGTCTAGATGGTCATTATGGTGTCTGTTCAAAGTTATGTATAGTATTCATTTTCAAATATGTATCAAATACTTACGTGCCACACAAGATATACAAGGAAGGCATTAAAAGCATTCTGGCTTTTAAAAAATACAGAGTAATTACAATGAACCTTATACACAGTAGTTGAAAAGTGCTTGCTGAACTGAATCTATATAGGAAGATTCCACAAAGTTAAAGTAATAATACAAACTCTAACACAAAGTAGTGCTTAGTTGAGTGCCAAATGAGTACTCCAGTCATTAAGTTTTCAGAATTCATGTGAGGGAAAGATCATTGTAGGCTGTAGTGGTAAAGCTAGGCTTCAGAGAAAGCAGGAATTGGGCTGGGACTTGGAGGACAGACAGTATGCACAAAGGGAGAAGTATTGAGCATGTTTTTCAGAAATAAAGTGCGAATTACAGTGATGGTATCATACTTAGATACAGCCTTTCAAAGTTACATACTTAAATAAAATTTAGTTGTATCAAGCATGTGGAGAACATTGTTACAAGAATTTTAAATAATAACTTTTAAAATAAAAATTAAATTTGTTTCTTGCTGTTGATTTGCAACCTTTAAGTACTAAACAGGCCCAAAGGCCGATTTCAAAAATATTTCAAGCCACGATCGATGGGTCACTTCAACTGAGCTGACCTACATAAATATTATGATGCAGTATCTTGAAGAACAGTTTCCAAAACTTCACTTCATTGGAAGTTACCCATTCCCTTAATCACATATCTATTTCAAGGCCAGAAGGTCTGTTCCACGAAGGGGCAAGAACAGCTGGAAATGTCCAAACAGGAACCGAATTAAGGTTTAAAATTTACAGGTATAGCTACCCAATTTCTTAGCAGATACAGGATATTAACACTTCAGGTAAGAGATTGGATAAGAAGATCTCTAGGGCCTTTCTATCTCAGAGACTGTTTTTTTTTTCCTTTTCATATTGCTTTTTCCTATACTTTGTGGTTTCTACCTCTATTTCAAATATATCATTGAGTTGTCTGTAAAGACAACAATTGTAAAATAAATTCCAGACTAAACCCAATCTTTATGTTTCTGTTCATTTTTGAGAAAGTAGCTCGAAGCTAAAAACTTCTTCAACATTTGTTTATTCATTATATTTGTAAAGAAGATCTCTCAAAGTGATTACTTTCTTTCCTTCCCTCAAAAGAAACACCAGAAAATTTCTTCATCAGGGAAGTTTGCCTAAAAGGCAAAATACACCAGAATTCTTCTTGCCAGTGGGGGAAAAAGATGCAACCATTGAATCATCTAGTAGTTTAATGCTTTAACTTTATTTGTTAAGTTATAAAGGATGTTTGCAAGTTCCAAATTAGTGAATTCCAATGTTTGGGAGGTTCTTTCATAGGAAAAAGAAATTGGGGGAGGGGGGAGAATCACTGTTAGAGACAAAAAGGAAATAATAATTGGTGGTAGGGCTGAGTTTCTAACAATACAAGTTATTGGCATTTAGTCACGATAGTGACTTTATTCCTTTTGCCTTTCCTCTTTTGTCCGTAAAAGGTAGATGCCATAAACTGGTGCTTCTTTGCAAATCGTAGCAAATAAAACGCCGAAAAAGTAGAAAAAAGAAACCACAAGACCCTGAACCATCACTAAAAGCCCTCGAAGTAACCCGCTGGGCTGAGTAGAGTCTTAAGAGCCCTGCCTCCTCTCTGGACCCTTCTAGGGGACGACTTACCGACTCTGCACCGCTCTTACCGGGCAACGTGACTAAGGAAAATCCGGGGCTGGGAGGGGCCTAGCCGAGTAGATTTCTCGGCCGGCTCCCAACGGAGCTTGTGCCCTCACGGTCCTTACCTGAAGAGGGGCAACCAAGCGACTTTTCCACGCGTGGCTGCTCAGGTGATAGGCAGCAGGTACAATGGCTCCGATAAGCCCCCCAGCCCCAGCTCGGCGAACACACGATGAATCAGCCCGATTCCATTCAAAAGAGTCGCCCAGGCCTTGGTCGCGAAGCACTTCCGGGTTCACCCTCATCCTCTTCGGCTTCCGTTCTGTCAACAGCCAATGGGAGATGGCTGTGGGTGGGAGGCTGCCCCCTCTCCAGGAGGAATAAACAGAAGGCGAACTTGCCTGGCTGGGCAGAGCAGAGCAGGGGGGCGGAAGCAGTTTTGCTCGCTCGGCTCCGCGCTTGGCACTCCAGACCTTCGGAGCCCGAGAGCCCGCTACCCCGGCTCTGGGTCTCCTCGGTGGTGCGCCTCGGGCTGGGGGGAGACAGAAGAAAGAAAGTGGCGGATTTCTAAACCGGCTCCATCCTGGGTCTCTGCGCCACCTATCTTGGGTTAGTCACCCCAAGTGGCTGTGTCCTGAACATTAACTCCTCCCCATTCCACCTAAAAAAGAGAAAGAAAAGTGGCCCCCAAAAAGTCTGTATTGCTACCTTCTTTTTTTCAGTGGATGCATCTTCAGCTAAACTTTGCAGCACTTCCCAGTAGTTTATTCAAAGGAATAAGCTTGTTTTGTGCTCACTGATTTTCAGATTCTTAGAGATCGTCTAGTCTGGGACCCCTCGTTTTACAAATGAGGCCCAAGGAGAAGTGACTTGCTTAACTCCCTAAAGCTAGTAAGTGTCACGGTCTTTAGCCTCCCGACTCAAGACCAGCTTTTTTAAAAAGCCACCTTTTGTTTGTTTAATATTTTGTTAGGGTCTATGGACGGGTTTTTAACCAACTCGGTGGACAGCAGGGGCTCTTAAGTTTTTTGGTGCCATGGACTTCTTTGGCAGTCAGGTAAAGCCTTTGAATCCCTTCTCGGAATAAGGCAAGTTCCGCCAAGTCAACAAGTGCCTAACACGGACTAGGCGCTGTAATAAACACTAGGCATTCAAAAACAAAAGCAAAAAACAGTCCCTGCTTTTAAAGAGTTAAGAGTCTAATGGGAGTGACTAATGATAACAATAATGACGATAAGTAGCTAGCAATTATATACTTTCAGATTTGCAAAGCTCTTTACAAATACCTTATTTTATGAGATACGTTCTATTACACCCTATCTTACAGATGAGGAAACTGAGGCAAAAAGGACAGCTAGTGAGCTGCTGAAGCCAGCGGTGAACTGTTCTTCCTGACTCCAGGAAGAGTTTCTGCCTCTACCTACTGAGCCACCAAGTGCATACAGAGATGGCATCCAAACAAAATAAATACAGGCTAAACTGGAAATAATTTTAGAGAGAGGGCACTAAGAATAATGTTTTAAATGCATAAAGTAAAATGCATAGGATTACAAAGCAAATCAATTATATTGAAATACACATGTCAAAAGTATTTTATAAAAAACATTTTTTTAAAATTCACAGACCTTGCTTTAAGAATCTCTGTTTTATAACATCTTTCTCATCATTTATGGAATGTGTACAGTATTAGTTATTTGGGTGTGTATAGAGCTCTTTTTGTTAATGACTTCCTTGGGCAGATGCTTAGCAGAGGAATCTCTGGATCAAAAGGTTATGGCATTTCAGTTTATTTATATACTTTCAAATTGCTTTTCAGAATGGTTGTACTAATTCACAGCCCCACTAATGATGTATCACTAGGACAGTATTTTTAAGGGTGATTTGAATCTGTCCAAAAGGGATAGCTACATTTAGTTTTAAGTATTTGGGGCAGAATTTGGGTGCATATCTTCATAGAAGTGGTTCTGCATACTTGTGTACAATTCACTGTGCATCCATGCTAGCTAAAATAATCTGAGCATCACAAATCTAAATAAAAATCTTCTTAAACCATCCAGATGTTTTTGTCATTTGATCACTTCAAAATCATATCTGAAGTATAGCCACATGAATAATGTAGATATGACCTAATGAGCCCTGTTACTAAAGAATAATCAGTTGTTTAGTATCAGTGTGGTACCTAAGAATACTTTGTGGTACAGGGAACTTATGGAGTGTTTGACGCTAAAAATCATTGTCAAAAGTTCACATAAATAGTTGAAAATGTATTTCTGCCACTTGCAGAATACATTCTGTGCTGGAGAGCACTAAAGGGATGAATTCTCAGAGTCTATCAAAGAGAGGAGGAGGCCAAAGGTGTCAAAAAAAAAATCTCATACCTTTTTATTATTCCTCCCTCCCCCCAAGCTACAGAAAATGTCAATAAATACTGCCTTATAGAAGGTCGGGAACTATTGACTCATATTTGTTGTTGTTCAGTTGTGTAAGTCATGTCTGACTCTTCGTGATTCCATTTGGTGTTTTCTTGGCAAAGATATTGAAAGCCATTTCCTTCTCCAGCTAATTTTATATATGAAGAAACTGAGGCAAACACAGTTAAGGGACTTTCCCAGGGTCACACAGCTACTAAGTATCTGAGGCTGGATTTGAACTCAAATTCTACCTGACTCCAGGCCCAGTGCTATATCTGCTTTGCCTCCTCACTGCCTCTGACTCATGTTCCTACTTTCCTGTTGAGACAAGGTTTTTGAAAAAATAATCTAAACATGCATGGAAATTATTTTTACTCCTTCCTAATTGGTATCAAAGGTACCAGTAATGTTAATACTATTTATTACAGTATTTTAACATTTTGGATAAAAGCCATCCGCTGTATGGAGATGATAAAACATTCACTATTCAGTGTTACTGTTTTACTTTCAGAATGAAGCTTTCTGTCCTAATACAGTAATTGCTTAAAAGCTGCAGTAACTATTTCAATATCTTTTGTATATTATTAGAAATCAAAGGTAACAATAAGCCCTTAATTGTCAAATCTAATGACCTCAGTTATCCTTCTTGATTTCTCTGCAATATTTTACATTTGACCACCTTCTCCTTAATATGCTCCTAGTTCTCCTATCTGTCTGAGTGTTCCTGCTAGGTCTTCCTTTGCTTATTCATCATCCATCTCATGCTCACTAACTGTGGTTACACCGCAAACCCCTGTTCTCTTTTTTCTCTGCTCTTGTATGGTGACATCAGCTCCCATGGGTTCAATTATCATGTCTATGAAGATCAATCCCAATCTATATATCCAGCCCTTGTTTCTCTCCTGAGCTCCAGTTCTTCATCACAATTTTCTGTTAGACATTTCAAATTGTATGTTCCATGGACATCTCAAACTCAATGTTTCCAAAACAGAGCTTATTTCTCACTCATATCCATCCTTTTTCCAAACTTTTCCCTTATCACAGTCAATGGAACCACCAACTTTCCTGTCACACAGGTTTAAAACCTAATCCTTAACTCATTTATCAAATCGCCTCATTTGTCAAATCCTCTTGTTTCTGTCAACACAATATTTTTCATATATATATATTCCTTTCTCACCAGTTGCAGTCACTATCCTAGTTCACACCCTTATCACATCTCACTTGGGCTATTAAAATAGTTTTATTTCGTCTCCTTATCTCAAGTCTCTCTCTCTTCCATTCCATTATTTACAAAGCTATCAAAGCAATTTTCTTAAATCTCAGTTCTTACACACATCACCTTCTCTTGACCCAAAATGCTAGTGTCCCCTTGTTACCTTTAGGATCAAATATAAACTCTTCTGGCATTTAAATCTTTACAACTTGGCCTCTTCTTGTCTTTTCTCTCTTCTTACACATTGCATCCCTCTGTTACTCTGTAATAGAGCCATTCTGCCCTGCACTATGCAACACACACACACACACACACACACACACACACACACACACACACACAGAGCCATACTGACCTACTTATTCATTACCTTTACATTAGCTCTCTCTCATGCCTGGAATGGACTCCCTCCTCACCTTTGCCTCTGGTTTTCTTCAAGAATCACCTTGCCACCTTCTCTGTGAAGCCTTTCTTCCCTAGTGGCCAGTGTTTTCCTTTTACACACACACACACACACACACACACACACACACACACACACACACAGAGTTGTTTGTCCTTAATTTTTGAAGAGGACCAATAATATCACAGTGTGTCTTGACTCCTGAGTCAATTGGGTTTAAATGAGACAGAGTTGCATAAAATCTTGAGCCTCACTTTCTCTTCCAGAGTCATCAAAGTCCAGTGGCAAGACATATACACATATATGTACATGTTGTCTTCCTTATTAGGGTATAATCTCCTTGAATGCAGAAGCTGTTTTTATTTTTGTGTTTGTATCCTCAGCACAGAGCACAAGGCCTGGTGTACAGCTCAATAAATGATTGTGGTTTGATTTTTATGAGGCATTAGACAGCAATAGACATGCTTTCACAAGTGATATTCTATAGCAGATCACACCTTTATAAAAATGGAATTAATTGAAAGACAGAATTCAAGATCCCATTGTGCTTAACTTTTGTTAATTTTTTTTTGTTGACTTAAAAATATTTGAGTTGGTAGAACAAGGCATAATAGCTTAAAGGATTTCTTCCAGCAAGATGTCCACTATGAATATGTCAACAATACACGAAATACCTTGAAAAGTTAACAGCAGGAGTAATTTTGTGTGAGGACCTTCTGATTAAATAGTAATCAAGGCATAGAGCAGGGATGCATGCTTGCCAAAGGTATTCATCACTGTCATGAAGAAGGCCCAGCAAGTTGAAGAGAAATTTCCTTTAGATCAATCTATCAATCAAAAAGCATTTATTAAATGCTTACTAGGTGCCCAGCCCTGAGTTAGACTGGGGATATAAATACAAAGAACATAATAATGTCTGTTCTCAAGGAGCTTACCTTTTATCAGGATGGTGAGTTATATAGATAAAAATTTCTCCAGATATTCCTGTTTGTGGATGATATCATGCTGAGTGTATAAAGCCCCAGAACAATGTAAAGCCTCTTAAATGAGCTCCATAGGGCTTGGCCATAGCTTTTACACACACACACACACACACACACACACACACACACACACACACACACACATCTGCAATAGATACTGCTGATGGACGATAAGCTGGCCCCACAATTGAAGAGTAGTAGAGGAATTGCTTTTGGGAGATTGCAAAGTACACACATATCAACAGACATTGATTAAGCACTTTCTATGTTCCAAGCACTGTGCTAAATGCTGGGGATACAAAAAGAAGCAAAAGACAGTCCCTGATCTCAAGAAGTTTGCAGTCTAATGGGGGAAACAACATGATATATATACAAAGCAAATTATATATCAGGTAAAGAAGAAACAATCAACAGAGAAGAAGACACTGCAACTAAGCTAGGTTGGGGAAGGCTTCCTGTAGAAGCCTTTTAGTTGGGACTTAAAAGGAAGCTAGAAAGGACGGTAGTTGGAGGGAAGGAGGGAGAATATTCTAGGTATGAGAGATAGCTAGAGAGAATACCTGGAGCAGAGATGAAGTGCCTTATTGGTAGAACAACAAGGATGTCAGTGTCACTGGATTGAAGAATATGTGTTAGGGAGTAAGGTATAAGAAGATTGCAAATGCAGGAGGGTTAAGCCACATTTCAGTAAGAGCTAGTAGGTGGAAGGAATGGGAAAAGAAAATATATAGAATGAAGGAAAAGGAAGTTTACTGCCTGTGGAACAGGCATTCCAGAGGGCATGGTAGAAGGGCTGGGTAGAATTAGAATGAAAGCTTTGGGGTGGGAGGGTTGAGGGGTGAGGAATGGGGTTTGGATGATAATCTGCAAGAGTTTGATGTAATTGGGATGTGAAAGGTATGGACAGATGTGAGAATGTTCATCATTGAGTGGAGGGCAAAACTCCTCTACCCTCAAAGAACAGGTGCAGCAGGAGAGGAGAGACCTGAAGTTGAAGGGAGGTGTGCTCTTCTTTGCAATGAAGGTTCTCTGCATCCCAGTTGGGAGATTAGACTGGCAGCAGGAAGTGGAAGATGCCTTGCACTGATACAGATGGAAGTAGTTGACTTGGGGCAGGTGGAAGATGCCGGCCAGCTCCTTGCAGCCTTCTCTTCAGGGACAGCACTGTACTTAGTTGGAGATGGAAGGCTCAGGACCTATACAACCTGCCCCAAAGCCCATTGTTATGGGACTTTCTCCTTATTAGTGGAGATGAATGCCCTGACCTGTGTGAGGGGCAGGGCAGGGTTGGAGAGATTGAGAGAGCACTAGCCTTTTTTAGTCCTCTTCTAGACTCTTCAAGCTTCAAATCTTTTTCAGGACTCTTCAAATTTTGGGTAGCTTTGGCTTCCAGCTTGAGAAGGAAAATGGAAAAAGCCAACCCTACTTCATGTGGCTGAAGAAAAATATTCTGGGAAGACATGAGAGGAGCTGGCAGTCTCTATCATGTCCCTGCCCCCAGCAAGCTACATCAAGTTGAATTTTAAGCTGTGTTTAAGAAAAGGGAATATTAGAAGAAAAGAATGTTATGCAAATCTTTAAAATAATTTTTAGAAGGCTTGATAACTTTTTATTTGCTAGCTAATTTATTGCAACAGCTTGACAGTGTTAATAGAAATTGTATCCAACCCCACTGTGATTAGTGAGACTGCTGTCTGAGGTGAAACCTTTGGGACCATGGATTTTCTTTTTGAGCTTTAATTTTCAGATTTATAGTGTCATTAAATCCAAAGTTTCACCACTTAAGGAAAATGTGAGCAGCTCTGTTTCCCTGGGAAAATGGTTGGGAGGGCTACCTTGGGAATGCTAAGGTAGGACCCTTTTGACTCAGCTTCCCATGTAAGAAAATTTCCCAACTGTTTAATTCTGAGCCTGGCTGTGGTATCTGGTCATATGCTTGGCTGCTTATGCTATTTTCACCTGAAACCAATTGTAACTAGGGATGCTTTAGTCACTTTGTGCCCTGTTGGGATCACTATAGTAGCCTACAGTTTATGGGGCCAGAATACACACATACGTACATATATGTATATATGTATGTATGTATGTATGTATGTATGTATATATGTGTATATACATACACATATTAATTAGTTATTAATTCATAATTAAATGCAAAACATCTTCAGTTTTGTTTTTAAGGAAAGGATTGGGGCAGCTAGGTGGCACAGTGGATAGAGCACCGGCCCGGAAGTCAGGAGTACCTGAGTTCAAATCCGACCTCAGACCAAACGCTTGACGCTTACTAGCTGTGTGACCTGGGCAAGTCACTTAACACCAATTGCCTGAAAAAAAAAAAAAGAAAAGAATAACTTATGGAATATCCTGTGCTACCTCAAATGGAATTCCAATTTTTTACTTAGGAGTATTATTTAATGCGAGATTGATACTTGTATATAGAGCATGCTCTGAAATGCAAGCAAATTACACAAGATTTTAAAGATGACTTGAGAGCAGTGGTCTATGTGGGTATAATATCCTGTTAATTTGAGCATGGTTAGTACTTGAACATGTTTTACTATGGACAACTCATTTGATACAATCTGGAATTATTTACTTACTCTCTTCAGACATCCCACCACAACCCTGTGTTAAAATAAGCATCTTTGGGATGGATTCATTTGTGTGACCATTCAACTTAGGCACAGAAGTCACTTACTTACAAAAGTTGTTATTAGATCCTTAGCGGCATCTCATCCTCCTAGGGGAGAGGGGGAAATGAGTTGTCCTACTTTTTTTTCGCTCTAAGCTTTACAGACATTTTGAGTTTTCATGCTCTTGGCATTCAAATATTATGATGATGGTTCTGTGTGTTTATTTGATAGTTTTTCATTGATAGGTGTTTGCAGAAGCACTTTGGTAAAACATAATTTATTAAAAATAAAATTTTAAAGTAATAGGCACAGAAGAGTATTACAAATTAAGTATTGTGGTTTCTTTTCTTAGAATGGCAGAAAAGTGTGTGTAGGAAGATTGTTTTGTTTCTTAATGGGATATTTCACTAGAATTTGTTTTCTTACTATCTGGTGTTTTTGTTTTCAGGCACTTTATACTATTTTAACCTTTTCCCTTCTATTAATATTATTTTGTTTTATTGCTAGGTTTATAAACTTTGGTAACCTGTGTTTTTTTTAGCTTTTGTATTTTTTTATGGTATTTTTAGGCAAGATGCATTTTTATACCAAGTGTAACTTATGTCAGATCCAACCTTAATGAGATACTTTCTATCTTTATTTTTTCTTTCCTATCTGAAAGGTAATTAAGTGCTTCTAAGTCTATACCAATACTGAATTACTTATAAGCAGCCCTGATAGTATATATGCCAGAAATTTCTGATGATTACTGTTACAATTAATTTCTAATGAAAATGTAAAAAGATGCTGCTAAAAGCATATTGTACATTTAATTAAATCAAGATGGCTAATGAGATTAACTTTCACCACTGCTCTGTGCACCAATGCCAAATGATTTAAAGGCCATCAAAACATTTCAATCAGTATTAAAACTTTAATTAAGCCAGTGATGCTGCCTGCCTGTTGTTGTTGACAGCATGGGTCAGTAAGTGCTTCATTGAGTGCCTTGCAATAATTTAAAATCGAGTATATATAAGGTACTTTGTTAGACTATGGGGTTCAATTTTTCATTCACGTATATATGTATATACATATATGTATGTAAAAACCTAGAGTCATCTGTTCCTTTTGAGAATTTGATGGATTTATCACCGTAAGAAATTACATGTACATGTTGCTGCTATTCATTGTCAGATAGATGACACAAGATGCTTTTTTATTAAGTTTATATAACAGTAACAGTGTTGTCAAATCATTCAGATATTTTTATGGAAGATATAAGTGCCAAATTCCAGACAGATCCCACATATTCTTATTCTTTCCAAGGCACTATGACCATGTACAATAGAATTTTTATTCCCTAAAAGACAAATCACCCAGTTATTACTTAATCTCCTTGTTCCTTATACCACAAGGGAACTGGGGCTGGTGAAAACAAGGAAACCAATGACTTGAGGTTTATATCTACAGTTTGGCCACTACCCTGGAGGCAGCTGCTGTAGATCCCTGAGTCTCCGGCCTTCCTAACCTTCACGTTAGGCTATTCTCTGCCTTCTGGACCAAGGTTCAGCCGTGCATCTAACTACTCAGTGCATTCCTTGGTCAGTAATAGAACTCATTTTAAGCAAGAAGCAGGAATGTTGAATTCAACTAACCTTGCCTGACCCTGCAAATTGCCTTAGGGTGATCAAAACCAGTTAAAGGAGGACTATTGATACTAGTAAAAAAAGAGGAAAAAAAGGAGCTGACCATTCTGAACAGATGTTGCCACTCCTGAGCCTCCCTGGCCTTCTCTAGGGACTTTCAGTTGTGTAAAACAACTTACTTAACACCTTGAGGCTGTGCCTCCTGTGAGACTCTGTTGAAATGTATTTAATCTTGCTCTCTATTCCACTCCTCTTGGGCACTCCAGGACTTCTGTGCTTCATGGTGCCCTGAATTGCCATTCCTTTGCCTCCATTAAAGATCCTAGTTTTTGCTACTTTGGTAGTCTTTATTTCAGGTTGACAATCCTTACCATCCATATTGTTATAGTGTGTGTGTGTGTGTGTGTGTGTGTGTGTGTGTATTTTGGTTTGCTTTACTTCACTCTGCATCAGTTCATGTGTCTTCCTTTACTTAGAATTCTTTGCATTCATCCTTTTGTATTGCGCAGTAGTATTCCATTTGTTTACCTCAATTTATGTAACTATTTCCCAGTGAGTGACATCTACTTTGTTTCCAGTTCTTTGCTACTACAAAAAGTTCTGCCATAAATATTTGTTATAAATGGGAACTCTGTGTTCTTAACTTTATTGGACTGTATGACTTAACAGTGGGATCTCTGAGTAAAGATATAGACTTTCAAATTTATTTTTTAAGCATAATTCCTAATTGTTGTACATAGTGGTTGGATGAATTCACATGTCCACCAATTGTGTTTTGGTATGCTTTTCTTGCCACAGCTCTCCCAGTTTTATTATTTCCATCTTTTGTCATCTTTGCCAATTAGCTTGCTATGAGGTGAAACCAAGTTGTTTTTTTTTATATTTATCTAACCATTAGTGATTTGGAGTACAGTTGTAAAAGGTACTGATTTTGCTGTCTTTTGATTTTTTTTTTGGTGTGATCTTTTAAATTCAGGTTGCATATCCATTTTGGTAGTATTATAGTATATGGTATAAGGTGTTTGCCTAAGCCTTATATCTGCCAAATGGCGTTCTAATTTTTCTAGCAATTATTGATGCATAGAGAGTTCTTTCCTAAATAATTTATATTCTCTAGTTTATTTAAGACTGGTTATTGAATTTATTTGCAATTCTTTCATAATCTATTCAACCAATCTGCTTTTGATGCCAACTCCTTTATAATACAGTTTTAGATCTGGGAGTACTATTCACCCTTCATTCCTACTTTCGTTATTTCCTTTATATCTCTTATTTCTCTAATTAATCATTGTTATTGGGGTTTTTTTTTTAGCTCTACAAAGATTCCTTTTTTTTTAAAGGTAGTCGGGCTTAAGTGACTTGGTTTGAGGCTGGATTTGAACTCAGGTCCTCCTGACTTCAGGGTTGGTGCTCTATCCACTGTGCCAACCTAGCTGCCCCCAAAGATTCCTTTTGTAATTTGATTGGCATAGCACTAAATTTGTCAATTGGTTTAGGTAAGCATCATCATTTTTATTATAGTGGCATGGCTCAACCTTGAGTAGTGAATATCTCTCCAATTATTATTTATTGGTTTATCCAGTTATTGTCATTTTAAAAAGTGCTTTATAATTCTATTTACATAAGTCTTGAATGTATAAAGGCCTATCTTTTAAATACTAATATTTTTTCTGATAATTTTGTGTGGTTGGGAGTTATGTAATACTACATTCTTAGAAGAATTGAAGTTGATAATCACCCAAAGGACAATTGAGTTGTGCATTGTATATATGAAAAAAGTTGAAACACATTAAAAAGGAGGAATTAAATGGGAGGAAATGGTATGAAATATGTCATTAAAGAAATGTGTGACTGGAAAAAAAGGGATAGATCAGTACCAGAGAGTAAGGCATACCTGGTGGACAACCTGCACTCTCCAATATCTTTACATTGTTAGGAAAAATATGAGGCACGATCCTATAATTTTGAGTGGATCCTTATGTCATGTACTCCACTATGGATACATGAAACAACATGGACAAGAGGAACATAAGATGCATAGGCATGGATGGACTTTGACTTGTTTTGTTGGAGGGAATATACTCATCAATGGGATTACAAATACTTTGCACTATTGAAGTATTATTCAATTTAGATATGCTCAGTACCTTAAAAATCATGGCCATATTACATTGCTTCTAATTTCTTATAAGTATTAGATGGTGTGTAAAAAAAATTCTTCTCAGGTGTCAAAGACTAAAGGTCAGTCTAATGAGGAATCATAGCAGAAGTTTTTTTAGATAGCACAATTTAAAAATAAAAATTTCAGAAACTGAGTAGAGCCATTAGAAGCTATAAGTGATACTTGGAAGAGATTAAACAATGTATCATATTCAAGATGCAAAATCAGTATTAATTGTTATACTTATGATTGAGTTATACAATTATTGAGTTTTATAAATAAATACAGATCTAGAGAAAGAAAAAGGAAAATAGGAAAATATTTACATTTGAAAGTACAGTGAATTAATTTAATGTATAAGACCAATATCATAATTGTTACTTCCGACAGATGGTATTTTACATTTTGATTTAAAAAAAAAGATATATTCTTAATGATATATGTCAAGGAAAAGCCACCATATGTTGTTAAACACTTCCAATTTATCATTTAATTTGAAAGGCACACTAAGATAGAACCATTAAATTCTTCATTGCTATGACCCAAAGTATCCTTAATAAAGGATGAACTGTGACACTTTCAGGCTATTGTCCAAAATCGTAGACATCTGAGGCATATCATCAGCCAGCAAAGGATTTTCTCAGTATGGATGAAGAGGTAAATACAAAATATGTTCTGCCTAGATTATTAATTAAATCTATGTAGTTTTAATAAATTTTCTGAGATTTAACTCACTCATCCTCTCCAAGGAATAATGATAACTCACATTATTGCATTTAATCCTCAAAACAGCCCTGGGAGGTAAGGTTTTTATTGCCTTTCTTTGACATGTGAAGACACTTCCTTCCCATCTGAGATTTTAGTTGATTTGCCCAGAGTCCCACAGTAAATGTCTGAGGCCTTACTTAAATCCAAGGCTTCCTGACCTCAAGATCAGTACTCTATCCACTGTTCTACCAGGTGTGATTTGATATAATAGAACCTTAAATGTGCAAGTTTATATTTAAATAAAAGTAAGTTAGGGGATGATTCACGTTACAAAAAAGATTTGCTCCTATAAGAATATTCCTTTAAATAGAAAACTTGCAAGAGATATAATAAATAACATTCTTATAACATCTGTATGGAAAGGGGGAGGGCTAAGGAAAGCTGATGACAGATGACTATTAAAACATAGATTTTTAAAAAATGCTTTTTAATCTCTGTCAGTATGAAGCAGTTTATCTATTTGGGTTTCATTAGTGGGTGAAAAAGAATGAGAAAGCAATCAAATGATAAATGCCTAAGAGCTATATTTTTTTCAGATTAGAATGTCTTGATCTGAAATTTTAGGATATTTTGTCCAATGGGAAAGTTACTCCACAACCACTGCCTGTTATTTTTAAGAACATTCCTGAAAACTAGAAAAAATAGTTCAGATGATCATCCTAATAACTATAAAGAAGTCACTTCACAACCTGAAAAGATAGGAATAAATCTTCTGACTCTCTATTTCATAGACTCTAAAGATGGTAGAGCAACTAGAGACCATCTTGTTCAACCTCCATTTTACAAATGAGGACACTGAGACCCAGTGAGGTGAAATGTCCTGTCTACCATCACTCAGGTAATTGGCTGAATAGAGATTCAAATTAAGGCCTTCTGACTCCAGATGTAGCACTGAGTTTCACTATACCATTCTGTATTTGCAACCAATTAGATTACAATCGTTACTTTGTGATTGTTGTTCAGTCATTTCAGTTATGCCCAACTCTTTGTGATCCCATTTGGCGTTTTCTGGTAGTGGAATGGTTTGCCATTTCCTTCGCCAGCTCTGAAACTGAGGCAAATAAGGTTAAGCGATTTGGCCAGGGTCCCACAGCTAGTAAGTTGTCTGAAACTGGATTTTAACTCAGGTCTTCCTGACTCTAGGCCCAGTGCTCTATCCACTGTGACACCTAACAATTACTAAATAGTGATTGACATGTATTTGGGAAAAACAAGTCATTTTGAACAAACTTTTCCCCCCTTCTGTGATAGAATGCTGAAACATTTGAAACAACAAATGAAATAATTTTTATTCGGGTTTAAAAATTTTACCTCAGTTGACATCATCCTCTACAAACTAAACAAAAATTGTTTAATACACTTTTTGGTTAAATCAGAATTGACTAGAAAGCCATTAGTTCAATGTCAATCTTAAATACTGAGAAGAATCTCCAGTCCTGTAGCTAATGGCAAAATTGAAAGTCTGCTTACTAAATTTGCTAGTGATAACAGTTAGGCACATGTTTTTTTGCTTTTTTTTTAAATTGCTATGGATAAATAGACCTCAAAATGACTTTGTACAATTGAAAAATAATCCCTAAAAACCAGAATGGAATTCAAGTGAAATGTGTTAAGATCATATTAGAGTTCAAGCAATACCCCACATTTAAAAAGCACACAAAAAAAATTAGGGCCATTATTTTTGGTGGGAAATGAAGACAAACTATTGAAAAGTATAATTTATAGCATATTTTAAAAATTAATTTTCTCCTTCCTGTTTATTTCTTTGACCATGTAAACTAAGTAGTATCAAGTAATTACTTAGAGGACTTCAACCACTCAGAATTGTTTGTAATTAGCATATCAGTTGATTATAAAGAGATGATTTTGAAGTGATTAAAAACTTATACATGAAACATTTTCTTTTAAATCTTATTTACATTCTTTTGCATATAATACAAAACTAAATTTCAGCCTTGTTTTATATTTGAATTGTTGCAAGTTCTGAATTATATCTAAATTAATTAAATTCTGTTGCATATGGAGTTGAATCTTGATTATTTGCTAATAATAATAACTCCCATTTATGCTGCCCTTTAAGGTTTGCAGTGTGCCTCCCTAGCATCTACCCTGTGAAGTAGATTGTGCAACTATTAGAATCTGCATTTTACAGATGAGGAAACTGAGACTATTAAGAAAATAAGTGATTTGCTGGTTGTCAAGCAGCTTGTGTAGTATATAGGCAAAATAGTCTTTTCATTAGTCTATTCATTACACCATTTCATATAATTTAAAAAATCATACATTCATCCATTCACAATAATAAAAGAAAAGAGTAGCACAGATAATATCAATCATATATTTATTAAAAAATATTACAGGAAAGAACACTAGAAATTATCTAGTCTAATCCTCTTATTTTGCAGATGAAAAGCTGAGGTCTTCATAAATTAAGTGACTGGTCCAATAAGTTAAATGTAGAGCTGGGTGTGCAACTCAGTTCCCCTGACTCATAATCCATCATTTGTTTTTCATTGGACCATACTTACGCTCTAGTCAATATTGCTTTGTATTTGGCATTGGAGTACATTATATTTGGGTTGGCTGGTTTATGGGTGGATGTTTTAATTGATTGCCTCTTAATTATGACATAGAGACAAATATTAAAACTAAGCATATTTCAGCTGATTGGCTAGCCAATAATTATAATGCATGGTGAGAAGAAATGAGCCTAGAAAAATTTTTTTCTAATAATATTTCTGTGGTGAGGGGCAGCTAGGTGGTACAGTGGAGAGAGAATTGGCCCTAGAGTCAGGAGGACCTGATTTCAAATCCAGCCTCAAACACATAACACTAGCTGTGTGACCCTGGGCAAGTCACTTAACCCCATTGTCTAGCCAAAAAAAATATATTATCTATTATATATATATATATATATATATATATATATATATATATATATCTGTGGTGAGAGAGATATCTACCTTATAGATTAGACTTAAAGAAAAACAACAACAACAGGGAAGCTGTCCTTCAATCCATGGGGCTAAGACTTGATTCATTGATTTGGCTTCCTGGTCACATGTCAATTGATTACCAAAAGTTTGTTACTTCCCTTTTACTGTACTAGGTGCTGAGTATACCAATACAAAGAATGGAACAGTTCTTTCTTGAAGTGGACTTATATTTTAATGGAGAAAAGTACATGAATTAAACGCAAAGCATTATGTAAATGCTAGCTACTGTTATACAAATGCTGGTCATTATTATATACAGCCAGAACCAAGAATAGCTTACCCAGTAAAATTAAGTATATTAATACAGGGGGGGAAATTGAAGAAAGAAGGTCTCTAAGCATTCTTGATGAAAAGACCAGAGCTGCAAGGAAACTTTGGAATACAAACACAAGAATTAACAGAAACCTTAAAAATGTAAATACGAATAAGCAATCATAAGACACTAAACAAGAAACATTCTAACATGGGCAGATGATACATATGGCATTCAGAACCATCAGCAGGGAATCACTGAGATAATCTGATAACACAGAGCTTGGTAGTGGGTTTAAAAAAAAAAGGTTTGACAATATTAAAAGAAAGGAAAGGGAGAAGTAAAGGACTACTCTAGAGAGAGGAAGGATGGGGGAAATTATCTGATATAATTTGGGTGCATACCTTAAAAGGTAGGGGGAGCAGGTGACCCTCGAACTTCACTTTCATCTGAACTAGTCAAGGGAGGAAGGAAAGAATATACAGCGCAGTGGATAGAGCCCAGCTTTGGAGTCAGGAGGCCCTGAGTTCAGATCCGACCTCAGACACATAACACTTACTAGCTGTGTGACTCTGGGCAAGTCACTTAACCCCAATTGGCTCACCAAAAAGCAAAAAAAAATTAAAAATTAAAATATACACACATCTGTGTCCAGAAATATATTTCACACAACAGTGAAGCAGGAAGAGATAGGGAGAAGGAAGAGAGGAGAATAAGAGGAATAGTAGAAAAGGGAGGAATTGTCCTAACCTAAACAAACCCTAACCACAAAGTTTGGAAAAGGTTTAAAAGGAAAGAAAAAAAAACGATTTTATTGTTCTGGGAGCCAAGATGGCAAAGTAAGCAGTAAATTGCTGCAACTCTCCCACATTCACCTCCAAAACACCGTAAAATAGAGCCCCCAACCAAATCCTGGAACCAGAGAACCAGTAAAAAGGCGGGGTGAAACAATCTTTTAGCCAAGAAATTTGGAGGATAGGCAAGAAAGGTCCATCTCAGGTGAAAAGGGAGCGCATCCCAGGACAGGAAGCATCCTAGCAAGCCAGCAAGCTCTGCCTCAGCAAACCTGAGATCCTGAGCCCCAGTGTGGCAGAGTAGGCGAACACCAACACCAGGACCCCCACATGCCTTAGCATGGCCAGGAGAGCTGGCAGACTCTGGCTCTGAGAACCACCATGTGCTCCAGTGTAGCCCTGGGCAGCTAAGCATCCTCCAGAGGCTAGACCTTCATGTGCTTCAGCATAGCCCTAAGGAAACAGGTAGATGCCTACCCTACCTATGGGTGCCTAAGCAGATGGGCAGCTTCCAGTCAGCACTGGCCTCTCCAGACTTCAGCTTAACCCTGGGCAAACAGTCAGAGGCTTGACTGCATGTATTTCAGTATAGCCACTGGGAAACAGAAACATCCCACCAGGCCTCAGCAGAGACCAAACACCACCACTAGGACCCCAGCTCAGCATCAGGTAAGCTGCTAGACCCCTATAGCCTCCAGCAGTGCCAGCCAACCCCCACTCCACCCCTGCAGTGCAGCACCAGACTTGAGGGTCCCCTGTGGATCTCAAGACAACATTAGTGCAGCACCAGGTAAATAGCCAGGGCCTACAGCCACTAGCACAAAAAGCTGGAGACAGTGTCCCTTTCACCCTGGGAGCAGAGCTCAAATTTAAAAGAAAGGAAAAAGGCAAAAAAAAAAAAAAGAGGAACAGAAAAAAGTGAGAGTGATGCAAGAGAATTATAGAAAAAAGAGCCAATAGCCTGGAAAATTGCTTTAAAAGTAGAATTGACCAAATGGAAAAGGAGATACAAGAATCCACTGAAGAAAGTAACTCAAAGAGTAAAATTGGCAAAACAGAAAAGAAAATGCAAAAGCTAGTGGAGGAAAACAGTACCTCAAAAGTTAGAATTGAGCAAATGGAAGTTAACAACTCTATGAGACATCATGAATCAATCAAACAAATTCAAAAGAATGAAAACATTTGAGAAAATATAAACTATTTCATGGGAAAAAACAACTGACCTGGAAAATAGATCCAGTAAAGACAATATTAGAATCACTGGACTACCTGAAAGCCATAATCAAAAGGAAGACCTGGACAGCATCTTTCAAGAAATTATCAAGGAAAACTGCCCTGATGTCCTGGAACCAGAGAGCAATAGGTATCGAAAGAATCCCCTGATCACTTCAGCAAAGAGATTCCCAAAGTAAAAACACTAAGGGAATATTATAGCCAAATATCATAACTATCAGGTCAAGGGAAAAATACTATGAGTGGCCAGAAAGAAACAACTCAAACATCAGGGAGTCACAATCAGGATTACACAGGATATGGCAGCTGCAACATTAAAGGATTGGAGGTCATGGAACACGATATTCTAGAGAGCAAAGGAGCTAGGACTATAACCAGGAAGCACTTAGCACTTTCCAGGAAGCTGGAAAAATTCTGCAAAATACATCAAGGGAAAAAATGTTTCTTCATTCAATGAAATAGAAGGATTTCAAGCCTTCCTAAGGAAAAGACCAGAACTAAATAAAAAAATTGACTCCTATATCAAAACCCCAAAGAAGTATAAACAGGTAAAAAGGGAAAAGAAAACATAAGGGATTCAACAGAGCTAAACTGTCTATGTCCTTACACTGAAAGATGATACTTGTAACTTTTAAAAATTGTGTCATTAACAGTACAGATAGAAGGAATACACATAGACAGAGAATACAGGTATAAGGTGAATTTGAAGGAATGACATAAAAAAATTAAGGGATGAGAAAGAGGAGAACAAAGGGTGCAGAAGGGGAGAGGTAGAATGGGGTAAATTATCTCACAAGAAGAGGTGAGAAATACCTATTACAGTGGAGGGCAAGCTGGGAGGATGGACTATGGGGCATCACTTGAACTCTCATCAGTTTTAGCTCTAGGAAGGAATAATATACACAATCAATCAAACAGAGGAATTTATCTTACCTGAGAAGGAAGTAGGAGGGGAGGAGATTAAGTAAAGCAGAGGTGGCAGAGCGGGGATGGGGAAATGATTTAAGGGAGGGCAGATCTGGGGAAGTGGTAGACAGAAGCAAAACATTGGTGAGATAGGAAAGGGTGAAAGGAGAGAGAGGACAAACAGGAGGAAGAATAGATAGAGGGAAATACACAGGTAGTAATCATAACTGTAAATATTAATGGGATAAACTCTCCCACAAAATGGAAGCAGATAGCAGAGTAGATCAAAAACCAGAATCTTGCAATATGTTTCTTACAAGAAACACATTTGAAACAGAGAGACATACACAGAATAAAGGTAAGGGACTGGAGCAGAATCTGTTATGCTTCAACTGAAGGTAAAAAAAAAAAGCAAGGGTAGCAATCCAGATCTTAGACAAAGTGAAAGCAAAAATATCCCTAATTAAAAGAGATAAGGAAGGAAACTACATCTTGCTAAAAGGTACCATAGACAATGAAGCAATCAAATTAGAAGAACAAGGAATAGTCTACTGTCAGATCTATGGGGAGGGGAAGAATACATGACTAAAGGACTCATGAAGTAAATTGCTATCCACATCCAGATAAAGAACTGATGGAGTCTGAATGCATATTTTTTTTCACTTAACTTTTTTTTGTTTTTCCCTCTTTGTTCTGTTTCTTCTTTCACAACTGTGAATAATATGGAAATGTGTTTTATATGATAGTACGTGCATAACCTATATCAAATTGCCTACCATTTTAGGAAGAGGGTAGGGAGGGAGAAAAATTTGGAACTCAAAATCTTGTAAAAGTGAATGCTAAAAAATTGTCTTGATATGTAATTGGGAAAAAATAAAATGGTATTAAAAAGAAAAAAAAAGGAAAAAAGAAAAGGATAAGGACCTGTGATTGAGAGCAGAAGCAAAATGCATCGAATCTAGAATACAAGTACTGAGCACACTCCTTTTTTACTTCCTTTTTCTTTATAAAGAAGGGGATAAGAAACTGATTAATTTAGTGAATACCAACGATGATCCCACAGGACTCATGAAAAAATTTGCTACCCACTTCCAGACAGATAAATGAAGGACTCAGAGTGTTGATCAAGACAAATATTTTTTGGACATGGCTGATGTAGAAATTAGTTTTGACTGACTCTGCATATTAGTTAATTTTTATCATATTTAATTTTTTAATTTTACAGTGGCAGGATGGTGAAGAGGTAGAAGGGAGAGATGTTTCGTTCTGTTTTATTGTAAAACATAAAATTAAGTTTAAAAAAGAGTATTGGTGGAATGCAACTAATGTTAGAAAGGAAATAGTTAACTGGGAAAACATTTTTGCATCAAGTTTAGCTGATAAAGTTTTCATTTCCAAGAAAAATAAGGAACTGATTCAAATTTTTAAGAATGAGTCATTCCGGCTTAGATTCTTATAATCTAGCTACCACTCAGATTCCTTAAGAGACTGCACAATATGACGGATGTTCTAATAAATCTTGTCTTTGGCTGAAAGAAGGCTTGGGTCCAATTCTTTTGGGAAGGACCCGTGTGTTGTGATTTTGGGGTCCCAGTACTCCTAAACCCCTAAACATCAACATTTTGGTGGCCCATATGGGGAAATTGCCTAACCCCAAGTTCTTCTCCAGCCAAAACTGGAAGGTATGTAAGCCTCCCCGCCCCCCACACACACTTGTTTCTTGCTCTGCAGTTGGGGTCACTTTCCAAACCCCAAGGCTTAGAGGTGCTTTTTGGGCAGAGTTACGAGGCTGTCTCGAACTTGGCCTGACGCTCTCAAGCTCTCGGCCCACTGGGTCGGTTTGAGGCCATGGACCTGGGTACACCTTCCACAGCATAAAGGACTTTCTATCTGGAAATGTACGCCCAATTCTGTCAGTTCTCTGGGTGCTAGAGAATTGGAAAAATTTGCAGTTGCTTTTTGGTTCCCGAGGCTTACTTACTCCCTTCCCTCTACACCCCTGAATCCTCCTTCATGGAGGTTACGGGGAAAAGTTAGGACAGCTAAAAACATCTTGGCAGATTCTGAAAGTTTTGTGATGGATAGTTAAGGAGTGTTTCAAAACTGTACAACCTGGTCACTCCCTTACCTTAAGTAAAGAGGGTGTTTGTTAACACCTCTCATAGGAGAAGAGAGTTTCACCCTTTACCCCTCACCTTTGATTTCACCCTCCCCCACCTGGGAAAGGAAAGAGGGGGGAGGGGCAGCAGCTACAAAGTGGGTCCCACTGGCAATGGCCTTGGGCCCTGGGGCAGCCTTTGCCTGGAAACATTACCCAGGTTCAGCACATCCTGCTCAAGGTAATGAAGCTAGCCTCCAAACTTGGGGAAGCACACTCTTTTAAATTTGTAGTTTTAACTTAGTGATGAGATGTTGATTCTCTGTGTAAAGTAATTTGGAAATGAATTTAACAAAATTGAAGTCACCTGATTGGTAATGGGTTTATTTCAAGTTGCAAATTGGTGCACTTTTTGTATAAGTTATGTCAGGCAACTTTTCATAATTTGGTTACTGCTAAAATAATTTGGCTATTGTTGGTTATTGTTTTAATGTGTACACTGTTTAAGCTCGTTTGGATTATGCCTTGCTGAGAATTTGCAAATGTACAGAAATCTCTAGTGATTGGCTTTTTACACCAGGACAAATTTAAGTTTGAGATGTAAATCCTGGAGAAGTTTTTCCTAAGCTGTGATTAGTGAAACTTGCTGTTTGAGGTTAAAGCTCATGGGATTTTATTTTGAGTTGTCTGATGGATCATAACCCATTTATAATCAATAATCCACCATCTGAAAGAAATGCCACAAGCTACTCAGAGAATATGATCTTGGTGGGAAGTCAGCATTGGGAAAAGCTGAGAGGACAATTTTAGCCTCAGTCTAAGATGGGATCCTCCTGGCTCAGTTTCCCCATTATGTTCCTTTGAAAAGGAATGTTACCCACCTGGCTATTCCTGGGTCTGGCTATGAGGTGGATTTGATACTACATGGTTGGAAAACTGAATTATCTGAATCCAAACAGAGCTAGAGATGTTTTATTTTCTCAAAGTTGGGCCCTAAATGTAGTCCCTGCTTTATATCTGGGCCCTGCACTTTTTTCTGTCTTCCAGACTACAGGTCATTAACCTACAGTTGGTAGCAAAAACAATGTCTTCTCATCGTTCCCTGGATGCAGCCTGTGCTCAGTTCCAGTCAACTTCCTTTTTTGGGACCCCCTCGAGGCAGGGACAGCTCAAAGTCCCTTGCCAGCAGGAAGCAGTTTCAGAAGCTGAGACCTTCGCCCCTTACCACAAAAGAATTTGGGTCCCATTTGTTTGAGGGGGGAATGATGAGGAAGGGATCTAGAGCCCCAAAAATAAAAAAATCCTGGACTTTCCCACATGGCCAAATCTGTGGAGTTCCCCTGAGGCTATAATCCCCTTTCATTGTGGACCTCCCTATGGCCCCAGGCCACTTCCCACCCTTAATCCTATCTAGGCTCCATTCTCCCTTGGCCATGTGGTCCAGGTCCCTGAAATTCTATTACCTCTTAGACTACTTGGCCACTCCTAGATCCCTCCCACAGTCTTTCTACGTATAAGGTCCATATTGTCTCCATTAAGGTGCTTAGATTGTTATAATCTAGCCACTGCTTGGATTCCTTAAGAGTCTGGCTAATATGGCAGATCTTTAATAAACCCTGTCTTTGACTGGAAAAAAAAATGAGTCATTCCCTAATTGATAAATGGTCAAAGGATATGAACAGGCAGTTCATATCTAAGGAAGAAATCTAAGCTATCAACACATATATAAAAAAATACTCCAAATCCACAATAATTAGAGAAATGCAAATTAAAGCAATATTGAGGTTCCACTTTACACCCCTCAGATTGGCAAATTTAAGGGAAAAAAGAAAAAAATGACAATACTGGAGTTTATTAATGTACTATTGATGGAACTGTGAATTGATTCATTTATTCTGGAAAATACTTTGGACTTATGCCCTAAAAGTTGCTAAATTGTGCATATCCTTAAAAACTACTAGGCCTGTGCCCCAGAGATCAAAGAGAGAGGAAAAGGATTCATATGTATAAAAATATTTACAGCAGCTCTTTTGGTAGTGGCAAAGAACTAGAAATTAAGAAGATGCCTGTCAGTGGAGGAATAACTGAACTAATTATATGAATGCAGTGGAATGTCATCATGGAATAACAAATGCCAAAAGGGATTCATTTCAGAGCAACCTTGGATTGCAGATTAAATTAAGCAGGACCAGGACAACAGTTTTTACAATAGGGCAGATAGGTGGCACAGTATATAGAGTGCTGGGCCTGGAGTCAGGAAGACTCTTCTTCATGGGTTCAAATCTGGCCTCAGACACTTACCAGCTATATGACCCTGGGCAACCCAACCCTGTTTGCCTCAGTTTCCTCATCTGTAAAATGAGCTGGAGAAGGAAATGGTCAACCACTGCAGTATCTTTGCCAAGAAAACCCCAAATGGGGTCATGAAGAGTTGGACATAACTGAAAAATAACTGAACAATGAAAATTATTATTACTATATTCCAGGGAAATAAAATAGAAATGGGAAAATGTGGTTATCTCAGTTGTGAGAGGTAAATTTCTTTATTCTATTCAACAAATAAATTACTAGGGACAATGTAGATTACTTGAATACATTAAATAAATTTCCATACAACAAAAATAATATAATTAAGAAGAAATGTTGGGGAAAATAGAGTAAATATGATAGCTAAAATATGGTATGGCCTCAACAATATAGAAAGAACTGCTAATATTTTATAAATGACCAAAGATATGAATGGACAATTTCCAGAAAATTTAGTATAAATTGTTAAGAAATACTTGAAAAATGAACTGATGTTGAGTGAAATGAACAGAACCAGGAGAACATTGTACACAGTAACAACCACATTGTGCAACGACTGACTTTGATAGACTTAGCTCTTCTCAGTAATACAAGGATCTGAGACTCATGATGAAAAATGCCATCCACACCCAGTAAAAGAACTATGAAGTCTGAATGCAGATCATACTATTTGCTCTCTCTCTTTTTTTGTTTTTGTTTTTTCTTTCTTATGATTTCTCCCATTGCTTCAAATTCTTCTTTGCAACATGACTAATGTGAAAATATATTTAATATGTATGTATATGTATAGCCTGTATCAGATTGCTTGTCATCTTGAGGAAAGGGGAGAAAATTTAGAACTCAAAATCTTGTAGAAGTGAATATTGAAAACTAAAAATACATAAATAAATTTAAAAAAATAAAAGTGTGATACTGGATCTTCTTTTGCATAGTTCTCCTTCTGTAACACATTTTAAAACAATGTCTAATTTTCATTTCACATCTCAAGAATCTCTTATTTAGTCTTCTTTACAGTCTTAGCCTTAGTCTGATTTGGGCTTTTCAATCTCTTAGATAGTTTTCCTTTCCTCACCATACTTAAAGCCCTGACACAGTTGTCCCCAAGTTTATCTTCAGGGCCCTGGCCTAAAATCATAAGGGTAAGAGCATCAAGAACTGTTAGGACCCAAAGAGATCACCTAGTCAAACCAGGCCATTTTACAGATGAGTTACCTGAGTCCTAGAGATGAGTAGTGACTTGCCCATAGTCATAGAGCTAGTGAGTGGCAGAGCTAGGATTTAAATTCCAAAGACTACAACATATTTATTGGCCTTTGATCTCCTACATTTCCAAGTTAGTGTCATATTGTACTGTAGATCAGCTTAAAGATATCTGCTATTTCAAAAAAATTTACCAAAGATGAAGTAACTCATTTCTTTTTTTTTTATTTTTTGGCTGTTTGATCCTTTCTGATCATCTCAAGAAAACAACCTGGCAATTTACTCCAACAGGTATTTATTAATCACTTACTGTGGGCACAGAATTGTACTAGAGGGTAGGGATAGAAAGACAAAATGAAAAACAGTTCCTCTCCTAAGGAATGTGAATTCTGTTGGGAAGATAACAAGTGACAGATAGTCAACTATATGATTAATTTAAGGAGGAAAAGAACAATAACAACTAAGGGGGAGGTCAAAGAGTATTGCTGGTCATCAGCTGGACTTCCCTTTCCATGTGTCTGTTGATGAGAGGCAAGCTGTATTGTACATAATGTTTTTGAAGCCAAATGTTCTATTAATAAATTGCTTTGGAAAATTCTCAAATATTACATAAACCATGATGGCTTAAAAGTAAATATTTTCTTATCTTTTTTTCCTAGAAAGACCAGCAAGCTGATGGGAACAATAAGATAATTTAACTGCTCTATAATTTAACAAAAGAAATTCAGTTAAATTTAACAATAACAATAATAATAACTCACATTTATGTAGCACATAAAGGTTTGTAAAGCACTTTATAGACATTATCTAATTTGTTCTTCACCACAGTCCTATGAGGCAGATACTATTATTATTCCCATTTTATAGGATAGTAATATCAATGATAGTGATAATAATAGCTAGCATTTATATAGTGCTTTAGGGTTTGCGAAGTACTTTGTTATCTTCACAACCACCCTGGGAGGTAGGTGCTATTATCCTCATTTTACAGTTGAGGAAACTGAGGCAAACAGCGGCTATGTGATTTTGCCAGGTTTATACAGCTCCTAAGTTTCTGAAATGAGATTTGAACTCTGGTCTTCCTGTCCAGTGTTCTTGCCATTGTGCCACCTGATTGCAAATGAAGACACAGATGAAGAAACAGTTTTAGAAAGGTGAAGTCATATAACTACGATCTAGCCAAGGCCACATAGCTATCTATTAATTCGCAGGCTTTTAGTAAATACCTATCTGCTAGGCACTACTGACTGCCAGGGGTACAGAAACAAAAGAATTACATTTAGACTTCAAGTTGACTCTTATTTCATCCCCTTTTCCCAAGTAATACCCAATGTTTAGAATATATATCCTTCTACTTCCTGCTACCTACACTGTGAAACTCACTTAGAATTTTGCCTTCTATCATTTATATGGTTTCCAAGAACTCATGCCCTCTATGAAGCTTTTTGTGACCTAGAAGAGCCAGAAAGTAATTTTCCCAATATATTTACTTAGCCATCGGTTATCTCTGCATTTTGAAGGAAAACAGCAAAACTATTTAAAGCTTGAAACTTAGGACCTGTGAAGAAAAATTAGGCCAAGAAGGACTTTGAGAAGAAATAAGGGATGACTTATTTAACTGTCCTTAAGCATTATTAGTCGTTTTTAAGAATAATGCAAAGAAATTATTGCCCATCTGTAAATTAGATGAAATAAGGAAAATTGCCTCAAGAAAGAATTTGATTAGATGCAAATACAGAACTTACTGATTAAGAACATAAGCATGATACTCCTAGAAGAGGCTATAAAAAAGGCTGTATGACCCTAATTTCTTTGTCTTTTTCTTTAAAAAATTTTTTATTAACTCAATAAACATCAACAAATAGTATTTCCATACACATAAAGAACTGAAAAAAGACTATTGTATATGAAATGCCACATCTTCATTATATACTGTTTGCATTTGTTTCGTGTTAGTTTCAAAGCTATCCTTATCTATTTCCTTTTGAGCCTTAAAAAAAAAAAACTTATAAACACCTTTAGTCAACTTGACTTCTGTCTTGCCGCTGGATTTGATAACTCTGCAAGAGAGAGTCAGGCTGACAACTTCGTGCAGCTCTGCATCACTTTAATCCAATTCACACGCAAGTCAAAACATTACCCATTATCCACTATTTCACTATTTTATTATTTTACTTATCTTGAAGTTCTATGGTGGGGGGGTGAGTGAAGAAGCAACAACTGTGGATACACTGGAAGCTTTAGACGCAACCAGGTACATAGGTGGCTCAGGGCATTGGATTGTCTTCTCACTAAAATAGCAGTGTGATTCAGCAGTCCCTGGGTGTCTGAGGAGCTTTGTTAAAGGACCACACTGCTCACCTGGCATGAGGAAAGGGCTAGAAAAGACTCCCTAAAAATTGGCTGCTTTGCCCAACCCTGGCCTACTTGGTACCTTTGAGAATATGCAGTTTTCCTACTCCAGGTTTTCTTACTCCAAATCCAGTGGACTTTCCACTACATCATGTTCTCCATTCAGCTACTTTTTTTTGTGGTGGAAATTAGTGTGAATGTGTGTGTGCAGTGTGTGTGCCTGTATGCGTGTGCAACTTTGGGACTTTTTTCTCCCTTATCTAAAAACTTAAGAAAAACAATTAGCTGTTGGTTGGCCTGAAGAGAATAAATGGAAACACATTTCTTGTGATATAATTCCCTGTGTCTACTGCTAAATATGGTGAGCTTTGGGCTGGGGTGGGAGATAGGGGCTATGAACTAAGTTACATAAGGTTTTAGGAAAGAAAGAAGGCAGATGCTGTTTTTCCTGATATTGGCGAAAGAAAGAGAAAACAGTCTTTTTCTGTATAAACAATATACTAAAGTGGCACCATGAATTCAAAGAAGGATGAGCAGTATTCAGCAGTAGACACACGGCAGAAGTATTTCAGGACTGAGAAGTTTTACATAAGTGTACATTATTATTATTACTGATGATAAAAGTGAAGGGAAAAGAAGTTTAAGTGGCTGAAAATTCACATGTAGAAAAAAATTGTCCTTTCTGTATGGTCTATTAACATGAGTTGAGAAAATGTGTGGTCTCCTTTCTCTTGCTTGAAATGTCCAGACTAAAGCTAGGTGAGGATTTATACCCTTACCCAATAACAATGAAGGCTATTTGCAGGAGCAGCACATGACAAGTCTAAGAGGTGAGCTCTTGGACCTCCACTTCCTGCCTTCTTATGCTTTTCTGTTTCTTTTGTAGAGCAGGAGTCAAGACCAGCATACCCATTCATAGACTTTCTGTTCCTTGAGGAAAGCAATGGAACAAGCATTTATTAAGAAGCTACTGTATACCATAGTACATAGTGTTAACTAAGTGCAACAAATATCTCATTTTATCCTCACAATAATCCTAGGAGGTAAGTACTGTTATTAATATCTTAGAGATGAGAAACGGAGGCAGACAGAGGTTAAATTACTTGCCCAAAATCTCACAGGTAGTTGGTATCTGAGACTGGATTTGAGATGTTTGTTTGATAATGAACTCATCTTCTGTACATTGTTGTGAAGCTTACTCCTCTAATTCTTACTCCTTCATTTAATTCTTATTCCATTCTTCTCTAATTTGTTTATATGACCTTTTATTTTTAGGTCATATATACATTTGAAGCTTATTTTAGTTTATCTTTTATAATACAATTCATACTAAATTTAGTATACAAAAAATTCTACTAAGTTCTACTAAAATAGTATACTAAATTTAGTATTTATAAATTTAGCATAAATTTTAGTTGGGATAAATAGTCCAACCTAATTTCTTTCAGACTGCATTACAATTTTTCCAGTAATTTTTATCCCAGTGTGAGTATTTGGGGTCTTGGATTTATCAAACATCAGGCTACTGTGTTCCTTTGCTCCTGATTGTTGTGTGACTAACATTGATTGTTCTATTTTTTAAGCAGAATCAAATAGAATTGATGATTATTATTTTTTGTATAATTCTAGATCAAATACTTTTAGGCCTCCTTCCTTGTCATGTTTTTTTTTAATTGAAATTTTTGACCTTTTATTCTTCCATTTGAATTTTAAATTTATTTTTATAGTTCTGTAAAAACAGTCCTTTCATAGTTTGATTGGCATGACACTTAATAAATAAATATGTTAGGTAGCATTGTCATTTTTGATGTACTGTTACAGCCCAAACATGAACAATTAATATATCTCTAATTTTTAAGGTCTCTATTTGTTTCCCTAAAGAGTGTTTTGTAGCTGTATCCATGAAGTTTCTGAATATGTCTTGGTAAGTGAACTCCTAAATATTTTATTCATTTTTTAGCTATTTTAATGACATTTTTCTTTGTAACTCTTCCTACTGGGTCCTATTAGTAAAATACAGAAAAGACGATGATTTAAGTTGGTTAATTTTATTTTTTGTTGCTTTGCTAAAGTTATTGTTTCAGTTAGTTTTAATACATTATTTAGGATTCTTTAATTAGACCATCATATCATCTATAAAAAGTAGTAATTTTGTTTCCACATTGTCCCTGCTTATTCCTTCAATTTCTTTTTCTTTTTTATTGCAACATCTAGCATTTCTAAAATTATGTAAAGAATAGAAGTGATAATGGGCATTTTTACTTTATCCCTTATCTCTATGTAAAGATTCCTCTAGAATTTCTCAATTACATATCATGTTGGCTCCCAATATTAAGCTAATGCTGCAATCCTAGTGCAAATCTAACCTGATCGTAGTTTAATTTTTTTTTATTGTTGCTATTTCTCCTTTGCTAGCATTTTAGTGTTGATATTAATTAAGAATATGGTCTCTAGTTTTCTTTCTCTGCTTCATTTCTCCATGGCTTAGGTACTAAGCCCTTATTTTTGTCAAGGAAGAAATTTATGTAATATCAAAATTAGTTTTTCTTTGAATTTTTGCTAGAGTTCACTTGGAATTCCATCTGTTCTTGGGGTTTCCTGTTTTAGGAGTTTATTTATGGCTTATTATTCTTTTTTTTCTGTAACCCCTGGAGTTTCTTCTATCAGGGGACTGGGTGGTCTCTGAACTCCCTGAAGCTTCCCTAGTCAAGATCTTTCCAAAGTGAAAATTCAAGGCTTTTTGTCTGTGCAGGGTCCTCATTTTGAGACTATATTTTTCTTCAGTTTTGGGCTAGATGAAGGATCTTTCTGAAGTTTGTCTATGGATTTTTGAGTCCTGGTTCAATCTGATGATTTTTTAGATCATTGCTGGAATAAAGTTAGAGTTCGGCTTTTGTATGATTTTCCATATAACTATCTTACCCAGAACCCCTAGAAATATTTTAAAAATTGGATAGACAACAGTGATCTGGATCCCTGATTTCTATACCTTTTTTGGCTGAAATTTATTCTTACACCTCTATTTCCAGGTTCTATGTAGGAGATATAGGAGAAAAAAGAATTGTTCCTTCTGATCTTTGAGGATCATAGATAATGATGAATGGGAGGACTAGTGGGGACCCTGTGACTCAATGAATCTAGAAATGACTCCATAGATATCCTTTTTGAATCATTGGCTTAATAGTATTTGTCTTTGGCAGGGGACTGGATCAGACAATTTCTTGAGATCCCTTCTCAATCTGTTATTGAATAACGCGAAGGCTGTTGGGTGTCTGATGCAGATGACTTCTAGATCTGTATATCCAGCCCATGATACATCTCTCTACTGCTTTCCACTCCTGATCATGGGCCTTAGACATTTATTTACTAGCTGTGTGACCTTTGGTAAGTCCCTTAATCTCTTTGAGTTCAGTTGCCTCTTTTGTAAAATGAGGGGATTGGACTCAATGACCTTCTTACTCTAAATCTGTGGTCCTATGTTCTCCAATGGCCTATTGGATATTTCAAGCCAGATGTCTCACAGGCATCCCAAACTCAGCATGTATAAAACAAAACTCATCTTTCCCCCAAAACTCAAAGCTTCCCTACTTTTGTCAAGAGCACCACTATCCTTCTGGTTACACAAGTTCACAACTACAGTATCCTTGATGCCTCATTCTCCTTCACTGCACATATCCATCAGATGCCATGTCTCATCATTTCTACCTCATTAACATCTCTCATATATGTCCCCTTTTCTTTATTCACAAAGCCACAACCCTAGCTAAGGCCCTCACCTCTTGCACGGACTACTATAATAGCCTCCTAATTGATTCCTGCCTCAAATAACCTTGCATTTATTTTGTAAATATTCATATAGCTACACATATTATCTTCTCCAATAGAATATCAGCTCTTTGAGGGCATGGACTATTTTATTTTTCTGATTGATTGGTGGTAGTTTATGCTTTGTTACAAAATGTGGGATAAATTTGCATATTTTTACTCCTTAATAATTTGTTAAAAGCATATTTTTTTTCCATTTATGTAGTAGTTCTACCACTTAAAAATATCAGAGATTAGTTGGCTAATAGTTACATGGAACCTCTGAATTGTTACAAAAAAATCTTGATCCATTTACAAAAATGAGGACTAAATCAAAATGTGTTAAGTATCAGGAATATTATGCTCTAGCTAGATGTCAAAAGCTTTCTCAGCCTCTAATGAGATAGCTAAAACCAGATTATCTTTGTTGGATAATATTAATTAGGTCCTATTATTTGAGCATACCTTTAAGTTTATAACAAATCTCTTTGATCTAGGAAGATTAGTTCAGTATAAATCTCTACTAATCTTTACATTAGAATTTTTGCTAATATTTTGTAATCTTTTTGAATTAAAGAAATTAAGCAACGATCTTAGCACTTATTAAAATGTCAGAGTAACATGAATTTCCTAATAATTTCAGTCAAAATGAACTTTTATATGAAAGGAGTTAATATTCATTCATGAAATAGCAAATGAATACAGCATAGAGCTAATTCAATTTTAGTAAATGCCAGACACCAGGATTTGAAACAGTCATTCAGAAACCCTACAAATAACTAGAGATATAAAATCAAGGATGATGTCTTTTTAACTGAGAAGCTTTTTTTTCTTTGAATATATTCCAGAATATTAAAGTGGAGTGTAACTAACAAATCTCAATATAAACTATTTGACCAAATTCCATTAAAAATAACATACTTCTTAGTTATCAAATTTTTATGTGTGTATACGCACACATGCATACACATATGTATATATGTATCTATATGAAAGTAGACCCTTATTAAGACAGTCTTTACAAGGACTCAATCATGGCTCTAATCCTACAAGTGAAGACACTTTTTACTGATTCTTTCTCTACTTAAGGAATAAAATCCCCTTGGATAATCAAAAATTAATAAGATTTATAAGGAATTCCATTCTATATAGATCAGCATTATAGAGACTGAAGTATATTTTTCAATTCTTGAGATTAAAATTAGACATACACATTATATTTTAAATTTCATCTTTCTTTGAAATATCTAACAGAAGAAATAAAACTTGGACCTGAATTTCTCCAGACCTCTAAAATTTTATGTTATTCATATAATCGATACATTGATTAAATAAATGAACAAATCACAAGTGGCACAAAAGCAAAACTTGCAATATTTAGAGATATGCAAAATTACCAGAATTATTCATGCAGAAAATTCTTAAGCATATCCAGTCAGTTAAATGATAGAATTTATTTCAAAAGCTAGCCTAAAGTTTTATGCTAGGGAGCCATAATATTGTGAAAAGAATCTGAACTGAGAGCTAAATATGGTTTCTAGACCTGGCCCTCCTTTGAAAAAACATTGAATGTTATTATTTTTTCCAGTCAGCAAAAATTTTCTTCCTCTCACTTCCATTCACCTTCTCTTCAACTGTAAAAAGAAAAAAAATCCATGTTACATGCATGTATAATCAACAAAACAAATTTCTGCACTGGCCACATCAAAAAAAAAAGTCTCATTTTGCACTCTCAGTTTTTCACTTCTCTGTAAAGAGATGGTCAGCATGATTCTTCATGAGTCCTCTGGAATTGTTGGTTGTCATTGATGAGAGTTCATAAGTCTTTCAAATTTTTTTGTCTTTATAATATTGTTGTCATTATATGAGTCATTCTTTTGGTTCTCCTATTTTACTCTGCATTAGTTCATCCAAGTCTTCTCAGATTTCTCTGAAACCATCTCCTTTATAATTTTGTATAGCTCCATAATACCCCATCACATTTATATACTATAACCTGTTCATCCAGTCCCCAATTTATGGGCACCCTCTATTGCCGCCGCGAAGAGATCTGTGAATATTTTCTTTCATCTTCATTTAATGTTTATTTTTCTTTTTTAAAACAATTTTATTTTTAACATTCATTTAAAAAATTTTTATATACTCCTCCCTGTTACCCCTCCCCAATCCACTGAGAAGGCAAGAAATGTGATATCAATTATACATGTGAAATTATGCAAAATATATTTTCATATTAGCCATGTTGTCAAAAAGGAAGAAAAGTAAGGGA
Organism: Phascolarctos cinereus; assembly: GCF_003287225.1. Taxonomy (NCBI): domain Eukaryota; kingdom Metazoa; phylum Chordata; class Mammalia; order Diprotodontia; family Phascolarctidae; genus Phascolarctos; species Phascolarctos cinereus. Next base: position 229,644,932 of record NW_027556098.1, read on the forward strand.
AGTGAAAAAGATATTCTTCAGTCTGCTCTCAGACTTCATCAATTCTCTCTCTTTTTCTTTCTTTTTTTTTTAAGGCAATTGGGGTTAAGTGACTTGCCCACAGGGTCACACAGCTAGTAAGTGTCAAGTGTTTGGTGTGAGGCCAGATTTGAACTCAGGTCCTCCTGACTTCAGGGCCAGTGCTCTATCCACTGCCCCATCAATTCTCTCTCTGGAGGTGGATAGCTCTTTTCATCCTGAGTCCTTCAGAATTGTCTTGAATTTGTATTGATCAGAGTTGCTAAGTCTTTCACAGTTGGTCATCATTATAATACTGTTATTCCTCTGTGCAATGTTTTCCTGATTCTGCTCATTTTGCATCAGTTCATATAAGTCTTTCCAGCTCCTTCTGGAAGCAGCCTGCTTATCATTTCTTATAGTACAATAGTATTCTATCACAATCATATACCACAACTTGTTCAGCCATTCCCCAATTGATGGACATCCCCTTAATTTCCAGTTCTTTGCTACCACAGAAAGAACTGCTATACATATTTTTGTAATACAGACATAATAGTAGTACTGCTGGGTAAAAAGGTATGTACCATTTTATAGCCCTTTGGACATAATTCCAAATGTTCTTCAGAATGGTTGGACCAGTTTACAACTCCACCAACAGAACATTACTGTGCCAGTTCTTTCACATCCCTTCCAACATTTGCCATTTTCTGTTTCTTTCATGTTAGTCAATCTGATAGGTGTGATGTGAGGTGGTACCTCAGAGTTGTTTTAATTTCATTTTTCTGATCAATAGTGATTTAGAACATTTTTTTCTCATAACTGTGGATAGTTTTGATTTCTTCATCTGAAAACTGCCTGTTTATATAATTGACCATTTATCAACTTATTCTTATTTTTATAAATTTCACTCAGTTGCCTATATGTTTGAGAAATGAGGCTTTTATCAGAAAAAACTTGCTGTAAATTTTTTTCCTCTAGTTTCCGGTTTTCCTTCTAATCTTGACTACATTGGCTTTGTGCTAAACCTTTTTTATTTAATGTAATCAAAATGATCAATTTTACTTCCTGTGATCCTTTCTGACCCTTGTTTGGTCATAAATTCTTTCCTTATCTATAGATCTAACGGGTTAAATTTTCTGTGATCCCCTAATTTGCTTATAATATCAACCTTCCTGTCTAAATCATGTACCCATTTTGACCTTATCTTGGTATGTGGTATGAAATGTTGGTCCATGCCTAGTTTCTGCCAAACCACTTTCCAGTTTTCCCAGCAATTTTTGTCAAATAGTGAGTTCTTGTCTAAAAAGCTTAGATCTTTGAGTTTCTGAAACAGTAGGTTACTATAGTCATTTACTACTCTGTATTGTGTGCATCTTCTATTCCACTTCTACCAGCCAGTACCAGCTTGTTTGAGGTAGCTAGATGGCACAGTAGATAGAGCACTAGGATTAGAATCAGGAAGACTCATCTTTATGAGTTTAAATCTAGCCTCTGATACTTACTAGCTATGTGACCCTGGCCAAGTTACTTAACCTTGTTTACCTTAGTTCCTCATCTTTAAAATAAGCTTGAGAAAGGCAAGCCACTCCAGTATCTTTGCCAAGAAGATCCCAGATGAGTCACAGAGAGTCAGATAGGACTGAAACAACTCAAAAGCAAAAAACCAACAAGATTGTTTACATGATTGTTGCTTTGTAATACAGTTTGAGATCTGGTACTGCTAGGCCACCTTCCTTCACATTTTTTTTAATTGATCCCCTTGATATTCTTGACTGTTCTTCCAGATTAATTTTATTATCTTTCTAGCTCTATAAAATAATTTTTGGTACTTTGATTGGTATGGCACTAAATAAGTAAATTAGTTTAGGTAGAATTATCATTTTTATTATATTGGTCCAGCCTACACATGAGCATTAATATTTCTCTAGTTGTTTAGATCTGTCTTTATTTGTATGAAAAGTGTTTTGTAATTGTGTTCATATAATAACTGGGTTTGTTTTAGCAGGTAGACTGCAAAATATTTTATATTGTTTGCAGTTATTTTAAATGGAATTTCTCTTTCTATCTCTTCCTGCTAGACTTTGTTGGTAATATAAAAAAAATGCTAGTAATTTATATGGATTTATTTTATATCCTGCAACTTTGCTAAATTTGTTAATTTTTCAACTAGCTTTTTAATAGATTTCCTTGGATTCTCTAAATATTCCATCATATCATTTGCAAAATGTGATAGTTTTGTTTCCTCCTGGCCTATTCTGATTCCTTCAATTCCTTTTTTTGTGTTTTATTGCTATAACTATAATTTTTAGTACAATATTAAATATTAATGGTCATAAGACATCCTTGGTCAATAAGATCACCCCTGATCTTATTGGGAAGGCTTCTAGCTTATCCCCTTTATAGATAATGATTGCTGATGGTTTTAGATAGATATTAATTATCTTTTTAAAGAAAACTCCATTTTTTCCTATGCTGTCTAGTGACTTTAATAGGAGTCAGTGTTGTATTTCGTCAAAAATTTTCTGCATCTATTAAGATAATCATATGTTTCTTGTTTTTGTTACTGATATCAATTATGCTGATAATTTTCCTAATATTGAACCAGCCCTGCATTCCTTGTATAAATCCCACCTGGTCATAGTGTATGATCTTAGTAATATATTGCTTTAATCTCTATGCTAGTATTTGATTTTAAAATTTTGCCTCAATACTTATTACAGAAATTGTGCAACCTGTTTTTGCTTTTCCTGGCTTAGGTATCAGAATCACATTTGCGTCATAAAAGGAATTTGGTAGGACTCCTTCTTTGCTCATTTTTCCAAATAGGTTGTATGATATTGGAATGAATTGTTCTTTAAATATTTGATAGAATTCACTTTTGAATCCATTTGTTCCTGGGGATTTTTTCATAGGGAGCTCACTGATGGGTTATTCAAATTTTCTATTTCGACTCTTTTGTTAATCTTTGCAATTTATGCTTTTGTAAATATTCACCTATTTCATGTAAATTTTCAGATTTATTGGCATGTAATTGGGCAAAATAGCTCCTATTAAATGCTTTAATCTCAACTTCATTGGTGGTACTTTCACCTTTTTCATTTTTGATACTGGTAATTTGGTTTTCTTCTTTCCTTTTTTTAAATCAAATTAACCAATGATTTATCTATTTTGTGTTTTTTCTCCATAAAACCATCTCCTTATTTTACTTATTACTTAAGTGGGATTTTTTGGTTTGTTTTTAATTTTATTAGTCTCTATCTTGATTTTTAAGGATTTCCATTTTGGTGTTTAATTGGGGGTTTTTATTTGGTTCTTTTTCTAGGTTTTTTGTTTTAATTGCATGTCCAATTCATTGATTTGCTCTTTCTCTATTTTACTAATGTAAGCATTTAGAGATATAAAATTTCTCTTAAGTACTGCTTTGGCTTCATCCTACAAATTTTGGTATGTTGTCCTATTGTTGTCATTCTCTTTAATGAAATTATTGTTTATTTCTATAAATTGTTCTTTCACTCACTCATTCTTTAGCATTAGATTATTTAATTTTCAATTAATTTTTAGTCTTTGTTTCTACAACCCATTATTGAGTGTAATTTCATTGCATTATGGTCTGAAAAGGGTGCATTTAATATTTTTACTCTTCGGCATATGGTTGTGTTTTTTTATGCTCTAAGAGATGGTCAGTTTTTGTGAAGATAGTACAGCTGAGAAAAAGGTATCCTCCTATTTCCATTCAGTTTTCTTCAGAGGTCTATAATATCTAACTTTTCTAAAATTCTATTCTTCTCCTTAATTTCTTTCTTATTTATTTTATGGTTATTAGGTTTATTTAGTTCTTAGAGGGAAGTTGAGGTCCCCTACTAGCATAGTTTTATTATGTATTTCCTCCTAAAACTCATTTAACTTTTCCTTTAAGAATTTGGTGTAAGTATGTTTAGTAATGATATTACTTCATTGTCTATGGAACCTTTTAGCAAAATGTAATTTCCCTTCTTATCTCTTTTAATTAGGTCTATTTTTGCTTTTATTTTGTCTGAAATCATGATTGCTACCCTTTTTAACCTCAGCTGAAGCATGATAGATTCTGCTCCAGACAGTTATTTTTCTCTATATATGTCTCTCTTTTTTCAAGTGTGTTTCTTGTAAAAAAAAACCACATATTCTGCTATCCACTTCTGTTCTATGGGTGAGTTTATCCCATTCACATTCATAGTTATGATTACTAACTGTGGATTTCCTTCCTTCTTATTTTTTTCCTTGTTTATCCTTCTCTCTCTTTTTACCCTGTTCCTCTTCAAAAGTCTGTTTTGTTTCTGACCACTTCCTTCCTTACTCTGCTCCCATCTATCACCCACCATCTCTTCTCTTATCTCCTTCCTCTCCTGCTTCCCTGTTGGGTAAGATAGGTTTCTAATGTCCAACTAATTGTGTATGTATGTGTTTCATTTTTCGATCTCTTTCAGGAGGGGATTAGTGGATTCTTTTAATGTCCATTTTGTCCTCTGGTTCTAGGATATTAGGGCAGTTTTCCTTGATAATTTATTGAAATATGATGGTTAGGCTTTTTTTTTTTAATCATGGCTTTCAGGTAGTCCAGTAATTCTTAAATTATCTCTCCTTAATCTATTTTCCAAGTCAATTCTTTTCTGATGACATAGTTCATGTTTTCTTCTACTTTTTTCATTCTTATGATTTTGATTTATTGTTTCTTGATGTCTCATAGAATCATTAGCTTCTATTTGCTCAGTTCTAATTTTTAAGGAATTATTTTCTTCAATAAGCTTTTGTACCTCCTTTTACATTTGGCCAATTTTGCTTTTTAAGGATTTCTTTTCTTAGGTGAATTTTTATGCCCTTTTTACCATTTGGTCAATTCTGCTTTTTAAGGTGTTGCTTTCTTCAATATTTTTATACCTCTTTTATCAAGCTGTTGATTGCCTTTTCATAATTTTCTTTCATTACTAATTTCTTTTCCCAATTTTTCTTCTACCTCTCTTCTTTGATTTTTAAAATCCTTTTTGAGCTCTTCCAGGAACTCTTCTTGGGTTTGTGTCCAATTCACATTTTTTTCTCTCTGAGGCTTTGCTTATAGCTATTTGGACATCTTCTTCTGAATTTAAAAATATTTCCCCCCAATTATATGTAAAAATAATTTTTAACAATCATTTAAAAATTTTTTGAGTTTCAAATTCTCTCCTCTTCCTCTCTTCTCCTGTCTTTGAGACAGTAAATAATTTATTACAAATCATACATGTGCAGTCATACAAAACATATTTCCATATTAGTCATGTCTTGGGGGGAAAAACAAGAAAAATAAAGTTAAAAAAATTTGCTTCACTCTTCATTCAGACTTCATTAGTTCTTTCTCTGGAGGTTGGATGGCATTTTTCATCATAAATCCTCTGGAATTGTCTTGGATCATTTTATTGCTGTGAGTAGCTAAGTCATTCATAGCTGATCATTGTATAGAATTGCTATTTCTATGTACACTCTTCTGTTTCTATTCACTTCACTTTTCATGAGTTCATGTAAGTCTTTCCAACTTTTTCTGAAGACACCCTGCTCATTATTTCTTATAGCACAATATAGTATTCCATCACAATTATATACCACAACTTGTTCAACAATTCCCCAACTGATGGACATCCTCACAATTTACAACTCTTTACTTCTACAAAAAGAGCTACTATAAATATTTTTGTACATATAGATCTTTTTCTTTTCCTTTTCTTTTTTTTTGGGGGGGGGAGGATCTCATTGGAATATAGACCTAGTAGTAGTATTTCTGGGTCAAAGGGTATGCATGGTTTTATAGCCCTTTGGGCATAGTTCCAAAATGCTCTCTAGAATGGTTCAGTCACTTTATAACTCTACCAGTGGTGCTTTAGTCTCCCAATTTTCTCACATCCCCTCCAGCATTTGTAATTTTCCTTCTGTCGTATTAGCCAGTCTGATAATTGTGAGATGGTACCTCAGAGTTGGTTTAATTTGCTTTTCTAAATCAATAGTGATTTAGAGCATTTTATATGATTATAGATAACTTTGATTTCTTCATCTGAAAACTACCTGTTCATATCTTTTTGATCATTTATCAGTTAAGGAATGACTTATATTCTCACAAATTTGACTCATTTCTTTATATATTTTAGAAATGAGGCCTTTATCAGAGAAACTTACTGCAAATACTTTTCCACAATTATGATTACTGCGTATTTCCCTCCATCTTTCCCCCTCTCCATTTATCCTTCTCTCTCTCCTCTCACCCTGTCCCTCCTCAAAAGTGTTTTGCATCTGACCACTGCCTCCCCCAATTTGCCCTCCCTTCTATCAGCCTAACTCTTCTGTCTCTTTCCCATCCTACTTCCCTGTAGGGCAAGATAGCTTATTATAGCTAATCTATTTTGGATGATATCCTCTTTTTGAGCCAATATCGATGAAAGTAAGGTTCAAGCATTGTCCACAACCCTCTCCCATTTTCCCCTCCACTGTAAAAGCTCTTCTGTGCCTCTTTTATGTGAGATAATTTACCCCATTCTACCTGTCCCTTCCTCTTTCTCTTAGTGGATCCCTCTTTCTCACCCCCTAATTTTGCTTGTTTTAGATATCATCCCATCATAGTCAACTCACATTTGTGCCCTTTGTGTATACTACTTTTTACTGCCATAATAATGATGAAATTCTTAGTAGTTGTAAGTATCTCTCCTGTAGGAATGTAAACAGTTTAACCTTATTAATTTCCTTATGGTTCCTCTTTCCTGTTTTTATGCTTCTCTTGAGTTTTGTATTTGAAAGTCAAATTTTCTACTTTACTCTGGTCTTTTCATCAGGAAAGCTTGAAGGTCCCCTATTTCATTAAATGTCCATTCCCCCACCCTCTTTGTTGGATTATACTCAGTGTTGCTGAGTAAGTGATTCTTGCTTGTAATCCTAGGTCTTTTGTCCTCAGGAATATCATATTCCAACTCCTCTGCTCCTTTAATGTAGAAGCTGTTCCATCTTATGTTATCCTGACTGCAGCTCCATGATATTTAAATTATTTCTTTCTGGCTGTCTTCAATATTTTCTCTATGACCTGAGAGCTTTGAAATTTATAATATTCCTGAGTCATTTTGGGGTCTCTTTCAGGAAGTGATTACTAGATTCTTTCAATGTCTATTTTGCCCTCTAGTTTTAGGATATTAGAGAAGTTTTCCTTGACAATTTTTTGAAATATGATTTCTAGGCTTTTTTTTTATCAGGACTTTCAGGTAGTCAATTAATTATCAAATCATTTCTCCCTGATCTGTTTTCCAGGTCAGTTGTTTTTGCAATGAGATTTTACACATTTTTTTAAATTTTTTTTTTCGTTCTCATGACTTTGTTTTATTATTTTTTGATGTCTCACGGAATTAGCTTCCACTTACTCAATTCTAATTTTTAAGGAATTAATTTTTTCAGTAAGCTTTTGTATCTCCTTTTCCATTTGGCCAATTTTACTTTTTAAGGAGTTCTTTTCCTCAATGAATTTTTGTATATCTTTTTTCATTTGGTCAATTCTGTTTTTCAATGAGTTCTCTTTTACTATTGGGCCTATTCTGTCTTTTAAGGTACTATTTTCTTCATTATTTTTTGTGCTTCCTTTATTAAGCTGTTGACTCTTTACTTATGATTCTCTTGCTTCGCTCTCATTTCTTTACTTAATTTTTCCTCTACTTCTCTTCTTTGATTTGTAAAAGCCCCTTTGAGCTCTTCCAGGAATTCTTTTTTTTTTGGCCTGAGACCAATTCACATTTTTCTTTCAGACATTGGGTGTAGCTGTTTTGACTGTTGTCTTCTTCTGAATTTGTGTCTTGATTTTCTGGGTCCCCATATTAGCTTATTATATTCAGGTTCTTTTTTTGTTGTATGCTCATTTTCTCAACTTTTTTTTTTACTTTAAAGTTTATGTTAAAGTTAAGCTCTACTCCTGCAGATGGGGGGAAGGGGTTTGAAGGCACTACCCCAAGCTTCAGGCGTTTTTGTGCTACTGTTTTCAGAACTAGTTCTTCAGAATTAGGTCTGTAAGTTTTTGGTGCTTCCAAGGTGGTATGATCTGAGGAGGGGTTATGGTCACCATTCTCATGATCTGAGCTTTAAGCTTTACCTTAGAAGGTCTCTTGCTCTCTTGGAGCCACAAATACAAGTGCTCTTATTGGTCCTGTAATGGTGACCAAGTCCCCTGCCCTGTGGCAGCCATAAGAACTAGAGCTTCTGTCTCCCTTGGAACTGAGACTGAGGCCCCTGATTTTTTGTGAGTGACCACAAGCACTCTTCTCCATCCTTGAACTGTGATCAGGGTTACCACTCCACTGGGGCTATAAATACTGGTGTTTCTCTTCACCCAGAAACTGTAACCAGGAACTGCCTTTAGGCAATGCAACAGGTCCTGAACCCAGTACCACCAAAGATCCTCTATAATATCTTTATGACCTGTTATCTGACCCTTTTACTGTCTCTGGGCTTAGAGCTCCCAGAGCTGCTCTGATGGCTGTCTCCAAGGCCTGCTGCTGGTGTTGCTACCATGTATGCTCTGGGCAGGCTTCCACCCCAGGGTCACAGACCTCTCCTACTTACCTCCTAAATTATATTAGGTTGGAAAAATGTCTCACCTCAACTTTTTATTGGTTCTGCCACTGTAGAATTTGGCTTGAGACATTATTTTAAAGTTGTTTGGAGGGGAATGTTAGGAGAGTTCAAGTGAGTTGCTATCTCTACTCTGCCTTCTTGGCTCTGCAAACTAGTGTTTGTTTTTTCATAGGAATAATCCCACTCTTAATCTATCCTCCCTCTAAACCCACTTCTTTTTTTTTTTTAAATCTCCCTTTTCCCTGTTGATTTAAATATATTTCTGTAGTAACCTGGGAATGGGTGTATATTCTTCTTCTCTCCTTTGACAAGTTCTGATGAGAATGAGATTCAAGTATAAGCTGTACCCCTAATTCTTTCCTCCTTGTTTGTACAGAATTCTACTCACATACTCCTATTATGAGACCATTTTCCTAAACCTTTCTCTCCTTTTGTCCCCTAGTTTATTCCTCTTCCTCACCCTTTCAATTCTTTTAAGATCATCAAGACATAACAGAACCACTCCCAGGCCTTCTGTCTAATTAGACTCCCTCTATGACCTTGATAATGATAGGGTTCAGAGGGGAAGCATGTATCATTTCTTCATATTACAATGTAAGCAGTTTATCCTTGCTTAAGATTGTTCATGTTTCTCTTTTTTTTTGTTTCCCTTTATTCCTGAATTTGCTCTTCAAAGTTTCTACACAATTCTGGTCTTTTCATTAGGAATATTTAGAAATCCTTTGTTTCATTAAAGGTATTTTTCTCCCCTGTGGAATTACACTTAGTTTTGCTAGGTAAGTTATTCTTAGTTGTAAGCCTATATTCTTTGCCTTCTGGCATATCATATTCCCAGCTCTCCACTCCCCTATAGTGGCTGCTAAGTCACGTATGATCTTGACTGTGGCTCCTCTGTACTTGAATTTTTTTTTTTTCTGATTGCTGCCAGTATTTTTTATTTGACCTGGAAATTTCAGACTTGGGTTATAATGATTCTGCCAGTTTTAATTTGGGAGTCTCTTTCAGGAGGTGACCAATATATTTTTTCCATTTCTACTTTGCCCTCTGGTTCTAAGAGATCTGAGCATTTTTTGAAATGATTTCTTGAAATATGATGTTTAGACTAACTTTTCATCCATAGCTTTCAAATAGTCAAACGATTTTTACGTTTTCTCCCTTTGATCTGTTTTCCAGGTCAGTTATTTTTGCTGTAAGATGCTTCCTACTTTCTTCAATTTTTTTCAATCTCATGACTTTGTTTTAATGTTTCTTATTATCTCATGGAATCATTTGTTTCTATTTGGTCCATTCTAATTTTAGGGAATTTTATACTTGGACAGAAATAATAAGAGCATCTTTTACAGATCATAATGCAAAAAAGAATATAATTGGTTCATGGACCATAAACAAAAGACACAGACTCGAACAGAGATTTAACAACGAAATCTTAAATAATGAGTGAGCATTTGGGCAAGGTTTTGTATTTCTTCTGTCAAGCTGTTAATTCCCTTTGCTAATCTTGTTTCCATTTCATTTATTTTCCAATTTTTCCCCATTTCATTTATAAAACATTTTTAACTTTAAAAACTCTTGATTCATATCTTCCAGGAATTCTAGTTTAATTTCTACCCAAACTATATTTTTCTTTGAAGTATTGTTTGGGGACAGCTAGGTAGCAAAGTGGATAGAGCACTGGCCCTGAAGTCAGGAGGACCTGAGTTCAAATGCGGCCTCAGACCAAACGCTTGACACTTACTAGCTGTGTGGCCTTGGGCAAGTCACTTAACCCCAATTGCCTAAATAAAATTAAATTAAATTTTAAAAAATGAAGTACTGTTTGAAAATGTTTCAGAGTTATTTTCTTCTTCTGGGTTTGTGTCTTGGGTTTCTCTGTCACCATGATAGCTATTTAGGGTGGATTTTTTTTTGTTTTCTTATTCTTCTATCCTATTTCTTGGCTTTGGATTTGGATTTGGTGTTAGGGCTGGGCTCCATATACTTCTGGCAGGAGGGTCTAGGATGAGCCTGTCACTGCTCATGTAGTGACTAACTGCTATATTTTTCCAAGATCTCAGGAATAGCTTAGGATGGGTACCCACAAGCTTTCAGTGCTCCCAATCCAAGGCAAATTCTGAATGTTGTCCCCCTAGTCTGAGTTTTCTATAAATTTCTGATGACTATTTGAGTCTGAACAACAACATATATTTCTCATTTGAAGTCTCAGTAGATTGCTATTGTTAATTGTTTCTGTGATTTGTTCTTTGGTCCTCTTATTTAAGATTTCATTGTGAAGTCTCTATCTGAGTATGTGTCTTTTATTTGTGGTCCATGAACCAATTTCTATTCTTATTGCAGTATGGTCTATAAAAAAAGTATTGACAACTTCTGCTCTTTTACATTTGTTTTCAATATCTCTGTACCCTAGTATGTAGTCAATTTTTTTTTGTAAAAATTCCATGTAGGGCAGAGAAATGTCCATATTCATTTGCTGTCCCACTTAAAAGACACTATAACATTTAACTGTAATTTCTCTGGAAATTTGTTCTGTTTCATATTTTCTTATTTGTTTATCTTTCTGTTGCTGTTCTTGTTGTACAGCCATTTTTTAAGTCATATCTGATTCTTCATGGCCCCATTTTGGATTTTCTTGGAAAAGATATTGAAGTAGTTTGCCATTTCCTTCTCCAGTTCATTTTACAGATGAGGAAAATGAGGCAAACAGGGTTAAGTGACTTGCCATTAGACTTATCCAAAACTGACAGAGGAATATTAAAGTCTCCTGTCACTATTGTGTTAACTCTCCATATCCTTTTGAAACTAGATAACGTTTCCTTAATGAATTTTTATGCTTAGGCAATTGGAGAATATAAATTTATTACTAATATTGGTTTATTTCTGTGGTTCCTTTCAGCATAATGTCTTGTATTATCCTTGTTTATCATTTTTTATTTTTTTAATGTTTGTTTTTGCACTGTGTGATAATATTATGGCACCTCCTGCTTTTCTGGATTCACTTGATTCATAGTAAAAATTTTCCCATCCCCTCAGTTTGTGTGTGTGTGTTTTTATTTTTTAAATGTGATTCTTAAAAGCAACAGTTTGTAGGGTTGTATTTTCCTATCAAATCTTTCACTCCTTTTCTTTTAATTGGCTTGTTTGATCCATTCACATTTAAATGTTATGAATTAGATTTCTATTTCTTCTATCTGTCTCTAAAACGAGTTTTTATCAAGGTATTTTTTTTTTCTCTTCTGCTGTGAAGTAAGTTTTATGTTCCTTTAGTAACATTAATTTTTTAAGGTGGCTCTACTTTCACTGGCTCTCTTCCCCATACCTCTCTTCCTGTTTGTCACTCCTTTCATTTTAGGGTTTTGTTTATTAGTTCCTCTCTCTGCTTTCATCTATTTATATATTTCTACCCTCTCTTTTTCCCTTTTAGTCAAGTAGATTCCCACTCCTTCTCCTCCTCTGTAGTTCTGTTCATTAGATTTTTAAAATTTCATTTTTTGTCCTCCCTTTTGGAAAATGATTTCTTCTACTCACTTCATTATGCATATTCTCTTTTGGTTTACCCCAGGCCCTCATTCTCTGGTTTATGACCCCTGTAATAATTTGTTCTTTCATTTTTCTTTATATTCTTCATACAAAGTTCTGATATATTCATTCTAGGCTCTGCCCTCTAGGCACTTTCTGTCACCGCCTTCTAGGACTTACCTAGGGGATTCCTCTTTTCCATTCACTCTCAGAATTATGTCAATTATTGTTGTTGTCAAAGAGGACAGTGCTCCTTGGTGTGGCGCTTCCCTTCCCACTCATCTATGTCCCTTCTTGTTGACCTTCTTTTCTCTATATTTGCTTGGAAATCTCCTCCATGTGTCCATGCTCTCCCACTCATCCAAATGTCAGTTGCCCCCTGGAGCTCCAACTTTACCCCTCCCAGGATAAGTGGATTTTGCAGACACCAAATCCAGCAGGCCTCATCCAGTGTAAGGTCCTTATCTCTCTTCATTCATAGGAGCATTCATCAGTGTAACCCCCTTCTCTCTCAAAATTAAGGCCTCCTTTCTTTCTTCCTATTTTCAATTTTTCTCCTCCCCCTCACCTATTCCCTTGTAGGCTCTTTTTCTGAGACCACTAAGGTCACCTCCCACAGATTGCCATCCATTGTTGTGATCCTGGTGCATCATTCACTCCTCTCTATGCCCCTGCTACCTTCTTTCTCTTTCATATACCTCCCATGTTGCAATGTAGTCCCTCAAAAGAAATATTCATCTGTAAGTAGTGTCACTAGGTTCTACCTATAATACCCTTTTCATCTGTTGCCTCTCCTAGATTTCCACATTCACCCCATCTCCTTATGTATATTTATTTGTTTTTGTTTTTGTTTTTTTGCTTTTTGGTGAGGCAACTGGGGTTAAGTGACTTGCCCAGGGTCACACAGCTAGTGTTACGTGTCTGAGGCTGGATTTGAACTCAGGTCCTCCTTACTTCAAGAACAGAGCTCTATTCACTGTGCCACCTAGTTGCACCTCTTATGTACGTTTAGAAAGACGTCTTGTTGCTCTTATTTTCTGAATTTATTCACTTGTCCTGCATTTCTGTTGTCTGAGGTGTTTGAGGTGCAAACAATCTCTTCATTTCTGTTTTTTCTTCAAATGTTTCAAATTCTTCTTTATTATTGAATATCCATCTTTTGTCCTATATGATTAGGCTCAGATTTTCAGTTTAGGTCACCCTGGGTTGCATTCGAAGCTTCAATATTCTTCAGAACACATTGTTTTATTCTCTCCTCTTTTTTGTACTGAGTGTGGAACAGTTTTTGTATTATTTAAATGTCTCTTCTTTTGTATTTGAAGGTCTTTCTCCTAATGACTTGCAGAACATGTTTCTGAAATGAATTGTTAAATTTAACCACCATGTGTCCTGGATTTTGGAGTCTTTTTTTTTCCTGGAGGTGATCTATGAATTCTTTCCACTGGAATTTCATTTTTTTATGCTCAGTAGTTCTAAGCAATTTATTACTTCCTTCATTATGATGTTTAAGGTTTTTGTCCTGTCATGTTCTTCTGGGAGATCTATGATCCTTAGGTTGTCTCTATGCAGGCTATCTTCAAGATCTGTCTGTTTTGCTTGTATAATGAACTTATTTTTATCAAACATTCTCCATTTTTACTTCTCTTCTTCTAGGGTTGTCTTTCGGTTCTGTGTATTTGCATTCCCAATCCATTGTTTTCTTTCTTGTTTCTTTGTTGAGGCGTGCCATTGCAGAATCAAGGTTTTCTATTCTGCTCGTTATTTTTTCTGTACAGGACATAAATTCTTCTCTCATAATTATTTTTCTTTAAAAACACTTAGAAACAGCATGTTTTGATTCCATGTTCTCTTCAACTTTCACAGGGTCCTCTGTCTCATCAACTGTTAAATAATTTTCCTTCATTTTGCAGTATTTTCCACAGCTGCCTGAACTTGTTTACTTGATCTGGAGGCCATATTTCCTTCTGTTGTTAATGTTTTTCCTTTTGATTTTTCTTTATGTACAAGGTCTTTGAGATTTCTTCTTCCCAGAACCTTTGGTACTTTCAATCTTTTTCCTCCTTATTTTCTTATTGTTCACTTCTAGTTCTTTGCCCTCTGAATGTGGTATCCTTGGAAATTGGATCTTAAAGTTCCTCAGCTCCTCTCATGTTGGGCAATTCACAGATTACCAGCCTAAGTCTTTGCCTCAACCACCTTTGAGTTGGTCAAAACTGGCTTTAGCTGGATGCTTTTGTCTGGAATGCTCACACTACCCCACATGCATAGTGTCTGTCCTGAATAAAGATGGCTTAGTTAGTGTTTAAAATCATCCTTACCATTGACTGGTTCTCTTATAATTAAGAAAGAGAAGATAGAGGATTGCAGTTTGGAGTCCTTGGGGCAACTGAGTTGGAAGGAAGAGATTCAAATTAGACACTGTTGAAGCCATACTATAGCCACATTATCCCTTTCCTGAAGGATGAAATGACTTGTGAAAATGGAAACATTGTCATTAAGTGACCTAAGATAAACCATTGCCATATACAAATGGGTACTATATATGTATGTATAATATCTCTAAATTGTGGAACATAAATAGCTTTATAAATTGTTGAGTGTTTTATAAAAATCTATCATCTTTTTAAAATGTACACCAGTCTTGTCTTTATTGGAGATAATTTTATGCCCAGTTCACTAAATATCATAACTTTTAAAATTATAAGCATCAAGGGGGAAGCACACAGTACCTTGGGTAAGTGTTTACTGAGCAGCTAACTAAATATTTGCCATCTCTTCAATTTTATATGTTTAATAAGCCAAAATTCAACTTTCAACACCATAAATAATCTGGGTGTTTTTCTTTTTTTTTTTTTCAACCAAACTCAAGTTTGAAGCTTCTATAAAGAAAACCTTTGGACTTCTAAGTTAAGCTGATGAGTCAGAGAGAAACCTAGGCTTATAACATATAACTTAATGATAAAGAAATCAAAAGAGAAACAATGGTAAGCACCTTCATTCAGTTTAGAGCTGCACAAAAAGATACCTAGAAGCCTGTGGGCATTCAGAGAGAGATCCAGCTAGGGAAACTAGCTCTTGCACAGGCAAAAAGATGGAAACCTAGCAGTTCTATGCTCAGCCACACTGCTGGAGTACTCGGATGGAGAAGCTCCAGGTGGAGTCATTGACCATCATGCTCTGAACTAAGATTCTCCAGGAAGTTTGAGAGGAAAAGTCCATAGCCACAAGAGGGTCCTGGGAGGCCTAAAGACTGTAGTGTTCTGATCTATGAAAGCCAAGTGGAGAGAAAGGGCACTGAAACCTGCTAGTATTCTGAGTGCAGACATACTAGAGAAAGTATAAGCTTTTAGCAGGAACCCAGGAAATCAAGGTTAGGAACAAACAGGGTCTTATCATCCCACTGAAGTGTCCAGGAAAGGGGAAAACCTGACCCTGGCACACAGTTTAGAAACTAAAGCTGGAGAAATTAATAAACAGAAGAAAACACTGAACACATTAAAAATACTGTGAATGATGAGATGCTCAAGAAGTAAACCCAGAATAAAAACAAGCAGAAAAATGGAAAATCTGCAGGAATGTCATAGCTAAAATCCAGAACTTCAGGTCAAAGAAAAAAATACAGCAAATAATCAGAAAAAATAGTTCAAGCACCAAGAATCCACAGACAGTATCTTACAAACCTTGGCAGCAGCTACATGAAGGACAGAAAAATCTTATAATTTGGGATTCTAAAAGGCAAAAGGGGAAAGGGAATAAGATAAGGGCCTACTAAGCGCTAGGCACTGTGCTAGATATTTTACAAATATCTCATATAATTCATGGGGGTGGGGAATGAACTATAATGGAATTGATATCTTTTAAGAATGCTTGATAATTTCATCAAAGAAAATTACAACAGTGAGATAACATATAAAAACTTTGGGGATTCAACAAAATAAATCATAAGGACAAAATGGAGGTCTTTTAACACTTTCTGTGTATCTGCAGACAGTGGTCTACAGATACTGGACAAGCAAGTAAAGAAGATGTTCCAGCAATTGGAAAAGAAGGAAGCCAAAGAGGTCCCCAAGAACTTCAAGCAAAGGAAGGACTGGGAGACCAAAACGGCCCAAAAAGCAGAGACCTAAAGGAAATGATCCCAGAACTTGAGCATAAGTGTCAGAAGTCCAATATGGAGCTGCTGTAAGATATACATTGAAAAGTGAAGCATTGCTCTACAAGGTTGATAATCTTTCAGCTCCAAACTTAATCTTAATTATCTGTCTAGAGCAAAGATATTTTTGGTGACATTTCAAGAATCTCATTTGGTTCAAACTATAAAGTCTATAAATTGTCTAAATATAAAAAGTAAGGCTTTTCAAATATATACCTACTCCCTCTGGATTTCATCTAGCTCTTAAATCCTCAGTTCTTAATCCTGAAACCTTACTCCAGCCCTGGAATTCACACACTGGAATAACTCTTCTTCCCTGTGGTCTTTACTTCTGACTGAATGGCTCCTCCAAACCGTAATGTATTTAAGGAGGGTACCCAGGGCAACCAGATCTTACTCATCTCCAGAATGCTTTATCACACTTTCTCTACCATGCCCCCAGCTGTATTACTTTGTCTCTCCCATCCCTGTTCAGCTTCCTTTCACGTGTTATCTTTTCCCATTAGAATGTAAAGTCTTGTAGGACAAAGACCATTTCTTTTTTCCCCCTGCTTATGCTTCCAGCATTTCCAGCATTTAACGTGATGCCTGGCACAAAGTAAACATTTAATATGTCCTTGTTGACTGACTCTTAAAACAAAAAAGAAGAAGAATTAGAAGCTTTAGAAGAAGAAGGCATGCAACTACGAAAGCTAATAGTGACAAAGCAAAATCCCTGAATTAATTACAGTAACAGAAATTCTGAAAATAAAGGAATAGACAAATAATTTTGAAATAAAGAATAAACATATAAATAGAACTAGGACCCTTTTAATAACAAATAAATTCTTGGCTAATAAATATTTTAAAGTAAGGAAAACCAAAATTTTACTACAAAAAGTTAAAAAGAGGCATTTCCAACAGATAAAGAGAAAGTAAAGGAAATTGTTAGAAAATATTTTACCCAATTATATGCCAAAAACATTGATAATTTAAGCAAAATGGTTGAACACTCACAAAAATATAAAATGCTCATTAAAAGAATAAAAAATATGGAATTTAACTTAAGTTCATAAAAATAAATTGAACAATCCATAAATTAACTCTCAAAGAAAAAACAAAACCCCAGGATCAGATGGATTTACAAATAACTTCTATCAAGTATTCAAAGAAAATTGATTCCAATATTAACAGAAGCTGTTTAAAATATAGTCAAAGAAAAGATCCTATTAAATTCATTCTATGCAACAAAGCAGATTTTAAAATTACTGACCAATACCTCAGATTATTATTAACATAATAGGGAGAATATATTATCAAAGAGATCATAATAACATATGACCAATTTGAAATTATATTAAAAATACAATATTTGTTCAATTGAAAAACTTAAAACCCAATAAAACACATTTGTAATAAAAAAATAAAAATTACATAATTCTATCAGTAGATACAGAAAAGGCTCCTGACAAAACAGAGTACTACTTAATTTTAAAATATTAAAAGGCAAAAGAAGAAATGTACCTTTCCTTAATATGATGAATAGCATCTGTCTACAGCCTTATCGATGATAGAAAAACCACTAGAGACCTTTCTAAAAAGATCAGGGTTAAAGTAAGAGCTCCATGATTAATAGACTCCCACCTAGTCATACCTTCCCCATCCTAGTTAGAACTCCAAGCTGTTATTATACAGTCCCATTCTTCATCACTTACTGCCCATGCCTTTATTCCAATCCTCTTCAACTGTTCCGTCTTACCTCAGCATCACATTTTTGAAAAATAGTTTATTTATTTTATTCTGAACTTAAGAAATAAAACATGCATTTACATGACATAGTAGAATAGAAAAAAAGATTATACATGAAACTGCAAATCTATTATGTACAACTTGCTATTCCTTTTAAATATGTAATAAAGTCATCCTGTATCTTTTTTTCCTTTTTTTCCTTCCCTCCCTGTCCATCCTGAATATGGCAATCATTAGAAACAAGTATGTATGTGTGTGTATATGTATATACATATGTATGCACACATATATGTAAAACCACTCTATACACACATGCAGATAGCATCTTCCTTCATATGTCCTTTGTATTTAATTTGGGTATATATAATATAGTCAAAATGACTTAGTCATTCAAAGTTTTTTTAAAATGATATTGTTGTTACTGTATACAAAGTTCTCTTGGTTCTGCTCATTTCACTCTTCATTATTTTATGCAAGTCTGTCTATCCATGTTTTTCTAAAATAATCAAGCTCATAATTTCTTATAGAACAGTAATATTCTGTCAAAATCACACACCATGACTTGTTTAGCCATTCCCCAATTGGCAGGCATCCCCACAATTTTCAGTTCTTTGCTACCACAAAGAGAACTACTTTAAACATTTTAGAATATATAGGTTCTTTTCCTTTTTCCCCTAATTGTTTTTGGAAATAGGTCAAGTAGTGGTATTGCTGGGTCAAAGGATATAGGCAAGTTAATAACTCTTTGGGCTTACTTCCAGATTGCTCTCCAAAATTATCATTTCACAGTTCCACCAAGAGTGAATTAGTGTCCCAGTTTTTCCACATTCCCTCCAACATATGTCGTTTTCCTCATCAATAGTTTTAGCCAATCTAATAAGTGTAAAATGTTATCTCAGGGTTGTTTTAATTTACATTTCTCTAGTCAATAATGAAGTCTTCTGAACTTCTAGACAGGTGAGAAAACTCAGGGATAGGGTTGGGGTGGGACTTTTAAAAGGTGTATGGAATAATATTAGGAAGATGAGGGAGAAAATAAGGGAAGGAATTTTAGAGGGGTGGATAAAATAAGAAAGAAGAAGGTAAGAATTGAAAAGATAAGTTTAAGAGGGATAGGGTAAAAATGGAGGCTACGAAGGAAAATAGTGAATAAAAATAAGATGGAGGGAAATTCATAAACAGGAATTAGGATTTTGTCAAGTCTATAAGAATACTAGTCGTTCCCCAATTGATAAATGGTCAAAGGATACAAACAGGCAGTTTTAACGAAGAGATCAAAACAATTTATAGATATAAAAATGCTCTAAATCATTATTGGTTAGAGAAATGCAGATTAAAACACCTTGTGATATCATTTTACACCTACTAGATTGGTTAAAATGATAGAAGGGGAAAATGACAAATGTTGAAGAGGATGTGTTAAAATTGGGACACTAATTCATTTTTGGTGGAATTGCAAACTGATCCAACCATTTTGGAGAGCAATCTGGAATTGTGTTTGTTATTATACTACATATACCCTTTGACCCAGCAATACCACTATTTAGTCTATTTCTAAAAATAATTAGGCAAAAAGGAAAAGAACCTGTATGTTCTAAAATGTTTATAGCAGCTCTCTTTGTGGTGGCAAAGAACTGGAAACTGTGGGGATGCCTGCCATTTGGGGAATGGCTGAACAAGTCGTGTGGTATATGTTTGTGATGGAATGCTACTGTGCTATAAGAAATTATGAGCTCAGTGATTTTAGAAAAACATGAAAAGACTTGCACAACATAATGAAGAGTAAAATAAGCAGAACCAAGAGAACATTGTACACAGTAATAGCAATATTGAGAATCTGTCTATAAAGACTTTTCTCCCATTTTCTGCTTTCCTTCTGATCTTGGTTACATTTATTTTATTTGTACAAAACCTTTATAATTTAATGTAATCTAAATTATCCATTTTATACGTCACGCTGTTCTTGTTTATTTATAAATTGTTCACCTATCCATAAAAGTGATAGGTAATATATTCCACGTTCTTCAAATTTTCTTGTAATACCTCTATATCTAGGTCATGTATCATTTTGACCTTATGTTGGTAAATGCTGTAAGATATTGCTTTATGCCCATTTTCTGCCAGACTGCTTTCCAGTTTTCTCAACAATTTTTACCAAGTAATAGATTCTTATCCCAAAAACTTAAGTCTTTACACTTGTCAAATACAAGTTTATTATTTTTATTTGCTGCTGTAAATCTGTTCCACTGATTTACCTTTCTATTTCTTAATCAGTACCAGATAGTTCTGGTAATTACAGCCTTAAAATATAGTTTAAGATCTAGTACTACTAAACCTTCTTCTTTTACATCTTTTCATTAGTTCCTTTGATGTTCTTGACCTTCTGTTTGTTATTGTTTTTTTCTAATTCAGTAAAATAATTTTGGTAATTTAATTGGGATAGCATTAAATATTAGTTTAGGTAAAATTGCCATTTTTATCACATTGGCCCTGCCTACCCATGAACAATTAAAATTTCTCCAATTTTTAAGATCTGATTTTGTTTGTATAAAAAGTTTCTTATAATTTTGTTCATATAGTTCCTGGGTTTGTTTTGGCAGCTTTACTCCCAGGTATTTTATACTGTCTAGAGTTATTTTAAATGGGATATCTCTTACAATCTCTTCTTGCAGGGTTTTATTTGTAATATATAAAAATGCTGATGATTTGTATGGACTTACTTTATATCCTGCTACTTAGCTAAAATTAGTGTTTCAATTAACTTTTTAGTTGAGTCTTTGGGATTTTCCAAGTGTATCATCATATCATCTGCAAAAAGAGATAATTTTATAACCTCATTCCCTATTCTTATTCTTCCTATTTCTTTTTCTTCTTTTATTGCTCTTGCTAGGATTTCCAATACAATATTGAATATTGGTGACAGTGGGCATCCTTGTTTCATCCTGATCATACTGGTAAGGCTTCTAGCTTATCTCCATTACAAATAATGCTTGGTAATGATTTTAGGTAAAAGCTTTTTACCAATTTAAGGAAAAATACATTTATATCTGTACTTTCAAGTGTTTTTAATAGAAATGAGTATTGTACTTTATCAAAAACTTTTTTCTGCATCTACTGATATGATCATATGACTTTTAAAAATTTTTATTATTGATATAATCAATTATGTTAATAATTTTTCCTTATGTTAAATCATCTCTGCATTCCTGATATGAGTCCCACTTTGCCATAATATATAATTTTTGTAATATATTGTTGTAATTTTTTAGCTAACATTTTATTTAGGGGTTTTTTGCCTCCATATTAATGAATTAAATTGATCTATAATTTTCTTTCTCTGTTTTTACTTTTCCTGGTTTATGTATCAGTATAATATTTATTTCATAAAAGGAGTTTGGTAAGATCCCTTCTTTGCCTATTATTCCAAATTATTTAATATTGGAATTAATTGATCTTTAAGTATTTGATAAAATTTACTCATAAATCTGTCTGGTCCTGGTGCTTTTTAATTAGGAAGCTCATTTATACTGTTCAATTTTTTCCCTAAAATAGGTCTATTTAGATATTCTATTTCCTTTTCTACCATTCTAGCAATTTATATTTTTGTAAATATTCTTCCATTTCACTAAAATTTTACATTTATTGGCATATAATTGGGCAAAAGAACTATAATTGCTTTAATTTCATCTTCATTAGTGGTAATATTACCCTTTTCATTTTTAATATCAGTAATTTGGTTTTCTTCTCTCTTTTTAAAATAAAATTAACCAATGGTTTTCCTATTTTATTATTTTTTTTCATAAAACCAATTCTTAGTTTTATTTGTTAATTTGATGGGGAGTCCCCCCCACCAGAATCATACTTTAAAGCTATCTACTCCTTCCATTGTTCTCTAGGTAATATGTGCTCTACAGGTAACAAACTTGTTTTCATCTTAAATTTTTCTTTCCTATTCCTTTCAGCACCTGGCTGTCACTGAGACTTGACTCCTTCTGATGATATAACCTTCCTGCCCACCCTTTAGTACTAGTTACTTTTTTTTTTACTCATTGGTTGAGATGGTGATTGCTGAGGGGAAAGTTTGGAAAACTCCTTACTCCACATTGCCGTGTCCACACTCTCTCTACATTTATCATTCAGTAAACTCTCCTCCTTTGAGGTTTACTCAACCTATATCTACCATCTAATCAAGCTGTTGTCACAAAATTCCAGAATATTCTCCTTCTTTTCTTAATGAGTGCAGTGCCTGGCTCATAGTCTTTCTCTCCTGCCCATCTCCTACCCTCACACTAAAGGACTAAAACATACATATTGATACTCCTTAACCTTAACCTCCCATTTCTTCAATTTGCCCACTTCCTATAACATGTTCTCTACCCCCACTTCAGCTACACACAGAGATTTAATCACACTTTTGATTTTACCATCATCTACAAGATGCTACTTTTCCATATTTATGAACTCTGAAATTCCCTCATCTGAACACAATCTGTTATCATTCCACCTCTTCCTCTACTTTGCAGCCTAACCCTGTTCTTCATCCTCATCATGACCTCCAATCCCTTGACTGCTTAGTTCTTTGCCAGACAATCTCTCCTATACTGGCAACACTCTCTACCTAACCCCACCTTGAAGCCTTAATGAATCAGTTCAACTGTATGCTGTTCTCTTCTCTCACCCTCATTCTTTTATCCTGTTGTTGATCCTAACATGCCAAGTATCCACCCTGGATTTCTCTTACCTTCACTTCCTTCACTCTTATTCATTTGCTGCCAAATAAAATTAGAGAAAATCATGAAACTGTGCTGATTTTTGCAACATAATTTTTTGTTACACAATCTCAACTGGGCCATTACTGTAGCAAGGCAATCTTTTTACATTTCCGTAATTGACTATCTTCCTCACCACAGTGAATTTTCCAAATCTTTTCATACATTCTCAACCATTTCATAACTCTTCCTACACCTACCCTCTCAACTGAAAACCTTGCCTAGTATTTCACTGAAAAAAATTGAGACTGTTTGCTGAGAGTCCCCTCATTTCCCTTTCTCCTCAGTTCACATCTGTCAAATGCCTTTTGCCACCATTTCTGTCTTCACCTCTAATAATGAGATGGCTCTTCAAACCCTTCTATATGCACAAGGATCCCTATCCAGTCTTCTCTATCAGATTGTCCCCTCTATTATCCTTACTCTCTTACATATCTTTCCCCCAATTTTGTTTTATTTTCAGTTCCAAATTCTTTCCCTTCTCTTTCCCCATTAAAAGACAAGAAATGCAAAGCTCATTACAAATATACATAGTCAAGCAAAGCAAATTCCCACATTAGCTATGTGTAAAAAAAAGGGTAAAAAGATAGGAGAAAAAGAACATATGATTCATTGTGCACACTTGAGTCCATCAGTTTTTTAATTGGTGGTGGATAGCATATTTCATTATGAGTCATTTGAAACTGTGGTTGGTCATTGTTTTGATCAGAGTTTCTAAGTCTTTCAGAGTTGCTTGTCCTTAAAATATTGTTATTGTATCAATTGTTCTTCTAGTTCAGTTCACTTCATTTTGTTTCAGCTCATACAAGTCTTCATATATTTTTCTGAAACCATCCCCTTCTATTTTTAAAAATTTATTTGATTCCTTTTCTTTTTTTATTTTAAGATTCTATTTAGTATTTTACTTTCCCCAGTTATACGTAAAAACAATTTTTAATGTTAGTTTTTAAAACTTTGAGTTCTAAATTCTCTTCATTCCTCCTTCCCCCCCTCCCACTGAGAAGGCAAGCAATTCAATATAAGTTATACATCCATGCAAAATATATTCATATTAGTCATATTGTAAAAGAAAGCATAGGCAAGAAAAAGAAACTCAAGAAAAAGATTCCTTTTCTTAATCTCTATTTTGTTTTTCTTTTCAGTTCCAAATTCTCTCCCTCACTTTAATCCCTCTCTTACCCATTGAAAAAGAAAAACCTACAATAACCATTATAAATATGAAGTCATGCAAAACATATTTCCGCATTAGCCATGTTCTGAAGAAAAAAGAAACAAGAAAAAGAAAGAGAAAAAATATAATTCAGTTCACACTGAGAGTCTATCAGTTCTCTATCTGAAGGTGGATAGCATTTTTCATCATGAGTTCTTTGGAATTATTTAGTGGATCATTGTGTTGATCAGTTACTAAGCCTTTCGCAATTGATTATCTTTACAGTATTTCTGTTACTGTGTAAATTATTCTGATTCTGCTCACTTAATTTTGCAACAGGTCATGTAAGTCTTCCCAGGTTTTTCTGAAACCATCTCCTTCATTATTTCTTACAAATATTCTATCACAGTCATATACCATAACTTTTTCAGCTATTCCCAATTCATTGGCATCCCTTCAGTTTCCTTTTTTTTCTATAACAAAAAGAACAGCTATAAATATTTGTATCTATAGGTCCTTTCCCTTTTTTCTTTTATCTCTTCCCTGTATAGACCTAGTAGCAGTATTACTGGGTCAGAGGGCATATACTGTTTAATATTTTTTGTATCATAGTTCCAAATTGCTTTCCAGAATGGCAGGAACAGCTTTACCAACAGTGCGTTAGTGTACCTGTTTTTTGTCACAGTCTCTCCAGCTTTTGTTATTTTCCATTATTGTCAATTTAGCCATATAAGGTGATATAAATTTTTTAAATTTGTGTTTGTTTAAATTTGCGTTTCTCTTTTAGTGATAAAAGCAATTTTTAATATGGCTATTGATAACTTGGATTTCTTCTTTGGAAAATGATTTCTATCATTTGATCTGTTATCAATTGGGAAATGGCTCTTATTCTTATAAATTTGACTCAATCTCTTGTATGTCTTAGAAATGAGATCTTTATCAGAGAAAGTTGCTTCAAATTCTGTGTTTCTCTTCTAATTTTTTGTTTCTCTTCTAATTTTACCTATTTTGGTTTTGTCTGTTCAAAAAACTTTTTTAATTTTATGTGATTAAAATTGCCCTTTTTTTCTTATGAACCTTTTTACCTCATTTAGTCATGAATGCTTCTCTAACCATAGATCTGACAGGTAAAGCTTCCATGCAACTTTTAACTTGCTTGTGATTTCATCCTTTAGGTCTAAATCATCTACCCACCTGGAGTTTATTTTATTATGAGATGTTGGTCTACACCTAGTTTCTGCCTGACTGTTTTCTTCCTCTCCCAACAGTTTTTGAATAGTGAGTTCTTGTCCTAATAGCTAGGAGTCAATGATAAAGGCTATGTTTTGAGCCTGGGTGGTGGTGCCCTTTATAGTAATAGAGGGAGTCACAATGGTGGAGTAGGAGTAAGAAGTACAACCCAGCTCTCCCTCTTCATTTTCTCCACAAAGATCTGGAAAATACACTAGACCAAATTCTGATTAGGAAATCCAAGGAAAAAAAATCACATTGAGTCATTTTTCCAGCTCAGGTTGGCATAGGGAAGTAAGTCTGCAGACACTATGGCCAGGACTGTGGAATCACATGGAGCATTCCAGTGTCCAGGAATCAAAATCAGGCAGATATTTGGCATTGGGGCAGGAAGAACCAGTACAGGAAGAGATCCTAGGGGATCCTTGAATTAGTTCAGCTTGCAGTCACGAGTGCCCTCTGGTAGCTATTGCTCTCTACCTAGTTCCAGATGACAGATCCCAGGATAAACTGAGGAGGAGACCTATACCTAGCATTGGTGGAGAAGAGAGGTCATGTATGTGGGAGCTAGCTGTGTGCTGAGCAAGGAAAAAGTTCAAAATCAAAAAGCAAATGTGTGGCTCTTATCCCTAGAACAGAGAACAGGGACTTGATTTTAGCCAATAGCCCACACTGAAGCCTGTAATTGGTATAATCAGCATAGGAATCTCAGGCCAAAGAGGATCTTGCAGTATAGTCACTGAACTTGCAGAGCCTCCAAATGGGCAAATATTATTTGGGTCTAGCAGCAGTCTATCAAAAATTCCAACCAGACAACAGAGATCTTGTTCAGTATCAAAACTGGCTCAAGGACTTGAAGAGCTCAGAACTGAAGAGCAGTGAGCAGACTTCATACCAAACCATGTCACTTTGGGAGTACTGAAAATTTGAAGGTCTAAGTTGCACCTGAGATCCTGGAATAATGAAACACTCAACACTCCAAGAAAGCAGCAAAAGGACCTAAAATGATGAAAGCTCAATTGCAAATTGTGCAGAAGCCAATTCTAATACATAGTTTATAGTCAAAAAGCAGGCTAAATGAATGAGTCTATGATGTGAAGTACTAGCTCAATTCTAGGTCTTGCCAACCAGGACTGGTTCAGTTTCTTACCTGAGTCAGAGCTAACCATATGGTATGTGCAATTCCCATACTACCTTGTTTACATTCAGAGTTAAATTTATTTCAAACATCATTTCACTGTGTGATACTAGAAACCCCAATGTGGTCTTACCATAATTGTTAAAATAATTTTTCTAACACAGACAAGTCTAGCAAAATTATTTTTTCTCCACCATAGAGAGCTGTTATGGTGACAGAGAAGTTGAAGACAGAAATCTAGAAGGAGAGAATAACTCAAAAACATTTACAAGCAAAGTCTCAAAGAAAAATTCATTTGGGCATAAGTCCAACCAGAATTCCTACAAGTAATAAAGCAATTTTAAAGAGAAATACTAAAAATGATTTTAAAAACCAAAATGAAAAGGAAAATATGGGAAAAGAACTGAAAGCTATGAAGGAAATATATAGAAAGAGAATTAAACAACTTGGAACAAAAAGTGCAAAACCTTGGCTTCTTGAAAATTGGAGTTGACCAAACAGAAGCTAATGATTCCATGAAACAACACATAATGTTTAAAAAAAAAGCCAAAAGACTGAAAAAAATAAGAAAATGTAAAGTATCTCTTAAATATATGAGGAGAAAATTTTAAAAATTATTTGATGACCTGAAAGCCATGACCCCCCCCCAAAAAAATGAGGCTAGATATATACATCAAAAAACTATGGGAGAAAACTGCCCATAGCAAAAATTGAAAGAATCCACTGGTTATCTCCTGAAATAAAACCCAGAATAAAAACTAATAGGAACATAGGGAACATATAGCATGCTCAGATCAAATGAAATAAAATGCTACAAGTAGCCCTAAAGAAAGAATTCATGTACTGTGGAGCCACAGTCAGGATCACACATAATTTAGTGGCCATAAAGGAATGCAGTAGATCCAGAAGGAAATAGATCTAGGCTTACAACCAAGAATAACATACCCAGCAAAATTCAATATAATTCTACAGGGGGAAAAAAACCTTTTAATGTAAAGAGAGGACTTTCAAAATTCCTGATGGATAACCAGTACTGAGTAGAAAATTTGAAATAAAAACACCAGAATCAAGAGAAACATAAAAAGGTAAACCATCATCAAGCAATCATAAGAGACTAAACAAGATTAAACTATTTACATTCTTATGTAAGGAGATGATATATGTACCCCCTCAGGTCACATAGGGAGTCTTATTTAGAGAAAAGGTCTGGCAGTGATTCTTTTACATTTTAATTATCTTAAATGTTAAT
Source organism: Phascolarctos cinereus (assembly GCF_003287225.1). Classification (NCBI taxonomy): domain Eukaryota; kingdom Metazoa; phylum Chordata; class Mammalia; order Diprotodontia; family Phascolarctidae; genus Phascolarctos; species Phascolarctos cinereus. The sequence continues at coordinate 229,672,466 of NW_027556098.1, forward strand.
AGAAAGAGAAGGGAAGAAGCTCATGGAAAGGGAGAGGAAGGATGGAGAAAATTACCACACATAAATGGGATATGCAAGTAGTTTATGTAACAAGGAAGGAGTAGGAGAGAAGAGAGGATGACACTTGAACCTCAATCTGAATTGGTCAAAGTAAGGAAGAAACACACACAGGTTTTATCCCACTGACAAACAAGAGGAAGGAGTTAAGGAAGAGCATGTTAAATGAGGGATTAGTCAAAAGCAAAACAAATTCTTAAGGAGAGGGTGGGAAGCAAAGAAAAGGAAAAGCAAAAGAGGATAGGATAGAAGGAAATACACAACTAATCATTATTGTGAATGCGAATGAGAGAAATTCACCCATAAAATAGAGGAGGATAGCAGTACAGATTAAAAAAAAACAGAATCCAACAATACTATGTTGTTTATAAAAAAATACACTTGAAACAGAAAGATACACACAGAGTCAAAATAAGGGGGTGGATTATAATTAATTATGCTTCAGATGAAGTAAAATAAGGTAGGAGTGACAACCATGATCTCAAAGTAACAATGAAAATAGATTTATTCCTTTTTAGTAAATAATATTTTATTTTTTCCAATTACATGTAATGATAGCTTTCAACTTTCATTTTTTAAATAAGATTTTGAGTTCCAAATTTTTCTCCCTCCCCAAGATGGCAAGCAATCTAATATAGGTTATGCACATGCAATAATGCTAAATTTTTTTCCACACTAGTTATCATTAGTCATGTTGTGAAAGAAAAAACAGAACAAAAGGGAAAAGACACTAAAAACAAAAACAAAACAAAAAAAGTGAAAGTAGTATGCTTTGATCTGCATTCAAACTCCATAGTTCTTTCTCTGAATGTGGACAGCATTTTCAGTCATGAATCTTTTGAAATTGTCTTGGATCACTGTGTTGTTGAGAAGACCTAAATCAATCATACTTGACTGTTGCACAATGTCACTGTTACTGTGTACAATGTTCTCCTGGTTCTGCTCACTTCACTCAGCATAAGTTCACGTAAGTCTTTCCAAGTTTTCTGTATAAGTAGGTGAGGGTAATCGTAACCCTTAAGAACTCTACCATCACTAGAGCATGAGAAGGAATTTACTTCTACAGGAGGCATTATATGGGTCTATTTTGTTGGGATGACCTCAAAAGGAGAATGAAAAGATTCAAAAAGGGGATGCACTGGGACAAAGGGAAAGAGAGAGAAGAGGAAAATAGGGAAAATTATCTCACATAAATGAGGCAAGCAAGGAAGAGCTTATACAGTGGAGAGGAGAATGGAGGTAGGGACCAAGCAATGCTTGAGCCTTGCTCTCATCTGAACTGGTTCAAGGAGGGAAGAAAATACAAATACCCAATTAGGTACAGATATTCATATTACCCAACAGAGTAGTAGGATGGAAAGGGCCAAGGGGAAGGCAAAATATTAAGGAGAGTAGGTTAAGGGAAGCAGTGGTCAGAAGGAAAAACTCATGAAAGGTACAGGGTAAAAAATGAAGAATAAATATAAGAAAATAGAATGGAGGGAAATACATAGCAATCATGGCTGTGAGTGTGTGTGTGTGATAAATGAACCTACAAAATAGAAAAGGATAGTTAAATGGATAACAAAATATAATCCAACAACATGTTGTTTGCAAGAAATATACCTGAAACAGAAAGATGCACACAGTTAAAATAAGAGGCTGGAATGGAATCTATTATGCTTCAGGTAAAGTGAAAAAGGCAGGGGTAGGAATCATGATCTCAGACAAAGCAAAAGCAAAATTAAATTTAACTAAAAGACATAATTGGAGAAATATTTTGCTGAAAGTTATGCTAAACAATAAATTAATATCAATGCTGAACATATATGCACCAAATAGCGTAGCATCCAAATTCTCTAAAGAAAAGGCACATGAATCACAGGAGGAAATAAACAGTAAAATTATACTAGTTTGGGACATCAGTTTACCCTCTCAGACCTAGATAAATCTAACCATAAAATAAATAAGGAAGATGTTAAGAAGATGAATAGAATTTTAGAAAAGTTAGATGTGATAAACTTCTGGATGATATTGTATGGAAATATAAAGGATTATGTCTGTTTCTCAGGTGTGTATGGCAACCTCAGAAAAATTAACCATGTATTAGGGTACAAAAACTTCCAAAACATTCAGAAAAGTAGACATATTAAATGCATCTTTTCCTGATCAAAATGCAGTTAAAAAATATTCATTAAAGGGCTTTTGAAGCATAGATTAAAAATTCATTGGGAACTCAATAACCTAATCCTAAAGAATGACTGGATCAAAGAACAAATCATAGACAAAAGAAGGTAATAATAACAATGAGACAATATGCAAAATTTTTTGGAATGCAACCAAAACAGTATTAGGGGAAAAATTTGTATCTCTCAGTGCTTACATCAATAAAAGAGAGAAAGAACAGCAATGAATTGGGCATGCAATTCAAAAAAACTAGAAAAATAAGTTTAACATCTTCAATTAAACACCAAAATAGAAATCCTAAAAATCAAAGGAGAGATTAATAGCATTATAAGTAAACAAAACAAAACACTGAACTAACAAATAGAACCAGGAGCTGGTTTTATGAAAACAAACAATAAAATAGATTAACCATTGGTTAATTTGATTAAAAGGAAAAAAGTAAAATTACCAGTATCAAAAATGAAAAGGATGAACACATAACCAATGAAAAGGAAATAAAAGCAATTATTAGGAGCTATTTTACTTACCTCTATGCAAACAAAACTGACAATCTAAATGAAATAGATGAATATTTGCAAAAATATAAATTGATCAGGTTACCAGAAGAAATAGAACATTTAAATAACCCTTGAAATAAAATGATTTGAGTTGAGTATGGTGGTGCATGCCTGTAATTCCTGCTACTGAGCTGCAGTGGGTTGAGCTAATTGGGTGTCTCTGCTAAGTACCTATATGGTGAGCCCCCACAAATGGGAGGTGACTAGGCTGCCTGAGGTGGTGAAACCAAAACAGAGGAGGTCAATGTTCCCATGCTGATCAGTACTGGGATTGTGCCTATAATTATAGGCCCAATTAGCTGCTGCACTTACAGTTTGGGAATGATCAGGAGAGACAGAGAGAAGAAGAATAAGAGGAAGGAAGGAAGGAAGCAAACAAGCAAGTAAGCAAATTGTATTGGGAAATTCTATAGACTCTTTAGAAAGAGTTCTCTTCCATATTTTACTATATTTAAGGGTTTTTGGAGTTGACCCTCTCTTTTTGCTTTCTTCCTGGACACATTTTCTGAGTGACTTATCATTTACACTATGATCATTTTATATACTGGCAAAATAAAATGAAAAATCTAATTTAGTTATTATGCAATGAATGGCTTAAAAAATTGCAGATTCCTGTTGACATAATTTTGTTCTTATTTTTTATCTGGCCCTGAGATTTCCTCTATGTAGGGAATTCCCTATATAGGGACTTTTCCCTCAACTGTACCAACAAATAATTTTCAATAAAAGAACACCAGAATTAGTAGTGATTTAAAAATCCAAGGGGAAATCACAGTGGGTCATTTTTCAAGACTATATATTCAGTCCATCAAGTTACTAGGACCAGCAGCTCTGTCACTATGACCTCAGAGCATTATTGATGACAAATTAGTAATGGTCTTGAAACTGTTGCTCTGACACCAGAGTGGGAGCTTGAACTTGGCCTGTGGGCAAGTGAACAAAGCAGGGACTATAGACCCAGAGTAAATATATAGCTCTGTCAATCTGACACTAAAGTAGGATTGTAGACTTAGTCTGGTGCTGGTGCCAGCAACTGTCTACTTGAACTCCAACCAGGGGCAAGACTGCACCTATACAGCCTAGAACCAAATGGGATCCTGAGTCTGCAAATCTAAACCAAGAAGATATCAATCAGACCATGTCCTAGAATACATTTCTTAGGGCAAATTAAATGTTTGCAACAATGCAGTTTGAGCCACCCCTGAGATCCTTGAAGAACACAGCTCTTAATTCCTGGGGAATACAGTTGCAGGAATTCACATAATATAGCTCAAAACCATACAAGGGCCCAATATTCCTCCAGACATATACAGAGCCTGGCCTTAACACAAAATCTCAATTAGGAAGTAAAGTTTAAAGAATTCATAAGCAGAGATAAACACTGATGATAAAGAGCTGGTATGGAGACAAATATTCATAAGAAACAAACCCAGACAAAGAAAACAGCTTTAAAGCTTCTCTAAGCAAAATTTCAAAGAAAAACAGCTTGGCCATGAGCCCAATTAGAATTCCTAGAAGAAATTAAGCAAGAGATAAAAAAAGAGATTTTAAAATGGTATTTAAAGTGGAATGAGAACTCTAGAAGAAAGAATTAGAAAAGAAATGGAAGCTCTGGAGGAAAGACTTAGAAGGAGAATTAACATCTTAGTACCAGAGGTATAAAATCTTACCCAAGAAATTGACTCCCTGAAAATTAGAAGACCAAAGAGTAGTGACTCTATGAGACAACAACAACAGAAAAAATTAAAGACAAACTCCTAAAAATAGAAGAAAATGTAAAATAACTTATGTAAATGACAACTGATCTATGAAACATGTAAAGAGAAATTTAAAAATTTTAAACTATTTGAAAGCCAAGACCAAAAAGAGATCCTGAATTTCATCTTTCAAGAAATAAAATAAAACTGCTTGGATCTATCAGAAAGAGGTCACACTGAAACTAGAAAGAATCCATCAGTCACTTCCTGAAAGAAATCTCAAAATGAAAACTCTAAGGAATGTCATAGCAAAAATAAAGATCTTCCAGGTTGAAGAAAAAATATTGAAAACAGCCAAAATTAAACAATTCAAGTACCAAGGGACCAAGGTCACACATAATTTAATAGTTACAATTATGAAGGAATAGAGAGCATTGAATAGAAAATTCCAAATGGCATAAGATAACAGGTTTACAACAAAGAATAACTTATTAGCAAAACTAAATATAATCTTATAGAGCAAAAAAAAAATGGAGAACTTCCAAGGATTCCTGATGAAAAGATTAAAGATGCACAAAAACTTTGAAATACAAATACAAGGGTCAAGAAAAAGGTAAATATGAATGAACAATCAGAAGGGACTATATAAGGCTAGAGTGTTTGATTTTTAATACAGGGAGATGATAAATTGTCCCCTTAGTACCCTAATGTACTCAGTGTTCGTAGAAGTAGCTAAAAAAAGACAGTAGACATCTCTGCGGTTTCACTATATTTTGACTATCTTAACAGAAAAAAGGAAAAAAACAATACACTGGTGAAGAAAGGGGAAGGAAGGATGGGAGAACTTATTATCTCACATTATCAGAATGAGGATTTAGATTATGCAAAAAAAGAGGAATAAGTGAAGAAATCAACCTCACTTTCATTGATCAAAAAATGGTAGAACACTCACACACACACACACAGAGTTCACACATTCAACTCAACGAGAATAGAAAGGCAAGGAAGGGGGAATAAAAGAGTAGATTCAGGGGAGGATTAGTCACAAATGAAACAAATTTTAAGGACCATGAAGAGAGGTTTAAAACATTGAGGACCTGTGATTGTGGTCTGGGCAAGGAAAAGAGAAGAGCAGAACAGAAGCAGACTACATCAGACATAGAGCATTTGTTGTGAGCACATACCTTCTATCACTTCTCTTTTTAAAGAAGGAGTATGGAGCAAAGAGATGAAAAAAGTATTGGATGGAGGGAAATTTTTTAGAAAGAGTTTAGGATGAAGGAAAATAGATTATTCATGGTTACAACTGGGAATGTGAATGGGACAAAATTACCCCAGGAAGAAGTGGATAGTAGAATGGATTAGAAAGCAGAATCTGACAAGATGTTGTGTACTAGAAACACACTTGAAAAATAAAGATACACAGAGTTAAAACTTAGCCCTTGAGAATAATTTATTATTATTCATCTGGATTCAGAAAGCCAGGGGTAGCTGTCATGATCAAACAAGGTAATGGCGAAAAAAAAAAGAATTAAAAGAGATAGACAAGGAAATTACATTATACTAAAAGGTACCATAGACAATTTATTAACAGCAATATTTTAAATATGTGTGTACATATACACACATACCTATATCATGACATCTAAATATTTAAAGGAAAAGTCAAATGAATTAAAGACGGAAATAGACAATAAAACTGTAATACTGAGGACCTCAACATATCCTTTTCAGTCCTAGGCAAAGATAACACCCTAAAAGCCACAAAAAACAAGAAAGAAGGACCTGGACAGAATATCACAAAAGTTATATTTAGTAGATCTCTGGTTATTATTAAATGAAAACAGAAAGGAACATGTATAGTTTTTTTTTTAATTTCCCAGTTGCATGTAAAAAATGATTTTTAACATTCATTTAAAGAAAGAAGACTAAAAATTATTCGGAGACTAAGTAACTATCCTAGAAAAAAATGGTAGATCAAAGAACAAATCACAGAAACAAAAGATAATGCCACCCAAATAAATGACAACAGAGACAATATACCAAAACTCATGGAATGTAACCAAATCAGTCTTTTAAGTATTTTTTAATATTTAGTATTTTATTTTCCCCCAATTACATGTAAAAACAATTTTTAACATTCATTTTAAAAACTTTCTGTTCCAAATTCTCTCCCTTCCTCCTTCCTCACCCCCTTCATTGAGAAGGCAAGCAATTCAATATAGGTTATGTATGGATAGTCATGAAAAGCATATCCATATCATGTTGTGAAAGATAACATAACAAAAAACCTCAAGAAAAATAAAGTTTAAGAAGTATGTTTCACTCTGTATTCAGACACTATCAGTTCTCTCTCTGGGGATGGATAGTATTTTTCATCATAAATCTTGCAGAGTTGTCTTGGATCATTATATTGCTGAGAATAGCTGAGTCATTCACAGCTAATCATCTTACAATATTACTATTACTTTGTACACAGTACATTTTGCATCAGTTCATGTGAGTCTTTCCAGGTTTTTCTGAGAGCTTCCTGCTTATCATTTCTTATATCACAATAGTTTTTCATCACAATCACATGGTGTAATTTATTCAGCCATTCCTTGATTAATGGGTATCTCCTCAATTTCTAATTATTTGCCACCAGAAAAGAGCTGCTATAAATATTTTTATACACATAGGTCCTTTTCCTTTTTCTAATCCCTTTTGGGGTACATACCTAGTAGTGGCATTGCTAGGTCTAAGGGTACCCATGAGGTTTTTTAGCCTTTTAAGCATATTTCCAAATTACTCTAAAGAATGGTTGAGTCAGTTCACAACTCCACCAACAATGCATTAATGTCTCATTTTTTCCTACATCCCCTCCAACATTTGCCATTTTTCTTTTCTGTCTTATTAGCCAATCTAATAGCTCCAATCAATAGTGATTTAGAGTATTTTTAAAATATGGCTATAGATAGCTTTGATTACTTCATCTGAAAACTGATCATATCTTTTAATCATTTATCAATTGGGGAATGGCTAATATTTTTCTAAATTTGACTTAGTTCTCTATATATTTGATAAATGAAGTCATCAGAAAAAAATCACTTCAAAATTTTTTTCAGAGTTACAATTGCTAAATATATTTTCCTCCCTCCTATTCCCAGTCACCATTTATTCCATACTTTCTCTCTCCTTTCACCCTGTCCCTCCTCAAAAGTGTTTTACTTCTGATTACCACCTCCCCCAATCTGTCTTCCTTTCTATCACCCCCCTTCTCTTCTCCCTTTTCCTTCCACTGTCCTGTAGTGTAAGATAGATTTCTATACCCAATTTAGTGTGTATATTATTCACTCTTTGAGCCAATTCTAATGAGAATAAGGTTCACTCCCTGCCTCCCACATCTTCCCCTCCACTGTAAAACCTTTTTCTTGCCTCTTTTATGTGAGATAATTTACCCCATTCTATCACTTCCTTTCCCTTTCTCCCAGTGCATTCCTCTTTCTCTCCCCTTAATTTTATTGTTTTTAGATATTATCTCTCTTATTCAACTCACACTTGTACCGTCTGTCTATGTACCCTCCTATCTGCCCTAATAAAAGTTTTTTTTTATGAGTTACAAGTATCTTCCCATGTCAGAATGTAAAAAGTTTAACTTTAGTAAGTTCCTTATTATTTCGCTTTCCTATTTACTTTTTTATCTTCTCTTGAGTCTTGTATTTGAAAGTAAAATTTTCTATTCAGCTCTGGTCTTTTCATTGAAAATGCTTGGAAGTCCCCTATTTCATTGAATATCCATTTTTTCCTCTGAAAGATTATACTCAGTTTTGCTGGGTAGGTGATTCTTGGTTGTAATCCTAACTCCTCTGCCCTCTGGAATATCATATTGCAAGCCCTCTGATCTTTTAATATAGAGGCTACCAAATCTTGTATCCTGACTCTGGCTCCACAATACTTGAATTGTTTCTTTCTGGCTGCTTGCAAATATTCTCTCCTTGATCTGGAAGCTCTGGAATTTGGCTATAATATTCTTGGGAGTTTTCATTTTGGGATCTCTTTCAGTAAATGATTGGTGGATTCTTTCCATTTCTACCTTACCCTCTAGTTGTAGAATATCAGGGCGATTTTCCTTGATAATTTCTGGAAATATGATGTCTAGGCTCTTTTTTTCATCATGGCCTTCAGGTAATTCAATAGTTTTAAAAATTATCTCTCCTGGATCTATTTTCCAAGTCAGTTGTTTTTCCAATGAAATATTTCATATTGTCTTCTATTTTTTTCATTCTTTTGGTTTTATTTTATTGTTTCTTGGTGTCTTATAAAGTCATTAGCTCCATCTGCTAAATTCTCATTTTTAAGGAATTATTTTCTTTAGTGAGATTTTGTACCTCCTTTCCCATGTGGCCAGTTATATTTTTTAAGGAGTTTTTTCTTCAATGAATTTTTGTGTCTCCTTTTCCATTTGGCCAATTCTGCTCTTCAAGGCATTCTTCTCATTGGCTTTTTGTGCTTCTTTTACCATTTGGCCTGTTCTGTTTTTTAAGATGTTATTTTCTTCACCTTTTTTTTTTTGGCTCCTTTACCTAGCTGTTGGCTCTTTTCTCGTATTTCCTTGCATCACTCTCATTTCTGTACCCAAATTTTCTTCTACCTCTCTTATTTGATTTTCAAAATCCTTTTTGAGCTCTTCCATGTCCTGAGACCAGTTTCTATTTTTCTTGGAGGCTTTGGGTTTTGGAGTTGTTATCTTCGGAGTGTGTTTTTTTCTTCAGTATTTTTTTTGAGTCTCCTTTAGCAAGCTATTGACTTGTTTTTCATGATTTTCTTGCACCACTCTCACCTTGCATCACTCTGTTTTTCCTCTACTTCACTTACTTGTTTCTCAAAATTCTTCTTGAGCTCTTCCATGGCCTGGGACAAATTCATATTTTTCTTGGAGGTTTTGGATGTAGGAGCTTTGACTCTGTTGTGTTCTTCTGGTTGTATGTTTTGGTCTTCTTTGTTATCAAAGAAAGATTCTATGGTCTGACTTTTTTTTTTTGCACAGATTTCTCATGATCCCAGCCAATTAGTTGATTTATAAACTCTTTGTTGAGGTATGGGTATGCTTCCATTTTTGAGAATGTACTGTCCAAAGCTTCAGGGGTTTTGTGCAGCTGTTTTCAGAAATGCTTCTAGGGGCCTGTAAATTTTCAGTTCTTCCAAGTGGTATGCCAATGCTCCTCCTCTGCCCAGAACTGCCCCCCAGAACTGTGAACCAGATCCAAGCACGGGCAAAGCCAGAGAATCCTGCCTCAGCACCAACAAAGGGATCCCTGCAATCCCCCTCTGATCAGCCACTTGATTCCCCCTCAATCTGTGGGCCAGATGCTCCAGAAACAGCTGCTGCCCTGGGGCTGCACCAGGACTGGGGCTGGGATGGAGCTTCTCTGTCACTGTGGTCACAGACTTTTCCTACTAACTTTAATATAAGGAGAGGTGCATTTACTACTCTTCTGGCTGTGTTCTTGTCTGTGAGTGACCACAAGCACTCTTTTCTGCCCTGGAACTGTGAAGAGGGTCCCCACTTCACTGTGGCTGCAAGCTTTATTACACTAGTGTTCCTCCTTGCCCTGGGACTGCTACCCAGGACTGCCACCTGGATCCAAGTTTGGACAAAGCAGCAGAGTCCTGCCTCAGTGCTAGCAAAAAGACCCCTGTAATCTCCTTCTGATCAATTGTTCAACTCCTTTACATCTGTGGGATGAGAGCTCCAGAAGCAGCTGCTCCAACAATCTGTAGTGTACTAGTGCTCCTCGTCTGTCACCTTGGGACTGCCACCAAGGACTGCCACCCAGATCTGTGTGTGAGCAAAGTAACAGAGTCCTGCCCCCAGTTCCAACAAAGAGACCACTGTAATCTCCTTCTCAAGGCTGAGAGCTCTGGAAGCAGCTGCTGCAGCTGCTGATTCAGTGACTCCCAAGGCCTGCTCCTGGTTTGCTGGAGACAGGGCTGTGCTGTCATGGCCTGCACTGGATTAAGCTCCACTCTCACCCAGATGTTACAGACCTTTCCTGCTGACATTCCAAGTTGTCTTTGGCTGTAAAATTATTTAACCTCATCCTTCTGTGGGTTCTGATACTTCTAGAATTATTTTATGGCATTATTTAAAGGTGTTCCGAGAGGTCTAGGGGAGAGCTCAGGGAGTTTCTGCCTTTTCTCTGTCATCTTGGCTCCACCTCCCAAATCAGTCTTTAAGGGAAAAGTTTATCTTTAAAAACTTCCATCAACCAAACAGTTGTATCTAAGCCAACAATTTTAAAAGCTCCAATTAAACACCATATGGAAATTATGAAACTCAAGAGATTAACAAAATTTAAAGCTAAGAAAAAATAATCCCCCAAATGGAATTAATAAACTAATTTTTTTTTGGGGGGAAACACAACAAAGTAGATAAAGCAACAGCTATTTTTATTTTTAAAAGAAATCAAATTACAAGCATAAAAAATAAAAAAAATAATTTGCAACAAGAAATAAGAGACATTTATTAAAAAGTCTTTTGCCCAATTATATGCCAACAAAAAATAATGGAAGAGCATTTTTTAAAATATAAATGCTTAAAATAATAAAACAATAGAAAATTTAGTTAACCCAATCTCAAAAAAAGAAATTGAACAAGATACAAATGAACTCCTACAGGAAAAAATCTCAGGACCAGATTGGTTTATGAGCAAATTCTATAACAGTCAAAGAATAATTCCAACATTATGTAAACTGTTTACAAAAAGAGCAAAAGATGAGATCCTACCGAGTTCCTTCTGCGACACAAATATGGTATTGATACCTAAACCAGGGAAAACCAAAATAATGAAAATTGTAACGAATATCCCTAATAATTATGGGTGTAAATCTTTTAAATAAAATATTAGCAAAGAGGCTATAGCAATATATCAGCAAGATCATATACTATGACCAGGTTGGGCTATTATTGGGAATAAAGAGTTGTTTCATATATTAGGAATATCATAAACTTAACAGTCATTATTAATAACAAGAACAACAAAATTACATGACTATATCAGTAGATGCAGAAAAGAGTTTTTTCACAACTTTTTAGTCATTTGTGTTTTTAAAAATCCAGTAGAAAATAGGGATAAATGCTAAGTAGTATTTATCTAAAACTAGAAGCCAGTATTATATATGTAATGGGGATAAACGTGAGGCCTTTCCAATAAAATTAGGATTATGCAGAGATATCCATTATCACTATTTTGTGTAGTGATAGAAATGTTAACTAAAGCAAGAAAAATGAATTGAGAGGAATATATAAAGCCTAAGAAGAGATTGCTTTTTTTAAAAATATGATATGATGGTTTGCTTAGAAAACCCTAGAGTCATACTAATTTAAACATTTGATCACTTTAGCAATGTTGCAGGATATAAAATACATCTACTTATATCATTAGCATTTCTATGTATTACCAACAAAGCCCAGGAGGAAGAGAGAGAAAGAGAAATTTCATTTAAAATAATCACAGAAAGTATAAAATGCCTGGGAGTCTACCCCCATAGGGACATATGAATACAGCTACAAAATGCTTCTTATAGAAACAAAGATAGGCCTAAATAATTGGAGAACTATTAATTGCTGAGCCAATATAAGAAAATGACAATAATATCTAAATTAACTTGTTCAATGCCATACTAATTAAACCACCAAAGAATTCCCTTATAGAACTAAAAACAATAATAAGTTCATCTGGAAGGACAAAAGGGGCACATTTTATTGATATTTTAGGTGCTGTTCAAAATCATTTTCCAGAATGGTTTGACCACTTTGTGGCTCTGTCAACAATACTTTAGTGTGTCTGCCCTCACAAAGCTCCTTAAACAACTGTTATTTTCCTTTTTTTGTCATCTTTGCTAATATGACAGATGTGAAGTAGACCTCAAAGATGTTTTAATTTGTATTTCTCTCGCTATTAGTGGTTTACAGGATGCTTTCATATTATCGATAGTTTGCATTTCTTCCTTTGAGAACTGCTTGTTCATATTCTTTTATCATTTATGTATTGGGAAATGGTTCTTGTTCTTATAGAGTTGTAGCAATTCCCTATAGATCCTGGATATAAGACTTTTATCAGAAAAACTTACTGCATTTTTTCCCTCCAGTTAACTGTTTCTCTTCTAATTCTAACTACATTGATTTTTTTCATGTAAAATATTTTAGGTAATCAAAATCATTCTTTTTATTTTGTGTGATTATATATATCTCTTATATGGTGAAGAATTTTTCTCCTATCCATAGCTGTCTTCTTCCCGTTTCCTCTAATTTATTTACCATGTGACCTTTTATATCTAGGTCATATAGTCATGCTTATTGTTTAATGTGCTGTGATTGTCAAGTAATGAGTCATTATTCCAGTAGTTAACTTCAGGTTTAAACTTGTTAATTTGTTTCTGGATCTTATGTACCTAATTCATTCTACTAATAACTTTTCTACTGTTTAATCATACCAGATAATTTTTATGACTACAGATTTGTTGCAAAGAGTGAAGTCTGGCACTATTAGCCCCCTTCCTTCCCACTTTTTCATTATTTTGCTCAAGATTTTTGAGCTTTTGCTTCTCCAGATTAATTTTGTTATTATTTTTTCTAGTTCTGTAAAATAACTCTTTGGTAGTTTTATTGGCATGGCAATAAAACTATACATTGACTTAGATGGTACACATTTGTCTAATATTAGCATGATCCAACCACGAGCAGTAAATATTTCTTCCATTATTAAGTCTTTATTTCTTTAAAGAGTATTTGGTAATTGTATTTGTAGAATTCCTATATGTGCCTTGATGGATAGAATCCAAAATATTTTATACATCTTGTGGTTATTTTGAATGGAATTTTTAAAATATCTCTTCCTGCTTTATCTTGATGTTAATATATAGAAAGGCTGATAATTTTTGTGGTTTTATTCTATATTCTGCTATGTTGTTGAGGTTTTTGTTTCAATTAATATTTAGTATGATCTGTAGGGTTATTCAAGTGAACCATCATCTCTAAAAGTGATAGCTTTGTTTTTTCTTTACTCTTCTTCATCCCCTTGATTTATCTTTTCTTATTGCAATAGCTGGCAACTTTATAACTGCATGAAATTGGCTTTATGTTGTGTCCTGCTCAAATTCAACTAATCAATTATCTCAACAAATAAAAACTTCTAAAGTTTATGAATTCTTTAAATGCTCTTTTATCCCATTCTGATTTACCTTTCTTTTTTTCTCATATTGTTCTGCTACTTCAGCCAACATATTGTTTGTTCTTTTCCTGTTTGCATAACTTGAAGAGATCTGTAATTTTATGGGTATGCTTAGTCCCTTCACTGATGCTGACTATAATCCCACCATACTTTACCAGTCTTTTCTGTGATTGCTGTAGCAAAAAAAAAAAATTCTTGTTAATAATAATGATAGCTAACATTTTAAATAGCACTTACTATGTGCCAGGCACTGTGCTAAGCACTATACAAACATTATCTCATTTGATCCTCATAACAACTCTAGGAGGTAGTTATTATTATTGTCCATTTTACAGGTAAGGAATATAAGGCAAACCAAGATTAAGTGACTTGCCCATGGTCACATAGCTAGTAAGTGTCTGAGGACAGATTTGAATTCAGATCTTTCTGATTCCAGGCCTGACACTCTATCCACTGTGTCACCTAGATGCTCTAACTGCCTAGTCATGAGTCTCTAAACTTAGATTTGTGTACTGGACAGTAAACATGGAGTTTTATTTGCTGCTTGATGGGACTTACCAGAGCTTGAACTCCATTCACATCCTTTGAGAATCCAAGGTGTAAATGACACTGAGATTTCTAAGTAGGAATTTAGTGGAGTTGTATTTATATGTGTACATTAAGTCCTATCTTAAAAACTATCCCTCATGCTATCTCAGATTTTGTTGTATTCCCATGTTAATCATGTCCTCTATACCTGGTTTGAAAGCCTTACATAATTAATCACAACCCATTAGCCTCTTGGCATTTATTTATTTATTACCACATTCAGTTCCTATTTAGCTATACTAATTAAAGAGTTCAAAGGTATGTACAACACATAATAGTAGATATTTAAGAACTAATTTTTATTCACTATCTTCAAATGCAGGCAATTCTATAAGACTATACATTATCCATGGATTGTGATCTTCTTGTCTTCCCCATGAGAATGTAAGCTTCTTGGGGGCAGAGACTATATTACTTTTGTCTTTGTATTCCCAGTCATTAGCACAATACATGGCACAGAGTAGGTTCTAAATAAATATTGTTGATTAATTGATTGATCTAAATTGGTGGAGGGAGTTTTCACACCAAAGGAATAACAGGTCTTTGAGATATTGCTATATTCAAGCAGACATGTAAAGCTACTTTCCATTGTCAGAGTCTGATGTTATAAGAATTTTCATTAAAATAATAAAACCTCTGAATATCTAACTTAGAGTTAAGTAATTTTCTTTTTTTTTTTTCCAAATAGCTTATGTAATATTGGAATTAATTGTTATTTAAATGTTTGGTAAAACTCAGTTGTGAATCCATCTGGTCTTGGTGACTTCTTCTCAGGTAGCTCATTAATGGCTTGTTCTAAAGTAATTTTCTTACTTGACCACTAATCAAATAAACTGAATCAAACTCCTTTCACTGTACCATTCTTTGGCTAAATGCTTAAATTTGAAGGGATTCATGTATTGGGATTCAGTCTTCATTCAAAATAAAAGTTAAAGGGAGCATAGATGTTAATAGAGGCATGTAATTACACAAAATAGGTGTTGCCCATAGGGGTTATGTCAAAGAAGTAGGTAATATAATTAAAAGGAGTGTTTTAGTTGTTGTCAATAGAATTTAAAGATCTTCCCAATAAACTCACTGAGGATAATTGAGTTTCAAGGGCACTGTCTGTCATTTCTCATTTGCTAACATTTTCCTTTGTAATTGTTCTTTTACCATTTCCCATGTTTCTTCTCAAATAGTGTCCTTTCTTAAATGTGTATTCATCCATAGACTCTATTCAATGGCCCTTTGTGCATTAGCTACTCAATAAATGCTTGTTACTGACTACAAATCTTTTTGAATAGTTAAATATTTTATTTAAATTATATTGAACATCAGTACATTTGACTAAATTTACTTGGTAACCAGTTGCATTCAAGTTAAGTAACTTCAAAATATAAAGTATCATAAATATGTCAAAATATGTATGATATCGAAACATAACCAAACTGTAATATCAAAATATAAAGTATATTATTTACTTTTTCTCTAAGATAGTCATACTTACTGTGTATTCTATTTTTTTGCATTATTTTATAAAGGTTTTTTTCTAGGTCACCTTATAGTTTTAAAATGTATTAGTTTTAATTGCATTAAAGTATTCCATAACATTAATGTACTACAATTTATTTAACCATTCTCCAATTGCCACAAGCTTAGATTGCTTCTGCTTTGAAATGATACATAATACTGCTACAAAAGTCTTTAAGCTGGTAGCTCTTTTCATGTTTGCTTTTGATAAGACTACCAGAATATATTCCCCAAAATGGAATTCTTTATTGTATTGAAGGGTATGATTAACTTTGTAATATGTTCTGTTCACTAACATATTGTTTTCCAAAAAAGATTTTACAAGCTTGCAATTCCATAAGCAATAAATGAGTATACCTGTTTCTCCACAAGCCCACCATCATCTTTTCATTGCTTTGAATTATTTTTGCCATTTTAATAGTAAAGGTTACATCGAAGTTGTTTTAATTTGCATCTCTTTGATGCTTAGTGAAGTTGAACATTTTTTCAAATGATTATTAACAAATTTTGTATCCTCTTTTGAAAATTCATTTCCTTTCATCATGTGTCAATTATAGACAAGGAATTAACACTTTGAATGTTTAACAGTTTCTCATGTATTTTAGATGCAAAGTTTTTAACCTGCATTATTTATTATAAATATTTTTCCTGTTATTTTCCTTTTATTTTTAGTTAAATAGTTTTTTGTTACACAGAAATTTTTAATTTGAATCTAGTCAAGCACATCCATATAATACCTGAGAATTTCACTTTATTGAATGAAATAAAAAAAATCTTCCCTTCATGATTTAAAGAAATATATTATTTCATTTTCTTCTGCCCTTTAAAAGGTCTTAAAATATTTAGATCTATCATCCAGCTGGAATTTTCTAGCTCTTGTGTTTTAAGATGTGGGCCTGTTGATATAATTCTTGACTAAACCCATGTTTTTTTCTGTATCAGCGGGGCTTAGGGACTGAATCGTTCAGTAAATTGTAGTAATGACTATTAATGCCTCATTAATCTGCTATTGATAGAGAAGACTAATAACTAGAATGGAAAATGATCCTAAATTTAAGGTGATTCCCCTTTAAAAGATTATGTAAGACACTTTCAATAATCTGTTTTCAGTATACAATATAAAAATAAACTTTCCATGATGTTATATAATTTTCTTATTTATTACCATTTAAAATATTTACAATTTGTCCATTATTTTTATTCTTTTCACCATTTTCAAATTAATTTTTACCTTTACTGTCTTCAGTATAGTCAATTTTTTCTTTGAAATCAAAGAAGTCATCTTTAGTTTTGTCCATGGGATTTTA
Organism: Phascolarctos cinereus; assembly: GCF_003287225.1. NCBI lineage: Eukaryota > Metazoa > Chordata > Mammalia > Diprotodontia > Phascolarctidae > Phascolarctos > Phascolarctos cinereus. The sequence goes on from NW_027556098.1 coordinate 229,689,562, forward strand.
TATTCATTATTTCTTAAACCCTTGAACTTCAGTTTCTGGATTTATCCAATCCCAGGATGTTTTGTAAATGACAAAATAGTTCCTACAGTTACTATCTTTCACCGCTAGATGCCACTCATGAATGAATTCAATGAATCTTATTGTTCTTGAAGTTAAGCTACTTGGGAAGAAATTTTATCTTCCACTTAGGTGTGAAAAGAGAATTTTGCTGATAATTGAATCCTATTTCTTTTAAGGCTAAAGAGACGAATGATATTCACAAGTAATTTCCATACCAAATTTTAATAATTTGAATCTCCTTATCAACCCAGTAGAGCCTCTGACTCCAATATTCTAATGAATGTGTGATCTCTTTGATGACAACATTCGTTACAAAGATAGAGTGCAACCCATTCCTTAATACTCACACTGTGAAACTCTCCATATCTTCCAGTAAATTTGCCACCACAGGTTCACTCAAAATGTTGGGAGCCTTCCTTATGCACTCTTGACATCAAGTAAATACTTGTGTAGCTAAGCTGTCCACAGAGCATCCCTCTCCCTTACCATGTGACCAGTCCATTTTTTTTTTTGCATTCATACACTTTTGGTGGCATTTTTTCTACCACTTCTCCTGCATAATTCCTTGTTTCTCATGTGTTGCAGTCCGCTCATACCATCCATGTTTTCCCTCACTGGGCTTCAAATAATCCTCAACTACAATTCTTCTGAGATTGTAGTTTTATGACTCCCATCACTGAAACATCTGGAAGAATATTTGTGTTAAAAAGATAGGCCTTTGTTTCAAGGAATGATGGGATAATTTTTTTTTAATTGGCACTTTCTCAAAGTCAATTCCACTCTTCTTTTTCCCCCTTTCAATTCTGTGTTCAGTTCATTGTCCATTTGTTGTGCCTGTCCATGATAGATGCATTCTATAGATTGTACACCAAACTATATATTATAGTCTGCCAATGGATATTCTTCATTCACTTGGTTTTTCCTGTGCATATAAACCAATTCTTTTGAGCCTTGTGGAGCTCATTCAAAGGCTTATCAATGTTCTGTGGCTTGACAGTATAAAGTCCTTCAAAATCAAGAACATCAGGAAAACCTCGTCACCTCAGATGGAATTTCTCTTCAATTTGGACTCTGTGTTGGATCTCTTCACAATGGAGGTCAATAACTTTAGCAAGCATATATCTCCCTCTTTCTTGCCTTATTTGATACTAACAACTGAATAAAGCTTTTTTTTCAAATAATCATATAATTTTTACATAATACATGCGAGATAACCTTGTCAGAAGAGAGCCTTGAAAGTGGCGTTTTGCTCTACCAAATTAAATGCTTTCTTATTGTCAACAAAGAAGTACTGTGGGATTTTTTTTACATCTCCCAGTGAATTATCCCATGGTTAACATCTCTGTTTCCTAAAGGGAAGTTACTGTAAGTACAAATGGAATATAATTTCACATTTCCTATCGGCGACCATGAACTTTCTGGTGATATAAAAAAGTAGCTAAATGCTCAAAATATAAGCAGCAGAAGGCAATAGTCTCCAGCTTGCTAGATAATCCATAAATCACAGAATCTTGAAGTTGGAAGGGACCTCAGAGGCCATATAATTCACCTTGTTCCTGAACAAGAATTCACTCATGCCTTATGCCAGAGAAGTGGCCAAGTAGCCTTTTCTTGAAGGCCTCCAATGGGAGGAATAGACTACCTTATAAGGCAGCTCACTCTACTTCAGGATAGCTTTAATTTTTAGGACTTTTTCCTCACTATAAGCCTATATTTGCCTTTTTGCAACTTTTATCCAACACTTCCAATTTTATCCTTTAGGACCAAACAAAACAATTCTACTCTCTTCCATATGGCAGACCTTCAAATATTTGAAAAGAACTCTCATGTACCCCTTATTAATTCTCTTTTCCTAGATATTAATGAACCTGAATCTCTGAATCTCTTCAAATGATCCTAATATGGCATGAACTCAAGGCCCCTACAGGCACCAACCTCATTGCCCTTCTTTGGCCATTTTCATGGTTCTTCATGAACAGTATGCTCTATGTATTCAATGTTCTTCCTAAAATATGACATCTAGAACTGGACACAGTTCTCTAAATGTGATCTGACTAGGGCAGGATACAGCATTAATTTTGTTGTTGTTGCTGTCATTTTTCAGTTGTATCTAACTCTTTGTGACCCCATTTGGGGTTTTCTTGGCAAAGATGCTGCAGTGGTTTGCCATTTCCTTTTCCAGATCATTTTACAGATGAGGGAACTGAGGCAAACAAGATTAAGTCATTTGCCCAGGGTCACACAGGTACTGTCTGATGCAAATAATGCTGTATCCACCGCACCACCTAACTACCCCCAAAATATCATTTCCCTAATACTGAAAGCTATGTTCATCTTAATGAAATCTAAGATTTCATTCTTAGCTATTATATCACACTATTAATTCATAGTCACCTTACAATTCACTAAAACTTCCAGATCTTTTTTTCAGATGAACTGCTGTATAGCCATTGTGTGGGCAATATCTTCATCATCATCATCATCATCATCATCATCATCATCATAGTTAACACATAGCTAATGGCTAATATTTATATAGTGCATATTATGTGCCAGGGACTGTACTAAGTGCTGTACAAATATCTCATTTGATCCTCACAACAACCCTGGGAGGTAGGTGCTATTATTATTCCCATTTTACAGATGAGAAAACTGAGACAAAAAAAAGTTAAGTGACTTAACCAGGGTCACACAGCTGGTAAGTGTCTGAGGTGAAATTTAAACTTAGGTCTTCCTCACTCCACCTCCAACACTCCATCCGTTGTTCCACCTAGCTGCCCACCATAATCCTCACTAATGCTTACTGTCTGAAAAGAAATCAAATGGTTTTAAATTGTTTTGACTTCTTTTGGCTTTCTTGTTGTTGAAATTGTTTCACATCAGTAAATTTCCACAGGAAATTATGATAATCTGTGTTTATGAGAGTCTCTTCCCCCTTTTTACCCATTATCTCATTTCAATGGATAGTCTGCTTGCAAAGATCAAGTTGGGGCAGAGATCTAACTAGAAATATTTTTATTTATTTATCTAACTATTTATGTATTTATTTATTCATGTATTTATTTCTGTCTAGGACCAGTGGTAAAAAACTCATCCTCAGCTTAAGGGGAAATGACTGACTGGGGGTGGGAGAAGACTGAGATCCTGGGACAATGATATGAGGCCATTGGTGGGAATGCTATTACATGGGAATAGGGGAGACAAAGGCAAGGGAGAAGCTAACTAGCTGCTAAGTTTAGTGGTCTCTCTGCTGCTAAAGGACGGCATACAAGGACATCAGTCTCTAAATTTAGTGACCTGGAGCAATGCCCTAATCACCCCACTCTTATTCTTACTACAGAAGTGTGGGTTAGAGGTATTGTGAGTACATATAGTACCTTTTAACTTTATCCTTTCTTCTAAACTTGGTGTTGATTTTGACCATTGCTTATATAAGGTGATGGTCTGCTTAGCCATAGAAAGCTGATTCTAAAATGATATTCATATTAGTAACAGCCATTTCTTTTCCTTTTTAAAAAACCATCTATTTCTTGCCAGATCAATCTCATTTTTAAATGATTTTGTTAGGTGCTTACTTTGTCTAGCACCTTCTGACTCTCTTATTGAAAAAAAAAATGACTTACAGGTATGAAGCTTCTGAGTAGGCTATAAACCTTTAATTCTTTCATTTCCTAAACCTGAACCAAAACAATGAAATCCTGAACTGTCTAGCTGTTAGAGCTCTGTAAAAGTAGGAAGGGATGTGTATTCTCCTTCCCTGTAAGGCCTTTTTTTGGATATAGGTTGGACTAGATAGCCTTTTAGGTTCTTTCCAATTCTAAAATGCTATAAATTTATGATATTTCCCCCCCAAGAGTTTTTGCCATTCTCCCCTATGCTCAGTTTTGCATTAGTCACTGAATATCAATATATCTATATCTATCTATCTATGTCTATATCTATATGTGTGTGTGTGCGTGCGCGCGTGCACATACACACACACACACACACACACACACACACACACACGCACACACATGGTTTGAAGGATCTTTTCAAATTCCAGGTAGAATTGTTCTACCTCTTCATCCTCTGGAATAGATACTGGAGATAAACTGTAACTATTTTCATGGTCATCTTTTTGTTTATTTTCATGAGGACTACAAAGTAAAATCACCATGTATCCTATGAAATGGTATCTCTTGTTGGCTTTGGGCATAGGACGAATATAAGTTCCACCAAATCTTTTATTTACCTGTCCAAAAAGAACCTGTAAGCCATCCTTCCATTTTGCTACAATTCCTTATGTCTGTCTTTTGATTTCATTTATAGCAAAAATATTAATATTAATCTGGTTTAGTTCCTTCAATAGCATGTGAATTGCCTCTGTCAATTATTGTTGTTGGAAAAAGATTTCACATTTAGAGTACCAAGAGTGAAATTAATTTTTACAGATGGTTTAAAAACTGTGAGTCTTAACCCCCTCTGCCCTCTTTTCTGTCATTCCTGCTATACTCCTTGAAGAAGCAGAAAGGGACTACATTGGACTAAGAGGTAGTTAGCATTTGCCTTTGTTTCATGGGTAGCTGTGGCCAAAGAATTCATTACTGACAACATGCTGTTAATCAGCCTTTATATATTTTGCTTAGAATGGTTCTAGCTAGAAATCAGCTATTTATAACCTTGTGCTCAAAGACTTTCTAGGTTGATAGAACTAGTTGAAACTTGTGCTTTGCTGGCATAGCCCCTAAGCATCCAGGGTTAACTGTATGATATAGTGAAGCAACAAAGATTTGTACTTGCACGGAGGTGTTTTAAATAAGTTGAAAATAACTAAGACAACTATTAATAACTTTTTGACACGGTCCCTTTCTTGGCATAATGTCTCTGTTTAGAAATAAATTTGGGCTCTGTCTACCTTGTAGTAATATTTTCTTATGCCTTTTTTAAGTGAACTTATTTTGAGTAGTGTTAATAGGTTAGAAAACTTCAAGATAATACCTGTTGTATATTTTTGTTCCTATTTTAATAATGCAACATTTGCCCAACCAATATATTTACCTGGCCCTCACGTTTACACTGTATCTTCATTAATAGTTTTCTGTTTGTCTGGTCTTTAGTGGCCATTAGGTTGCAGTTATTATCCTCCAGGTGATGAATCTTCTTATTTACAAATTATTTCTAGATCATGTGTGGGCAGCATGATTGCTGACCTAACTAATGAACATATTTTGCTTAACTTTTTGTTACTATTTTCTAATTTGAGGTGGGTAGTCTAAAACCAATTAATTCTCTGCCAGTTCTACAGTCCTTTGTTGCATTCTTCTTTTGTCACTACAGATGCTTATGGCTCTTAATGTATGGCTTTAAATAACATCGATATTCAAGATGTGCTTATATAAAGCTATCTACTCCTCTTAGCTTCATCTTTTAGGTAAACTAGAGCTGCTAATTATGTTCAAAAATCTAGGTCAGACGTTCACAATATGAATTCATTTACCTCAACAAAATTGCTAACACTCAAGCTGTCATTAGGCTAAAAGGAAAAAAGCCAGGATCCTTTAAAAATATTTTTTAAAAATGGTTTCAAGCATCTACTAGATAGATACACACATTTATTCCAGAAAGGTTTTTTTCCTTTATCACCCACATTCTAGAATAAAAACACATAGGAGCTGATTCTATGTTAAAAGCAATGGGTCCCCTTAAAATCATTTCCGCTCTTCCACTGGACATACCAAATAGAAAGTAATAAATGAATTAATGAATCAAACAGTCAACATGCATTTATTAAGCAACTACTCTGTATGAGACACTGTGCTGGCCCCTGGGATATGGAGATGAAAAAATGGTTTCTTTGTGGAATATGACATGTACTTAAATAAATATATACAAAATAGTTGCAATATAATTATGATTTAGTTGGGGGTAAAGGCATTAGCAGCTAGGTGAATTGGCGAAGCAGGAAGGTAGCACTAGAGTTGATATTTAAAGGAAATTAAAAATTCTAAAAGGAAAAAGTGAGGAGGGAATGAATTCTAAGCATATACAGAATAGCCTAAGGAGAGTATAGAGATGGGAGATGGAATGTTGTCTTTGAGGAACAGCAAGAAGATCAGTTTGACTAGATCTTAGAGTGTGTGAAGCATAGTTATATATACTAATCTGGGAAGGGAGGTTGGAATGAAGTGACTCTTTAGAGTCATAAAGATTAGCATTTGCTAAGAATATCACAAAACTCCAAAATTTCTGAATTTCCTCAATCACAGTCTGTTTGTGGCTGAGATTTTGACATATGAGTGAATGAGTGGGAAGGTGAGTGAATGAACAGGTAAATATTTATATAAATTTATCATGACACAGCCATAGCCTTAACTCCACAAAAATATAGTGTATGTTAGGAACTCTCTTTTTTTCTCTTCTTTGTCCATATCACATGTGTAATATTTATTGCCATACATTGCTCATTAATTATCAATAACCTAAACCTGAATTTAATAATAGATGGCCAGGTGCTTGGCTAAAGGGTAGCTTAAGATATTGTTTTATCATGGACAACTATTGTAGCAGAGAGTTATGAGGCAAGTAGAGTTAGCAAAATGTTCTCTATTGTTTAGACTATGTTTATGGGTTAACAAAAGTAAATTGAAAAGCACTGAATATATTTAAGATTGTAGTGACCATACATATTTATTTAATGTATTAGAATGACAATGTTTCTGTATGTAAGATATATGTAGTTGGGCCAACTAATATAAAAAGATGGTATGTTTTGCATGAGAAATGGATAGATATCTGATTTGGGATCTAGCCCACTCCTTTCCAAGGGAAACTGAAATGTCTGTCTTTGTGGGGGAAACGAAGAGGGCTATGGCTAGGCACTTTCTCCTTTCCTTGTCTATCTCCAAGAAGTAAACTGAGCTAGAATTATATCTATCCACCACACCTCAGATATTGGTAATTTAACAGTACAGTACTTTTGGGACCCCAAGGTCAAGGTCACTTTTTCTGATTGCTGTTGACAGAAGAGTAATTTTTAGCAAATTACTGCTGGCTTAGCTTCCTCCCACTAAACCACTTACATAGAAGACCGTCATCAATAGCTAATATACTTTTTTTTTTATCAAATTAAACAGCAAACAGAAGCCAGGTAAGTTACACAGATTAGAATATCTTCCTTCCCACAATTACACAAGAATAAAAGAACTCTTTAGCTGGGAGTTAAGAAAAACTAAGCTTAACCAAGAAAAAGGGGCAGTTTTGCCAAGGAGAGTCTTCTTTTAGCAGTCTCATTAGAAGCTAAAGGGCAGATTGGGGGTTGGCTCCTCATAGTCTGTGGCTCTGAGGATGCTGGGCACCCAATCAAAACTGTGCTAACTTTTTCAGAGTTCCCCAACTCTCTCCAAAGAAGAAATCCCTTTTCAAGAGTAGGCAGTTGTATCATTCAACGTTCTCTCAGATAATCATGGGTCACATTTCCCTCCATTTGTGCAGCACAAAAGTCTGGATTGTCTTTCACCATCCCTGGCTTAGATGGAAATGGGTTTACATGTAGAAGAATACACATATATACTCTATAGTTTGAGAGGTAGCATGATTTAGTAGATAGAGAGCAAGCATTAGAGGGAAAACCTCCAAAATCTGCCCTCTAACTATCCTGTAGTAGCTGTGTGGTATTGGGCAAGTCCTTAAGACTCTTTAAATCTTTAAGGCAACCTCAGGGTTGTAGGAAACTTTTTAACACTATGAACTACAGATGAACTGATGATCTGATTTGGTAGAGGAAGTTTCCTAAATGGGAGTTCTCCAGACAGATAAAATTATGATTGCATAAAAAGGTCTATTTTATAATATATATATGTGTGTGTATGTATGTATGTATGTATGTATCTAAATATCTATCTATCTAACTATCTATCTATCTATCTATCTATCTATCTATCTATCTATGTAGCTATCCTTAGGATTTTACCTACATAGGGAACAGAGATTAAAAATTCTAATTCTATTTCTCTCTGAAACACCAAAAATAGAACGTCTGCATTGAAATAGGGCCATGACTAAGGCAAACCACACACTGTTGTATGTACTTAACCATATGCATTCCAAGGTGTGCAATTTTTTTTTAGGAAGCTATTAAAAATGGGGAAATAGGTCCTATTGCATGATTTGGAGTTTAAATTAAAAACTTTCAGCTGTTTTAGTATTAATTTGTATTTAGGACAGAATTGTTTTTTAGTTATTTTTATTTATTTCTTTGACTTTATTCATAAATAATCAATTAAATTGATTATTTATGAACAGTCATGTAAATTAGTATATATCTCTGTGCCCAGAAGCATATAGATTCATAGTATTACAGAAAGATATCAGAACTTGACAGTGCCTTAGAGATCATCTAGTACAACCAACCCCTCTTTTTTTGGATGAGGAAACAGGTCTGGAGCAAACCAGGTGAAAGCTGCTATCAAGTAAGATAAATCTTTTCAAAAACATTGTTTCACTTGTGTATTAGCTTCATGGTAATTTGGGTTTGAGAGAATTTCAAGTGGACAAGTAACCATATGTACTGGTTAGGACAAATAGATTTTTAGTTTTTAATTTGTCAGCTCTCTTTATCTCTCTCTGGCAGTAATAGATCACTCTGTCTCTTTGGGCATCTTTTGTGCTCCTTAGTTTCTAATTCCAAGTTACTGAGGACACCTGTTAATGGGAATTACATAAGCCGTGAGTTGTAAACATAATTCTTCTAATTTTCCATACCTCTATCCATGATTCATGCTAGGTATTTTGTAAGACAAAAAGACATGTCTGTATATTTTGCATAGAAAAAAATTATGTCCTTTTGGGCAGAACAGTAACTAGCATATTTTGAACCTAGGGTAAATGTAACAAAATGTACCCTCAGACACAGCTGGGGAGGCTGCTATGTTTCGTGGAGATCCATTTGGATGGCACACACCTTGGCTGAAAATCTTCCTACTTTACCTAATTATTCTCTTTAACTAAGTTCAGTTGTTTCTATGCTGCTAAGGGTTCTATGAATGCTGTCTAGAGTCTTCTAAATCCAGCACCCTGGGACAAAGCGCCAGTCACCTGGCCTAGTTATGCTTGTGAGAAGAGGCAGTATTAGAAAGAGAATGGTACCCAAACAAATTTATCAGAGTGGTTTCTCAAAGATATTTTGAACTTCTCTATATAACTGTACATTGTGTATGTATACCACACACATAAATATATTAACAGACAGAAATATTTAAGATGAAGTGTCTAAAGAAGACTCTTCTCAAGAATTGAGGCTAAACCTATGGTTTTCTATAGTACATTAAGACAGATTATTTTTCATCTAAAAGATAGCCTATGACACACAAGATATGTCCCTGCACTGATGCCTTCTTATGAAAAATCAGGTTTATACATTATTTATCTTTCTGAACATGTCATCGTAGCTATTGAAATTCCCAAAAAACTGTAAGCATTTGTTCTCAAAATGCTTGTATAAAATAAGGCCAAGTTTACTTTTCTAGTACATCTCTTCCCCCCCATAATTTAGTTTTCGATTGAGTTTGAATTTATCTCAGGTGAAAATAATATGATCCTCGTCTGTCAGTTCTGGTGTTCATGTGAGCTGCTTTATTAGAATTTGTGAAAAGCTCTCAAGCTGCCTTGGTGGGATCTCACCAAGAACAAGATGATAAGGCAGTAAGAGGGCAAAATGCACTTAAGTTGTGTAGCATCATGAAGTGATCAAGCATGGTAAGTTTCAAGCACACAAGAGAAATTGTGGAACTGCTCTAAAGATAGGTGCTGCGCTATGGCATTTTGGTGCAAATTATGCGATATTTCTTGCTATTTCTTTTCAATCTAAAGTGACTGACAACACTTTTGAAATCACTTTCTCCTTTTTGAGTGGCATTTCATTAAAGAATCCCAGACTAAAACCCTACTTTTATTCCTTTATTAAGAATTATAGTCCATATCAAAATTGTTCTCAACTATGAGTTATTTGTATTTGTCTCCCGATGAACTACTTTTCAATTGCATTGAGAAAATCACTTTGAGTTTTTTTCAATTGCTTCTTGGATTCTAAAAGAAACAGATGTCAAAAATAAGTTTATAGTGGTGACTGGTTGCTTCAGTAGGTGTAAAATCAATTTGTAACTTCTGTTTAAGAAAAAGGATCTGCCAAACTACCCACTGTTACTTTGGTTATTGATTTTTGCTAGCAAGAGTATATCAACTTTTAAGGGGAAAAGTTTGTTCTTTAAGCAAACTCAAAGAAACATAGTGTCAAGCACATAGTGTGCCACAGTTAACTTTTTAAAAGAAATTAGACTTTTCCAACCTTGCAGAGCTATGGATCCATGGGATATATAAACTTTCTGGGAACATCCATCAGTTTCATTTGTAATCTGTCTTCTACTTATAATATAGAATGATTTAGTAACTGCTCTAAACAGCATAATAATGATTTACACTGTTAGTAAATCTAGTTCAGAGTCAAAGTCACAATGAAGGAGTAAATGACTGATGTCATTCAAGATAATGATAAATAATAGGGAATGAAAAAGGAAGCAAGGGACTATTCAAATGATAATAATATGCTGTAAGTCAAATAAGTTGCCTTCTTTTTTCAATAACTCCTTTTAAAATACTTTAAAATAAATTACTAAGCTTTTGCAAATTAGATTAAGGTAGACAAATTCACTTTCTAACAACATTATGGTTGGTTGTTTTGTCTGTTGTATTTTTTTTTAAAGATGATGCCTAATTTGCAAATATTGAAACAGGGCCATGTCAGGATGGTTAAGTTCTTGTTTACATGTGTCAAGCAATTTAATATGTTTGTCATGTAGAATATTTTGTTAAAAAATGATAACTGGAAGAACACGGTCCTTGCAAACATGCAAAAAAAAAAATAGTAAAACTAAAGGCAAAGTATTAACGGCCTGAATTTGAAAACAAAACTGTTATATTGAAGTGTAGCCAACTAAGTAAAAACAAATGGTTGAGGGGGTGCCCTATTGAGTGGATAAGGTTATTTTGGATCTACCTGAAGAGGGGGGGAAGGCGAGAAGAGCCATTTGAGAGCAGTTCTGCTTTCTGCCTCTTTTGTTCTTGCCAGGGTGCCCATTTTTAAAGTATTCAAACAAAGAACCACAAACCGCCAGTCACACCATAATACCAGCTTGTGTTTACATTTTCAGCTCTCCAGATCGTGATCCTATTCAGTGCACACAGAGCGAGTGCTCGTGTACACGCGCCCATCCGCCATCAGGAGAACTGAAACTGTAAACACAAGCTGGTATTTTGGTGTGATCACACTAATATGGCGGGTTGTGAGGTCAAGGGGTGGAAGGTGAATTATGGATTCAGAATTTCCTTGCTTTTGTCAGTTTAAGTCAGGCTGCTTACACAGTAGCTGTTTTTCAAACTTGAATAACTCAGCTATCTTAAAGAATTATGGGTTCACTGTACTTAATTAAAGATGTTAGATTGGAGAATTATCTTCTGAGGGAAGTAGTGGACCCTTTATCACAATGAAGCACACAAAATTAAGCTAGAAAAAGTGCTAAAAGTCTCATATAGAGCCAAGTCATTGACCTTGCATTGACCTAGGAGGAAAGTACTAACTGTAGTCATAGGAATCCTTCCCCTTAAACGTTTACGTCTTGTGAATAAACCACTTGTTTGGCATTTTTATTATTAAAACTCATTTAGTTAGAAAATGAACCTTAAAAAAGAAAAAGGTATCCACAATATCTAAGAGTCATCCACCCGCAACAAAGAAAGATAAACTGAGTTTCAAATTGAATTTAGAATGGTTTTGTCAATTTACAACTCAATAGAACACTATGACTGTTAATATCAGTCATGAGTTTAAGCATAAGTTATTGATGCAAAGAGCCAATACATTTTTAAATGAAATAAGACTAGTTGGGCCCTTTAAGATTATCTCATAATTTTAGGCCTTGAAATGTTATAAAAATATCTCCATACTAGTAATCAAAAAAGGTAGATCAATTCCTTCTATCGAAGATCAGGCCCAAATCATTAGCATCAAATTCACAAATGTTGTAGGATTTCTGTAGAAGCATGAGATCACTAACAAATAAGTGAAGTTTATTTTATGTTCCCAGCTATTCTACTTACCACACAGATCATAAGGTTTAAAAAAATGATCTTACAGAATGCATCAGATTTAGAGGAAAAGTAGTAGTTTCGGTAAATAAGAAAGATCGAGCTCATTATTGGCTTTTTGGTATGAAGGCACTATGGAGCATTGGTTGTGTTTCTTGTAGAGCAATTTAAACTATCCCTGCTGACAGCATAGAGATTACTTTCAGTATGTGTTCTTTAAATTTTTGTGGAAAATAGTTCTTCTAAAGTAAAAGTCAGTTATCAAACTGTGTACAGAAATGAAAAATGAAAGGAAAAATGTCTTCTTTTACTTAAGGGCTATTCATTAAAATTTGTTTTGAAACTAGGCTTACACAAAATCTAAAAATATATTTTTTTCATCTTAAGGAAATCAAGCCGATAAAGAATGATGAAGAATATGATACATTATCTGCACACTCTTCTATTCTATACTCAAAGCCTAAGTTCTCCAAGAAGCCTTGGCTAATTCATGTTTAACCAGTTAATACCCAAATACTTTCATGTGCTTGTGGTCATAGGTGGTTATATATATTTCTATAAAATCTTGGTTCACCTTATTACTGAATCCACATTTGGCCACCTTGTCTCCTCTGTTAGTTTAGGAAGTCCTTGAGGGCAAGGGCTATGTCTGACTAAATTTTGAAAAAATCCCACAGAACCTAGCAAAGTGTCATGGTAGATAAAGGTTTGTTAATGATGATGGTGGTGGTGATTGCAATGATGACAATGGTGTGATGATAATGATAATAATGCCACCAGTAATGGTGATAGGTTTGGAGACACCATAACACTTGACCTATTTTTTTCCTAAGAGAGACTGTATAAATGACATTGGAAATATAGTGGCTCTCCTTTCATCTTGCATACATATTTTTTATTGGTTAATCAGTATCATACTTAGATATCTAGAGCATCTCTGCTGAAATAGATCTGTTCTCAGGTGAAAACAGGTAATAGGTTTACAAGGATAAGGAAAAGGAATAAAATTAATTTTAATTTTCCTTGCAGTTGATTATTTTCTAAACCAGCCTTGTAGGACATTTACCAGCTTGTTTGATATTGTTATCTCCTTAAAGTTTTACTATTTATAGACAAATTAATGAAATTAACTTTTTTCCTGCTTGTTCAATATAAAATATTTATCATCCTAGGCAAATGTGTGCCTGTTTCCAAATTTGAGTTTAATTTTTCTACAAGTTCATAAGGAGTATTCATTAAATTTCTTCTCTGTTTCTTGACTATCATTATAACTTCTGTCAGAAAGTTATCTCTGAGTTGAATTAGCATTACTTCTAGGTTGATGATTCTGAAAGAGATCAATCAAATATTGTATGTTCTTGAATAGTCTTCTTGGTTCTAAGATCTCCACATTTTCCCCTGGAAGACTCATAGTATTTCAGTATTTGCAGTGCGAGGCAACTGACTTTTTCATTTTAGGGTTCTGCATGACAACTGGAACTTAAATATTAAAAAGTATTATTTAATTTTTGTATGATTGACTTTGGCTTCATTTTTACATGAATTCAATTAATCTACATATATTTTGTAATTATTTAGTGCTATTTCTTGAAATATCTGTTTTTACAAATGACATTTTATTTCTTTTGTCCCAAATAAAGAAGTGAGATCTTGGTTTTAACTTAATCATTTGACACTTTGTGTTTGTGTAATGTAGGTTTTGAAGGAGTTGGCTGATTTTGATACTAAAAAATATCAAATTTAAGTTTTAGTTTGATGCTAACTTTTATACAAAGGTACTAGAATTTGAATTATATTGCAGTTTCCCACTTGTAGACAAGACAAGATGGCTAATACCTGTTTTCACCTGTTTTCAAGAGGCTGTATCTTCTGTAATTTTTAACAGATTTTAGTGCAACAGCATTGAGAAAAAAAGAAATATCTTGCAAGAAAAAAATGGCCTGCTGTACCATTTTAAAATAAAAGGAATGGATTGTCTATAACAGAGGTGGGGAACCTACAGCCTTGAGGCCACATGTGGCCCTCTAGGTTCTCCAGTGCGGCCCTTTGACTGAAACCAAACTTTTATTAAGGAGATTTATTCTGTGAAGTTTGGATTCAGTCGAAGGGCTGCACCGGAGGACCTAGAGGGGCATGTGTGGCCTAGAGGCCACAGGTTCCCCACCCCTGGTCTATAATATTTGCTCTAGCTTAAAAACTGCCCCTTACACAGTTTGACATTTAGCTTGCATTAGTTGCATTTACCTCATATACAATTAATTATACTTTTAACATTATTACCTTATCATAGATAGGTATCAAATCCTCTGAGGCCTAGAGTTTACATAACAGATAATTTATGGTTCCAAGAAATTGAAGTCAAAGGAAGTAATTCTACTAATGTCTTCTGAGTTGGAAGACTGACTTCAGTGGTTAAGATAGAGGGCCCGGGTTTTATAGGACTGCTAGGTGATTGGATCATGAACTGTGGAGGCTGGGAAGGGCAAAATTACCATACAATAATTATTTTGGAATATTCTGATGTAACTCAAATCAAATGGGCAATGTCTAAAATTCTGGGGCTCTCAACTATGTCTTTCCTCCTATCATGGAAGTGGTAAAACATTGTTTTTAGATTAATAAATCTTCACAGAAGAATGTATTGAAAGGTCATGGCTGTGAAGGTTTTGTGGAACCCAAACAATTAGGAACAAAGAGTTAATAAGTCTGACAATACTTTTAAAATATAATTGGAGAATGATAGAAGAATGCATTTATAAGCCACTGGCTTCTGAATCAAAATTATTTACCATTTCATGTCTGTACTTATTTTCCTTATTTAGTATTATTTTAAATATATGCAGGAAATTAAATTATTTACCTTTTTCATAATCATATGGGGGTAAGAAAGGTGTAAATGAGTATGGTTTCAAATAGAAAATAAATAGTGGAGAAAAAAACTAAGATTCTGTTTTTGTGCAAATTCACTTAAAGATAAAGGAAAAATGATGACAAAAGCATACAAAACCTTGTGTTATTTTTAAAACTTGGCTTACAGAAACATAGGCAAAACTCTCAAAGCTTGTACAATGCCATTTAAACAGTAATCAATTAATACATGTTAAATAAGAAACTGAGAAGATGAAGTCATCACCAATGAATATTTATTGAACACTTGGTAACTGCATAGCAGAGTATATTGTTTGGGAAACAGTATAAAGTAAATTAAAAAGATCTATATTGTGACAAGGCTATATATTGTCACCTTATTTATTTAACTTGTATGGCAGAGTACATCATATAAAATACCAAGCTGGACAAATCAAAAGCCAGAATCAAGGTTGCCAGGAGAAATATCAACAGTCTCAGATATGTAGGCAATATCATTCTGATGGCAGAAAGCAGAGAAGAATTAAGAAGTCTCTTGATGAGAATGAAAGAGGAGAGAGTAAAAAGTGGCTTGAAGCTTAACATTAAAGAAAAACCCAAAACTAAGATCTTGGCAACAGATCCCATAACTTCCTACCAAATAAAGAGAGAAGAAATGGAAGCAATGTCAGCTTGTATATTCGTGAGTTCAAAGATCACTGCAGATGGGGGCTGGAGCCATGAAATTAAAAGTTTCTTGCTCCTTAGAAGGAAAACTATGGCAAATCTGGACAGTATACTAAAAAGCAGAGACATCATCTTGCTGACAAAGGTCCTTATCGTCAAACCTGTGGTTTTCCAGTAGCAATGTGTGACTGTGAGAGTTGGACTATAGGAAAGCTGAGTACTGGGCCTAGCATGCTGGGGTTCATGGGAACATGAAGAGTCAAACATGACTGGATGACTGAACAACAACCATTTTAAGATGAATAGAGGCAGTGTTGGCATTGCCAGAGTTTCCATATTCAGAATTACTTGAGAACTAACCGAAAATCGCTTTCAAGTAGGATTTATCATCTGTAGCAACAATATGATCAGAGTTCTCTGGCAATCAGATTTTCATGTTAAAGGGCCAAGATGTTGACTGATTAGATAGAATAATTGTGTTTTTGCTACTTAATTTAGAAATGGCCAAAGAAATGACAGTATGTAAATCAAAGGTCTTTAAATTTCTTTTAATTTAAATGTTTCTTATGTTGATTTCTGCTTTTGATTCATTTTGGTAACAATAGATGGCATGAGAGAGGTGAGGGGAAGAGAACAGGGAAAACTACATATTTTATGAGGTGCTTCAGAATTGTTCAGCAAGAGTCAGTTTCTCTTTGTAAATAAATTTTAAAACATTGTTTAAAATAATCAGAAAAGTTATGTAGAAGTTTTAAACACCAAAGAGAATATGTTGAAGCTAATTTTGTAATAATCAATAAAATCATACAGCAAAAGACCTTATTCTCTGGAAGACCACTCATCAATACACAGAAAAATTTTATTTGATAGCTCGTCCCAGGTATTAATCAGATACATATTGTATTATATGCAAATATGTGTAGTTAACCTTTGAGAAAAATAGAAAAATACTATGCTATTAATTTTTCTTACCTTCACAAATACACAAAAAAATGAACATTTAATATACAAAGTGGAAGAGAAAAAATGTGAAACTTGAAACACTATTGCTAGCTTCCTAACAGCCCCCTACTCCACTCCAGAAACCAAAAATGCATCCTTTGTAACAAAAAAGCCTATGGAAGCAAAACAAATCCATGTATTTCACAATGTTCTAAAATTTAGGTCCTAATATTCTTTACCTTGAGTCCCCCACCTTTCTGTCAGGTGGTGGGTAGCATGCTTCATCTATGGTCTGCTGCAGTTGTGGTTGGTCATTGCACTGATCCGAGTTCTTAAATCTTTTCTTTACAATGCTGTTGTTACTTTATAAACTGTAATCCTGGTTTTGTTCACTTCATTCTGTATAAGTTCCTGCAAGGCTTCCCAAGTTTCTCTGAAATCATCCCTTTTTACCAATTAATTTTTTTTTAAATTGAAATACTCCCTCTATTATTCTCCATGGTTTTCCCTCTGTGTGTGATATGATTCTTATGACTAGGAAATGGAATCCATTGCTTTCAGTTATAGTCTTCTAACAACTAGATCATCTTTGTGGTAGCTCTATGAAGGTCTTTTGAAATTAGTGAAAATGCCCACACACTCACGTTTAAAAGGTCTGTTAGCAAATATGACAATTGTGACCTTATCTCAATTTGATAAGAGTCCAATGAACAAAGGAGAGAAACTCATTAGAGGGTACTTGGGAAAAGTCATTAAGTAAGTAAAGAAAGCACTGAAACTTAGCCATTTATCATGCCTATCTGAAGTTAATATCCCTCATGGTGTAGAGTGGTCTAAAATATCTTTCTCATTTTAGGCAAGATCTTTTGACCAATTTGTAATTTTCTGGCTATAATGAACAAGTTATTAGAGAGCTAACAAAAGTTGTTTTGTTTTGGTTTTGCTCAAGGAATTTTGCATGATTTTAATATAGGTTTGGGAGATACCTGTTAGGGGACAGACTTTAAGGCAGATCCTCAAATCAACACCTTTTTATAACTGACAAACAAACACACTAGGATCTTGTATTCTCTCTACCTTTTAGTCAATTGTATTATTGTCAAGAGGTGATCTGCTGGAAAATATCATTTGCAAAAACCTGCTAGGTCCTTCTCCTAACTTTATCAAGTATATTTACTCAAAGTATGTGGGCTATTCTCATAAAAAATTGAAATATGGGAAAATAGGCATATGGGTGGTAATTATTGATATTTTATCACCCACCTTTTTTGGTAATAATAATGTTTATTATTCTATCCAAGCATTTGGTATCCCCCTCTCTTATAGATATTTTTAGGACTGACCCTCAATGCCCTCCTTATATCTATAGCTATATCACATATATGTATACTTATGTATATGCACATAAGAAGCTGAGAAGTATTAATAATTACTTACATAAAATAACAATTTTTAAAATCATTGTTCTTCATTATTCCAGTGAAACTGATCTTATCAATATGGAAGTTTCCTCCAGCGATCCAGAATACAACTTATACTTGCCCATTGTTTTCTTTTTAGATGATAGATTTTTATTGATAACTTTTGTTTTTACATCAACTAGATTTCTCTCTGTATCCCCTCTTCTCCCTTCTCTCAGAGAACCTCCCCTATAAGGAAGGATTTTCTTAAAGGAAAAAGACAAAGAGGCAGAAGAGAGAATAAATTGAAGTAGATATGAAAATATCAGACATTATATGTAATGTCACCCATGGGACCTTCCCCTACCTCCTCCCAAGTCTTTACAAAGGAGTAGGGAGCAATGTCTTCTCATATTTCTTATTTAATGCCGAGCCTTTTCCATGAAATGTTGCAACATTCATTTTCAACTGTTTTGTGATTGTTCTTTCCTGTTAAATTGTAGTCACTAGGTATGCTGTTTTATTGGATCTACTTACTTCACTTTGTATCAGATCATGTAAGTCTTCTCATTCACCTTCATTTTATCATAGTCATTGGTTTGCTATAGCACAGCAATATTCCATCACATTCATGTGACACTATTTGTTTTGCCATTCCCTAATCAATTTACCCAACCTAAAAACTGTCATCAATGTCCTCTGTAGATCTGCCTTAGGCAATCTACCCAACATGTTGTGGGCCTTCTTATGAAACAATAAGTTTTAATAATATTACTTTACCTTTGTCTAACACATTCTGTTTATAAAGCACTCTCACATTTTTTCATTTAATCCTCACAAAATCCCTTTCAGGGGGCAGGTAGGTGGTGCAGTGGATAGAGCACCGGCCCTAACGTCAGGAGGACCTGAGTTCAAATCTGGCCTCAGACCAAACACTTGACAGTTACTAGCTGTGTGACCCTGGGCAAGTCACTTAACCCCAATTGCCTAAAAAAAAAAACCTTTCAAGATAGAGCAAATATTATAATCTGAATACCACAGATGAGGAAACTGAGGTTCAGAGATTTTAACTGGTTTAAAGGTCACATAAAAGAGCAGAGGATGAAAGAGAACAAACAAGGAAGCAAAGAAAAAATGGACAGCTTTGAAAATAATTATATAGGTTTTTTTGAAATGGAAATTTATTGCTTTATATTAAGTCCTCTCTTGTTCTGCTGTGTACATAGCAGTGCCTTTTTTTTTCTTTCCTTATTTTGTACTTAAGTTTAAAATAAATTTAAAAACAAAAAAAAAAGTATAAAGGTCACATAGCTAGTTAAGTGGCAGAGGAAGATTCTCACACCAGGTTTACTGCTTTTTTTAATTTCACTATATGTATAATAGTCTATTTCTCACTAAATGTGAGATATATACTACATATATACATATAATCCATAATTTTATTTATAACATATAGGTTATATGTAAATAATATAGGCTATAATATTCCTGCATTATTATAAAGCATGTAATATGTTTAGAGATGATACTTTATAATAATTAGCATTTAGTTACTTTAAAATATTGCACAATTGTCTTGTAATAATTCTCAGAGCTGTAGAGATATTGAAAGATAATTTAGTCCAGGTGTATCTATGATCTAGCTTTCAGGAAGGTGAACATCTAAACTATACAGAACAGATAGCCATCCCCAATGTAACATACTATTTCCATACTTCTGCCTCTTGAAATCCTTCTCTTATTCCAAGGTTCAGGTTAGATATCATCACTTCCATGAAGCCTATCCTAATGTTTTAGCTTAAGGGGTCCTAACTTTTTTGCTATGATATACCTCTTTGGCAATCTAGTGAAGCCTATGGATCCTTTCTTAGAATAATGTTTTTTAGTTGTATAAAACAAACTGCATAAGATTACAAAGGAAATTAATTATATTGAAATTAAGTCATTTTTTTTACTATTAAAGTTTATGGACCCCCTTAAATTCATCCACAGACCCATCGGTGGACCCCAGATTAAGAATACCTGCTTTAGTTTGAAGTAATGTCTCAAAATGACTTCTGGCAGAATGGCCAAGTTAGTGGCCCTGTCAATGCCAAGTTCCCTTCATCATCTCAAAGCAGATAGAATTATGAACAAAAAATAAAAGAACAAAAAAAATGGAAGTGAGAGGAAAAAGGGGAAAAAAAATCCTTTCTAGGAAAACCTCAGTGAAAAACCCAGAGAAGAACTGAATACATGAGTAAACAAAAAAGAGGTCCTCATAGGTGAAGCTATTATAGAATAAAAGAAAGCAGCAAGCAGAAGTCTCCAGAAGCAAGAAATAATGACAACTCAACCTCCAGAAAGAAGAATGGAATGCTCAGAACCATTGAGAAGCTTTATAAAAATATTGAAAGATTTCTCTTACAAATATGGACCTGTGATTTTATCAGTATAGGGAATTGTTGGTGGAAAATAATTTCATAAAGATAAGCCCCTTTTCTGTAATTCCTTTGTCTCCATCTCCCCCTGTCTCTCTGTCAGACTTGCCCAAAGGACTGAGAGGTTAAATGACTTGTCCATGATTACACAGCTAGTATGTCATAGGCAGGTTATCTTAACTCCAAGGCCAGCCCTCTGTCCACTCTGCCATTCTGCTTGTCAGTGGAAGATGCAAGAAGGGAAACTGTAACTCTTAAAGAGGAATTTGAAAAGATAAACAAGAAAATTGACAACATAGGAAAGTAGGTAAAAAAGCCTTATACACCAATAAATATTCTTATCTGAAAAACAAAATGGCAGAGACAGAACATGAAAGTGAAGAGATGCAGTTAGAAATATTAAGACCAAGTTAAAATATAACAAAACTGGAAGGACACACCTGGTCTTTACAAACCAGAAGAATTGACCTGAGAGGTGGGTTAGACAATCTGAGAATCAACGCTACTTCATAAAAAAACAATAAAACAGAGAGCATGAATACCATGTTTTAGGAAACCATAAGAATGAAATTAGAAGGCAAATAATGAAATTAGAGGGCAAGGTTCAAATCAATAGTATCCATAGGTCACAATCAGGGGAATACCTCAAGTGTAATTCTCCCAGTAATGTAGTTGCCAGGCTCCAAAGCTACTGGGTAAAAGAGTCATGCAGACTGCCAGGAGGAGGCAATTTACATATCAAAGAATGTCAGTTACACTTTCCAAGATAACTCATTGATGATGAGAAATTTAAGATAATATAGAATGATATACTAAGAAGTGTAGAAAAATTGCTCATATCAAAGGATAATTTATCCTGCAACAATAAGCATATTCTTATATGAAAAAGAGATGACAAATTTAACAGCTCTAATCTTGAAAGTGAGGCATCTAGATGGCTTAGTGGTCCTGAAATCAAGAAGACCTGAGTTCAAATCTAGTCTCAGACACTCACCAGCTGTGTGACCCTGGGCAAATCACTTAACCTCTATTTGCCTTACTCCACTAGAGAAGGAAATGGCAAACCACTCCAGTATTTTTGCCTAGAAAACCTTATATGGGGTCACAAAGAGTCAGATATGACTGAATGACTACAATCATGAAAATAAGTAATAAGATTCTGGCAATACAAAATTTATAGTGATTGGCATGAATTTATAAGACTAACAGTTGTTTCCCAATAGACAAATGATCAGAGATTTCGAATAGTCTTCAAAAGAAAATATTAACCATCAGCAATCATCTGACTGATTGTTCAAAATAGCTAATAAGCACAAAAGTTCAAATTAAATAGCTTTGACATATCACCTCATACTCCTAAAATTGATAAAGAGGTAAAAGATGAGAAAATTAATGTTGGAGGAGGTCTGGGAAGTCAGTAATGTTAGTTCAATCTTAGTGGAGCTTTAGATTGATTCAACCATTATGGAAAATAATTTGGAAATATGGAAGACAATTATTAAAGTGTTCATACTCTTTGACCACATTGCTGGGTTTCTGCCCCGAGAGATTAGTGACAGCAAGTAAAGATCCATATGAACAAAAAATTTCATAGTAGTATTATTTATGATAACAAAAAGCCAGAAACAAACTGTATACTTATTGATTGGGGACTGGCTGAATTTAATACATGAATGTAAGGAAATGTTATGGCATTGTATGAAATGAAGAATATAAAGAATTCAGAGAAGCATAAGACTTGCCTTAAGTAAATCAGAGAAAGAGTCAGAGGAACAATATACAGAACAATTTCAGTGATATAGACGAAGACAACACGGAAAGGGAAAAAGTCTGGAGAAGTAAGACCATTAATATTGATACCATATTTTCAAAGTTAAAAACACATGTCCTTCTTCTCTGTGAATTATTAGTAAACAACAGAGGTAGAGACTGTGATGCAGTACATATAAGGAGGCAGCATGGTAAAGAGAAAAGAGCACTGACTGAAGTATAGAAAAAACCTGGGTTCCAATCCTGCCTTTGACACTTACTGCCTTTGTGATTTGGGGCAAATCACTTAACCTCCCTGCTTATCAGTTTTCTCATGTATAAATGAGAAAGCAAGACTAGGTAGCCTCTGGGGTTTCTTCCATCTTTACGTCTAGGATCCTATGATTAGTCTCAATTATGCCACAAGGCGATTTTGCTACCTATTTCCAGCATATTCACTTTGTTGAGATGCAGGGAGAATTTTTTGTATTGGATATTCTGCCAAAATAAAATGTATAAATAAAAATAAGACTGAAACAAGGTGACTTTATTACATCCTCTTGCCCCATACAATCCCTTCCCTTCCCACTTAGGTATCTCTCCCACCTTAAATTTTCTCATGGAAGTTTTCTCTGGATCTTTCTTTTGCCTTTATCTCATTCTACTCTATATCACATGTATTTGTGGTGATGGTGTTGCTGTTCAGTTGTTCAGTTGTGTACAATTCTTCATGACCCCATAATAAAGTTATAGAGCCATAAGACTTAGAACTACAGTGTACCTTAGACATCATCTAGCACAAACCCATTATTTTACAGAGGAAACTGGCACCTAGAGAAATGAAGCACCACACCCTTGGTAACATGGGTAAGAGATTTCATGGAATCATAAAGCTGGAAGGGACTATAGCAAACATTTATTCCAATCCCCTGGCTTTACAAACCATGAAAGTAAACCTGAAAGGTTAAATGACTTGCCCTAGGTCAAATGTGCAGAGTTATAGTTCAAACCAGATGCTCTGATTTTAAATCCAGTGCTCTTTCTACTACAAATAGACCTTTCGATGGTAAGGTCATTGAGGCAAGTGACTGAATCCTTTCTCATTTATGTTCCTCTAGCTTTTAGGTACCTCTCACCCATAACTATTTTATTGTTTTGAATTCATGAAAGGTCCTGAGAATTAACTCTATAACTGTCTTAATAACACAGTTCAGTGTTCAATCACCCTAACTTAAAAAAGTTTGTATCAATTCATTTTTTTTAAATTCAGTCTTATGAGAATGACAAAACAAATCCCTATAAAAGCATCACATATTTGAAGTCAGTAATCATCACACATTTTTTAAAATGTAATTTTAAAAAATTATGATATATTTTGTTTTTAATCACCTCCATTTCCAGATATATTACTTACTTTTCTTCTTACCTACAGAAGCATCCCTTGTAACAAAGTGTAAAGAAGAAAAGGGTTGGGAGAAGCAATTCAGCAAAATTAACCAACACATCAACATAGCCTGACAGTGTATGTAATATTCCACACCTATGGGAATATTTTCTCATCTCTTCTAAGTGTGATAATTATAAATATATTGTTTGTTCATTGCTGTTTATTCTATTTTTGTTGTTGTAGTCACTGAGTTGTAGACATTATGTGACATTCTGGGTCTGATTACTTCACTCTATATCAGTTCATATAAAATTTCTCATGCTTCTCTGTATTCTTCATATTTGTTAATTCTTATGATACAACAATATTCCATTATATTAGTGTAACATAATGTGTATAGCCCTTGATGATGGGTATATACTTTGTTTCCAGTTCTTAATCTCAGGGGTTTTTTTTTTGTTTTGTTGGCAACAGGGATTAAGTGACTTGCCCAGGGTCACACAGCTAGTAAGTGTCAAGTGTTTGGTCTGAGGCCAGATTTGAACTCAGGACCTCCTGACTCCAGGGCCAGTGCTCTATCCACTGAACCGCCTCACTGCACCTCTTATCTTCAGTTTTTAAATCTTCACTGGTGGGACAAATTTGTCATCATTTTAAGTAATTTTTTGTTCTCCTCTTCACTCTCATCAATTTCTCCCCACCTTTTTTTAAAAAGTATAATAAAGTGATTGTGTTCAGCCCCACTATGTTTTAGTACCTTATGTTCTCAACTCTGGGGTCTTCTTAACCTCACTCTACCCCATTTATAATTGGTTGCCACATTCTGTTGATTCTATTTTCTCTAGATACCTAACATCTATCTCCTTCATAACCACTCATGTTGCCACTGCCATCACTAAGGTCCTCATCTACTTACCTTAAATTATTGCAGTAGCCTTTTAATTGATTACCCTTATTCCAAGTCTCTACCCTCTCTAATCCATCCTCCACACAGCTGCTCCTTTTTTTTGTCTGAGCCAGTGATTTCATTTATATCAGGAAAGAGCAATGTACAAAATCCCTCACCAGTACAGATCAGCAGTATGTCCATAATTTACCATCTCAAAGAGTTGCCTTGGGTGTTAGGAGGTTAAGTTATTTTCCCCATGCTTACTCAGCTACTACAATATAGCAGAGGTAAGCCTTGAATTCCTGACTACAACTCCATCCTTCCATTTATTATGCCTCTCTCCCTCTCCTGAAAAATTAATATTCCTAAAACATAGTTTTGACTATAATACTAATATGCTAATACTAATATAACTATATTAAAAAATCTTCAGTGGTTCCCTTTTGCCTCTAGGATAAAATACAAACTCTTCAGCTTGACATTTAAAGCCCTTTATGATCTGGTTCCCAATGACCTTCCCAGAAGCCACTACTTGAACTCAATATTTCATCTCCCATGTTGTTCCCCATGCCTGTGTAAAGTTTTCCTACAACTCCACAACATAAGCCCAGGTTGAATAATACATGTTTGCCATATTGGTTACTATGGTGTCAGTCAAACTGCTATTGTCTACAGTAAGTACTTCATAAGTGTTTATTGATTCCCAGTATCAGCCAAATACCTAGTTTTTTAAAAATGTATTTCATATTAAATATCTAATTTTCCATTTGTACTGAAGTTTCTAATTGCTTTATTGCTGCTTATACACAACCTTAGTCAAATAACCAACAAATCATTTTAATTTTTTTTAATCACTTGTCATTTGACTGAATGGACCTACCACTTCAGTCAAAATAATAATCCTACATTAGTACAGCTTACACAATTAAAGCATCTTGTGTTTTAATCTTTTTTTTTTTTTGGCAAGGCAATCATGGTTAAGTGGCTTGCCCAGGGTTACACAACTAGTGTCAAGTGTCTGAGACCAGATTTGAACTCAGGTCCTCCTGACTCCAGGGCTGGTGCTTTATTTACCGGGCCATCTAGTTGTCCCTTCGGCTTCAAATTCAAAAAAAAAATCTTAATTTACTTGAGTGTTTAAAAAAAATCCTAACTTATGACTTACTTAATTTTGGCTTTAAATGAGCTTTCCTTCAAATGGGTCGCTCAGTCACAAAGTAACATATCTTTATTTGGAGAGCGAGAAAGACTGCAGCACAAAGCATTTTTAAAAGTTAGGATTCAGCAGTAGCTCATTTTTCCTATAAGTAAATTTGCATATTACCATACCTTTGCAATAATACTTAGGAATGATTCTATAATCTCAGTAATATGACAACTTCTTCCAGTGGTACATATTTTATCTCAAAAATACCATCTCATCCTGTGCTACTTTTGCCCATTTCCTCCCAGAAATTCTTCATAGAGCTTCACTTCAACATTTTGGAGGCCTTCCTCTAGACCTTTTCATATTTTATGAAAAGCTACATGTGAGCTATTCTGTTACCCCTTACTCTCACTTTTATTCACATGACTGACCTATTTACTTTCCTTATTAATTTTTATACTGTGTAGGTCATTTATGCCATTCCTTGCACATAAATCTTCACTGGTAAGAGGCAGCAGCCTCCTAACAACTAACATGTCTTTCCATTTCCCTGTGGATCTCCTGAAATTTAAATTCTTTGGAATCTGTACCATCCCATGATTGACAGTAATATAGCATAATATCATAAAAGTATAAGTAATCTCCTGGGAAAATGGATCTTTCTCTGAATTAGTGGGAAAATAACTGATGAACCAAAAGAGATGATAGATGGATAGATATGAAACTTTGAGAGGCAAAAAAAAAATCTAGTCAAATAGAGAGTTAGAAGGGAATGCATAGACTGTGCAATACAAACTAAATCTAAACAAGAAAACCTCTAGAATATATCTAACAAATTGTCATTCAACTTTTGTTGCCATCCTATAGCTCTCCTCTTTTATTGGTACACTCCTAGAAAGCTTTTTCTAGAATCACTGCCTTTACTATCTCATTATCCACACCCTTCTCCATCTTTTTCAGTCTGACTTCTGTCCTCACTATCAAATTGCTCTCCTAAAGTTTTACACTAATATTCTAGCCTCATTTTTTTCTCACCCTCATCCTTTTTGCAATTTTTGACACTGGTGGTAATTCCCTTCTAGACGTTTCCCCAAGATTTCCATAATATAGCTCTTTTCTACTTGTCTCACTGCTCCTTCTAAATTACCCTTGCTGAATCATCATCCATTTTCTTCCCCCTGAATGTAAATATTGAAGGTTCTCACCTGAGTTCTCATCTCTACTTACTCTACAGTCTCCCTCTTAGTGATCACATCAGCTCCAATGGAGTCAATGATCATCTTTAAACAGGTAACTATAGATGTCATCTGTCCTTATCTCTCACCTGAACTTCAAACCTACTCCTTTAATTGTTTGTTGGATAGTCTACCTGCACCTCAACTCAGTATATCTAAGCATCTCCCAACAAACTAACTATGCTTCCAGTGGCTTTACCCTCAAATTTCTCCCTCTTTGTTGAGCATACCACCATACCTGGAGTATATCCCTCCTTGGTATTAACAACTGGTAAACCAACAGCTTTTCAGGGAATATACTTTGGAAGGTAGATTCTTTGGGAGTTATTTTGGGAGTGTCTATTCTGCCATGGCAAAATATTTCACATTTGAAAAAAAAAAAGAAAAGAACTTATTTTGAATTTAAAAGCTTATATAAAACATTGTGAAATTTTAAAATTGAATTCCCATTATACGATATTATAAAATCACATAAGAATATGGATAAAGGGATCAGAAGGTGATACAAAGTAAATATTTTTTACTATTTTGTTAAACTCTATAATCTTTTTAAATGTGAACATATTTCTTCACATGGTTTTGTTTGATTTTGTTTTTGGTTGTTTTGTATGGGGACTATTATTAAGTTCATAACTGAAGAAAATTTTAAAGTTAAAAAAGGGCAGAATCAGAACAGTCTTTGAATTTTAAGGCTAATTAAATACTCCTTTCTTGAAATGCAAAACAACTAATCCTAATTAACCAATAATTCTCAAATATTTTTTCTCTTTCAATTTAGCTACATATCAACAGTATAGTTCTTATGCTATCCCTTGAAGTTTTATTAACAAATAATTTTTACCTAGCCTCAAAGTGACAAATATAGTAGGCGATTGTAGATTAGGGATCTAATTTTAGACACTAATAATTTGGCTGTCTCTGTGGTAAAAACAAACTGAGCCACATGTAACACAGGATATGATGAATTCCAAGCACAGCCCGAGTTAAGAAGTGTAATGCATTTCATACAACTGAGACACATTTTTGACATATCAGTGCATTCACCATCTAATATGAGGGAACATTGCCAAAGGGAAAGATACTGCCCTCCAGTGGTCTTCGCTTAAGAAAGTAAAATCGTTTCAGGTACATGACTTTTTTTGGATTATGAGTATTTGGCCAAATTCTGTGTAACAGAATACTTGCAGTATTTTTGTGCACAATTACTGGATTCATTTATTCCTTTTCTTGGTGCTATTGTTTAAGCTGACACCTAAACCTGCAGCATTATAAGAGTAGGTA
This sequence comes from Phascolarctos cinereus, assembly GCF_003287225.1. Lineage (NCBI taxonomy): Eukaryota > Metazoa > Chordata > Mammalia > Diprotodontia > Phascolarctidae > Phascolarctos > Phascolarctos cinereus. The sequence goes on from NW_027556098.1 coordinate 229,717,726, forward strand.
GAGGATAATTTCCATAGCGAATTCTAATTGACAGGCAGGTATTCTAGTTTTATGGAACTGTAGCAGCAGCTAGAGGGAATGCGTAATGCTCTCTGCCCTCTGCCAGAGGCCCTGACTATCAGAAGCAGATTTGTTAGGCACCTCATTGCCCAGAAGAAGAAGAGATTTCATCTTTATGTTTCCCTTGTTGGCCAATTTTTTAGCTAAAAGACATTTAAAATTGTACAGCAGGCAGAACCCCAGGGGACCGAATAGTGTTCCAACATCCTTAAAGGCTTCCATCACTTGAAAAATCAAATTCCTCCTCCTGTTTCTTAAACCAACCAAAGTAAGCAAAAGCAGTTTTAAAAAGTCTTTGTGTCTAGCATTGGAACTTTCTCATATTTCACACCATTATAGAAATGTCACTCTAACCTATATGTATCACAAATGCTACGCTAAATTAGGGCCAAATTTGCAGCCCAGTTTAACTGGGTTTCCTCTTTTTTTGCAAATGCAGTTTTTGGGTCTGCATTTAGCAATGCAGACAAAACTGTCCATATAAACTAACTATGTTTCAAGTGCTAAATTAGTGTATAGCAAGCATTTTGTCTTACAAGGAGGTCACAAAGAAATTTTAGCTTTGTTTTATACTGTGGCTAAAATTTAAGGAAGGCATTTTGTTCTTAACTCTCTATAGTGACTAGCCACTAGACAAGTCTGAATTGCATTTATCCAGTTTCACAGATATAAATGTTATTACACAGGAATAATTTGTGTTTTAAAGTTTAATTATTTTTGCTATCAGTTTTGCCTTAGCAGCTTTTGGCATCTGTCTATATGAAAGTGAGTTCAGTCAACCTCACTTAATCATTGAATCCCATGGGTTTTATGAAGTTTCTAGATGAGGAAAACAAAGGCAGGGGGAGAAGATTTGTCTTAGATATATGATACATACACATACATCACAGAACAATATATCCTGAATATCATTATGCTCTACTTATTAAATCTTCCTTAACCGTACCCCCAGGGGACAGCTGCATGGAGAATATGTTTTTGCAAAAGCATCCTGGTTTCCAATCGTCCACATCCTTCACCCTAACTCATATTTCCAATTCAAACGGGCCCTTGGCAAATTTTTAATCTACTGGATCACTCAAATTGTTCTTTTTAATTTGGTGAAGGGGGCAAATAGGTTAATAGGTTTTTAAAAGGGGGAAATTATCGTTCTACATTCCCTTCCTAAGTAAACCTCATTTGTATTTTGGCATCATCTCTGCTATATGGACCAACCAAATATTCTTGCACTTTGCCATCTCTGCAAATGATGAAAAAATGTATTTAAAGTAGGGTTAATACTGACTGGAATTTAGTATTCTAGATTGTAACTTTTAGTTTATTCAGGATTTGAATTTTTGAGATGAATCCTTTAAAAACTGGTACATTCATCTAAAATAAAATTCTCAGCACTTGTGAATGTAATGACTTCTCAAGGCATTGCTCATTACTCCTCAAGATAGCACACCTACTCTAGGGTCTATGAAATACACTAGGATTAAAAGTTGCCAAACAAACAAAATACTTATTATTAGGTAAATGTGATATTTGCATGTATCTTAGTGAGTAAAATAGTTAATGGTGGTTAGGGTACAGGTTTCCCCAGCTTTAACTATTTTGGTCATTTTATCTCGTAATCTCTTAGAAAAAGTACTTTCCAACAGACAATTATGTTTTCTTTAGAATAATAATAATCCCTGTAATAATAACCAGCATTTATAGATAACATTTTGACGTTTACAAACCTCACAACAACATTGGGAACTAGGTGCTATTATTATTCCCCATTTTATAGAAGAAGAAATTAAGGCTGAGGTTAAATGACTTGTCCAGGGTTAAATGCTAGTAAGTGCCTCAGGCTGGATTTGAACTCAGGTCTTTCTAATCCCAGGCCCAGCACACTATCTACCTTGACACCTACCTGCCTAGAAGAATTCACTAGCCTTAGCGTACATAAGTTACTGCTTTGACTTTTTTTTTGTCAGTAATGGTGATGATTCTGCATTATTTATTATCCACATTCTCATTTAATTTAGTCTTCCATGTGTACAGCTGCAGAATTTTTGAGATTAGTAGCCAGGCTTAATAATGTGAACTTGAACCTGAGTTTTTGTCTAGGTAAGGTAACTGAACCCTATAGATAGTCTAATACTTGATTTTGGTCATATTGGCACTATCTTCTAATTAGCTAAGATAACTGCTCCCATTTAGGAGCCTATGAAGCATATAAATTGATTAAAAAAAACCTTTCCTATACTGGATGGTGAAGAGAACAACAATTTCTCTTTAGATCGTCCTTCATTTTATCCTATTAACAACACTTATTACAGGCACCACATAGCGTGTGAGTAGTCAAAACCAACAACATTTCCAGTGTTTCCATAATGCATTAATATTGCATTGAAGGGTTGGTAGTGCAACAGTAACTTAATATTCTGTACTTGTAAATCCATCAGAACGTTTTAAGGTGATTCAGTCTGAAGATAAAGCAAAGCTTGTTCCTCTAGAGATATTTAGGGTGAACAACGTGTGTAAGGTTGAGAAGTGCTATATATTTTTAAATATCACCTACATGCTTTAATATGTATGTACAAGATAAAGTCTGTAATGTAATAGTTATAGCTAATGTAAACCAACTTGAGATTGTGAAAATTTAAACTTAGGAGCTTTTGAATTTCTGAATGTGTTGTAATTGCAAGTGCACCAAAATAATCTAAAGACAGACAGACTTTTAAGGAGATAATTACATAATTGTAATTTTCAACCTTAGCAGCTAACAATTTTAGAAAAATAAATATAATTCCTAGTTTATGCACAAAGATGTAACAGAAACCTTGCTACATGGTATAACTATATTTTTATATTGGAAACCAAGATCCTCAGGATCCCTCAAACTAAGGAGAACTGTCCCATTTCACTATAAAGGTAGACATAACATGAAACTTATTTCCTAAAGTTTGTCCACAAAAGTTTTCATAACAATATTAATGGTTATGTTTTCCTGTTTCTTTGTGTGTGTAACTCCAAACTTTTCAATTTTCTGATTGTATCATCCCATATCACTAGGGCTGTGTGTGTATATATGTGTGTATATATATATATATATATAGATAGATAGATAGATAGATAGATAAATATATATATATGTGTGTATATATATATATATATAGATAGATAGATAGATAGATAGACAGATAATATATATATATATATGTGTGTATATATAGATAGATAGATAGATAGATAGATAAATATATATATATATATATATATATATATATAACACATATATGTATATATGATTGAAACTAGGGGAGGAAGCCTAACAATTCATCCAAGTTGGATTGCAAGGCAAGAATAGGAATATTTTTATTGTGAATAAAACTTCAAATCTTGTGAGGGCTTGACACTTTTTTTTCTTCCATACCTTTATAATCTTCAGGAAAACACAAGATGGTCCCATTGGAATCAGACCAAGACAATAAGATTTTAGCAATAAGGAAAGTATTTCTGGAGTTTTTCCCCCTTCTCTGCTAAAATTTCATGAATCATAAATATTTAGAAAATGCAACCTGCTGTCCTAAAGTTAGTTATGTGAAGGAAAGACCTTTTTTCTTGGAATCAGGGCCTTTGAATTCTTCTCCAGGAAATGAAGACTGAATCATAAAGAAAAGTTTTTTTCAACAAAAATTTAAGTGACCATCATCAACGACCTTGTGCTTTTCAGAAAGCAAAAATAACTATATTTGAATTATCACTCTAATTTTGAGGAAACATAGGACCCATTATTAGAGACATACAAGATTCCAAGACTATTACATTACTGATGGCAAGATAACATCATCTTTCAACTGAAATGCTAGCATAGCAAAACTACGTCTCTTACTATAAAAGAAGTGTAATGTGAGTGTAGGAAAAAGAAAGTTTTTCAACTAAGGATACAGTTAATTAGTACTAAAATGGAAATTAGTAACTGGAAGCACAGGTAGCAAAGGCGGGGAGAAGGGCAGAAATAAGAGTTGAAATTATGCACTGATGGAACACATGCCAACAACAAAAATTTTCAGTAAACTTCCAGGAAAATAAAGGAAAAGAAACTTTTTTTTACCTCCTTACTCTATGGGGACTAAAGGTCATGACCTAAATTTCAAACTTCTGAAGGCTAGGATAGTTAATACCTACCCAAAAATCAACAAGAAGATTTCTGTAATCTGTCTGCTTTTCCACATCCCAGAAACAGGGAGAGCTTTATACGTAAAAATATAACTATTAAGAATTCACAGATTATCTAAAACATTAGCTAATCGCCCCACCCCCCTGCTAGAGAGAAAGAGGAAAGGGAGAGGGAGACTTGAAAGCGAGAAGCATTGGGGAAAGCCAGCTGAGAAAACATAATGCCTTTCCCAGGGCCTTAAGCTTTCAAACCCATCCCAACCACTGTTGTATCACTGTTTTAGCAATGAGGTAGAGAGTGTGCACGTGGAAGCTGGGAATAAGGGAGAGGATTTTTTAAAATGTATGGAATTTAACAAATTTCTATGGTCCTTTTCCTCCGTCCCCTCCCCATTGGATAATGCCGTGTTTATACATGCTGAGTGACATAAACCTTGCTGAATTTCTGCAAACTGCTGCCTGAAACTCACAAACAGCATCTATGTCAATGGGAGGGAGGAGACGAGGGACACAGAGAAAGAGATAGCTATGGAGAGAGATGGAGAGACACACAGTCAGTAGCCCCTGGGATGCTAAGTGTGTGTGTAATGTGAGCTGTAATGGAAAGACATCATTACATCTAGTACAAAATGTCCTTTTTTTCAAAGGCAATGACGCTTTTGCTTTATAAAGACAAAGTACAATAAATGAAAATGACATAACCTTTCTCCCTCTTCCCTCTCCCCACTCTCCATTCCCACCTTTTTTGGAAACCAAACATAAGGGTGTGTGTGTGTGTGTGTGTGTGTGTGTGTGGTGTGTGTGTGTGTGTGTGTGTTGTTGTTGTTGGTTTTTTTTAACTCCTATAAATCCCATTGTTGTATTCTATTAAACAGACAAAACTCGGCAGGACAACAAAGACTTGATCTGTAGGAGGAGGGAAGGTAATAAAGAGAAAGTCCTCTCCAGAGGGTAATTAATCCTCAGTCGTTCAGATGAGAAGTTCCCAGTTAACTGTTAAGGTTAATGTTCAGGTAGCTTATCTCTATTTTCCTTAATACATTTTTTTTTAATTTAAAAAAACATTTTTTTTTTTTTGCAGAATGTTATACTATTAATTGCCAATTTGCATATGTGTGCAGCTGCTGTTTTGGCTCCGAACTCAATCCGATAAGCTTGCTGGAGGTATCGCAGAGCACTTGGCAGCTTTCCTATTTGAAAAGAAAGCCTCTTCCTAACTACAGAACAGCTGATAGTCTATCAGCGATAGACCCTGATGGCGTGAATTACAATTACACTACTTTTCACACTAAATCTGGGTGATAGCTACTTGGAAAGAAGTTTCATCATTTTTTACCACAAACTGGAAAAAGAATTACATGGTCATGCTGTGCTTTTAAAGGCAGTTTGGTTCACTTTTGTCTATTTAACACCTAATTCCAAGAAGTCCATAGGCATCTAGAGATCTGAATGGCGCGTAATGAATTCACTGTTTAGATTGAAGATTTTTTAAATCTACCTCAAATTACATTTATTAACAAGGCGACCAGGAAGTGTTAAAGTTGTTAGACGCTTCATTTATTAAATAATTTGTGGGTATTTTCAGTTGTCATATCCAGAGTCATGGGGTTTGCTTATTTTTTTTTAATTAGCAATCCAAAACAATGCTACTGCAATTTAACAATTCATCACATAATCTTGGGCTCTTCAGTTCAGCTGTTAATGTTAGATAATTCAGATTGTTATTTTGATCTGTTTATAAATGATTTAGGCTGCATTGTGCTGGTAGGAGAAGTGCCGCCTGCAGTACTGAGCTAGGAAGGATCCTCCTCTTTTCTTTCTCCCTCATACATGCAGCTCAGGGAGTAGCATCGGCTCCTTGTTTCATATATGTGTATACATATACATACATATGTACACACATAAATATGTAGACACACATTTTATATATATGTGCATATGTATATGATATGATATGAAGTAATGTATTATATATCTGAGGTACAGTTTCACTTCTAGCTGAAGGAAACAAGTCATTTGGGGTGGAGTGAGGGAAACCAGTGACTTTAAATGTCTAAACTCATTCTTTTGCCTTGTTATTAGTTTTTCCCTCTCCTGGTTGGGAACTTGGGAAATTATCTGAAAAAGAGCAGGAAAAGAAATCTTAGTGCCAAAGAGAATCTAATTATGATCTTAAATTCCAGAAACAGCTTGGGAGGTCACAAGCATTATATTTCCTCTTCATGCAAGAACCAAACAACAATTACAAACATGAGACACATAGATATAGATATAGATATAGATATAGATATAGATATAGATATAGATATAGATATAGATATAGATATAGATATAGATATAGATATAGATATAGATATAGATATAGATATAGATATAAGTACATATATAACTGTAGAGGCCCCTTAAACAACTTCACTGCAGTTCCCTTTCCTCTAATCTTGTGGCCTTTAGATTCTCGAATTTAAATTTCATTTGTAAAAACATTTACATTTACCCCCAAAGCAGAAGTGGAACACACTAATCCTGACGTAGTTAACCTAACAGAAAATAGATTTTGTTTTCCTTTTTTAGTCGCCTGCTTTATTAGACTTCTCACTCTCACAGATTATCCAAAGACTACCCATTGATTGATCGCCCGTAGAGCTGCATTTGGTGTAAAGAAAAACCTCACAGCTTTATTGGCTCTCAGGAGACAAAACAAACAGAACAAGATATTCATATTAATGCAAACAATGCAACAAATGACGGGGAAAAATCGCCACACTGAAGTGAGCCCATGGAAGAAGTCCGGAGACAAGTCCAGCTGGGTGGCTTTGGGCCCCAGTTACCCTCTGGGCCTCCTGCTTCCCTCCTAGAACTGCCCCTAGTCTTCAGCAGCTCTACCCACCGGTGAGGCCAGCTCTGAACCCTAGGGAAAGGTTAACGAGGAGGAAATGACCACTGCTTATTGGACCTGGGCCAGGACAGATGGGAGGGGTCAAGGACTCTCCCTCCAAGAGGTAACACACAAAGCTTCTCCACTGCAATCTCCAATGCTTTCAATTTTCTTTTGTAGGAGGAATTTCCTCATTCTCTCTAGATCCTTCAGTGAAGCCTCCATAAATGCCTTGGGTTAGGACCTCTTTCACCTCTTGTGATTCTCCCCATTCCCCTCCCTGAAAAGAAAACATAACAACCTTTCTTGACACTGGAATTGTAGGGAACACTGGAGTCAAAAGATTAGCTTATTTTCCCAGGCATAAAGAAAATCAGTCAATCAAAAAGCATTAAGTATCAACCATATGCCAAGGCACTGTGCAGTGTTCGGAGAATACAAAGACAAAAAACAATCCTTGCCCTCAAGGAGCTTTCCTTATATGGTGGGGAAAGGTTAAGGAAGGGTACTTATGTGCAGATAGATAAAATATACACAAAGGAAACACAAAGTGTTTTCCCAGGGGATGGCAGTAGCACTTGGGGTGGAGGAAGGAAGAGTCCCAGTAAATTAAATGTAGCATTTATGGGATAATCCTTGCTATGAAGAGTTCAGAGGAGGGAAACATCATTGTTGGCTAGGGATATAGAAGAAAGGTAGAATATACTGGTAAGAGAGAAGGCATGTGGACAAACATGTTGTACAAGACATCATGCCAGTGAGCCAAAAGATTATAAGACATAACAAAACAAGGCTTGATCTAAAAATTACACAAGCACAGTAAGTTGGGACAAACAGAAAATTCTAATGGACCCTATCAAAAGTGAAGCTATATGTAAAGAGGATCATATAATAGAAAGGAAGCTACAGGAAAAGTGTCTAAAGTAGCTATGGGAATTTTTTGATAATTTTCAGGTGACAGTATATATCTCATGGCATGGAATTTACACTCTTTATTAGAAATGGACAAGGCTTTAGAGAACCCTCTGATGGGTGGCATAATGGACCTTAGGAGCAAAAGGAATCAAAGGAGCTGTTTTATTTTTTTCCTCGACAGCAGAGAGTTACAACATCTGCAAACAGGGTATCAATTATAACAAGTATTTCCATGTCAACATAACATATCTGTTCTGAGCATTCACTATGAAATCACAATACTAATTTATATTTAATTTGGAAATAAACAAATTGTGACTTTAAAACCATAAGGGAAGCTAACTGTCCTCCCTGAACTCTGGTAATACAGTGGTATAGAAACAGATTTCATCTAGATCTCAGTGATGCCAAAAGAAAGAACTTTCAAAATATCCATAATGAAGCCATAAAGAATAGGCCCTGGTGTGTGTGTGTGTGTGTGTGGTTATTCATCTTTCATAAAGCTGTGCAAAGAATAGGACCTCCTAGTTTTGTTGTGTGTGTGTATGTGTGTGTGTGTGTGTGTGTGTGTGTGTGTGTGTGTGTGTGTGTGTGTTATTTGAAAGGACCATGCTGTGGAGCATCTAATGATTTGGTTTAAAAAACAACAACCCCAAAACTCCAAAACTTTTATTAAACAAGCTTTATTATCCTTATTGATACTTTGGAATCCCAGCGTACTAGCCTTTCTTTTAAATAAATTCTTGGAAGTTTATACACCCAAGATGCCCTTTTAACACTGGCTGTTTATGCTACTTAACTGCAGAAGAAGACACTGGTCTGTCCAGCGACAACAAGATTTATTCACAAGTAGTTTGGTGAAGAAAGTAAATGATATAATGACATACTTTATCTTGAGCTGCAGGACTATCATGGAATTGCTTTAGATCAATTACTTAGTTCAAATGGATTGGTTCAGAGAATATTTTTATTCTGGTTCAATGGTTTTTAGGAAATATTTAGGTTCACTTACCGTTTGAACTGATTCACCAACAAGTTGAATTTGTTTGTTATTTTAAGCAATATTGGTTGAGTTTGCAGTTCTATAAAAATGGCATTTTGATTTGGTCTAAGGATCAGCAAATTCATACAGTTTGTTCTGGATTCTGGTTAATAATAATTCTGGTCAACTGGATTCAGTTTGATTCATGGTTCAGTTTTAAGGTTCTAAGTCCTTTGGTGTTTTTTCCTACCCAAGTTCCTGTGTCTTATGTCATTCTATGAAAAACACACTCAGCACAGGACAAATATTTTTATGAAAATATTCACAGCTAAGTAAAATGATTAACTAAGTTTTATTCATTATACATGACTTGGTAAAGACAATTATTTTAAAAGGCAAACTGCAAGAGATTCAATATCCCATACCTCTTAATTCTAGAGATTATTTATTGCTTTTTTATTTTCATTTCCAGCTCAAAGTAGTAACTATACCTCCCTATCCCTAGAATGAATTGCCTTTTGTGCTGATCTAGTTCTGTCTTCTGTAGTCTTCTTATTATAGAGGATGTGCCAGAAGTCTGTGCACCCACTGTTGTGATAAATATTATCAGAAAGCTGCTGCATATAAATACATCTTTCTTATATTTAGTATAAATGATGAAATGGCCCCAGGTGCTTAAACACATTCATATGCATTATCTCTCATTTACAAAGATAATTTGACTGGCCATTTTCAATAGAAGTGCATGGGACCTTTATAAAACCCCAAATTTCTAATTAGGGGAGCATATTGAAAAACTGGATTTCTTCCTTATCCTTTCAGACTCTATATCTTGCAAGATATTTGATATCATAATTTTAGCTCTCCATGTGGGAAAGGACAAAGACATTCACAAAGATTATAGGTAGACTTTTCAAAGCAAGCAATAGCTTTCCTTGGCTTAATAAATAACTCTTTGTTATTGTTGTTGTTGTTGTTGATTACCAAAGGAAAGTGAGGGGGCAGGGAATTTCCTGGAATTTGGGCCAAGGTGATTCCTAAAAAATAAAGTTTTCTCTTATTATTAGTTGGGTGTCAGAAAAGGCCCATAGCCAGGTCAATTTTCTAGCAATGACTTCTTTTATTTTTAACTTATATAACCAGAATCTATACTAACTCTTGAGGAAAGCACTGTTTTGTGGGCAAGAGGTAATATTATAATAATCCTGGGAATTTAAGTAATGTCATAGCATTCTGTTGGAGTGAGGCCTACCTGACATCCCAGGATAAAAAGAGATACCAAAAAAAATGGAGTTGGAAATAGTGTAGCCTAAGTGAACCTCCTCCTCCCCTCATACTCCCAATACCCTCAAACACCTGACACAATTCTTCCCTGTATAGATTTGTGACTACAACTGGGCCTAGAAGAGGCTGCCAAGTTAGTTACCTTAAGAAAAAAGAGAAAAGGAAAAAGAAAAAGGAAAGGAGAGAGCAAGAGATATTATTGCATCCTGCTCCATCAAAAGCATATTCTTAGAATGACCACTGATAACTTATTTTGCTTTGGGGTCTCTCTTTGAACTATAGTTTTTGCTTTGGGGTCTCTTGTTGAGCCATCCGTGCCATAAAGATCCATTGCTAAACAGACTTTATTCACATTCTGAATCTGGTTTTTGTCTCACACATATTAAATTTTACAAAACAGAAAGAAACAATAGAGCTTATTAGGAAAAACTTGTTTTGAATAGTAAATTAAGCGTAATGGAAATAGACACATTTTAACAAGTCTTTCCCCCCTTTTTACCATTTGAGCATTTACATTTTCTTTTCAAAGTACTGCAATTTCCCCCTTAAGTCTTAAACTGGCACTGCACACTTTGAGCAAATGAGACAAATATCACTCTTTATATACCAAGAGAGAGAAATAATTGCAATTCAGTAGGTTCCAAATGCACAATCTTTTGCAAAAGAGCTTAGGCAGTTACTTCTAGGGTGAATTAACTAATTCAATGCAATGTCTTCAAAACCTAAAGGAAATAGCTGTTCCTAGGACAGTGCTAGCCAAGTACCAATTCTGATTGATTTCATTTTATGCCTTGTTCCCACATTCATGAAATACATATAAAGCTATAGGTATGCTTGAGTTTGCATAATTTGTTATTAAGAGATATGCCCCAGGTGGAGCTATCTTCAAAGCCAAAATCCTTTCTTTATAAGTGGTGTCAAAGTGATGTATATATTAAAAAATCTTGGAATATTATCTCAGAAAGGAAGTAACAGCCCAATGAGCCATATGTTCAGGGAACCTAACAGGTTTCCGCTAGGGACTAAATTTCACTTCACCTTTTTGTCCTTATGTGCAAATAAAAACTCATCTGTAAATATGCCATTAAAACAACCATGCAAATTAGTAAAGTCCATAGGCCTGAAAGAAATTAGGTTAGGCCCCAAAGAAACCAGGCTGTTGGAAGACTGAAATTTGAATTACTATTAGATGGGCATTATACAACATTAGTATGGTACTAGGCTTTTTCAAACATTACATTCTCAGATACATTCATATTTATATCATTGGTGAATAAAAGGCTGATGAAAATTATTGAACCACTAAATTCTGAGACTGACAGAGTTTCTGAGTCCCCCTCAGGGCCTGGTACAAAGTTAAACTCTATGCTTTAGATATATTGCTATTTTAACACTCAGGAACAAGGGAATTTGTCAAATAACCAACCCAGCACATGCATGTAGACTCACACAGATATACACAATATTCAATAGAGCAAAGGGGGACAGGTCAATTAGTCTTCCTAAAATGCAAAAAAAAAAAACCCACCCAAAAAACAAACCAAAAACACCAAACAAAAACAAACAAAACAACAACAATGAAACACTGACTCTCACTAGTATACACTTAGGTAAAAAAATATTCCTGTGGAGACACCTCAGATTGTCATGTTCCATATTATTTTAGCAGATTTTACACAATTTTGTGGCCTTCTACTAGTATTGTAATTCTCATATATGTTACACATTTTATAAATGTGCATGATATGTAGGTATATTTAAAATGTTAAGAATTCTCTCTTCCTATAATAGGTAAGCTTTTCACATATTAAAGATTTATTAATGTCAAAAGCCTCTCAGGCCAAATGTTATTGACACTGTTTTGTTTTGTTTTTTCCCTGGGATTGGTAAGGAGGTCAGCAGAAGAAAAATTGTTTCTGAGTTCAGTCTTGGCATGGGGTTAAAGGATAGGGTTGGGAAAGGGGAAGAGGAGAGAGAAGATAGTTTTGTTATGCTAATTTAGACACCTGCTTACCTCAATACCATCTGACTGTTTAATCTGAAATTGATTTGTCCAGGGTACTGGGAGCTACTTTGAATAGATTTGAACCGGGAATTTGGAATCTCATTCTTTGCTGTACACACTTTAAGGCCTCTGAAATTGTTCTGCTACTCAGTTCTGATAATCCATTTAAATCACAGCAGAGCCAATAAGTTATTTTCTTAACATAAAAGGCGGTTTATGTAAATTTACAATAATAAACAACATTTAAACATTAAAGGGAAAAGTGTATAGTAAGCAAAAAGCTTTAGGGGCAATAATGGGATAACTGAGAAACATTTGACAGTAAACAGCCCAGAGCTCTGCTTCCTGCCTCACAAGACGAACAAGTAACATTATAGAGGTTGAAAGTTGAAGACTCCTTGGTTAAATTCACTTTTGAAGGTTAGAAGATTTGAAGGTTTGGCTGTTTGGCACCTGAGGGCGCCAGTCTTTGACCTGCTTCTCCAGGGCTAGAGAAGTTAGAGAAGCAGCCTGGCAGGGGAGCTGTCCACATTCTTGAAGATGTTCTGTATTGCCCTCGGCAAAAGCTGTTGAGGCAGTGAATGAACCTGGGAGGGTGAAGGAGGGACAGATGCATTTCTTTAAAATTCCTTTCTTTCACAATTATGTTATCATTGTACTAGCTAGATTAGATCTTGAAGAGCAAAATCTGTATAAACCAACCCCTTAACGACAAACGCCCGTTTGAAGGTAGAAAAGAGCCCTTCAGATTTTCCCCTAGAGATAATGGGAGAGGAGAGGGTGTGCTACTGGGAGGCTTCCTCAGGATTTGGGGGCTTTGAGGGGCCCTAAGAGGAAGGTATCACTTAATCATCAAGTTACTTGTATTTTTGGCTGTCCTACAGCTATTTCTGAAGGCCAGCTAGTACAATAATACTGTCTTGTCCGAACACTACATAGGATCCCTATAATGCTCCACGCCCCCCCCCCCAAAAAAAATTCACCAGGCAGAAAGGTAGTGTTGTTTGTCACCACACCAGAGGCCACCAAAGGCCAGGCGTTGTGGATGGGGTTGAATCTTTTTTCATATAGATTCAGAGGTGAGGCTAGGATTGGTCAGCAATGAGTCTAAGGATGATGCTCTTTCACTCCTGTAGAAAGGGCTACTGGACCCAATACAGTCCTCATCTTCCAATACTTGCTTGTCCTAATCCAAATTCTTTTATGAACCCACTCTGCCCAACACGTCTTAAGAAAGTGTTTGTCCAACAGCAGGGGAACGTAAGGGAGTACGAGGGAAAGAAACCTTAGCTTGTTTTTTTCAAATTACATTTTGCTACCAGTATACTCCACCTGACCAATATCTCTTCTGCCCCCATCCCTTTCCCCAAAAAATCCCTCAAAAGAAAACAAAAAGTAATACAGGTTTTGCAAGGGGAAACAGTGAAGGGGCCCCCCTTTCAAATCCTCGGGGTCCGCTGGCGCTTTTCTCTTTCCAGGCTGCTTGTGAGCGGAACTCCGGCTCTAGGTGGCTGGGAGGCGCAGCGGTGGTGCCAATATGTGGGGTGTGCTAGAAGAGTGTAACAGCGACTGTATGTGTGTGTGCGTGCGCGTGTATTTTGGCCAAGGAGATGGGGAGTAGTGGTGCTTGGGTTCGGCTTTGCCAGCGGCTGGAAGGAAGGATGAAGAAGGGGAGGAGAGATGGAGAAAGGAGAGGATGGCTGTGGGGCGGACGCGGGAAAGGAGGGAGCACCGCAAAGGAAGAGGGAGAGGAGTGGAGGAGGAGAGAAAAGAAGAGGGAGGGAGGAAAGAGAGAGAGGGAGAGGAAGGGGGAGAGAGAGAGAGAGAGAGAGAGAGAGAGAGAGAGAGAGAGAGAGAGAGAGAGAGAGAGAGAGAGAGAGAGAGAGAGAGAAAGGAGGGAGCGCGGCAGGCAGGAGGAGGGAGGGCTGATTAGCATGCAGCAGCGCTCGCAAGCCCGGCTCCATTGTTTTAACACCTCCCCTCTCCTCCGCGCCAATCTGTCACCGTTCAGCAGGCGAACGCTGCTGCCTCAAATGCTGCTCTTCTCAAATGAGACGGATAATTAGTTGCCCCGCACGAATGCCGCACTCTTCTCACCCCTGATTGCTATCACCTTCTTGCTCCTGGCAGTTTTGACACCTCGTAATCAGCCTGCTGCTTTTCTCTTTTCTTTCCCGACTTCTGCTTCCCTCCCCCCTTCTCCTTCTTAGATTTTTTTTAATTATTTATTATTATTTTAAATGCAATCCGAGCTCCCATTTGGTCGGAGCCTCCGCTGAGTTAACCTTCCTGTATATATTTATTTATCTGTGTACGTATGGATAATGCACAGAGGATACAGAAAAAGGGGCAACGGGTGTGTAGTGCGTGTGGCAATGCTGGTGATGGTGATGGGGTGGGGGAAGAGTTTGTTTTGCAAGAGAGAACTTCCCTCCTCTCCCGCCGAGATTTTTTTTTTGGGGGGGAGGGAGAGGTAGGAGCAGAGGAGAGCCGGGGAGAGACCTCAATTAATGCTTTAAAGATCTCTTAGAAATTAACAAACTGGGGAGTCTCGGAATCTGTCAGAGGCGTGTTTTCCCCTCTCTCCTCTAACGAGCATTGACAGTCTAATTACCGTAGCTACAAGCAGCTGTCGAGGCAGCAGCCAGGGAGAGAAGGCGCCACGGGCTGTGCCCGGCCCCGCCGCCAACCCCCTGCACCCAGCGGAACGAGCTGCCAAAGGCTGCCCGGCTGGTTGGACTTCGGGGTGGAGACAAAGTGGGGTCCGGACCCGGGGGGTCAGGAAGGCTTTGGAGACCACCAAGGCAGACCTGACATTGGCAGCAGCCGGGTTTATGATTTTTCTTTTCTTTTTTTAAAAGAAAATCCTCACCTTTAAGATTAAAAGATATGAAGAAAAAAGGAGGGTAGGTGTGGGGGAGTGGGAAATTCTCTCGAGCCATCCCACTTCCCTACCTCGACCCCCGTCCCCACCTCCCCACCTCCCCCCGTGTTGGTAAAATAACCACCCAACCCGGGACTGAGGAGGCGGGGTGAGCCAGGCTCAAGTGTAAGAAAGCAGATGTCCCCGCTGGCAGCAGCCTTAGCCTCCAGGGAAAGCTGCTGGGGGAGGGGGTGCCTCCCGAGGACATTCACCTCCTACTTCTCAGGCATCCCGCTCACAATTACCTCGCCTTGGCGGGGGTGGTTTTTTCAGACTCAGCTTTTGGCGAGTGCAGCTTTTTTACCTGGGAGCGGTTGTTACCCGGCCACGCTCAGCAGATGCCAAGATGCATCCCCTGCACGACTCAGTTAGGAAGGAAGATCTCAGATCTGGAACGTTACCCACTCCTCCCTTTCCCGATACTGCTCTTGCTGCTGCTGCTCCTGCCACCGGCACCTCTGCTCAAGCGTGCTGCTCCCCAAACCCCGCAACTAACCTTTCTCCCAGCAAATGCTGAGCTCCTTGGGGAGCTTCCCGCCCGACTTGGAAGTGTGGGTCTTCGTGGTGTGTAGATCTGCACTTGCAGGGCCCCAGAACAAGAGTCAATAAAAAGTTGTCCCCTAGTCCCTTCTCCCTACCCTCTTACTGAGACTTCTGGAGGGATGGGACAAGAAGGGGTAGCTGGGGATCAATGTAATATGACCCAAATAAGTGGACAAGCTTAAAAAAAAGGTAAATATGAGTCTTATTAGATTATTAACAACCTCCAAGTCTTTGCTTCTCTGAGGAAAAGGCAGGTATGTGTGCAGGGGGTCAGCTTTGTGTGAGGAATGCCATTCTTTCTTTAGGCCCCCTTTCTGGAACAGTCAGCTGAGGAAGCAGACACTTCAGATTACACGTGCTGGAAAGAAAAGCTTAGAGTGGTCGATGTCAGATAAAGTGGGGAAATGGCCCATAATAACCATATCCAGGCATTTCCACTCAT
This sequence comes from Phascolarctos cinereus, assembly GCF_003287225.1. NCBI lineage: Eukaryota > Metazoa > Chordata > Mammalia > Diprotodontia > Phascolarctidae > Phascolarctos > Phascolarctos cinereus. Next base: position 229,733,907 of record NW_027556098.1, read on the forward strand.
TTCCTTTGCCAATGAAATAAAGATCTGAAGGCTTCAAAACCCTATACAGTAAAAATACTGTAATAATCAACCTAACTTGATGGAGGTGAGGGAAATGTCAATCCAATGCCATTGGCACCTCTCAGCAGAGAAGGGGCTCTCATTCTTTCACACAGATGAGCCTCTCTATTTAGTTCTATTCGCAGCGTCAGGCTGAGGCTCCTCGCAGCCAAAACCAAAGAATTAAAAGATTTTCATATGATGTCTAGCTTCAAGATAGCTGAAGAAACTCCTGTTCTTAGGTGATGCAAATCTATTTTTTCACTTGATAAAATGAGAAAGTAATCTCCATGCAGCTCTTAAGACAAGAGAGAAGGGATGTTAAGTTTTAAAATGGCCAATGTGATAGAGAAGGCAAACTTATGGGAAGCTTCATTGTAAGGTGCTGTCCGTATTGCATGTTTTTCTCCTGCAAGTCTCAAAATCTTGTCCACTGGCAAAGAATTAGACTGCCAGAGCCAAGCAGAGAGAATATCTCAGCTATAATATGTAATGTTCCCAACTAAAATACTGAAAGCTACAGCAGTCCTTTTTAGAATAAGCCAAACTAAATTAAAATAGTTCAAGTTACTTTAGCATGAATGTAACCTTTAAAATGTAAAGCAATAAATATGATAATAAAATGCTATGGATAACACTGATCATACTTTTCCCAGACTTATCATCACCCCTTCAATTGTTAAAGGAAAGAAAACAGGGATTTAGACTTCATGCTAAAACTAAATCTTTCATTCCAAATGGTGTCTCCTACTTAAATAGAATATATATTTCTTTTGTTAATATGGATCACAGTATAAGTAACAAATTTAATATTTAATAATACATTTCTATCAAGTATATGTATGCATCATAAAATGAAGACTATACAGCTTATCAAAATAGTCAATCAAGTCATTACTTCTATTAGAAAAAAATATATCAAATAACAATACAGGTAGACCAAAGTAAAATTTTTTACCACCAGCCAACAAATATCTTAAGCTTGGCTTTTTATTATGGATTTTTATTATGTCTATTTGCTTACTGCAGGTGTATCTGAAAAGGACATTCCATACAGCATAAATAGTTTTAGCTATTTTAACCAAAAGAATCCCTTATAAATATTTGGCATTTTCAAATCGAAAATATCTAAGAATCTAAGCAATATGCTTAGATATTTGAAGCTACACTTAATTATGATTATGCTACTCTCTAAATTACACAGGTCATATTGATTTCCAGCAATGACACTTTAAATACAAATACACCAAATTATAGGATTTCTTAATGAGATGTTTTTTTTAAATGATTACAACAAAGTTAAAAAAATATATTTAGGACAATGATCTAAACACTTAGAGCAATGAATTATATTATAAACATCCCATTCTAAAAACTTTACATGAATATTTAAATTTACAATCAAGTACTTATAGGATTACAAACCAAAAATCATTCCATAAAATCCCACATCCATGTGTGCCTTAAAAATGTCTTAAGATTCTCCATTAAAGTGTGAATTAAGATGCCGAAGGAAATCCCCTCTGGATGTAATTGATGGTGGGAAAACTGCTTGACAGAATTCACATACTTGAGGTTTATGCAGTTCTGAGTCTGTACTACTTAGTGCCAATAAGTCATTCTCTTGATTAGGGTAGGGCTTCCAGAGGGGCTGTAAGGAGGGGGGAAAAAAAGCTTACTTTACTTATTTTTTAAAATTATCTGATACATTTTGAATATTAAGTTATCGGAATATGTTTTAACCCACCACTAAAAGCAAATTATTCTTGGGTTAAAATAGGCACAATAATTAAATCTGTACTTAACATTTTCTTTAAAAAAAATCAACTAAACATTGACAAGAACATTTAAGAAATATGTATATTTATTTTTATCTTTATATATTTAGAAATATTCCAGATTTAGTAATAGTCCTTTTAAAACATACCTGTAATTGTTAATAACAGTACCACTTTTTGACTAATGATGCTAATCTCTGATATTTTGGAATTTTCTAGAAATTTTACATTTTTTATTTGATTACAGAAACCTTAAGCTACAGTTCTTTTAGTACTATCTGGGTTAATGGACATTAGCACACATTTTTCTAGGTCATCAATGGTAAACTATAAATCAAATTTTATCTTTAATAATCATATAATAAATTTACAAAAAGTCTAATTTTTAAAAAATCCTACCTACCTGTTTTTTTCCCCAGTTAAACTAGGTAAAAAAAAATCTCACTGGTCAATGGCTTTTCATTTTGTAATATGAAATATCTAAATCAATCATTCAACAAAGGTTGATATCCAATATATAAAAGTATATTCCTGCCACTCTTCACTCAGATCTGGTTTGATTTTGTTAAACATAATGCTTCTCTATTTCCTTACTTATATACAAGCCTGTTCTTTCATCCTTAGTTGGCCCAGAATAAAATTAAAAGTTTTTCTTTGACTAACTGTCCAATTGAAGAAATACAAGTAATAACATTCTCAAAATGACTATTTTGACTATAATCACACCCACAAAGAACTGTGTGGATCCTTCTTGTAGCTAGGAGGGCAAGAAATGACACACTTTAACTATTATTACAAAGGGTAACAAAATTTATTTTCCTGACTCTGGGTCTTCGGTTTTCATCTGACTTTTTTTTCTTTTATCTCTCTCAATACAGAGGCCTATTATTCTTAAACTTATGTACTTTGAGGAGAGAATCTCCTCAAGCTGCTAGGCTAGTCAATTTAAACAGATCATTTATATGTCATTACCAACCTTTGTTTAGAGTGTCATAAGACCTTAACTGATTTACAATCACAGCCCTCCCGTTCTGGTCAGAAGTCTATCCACATAATTAAGTTCTATGTTACTAATTGATAATTTTATGTATGATTGTATCCTCTTCCTCTGTTAACAAACAATTAGTGTAAATAAATGAAGTCTGTCTAGGAAGTGAGACACAAATTTCTAAGTTACTATGTAGCTATCTTGCTCAAATATTTTTTTAAATAAATTTCTCTTCTTTGTGAGAAAAGTTGTTATACTTAAGAGGTACACAAGTGAAAAACTTGGTTAATTCCCTTTAGCAAAATGTATATTTTATTTTATTATGCAAGTTGAAATGAAAAGAATAACTGGTTAAAACATTTAAAAGTAAAATACATGGGTTTAGAAGGAAAAGGTTTAGACTTTAAAATTCTGTGTGTGTATTCAGAGCTCTGGAAAAAATGCTTAGAAATGTCAGCATTATAGAACGTAAATGCCTTGAGCATAAAGACTGTCTTGCTTTTGGAGTTATATTATTAGTGCCTGGCATAGTGTCTGGCACATAGTAGGCACTTGATAAATTATGGTTGATTGACTTGCTGAAACAGGCTTAGACTTCCACTTTGTTCTCAAAGTACCCATTTGTTCTTGTACTCCAAGCTAAGGAAGCTACAAATTGGATTCATCTTTCCATTAAACTCAGTTGGGAAGCTATATTTTTGACTCATTAGAAGTATGCTAAAGAAAACAAATTCATATGCTGGAATAATATGTATAAATATTTGACATTCTATTATAGACAGTATTCAGTCAATACAAATGCCTATTTTAAGTTACATTGTTTAGTGTAAAATTAATTTTTGAAAAGATTTTAAACAAATTTCTCTTTGAATGCCATCTAAATAAAAAGGTGCAATTTAAATTGACTAGTATTATTTCCTTGTGTACAAATGCAATAGTTAAATTTTTAATGTAAAAAAATTGAGACAAAATATAAATTTACTCAAATATTCTAACGTGGCCCTCAAAGGAAAATAATTTCCTTACTTACTTTCCTGCCAAAATATCAATTATCTAACCTTATGCCCCATGTCTTGTGACAGCTCAACACCAATTCTCCTACATTTTTTTAAGCTGCATACTTCCCTATCAACTTGTAATCACATACCAGCTGTTTCACTTGCTGTAGTATAGAAAGCAAATGCACAATGCAGGGTGCCATCTACTGAAAAAATGAATGCACAGACTAACTAGTAAAAGAACAAGCAGATGAGATAATGGAGAAAAAGGGAAAAGTAACAAGGATTAGAATGGATGTGCTTCACAGCTCCACAGGAAATCTACTAGTAATAAATGGAATTGTTTAATTTATTTCATTCAGTCACAACCATTACTGAGAATCTGATCTAAAATATGGTACAGGGGGAGAACTAAAGTGAGTGTGTAATTAGTATCAGTCAGCTAAGTGCAATTCTCGTTTAAGTAAAATACATCACAACTTTCTGAATATTTTATATTACCATAATCTAATTTATACACTAACATTAAGTCCTGAAAAGCCAGGGGTTTATTCATTAGCCAAGCTTTTGTGAAAATAAATTTCTTAAGTCAGAAAACAGAAACTAGGTTCCATTTTACTAAACAAATGCCTGCATTCTAAAAGAGATTCACATCAATCTGTATTTTCATGAGCTTCTGTTTATTATTATTTTTGAAATTATAGATTGTCATAGCCTCCAGGCAGTTTTAGAATATTTTTTAAAAAAGAAACATTCTGTGACTGAACCTAAATTTGAAAGGGAGGGTGAAAAGGGGTTTAAGTAGTATGTATGTAGGCTTTTTAAAAGATTTAAATGAAACATGAGATTAAAATCTCAAACGTGCAGGGACTACTTAACATGAATGAAAATACATAGTTAATGGATAAGTCTGAAAGTGGAGTGATGAATGTTCTCTTACCACTCCCCAACTCCTCGAATCCCACATCATTACAATGCCTAGCACTGTACAGCTGAGAAACGGCACAACTAAAATGTATAGGTCTTTAGTATTATGATAAATATAAGCAAATACTATAACTACTTACTATAAAACACTGTAATTAATGAATAGGGTAAATAACTGAATTTTTGTTTTCTTTAAAAAAAAACTTTTAAAAATGCCATCAACTTTAATAAAATTAAACAATCTAGAATTTTAGATTTGGGACTCTCAAGATCATTCAGCTCAAGCCCCTCATTTTGCAGATGAGGAAGGTGAGGCTTAGAAAGGCAGTGACATGTCCAAGGCCACACTGGTTATTGAAACACAACCTAATTTACAAACAGTAGTGTCTAACGAGGTAATAGTCACATTACGGACTTTTGAGGCTATAGCAAGAGATAGATTTCACAGAGGTTAACATATACAAATGTTAAGATATGTAAGATATTTAAAAAATATTAATTAGGTCCCACTGTAGAAATAGTTGTGTTTTCTACATCAAGTCTTATCTTCGGTTAATTACTTATTTAATATTATAAAGGTATGCCAATATAGGATTATCAATATGTGTCAAAACATAACGTAACAGTGACCAACAAAAAACAATTACCTGCTGCGGTCCTCGGACAGCTCTTCCTGGGGAATCTGTTGGTGCAAACAGTACCTCTGGGGTGTCCTGAACTTGGAGGGATTTATTTACATATATGATATCATGGTCTCCAGCTGGTAAACATGTTGCTTTATCCAGAGTTGTCTTCATACATGTATTGATAGGGTTTGAGGGTTTTGTCTTGTCACAAGTTGTAATGTTTTGCATCGCTGAAGTTATGAGGTCAATTCTATTAATTTCAAATAGAGTACTTTCTGGTTTCACAAAGTTCATCGAATTGTCCCTAAGTTCCCTATCAAATTTATCCTGACCCACAGGCCCAGTTCTGGCCAGACCCATAACTTGGGGTTTATCTGGAGTGCTATGCAAGAAAGTAGAGTCATTATCTGTAGGCGGAAATTTGACATTAAATTTGGAAAGTGATTCTAAAGAGTTGTCTTCCTCCTCTTGACCCAGTCCTCTTGGTGTGACAGATGTGATGCATGATGACCCTCTATTTATAACATCCTTAACTGGAGCCTTGAAAGATTCTTCGGGTTGTCGTTCATCAGTACATTGTATAGGCAAAGAGAATTGTATTTCTGCAGGGCAAAAACCATACCATCACAAGAGGATCACATTCATATTCAGTTCATTTCTGAAAATTTGTTTAGTCAAGTAGGTCCTGAGTTCTCTCAGTGTTTTAGTCATTTTTAAGATGGCTGGATATGACTATGCTTTTAATGTTTGTAGTTACTAATAATATCATTATTCAGGAATATTAACCCATTTCTGGAAAGTGAATTAAAAGGAAGCCTACTAGTTTCTGTGGAACAACTTTTATCATTCTTTGCATTTTCACATAACATTCTTGCATTTATTAAACAAACATTAATCAAACACCTACTATTTGTAGGAGCACTAGTCACAGTTTTGCTCAGTCATGGTGCTTAACACAATCATAAAACGCTCACATGTACTTAAATTTTTTGTCAGTAAGCAAAGCAGCAACTATTAATAAATTTACTATAAAAAATCTGTAAGGAGAAAACACAAAAGAGCACGTATATAGACCAACAGCTACACACACTGGATGTCCTATCCCCAGGTGTTACTAAGTCACTAAGCACAGCAAATATTTCACTGACAGTCAACTCTCAACTTATTTATGTTAACTGATGGACACAGATATAGTGATAATCCAAAATAAATGTTAAAGCTTTAGAACTTCTAATGCTTCTTTTTTAAAAGTTACATGGGAATGTAGGTATGTTCCATTTTAAAATTCACATGACAAAATAAAATATTTTACCCTCTGAAGACCTTACTTAGGGAGATTTAGAAAACTGTCCAATCTCCTTAGCTCTACTCCAAAAATGTCAGACAGCTTAAAATAAACTACCCTTACAAAAACTGTATTTACGACAATTTCTCTGAATCAAAGGAGGTAATTAAGTACTTTTGCTTAAAAGGTCTATTGGGCTACAGTACAGGAATAGAAGTATCAGAGATACTGAATTATGCAATAAACTACTATCAACAACTATTCAGGTTGATTGTATTGAATCTGAAAGTAAGATTTAACATGGATAATGACCTAAAGTTATTGTGGATTATCTACCTGGTTCACGATAAAAAAAAATAAAAATAAGTCAATAGTTATTCAGCTGAAAATATTGCCAAATATTTTTCGATAGCAGTATTTCATCTAGAAGATTATATGGGGAAAGACATTTAAAGTTACTTAAATTCAACAAACGTTTGTTAAGTGCTTGCTGTGTGCAGGGCACTCTATTAGCACTGAGGGAAATACAAATTTACATAGGATGTAATTCTTGCCCTTACAAATCTTTAAGCTTAGTAACAGAGGCTTCACTAACACTTAGGTCACTTATTCCATCACCTCAACTATCTCGAAGCCAGTTGAGAGCCAAAAAGGAGGTAACATAAGCCTCTGGGCAGACAAAACAACTGCTACAGAGCCCATGAACTAAAGTTCATAAATTTAATTCAGGAGAGCCCTTCATACTCTGATTAATTTTCTTTTCTTATTTTAGGCTAAACTATTAATAAGTTTACTTTATCTGGTTTCCCAGGCTATAGACAATTAAAAACAGAAAATTATAGGATGGATGAAGATGGTAGAAGCAGAAATCGTGACAACTGATAAGTGAGAGGAACGAGAGAAAAACTCTTAAGAATCAGAAATAAGAACTCAAAGCCCTACATTCTGAGGTAATTCCACATAGGGCCAAACAGTCCTACACATTTCAATAGACTTCTATGGGAATTACTTCATTAACAGCATTGCAGAGTAAGTGATGTCCATAATTATGACACCCCTTCTCCCCATACCTTATTAAGAAAGAATGAAATTTTGTTGGGTAGGCTTTAATAGAGCAGAATACCACTCATTTTAGATAGATTTCCTTCAAAAATAGCTAATGTTTTAAAAAATTTAGCACTTCAAGGAGTTTTAGTTAATTATGAAATCCCACTAACATAGAATCCTCATTCCCTGAAAAATCTTAGACAAATGAAGCTTTATGGTACTTTGGTTTTTATTCTCTTATGCCAAAACAAAGTAGAGTTCACACTTGTACTTGACAACCCGTGGTAATTTCTATTTATAGATGGCTAGAAGTACAATTTAAGATTAAATTTTAAAAGGAGGTATTTGATTTGAAATCCACTTCTTTCAAAGCTCAGCAATCATGCACCACTTCCTAGAGAAAGTCTTTCCTAATTCTGGTTATTATTACTCTCTCTCACCTCAGATTATTATGCTTTCATTTATGTTTTTATATTTTGCATTTTCCTAGCAGAATATAAGTTCTGTGAGGGCATTTACATTGTTTTTTCTTTGTAAACCTATTGCCTAGCACTGTACATCATACACTGTGATTAATATGTTTGCTGGATCTCACTGAAATTAATTTTATAATCTGAGGTATAAAAGAAACTTGGAAATTTCCTTAATCAGTCTTCTTAATGGCAAGAATTATTTCTTCTCTTTTGTTAGTAAACTGTATGCTTGTAAGAGAACCACAATGCTCTGGCCATATACTAAATTTTTCTGCTTAACTTTTCAGAATTTTGAAGCTCCCAAAGGCTACTAACTCTCAAACACATCAGGTTCTCTTCTGGCACTGTATGTGATGATGGCAGGAAATGTAGTATAATTGTCAACTGGGGGAATCTGAGTTCAAATCCCTGCTCTTCCCCTTAATACTCTTGTGACCACAGCAAGTCATTTAACCATGCTGGAGCTTCAATTTCTCTATTGATCAAATGAAGGGGTTGGATTAGATGACTTCCAATATCCCTTCTGATTTTAAGTCTATGAGCCTATAGTCATCTGAAAAGATAACCCAAGTCTGATGAATCAGAAGGAAGAAAGTATTGTCAAATGTCTTTTATAAAAACAGACACAAGGCTGGAAGAAACCACTAAAACTAAAGATTTTCACAGGTAAAGTAATATTATAGGTCCATGTGGTCATCGGGACAGGTGTGCTCCAAGTTTGTTCCAGTGGAGAGTGCTCCAGTCACTATGGGATCACTCAATTTCTTTTGCCCAGTGCCACTGTGAACAATGGAAGGAGGAATTTGCCAAGTAATTCTATGTTAGGAGAGTGATAGTTTTGGAATAGAATTTTTCTCAGAAACAAAGCTAAAAGAACTACCATCAATAGCATAGTCTAAATTATCTGGTCTAAACAAAGAAAATCATGTTTTCCAGAGTGGAATTTAAATTCAAGACATCAGTGCAGACACCAGAACTCCAAGCCTGAGTAGAGAGATTAGGAAACAAATTTGGTCCATCACATGATCTGACCATCCTGACACCATACTGAGTTCCATCCTTCAAGTCAGCAAAACTGCTTTCTGACTCATTTTACTTTAAGATTGACTTTGGAAAGCAAGGAGAGGTACAATAAGCAAACATTTTTGAACTTTAGAACAAACTTGGGGAATCAGGTGAAAGTGCAGGTTACTTATCATTTTAGTTCCCTTTTATATCTAAAAAGGAAAAAAATAAACCCTCATGCCATTGACCATAGGCCTCTTTCCTTACTCTTGCAAAACTGACCCCTAATTTGTTAAGGCAAATATTACTGTCATATTTACTTACATGCATATGTTCCCTTAAGTGACAGCACACTTGAGGAAATGAGAAAGGTAGAGACATGCAATAATGAAAAGGGGAGAGAATACACACAGTTCTAGAGGTAACAAGGCTTAAATTTGGACAGAGCTTACATTTTCTGAACTAGGCAACTCTCAAAGTTCACTAACTCTGCTTCTGGCAGTGGACATGATATTGGCAGGAAGACCTGAGAACTGGTAGCCTCATTATAGTCTTCTAGTTGGAAATACCTGGAGCTCAAGTTCTACCTGTACACACACACACACACACACACACACACACACACACACACACACACACACACAAGCTGTCTGATCGTGGGAAACTCATTTAACCTTTTAGTTCTCCAAGAAACTTTCTAAGTATAGATTTAGTTACGGATGAGTTGGTGATCTGCATTGGTGGAGGGAGTTTCCACACCTGGAATTCTCCATTCTGAAGAAATTGCAGGTGCAGAGACCAAAAACTTAGCAATCTATAAATTGTTCCTGGGAAGCAACTGGTTTGACCAAAAATAACAAAATTTTAAAGTTTACATAACAACAGTCAAAAAGTACAGGTGAAATTCTCATGTAAAATATATTCTTTTTTGTGATTCTTTAGATAGCATGTTAAATATTTCCATCACAAGTTTATAGAATGTGATACGGATGACTAGAAGTCTTGACTAGATAAATGCTATGCATCTGTCCCAAAATTTCTGGTACATTTCTTTTCACATGATCCATTAGTGCCAGGAGCATAATATTCAATACTTCAGTGTGTTGCTTACACTCTACAAACTCCCACTGTAGTCTGTAGCACAGCAGCTAACAAACATCTTAAAAAAACGTTGTTTGTTGCTTATGGCACAGTTAGTACATTGCAAGAAAGTAGCAAAAGCAGTTTTGTGGGCAAAAATAAAGTTAAACACTCAGTATTCTAGCTGACAGATGCACACTCAGATTTAGAACCCGGCAATTTTTAAATGATCAGAGTATTAAGCCATTGATAATGGGATAAGTTCTCTGTGTAACAAAGAATATTACACCATTATAATGTTTTGATAGGATGCTGATGGTTGGGAAAAATGCCTATGCATTCTGGGTACCACATTTTTGCAGCTACTGAATTATAAATGAATATATTTCTAGTTCAGAAGCACCTAGCATTATCAGTAAGCACAAAAGGTTAACTCTCCTATAATATCTGACAAAGACTGACCTGGAGAAAATTATTTTTGGAAACACCACTGATTACCAAAGCTACTTTTCTCAACAATACCATAGATAATTCATTTACAACCTTTTGGAAAACAAAATGATTAAAATTCTGAAATTAGAATGAAATCATTATGAAATCATTTAAACGGTCAGGATACAAAATTTAGAATCACATAATTTATTATATATATAGAGTTGCCAGAGAGTACTGCTTCAGTATATTCCAAAAGGAGATAAGAAAATCACATCTTTTGGAATTATACTTTGAAATGCCCAAATCACAGAGTTAGTATAAGCATTTAGCACATAAATTACTAATAATTTACCTTCCTTTTTGTCCCCTGTAGTGCTTGAATACTAGTTTCTCTCCTCTATACTTTGCTATCAGCACTATACTACAGAAGAGGTACGTTACAATAAGTGAACCAGTGAAGAAGGATTAAGAATTGAACCTTCAGAAGGTGTGGGACTTTTTGACCATATTACAATAGCTATACGAAGCAGATGTTTTCTTTGCATTCTTTTATATTAAATAAATTCTTCCTTATCTCAGACCTTGACCAACTATTCAATGAATTTTTAGGCAGAAGTACAAAATTCATGTACCTGAAATTTTTTTTCCACTTATATGGGAGGTAGAAGGAACTTCACTGCAGTTTAGTGATTTATTAAACCAATGATTTATGCAATACCCAAAATAGCAAATTATAATTTAAGGCCATGTTATACTTATATTCCCTAGTGACTAGTAAACTTTCATTAAGTATTTATGCAACTAAATTGTATGTACATATACAATATCAATCATATGAAGGGAGATGAAATCAAAATAATAAACTATTCTTATAATAGCACTTTATGCATTTCAATATTGAAATAAGAAACCACTTTATATGAAAGAAAGCATTTGACTGGTAGATAGTTAGGAATATTTACATACAGTAAGAAAAAAATTCCAAACCCTGAAACATTAATATTGTAGTTAAATAAATTGAACCTTACCAGATGTAGGTTCTTGAATGTTAAGTCTGTTTAAATGGTCTCTCTGTGCTCTTGCTAACATGCATATCCTATGGAATTCTTCTTTCATTTCATAGAAAGTCTTCTCTATTTCTTCCCTGGAAGAGCAATGTTTTGGATATCAACCTATTATTCTGATCTTTCATCATATTACATTTAATAAAACATTTCCAATATGTGCTCCATGTTTTCATGTACCACAGAAATGACCAAAATCCATTTTTTAAAAACGCTGGTAAGAGGAATGGTCTCAAAGCAGAAAATCAAATAAAAGTCCTCATTTAAAATTAGTTTCAGCTTTATATTGGGACTGCAGACTGCCAATTTCCCACTTACTCATACAGAATATTAAAGTTGTTAGACCTGTTCTTACCTTTCTGTTAGGGGAAGCCTAAGCACATATGTGTATCTCTGTGTGTGTGTGTGTGTATATATATATATATATATACACACACACACACACACACACACACACATTTTTTCTTTTCCTGAAACTTATGTAAAATTCAAGTCCTTATTCAACATGTTAGCAAAACTAACATTTTCATCTTTTATAGAATAGTGCTGCTATATTATTTGCAGTGGGAAGCGCTTAGGATAAGAAATTAGTTTTCCCATTTTGGGAATTTACTATCCCTGTCACATAAAACAAACAACCAAATCTTTCTCTGGGTCTCAGTTTCCTTATCATTAAAAATAAAGTAGTAATGCTAGATGGTTGCTAAAGTTCTGTAACATTCTATGGCTCTATAACTCCATTTCCTAGCAATTGTAAATACTGGGGGAAAATATAAAAAATAATGCACATGTACCTTTTATTGAATAAAGGAAAGTCAGGATTCCCTGGAGAATTTTCCTGTCTAGGTGAAGTTTCTGGTCTTTTTACCTTAAAGAAGACACAAGATGATGGTGATTTCACTTTAACATATTTCTAATTTTCAATAAGAGGAAGCTAACAAAATATGAGCTATATATTAACAACTGTAACTACTCTTTTCCCTGATTTTGATAATTCAAGGAGTCATACCCTTTATGGATCAAGATTCCAATTTTGATTGCCCAAGTTACTGAAATGAACCAGACATCTTGCCTGTGAATTTTTTTTTTCTATTTTAGTGCTCACTAATGCTGGATGAAACATGTAAATCAATTCCTTAGAGTATTAACTTACAACTTCTTTGTGGAAGAATGCAGCTGTGTAGGAGAAGAGGGGAAAATCCACAGAACCCAGCAGCTGATTCGTAGCATTTAACAAGCATTTTAAAGATTTGTAAAAATAGCCCCATTATGTATTTAAACTGCTTCTATACCAGATCTTACCTTTCACTACCACCTTGTGGCTTATATTGGTATTACACAGACCTGGAACATGACTACCAAAAGATGATTATGTTCTAATGATCTATCAATTCAAAACTTTTTTATGAACTAGGAGAATCATAACTTACAACTTAGAAACCTAGAGCAGACAATGCATATCTAGTACCATTTAAGTAAAATTTGATATACAAAGCTGATAGGTATAAAAATCAAACATGCTTTCAAATAAAGGACTTCATACTTAAAAGACCTCTTATGCAATACTAATCATCATTTAGGTACACTATAAGTGGTATTAAACAGGAAATTTTAATTCGTTGCTTATCTTATCATAAGCACACATATGTCTGTAATCTTGCTTTTTGTTAAATCTGATTTTTAAGAGTCTTATTTCTTTCTAAAGGCAGGAATTGACTCAAGTTCCTCTTTCTTTAGACAACTCTCTTTAGTTTGTTTTAATTTACTGCTCCCATTTTCCAACTGTTCCTAAAATAACAGGAATTGGTGCACATTTCTAAATGAGGAGGAATATCATTATGCAAACGTTGTGGATAGGTTGAATTAAATCTTGGCAACTCAAGTGATTTCAACTTTATATAGTACATTATCATCAGCTGGAGGTGAAATAAAAACCATTTGCTCTTCTGTGCTGTCTGCCTGACACACATTTATCTTAGTAAAACATATTTATCGAGATTTATCTGCTTATAGACAATTACTCAAAAGCTTCAGTTGAGTTTATTAACAAAAAAAATCAGATTGGAAAATATTTTCTCATTATCAGTTTGTTTCTAACAGTGGCAGACAATGTTTTCCTTTGGTTATATGCAATGATTGTCAAATGGATTTTAGGGTGGACTAGGAGAAAAGTTTCTTGATCAAAACATGGTCAAGTTTGCAAAGATTGCTATTTTGGAAATAAATGAAAGTCAAATAATTTGGAGATTAGTAGTTATATTTAAAAGTAAGTTACCCATTCAAAACGCCACAAACACAAACAACAACGGATTTCTATTGGAAATCCTACCAGGATTTTTAAAAATTTTTTTACATACTGTAAACAAGGGTCAGAAGAACGAATTACAAAGAAAATGAGAATGCATTTGGAAGTTTGGCGCTATGAATAAAATAAAAAAAAATAAAATGTTATGATTTCTCCCTTAGCTTTTAAAAACAGAACTATGTGACTTTATTTCATTGTTAGAAAAAACGCTATGAAAAATAAAAAAGAACCAAAAAGAAGCAGTATCTTATTTTGAAGTAACAGTCATGATAATCACTAAAAGGAACAAAAAAGATGATCAAAATTTTCAGTCTTATTTTTTAAATACTCCAGTTATCTCTTACTTTTGAAGTCCAACAGACCTACACAATTTTGCTTACTATTTTTAACTAAGCTAATGGGTACAGTAGTATCCCCTATGAATCCAAACAATTTAACAATTAAAAAAAAAACTGCACACAGACTTTGGGACACCCTGTATTTCCCAAATCTTTTCATTCTTGATACATATCTAGCAGTGTATAAAATGACCCCCTTAAGCTATTTCAGGAGGGTAATCAAAATTTGGTTCAGGGGCAGGAATTTTTATGTGTTTGTGGATCAGAAGGGAAAAATATGACTTTGAAAGATGTGTGTTTCATTAAGATAAATGAATGAATGACAGAAAGGAACCTGAGATGGGTCAGAGAATGTAAGAAGGGAAAATCAGAAAAGACGAAGAAAATGATGAAAACCTACTCTACTCAGCTTAGTCAGTAATTTTACAACTGCTTTCCATTTAACTGGGTTTATAGCTACTGCTGGTGTTCTTTTGGGGGTGGCTATGGGAGGGAGGGGAAATAAGTAAAAGGTTGTGCTATTATTATAGAATTGTTCTTAATAAAGGTCCAAACAGAGTTATCTAATTTTTTTCTTTAAAATACTAAGCTTGCTACTATCAACAATAACCTTAATGTCCATTTCTAGGAGCCCAGGTTCATTAAATAGTAAGCAATACACTCTGTAAATACAAGGTCATTTCAGTTGGGAGAGTATACTAACAATACTAGTGGTCATGGTACAATCAAGAAAGGATTCCCATTGGACGTGACATCTGAGCTTGAAGGTTCTAAAAAGGTCAAGATGAGGAGGGAGTACATTCTGGAGATGGTGTAGACTCTCAGCCTGTACAAAGGCTTAGCGATGGAGATGGCATGCTAAGCAACAGCCAGAGGATCAGTTTGACTGATATGTGAAGTACATAAAGTCACGTGAAAAAAGTGTACCTAGATTAAGGAAGAAAACAAAATGTGTGTGTGGGGGGGTAAAAATGGAATGGAAAGCATAGAAAATATCAGCTATGGAATGGTTTCTCAATAATGCTGAGCAGGTGATGGAAAAACAGGCATAGGGTAAGAGAAAATTACAATCTGGATTCATTTATCAATTAGATTTCTGACACTTAAGAGTAAAAAGCAAGAAAAAAGAACCAAGATTAAATATATCCTTACCAGTTTTAGATAGGTTGAGACCAAAGACATTATGGTGAAGCCAGGAAGTGGAAACGGTTGAATTAGGGAGAAAGTGTGGAAAGGGCTGCAACATTGAAGAGAGTAAAGTAAAAGAAAGGAGGACTGGAAAAATTACAGAGAGAGATTTGATAAGAGTAAACATAAAGACGAAGCAAAGCAAAAGAGTAAAGAACAGAAGGCTGAATAAAAAAGTTACTAAGAAGCTATATTTAATCTATAGGAATTTTCAGACCATATACAATCTGTAGGTCTCATTACAGGCTCCTTGCTATTCCTGAAAATCTAGCAAAGCAAGAGGAACACAAATCACAGGAGCACTGCCTCAAAGCAGTGTGCTAGGCAAACCTACTGTCAGTATGGGAACAACTCCAGGACAAAATGGGATACATCCCAGAGTTCTGAAGGAAGTGGAGAGAAAATAAACAATAAGGAAATAAAATTAAACACCCTAATTACTTCCAAGTTCTTTATAGAGGGCTGATTTAACTGAAAAAAAGTCTTTATTAGTATATTGAGATTAAAAAATTAAAGCTATAAATGATTTTCAAAGCCTTCTACAGTTAACCAAATTATAGTGTTTATCACTTTCTAGTCTGTGTTTGTAAGAACATTAGCTTTAAGTGTAATACTCTGCAGCAAGGGGTATTTGGTATGCATTTTCCTGGATTTCATTTTTTATGATGCTTTTTCATACAAAATGATAATTCGGCAATTTACATGCCCAATTTAACAGTAACATTTTGCTCTTTGGCAATTACATCAATGAAATCACTTAGAAAAAGGATTCCCCCCCCCCCCCCCCCCCCGCCCCGGCCGAGGTTGTTTGTTTAGGTAGGATTTTAATAGAGAACTTGACAGAGCAGACAGTCAACCTTAGAGTTGCCAAGAGTGTGGGTGATCTACAACGGTAAAGGGAGTTTCTACAATGGAAATTCTTTACAGTGTTGAAATCACAAGTCTTTCCTCCCCTGCCCCAAAACAAAAACAAAAAAAATATAAATTAGGTTAATCAGCAGCAGATTTATGGATATGGATATACGCGCACACACACGCGCGTGCGCGCGCGCACACACACACACACACACACACACATCAACCCGAAGTAGGGGAAGGTCATAGAAGGGATAAAATTTATAGACCATACCAATGTTCATTAACTTAAAATTTTCCAATGTCTAAAACTTTCCTGTCTATCACTGCACCTGAAAAAAAAATGATTATTTATAAAAAGATTAGAATTAGTGATCAATCCAAAGCTTCATATTTACAGGCTTTTTACTAATTAGCTTTCCCTAATTTTTTTTTCTGTGGTCTATTGTAACCACACAGAAAATTTAACTCCAAAACACCTTATGTAAATCTATTCATATTCTGTCGAAATTAACTCAGTGTTAACACCTTTATATCTGAAATTCCACCCATAGGGAAATTTGGTCATTACTTCTATTCCAACATTCAGAATTCTGACCATTTTAAAAACAGTATTTGTGAACAAATGGTTTTATACTGGCTGTCTCCACTTCCTTATTACCTGTTCAGTAGTGAGGTTCCTATGACCGGTTTTCACTCTCATCATTCCTGAAAACATACTCTAGATCACCAGTGACATAATCACTGAAAGCTTATGGCCCTTTCTAAAAAGACAGCCCTTTCTTTGACTCTCCATCACACCTGACACTGCCCATCAACACCCTGAAAACACTTCTTTCTTGGCATCTATGACATACTAAATTATCCTGCTCCTCTTCCTCCTCTTTGACAATGTCTTCTCTGTCTTTTTTACTGAAGAGTAGTGGAGAGATAGTAGAAAGAGAATAAGAATTAAAAATAGGAGAAATGCAGTTTTGAATCCCACTCCCAACCTTAACTATTTGTGTGACTATATGCACGTAACTTAAACTCTGCAAACTAAAGTTGTCTCATCATTAAAATAGGATAATAATACTTGTTATATTTACCTCATTGGGTTATTATGATCATCAAATATCACATACACACTTATTTGTTAACCTAAAATTGTTTTATAAATGCATCATTGTCATTATCATTCTTTTTTTTTAACACCAAAATTTTTTACTGTATTAGGTCACTACAGGGGGTGGGGCCTTGGGCCCTTACTGCACAGCTTGTTCATTGGTGCCACTTCCAGAGTCCTGAGGCTTCATGACGTCTGGCAGTTCTGGAGGGCTGGAGAAGGACTCAATGCACAATGTTTCCAATACATCATCAGCTCGAAAGGCCAGCCCCACAGTGGCTGGTGCTTGAGGCCTGGCTGTCTGACTTGTGAAGCCACACTTGCCCAGGGTCTTACTGTCATCCAGCAGCTGGTCATCCTTGTAGAGCACCTGCTCATCCGGAGGCCTCTTGAAGATGCCTTCCACCATGCACTTCAGCTCAAACACTGTGCTCTACTCCTTCACATCTGTGAAGATCGTTGTCTTGTGGCACCGGATCATTAGGAACACATCCATCTCAGCGTCCAGCTTCCTTCCCCCGCAATCAACTGCCCGGTGCGGTCTCCCATTCTCATTCTTAAAACATAGGCATTATTCAAAGTTCAGCCCTTGCCCTATGTTTCTCTACATATAGTCTTAATCTGTGAGAGACTTTATCTACCATCACAACTTCAACTATCACTCCTATTATGTGGAAATTTCATGAATCTATAACTTTTTTCTTGAACTTCAGACCTACAGCTTCAACTAACTTGTCTGATGTGATTTTATTTCAAATGCAATATGCCAAAACGAGAAGTCATCTTCTCTACCTCCCCCAAATTGGTTAATGAACTGTTTGTTAATAATACCATTCTCCCATTTGCCTAGGCTTGAAACTATCATCAATATTGTTTTTTCTCAATTCACTGTTGCTTCTTCCTGATACCACTCTAATTTAGGCCTTTGTCAGTGTCCAACTATATCAGCCTCCAACTATTTTTTTTTTTGGAAGCAATCAGGTTAAGTGACTTGCCCAGGGTCAGAAAACTAGTAAGTGTCTGAGGCTGTACTTGAATTCAGGTCTTTCTGACTCCAGGGCCAGTGCTCTATTCACTGCACCACCTAGCTGCTCCTCTCTAACTATTCTCTTAAAATCAGTATAAGCTATCATCCTGCACACAGGTAGATAAAACTGTGCACCTGGAGTCAGGATGAAATGTGATCCTGGGCAAGTCACTTAACCTTTGTCTGCCTCCATTTCCTTATCTGTAAAGGGGTGCTCTTATTGAGCACCTACCTCCCAGGGTTGTTGTGAAGGTCAAATGAGACAAAATTTGTAAAGTACTTTGCAAGTCTCAAAATGCTACACAAATGTTAGTTATTATTGTTGTTCTTATTGCTGCTGCTACAATGCCATTATTTTACAGCTTGTTCTCCTGGTTCTGCTCACTTCATTCAGCATCAGATATACAAAGTATTCCCAGCTGTGAGTCTTAGCTCTAACATACTCTATATCTCTAATAACCACACTCCACCCAGTGCTCTCCTCACTCTATCCCCTGCCTCCACTTGTGCATCTCCCCATCAGCAGTTATGACCCATTACCCAGGGACCCAGAGAAGCAGCTTTACAAGTGACATTGGAAAAATCCCCCCTCACTAGCACAGCAGAACTAGTCCCTATCCCCCATGTCACCCAGTGGCTGCCCCTTAGCTGGCAGGGTCCATGGCACTGTCTAGTGCCCATCTCCCCATCCTTACTTTTCATTTTAGAGAGAACTCAGTGAGCCTCACCAGAATGAGTAGGCACAGATAGGTTGTGACAAGATCTCACTTCATCATCTTTCCCCTTAAATCTCTCTTTCTTTTGAACTTCTCTGTGTCTGCTAAAGATACCATGATCCTTCCATCTGGCTCACAACCTCAGTGTTATCTTTGGCTATTCACTCTCACCCTAAATAAACAACTGTTTGCCAAATGTTACCATTTCTACATCCACAGCATCTCTTATATCCCCTTCTCACTACTCATGTAGTTACCACCTTAGTTTAGGCCCTCTCATAACTCGCGTGAACTGACGCAAATCACTTCCTAATTTATCTCCCTGCTTCAAGTGTTTCCTTCCCTAATCCATCCTCCAAACAGATGTCATAATGCAGGTCCATGTCACCTTCCTACTCAACTGCAACCAGTGGCTCCCTATTGACTCTAGGATCAAAAATTTTATCTTACCTCATCTTTTTTAAAATAAGGTGTTTTTTTTTGTAAAAGTTTCACAACCTAATTATTAGTACAGTACAGCATGCATATAATTTATAAATAAGTATATACATGTTGAGGTGGGTGCTCAAAATTTTTTTTTAATGATAGGGGTGCAAAAGTTTGGAGATCACAACCTGGAATCTTTCTTTGGATTCCCAGTAGCTAGCACAGTTCCTGGTACTGAGTAAATACTTACTAAATGCTTGGTGACTATTAAACTGTCTTCTGAAGTAGAATAGCAGAGGTATTTGATCAAAATAGTGGTTTTTGAAGTGAATATTCCAGAATATAATAAATCAAGTGGATAAATTAAGTGGAATGAATAGTATACACATAAGGGTTTTAAAAGAACTAAAGAGCCAAAACACACAACACATGGTCAGCATACCTGAGGCTACTGGTAAATTGTCATATGAAAGATTCAAGAGGGAAACCTGGGAACTACTGCTTGGAATTCAGTTCCACACAGCATAAGCTGGTAGAATCTATAATAAAAAGTAGAATAATTGAATACTTCAGTAAACATAACCTTTTGGGAGAATGCCATATGGCTTCTATATAGAGAAATCATACTTCAACAGAATTCTTTGAAAGAAGTATGAACTGCTTGTGTGCACATTATTGATAATACACAATTTATCATGTATAGTATTTGTAATCATTTCATTTCTTAAAAATTTTGTCTTCCCAAAAAAAACGCAAACTCTTGAGAACAGGAATCTCCTGTCATTCTTGTGTACCCCTCTGAGAGGGACTGTCACAGAATAACTGTTCAGTGTATGTTTTTTGCCTCACTGACATGGATAAAAATATGGATACAAAGGAATACACACACACACACACACACACAAACACACACACATATGTATGTGTGTATGTATATGCATGTGCATATGTATATATGTGAAATCATAGGTCAACTAGGTGACGCAGCAAATAGAGTGCCAGGCCTACAGTCAGGAAGGCTCCCCTTCCTCAGTTCAAATCTGGCTGTAGACATGTACTAGCTGTGTGATCCCGGGCAAATCACTTAACCCTGTTTGTTTCAGTTTCCTCATCTGTGAAATGAGCTGGAGAAGGAAACGGCCAAGTACTCCAGTATCTTAGCCAAGCAAACTCCAAAATGGGCTCATTTAGAGTCAGGCATGACTGAATAACAACAACAACAACATGACATATAAATTGTATATGACATGTACAGTTTAATCAATAATCTAGACGGGTGAATACACAATGAACTCTCTAAGGTTTTAGATAACACTATGTTCTTACAGCTAATGAAGTGCCAAGATCTAAGGTTAGGTGACTGGCTAGAAAAACTGCAGATAAGTCTCTATGGGGCTGTTTTAAAATAAGTGAAAAGTAGCCCAAATTATGTATCTAGGACAATGGACACAGAAAAGAGACTTGGAAGTCGCTGTACTTTATGACTGAAAGCAATGGCTATATGCATTCTTAAGGCTAGAAAGGTCAACCAAATGCAGGGCAACATCAAGAAAAAAGCAATCTAGAGTATAAAAAAGCAACTATATTCATCAAGAAGACAGGGAACTACCACATGAGGATAAACTGAAAACACTGGGATTCCAGTACATAAAGATCATGGCTTAGAGAGGTTATGACCAAAATCTATCAAACGGAGAATTAAATATTCATCAAATCCTAGAATATTAGATTGAAAGGATAAGTACTCCTTCTAAACCTAGCCACTGGCTGCTTTATCCTCCCCCTTTCCCCCAACCTTTACTAAAAACACTTAATAAAACATTTTGACTTTTGGGAGAATGCAGAAGGAGATAAAAAGATAGAAGACATGGAGGAAAGAAAGGAGAAAAATAAAAGGTGGTAGGAGGGTCTCAGTTTCTTCATCTTTAAAATTACTGGATTAGACTAGCTAGCTCTAACATTCAATGACTCTATAGGTATTCCCAGAGTGTACATGAAAATGAAATCTCTGCAACTTTAAGTTGCACTACGTTCTTACATAAGAAGAAAGTGGAATTAAAGCCACAAATTAGTGCCACTCCATGATTTTCTCCCATAAAGTTTGTTTACAGCAAAATTACAAGGTAAAAGATTAAAAATAATATCCTGGAAGATACTAGAAGCAGACCCACAGTAGAAAATAAATACTCCAAGTATAAGAGGGTACTAATTGAAAAGTAAACAAAAAGTCATCAACAAAGTTTTCACTATATGTGTTTAAATACTTTGGGCATCACGTCTTTCTCTTTTAGGGCTGATTATATATTAAGCCCTATGGATATGGAAACTTCTCATCTCCCTTGCAGGACCTTACAAATCTAGGTATATCATTGGTACCCAATAAATACAGACCAACCGACTAATAAACTTTTAGATATCAGATTCTTCAAATGAATCCAGCTAGTGTGTGTGTGTGTGTGTGTGTGTGTGTGTGTGTGTGTGTGTGAGAGAGAGAGAGAGAGAGAGAGAGAGAGAGAGAGAGAGAGAGAGAGAGAGAGAGAGAGAGAGAGATCCTTGGAGTTCAAACAGTCCAATCCCGAGAATATTGAGGCTATGGAAGTCAAATGACTTGGCAAAATCACAAAGCCAATTAGAATACAGCCTAGAGGCTCTGTTGACAAAAATGCCTCTTTAATTCTTCTTGAAAGGGGTGAGAGGCAGGGTGAGGGTGGGGGGAAGAGCTAAAAACTGTGAACTCTGTCAATTCCTAGGGACAGTCAGCCCTAGGGATTATTCATTCATTTAAATACAAGGTGTACCAAAAGTCTTAATGAAGTTTAAAGCTACCAATACTACACTAAGTCTTTTGAGACATCTCAATCTATTAAAAACCTGCTGTTTGCAGATTAGCAGACATGAAATTTAGATTAGAGAGTCTCTACCCTCCACTGAGTTTAAACTCTTGCAGGTTTTGTGGCATATTAGGTAAAAATAAACATCTGTTTTAAGACAGACCACTTCTTTAAGAGATACCTTTTTTTTGGTGCCTTGGGCTACCATCCAGTCTGCTAAAACTTTGGTTTATAGGCTCTTACACTAAACTAGCCATTCATTTACCAGGTCCTCTTCAAGCCCAAAGATACTGATCTGAAAGGATTTGGGTGAAGGATTAGGTTCTATCTTTACCATAGTAATGGCTAACATTTATATGGTGTTTTAAGGTTTGCAAAATATTTTACATATATTGTCTGATTTGATCCTCACAACCACCCTGGGAAGAAGATGCTATTATCATACCCATTTTAGATATGAGTAAACAGAGGATGAGAGAAGTTAAGTGAGTAGCCTCATATATGTCCCAAGTATCTAAGGCAGGATTTGAACTCTGGTTTTCCTAAACCCAAATAAATCCAACACTCTATCTAATGCACCACAGAATGAAGGGAACTGTAGGAATCAGAGCAACAAATTTAACCTAAGACACTTGGCAAGGTCAGAAGTCTCAACAATGGGTCCAGATCTTACATGCAAGGTTGAAGCTTTGGATGTCACAGTAGTGAGCTTTGTTTCTAGGTTTCTTACTGACAGTGCCACTGTTATTATAATGGAAATCTGCAGATTATCTAACTCTCCTCCTTTAGCAGCTCAACTATATATTTGCATACAGATTCTTTCTATTTTTAGGGTTTTAGTACAAGCAAATAAAAAAAGTTTGAGCAGACAAAATGCATACAGAAAGAATTCAAGAAATTCTAGGCAAATCATAAGAAAGGAAAATGCATGAAATACTATAAAACTGTATTAATCTAATTAAAAGTTTGTGAACGATGTTAAAAGTAGTGGAACTCATTTGGTATTTATTTAGTATCATTTATTTCAGCTTCTTTATAATCTCTTTGCTAAATTCATTGGCTTTACCCACACTTAGGATCCTTATTCTCTTTGCCTCCACCATCAACTATCTTTTTTTTACAATTCCTCAAATTATTGATTCTTAAATATTTGGCTTGAGTGAATATAGTGGGCATGATTTGGACTTCATTTCTCATAATGCCACTGCTTACTGGGAGAAATTATATGGACTGCATCTCTCAGAAAGTTATATATCTAGTCATAGTCACAGTGTCAACAGGTGGTGCTGGGGTACGCTACAAGGTGGGAGGTTTAAAAAGCAGGGTTTCTAGAGCTTTAGGGGCACTTAGGCCTATGAGCTGAGAGAAAAACAGAAGGGAAACATGGGAGGAGTTGCAGATGCATCCTATAACTTCAGGGCAAAGCCAGAAGTTTTAGTGGTTCATGTCTGCCCTTAGGAGACTTCTGGGGGGAAAACCCCACAGATCAACAAACCCAAAACTTCAGAGGCAAAAGGTACTGCACCCTAAGTTTATTATTACATGGTAGGTTCTGAGTGACTGTGTCCTTCTCCTTCTTTTCTATGCTGGGAACTCATTGAGGAATTTGGAGCTGTATCAAATGGCATCCATATGTACATGAATATAGAGAATAGTTTACCACTTGATTCTCTTTCCTCATTGCTTTGTGTCTTAATTAAGTGTTTTTGTTGTTGGATTTATGTGTCTCTTGTGTGTCAACAGAAAATGGATTAAAAAGGGACTTAGGCCATGAATCTTAAACCAGCTAGGTGGCACAATGAAGTCAGAAAGGATTAAGGTTAAATCCAGGCTCAGATACTTTCTAGTGGTTTGACCCTGAGCAAGCCACATACCTTCTACCTATCTCAACTTCTTTGTCTGTGAAATGAAGGTAATAAAAATATCTACCTATCTAAGGGTGTCGTGAGGATCAAATAAGATATTTGTACAGCTCTTTGAATATCTTAAAACACTATATAAATGGTAGCTGTTATTATTATTGTTGTGTTTATTGTATTCCAAAAGAGTCAACTAAACTTAGGGAAGTGAGTAATAAGGTGTGCTACACAAATATATTTAGGAGTATCCTATATAAACATATGTTCTCAAAAAATGGCACATGAAGGTATAGATGAACATAAATATTTTGGTTAGGCTTAAAGCATAAAAGCTGGTGTTTAGTATAAATGGATGAATTTATTCTGACAGAGAGGTGTTATTGTAATTTTTATTTTATTTTAGAAATCATACTAGTTATTTTCACAGTACAGGCAAAAAGTTACTTTTTTTTTTTTTACTTTTAGGCAATTGGGGTTAAGTGACTTGCCCAGGGTCACACAGCTAAAAAAGTTACTTTTTTTAAAAAGTGAATTCTACAATGCAGTTTTGGATATATATTTCAGAGATATATGTGTGTGTGTGTGTGTGTGTGTGTGTGTGTGTGTGTGTGTGTATATAATCAGCAAAATACTTGACTGCAAAACTGCAGAAGTAATTATGTCCATATCAGAAATATAAACCAGTATATCTAACAGATGCATCCCCCAGATGAAAAGAAGTATGTGGACACAATCTAGATCACTTCATCATTATTACTGATTATTAAGTTCCTACATTCACTTTTTGATGATCAGTATACATTGTCAGATTTGATGCTTCCTTACAAACTGTTATTTCTGAAATAATGATCATTTTTGAAAAACAAATTCCACAAACTAGGATCAGATAATTCCTAGAAGTTAGGACTGCCAAGGTAGGATCTGGCCCTTATGATCCAATAATCCCAACCTATATGGAAAGTAAACCAGTCATTCTTCCATGCCAGGCTTTTCACTAACCTATCAAGCCACCTCTCCCTCAAATCCTATCTCCTCCCAAAAAACACTTCTCAAATACCAGGTTAGTTAAGGAAAATGTATATCCAAACCAGAATAACATAGTGAAAGCTATGTGTTCTGAATTAAGGCCTTTATCATCCTTTCAGAAAACTTAAGAGTGAGGTGAGGAATCCCTTATTTTATATTTGTTCACAGTACAGCATATGATGTAAGCAGTGGTAGAAGTAGAAATCTCAGTCTTCCAAAGCAAACATTTCTGAAAGCAGTTCTCACTGCTTAACACATTTTATTCTCTGCATTTCTTATTTTTTATGATTTCCTCTCCAACCAACCCAAAGTATCCCTGTCCATGATGACTTCAGTCCTCATCTATTTCTTTCCCTCCCTAATCCCCATAAGCTAAAAGGACAAAGCTAAGAGAGCAAATACAATTCCTCCATCACTCAAAATATTTTTCACTTGCTAAGTCAACGCCAACTCTCTGATGGAAGGATATTTCTCTAAAGATAATCTAACATTTTATGCTACGTGCATGTCCAACTCTCACCTAGTCACATAATCCAGTTTATGGATTATCTGCCAAATGGGGCCATTTCCTTCTCCATTTTGTCTTTTGGATATTTAGCTTCCCATTACTATAGGGGAAAGAGAGATAATCTGAAACTTATGTTGATCTTGCTTTTTGTTAGTGACTCTGATGAGAGGTTTAGTTGGGAAGGAGCTATTAATATTTTGTGCAAGGTTTATTTAGCATATCATGTATAGCTTTCCCAATCTGTAAAGATGACTGTGAAAGTTGGCTGAATTAGGAAACCTTTATTTTTTCCCAAGCTTTTCTTATTGACTACTCTTACTTATAATTATGATTTATAAAATATCTTTAATTTGGAAATATACTACTTTTAATTACCTTTCACTTAGTGTTATTCTGTGTGTAGGAATGCTGGCATTAATGTTGAAGCCAAAGTTAAAAGAAAAATACTGTTATGCTAATGTGTTAAACAGCATTTAAGTGTATATGATAGAAGATTTCTACAACATTGTATATGTATCCTTTTAAATACTTACTCTTAAAGAAAAATAAACCACAAAGCTTGCATGGGTAACCTAAAAATTATACAAACTTTTTTTTTTTAAATCGAGTTAAGTTAGTGAAGATAATATAGAACATTTAGCTTGGCTCCTCACTGAAAGAACACATTCCACTTTGGTTCTAAGCCAAATTCTCATTTCTTCAAATGCTCCTTGATACTTCAAGCTGGCTGAATTTTTTCCCCTTACCTGAGGAGTTTCTATTTTCTTCAAAGAGATTCAGCAACTAAGGAGAGAAAGATAATTTTGCCTACTGCTATCTAATAATAAATAACAACATTTATAATTATTCAGATAACACAGGGACAGCTTTGCTGTTGTTCAGCTGTTCATGTCCGACTCTTCATGACCCTGTATAGGGTATTCTTGGCAAAGATACTGGAATGGTTTGTCATTTCCTTCTCCAACAGATTAAGGCTAACAGAGGTTAAGTGAATTGCCCAGGGTCACAGAGCTAGTAAGTGTCTGAGGCCACATTTGAATTCAGGTCCTTCTGACTCCAGGCCCAGCACTGTGCCACCTAGCTGCCACCAGAAAAAAATCCATTTTGGGGTTTTCTTGGCAAAGATACTGGAGTGGTTTACCATTTCCTTCTCTGACTCATTTTACAGATGAAGAACTGAGGCAAACATTTAAGTAACTTGCCCAGGGTCACATAGCTAGTAAGGGCCTGAGGCTAGATTTAAACTCAGAAAGATGTCTTAACTCTGAAGGACTTATGATGAAAAATACTATCCATCCCCAGAGAAAGAACTGATGGTGTCTGAATACAGATTGAAGCATACTTTTTTTTCCCACTTTATTTTTCCTGAAGGTTTTTTTTTTGTCTGTGTTTTCTTTCATAACATGACTATTATGGAAAAGTTTTGCAAGACTACACATACATAACCTAAATAAATAAAATGGGAACTTTACAATGCTAAAAAGAAAGAAAGATGACTCTTCCTGACTCCAATCCTGGCACGCTATCAACTGAACCACCTACTTGATGTAGGGAACAGCATTCTGTCTCAAAATCTAATTTTCCCCCTATTAGTTACTCAAAGAACAAGTTTGTAAAAGTGTATTCTATAGGCACAATCATAGGCTCTATAATACAGTCAGTGTGAACCAGTCATAAAGAACTCCATTCTGAAAGAATCATTGTTGTTGAATTCTTTTTTTATGAAAAATTATTTTAACAAGAGCTGGAAGGAACTTCAGAAGCCATATAGTCCAACCTTCTCATTTTACAAATGAAACTGAGATATAGAGAAATTAGATGATGTCCATGGTCACACAGGATTGGAAACCAGGTCCTGAATGCAGAGGCAGAACTCTTTCCTCTATACCAGATTGCTTCTCATCATTTTGCACAGATATGATTACTAGTAGTTAATTCTTAGCACTTTATTTACAGCTAGATGGTACAGTGGATAGATCACTGGGATTAGAGTCAGGACTCAAATTCAATTCAATACTTAATAACTGGGTGACTGTGCGCAAGCCACTTACACTATTCTCAGTTTTGATTTCTTCCATCTGTCATATGGAAATAATTATAACATCTACCTTAAAGAGTTGTGAGAATCAAATGAGATCATATAT
Organism: Phascolarctos cinereus; assembly: GCF_003287225.1. NCBI lineage: Eukaryota > Metazoa > Chordata > Mammalia > Diprotodontia > Phascolarctidae > Phascolarctos > Phascolarctos cinereus. The sequence goes on from NW_027556098.1 coordinate 229,761,980, forward strand.
ATAAAGTGCTTTGCAAATCATAAAGTATTACCTAATTATTAGCTATTATTAATGGAAGGGCAGTTAGGTGGCGCAATAGATAGAGTGCCAGGTCTGGAGTCCAGAACACTCATCTTTCTGAATTCAAATTGAGCCTCAGACACTTAAGTAGCTGTATGACCCTGTGCAAGTCACTTAACCTAGTTTGCCAATATTTCTTCACCTCTAAAATGAGCAGAGAAGGAGATGGCAAACCCCTCTAGTATCTTTGCCAAGAAAACTCCAAATGGAGTCACCAAGAGTCGGACATGACTGAAAAACACAATTATTAATGGAAGCTCTGAGGGTAGTAGTAGTGGTGGCGGTGGTTTGCAATGAATGCTTTATTAGGGGGGAAAAACCCAAAGTGAGAATACCAAGGAGTTCTTTCATCTTAAATTGTCTCTTATATAAATAAGCTGTAGATGTGCGCAGAAAATTTAAAGCTTCAAATTGGGTTTCTTCAAGGTAATTAGTATTTGTCACTAATCTGATAAAATCATTTTCAAATTAACACTTCTGGATATAATTTACTTAGTTCACAGAAATGCAAGCAACTGTATTCATGGTTCAAATTTAGCAATAATTGAATAAATACAGGAATTAAGTTTTTAAAATTATGAACTTCTGTGGGTTATTAAAATTTGAATCTGGGGGCCATCTTTAAATGTCAATATCTCTGATGTACAAGGCCTTGATCACAGAATTAATGAAAAAACTCAGTATTCAGCTATGTAAAATGACATTTTCCCCTTAATCCTTGCTTTCTATTTATGCTCTGCTTCTACAGTTTAAAGTACTAAGTGACAGAGGCCTTATAAATTCATAGAAATAAACTATGATTTTTCTAATAAGTTAATTATTAGTCATAGTTCTCTGTTGCCTCTTCAAATCCTCCCTGGCTCTACCAAGAGAAAAATGGGATCTAGGCAAAAATTTAAGAATAGCATATTTACTTTCACTTCATTTAGAAGGGCAGTAGCCCAGAATTCATGTCTCAAATGATGGTACTGGTGCTTATTCCTTTATATTGGATTACCTTCAATCTGTTCAATCTTTTTCTTATCCTCTGGCCAAGCCTAAGTAAAGTTTCTCCCCAAATTAGTCCAAGAAGAAGATCTTTCAAACTAGATGGCTGGAATCATGGATATAATCTTTCCATTCCCTCAAAAAAAAGTTTTCCATTGGCTCCACAAAGAAAAACTGGAATAAGGGATAATATCTTAATTGTAATTAGCAACTAACTGAAAATAAAACCTTTAAAAAATTGATTGTGATTTTGTAAATAGTACCTTAACATGGCAGACTTGAAAATATGAAAAAGGAGTACTTAAGTTTAGGTTCTTTACAAGTGGAACTAATTTACTTCACTGAAAAAAAATTAAAAATAAAAAAGCCAAGGTAATTGTAGGGGGAAAAAGCTAGAACACTTTTTAAATAACCTAATGACCATTTGTAGCATACAAACATTTTGCTGTCTCTTATTTAGTCGCATCACTCTTATTTTGACTCCATCTTTATCTTTTCTGATGTGGCTTCTAATACACCCACCTATGGTGTCTATTAGTGAGGAGAATAGTTGGGGGATCTGAAATGTTAGCCTTAATAATAATAATTTAATTTGAAAGCTTCAAGAAAATAGAATGCAGTCTACATAAGAACACACAAATAAGATGAAAATGCATGCACAGACCTTCTACTTAATATTCTTGGTGGAGGATTATGGAAAAATACACTCACTTATACTTATTACACAGCTATACTTGACTTTCAGCTTTTGCTGAAATAATTTGGAGACTGCAGGAAATTCCAAATCATGGCATATAGGTTTCTTTTGTTGTTTCTTTTTATAAGTGAACCATTCTAGAAGACTGTGAAACTTGATTTCTCTTTTTAGACATCTATTAGGGCATAAGCCTAGTATTCCACATGAAGCCAGAGAAGACTACCTTTGAATGTTTTTCTCTTGGGATTCCTGATTTCACTCTGTCATGGGGCTGATCGAAAGTTACATTAAGAGGTATGTCATTTTTCCTTATTTCACCCTCTTCCAGCATAGGAATATAGCCATGGACATTATCTGAAAAACAAAAACAGCCTCTCAGATGTTAGCATAAAACTGTGTGAAAGGGTGAAATCCAGAAACCAAAAAATCAAAATAATTCTGACTAGATAAAATTAATTCAGACTTTAAAATTATAAGAAATTTATAACACATTAAATAAATTATATGTTAAACATTCTTATTTTTATAGAAGTTGTTAAAAATAATTTTACTCACAGATCCAGTTATGTTAGTAATTTAATCACTCAAAGACCCAGGTTTGTACAGAATCAACCCAATCCAACAAGCATTTGTTTATCACCTTATGGCCTTCTATATGTAAAGCCTTGTGGCTAGGTGCTGGGGATATAAAAACAAAATGAAATCTAGTCTTTGCCCTTAAGAAACTTATACTGGAAAGGAAGTGGAGAGAATAGAGTGGTGCTACATGTACATCTAAAAGTAAAGGCTAAATAATTTGATACGAGAAAGCACTAACAACAAGAAGAATCAGAAAAGGCTCCTCATAAGAAGTGGCTCCCGAACTGAGCCTTGAAGGAAGTTAAAGATTAGAAAAGGAGAACGTAGATGGGGAGTGGATTTCCAGCATGAGGGACAACTTAGGCTAAGGCTCAGAGGCCGAAGATGAAATACTGAGTTTGGGGAACAGCAAGAAGACCAGTCTGTCTGGCATGACGTGAAATAAATCTGATGTTAGGCTGGAGTTAGATGTGAAAGGCTTGAAAGCCAAATTATACATATACATATATACATATGCACATACATTTAATATCTTTTACTTACTATGTATACATATATATTAATCTATATTAAATATATACACACATATTAAGGACAGCCATCAACCTTCACTTCAATTAGGGCAGTAGCAAAGATTCATGTTTTCATATATATATGTACATATACACATATGTATGTCTATGTGCACTCATATACACACAATTATATATACAAATGGACACACACGTATACATACATACTTAGGATTTATTTGCATACAGATGTGAAAGCTAGGGGAGCTTATGAGATCATCAAGAAGGTATAAAGAGAAGGAAGAGAAAGGAGATTGTGGAACATGGGTGATGATTCAAAGAAGACTGGGAAAAGCAGTTAGACAGGTAGGAGATCAGTGTTTCAAAATATGAAGGAGACAGAGAATATGATATATATGTATACCAGATTTAAATATATATGTACACATACACACATGTATACATATACATGTGTATATAGAAACATTTGAAAATTCCAGAGTACTAAGATAATGCTAGAGAACTTATGTCATCTATCAAGGTTTCAAGTCTTCTTTCCTTAAATGTCATTAATAAAAATGTGAAGATTTTGTATCACAGTCACCAAAATATCAAAACTTTGTAGCAAACCAGAAGAAAGAATCACAACTTCCACCTTTCTTTCCTCTAAGTAGCTCAAGAAAGATAAAAACAATTAACATTGACATACCTCTGCTGGAATTCACAAGAAGCAACTGTGATTTTAGCTTGTCAATAATACTTTGTTGAAGTGACAGCTGTTCCTGTTGTTCACGTATTCTCTGTTCATAGGTTTCAGTCTGCTGACATAAAAAAAAAACTTAGCCTGATATTTACTGACAGCTAAATAAAACATATATAATGGTCTGGCTCCAATCAAATAATTTTAATTGGATATGGTCTGCCTACTTGAATTTTTATTTTCCTAGAATTTTATTTAGTATATTTAGCTAGCACTTGGCTTCTGAGATATGTCTCTAAAATCATCACCCATAACTGTGACTGTTATTGCAAGCCACCCACATTTAAAGGAATGAGAATATTTCAAATACAAGTTTAGCTATGATGAGTTCAAAATAAGGTTCCTCGGTCCTTTAAAGTTGGTATTGAACATCCAGAAATACCTAGGTTCATTCCTTAGTTATAATGATCTACACAAATCCTTCATTTACTTCAAGGATCCTTGTTTTCATTAGTGTGGGAACACTCTTCACCAAATCAGATTGTAATCCTTCCCTTCCTTAGCAGGTGTGCTTTTTTTCACCTGAGTTGCTATGGCTAAACTCCTTGCCTTCCCCTCCTAAAAAAATAACTACAAACCCCCCTACAATTTCATGGAATCCGGATCCTTGATTTACAGTTGTGAGTTCATTCATTCACTCATTATTTATTCATTCTTTCACTCACTTCTCAAGCATTTATCAAGCACGTACAGCTTGCCAGGCACTGTGCTAGGCACTGTGAAGCAAAAATGAAGCAGTCTTTGTTTTCACAGAGTTTCTGTTCTTTTGTGGGAAAACAACACGTATGTAGAAAATTAAATATAAACTAGATACAAAGTAATCTGGAGGAAAGGAGAGGATTACATTAGGCTTATTGCTATCCAAACCCAAGAAAGCAGCAGAAATGAGAAAATCTGGTAGATTGCCAAGTTCTGCAGACAGTTCCTAGAGAAAGGGTGTGACATGAGGGAAGGAGTATAGGGCTGGGGCTGGCAATCAGAGGATCTACATTCACACCTGCTTGGCTATTTGTGTGACCTGGGACAAGTCATTTGTTTCTCTGGAGCTTGATCTATAAAATAAGAGGTCTGGATTGGATACCCTGAATGTCCCATCCAACTCAGGGCCACTGAGATCATCTAGTCCAATCCCTTAATTTTGTTGATGAGGAATGGAGAGTCCAGAGAAGTTGTGTTTCTCTAAGATTACAGAGGTGGCAAGTGGCAGGACCAGGATTTGAACTTATGCCAAATCCAATATGCTTTCTAGTAACAGTACATCCATTTATATCCTCCTGATCAGTCTTCTATTGATAAATCTTCTGTCATATAAAGTCATGAACTATCAAACAGAAATAATTTTTAAAAATTCTCTAATAATGTCCATTAAATAATATATAAAGTTAAATTTGGAAAAAATACTATTTTAACAAAAGTCCTTATGACCATGTCTATTTGCTTTTGCACAAAAGGAATAAAAATACAGTGCAAAGTTTCAAAATAGAAGAATCACAACTGAGGAGTTGTGAAAAAGTAATTTAACAAAGTAAAAACTGATTTAAACAGACTTATTTTTCTAAAGGAATTGAAGTTTCAAGGGAAAGTCATAAATGTCATTACTAGTCTCTGTTGTTCTATTTACTTTATTATTCATATGGTGTTTCCATAACATTCGCCTGGATTTTTACTTTAATTAATCCTGTTGCTTTTTAATGGCAATGGAAAATTGAACAACATGTAATTATAGCTTTATGGCAGGGTAGATACTAAAAGCCTACCCCAACATTTGAAATAACTGCATCAGAGCCACCAATTTAGGACAATGCCTTAAAATCTAATTGGGAAAGTAATACTGGCAAACCCAAGCTAACAATGTTGACTAGTGGTAAGAAAACACAATTATTAGGTAAAAATAATATAATTCTAGAAGAAAAACATCTTTATCTGTAAACTAAAGATAAGTAAAATGGTGAAAGTGAACAAACTGATAGTGATGAGAATCAGCCACACAAGGTTCAAGTGTTTACTTGGATTGTCAATGACCTTCTGGCTTGCATCTTGGAGGCTGGCTGAACGATGGGCTGTTGCAGTCCTTTCTATGACACTATGATGAAATTTACTTCAAGAGGATTACTGTTACCATTGTGAATATGTACTTTTGACTATTGCCCATGCTATCTTTGGAGACATAGTAAAAGTAACATCTAATTAAGCTCTAAAGCGGATAAAGCTTTTATTTTCTTAGAGACCCACTAGCCTGAGATTATGTTTACATTTATACATACATGCTAGAATGGATAGTTTTTACATTGGAGACATATTACTTTAGGAATCTAATCCTACATAGTGTCATACATCTTTATTTTCTTCAAAGTACCTAGCATAGTGCCTTACACATAGACGGCAATGAGTAAATATTTGCTAAATGCATGAAAGGGCACAAAAACATTCAAGCAGCTTTCATTCTGGTGAAATTCATGAGACCATTTGGTTTGTCCAACAGCTTGTATTCTCCAAGTCTAAACCTAAGAAACGATCTAGTCAAACTCAAGGCCAAACTATCTAATGATACCTGGACTCACATCACAGTGGATCTCAGAACAGGTGTGAGTTCTGAGAGTGTGAACTAGAGGAAGGAATCTGATGGTAACAATTTTTATGAAAGCACTGAGGATATGTGGGGACACTGCCATCTGGGAAATCAGCAGCTTGCATCTTCAACATCTATTCCTGCCTAAAGAATAGTAGGTTCTATATGGAATGAACCTTTCTTAAAGGAGTTTGAAACTCTAAGCAGCTATCTTTTAAAAGGATAAGAAAATATGCATGACAAGAAAGTAGCCAATAAGGTTTAAATTAAGGTGGAAAGGTTTAATTTGAATAAAAGAGACCTGGATTAAAATCCTAGATCTGCTCTTCACTACCATCAGGGTCTCAACTTCTTTCATAACATAAGAGACTAGTCTAGTTCATTCCCTAGGGGCCTATACAACTCTAAATCCTATCCTTTTTACCCTTTGAGAGTACGGATTGTTTCATTCTTTCTATCTGTACCCCTCAGTGCCTTATTGTAGTTTCCGGCACATAGTATCCACTTCAATAAATGCTTGCTTATTGAATAATCCTTAACATTTACAGTGGTTGAATAATTGGTTAAACAATCACTCAGTTCAATTAATAATAATGGCCAGGACAAGAGTCAAAAATTTTCAAATCTTGACCAATTCTAAATCTGCTATACCTTGTTAAAACTTCTCTATGTCAATATCAGTCTACCAAAATAAAAGAAATAATCAAGCAGAAAACTAAGCCCTTGTCAAATAATTTTAGTCTTCTGGCCTTTGACACAAAACACTCTCTAGGATGTCAGCACATTAACATGTAAACATAAATGAATGATGCTTTAATGGGAATGTTAAAGGAAGCAGTGAGTGCTACAAGTTGAAGAATTTTATTACTTTGTTCTGGTGGCCTGCATAATCATATATAAAATCTGGAACAATATTCTTTTTGCTACATTTTTGAGATGCAGAAGTTGACAAAAATGCCAATAAAATGGATTTTCAAAAGTAATTTGTGGAAAAAATAAAGTCCATTTACTAAGAGGAAGCAGAAAAAACAGTGAGGTCACAAGGTGATAAGTCAATAAAGATTAATTTTGAGGAAATAAGGACTGAAGTATAAATAAGATTAAGTATTCTGAAGAAGAAAACAAGATGCTTATACTGTCTACTAAAAGAACAGATTCAAGAGGAGGGAAGATTCAGAAAAAAAAAAAGCAAGATGACTGATGCCATGAATTTGGGAGGGGAGAGGCCACAAAAATATATTACACCTAAACGGAAAATTATCAGTAGAATTTAGCTATTCTGTAACATTTGAAAACAATGAAACAGAAATGATTTGTAGGAAAACAAAGGTTGTCATTTATATGAATAGGTCTAGTATATGGACTAAAAAAACAAAACAAAACCTGAAAATGTTACTCAGGTCAAATAATTGGCGCACTGTCAGTACATATTTTTTAAAAATGCAATCCCAGAGTAAGTATACTCCAGCAACTATCAAACACCCCATGAAGCAGAAAAATCACTAAACCAAATTGAAAATGTACAACAGCAATGTCTTGTCAACACTTCTGTACAGAGCACAGACATGACAGCTAAAACAGACAGAAGAGAAGATGCTTTTGACAGCCAGGGTGTGTGAATGATTCTTTGAGTCAGATGGCAGCAACAAGTTACCAACTAGAAGATCTGCATGACAACTAACCATCCATCTGTATCAAACACCATCTGGCCAAGATGACTCTGGCTTCTGTGTGTTTGACACGCCTCCCAATACTGAAGACTAGCAAAACAAGTGGTCCACCGCAGCTGAAGAAGTAAACAGGTACTACATAGTCCTGGTAGAAAGTGGATCTGGGCGGCTGAACAAACTGTGGCACAGCAGTGTGATGGAATATTACTGCACCATTCAAAATGACAAGCTCGAGGAATATAAAGAAATATGGAAAGACATATGAAATTATGCAAAAAGGAAGAAAACAGAACTAGAAGAACAGCATATACATTTACTATGATTATAAAAAGCAGGAGCATAAAAAAACCTTACATGCATACAGATGTAGGAGAGATTTGAATCAATGCGCTGCTGCTATTGATTTATTAAAGTAGTTTAAAAAGCAAATAATTCTTACGTGGTTGAGTTCTCCTCTTACTTTGTTTCCGTTTAGATTCTTTTAAAATTGTCAAATAAATAATAGTGGTTTTTTGGTTTTTTTTTTAAGAGAGAGACTGGATTTGCATGCTAAAGCAATGATGAATCTTGCACTGGATACAAAGTTCAGGGGTAACTCTCAATGACCAGGGACAGTGGACATGTCTCAAATTCCATCACGACAGTATTCTACACATATACCAAGCTTTCCTAAATAGAACAAAGGTCACATCATTAATCTCCAAGATTCTAGGATAGCACTCTCCAAACTGCCACATAATTTTGGACACACAGCTGTACAAGCATTGCTGAATACAAATAACATTAAAATGATGCTATGTTCTACAAGTTGAAATTTTCCCTTATCAGGGATATTGAACTAGCTTTCATTTTTTATCCTGTCTAAAACAAAAATCTTAAAATTTATATTAAGATACAAGCTCTTCAATATTACAAATGATACCATATCACTGAAGGTACAAGTCAAACAATTTCTTTCTTCATTTCTCTTCCCAAAACTGACTTTAAATTTCAGAATCTTTTAAATTATTAGAAAATTGGCCACCCATTAACAAAGGGAGCTGAATCTTCATTATAAGATTTGCTTAGCTACTATAGGGACCCACAATATGAAGCTCCATGGCTCATGAAGGAACATAATTAAATAGTAATTATCTTATTGCATAGCATGTTAGACATATCAACTAATTAACTAAGTGTCTCATCTTGACACTTCAGTGAGCTAAGCATCATGTTGAATTTTACAGATGAGCAAACTGAAGAGAAGAAAAATGGTAAGAGATCATCCAAACCAAGATTACTACTCTAGTGCTTCTGGCTATGCAGGTCTATAGCAGACAATTATTTTCAGCTTCTTACCATGCCCCTCGTCTTATTAATCAATACATCAATATCAGTTGTTGTTCAGTCATTTTTCAGTCATGTCCGACTCTTCATGGCCCCATTAGGGTTTTCTTGGCAAAGATACTGAAGAGGTTTGCCACTTCCTTCTCATTTTACAGATGAGGAAACCGAGGCAAACAGGGTTAAGTGACTTGCCCAGGATTCCATAGCTAGTAAGCATCTGAGGCCAGATTTGAACTCAGGAATATGAGTCTTCTTGACTCCAAGCAGGGTACTCTATCTACTGTACCACCAGTGTGCCCCCAATAAATCAATAAGCATTTATTTAAATGCCTTCTATGTGATAGGTGAGAGACAGTGTTTTATAATGGATGATAATCTAGGCTCAGGATTGGGAAAACCTACTTTCAAGTATTGCCGCCTCTGACAGTTACTTTCTGTGTGACCCTGAGCAACTCACCTAACATCTCTCAGTCTCCCAGGCAGGTACTTCTCTAAGACTAAGTTGCATAGCAGATGCTGATTTTCATTGGTAGAGGCAATTCCTCAGTGGGAGTTCCCTATACCAATACAATCACCAATCTGATTTTTAAAAATCTGCCAAGTGCTGTGGATAAAAGACTAAAAATAAAAATGAAATAGTGCCTGTTGTCAAAGAATTTATCAGGGGACCGAACATCTATGTTTATATACACACACATATATATATGTGTACACACAATAAGCATACTGTAATTTTTTAGGAGGAGGCACTAGCAGCTGGGGGAATTAAGAAAGGCTCATGTAGAAAACAGCTCTTGAGCTGAACTCTGAGGTAAACTAGGGAATTCTGAGAGGCAGAGGTAAGGAAAGAAAGCATTCTAGGCACAGTGGTGGGGGAGCAGCTATGCAAAGGCATGGGGATGGAAGTCAGGATGGAATGTAGCAGCAACAGCAAGAAAGCTATTTTGGCTGGACTACAGAGAATGTGAAGGACAGTATAAGGTTGGAAAGGGAGGTGGGAGCCAGGTTAAGAAGGGCTTTAAATGTTAGAGAAGTCCATATTTGATTCCAAATATTAAAACCAAAGTTTTTTGAGCAGAGGAGTAACAAAGCCAGCCCTGTGCTTTAGAAAACTCACTTTGGAAGACTGGGGAATTACATAAGAAAATACCTGAAATTTGATCACAAACCACCTATACAATATTAGAGTGATCACACTTTCTCCACATGTCAAATTGGTATTCTGACAAACTAATTTTATCTTACAAATAATTTGCTAATTCATTCTAACTTTCAATAATTTACTCAATTTCAATTAATTTCAATAATTAATTTTAAAAGTTTTACTATTCATATGGCATCAATTATCATCTACTCTAGATAGCAAATGCTATGAGTACTCAACAAAAGTTGATGACTGTCACTGAACACAAAGCACCTCTAGTCTTTCCCTTTCTGAATGTCCTCAGTTTACATCATATCTTTTCTCATTCATCCCTCTCTAGTTTAGTGAAATCTGAGATCCAGAAATCTTTGTTTAAAGGGCCAGTGTGACACCTTCACTTAACCAAGGGTGTTCCATCAAAGAAATATGGATGTTCAAAGCTTGGTGAGGGAGCCAAATAGGATTGAGGACTGAATATATGGTAAAATATGGCTAAGTAAAGTTTACACTAGGAAACTGGATGAAGAAAGCTAGTTCTTTAGCTTTATCTTTATTGTAAGGAAAGTCATTGGGCAAGAGTGTGTGTGTGTGTGTGTGTGTGTGTGTGTGTGTGTGTGAGAGAGAGAGAGAGACCAGTAGCTATGAGTATCTCTCCTTAATCTGTCAAAATGTTCTATTTCTTTTAAAATAAAACCTTTTTGCTTTACCAAGCAACCCATATTTCTGTTGGATGTGAACCTCTAAAATGCTAATTGTATCCTTTAGAAACATGTGTCCTTATTTTAGAATTTAAGGATTTTTTTTTCCCATTGGGTCCCTGATTCCACTGTCAAAAAGACATTAGGAAAAAGTAGTAGGATTTATCTGAATTCTGCTTTTCCCCACATTAATGACCAGGATGGTGTAAGGGGGAAAAAACAACCCAGAATTCTTGTTATGTTTTATATTATTGAGCCCTTTGCTTACTTCCCCCACTATCTCCTCTTTTACCCCTCTCATTGGAAGAAGTGGACCTTCTTGCCAAGACAAAACAGTCCATATAGAATCCACATTCTATCCTGTCTTCTCTGGCAAATTACCCACTCTCTCACCATTCTTCAATTTCTCCCTAACTGTTACTTCCCTGTTGTCAACATGTCCATGTCTCACTCATCATTAAAAACCCTCACTTGGTCTATCCACATTTCTCCTGCTCTTCTCTGGTAAACTCCTTGAGAAAGGCATTTATACTTATCACCTCCACTTTCTCTCCTCCTGCTTGATTCTAAACCTTCTTTAGTCTGGCTTTTGTCCTCATCATTCTACTGAAACTGCTCTATCCAAAGTTACCAATAATCCTTTTAATGCCAAATCTGATGGCTTATTCTCAATCCTCATCCTGGAACTCTCCACAGTCTTTGACACTGCTGATCACCTGCTTCTGGATACTCTTCCCTCTCTAGGGCTCCATCCCACTTCCCTCTCCTGGTTCTCCTCCCACCTTCCTGACACCAATCATTCCTCCTCCTCTTCCTCCCGCCCATAATAACTGTAGGTATCCCAAGGCTCTTTCCTAGGCTCTCTTCTTTTCTTCTGTACTCTCTCATTTAATGATCTCATAGGTTCAGTTGTCTCAATGCAAATGATTCTCAGATGTATTTATCTAGCCCTAACTTGTTCCTGAGCTATAGGCTTGCATTTCCAAATGCTTTTTGGACTTCTCAAACTGGATGTCCCATTGATAATTTAAACTCAAAATGTCCAAAACTGAATTTATCTTTCTACCCAAACCATCCCTTCTAACTTCTCCATTACTGTTGTCCATACCACCATCCTCCCAGTCACCCAGGCTACTAAGAGAAGCTGAAATTCACCTGTCCTCCAAGGTTGCCATAAATCAGGGCACATATACCATCTTATAAATGTGAACTTGTTTATAGTACAATGAAATAGACTTGGGACTGGTTAAGTAGTGCGTGCAAAAGAGTAATCATTAATGGTTAAATGTCAACTTAGAAGGTCTCTAGGAGGGTGCCGCTAGGATTTGGCCTTGGCCTTGTATTAATTTAACATTTTTATCTGGGGCTAGGATAAAGATATACCTGGTATCCTTCCAAATCTGAATAGGCATAAATGAATATACAGGATGACAGAATCAGGATCAAAAATGATCTTGACAGACTAGAATTTAACAAGATGTAAAGGAATAAGGATAAACATATAGCCTTACACATAAATTGAAGGAATTTATTTTCACAATTATAATACTGATTGATTCAAGATGGTGAAGGCATGGCTGGACAGCAGTTCATCTGTAAAAGATCTGGGGATTTTACTGGACCCCAAGCTCACCAGGAATCACAGGATCACATTTCTGCAGCTAGAAAAGACCCTTAGAGACCAACTATTCCAACTCCCACTTTTACTGATGATGAAACCGAGACCAGTGAGATTAAGTGGCTTAATTAAGATCACACAGCTGGCAAGTGTCAGAGGTGATATTTGAACCTAAGTCTGCCAAGTCAAGACAATTGGTATTAACTCTGTGCCAAAACATCTCGCTAACACTGGGAACACAAAGAAAGACAAGAAATAAAACAAGCCCTGCTCTCAAGAAGCTCACAGTCTAACAGGAGGGAAAAGAGACAACAAACAATTATGTACAAACAAGACACAAACAGGATAAATTGGCGGGAATCTCAGAGGGAAAACTAGGATTGAGGACTGAGAGAGGATTTTATATTTGATTCTGGAGGGAATAAGGAATTTATTGACTAAGGAAGTGACATGATCAGACTTGCACTTTAGGAAGATCAGTTTGACAGCTGAATGGAAGATGAATTGGAGTGGAAGAGACTGAGATGGGGGTGAGGATGGGGGGAAGAGACAGGGATCATCTATTGCGACATTCCAGGCATAAGGTAAAGAAGGCTTGCACTACGGTGGCAGCAGTCCGAAGTAGTCAGAAGAAAGAAGGAAGAATATATGAGGTATATTATGAAGGTAGAAATGGCAGGACTTGGCAACTCATTGGATATGGTAAGGGGTAAGAGAGATGAGAAATCAAGGATGATATCAAGGTTGTGAGCCTGGGTGACCAGGAAAATAGAAGTACTCTCAAGAGTAATAGAGAAGTTAGGAAGAGCAAAAAGTTTGGGTGAGAGAAATGAATTTAGTTTGGGATTCCAAATCCTATTCTTGATCCAATAAGCTATGCCACAGTACAATAATGCAGCCAAAAAAAATAGTAGACTCTTGGGCTGCATTATGACAGATATAGTGTCCAGAAAGAGGGAAGCATCTGTTATGCTGTACTTTGCCCTGATCAGACCACATCTGGAGTATTGTATCCAATTTTAGGCATCACATCGTAGGAAGGACATTGACAAATGACTAGGGTGATGAAGGGTCTTACAATCATGCCATAAGGTTGGTTAAAGGAACAAGGTTTGTTTACCCTGAAGAGATTTAGGAGGGGATATATGATCATAGGATCATGGCTGTAGAACTGAAAGGGACCTCGGAGGCTTTGTAGTCTAATTCTTTCATTTTACAAATGAGAAAACGCTAAACTGCATTCCTTCTAATTTGTGGTGTCATCAAATGGAGTTCTGAATCAGCTCTTCCAGCAATACATCAGACGTTCTAAGCCCGGTTCAGTGAGAGGAGTACATTGGCCAATAAGTACTCCTACTTTTCTTGACTCATGCTTATTGGTGCCATGAAACAAAGAACAGAGATCACACTATCACAGATTTAGAGCTGGAAGGGCCTGCCTTACTATTTGTTATGTTCCTTGACAGACACTAACTCACCAAACTGGCCTTCCTGCTGCTCCTGATGGAAGGTGGAGGACACCCCATCTTCCATCTTTCTGACTTTGAATAAGCTGTCCCCCTAGAATGCACCTCACCACTACCTCTTAGAATTCCTTGTTTCCTTCAGATTTCAATTTACGTGGCCTAATCCACTGCCTACGTGAGGCTTTTCCTGATCCTTTCAGCTGCTAGGGTATCCCCTCCAAAATCACCTTGGATGTACTTTGTATATGCTTTTCCATACTTATATGTGTAAAGCTGTCCACACTCAACAGAACAGAAATTCTTTGAGAGTAGAGATTATTTCATTTTGTATTTGTATCCTCAGTTCCTAGTGTAGTATTTGACACACAGGTGCTTTACTAAGAGCTTGTTAATTGATTTAGTCCAATCTTTTTATCTGGCAAATGAAGAAAATGAGGTTCTTCGGCATATCCAGTGGACAAGACCACTTGTTGAGAAGTCTTTTCAACAAAGTTGCACATACAGTTAGTAATTACTATTAGGTAAGATATCAATATATTATCATTAACAATTTACATTTATATTATTCCTCAATATTTGCAAACTGCTTTCCCTACCACAACCTGGTGTGATAGGTAGTGTGCTACCCCCTTTTGACAGATAAGTAAACTGAAACTCCGGTTCTGGGGTACTGCTTTTAAAGTTTTGGAAGTGAGATTTGAACTTGGGTATCCTGTTTTAGTTTAGCATGATTTTCACTACAGTTGCCTTATTTTCTACATGATATTTCAGCATCACCTCTGGCACAGGAAGCCAACCTATGGCTTTGCTATCACTGAGCAGTACTGAGGCAGATATTAGTGGGGATTCTTAACCTGGGCTCCATGGACTCCCAAAGGGTAATAAATAGATTTCAGTGGGTCTGCGAATGGTTTTTAAAAAACATTTTGATAATTGTACTTCAGTATTTTCTTCTTTTGCAATTCTATAAATTGTATTTGATGCATTTAAAAACATTTTGAAAAGGGGTCAAAGCCTTCAGCTAGTTGCTGAAAGGATCCAGTCACCAAAAAAGGCTAAGAATCAGTACACTAGATAAACTTGCTTATGCTTCTTTTTTTTTCTTTGCTACTCAAACCTTAAATAAAAGAAGCTCTTGACTTAAATAATATATGATTATAAAACTTTTAAAAATCCAGTCTCAGACACAGTAATAATTTTACAAAGGAATAGTTCAAGCAAGAAAAAAAACAACAAATAAACATTTTCTTACTAGATGAGAGAAAACAGTATAATGGTCTTTGCATTACTTTTTTTTTAACAGTTTATAAGATTTTTTTTTTTAAGGAATCACCTTTAAAAGTAAGTATTTCTCAGAAATAAAAAGAACATCTGGCTCTACCATGATTAGATTCTGTCTTATCTCTCTCTAAGGAGATATCAAGCTCTCAAAGGGCAGAGCCCATGTTATACCTTTTTTGTGTTGCTCAAAGTAGCTATAATTATACCTTATTTACCATAAAATCATAACAATCTATAAAAGTGATTGACTACAAAAAGCATACTCTGCTGTATGGCACTATTTTTAATGTAAAAAAACTTTAAAATAGGTAATCTTATCTACCACTAAATATAATTCAAGACAGAAAGTAGAATGGAAGATTTAAGCACCCTACAAATCTGAGTTAATTATTACACATTCCCCTCTATCCTATCCCTTTAAAAAAAGATATTTGTAGTGAAAGGAGTATTGACCCTACTTTTTCTCAGTCAATGCTTTGTTCTCCAAAGTTTGATGAAAACTCAGTCATTACAATTTGGTAACTTCAATTCTATTATTGCAACAACAGATGTGTATTGATTAAATCAGAACCTAAGAGGATACAACAAAAAATGTCCTTAAGAAATCTTTTCATTTCACAACAGAACAACAAAAAAACTTCATGAGAATGCCTAAAGACTGTGTGCATATTTGAGAACATAACAGTTTTGTTATTGTTTTATTACTTGAAAAATGACTGAAAATTAATGTGCGCAGTATGTAAAATGGGAATAATAATACCTTTATCCAAATGTGTTAGGAGGTATTTTTAATGCTAGGACTATAAGGCGATAAAAATAACGAACATTATATTTACTTATATTTTTCTTTATTATATATTTGAGTATTTGATACCTCCCAGCTTTTAGAGGAAAATCAGAAAAAAAAAATTCCGCTTATTTTATCTTCTTCCTTCCTCTTCTGAAACAGTACCTACTGACTACAGCTCATTTTTATAATCTAAGTTTTAGGAAACACTTACAAATTGCCTATAACAGCACTTTGAGGTAGGTATTGAAAATATTTCAATTTTACATATGAGGAAAATAACATTCAAAGAGATTAAATGATTTATTGGTGATCACATAAGCTGTAAGTGCCGAAGCCAGTATTCAAATAACCTCTTGACTTAAAGTCCAGAACTTCTGAACACTAAAGCCTACAACTTTATCTGAGGCTAGTTTCATGGCAGATAAGGGAATAAATTAAAGGAGTAGACAGTTGCTTAGCACTGTATCTAGCTGGGGAGGAAAGTCCAGAAACCTAACTCCTCTATCCTGTTCCAACTTTACCCTCCTTTCTCATCCTTTCTTGCTCTCACCTCAAGTGGATCAAGATCAGGCTGTCAGATTTCTTAACTGTACATACAATTCTGTGCAAAGTAAACACAGGAAGAGTGTGTGAGAGTGTGTGTGTGTGTGCATGTGCGTGTGTAGTTGTCAAGATTTTCTTCCCCAGTACTAAAACTGATTTAAGACTGCAATTTAAAATGTAAACTTAAATTTAAACATCATCTTCCAATCATTTTACAAATAATATACTTTTTCTCTTAGAGCTCACATTTTCTTTAATGTTAAGAGATGTCAATTCCAATTAATTTTGCCACTGACTATTCTTTTGTAAATGAAAATAAGTCTTTCAAATATTGTTAATGAGTGGCAGGCATACTTGGATAACTAGGATACTTGAACAACACTCCATTTTAGAATGAAAACGGAAGCATATATCAGAAGTATACAGGAAAAAGAAGTATATATCAGAGCTGGAAGGAATAGTCTTCATCTAATCCAATCTTCATTTGACAGACAGGAAAACTGAGGTCCAGGGAGCTTGCCTTCACTACTCCAAAAAAAGGTTTGTTAGAAGAGCTTAGGCTACAACCCAGGTCTTCAAACCACTAGTTCAGAGCTCCTTCCACAATAACACAACTCTTTTTTGGTAAATGTGTTAAAGAATGTGATTTCCCTACTCTTATCAGAATACTTAAAAGAAGCAAAAATACCTAAACTTTCATTAATTAGTGAAGTGTCCCCTTAAGCAGTTTACCCTTATTATATACACTGTTATTGAGGTCTATAAACAGAAATTCATAATAAATTAAACTACATGCTATTTTAAGGTTTGTATGGTCTTTCTGCCAAGCAAACAACAATGTAAATAAATAAAAAGTCAGTTAAGGCACTGATACTTCTTGACTCTCTTTTTAAAAAAAAATCTTGTTTTACATTTCATCTATGTGGCATATACGATGGTAGCACTAACATTTCCATTCCTAGATTTAAGAGAGACCACATTTTTGGTCATTCATAAACATGTAACTTTTAATTAACCCATAAACATTCCACATGATTCAATTTTTTTTAACATACTATGCAAAAATGTCAAATTTCATGCATCGATTAATGTGCCTCTTTGGTATTTCGAACTGTTTTTCTCAGTGATTTCTACTTGTACCAATAGTTCAGTAGCAAATAGTATATCAAGATTTTCAAGAGATAAGTTTCCAAACCAGCATCACATACCTTTTGTTGTAGTTCTTTTACAGCAGAATCTCTGTCCATGCATGCCTGACGGAAGGCTTCATAAGCTTTATTGAGCTGCTCTCCCATGTTTTTATCCATTCCTCTCTGTCCTGTAGCATCACTGAAAAGGATAGTGTCAATAACAAAGATCTAAAGGGGGGAGAAATCAAGAAAGAATGGCATCATTATTGAATAAACACAACTTTATTGTGCACTTTATAGATCTAATAAGACTTAATGAGTATTCTGTTATGTATGTAGTAGTTATAGTCTAGAAATGTGGCCAGCAGTATTTGAGAAACCATGCATTTTCATTTCACAAACGTCCAAGAAACAAGGGGCATTCACATTCACAAAGACATCATTTTTAAAATGGTAACTGACCAGGCCACCTGAACCTATAGAAATGTGCTGGGCTATTTTATTCACATTACGGTGCATTTCATTAGAAGAAAAAAAAAAGCACAACTGTGGTAGCAATGTGGGGAGGAATATCTCTTACTAAACGGACAGTTACTTCCACTTATAAGGTAAATTCTTGCTACATTGAAATTGGAGCAAAATTAAATAGATAATAAATGTTTGTAGATGGAGTTCATACTGTTGTTATCTCAGAGCAATTAAAATGTGTGAAAATGCTCTTATTTTAGCACAAAACCTAGGGAGAGCTGTTGTCAGATAGTACATTAAAAAAAAAATACATCCCTTCAGTCCTCTTCCCATAGTAGCTCTCCAACCTCCCTGCTGCTTCTGAACTACAGGTTATATGGTTGGTAGAGGTAATTTGAGAATGCCCTTGTTTTATACTATCAGTTGGTATAACAGCTCCAGCTGCCTGCCTTCCTTGGTAGAGGCCCACCTAAGGGATGATTCTCCTTTCCAGTTGGGAAGGGCACAATGAGGGGGAAGGAGTCCTCTATTAGCCATAGCTGTCACTGTCAAAGTCAAATTATTTTACCTCTTTAGAAACCCTCCATTATCTCAGGTTCTGATAGGGCACAAGATTTTCCATTTTATCCTAACATCAGTCCTTTATAAATATTTTCCTACATGGAACATTCCAATCTTAGGGAAAAAATGCCATCTCACTTCAGGATATCAAGTGTCAAATAGTTAAGTGACCAATCAGCTGTTTCCTAACAGCAGTAAGAGTAAGATTTGTACATCATTATTATTTCACTCCCACCCAAGTAACTGAAGGCCCCTTAATATCAACTCATTTATCCTGTTTATCTAATGATTCACAGAAGGTGGTTCTTTTTTAACTGAAACATTTCAAGAATCACTGTCTTTAGCAGGGTCAAGCTGGTAGAAAGTGGCCTTGAAAACCCTAAAACATCTATAAGCAGCTTGGTGGCAAAATGGTTATAATGCTGTTCTAATCCTACTCACTGTGTGACTTTGGGCAAATCATTTAACCTCTGCCTCAGTTTCCTCATCAGTAAAAAAAAACACTCAGGATTGTTCTGAGGATAAAGTAAGATATTTGTAAAGCATTTTGCAGACTTTAAAGTGCTGTAGAATGCTAGCTATTCTTATCTATATGAATGTGAATTCTTAGGTCGTTAGAGCAAAATTTGTGATAATTACTCTAAAGAGTCCCTGACTACTACATGTCCTGAAGACTGGCAAGAGGCATGTAAAAAACAAATATCCACCGTTTAGTCTAAATATTACTGCAAATGTGATATTGATTGAAATACATGTCCTAAAATTATATATCAGATCAAAAAATCCAGTCATTCCTTAAGCAAGGCTCACATTGACTATAAAATTCAAAGTACATGCTAAAACTGACAAATCATCCACAAGAACATTCTAGGGAGCCTGGGGATAGGTAGTCTTTGAACTGTATCATACAAATTCCACTTCAAGAAGAAAGCCATTGAACAATTTCCTCATGGATGCATCCCATTTCCCCAAATGGAAAAAAATGCTGTGGAAACAAACTTCAGGTCAATGCAACTAAACAAATTATATATTTAATTCCTATCTCAAGCCAGGAAAAAGAATTGGGTGTTGTATCAGTGACACTGACATTAAAAAAAAAAAACAAAACAAAAAAACTGTCTCCAGGATGCAGCTAATTAAATTGGACAAAATTCAAATACTAACACCCTGAACTTTAATGCCACCGGTCCTTCAATTTTTTTGTTGTTTTACATTTGCTAAGTGCAAAATTAATTTCACAATTTAAGAAACATATTTCCACTGCATTTTGGTCAGCTTTCCCCACAATTTTGAAGGCTCAATCGGGCTTTTGCTTTTTCAATGTTGGGATGGAAAACCCTAAGGCCCAGCAGGATTAACGAACTCTGGCTTCCTCTGCCTTACAGGTATAAAGACCCTCTGCGAGTAGTCAGTCACAGGCCAGAATGTGGGCTTACTCTTTATTAAATCACCAAGTTTTGTTTGTTTTTTAAAGAGTTATTCGCTGCTCAAATTCACACATTCGCGATTTGCAGGGTCTCCCTCCTCCCCCCGGAAAGGAGTGTCCTCAGGGGCTTATTTCTACAGGGAACCAGCGAGCAACTAGGATGGACCCCTGGCCCAAGCAGAGGAAGCGAAACCGACTTCAGGCCTGGGCCGCGCGCCTTCGGAGCTCAGACCTGGACCGTCTGGGCCGACGGACACCTCGACCCACTTCGCAGCCCGGCTAGGAAATGACAGCAAACGTTCCCAGTCTCTTCGGCTGCGTGGCTGCTTCTCTTCCCCGAGGGCGAAGGAAGAGAGAGCTGAGAGGGCTGCGGACTTCTGGGTGGCCCGTCCGGCCTCCCCAGGCTCCCGCGGCTCCGGGAGGGGCGGGCTCTGGCCCGTGCACAGCTGGCGCGGGGCCCGGCCACCCCGGGGGAGGATGGGGCGGGAGGCCGCCCACCTGCCCGCCTGGTTTCCCCAGCTCCAACAGGTGAGGCGAGGAAGAAGCGCAAGGAAAATAGCCGCCCTCGGTCGCCGTGTGCTTCCTCTTCCCCTACACCAGCTTGAAAAGGAAACCCTGCGAAGTGAAGGAGAGGGGGAGGCGTCCGAGGCAGAGAGGTCTGCAGTTCCGTGTTCTCAGCAGTAACCGGAGGATTGGGGCCTCCCTCCCCATTCTAGGTAGGGCCCTGTCACCGGCGGGGAAAGCAGCCCCAGTATCCTATGACTCAATCCTGTTCTGCCCGTTTCCCAGGCACACTAAAACAGGTCGTTCAAGTGTTTGAGCCAACCTCTCTGTTAGTAACACACACACACACACACACACACACACACACACACACACACACGCACGCATAGAAAGTTCTCCTGACCCAGGGTGATGGTGCTCCTTCAACTGTAGTTTTATTTTTGAAGCAGAAATTCAATGGTGCAGGAACTCATTCTTCTAATTTATCATTTCAGAGGCAAGATCTTCCATAAGTACACAGACCACCCCTATGGCTTAGACTTCAGCAAAGACATCTGGGCCTTCCTTTCCTCAAATGTAAGATAGGGATGAGTGGGTGGAGATTTGCAGGAGGCTTCTCTAAGCTACTTTATGGCTCTAAATAGCAGAATGCTATGATCGTACCACCAAAACACTTGAATGAGAGGACAGATTTAGAGCAGGAAGGGACCTCAGAGTTCATACTGTCCAACCCCTACATTTTATGGAAGAGGAAAAAAATAAGTCCCAGAGAAAGAAGTGAGTGAATTGCCTGAGCCCGGATTTAAATGGGGATCCTCCAAGTCCAAATCCTGGGTGCCTTCCATTGATTGCACTACTCTGCCTCCCCCCAAAAGTGAAGAGTAAAGATCTTTAACTTTAAATACTAAGTGGATTTTCTGCCACTTACCTAGCATTAATGTCACTGTAGTCACATGTCATTATGAAGGATAAGCAACAAGTTGCTTAGAATTAATGGAAAATCTCCCCTTTGCTCCCTCCTCCAAGGCCTGGAAAGATAGGGTGGGGAACCTGCAGCCTCAAGGCCCCATGTGGCCTTCTAGGTGCTTGGGTACAGCCTTTTGACTGAGTCCCAGTTTTACAGAACAAATCCTTTTATTAAGGGGATTTGTTCTGTGAAGTTTGGATTCAGTCAAAGGGCCACACTTGAGGACCTAGGGGGCCATAACGTGGCCTGCAGGCCTCAGGTTCCCCACCCCTGAAGTCCAACACCCTTTTTGTTTCAGATGAAAAACTAGGGCCCAGAAAGGCAAAATTTCACTGCCCAATCTCATACAAGCCAGTTGGGAGACCAACTAGATCCTAAATCTCTTGATCACCAAGTCACTTCTCTATCACTAGATCCGAAGAAGAAGGCAGGTTTGGGTTAAATTTCACAGGCCATTGAAAGTACATTTTTAATCTAATGGAGACAAACAAATGGAGACACTGTCAGAGAATTTCATATCAGACACTAGCCAGCTCTGTGACTCTAAACAGGTCACTAAACTTCTGCCTTCACTTTTTCATCTGTTAAATCAGAAAAATAATAGCACCTACCTCATAGGGTTGTTATGAAGATGAGATCATTTTGGGTTTTTTTTTTTTGGTGAGACAATCAGGGTTAAGTGACTTGCCCTTGGTTACACAGCTAGGAAGTGTTAAGTGTCTGAGGCCAAATTTGAACTCAGGTCTTCCTGACACCAAGGACAAAGCTCTATCCACTTCACCACCTGGTTGCCCTATGAGATAATTTTTGTAAGGATCTTTATTAACCTTAAAGCATTATATAAGTGGTAGCTATTATTGTTAGTATATCAGGTCCTACTATGGATAGCTACTACTGGCACTTAACATATCCTCAGAATTTTATTGCATGAAGGGACATTAATGATCAACTAGTACTAGGAGACTTTTTTTTTTTTACAGAACAGGATGCAGCCAAGAGAAGTGAAGTAACTTGTTGAAATTCACTCATCTAATCAGTGGCAGAGTTGGGATTGATCCCAGGTCTCCTAACTCCCAGTGTGACAGTACTCTTTCCACTACAGCATTCTGCCCAAAATTGTCTATTTGGAACACAATGAATTTCAAGTATGTGATTTTTACATGGAGGGTTAAATAGACAAGACCTAAAGAATACGTGTTATTTCTTATAAGAAAGTAACCATTTGTTATATTCTGAATAAAGTTAAGAACATATCACAGGGAAAAAGAAAAAGACATTTAGGAGGTGACATCAGGTCTTTCAAATGTTTTCTCCCAAAAGGGGTGGGGTGGGGTCTTACACACTGGACAAAGTATAGTACTGGATATATGGTATCCTTTTTGATTTTGTTGTCCATGACAAACTAGCATTATGAACGTACTGAAATACAACAATTAAGGTTGCTGTAGAAATGATTAGATAATAAGACTAGTGGCTGTGTCTGAAAAAATGGCAGAAAAACAGTCTAACATGGAATTTCCAAACAGAAATATAGGATGCATTATTGTTTTACAAATATGAAGATGCACCATTCCCCATAACAATGACAGGAAGATTAAAAACTCATTTTCATTTCCTTTTGTTTTAGTTTCATATTCAAAACTGTCTTGTCTTTTCCCAACTGAAAGGGAATACCAGAAGAGGGTCAAAGACACGGGGAGGAAAGGAGGGTAAAGGGTCCAGAAGGATTTCCTTAGAAATGTGAGCATAGATTTAAAACTGAAAATTGCTTTAGAGATCATCTGGTTCAACCTCTGAGGTCCCAACAGGGAAAGTGACTGCCTTAAGATCTGGAAGTAGGAAATGGCAAAGCCATTGTTTGAACCTAGCTCTTCTGAAGTCTAGTACTTTGGCCCACAGTCCACAATACTCCTGGATGTGGCTGGGACCATATTAAAATGTAATTAGGAAATATTTAATAAAATAAAAGTAAATGCAATAAAATTAAAGCTGTCAATATGTGTGGCCCACAAGGATCCTCACATATGGATTAGGGCCTCCATTTCTATTTGAGTTAAACACTACTGCTCAATATCATACTGCTGCTCTCTTCTCAAGAATTCCTAATAGTGAATGGGTCAAATGCCACCATGGGCATTCCAGTCTTGTCTTTCCATTCCTGGATATTACAGATTTATGGTTTCTGTAGGGGATTTAGGATTTCAATTCAAGTAGACTTTTTACTGGCATAGAAACTAATTAACAATAGGTTATTTATAAGAATCTGGTCCAGGTCTGTGGTCAACCAGGGCTTAGAGAGTCTGATCTAAGATTAGTGTAGGAAATTAGTGCAAGATCCATGGGCAAAACATGGATCACAAGTGAGGTTTCCAAATAATAGTATAAAAAGTTCTTGATTTGGTGTCAGAAAGCCTGTGGTTAGAATCCTGTCTCAAACACTTAAAGCTTGTATGACAGTGGACAAGTCATGTTATCTTTGGGCCTGTTCTGTTATGTGTAAAATGAAGGGTTTGGATCAAATGATCTCTTCCACCTGTATGATGCTCTGACCTGCATCATCATACCTATATCTACCCCATGTAATTCTTGGTGTTGGTCACAGAGTAAGTAAGGATGACTCTGGTTGTACCCCAAACTTTCTTTAATTGGAATTTACAGAAATAAGTACAGCCATTTGGATATTTGCCTAATGGCATGCAGTGCCTTCCTGGATGCTGCTCCTCTTCCCCCTGCAATTTCTAGCACTGCGCTAAACTCACAATACTAAAATGTTTATTGAGCACCTGCTGTAACTAGAGTGCTTTCTTAAATGCTGATATACAAAGAGGCATGAGGCTTAGTCTCTGCTCTTCAGGAGCTTATATTCTAATTGGGAAGATGGCGCATATATATATATATGGAGAGAGAGAGAGAGAGAGAGAGAGAGAGAGAGAGAGAGAGAGAGAGAGAGAGAGAGGAGAGGGGGGAGGAGAGAGAGAGAGAGAGAGAGAGAGAGAGAGAGAGAGAGAGAGAGAGAGAGAGACAGGGAGGGAGAGAGAAAGAAATAACCAGAGAAGGCAGCATATGCTGGGCAGCTAGGTTAAGCAGTGGATAAAGCACTGGGCCTGCCCTGAGTTGAGATCTAGCCTCAGATACTATCTGTATGACCCTGGGAAAGCCACTTACTTGTTTGCCTCAGTTTCCTCATCTGTAAAATGTAGATAATAATTAGCACCTACCTCCCAGGGAGATTGTGAAGAATTTGATAATAATTGTACAGCACTTAACACAGCACATAGTAGGCACTATGTTAGCTATTACTATTATTTTTGAGAGCTTATAAACAATAGCTCCTAAAGGAGGAAGTGATAACACTGACTAAGCATCATCAGGAACTTCCCTTCTATTTCTAACACTGAATGTACTCAGGGGGAATCTTTAACTCTGGTAAAATCCCCCAAATCTTTCAGCAATAAATGCTGAAACATGCTATGTAAAAAACGGAAATAACAGAGATTAAATAAGTACTCATTGTCTCACAACCTACTGCCACAGGATGTCCCTCCCTTTTATTTTTTCAGATATCATAAACCACACAAAGGGCTAGGCCTACTTATTGTTTGGAAGATAGAAGAAAAGTGGAGCTGGAAGTGCTATGGGCATTTATCAAAAAGGGTCTTTATGGCTTTTTTTTTTTAATCCTGGGCTAAAAAGATCACGAACCCAATAGTTAGGAACATGACTTAATTCTCTATTCAGTGAAACCTTATACTGTTCAATAAATGCCTGCAACCTTACTGCCTAGTACAGAAGACTGATGGGTGGAAAGGGCATTATAAACCTTAAAGTACTTACTACAGAAATGTGATTATTCTCCCTAACCAGTTTCCCAAATCTCTGTAGCTCTGTGACTGTTAGCTGAACTGAATTAAAATAATTAGGAAAATAATACAACCAGGTTACTGGAGGTTTAGTTTTGCTTTTTCTTTCCAGAGACTGGATGCTAAGTCGACTAAGGCTGTTAGACCTTTTACTAGGGTAAATGTGTCAGCATCTGTTCTTGGCTTAAGCACAACTTGGGAAAGTAATTTCAGCCATCCTACAAGGCCCTCTTTAGCTTTAGTTAAATATGAATTTTTAAATAAACTAGTAAATACATTTTCTGCATTGTACTATTACATTTTATTTCTAGTATGTCACCCCATATCACTAAAAAAAAACCCCAAACCACCACAATGACTTGGTTATTAATAAGATCTGTGATCATTAACTTTCAGATAATAATTGTAAAGCTCTTAGCACAGTGCTTGGCACATAAGTGCTATATGAATGTTAGCTATTATTATTTCTATAATGCTTTAAAAGTAAAGTACTTTTGAGTATAATCATCCTCCATTCTACAGATGATATTGTGGAGGTAGAATAGATAAAACATTGCTTTATTGCATTGTGAATGAATACTAAATTTTGAGTTAGAAGATCCAGAGTTCAAATCCTGGCTCTGCTACTTGTTACCTGTGTGTAACTTTGCACGAGTCACTTCTTCTCTGGGGTAAATAACCTCAGTTTCTTCATCAGTAAAATTGGGGATTGTCTCCTCCCAGCTTTTAACTTGCAAAACCCGAGTGAAATTAAAGTAGCTGTAAATTTTGTCCCCTCACTTACTAGCTCATTCCTACCCCTGGCATCCTTGCAGTTTTTTAACCTCTTAGAGGCAATACATACTAGAGGAGGAAAAGCTTATTTGTAAAGAGTAGCTGATGGAAGGAAGAAGAAAGAGGGACAGACAGAAGTCAGGGAGATTTCCACAGAAAGACTTTAAGTTACAATTTAAAAATTTCTGAGTAGTCATTTAGCTTTGTGAATCTTTCCAGCTATAAATGGGAACTAGCAAAATCCTGCATAATTATGAAGATGTACTGTGTACTCCGATCACTGGCACAGGACTGTGAAGTTGTTTCTAATTGTCCTGCTTTTAATTTCCCTGAGGACACCTATAGGTTGTTAGGAAAACGTTTGCAAGTTACAACTCGTTTCATTAAAAGTAATTGTGATGAGTCCAATGAGAGACTAAATGAGGTTTCCAAGATTTCCACAGCTCCATTTCCAGCAAAGACGTTTAATGTTTAACTACAAACGTTTTTAACAAAAGTTTAAAAATCAGATATAATTTTACTGCTACGCTCAATGAAATTACTTATGTTGTTAAACATTTGGAATAATATGGTAGACATTTCTAAGTGAAAGGCCACAATCACTCTCCAATTCATATCCATTATTTTATCAACAGGCTATGAAAATTCAAGCTGGGCTAGTCGGAGTTCTATTGCTCTTCTAGCAAACAGCAATTATCCTTTTTAACAGTGGAGATGGGTGAGTTTCTTAAATTTAAGAGATCCATCAAATTTTGCTCACTTGGTCTGTAGAAAAGCAGGAAATTTGGCATTAGGAGTTCCTTTTATATCTTTAACCTATTCCTGAACTATCAAAGTGATACATGATAAGAGAAAGCTGGCACAGTAGATGGCTCAGTGGATCTGAAGTCAGGAAGTCATCAACAAGCATTTATTAAGGGGCTACTATGTGCCGGGCACTGGACTAAGTACTGCGGATATAAGGAAAGGCCAAAACCAAAACCAAACCAAAACAAAAAAACCCTTAAACAATCCTTGTTCTCAAGGAACTCACAAATCTAAGGGAGAAACAACATGCAAACAACTATGTACACACAAGACGCTGTGCTGTTTCAGTCGTATCTGACTCATGAAAAGCTAACCTGCCCTGAAAAAAATTTCATTTAGCATCATAATGTACTGTAACAAGAAGTAAAATCTTACATTGTTACAAAAGTAGCACACAGAAGTTAAAAATCGTGATATCCATTATACTGCCCAGAAAAAATATCACTAAAACAAAGCTACTTTCATATCCCAGCAGATGGCCCATAGTAATTGTGCCTTGTTGGTCTGCTTATAATGAATGATACACAGTTCATCACCTTGTACAACAAATATTTGTCTTCAGTTTGTCTGCGGACACCAGTTCTCTTTTAAGAAAAATGTTTTTGGTGTATGATGGACAATTCACTTGTTCCTCAAAGAAGCAGCAATTTCCTCAATTCAATTTGCCCAATCACCTCCATCCCACTTGGACTCTTAGGACTTCTATACAGCAAAACTAAAGCCTGAGGATTAGGAAAGAGGACAGAGACTCAAAAGAGCAACTTCCTTTGGAGATAAGAATTCAAAAGGGCCTCACAGTGTTATCAGGAAGCCACCACCCTAAATTATAATTGTATTACACTTCCTCCTCACCTCTGCTGAAAAGAGTCCCTGCTCAAATATCATGTCCCTCCCAAACTACCTTTTGTTTATCTACTCTGTGAAGCTGAGCCTGGACCTGAAGTCGGGAAGACCTGATTCAAGTCTGGCCTCAGATGCCCGCTAGCTGTGCGAACCCGGGCAAGTCACTTAACATCTGACTCAGTTTCCTCATCAGTAGAATGGGGATAATAATAGCAGCTACCTCCCCAGATTTTTGTGAGGATTTAACGAGATAATAACTGTAAAGCATTTAGCATAGTGCCTGGTATATAGTATTATATAAATGTTAGCTATTATTGTTATTATGTATGTTTATACTATATTTTTGGTATGTACTTGTTGTCCCCTCCATTAGAATGTAACCTCCTTGTAAGAAAGTATTGTTTCATTCTTTGCACTTATACTAGCTCAGTGTCTGACACATAGTAGGTAGTTAATAAATGCTTGTTAACCCAATGACTGAAAATTTTAACATTTTATATGACAACAGGTGATATTACAATGACAAATTAGACTAACACTTTGTTTGTGAGTCCTGAAGGGCAGCTGGAGAAAATATTTGTCAAGGATGCAGCCTGTCTCCTTTAGAATAAGGCATCCTACAGGGGGACAGGGGACACCAGTTCCAGATGACTAAGAAATGTCTATCCCCGGAGGGGAAAGGGTCAGTTCAGGCCATAGCAGTTTGACAGAAACAGCCCCTGGTAAGAGCCAGCTCTCTCAGCCCTAATTCTGGGCTCAGCATGCCATCTTTGGTTCCATTATCTGGTCTTGAGCTGACATTTTTCCCAGGTTGGAATCTGCTGTACAGACAACCAGTCTAAGTGCTCATGCCTAAAATAGCATTCATTATAAATGAACAAACTGGATTCTTGTTTGTATGTCCCTAGTGAATTTGGTTAGTGTGAATATGCCTCCAGAGTTTTATCACCTATGGCTGAACTTTTAGAAAAAAAAAAAGAAGAAAGAAAGAAGACTTTTCAAAGCTGCAAAAGGCCAGACCCTTAATTAGAATAACCCCAAAGGGCAGATATCCAGTGAGGCCCAATTTGAAAGAGTAAGTCAGCCTTACTTCTTTACTATACCAGCCACTAAAATAAAACTCAAGAAGATACACAACAAGGGGCAGCACACTACAGATATCTGTGCCAAAGGGCAGTCTGGCAGTATTCTAGGTATTAGCTAATTAGTACTGGCAGCCCTCAGCAAAAGTGAAAGTAGGTAAATAAAGGTCTGTCATCAGTGCCCTCCTAACCCAGTCCCCTTTCCTTTCCTCCTATTATGTCTGACCAGACCACCCCTCTTCCATACTGTTGTTGCTATTATTCAGTTGTTTCTGACTTTTCATGAGCTGATTTGGGGTTTTCCTGGCAAAGATACTGGAGTGGTTTGCCACTTCCTTCTCCAGATCATTTTACAGATGAGGAAACTGAGGCAAACAGGGTTAAGTGACCAACCCAGGGTCACACAGCAGTGCCTGAGGCTGGATTTGAACTCAGGTCTTCCTGACTCTAGGCCTCCTGTTCTACCCATGTCACCATCTAGCTGCCCTATGGCAGTATGCCCATACTAAAGCTCTTCAACTCTAATTAGCATAATGACTTTCAGTTTAAGATATCTGAATAATGATGCTCTGAATTACAATAAAGCTCTTTAAAGCCAGAAAGTGGTAAGGTTGAGTTGTAGACGGTGATGTCAATTCCACTTAGGACTTAATTCTGGAAGTGGTTCAGTGGAAGGGGGACAGCTGTCACTCTCCTTCTTCTACCTTAAAATAATAACCATCTTGTTTTCATTCTTAGTTCTTAAGGAAGTTTATAAAAGATTTTCCTTTTTGAGCCAGGAGCTTTTTTCCAGAGGGTAGGAACTGTTTTTACCTTTGTATTAGCCTGCCTCTTTCATCTCCTACACCTGTTCCCTGAGGGAAGAGGAAGAGGAAGGCTGGTGAGAGCAGAACTTCCATCTCCAGAAGTGAGGTTCAAATTCTGCCCCCAGTTTTCAGAAGGAAGATAAGTGAAATGGGCTCTGCCATCTGACCCTTTACTTCCCACCCTGTGCTTAGCTTCTCCTGTCTGATCTCCAGCCTCCTCTGGAAAGAAGAGTGTCTCCTTCTACTCAATGATGAACATCTAGTCATATTCTACACATCCCAGTTATTCTGGAATTCTGTAGGTCATCCTCCAAACCCCATTATCCATCCCCCACCACTTGATTCCTTATTCCCATTCCCCTCAACCCTCCCACCCCAAAGTCAGGAGCAAATCCTACACACTCCTTCCAGTGTACCCTCTGGAGTACTGGTTCCACAGACAACTGATGTTCCTTCATCCTCGATCTTTTCATTTCCCACTCCTCCCATCTGCTAGCAATCACTGAGACCTGGGGTCTCCACACAGCCTCCCTGGCCCTTTCTGGTACTAGCTGCAATTTCACTCACTCCCCTCAGCTTACTGGTTGAGGTGGGGGAGTTGGAATACTCCATGCTCCCCACTGCCACTTTACCTTTCCTCCTTTGAGGTTCATGCTATTCATATCTACCACCCAATCAAAATCATGGTAGTTGTTATCTACAGACCTCCATATCACTCCCTGTTCTTTCTCACTGAGTTTAGTACCTGGCTCACAATTGTTCTCTCCTCCCCACAACTCCTGCCCTCATACTAGGGACTTCAACATACATAGTGACTCTCCCTCAAACACCCTAACCACTCACTTCCTCCACCTACTAATTTCCCATGATCTACTCCTCCACCCAACCTCAGGTACACACAAAGATGGTAACACCCTTGATCTTACCACCCACCTCCAGGCTCGAGAATTCCGAAATCCCCTTATCTGACCATAACATATTGGCTTTCTGCCTTTCCCTCGGCCATCTCTTACCAACCCCTACTCTTCATCCACACCTAGAACTCTAATCCCTGAGCCCTTCACTTCTCTCATCACCCCTGCACAGCCATTCTCTCCTCTTTTCCCTATCTTAATCCTTTGCTGAATCAATTCAACTCTATACTGTCCTCTTTTCTTGGGTCCTCCTCCACTGTCCCTCTATCATATCAATATATGTATATCATATAATTCCCAGTCTTGGATCATTCCCAACTTCTGCCACTTTTGCTTTAACACGTGTTTTTGTTTGTTTGTGGAGGCAATCATGATTAATTGACTTGCCCAGAGTCACACAGTTAGTGAGTGTCTGAGGCCAAAGTTGAACTCAAGTCCTCCTGACTCCAGGGCCATTGCTCTATCTACTACACCACCTAACTGACCCCTACACCATCAAGCTGTCCACATACATGCACTGTTGAAAGAAAGCAGAGAAAATCATGTAACCATTCTGACTGGGTTCACAACCAATTTATTTTGTATAATGTCAACTGGGCCTTCACTGCTGTTATGTAATCATTCAACACTTCCCTTATCAACTCTCTATCTCACTCTTCAAAGTGGCTCTTCTAAACCTTTTCATCCCTCCTCAAACTGAGAACCTTGCCTTGCATTTTATAGAAAACATTGAGGCCATTTGCCTTGAGCTTCCTCTTTCCTCATCTCATATTATTCAGATGCCTTATACCACGATCTCCTCCTCACACACAAAGAGATAGCTTTATTCTATCCCAAAGCTAACTCTGCTGCCTGCAAAACAAATCTTTCCATCCCCATCTTTTCCAATTAATTGCCCTTCTGTCTTTCCCCCTCTTCAATTTCTCCTTATTGGCTCCTTTCCTACTGTCTACAAACATGCCCATGTCTCCTTCATCCTCAAAAAACCCTATATTGATTCATCCCACATAACTATCATCCTGTATCACTTCTGCCCTTTGTGGATAAATTCCTTGAAAAGGTCAGATACAATAATAGGAGCTTCCACTTTCTCTCCTCTCATTCTCTTCTTTAACCTCTTATAACCCAGCTTCCAATCTCATCATTCCACTGAAACTGCCCTCTCCAAAGTTACCAATGGTCTCTTAATTGCCAAATCCAATCCCCCCCCCCAATCCTCATAATCTAACAGTAGGCACCTAATAAGAGTCTTCTCAGTATTTCCACTGAAAATGTGCTTTCTCCAAAGCATTGGCTTCCCAAGTGTTAACACATTTTTTAAACAACTACACTCTAGTATTGCATTAAGAGAATCTAAGTATCTGCCTTGACACATTAAGTTTCTTCACAACACAAATTAACATGAAAATTAAACAAAAAGGGAAATGTTAGAACTGGAATGTCATCCCATCCAGTCCCCTCATTTTACAGAGAAGAAAACTGAGGCCCAGAGTGGTGAATCAACTTGTCCAAAGTCTTGAAACATCGATGGCAGAGGACTCAGATACTCCCAAGAGTCTGTCATTTGATACTCTTTAGAAATGAAGACTGTAATCCATGGTTGGTTGAGGGAAATAGACGTCCACTTTCTATGCTAGAGGCCTTCAATAAAGATACCATTGGAACACTGTAAAACAATCCTCATTCTGCACAAAACCCCTGATGTTTAGGACAATGCACCCTTCACCCTGGAAGCAGAGCCCTACTTAAACAAACAGTTAAAAGTCAACTGACAGGCTAGGAAAATGAGCAAACAACAGGAAAAAAAATCAAAACGATGAATATTGAAAATTACTATGGTGACTAAGAATATCAAAACACACACCCAGAAGACAACAAAGTCAAAGCTCCTACATCCAAAGCCTCCAAGAAAAATATGAATTGGTCTCAGGCCATGGAAGAGCTCAAAAAGAATTTTGAAAATCAAGTAAGAGAGTCAGAGGAAAACTTGGGAAGAGAAATTAAAGTGATACAAGAAAATCACGAAGAAAGAGTCTTGTAAAGGAGACACAAAAAAATACTGAAGAAAATAACATCTTAAAAAACAGACTAGGCCAAATGATTAGAGGTCCAAATGCTCACTGAAGAAAATAATTCCTTAAAAATTAGAATGGAGACAAATGTAAGCTAATGACTTTATGAGAAATCAAGAAACAGTAAAACAAAACCAAAAGAATGAAAAAAAAAATAGAAGACAATGTGAAATATCTCATTGGAAAAACAAATGACCTGGAAAATAGATCCAAGAGAGAGAATTTAAAAATTATTGGACTTCCTGAAAGCCATGATCAAAAAAAGAGCTTAGACATCATCTTTCAAGAAATTATCAAAGAAAACTGCCCTGATATTCTAGGACCAGAGGGTAAAATAGAAATTAAAAGAACCCACTGATCACCTCCTAAAGGAGAAAAATGAAAACTGCCATGAATATTGGAGGCAAATTCCAGAGTTCCCAAGTCAAGGAGAAAGTATTACAAGTAGACAGAAAGAAACAATTCAAGTATCGTGGAACAGTCGAGATTTAGTGGCTTCTACATTAAAGGATCAGAGGACTTGGAATATGATATTCCAGAGGGCAAAGGAGATAGGATTATAACCAAGAATCGAATCACCTACCCAGCAAAACTGAGTATAATCCTTCAGGGGGGAAAATGGATATTCAATGAGATGGAGGACTTTCAAAGCATTCTTGATGAAAAGACAAGAGCTGAATAGAAAATTTGACATTCAAATACAAGACTCAAAAGAAACATAAAATGGTAAACAAGAAAGGGAAATCATAAGGGATTTAGTCATTTTAACCTGATTATATTCCTACATGGGAAAATGATATTTGCAACTCATAAGACC
This sequence comes from Phascolarctos cinereus, assembly GCF_003287225.1. Lineage (NCBI taxonomy): Eukaryota > Metazoa > Chordata > Mammalia > Diprotodontia > Phascolarctidae > Phascolarctos > Phascolarctos cinereus. The sequence goes on from NW_027556098.1 coordinate 229,795,711, forward strand.
TTTCGCATTACTAAGGTAGTTAGACGAAGATTATACAGATAGAGGGCACAGGTGTGAGTTGAATATGAAGTGATGATCTAAAAAATAAAATTAAGGGGAGAGAGAGAGAGGAACATACTGGGAGAAAGAAAAAGGGAGAGATAAAATGGAGTAAATTATCTCAGATAAAAGAGGTAAGAAAAAGCTTTTACAGTAGAGGAAAAGAGGGGGGAGGTGAGGGGAAGCAACTGAACCTTACTCTTATCAGAACTGGCTCAAAGAGGGAATAACAGACACACTCAATTAGGTATAGAAATGTATCTTAAGCAGGAGGGGAAGCGGATAAGAAAAAGGGGAAAAGGGTGATAGAAGAGAGGGCAGATTGGGAAAGGGGTTAGAAGCAAAACACTTTTGAGGATGGAAAGAGTAAAAGGAGAGAAAATAGAATAAATGGAGGCAGGAATAGAATGGAGGGAAATACAGTTAGCAACAGTAACTGTGGAAAAAAAACATTCTGAAACAAGTTTCTCTGATAAAGACCTCATTCTCAAACATATAGAGACATAAAAATAAGAGCCATTCCCCAACAGATAAATGGTCAAAAGATATGATCAGTTTTCAGATAAAGTAATCAAAGCTATCTATAGCCATATGAAAAAATGCTCTCACTAGTGATTGGAGAAATGCTAATTAAAATGGAGGTACTATCTTACACCTATTAGATTGGCTGATAGGACAGAAAAGGTAAATGACAAATGTTTGGAGGGTATGTGGGGGAAAATGAGACTTTAATGCATTGTTGGTAGAGTTGTGAACTGATTCAACCATTCTGTAGAGCAATTTGGAACTAGGCCCAAAGGGCTATAAAACCATGAATACTCTTTGACCTAGCCAATACCACCACTAGGTCTGTATCCCAAAAGAGATAAAAAAAACAAAAATGAAAAGGACCTATATGTGCAAAAAATATTTATAGCAGCTCTTTCCTGGGGGTAAAGAATTAGAAGCTGAGGGGGAGCCCATCAACTGGGGAATGGCTGAACAAGTTGTAGTATGTAATTACAATGCAATACTATTATACTATAAGAAATGATGAGCAGGATGCTCTCAGAAAAACCTGGAAAGACTTGCATGGGCTGATGAAAAGTGAAATGTACTATGTACAAAGCAATATTATCAGATGATCAGCTATGAATGACTTAGCTATTCTCAGCAATAAAAGATCCAAGATAACTCTGAAGAACTTATGACGAAAAATGCTATCCATCCTCAGAGAAAGAACTGATGGTGTCTGAACACAGATTGAAGCATACTTTTTTAACTTTATTTTTCTTGAGGTTTTGTTTTTTGGTCTATGTTTTTTTTTTTTCCCACAACATGACTATTATGGATATGTTTTGCATGATTACACATGTATAACCTATATTGAATTGCTTGCCTTCTCAATGAGGGGGGTGGGGGAGGGAGGAAGGGAGAGAATTTGGAACTCAAAGTTTTAAAAATGAATGTTAAAAAATGTTTTTACATGTAACTGGGAAAAAAATCATTAAATAGAAGCTTTAAAAAAGTAAAAAAAATTTAAAGATTATTTCATCTAACAGTAATAAAGCATTTATTATGTATAAGACTCTGTGTTAGTGACTAGGGCAGGTTACAGATACAAAATGGCACTGCCCTGTCCATAAGGAACTTACGAGGAGAGATTGGGGGAACTTGGGAAGCTGGAAGGAAAGGATACATGTACACAGATAAATGTAACTGCTCCTAGGAATTGTTTTCCCTCCACTCTTTTCTCTTAATCTCTTTGCTGAGTCTCCCTTTTCTGGCTCTTCTTCCAACTATTCCATATTCCAGACTGTTTCTTTAGGAGTCTGCTCTTGGTAACTTGAGTCTTCTAGAAGGCTCTACCTTTGGTCTTCAACTTTTAATCCTTGTTTCTCTTTATTCAATTCAATCCATGAAATCTCTTAAGCATCTACTAGTAGTAAGACATTGTACAAGGGGCATGACATGGTAAGTCCTGTAACCTAGGAAGATTTTTTTTTGACATCTGAGTTAAGGGTGGATTGAAGACTTGAAGCAGGAAGGCCATTTAAAAGGTCATTCCAAAAGCTGAAATCAGATGTAGATGAAAGCAAAACATTTATAATTGGGAATTTTACTGATTTGGAGTGGGTAGATTTTCTTCACTTTACTGACAGGTTAGTTCACATGTGAAATTATTTTGAGGAGAGAAAGGACTAAAAATATATTAGAGTAGGATATAGCACAATTTTAAGGTCCAATGAAGGCTCATTTTAGTAGCTGTTTATTTTGTTTTGAGAAGAATCAGCATCTTGGCTTTTCTCCTTATACGTATCTGAAAACCAGACTGGTGGTCCAAGCAGAAAGGGGTTAGAGAGAACACCTGTTGTGTGAGTGGGGAAAGTCATTGTAAGCAGCAAGATCCAAGAAACTAATGACAGTGTAGGGGCACATGGAACTAATTCCACCTGCTGGCAGAAGAATCCTCTTAAACATCACACCAAAGAATTTTGCCCCAAACAGGTGTTACTCTCTTTCCATATGTTGTATATAGTGTATATGTATATAACAGTTACTCTCCATATCTAATCTACATACACACCCACACATAACTGCACATAGTTGTCAGCATGTTATCTCCTTCCATTAGATTTTAAGTTCCTTAAGGGCAGAGACTTTTTGCCTTTCCTTGTATGCCTCGCTCATAGCATATGGTCAGCCAGCTGACTACCACCCCTGGGGCAAAGGAGCCAGACTAAGCAGTGAGACATATCTGGGGAGAGACAGTGCTGGGCAGCTCAGGCCACCTCCAAAATCTTCCAAAACCTTAGCTGTCATCTCTTCTCAGACCCCAAGAGACAGTGAGCCCAAGACCATAAAACTAAGAGTCTGGGGAATGGCAATGTTTCCAAACAAGTGCTTTCAGTCATCATCTTTAGGTAAATGTAGGTAAAGAAGAAACAAAATTATAATTTCTTTCAGATGACTTGATGGTGTACTTAAAGAACTTAAAGAGTCAGTTAAACACTAATACATTGTTGGTGGAGTTGTGAAATGATCCAGCCATTTTGGAGAACAATTTGGAACTATGCCCAAAGGACTACAAAAATGTGCATACCCTTTGATCCAGCAATAGCACTTCTAGGGCTATATCCCAAAGAGATCAAACAAATGGGAAAAGGACCCACATGTACAAAAATATTCATAGCAGCTCTTTTTGTGGTGGCAAGGAATTGGAAATTGAGAGGATGCCCCATCAATTGGGGAATGGCTGAGCAAGTTGTGATATATGAATGTAATGGACTGCTATTGTGCTATAAGAAATGATGAACAGGCTGACTTTCAGAAAAACCTGGAAAGACTCATATGGTCTGATGCTGAGTGAAGTGAGCAGAACCAAGAGGACTTTGTACACAATAACAGCCACGTTATGCAATGACTAAGATTGTTAAACTGAACCCTTCTCAGCATTACGAGGATCTAAGACATCTCCAGAGGCCTCGGGATGGAAAATGCTGTCCACATCCAAAGAAAGAGCTATGGAAGTCGAATCGCTATCACTTATTTTTACCTTCTGTTGGGTTTTGTTTCATCTTTCTGATGGTTCCTACTATTGGTTTTAATTTTTTTACAATTTCACTAATGTGAAAATATGTTTAATGGGTATGTAAATGTAAAGCCTATATCAGATTGTGTGCTGTCTTGGGGAGGATGGGGGGGAGGAAGGGGGAGAAAAATTTTCAACTCAAAAGCATATGGAAGTGATTGTTGATAAATCAAAATAAATTAATTTAAAAAAACTAAAAAAAAAAAAGAAAAAAAGAGTCAGTTAAAAACCAAGTGGAACAATTAATAATTTCAGCAAACTTGCAGGACACAAAATTAAACCACAAATCACCAACATTTATATATAATACCAATAAAACCCAGCAAGAAGAAACATAAAGAGAAATTCCACTAAAAATTACTACAGAATGTTAAAATATTTGGGAATCTATCTTCCAAGAGACACAGAGCTATATAAATACAACTATATATAACTTTTAAAAAATACAGACATAACCAGAAAACTATTAATTGCTCATGCTCAAGCCAATATAATAAAATAACAATACCACTTAATTTATTTATTCAACACCATACCAAACTACAAAAGGAGTACTTCATAGAAAAAATAACAAAATTTATATAAAGGAAAAAATAGTCAGGAATCTCAAGAGAAATAATGAAAAGAAATGGGAACAAATGGGGCCCGAGTGCCAGACCTCAAACTAGATTACAAAGTTGTAATTATTAAAAACCATCTGATATTGGTTAAAAAAAATAGATTGATCAGTAGAACAAATTAGGTATGCAACATAGAGAAGCAAATGTATCTAGAAGTATAGTGTGGTATTTGATAAAAACAAAGATTGAAATTACTGGGATAAGGACTTGTTATTTGTTAAAAAAAAAACCTGCTAGAAAAGATAAATAAGGAATGAATCAAATTTACAAGAAAAAGGGCTAATATCCAATTGATAAATGGTCTCAGGACAAGAACAAATAGTTCTCTAAGGAAGGAATCCAGACTATCTATAGCCATATGAAAAGATGTTCCAAATCACTACTAATTAGAAAAATGCAAATTAACAATTCTGAAATTCCCCCTCATATTCAGAGAGGGAAAAAAAATGATAAAATAAGGAAAATAATAATGTTGGAGAGGCTGTGAAAAAACAGGCATATTGACACACTGTTGGTGAACCTGAGAATGTACCTTTCCCATGTGGAAAGCTATTTGGAATTATATACAAAAGGTTACTAAACTATGTGGCCTTTGACCCAGTTATACCACAGTAAGTCTTACATCTAAAAGAGATTAAAGAAAGAGGAAAAGTGGTAGGTGGCTGAGTGGGTGCGTGTAAGTGGATAGAGCACAGGGCATGGAATCAAGAAGGTGGAGAGTTCAACTGTGGCCTCAGATACTTTCCTAGCTGTGTGACCCAGAACAAATCACTTAACCCTGTGTGCCTGTTTCTTTATCTGTAAAATAAGCTGGAGTATTGGAAAGTAAACTACTCCAGTATCTTAGCCAAGAAAATTCTAAATAGGATCACAAAGTCAGATAGGACTAAACAACAACAACATATATAAGTGCAGCCTTTTCTGTGGTGGCAAAAGAAAAAATGGGAAAAAAAACTAAGAAGATGCCCAACAACTGCCTCAATAAGTTGTAGTTATATGAATATGATGGAATACTTTTGTGCTGTAAGAAATGAAGAAAGAGATGATTTCAGAAAGACATGAAAAAATTTAAATGCTATTGCTAGAGAATGAAGTGAGCAGAATCAGAAGAATAATTTATACTATAACATCAGTATTATAAAATGAACAATTCTAAGGACTTTTATAAACTACTTAAGAATGAAATAAGCAGAATCGGGATAAGAACTATTATCAATAGACTGACCATTCATGATTCCAGGAGACCACTGATGAAACATGCCATCTTTCATAGACATGTAACAGATTTAGGGCACAGAATAAGACATACATGTTTTCGTATATAGTCACTGTGGGAGATATTACACTGTGGGGATATTACAAGAAATTTATTTTTCTTTTCTTGGAGGGGGAGAAAATAGATTTCTGTTAATTTTTTAAAAACAGGTCTGTGTGTGTGGGTGATACAGATATGAAATGTCATATGAGGTCACTATTATTAGTTTTACTTAACTGTTTTACGTTACAAAAGACTTCTCAAGAAGTGAGAATAATCTATAAATGCATGTAATATAAAAACAAAAGCATCAATTTAGGGGAAAAAGGAAGGTGTAGAATAGGGTTGCCAGGCTGCATCTGTGAAGATGTCACTGAAGTCTTTGGCACTGTCAAATGGTTCAGCATTAGAAACTGAAATGATTTTATCAGTGGAAATGACATTAAGAAGGCATTACCATCTGCTTGCCACTGCACCCTAAGAATCATGGGACTTTTCTATCTGACTTGCAGCTGAATCTTCTATATGTTATTTCCCCATTAGATTGTGAGCTCCTTAAGAGGAGGTTGTGTTACTTTTCTTTCTCCCCAAAATTTAACATATAGTGTTTTGCACACAGTAAATGCTAAATAAATGATTCATCCATTCATAGTGCCTGATACATAGTAAGTGATTAATAAATATCTGTTGAGTTGCCACTACATCATACTGTTCTCAAAACCTATTTCCTTCTTTACAGATCTTCCTAAACCAAAAAGCTTCACCCCTTATCCTAGTGCCTACTGTGCGGCTGCAAATATGATTACTACTTTCTGTGGAACTGAGCATGCAAAATCAAAACATACACCATCACTTCAACTTTTACCAAGAAACACTTCCTTATGAGAAGCAATTAAGTCAATCTGCCCCAGTTCTTAGTGAAGAACTAGATGTCTTTTACAACTAACACTCCTCACAACCACCTACAAAAAGGTATCTACTAAAAAAGTTATCTATGCAAATAAAATAGGAAGGGTACTGAATTTAGTCAACTGAAACAACCAATCCAGATAATAAAGACAACAACTCATTGTCATTTAGTGCTTTAACAAAGGACTTTCTTCACAATAGCCCTGGGAGGTAAGTGGTATCTCAGTTTCCTCATTTGTAAAATAAGTGACTTCTAAGGTCCCTTCCAGCTCTGAATCCTGCAAGTCTAAGTTAGAAAACAAAAGCAGAAACAAGAATCATTCCCAATAAACCCACACGGAAGTAATCAGAATGGGAACAAGTAAGAGCTTTTATAATGTCAAGTTTGGTTAATAGGTTTTTTACTATACACATCCATCTTTACATTTGATTGTGGTTAATGCATGTGATGAAAAATAAAAATAGGCTGTCAGGTGTTTCTCTTTTATAAAAGGACTACCATTCAGTCATGTCAGCAAAAGCATATGTATTATATTACTATACCATAAAGAAAACTATCCAAATGGTCTGCTTAGCCAACAGCCAACTTCTTTTAGCTATTAATATGAATAATAACTTCACTTTCTATAGTCAATGCTTCCCTCTGACTTCATTCTGATACTCTCCAGAGTTCACTAGAGATGTCAATTGCTGAGTTATGCACCCTGTTTTCAGGCGATGATTTTCAAAGTGAGCAAAAATTTAGATTAATCATTTGTGAAAGTCAAAAAGAAGTTTTCTCACAAACTTTTCTCTTCCCAAGATATGCTTCTACCCCGTATAAAACCAAACCAAAGTACAACAGGGTCTAATGTTAGCTCCTTGAGGGCAGGGGCTGTTTGTATTCCCATCTTTCAGCACAGTGACTGGCACATAGTAATTGCTTTATAAATGTCAGTTGACTGTCTAATCAATCAATAAGAAAGCTTGCATTAAGCCTCTATTAAGTGCTGGGGGGAGGGGATATGGAGGCAAAAAAGCAAATAATTCCTGCCCTCAAGGAGTTTTCACACTCTTGAATGAAGAAAAATCTTCCTGGTTGGACGCTTTTCAATCCCCAGTCCTACCTTGGTGTTTCAGAATGTCAAGATTACAGTGCCATGGTGGATATGAGATAATGCATGGCCTTTATAGGGTGTTTTCTCTATCATACATTTCGAAAATCTACTATGGTAATTTACTGCTATGGTGGAAAGTCTTAGCAATGATCCTTATGATAAAATTTCCTTTATAATATTATGAAGCAAGTGACAAAAGAATGAAACTGACGCTTTTACCAGGAGTTTCGTTCTTGGTTTCTTTTGGGTCATACTATAGAGGAACAATTCTTGACAGAAGTTATACCTTTATAATGTTGCTAAAGAAGAAAAGAAAGACTATTTAGCCAAGAATCATCAGCTCTCTCAATAATATATTCAAAGTCCTTTCCCAGCCATCCTCAAGAGGAATGAAAATGATCCAGACCCCTCACATTTTTCTTCCTGTTATTCCACTGCCGCTGTACCGTGGAAATCACTTCCTCACTAATTTAGATTTACTCAAGAGAACTTTGTCATTTTTATAAATTATGCTCATGTTTTTGATAAATAACTTTTCTATGTATTAATGAGAATTCTTTCTTGTCATTTCCCCCTTGAAATCTCTGATCTGTGCTGAGAAAGAGAACCATCTTATTCTTCCTCATTGTAAATTTTGCTTGGCACTTATTACACCTCCTTCCTTACATGTGACATGCTGTCAAAAGCTTCTCCTATGAGATAAAGGAAACTTTTAAGTAGCAATGTTTTTGTACTTTTTGGTAATTAAAATGTGCCATTAGGGGACAGTTAATTTTTCTTCAGTTTAATTATGTTCACAGATTTCTTTAACCCTTGACTACTACTGTTTTTACTCTGTTAAATTCTAGGCTAATAGTGAATTTTACAGACCAAGGGGAAATATTATGGAATGGTACACTGATTCAACCTTTGGTGAGTTTCTCTTTACCATTTAAGTTGTGGTGACACCTCACAAGAACTGTGTAAAGGCCAAGAAAAGGCAATATGGTAGCAAGTATATTCACAATATTTCAAAACCTATTAAGGTTCAGAATATATTAATTGCAGAGGGTTGGCATGGTATAGTGGACAAGAGCTGTCCTAGGAGCCAGAAATCTGTTTTCAAGTCCCAATTCTAACAAATATTGGCTGTGTGATCATCTGTCATTTAACTTCTCCTGAGCTTTAGGCCAGTGGATTCAAACTCAAATAGAAACATGGGCTACTAATCCAGTACATAAAGATCCCTGTGGGCTGAATATATTAATTTAGAAAACCACATATTAACATTATCTAGATTCTATTGTATTATTTTGTTAAGTATTTCCTGTTAGATTTTAATCTGGTTCCTTCAATATAGGCTGCCATGGGTTTGACACCTGCTCTAAGCAGCTCTCTAAGACAAAATCGTCTACAATGTGCCAAACCTTCATTGTTGGAGAGCATTCCTTCATCAGAAAGTTTCCTATATTAATGAAATCGTAGGTCTATCTCTATCCCTAACGGTTCCACAGAACACCTAGAAACTTTTATACTCACATTTGAAATCTCTTGTAACAGTGATTTCTTTAACTGCAAAATCATATTTAATATTGAGATGGGTGGGAGAAATAAGCATGTGCCAGATACTGTACTAAGCACTTTTTACAAATACTATCTCATTTGATCTTCACAATAACTCTGTGAGGTAGGATCTGTTAAATGAAATCAGACAGTAAATTAATAAGTCACATCTCTATTTCAACAATACATTGCTTTTCCTATGCCTCCACTGCCACTGAAGGAAGCCAGGGGAAGTAAAAAATGATGGATCTCATTTCTCCCATCATTCATCCGTATGCCCATTACGAGGTGGAGAAACTAACAAAGAGGTTAGTTAGAAGAGTGACCTGCTTAAAGTTTAATTGGAAAATCTCTCCTCCTTCCTGCTGTGTGTGTGTGTGTGACAGTGTGATTGTGGGAGATAATGTGTATGAGACAATGTGTGAAAGACAACATATGATAGTGTATGAGAAAGAGACTGTGTGTGAGAATGTATGAGTGTGATGGGTAAGTTAGTATGTGTGACAGAATGAGTGTGTGAAAGTCTGAGACAGAGTATGTGAGTGTGTGAGTGTATTGTGAAAGTGTGTGAGTGTGAGACAGTGAGTTTGAGAGTGATTGTGATAGTATGTAAATAATAGTGTGTGATACTGAATGAGTGTATGAAATAGTGTGAGAAAATGAGTGTGAGTGTATGTCAGAGAATGGGAGTGTGTATTTAAAAGTTTCACTTTGCATGAGACTGTGTGTGCAAGAAGGTGTGTATGAGTCTGTGAGATAGTGTGTTTGAGATATAGAAGTTGTGAGAGACAGGGTGGGTGTGTGAGTGAGACACTGTGAGTGTGTGAGAATGTGTGTGAGTGTGCAAGTGTTTAGGAGACACTGTGTGTGTGTCAGATGGAGAGGCGGTGATAGTGTGCGTGAGATACATGGGGGGGGTGTTGGGGGACCGGGGTGCCATCACTCGGCTCCTTCCCCCGGGGAGCAAGGGCGGCCACAAAGGCTCGTGTACAAACTCCAGGCTCCCCTCGGCCCGCCCCCGCCCCTGCCCGTCGCTCCGGTCCCCTGCCTGTGCCCCCCCCGCACTCCTCCCCCCACAACCTCAGACCCCCGGCACCGCAGCGGGGAGGGCCGGAGCGGCCACTCTGAGAGGAATGCAGCTCGTTACTCACAGTTCAGGAATTCAGAGCCCCAACTTTATAAGCTTGGCAGCACCCAAACCAGGGACTCTAACCGGAAGTTGCTTTCGGTTCCAGTTCAGAGGGCAGCTCCTGCGCGCGGAATCATTAACCCCTTGTGAACACCTCTTTCCTCTCCAGGAGGAGCCAAGGGAAACGACAGCTGAGGCAGCCCTTCCTGGTGATACAGGCAAGGCAGCGCCTAGTAAGCCTAAAGCTTACTAGGACCAGAGGGTCTTTACAGAGTCCGGTCCCTCGTTTTACGGATAAGGAAACTGAGGCCCAGATATATTCATATGTCTGCTCATTATACTACAGCGTAATGTAAATGGCCGAGGTGGAGTTCAAACTGGGGTCCTTGAGCATTCCTAAAAGTCCTTGTAGATTTGTTGAAAAACATCCTAAGTTGGGGCATTTTGGCATTACATGGCATCTAATAATTTTACAGCCTGTAATACTTTTGATAATAAAACTTTGCCCTCCCCGACTATGGCTAGAAGAGAGTTCACAAGGCAGAAAGTCCACAAGCATTTGTTAATCATTATGTGCCGGGCACTTGTGGAAGCTCTGGGGATTCAAAGAAATGCAAAAATTATGCTCTTGCTCCCAAGGAGCTTACGGTCTGATGGGGGAGGCAAACATTCAAATAAATATTTACATACAAAATGTACACAGTGAAAAGGGGAGGTAACTGACCTCATTCTACTTACTACCTGATGGTCCTTGAGTGTCTCTCTAAGCTATAGGAGCCAAGATGAGGTGGAAGGAAGATTGGAACATGAAGGAGTAGACAATATAAATTTGAGTCCCAGATCTAACACTAGCTAGCTGTGTGACCTTGGGTAAGTGGTTTCACAACTGAGGTTTCCTCAGCTCAGAAATGGAGATAATAATATCTATACTACATATCTCACAAAGTCATTGTGAGGAAGATCAAATGAGCAGATATGTGAAAAACACCTTGTAAACCATATAGCACCAAATGATTATGAATTTTTTTGGTTTTAGAGTTATGAGGTAAAGAGGGGGGCCCACTCCTATGAGGAAGATGGATTATGCTTTTAAGTCCAGGCTCCCTGAGCAGCAGATACTACGCTCTATGTAGGTTGTTCCCAACAAGGCCCATCTTTACCCTTGCCTTGAATTTGCTTCAGGAAAGTGGAAAAACTAGTGGGTCATCTGATGTTACAAAGGGCAATTGCTCTCTTCTCTGTAATTGCTAGAATGAGCTCATTTTATTAGACACATACTTCACACAGAAGCTGCTTGCCATCAAAGAGACTACTCTATTATGCCTTCAGAGAGATTATGGAGTGGTAGCTGATTTTTAAATAGGGATATCTATGACTTGAAAAGTCCCATGCTCTTTTCTGTTTATCCAAATCCTGCTGGTTCTTCAGGGCCCAATTCAAATGCCATCTTTTCCGAAGTCATTCCACTCTTCCCCTGATTCTCCAAATTCCTATTGCATTTGTCCGTACCACTGACGTGAAACTTAGTTCTTTGTCTTATAGCTATTTACGTTGAAGTACCTTATTTCTCTAAGTAAATGAAGTTGTTGGAAGGGTGGGTGGAAAGGAGTGAGAAATTCTTTTTCTTCCCTAAGTTACATAGCACAGTGTCTCTTGCATGGTACCCTTAACATGTATTTGTTAATTGATATCAAACCACTTTAAAGGTATCCTCTCATAGTGTTTTGAGACACACCCTGAGATACAGAGCAGAAGAAAAGCACCAGGAAAATTGAATCATTTTGATGGAGGTTTCATTATGTAAATTTGGAGGATAGGGGACTATGGTCAAGATTTTTATTTCTTAAAAAATAAGTTCTTAAGTGCAAAGTATTGCAGATAGAGCATTGATTAAGTCCCTACTATCTGCTAGATACTTAAAAAATTAAGCTTTTAAGACTTTTAGAACACTATGCAAACAAAAAGAGAAACAGTCCTAGACCTCAAGAGGCTTATAATGGAGGAATACAACACATAAAAGGGAGAAGAAATCTCTCAGGCCTTGGTGGAAGAGGGAGATTCATGGTGGAGAGATCCTGAGAATCCAGAGCAGAGTAGAGAGAGGACTGAAGGAGTGAGTGACATTGGCTTGGGCCCTTTCTCACATGGAGGTTCCAGGGAGCAGCTGGGGTGGAATTTAATGGTCTTATAAAAACCTTTATTCACAGATTAGAGCCAAAACATATGGACAAAAGGATCAGGGAGAAAGACAGAAATCAGGGTGTGGGGGCATAGAAAAGAGTTTACTTCATAATGTTGTCTAGAAATTGTCCGATAAAATGTAGTCCAAGGGGGAGGGGAGCCTCTCTTTGTGAACTCTGTTCTGTTTTTTAAAAAATTCCTGCTCTGAAGAGAAGCAGCATGTTACAATGGAAAGAGGAAAATGGAAAAAACCATTTGGAATCCTGTGTCGTATTCTATTCCTTGTCACTTATCACCTGTGTGACATTGAGGTCTGAGCAGGTCTCCTCAAGTATAAAATGATAATTGGACTAGATGACCTCTAGTGTCTCATATCCTATATATTGTATGACCTTGGAATTACAGAGTTAAAATATCAAGCTATTTGCAGAAGGCGCTGATAGCCATGACTTATTTACATTCAGAGAATCATGGAATGTTAGAGTTTCAAGAAGCCTTAGAGGTTGTCTACCAAGATTATTGGAGGCAGCTAGGTTGTACAGTAGATAGAGCAATGAGCCTGGAGTCAAGGAAGACCTGAGTTCAAATCCAGCCTCAGACACTTACTAGCTGTTTGTCTGTGGGCAAGTCACTGAACCCTGTTTGCCTCAATTTCCTCATCTGCAAAATGAGCTGAAGAAGGAAATGGCAAATCACTCTAGTGTCTTTGCCAAGAAAACCCCAAACATGGTCATGAAGAGTTGGACACAACTAAACAACAACATCCCTATTAATAATGTAAGGTCCATGAACTTTAAAAAAAAGTATTTTGATAATTATTTCAATAGAATTGGTTTCTTTTGTACTCTTACATATTTCATTTTGTGTATTACATTATTCTATGACCTATGGTGCTTCACCAATCTACCAAAGGGATCCATGACCTACTAAAAGATTAAGAACCCTCATTTCACAGATGATTCAACTGGGGCTCAAAGATGTTTTATGATTTACTCAGAGTCACAAAGCTGATTAGTGACAGAATCCAGAATTCCTGGCTCCCAGTCCACTCTTTCTGCTAGATCAATTAGAAATTCTACCAGGTTAGCAACTTCTTTTTAAATTAAAAAAACATTGAGAAGGTTAAGCTATTGTCCAGGCACAACTTAATAAAAATTAACTTATTTAGAAAAGTGGAGAGTCTAAAACTAGACACTTGTCAAAATGAGAGATGTTTTTGTGTGTGTGTGTGTGTGTGTGTAAGAGGATAATGAGGTGATTTGAGAGCCTGGGGTAGTGTGTGAAGGGGAGTGATAGGTTGGGCACTAAAATGGAGAGTTTTGGGAAGTTATGGGGAACAGCCAAGAGAAAGCATATGGGAGGCAACTTCATCTACCTTTCATTTTGCCTAGTGGTAGAAATGGTTTTTATACCTCTGAAAATTATCTTGGTGCCACCTTTTATCTCCCTGTTGAAGTAGGGTAAATACCAAGTAGGTCAAGAGATTACCTAGTCCTTAAATTAATATAGTGGTCATGTTATATTAAGAAAAAATATATTTACATGGATCAATGTAACTGGAAATTATGTAACTGGGAGGGCTTGCCTGAAAATTTAGCCTTTTCTTTGTTTACTGAATTTCTGGAATTTCCCTTCCTCTATTTAAGTACAATCCTAAAGTGAATTACTTCCTCCTAGTCAGAGATCTGGGGTCAAATCTTCACTCTACTTACAACTTGTGTGACATTTAACAAGTCCCCTAACCTCCCTGGGTTTCAGTTTCATCAAGTGTAAAATGAGGTTTTTCATTTCCAGAGCAATGTTCTCTTATATTCTAGTTCAGTTTAACCAGGGCCAAATCCTTACTAGTTGGCACACCATGGCAAAAAGTCTTATTTAGACTACAAATCTTCCTCTTTTGCTGAGGAGGTCTGAAGAGGCCCTAAAATGATGTTTTTGTTTATCTCTTCAAACTGAAAAGCTCCTACCCACCTTCTTTTATGGCTGTTTGGTCCTTGGACTAGGTTGGCCTCTTTCTGAAGTACCTTCCACGTCAGAAATTGTGATTCTGGTAAGGGGGTTGCCTTGACTCTTTTTCTATAACAATCTTTTCCCAATAAAATGAGGATAACCTTGCTAGAAGTTGCCTCCCATCTCTTCATCTTTCAGCTTTATCATAGACTTTCAGGTAATTCAATGTTATCAGCATACTCACTCATGAAAAGGCTATATACATTTTACAACCTTTTCTCCAATTCTTGCCTGGTTATTTATAGAGCTTCATCTGAATCTTTTTTTTTTTTTTACTAAATTTGCCTTCTGAAATAAAGCAAACCTTTTCTAACCAAATTTAAAGTTATGTTAGGAGTTATATGTTTTAAATAATTCAACATATATATGTGTGTGTGTGTGTGTGTGTGTGTGTGTGTATAAAAACTATGTGCTTGACACTTCTTTAGGTTCAGATGATACAAAAAAAAATTGAAAAGTTTCTCCTCTTAGGAAGTTTATATTCTACTAGCAGAATGTAAATTAATCAATAGATTCCTTATATCTTTATTATTGGGTGGCCTGTTTAAATGGGTCACCCTTGGGCGAAGCAAAGTACTTGGGCATGGGTATGCTGAAGCCAGTTCTAACTAGCTCGGTAGAGCTGAGAGCCTGTTAATTTTTCAGCGAGCATTTACACCTTAGAAAACAGCAAACTGTAACAACCTGGGGCTTGATTCCTTGTTTTGTTATTTGGCTGTAGACCTAAGAAAGTATTTACAATGCAGGTTAAATTTAGAAGTGTGTTAAGCTAATGGTTCCCTCTTCTCCCCTCCCCCATCTGCATCTGGTTGTTATACATTTACCAACATACCTCTACTCTTGGGTAATTGTAGAGTCTTAAGTAATATTGGAGCAATGGAAACAAATTTTCCCTTGCCCCTCCATGATGATGTAATATGTTATACAGCAGTTTTTTAAAACGTCCTATGCCTAAATCCATTCCCCCACAGATCTCCAGAGGTATTTCAAGTGTCAACTATTCTCAATCCAATCAAGCCCTTTAAAAAATGGAGTTCAGCGCCTTCTTGGGACGTTCATATATGGTCTTCTTCACCATGGGCCAGGAATTGGGCTAGTGAGGCCATCATCTGGGGTTCAAAAGAATTACATATTTTTTAAACAGGCTACCTCAGAAAAAGGTTGTAACAGATAAAAATCCAACTTTCTCATAATTGATGTTGTAACACAGAGTTGTATAACAAGTTCTTTCTTACCTAAACCAGACATTCTTGATGACCTACATTTAGAAATATGACTAGTTTCCACTGTACAGCCCTACTCAGGTTAGTGAGTAGAATTATTTTGTTTTCTGGAGATGACTTCAGGCCTGTTAAAATAATATTTGGGCTGATAATTTTTGGAGAAGGTACTCATTTACAAGACTAATTGATAATTTATTTGGTGATCTCAACGTGAGTTTGGAGGCAAGGAAACATCAGTTCATAAACATCTGCTGTAGTTGCAGAATTGAAAGGAATATGGATGACACATTTGTTCTTACAGCCAAATTGTCATGTGTAAATAACATTTCAAGGGACAATTTTGTATCTATTCTCCTGAAAAATGGCTTTTGCCATTTTTTTTGCAAGTGAAATAATGTATTTGACCATTACTTTCATTGTAATTTTAGCTAATGTTTTAGCCTAATTTCAGTTTGCTCTTTAAATAGCAATGGCTTGTAAGTTTTTCCGTCTCCTTCATTCTCCCTTTCCCATCCCCTTAAGTGGGACTACTTTGTTCTTTGTTTTTGTTTGGGATTGTTTGTGTAGGCCTTTTGTAGGCCTTAACAGCCTACTTTGTTTTTTGAGGAATACATTTGTGAGTGTGTTTGTGTGTATACATGCCCATGTATACATACATATGTACATAGGCATATAGAAAGAGATACATATTTAAAAGTCAAAATAGAGTAATGCTTTGCTAACTGATTTCGTAAAGTGCAGACTCCTTTTATTATGCAAATGAGTAATAGTTTCCCTAGTTTTTTTCTAAACTCCCCTGTTCTTTTCTAAATTCAGATTTCCATCCCTTTTCTAAAAAATGGGACGACTGTCCATGTATGTAATTTAAAGTCCACCTCATCTTTCACTATTGTGAAGTAAAGCATTGCAAATTCAAAACAGCATATAGGGCAGCAATGAACATATATTCAATGAATGATGAATCATACACTTGTATATTGCTCATGATTAGCTGTCAAAGCTTCAGGTGAGCTTAATGTAGCTGACACAGGAAAAACAGGACTCCTGTTAGAATGTCTTCCTTTTCTAAAGCTCCTTTGTATCATTCTCCCCTTCCTTCATTAACCAGCTCTGCCTTCCTGTGATAAACATCAGACTATCCAATTTTATTATGTGCTGCCAGAGCAAGCACACATCATGTTCTCCAAGAGGAGCCCTCTGTTCTTTGTTGAGCTATTATTTACCAATTTCATCTTTACATTGTCTTCTTCTAGATAACAATAGCATGTAATTTGTTCAATTAATCTGGCCCCTGCTAATCTTTCCCAGAAATGTCTGGGGGAAATTTAATTGTATAAGAGGAAGATAAGGAATCATTAACTAAGCTTTTGGTCATTCATCATCAGCCTATCTATTTTGAGCTCTTAGTGGGTAATATGGCACTATATTTAGTACAATACTAAGTAATAAAATATCAAAACTATTCATGCTTTGAAGCTTTATATGACTCAGAAAAGATAATATTAATTACCAGTAAGCCTGGTAATAATTAGTCTGCTTTACATGTATGGTCACTCGTATAAAATAATGAGGGATACTTTAAAAAAAAAGCTAAATATTTGTCTCAACCTTTTACTATAGCCATGTCTTCAAACACTAGGTGGCCTACATCTGATGCTTCATTTGTTTCTTGATCTATAAACTTGTCCCAGCAAAAAAAAAAAAACAACACTTCCATAGAACCATAGAACTTCCATGGTTCTAGTACAATCTATAGCATTAACATTTGATTATGAAGATAAAAAGGTGAACTTTACCAGAATCAGGCTAGTATATTACAATGAAGAAAATTAAAATAATCTAAGATAACTAAAAAGAGTCTAGCTGACTATTGTGATAATACTTCATAGTAAAGTAAGGTTAACAAGCATATGCTTCTCATAAAATGGAAAATAGCAAACCCAAGCTCACAGTGGAATGGAAATTCTGTATCAGTTTAGAATTAATCCATTAAATTTCAGCAAAAAAGAAAACAGAAAAGAAAAACTGCAAACCATATTTAGTTTATTATCCCAAGAAGAAAAAGCAACCTAATCAACTCCCGAAATATTTTATAATAAACTTTAATACTAGAAAAGGCCTACATTCAAAAGTTGAGCTAAAGAGAAATAGTTTTAAAAAGGACCATAGATACTCTTGGTTTTACTCCCTGGAAAGTTAGAATGAACAATTTTAAAAATAATAACATCTTTTTATTTTCATTTCTTCTTTCATTCCTTACACTAGCCAAATTCCCTTCGATGGCAAGGGAGTCTCTCAGAAACTGAGGGACTGTAGGTTTAGACCATACATTATGCTTTTAACACCAGCTAGAGGGTAGTTAAAATGGATATACTGCAATTTAATTTTATATACTAATTTAGTAATTGACAATCAACAGGCACAAAAGCTTTTCATTACCTTATTAGAAATCTCTTGATTACTTCTGAGTCATAGATTATTCTTCTTTAAATATTTAGGCAATTATGTAGTCTGAAAGCTTTGTCACCAGGTTTTCAAAATGCAGCCCACAGTGAAACTGCCCTGAGTCTAACAAGTATCTTATCTGGGAACTTCCACTGAGAAATCCCCTAACTTGAAGACTTCCTTATTTGCAGCTACTAACAGCCAATCCCTGCAAAATATTGAAATGAACAAAGTCTACCAGAAGATATTTTGCAAAGCACCCTGCCTGTAGCTCTAGCTGACTTCCTTCTTCAATTCAAAAGACATTTATCATGACTAAAACTTATTCTTGTACAATTAGGTTATTTCACAAAATTTCAAAAAAGTTGCAAATCAAAAATTTTTTTAGGTAAAACATCCTTTTTCAATCAGTTCTAAGCCATTATTTCCAGAAATAATTAGAGTAGTGAATTCAGCATTCAAGGCAGGGCAGAAAGTAGTTAGCAAAGATTAAAATAGTAGCCAAAATTGTCTTGGACTTTTGTTTCTTCATCCTGAATATAGAAAGTATGTCCAGAAGGAGCCCAGTAAAGATTAATTTACTAAGAGGCATTAAAAGGTTAGTTTGTCTCTCTTCTGGCGTTGGAGATGCCTGCCTACCTAGAGGATAAACTTTCCTATTAGTACCCTGTTTGGGACTTTGTTCCAACATTGGTGTCTCCTTGGATGGGAAATGATCTGACTTTGCCTTACTCTTTTCCTACTGGCATCACCTGAAGAATGACGATTTGATTTATTACCAGTTTCAGAGAATCTGGGCCATTCCTTTGGACTCAACTACCCAAATGAGCTTTCTGATGTAGATGTTCCCTTCAGTGATGCAGAACACTGTGCATCTTGTTCAACTCTTGCTCGTATTTTCTGTGAGTTTGCCATGGTGGTGGTGGTGGGGTCCACCTAACATGCCTTCTTTGCTTTCTGCTGACATTAAGAAAACCCCTGTGCAGCATAGAGGTTGTTTGCTGGCTACTCCTCTGTCTCACAGACCAGCTCATCATCATTTTCAGTAACAGATTTCTTTGGTGGAATCCTTCACTCTAGTTCTTTGTAGTTTGTGTTACAGCCTGCTCACATTTAGCAAGCACTTTCCCACTGTCCTCTGAGTAGTTATTCTTCAGAGACTATAGGATAGTTCATGTCTCATTAACATACAACGATACCAGTGGAATATTGTTATTAAAAAGATAGGCCATTGTTTCTGGAAAAGTTTGGAGTCATAAAGGAACTTTGCAATTTCCCCAATACAGTCCATCTTGCTTTCCTCCTAATTCTGAGCCCAAATCATTTGCAATGTCTATACAAGATTTTACATGTGTAACACACACACACACACACACACACACACATATATATATATATATATATACAGGATATCCCAAAAGTCTCATGCAGTTTTAAGATATTAAACATTTAGGGGCAGCTAGGTGGCGCAGTGGATAGAGCACCAGCCCTGGATTCAGGAGGACCTGAGTTCAAATGTGGCCTCAGACACATAACACTTACTAGCTGTGTGACCCTGGGCAAGTCACTTAACCCCATTGCCTAACCAAAAAAACAAAGATATTAAACATTTAAACTACAATTAGACTTTTGAACACACTTTACATGTATGCATGAAAACCAATATAAAGACATACATGCTCTGGAGCCCACTTGTAGTTGCTCAGCTAGAGCTGATTGTTAGATTTTCAGTGTGAACGTATCAGTAAACACTACAAATCAGGTTTTGATTTGCTGATTGTCTAGACTTAAAGTGACAATTAGAAATGTTAATAATACAGATTAAACTTTAAAGTGTGTCATGGATACAATTGAAAATGTTAATAATACAGATTAGACTTTAAAGTGTGTCATGGGTACCTCTCCCCTTTTATACATAAGATCTCCATGGAGGGGGTGGGGTTCAAATCTAAAGTACAGAGATATTGAGGCACCTGTGCAGGGGAATATAGGTGACAAGGAAATAACTCACAGTTCCTGTTTACTGAGAATCTTTTCTTTCTTTGTAGCTGGACTCCCTTTAGGTGTAGCTCTCTACTGGTCTTGAGGCTCAGTGCCTTTCTAGAGTGCATAGCTGACACTTTTCTCCATCTCAATGGAGCACAATCCTTGAAGTTGTCACTGTACTCTGGTGACTACATCTTTCCATATTCTTCTGTAGGTACTTTCTCTTTAATCAGCCACTATTGCTCTAATGGACTCTTCTGCTGACTCTGATCACAGCTAGAACCTCTGATAGAACTTCTGGGTGGAACCTCAGAATCTCTTGAACTTAGAAAGTTGCTGCTTGGATAATTTAATCTTGGGATAGTCATTTGCAAAAGCTCCAGTAGAATAAACTAAAGAAACAGAGGTTCCATATGCTCATGGACCCACAGTAGTTAGTGGGGAAATATGGCAGCCACCTCTTTCTCCCCAACCCCCAACCTGGAAGCTCTTGCCACAAGGAAGGAAAAGAAACTGAGAGATTATCAGGTTATTCCTTCTGCATGAGAAATCAGTTCCAACTCAGCACTTCCTGAGTCATCCATCCTTCTAATTCCTCAGCTAATTAGAAGATTTTTCATCATCACATAGTACTGACTTCTCAGTTACACATGACTGGAAATAGATTCTCCCCAACTTTCCACATGGTTACTTATGCTGGAACTAGGCAGGGAAATATCTGCACATGCATTAAGGACTGAATCTTTGTAGAGAATATCTGCACATGCTTCAAGGACTGGGCTCTCATTGGCTATTACACATATAAATTTATAATTCTCCATTAGAATGCAAGCTGCCTCTGTGTAGGGATGGTTTTCTTTGTATGCCAGGGCCAAGCACAATAGCTTTCACATGGTAAGTGCTTAATGAATGTTTGTTGACTGATTCTGAGGGCCCTACTGCCTTTGATGGAGAATGCACACACACACACACACACACACACACACACACACACACACACACACATACACACACACACATATATTGATAGATATGTATGTATAGATAGATAGATGTGATAGATCCTATAGATTGTTCTTCTCATTACATGTCATAATGTGAGCACTAGGTATGTATTCATCATTTGTTTTTTCCTATGACTGATTAGACCAACCTTTTTCAGGTGATTATATATGTCTTCCAGGAAGCTCTGCACTAGTCCAGGGCTTAAAGCAAGCAGCACAATCATTTGCAGACAGGAGCATCTATGAGCCCTCAACATATGTAGGAAAGCCCTCTTCAATTTGGACTATGTGCTAAATATCCTCTGTTATAGTAGCAAATACCTTTGGTAAACATTTGGCTTCATCTTTTATGTCATGCCTGATAGTAATGATTGGAGAGTAATATCTTAAATCATTTTGATCTATGGATATGAGAAAATTTGTCAGAAAAGAATTAGCAATTAACCCTTCTCAGTAATGCAAGGATCTAAGACATCTCCAAAGGCCTCATGATGGAAAACGCTATCCACAACCAAAGAAAGAACTATGGAGTTTGAATGCAGATTGAAGCATACTATTTGCTTTTTTTTTCTTCTGTTGTGTTTTGTTTCCTCTTTCTGGTGGTTCCTCCTATTGGTTCTAATTCTTATGTAAAACATCACTAATGTGAAAATATGTTTAATAGGAATGTATATGTATAGCCTATATCAGATTGCGTGCCGTCTTGGGGATGGAGGTGGGGATAGAGGGGGAGAAAAATTTAAAACTCAAAAGCTTATGGAAGTGATTGTTGATAAATCAAAATAAATTAATAAAGTTAAAAATTTTAAAAAAGAATCAGCAAGGCATCATTATCAACTGAAAATAAGCACAGTGGGATCTTGTATTCTATGTATCCTTTGGCCAGTTGTGTGATGATGAACATGTGGTTTGTTATAGAATGTTGCTTATGAAAGTCTGCCTATTGCAAGACAATACCCTCACTGAGGATGTCTTCAATGCAAATGTAGTTTATTTGCATAAAAATATTGTATGTAAGTGGAAAAGTAGTTATATAGGTTGGTAGTCATTAATGTCCTTGCATTTGCCTTTTTTGGTATCAGTAGGGTATGAGATTTTTTTTGCATATACCTTTGGTATCATATCTCAGTCAGTCAACAAGCACCTAGCAAGTATAGAAAAAAGAAAGGAAGGAAGCAAGGAAATGAGCATGTATTAAGCCTCCTATCTGGCAGGCACTCTGCCAAGTGCTTTACAAATATCATTTTATTGGATCTTCACAGTAATCCCAGGAGGTTGTTGTTGCTGAGACATTTTTCAATTGTATCCAACTCTGTGACCCCGTTTGGGATTTTCTTGGCAAAGATATTAGAGTGGTTTGACATTTCCTTCTCCAGGTAATTTTACAGATGGGGAAACTGAGGCAAACAGGGTTAACTGACTTGCCTAGGGTTGTACAGCTAGTAAGTGTTTGACACTGATTTGAACTCAGTTCTTCCTGACTTTAGGCCTAGTACTTTGTCCACTGCATCACCTAACTGCTTTTACTGTGTGCCAGACCCAGTGTGCTAAACACCAGGAATGCTAAAACAAGGAAAATCCTCCAGGAGCTTACATTCTAAGGGGGAAGGCAACACAATAAAAGGAAACTGAAGATGAAGGGGAGTTGGCACCAAACATCAGCGAATGGTAGAGAAAGCAAGTAGTTCAACTTGGAGAGGAAGAAGATGCGGCTGGTCTGGGAGCCTTCCTAAATGGAGCTTCTCAGAGAAGTCATCCATTCAGAAGGTGTGGCCCTTGAGGAGGAAGAGATGAGGGTACTTTCAATGTGTGAATTCCAAGGCTTGAGAGAGCTTCTAGGAAGAGGAGGACTCTGGGGCATGGTGGAGAAAGTCCAGAAGTCAGCCTAGAGAGTTGGTGAATTGATGCATACCTTGTGAAATGTAAATATATATACCTTGTGAACTGATCTCTCAATTCCTTCATAATTGTGTTGCATCCAACATGTATTCCCTACAGCAAAATTCATCTGATTTTGCTGTCTGTTCTAGTTAGTACTATTTTTACCTCCTCTATAACTTGCATAAGGAGTAAGATATCTTACAGTTGCAATTTGGTCAAACTGGCCTTTTCTATGTTCCTCTCACATGACGCTCCATCCCTCATCTCCATTCCTTTGCACTGGCTTTCCTGCATGCCTAGAATGCACTCCTCCTTTCCTGCTACCTCAGAGTCCCTGTCTTCCTTTAAGAGGCAGCTGAAACAGTATCTTTTGCATGAAGCCATTTCTGAGTCCCCCAACTGAGTCCCAAACTATGTTTTATCTAATTAGTCTATATTTGTACTTGTTTACTTTATATTTATGCTGTGTATATTTATATATGTACTTGTCTCCTCTGTTAGAATGTAAGCTGGTTTTGAGTAGGGATTGTTTCCTTCTTTGTACTTATATCCCCTGCATCTTTCACTTAGTAGGTGCTTAAATAAATGTTTGATTGATTGATTGATTGATTGTGATAGCCCTCCTGTCCCTGATGCTGTTATGAAGCTCATTATAAAAATCTTTGTATTTTTCTTTAGTTTGCTGTCCCTTGTCTATTTTCATCCTTATATGAACTTAGGATGACTACTTAGTTGGGTCTCTTGCTAAATTTGCTTTGTACTCATTTTCCCTTTCACTGCTTCTCTCTTTTATGAGAGAATCATCACTCACAAATTTCCATAATACTCCCTCCTAAGAATTTACAAGCAACCTTACTTTGCTGCCCTATTTCTCTGCTTGGCAAGTAAGTTCAATGTTTGCCAACTGAGGTCCAGCTTTTTTATTCTTTAACATTTAGTTAAACTTTTATATGAAACTCTTAGTCTATTTCTATATCCCTTTTATTTTCAATATCTCATTTTCATTAGTTATTTGTTTAAATAATTTAGGATGGAGTCATTTTATTTTTATCTCGTATATTTTTCTTTTTTTCTTCTAGCTTTGAACTGTGGGTTTGGCAGTTTGACCTCAACTGAACTTAGTAAGAGTGAAGGATGGTTTCTAGTACCTTTAGCCTATATCTTGGGAGGCATTCTTATAACTTTGGGGTAACTGCAACAAATTATTAAGATAGATTAATAAATATGCTAATATCCTAGAAAAATATATTGTAAAATTTTGCATTCAATTGCAAGTGGCTTTAGAGAAACACATTTTAAAATCGGGTGATAAGAAGTATATATATTTTATATATATATATGTATATATGTATGCAAGTATACATATATGCATACATATATACATACACACATGTACATAGAATACATATACATACATATATGCAGACATATACGTATATTGCTTTTCATAGACTCATAGATGTAGAAAGAACCTTAGACATTATGCACTCCAGCCTTCTAATTTCTGAGCTTAAAGAGATAAAGTAACTTGGCCACAGTCACATAGTTAACAAAACAAGGATTAGAGCCTGGGATCCTCAATTCCTACCAAAATAATAGTCTTCTAAACTTTAAAGTCTTATGTAAATGTGAGTTATTATTACCCAATACAACCAGTGTTCCTTCTACTATATATATATATATATATATATATATATATTCCACACTATATAAGACTAAACTGTTACTACTTTGTGACTTTGCCAATTACAAAATGCAATAGTACATGAAGCATAGTAAAATGCTAAATTAATCTACAGTAGAATATATATTATTTTTTACCTGAAATACAGTGAGCCATGTTTTGATTTAGGCTCCTTCTGGATTGCTAATTTTACAGATACTTCTCATGAAAAATTAGGGTATAAAACTTGTAATTTTTCTTTATGGTATAGAAAATAAAGCAAGCAGTAAAACAAAATCTCCCCAGCCAAGTAGGAAAGAAATTATTTTTTGTTTGGGCCTATATATTTTATAGAAGTAAGGTTTTTTTAAAATCTCATTTGATCCAAAGGAATGAAATAAATTTTATTCCTTCTGTCATTCTCTAAGAAGAAAGTCATTGGTTATCAGCATAGACAATGATTTTAATATTACACGTAATCATTTTCACACATTAGTTTAGCCTTGCAGATGGGTTTCAAAAATGCTTAGGTTTCTACTTCCTTTGCTCCTTGCTCTTTTCCTTACATAATTATATTGAGAAAATGGTAAACCATCTTTTTTCCACAAGTTCCGATTGTTTGAAGCAGCCTCTGTAGTGCCTGAGACCTTCCTTGAGTTAATTGAGATTATTTCCAAGGGCCATTGGCTGAGGATGGGAAAGAAAAAACTCTCTCTTGCCAATTTTCTCTTGAAGGGCCTAGAATTTAAACTTATAGCATTGCTTATGGCTTCCCAGAGCATTTTCTTTCCCATGGCCTCCACCTTTGTTTTTCCTTATCTCCTTCCTCTCCCCCATAAAAAACAAAATTCTATCTAGAAGGGATTAGTCATTAATAATAGAATATGAATTTAAGTCAAAACAGAGGTATCTGCATTTTAAACCTTATCATAATGAAACACTTTTTTTGTCCCCTGTTAAAATAATTTCAGATTTCAGGGCACAGGTGAGTACAGATTTTCAGCAGATAGCCTAGTTTCTTATTCTAGGCCTAAAACCATATCACCTAAGTTAATGCCAGCTTTGTCTGTGAGTTAGGCAGATCACATGAATGACATCATGAGTTTCCATCCTAAGCCCATGAAAATCAAATATTATACATAAAGAAAGAAATTATATCAAATTTATTTCAGGCCAGCTGTCTGATTCTCACTTGACCTACTCTGATTTCCTTTGGTTTCTGGGCAAGTGGGTTAATGCTTGTTTTCTTAGCTTTATTAGTAACATTTCTCTTAATAACCCAATGTTTGCCCTTAAAGCTACAGATTTTCATTTTTCTGAGGATAGAAGGATAATTTATATTCTTGCTATTAGTTAAATGAACCTAGATTTAGTTTCCTTGGCATTTTTCCTAAAAATTACACTCTACAAATTCTTTAGAAAATAACACTTCAGATATAAATACCTGAAGTACCAAGACTAGGTATATATGAGAGACTTCTCAGGCTGATTGTTTTTGAGAAGAGAAATATCAACTAGAACTTTAGATTTTCTAAGGTTTTGGACCTATCATTATAGAACTTTGTTCTGTTAAAGAAAATGAAATATTCAGAATAAAGCTAAAAGTGTGTGTTGGGTAGGACGTGGAAAATTGAAATTATTCCTCTCCCTCCATTTTCTCTTCCTCTCAATTTAACTGAACAAATTCTTGTTAATTGCCTACTATATGCTAGGCACTGAAATATGACAAGAAGAAAGAAATAGCCCTTGCTCTCAAGGAGCTGACTTTTTACTGAGCAACCAACTACGGCAGGAGTTTAGAAAAGGCCTTATTAGGAGGTGGCACATAAACTATGTGCTTTGACCACTATGAAGTGGAAGTGTATACCTTACATGAAGGACCACCTGAGCAAAGACAGGGAGTCAGGACATGTAATGTCATCTAGTAGACCAGTTCGACTGGGATGGAGAGAGCAGGAAGGAGTAAGATGAAATACCATTGAAAAGGCAGATGGAAATCAGCTTGTGAGGGGATTTTAATATATTTTAAAATACTAGACTAAGGAGTTTGTGTGTTACCCTAGGGAATTAGAAAACCACTACAGATCTTTGTATAGCCAAGATGACATGGTCTGCTCTATGTTTTAGAAGTATCGCTTTAGCAGGATGGATTGGAGAGGGGAGAGACTGGAGGCAGGAAGATCGACTAGGAAGTAAAAGGTTATGAGGGGCTGAACCAGGCCAGTGTCAGTGTGCAAGGGGTGAAAAGAGCAGATAGGCTAGATACTATGAAGGTAGGATGGGCATGGCTTGGCAATCAATGGAGTATGGGGTCTGAGGGAAAGGGGAGATTCAAGAGTGACTGTTCTTAACCATTTTCCACCCCCTCTGTTGTAGTTTTTCCCTGACCATATCTTTTCTGGTTATGCCCCAACCCCCACCCTTTGGGTCATATTCTTCCATTCTTACTATTTTAATTATGAGTGTCAAGGAGATGGGGCCAACTAAAAGAATAGCAGGAGTGGAGGGGAGGAAAGAGAAAAAAAGAAGGTTTCTCTTGTTAGGAAATGGAAGGAATAGAATTAGAAATGAAGCACTGCTTATTTTCTCTTCTTCCTTAAGAACTAGTGAGTGGAAAGTTTGGCCTTGTAACTTGTGTGCTAGTATTTAAAGAAGGATGACATTGCACATTTTGTTTCCTGCAGATTTACTCATATTTCAATTTCTTCTTTTCTCATTTATAATGTATAGAGTTGCAAGACTCATACAATTGTTCATGGTATTTTTCTTCAAGGTAGAAGGTGAACTAATTCCTTATAAAGCCTTTCTAAGGTGAAAGAATTTCATCAGAGGATGAGTTCAGTCTAATATAGAAAGGGTACATTTGGGGCATTATATATTTTACTTTCTTTTTTAGTGGTTAAGATAGCAATACACTTAGTTTATTGCCAAATAACCTTCTCACTTTGATCTATGTACTGGAAATTCCGTCTGTCTTAAGGTTAATGAGAGGCACTAACCAAAAGAATGAGTCTGGCAGGCATATTCTTTCTGAATGGTTTGGATCTCAGATGAAGGGAAATAGAAATAATCTGGCTCCTTTCATGGTACTCCACAATTTTTATGTGGTTGAAAACAAATCTGCATTAGTTGGGAGATATTTATTTCAGCACAGTAAGTTCTTGAAACTCAAACTGCTGTGAAACGCAAGCATTTCCTGTCTCTTTAGATAGAAAAAAAAAGCGGCACCATAATTTAGTGCTGGCACAGTTTCTAATATTAACAGGATTAATAAAGCAGTTATATAGTTCTCTAGGAATAAAGGAATGAGAAACTAAATTAGCTTTATCTCTCACCTTTGAGAGACAATGAAAACAAGATAGACAAATCTGAGAGAAGAAAGAAATTGGTGGGGGGTGGGGTGAGAAAATGATTTGGTGAAACAGTTCCTTTATTCTTAATCTAGGCTTTGAAACCAGCTCTTTTCTAGGATGTTGAAAAGATCATTTAACATTTCTGCTACATTTATTCTAATGGAAACTGCTCAGTTAGCTCCAGGGGAGTTTTTAGGACAAGCTTGCCTATGTTTTTTTAAGAGAATTGTTAAGGCTTGCAGGTATTCTGTTTGCCATAGGTTCAGCAGTTAAGTCTTTAATTTGATCACTTTTTAGAAGATGCCAGAAAGTCCCAACTCAAGGATAAGATAAGATTCAGTAGACTCAAAGAACAGAACACATGAGGAACTTCTTTTTGTCATAGATTCCAAGCTAAATCACAAGTTGCTTCTTATGAGAGTGAGTGAATTCAGGTAGTGTTAGATGAGTATGTATATATGTTGCAGGTTTGTATTTAAGCAGAGGGAATGATTAGGGTTTGCAGTCTAGATGAGTGTGGTGAAGGAACAGTCTATATTGACTATTTATGAGACAACAACTTGTGCTCACCTTCTTTTTCCTCCCTTTTCATTAGGTAGAGGTTTTATACCATTGCTGAACCAGAAAAGAAAATCTGAGGTCTGATTTTCCTTTTCAGCCTGTCATTTAGTCAACAAAGGAACAAATATTTTTACCCAGCTCTGACGATGTGTAGAGCACTGTATTAGTGAATTTTCAGGACCTTAGGAGAGTGGATGCTCCCTCTGGCTGGGTAACAATAATAATAATAGCTAGCGTTTTTATAACATTTTAAGATTTGCAAAGCACTTTATAAATGTTATCTTGCTTTATCCTTACAGCAATGGGGGGGGGGAATGTAGGTGCTATATTATCCCAGTTTTACAGATGAGGAAATTGAGGCAGATGGAAGTTAAGCAATTTACCTGGGGTCTCACAGCTAAGAAGTGTCTGAGGCAGAACTCAAACTCAGGTCTTTTTGACTTCACACCCAGCAATTTATCCACTGTGACAGAAGCACAATTTCTGGGGATATATTTTGTGTACAGCCTCTATTTTCACTGATGACACAATCCTCCTGAGAGAGCAAAAACAGTTTTACAGAAGGCATTGTCAGTTTGATTAGAACTTGCTTCTTTCTGGATTCCTACTATTTATATTTTCCTCATGAATTGTTTTGGGGAAGGAGTATTATACAATAATCTTCCCTCCACACTGAAAGTTCTGAAATCCTTTGGGTACCAGTTACCAGCTCTGTCAGTGTTCTGTCTTTTCACTTTGTAGGAGCTTTATGTAGAGTGACATTGAATAGGCTTTACCAAGGACAATGACATTTATTGTCTTTGCAATTCCATTCCATAGCAACTAGTAATAATAATAGGAAGAAGGAAGGAAGAAGAAAGAGGAGGAAAGGGATGAGGAGGAGCAGAAAAAGAAAGAAAGAAAGAAAGAAAGAAAGAAAGAAAGAAAGAAAGAAAGAAAGAAAGAAAGAAAGAAAGAAAGAAAGAAGGAGGAGAAGGAGAAGATATTTAAATTTGAATCTATGGAATCTCTGTTCTGTAAAATGATATCAGTTATTCTGGTCCATTATTTTTCTCTCAGTGATCTGTGAGGATAAATTAGGACATAGATAGTAATTATTTTGAAATTCTCAAATAATAACTCTAAGGAAAATATAGTGACTTTAATTCTCCTCTTAGAATCATAGAATCTTAGAGTTGAGAGGGACTTTAGAGATTATTATCTTTCTAACTCCTGATTTGGAGTTAGAATTCAAATTTAGTCTTTGCCATCTACTGCCTGCATGATCCTCTGTAAAATAAGGGGTTTGGATTAGGTGATCTTTGAAATCCCTTCAAAGATCTCAATCGATGATTGTATGAATACCTTGTATCATGTGGGAATACAACATTTGACATACTTTCTTGCACTAGAGCTAAAGGAAGGTTAGAACAGTTATGACATACATTCATTGCTTAACAAATGTTGATTACCTACTATGAGCCAGTGTGATAGGGTGGAAAGAACATTGAGTTTTATATTAAGACAGGCCTGCCTTTGACACTTAACTGACTGTAATCTTGAGCTAATTGTTTCATCTCACTGAACTTTACCTTTTTCTTCATATAATGATATCTTGAATAATGGAAGGTCATCCTTGTGGCCCTAAACAGGGATGTGCTTCTGACCACCTGTTGCACTGCCCCACCCCCTACCACTTTTAAAGATGGAGGTTCCTCCAAGAGCTTCAGATATTAGAGGTTAGGAGGGCAGGGAAGCAGGACTTATAGCTCCCAATTTCTCCTCCTGGGCTGAACAGGTACAATAGAATGAATGCTTGTTTTTATTTCCAGCCTAAACTCCTGGGTAACTTACAATTTGGTAGTCCACAGCTCCTTTTCTAAAGTTGTATTTTTCCCTCTGAGGCTATATGTTGCTAATAGGCACATGGTTCCTAGAAAAATCATTTACTCATATTTTTAGGGCTAGAAGGGACCTTTGTAATCATCTACTCTAGGAGTTCTTAATCTGAGGTCTGTGGGCCTCCAACAGATCTATGGATAGATTTCAGGGCATCTGTGAACATAGATGGGAAAATTTATATCTTATTTACATCTGAAATTTAAAATTTCCTTCAGTTAGGAAAGTAGACAATAAACATTATTCTAAAAAGGGATCCATAAGTTTCACCAGAATGCCAAATAGTCCACAACACACAAAAAAGTTAAGAATCTCTTATCTGGTCCAATTTCCCAATTTTTCAGATAAGGAAACTGAGGCTCAGATTTGTTAAGTGACTTGGCTAAGGTCATGGAATTGGTTAATGGCAGAACTAGGACTAGAACCTAGGATTTATAGTGCAGTGGTCTTTCCACAACACTTGGGAACCTTTCCTAGACTACTTCCAAACTGGACTGTTGAGTATTCTCTAAAAATGACTTGTAATTCCCTGTCTACATGCACATTTCATGTTGTAGCCTGGATCTTAACAAACATTTCCTCAAGAAACTCACCTAGCAAGGAGCAAGAACAAGGTTTTGTTCAGAACTGGGGTCACATTGCCCTTAGGTAAAGTCGTAACTCTAGTGCTCATTGTTCCCTTCCTGATGATGGCTGAAAATTTTTCTTTCTTCTCATAGCACTACAGAGATAACCCTGGAAGTCTACAGATAAGGGAATGTTTACTCTCCAGCTTTCAATACCGAGAATTCCACAGAACAGAAATGGACCCCAAAAGAGGCAGACTTTCTTTGCTTAAGCTTTTTCTATTTTTTTTTGGTTAGGCAATTGGATTAAGTGACTTGCCCATGGTCACACAGCTAGTAAGTGTTAAGTGTTTGAGGCTGGATTTGAACTCAGGTCCTCCTGAATCCAGGGCTAGTGGTCTATCCAATGCACCTTACTGCCCCTGCTTAAGCTTTTTTTTTTTTTAATTATTAGACATGTTGTAGTGTGATTTGGTGAAAACAAATTGTGCATTGGCTAAATCTAGCTTTCCCAACCCTTGATAATTACTGCTAGGCTTTATTTATTTTTGCTTTTTGGTGAGGCAATCTGGGTTAGGTGACTTGCTCAGGGTCACATAGCTAATAAGTGTCAAGTGTCAGAGGCTCAAGTCCTCCTGACTCTAAGGCCAGAGCTCTATCCATTGCACTACCTAGTTACCCCTATTACTGTGGCTTTGAGCCAAGATGGTGGATTAGGGGCAGCCGTCCAGATTAACTCTCCCAATATTTCCCTCCAATCAACTTTAAAATAACACTCAAATAAAATTTTGGAGCAGAAAAGCCAACAAAAGGTCAACGTGAGACATTTTTCTGGCCTAAGAAAACTTAAGAGATTGACAGGAGAAATTTATGGTACTGGGCTGGAGGTCTGTCCCAATCCCACACATATAGTAGCAACAGTGGCTGCAGTAGCAGCTTTGGGAGCTCTCAGTCTAGAGATCTTTAGGGGGTCGGACAACTGGTCAGAAAGAGATTACAGGGAACCCTTTGCTGGCACTGGGTATAGTTGGCACTGACTGGCACCTCTATTGTCCATATGCAGCTCTGGATTGCAGTTCCAGAGTGGAGGGGAGTATTGATTGGTTGGTCACAAGGGAGGAGGGGCCCTGGCCACAGTACCAAAACAAAGAGGAATGCTAGCATTTTTGGCTACAGGGAACTAGGTGCCCTTGCTGGGTAAAGGCTGGAGTGCAGATCATGAGTGCAATGACCATGCCTCTCCCTGGATCACACCACTTTGGAAACACCAAAAACTTGCAGACCCCCAGAACTAGCTCTGAAAACAGCAGCACAAAAAAAGCCTGTGTTTCCCCACCCCCAGGTGAGTAGAGCCCAACTTTAACATAAAGTTCAAAGTCAAAAAACAGGCTGGAAAAATGAGCAAACAACAACAACAAAAAATAATTTGAAAAACTACTATGGTGGCAGGGAAGACCAGTACATAAACTCAGAATAAGACAGTGTGAAAACAGCTACAAATAAAGCCTCAGAGAAAAAAATGCCAATTGGATACAAACCCAATAAGAATTCCCAGAAGAGTTAAAGAAAGAGATGAGTGGTAGAGGAAAAATTGGGAAAAGAAATGAAAACAATACTAGAAATGATGAAAAGATAATTAACAGCTTGGCAAAAGAGGCACAAAAAATACTGAAGAAAATAACACCATAAAAAGCAGAATTGGCCAAATGGAAAAGAAGGTACAAAATTCTTTGAAGAAAAGAACTACTTACAAAAAAGCAGAATTGGCCAAATGAAAAAGAGATACAAAATCTCACTGAAGAAAATAGTTCCTTAAAAATTAGAATTGGGCAAGTGGAAGCTAAAGACACCACAAGACATCAAGAAACAATAAAATAAAATCAAAAGAATGAAAAAAATAGAAGAAAATATGAAATATCTCATCAGAAAAGCAACAGACCTGGAAAATAGATCAATGAGAGATAATTTAAGAATTATTGGACTATCTGAAAGTCATGGTCAGGGAAAGAGCCTAGACATCATATTTTAATAAATTATCAGGAAAAAAGTGCCTGTATATTTTGGGTCCAGAGGGTAAAATAGACATTGAAAGAATCTACCAATCAGCTTCTGAAAGAGATCCTTAAATCAAAACTCTCAGGAATATCATGGCCAAATTCTAGAGGTCCCAAGCAAAGAGAAAATATTGTGGGCAGCCAGAAAGAAACAATTTAATAATGTGAAACTACAATCATGATCACCCAAGATTTAGTTCTTTCCACATTAAAGGAGTGGAGATCTTATGATATTTGGAGGGCAAAAGAACTACTGTTACAATCAAGAATAACCCACCCATCAAAACTGAGTGTAATCTTTCAGGGAAAAAAAATTGATATTTAATGAAATAGAGGACTTTCAAGCATTCCTGATGAAAAGATCAGAGCTGAATAAAAAATTTGACATTCAAACCTGAGACTTAAGAGAAGCATAAAAAGGTAAACATGAAAGAATAATCATAAGGATTCAATAAAGTTAAACTGTTTATATTCCTTTATGGGAAGATGATATATGTGACTTCTAAGAACTTCATCATTATTAGGGCAGTTAAAAAGAGTCTGCACAGACAGAAGGCATGGATATGAATTGATTACATTGGAATGATCTCTGAAAAAAAATGAAGAGGTGAAAAAGAGGGATGCACTGAGAGAAAGGGGAAGGAAGAAAAAGAATAGGGAAAATTTTTCTCATATAAAAGAGGTATGTAAGGACGAGGTTTTACAATGGAGGAGGAAATGGGGAGAGAAGTGGTAGGCAGTGCTTGAACCTTACTCTAATTAGAAATGGTTCAAAGAGAGAAGAATGTATACATATGTATATATACATACATATGCACTCAGTTGTGTATATAAATGTATCTTAGATAATAGGGAAATAGGAAGGGAAGCAGATAAGAGAAAGGGGAAGATAATATAAAGAGAGGGCAGATTAAGGGAGGCAATAGATAGAAGCAAAGTAGACTTTTGAGAAGGGGCAGGATAGAAAGAGAGGGAAGAAACAGAAGACAATGCAATGGAGGGGAAATACATAGTTCATAATCATAACTGTGAATGTGAATGGGATGAGCTCACCCATAAAACAGAAACAGATAGCAGAATGGATTAGAAACCTGAATCTGACAACATGTTGTTTACAAGTGACACTTGAAACAGAAGGATACACACAGAGAGTTAAAATAAAAGGCTGGATTTCAGTTGAAGTAAAAAAGGCAAGGGTAGCAATCACCATCTCAGACAAAGCAAAAACAAAAATAGGCCTAATTAAAAGAGATAATCAGGGAAACTAAATTATACTAAAAGGTACCACAGACAGTGAAATAATATAAAAAATTTTTACAGTAGTTTTCTCTACTAAAGACCTCATTTCTCAAATATGTACTGAGTATAGAACTGATTCAACTTTATAAAAATAAGAGCCATTCCCCAATTGATAAATGGTCAAAGACTATAAAGAGACAATTTTCAGAAGAAAAAAAATCAAATCTATCTATAGTTATATGAAAAAAAATGCTCTAAATCACTATTGATTAGAAAAATGCAAATTAAAACAACTCTGAGGTACAATCTTATGCCTATCAGAAATGATGAATGCTGGAGGGGATAAGGGAAAAATAAGAACACTGATGAATTGTTGGTGGAGTAGTGAACTAGTTCAATCATCTGGAGAGCAATTTGGAACTAGGCCCAAAAAAGCCTATAAAACTGTGCATACTCTTTCACCCAGCAATACCACTACTAGGTCTAGATCAAAGAAAAAGGAAAAGGATGTATATGTACAAAAATATTGGTAACAGGTCTTTTTTTGGTGGCAAAGAATTAGAAATTGAGGGGATGCTCATCATTTGGGGAATGGCTCAATAAATTGTTGCACATAAGAAATGATGAAGACAGGGTGGTTTCAGAAATACATGGCAAGACCTATATGAACTGATGCAAAATGAAATGAGAAGAACCAGATCATTGTGCACAGTAGCAGCAATGTAATGATGATCAACTGTGAAAGGCTTAGCTATTCTAATCAATAAAATGATTCAAGACATTTCCAAAGGAGTTATGATGAAAAAATGCTATCCACCTCCAAAAAAGGAACAGATACACTCTTAGTGCAAATTGAAATATAATTTTGTCACTTTCTTTATTTTTCTTGCTTTTTTTTTGAAATATGGATAGCCAATGTGGAAATATGATTTACATGATTTCACATGTGTAATTGATATCATATTGCTTGCATTCTGAGTGAGTAGGGAAAGGAGTGGGAGGATGAGAGAGAATTTGGAGCTCAAAATTTTAAAAAGAAAAGAATGTTTAAAATAAATATAAGATAGATTAAAATATTTTTTAAAAAGAAAAAAATAATTGCTGCTATATTCTTAGGCCATTTGCATGTATATGGCTACAAATCTCAAAAATTGTGTATTGATCACTGGAATAGCTCTGGCCTTTCCTCACCTTGCCCATCTGCTGCATGGTTTCCTGTTTTTATTTCTTTTTATTATTATCATTATTTCTATTATTTCTTTTCTTATTATTTTTCTTATTAATTTATTTATTTTTCCCTTGTCTTTTGCTTCTGTGCCTCTACTACCATTTGGGTCTGCTTCATACAGCTGTACCCTGTTCCAATAACAATGTCAGCCTAGGGTCAACTGCCTATAAGTTATCTATCCTTATACTTGTATTATAGAAGTTTGATAGTACATCTCAACAAAAACATTCAAGGACTAGTCCAACTCAACAAAAGGGTTTCAGAGAACTCGAAGTAACTTAAATTTTTGTTTTTCCTATCACTTCTTACTGAATCCCTATAAAGAATTGCTGTAGGAATTATTAATTTTATCTTAGTTTCAAGAAAATAAGACAAAAAAATTAATGCTTTGAACAAAGAAAACACAATGAGCCATCATAAAGTCAGAAATAAAACCTAGATCTGCCTATCTATTTTTTTATTTCTTTGCCTTTGGACTTTAGTAATTGTAAAGTACCATTGCTTTATTAAATTAAGTTTATTATTATAAATTGCCCTTGTTGCAGTGTCCATACTGTTAATGTTGTCTGTGTTTTGTCCATTTAAAAAAAGTTGTATTATTACCTTTTTTTTTAATGTCACAGTCACTTTCTAATATGTTCCTGTCCCTCAATGAATCCTCCTTTGTAACGAAGAGAAAATGGAAAAAAAAAACAAAACAAAAAACAGCCAACACTGATACTGTGTCTAACAGAGGATGCAACATTCTATACTTATCTTTTCTCTTTATTTTTCCCATCTCTCTCTGGAGAGGGGGCAACTGTGTTTCAGCATCTGTTTTTGATCATTTGCATTTCTTTTAGAGTACTGTGCATATCCTTTGACCTCTTATTTTTTAGGGCATAACTCTTGGTCTTATGTATTTGTATCAGTTCCCTTGGAATTTTGGATAATAGACATTGATCTGAGATAGGGCTAGGTCTGAGTCTGTGGTTTCACTGGTATAGGGAAATAGGCCGGTACCTTCTCTGTACCTTATACTTTTATTGAGTTGCCTAGAGCGGTGGTATCAAACTCAAAATAGAAATGGGGAACACTAAACCATACATGAGGATCCTTGCAGATACTTTTTGACTTAGAAAACCACCCATTAACATTATCTATGTTACATTTTTATTTTTAAAATATTTCCTTATTACATTTTAATGTTCTACTGTACTTGGAAATATTAGGGGCTGCATGCAGCCCCCAGATAGTATATTTGACACTTCTGGTCTAATGCACTGAGATGTGACTTGCCAATTTTACAGAGTCAGTACGTATAAGAGGTATGACTTGAATCCAGGTCTCCTAGCTTCAAGGTCAGCTTACTTTTTACTGTGCCATGCTTCTGGTCAGAGATATTCGATGTAAAGGTATTTCCCCTACTCAACAGTTTCTTATATTCTAGCTATATTGATTTCATCTGAGCAAGATCTTTTTAATTTTATGTAACCAAAAATTGTCTACTTTATATTTTATAGTTACTTCTATTCCTTGCTTGGTTAAGATTTTTTCTTAGAGTTCTGAAAGGAATCTTTTTTTCATGATGTGACTTTTTGTGTTTAGGTCGGATATCAGTTTAGAACTTATTGTGGTATATAGTATAAGGTGCTAGTCAAAACTTAGTTTCTGCCAAATTTTCAGTCCAATGAAAAAACTACTTGGATCAAATAATTTGACACCGCCCTTACAATTTGTAAATATAGAATTTGTTAAGTCCTTTTAAATTTTCAATTCTCAAAAAATTTTTATGTTGCAACTCAACTAAACTCTCTGCCATGCAAATAATAGACAAGGAACTTTGCCTTTATTCCCCTTCTCAAGCCAAACTTATTTTTTGAGTTAGATGACTAAAATGGGCACATTAGCTTGTGAACAACTGTGTTGGAATTTGC
The DNA here is from genome assembly GCF_003287225.1 of Phascolarctos cinereus. Lineage (NCBI taxonomy): Eukaryota > Metazoa > Chordata > Mammalia > Diprotodontia > Phascolarctidae > Phascolarctos > Phascolarctos cinereus. The sequence goes on from NW_027556098.1 coordinate 229,833,061, forward strand.
TTTTTGATTATGGCTCCAGCAAATCTACTTTAAAATTTTTAAGTTCTTTGAGGTTTATTTGAAGCAGGTTCAAAATGAAAATCTGTTTCTCTAGAATTTGAGCATTTACTGCTTTTTTCTGTCTCATTTGATTGCAACCAAGACATCAGGCTCATTGGCAATTGTTTATCTTGGCAGAAAGTCAAACCAGCTCTTTAGTTCTTCTGACTACTTTGGTTTCAGAAACTAATGTTTTGAAAAAATTTTCCTCAGCCTTTAGACTTTTTCCATGGTGAAATTGTCCCTTCTATATGTAGTGGGAACTACAAATATTTCTCTCCCCATTCTGCAGTAATACCTAGGCACTGTTTAGCCCCTTGGTCACCAAAGTGCTTTGCATGTACCCCTAGGTAATGTGAATAATACTAACAAAACTGTCCCAGGTGAAATGTTACTCTTGTAACAGAAACTTTCTCTTGATATGAAGGGCCTAGGTAAAATTTGGGGGATTTCTTACTTTTTTTTTTTTACTGTCATCACTCTGAAAGTCTGGAAGTTTCCCGTCTGATATCACCCATTGTGCTGTTACTATCCCCTCTTGCAAGTGTATAGCTCAAAGACTAAAAGAATTAATAATTTATTTACAGGTTAAATAACATTAAAAAGGGATTATATCAGAGCACATAGGAAATTATAATACCTACAAATTAGCAATCTTCCCAAAACCTATGTAGTCATAGTCGCTTACTTTATTATCTCAGGTAGAATTCTAGCCTGTGTTGGGGTACAGGAATACATTTTACTCAACAGGGAAATAGGAGGAAAAGGGAAGAAGGAAGAGGGGAAGTTAGAGGGATGGTAGATAAAGGAAGGAGTAGTATAATCCCTTAGTAGGATGGAGAGACATACACAATTAATTATTATTGCCATGATTGTGAATGAAATGGACTCACTCATAAAATGAATTAGAAAGCAGAATCTAACAATATGTTGCTTACAAGAAAGACTTGAAACATATAGATTCATACAGAGTTAAAATAAGGGACTAGATCTAGAGTGCCTTAGCTGAACTCAGAAATTTAGGGGGCAGCAAATCATTATTTCAGACAAGAAAATAGAAAAAAAAATAGACTTATTAAAAGAGAAAAACAGGGAAACTATGTTATACTGAAAGTTAAAATAGACAATAAGATAATATCAATGTTTAACATATATGCACCAAATAGCATAGCATCTAAAAATGTAAAAGAAATATTAGATGAATCACAAGGGAACAGAAATACAGAATTATAATAGGGAAGGATTTTTTTTTTGTTTTAAAATGGTTAATTTATTTTTAGCATTCATTTAAAAAACTTGACTTCTAAATTATGGCCCTCCCTCCTCTATCCATTGAAAAGGCAAGCAATATGATATCAATTATAATGTGAAGTCATGCAAAACATATTTCCATATTAGTCATGTTGCAAAAAAAAGAAAAATCAAGAAAAATCAAGAAATATAAAGAAAGTGAAAAAAGTATACTTGAATATACATTCGGAGTTCATCAGTTTTTTCTCTGGAGATGGGTAGCATTTTTCATCATGAGTCTTTTGGAATTATCTTGATCATATACTGATCAGAGTAGCTAAGTTTTTCACAGTTAATCACCATTTCAATATTGCTATTACTTTGTACAATGTTCTCCTGGTTCTGCTCCCTTCACTTTGCATCAGTTCATGTAAGTCTTTCAAGGTTTTTCTGATACTATCTTGTTCGTCATTTCTTATTGCATTGTAGTATTTCATCACAATCATATACCACAACTTGTTCAGCCAGTCCCACTTAATGGGCATCACCTTAATTTCCAATTCTTCACCATCACAAGAAGAGCTGATACAAATATTTTTATACGTGTAGGTCCTTTTACCTTTTCTTTGATTTCTTTGGGATACAGATCTAGTACTAGTATTGATGACTCAATGAGTCAGTGACTACATACTGAGTTTTATAGCCCTGTGGGTGTAGTTCCAAAGTGTTCTTCAGTATGGTTGGATCTACCAACAGTGCATTGATGTACTTATTTTTCTGCATCTTCTCCAGGATTTATCATTTTCCTTTTTTGTCATATTAGCCAATTTGATGGGTGTGAGGTGGTACCTCAGAGTCATTTTAATTTGCATTTCTCTAATCAATAGTGATTTAGAGCATTTTTCCATGTGACTATTGATAGCTTTTATTTCTTCTTTTGAAAATTGCTTGTTCATATCAATAGGGAGAGATTTCGTTGTACCCTTTTCAGACCTAGATAAACTTAATTAAAATATAAACAAGAAAGAAATTAAGGACCAGATGAGAATTTTTAAAAAGTTAGATATGGTCTCATTTCTGAATGAGATAAGAAAGAAATAGACATCTTTCTCAGCATTGCATATCACTTAAACTGATAATATATTGGTACATAAAAATCTGACAAATGAATGTAAAAAGCAGAACTATCAAATATATCTTTATTAGCTACAGTGAAATAAAAATTATTTTCAGTAAAGGGTTATTGAAAAAGGATTAAAAATTAATTGGAGCATCAGTGCCACCAAGATGGCAGAGTAGCAGGACATGGTACTGTGAGCTGCCCCTCAAAAGTCCTTCAGAAAGACCTGAAACACACAGCAGACTGGATCTAAACAAAATCCATTAAAAAGTCACAGTGAGTCTTTTTTCCAGCCCAGATTATCGGAGGGAGATAGACAAGAAGGCTGATTGCCACTGAGGATGAGGTCTGGTCGAGACCTCATGAAGCACTCAGTGAGAGATTGTGCACCAGGCAACAAAGGATCTCAGACCCACACTAGGGTATGTATGCTGTACAAGGTGTGGTAACAAGTGTCAATTAGTAGCTTTGTTGATTACTACCAATTCTGGTTCACTGATCTGGGGCAGCCTGAGCAGGGGAGCTTGAACTCTGATGGCCTAGCTTTTAAATACCCTGGATTACCTTCCCATCATAACAGGGCCTCAGAATAAGACTTTAGGTCTAATAAGAGGCTTGTTTAACTAAAATGCTGTATTTGTATTTTCCTTTAAAATTTATTGACAAATGTTGTCAAAGTGAGTTCTGAGAGAAAGTATCTCTTTCTGGTGATAGAAACATGGCTGAAATCTTCAGAGTTGCTGCTGCTATCTAAACATATGTTGATGTTAATGAGAATAATTTAATTATCTTTATGTAGTCAAAATTACTAATTATTTGACATGTGTTAAGACTCAAAACGAGGATACAAATATTTTTAGATATTATGTGGCCAAGAGAAGATGTGCAAAGAGATGGGAAACATTGTTGTTTTTAAAAACAAAGCTGAATGCTTACTAGCCTTATTAGATTAGATTTTCATTCAATAAGGGGCTGTGGTGCTAAAGGAACAAGCATTTATTAAGGTCCTACTATATGTAAGGCATTGTGCTAATAAATACTTTGCAAATACCTCATTTGATTCTCATAACAACCCTGTGAAGTAGGTACTATTATTATCTCCATTTTACAGTTGAGGAAACTGAGGCAGGCAAACATTAAGTGACTTCCTCAGGATCACACAGCTAGTGTCTGAGGTTGAATATGAACTCAGGTTTTATATATATATATATGCATAATATGTACATAATAATAATAATAGCTAACACTTATATACTTACAATATTCTAGATACTGCACTAAGCACTTTATAATTATTATCTCATTTTATCCTCACACCACCCATAGAGGTAGATGCTATCATTATCTTCATTTTACAGATGAAGAAACTGAGGTAAATAGCAGTTAAGTCCCAGGGTCACACAGCTTGTTAGTGTCTGAGGCTAGATTTGAATTCAGGTCTTCCTGACTTCAGGCCCAGTGCTCTGTCCATTGCACTACCTAGCTGCCTCTCTCTCTCTCTCTCTCTCTCTCTCTCTCTCTCTCTCTCTCTCTCTCTCTCTCTATATATATATATATATATATATATATATATATATATATGTGTGGTGTGTGTGTGTGTGTGTGTGTGCATGTATATAAATATATTAAGTATAAGATTTTGCTTAAAGAATCTTTTAAGAACAACAAGATATTCCATATTGAAATTATAGAACTTAATTGGAATTTTATTTTCTCTGAAGTATTTTATTTTTCCATGAAAGCTTTTATTGTAATTTCCACTTGCACTGGAAATATAAAAATAATCCCACATAAAATAATCCAACAAGTACATTTAGGTTGTCTCTCAATCAAATTATAGACTGATTTATCTGATTTTTGTTTCTAATGAATTCACTAATATAGTCAAGTGATTGAGCCAGTTATGTGTGTAGATAACAGCAAAAGAGAAATAATCCTGTATTTTAATGTCCTGGGGAAGAGCAAATAACACCAGCTGCCACTAGGTGCTTAAGATTGTCCAGTTACACTGCCTTCCAGACCTTAACCTATAAACTTTTCTTCTCTCTGACCTTCAGTAAGGGGTAGTGTGAGTTCATAGAGTGAGAAGAGCACTAGATTTAAAGTCAGAGAACCTGGGTTCCGAATTTAACTCAGCCGGTTACTACTACTACCTATCCAACATCAGGCAAGTTATATAAGCTATCTGGGCCTTAGTTCTCTCATTTCTTAAATGAGGGCATTGGACTAGATATTGTCTATGCTAACTTCCAGCTCCAAATCTATCGTCTTATGATCTAGACTTTAGCTTAACAACCTGACTCAGACCTCTTGTCTGAGTTTGGCCTGGGTTCAAATCTAGCCTGGTCAGGTCACTTAACCTCTACTTGTTTTGGTGTCTTCAACTGTAAATTGAAGATAATAATAGCACCTACCTTCTAGATAAAATGAGATAATATTTGTAAAGCATTTAACACAGGGCCTGGCACATACATAGTAGAAGCTATATAAATGCTTATTCCCTTTGTCTTCCCCTCTTGTGCTTCTGACTTCATACTTTTTGCTTCTGTTTCACTGCAGGACCTGATTTTTTTTTCTAATCAAAGTTTGATAACCTGATTCCAATTCCTGATTGGTCCCTTGCTTGATATTTGAGTTTTGACATCCTCGACCCTAGACAAAGATCAAGACTACTTAGCCATAGTGACTCTGCAGGAAGGACTGAGTGAGCCTGAAATATTTTTCCCCTGAAATATTTTTGTCTTTCAAAGGACCTCCTATAGCTTTTAGACAATCAAGGATTCAAGAGCCAATCAACATACAACGTGCTTCCCAAGCCCTTTCCTGTGATTTTATTAGCACTGACAATACAGCCAATTTTAAAAGCATAGAGTAAACCACATTTTTGCACTCTGTCAAAAGTCAACAACATAATTTCTTACAAATGTGGAAGAATAAAATTCTTTACAGAGACTTTAAAAACCTATATCTATTTTAGTTGCTGAATACAGGTTTATAAAAGCAATCTGAGTAATTTAAAACTGGATGTGCCAACCTAATGGAAAGCTACCTGTCCAAATGCTAGAATGACTAGTGGAATAGATTTAAAGCTCCATTTGTCTGTAGCCTAGCATTACTATAACAGACAGAAAAGGAGGTAATGTACTCATTCAGGGATGTTAGAAGATATATTTGAACTGCTTTTTTTATGCTTTTAGGTTAGATTAATATATATGTATAAGGTTAACCAAATTCAGTCCAATTCAATAAAATTTTAGGGTATAAAAAGGCAAAATGAAAAGTTCACCCTGTCCTTAAGGAACTTAATTCTATTGGAGTTAAACAACTTGTAAATGGACACACACACACACACACACACAACACACACACACGCACACACACACACACACACACACACATGTGGTAATTTGAGGAGGGAAAGAGCCCTAATAATTAACAGAATCAAAAAAGGTTTACCAATAGTGCATTATTGTGCTTGTCCTCTCATAGCACCTCCAACAATCATTTTTTTCTTCTTTGTCATCTTTGCCAACCTCATGGGTATGAAGCAGAACCACAGAATTCTTTTATTTTTCATTTCTCTGATTATTAGAGATGTGGAACATTTTCCATGTGCTTATTAATGGCTTGGATTTCTTTTATTTTAAAATATTTTCTTCAACCTATTATTTATTCATTTATTTTAAATTCTTTTTAAATTTTGATCTCCACATTTTGTCCCTCCCTCCTTTTCCTTCCCTACCCACTGAAAAGGCAAGTAATATGATATAAATTATACATATGAAATAATGTAAAACATATCTCCATGTTAGCCATATTTTTTCAAAGCAGGAAAAAGAAAGTGAGAAAATTATATTTCAATTTGTACTCATAGTTCAATTCTCTCTCTGGATGTGGACAGCATTTTTTCATCATAAGTCCTTTGGAAATGTCTTGGATCATTGTATTGATCAGAGCAGCAAAGCCTTTCACAGTTGATCATCATTACAACATTGCTCTTACTGTGCACAATGATCTCCTGGTTTTTCTTATTTCACCTTGCATCAGTTCATATAGGTCTTGCTATGTTTTTCTGAAACCGCCCCACCCTTGTCATTTCTTACAGCACAATAGTATTCCATAAAATCATGTGCCACACCTTATTCAGCCATTCCTCAATTGATGATTATCCCCTTGATTTCTAATTCTTTGCCACCAAAAAAGACCTGCTATTAATATTTTTGTACATATAGGTCCTTTTCCTTTGCTTTGATCTTTTTTTTGAATACAGACCTAGTAGTGGTATTGCTAGGTCAAATGGTATGCACAATTTTATAGCCTTTTGGGCCTAGTCCCAACTTGCTCTCCGGAATGGTTGGACCAGTTCACTATTCTACCAACAGTTTGTTAGTATACCTATTATTCCCTCATCCTCTCCAGCATTTGTCATTTCTGACAGGTGTGAGGTAATACCTCAGAGTTGTTTTTATTTGCATTTCTCTAATCAATAGTGATTTAGAGCAGTTTTCCACATGATTGTAAATAGCTTTGATGTTTTCTTCTGAAAACTGTCTGTTTATATTCTTTGACATCTTATCAATTGGGGAATGGCTTTTGTTTTTAAATAAATATTCAGTGAATTTTATTTATAAATTTGACTTGGTTCTATACTCAGCATATATTTGAGAAATATTTATCAGGGAAACTTGCTGTACAAATCTTGGATATTACTTCATTGTCTATGATACCTTTTAGCAAAATTTAATTTCCCTAATTATCCCTTTTAATTAGGTTTATTTTTGCTTTTGCTTTGTCTGATATTGTGTTTGCTACCCTTGCCTTTTTTTTTTTAGTTCAGCTGAACAGCATATTAGATTGTCCTCTAGCACTTTATTTTAACTTTGTGTGTGTCCTTCTGTTTCAAGCATGTCTCTTGTAAACAACATGTTGTTGGGTTCAGGTTTCTAGTCCATTCTGCTATCTGCTTCTGTTTTGTAGGTAAGCTCATCCTATTCACATTTACAGTTATGATTACTAGCTGTGTATTTCCCTCCATCTCATTTTCTTCTGTTTATTCCTCTCTCTTTCTTTTTATCTTGTTCCCCCAAATGTCTATTTTGCTTTTTAATCACTGCCTCCTGTCCTCCTTTTATCACCCCCCCCACTTTCTCTTATCCCCTTCCCTTCCTATTTCCTATTTCCTTTTTGGGTAAGTTACATTTCTATACACAATTGACTGTCTCTCTTACTCCTCCTCTCTCTTTTTCTGTTTGGCCAATTTTTTAAAAAGGAGTTCTTTTTTTCAATGAATTTAATGTGCCTCTTTTTCCATTTGACCTATTCTGCTTCTTAAGGATTTCTTTTTTCCTGATAAATTTTTGTACCTATTTTGCTATTAGGCCAATTCTGTTTTTTAAAGTGTTATTTCCTTCAGTATCTTTTTGCACCTCTTTTATCAGTGTGTTAATTCTCTTTTCATAATTTTCTCCCACCACTTTCATTTCTTTTCCCAGTTTTTCTCTACCACTATTATCTCTTTCTTTACCTTCTGGGAATTCTTACTGGGTTTGGTCTAATTAGCATTTTTCTTTGAGGCTTTGTTTACAAATTGTTGTCTTCTTCTGAGTTTATGTCTTAGTCTTCCCTGCCACCATAGTAGTTTTTTATGATCAAATAATATTTTTTGGTTGGTGTTTGCTAATTTTCCCATCCTATTTTTTTTACTTTGAACCTTATGTTAAAGTTGGGCTCTGCTCACCTTGGGGTGAGAAAGTGCTATGCCAAGCTTCAGGCTTTTTTGGTGCTGCTGTTTTCTGAGCTAATTTTTGGACTCTGTGAGTTCTTGGTGTTTCCAAGGTGGTGTGATACAGGGAATGGTGTGGTCACTGTTCTCATGCTCTGCACTCTGATCTTTACCCAGCAAGGGTACTTGGTTCTCTGTAGCCAAAAGTGCTAGCCCTCTTTTTGCCTTGGAACTTTGACCAGGACCCCTGCTCCCTTGTGACCAACTGTCAGCACTCCTCTCCACTCTGGAACTTCAACCCAGCAATGCTAATGTGCAATAAAGTTGTCAGTCAGTGCCAGCTATATCTAGCGCTGACAAAGTTTCCCTGTATTCTCTCTCTGCCTCGTTTTCTGACCCTTTTACTGTCTATAAATTGAGAGTCCCTAAAGCTGCTGCTGTGGTGGCTGTTGCTGCTGCTGCATGTGTGGGCTGTAGACAGTCTTCCCCCCTGGTGCCACAAACATGTCCTGCCAACCTCTTCAGTTTTCTTACACTGGAAAAATATCTCACCTCAATCTTTTGTTGGCTCTGTTGCTCTGAAGTATGATTTGAGGTATTATTGTCTGAAGGGAACATTAAGAGATTTCAGCTGGGTTGTCTCTAATCTGCCATCTCACCTCTGTCCCCTACCTTGAATTTCTTTTCTTGGAAATACCTAGTTGTATCCTTTGGCCAGCTATCTATTGAGGAATGGCTATTGCTATTATTATTATTGTATTTAAACTAGTTTCCCTGTGTATCTTTGATTTCTTTTTTTCTTTTTTTTCCGCGAGGCAATTGGGTTTGAGTAACCTGCCCAGGGTCACACAGCTAGTGTCAAGTGTCTGAGGCTGGATTTGAACCCAGGTCCTCCTGACTCCAGAGCCAATGCTCTATCTATTGTACCACCTAGGTACCCCCAATTTCTTTTTCTGTGCTTGAGTTACTTAAATTCTCTATTTCTTGTTTTGATAATCTGGATATTTTATGTTGTTATAAATATTCATCTATAACATTTAAGCTACCATTTTTGTTGGCATATAATATAATTGGTAAGAGAGTTTTTAATAATATAATTTTTTCTCCTCATTTGTTAAGATGTATTTTTTTTCATATTACATATTGGTGATTTGGTTTTACTTTTTTATTAACTAATGGCTTGTCTCTTTTATTAATTAAAAAAAACCCAAATCTTAGTTTTATTGACCAATTCAAAAGGTTTATTGTTTTCAATTTTGGTTTTTTTGTCTTTGATTCTCACAATTTCCATTTTCTAGTTTACTTAGGGTTTTTTGAATTATTACTTTTCTTGGTGGTGGTGGTGGTTTTAGCTGCACACCCACTTCATTGATTTATTATTCCTCCCTTTTGTTGATGAATGTTTTTAGAGAGGCAAAACTTCCTCTCTAGACTGTTTTGTTTGCATCCCAAAAGTTTTGGCATATTATTCATTGTTGTCTTTTCCATCTGTTGTATTTATGATTTACTCTTTGATCTAATAGTTTTTTATGATGGAATTATTTAGTTTCCATTTAAGTTTGAATCCTTCCTTCAAAGATTTTTTACTGTGTGTAATTTTTATTGCATTGTGGTCAGTAAGGAATGTCTTTAATAATTTTTTTTCTGTGCTTATTTATGGGGTTTTTATACCCTAACATATGGTCAATTTTTGTAAAGATGACATGTGTTGTTGAAAAATATTTTATTCACTTTTATTCCCACATCACAATCACCAGAGATCTATCACATCTAGCTTTTCTAAAATTCTATTCAGATTTTTAACTTATTATTATTATTTGTTATTTTTCTCTAAATCTGAAAGAGGCACATTGACATCCCCAAGTATTATAGTTTGGCTAACCTATTTCTTCCTATAATTCAATTGAAATTTTCCTTCAAGATCTTAGTTACTGTGCCAATTGCTACAAATATGTTAAATATTGATATAATTTAACTGTTTCTAGTACCTTGAAGTATAATGTTGTTTCCTTGTTTATTTCTGATAACCATGTCTATTTTTATAGTTGCCTTATCTGAGAAGATAATTGCCACCCTTGTGTTTTTTAGTTCATCTGAAGAATGATCAATTTACAGTATCCCTCATTTTAACTCTATGTAAATCTTAATGTTTTTAGTGTGTTTCTTATCAATGCCATGTGGTTGGATTCTACTTTCTAATTCATTCTACAATCTTCTATATTGCCGAGTTAATTCCATTTATCTTCATCACTATTATTGTTAATTATGCATTTTCTTCTATCATATGTGCTTACATTTTTCTTATGAAAAATAACATGGGGGCAGCTAGGTGGTGCAGTGAATAGAACACTGGCCCTGGATTTAGGAGGACCTGAGTTCAAATCTGGCCTCAGACACATAACACTTACTAGCTGTGTGACCTTGGGCAAGTCACTTAACCCTATTGCTTAGCCAAAAAAAGAAAAAAAAGAAAAATAATATGGCTCCTGCCCTCGAGATAATTACATGCTAGTAAGAAAGGTAAGACACATACATAAATGAATATGATACAAGATAGATTGTGATAAGGGTGAGAGCAAAGGAAAGATCTGGATAAAGTACTAGAAGAAAATCTGGGGAGGGAGAGATTATAATCATTTGAAAGAATTAGTAAGGTTTCAAGGCCTAAGCTCTTCCTTGAAGGAAAAGAATGGATTTCAGTAGACACAGATATTGAACCTTAGAATTTCCCTCACTAACATCAAGATCTTGGGTAGCCAATTCCACTGAGCTGGGTAAATAGATAATAGATGATAGTAAAATACCCAAATGATGTCAGTGATGCATCCATAATTAAGACAGGTAAAAGACATGATTCAAGAAACTAGAGCATTGGTATTATTTTGCTTAATAATCATTTGGCCCTGAGAAATGGAATGGCTTGCTGATGATTCATATCACTAGTAACTTGTAGAAGCAGAAATTAAAACCAAGTTGTCTGGGCTTCCATTATACTGCTATTTCCTTCATATGTCAATAGCTATGTATTATTTTCAGGGAATTTATAGAAACAATACATAATGTTGAGAAGGTTGTTCATGTAATTACATTGTAATTTCCAGCTGAGCATCATGTGATATCGACAAGAAGAAAAGCTTCCTAAACAATAAGACCAAATAAAACAAATGTACATTAAAAAGTATGTTTCATATTGGAGATCATTTATTTAGTTCCTGATTAGGAATAATGCCTACTGGAAAGTTAAGAGGTTAATGCATCTTTAAAAGGGATAGAATAACACTTGCACTATCTATTTCATAGATGGTTGCAAGGATCAAATGGAACAAAGTATGTAAAATGTCTTATTATCCATGAAGCACTAGATGAATATAAGCTATTGTTATTATGCTGAAATCAAAGGAAAGTTGCCTTATTAGCACCTTATATTGTGTTTACTCTGTGATGAACAACCAGCTAAAAGATGTGTTCCTTACCAGGTCAGAGAGTTAATAAAATGTTCAGTCCTAATAACACTTGTAAACGGGAAATAGATGTTTGTTCATAGGGTTTAGGGATTAGAAAGGTAATGCTTTTCTATAAGACAACTGTATAAACGTCATAAACATATGACTGTCACAGGCTGTGCTTTCCATACTAAGCTGAGAGAAGGGTAAGAGATACAGGAAGCAGCTAGGTGGAAGATGTAGCCTGTTTGAGACCTTGGAATTCCAAGGTTCGTGACCTTGGAATCTCCCACCTCCAACTTTAGGTTTGACTCCTATCAATTGAGAGGGAAATTGAGAAGGAAAGAGGAACAAAGAAAAATAGAGAAAGAGAAAGTTAGTTTGCAGGGCAGGTAGAAGATGCTTGGTTATTGTTATCCTGAACCCCTTTTCTCTTCCCTGAAGGAAACTTTGTCATATATAAGGCCACTATAATAATTTTTTAAAAATAGCTATGCTAAAATTGTGCTTAGAGCCTGATTATGTACTGTTAGACTGATATGGGCTCAGTGTAAGACTGCCTCAGTTGGAATGAGAATTTAGCAATATTTTGTTTAGATGTGTTCATGTGTGCATGTGTATATGTGTGTATATGTTCATGAGGCCTATACTAACACAATTAACAGAGTGTATTCCAGTTCAAACATGAGGTTATTTTCTTTATATCTCACAAGGTAAAAAAAAAATCCAAATAAAATACTGATACAAGTTGTCTAGCAATAATTAGATAGAACTGTTTGTTGATGTTAAAGGTTTTTGTGGAGTCTCTTTATCTTGTGAGAGACATTTTTGTTTCAGTGGAATACACTAGATAGACATAGGTTTAGTCATGAGGCTTTAAGTAAAAATTGGACAATCTTCCTTCCCTTAAATGTTCACCCTAAGTGGGAGAGGACTTCTCCCTTTTCTTCTTCAATTCTCCCTGTATCTGTCCAGTCAAGGTTGTAGAACTGAGCTCTTGTGGGAGCTAACTGTGATTGCCTGTTCACTGAACCAAGTAAATGTTTTTTGTGAAGGCATTTTCTGAGACAAAGCAAAAAGATGAAAGCAACCGTTTTTTGCTAAGAAAACTCAATATCAAACAAAATGGCTATGCAAAAAAAAGTAAAGTGAGGAAAATGATTGAGGAAGAACATTACATATTAAAATGGTTTTCCTTTCTGAGAAGGTAGGTGTATATGTGACCAACTTTTAGTCTAAGATTTAAGCAGGAGTTTTCTATTTTTCCTGAAAACCTAAAAAGATACAAATATTCAGACCATGAAAGATGGACCAAATAGCTCAATGTTTTCTCCTCTGTGAGAGAAATGATTATTAGTAACTAAGGATTTTTTTTTTTATTTCAAGACCTTAGTCTCTGAAGGTTGAGTTAACCTTCTTTTCTATCCGACCCCACCCAACTTTACAAGGAATCTCTAGTTTAAGGTGAATACCATTCAATCAAACTTGGGTGGAGACAGACCTTTTTATCTAAATTGGATTGCCTGAGGTTGGGGCGACCTGAGTCTAGAGATAATGACTGTCTGATAGTCTCTCTTTCCAAGGATGACATTTTGTGGCTCTCAGCTCCTCACTGTAACTGGGACCAGCTCTTCCAAAAGGACATATAAGCCATGAGCCCACCCTCCATGATTGTCTTTGGTTTAAGAGAGATGGCCAAATGAACATCCTTTTATTAAAATGTTGGCATTGTAATAAAATGATTGAATTACCCAGAAATTATGTCTTCCAAACCTTTTTAATTGCCACATCTTCCAGGAAAGAGGCTTCACATGATAGGCTGTAGCAGGGGTTACAGCAAACCAGCCCTTCAAAGCCAATTGTTAAATTTTTTCAATGTGAGCATTTACACCTCAGAAATCCATAAAAGTGATAAAATGGGTCTAGATTTATTGTATTTTAAAATTGTTTAGACTTAAGGAAGTGATGGAAAAATATTAATAATGCATATTAAACTGAAGATGTATCATGCTACATTTCCTCTCACCCTTATTCATGAGCTTGTACTTTTAAACATTTCCCAGCGCACCCCTGGTGTACAGGCTTCCCAGAGATGGAGAATCTAACTGAGCTTTTACTAGACTATGGAGATCTAGGCAGGGAACATAAAAGCTATCAGAAAGGAGATGATTACCAAGCCTTCTGTATTGTTTGAGGATTGTTATTGTTTAGACTTGGTAGTGAACAGCTAGAAATTAATTGAAAATTCAAGTTAAAGAGATTCTAGGACAGTAAGAGTGAACAATCTTTTTTTTTTGGGGGGGTGTTAGGCAATGAGGTTAAGTAACTTGCCTAGGGTCACATAGCTACTAAGTGTCAAGTGTCTGAGGCCAGACTTGAACTCAGGTCCTCCTGACTCCAGGGCTGGTGCCTTATCCACTGTGCCACCTAACTGCCCCAAGAGTGAGCAATCTAAATACACAACAAGAAAGGGAAGATAAACTTACAAATTGAGTCATCCCTCCCAACAATACTTATTTCTTAGGATGATGGAACTAGAGCTGAAAGGCCCTCAGAGACAATCTAGTCCAACTCTTTTGTTTTTGCAAATGAGTAAACTGAGACTTAAGGAAATTAAGCCCAAGGTCACACAGGTAGTGGTCCTCTCACTCATATCAGTGCTCTTTCTGCTGTACCATGCTGCCTCTCAACAATTCTGGCTTTTATAGTATAGCGATTCCATTCAGTAGCCTGGCTATGTGTGAGCAGAAATTTTCAATTCCAGGTTCAGCTATAGACTCTTTTTTAACAACTGGCTTTCCATTAAAAAAAAAATGTATGTAGGACACCCTTTTGAGTTTAATCTTCATTGTTAACATTTTCTCCATCCCTTAGGCAATTAACAAAACAACAGATTAAGCCCTTGTTTGGAGAGTTTTCTGATTTCTGAGATGCAAATGCTCAAACTGAAAATTTATCAATAGCTCTTCGTGGGTTAATACCATTTTTTTTAAAAAAGGAACTTTGTCTAATGCTACAAGTACCATGCTGGTAGGGAGTAAAACATTTTTCTTTCAGTAGTGAGGAAACTCCTTCCCTTTGATACTACTTAGTAAGAGAGAGGGGTTAAAGCAGGAAGTCATGAACTAAGTTCCCTTTCAACTAGAAAGTAGCACAAAATGTACAGACCTTTCTGAATTGCAATTTGAAATGCAGTTTAAAGGCTATGCCAAAAAGTAAACATAATTTTAAAAATAATACAAACCATCCATATTAAACAAGTCCAGTTAGTTTGGAAGTTTAATAATCAGATTTTTTTTTACATTTTCCTATTATTTTGCAGTTACAACACAATTTACATTTATTATCTCATTTGGTTCTAACATCTCTGTGAGTTTGGCAGTGTAAGTGTTAATATCCCCATTTTACTGATAGAACATCTTGCTTATAATCTACATATAAGTTCATTGGTTCTAGAGGTTTCACTGCTTTATTCAAAATAACAATATTTCTATATCTATATATATGCCTTAAATTTTTGTAGATCTAATGAGCCTTCCCTAAAGACACCAATGAATAAAGGCATAGTACACATGGAGGATCACTACTTTTTTAAAGGCACGCTTTAGAGATCCTATCATCTAAAAGCCCAAAGTGTTTTTCAAAGTATTCCTTTTCCTTTAATTTTCAAAATATCTCCATGAAAAGAAGGTTGAATAAGTATTTATATAATACCTACTATGTGCCAGGCACTGTGCTGAACACTTTTACAACTATTATCTTATTTGATCCTCACAATAACCCTGGGGAGTAGGTGATGTTATTAATTCCATTTTTTTTACAATTGAGAAAACTGGAGTAGGTAGAGGTTAAATGACTTGCCCAAGGTCACATAGCTAGTGATGCCTGATTTCAATGCAGGTCTTTCTGATTCTAGGCCCAGCATTCTATATGCTATGCTATGTAGCTATAGCTGCTACAATAAGTAGGGAGTATGTAAGTATTATTATTTCTATTCTATAAGCACAGGAAAGGATTCATAGAGAGCTAAGCGATTTTCCTTTGGTCATGTAACAGATAACTTGTACCTCCAACATGGTATTTTTGTCTTTTTCTACTTTTTCTACTTGTCCCAGGTACCCCAGGGGGTTGTGCTATGTACCTACATAAGGAAGCAGTACAAATAGTCTCTACTTGTGAGGTAAACAAGAAAGGTACAAATTATAATAGTGGTCTAATAAACTTAGTGAAGTGACTTGCCTACATTTAGGTTGTATTTGCTCATTTTTTTCTTATCTCCTTTCTTCTTTGTTCTTTTTGTCCTTTTCTCTTCCTCTTACATTAATCAAAAGGAGAGACACAGGAAAATGGAAAGAATAAGGGTGGAAGGAAAAGAAAAGAAAGGGAAGGAGAGGAGGAAGAGAGATTTGGGGAAGTTACTTGGATGGAAAGAAAGAAATCAGATGATACAGAGAAGGAAAACTCTAGCTTATTCGATCTTAGTCTCCATGAAAGCAGCAGAGCATAACGAAAAGAATACTGGATTTAGAGTCAATGGGCCTAGGTATGAATCATAGTTTTTGCCGTCTGCTAGCTGTCTGATTGTGAAAAAGTGACAACTTTTCTGATCCTTATTTTCTTCACCTTTGAGTTGGGGTTAAAAATCCTTGTCCTATCTATCTTATGAGGATGTTGTGAAGAAAAGTTAGATACGCCAACAAGTCCACAAGCATTTCTTAAATGTTTACTATGTGATGAAGTAGTGTGCATTATATGTAGAAGGTTCTTGCTAAATGTGCAATGAATGTGTGTGAATGAAGGCAAAAGGAACAGGTGAGGTGAAAAAGAGGAGGACAGCCCTGGGGTCATGAAAGCATGATAATATAGTCAAGGTAGTACACTTCAGGACTGACATGGCATAATCACCTAGATATATAGACAAAGAACTTATAATTAGAGCTTATTATGTGGCAGGCATTAGTGCTAAGCACTGAGGATGAAAACACGAGCAAGCAAGACAGTCCCTGCTCTCTGGTTACTCACAATCTAATGGGTGAAGATTACATATAAGGGGAGATGGAAACTAGAGGAGGGGGGTGGATGCTTGTGCAAAGAGGAATGCATAGAGCAGGAGAAAAGCTATTTGGGGGCCCGAGCCCCAGCAAAATATATAAAAGCTGACCTATTGGAGTGGAGGGATCTAAGAGCGGGATCCTGCTTAGGGGTTGGAGATACAATGGTCCAAATGGTGGTAGAATAGCTGGGACAATAAATGCTTGTTGATTCGCTGACATATGTATATAGCAGATATTGCTTAAGTGAGCTGGGTGTTCTGTGGAATACTTCAGAGTGGACAGATTTAAAGATGATCATTTAGGGTAGGTGGAATAAATAGTAGAGAGAAGACACAAAACTGAGGGGTTTGTTGCTTGGTCACTTAGAAGATAAGACTCTCTCATCTTTTTCTGCTACTAAGATTTATTCTTTAAGCAACGCTCCGAGCCTGGTTACACTGATCTCAAGGACAAATTCAACAGCAAACGGCTTAGCTTGCAATGTCAATTTCATACACCACTGAACTCTTGCACTATAGAAGACTACAGAAATGACAATAAAATACTGGCAATGTGTGCAGATTCCCTTGCATTCTCAATTCAGCAAGGAAAATATGGTCTGTCTTGACTCTCACTGCTGTCATGTTTAAATTGTCCTTCTAAGCATATATTTAAAACACATTGTCATAGCAATGTTACCAAACAGTGTGCAAGTCAGTGTATCTGAGACTATACAATGATTGACGTTTTCAGAGTCAAACAGGGAGACATGGAAGCTTCTTACTGCTGCTGCTGTTCCCAGCTCCCAGTGCTGATACAGCTTCTGACAGTGTCAAGAGATGTGTAATGTTGGTTCACAACCAGAAGCTGCAAAGTCAAAAGGTAACCTGTCTTCCTGAAGGCTGGGGCACCACTTAGCAGTCTGTGCCTTGCTGAGTGGGAGAAGATTGATGGAGAGGCCAGTGATATCACTAACATATTTTCAAACAGTTGCTCTTTTTTTCTTTTGCTTTGGGAACTTCATTCATTCTCTCCCTTACAGCTTATTTGGTTATGACAGAGACTACAATGACTGGGTTACAGATAGGCAGGAGGACCACCAGGCTGGCAATAGAGGGAACAATTACCCTAGCATACTGCCCCACAGGGTCCCAAGAATGCATTTTGATTAGATTTGTCTCCTTTGTCTGATTCCTTTTGAAATTCAGACTCTGTTACTTTGGGGAAATTGGAGTTTACCTTAATGCAAATAAAATTAGATTTGCAGATAATACAGAAGTTCAGATTTACCTGAGTAGAGTATAAGCCTACACAACAGCCACCCTCCAATAACTCTTAAATTCAATTTCTAGGTAACACCTCAATACCAATTATCTTATCATAACACGTTTATAAAAAGTAGCCTTTCAACTTCTCTGTTCCTTTATATGGGTTTTTACCTTGAGATCTATGACACTTCACTATTACCATGATACTAGAGCAAAATTTAAAGAGTAATTCTTCATTAGTGATCTCATCTCAGTTTTTCTCCCATTTTTTTCTAATTAAGCTTCCCATAGTTCACAAACCCTGAGAAAATGGTAAGGTTAGCCCTTAAAGAAGGATGCACAGTCCTTCACTAAAAAGCCCTGGTAATCTGCCTGGACTTCCCAAATGATGTTACACAGATTTCATATTCTGTAGCAGGAGAAAGAAGAGAACAACATGATCAATGAAATGCAGGCTTTTGCATAATTAGGGGAAAAACACCACCCTTTGCCTGGCACAACTTCAATCTTCTTTTCACCAGCTGCTAAGTCATTTTCATATCCCTCGCTGCTTCCTCCAAGTGAAAACACACCTGTTCTCCCAGCTCTGTACCCATTTTCTGTTGGCTCCTTGTGAGTAAGAGATCCAAGTATATTTTGACTTGTATCTGAGAGCTGAATAATTCTCTGATTATTCCGGGATGACGATGACATTGCTTGGGAGAAGTATTCAGGGGAGCTACAGTCAAGCTCAGAGTCTCTTTTGTTCGGCTATGAGCATGGCCTCTTTTCCAAACTATCTGTAAAGTTTTTCTTTTCTCATTCTCTGGTATATCTGATGCACATATGAACTTATGATGTTATCCCTTTGTTTAGCCATGTGTTATAGCATGAAGAGTTTTTGGTATCTAGTCTGGAAACAATCTTTTTGTGTTAGTTGAGAGAGGGATGGTCTTAGAGTCAGGAGAGATCTGTGTTCCAATCTAGCCTCATTAGCTGCATGAGCATGAGTAAGTCACGTAATTTCTCTGATCCTCAGTTTCTTCAGAAGTAAAATGGATATAGTATTCTTTAGAGGGCTTAACTGTCATGCCATGGATGACAAGATTATACAATCACAGATTTAGAGCTGAAAGTGACCTCAGAGGTCATTTAGTCCTAACTCATTATTTTACAGGTGAGGAGCCTGGGGCTCTGAGAGGTAAGTGACATACCTAAAGACACACAGGTAGCAAATGGCAGAGCCAGGATTCAAACCAACTTTCTCTGACTCCAAATCCAACAATTTTAATGCTGCATAAAGGTGCCTAATGCAACTGAGATACTAGGCAATCCAATTGCCTAGTAAAGTACTAGGCAAAGTTTAAAGCACTCTGTAAATATTAGTTATTGTTATTACTAGTTTGCTGTA
Source organism: Phascolarctos cinereus (assembly GCF_003287225.1). Classification (NCBI taxonomy): domain Eukaryota; kingdom Metazoa; phylum Chordata; class Mammalia; order Diprotodontia; family Phascolarctidae; genus Phascolarctos; species Phascolarctos cinereus. Next base: position 229,852,306 of record NW_027556098.1, read on the forward strand.
TATATGGGCACACTGAGAGACTCCCAAATAGGAGTTAAGCTAGTGGCGCAAATGATGGCACCTGAATTAACAATAGGTAGGGTGATTGCATTAAATGGATGACACTTGCACAGTACTCATCTGTGTAGGAGGCAGCATACAAGCAAAATTATGGGAAAGGGCATAAGCTTAAGGGAAACACAGAATGCCCCAGTCATTGTATGGTAATATTATCAAGGATTCTTCCTTCACATGTATGAAATCCACAAAATTGTCTTCCCATATTTCATAATGTTTTCAAAGTGACACTGGGTCTCAAGGGTGTAAACATAAGCCCTGGGAACCTCTACCAAATTAAGAGGCTTTGGGTATGGCCATTGCATGTGCTGTCCCAGGCCGTCACTATCCGTACTCTCTTCCCTCTCCTATTTCAACTGCTTGATGAAGTATAGGTTCACACTATGCTATCTTCTATACTTGTCACTGTACACTATCTGCTACACTTAAGTCCCTTGCGCCTTTGTTCCTATTGCTGATTCAGCCTTGCCAGACTCTAGCTTCATATTACTCCCACCATCTTCTATTTTTGCTCCTGTTCATACACTGCTTAAATGCAGCTCAGGAAAGTCATGAAACTATGCTGACTGGGTCCACTGCAAATTTGTGTTACATGATCTCAACTGAGCCCTCATTGCAGCAAGGCAATCCTTTTACACAAACCTAATTGATTCCCTCTCCCACAGCAAATATTTCAGACCTTTCAATCTCTCTGCAAACCTGGTATGACACTCCTCGTACTACCCCCTCTGCTGAGAACTCCACTTCATAGTTTACCAAAAGAATTGAGACCATTCACTGAGAGATCCCATTTCTCTCCTCCTTATCTCACATCACTTAGATATTTCCCTCATTATCTCCTCCTTCAACCCAATCTGACTTGAAGAGGTAACCCCATTCTTGTCAAGCCAAACCCTGATGTATCCTTGATCCTGTCCATGTTCTTTACCATATTGCTTCCCTGCTTCTTATGAAAATACCCACCCTTAAGCTTAATATTTTCCATTATTAAAAAAATAACAAACCACAAAAACCCTTACTTGACCCTACCAACTCCGCTGCTAGCTATTGTTCTTTATATCTCCTCCCCTTCTCACCTAAATTTCTTTGAGAAAAGTATCTAAAGTCACTGCCTCCATTTCTCCACTCAATTCTAAGTCATCTGCAATTTGGCCTTTCACCTCATCGTTAAATTGAAACTGTTCTCTCCAAAATCACCCACAATCTCCAAATTGCCAAATCTAATGACTTTTTCTCAGTCCTCACCTTTGACCTTGCTATATCCTTTGTCATTATTGACCACCCTTTCCTCCCAGATACTCTCTTCTTTCCTGGTTTTCAGGACATTGCTCTTGCCTGTTTGTTCATCTAATTTCCCAATTACTCCTTGACTTGATTTTCATCTTTGTCATGCCCACTAATTTTTGTGTTCCCTAAGGTTTTATTCTCTTGTGGTTCCTCTTCTCCTTCTCTACTATCTCAATTAATATTTCTTTGAAGATGATGCCCTGATCTATTTTTTTCTAGCCCTGAACTCTTTCCTGAGTTTCAGTTTTGCATTTTCAGCTGCCTTTCAGATGTTTCAGATTGGATATCCTGTAGGCATCTCAAACTCAACATATTCAAAACAGAACTCATTATCACCCCATAACCCACCTATCTCCTCAAGCCCTCCTTTCTTTCCCTTCTAAATTTCCCTAAAATTTTTAGTGGCACTACCATGTCACCAGTCACACAGGCTCACAGTCTCAGTATCATTATAGACTCTCTCACTTATTCCATATATCCAATCTGTTGTCAAATCTTGTGGTTTTTACCTTTATAACATATTTTATATGCCCTCTTTTCTCCACTTACAAAGTCTAAACTCTAGTTCAGGCCTTCATCACCTTATGCAGATATATTATATTCTTCTGATTTTTCTCACTGCCTGGAGTCTCTCACCTTTCCAGTCTATCCTCCACTCAGCTGCCAAATTGAGTGTCCTAATACAAATCTGACCATGTAACCCTTCTATGTGATAAACTTCAGTGGCTCCCTATCATATCCAGGATCAAATATAAAAACCCTCTGTTTGGTATTCAAAGCCCTTCACAACCTAGCTGCTTCCTACCTTTCCAGTCTTTTTATATTTTAGTCCCCTCCAAATCCTCCATGATTTAGTGACATTGGCCTTTTTGCTGTTCTTTGCGTATGAGACTCCATCTCCCAACTTTGTTCCTTTTCACTGGCTTGTCCCCCATGCCTGGAATGCTCTCTCTCCTCACCTCTGCCTTCTGGCTTTCTTTAGCATTCAGCTCAATTCGGCTTTCTTCAGGAGACTTCTCAGATTTCTTCTCTACCCTTCTCTCTGAGGTTGGCTTTCATTTATGCTGTATATATCTTGTGTGCACATAATTGTTTGCATGTACCCCATACATATTGAAATGTGAACTCCATGAAAGGATGGTGTTTTTGCCTTCTCTTTTCTTCCTAGCACTTAGCACAGGGTCTGGCATATAGTAAGCATTTAATAAATGTTTATTGGTTGACTAATTGACCAACTGTCCAAGGACCAATCTCATTAAATATGAAAGGGTTTATCCCTCTTAAGCTGGCCAATTGGTAATGGGTTCTTTGACCATGGCAACCTATTGTCAGAGATGGTTGAAGAAAAATCAGTGACTACAATTCCCTCCACTCTTTCCATTAGAACATCATAGTAAGGAAGAAGAGCCAATGTGGTGCCATTCCCATAAATCCATACCACACTGATTCCAACTCTTACCCTTCTTTAACTTGAGCCCTTCAGGGTTTGAGTAGTTGAGTCACTTGGAAGTTGCTACTAAATGCCAACTCATCTAATTTATGAAGGTTCCTAGGATGGTATCCTTTGGAGAATTTCTCTCCATTGTCCTGAGTTGAGAGAGAGAGAGAGAGAGAGAGAGAGAGAGAGAGAGAGAGAGAATTCTACTATGCATTCCTCCCATCTGGTTAGTCCCGCATGCTTCTTAATTAGTAAAATGCCATCCTGCCTGATTCCCTCTTGCCAGCAAGTCATTCAGCTACGAAATCACTTCCTCACCTCCATCATATATTTTAGCATTTTAAAATAGGGAAACTGTAACATAGCACATTCTTCTCTCTAACAGGAAAAAGTGAAATCAGCTACAGCAATGCTAATTAAGCAGAGTTTAACATTAGCTTTAATTTAAAGCAGCTCTCATGAGACTTCTGAGCATGTAACCAGAGTGTCATAAAATATGAAACCACACTCTCTCTCAATTAGCATCCATTTATTTGGGAACAGCAAAAAAGCAGCAACAAACAGGCAAGACGTGTTCCAGGCTCTCTCTTGCATTCTGCCCAGCAACAGTGAGCTCCTCAGATATTTGCCTTGCAAGCAGCATTTCCCTCTCAGGCCTAGGGAATACCAGGTAAAAGTGTCTTCACATTTCCCTTCCTCTAAATCTCAAGTTTTTATTTTTTTTTCTTTAAATGTAATGCTCCTTCGGCATGGTGAATTGGCTGTCAAGGTATACTCACAGTGAAAAATGCAATTGTTTTGGCTAAGAGGGCATAACTGTTTTTCTGAGAAAGTTAAAGAAATAAGCCTGGTTAGCAGCACAAAACCAGGAAATGGGCATTGTTTGTTTCCACTCCCTTAATCCTCTCACTACCTTTGTTGTTCTCCTTTCCTTTCTTCTTTCTATTTTTATGAAACACTTTCACTTTTCCCAGTGTCCAGGCCCCATTCCCTGGCATCATCACCTGCTCTGAACTTTCCCTGACCCATTTTCCCATAAAATGTATATCTGCCCTTGATTTTATGTAGGGGATTAGTTAATGATAAGCCTGTTTATGATAAGGGATTAACTTGGATGATAGTGATTTTGTAGATTTCATATTTGTAGATAATGTCTGCATTTTGATGGAGTTAACTGGTACCTTCATCCCAAGGATGGACATATGGTAGGCATTTAAGTAATGGCAGGTTGGTGGGGGGAAAATGTTGCTTTTGGGTGTCTCTCAAAGTATATCACACAGGTGACTCTGTCCATGTGTAGCAATGGCCTTGTTGGTAAGCACCCACCATGTTTTCAGAAGAAGCCAGATTACAAAATCTGAAATGCCAGCATCAAATCGTCTCTTAGAAAATGCAGCCCAAGCACAGATGCCTTCTGGTGTGCTTGTTATGTAGGTTAGAGCTATAATTTTAATAAATAATAAACAAGAGAAGTGGGAGGAGGAAACATTCAGGGAAATAACAATAATTCATGTGAGTTTTCTAGGCCCCATCTGTTGCTTAGTCCATCCTCTGAAAAACTGCATGGAGCCCTAATTATAGTACTTTGAATTTAAATAACACCTTTTCTTCACAGAGCTTTACCGTCAATTTGTCTTTACCTATAGTGTCCTACTGAAGAAGATATATAGGCCTGTTATTATTTACTCACAATTTATAATCAGGAAAACTATGGCAGAGAGGTTAAAGATTTCCCCAAGGTAAGTAAATGGTGAGAACGGAACTAGAACCAAATGTATTATCTACCACATGACTCTCCCTTCTTCCCCACCAGGAATAATAATAATGGTAGCCTACATTTATAGAGCCTTTAAATCTATATATAAAGAGGAATCAGCAAGGTGACCTCAGAAGCTGCCCAGGGAGATTGTGACTTGGCCAATGTCACATAAGAGGGAAATGTCAAAGGCAGAATTTGAACCTACCATCTCCAGTCCCAGAGCCATCAGCTTATAAAATTCCTTACATAAATTATTTCATTTGATTCTCATGTAACCCTTAGAGATTTGTAGTGAGATATTGTTATCCCTAGTTTGAAGAAGAGGAGGCTCAAAATTAGGTGACTTAACCCAGGGTCACATAGTTAGCCAGCTACAGAGCCAGAAATGTAAATCCAGGTCTTGTGATTCCAACGCCACTTCTCTCTTTTCTGGATCAGAAATTCCTAACCCTTTTTTGGTGTCATGAACCTGGGGGTGTGCTGGTAAATATTTAACAACAGACTCTCCAGAAAAAAAAATGTACATGTGACACACTTTTAGGTTTAATCTACATTATTAACATTTTCTACTCAATTTGTGAAGTCTCAGAATCAACAAAACGATAAATCAAGCCCTGATTTGTAATATTTGTCAATTTCCAATTTGTAAATGGTCGCACTGAAAATTTAACAATTGGGCTGTTGCCAAGCCATTCAAGTTGGCTCTAGCACACCACTGTACCCTAGCATGCCCTTTGGCACTTGAGGGAAGCCTATGGACTCCTTCTCAGAATGTTTTTAAGTACATAAAATTTAATACACAGAATTACAAGGGAAAGCAATTATATTGAAATACAAATATATAAAATTGTATTGAAATTATATTATCAAAGTAGTAAATAAATAACTTCATGGACCCTAGGTAAAAAAACCCAGCACTGGACAATGCTATTTTATCTCAGGTTGTCATAAATACAGTCTAGACTGTAAATTCCTTGTGGTCAAGGCCTATGTCTTTTACTTCTTTTGGAATCCCCTCAGCACCTAGCACAACATTAGACACATGTTAGGCATTCAACTCCTTCTTGAAGATTGATCAACTTTAAAGGCCATTTTAGAGTATGAAAATTCTCCTTTTATCAAATTGACTGTGTTCTGATATATAAAGTGGCCATGCTTTCACAGCTGTCCTTTTAGACGGCATCCTTCTTTTTGATGTGTTGGTCAAATCTGAGTCCCTGAGCATGCCCATCAGGAAGAGATACTATTATTAGAATGTATGTTTTGGGAAAAAAGCAGCAGTAAATATGGTCAGTGATAAATATTTAACAAAGTGCTGCCAGCCTTATTAGATACAACTCCATCAGGCTTTCTTGATGTCTTCCACAGAGAGAAAAATCCTTTTTTAAAGGCAATAATAAACAGCCTTAGGCAATGTCACAATACTTACCAAGAATGATGCTTCTTATAGGGATGTTAATGGCCTCTTTAATATTAAAGCAAGGGTTTAGTATTTCAACAAATAAAATAGTCTAATTTGTGGTAGAACTTCTGCGCTTTAGCTACGAAGTAACCTGATTTTACTGGAATGGACAACTACTCCCTCCTTGATGAACTGCCCTGGGCAAAACATGCAATCATCTTGTGACCCAGCTTCTGGTTGGTGAGTTCCTCCATGTTTAGCTAGGCTGCCACACTTATGACGAATCTCTTCTAGCATTTATAATCAAAGCATTTCCATCTTGCTAAGTCCTGTCAGACATACTCCACTATTGTATCCTCCAAGAACCCAGGATTATTTCTATGTTATGATGAAGTATCTGAGTAGGAACTTCAGTGGATAATAGTACAATCTTCTGTTTTATTTATTTATTGACAAGATTTCTTGGATGTATTCAGTTTTGAAGCCCACAGGAATAATTTTTGCATTTAATAAGTTGAAAAAAATGAAAACAAAAATGAAATCACATAAAAAATCATTGTTGGTATAATGTCTGTTCATATATTTGTTGCTGAATACTCATAGGATTCACAAGCTCTAAAGGTAGACAGAAACTTTGTCCTTTCTTCTTCTAGAATAATACCAGCCTCCCTCTACAATGTCATAGGTAGGAAGAGTGGGGATCTCATTCATCCAGGCCCTATAGAAACCCAGTTGTTACTATGCTATGATGGGGCATCTAAGTAGCAACTTAAATGGAAATGGTACAATCTAATATTTTGCTTATTGATTGTCTGGATTTCTTGGATGTGCTCAGTTTCAAAGCCCATAGGAATATCCTTGCATTTAATAAATTGAAAAAAAGAACAAAAATAAAAACCCATAGGATTCAACAAGCTCTAAAGGTAAACAAACTGTTTTTTATTCAGTTAGAATAGTGCCAGCCTCACTATAAAATATGCATTTCAGTTCTGACGATAAAAGTATATATCTGTTAGTCTAGGATTACACTTATATTTTTTAAAAAAAAGAGTCCAAAGGAAAAAAAAGTGAGAAATAACACTTATGGTGACAACTCACATTTGTGTTGCATGTGAAGGTTTTTTTGCAAAGTATTTCCCCCACAATAGTGCTGTGATGTAGCTAGTTCAAATGTCCCCAGTTTTAGAGATTAAAAAACAAGCAAACCACTGAGGATTTGAGAGGCTAAGTGATTTGGCTGTGATTATAGAGTTGGTAATTGTCTGTGGCAGGATTTGAACCCAGGTCACTTGTTTCCAAATCTAGTCTTCTAGTCATTACACCAACTTTATTAAACACCTACTATGTGCCAGGCATTGTGCTGAGCACACATAGTATGGCTAATGCAGTCCACGGTGGTATTTATTTACATTTTCAGAATCAGAGAATCACAAAACTCACCTTTGATGTCATCAATTGGAAAGAGTGATAGTCTTAGAGTGAGAGGACAGCTAGCATGTAACTGACCGTGGAAAAATCTCCTTAAGCCTCAATGTCCTCATCTATAATAAAATGGAGTTTCAAATAACTGCCTTTCCTGTTTCATAGATTGTTGTGAAGGCCAAATGATATAATGTATGCAAAGCAGATAGGCAATTTAAAAGTGCTATATAAATGTCAGATCTTATTATTGACTTAGATTATTTCTTCTCGGATTCCTTGGGGAGTGGCTCTTAGTCTCTGAGGATAATAGTGTATCAGTGAGTTGAGAGTTCCTCATACTCGATAATTTAATATAGGCAACCTTTGTTAAGCAATGTTATTTTGAAATCTAGATACAAATGGAAGAATTCTGTTGGCTACTTATGTTTTGAAATTGCTTTTACCTAATTTATTAAGTATTTTCCAATTGTATGTAAAATTTTTTAACAATTATTTTTTAAAAATTTGAGTTTTAAGTTCTCTCCCTTCCTCCTGCTCTTCTCCCCTCCTTGAGAAGGCAAGAAATTTGATATCAATTTATACATGTGAAGTCATGCAAAACATATTCCCACATTAGCTATGTTGCAAAAGGAAACAAACTAAATAAAACAATAAAAATAGAGTAAAAAAAGTATGCTTCAATCTATATTCAGAGCTCATCAGTTTTCTCTCTGGAGGTAGATAGCATTTTTCATGATGGGTCATCTGGAATTGTCTTGGATCATTGTCTTGAGCAGAGTAGCTAAGTCCTTTACAATTCTTCATCCTTACAATAATTATTGTTACTGTGTACAATGTTTTTCTGGTTCTGCTTACTTCAGTTTGCATGAATTTTATATAAGTTTTTCCAGGTTTTTCTTAAACAATCCTGTTCTTCATCTCTTGTACCACCATTGTATTCCATCACAGCCATATACCACAATTTGTTCAGACATGCCCCAATTTGATGGATATCCCCTTGATTGCTAATTCTTTGCCACCACAAAAAGAGCTGCTATAAATAATTTTGTACAAATAGGTCCTTTTTCCTTTTCTTTGATCTCTTTGTGATATAGACCTAGTAGTGGTATTGCTGGCCAAAAGGTATATAGAGTTTTATAGCCCTTGGGTGTAGTTCCAAATTGTTCTTCAGAATGGTTGGACTGTTCACAACTCTCCCAACAATTCATTAGTGTCCCAATTTTTCCACATTCCCTCCAGCATTTGTCATTTTCCTTTTCTATGTTAGCCAATCTGAAAAGTGTAAGGTGGTATCTCAGAGTTGTTTTAATTTGCATTTCTCTAATCAGTAGCGAGTTGGAGCATTTTTCATGTGACTATTGATAGCTTTGATTTCTTCTTCTGAAAATTACCCTTCAGGCTGCTTATACAACAAGAATACCATAATCTTCACAAAAATAGTCCCTGCAAAATGAGGGTAAATCAAGATTTTATTGGTTGAATAGTATCATATACGTACTAGGAGAACCTGACTCTAAATCCTATTGTAAAGTGAAGAATCCAGGATGATTAAAACACCTACTAATCTATCTGTTTTATAGTTTGGGATTTCATTCTTTTGAGTTTTCTTAAAGTGGGGACACACTGACATTCACTTCATGAATAAATGTTAGGATAGGAATACAGGAAAATTGGACTAGATGTGTTTGTAGATGGATTTGATTCTAACTTCACTGTATTTTAAAAGCTCTATTTATTTAAAGAGCAGCATAGCTAAGGGGTAGTAAAAAAGAGATAGTAAAGGGTACCTGCCTTCAATAAATGTACAGTCTGCTAAGAATCCCACAAAATGATTCAAATAAAATTGTCCCATAGGTCAAAGTATATGTATACATCCAGATCATTTCTAAATATTAGTTCCACTAATTTTATTGCAGAAAGTGCCATTTTATGAGCTTTTTTCCTTCTTTGCCTCTCACTAAAGGTTTGTTGGACATGCTTAACTACTTATGCCCTTAGGAAGAGCCCTTTATGATTGTGAGATTTACCTGTGCCTAGAGCCATATCAGGGTTCTCCAAGATGAGCTGACTATGGAAGACTCAGAGAGCATCTTGACCAGACATCAGTTTTATGGTTGGAGGTTTACTTGTGTAGTAATAATTATAGTTCACATTTTTATAGCATTATATAATTTATAAAGTGCTTTCTTGATCCAGGCAGTTTATGTATTGTTATTCTCATTTTACAAATGAGCAAACTGGAGTTCCATTTTCTAAAGGAGACCTCTCTTGATCCCTGCTTTCCCTCCCCACTATTAGCCTTGACTCCAAATCCATTGTTCTTATCATTATCCTAAGCTCTTTTTCTCTAAAGTAGTACATGGTATAGGCTGGAAAGATCAATGAATTTTAAAGTTAGAGGGTCTGGTTTCCAATCCAATTTCTGCTACTTCCTGCCTCAAGCAAGTCACATAACCTTTTAGGGTTCAGTTTTCTCATCCGTAAAAAGGAGATGAGTAAATTAGATGATATCCATGTCTTAAATATTAATGCCAGCATCAACTACTTAATGACATTGTTAGGCATCTATGTAGACTGAATTTACATGGACCAGGTCTGGAAAACCATTCAGTTGTATTTTATATACTCTTCTTAAATTCCATTTCTGTTTCACAACAGTCTAGTCAGCATTTCCTTTGGTAATGGAAAAATAGTTGGTTAATTCTGTGCCTCATTTGACAGTTAGTTTTCTGATGGTTTAGGATTTTGTTTGCAGCTAACTCTATTACTATAAGAAACCTTAGGACCCAGTTTGACACCAGACATCGGTTGTGCTGCTGGCAGGTCATAAGTTATCCACTTTTATTCTCCCCATCCACATTTCCTTAAGTTCATCTCCAAATGTGACAGAATCAAGAGCTGATTCTAGGTTGCTAATAAATATGATGAAAGTATGATAATTTAATATCATTTCAGAAGCTTTATAGGCTGTAAAACTTAATATTTTTCTTAGTTGTTAACATATTATATATGTACTAAAAAGGATATTGGTGTAGGATAGAGGGAAACTCTGGCTCTGAAATTAAATGTATAGCTCTGGGCAAGTCACAAAATCACAATGTGGTCAAGCTCGAAGTGTGGTGCAAGTTCTCCAGGGGTCTCTAAGCCCCTTTCAGGGGGTCTGCAAGGTTATAACTATCTCTATACTGAGTCCTGGATCTCATTTGGCCTTGAGGTCAGTGAGACTGAATCTTTTTAGTTCACAGTACATCTCCCAATATAAAGAGCAGCATCGGGCACATCAGGGCCATAGCACAGCTGATGACACTCCTGTCACAGTCACTGATCTTCATCATGGATTTTGGTCAATTGTAGTGTGGTAGCTAAGAAGCCATTACCTTCTTGCATGCACTGCTCTCCATTCCTGGGAAATATAGGGGCGGGAGACAGCAAATCTTTGTTCCCTTAGAAGTCCTGCTGAGGGACTGTTCTTCTTCAATAGTTTCACCTCTCTCTGTCACCAAAAAAAGCAAGGCATTTCTCAAGAACTCTCCCTTTGATCCTTTAAGCTCTTCCTGAGGAATTGTCTCTTTACTGCTGGGTGCTTTTACTGGCAGCAGTGTGGAGGTGCCTTATCATTTCCAGATTGTACCAAGCAAAAGCCTACAATGGGACTACCTAGTGCTACTGCAGATATCAGGGCCCATTTTGCTGTGCTGGGGCCTGTGTCTCTTCTGGGCTCACAGCCCTGCCTCTTGCAGCATGTGCCCTCCACTGCCCTCCCAGACCAAGCCTTGTTTTCTTGGGCACTGCCACTGTCCCTCTTTGCTGAAGTCTTGAGGCTGCCAGGCACTTACACTTCTGAAGCTTGAGCCCCACTAGACAGCTGCAACTGATGGACCAGGATTCTGAACCTTTTGGATTCACAGGGCTAATGCCAAGGCTTAGGAATATCTAGCTCGGGATCACTTATCTAGGCTCAGGGAAAGAGACATGGAGTAGAAGAGGAGGCCAGAGAATCCTATAGGCCAGCAAATGTGCCAGGATGGGGGAAGATGCATGGGATCTGTATTGGGACCCACTCAGCAGAGACCCCTTACCTACCTCTCTCTAGAAGTCCCAGAGGAGAGTTATAGTTCACAGAGATCAGAAACAATTAAGTCTCAGAAATAGTTTCTTCCTTCCTTCCTTCCTTCCTTCCTTCCTTCCTTCCTTCCTTCCTTCCTTCCTTCCTTCCTTCCTTCCTTCCTTTCTTCCTTCCTTCCTTCCTCCCTTCCTCCCTTCCTCCTTCCTTCCTTCCTTCCTTCCTTCCTTGCTTCCTTCCTTCCTTCCTTCCTTCCTTCCTTCCTTCCTTCCTTCCTTCCTTCCTTCCTTTTTCTTTCTTTGTGTTCATCAGTTACTAAATCTTTCCTCAATATCTATTAAGAAAAAAACTAGCCTAGCTGCATGGGTCAGGGCATTGGGAAACACTAATCTTGCCTGCATGGCAAGGATCCTACCATTCTCCCCTAAAATAATTTCTGTACTCTTCTTCCTTCTTATTTTTAATGCTTAAGGCATTAGGTGAAAAATATAAACGTATATAAATTTAAGGTATTATGATTACATAATTACTAACCTTTCTAATTATTACATAATTTCCATCCAATTTCTACTAACTAATTATTACATAATTACTAACCTATCTATATAATTGAGTTGATTAATTCATTTAGTCAATTTAGTAAAAACAAAAAAGCCAGTGACATATAATGATTTTTTCATTTATTCTCCTAGATTGACCAGTTGTGTGAGTGTATTTGTAGCCCCTTATAGATATAGTCAGTGTTGCCTGGAAATTTTACATCGCTACTTAATAAAGTAATTTCCTGTTTTTCTTTATCTGTCTTCTCAACAATGGCACCTGTAGTGATTCATTTTTCTGTGACAGATGTACTTCTCCATCAATTTGTAATGTGTCACTTCTGTGCACTGACTTTCATTTGATCATTTTTTAAACAAAATCTGTTTCAGTCCATCATTACATAGGATATTACAGGTAACAGCTGGAACACCTGAGTAGGTAACTTTAGCTTTCACATGACCACAGTGATGGAATTTTTCCTCAGTGCTGAGCCAGCAGGGAATGAAACATATGGCAGGAAGTGGAACAGAAGACATTAGTTTCCAAAACAAACTCCTGTAGGCTGGGACCATGGTTCTGGCATAGTTTGTTAAACTCCCTTTATGCTATCCAGAAGATAATCCTTCTCCACTTCCAAGACCTGGCTGGTAATATAATCTGTTTATTCACCTCAAGAAACTGTAGCAGAAAGATCTTTTTTTTTTTCCCTATGAACAATTCCTTAGTTCCTTGAATGTAAAGGGGTGGAGGCGTGGATGCTATTTTCCTTTTGAGTTCTCCAAGACCATGAGCCAACAATGTCATTTTACATGGAAGAGGCCCACTATTATCGTAGGGTTTTTTCCTGTTATTGTAGGTTTTCCCCCCCTAAAACAAAACAACAACAACAACAAAAGAAAGGCTGAAGGGAGGAAGGTTTGTTTTAATTATTCCCTATTGCATTTTTACATTTTTATTGTCAAAAAGAAAATTCAATTCAGTATTTATTGCATGCCTACTATCTGCTATAGATTAGGCATTAGGGGTACAAAGAAGAAAACAGAACACCACTCCCCCTCTCCAATGATCTTCCTGATGTAGAAGTCTTGCCAAATGGAAATTTGTCTCCAATCTACCTGATTTCACTTTATTCCTGTTCATATTCTCTAACTCAATTTCCTATCCCCACTATTAGGAAAATACTCCCTCTTTATCTCCACATATTGAAATACTTTAATCTGTAATTCCTAGCTTCTTCCAATTGACAAAACTAAAGTTGGGCAAAGTTGGGTGACTTGTCCACATAATGAGTGAGTTAGGAGCATATCTGAGACTAGAACTTAGGTCTCCCAGTCTAATGCTCTCTCCAATTCATCATAGTTTCCATACATTTTTTTGTTATTTTATTAGTTTGTTTTTATTTAAAACTTATCGTACACTTTGTCTAACACCCAAATAGACTCCTCTACAAAGTATACTTCCTGAAAATACTTCATGGATTGCTAAATAGGAAGGAGGTGTGCCTCCATGATGAATTTACTTATTTTGTTGTAATCATTATTCATATCATTCTCTTGGTTCTTCTTTGTTCAAACAAGCCTTTTTTTTTTTGTCTCTGAATTCTTCATATTTGTTATTCCTTATTGCTAACATAAAGAATGCCACCATGACTGTTTTGTTACATTTTTCTGTCATTGACTTCCTTAACATATAAGCCCACTAGTGAGGTCATGGAGTCAAAGGGTATTAACAACGCGTGACTTTTCTGCCTAGTTCCAAATTATTTTCAAGTTTGGCTGGGCCAATTCACAGTCCCAAATGTAATGTACTTATGTTCCTATTTCACCACTTTTCCAACCTAGACTGTTTCTAATGTTTTATTATCTTAGATAATTTGATGAATGAAATAAGAAAGCTCAGACTTGTTTTAATTTGTATCTCTGTTAGTAGTGATTTGGAACTTTTTTCTTATGGTTGCTGATTATTTTTATTTCATCATTTCATAACTGTTCATTTCTTTGGAACTCTTAGCTATTGAGAGTGCCTCTTGATCTTATGTATTTGTGTCAATTTCAAATACATATACATATATATAGGATATCAAACTTTTATGCAAATATTTATTTCCAATTGGGAGACTGCATTGCTTTTGTTTTTGAAAAAGCTTTTTAATTTTGTATAAAATTATTTTATAATTTGTTGTCATCTCTATGTTTTGGTCATGAAGTCTTACCTTCACTACAGATTTAAAAGGTATCTCATTCCATTTTCCTCTAGATTTTTTGTGACCTTTCACTAGATATATTTAAGTAAAAGCTGGATGACAATTTAATGGGGCTGTTGTAGTGGAACTTCTCAGACAGATGCAGATTGGAGTAGATGGCCTCTAAGGTAATTTTTAACCCTGTGATTCTGTGAAGTCTTCCTCAACTTAACCCCCCCCCCACCAAGTTGAAAGTGGTCACTTTATCCCGACATTTTCCTAGAGCACTTTGTCTGGCTACTAAATTCCTTCTTTTACGTAGGGTCAGTGAATTTTCTGAATTATAAAATACATATTTTGACATCTGGCTTCACTGCTTCTCTCTCTACTCTGCCCCCTCCACCCAATACTGTAAACTTTCATCACGGAGTTTCCTTCTTAGATTTTTAAAAATACTTCTCTTACAATAATTTTCTGTTGAGTGTTACAGATGGTGGTCCCTAATTACTTAAATTGTTGTTCCTTGATAATTCTTTGAGCTGACTTAACTATTAAGAAAAAAAGGGAAGAATTTTATGTGAATACAGGCCATTTCTTCACCTGATATTTTTTGTTTTTTCAATGCATGTTTCATTTGTTAATCAGAATTCTTAACTCCTATGAATTTATGCAGATTCAAAATTCTTATGCTTATGGTTTTATTCTGATGCCTCCAAATCTGACGGCTGCTACCAATTTTGGAACCATGCTTTATGTGAAGGTTTAAAATGCTCTAAAATGCTCATTATCTCCATTGGTTTTCTTTTGTGGAGAAATTAATTTTTCATTGACATAAGGTTATAAGAAGACTACTCTTTTCTTATGAGTATTTTTTCTGAAATCTGAACTGGATATTTTTGATGAAGAGCTAGAAAGATTTTAAATTGCTTTGATTGCTTCCCCACCTCTACGCTATTTGTTTGGCTGGAAGATTTATAACTGTAATAAATGCTGGCAATATTTAGGTTATAAATGTTAAACTGGTAAGGATTTCCACTGAGACTTTTAGAGAGATCCAAGGACAGAATTAAAACTAGACCACAGGTCCTTGGGTTCCTCCTCCATACTCATTCCTCTGAACAACATTGCCTTGTTTTCTCATGGATTTTTATTCTCATATTGAAATGCTGGTTGATTTCTGGGCTTCATGTTGATGTCTGTGGACTTTTAGAGAGAGAAAGCTAGGTGACTGTGTTTACTCTCCTGTCTATTACAATACTTAGCCTGATTTGCCAGAGGGCATATATGTAGTACGTCTTAATATCTGTCTCTGTTTTGTCTCTCTTTGGATCTTTCTTACGTTCCAAAGAAATATATTGCTGTCTGTAAAATCTCCATAGAGAAACAGAGTACTTTCAGGGTGGAGAAATGATCTATACTTATTGGAAGAG
Source organism: Phascolarctos cinereus (assembly GCF_003287225.1). Lineage (NCBI taxonomy): Eukaryota > Metazoa > Chordata > Mammalia > Diprotodontia > Phascolarctidae > Phascolarctos > Phascolarctos cinereus. Next base: position 229,867,886 of record NW_027556098.1, read on the forward strand.
ATGTCCTCAAGGTGTTGCTCAAGAAAAATTATAGGGTGAATTTTCAAGTACATGTGCTAAAAAAGTCAGAAAAAATGCAGGAGTTTTTGCTCCCTAATTCTCAGCCTAATTAGTGGAGCATGGAAACAAACCCCACAGCTTCCCTGGAGAAGCTCTTTACTTTGTGAGGGTTGACTAGTCAGACCTACCTTCTATTCACATTAATTTTACTAGTCACATTAATTTGCTATTATTGATACAATTAATATATTAGTGTATTATGAACATACTATTATTTCTGTTAGACAATACCTGCCAGAGAGAAGAAGAATGACTAAACTTGGAATTTGCTAGGTACATTGTTTTGGGTGGTGTGTTACAGCTGAAATAGCATTAAACTTGAAGGACCTTGACTAGATGCCTCTCTAGGTCTCACCTGTCTCACGTACAAAATGGGGATACTTAATCTATACCCTGTCTACCTCGTGAGCTTATTGTAAGGATGAAATGAGCTAATGTTTATGAAAAGATATTCTAAACACGAAACACTATGGGTAAATAAATATAAGGGATTAAGTGCTGCTATGAACTAGGAAGGGTTGAGGAGTAACTTTCTTAGGATTACAGTGAAAAGGCTGGTTTCAGGGATAACAAAAAATCACTCACTTTTCCCACCTTAAATTCTGACTCCAAAACGCGTTTATCTAGTAGTCCATATTACAGGCGTTGTTGTTGTTCAGTCATTTTTCCGTTGTGTCTGACTCTTTTGACCCCACTTGGGGTTTTCTTGGCAAAGATGCTGGAATGGCTTGTCATTTCCTTCTACAGGCCATTTTACAGATGAGGAAACTGAGGTAAACAGGGTAAAGTGACTTGCCCAGTGTCACATAGTATTAGTAAGTGTCTGGTACTGGATTAGAGCTCAGGTCTTCCTGACTCCAGGCCCAGCACTCTACCATACCACCCAGCTGCCCATAGTATAGGTAGTAGTCTTGATACTCTTACAATTGAGAGGGGGAAGAATTATGATAGAAGTTGTTGCCATTCCTGGGAATATTACTTAGAGCATGGACAACGCATCAGTTTACCCAGGCAGCTTTATGGAGGTAATCCAACCTTAACTGTCCCCAACCTGCTCAATACATATGAATCAAAAAAGAGAAAGTAATTAATATGGCATGGCTCACCATAGCTATAACAGCTTTTCTTTTATCTTCTAGAGTTGGGTGGGGGGAGGGAGGAAGAAGGGCTAGATTTAGAGACTTATTTCCTAAAGTACTAAAAAAAATGGGGAAACTTTGTTCTACCTTTTCAAATAACAAACAACACATTCATTCTATAAATTAGAATGAATTTTTTCCTCCATTTAAAATAACTCAAAAATTTTTGCATTCCATATTAAATTTAATCTGCATTATTGACATTGTCTCCACAATTTTCTTGAGTCTAGACAATCAACAAAATAACAGATCAAATCCTGATTTGTAGAGTTTGCTGATTTCCAAGGTGTAAATGCTCACACTGAAAATTTAGCAATTGGCTGGATTAGGTTAGAGCTGGCTCCAGCACACCCCTGCCTCTATCCATTTAATGAATTCTCCTCCTTTCCCTTCCCCATCACATGTATCAGCCTGATTAAAATGATAAGGAGAGGTTTTTTTAAATTTTATTTTATTGCCTTTTGCATCTGAGCATAGCTACCCTGTCAGATGCTTTATGATAAGAGCATTATTGTTTATTCATGAAGTTACCCTGGACATTGTCCTTATTAGCTTTTCTTCAAAATGGGAAGGTATAGTAATGTAAGGAAAAGGATTATCAGGGGGCAAAAGCACCAAATGTAGAAATTGAGACAGCCAACTTGCAAGCTGATTAAAATGTCTAGTATATTGAGACTGAAAAGAAGATGTAAAATTAAGAAAGTTACAAGCAGAAAATGGCAAACACCAGCTGAGGCGATAGGGAATGCCATATGTTATATGTTCTTCATGCTTTCCCCCTTGCTTTTTTTTTTCCAACAAGAATGATACATACATACATACATATATATATGTATGTATATATATATATATGTACACATACATACACATACATACATATATATTCATGCATATATTATTCTGACACATGTATCATTAAGGATCTCCCTAGAAGGCAGGTTGATATATTTATTTTTTGGAATGAAAAAATTTAAGGCTTTTTTTTTTCAGCACCAGGTTTGAATTTATAGAAATAATCCCACAGCTCTGTTCATTGTTAAAGATTTAAAATTCTAGTCAGTTTCTTTTGGTTTTTCTGTTGGGTTTTATCTGTCCAAGTTCTGAGCTCTGCTGTTTCTCTCTCTCTCTCTGTTTCTGTTGATGATCATCCAAGGGAGAGTTTTGAAGCCTGTTCCAATCTATTCTTTCTACAATATTTGTTTAACACGGGATAAACAACTGATCATAAGGGATAAACAATTATAACACATTTTCAGTTTTATTGTATTAGGACTATCAAAATCTGGGTAGCATTTATTGCATAAAAGAGATTGTGAGCCTTTATGTTTTTATTATAGTATGCCATTAGTTTTGCATGTCCAAATGAATTATTCCATTTATTCCTGCTTAGAATATGTTTCAAAAGTTTAACATTTTTCTTCCACACTTCACTGCTCAGAATCATTTACATATTTATCCTTTTGTGGCATAATATTGTCAATAATAATCAATAAAACATTCTATAAGAGGTCTAGAATTGTGTGAGATTAAGAAAATTCAACAGCCTTTAAAAAAAAAGGAGCAGCTATTCATCTTATCTGCTCATCTACATTTCTTCAGTCCATAGATGTCCTTGACCTCTCTATTTTGCTTTCCAGATGGCAGTAGCAATTTGAAATTTTGTCTACTTGTTCTATATTCATGAATTTCATAGAGCTCAGTTTTTTTGAAAGTGATCTCTTGGCCCTGATTAACAATTTATTATCATTGAACAGATTTACAAAAGTTACATCAAGAATGCTCTTTTTTCTGCCCCTTTTCAAAACAAATAGAAATATTTTCTATTTCTAGGATAAAAACCCATTTACTTTAGTGACTTAAACTCCTTTCACACCAAGCTTTCTGCAGCTTTTCCTGGGCAGAAGTTGTGGGGACTGATCTGACCTTCTTGAGGCACTATGGAAATGGGTTGGATGAAAAGAAAGTAGACTTTCACAGTAACCAAGTCTTTAGTTCTCCATTTGGTGCAATCTGCTGAGTCAGTAGCAAGAATAGGATACTTCCCTTAATCAATAATTAGCACAAAATAAACCCCAGCACTGCTAACAAAAGCAACAAAACCACAAAGAAAACCCCACAAAAGGTTTTCTAAGCAATGCTGAGTGAGTTTAAGCAGCATAATCATCCAGACCCAAATTTCAAAGAAAATCTAGCAAACAAGAAAAATAAACTTGGAATAGCTGAGTACTTAAACTCTTGAGATAACAGAGGGCCAGGAAGTCTAGTTCAAGGGTCAGCCTGCAAAGAGTTAGAAAAGTATGGCTCCTCTAATGTTAATAATCCAAATTTCCTTTTGTACCCCCCAAAGTTATATGGTGCATATTAGATATACAATAAATATTGTTGAATGAGTGAAAAAAAAACTGAGCTTTCTGGACATGTGACACTGAAGATGCATTTTGTTTCTAATTGTTCACAGTTATGAATTCTTTACTGTTTTTTGAATGTTCAAATTGTCCAGATCAGGAGAATGGGGTTGGGAAAACAGGCACCTTCAGAAAACTGATGACCATAGCTATAAAAAAGAATTGAAAAGAAAACTCAAAGAAAATAGGAGATTTTGCAAAGACATCAGGAATAAAAACTCATTTATGGTTTCAATAGGCCCAGGATAATTTCACTGACAGAAGCAGTAGACCTAACGAATTTTTTGTCTCACTGTTCACAATGAAAGGTATGGGCTAGCTGCCAGAAATAGATGTACTGTATATTTCTCAGGGGAGGAAGAAGGAAAACTGAAGGAAATGGGGATCATGCCAGACCAGGTGATTAAGAAATTAGAACATTTTGAAGTCTAAAAAAATTACACTGGGAGGAGAGGGCAATTGATGGGGAGAATGAAGGCAATTGGGGTTAGTTGGTTTTGGAAGGAAGATGAAAAAAAAAGTTCATCTGCTTTGGGGCTTTAATGTGAAATGATCAACACATACTTTCTAGTCTCCTCCTGAATCCAAATATACTATTGACAGTGAGAAGTTAACAGCTTTAATGAATACTGTCTACCCTATTCTTTCAGTGTTGTCCTCACAAATAGGTTGTGTGTTGTTGGACTGGCCCTTTTGTCCCCAAATATCTCACCTATTTATTTGCTTGTTGTAGTTCCTGAAATTAAACCCATTAGGAGGCTTATATCTTTAAGTTTTGAAAGTTTGGAATGCACTTTAAGAATCCCGAAGATGATCATTTCTGTTTGGGCCTTAAGTCATTGGCAAGCACTTTGATAGTCGGTGTGGAGGGAAGAGATTATGGCAGTTTAGAGTAATGATCAACCTGATAAGGATCTAGGATAAACTGGGTATGAGGTGGAGGGTAGGGTTGGTTAGAGAGTGGAGTAGAAGTGATTTTTTTTATTTGCTTACTTCACAATTTTGCTTAGTATTGTCTTAACCACAAAAATGTTAGCATTATCACTCATCTTAATTTGGGGTGTAGTGAGCCCAGAGTACCTTAACAATTGTTTGGCAATCACTGGCAAGGCTTATATTCATTGCATTGAATGAGAGGAACTTAAATCTAGAGTATGTGTGATGGGATAATATCCCCTCCCTCCTTTTTTTTTTTTGAGACTTATCATTAAAATTCTGTTTTAAGGCTAGATTAAACCAGCAATTTACATTTGATCTTGAAGGGTGGGAGAAGAAATGCAGTTTTCTTTATATCAAAGCAATGAGAGTTAGGGGAGTGGGGAAGTAGTTGAATTTCATTAACCTATGAATTATTTTCAAATTATCAAAATGGTTGTTTCATTGAATTTCATACCTGGCTTTTCTCTCTCCAAACCTGTCTGCAGAAAGATCAGAGTTGAGTAAATAGCCAAAACTTCCTGCAGGGAAAGTTGGAGAAGATTGGGAGCTGGTATAGAGGAGAATTGTACTGTTGATATGCAATTGTGGGGGTGGGAGGAGGAGGCAGCTTATCCCACCAGAATCCTTTGGGGGTAGTTGGGTGCTGAGCCTACAGAGAGCTTTGAGGCAAAGTACATAAAAGGAAGGCTCTGTGGAGAGGAAACATACCCTCCTCGTAGGCACTTTGAGGCAAAGCCTGATTTCTATCCATACAGCTCCAGGAGGAAGATTAATCTTTAGTGACTCACTGTGAGTTCTGGGGACATACCATTGCGTGTCCTTCATTTTCAGAGGACCAACGACATCGTAGGTGATGTCTTGTCTTGCAAATGAATTGGATTTAAGTGAGGCAGAGTTGGGCAAAGTCATCAGCCTCACTCTCTCTTCCTGAGTCATTGCAGGACAAAAGTCAAGACAACTGGCAATGACCCAGGATGCAGGGGATTATCTTGTGTCTTTGATGTTTGACCAAGCTCTAAGCACTCCACAGCGTCTGCTTATGCTGCCTTCATGGTCATTGGGACAAATTGTTCTCATCCGCCTATTCTGTTGGGGAAAGTCTTTGAATGCTTGTGGTAGGCATACATTCCCCTCTAACTCACCAACAGGTTTGGGGTCTCTAGATTACCCTTAACCAGGTTTAGCCTGTCTGCTAAGTGGTTTTTACCAGGGTGTTACCACTGTACATGCTATAGCTTCTTGGAGCCACAGGTGAGAGTTGGAGGATAGGTTGGATACCAAAAGTGGATGGCAGCCCTGAAAAGGTCTTGGCAAGCTCTCAGGCCAGAGATGCTAGTCCTTCTGAACTCCTCATACCCTCCCATACACTTTTTGGGACATAAAGTGAAGTGAAAGAAAGTTTTTCAGTTTGCTATACCAACATAATTAATAAGGCAAAATGCTGTCTCAGGGAGACTTTTGAGAGGAATCTAAATGGTAAAATTTACCAATGGATAGAGCCTAGAATGAATGGAAGTTGGCCAATTCTCCCTCTTCACTTTTATCAGTTGAGTCTGAGTGCTTGATATATTTGTTTTTCTGGAACAAGTGTTGAGCAAACATACATAGGAGCTTTTAGTCTCTGGGCAAAGGCCCCTTCTTTTTGCTTCACAAAAGTGCTTTGCTTGCTGCCTTAGTAGGTCTGCAGACATTCTCTGTCTTCTTATTTCCTTTTTACTTGCTAATTAGCATGTTTTTCCTTAGTGTAACATATGGCATTCTTACTTGTAAACATACCCCACAAACCCTTTTCCCTGTTGTTGAAGATCTGAACTGAGCTGCAATTTTGTCTAGGAATAGCTATGGAAATACAATGGCGGTCCCAGAGATAAGAAACAAACACAGTAAGTTGAAACAATAGTAACTTGAATACTTTGGACTTATTTTGTCAGGAAATTCAGGCTGAAGGGTGGCTGAACAATGTGTACAACTGAAGGAAACAAAGACTAGGGAAATTCAGATGGGAAACAAAGCAACAAATATCTGCTTTATTTGAACTACAATTCTCATAGCATTGAATCTCTGAGATATCTGTAGTTAATCTTAAAACACCAGGAATTATCCTAAAAAGATTCCCTGTATCTGAGAATGGGAAGATATAACTTGAAAAATGATTAGTAACTTCCTGTTCTGTCATAACTCTGAAAAGAAGGGACCATTATATGTGGTCATATGTATAGGTAAAATTTGCCTGCCCAATCATTTGTCTAGTACCCTGACCACAGTTGGGTGAATCAACATAATTTTCCTGCTTCATATATGCAAGTATAGTCATTTCATATGTAATTTAATGACAATTTGAAATTCTGGGCATGCATTATGGGAGATCGGTTGAAATCTATTTGAAAAATGTGTCTCTTGTGTAAATAATTAAACCAAGAAAAATACTAACAGGTTAACTACCTTCTCTACAATATTTTCTTCTTTTATCTAGTGGTACTTCAATATACCTCAGAATGCTTATCCCGTTACAAAAAAGACCTGCACCAATGGGAGGTCCCTCCAGTCCTTAATCTATGATTATATTTATCTGATACTCTAGTCCCAACCACTGGGGTCCCCTGGCCCATTCCTGACTGTCAGAGGTGCAGATACCACACTTAGCATATAAAAAGATAAAAGCTGCAGGTTGTAGTTATCCAAAGGCATGCCTATGCCTCAGCTGTTCATACCACTTTGGGGTCCTTATTCTTCATTATTGTGCTCCATTGTCTATCACCCCTTGGAAGACAAAAACTAAATGTCACATTACTCTCTTATACGTTCAGCTTATACGAAAATATGGAAATTTAGCTCTTTTAAGAAAAAAAGTCTATAATTTTTTACACTAGCATTTCAAAGAATTCAGTTATCTACCAAATTCTAAGTGACTTTCAGCATACTTGCAATAGTACTTACAAAACCATTGTGTCTATTATTTATTCTTAGGAGCCTAAGGATAATATTACTCTCTTTCCCTTCTCCTTTAATACATTTTGCTGTCCCAAACACGTACACACACACTATACAGTGTTGGGTACTCCTTGAGACTTGCCTCATCTACAATTGTTTGCTTACTTCATTACAATGAGAAAATGAGCAAGACCAGGCAATCAGGTACCAAAGACAATATTGCAATATAATTGTTCTGTATGGTGATGAGTTCATTTTTGCATTTGGATTCTTTGACAATACATTTTTTTTAAATATTAAAAATACATTGCTTTAGGAAAGAAATATCTTATGAACAAAACCTGTCCCCAGAATATGGTAAAAATCCTTTATTCTGTATAGAGATATTATCCCTCAGGCTTAAATGGTGTAGATTTATAAACTCTTAATGATACTAATTTAAAGACAAGTAACTGAAAATGTATCCTTTGTTGTCATAAAGGAAAAAGTAAGGAAGAAGTGGGATCTAGTACCTTTTGGCTTTGCTTTTAAAATCTGTTGACTTATTATGGTACCTTTCTGGTGAAGCCTCCAAAGTGTACCAATCATGCAATCAAAAGAAGCATGTTGAACTTGCAGAAGTAGACCAGGGTTGAAGTCCTATCTATTACTAAATTGCTTTGTGACCTTGGATAAGTCATTTAATCCCTTTGGACCTGAATTTCTTCTTCTGTAAAATAAGGGAGTTAGTCTCTAAGGTAGTTTTCAAGTGTAGGATTCTATGAATGATAAGTCTATTTTTTAAAAAAAGGTTATTTAATTTATCATGAGTTAGCTAGGTAACTCAGTGGATAGAGAGCTGGGCTTGATGTCAGGAAGACCTGAGTTCAAATCCAGCCTTGGACACTTACTAGCTGTGTGACCATGGGCAAGTCACTTAACCTTTGTTTAATTAAACCAAGAAAAACACTAACACTAACTTAATCCACTTAATCCAATGGAGAAGGAAATGGCAAACCATTCCAGTATGTTTGCCAAGAAAACCCCATGGACAATATGGTCCATGAAGTCACAATGAGTTGCACACTACTGAACAACAAAAATTTGACATGTATCATCCTATTTGACATGAACCCAGTATTCTTAATCCTAATGCATATACCTATCCTGTTAAGCAAATGATTACCAATATATGAGTTGATAAGGGTTTGGAATATAAACCTCTCAAACGGGTATTTGTTTTTTCTTAAGGAACTCTTGGAGAAGAAAGAGTTATGAGAACTCAAAAGAATATACCCAGGGCACTTCCCATAGGCTGTTGTTTACTGAGCCTACTTATTAGGCTAGCACTAACTAAGCTTCCTGATCTGTGTAGGGGGATGTTGTTGAGTGAATGAAATAGTTTGGCATAACAAAATAGAAGTGATGTAGGGGACCTTTACCACCTAGGTTTTAGAGACTAGCAAGAGCTCTGAATTGTTTGTGTTTTGTCCCACGTTGTATCTTCCCACATTTAAACATCTCAGTCGTAATGGTTCCTGACTTCACTGTCACAATTGATTGATCATGATGCTTACCAACAAAGGCCTTTATTATAATCCTTGATCCTTATTGGGTCATTATTTGGTTGTCATTCATTGACTGACATAGAGCTTGCTGACTCTTGCTGCTAGCTGTATGAGAATCCATCACCTGTATTCATCCCTGTGGTCACTTCAGCTAAAGCTGCTAGTCCCAAATTGTGCCAGACATCTTCTAGTAGATGGATGTTCCAATAATATCTGTGCCATCCCATATTCTAGAGGTCTAGAACTCTGGGATCCAAGATGGCAGATAAAATACACATTCTTGGTCCAATAAACAGCTTAATTCAGCCTCTTAGGGGTGAGTGGCAGCATCTTCCTTGGCTCAAATTTGACATGTGAGAGGCATATTGATTAGATAATATATGTGAATTTGGAATCATAGGACTTAGGATTGAATTCCATTTCTGCTAATAAAAGCATATGTAACTGTAGGTAAGTCATTTGATCTTTCTGGTCATCAGTTTGCGTACAATTTGGAGGCTAGAATACATTTTCTCTTACATCCTTTCTGGCTCTAAGGATATTGTAGGGTACTGGTGGTAATCAACACAACTTTCAAAGAAAATCTAATTGGGAAAGACAAATGTATAACTGGAAACTGTGTTTTCCTCGGTTTACTTTCGCCAATGTTATTTTATCGGACTATTGGTAGGTATAGAGTTTGGCGCTTTTTGTTGTTGTTTTGATGGTTCTAAATTTTTTCTCACTGCAAATGTAAAAGCGAAGTGTCTTATTGAAAGGCCAAACTAAGACAAATGATCAGGACCTCATTGTTAAAAAAAAAAAGAAATGGATGAAATGATATTGGGTAGAAAGGGAGAAATAAAGGACAATCATTTTACACATACTTCTATGTTTCGATATTTTAAAAAGAGGCAAAATGACAATGAATTGGATAGAAGAGGATGGCAATGGGTAAGATTACAGTTGGTAAATGAGTGCTTTAAATGCTCCAAAATTTCCCATCAATGCAAAATGCCATATATTTAATGTCAATATTCTGATGTATGATTGTTGATCCTAGAATACCATGACCTCAGAAAATTTCACATAACACAAAGGCCCTGGAAAGTTGCATGGTAGGTATAATCAGGGTAGTACATTTTTTTTTAAAATCAAAGATGACATATGTGTAATAATTGGCCTAAAATATATAACTAAAGATGTATGTAATGGGAATTGGAGGTAGGTGGATCGTATATTGAGAATGAGAGGACAAATGGTGGACAGCTTCAGGCTCAGTGCTATGTTGTCCTTATGTAGCACTTACTAAAAAGAAAATTAAAGAAAGCCTCCAGCATGTTGAGTAGATTTTCTAAGGAAGCACTCTATCTCCAGAGTCCAGGAATTTTCACTGACTGTTGCCCATTGCCTGGAATTTTCTCTTTCCTCATCTCTTCCATCTGGTTTCCTTGGAGTCCAAGTCCCAGCTAAAAATCCCATTTTCTTTGAAAAACCTTTTTTAAATTCTCCTTAATGCTAGTCTCTTCCCTCTATTTATTATCTCCAATTTATCCTGTCTTATTTGTGCATAGATGTCTTTCATGTTGTCTCGCCCATTAGACTGTTAGTTCATTGAGAGCCGGAGCTGTTTTTTGCCATTCTTTGTATCTATGGGGCTTATTACAGTGCTTTTTGACTAACTGACTAAGGAGGATTGTAGGGAGACATGGGCAAAAATCTCAGAATAAGAAAACTTGAAAGGGTTGTGAGCTGAAATCGTGGAATACCAATCAGTACTTGCTGATTAAATCATGGACCCTTTATAATGTTAAAGTAATTATTAGGTAACCAAGACCTAGACTTAGCTGCCACCAGAATTAGAAATGAGAGGGGAGGGTGGGGAATAGACATGGTGGCCATGTCAGAAAGGCTGTTCTGAAGAGTAAAAGTAATTTTAATATCAGAAATTCTTTCTGGCAAATTCTATGCAGTTGGTTGAACGAGCCAACTGTAAGAGTTGAAGGAAGAATTTCGGCACAAAGATGTGTGAAGCACAACTTAGAGCAGAGTACACAAAGTGTGTTGGAGTGTGGCAAACTGTGAATGAAACAATGTAGAATGGGATTAGAATTTAATTAGTAGAATGTAAGCTCCTTGAGGGCAGAGGCTGGTGCATAGGAGTTACTTAATTGCTTGTTGATTGATTGATTGATGCAGCCTTGTTTCCTAAACTATTAGCCTGGCTGCCTAAGACTACATATTTGCATCTTAGAGTTTCTCTCATTTACAGAGTCTTTAAATACCAATCTCATTTTTAGCCCACAGCTCTTTTCTCACACAAAATATAAAAATATCTGTTAGTTTAAATATTGTCAAAATGCAAAACACTAGTTTTGACTTTTTTCTCATCCTGTCATTCAAATCATGTAGGTGGAAAATAAAATGACTGAATGATCTGGCAATCATTAATAATTCTTCATGAGCTTTACATGAGCATGCTTAATAGATGTTAATAGACGATAATGACAATATTCATTCTAAGCCTAACCAAAGCAACACCAAATGGCAGAGTTTTAGCTAATAACTTACAGTCCTTAAGATTAAAAAAGGATTCTCTCTGAATTCATGTCTTTCAAGTAGAAGGATGCAGGATGCAATAGGATTTGTTCTGTTCAGAAACATTATTTAGATCTAATGAACAGATTTAATTCAATAGACAGGCAATCTGATCTGAAACAATGAATCCTTTCCCAGAACATAGGTTTGTTCAAATAGCACTTTACTATTATTGGCCTATTTAATGGTTGTATATATAGGCCCCACCTAAAAAAAAAAACCCAAAAAACAAGGGAATTATTATTGCACAGGAATGATTACCTTTTGGGGGATTTAAAAATACTGAAGTGGACATTCTTACAGAATGGAATCCATGTGATTACAAAGTGATAGATCAGGAGGCTGAAAACTTGGTAGGACAAGCCAATTACATCATAATATGGAAATGGTGGGCACATTGATTATTGGGTTTGGCAGATCAGAACTCACAATGTGTGTCATGCAATGACAGATCCAAATGAATGAATATAAAGTGCAGTAATTGCCAGTGACCAGGATAAATTATAACTGAACTGTATCTGCAAAACAAAGCCTGGAATGATGACTTCTACATGGAGCTAGGTACACTGGAGGCCTCCTGGATATTGAAAGCATGGTGTAATGGAAAGGGAACACTGGAATCAGAGAATCTGGGTTTAGGTCCTGGCTCTGATGTGTGTGATCTTAGGTAAGTCACTCAATCTTTTGGAGCTTCAGTTTCCATATCTGTAAAATGAGGGGGTTAAATTAGAACTTTGAATTTCTTTCCTGCTCTAAATGCAAAATGATGTGATTTTTTTAGTTAAGAAGTTTGGGTCTAAATGGCTCCAATATTAATAATTGTGTGACTCTGGATAAGTCACTTTGCCTTTCTAAGCCTCATTTTTCTCATATGTAAGATAAGGATAATAGTAATTTCAGTAGTTACCTCATGGGGTTGTTGACAGGAAGGTACTTTGTAAACTGTAAAGAAATATGAACCTTTATTATATTTACATCTATGGTCTATTATCACCTAGGTTGTTTTTATCACTTCCCCAATTTATTTGTAGAGAATACTCTAGTGGTCCCCTAATGCATATCTAGCCTTATTGAATTTTGAATCCAAAGAATAAAATAAGTGATGTTCCTTTGAATAATTTTCTTAGTTGAAATATATACATATACATTTATAGACATATTATATATGTAGAAACATATTTAATCTAATCCTGTGATTTTGTTTGTGGGGGAAATTCCCTTTGCCACACCAGTGCAGACTGGTAAATCATCTGTAATGTATTAGATTTCTGAGACACTGAGAGGTCTTAACTTGACTTGCCCATGTTTAAGCAGTATTTAGGAAGCATAGAACTTGAACCCAGGTCTCCCCAACTCTAAGGCTGGCCCTCTATCAGTTACTATGCCACATTGTCTTTCTTGAACAACTCCTGTGTTGAGGGCTGATCTTAAGAGTCTGATATGGGTTTAAGATCCAGGGCAGAGTTTGACCTCTGCCCAGGCTTTTACTGGAAAGGGCTCAGTGATTAAGAGGTATGGCTCTCCAATCCCTTCCTGATTAGGAGGTTCCTGAAACATTCCTTCTCACTCTTTGAACCTTAGATTTACACATTCACTCCTCTATGCAGGTGGCGCCAAGGCACTAATGCGCCTTGGAATTTACAACCCAATCTAGGAATCTTGATAATGAGGAAATGTATGTTGTCACGTCCTCAGCAGATGTTTTGGGGAGTATCTCACGGGGGAGGACTCTTTGAAGTTAGGCTGGATTTTCTCTATATATCCTGTACCCTCAGATGTATAAACTGAGTCAGTTCTGCTGCTCCGCCTGGCCCATGTCTCAAGTTTATTTCACGCCTCTCCATTAGGTGTACAACACTCCTGAATGACACATTTTTTCCACAACAATAAACAGTTCTTATGATGTTTGGCCAGTCAAATTGAAATAGCTTTCTCAGTAATCCAAGATTAAGTACCAGTAACTATTCCCTGCACTAAATTCCACTTCAAAAGAATATTTTTATTATTGCCAACTTAATTAAAATTTGATTCTGAAAATGGTAACCTCTTTGGTACTAAACACATTTCTTTCTCTGATGGTAAGAGAAATACAAATGTAATATAAGACCAGTTGCATTCAGTTTTGAGACTTGATGGCTCAGATAATTATGCAGAACTAATTAATTCAAAATCTGTTTATCAACAGTAGTCTGTAGCTACAGCATTTTCTCCCAGAGGCATTAACAAAGGCTTATCACCTGCTTCCTTGTTGCAGTTTGTCTCAAAGGCAAATCAATACGCAGAATATAAAAAAATGCTATTCCCAGAACTAACACTTTCAACAACTTACAAGAACTTTTAGTATCTGATACCAATTAGTTATCCCAGCTTAAATTAAAACAGTTTTATTTAGCAATGAAATATGTCAAAATACTAAGGGTTTTTGAGACACAATAAAGTTTTTTTTTCCAAAGAAAATCTTTTAGTATTAATTTATATTAGCTTATATATGTACATGCATATATATTTAATTGCAGGCTTTTCTCAAGATGAAAAAATGGTAACAGATGGTAGTCAGTAAGGAGAAATACAAGACAGTCATTATACACTGAATAAAATACATGTAATATGTTCTAAATTATCTTCATATGTGTATTATTGTATATACATATACTTTTTGATGTTGTTCAGTCATGTCCAATTCGTCATGACCCCATTTAGGATCTTCTTGGCAAAGATACTGGAGTGGTTTGCCACTTTTCCAATTCATTTTACAGATGAAGAAACAGAGGCAAACAGAGTTAAGTAACTTGCCGAGGGTCATACAGCTAGTAAATGTCTGAGGCTGGATTTGAACTCATGAAGATGCGTCTTCTTGATTCTAAGCCCAGATTCTGCACCACCTACCTGCCCCACATATCCTTTAACACTGAAAAACACATCATTTCATCACTGAGAAAAATCCCTCCAGTGATTATTGTAACTATTGTAATCATAAGGACGAGATAGTGAAGGAAAAGGAATGCTGGATCCAACGTCAGGGGACCCAAGTTCAAATCTCAGTCCTGTTATTACCTTTTGAGCTTGTAAAAGTCATTTTAAATCTTCGTACCTTAGTTTATTCAAATATGAACTGAAGGTTTGGGCTACCTGATTTCTAAGGCCCCTTCTAGCTCTCAATGAATGACTTCACAAATTCCCACAGCCACTCTTCTGGAGACAGCTAGCAAAGTTAGTCCATTAACAACCAATTAATAAGCATTTATCAAGTACTTTCTATGTACCAGGCACTTTGCTAAGTTCTCAGGATATAATGACCAAAGGGAAACAGTACTTGCCTTGGCAAGTTTACAATTTGATGAGGGCACGTGTGCATATATAAGCTTGTAGCTGTTCTCGATAGAATGGGTACAGGGTAGTTTTGGGAGAGACTGCACTAACATTTAGGAGATAAAGAAATGCTTCATGTAGATGGTGGCGCTTAAGCTGATTGTGGAAGGAAACTAGGGATTCCAGGAGGCAGAAGTAAGGAAGGAGTGCATTAAGGTCTGGGAGACTACCAACACAGAGGCACAAAGGTGAGGAAAGTATATTCATGGTGAGCAGTGAGCTGGTCAGTGTCACTGAATGGCTGTGTGCTTGGAGGGCAGTGCTGCATAAGAAGACTGTAAGGATAAGAAGGGGACATATCTTCAATGGATTTATATACACCAGACTTGGGAGTTTATGTTTAATTCTAGAAAAAGTGTAGTTGATAGAGAGCTGGCCCTAAAGCTAGGATAACCTGGGCTCAGGGTTTTGACAGATACCAACTGGGTGACCTAGGGTTAAGTCGCTTAACCTCTCATTGTGCTCTAGGAAACTCTTTAAGTTTCTATACTCTATAAGTACTCTCTAGTAAGTTTCAACTCTATAAGTTGCAGAAAAAATTGTGATTGTCTTCCACAGAGCAAATTTCTTCATCTAGGAGTCCCCTCATACTAGTGAAATCACAGGTATAATACCTATCTTAGGAGGTAATAGGGATCCACTGTATTTTAGTGAGGGAGTATGTGACATGATCAGATCTATGCTTTAGGGGAATTACTTTGGTGGCTGATGGTTTGGAGTGTAGAGAGGTGACCACATCAGAGCTTAATGGAATAGTCCAGGCAGAGGTGATGAGGACCTTAGCTAGGGGTTCATACTAGGCCTATGTGAACAGAGAGAGGGGACATATGTGACAGATGTTGCAGAGGTAGAAACAGCAAGATATGGTAAGTGATTTGACATATGAAGTGAGGGATAGTTTGGAAATGAAGAGGATAATGAGATTATAAACCTGGGAGACTGGAAGGGTAGTAGTCTCCTTGACAATAATAAGGTGCCCCTATTGCTAATGAAGTCTCCAAGTGAAAGAACATAGAGAGAAAAGAGAGGAGGGCCCAGAGCAGAGCCTGTTATGGGCATGACATGAGTAATGAATCTGCAAAGAAGACTGAGCAGTGGCCACACAGGAACAGAACCAAAAGAGAGCAGTGTCATGATAACTCAGACAGGAAAGAATATCCTGTAGAAGAGGATAATTAGCAGTGTCAAATACTGCAGAGGTCAAGAAGGAAAAGGATTGAGAATAGACAATTAGATTTTCTTAAAATTATAAAATCATTGGTGACCTTGGAGAGAGCATTTTTCAGTGGATTGAAGAGATCAGAAGTCCAATTTCAAGGGCTAAAGAAGAATAAGAAGAGAGCATCTGGAAGCACCAAGTGTGCAAGGCCTTTTCAAGGAGTTTGGTCGAGAAAGTCAAGAGATGCATAGGATGACATTAGGTAGGGGTAATTGGATCAAGTGACAGCTTTTTAAACGTGAGGGAGATGGACTGTTGTAAGAAGCATGGGTGGAATAAGCAGATAGGGAAAGAAGAAAGATGGGAGAGAGAATGAGGATGAGAGTGGAGATAACTCTGCTCAAAAGGATAGAATCAAACATGTAGGCATGTGGGTTGGCCCTGATGAGGAGAAAGGCCACCTCCTTATTGGAATAAAGGAGGAAATGTTGGGGGATGTTAAGGGATTTCGAGATAAGTAGGAGACCTTGTTAGATGAGGAAGAAGTGGAAACTTTGGTGAATGCAGTGTTTATGTACATCCTCTAAACAAACTAATTCCAATTTAACAAACAAAAAACATTGTATTTGTTAAACATTTATATTTTTGAAAAAAAAATTCATGACACACTTTTAAATTTAATCTGCATTTTTAACATTTTGCTCCATCATTTTCTTAATTCTAGACAATCAAGAAAACATAACTCAGATAACGATTTGTAGTATTTGCTGATTTTCAACGTGTAAATGCTTACACTGAAAATGTAATTGGTTCTCAAAAGCCCACTCCTGGAATGGTACCTCTTTCTTTGTCTCTGTCTCTGTCTTGATCTGCTTCTGTCTGTCTGTTTCTCTCTCCTCTTCAGTAAAGTATGAGGTGAGGATCTCAGCTAAGAATGTGTGTGAGAAGCTTGAGGAGAGAGAAGGCTTAGAGTAGCCATTATGGAGAGTGACATAGACACTCAATTATGAAGGAGCAAAAGGCTACAGTTAGGGCCAAGTTGAGATTAGACAACAAATCTGTGGTAAATCCAGCACAGTTGGGTGACTTTCTCCAACTTCAATCAGTATTAGGTAAATAAAAACAGAGGAGGCAGATGATGGAAGTAATCCAAAGTTGGGTTTTGGTAAGATTTGAGCAGTATAGGGCAAGGAAGCAAGGGATTTGATTTTAGGTAATAGTAGAGGGTGGAATTTTCACTAAGAAATTGAGAATGGGAAGGTAGGAGGGTATAGCAAAGCCAGAATAGGTGTGATAATTTGGCAAAAGTATAGAGGAATAGAGACACTGCAAGGTCATTGTGAGAATAGAGAATAGCTTTGGGAGAAACAAGGCATGGGGGAAAATAGACTTCTAGTATATTGTGATCAGATTAATGAATTTGAGAGTTCTTGGTCATGGAAGTGGTAAGTGATTGTAGGATCAATTTTGTGACCCTCTCTCTGTGTAGCTAACGTAGAGTGGAGGGATAGATCATAGGAGTTGGGTAGTCTGAGGAAAATAGAGAGCAGAGTATTTGAGGGAACATCATCATGTATTTTGAAGTTCCTTAAGACAGAAGCTGAGGTGAGAAGGGAAACTGTGAGGTAAGCAATTAACCTCCTGAGAAAGGAAGGAGCTTGGTAGATAATGACCACTAGGAAGAGAGGTTGCTGAGTGATGGCAGTAGAGGGGAGAGTTAGGAAGTGATGATGGGAAACAAGGAGTCTTCCAGCTCTATCTCTTGCACTAGTGAGTTCACTCACTGGAGAAGGCACAATCACTGTGGACAAGGAAGAGCTGAAGTACAAACTTATTTGGTAGGACCCAGGTCTCAGTGAGATCCAGAAGACAGAAGAATCATGAGAGGACGAGGTCTAAAATAAAACGTGGTTCTTAATTATAGAAAGATGGAAAGGATCGGCCAGATACGGGGGTGGGAGAGGGTTGGGGCGAGTGGGAAAGAGAGTAGGCAGCAGAGGTTAAGAGAAGTGGATTTGATCTTCATTCTAAAACTTGGCAGATGGGGAGAGTAAATGAGGGTGGGAGTGTTCTAACCACAGATTAGGAATATGTCCAGGTGGATGGGAGGAGTATTACTAAAAAAGGCTTACTAGAAAATGTTCTCACACAGTCTGTTGTTGGACTTGAACTCAGTCTTCTTAATTTGGTAGAAGCTACTAGAGATTGTTCTCTGATGATCCAAGTGATGCCTCTATGACGTGACTAAGCGCTAGAAAAGTATTGGAGTGGAGACAAGCATTTGTGCAAGGCCTAGTGTGTGTCAAGCACAGTGCTAAGCACTTTTTGTTTTTTAAATCATCTCATTTGTTCTTACACTAATTCTGCAAGACAGGTGTTATTATTATTATCCCCATTTTATAATTGAAGAAACTGAGGCAAACAGAGGTTAAATAACTTGCCCAGGGTCACATAGCTAGGGAAGTGTCTGAGGTCACATTTGAACTCAGATCTTCTTGACTCTAAGCCCAGGGCTCTATCCACTTTGCCAGTAGTATATAATATACATATCAAAATCATAAATATTTTTATTTTCTGTTATTAATGAAAAACAGTTTTAAAAGGCTATTTATTCATTACATATGTATTATGATTCATTTTCTGATTAATTAGATCTTACACACTTTCTCAATGCTGCTTTCAATACCTTTACTTCAAACAATTAGTCTTTTAGGTTACAAACCATCCCTTCTATTATCTGAACTTTGGGCCAAAACAGAACAGTCACCCATCTCTTTTCATTCAGTTTTACTCAATAGACATTTATAAAGTGCCTACTATGTGCAAAGCACTCAGCTAGATGTTGGATGAAAAGATAAAACAAATGACATAGTATTCTGCCTTCAAGGGGTTGTAATCTCTTTCCATCTATCTATCTATCTATCTATCTATCCTATCTGTCTGTCTGTCTGTCTGTCTGTCTGTCTGTCTGTCTATCTATCTATCTATCTATCTATCTATCTATCTATCTATAGATTATAAACTCCTTGAGGGCAGAAGACTGGATATTTAGAAATAGCTTAGAAAGAGGAATTTAGGCTTTAGAGTTTCAAAATCTTTTTTCCTCTTTTATTTTCTTTTTAAGAAATGAGACCTTTTAGAAATGGGAAAGAGTATTTTCAATAACCCAAATGAAGGTTGATGCATATTTTCTTTGGCTTGAAATAAATAACTAAAGAGAAGAAAAATACACTTAATGGTTTTCAGTGTCTTAATGGCCAAATGGATTCTGGAGCAGACTAGGATCATTAGCATGCATGACCCTGCTTCAAGTCAGCAGATCTGAAGATTATCAACTAACAGAGGGATTTTTTCAGAGGGAAAAAAACAATTAAAAAAAAGAGGCATAAAAGAGTGTTTGATTTTTGCTCATGATACATAATATTTAGCTAATGATACCATGACATTGCCAATCCTCCTCTGCCCCTGCCCCCCACTTTTCCTAGCTCATCCTGTGTTACCCTAGCTCTATAGAGGTCCCAGGTCCCAGGATAGGTTCATAGATCTAGAATTGGAAGGGACTTCAGAAACCATCTAGTTCAAGCTACTATTTTCATTTTACAGGTGAAGAAACTGAGGCCTAGGGAGGTTAAGTGATTTACCTAGGGTCACACAGGCAGGCTTTGTACTCAAGTCATTACACGCCAGAGTTAATACTCTCCCCTCCTTATCTTTCTTCCTCCAGAGGTTATTAGCCCCTTGTGGGCTAGGACATAGCCCTTGTAGGCTATGGACTTATACCTCAAGTGCCTAGGACAGTGGTTTGCACGTAGCAGACGATGAATGACTTTTTGTTTCTTTAATAGAACCTTGTGCCAACTCCAGCCTGCTCTTCTGGGTACATTTCCTGGCACTAAGGAGAAGGCCATTAGCTAAATTGGTTTTAATGGTAAGTAGAAAATGCTAGGTGGAAAAGTCATGTTTCTTTCCCTCTCTCATCCAGCCCCTTCTCAACTCCTCTCTCCTTTTCTCTACATATATTCATATTATTGTCCTTTACCCCTCCTTCCCACCAACCCTCCACCCCCATCCACCATTGCATGGGGGTAGTGTCTCATTTATCCAGCTACAACTATTTCACATAAATGACTTTCCCTGTTAACATAAAAAAATCCCTTTAGGACCAATAGTTTTTTTAAAAAAAATTAACAATTTTTAATAATTTTTTTTAAATTGGGGAATAAGGGAGAGGAAAGGACATAAACATTTATCAAGCACCTACTATGCATCAGCCATTGTGCTAAGCACTTTATAAATATTATCTCATTTAATCTACACAACAACTCTGTGAAGCAGGGGCTCTTATTATTTATATTTTATAGTTGAGGAAACTGAGGTCAACAGAGATTAATTAACTTGTCCAGGGTCATATAGCTAGTAACTATCTGAGGCCAGATCTGAATTCAGGTCTTCCTGACTCCAGGCACAGCACTCTATTTACTGAGCTAGCCAGCTGGACAACATATTTAGCTATTATCTTAAAAAGAGTATAAACATAGTTTACTTTTGGGAGATGATTCAGTGTCATCATTGTGAATAACAATTTCTGTACTGTTGGAATATCCTGATACCTTTTGGAGACTATCTGGGTGTGGAGATTTGTTTATCTCTTTAGTAAATATGCAGTGGATAGAGTACCATGCCCCGAGTCATGAAGACCTCCAAATCTGGCCTCAGACATTTATTGTTGGGTGACCCTGGACAAGTCACTTAGTCCTGTTTGCCTCAGTTTGCTCATCTATGAAATGAGCTGAAGAACGAAATGACAAACCACTCCAGTATCTCTGCCAAGAAAACCCCAAATGGGGTCACAGAGAGTTGGACACAACTGAAACAATTGAACAACAACAGTAAATGACTCCATTTACAAATTTCTAATAATTCTTCCTCTGCTATTAACTATCATTTTCTGTTGTTATATATGTGTTTTGCCTTTAACTTGGAATTCTCTTTACAAATACTTCTCTGGCTTACAGGCCAAAGGATGGTTTCATTTTTTTTTCCCTGTGGTAAAAATGCATGGGCTTTCTGACAGCTATTTGCACTGAGAAGCCTTCCATCCCTCTCCATCCCCCTACTTCAGGCATAATTCCTTCTAAGGTGCCCATGTGCATAACTGTGCATTACATAACAAGTCCCCGTTTATGCCTTCTGCTTTCTGTGCACAGTTAAACTTGACCCCATCCCTGTGAAGCATTTCCCAGGTTTGTGCATACATAGTCACAAAGTTAGATCACTGCAGCAGAAGTAAGGAGTAGTGGAGAAGAGAAACTTGTCAAATAGGGCCAAGGCTGAGTGGTGGAGAGGAGCTCCAACTCCTCTGCTTCTCAAAGACAGAAGTGGAGGACTGTTAGAGCTTTAACATAAAAGGTCCAATGTGAGTGGGAGATAGATATAGATAGAACAGTCCATTCCTTGAATAACCAGGAAGAAGACTGGGACGAGAAATAGGTGAAATGTGGGTGGTTACAAAGCCACTGAGAACTGATGATGTATAAAGCTGCCATGCCTCTTTATACCTGCAGTTTTGTTAAGTCATTTTAATTGTGTCTGACTCTGTGATCCCATTTAGGGTTTTCTTGACAAAGATACTGGAGTAGTTTGCCATTTCCTTCTCCAGCTCATTTTACAGATGAGGCAAACAGGGTTGAGTGACTTGTCCAAGGTCACACAACTCCAGATTTGAACTCACAAAAATGAATCTTCCTGACTCCAGGCTTAGTGCTGTATCCATTGTGCCATGTAGCTGACCCATATTTGCAGATACTTCTGTGGAATTCATATCCTCACTAATCATCTTGCCCAACATGCGAGTCCTCTGTAAAACTGGTGAAGAATACTTTCATTCTTGTTTCCTCCTCCCCGCTAAAAACCAGCTCTTAAACAATTATCTGATAATAGTCACTTAAAACTTAATGAGAATTACAGTCAATGTCTTATGTTTTCCAAGGGTTATCTGTATCTTAGCCTCCTCCATTCTCATGGAACCTCTTAGAAACATTTCAGACTAAGGCCAGCAGGTGGGGGTGGTGCCTTCCCAGTACCTCTTCAAGATTGCCCTATAGTAAGCTTTTTACATGACTTGAACTACGCCAGGTCTTCTTATAGAAAAAACAAAACAAAACAACAACAAAAAACAACCCAACAACAAATCAATAGCAACTATTCTACCTGAATTTTCAGACTATTTTGAGTCATTTGGGTATGATTACCTTAAAAGTTTCTGAGAAGCATCGTATAGTACTAAGAAGCAGGTGGGTGGGGGTGGAGGTCCGAAGGCCTAGTGTTCTGGATTCTAGTTTCTAGGATAATGTTGATAAACCTGGTCATAATCTTTTATTATTCCGTCTTTACAATCCCTAATCCTTTTCACTGTAACCTCCTCCCTCAATTTTTCCCCCAACTCTACAACCCTTCCACTACTGACTATACTGTCTTCCTTTTCCTGTCTTGACCCCTTGTTGAACTAGTTCAACTTTACATTATTCTTCCCATTTAAATTCCTTTATCCCATATCCAGTTGCCAATCATGCCTTGGCAAGCTTTAGCTCTGGATTACTCCCACTATCTCCCACTTTTACTCCTATTTATCTAATACTGAAGAAGCTGGAGAAAGTCATGAAACTAATGTGATGGTCCACTACACATTTATGTTAAGTAACCTCAACTGGGCCATCACTGCAGTAAAACAATCCTTTTACATCTCTGTAATCAGTTCACTCTCTTACCAAACCTTTTCATCCCTTTTTGAGCCTTCTATAGCATCCCATCTCCCCACTCTCTCTGCTAAGGACTTTACCTCATGCTTCACTGAAAATATTGAAACCATTCACCAAGATCTCCTTTCCCCCCACTTCCTCATCTCATATCATTCAAACGACTTCCCCTACTATTTTCCTCATCCCTGTCTCACATTAAGAGTTGGTTCTTCTTGCTAAGGCAAACGTTTCTACATGCACAAAGTGATCCTATCCAATCCTGTCTTCTCCAGAAGATTGTCACCTGCATTGTCCCTAGTCTCTAATCTTCAATATCTATCTACTAACTTCTTCCCTACCATCTAAAAAAACCCCACTATTTCCTCTATCCTTAAAAAAAATCCTCCCTTGATCTTTCCTTCCCTGCCATGTATTATCCTTTATGTCTCCTTTCCTTCTTGGCTAAATTCCTTGAGAACTCTGCATACCTTCATTGCCTCCATTCTCTCAATTCTAAGCCTTCTGAAATCAGGCTTCTGTACTCATCATTCAACTGAAATTGCTCTGTCCAAAGTCATTAGTGATATATTAATTGCCAAGTTTTCTCAGTCCTCATCCTTCTATAGTCTTTGACACTGTTGATCATCTTTTTCTCCTGGATATTTTCTCCTCTTTGGGTTTTCATGACACTGTCTGACCATCCCCTTTCACTCTTCTTTGCTTGATCTTCTTTGACGTCCTGCCCACTAACCATGGCTGTGCCCCATGGATCTGTCCTTAATGTTCTTCTCCTTTTATACTATTTCTCTTTGTGATCTCTAGCTTGGTTTGGATGTCCTGGAGATATCTCAAACTCAACATATTCAAAACAGAACACATTAATTTTCCTCCCCAAATTTTCTCCTCTTCCAAACTTGTGTATTATTTTTTTCCAGCCAAAGACAAGGTTTATTAGGACATCAGTCATACTGGGCAGACTCTTAAGGAGTCTGAATATTAATGAGCTATTGGCTAGATTATAAGAATCTGAGAAGTGGCTAGATTGTAAGAATCTGAGCCTTTGGCTAGATTTTAAGAATCTGAGCCTTCTCTATTATTTTTGAACCAGCATTCTCCCAGTCATTTAGGCTGACAACTTCAGGTCATTTTGGACAGCTGTCTAAAACTTACTCTGTATATCCAATCTATTCCCAAGTCTCATCGTTTCTACTGTCACAACATCTTTTTTGTATGTACTCACTCATTTACAGTCCTGGTACTGACCCTCATTTCTCCATACCCGGACTAATGCAGTTAGCTTTCTGGTTGTTCCTTTTGTTTTCCCACTCCAATCCATCCTCTGCTCAGCATGCTGGAATAATTTCCCTAAAGTACAGGTCTGACTATGTCTTTCTCCTTCCCTACTCAATAAACTTCAGTGGCTCTCTATTACCTCCAGGAGCAAATAGGAAATACAAAATGTTCTGTTTGGCTTTTAAAGCTTGTCACAGTCTTCCTCCCTTTTTGGTCTTATACTTTATTTACCTCCATGTATTCTAGGATCCAGCTAGACTAGCCTCATTGCTATTCCTCAAACAGGACATTCTGTCTCCTGACTCTGTGCCTTTGCTCTCCATTGTTATCTCTGCTGCTACTTGGTTTTCCAGGCTTCCTTTGCAACTCAACTCAAATCCTACCTTCTTCAAGAGGCCATTCCTGGTCCCTCTTACTGCCAAGGCTAGATCCTTCCTTCTGAGGTGACTTCTCATTTGTATTGTGTATATCTTGTACGTGTTGTGTGTTGTCTTCCCCATTAGAATGTGAACTCCTTGAAGGCAGGTAATAGCATTAGCTAGCATTTATCTAGTGCTTGAGATTTTCAAAGTGCTTTACAAATATTACCTTATCTTACCTTCTCAACAACTGTGGGAAATAGGTGCCCTATTTTATAGATGAGGAAACTAAGCAGTTAAGTGACTTTCCAGGATCATACAACTAGTAAGTATCTGAGGCCAAATTTGAACTCAGGTCTTCCTGAGTCTACATCCAGTGACTATCCCCTTGTGCCATCTAGTATTCTTAGTACTTAACATAGTGCCTGGTGCACAGTGATGCTTAATAATGCTTATTGACTGCCTGGTCTAAAGGACCTAAATCTGGAGGATCTAGGAGCCAGTTCAGGCTCCTCCCTTTTTCTTCCTCCTTTTCCTCTTCACCCTATCCTCCCTCTCTCTCTCTCTCTCTTTCTCTCTCTCTCTCTCTCTCTTCTCATCTCCTTTCTCTCTCTCTCCTCCTTGTCCTCCTTTTTCCTTGTCCTCCTTCTTCTTCCTCCTCTTTCTTCTCCTTTTCCTCCTCTTGCCTTTTCCCTTCCTCTTCCCCCTTCTCCTTTCTCTTCTCCTTTTTCCTCCTCCTCCTTCCTTATGCTTGCTCTGACTTTAAGTATAAGGATCTATTTCAGACAAACTGCATACAGACTGGCTATTATGAAGATACATTATAATTGTAGAATCCATGAATGAGAGAGGTGGTAACTTTTACTTAGCATAAATTTTGCATACTCTTGTTTTACAATTATACCTTCTTATGTTTAATTATGATTTTATATCAGTGTATATGAGTTTAATGTTGCTTTTCTATTTATTTAGCTATGCACTGATAACAACATTTTTTTTGCCAAGAATATTTCCAAACAGGTTAGGAAAATATGTGTAACAATAACAAACAGTGCTGCTATGTGGATACTAGGGGACTTTCCCTCTGTATCTTCTGTATAGACCTTTCTCAGCTCTCAGCCCGCACATGTGAAGACTAGGTTCAGTTCTGGGAGGAACTTGGCCCTTAAAAGAGAGGTGTTATGTTTTTTTTTCTTGAATTCTCTGGCTTTTTAGGTATCTACCACTTAGCTCTGGGGAAGATGATTAAAATCTTAGTTTGGGGTCATGTCTGGAGTCTCCCTAAAAAGGGAGGAAATATGATAGTACTCATTGTACAAGATAAGGTACAGGACACAATTATTTTCTCTCTCTACAAAAGAAATGCTAACCACAAAAGATAAGAGCATATTTTTGATAGGAAGCTTAAATAAGAAGCAGTAACTTAAAACTATAATTGTGCTTTCCAAATAGTTTGGGACTGAAACATCAGGACATGTGGCATTTTGTGCCATTATTGGCATTTCACCTTTGACTTGGCTCTGCACTGTTTAACTCAGTGGCCATGTCTTCTGTCAAACCAGGCCAGAGACTAGACTCAGCTTTTCTGATGCAGAAATTCATACTGTTAGTCAGCTTTGACTGAGGGACTCTAAACTCTAGAAGTCACAAGGTTGTTTCCAGGGTGGGCACAGGGAATATGCTCAGGGAAGAAACACAAAACAGAAGAGGCAGCAGGAGACCAGCTCACCTAGCCAAGCCCCTGCTTTAGCTGCCAATCAGCGCTGCTCGGCAAGGCCAGGGAGGGAGAGCTTCATGCCAGACTTCCAGAAACACAAAGGAAGGGTGAGTCAGAAAGCGTCTCTCCTTATAAAATGTCCCTTACCACTGTGGGGAGGTGGGGTGATGAGGAAGGAAGGCAAGGAAGGACTGAGGGGACATTCAGGGTTTGCAGCATCGTATCAAAGTACTAAATCCTTTCTTTGTGAGCCAAATGTTTCCCAGAAACTGGCTTCTATGAAAGCTCAGCATTCCATTGGTGTATTCTAGTCAGGGCAGAGCAGGGAGGCCTGATGTTAAGCTATACATACATTCATATACATATACTATATATATATATATATAGATATAGGTGTATATTTACGTATATTGCATATACATAATATAGATACATTATATATGATATATACAATATCTAGATAGCTATTCTATAAATATTGTGCGCGCGTGCGCGTGCACACACACACACACATATATGTATATCCCTTTGGCTCTTCACATATATGTATGTTTTCTTTGTATGTAAAGTCAAGAACATTTCTGATTTGTTTCTTTTAAAATTGGTCAACATACATCCTATTTTTATAGGTATGTACACAACTGTTATTCATATTTAGACGATTGGATATTAAGTTGTGATTATTATTGTTAAGGACTGATTTTGAAATAACCAAGGAGTAGTATGGATAATATGATCATAGGCAGCTAAGTGGCACAATGGATAATGAGCTGGGCCTGGAGTCTCTACAGTGAGCAAGACCTAAATTCAGCCACAACACTTCCTAGCTATGTGACCCTGCGTAAGTCATCTAAACTTTGTTTGCCTCAGTTTTCTCAACTACAAAATGAGGATAATAATAATGCCTACCTTGCAGGGTTGTTGTAAGGCTCAAATGAGATGATATTTGTAGCACCAAATAGATGCAGTGAATGAATAGCTGCTTAGCTCACACTTGGTCCTCTATTTGAATCTTTGTTCTTTACTTGGTAAATATTACAGAAAGAGGATAATCACTATGCAAACAGTTCATTCTTAAGGACTCTGCCCTTATCGGTAGCAAACCTACACAACAAAGAGATATCAGTTAATGTCTACACCTTAGGGTTTCTGGAATGTAAGATAAATGAGGAAAAAATTTGAGGTGTTTCAAATATTTAGTTCAACTTCTCCAAGTTTAAAGTAACTGTACAATTGATGGTCCTTTTCCTCCAGTCTTTTGAATAAAGGGTATTCAGAGGTTCCTTCATCCCCAGACTGCAGCATTAATCAATTTCCCTCTATACCTATACTAAATTAAAACGAATGCTTTTTTATTGCTTTGTTCTTCAGGGAAGACATAATATGCTCTTCTCAGTTGTAGGTGATACTTTGACTTGTTTGTTTTTGGAGACAAAATGTCCAATCTCATTTGAAAGATGACGTGACTAATTAGACCTTAAATTAGAGATTAGCATATTCCTGGGGAGAAAAATGCCAGTCCTTTTTCCCGTCTTCCTTCCAGGATGTTGCTAGAATCAATTCTTCTTGTTCTCTAGTGTCCATCTCTCCGCCCCTTCCCTCCGCCCCCACCTTTCCCCTGGCTCTTGACATTCATTCACATAGACCTTTGAAGACTTGGTGTGTCAGGTCACTACATCTTAACTCTATTAGAGTATCCAAACTATTGCATGGCCCAGGACAACCCTATTATGTTCTCAGTTCTCTATAAAGATTAATCTTAAGCTTTTATTGTCCAAATTTTGGTTGCCCAGGAGTGTGTTTCATTTAGAATGTTGTTGCTATGGAACTACCTGACCCTTGCAACATGGTTTCACTGAAAATCACATTTTCGTGGAAATGCTAGTGATTTTAGCTGTTGTTTCCCAGAGAATAATACCTAAAATGGCTATTTATAAAATGGTGGCCATTGTAGAAATTTATGTAACTCTTTCAAATGTATTAAATAGTGTGCTCAAAAACTGGGAAAATTGAATGCTAAATATGCATAAGCCTTAGAATATTCCTTCATGAAACTGTAGTAACTAACTGGTTGAAAAGTCATGTAATTTGTTTGCTTCCACAAGAAATATATTTTAAAAAAATTTTAGGGTAACCATAAGGCAATTATATACAGGATTTAGCATACAAAACAATAAAGGTAAAATGGTAATGTCATTTACCCAAAACATACTACTTATATGTTACTACAAGGATAAGAATTTATCATTAAAATGGACAAATATAAAAGAGCCCACAGGAAACTTGTGTCCAAGCCCTAGAACACACACATATTCTCTTCCTAAGACCTAAATTCTGCATCATACCCTGCATAATTATGGCATCATCAAGAGAATGATGAAGAAAACCCATGGCAAAACATTGTATAGCTTTTTCTTCCCCAGAAATAAATGGGTGTGGCACTAAGTAGTTAAAGAAAGGGTTAAACTATCACTTCTTCCTGATTTATCTCATATCATTTGTATAAGATTGCTAAATGTCAAAAAGTGTTTATTTTATTTTTTTTGCTAACAGTATTAAAACTGAACATACTGTGAGACATAAGGTAGCAGGTGTCTTGGCTCTAAACTATCAAGTCTGTGGGCATTCTGTTATAACAGGTGCTCCAAAAAATTTGAACAGATTTTAACAAGAGCTGTATGGGCTTTTTAATTAGCCTGGTTATTCAGCATGTGTAAAAAGCATTAGGTATGTGCTTAAAACATCCTAGGGTCTAACAAACAAATGCTTCCCATAGTCCCTTTTTTGGTTTCTAAATGAAAGCTCCTTGCTTTCAGCTACCACATTTGACGTACGTGTTCCCCTATATCACAGAGTCTCTCAGCTGAAGTAGACTTATGACAAAGAATTGTAAGCATGAGACTTACAAGGTAAGATTCAGCATCCTATTCTTTTAAGTGTGCTGTGGCTACACATTTAATAAAAAATTCTGCATTGTGTTAGGTGATGGAGGCCCTTCTGCCTATGGTTCTAGGATTGTCTATAATCAGAAGCATATATATTTTTGGATTATGAACCTCTGAAATTTCTTCAGTTTTGCCTGAGATTATAGGGATACTTTATCTTACATTTAAACATCCTTATAGCTAATAAAATAAGTTCATATACTACAAAATCACAGAGTTGGAAGGGATCTTAAAGGCTAGTTAGTTTAGCCTGTATCTGAGTAACAGTCTTTTCCATAATATGCCTAACAACTGCTTAACCAGCCTTGAAAGCCTCCAGGGAGCAGCTAAACCCACTGCCACCAAAGGCAGCCCATTCCACTTTGGGATTACTCTAATTTTTAGCAACGTTTCCCTTTCATCAAGCTCAAATATGCCTCTTCCCAGTCTCCACATAGTGTTCCTGCTTCTGTTCTCTGGGATCAAGCAGAATGATCTAATTCTTCTTCCACATCTTCATATACTGGAAGACAGCCATCATCTTAAGCCTTTTCTTCACCTGGCTAAACATTTCCAGTTCCTTCAACAATTCTGCTTTTCCTCCTTGGGATACTCTCTAGTTTATTCATATCCTTCCAAAAATGTGGTACCCAAACTGAATGTAATATTCCATTTGTAGTCTTACTAGAATAGAGTATATTGGAACTATTACCACCCTCATAGTGGCCAATGTGCCTTTATGCTATCTGTGCTCTTCTAATGATGTATAAGAGCACATTAGCTTTTTTTTTCATCTGTCGTATCACATTAGTAACCTAACTTGAGGTTGTAGTTCAGTAAAATCCCCATATTTTTTCATTCTAGCCAAACTGCCCTTCAATAAATTTTTCACTGAGTATTTATTGAGCACCTACGGTGTACAAGGCACCTTGCATAATTGACAAAAATGGAAACATTGAAAAATTGGGAAAACAAAGAAAAAATTGTCTGAAATGGATAACATTCTCTTGAGGGGAAACAATATATAAAATCCATATACATAGATATAGATAAATAAATAGGTAACATATATAAAGCAGATATTACGTAATTTGAAGAGTTGACAGGGTATTAATGATTTAGGGGCTCAAGAAAGTAATCATGTAGAAGGTGGCAAATGAATGGATCTTTGAATGGATCTTTGAATAGATCTGAGGATTTCGAGAGAAAGAGCAGAGAAGGGAGAGAATTCCAAGCACATGGGACAGTGATCTTGGAGCTGGCCGCTGGAAAGTCAGGTTCAGTGAACAGAAAGTAGGTCAGCCCTGGATAGAATATAAGAGTACACAAGGGCAATTAAGTAAAATCAGTCTAGGGAGATATGGTTAGTTTATATTATGAAGGGATTTGTCAGAAAGGTGGAGCCAAGATGGTGGAGAAAAGGCAGGAGCTTTGTCTTTTGAACTCAAGTGTGAGGTTTTACATTTATCCTTATTAAATGTTGTCTTATTTGATTTAGCCTAATGCTCTAGTCTTTGAAGATAGTTTTGGATTCTGATTAGATTATCCAGTATTTTAGCTGTCTCTCAGAGTTCTGTGCCATTCATAAATCTAATTAGGTATATCATCTATGTCTCTATCCAAGCCATTGATAATAAAGTTAAGTACTATAGGACCTAGCATAGATCCCTAGGGTATGCCACTGGAGACCACCTATGATTTCCATTCCTGAAAACTGTAGCATGAGAAAACTCTTCACGTGTGCAGACTTCTGTGATTTCCAGATTGTCAGACTTTATAATTAATTAATTAATCCAACCATAAACATTTATTAAGTGTGGACTATGAGACAGGCACTGTATATACCCCCAGGAGCTTCAGGTAAATAAACTGTTAGATTAAGACCAGAAATATTAACACAGGACCATCTACTAATATTATATCTTTGGTGGATATTTGCTCAATACTTCTTGATAAATGCAGCTTTGGGTACTGAAGGAAAGTTTCAATATTTAAGCAATGTTTAGACCACGGCTATAGTGAGAAAATGATATACTCTTAAAGGGGGAGTGGAGGGAGATGGGAATGGAGTTGTGGAATAGAGCAAGAACATAATCTTTCTTTTTCTGTTGTTAAGGTCTTGTACTATTATGACATTAATCAATTTTATACAGATGCCTAATCAAAGGAAAAAAATTAATCTTTCAAGTGAAAGATTAGAACACAAAAGGAAAAGAACACAAAAACATAGACTTTTCATATCTTTACTTGTCCCAATACTTTTACTATTGATTTAACCAAATGTAAAACATGATTTTTTTAAACTAGATTGGCAAAGCAAATACTACTGAAAATGTAAAAAGGAAATGGCATTTATATAAGAATTATATTCCCAACCCTTTAAATATTCGAAACTCTTTCAAAATGAAAAACAAATACAGCAAGAGAGTAGGATACTTGTAATATCAGATTTAAATTTTTTAGAATAAAAATTATATGCTGATATTTTCCTCAGATATTCCATTTGCTTCACCAGAGATAAATGTACACACACATATCCCATACTTTATTTTTCAAAGCATATCTCCTTTGATCCTCATAACACTCCCACGTAGTGAGTTAGAAGGACCACTGGTTCTTGAATCAAATGACCACGGTTCTAATTCTGTCTCATACTCAATTGCTTTGGGACCCTAGACAAATCACTTAATCTCTCTGGCTTTCAGTTTGCTCATCTACAGAATGATTAGATAGCATCTGAGTTCCCTTTTAGATCAAGGTCTATAATCTTATCATTATCTTATCTTATTTTTATAGATAAACTGAGTTTATTCAAGATCATACATTCAAGATCAAGACAATTGAAACTTAAATCCAGTTCCTCTGATTCCAGATCTAAGCTTTTTCCATTATGACACACTTTCTTGTGTGATCTTGTTCGTCACTGAAGAGATCTGGTTGCCCATGTTATGATGGTAGCATATCTTTTTCCAAACCAAAGCAAAGCAGCAGGACTTGTCCTAGGCAAGGTTGGCTTTTGGCATTCTATAGCCCCTCTTTTTGGCATCTTCTCCCCATTGTCAAGCAATTGAGAGTGTTAATTGCTCATCAATCCAAAGCCTTCATTTTACAGATGAGGCAGTTGAAGTCCAGAAGTATTAAGTATCTTGCTCAAGGTTATGTGGGCAAAAAGTAATAGAGCCAAGATCCAATAGCAGAGTGATATCATGATTTGATTCAGAAACATTTATTAAGCACCTAATATATATAAGACACTCTGATGGACATAGGGAAAGCTAAAAAGATGAAAAAATCATAGTCTATTTTCTGAAGCATTGTGTACTCTTAATAGAATAGAAGGTCATATGGTATGGTGAAAAAAACAATCAGCAGACCTTGATTCTGGGCACAATTCCACTATGAACTCACTGTGATCTTAGAGAAGACATTTACTTCTCTCTGGACCTTAGTTTCCTTTTCTGGAAAATGGCAGGCATGGATTAAATAATGCCTTAGGCCCATCCTAATCTATGTTCTGTCTATCTAATTTATGTTCTTAGTTCAGTGTTTTATCTATCTAATCAAGCTATGTCTATGTTCTGTTGATAAATTTTTAAAAAGAGTGGATAAAAATCTAAGTCTGTGAGTGTGCTTCCTAGGTTATCAGAAAACCATGTGTTCAATTTCTAAGATGTCATTTCTAAGAGTCATCTTCCAGATGACTCTAAGGACTCAAGTAGTTACTATCTACATAGAAGAAACTTCAAAAGCCAATGTTGTATTTTGTATGTACAGTAAAAAAAAAAGTCCCGTGCACTCTGAGTAATAGACAGGATTTCCTTTCTGAGCAATTTTTAAAAACTGGGCTCAGCTGAAAGCATGGTGCAGTTAGTAATCAACCTTTGTCATTTAATATATCCTTTAGGCATTTAATACATCCTGAAAAAGGTGATGTTGTGCTTACTAAATGTAAGGTTCTCACATCACATTCAGAGATTGAAAAAGACATCTTATTTAGTGTCTATTCAGTGCTTTGTTGTCTGTGTATCAGGTGGCACCCTGAGCCCCTCTACCAAGACTACATATTTGCAGTGGTGGGGCATATTATAGCTTCCATGCTCCGACTGTAATATACAGCAACCACCACAAGATGGGACATTTTCCTTGTTGAAGTGAAGGTTCTGAATGGATTTCAAAATACCAGATGATACCTCCTGCAAGGGACATGATGCCCTCTCAGCTGGAAAGCAGAGAAACATTGTGTGTTTGAGGAGAAGGTCTAGTTTAGGCTACTCTTAACTGAGGACAAATTTTCTTTTTTTTAAATATGGCAACCTTAGAGTTAAATTCCTGAACAAAAATACATCAAAATGAATGGAGACCACAAGTACGTTAATTACCTCTTCAGATGACATAATTATGGATTTAGTCACCAGAATTTACCCATATAAATAAGAAGGAGGTGAAGGTGTCTCATTCACATTAGAATATGTTAGAAGCCTGGAAAGTATTTGTGATGACATATGAGATGCTCATGTATATTTCCCACTTTTATGGTGCATCCTTATCCATGATTCCTACAGAATTATCTTGCTAAAATGCAGACCAGCAACTCTACTTTGTCTGGATGCAATACACCGCTTGAAACCAGGCAGCATCTGGAAAGAGTCAAATTCTTTGTTCCAATGCAGCCCAAGAAGTATCTTTAATCCAAAGTGTTGGAAGCCCTTGACTGACAAACTCTCCAGCATGCCCTTCATTCAGCACCTTGAACTTCATTCTAAATGAGATACTATACTGCTTATTTTATTTGTGTAATGTTAGTTAGAAAATGAGTGCTCAGATATGGAAAGTCCAATATTCCTGAAACTTGACCTTTGGTTTCAATCTCCAGTTGACCAAGAGACCCTGTAAGAGAATGGCCAGTCCTCTAAATGAGACTATTAAACAGCCCAAAACCAAGTTGCTCAATTAGAAAGACTTATTAGCAAGCCAAGAAATAGTAAAATAAGAGTTAAATAACTAATTATAGCTTATTCTTCTTGACATTTAGTTTAGCAGCTCTGACCATCTTTCACTGTACAGCATTTGAGGTCAATTAGAATCCAGGGGATCTTGGATTCAGTTAGTGAAGATGTTTATAATTAGGTAAAGGGATAGGAAGAGGTTGATGAGCCTCATTAGGGCTGGCTGGGTTGTTTTTTTGGGTGTTTTGTTGGGATTCCACCTCCTCCTCCCTTACCACCCCCACTTTAGTCCACCAGAAATAGGATACTGTCTTTATTCTTTGGAATGCAATCCTCTTTCTTAGATAGAAAGAGCACCTGTTAACATTAAAAAAAAAAGTTGGCTTCAAATTGCTATTGTTGACAGGAATGAAAATAGCTATATTATCCATATTGGGGAGTATACATGCTGATCTAATTCATGATATAAGGAAACCATTTTACTGGTACCACATTGATTCAAGATTTAAGATTCTTTGCAAATCTCAAGTGAAATACCAGGTCTAAAATCATCATTTAAGAAGATGAAATGTCCTAAAAACATAAGCAAAAGGCCCAAGGAAAGCACAAACTTGTGTTTTGGCATCACCTCAGACATCATTGCTCTTTGATGAGATTGTCATGCCTCAATTCCGGGACAAAAATGGAGTTTGTTATTGATTTAGTGGGATAGAGATGTGACTAGGGTAGGGGTCAGGGGTGGTAGAAAGGGGTGCTGCTCATTTCTGAGACTCATCATTGTCTTATAGGACTTTGAGAATGGCACTTTAAAATTTTTGCTCTTGCTTGCTTTCTGAAAGTCTTGTCTGAAGGATGATATTTTCTATAAATCTACCCATGCCTATAGATTTATAGAAAAGCTGATGAGAAGCTTTTCTGGTAGCCTTGCTGGAAATACATCATTAATTCCATAGATCCTTATCAGTGCACTGATAGAAAATAACTCTAAGGTACTTATTGTAAGGAGCCATGATTACATTATTATGAATACTTTTTTTTTAACACAGGCTGATGGCAACTCCCCTATGCCTTAGTAGCTGGTCTTCATGAGTGGCAGTGGCCATTCTTATAACGATAATAATAATAACAACAACAATTTCAATAGTAATAGCTAAGATTTATATGGCATATTAAAATTTGCAAAGTTCTTTATGTGTATTACCTTATTTGATCATCACAGCAGTCCTGTCAGGTATGTTTTTACAGAAGAAGAAACTGAGGCTGAAAGAGGTTAAGTGACATTCCTAGGTCATAAAGTTAATAAGTGCATGAGACAGAATTTGAAGTCAGATCTTCCTCACTGCAAGTCCAGGGCTCTATTATTCCCTGTGCTACTTAGTTTCCTCTTCATTAGTTGGGCTAATTATCTGATGACAAACACGTGGTTTATTATTGAGTCTATACTTTCTAGCTCGGTAGACCCTACCAGATTTTTCACTGTACTGATGTAGATCCTAAAGAGCCTAGGCCTAGGGTCATCACTGTATCATAATGAAATGTTGGAATAAGTATTAAATGGAGTTGCATAATTGAATTGGAGGTGAGGGGAAGAGGAGAGGGGAGCAAGGCTATAATTAGGGACAGGATTAAGGATTAAACCTGTGATTTCAAACCAGTATGAGGAAACTGCTTCTATCATTGTCTCCAAAACTTAAAGTCTTAAAGAGTGGCTCAGAGCCCTGTGAGGTGAAATAACTTGACCATGGTCATACAGCCAGTATGTGCCAGAGGCAAGAGTTGGTCATCTTGGCTTCAAGGCCAGCTCTCTAGTGAAATAAGTAGATGTGGAAAATTGTCTCTCTTAGGAAAAAGGTTTGTGACAGCCCAGTTAATAGCTTCTCCCAGCACAGAGCCCTTGGAATCTAAGCTTTTAGTTCCTTTCTCCCAAGTGGCACTTGGATTCATAGAATTGGAGGAAGGGGTTTGAGCAAGAGAACTAGGGTCTAAAAGGTTTGGGGTGAGAATAGAGAGAAATCAATTAGGGAGGAGATAAGAGAGAAGTGGAATGTGTTGGGCATAACAAAAAGCTTCTCCTGGGATGTTCCAGGTCATTTACTTTGAATACATTCTTAGGAAAATTTTCTAAACATCTATAAAATGCCTAGTGTGTTCATAATATAAGATTCCAGTATTCAGGAGAAAAGCAGTGCCTCCTTGACAAAGACCCTGGGGGGGATGGGGAGAGCTGTGAGAATCTAGGACTGTTGGCTTCTCATTGACTATGTGATTTGAGAGAACAGGTGCTTTTCACTAGCGTTGTTCAGCACTCACCTGCAGGCAGAAATAGCATGCCATTCTACAAGTATTCAGAACAGGATGATAAACAACATTTGGGGTGCTATTTGTTGTTCTTATCTTTGCTGGTGAATTTCAGAGTTACATTTTGCTCTTCTTTTGAGATGGAATAGAGTATTGGCACTGGGTATTCCTCCCTGTCTTTTTGTATTTTTGCTGTGATTATCTTTTTGGTACCTTTGCTGTGGAGCCCCTTCCTAGGAGCTCAGAGAATGAGAGGGATATTTTAATGAGTCTCTGATATTCTCCATAATGGCAAATAAGTTGCTTTCGTTGGTGTCATTTAGTTGTGTCTGACTCTTTGTGACCCCATTTGGGGTTTTCTTGGCAAAGATACTGGAATGGTTTGCCATTTTCTTCTCTAACTCATTTTACAGGTGAGGAGATGGAAGCAAATAGGGTTAAGTGACTTGTCCAGGGTCACCCAGGTAGTAAGTGTCTGAGGCCAGATTTGAACTCAGGTCTTCCTGACTCCAGACCTGGCGCTCTATACACTTCACCACCTTGCTACCCCAAGTAAGTTGTGGAGTGAATTTTAGAAAAGGAAGTGGAGGAAGGGGAAATGTAAGTGTGTTTTTCAGATCATAGAATGTGCTATAGGGCTACTAGAAAAGTCTAATCCCCATAAACTTTCTGAAAAGAATTAATGTGATATCCAAAAGAATGGCCCCTGAAAAGCACTTACATTAGAATGGGGGGAGGTAACATGGGCATTTAGCATGTATATACTTGTGTGTGTATATATACAAAAATATATATGACACAGATGCAAGATCATTTTGGGGTTAAGGCACTAGCAGCTGGGCAAAGGCCTCATGTAGAAGGTGATGCTTGAACTGAGCTTTGAAGGAAAGTTTTGGGCTTTAACAGATGAAAGTGAAGGAGTCCATTGCAAGTGTGGGGCCCAGCCCATACAAAGACATGGTTTGTGTGGGAAGAACAGAAAGAAGGCCAGTTTGGCTGGAATGTGTGAAGGGGAATAATGCATAATAAACCTAGACAGGAAGATTGAAGTTAGGCTGCAAAGGGCTTTAAATGCTGAACATAGGAGTTTACATTTGACTCTAATAGGGAACCACTGGAGTTCACTGACTACAGGAGTGATATGGTCACACCTGTGCTTTAGGAAAGTTATCCCTCCCCTGTGAGAAGGAGGGCCCACCATGACACTGATAACAAGAATCCTTCCACACACTCTGACTAGCCTACTACATTTCACAAGGAAATGGATACCCCTAAAGAACTCTTGATCTGGCCAGGATATGTGAATTTCAGAGGAAAGGGAAAGGGTTCTCACCCTATTCCTCCCTTACAAGGCCAAGTAATTTTCTCAGGACTCTAAGGTAGGTCCCTCTAGGCCTTAGAGGGTTCAGTCTCATTAGGGTAAGTTTTGGAACAAAGATGCAAGCATGCAGCTGATTTAGATTAGTCTCACATATGGCACAGATAGAAAACATTCTCATCCACAGCTGCCTACAATGGAAGCAGTTAGCTTTGGGCTGTATTTACCATCATTAAAGGATCCTTTTATGCTAGGGATATTCCCCCATATCCCTTTCCTGTCCCTGTTCTTGCCTCCAGATACACCTTTCTGGGAAATATTATTGCAGGGGGTAACCTCTGTGTGATTCCACCAGTAGAACGCTTTATGTATTTCTTTGAACTCTGAGGAATTCTACCTCTCTGGCTCTGGTATTTCTTTTTCATCTTGTCCTTTTTGAGAGTTTGTTTGTCTTCCCTGTATCAGAGTCTTTAACACTGACACAGGGACTCCTATCCTGTGTTCCTAGAGCCAGGGATTCCATGTCAGTATGTGTAACCATTGTCCCAAAGCCCATTGGTATGGGATTCTCTCCTTATTGGTGGAGATGAAGTCCCTGCTCTATATGAGGGGTGGTAAGGTGTTGGCTTGGGATGGAGCTTCAGTTTTAGGTCAGTCCTTTTTGGGGGACTCATCAAGCTTCAAGTTTTCTTCAAGTATCTAGTTGCTTTGAGTGTTCCTGTCTTTCAGCTTCAAGAGAGAAGGTGGAAGAGGCAAACCCATTTCAGACTGTGGAAGGAAATGTCTCTGGGAAGACATGAGAGGATCTGGCAGTCTCCATCACATCTATGTATCTACCTTGCTATTTTAGAGACTTTGGGGAGTTTCCCTTTGGGTGAGATCCAAGTTCTCTCTCTTGGTATATATTCTTCTATGCACAGCTTAACTGATTTCTGTTTTGCTATGATTTGGAAAATAGGTTTCTTTGTTATTTGCTATATATGTTCATTGTGGAAATGGTGTTTGGTGGGAAAGGGGTCAAGTCTTGGATCTAGAGCTCGGAATTCCCCTTACCCCCAGAAATGACAAAGCAATTAGAAGTTAAATGGAACACAATGATATCCCTTAGACTAACAATATTTAAGGGAACAGAGATATGATTCTAGCCCAGTACTCCATCTCTTTGAGGAGACTGGAATAACCATGGTTCCAAATTCCTGCTTCTCCTCTAGTCGGGGATGAAATTCTCCCTTAGAGAAGGGTGGTACAAGAAGAGGCCAGAGAAGTCTATTCTCCCTCTCTTCAAGCCACATATGCTTCACCACACATGGGCCTCCCTACACAAGTGGGGCCCCCCACTTCTGTTACTGCTACCTAAGTGTCGATGAATGTGTGGGAGGAAGGATTTATGGGACTGTCCTAAGTTGGCCAGATTGTGAGGCACAGTAGTCTAAGTGTGGAGTTCTTTGTTTCCTCCTGTTTAGGGAAGAATGAGTATAATACATTCAAATAAAGACAAGATTCTTTACTTTATGAAAGAATTGACCACAAGTTCCTTTAAATAATAAAGTCAGAATATATTTTAACTTAGAAATTAATTTATGTAATTCTAGGATCCTATTATACAAAGCAGGATACAACTCACAATGTGTTTCTTAAAAATCTTTCTCATATCTTTAATTTTGATGATTTAGGAGTTTAGGCAATTTTTTTCTATCTTAATTTTCATTTCCTGACTTCACCACCATTATTAGCAAATTTTGAACCTCAAGGCAATACCAAATTGTCTATCTTAATAGCTTGGGAAGCTAGGTGGCGCAGTAGATTAGAGTGCAGGGTCTGGAGTTAGGAAGACTCATCTTCTCGAGTTCAAGTCCAGCCTCAGACCCTTACTAGCGGTGTGATCCTGGGCAAGTCATTGTTTGCCTCAGTTTGCTCATCTGTAAAATGAACTGGAGAAGGAAATGACCACGCCAGTATCTTTGCCAAGAAAACCCCAAATGGGGTCATGAAGAGTTGTATACAACTAAACAATGACAACAAATCCTAATGGCATGATGTGCTTGATAATAGCCTCATATTTTATATGTTTTACTTACTCCTCAGGTTTGCATGACTGAGACTTGTGCCTCAATTGTTTCATGCTGGTTGAGGCTATGCTGGTCTTCTTTTTGTTTGGGCTACATTTTCCGTCATATAGTCCTCAGTTTTCTAGATTAAACACCTTATTGGAGGCTTTTGAATTTGATAATCCTTTTTAATAATGCTTCCCAAACCTGTATGTTCAGGCTTTTGTTTTTGTTTTTGTCCTCAAAATGAAAAAAAATACCATGAACATTCCCCAACATAAAAAAAGACTGAAATAGTGGAGAAGAAAACAAGTGCTTCTCCTTCTTGCAAAAAACAAAAACCTAGACTTGAAAACCTCCTCTTCTTTGTATTAGAGAGATACTTCTCTCATAGGCCTTGTTAGCAAGAGTGTGGACTGTGAAAATTGCATGACCTCTCCTTCACTGTGGACCCTAATAACATTAAGCACATTAATGATCCATTTGTTCCTTCTCCTCCAGCTGTTATTGTTTCCACAAAGGAAATGCATTATTAATTTACAATCTTCCTCCTCTCTTAATATTCCAGGATCTCAAATGTTCATATTGTTTTGAATATTGTCAATTCTGCTGTTCGTGGTTTTGATGGCTGTAATGTGTTGCGACATCAGAGTCTCAAAGGCATTGAGAAAGAACAGTTACATGCCTTCATAATCTGGATTCTCCTCTTGATAGCTAATAATGTAGTAAAAAGATGCTTTGGTTCTATGACTACTGTTGACTGATTAACCTCACTAGAATAGGCCAGACCAATATTCTTTTCAGTGGGGGAGATTGGCCACTTATCTTTTAGATGACAATTTCCTTAAAACAGGCCATATTCATAGAAATACTATGAACACCAATATTCTTCTCATGATATCATGGGATTTCAAATCATAAAATACTTCAAGATTGGAATAATCAAAATTGTAGGTCATCCTAAGGGTAATTAATGGAAAGATGTACATAATTAATATAAATAGTTTGCAGCCCACTGTGTAAAAGATAACACTAAAGAGATGTGTAACTGGGAAAGGAATTGGGCTGCTCAAGTAGCGAGAGTGAAGAATAACAGCTGAAGTGTTGCACTGGTACCCTTTTAATGTTAAACAGTGGAGAGGAAGATGGTCAACAAATCTGGTGGGTTCCTCTGGGGAGCATGTGGGCAAGATTGACATAGATTTTGGATCATCAATCCCTTGAGGTATTATTAGCACATATTCATTGTTCTCCATCAATTTTAATTAACAACTTCCAAAGTAAGCCCAGTGGTTAGAGGCAACACTTTAATTAGATAAGTTCTTAAAGTTTTATAGATGACTTTTGTTTTAATACCATGATCAGGAATAGATTTACTCTTTAATGTTCCCATTGGGAAGTTTCTGTAAGTCTTAAATATAATTTCACTTTTTCAGCAGACCATTGATCTCTCTATTTTTTTCTTGCTTATATTAAATTTATTTTACTCTGAAAGAGGAACATTAAAGTAGACTTAATTACTGTATTACTATCAATGTCTTTTTGCAACTTGGCTTTTCCTTTAAGAACTTAGGGGTTATGCCATTTGGTGCACGCACACATATGTATATGTATGTGTGTACATATACAGATGTTTAATAGGGTTGTTATTTAATATTTATGTGGTATTTAAGTATAGTGTAATTTCCTCATTTATCTTTCTTGACATGTGATCACTTTTTTAGTGTTGGCTTACCTGTAATCCTTATTGTGATCATCAATAGTCAGTCAACAAATATTTATTAAATGCTTACTGTGTACCAGACATTGATTGAATTAAACTTCAAATTCTTCTCTGTCAGGGTTCTATACTTTACTCTCTCTTTCAAATACTTTTGTACAAGTTTTTCTATGTTTTCTTTAGGCTTTTTATTTCATCATGTTTTTTCTGGAACATCTATAATATTCAGATTATCGTTTCATAGCTTATTTTTAAACTCAGTTTCCTTAGCTTGAAGAAATGTCCTATGTTCTTCCAATCTTATTTGATTTTGTCTTGCCAATTTTTATTCTTCCTTTGTATTTTTAAATTCCGAGTCTGTTATTCATTTTTACAGATAATCTAATGTTTTAGAAAGGTTTTCCAATGAATTCCTTGAAATACTCTATTTTTGCTTTTTTTGCTCTTTGAATTTCTTTGACAGCTCTAAATTCCATCCTGCTCTCCATACACAGTGCAGGCACATAGCAAGTTCTTAATAAATGTTTATTGGTTGATTTTTAGGGTTTCTTTTAATATTTTTACTGCTTTCCTGATTGATGCTGAAGGTTCTTGTAGTTATTCTGTCATCATTAGAGGGGGACAGTAGGGTTGTGATAGTTGCTGTGGTGCTTTCTTTTTTATTATGGATTTTTGAGTTGTTTTATTTCACTCTAGTATTTATTTTTTATTATTTTTCTTACACTCTCAATCTATTGATTTTCCTTTGAGGTTTTCCCTCTGGTGAGTTTTTTCCCCATCCTCTTTTTGTTGTTTCTTCTTATTTTACTTTGGTGCATTTAATGCTCTTTTGAGGATGATGCAGGAGATCTAGAACTCAACATGATTCCTCACTCAGCCTTCTTGCCAGAGATTTCCCTCCACTGCTATCTTTCTGTCTTTTGTTTAAATGCACCATCCTTGTTGTTTGGGGTTACCAAGGATAATATATAGATATAGATATAGATGTATATATGTCTATATATGTCTGTATCTATATCTATATATATCTATTTATCCAATTGCTCACTTGCCCCCCTTTCTGGAAGCCATATCCCTTCTGTTTCAGTCAACATTATTGGAATATATCCTGAACTGCATTACCCCTCCCCCACCCATGACTTTTCCTTTTCTTCTCTCTAAATAATTGGGGCAAACTACTAGAATTGTGGAAATTCATAAACCTTTGCCAACTAAAAGGTGGTAGGAGGAAGAGAATCCATTGGATCACTTCTGAGAGGAGATTTGAGAGGCACTGATCTGTGGAGTTTGGGGCATAGGGCTTGATGTAGTGGAAGATGAGAAAGGAGCATTGGACTGAGCTAGGAATGGTAAGTTAACAACATGGTCTTCTGTTGTTTTCATCCATAGGAATTACCTTTTTGGACATTGTTTCCTTCCTATTCTCTGTGTGTGTGTGTGTGTGTGTGTAAGGGGGGGTTGGACCCAAACACTCACTCAGTCATGTTAATGGAAGTATCCTTAAATAATTTGTGATCATATCTCTGAACCATTATCATTTTGGGGTGGCTTTAGGAGTAAAGAGAATGGGTTAAAGTCTCTGTGGAAGAGAAAGTGCTGTATCTTTTTGTTTACCAATAAAACTTTGATTAAGATGCTAAGTCCATTTCTAGTTTATGATGTAAGTTACTTGAGGGCAGGGACTCCTTCATTTTTGTTTGTGTATCTCCAGTGCCTGTCACAGTACCTGGGCATAGGAGGCCCTTAGTATATGCTTGTTGATCCACTAATTGACAGATTTGTGAGACCATGGACCCCCCCCCCCATTTTGGATATTGTCTTCAATAAATCATAGATCTTTTATTTTGTCATTCTTCTTATACTGATGTACCTGCTACTGTATGGTAATAGGCTTGTGAGTTCTAGGTAGACTACTTTTTTCCTTCCCTGCTCTCTTCCCTCACTTGTGATTTGAAATCTCTGTCTATCAGACTTACA
This sequence comes from Phascolarctos cinereus, assembly GCF_003287225.1. Classification (NCBI taxonomy): domain Eukaryota; kingdom Metazoa; phylum Chordata; class Mammalia; order Diprotodontia; family Phascolarctidae; genus Phascolarctos; species Phascolarctos cinereus. The sequence goes on from NW_027556098.1 coordinate 229,911,349, forward strand.
AGACTTCAATCAGATACATGTTTCAGCAGTTCATTTTGTGTACATCCCATCTCTTACCTAAAGGCCCACAATTCTAAATTCTGTTCAGATTCTACTGAGGGAAATCACAAAATCATAGATTTAGAATTGAAAAGAATCTAAAGATTACTCAGTCCTGCCCTTTAATCTTACACATGAGGAAACTGAGGCCCACAGAGGTTAACTTGCCCAAGCTCAGACAGGTAATAGATATCAGAGGCAGGTTATGAATTCAGGGCCACTGACTCCAAATTCAACCAACTTTTTGCCATACTAAACTGTCTCCTCATTATCAGAAACCATTCTCTTGTCAGCTCTTCCAGTCAACAAGTAAACTTAAGAAGCATTTATTATGTTCCTATATGTTCCTATTCTAGGCCGTATGCTAGGTTCCAGTAATATAAAGAAAGGCAAAAATAGTTCTTCCCCTCAAGGAACTCACATTCTAATGGGAAAGACAATATACAAACAACTGTATACTTAAAAGATATATAGGTAAATTAGAGGAAATCTAAGAGGGAAGGCACTAGCATTAAGGCAGACCAAGAAAGACCTTTTGTAGAAGGTGGAATTTGAGCAGAAGCCTGAGAAGCCAGGAGGTGTCTGAATGGGGAGAGATCTGAGGCAAGGAGACCATTCAGAAGACTATTTCAATAGTCCAGGTGTGTAGTGATGAGGGCCCATAGCATATGTGAGAGTGAGAGTAAGAAATCAAGATTGACACCAAGATTGTGAGCCCGTTTGACTATGAAGATGGTGGTGCTTTTGATAGAATTAGGGAAATTGAGAAGACGAAAGTGTCTTGCAGGAAAGATAATTAATTATGTTGAACTTGGGATGTTTTTAGGGCATCCAGTTTGAGATGTCCAATAAGCTATTGGAGAAAAGGTAGGACTAGATAAATAGATCAGAGAATCATCTACATACAGACAATAACTGAACCCATGGGAGCTAATAAGATCACCAAGTGAGACAGTATAGTGGGAGAAGAGAAGAATATTCAGACAGAATCTTAGTGGGCACCCACGGTTAGTGAGCATGACCTGGAAAAAGATCCGATAAAAGAAACTAAGAATAAATTATCAGAAACAAAGGAGGAGAATCTGAGAGAGCACTGTCATGAGAACCCAGAAAGAAGAAAATATCAAAGAGAAGAGGGTGATAATAGTGGCAAAAGCTGAAGAGGAGGATGAGGATTGAGAAAAGGCCATTAGATCATTCCTTTCCTAAATGTCATTTTTCCCCTGAATCTCTATCATCAATTATCAGCAGTAATGAAAACATAACCTATATTCCATAGGTCTTCAGTATTTTTGCTGGTTTTTATAATTCTTAGTGGTGCTTTCTAGATTCTTTCTGGTAGTATAATTTGCTCCCATATGGCTACTCCAGGAAGACCCAGTTCCATCTAGAGGGGACAGTCATCACTACTTGTCTCTTTTCCTTTTAACCATTACTGGATGACTTCTCAGCGGAGGGCACCATTTTTATCTACATCATCATCCTCTGGGAAACAAGAAGCTAGAAAAAATTGTGTACCTATCACCGAGCTCTAATATTCAGTGTTCATTCCTATCCATTTTCTTCTCTTTGTCACATTCTTCTACCCTCCATCCTCTGGAAACAGGTTACAATTCCCCTCTGCCTCTTTATACCTTCCTCCTTTAAGCATTTCTCATTCTTTCAAGGAATATTTCCTTCTTCCTGATAACTCGGAGAGCAGAGATATCTTTTTCTAGTGTATCCACTAGGACAGAGACCAATTTGTATTTGGAGACCAATAGACATAGATATTTGTGTGATACTAGTAGAAACATAATAATAATATATTCTCTTCAAGTTATAGCAAATAATCCTTGCCCTCCGTGTTTACTTTACATAAGACCCCACAGTCTTTTGTCTTCTTCTTCATAAGTCTGTTGCTAACTCCTGCTTGCTAATTGCTGTTTTTTATGCTGTCTGCAAACTATTTGCTGTTCCTGTTTGTTGCTCTGGAGATTCAGTAACTGGATCCTCCCAAGAAAGATTTAATTTGTTAAGTGAGCTTCTTGGCTTCTTGGAAACATTCTCCTGAACTATTGTTAACTGATAGTATCTTCCTATACTGTAAGGGAGTTATAATCAAACAGAAGCCAAATTATAAGCAGAATTTGAATTGTCTAACTAGAAGTAACCATCTTATTTCTTTTTGCTTCTGATCTTTAGATACCTCCATGTACTTCCCTGACCACTATGCTGTCTTTAAGACTCAGTAGATCCCACATCCTTGATGAGGTCGTCCATGTTGTGATCACCTCCTCTGGATATGAACTCCTATTCTCCTGATTTCCTGTGGCACTTTTTGGCCTACATGGCAAATAGCATGTGCTACCTAATATTTTAATAATTTGTATGTACAGCTAATCACCCTTTCTGGATGTAAATCTTAATGGTAAAAAAAGAAACTTGAATAATCCATTTTTGTATCCACGTGATATTATATATAGTAAGAAATGTTTGTTGAGTGAATGATTGAAGCCCTTCATTTCTAATGCTTTTCTTATTGCTAATCATCTTTTTTTCCATTTACTGCTTGTTAGTGTCTGGGGTATAATGGCACAAGAGAAGGGAAGAATAAAAGGAGAAGAAGCTGAAAACTTGTCAACTTCATTAAATTTAGCAGTACTGTTAATCTCTGCTAAAATTTTAGTGGGGAAGGAAATCAAGACTTTTGACTAAGAGGGAGGTCAATAACCTTTTTAGTCCTGATCAAAAGCAGCAGTAGTTAAACAATACCCATGTTGCCTATTTGCATTTCTCTCTAAGGAAATATGTAGCTCTCAGATACTAATGAAACTATCTAAATCAAGGTAGGTATATACCAGTAAACAGTTGACTTGAGCTCTGCAGATTGGTGGTCTTGAAACAAATGAGATAATATATAAAAAGCACATTGCAAATTATAGATTTCTCTATAAATATTAAAAATGATTACTTTTGAAAAGTATGAAATGGAGTTATGTTGCAAGAACAGTATTCAGATTGAAATCCTTACTATAAATTAAGTCCACAACAATGTGGAAGGAAAGTTCATAGGTTCTTCTCAGAGATATGGATAAAGGAGTTGGAAAAACTAGTTCTATCATATGTCTAAAGAAGAGAAGGAAATTTAACGATACATTTACTCCTGTTACTTTGCAGTACTCACTCAATTGTCTCAACGTACACACATACAATATATGTTTATGTATATACATACATACCAAATGGCTATTTATGTAGTTCTTTAAAGTTTGCAAGTACTTTACATGGATCATCTCATGTGAAATGATCTTTATGATGATTCTTTTACATTCTGTTTTTATCTTGAAATCTTGTTCTCATTCTTGTTCAGATCTAACATCCTATGACTCAATTAAGTCCTAAATTGTATGATTAAATCCTGTAGAAGGTCCAAGAAGTAAAGACCAAAGTATAATGGACTGGTTAGAGAAGACACAGAGAAGTTAGAACTTGAAGCATATTCTGAAGGTAAGTAGGAAGAAAAACACAAACAAAAGCACTGGGTGGGTAGAGGCAACAACTGCATTAGTGAATGTTTATGGAGCACACTTAATCATTTAAGGAACAGCCTAGCTGGAGTAAAAATTTCATCTTCCAGATTATGGATATCTTAAATATTAGACTAATGAATTTGGGAGGTGATCTGAGAGGTGATAAGGAGTCATTAGAGGCTTTCGAACATGGGATTTTTTTTTTAGGCAATTGGGGTTAAGTGACTTGCCCAGGGTCACACAGCTAGTAAGTGTCAAGTGTTTGGTCTGAGGCCGGATTTGAACTCAGGTCCTCCTGACTTCAGGGCCTGTGCTGTCTCCATTGTGCCACCTAGCTGCCCCTAAACATAGGATTTTAAAGAAATAGCCATGGGATGGCTAGGAGACAGAAGAAATCAGCCAAACCTCATAAGGACAAGAAGAAATTAGTGGTACCTAGTAGGTAATTCCTTCCTTTATTTTTTTAACTTACAGAAATATGTTTTCTAAGTTTGCATGTATCAGATTGCTTACTGTCTTAGGGAGGGGTGAGGGCAAGGAGGGATGGATAGAATTTGGAACTCAAAACTTTAAAAAATAATATTAAAATTATTTTTACATGTAATTAGGAAAAAATAAAATATTATATAAATTTAAAAACTAGTAATATGAGTAAAACATGTCATTTGTAGAAAGGTCATTTAGCCACAGATTACATTTGGACACAGACTTTAGAAATCCCAGTGATAGGTTCCTACATAGCTCTCAGTTCCTACACAGACTCTTTGCCCCCAGATCAAGCTGATCACCCTGTAGAAACTCCAATTTGCGAAAAAGGAATTATTTGCCTCAGAAAATTTGGACCAAAGCAGGAAGCAGCATGTTCTCAAGTTCTGGGTGTACATTGCCATGAATGTTTTAATTTGTTATACGCATTTATTGACTATTGTTTATGACACAAACAAAGCTGCTCTTTTATAACAAGGAGAGTCGATAATTTTGTATCTTTCTTCTTTTCCACTTTCAACACTGCCATATAATAAAGAACAGAACACATAATATGCTGCTGAGAAGATAACGAGCAGGATTCAATCACACATTTAAAAGGATTTAAAAAAATCTGAATCATTTCCAAGTTCTTCCATCTAAGCATCACTTAAGAATCTGTTTGTTCAGCTCAGTTTCATCTCTACAGCTGCCAAGCCACTCCAGTTCTGCCAGCTCTACTGTCTGATTGCAAAATAAAGGGTGGTCACTTAACAGTGGATATGAAAAAATAGTAGCCTTTTGTGAAGAGTACATTTGAAGAAGCACAATTAATAGGAAATTGAGCCATTACACTTTTCTAGCCCCTTCTCAGCCTGAGTTCATTTCTGTTTGGTGAGGATGCCTTGCGCCTTCCCCTAATCTCAATGGCCTGTGGGCTATGCGCCTTTGGAAGGCAAGAACACTCTGCTGCAGCTTACATTCAGAAATATTTTTGTAGCATAATAAATAGGTTGTCAAAACAAATCTGTTTTTTCCATTTGTGTGACTGTGTCAATGTTTGTTTTTAGCTTTTTGTCCACCTAGAGTTAGGACAAAAAGGAATTATCTTTTTCTTGATTTAGATTCTTCCATTTACCATAAAACAAGCTTATCCAGAAAGTGAGACATGAATCATAGGAGATCAAAGGAATGAAACAAATGGGAATGACTCTCCCAAAGTGGTGGTACCCATTCAACATCACTTTGGAAAGAAACAGTGCTACCACGTACCTCCCCCTCGCCCTTTATTTTGCCTCTTGAGATATTCTCTAACAACAGTTCTACCAGGGGAGGTGCAATACCCACCTCACCCCAAAAAAAGAGGGGGGGGGAGGTGGTCCTCTGGCAAAAAAAAATGTCTACTATAGTTAAATATTTCCGTTGTACCCACAGTAGCTTTGGCTGCTGTGGTTCCTACTGTTTCTCAGGTATCTTCCTCACTATTGTCCCTAAACCCAGTGTTGTCCAAGCTCCCTTTCCTCTCCTTTATCCCCCTTTATCTCACTTGGGTTCACACCCTTACCATGCCCCTCAGTTTTGCCTTGGGAAGGAACTCATTACCTGAGATGTAACTAACCAAGTAGCCAAGATTTCTATATAGATATCTTTATATATACACACATGCACATATATACTCGTGTACTTATAATATTCATATACATATGTATATACATGTGCATATGTGTTTATATACACAGACACACAATGTGTGTATGCATGTCTGAAAAAAGAAGCATAAAACACCCACAACTGCATCTGGGGAGATTCTGGGAAGTGTTGTTATGCCTGGCTGCGAAGAGCCCATTTGGGGTGTACCTAATATGCCAACACACTGATAGATTAATATTTTATCTAATCTCACTTATTACAGTAGGTGCTAGCTTGAGTTGTTTCCTTGCTACTGAAGAACTACAAGCTTTATAAAACGCCTTGTAAAGTTTCATGTCCTGAAGTGATGTTTTAGTTGTACTCCCCTAGTTATGCCTTTGCTCATTGCCACACCTTAAGATACCTTATCTCAGACCCTCCTCCAGAACCACAGGAAATCACAATCTCAGAGTTGGAATGGAGCTGAGAGACTCTTTAATTTAACTTGTAACTGAACATGAATGACCTTACCAGCTGCCTATAACAGCAGACTACAGGGTATGCAGAGTGAGGATGATGCTTAGGGCAGGCCACTTTGCCCTTCTTCCTGGGCATGTCCTCTAAGGTTTGTGGGCACTTTTGGGGAAAGGTATTTATTTTTCCATTTCTCTAAGGAAAATGTCCTTATATACTTCTTAAAGGAGCAGCACTTCCTCATCAACCTATTCAAGGAAGGTCTGAAGCTGATGATAGAAACTGACTTTTCCAAAGGGGAGTGTTTTAATAAACCAGTTTCTTCCCTTGCCTGACCCCCTCCACATTTACTTCACTCATGCCAGTCAATTTGACCAGTTTAACTTCTTGTTTACTGAAGCTGATGGAAAAGTCTGCCTAAAGACACAGTTATAAGGCTGGTGAACCAAGGGATTCACATTTAAATGAACACAATGAATATGAAACTTTGAGAGAAGCATGTAAATCATATGTAAATTGATGCAAAATGATGGAGGAATCAGAAGAAATTTGTACATAAAAACCATGTTATATGTATACAAACCCATGTGGACATTCACATTACCTACATGGGCATCACATATATACCTTAAATAGATAAGGAATATAATAGTGGAAATTGCAAGAATAAGACAAAGCAAAAATAAGTGCTGAGTAATTATAATAACAAAATTTAGTAAATTTCCCTTTTGTGCAGAGGTAGAGGACTATGGGTATAGAAGATTGCATACACTGCCAGACAATTGATTGTTGAATGGTTTTGCTGAACTGCTTCCCCACCCCCTTTTTCTTTTTAATTCTTTGTTACAAGGGATGGATCTCTGAGGGAGTTGGGGGGAAAGGATATACTCATAAATAAAGGTGGTATAAAAACAAAAGATGCCATAAAAATAAAATGAAGACAGGAAAAAAAGGATTCCAACAAAATGTTAGCTGTTGTTTTGGAGTCTCACCATGCAAACATGACATAAACCAGCTGGCTTTCTGGTGCCCAGACAACTGAAGCCCCTCTTCAAGATTGTAGAGCAAACATTGAAACTCAGTATCTATCAATCTGTAGCAATTTTTTTTTCATAATATCTTTCCCTCTTAAAAGTAAACCTGGAGGAAACATTTTGCTGCTTGTTGTCTGAATTGGCCAGCAAACCTAGTTTCCAAGGAGACTGTAGATGGATGTATTTGTGTGTGCTTATTTGCTTCAACTTTAGAGAAATTCCTTGGGGGATTTCTTTACAGGAAAAGGCTATGATAGAAATGCCTTTTCTTGTTTCATCAGTAATAGAAATTTTTTTTTCTGAGTTTCCTTCATTATCTAAAGTTGCTCAGAAGTGACTAGTTAAAATGAAAAGTTCTGCCAATGAAAGACATTTCATTGAGACAGTAATGCTGTATATTCTTTAAAATTAATTAAACTAGGTATTTGCTGTTAAAAAGATATAATTTAGAATTGTTTTTAAAAGATTCTATATAGCATTGTTGTTCAATCATGTCTGACTCTTCATAACCCTGTGTGGAATTTTCTTGGAAAAGATACTGGAGTGGTTTGCCATTTCCTTCTCCAGGGGATTAAGGCAAACAGAGGTTAAGTGACTTGCCCAGGATCACACAGCTAGTAAGTGTCAGGCTGGATTTTAATTCAGGTCTTTCTGACTCCAGCAGCAGCACTCTATGAGCCGTGTAGCTGCTTCCTGTATAGCATAGGGCACCTGAAAAATTCTCTAGGAAGCTGCATGGTGTGCAATTGGAAAAAGAATGAGAGAAAAGATAAAGTACTGAGTTGAGGCCTATGAAACTTGGTTTCGAGTCTTGCCTCTGCCATTTGGGCAAATTACATAATTTCTCTGGGCCTCAGTTTCCTCATCTATAAAATGAGGTTGTACCAGATGATGTCAAATTTTCTTTCCACTTCTACTAATCCAAAAGCTCTACTTCCCTGGATCTGAAACAAAATCTTTTTTTTTTAATATTTTGTAAATCCTATAGCACCTTATATAATTAGGTGATAGGATGGAATACCAGAGTTGGAAGGAAGTCCATAAATCTATCTCTGAGCAGCCTAATTCTTCTTCTTCTTCTTCTTCTTCTTCTTCTTCTTCTTCTTCTTCTTCTTCTTCGAGGTAATTGGGGGTTAAGTGACTTGCCCAGGATCATACAGCTAGTAAGCATCTGAGGCTGGATTTGAACTCAGGTCTTCCTGGTTGGCACTCTATCCACTGTGCTGCCTAGGTGCCTGCCCCAGTAGCTTAATTCTGAGTTCATACATAGCCTCCTTTTACATTATCCCTACACGTGTCATATGCCTTCTGATTGACTCCCTTTCTCTTCATGGGCCGTAGGCTTGTCCAGTGATGCCCTTTCAAAGCCCTGTGTAGTCTGTAAATGGCTAAAGGTGGTTGGGTTCATACAGTTAGTGATATAGCTTGAATACTATCTAGATTTGATTTCCCCAATCACCTATTCTAGTTCATCCCAATGTTTTGCTATCATCTGAGCTCTTTGGACCTAGATCTTCATTTTATCTTGACTTGGCCTGAATTTCTTAACCTCCCTTTTGCTGACTTTGCTGTGGTGACTTCTATTTATCATTTTTCCAGTTTGTATCTCAGTTTTGTTTTCTGGCCCTGACCTTCTCCCAACCCTGTGATTTATTGAAACACACAAAGTGACTAAAAAAACCCCACACCTGATAAAACAGCAAAACAGCACAGAATCATATTTCCTATCCCCAGGCCTTTCTCCAAATGACAGTAGGTGATAGGTCAGAGCAAAAAATAAGGAATTTGGGGTTTGGGAAATGTGCTAGAGTTGCTTCTGCAAGCATTCTGAGGAAACAAGGCAGGATGCCAGGGAAACAAGCTCAGGAGATTGGCACACCTCCTACCAGCCTCACCCTGACTGGAGTTCAGCACAACTTATCTAGTCTTATTCTGATCTGGTCTGGATCCCAGCTCCACTACATCTACTCTAGATTTGAAAAGTTCCAGGTCCCTTCAAGGGCAAAGGAAATTGATGCATGTGGACTCAGGCAAACGTGCTGCTATAGACATTTCTTCCTGTCCTCATGTCACACTCATCTATTAACCCTTATCACTTCAACGGGAAGAGGTATTATATTTCTTAGATTAGTCCCACCATTCTAACCTGTAAAGATCCCCCTTTGTCAAGGGGCTCTGCATACGATAGATGCTTAATACATATTTGAAAAATTGAATTCGAGGTCTTAAACAATCTGGCTCCAGTCTGCCTTTATAGACTCACTACTTGACTGTAAGTTTAGTATTCTAGTCAAAATGAGCCACATGCTAACTACATTCTCATCCTGACCTCTCTAATCTTCATGTCCTTATTCATATTGTCCTCTATGCCTTGAATGCACTTTTATTTATTCCTGCTTTGCCTCCCACTCAAACTCCCTAGAAAAATATTTGCACTTGTTAAAAAAATCTCTCTCTTCCTTTATGGTCCAATGCAGGTACCACTTTCGCTTAAAAACCTTTTTCAACCCTTATTCAATCACTATTCCAACCAACCCCCAAGATGAAAATATTTCCTTTGTCAAATTGACCATAGGATTTATTTATTCTATTTTTTTCAATTAACAAGCATTTATTTTTTTCCCTGCCTTCCACTTCCCCCACCCGCAGGTGAAATTAAAAAAAGAAAAGAAAAGAAAAAAAATCCTTGTAACAAATATGCACAGTTAAGCAAAATAAATTCCTACACTGGCCATATCTAAAAAGTATATATCTCAATCCATGTCCTTTGGATGATGATTCCTCTGGAATCATAATGGGCAATTACATTGATCAGAAGCCTTAAGTTGTTTAAAGTTGTTCTCCTGGTTTTACTTACTTTGCTTTGCTTCAGTTCATAGAAATCTTTCTAGGTTTCTTTAAAACTGTCCCTTTCATAATTATTATTTTTTTTGGAGGCAAAGGGAGTTAAGTGACTTGCCCAGGGTCACACAGCTAGTAAGTGTCTGAGGCCAGATTTGAACTTAGGTCCTCCTGACTCCAGAGTTGGCCATATGCCAAAGTCAAAAGCCTTTTCCTTATTGATTGTTGGGTCACAGTTTCCAAATTGTTTTCAAGAATGGGTAGCCCAGTTCATAGCTTCACCAGGAGTGTATTCATGTGCCCATGTTCTTGAAGTTGCTACATTTGTTATATTTCTTTCTTGTTAATGATGAATATGAGGTAGACTTTGGAGTTTTAAATTTTAATTTTCCTAATTATCAGTAGATTTGAACATTTAAAAATATGACTGTAATAGTTTGGATTTATTTTTTTTTTACAAATTGCTTGTTAATATCTTTTTCATCAATTGGGAATGGCTCTTATTCTTATAAATGTGAGTATATATATATGTATGTATATTGGAAATGAGACCTATATCAGAGAAACTTTCTGCAAATATTTTTTCCCAGTTAACCACTTCCCTTCTCATGTTAGTTGCATTGGTTTTGTTTGTGCAAACCTAAGTAATTTTATGTAATCAAAACTGTCTATATTGTCCTCTGTGACCTTCTCTAACCTTGGCTTGGTCATGAACTCTTCTCATATCAATAAAATTGAAAGGTTATTTCTTCCTTGTTCCTCTAATTTATTTATGATGTGACCTCTACATTTAATCAGTACCAAATTGTTTTGATGATTACTACTTTTTAGTATAATTTGAGACTTGGTACTTCTAGGTTCCCTTTCTTCTCATTTTTTTTTCATTATTTTTCTTGAGGTTCTTGACCTGTTATTTCTTCAAATGAGTTTTGTTATTATTTTTTCTACTTCTATAAAAATTTTTTTTGGTAGTTTCACTAGTACACTAATAAGTACACTAATTTAAGTAGTATTATCATTTTTATCATATTGGCTTGGCCTACCTCTGTACTCCTCCTCTCATCTAAACTCCTTGAGAAAGCTGTCTATGCTCACTGCCTCTACTTCCTCTCCTTTTACTCAATTCTCTGTAATCTGATTTCTGATCTCATTATTCAATTGAAAAAGCTCTCCAAAGTCAGTAATTATCTTTTAAGTGATTCCTTTTTTCTTCCTTTTTGATGTCTCTGAGGTATTTCATACTATGAAATCCCCTCTTGTTTTGGATACTCCTCTGTAGGTTTTTGTGACAGTGTTCTCTATTTAACATCTCTGTCTTAGTCACCTTTCCTGTATCTTCATCCAGGTCATGCCTAGTGATGAATTTTGTCATCATTTTTTGATCAAGTTTTATAAAGAAGTTCTACAAAGAACATTTTTTATAAAGTTCTATAAAATAATCATTCAATAGTTGATTTGTATGGTATTGAACAATTTAATTTAGGTAACATTGTAGTTTTTATTAATTTGACTCTGCCTACCTATGAGTTTTTAATATTTCTCCAATTATTTAGGTCAGTATTGCTGTAAAGAATGTTTTTTAGTTGTTTTCACATAGTTCTTTTATCTGTCTTGGCAGATAGAACATAAATATTTTATACCTGTTGTGTTAAAATATCAATTAGTATTTATTACATTTTGTAGTTATTTTAATTGGAATTTCTCTTTCTTCTTGTTGATTTTGTTGGTAATAAATAAAAATACTCATGATTTACTATGATTTTTATATTCTATAACTTTGATGAAGTTATTGATTATTTCAGTTAATTTTAGTTGATTTTCTGGAGATCTCTAAGTATCATCTGCAAAAGGAATATTTCTGTTTTCTATTTTCCTTTGTTTATTCTCATAATTTCTTGTCTTATTGTTTTACCCAGCATTTCTAGCAATATAATAAATTGTATTGGTGATAATGGACATCCTTGCTTTACTCCTGATTTTATTGGAAAGGCCTTTAATGTACCTTCATTGAATAGAATGCTAGCTCCTTATTTTAGATAGATACTGTTTAACACATTAGTGGAGGTGAAGATAAGGGAATAAGTATTTATATACTGCCTGCTCTGTGCCAGGTACTGAGCTAAGCACTTTACAAACATAATATTTGATCTTCACAACAAATCTGTGAGGTAGATGAAGTTACTGTCCCCATTTTTCAGTGAAAGAGACTGAAACAAATAGAAATTCAATGACTTCCCCAGGGTCACACAGCCAGTAAGTGTTCGAGGCAGCATTTGAACTCAGATCTTCCTGATACCAGGCTGAATGCTCTATCTACTATGTCACCTAGCTGTCTGAAATTAAGGGAAAGTACATTTATTCCTATCCCCCATCCCCCAGAAATGGGTGTTATAATTTGTCCAAAGCTTTTTTCTGTCTATGTTGATATAATAATGATTTAAAAATTCTTATTATTAATAAAGTATATTATATTTATAGTTTCCCACTTCATTCCTGGTATAGGTCCAAATTGTTCATATTATCATTTTGTTAAATTGTTATTAAATCTTTGCTCAAATTTATTTAAATTTTTGTATCAATTATTAAGGATATTGTTCTGTTGCTTTCATTTTTTTTACTTTCCTTAATTTTGGTATTAAGACCACATTTATATTATAGAAAGAATTTAATAGGATCTCACCTTTTCTGATTCTTATAAATTATTGATAAAGAGTTAATTGTTCATTGAATATTTGATAGAATTATTTTGTAAATCCATACGGGTCCTAGTTTTTTTCTCTGGGTGCTCACTTATGAGTTGTTCAATTTCTATTTCTGAGACTGAGTTTTAATATGTGAATATGGGTATTTTGGTATTTTTATATTTTTATAGATACTAATCCATTTTACTTCATTATTGGTTTTTATTGGCATGTAGTTGGGTGAAATAATTTCTAATGATTTCCTTTATTTCTTCTTTGTTGTGAATTCTCCATTTTTTGATACTGATAATTTGGTTTTCATCCTTCTTTTTTGATGAAATTGTCTATTATTCTTGTGATTGTTCTTTGACTCATCAATTTTTTAGCATTATGTTATTGTCTTCAATTAATTTTTATTAAGCTTTTCTTATTCCATTGTGATTAAGATATGTTTAATCATTCTGCTTCTCACATTTGTTTGTGAGGTTTTTATGTCCTAATATATGGTCAGTTTTTTTTTAAGTGGCATGCAGTGCTGAGAAGATGTATACTTCTTTCTTATCCTATTAGTAATTGCCAGAGACTGACTATATCTAACTTTTAAAAAATTGTATTCATGTCCTTAACTTCTTTCTTGTTTTTTGTTTTTGTTTTTTGTTATTGTTAGGTTTGTCCAGGTCTGAAAGAGGAGGACTACATTGAATTCCCTTGTTATTGTAACTTTATTATCTTTTTTTGGTAACTTATTTGACTTTTCCTTTATATATTTAGATGCTATGCCATTTGGTGCATATATGTTGACCACTGACATTATTTTCTTGTTTATTATACCTTTCGGCACAATATAGTTTCCTTATCTCTTTAATACATTTTTGATATTTACATGTCTGTAATCATGATTACCATTTCTGTATTTTTAATTAGTTCAGCTCAGGGGTACTAAGTTTGCTCTAGCCCTTTATTTTTACCTTTGTGTGGAGCTTTATATTTTAAGTGTGTTTCTTATAAACAGTATGTTGTTGGATTCTGCTTTCTAAATGATTCTGTTATTCTTTTCTGTTTTATGGATGAATTCATCTCATTCATATTCATGGTTGTGATAATTAACTGTATTTTCCTTCATCCCTTATACTTTTTTCCTCTCTTTGCTCTCTGCATCCCTCTTTATTCATGAGAGGGTGGTGAGAGAGTTTCCTCAGCACCAGTACTTCATGTTGGATGCAGTCAGCTTCTGCTCATCTACTAGATCTCTTATTTTCCCCTTGCCCAGACCACAGCTATTCAAATTTTCTTCCAAATTTTTCCTCTTCTTCAAAATACAAGACAGTTCTTTTTGGGTTAGAATTTGATCCAGAGTGGTAGTTACCCTTCTCATTTGCTTCATATTCTGAGATATGGAAGTCTCACAACAATAGCTAATTAGTAGTTAATTTATTATTAAACACCATTAATTATTAAATCAATAATAACATAATATTAAACATTATTATAATATAATATATTCTCTAATAATATCTCCCTCTTTTGTCATTTAGGTAAAAAAGAGAGGCTTTTCTAAAATTTGTCACTTCTGGTTAATATAGCTGCCATGAATTATATTATTACTTAGTAATATATTAAATACTAATATTATTATATAAATAATTACTATAAACATTGTTATATGAAATATTAATTTTCTTTCCCCCATTTTTAAAAGATTAACAAGTATTTATTTCTCCCTCTCTGTCTCTTCCCTTTTGAACAGTAAAAGAGTAGAAAACACTCCTGACCAACATGCATAAACAAAACAAATTCTTGCATTGACCTCCAAAAATGTGTGTCTCATTCTACGCCTTGAGCCTTTGCTTCTTTGGCAGGAAGTAAATAGCGTGTTCCACCTTCATTCCTTGGAACTGTTGTTTGTCATTGCATTGATAGGAGTTCTTAAGTCTCTAAAATGTTTTTCTTTATAACATTCTTGTCATTGTATAAACTATCTTCCATTTCTGCTCACTTCATTTGACATCATAGAGATCTTCACAGTTTCCTCCAAACTATCCATTTTATCATTTCCTGTGGCACATTAATATTCGGTTTCATTCATATGCCATAATTTGTTTGACCATTCCCCAGTAGATGGGTAATCCCTTGATTTCCAGGTTTTTGTTACTATGAAAAGAACTGCTATAAATATTTTTATACATATGAGTCCTTGTCCTATATATTTCATCTCTCTATGTTATAGACCTAGTACTGGTATCACTAGGTGAAGGGCTGTGCCATTTAGTGCCTTTGAGGGCATTGTTTTGAATTATTTAACACAATCACTGGACCAAATTACAAGAATTTATCAAACATTATTCTTTTAATGAAGTCATTCTGCTAGTAGATATTTTGGATAGTTGAAGTCTTCAGGTAATCACTCAAGTAAAAAGTATTTATCACTAATCTGTATTGCTTACATTATATACTTGTGAGCTGTTATCATGAATTCACCATTCATATTTTTCCACTGGATAGACATTTTTATCCATACGGACAGATAGTTGATAGCGTGCTTCCATGATAACAAAATTTATGTTTATTTCCTCTTTTATCCTTACCTGATCTTTTTCATGTATTTTTCTACCCCTCAGGTTTGTAGATTTCTATATAGATATATATCTTTTTAATATATAGTGCCATTTCCCATCTTTTCTATCATATTTACTTCCTTTGTGTAAGGTATACCCTTCCATTCAAGCTAAATCTTGGTGATAGTTATTAAATCATGGGATTCTATATTCAGGAAGCACATAAATAAATGCTAACTGATAATGAATTTTGTTTGTCATACACAATTTCTTTAGGTATGGACATTAGTATTTGAGAGCACTAGAGAGCTAAGAAACAGATGAGAATTTCAGTGGTTGCTATTACTAAGTCTACATTGGTCACTAAGAATTTATATGAATTTTACCTTTAATTTCAGCTGTATCTTTAGCTTCTTTGTATTTCCACCTGGTTTTCTGTGATCCTCTGACATCATAATGAAAACATTTGTTGAGCATTTTTATAAAGATCAAAATCATATTGGAATTCTATATAATTTTAATTTAGACCACAAGTTATTCTTGAGGATTAACTAGTAGAAGAACTTGCCTTTGGTCACTTCCTTAATAACAGAATGTCCTGTATCACCTTTCCCTGAGAGTTGTTCCTAGTTTGTCTGGGGGATAATAGTGGTGAGTGGAGAGGATGTGAGATGTTGTTCAGTCATTTCAGTCATGTCTAACTTTTCATGACCTCATTTGAGTTTTTCTTGGCAAAGATACTGGAGTGGTTTGCCATTTCCTTCTCTAGGTCATTTTACAGATGAGGGACTGAGGCAAATAGGGTTAAATAACTTGCCCAGTGTCATATAGCTAGTAAATGTCTGAGGCTACACTTGAACTCATGAAGATGTTGTGACAAGATAGTCTAACTGAAACATGTTTGGCAGCCAAGCTGAACTTTCTTAGTTTTAGCTACACTACTTGCTGATTTCTGTATCTTTTATCAATTAAGTAGAAAAGATAGACTTTTCTAAAATTTGTTGTACCTGTTTAATATAGCTACCATGAATTATAATAATTATTAACAAAGCATTTGTTTTCATAGGATGCCGAATAGATTAAATGTCATTTCAAAATGCTTCCAATTCCATTATCCTTAATATTTTTAAAACTCTAAATGTATGCAATGGGTTGAGAGTACTAGGGGCTGTACCCAACCCCCACAAGCAGATTCTTTACCACCCCATCTGCCACCCCAAATGCTAAATCCCAGGAACACCACTGCTTTGCAGTATGTTATATTTTACAAGACTTTGAGGAAGGAGAAACACAGAAAGATAGTGACAATCACTGCAGGGCTAGAGAGACAGAGAGCATAAGGTTAGAGCTAAAACTTCTAAAAAGCAACTGGAGTGTTGGAAAAAAGGAACAGAGGGAAGATTTGAATACATTTATCAAGGAATTAATGAACAGGCTAAAGGTATTTATGTAGGCAGAGAGCATATGGAAAAGGGGGAAATGAATCACGGAAGAAGGCAGTCAGTCTTGATACACAGATTATTTGATTTTTGAGAAGTATATATGTATAATATATATGCATAGGAATGCAAAATTCAAAAAAGGTCAAATTGTTCAATTATGAAGTACAGTGCATTTGTGTTAGGAGGAACCTGACTTGTTGATACCGTCAAGATATAAACGGAATCAAAGGAAGGTGTACAGTGGTTTACCGGATCCTCTATGGAGGCTTAACTATGGAAAGACATGGACAGGAATCATGGAGGATAACAAGATACAGAGGGGTTTCAGTCTACACTGGTGGCAGAAAGAAAAAAAAAACAATGGGATCATTGGTCCACTGCAGTGAGATTATTGGTCCACAGCACCCACTGTTATTGGGAGTACAGTAGGTGCTCAATAAATGCTTCTTGATAGACTGATATCCCAGCAAAGCATTTTACTTGGTATATTCAATTATTACCATACCTGTTTATCATCCTCTTTTTCCCATTTTTTCAGAGCTTAGTTTAGGGAAAGTAAAAGAAAACTCTGCTGTGATAAATGGTTCAGTAAACCCTAGCATGATCTGAAATGCCATGCAGAATTTGGCAGATGGCAAAAGATGATTATAAAGTTGTCTTCACAAAGTTTGTAGTAGTGAGTGGAGATGGAAAATAGCAGGTGAGAAAATTGGAGCAGGTTAAGTATGGTCAGTAATTTTGCTTTTGGAAACAAAGTGCTAGAGAAACCAATATGGGAATAACAAGTGCACACACATTCTTTTCATAAGAAGGGCCCCCAACCCAAATGCTAGTGATTGCAACAACTTAAGTAGTAGGGACATGACTTGTTGTCCACCAGCAATTAGCTCAGTGGTGAAATTAAATTCCTAGCCTGAATGTGAGATGTTTGATTAATAGAAAGCCAGTGCTCAGTGTTGAAACTTAAGGAAGGAACCTAATTATAAACTGAGGGAGGCAGGCATTAACTAGATTAGCTAGTAAATGTTTGAGAACTCTCAGTTAAAAAAAAAGATAACAAAAAAGCCCCCAAACAATGCTAGTAATGTTGAACAAAAAGAAAAATTAGTATTCTCATGGAAATGCAGCAAAGGCTTGTGAAGTTTTAGAGTTTCATATGAAGGACATGATATGGAATATTACCAACTAATTACCACGCTGAATCTATTGCAAGTGTGCCTGTGAAATGACACCAAGGAGAACTCAACCTCCCCCTATTCATTTTAATGGAGTGTTCATTTCCAAGGCTAATTAGGCATTAGTGGCATTAATTGCCCCCAAATGAAACAAAGTATGTGGTGCTCATGTGCTTTCCCCGGCTGCTGTTGGGTTTACCCCCTAAGATGTCCTTAAAAGCTATTTAACTATACCACTAGAAAGACTCAAGACTCTCATCTGCTCATTGGTCATAGAGAAGTCACAAGTTAGCATGGCTCAAGCCTGGATGACTTTCTAGCTTTTAGCCAAAATTCTGCATCTCCTGAAACAAATGTTGCAATGACTTCAATTTAATTAAATTCAACAAACATTAATTATATATCTTTTATATACAGAGCACGGTGCTAGGTGCTAGGGGAGATAAAAGATGAATGGGACTTGGCCCTTACTTTCAAGAAACACACAATATAGAAGAAAGAATACCAACAAAATGACTTCTATGCATAATTGAACCAGCCAACATAAGGGAGAACAATAGCATTGAATCAAAGAAAAATCTTAGAGGTTGCAAGTGACTTTGGAAGGGACCTAGTTCAGTGCTCTTCCCCCATGTATGGATCTATTTTACTCTAGTAGGATAAACTGTTGCCATCCACTGGACAATCCTCTCTTCAAACCGGGGGTGGGGAACCTGTGGCCTTCTAGGTCCTTGAGTGCGGCTTTTTATTGAATCCAAGTTTTACAGAACAGATCCTTTTATTAAAGGGATTTGTTCTGTGAAGTTTGGATTCAGTCAAAGAGCCTCACTTGAGGACCTAGAGGGCCACATGTGACCTCTAGGCTCCAGGTTCCCTCCCCCTACCCCAAACCTCTTTCTTCTCTACCCCCACCCTCCATCCATCATTGTAGTAAGGCAAATGCTTGCTGGTTTTACTCTGAATAATAGTCCTTAAGAACATCAGTTTCACTGATTCATTCTTGGAGCAGTGAGAGCCTGGCCACTTGTTCCAGGTCTCTAAGGGAGCTTATTAACTCACCCTACTCTCCTCATGACTACACTACTAAGTAGGGCTAGGTAGGCCAATTAGCCTTAGTTCTCTCTGAGAAATATTTAAGTTTGAGCCAGAAGAGAAGGTGGTGAAATCCCTTTCCTTATTTTTAATTTGTTTATCACATTTTTATTATCTCCTTCCTTTGTTTCAAAAACATCATTGACATATTTATTACTGAACCTATTTACACGATGGCTGAAAATGAAATTTCTGGATTAATCTCTTCAACGTGTTTCTTTATGTCTTCATCTTAGTGGATGGCCTCCAAAATAGTAGTATTGTGGCTTTTATCTCTAAGAACTAAGGAGTTTCAAATAGGCATATAGACTCTCTCTCTCTCTCTCTCTCTCTCTCTCTCTCTCTCTCTCTCTCTCTCTCTCTCATGTGTGAGTATGTGTGTATTCACATTTCCTATGCTTTATAAGCCTGACTTGGTCTTCTCCAGCATCTCCCCTTTAAATTGTACTCTACAGATCTTGTTGTTAATTTTCAATTGATATCATTGAGGGATAGCATGATTTTGCTCTTCTTTTCTTTGCACCTCTTTATCCTGAAATTGTAGTGGAATGACATAATGAAGAGACTTTCAAAGTGCAGAGGCCACAGTGGCACAGAGAGAGGAAGGGAGGGAGCGAGGAAAAGAGGAAGGTGGGGAGAGAGAGAGAGAGAGGGAGAGGGAGAGAGAGAATGAAAGTGTTCTCTTTAGGCAGCCAGGGATCTTAGCACAATGCTTGACACATAATAAAGTACTTAGTAGCAGCTAGGTGGTTCAGAGGATAAAGCAAGAGGCCTGGAGTCAGGAAGGCCTGAGTTCAAATTTGACCTCAGATACTTATTAGCTGTGTGATCCTGGTCAAGTCACTTAACCCTGTTTACCTCAGTTTCTCATCTGTAAAATGAGCTGGAGAAGGAAATGGCAAACCATTCCAGGAGCTTTGCCAAGAAAACCCTAAATGGGGTCACCAAGAATTGGGCATGACTGAAACTACTTAAAAAAACAAGAGTGCTGGTTAATTGTGAAGCTAGTGCTTTCTCATTTCTACTTTAAACAACTTGTATCCAAATCTTTTTGGTTGTTCAGGTGAACTAGCATTTCAGAGAACTTTTTCCCGAATTAGCAGAGCTCATTTTTCTTTGTTTCACATTCTTCTCTAGGTTTCATTTGGGTGATTGCTCCCAGGATTCTTTATTATGGCATTTCCCTTGTAACTCTTTCCTAGCACTTGGGTACTAAAGATGCCACACACATGACTGCTCTGCAATCGCTGCAACCTTGGATCTCAGGGGCATTGGGTCCAATCTATTAGAGACTGAAATGAAGAATGGTCATTAAGGTGTCAGGAGGTTCTGAAGTGAAACGCTGGCAGTCATTTCAAGAGAGTCAGGAAATTTTGTCTGATTAATAGTTAGAGAGAAACTTACTTTTTTTTTTTTAAAAAAAAAGTAGGTTGTTTTAAACAATTGAGGGACCTAAATATTTGACAATAGCTTTAGTCAGTTTTCTTTTTTGTGATTCATGGGGCAGCTAGGTGGCACAGTGGATAAAGTGCCTAGCCTGGATAGAGTCAGGAAGACTCATCTTCCTGAGTTCAGATCTGGTCTCAGACACTTACCAGCTCTATGATCCTGGACAAGTCACTTAACTATTTGCCTCAGTTTCCTCATTTGTCAAATGAGCTGGAGAAAAAATAGCAAACTATTCCAGTATCTTTACCAACCAAATCCTAATCAGGATCATGATGAGTAGGGCATGACTGAAAATGACCAAACTTTGTGACTTATGGCCGGAAGTCCCTCAAAGGATTCTGGGCTTAAATGGTTTGGGTACAATCCTGGGTACCTGAGCCAAAGAGGGTCAGTTCCTATCTTTGGCTCATCACTCTGTACCACCACTAAGTTAATTCAGGATCGTCTCCAAAATAAAGCTTAGGCAAATTTTATAGTTCTGTGTATTTATGAAATTTGAAAAAAATATTGTATTCAAATTATGGAGTCACTAGAAAGAGTTATCAAAAAGTTCACACAATTTACGTGGCATCTCCAAACCCATCAGCTTTGCATGTTTACTCTCTTGTTGGGATCTTCATTTTTCATAGGTTTTTTTTTCTGTTACCTGAAGGTATGGCTTGTGTCTGTTTTCCCAAATATGAATAACAGTCTCCTCTAATGTACACTACAGGTATTGAGTACCTTGTATATCTCCTACCACAGAAAATTTATGAGTCTGAACAACTCATAAACAAATATACGAATATAAACCATACAAATAGCTCTTTAGACACCTCCCACCTTCCCCCCCTTTTTTTCAACAAATATTTATTGAACACCAGTGTGTGCACAGCAACATAACGTGGTCCCTGCCCTCAAGGGGCTTACAATCTAGTCTCAAACCAAGCCCCTCAATCAGTTACCATGGACAAGCTTCCACTTATGCCCTTTCATTTCTCTTAAAGTATTATGAGCTAGAAAATTATTCTTTAAAAATACAAAGAACTAATAAATACAAGTCAAAACAGAGCTAAACAAATCATTTCACTCTGCAAACTCACTCAAAATAGAATGAGTGACAAAAACTGGGGACATGAGTGACATGTTTGAGATCATGGGCAACTACATAAGGAAACTAACTTGTCATTCCAGGAAAAAATTATCCAATGTATATTCAAGCCTTGTCAAATTCAGTGTGGAAAAATATAACCCAAAGCTCAAGTAAAAGGCTATTCTATTGCATTTTTCTTTCAAATCCTTTGAGTGGGGTATGATGTGATGAATCTGTCAACAGACACCTTTCACTCAAATCAGCTTCCAAAGGTGATAAAGAACAGAAAAGCAGAAACTAAATTCTAGGAATTCCACCAGTGTACCAAAACAATATGTGCATATGTGCAATATTTAGAAAGAAATTTGTAAACAATTGTCTTTGAACAACTTAACCAAAACTACATAAAAACACTGCACAAGAATGCAGTTCTCTGGCCTCAGACCAAACACTTGACACTTACTAGCTGTGTGACCCTGGGCAAGTCACTTAACCCCAATTGCCTAAAAAAAAAATTTAAAAAAAAAAGGAATGCAGTTCTCTGTGAAGGTTAAGACATTTTGGGAGGACTGCTAAACAACTATTACCCATTCACCTTGAATCTGTACCACCTAAGTAACTCCCAGCATTAGTAGAGTTAGCAAGAGGCAAGGTCTAGATCTCCCCTCTTCCTCCCTACCACCCACATAAGATGGCAGGCAGTTTTCTATTGAAGATTTTCTTCATTCTCTAAGCATACTGTGTGATGAAAATCTTCTCCCTCTAGAAGTTCCAGTGCCTGAATATGCCCACTCTTGGAAACTTTTTAGCTTGCATAGAAAGTTCACTTTTAGGAATACTAGTCTCCGATTGTGCTCAGGAAAAAGGACACAAGATAGAAATCATTTAGGAATTTGAGGTCCATGAACTTTATTCTCAGACCACCTGGGCAAACTTTGGTAGCTGTCCATGTGCTTCTCTGGCCAGTCACTAGTTTCTACTTCTGAGTGAGAGATAAGGGAGAATTTCTCTTTCCTTCACTTGCTGCACTCTTTCCTTGAAATCCAGGAAAATGTGGGAAAAGGAAAGATTAAACCATTTTATAGTTTACTTTTATAGACAAGAAGGAAAGGACAGTTCCTCTTAATTATCAGCTGTCATTCATCTTGGAGGTAGGCATAGTTGTTAGGAACCATGCGGAGGAATTTCCTGTACCCTTTTTGCAAGGAATAGGGCACTTGTGTACCTTCACAAGAGAAGGTTTTCTTTCTCTTGAAACTGGGGTCAAGTGACTTGCCCAGGGTTATACAGCTAATTAAGTATCAAGTGTCTGAGGTCAGATTTGAAGTCGGGTCCTCTTGACTCCAGGGCTGGTGCTCTATCCATTGCACCACTTAGCTGCCCCAGGAGAAGCTTTTCTAACAAAGGTGCCATGTTTTGTAATTTCATCAAGTTGATTGGCAGGGGAGGGTTGGGGAGGGGGACTCATCAGATTGATCAGGAGCTTCTTTCATCACCTCCTCCTGTATTCCCTCCCTCTCTACCTCCTTAAGTTTCTTTTGTGGATTTGTAGACAGCTTAGTAAATTTGTACAATGGTAAAGGTAGGATAGGTTAATGTCCATCATTATCATAACCATAGAGAAATGGACCTATAGATTTTTGTTCTTTTTTCTCTGCTGCTTCATTGCCTCTGTTATCCTCCTACTCTAGATGTATTGAAAAGCAGTCTGAATATTTTGAATAACCTCATCCAGTTGCCTCTAGTTGAATTCTTGGGGCTGGAGAGAGAATTGGAAAAGAAACTGATATATTTGGTTAAGCTTCTATACTTATGGGAACTTTTGACAGGAGGGAAACACACTTCCTAGGTGGTGAAGGAAAGAGGATATCAGACTGTGAACTTATCCTTACCCAACTTAGTATCAATGGCAGATACCTATATGAAGGTGAGAGCAGTGGGTTCATGTTTCTGACTTCTGGACACGCAGCTCCGCCAATAGAGAAACTTTGAAATTCTTCCCTCTGCCATAATGTCTCAATAAAAGAGAGGATTTTATTCTGGATAAAATGTTAGACAGCCACCTGCCAAGAATTGATGAGAATTGTAGGCAGAGTGAAGAGGAACTACATGCCTGGGGATCAGGGATGGATGGGGAGCTACAACCTACATTAATGACTGGGGTTTGTGGCAGGCTTTGTTAGGGGGAAATTTAGATCTTTCGATGCCATTTACTCATTGATGGGAGCCATTATTTCCTAGGAATTCTTATAAATGGTTTGTTGGTTTTCTTGGGCTAGTAAACGAACTTTTTCTAATTTTATCTTTCTGAAATGGGTTGACAACAGTGTACAGGGTGGTGTTACTTTGTGAAGGTCCTAGATTTAGGGAGTTGGAGCAACAAGCTGGAGATGGTGAAAAACCTCCCAAAGTGTGTGCTTGTATTTTTCTTATTATGTGAGCACCTCTGATTCAAGGACTGTGGATAATTTACCTTTGTAGGGACTGATAGCTTTCAAAGTGATTTTACATACATTGTTTCATTTGATTCTCCCAACAACCCTGTGATGTTCAAGGGATTCAAACCCTGTTTTATAAATGAGGAAACTGAGGCTCAGTGAGGTCAGGAGACTTATTATCCAAGGTCATAAGTATAATAAATGGTTGAGATAAGGCTCAAATCCAGATTTTCTTACTCTTAGTGAATTTCCCATATCTGCCACAAGGGATAACCTTTCATACTGCTTACTCTACTATGTGAGTGACAGTATGACCTAATGGAAACGGTTCTGGACTTGCATTCAGGAGACCTAAGTTTGAAACTCATCTCAGAAACTTATGTGCTTTGTCATCAGGAGGAAGTCACTTAACCTCTCAGTGCCTCAGTCTTCTTATCTGTAAGATAAGAATAATAATAATAATATTTGCACAATATACCTCACAAGGTTGTGCCTCTTAACAAATCTCAAAGCATTTATGTAAATGGGAACTATTATTATTACGTGTGTGACCTTAGCAAGTCATTTGCCTTCATTGGTCCTCAGTCTCTTTGTGTACAAAATGATGGGGTTGGACTACGTGGTCTTTGAGTTCCAGCCTAGTTTTAAATTCCATGATTCTTCCTTTTAACTGATTCCTACTTTTCATCTGCTAGAAGCCAGCATATCAATCAATTATAACATAGTTGAGTACATGGTATGTTCAGCACTGTAGGGGACACAGAAGATATACACTACATATCTTCAGTACTGCTGAAGCTTTTTATCTCATGGTGGAAGACGCGCGACACTGTAACAATATATGAGAAAGCACCCAAGGACTCAGTTTTGTGGTAGAGTTGCTATTCTAGGATAGAAATGTCAAAATCACAACCTGAACAAGATTAAAATATAACTGGAAAACGTTTGAAAAATTAAATAAAAATGTGATACATCCCAGATAAAGTTAATTTGTAGTTTTCTAAGTCAACATGCTGCCTGTAGGGAACCATTTCTAGTTGAGTTTGACATCACTGTTCTGTACCACCTCCATATTACTTCTCTTGGTTATCTCATCAGCTCCATGGATTTAATTACCATCTTTATGCTAATGATTCTCAAATCTACCTTTTCTTTTCCAATCTCTTTTCTGACCTCTAATCTCACTTTCCAGCTGCCTTTTAGACATCTCAAACTGGACGTCCAGTAGACATTTTAAGCTCACAATATCCAAGACAACTCATTTTCTTTCCCCTGAAGCCTCCTTGGCCTCCTATCTTTCCTATTACAGTAGAGGGAAACACCATCCTCCCAGTTCCTCAAGCTTGTACCTAAATACTTGTGAAGCAACCTGGTTTGATTGGATGATGGAGTGAAATGGAAAGCAAGGGAGGCAAAGTTCTATGCTTCACTATGGGATTCAACACAATCTACCTTCATTTTGTTTCCTTTAAAAATTTTTTTAAAAAAATGTTTAAACTTGAGTCATCAACCAAAACAATCAAACATACCCCAAATGGGACAAAATCATTCCCAAAACCTTTTGCCTTTAACAAAGGAGAACCAAAGTTGACAAATAAATGATCAAGTGTATGTATGTGTGTGTATCTGTGTCTATGTCTGTATGTTTTCTTCTAGGCCAGACCAAAGTTCTGTCACCTCTGACCCTGTGTTTCTTCCTTCTTTTTATTCTTTTCTTTTATGATGTTGTACTCAGTTTATTAAATTCTGGTTCTGCTAATTTTACTCAGCATCACTTCATAAAAGCTTTTAAGTGTTTGTGAGTTCTGATATCTACCCTTTTTTCTTTATAGAATCATAGAATCTCTTTGCATTAATATGCCATAATTTTTCATCCACTCTTTTATTAGATACAAACTATTTCTGATTTTTCTTGCTAGTAAGAGTAGAGCAACTATGATTTTTTTTTTAAAGAAGGGCTCCCTTTTCCGTTCTGTGATGTTTTCAAGATAGAGCAATAGCAATGGAATGGCTGAGACTAAGTGTATGAACAGGGATCACCCTTCCCTTGTGACTCTTATTGCATGTTGATATTTTGTTCCCTCGGATGTTTGTACCAGTCTAGAGTTCCACCAGCAGTGAATTACTATGATTATTTTCCAGTTTTCTTCCCACCCTTGGATTTTATCTCCCCCCCCTTCTGTTTTTCCTATTCTAGAACAAAAAAATGCATTCAGGTTGTCTTAGTCATTGTGTTGATCAGAGATTTTTGCCCCCTTTTTCCTTCATATAGAAGAAGAGGGTGGTGAAAGACAGGTGTGAGATGTCTGCATTAGTCCTCTAGGTTTGGTACAATCCTCTTTTCTTCCCTGCCCGAGACCTCTTTCCCTTGTCCAGAGCCCAGTCACAGCTTCTTATCCTTTCCTTCTGTTTAATACCTGCTTCATGATCTACCCTTCAAAATTAACTTGTTTTACTTAGGACTAATTCCTCCCTCAATGTATCTCCCCCCTTTTTTTCTCCCTTTCCCTTCTTCTCTTCCTCCTTGTTTCTCTGTTGAGTGAAATATATCTCTGAACCCAACTATGTTTTTATATTCTTCCCTCCTTTGACCGGTTCAGGCAAGAGTGAGGTTCAAGTGTTTCCCACCCCCCTCCCTCTTTGTTTATATAGTCTTATGCTTGCACAATCCAATTATATAATTTCCCCCACCTTTTCTTTCCCCTCTGTCCCCCAGTGTATTCCATTGCCCCTTACTTTCTCATCAAAATATAACAAAATATAACAAAACTACTCCTGGGCCTTTACTTCCTCTATGATCCCTGATTATGATAAGGTTCTAAGGA
This sequence comes from Phascolarctos cinereus, assembly GCF_003287225.1. NCBI lineage: Eukaryota > Metazoa > Chordata > Mammalia > Diprotodontia > Phascolarctidae > Phascolarctos > Phascolarctos cinereus. Next base: position 229,938,072 of record NW_027556098.1, read on the forward strand.
AATGCATAAATAAGTCTCCCTATATTAGAATATAAACAGTTGATACTTGTTTAGTCCCTTAGTCATATTTTTATTTTTCTCTTTCTCTTGACCATTGTATTTTTATTTCAAAGTTTCTATGCATCTCTGGTCTTTTCATCACAAATGCTTAGAAGTTCTTTGTTTCATCAAAGTTCCATTTTTCCTCCCATAGAACTATAGTAATTTTTTCTGTCAATAATTTTTGTTTATAAGCCTATATGTTTTGTCTTCTGGAATATTATTCCAAGCTATCCATTTCTGTATGGTGGCTACTAAATATTGTGTGAACATGACTGTGGCTCCTTGGTACTTTAATTCTTTTTTTAAATTTCTGCTTGCTTTAAGTAGATTTCTTTGACCTAGAACTTCTGGATTTTGGCCATAATGTTCTAGGAGTTTTATTCTGGAATTTCTTTCAGGAGGTGACTGGTGGATTCTTTCTATTTTCACTTTGCCTTTCTATTTTCATTGTGTTCTAAGAAATCTGGATAGTTTTTAAAAAAATCTTGAAATATTATATGCAGGCTTTTTTGGGGGGTTATAACTTTCAGATAATCCTTATTCTGAAATTATCTCTCCTTGATCTATTTTCCAGGTTATTTGTTTTTGATATGAGATACCTTATACTTCTATTTTTTGTTTTAATATTTCTTATTGTCTTATAGAATCATGAACTTCTACTTGATCCAGCTTCATTTTTAAGGACAATGTTGCTTGGGTAAGGTTTTATACCTCTTGTGCCAAGCCATTAATTCTCCTTCCAGTTCTTTCTTCCATAGCACTCATTTTTTAATTTTAATAATGTTTTATTTTTTCCCAATTACATGTAAACATAAACAATTTTTAACATTATTTTTTTAAAAAAATGAGTTCCAAGTTCTCTTCCTTCCTCCCTGAGACAGTAGGCAATTTGATATAGGTTATACTTGTGCAATCAGGAAAAACATGTTTCTATATTAGTCCTGTTGTGAAAGAATACAGAAACCAAGAAGAAAATAAAGTGAAAAATAGTATGCTTTGATCTGCACTCAAACTCCATCAGTTCTTTGTTGGATGTGGATAGCATTTTTCATAATGAGTCCTTTGGAATTGTCTTGAATCATTGTGTTGCTAAGACTAGCTAACTCATTCACAGTTGATCATCGTGAAATATTGCTATTACTGTGTACAGTGTTCTCCTGATTCTGCTCATTTCACTTTGAATCAGTTTATGTAAGTATTTCTATGATTTTCTGAAATCATCCTGCTCATCATTTCTTATAGCATAGTAGTATTCCATTGCAATCAGATACCATAACTCATTCAGCCATTTCCCAATTGCTGGACATCCCTTCAATTTCCAATACTTTGCCACTACAAAAAGAGCTGCTGTAAATATTTTTGTACAAATAGGTCCTTCCCCCAGCCCCATTTAAAAATCTTTTGGGGATACAGACCTAGTAGTGGTATTGCTATATTAAAGGGTATGCACAGTATTATAGCCCTTTGGGCATCATTCTAAATTGCTCTCCAGAATGGTTGGATCAGTTCTTAACTCTACCAAAAATGCATTAGTGTCCAAATTTTCCTACATCCTCTCTGACGTTTATTATTTTCCTTTTCTGTCATATTAGCCAATCTAGTAGATGTGAGGTAGTACTTCAGAGTTGTTTTAATCTGCATTTCACTGATCAATAGTGATTTAGAACATTTTTTTCATATGCTTATAGATTGCTTTGATTTTGTCATCTAAAAACTTCCTGTTCATATCCTTTGACTGTTTATCATTTGGGTAATGACTTGTGTTCTTATTAGTTTGACTTAGTTCTCTATATAGTTAAGAAATGAGGCCTTTATCAGAGACACTTGTTGTACAATTTTCCCCCCAGCTTTCTGCTTTCCTTCTAATATTGATTGCATTGGTTTCATTTGTGCAAAAACTTTTAAATTTAAATATAATCAAAATTATTCATTTTGCATCTTGTAATACTCTCTATCCCTCATTTGATCATACATTCTTCCCTTCTCTATAGAGCTAATTTGTTTATGGTATCACCCTTTACATTTAAAACATATACCCATTTTGATGTTATCTTGGGATGTGGTTTAAGATGTTGTTCTATACCTAGTTTCTGCCATACTGTTTTCCATTTTTCCCAGCAATTTTTGTCAAACAATGCATTCTTGTCCCAAAAGCTTGGATCTTTGGGTTTATCAAATACTCCATTACTGTGGTGATTTACTACTGTGTATTGTGTACCTAACCTATTATGCTGATCTACCACTCTATTTCTTAGTCCAGGATTGTTTTGATGATTACCAATTTATAATACAGTTTGAGCTCTGGTATGGCTAGGCCACCTTCCTTTTACTGCCTCCCCTCCCCCGAATCCCTTTGATATTTATGACCTTTTGTTCTTTCAGATGAATTTTGTTATTATTTTTTCTAGTTCTATAAAATAATTTTTTGGTAGTTTGATATGGCACTGAATAAATTAATTTAGGCAGAATTGTCATTTTTATTATATTGGCTCTGCCTGCCCATATACAACTGATATTTTTCTAATTGTTTGTATCTGACTTATTTGTGTGAACTATGTTTTCTGATTGTATTAATATTTTGTGATTGTATTAATGAAATTCCTGGGCTTGTCATAATAGTTAGACCATATCTCTTATTTCTTCTCTATTTCTCTCCACCTAGCATCCACATTTCTTTTCCAAATATGCTATCATTTCATTTATAAAAAATAATTTTTACCTTTAAAAATAAAATTCTTGCTTCATCTTTTCTAGAAACTCTAGCTGAACTTGTGCCAAAGCAGTTTTTTTCCCTTTAGATTTTCTGGTAGATGGTTTGAAGACATTCTTTTCTTCTGGGTTTGTGTTTTGAGCGTTCTAGTCATCACATTAGCTATTTGTGATGGATTCTTTTTTTGATTTCTCATTCTTCCAGCATTACTTACTGACTTCTGACTTTATGCTCTTCTTGAGGGACTGTTTCAGGAGTGCTCAGTCCTATTTTCTGTCCTCTTGGATCCTTTCATGCTATTTGTCTTTTGTTATCCCTGCAGGTTATTTTGAGTCCCATTGATTCCATTACTTACCTTGGTAAAACACAACTTGGGGTGCAAAAGAGCAGCCTGCTTTCTTATTATACTGATTGTTGTGCTATTCTAGGATCTAAAAATCAGCTTAAGTCAGAGACCCACAAGGTTTTCAGTGTTCCCAAAGCAACCTTTTCTAAAGTGTAGTCTTAGCACTGCTCTGCTTATCTGAACTCTGCAATTTTTTTTTAACCTTTGTTTGGTTCTGGGTAATTCAACTATTGACTTGCCCCTAGTTAGAGCTCCAATAGACTGCTATTGGACTCATCCACTTTCAGTTAGCTTGAAAACTCTGCACATTGAGTGACACAAGTGTAGACTTACCTTTGGTCTGGGCTTCCAGCCCTGGTTATTCTGCTCTGGGTTTCACACTGGACTGGGAGCTGGCTCTGAGATCCCACTTTGCTCCAGTGCCAGAGCCACACAGCTACTACTAGTTTCTGTACATCATTCTCAGTCTGTACACAGCCTATGGCCTGGTCCTATTCTTTGACCCAGATTAGCTAGACACAACTCTTCTACGTTAGTCCACGTTGGATCTGTGACTCATCAGTGTGTGGTGAACAGCAGAGCTGCCAGTTGGTACAAATTACTGCTCCTAGAATAATGACAGGCCCCTCTGTGGCAGATTTGGAATCTATTCTTTTCCCTGGTGTGCAGGGAAAATACCTGAAAGGGGACTCCCTGTAAGGATAGACCTGCTTTCAGTATCAGCAGACCCCTATTTCTGTCCCTCTATGCCAACCTGGGCTGGAAAGATGACTCAATGTTTCTCTCCCCCCCCTCCCCCTTAGATTTCCTGATCAGGACTCAGCCTGGTGTGTTTTCTAGATCTTTGTGGAGTAGTTGTGGGGTAGACCTTCGCTATAGAACTTCTTTTTACTTGGCCATCTTGTCTGATCACTCCACAGGCTGTTTTTTCTGCATTACCTCTTCATGTCCTTTGACTCCTGGAGCATTTGGAAGTGCGCAACATTAATCTTATAGACTATATACAGCATTTTCTTAAAAATTCTGAACATCAAAATTTAGGTAGATTTACTAAAATAATTTTCCCCAGTCTGCAACTATTTTTTAACTGTAATACTGATGACAAATATCTCATTAGGATTTAGTGAGGAATAGTGAGATTTAGTGAAGAATAATACAGTGATAATTAAAAAGGCACTCCTTGAAGGTAAGAACTGTATTGCTTTTGTCTTTGCATGCCTGGAACCTAGTACAGGGCCCAGAACAAAGGAGTCACTTAATTGATGATTATTGATTGATTGATTGATGACAATGCCACAGAGGTAAGTTGAGGAGGACATTGTGATATTTATATAAGGAAAGAATACTTATAAAGGAATATAAAAATACAGATAATATTATTTTTATTGCTAAGGTGAAATGTATGGTGAATTGGGCAAAGGAACCAGTTTGGGAAATTGATGTCTTTAAGATAGTCTTCTATAAAGAAAAGCAAAGTGAAGAGGGACCCCTTAAATTTTTTCTGTTATTTTTTGTTCTCTTAAATGTACTGCTATATTTTTGCTTTGACATAATAGATCTTCAAAATAATCAAGCAACTACCTCTACATAGTATATTTTCTTCAAAACAGAGTTTACTGATTACTTATAGAGATATGTCTTTTAACTTTAATGATAGGTACTAATGTTGACTACTGTATTTGACCAGGGTTTTGTTGCCTCTTAATACTGACTTCGATTACGTTGCTGAAGTGATTATATATGTTATTCTTTTGCTTCAGCTTTCTTCACTCTGCATCACCTCATACTAATCTTTTAATGTGTCTGAATTCTTCATTTTTGTTATTCCATGTGGTACAGTAATATTACATTACATTCATGTAATTTATTCAGCCATTGCCTAATTGTTAGGCACATGTTTTGTTTCTAGCTTTTTGTTATCATAAGTAATGATGCTATGAATATTTTTATTCATGTGGATTTTTTTATTGTTGTCAATGACCTCATTAGGACATTGTCCTAGTAGAAGAATTTTAGGTCAAAGGATATGAATATTTTTGTAACACTTCTTGCATAATTCCAGTTTTTTTTTTCTGGAACAGCTGAACCAATTCACAGTTCTATCAACAGTGAATTAGTGTGCTTTTTTGTCCACAGTTCCTACAATAAATTTCTTTGCTAGCTTGATGGATATGAAGTGATGCCTCTAGGTTGTTTTAATTTGCATTTTTGATTATCAATAATTTTAAGTATTTTCCAGGTTGTATTAATAGTTTGTATTTCTTCTTTTGAAAAAGTTTATTCATATCCTTTGACAAATGTATATTAGCAAATTGGCTCTTAATCTTATGGATTTATGTCAGTTCCCTATTTGTTATATATATCACATGGTTTAATATAAAGACTTCCTCCCATTCTGTATCTATTCTTCTGATTCTACAGTATTCATTTTATTTGTGCCAAACTTCAAAAATAACATGTAACTGATATTGCACATTTTGTTCTTTTTCATCTCTTCTCTCATATGTCTAATTTTGATTTTTTTTCTCTATGAGTAATTGTGAAAGATACAACCTTTCATTCTCATATAATTTTTTATGGAGCCATCTTTTTATTTGTGTAATTTATCCATTTGTAAATTGTTAAAGATTTCTTTCTTGTAGGAGTTTGTATTTTTTGAGTTTTAGAAACACTATCTTTTGGTGTGTATTTGTTTGTAGTCTTTGTTTTGTTAATCTATAACATTGATCTACTTTTCTATTTTTGATTGGTACTAGATAGTTTTGATAATTGCTACTTTTAAGTGTAATTTGAGATTTGGTAGTACCATGCCCCTATCCTTTCTATTTTTAAAATTATATATCTTGATATTCTTGAATTTTAATTCCTGTAGATAAATTTTATTATTTGGTCTAATTCTTTAAAACATCTATTAGTGATTTAATTTGCATAGCACTAAGTCAGTAGAATAATTTCAGTAGTGTTGGCATAGCCCAGCCATGTAAGACAAATATCTTTCCAATTATATAAGACTTCTGCAAAAATTATTTTGTAGTCATATTTATGTAAGTCCAACATGTATCTTGGTTAATTAATTCTTAAATATTTAATGCATTAAGTATAATCTCTTGTCCTTTCTCTACTTTTGGGTATTTGTTAGTAACATACAGAAAAGCTAATGACTTTTTTTGTGGATTTATTTTGTATCCATATACTTTATTGAAACTATTTTCTTGCTTAGTTTTTTTTTCTAATTCACTAGGCTTTTCTAAGTAAACCATTACATTATCTTCATTTAGATTATTTTGCCTTAATTATTTTCTTGCTTTATTGGTATAACTAGCATTTGTAGCACTATATAGTAGAGACAATAGAAATCATTGCTTTACCTCCTGATCTTATTGAAAAAGCTTACAGTGCTTTTCTGTTACAAATAATGTTATCCCTTGATATATATACACACACAAATTATATGCACATATATATTTATATATTGATTTTCTTAAGGAAAAATAATTTTATTCCAATATTTTTTAGTATTTTCAACACAAAATTAATGCTGTCAAAAGTGTTTCCTGCTTCTATCACTATAGCACTGATTTGTACTACTTATGTTTTTATGACTGATTATAATTATAGTTTTCCTGATATTGGACCATTGTTGCATTCCTGGTACAGATCCAACCTGGTAATAGTAAATAAGTTTTGGAATATATTTTCAGTACCCTCTTTGCCAATATGATATTTGCTATTTTTGCATTAAATATTCACTAATGACAATGATCTATACTTTTCTTTTTCTGCTTTATATTTTCCTAGTTTGGGTATTAGGACTACATAAGGTGCTTTTTAAATTTTTATAATAGTAGTACTTAGATTAAATATCTGAGCCCTGGTTACTAGGTAAATTATTGTTATTACATTCTTCCAATTTTGCTTTCTTTTGATTTTGTTCAAATAAGTTCTTGTTGTAGTTTAAAATTTTTGACTTTTTCCTCCTCCATTCTTTTTTCTAGGCTTCTGTTGCTTTGCCAAGATTTTCCATCTTCTCTTCCATCAATTTTATTTTTAAGTTTTTCATTAAGAGCTCTGTTTTATGACTTCTTATCCTTTGATCCTTTTATTAGACCTTCCAACAGATTTTGGCATCTTTGTAGCCATTCTATCTTGGTGTGTGTGTGTGTGGGGGAAGTTTGACAGGTTCTTGCTTTAGTTTTTACATAAGAACTATATAGAGCTTTCACTACTTGCTCATTTTCAAAATCTCTCTGCTCCTTCTTCTGTTGGGATTTCCTTTCTTTTTTATCTCTTAATTATGGTTCCTCCTGTAGCTCATTTGGTGAATTTCTGATTGATCGGGAGTTAGGAAGGGGAGCTGGGTTTATATAGAATCTCTCACACATCAGGCTGGATGTCCCAAATCACCTTAAGTAATAGTTATTTAAATTTCTTAATTTATTTAAACATTATAGCTATTATGGGTAGGCCTAACACTAGTATCCCATTAATTTAGGTTGGATTTTGGATGAAATGAGTTACTCATAAGTCACTGAATAGTTAACAAAAGGTTACTTTGCCCTAAATATAGCAAGAATATGCAACAAGGGCACAATGAAATTAGCTTCTATGGACATGGCTATCCTAGTCCCATATGGGAACAAATCTGACTAAGAGGGTAGAATATGATGACTTCTGTGGTCTATTGAAATTGATCAAGTTGGAGAGGCCTCCATCCATGTGGGTGGGACTTTTTGTGCATCTGGTGACCAGAAAGCTGCGCAAGGGAGAGCCAGGTCAATCAAATCTAGGAGACAGCTGTGTTGCCTTTTAGAGAAAACTATTTTCTATTGTGGGAAAATGGGGGTGACCCTGCACAACTAACATCTCAATGAAAAGCTGTGAAAAAAATTAGCAATTTTATATGGTTGCACAGTTGACCAGTTGATCTTGACAGAAATTTTCTTTGATCCAGATAGTTTTAGTCCATTAAGAAAACTAGTCTTATTTGATGCCATTGTCTCTTACCTAGGCTGATCTGATGCTGTCAAAAAGTGGATTGGTTGATTTTCTATCATAGTCCATATAAACTTAATTCCTGCTCAGATTCTAGAAGAGAATTATCTTTCTGCGACAAACACAGCTTTACTTCCTATTTAGCAACTCCTTAAGATGGACTAATATTCCTGTCCAGTCTCCAAGCAGACCTAGGCCATGTTGAAAATTTATTTAGTCTGTTTATACCCCAGTTTCCTCATTTGTAAAATTAGAATATTGGACTCCAGGGAGCCCCCACCAAAATGTCTGTGGTTAGATTTCAGGGGGTCCATGAGCTTGTGTTGGGGAAAACATTGCATTTTTAATTTTCACTAATTTCTAACTGAAACTTGGCATTTCCTTCAAATATTTAAAAATATTTTGAGAAGGGTTCCATAGGCTTTGCCAGATTGCCAAAGGTAGCCATGAAACAAAAAAAAAGGTTAAGAATACCTGGACTAAATGATCTTCAACTGACGTTCTGTGGTCTCTGAGTTCATACAGGAGACTGGGTGAAGGGAACCATTCTCGGTATGCAACATAATGTAATCAGGATAAAAGATGATACATTGATAGGCTGTTTAGATTCTCACACTTCTTAAGAAGCAAGAGGGCACATTCCTAGAAGTTTTTCCTTTCCTTTTTTTTTTTTTATTAAATCACAGTTCACACCTTTTGGAGATAAAATATTCATATAAAGCAAAATACTAAGGCTTATGTTATCTTAAAATTTTTTTTGAGCTGTACAGTGTTCTTTTTGCATACCATTAATCATGGACATATGTTTTTCATTTCACTCTGTTACTGACACACTAGGGTTTTTTTTTTCTTTGCAGAAAAAAGCAACATGTAAAATATAACAGCTGTTGCAAAAAATATATATGTATTTTTAGATGACTGAAGATCCTAACACGACTTATGATTTAGTGCACAACAGAAATTTTTGTGATTTATTTACTGTGTCCATGACCAAAACATAAAAGCTTAATACAATCAGTCATCTACTGCTCTCACAGCTTCAATATTAATTGCACATGGAGAGAAAAGCCACATAATAGCAGCCTTTGGGTGTGACAGAGCAGCTGAGAGCCTCCATAACCAGAATATAAAGTTGCTGATTATCCTGAAAGAGTGCGTGGGGTTGGAAGCTAAAGACATGAACTCACCCCAGGAATGGAATCAGCTCCTTTCAGCAGCCAAAGATCACAAAGTCAGCAGTACTGTTAGAAGAGAGACGTGTTGCTGGGACATTTCCATTCTACAAACTATTATTTTCTCAGTGCAAAACACATTTCCTTTTTGCCTATACTGATGAGTGTTTTTTTTTAAAGCAAAAACAAAACAACAACAATTGAAAAAACAAACCCTAACTGCTAACCCACTATAAATGATCCTGGGAACCAACCTTGTTGTTGCTCATGAATGACGGCTTGTATTGAATGTCCCTGCTGTATCTGCCATCATAGGACACAAAACAGATGGAGCCAGGACTAGTATAAAATGTTAAAACCAGGATGAGAAGGCTCTAGAGAGATGACTAGATGTTTCTGATATTTAGGATTAAGTATTACAGCTATGGAATACAAAGATATTAAGAAGAACTTTAAAAGAACAAAAATGAGCAGGTGGTTTTTTCATCCTACTTATAGCTTAAATTATATGGTCTTTGTTTCTCTTTATATGCTCTGATAATTCTGGCTGTGCTTAGAAGCCAGAGAATACAATGGATCTCTTCCAGGTACAAAGTAATGGCATTGCTGGGAACAAGGGAGTATAGAGAATACTGTTTCCAAATTTTTCTTGGTTGCCTTAGATTTTAAACTGGAGCCATTGAATTTAGCATGTGTTTCTCCAACTGGTGGTATCCTCAAGAGGGTGTGATGGTGCTGGTACAGGTAGGTGTGAACAGAGGGTGCTATGAGTGAAAGGACCTAGTATTTTTTCTCATCTCCTGTGTTTATCTATGTTTTGTTTTCCCCATCTGGAACAAGGGTATGATAATACTGTTCTACCTGCATCACAGGTTTTCTGTGAGGAATCAAATAAGATGAATACAAAAATTGGAAGTGGATGTAGAGGTCGAATCCAATCTCTTCTCCAGGGAAGGAATTCTCTTTACGACACCTGTAACAAATAATCATGTCATTTGTCTTTGAACACTTTCATTAATAAGGGGAGATCACTATTTCACAAGGAGACTCATCCTAGTTTTGAATAGTTCTGTATGTTGGAAAGCTATTTCTTATTTCACTGTCCTTTGGAACAATCCAGAATATGTTTAATGGCAGCCCTTAACCTGAAGGGCTATCATGTCTTTTCTTGCTAAAGTCTATACTTCAGAAAAGATTATTCTTTCTCACTCATTGATCGTGCTTTCTGGGTTCCTGGGTCTTTCATAATCTTATTCATCCTTTTCTTGAGAGGTTCTGGTTTGGCAATGTCTCCCCTAAAATAAATAACATATTTAAAAAGTACAAGTTCCTCTATACATGCAGGGCACATTATTAGTAGCATCATTCTTACTCAGTGTATTTATCTTTCTTAGCCAATTAAAAATAACAGTTGTGATTCCAAGATACCCAGAATGGAGTCATGGAAGTCTGAACAGTTTTGTTGCTGATAGAAGCACCTGTAAGAATAACTGCCAGCCTTGGGTGGCTTTTGTTTTTTGGGTGGGAGATTATGGTAGAGAATGATTTGTTTTGCAGAAATCTTCAGAGATGTCTGGAATGGAGAAGTTTAATAGCTGCTAATGTCCGGTGAGTCAGAATAAGAAAAAGCAAGACTGACTCCTGATACTTTGCTGGAATATCAGGAGAGTAGGGAGAAACAGATGGGAAAGAATAATCTGATTGAAGTCTGGTATGGAAGAGAAATAAACAGCCTGCAATTTTCTATTTTTCCAACAAGTGAAAGCTAATGTTAAGAAGAGATACCATGACCTGATTCATCAAATCCTCAACCTTGGAGCTCACAGAAGCTAAAACATATCTGAATAGAGCTTGAATGGGAGTCAATATTTTTGTATTTTTTTTTGGCAATTGGGGTTAAGTGACTTGCCCAGGGTCACACAGCTAGTAAGTGTCAAGTGTTTGGTCTGAGGCTGGATTTGAACTCAGATCCGCCTGACTTCAGGGCTGGTGCTCTATCCACTGCACCACTTAGCTACCCCTATCTTCGTATTTTTTTAAAGAGTAGGATAAACAATTACCCAAGAAGTTTTAGGTGTGTGTTAGTGCCCTGACTGATAGGTCTGGGAAAGGGACCTTTTAACTGTACAAATAGATCAACACTTCATTTTTCTGGCATCACTGGAAAATGAGGAGTTCCATATAAATCAACAAAATGTTTAGAATGCTATCCCTCCATGTGTTCCATACCTTGGAACTCTTAGTTTCCTTCAAGTCTCAGTTCAGGTGCTATCTGCTACAAGAGGCAGATCTTGATTTCCCTCATTGCTGGTTCTTCCTCCTTCTCATAACTAATACACACACACACACACACACACACACACACACACACACACACTTGTATTTTCTTATCTATGTACCTGTTATTTCTCTTTAGTTGAATGTCAGGTTCTTGAAGGCAAGGACTATCTTGTATTTGTCTTTGTATCTCCAGTGCCTACCAACAGTGTCTGACACAATAGCTTAAGAAATGCTGGATGAAATGAATGAATTTGCTCTATTACTGAAGCTTACTTATCTTCTCAAGTGTCAACACTTAAAAAACCAACAACAACTTTTTTATGGAAATTTAAAAAAAACATAAGTATACATTTCCTTGTATTCTTAAAACAAATATGCACAATATAATAGCCTCTTAATGGCTCTGGGTCATCATTATAAATATAGATCATTATACTCAATAGAAAATCAGTGATACTTATAGGACCTCTCCAGGTATTTATTTAATACATTTCAACAATCATGTATTGAGCATTTAGTATGTGCAAAATATTTTTTCAGGTAGTGGAGAAGCAAGGAGGAAGTATGACAAAGCCTCTGCTCTCAATGGACTTCCTTCCCACTAAATGTAATGGCATGTATTCAGATAAGTATAATAATGCCACAATGATGAGTCCTTGCCACCTCTAATTTGCTACTTTTTAATCAGAAGTATTCAACAGGAATTAACCTTCCTCCCTTTAGATATTTTGTATCTCTTTGTTTGAAACTCTTCTATACTCTTATCACTTTTTACATTTATATTATAGAGATCTGTGGAATGCTATCTCTTCTACTTTCTGGCCACACATTATGTGTTTGTGTCTCCAGGGCCTGTAAGTGCCTTGCCCTTAGTAGGTGCTCAATAAATGCTTGTTGAATTTAATTGAATCTACTGGGGTTGGGAAAATTGATAACCAATCTTAGAGATCACAGATGATTGAATTTTAGAGCTGGGGGGAATGTTAGAGATCATCTGTCCAATCCCCTCATTCTACAGAAAAATAAACTGAGGCTTAGAGAGGCTTAGTGACTTTCTTAAGATCATAGTTATTAGTGGCAGAACCAAGACTAGAGTCTAGGTCTTCTGATTCCTAGTTCCTAGCATCTTACCCCTTATATCACAGCTTGTTAGATTAGTATCTAAAAATAGGAGTAAATAGATTCTGAGCTAGGACCTTAGGAGCTGTCCCATCAGAAAAATATTCAAGCTTTTGTATATGGGTATTACTTTGCCATTAAAGAGGCTTTAAAAATGTTTCCCTCTTCCTGTTTCTCACCTATGTTCAGGATATGTGATGTTGCTCAATAAGTAATCTCTAGGTAAACCAGATGTGCTGTAAAATGGGAATGATATGGAATTCCTGAGGGATAGAATTCTACTGGTTGTATAGGCTCTTTATACATTGAGAAACTGTAAGGTTTTGCCCTGAGCAGGCTATTGAACAAAGGATTTTGTTGTTATTGTTGGAGGAGATACCTAATAAAAGCAGGGATATAAGCCAGGAGGATGAATGGCAATGACTTTGTCCTCTTTGTTTGGCTCTTGTTCTTCAATTTTATTTGCACACCTATCAAAGAAAATATGGGGAGTGAAGTCGGCTTCTTAACCTATCTCTATACTACTCCAATATTTTTGTCAGGGCCTCTCAAAGTTGGTTTAATAGGTGTAAGAATTTCAAGTTTAAAAAAAAATGGGAATTTTCTAACTCTAAATTAGATAGTTGTCCAGGACTAAACACTCAGAATCAAAGCAACAGAGGCAACGAACATAATAGTTTTAAAATCATAACTTGGGTACACCTAGAACGACTTTTTAGACTGCCCTTAAATATGGTAGCTCATAGCCTCAGCTATGAACTAAAGAACTGTCGGCTTTTTTGTCACAAAAGGTTTTCATCACTGAATCTTAGCAGGTAGGAGCTAAAATCCCAGCAAATGAGTAGCTGAAACCCGAAAGGAGTAGCATAGAGAAACATAATGACTACATGACCAGTGGAAACACCAGCAAAGACAACATAATGCTTAGTAAAAATATTGTGTACCTCAGTCATCTTTTCACAGCAACAAGGTGTGAGTTGATCTGACAACACATATAATCTGGCCACATTGTTTCCTACATATATGTCCTCTGTGTTTCTTGGCCATATGACTATGTACTTCTACCAGTGGTGGTGTGGCAAAATATACTAGATATTTGTATGTGGTGAAGTGGGAAGAAACAACACTTTTTTTGTCACTTTATTTGTTATACTTTTAATGTCTTTTGTTTCTCATTAATATGTTCTGTGGTTAACTGGTAAAAGTAAACACATCAGTGGGGGCTTACAAACTGTAAGTTTGAGTAAATGCTGACTCAAAAACTGTCTTAGTCATGGTGTAGTTTTTTGGCAAACCAACATAGAAGGAAAAGGGGTGATCGCTATTAATGCTGTAAACTGATCCTAAATTTTCACACTGAATATTATTCTAATTTGATTCAAAGAAATAATTGTTTCAGAATGCTTATTCTGTTTTAAAACTTCTTTTTAATCTTCATTTAAATGATATAGACATCAGATCAAGAAAATCTATGCCCCACTAATTAGGGAAGAAAATAATATTATCAATATTTCTTTAGCTATGCCATTTCAGACTGAACTCCGAATCTTAGCCTGCGGATAATATCCAGGGGAAGAATTCTTCTTAAAATTCTACAATACAGTAATACCATTAAGGGTATTTTGTTTTTCAAATGAGACCATATGCTATTGGCAATGTGTGTGTATCTAAAGTACTCTTGTCTTCCAATATAATATAGTATCTTGGGTTGACTGTCAAATTTCACATTTAGGGTTTTTTTCATGGAAAAAGAACTTAGGAAGATAGTTGAATTGAGACATTAGTACATGCCACTTTTCCAGGGCTAGCTTTCATGCACTGTTTCCAAGGATCAAGCAGGCTAGAGTTGCTTAATTTGAAATGTCTGAACAGGCTTAGTGGGATGATGATGACATTCATACGTACTTAATTGCCTTTTGTTCTTTCTCAATGTAATTTTCTCTATGAAAATGAGTAAAGAATAGCATATGCCTACAGGATCCAATAAACAAAAGGATACCCTAAAACTTTTTTGTGTTGCTATTTGTGAATTTTATGTTTTTGTTCTGGGAATAACTCTAAACATTTTCAGGGCATCTTTCAGACATCTCTCTAGAGAGATGAGATAGGTTCTACAAAGGGAACTAATTATGAATTAATTCCTAGTTATAGGAATAAAGATACCTGGGTTCCAGTTCCAGTTCTACCATTAACTCCCTATATAACCTTGAGTGAGCCAGGTGGCTCAGTGTATATAGTACTGGGCCTGGAGTCAGGAAGACTTGAGTTCAAATGTGGCCTCAGACACTTGACATTGGGCAAGTCATTTAATCTCTGCCTCAGTTTCCTCAACTGTAAAATGGGGATAATAGCACCTATCTCTCAGGGTTGTTATGAAAATAAAATGAAATAATAATTGTAAAGCAGTTAGCACAGTGCCTGGCACATGGTAAGTATCGTATAAATGCTAGCTATAATTAAAAAAAAAGCAATTATTATTGCATGTACGTTGAAGAGCAATAACTCTGGTTGTGAGTTTTTAACCAAGAACAAGCTGGTAGATAAGGAAGAATGGGAAAAGCATCACAGAATGTTAGGGCTAGAAGGCACACCTTAGTGTTAGTCAAATACAACTTTTATTTGCATATGGGGAAACCAAGGCCCAGAGAGAGATGAAATTATTTGTTTAGTATTACACAACTAACTAGTGGCAATCTGAGACTAGAACTTACATCTGCTTTTTCTACTATACCATAACAGCTAGGTAGCACAGCAGCTAGAGTGTTGGGCCTGGAGTCAGGAAGACCTGAGTTCAAAGCCAGCATCAGACATTTACTAGCTATGTGACCCTGGGCAAGTTACTTAACCTCAGTTTGCCTCAGTTTCCTCATTGTAAAATGAAGCTAATAATGGCATCTTGCCTTGTAGAAAGGCTGAGGAACCTGCCTCTGGGAGAATCTTGGTGATGTGGAATGGAAGTGCCTCTGGAGAGGCTGTAAAACATACATAGACATGATGTAACTGGTCCCAGTTGGCTAACCATATGGTGAATAGGAGGCATTTTGATTGGCTGTGAAGACATTCAAAAAGTGTGAGTGAGCCTCTTGGACCACTTTCTTAACCTGTTCTGCCTTTGGTTTGACTCCTTCACTCACAGAATCTGGTGAGAGAAAATGTGAGGGGAGAAGCTTTTGGCCTTCTCTCTGGGGCCATATGGTCCGATGAAGGCAGCCCTGGGTTCTTTCTCTGCTTTTCCACATCGGCATTTTAGCATCCAGGTTTTACAGCCAGTTCAGGATAAATGCTCCAAAGAGTAAGGAGTGTCCTTCAGAACCAAGCCTAGTGGTAGCTGAGATGAAGATTCAAACAGTAGTCATACTACATGTACACTTAAACTTGGTGAAACCTTTGTTAAGTAGAAACTGTGATTAGAATTAGCCCACTGTCCCCAAGGATAGAGGGAAAGTGTATCCACAAAGTGTAGAAGGGTGATATTAATACTTTTGTTATTGACATATCTACAAATATCTATAATTGATGTTAAGTGGTTACCTGAAATTTTGGTGCTAGTTGCTGGCATCCAACCATGGAAAGAACACAGCAGATTGGGGCTCTTGCTGATAGCTTTGGAGACATTCCTAAGCCTTCAGGGTATCCCTAGCATATATAACATCCTGGCTCTAGGATTGTGAGCTAGATTCTATTTGTTACATAATATTTAATTGTGACGTGCAGAATAGTTCATTCTTCCTCCTTTTCTTCCAGTTCTCCAGTCTGCTTAAGATAGGGGACCAGGGACAGCTAGGTGGCATAGTGGAAGGAGCACTGGCTCTGGAGTCAGGAGGACCTGAGTTCAACTTCAGTCTCAGACACATAACACTTATTAGCTGTGTGACTTAGGGCAAGTCATTTAACCCCAATTGTTTCACAAAAAAAAAGATTTGGAGAGCAACCTTTAATATAATACCCTTCAGAAACATTTGTTTTCTCTCTTTGTATTTAATCACTCATCCAATCATCAACGATGCCTTGAGCATTTTGTTAGGCAATAGGAAAAAACAAATTACAAGGTCAGAGATTTAGAGTGGGAAGGGAACTCAGAGGCCATCAAGTACAACCCTCTCATTTTACAGATAAGGAAACTGAGGCTCAGAATGGGTAGGTGGTTTCTACAGGATCATACAGCTATGGAGTGTTAGAATTGGGTTTTGAACCCAGGTTTTCCTAATTCTAGTCCAACACTCTATTCACTATACTAACACTCAAATCATTGAGATAAGTTCCCTTTCCTTATGGAATCATTATTTAATGGAAGGGGGCTATCCCCTCAATGTGGGATACAACACATAAAACATATGTGCTCCTACACAATAAATAGACAATGACTAGACATAAAAAGAATACAGGGTTAGCCTTAGAGTCAGAAAGACCTGGGTTCAAGTCTTGCCTCTGACATATAATAGTGACCCTGGGCAAATAACTTAGCCTCAGTGTCCCAGGCAACTCTCAAAATCATTAACTTAAAGAGAAGTTGCTGATCTTTATCACTTGAAGTAGTTCCTACACCATGAGTTCCTTATACTGATAAAAGCACAGGTTTGGAAAAACAACAATCACCACAACAAAAACCCTAAAACATCAAATAATAATAAAAAACACAGTACTTCTAGTATAGAATACAATCTACAATAGAATATAAGAGAATAAGAGAGGATGTTAGGTTGGAGGAAAGAAAGTTGATGTACAACTAGAAGGCTATTTGTTTTTTTTTTTCAGAAGATTGTTATATGAGTTAGATATTTAAGGACAGGTAGAATTTTGAAAGATAGATATATGGGGGGTGGAGAAAACAGCAAAACCATGGAGTCAGGAAAATGATGGACCAGTTTGAGGGAGAAGAAAAAATCCAATTTTCTTGGTCCCAAAGAAGAGATATGAGAAAACAACCCCAACCTCCTTTTTCCCCTTTTGCAGAGGTTTGAGGGTCCACTGGTATGAAACATCACATATAACATCACATTTTTTCTATGTATTAATCAGTTTTGCTGAATTTCCCCCTTCTTGCTCTTTTTCTTTCTTTCTTTTTTAAAAATTCTTTGTTGTAAGGAGTGGTTCTATGGGAGGGGAGAGGATGAAAACAAAGAAAAAAACCTAGGTTAGGTATAAACCAAAGATATAAATAAAACCTTGGCTTGCTGTTAAAAAATTCTAACAAAGCTGTCTATCAGTCGAAATTGGCTGCCTCCAGTGATACTGGCTTCCCTTCCCTCCTAATGGAGGTCTTCAAGCAAATTACCACTTATCCACAACTTTGTAGAAGGGATTGTTGATCAGGCAAAGTTTGGACTAATTTTTTTTTAAATAGTTACCTTTCAACTCTGAGATTCTGGGCTTCTGTGACTCAGTGATCTTAAGCTCCCTTTCAGCCTTAAGCCTTACAATCCTAAATACTTGCTTTGTAGAGCAATAATAGTGTCATCTGGTTCAAGAGATAATAAATATTATGAATATTTTAAAATCAGAAGAAACTTGAAATTATCCTTTAAAACTATAGAGAAGACTGGAATGAGATGAGAGAAATAGGTAGGAAAGAAATATCTAAACGATCCTTAAAATGTCAAAATTCTATATATAGCTCCATTTTTGCTAAGGGACATTTCTCCATGTAAAGAGGTCTCTGAAGTATTCATGACAACAAAGCTTTCAGACGTATGATGAGGCTGAGAATTTTCACTAGGGGGCAGCCTATAACTAGAATGTGAAATTATAAATTCTGTCTCATCTGATTTCAATAAGAAACTGACCCAGGGGGCTGCATATTCTTTGCACAGCTTCTAAAGGAAAATTTATGCATCTATAAAGTGTTGAATCAGCACAGTTGCTCAGTGGTAAGTAAAGGAAGGAAAAGGTCTTGCATAACATTAGAAACCCAGCATAAATAGATGGTTAACCGTGCAAGTTTTGTATGCAATGAAAACAAAATCTTTTTCCATGCTGAGCAATGTATAGGAGCTGCCTTCAGAATTTTTAATGGGATAACATTTTAGCCTTTCATGGACACAGACACACACAGAGTAAGCTAAAAATTACTATATAGCTGGCCACTTCTATTATTAATACGGAGAAACTGAAATAGAAAAGATAAAGCAAGTAATTTCTTTAAACTGCAGGCATGAACTGAACACATTATTATGCTGGGTTTTTTGCTTATATAGTGAATTTTACCTCATCCTGTACACACACACATTTCTTTCTGAGATGATTTTTTCTTTAGTTTTACGTCCCCCAACTTCCCTCTAAACACCATCTCCAGTGCTCAGGAAAGAGTCATCACTGTATCTTTTTTCTGGACTCTTGAATGGTCCTCATAGATCTCAGTTCTGAATATCCTCTAAGGAAATTAATAGTGGAAATGCACATTGCTTAGGCCTTCTATTCTCATCTAGAGCTGTCAGGCCATATTATTCCTAGGACTGGAGGAAGTCATTTGAAGGCTGTAATATGTCTTAGTGGGGCTGGTCTGACCTGACATGATTCGGGTATTTGAACAGTGCAAAGAATGACTGGATGCACTACTGCTTAAGACATACATATGTATATGTATATGTATATGTATATGTATATGTATATGTATATGTATATGTATATGTATATGTATATGTCTATGTCTATGTCTATGTCTATGTCTATGTCTATGTCTATGTCTATGTCTATGTCTATGTCTATGTCTATGTCTATGTCTATGTCTATGTATATGTATATGTATATGTGTATGTGTATGTGTATGTATATGTATATGTATATGTGTATGTGTATGTGTATGTGTATGTGTATGTGTATGTGTATGTATATGTATATGTGTATGTGTATGTATATGTATGTGTACGTGTATGTATGTGTATGTATATGTACACACACATATTTGTCTGCTCAAAGTATATATAAGTATAGGGCATATATATATATATACATACACCCCCCCCACATATATATATACATACATAAATACACACACACACACACACATATACACATATATGTATAAGGCTGCTCAAAAAATTCCCCCCAAACCTAGAGCCTCTTAAAGGGTACGTGGTATCAGCTTATAATGCAAAAGAAGTGTAGTGAAGAAGAAATGAAGAACACATTAACTAGGAAGGATAGATGTCCACTGAAGCAGGTGCCTAGAACAGCAGCATATAATCTACTGGGACAGAAAACTAGAGGGAAGGAAGGGTCTTCTTTGTGAAGCTATTATTTAGCTTAGGTTTCAAGGTTTTGTTTAACCTTTGTCTCTCAGCACAGTGCTTTGCACACAGTAAGTACTTAATAAACATTTGTTGAATTAAATTATTTATCCTTCATCTTCTTCCTTTCTCCATATCTCTGCTTCTGAATGTTGGCAATACCATCTTCTCAGTTACCCAAGTTCAAAACCTCAGAGATGCTTTTGATTCTTCCTTCTCTCTCAACTCTAAATTCAAGTCAATTGCAAAGTTAATTCTGTTTGTAGTATTGCTCAAAACTGTCCTTTCCATTTAAACTGTCACACCCTAGTAAATTAGGTTCCCCACCCCTATGTCTAGTTCAAGCCCTTACCTTATTTTTGCCTAGACAATTATAGTGACATCATTCTTATTCCAGCTCTCAATCTATCCCTTATCTTATCTATCTTTCACATTTAATGTTCCAAATGTATCACTCTGATTATGCCAATCATCAACTCAAAAACTTTCAAAAGATCTCCATTGACTGCTTAATAAAGCATTAAAGCACCTCTACAATCCAGCTCCAGTCTACTTTTCCAACCTTATCTAATATTACTCTAAGTTAGCCTAACTGGATGACTCAGTGTCCCCTGTTCTTATTCTTCCTTCTCCCATTTCCTTGTCTTTGCTCATGTGATCTGTCATCTCTGAAATGGACTCTTCTTATTTCTTTGAGTTGAAATTTATTATTTCCTTCAAAGCCCTAACTTGCTGTTACCCTTCTCTTATGCCTTTTTGACTTCCACAGCTGAATGTGATCTCTTTCCTCCACACATTTCTCATAGTTCTTGGTTTTGACCTCTGCACACTGGGTACCTTCCCCACTTCCCTTCAATTCTTTTTTTGGGGGTTGTGTTCCCTCCATTAAAATATAAGCTCCTTGATGGCAGGGACTATCTTTATTTTTGCTTATATTTGTATCTCAGTACTTAGTACAGTGCCTGGCACATAGCAAACACTTAGTAAATGCTTATTTGCTTCTTTCCTCCCCTGTCTCCCTTCTTCCTTCCTTCCTTCCTTCCTTCCTTCCTTCCTTCCTTCCTTCCTTCCTTCCTTCCTTCCTTCCTTCCTTCCTTCCTTCCTTCCTTCCTTCCTTCCTTCTTTCCAATATAGATAAATAGTCCCCTTTCTGCTCTCTGTCATCCCCAAGTGTTATTCTTTCTTCCTGGCATTAAGTTGCCCTGGATTTTGTTGATTTCCTTTTCCTCATGGAAGCAGGAAGGGATCTATTAGCACCATATTCTTTTACAGAAACTATTTTGTATTGCCTAAAGTATTTGTATTTTAAACCTTTTATCTCCTTATTTTCCTCCACAGCACTCCCACAGTGTAATGTTTGTCCTTGCCTTAGTTCAGTTTTTCCTATGCCTAGAATACTATTCCTTTCCCTCTCTATCTCAAATACTTCCTCCTCTATGAAATCCCCACCCTCACCTCCAAGTCAGAAGTGATCTCTTTCTTTCCTTTAAATTCTCATACCACTTTGTTTTTAACCAGGGTTGTATCTAGGGTGTGACTTGGGCTTTGACCCAGTACATTGAATTTAGCACTAGTTCTTCAATAGCTAGAAACAGCAGAGCTTAGAATATAATTAAGAAGAATAGAACAGAAAGCTATCAGTTAGGAACCAGGAAGCTCCTCTCCAACTCCTACCAGCCTCCTTAGGTGAAGCTTTAAACCACTAGAGTGGTATCCTAGGGTCTGTCTCCTCACCATGATGCCAGCCTGGCTTTATGTCTCAATGAGGTTACATTTCATAATACTTGTCTCAGATGTGGCATATGTTTCATGCCCCATATACAAAAATTCCTAGTCATAGCCCTATGCCTCTGTTATGTGTTTACCATGTGCTATTTTGTATTATAACTATTTGTGCCTATATCTAATCTCCCCTACTAAGTTATAAACTCCTCGAGGGAAGGAAATCTATATAATTCATCCTGTTACTTCTTACAGTTCACAGAACAGTGCTTTGCATTGAGTAGATACTTGGTGAATATCTGTTGATTTTAATTTTCTTGAAAGTTCCCTAAGAAATTGGACTGTGATATTATGGTTATTCTTATTTTTTTTTAAGACAAGCTATTTTGAGTTTAGTTTGGGAGTTAGTAACACCAAAATCATATGTTTGAAGCTTCTCTTTGCTTGTGAAAGTCATTCCGTCTTGGGCCTGGGTTGTCATGACAGACTGGAAACCCCATATCAATTTCCCCAAACAAATGCTTCATTTCATAGTGTGGTGTGCTAGTCTTATAAAAAAGCAAATGCTGAAGAATGAATGTGTGGTCATGTGTTATCTGTGGAAACTCTCACTTCTGCTCCTTTGTTTAAAGAACTTTTCATTCCGCCCTTGTAGAGCCAGATTTCCAAAGGAGGCACCACAGTGCTGCCAGTACATTTAGACCTTTCATGGTGTTCCTCATTACATGGTGCTGCTCAGGCTTTCCCAGGTGCCAGTTCATTTTGACCATCTCTCCTCCTTATACAAGTGAGAATTGACTGTCCTTTAGAGAAGAGCTCGTCCTGCCAGGCTTCAATGCCTGAAATGATTTTTCAGATGGTTTAGGTTTGATGCAACATATGCTACTCATTGCCAAGTATCTTCTGTGTTCATTTTAAAGTTTACCTTATGTTATCAGACTCTTTCCCCAAAACATTACCTTATGTTACTTTACCTTTCTGTTTGCTTACCATATTTTTGTTCAATGTTCCTAAAGCCTTTAGAGATTGTGTTTCTTTTTTTTTTTTTTTTTAAGAGCACACTTTAGAAGTGAGAACCAAGATAGATAAGCACAGACACTTAGGGAAAATATCAGGTCTTCATGAAACTGAGTTCAATAAAAAGAGACATGAAATCATGTCAAAATTCTGAATTTAATTCAAAATCCAAAATGAATGAATCTTAAGCAGTTAATAACATAACCAGATACTGTCAGCAAGCAGAATTTTTCTGTACAAATGTCATTTCCTTTACACAAGTTAATAGTTTTATTTATAAAATAATTTTTATGCTATCAATTAAGCTGATGTTAACAAGTGCTAGTGTTTTTTGAAATAGCCATAGAGGTAAATTACTAAGGAAATGGACATTGCTTGGACTTTTTTCTGGGAATTTTGTACTAATGAACCCCTAGAAGTAGTTATGAAACACATCTTAACACTGGGGTAGTGTTTGAAATTGTTCAAGCTAGGACCTGACTATCTCCAAATAAGACGATGTTCCCAGATTACCCCCTGGTGATTATAATCTTCATTTTGATTAACATGGGGAATTCAGTGCTTTTGGATTTTAAAAAAAATCAATAATACACTCATATCACACAAACACATAAAACTAAATTTTAAAGCTCATTTTTAGCGTAGCTCCTTACATTATAGTGCCATGAAATTGATGTTTATTTTTAAAATTTTATTTTTGGTGGCATCAGTAATTTCATTGGTACAGAGAGCTTCCCAGTGAGGAAATGTCCTCTACTAATGCAGATTGGCAACTGTTTCACAACTTAATATTTTAGAGAGATGCCTGGGTCACTGAATGGTTAATTGAATTGCCCAGATTGACACAGGCTACCTCTGGGGTGCTTTACATTCATAGGTGATTCCAGATTTACAGTAGAAAGGCTCACAGGAATGTAGATCTAGAACTGGAAGAGATGTTGAGGATCATGGAGCCATACTCTGGACTTGCTCTTCCAGAATGAGGTTAGCTACATCTCAGGAATTGGGAGTGTCTTTTTCTAAAGCTAAATGCACAAGCCCCCAGTTCTGGTGTTTCCTCCACTGTTATCCACCAATGATTAAAGCCCCACCCCATTTAACCAACTAACATAAACAAACTTTTACAAAGGGATATTGACTGAAGACATAGCAAGAAAAGAAGTATAAACACCTGGGGGTACACTGTCTTCTATCCCACCTCGATCTCTGGGGAGAGTGGGTTCAGACTTAGTGCAATTCCCATTATAGCAGTTCCCCACCAAGTTCGCTTCCAAATGCATCGTTGCCACTGGGTTAATGAACCTGTATGGCTGCTACTGTTGGACTAGGCTGGCAGGTCACTTGGGACTTTGTTCCTTACTGTCTGGCTTCTGGAAAGTCCCAGCATAGATTCTGCCTCCCAGATTTGTGGTGACTTGTTTTTCTAACCTTTCAAAGCTCAAAACATTCTAATCATCTTCAGTCTCCTTCACCTAAAAGCAGGGATAACCGATACAACAGCAACAGAAGCAATAAATAGCTGGATCATGCACTCTTGACTTTGTTCAATGGCGTGGTAGAGAGATAAAGTACTGAGTCTTCTGTTCCCACTGAGGGCTTAGTCCTTGTCTTCTCCAACACTAATCAATCTGGGAAGAGCCAGAGACAAGGGACTGTCCCTATACAGTGTACTCAGCCATGCCGAGTAATCTGTAATCAGAAGGTTCTTCTTCATCACTTGCATCCAGTTGCAGAATGTCTGCATAAGCAGGGCATTTCCTTTATATATCCTTATGCTTTCCTTTAAACAGGCTCCCTAACCTCTCCCATGCATCATATACCCTCCCCTTCTATTACATATAGATGAAGAAACCAAAGCCAAGGGAAGTTATATGACTTGAAACTAACCCAAATCTTCTGACTTCAAAATAACCCTTTTTTTCTACCACACCAGTGAGGCACACAATGAATAGAGCAATGGGCTTGAGTCAGGAAGATCTAAGATCAAATCCAGTCTCAGACACTTACTAGCTGTGTGACCCTGGGCAAGTCACCTCACCTCTGTCTGCCTTTGTTTCCTCAAATGTCAAAAGGGGGTTAATAATAGTACCTGTCTCACAGAGTTGTTGTAAAAATCAAGTGAGAAAATATTTGTAAAGCACTTAGTGCCTGGTACATAGTAGTTACTTAATAAATGCTTGTTTCCTTGTTCCCCACACACCACCTTGCCTTACCTGTGGTGATGATGGTCATAAGATTCCAGGACCCATTATGGCAATACCTTAAAGAGTAGTAGAACAAACTTGGAATTTTTGGAAACACCCAGAATTAAATGGAACTTTAAAAGATGCTAAGGAGGTAACTGAGTAAATGAGAAATGAGAAGTTGTACCTAGAATTACGGAAATACAGACAAGTCATGAAGGATGTGAAATATCAAGATATGATTTCTTATACTCCAATATATTAATTTTCAAATCCCAGTCTCTTAGTCAATGTCCCTCTTAGTTACTTCTTTAAGTACTTGGGTATATGTTTATGTACTGCTGTAACTGAATTTAAGGCAGGATTTGATTTTATCCCACAATAAGTCAACATAGACCAAACTGAAAATAATCACTTGATTATTGTTCTTTTAAAAAATTTTTCCACTGCTACTGATTTATCATGACTGCAATGGAAAAAAAAACCTGATAAATTTGAGATAGATGGTCAAGCCTTGCTGTGGTCTGAGTTTGTTTCTCACCATGTCTGTCACTGATGGATACAGGCCATTAAATCAACAGTTTCTTTGATGAAAGTCATAAAGAATCTCAGTATGAAGTTTTATAACATAACTCACTGGACAAGTAGAAGAACAATGTCCTCCCTGATATCACTGAACCAAATAACGGCTCCATTCTCTGAAGAATTTTCTCTCATGTTCCAAGGTAGGTAGAATTTCACTGGGTTTGTTTATCTAAAAGGAGCTGTCTAATGCAGATGTTTTATGCATTGTCAAATTCAAGCAAGAGTTTGAGAAGCTTTCACCATATGATTAAAGTGGGTGCTATTCTCACTCTGCCACTTCCTAACAATGAAGTCATAGTTCAGTCACTGGGATCCCTAGACAAACCAGATGTTCTTTAGTTTGTTCTGATTATCTTCAGCTCTCTCTCTCTCTCTCTCTTCTCTCTCTCTCTCTGTGTGTGTGTGTGTGTGTGTGTGTGTGTGTGTGAGAGAAAGAGAGAGAGAGAGAGAGAGAGAGAGAGAGAGAGAGAGAGAGAGGAGTAGAGGGAAAGAAGGAGGTAGTCTATTGGAATAGAGTCATCTTTAAAAGTAAATATTGTTACTGTTACTTTAGAGCAGGAGTAGCAACAGAGATAAAGCCAAAATATTAATGCTTTGTATACAAGTAGGGTATCTACAGTAACTGAACAAGGTTAATGAGTTTTTTTACAGTAGTAGTGAATAGTATGTGAATAATATGTATTGCTCCATCTATACTTTTACCCAGCTTCCCTGTCTATGAAGCACCTACTTCAGCTTTTTTCATGGCCGTTGGAACAAACAGTTCTCATTTGCCTACTCTACTGGGGGAAGTCTTCACATGCTTGGGGTACACATCCCTCTAACTCACCAACCAGGTCTGAGGCCTGTTGATTACCCTCAACCTGGTTTAGTCTGTCTGATGAGACATTTTTACCAGGCTATGGCTGCTGCACATGCTATAGTTTCTTGGAGCTGTAGGTGAGAGTTGGGTGACAGGTTGACACAGAGGTGGTGATGAATTTTCAAGAGTTAGTTAGGGATGGGGTGAAGTCTGTGGTCATAGAATAGATCGAGGCCTGGCTAACGATTAAAATCGTGACCTTGATCCTCTCCTTCTTCCATTGGGCCACAGGTATACTGAGGCATCACTAATATATTAACCCTGATTTTATTCAACTAACGCTTGCACAAAGTTTTGGCAAGCCAACATATTTTTGCTTTGAGTGAGGTGGACATTTAGATACCTGGTAAGTTGTTGTTCATCCTTTGTTTTCAAAGAGGACTGATGACATCATGGGGCGATATCTTGATTTGTGTGTAAATTGGATTTAAGTGAGGCAGAGTTGCACTCTCTCTTCCAAAGTCATCAAAGTCCAGTGTGCAAACAAAAGTCAAGGTGGCTAGTGATGGCCTGGGATGCATTGGATGACCTTGGCATATTTGATGTCTTACCAAGCTCCTTAGCATTCCATAGCACCTGCTTCAGCTGTTTTCGTGGCTGTTGGAACAAACAGTTCTCATTTGCCCACTCTACTGGGGGAAGTCTTCACATGCTTGGGGTACACATCTAACTCACCAACCAGGTCTGAGGCCTATTGGTTACCTTCAACCTGGTTTAGCCTGTCTGATGAGACATTTTTACCAGGCTATGGCTGCTGCACATGCTACAGTTTCTTGGAGCTGTAGGTGAGAGTTGGGTGACAGGTTGACACAGAGGTGGAAGAGAAGCCCTGAAAAGGGCTCAGCAAGCCCTCATACCACAGGTGCTAGTCCTTCCTGAACACCCGATACACCCATACCTGATAAATGACTAAACACTAGAAGTAATAAGAGAATGGAAATCATTTTTTAAAAATTTCATATAGATACGTTATGTGCCTATAATATCATAGGCTTTGAGGAAGAGGGAACTTTAGAGGGCATGTAGTTTAACTGTCATTTTACAGATAAGAAAACTGAGCCTTAAAGATTAAGTTACTTGTCTAAGGTCTGTCTGATTCCGAATCCAGAGGTTTTTTTTTTTAATTATACTGTGTGAATGAGGTAAGAAGCCAAACATAGGTGGCTTCGCATAGATCACTTATCATTCCACATGCACAGTAATATATGCAGTTGTTTGGAGTCTATACACATACTTTTCACATGTGATTTTATTAGTAGTCTGAATGCCCTTAAGTATGTCTTAACCGTGGGACTTAAGTTTGTGTTCATGTGATACCTTCTAATAAAACCAAATTGCACTTTTCAGTCATGACTGTATATTTGGTGTCAACTCCCATGGTAAAAAACTAAATATTGCATTAGTAGCCATATTAAACAATCTAATTAATCTGTTCAGAGTGTTCATTGTTGGGTATTCTGACTCTTGTCCTTTTAATAGGAGGGGGAAAATACATTAGTATGACTTATCATGTACCAGATATACATCTGAAACTAGGACCAATCTATCAGCATAGGTGTTTCCTCTGTGATGGCAAATGGTCCTACTATTCTGCCACTCCTATAATCCATGTCATGACTAAGGAAGTTCCTCAGAGTACGATTTCCTCCAAGGGACATGGGAACACAGGACTCCCTCTCTTGGAAGTCCAATCTTTCTGGCCCCATCCCTCTCCCATACTCTGACCACCTGTGAGCCATACAACTAATACCCAATGATTAAAGGACCAGAAGTCTAATACCTCCATGAATTGTGGTTATACATCATGTCCTGGACTGGTCCCAATTTGCCGCTATTAAGGATAACTGAAAAGATGCACTTGGTGTTCTGTCTCTGAAGAATTCTAACAGCCAGTTTCAATCATCTACACTGGAAGGCTGCCAATGCTTGTGTTTCCTACCCCTCTGTGTGCTCTGGGATAGTGTATGCATTTCCCTTGTGGGCTTCTTCTCTATCCTGACAATCCTTATACTGTCTGTAAAGGGCTTTACTCTCACTATGGATACTGCCTCTTTAGGTTATATGTTCACCTAATTACAGCTTTCTATACTTCACCTTAGGAAAAAGTCTAAGAAGTGACATGGCAGCTTCCTTAGTGAAAGCATGGACTGGCCTAAACTATAACTTTATGCCCTGAAGTCACCAATGAGACAAGGCTCTCCTGAGAGTTTTCAGGTTTGGAAAAATGACTAGTCTTTCTCACTGTTTTAGTTAGATGATTAATAATTAGGTTTTTATAGCTATCATTAGAAAAAAAATCTTTAGTGTTTACAAAGTGCTTTCATATCCATTTCTTTGATCCTCACAATCCCATGAGGTCACCAAGATAGGTATTATTATTCTTATATTTACAGATAAAGAAACTGAGGCTCAGAGAGGTTAAAAGACTTGTCTAAAGGCACATAACAAATTGTAGAGCTGAGATTTGAAAGTTTCTTGACTCTAAGCCATAAGATAGCTCATCTGTGCTTTCCTTCAGAAAATCAAAGTCAGAAGCTTATATTCTGAAATTCAAAGAGGGAAAGAAACCTAAACTTAAAAAATAAAAACAGAAAGTAGAGTGCTTTTAAAAGTCCAACCAAAATAGAAATGAGGTGAATTTTCATTCCAAAAGATAACCTTGAAACTTCAGACAAACTCTCCCTTAGAGAGAAGCTACCTAGTGACCATTATTGGTTAAATTGTCCTGAAATCATTGGTGTTGAATATAAATTATATTTGCTTTTGGTAGACACTGAAACAAAAAAAATTGAGTCTCATCGAGTGTCAGAACGACTCACCCCTATGACTGATTTGACCAAATTTTTCAATTTTTATTTAGGTTCAGTACCATGTAAATAAATTCAGCCTATTGAAAGTTAAAGGCTTGGCATGAAAAAACTTGAAAAGTGGGAGGGAAGGGGAGCAAGCATTTACTTATTAAGCACCTACTATGTTCCAGGTACTGTGAAAAGATGAGTGCATTGATTGGGAATAGCAATCAGAGGAAAGAGAAATTACGAACCAGAAGGACTTGGGCTTCTTCATTTCAGTAGGTGAATAAGGGGGGGTGATAGTTGGAAGGTTTCTTTTCCCCAATATTCCTTTAAATAGGGAAGAAGCTACAATCCACTGCATTGACTTTGAGGTACTTTAGATGACTGATGGTAAAGATTATCTGAGTCTCTAGTACCTAAGAGAAATTTAGCAATGATTAGGTGAAGGTGTGGGTAAAGGTGAATTTTATTTTATTTTAAATTTCATTGATTTCTTTTGTGACAAGACTGTAGATATTTCCCAATATAACTTCCACCCCATTTTATCCTCCTTTCTAAGAAAGAAAAAAATTGTTATGCAGAACCAATGAACACAGCAACCATACACGCATTCCACACCTGTAGTACCTCACCTTTCTACAGAGAGGTGAGAAATTTTTTTTTTATTACTTCTTCAATGGCCCTCTGACAGGTCATTATTAATCAGAGTTCAGAGCGGCAGTGTGAAGTGGAGGGCAAAGAGCTGGCCTTAAGAGTTGGAATAGAATTTGAAACTCAAAACTTAAAAAAAACCAAAACACAAATGTTAAAAATTGTTTTAACATGTAATGGGGGGGGGATAAAATATTATTTTAAAAAAAGAGTCAGAAAGACCTAGGTTTAATTCCTGCCTCTACTATATATTGTGTGACTCTAGCCTAGTCACTTAAACCCTTCAGTGCCCCAGGCAGCCTGCTGAGGTTATAAATTATAGAGAAGGCAACCAACTGTGTTTGTAGAGGAAGTTTCTCACTGGGAGCTCCCTACACAGGCGAAATCACAGGTCCTGGACTAAATGAATAAATTAAAAAAATCAGTACCTGGCTGTTAATGTTTTTTAAATATTTTAATATTATGTTAATGTTTTTATTTATGTTATTTTAGTAACTGTGTATGTAGTTCTAGATAAGCTCAGTATCAGTTCTTTTGAATATTCTCCAGTTTCTCACAATTTCACATCTTTCTCATTTTAAGGATGGATTTTTTTATACATTAGGACTCATTTCATCTTTTCACCAATTTTTATTGCCACTATGGTAGGTGGGAGAAAGATTGGTGAAAATTTGGTGAGCCATTTTATATGTAGGTAGATTTCTGTGATCTTAGAAGACAGGTTTTTGAAAACTAGGTGTTTTACAAAATAGGGGTGGGGCAGGACTTCTCAGCCTTGAATAAAAGTTAAACAGTGTATTCATGGAGAAAATAAGAAGCCAAGGAGCATAGAAAGTAATTTGATGAAAGAAATTGGTATCAGAGGACTATAATTCAACAGAATTCAAAGGGAAAGAAGAAAAGCCTAAAAGCAAGTAAATACTTTGAGAATTCAAAATGCTCATTGGTAAAGCTATTTCTTTATTGACAGTTGAATTTAGAATCCAGATCTTTCATATCCTAGTTCAGTGCCTTTTCCAGAAGTAGGCATATGCTGAAGATTAATCTTTGATTGAAATCTAATTTTAAGCTGTTCATGTTAAAGGATCTGGTGAATGGTTTCATGTTTTAACAATAGTAACTTATTTCAAAGTGTCTCAAGACTGGTGGCACTTGTTAAGAAGTTGGTCTGAAAAAAGATAAAGTCCTGGAGGGACAAAAAAAAAATTCAGGTAGCTAAGGAAATAGTAATTTATACTAAAATGAATGGTAACACTAACAACTGAAGGGTCAGTGGAGATGAAGCTAATATTTCAAATTAACTTGGGTTAGCATTTTATAGTCTATGGCTATCTGTGTATGTCAGAACTGTCAGCTGGTAGCTGGATAGATGATTTGAAGAAGTCATAGGAGATGCCAAGTAGCAACTTGATTTCATGATTAATTTAGAAAGTGATAAATAAAATTACTTGTCAAGAGTCAAATAACAGAAGTAAAGGGGCCACCAAATGTAAATTATTAGTTTTGTGTTTCTCGAAGATGCAGCCTTGAAATAAATGACTCCCCCACCCCTATGTCCTTACCCACAATGCAATTTGGTGCTATCCCCAAACTGTTACATTAATTATAATTAAACCCTAGGAGAATTATCTTTATGAGTGCCAGAAAATGTTAGTGCCCCAGGGAACTCCAAAGCTGGAAATGTAATGTAAGTAATCATCAAATCAATTTTATCTTCTCTAGAACAAAAGAAGAGCTGGGAAGTTATGATCACTCACAGTTCTTCAAGCAAGAATTGCTGGCATTCATTCCCCAAGAAAATAATTGCCCCAGATTCTTTGGGTCATCTGACAAACTGCTTTCTGGTTTATTGATTTGCTGCCATACTGAAAAAGTAATAAATCAATAAACAACTTCGTTTAGGAAGCAGGGGTAAATGGTATGAGCCCAAGGAATAACACAGAGCTTTGGAAAAGGAATTTGGTTCTTGAAAGGAACAAAAACACTTGGGAAAAACCACAAGGACTTGAAAGGATGTCCTGAAAAGGAAGTTCAAGGGAAAAAATAGGAATGATAGAAGTTCTTGGGCTTTCTCAGCTCCATTTCTTTGTTAGATTAACATGGCTTGCCAGAACACAAGGAAGCTTCAGTGTGAATTCTAAGACTCTCAGGAATGATGATCTTTGAAAGGTTGCAGATTCCATGCATGGGACAAGACCAGTATGGGGTGGAGAACCTGAGGCCTCCAGGCCACATGTGGCCTTCTAGGTCCTTGGGTGCAGCCCTTTGACTGAATCCAAATTTCACAGAACCTATCCCTCTAATAAAAGGATTTGTTCTGTAAAACTTGGACTCAGTCAAATGGACTCACCCCAAAACCTAGAAGGCCACATGTGGCCTGGAGGCCACAGGTTCCCCACCCCTGAAGTTCTTAATATATAGATGAAACAATAATACTAGATTGGTTAGCAGCAAGGGGACTTCGAAGAACATGTGTCACTAATGAAGCCTAAAGAAAATGGCTTCAGGAGATTGGGATTGTATCTTTAAAAATTAAGGCAGTTTTAAAACTATAGTTTTTGGAAAAGCACATGAGTTCAAAACTCTAAGAATAACATAGTCTCTGTAATGGTCATGAAGGAATTAGATGTTGTGTTTTAAAAAAAAAAGGTGATTAATCTGAATCGACTATTGACAGTTATGGGAAATAGTTGGAAAGCCAGACCAAAATATGAAAATATTTTTCATTAATGCCAAAAACCTGAAAAATAAAATCATAAATTGGAATGTGGTATATGAGGACCTTGACTCAGAGCCTTGGTAAAAGTAAGATACTATATTGTCAGAATATTGTCTTAGATGTGGGCACTATACATAAAGGGAATGGGGAGTAGGAATGGTGTGTAAAAAATTTAGACATGGGAAATACTATGGAATATCTATGGGTATAAATTCTGTTCTTGAATAATAAAAATATAATGGGATTATATCAACTGGGACAATGTATATGGAGTGCTTTTTAACTATTAATAGCTGTATAAATGTAATGATTATTGTTATTAGTAATTATGATTTTATTTAACATTTCCAGCTGTGTCTTGTTATTCTGGTTTTGTAATCTGTTATTGAATTGTCGTTGTTTTTACTATTGTATGGATAAGTTCACAGCACCAGAGTAATTAGACTCAGCTGGATATATTAAATAAGATTTGGAAAACTGTAAAAGTAGGCCAGCTAGTAATAATGGAGGCTTCAACTATCCACAAATATATGGTTGGAATAACTCCTCAGGATGAGATGGGGAATTCAGGCTTTTGAATTATATGTAGAATAAATTTTAGAACCTATGAACCAAAGCACAACAAAACAACACAATAAACAATCTTCAGCTTGGATCTTGGTAGTGCAAAGAAATATCCATGAACAAATGAGAATCCCTCTGTGATCACAATATGTTGTAAATTTAACATTCTATCAGAGGGAAAAGCAAAAGGAATCCCTCAGTTTTTGGCAAGGTTTGGGCATGAGTTAAAAAAACAACAACAGGAATGAAAAAGAATAGTGTTCAAAGTAATTAAATTATAGAAAGCCTATAGGGTATTTAAGAATATCTTACTGGAAACTCAAGAAAGTTAACTGTTTGCCACCCATTAAAAGGAAAGGGTAGGAAAAATCCAAACTTAAATGAACAATTGGTAAAGTGAAGGAGATCATCTTTCAAGGAAAGACTTTTTTTTTTAATTTGAAAAGATTAGGCAGGTGAAAAAGGCTAGGAACATTATGTACAAAGATACAAATTAGGTGGCCACAAATAATTTCAAAAGTACCTTGAAAAGATCTCTAAAAACAATATTTCTTTAAATATACCAAATGCAAGAAATTATGTAGAAAATTATTGGAATGATTCAATCATAATTTGGGGAAAGCTATATTCAAGAAATGAAGGGAAAAGAGATTGTAGGGAGACTCAGTGAATTCTGGAAGTGAATAACAATTAAGAAGAAGAGATGCCGTACACTTTTCTCTCTTCCCAAGGTCCAAGAAAGAGAACAATGTGGTCTATCAGCCTGCTTTTATAAACTGCCCAAGAAGTGAAGGTGTTCTTTGGCGAGAATCCATCCTCCTAAATCCAAGTCAGCCAATGATCATCATACTAGTGGATATACCCTTATTCCCTGGAGAGATGCCCCTCAAATTCCCCTTAATAAAGCACAAAATACAAAGCCCATCACAAATATGAAGTCATGCAAAATTAATTTCTGTATTAGTCATATTCAAAAAAGAAAGCAAGAAAAAGAAAGAAAAAATACTTCAATCTGTCCTCTGAGTCTATCCATTCTCTATATGGAAATGGATAACATTTTTCATCTTGAGTCCTTGGGAACTGTAGTAGGTCATTGTGTTGATCAGTTAATAAGCCTTTCAAAGTTGATTACCTTTACAATATTGCTATTACTCTGTAAATTATTTTCCTAGTTCTGTTCATGTCACTTTGCATACATTTTGAAAAGTCTTCCCAGGTTTTCCTGAACCCATCCCTTCATAATTTCTTACAGTGCAGTAGTATTCCATCACATTCATGCACCATAGCTTGTTCAGCCCTTCTACAGTTGTTGGACATCCCCTCAGTTTCCAATTCTTTGTCACCACAAAAAAGATCTGCTATAAATATTTTTGTACCTATGGACTCTTCTCCTTTGATCACTCCTGTCTCATATGAAGAGTTAGCCCTTCTTGCTAAAGTATTACCCTCTACATACACGAGATCCCATTCCATCCCATATTCTCCAGTAGATTTCCCACTCTACTATCTCTACATTCTTATCTTCAATCTCTTTCTGTCTACTGCCTGCTCTCCTACTTCATACAAATATGTCCACATCTCTCCCATCCTTAAAAACAAAACACAAAATTCACTGGATCCATCTATCCCTGCTAGCTATTATCACATACATCTCTTTCCTTCTGTGGCTAAACTGTTTGAGAAGACTGTCTATAATTGGTGCTTCCTCTATCTCAATCTTTCATCTCAATCTCTTAACTCTAAAGTCTGGCTTCTGACCTTCATTATTCAACTGAAACTGCTCTCCCTAAAGTTATCAATGAAACTTTTCTCAAGTTTCATCTTTCTTGACCTCTTTGTAGCCTTTGATATAGTCAATCACCTTCCACTTCAGAAGCTCTTTTTTCTTCTCTTTCAACAGATCACCTCCAGTAATCCTCCTCTTCTGAATGATACTCTCATCTTTCTTCTCTTTCTTTTTAATACTTTCTCTTTTCTCTAGGTTTTTGTGACACTAATCTTTTCTAGTTCTCTTCCTGCTTCCTTTCCTGAGTCTTCATCCAGATCATACCACCTAAATACAAGCATCCCCAGATCTTTGCTCTGGGCCCTCTTTTTTCTCCCTCTACACTGTTTTATTTGGTGATTTCATAAGCTCCCATGGATTAAATCATACTGTTGATTTTAAGATGTACTTATCCTAATGTCTCCTATAACCAATATATTTGTATCTTCAGCTGTCCACTGAACATCTTGAACTGGATGGCCCCTAGATACCTTAAACTCAATACGTCCAAAACTGAGCTAATTTCCTTCCACAAACCCTCTTATCTACCTTTCTCATTACTGTAGAAGCCACTACTACCCTTTAGTCACATAGGCTCACAACTTAGGTGTCATCCCTGACTTCTCATTCTCTACACCCCACATCTAATCAGTTGCAAAATCTTGTCATTTCTAACTTTATAACATCTTTTGTATATGTCCCCTTCAAACTTCTGATGCTACACTACAACTATTCTCCTGCAGGCCTTTATTGCCTCACACTTGGACTATTGCAGCAACTTTCTGGTTTCGATTCCCACTTCAAGCCTCTCCCTACTTCAGTCCATCCTCCATTCAGCTGTCAAAGTGATCTTTTTAAAGTGTAGATCTGACCATGTCACTTTCATTACTCAATAAACTCTACTGGCTCTCTATCACCTCCAAGACCAAATATAAAATATTTTTTTGACATTCAAAGTACTTCATAATCTGGTCTCTTTCTAGTCTTCTTATGCCTTACTCCTTTCCATATAGTCCGCAAGTCAGTGACACTAGCCTCCTTGCTGATTTTCTCATAAGTCCCTTCATTTCCTCAATCTGCATGTTTTTACTGGCTATCTATCATGCCTGAAAATTTCTCCTTCCTCATTTTTGCCCCCTGACTTCCTATAAATGTATAAATCTATTTATTATATATAATTATACCATCATAATTATAAGTATATATAATTATAAATTATATACACCATATGTAATATATAATTATATATAATATACAATATATGCATATTATATATATAATATCTAAAATATAAACTATATATAATATATGATGCTATTATATAACATATTATACTATTATATATAATTTAAGAATGTATATACTATAAGCAAACTAGAAGAGCAAGGAATAGTTTATCTTTCAGATCTATGGAGAAGGGGAGAATTTATAACCAAACAAGAGATAGAGAACATTATGAAATGAACAATGAATAATTTTGATTACATTAAATTGGAAAGTTTTTGCTCAAACAAAGCCAGTGCAACCAAGATTAGGAGGGAAGAGGAAAACTGGGAAAGAATTTTTATAACCAATGTCTTTGATAAAGGTTTCATTTCTAAGGTGAACTGAGAACTAAGAAAACTGAGTCAAATTAATAAGAATACAAGTCATTCCCCAATTGATAAATGGTCAAAGGATATGAACAGGCAGTTTTCAGATGAAGAAATTAAACCTATATATAGTCACATGAAAAAAATGCTCTAAATCACTATTGTTTAGAGAAATGCAAGTAAAAACAACTCTGTAGTACCATATCACTCCTATTAGATTGGCTAATGTGACAAAGCAGGACAATGACAAATGTTGGAGAAGATGTGGGAAAATTGGAATACTAATGCATTGTTGGTGGAGTTGTGAACTTATCCAACCATTCAGGAGAGCAATTTAGAACTATGCCCAAGGGGCTACAAAAATGTGCATACCCTTTGACCCAGCAACAGCACTTCTAGGTCTGTATCCCAAAGAGATCATAAAAATGGGCAAAGGACCCATGTGTACAAAAATATTTATAGCAGCTCTTTCTGTGGTGGCAAAGAATTGGAAATTGTGGGGATGTCCATCAATTGGGGAATGGCTGAACAAGTTGTGGTATATGAATGCAATGGACTACTATTGTGCTATAAGAAATGATGAACAGGCTGACTTCAGAAAAACCTGGAAAGACTTCAATGAACCAATGCTGAGTGAAGTGAGTAAAACCAGGAGAATGTTGTACACAGTGACAGCCACATTGTGTGAAGACTAACTTTGATAGACCTATCTCTTCTTAGCAATGCAAGAATCTAAGACAACGCCATAAGACTCATGATGGAAAATGCTGTCCACATCCAGAGAAAGAACCATGGAGTTTGAATGCAGATCCAGCATACTATTTGCTCTTTTTTTTCCCTTCTGTTTTGTTTCTGCTTTCTTGGGGTTCCTCCTATTGGTTCTAATTCTTCTTTACAACATGACTAATGTGAAAATATGTTTAATAGGAATGTGTATATAGAGCTTATATCAGATTGCACACCATCTTGGGGAGAGAGGCAGGGAGGAAGAGAGAAAAAAATTTAAAACTCAAAAGCATATGGAAGTGATTATTGAAAACTAAAAATAAATTAGTAATAAAAAAGAAGCCTTTCATGATCCCACTAAATGCTAGTGTGTCACCTATGTTGATTATTTCCAATTTATCCTGTGTATGTCTTGTTTAAACATAATCATTTTCATGCGCTGTCCTCTATTAGATTGTGCTCCTTGAGAATGGAGTTTATCTTTTGCCTTTCTTAGTATCCCCAGAGCTTAGCACAGTGCTTGGCACATAGTAGATGCTTAATAAATTCTTGTTGACTGACTTATTTTTGCATTATAATGCTCAGGTTTTTTGACTTATTTTCTTTTGGGAGTCCTATGATTCTTGTCTCTATGTATCCTGCCTTTGAGATCAATGTTTTTTGTTTGCATAGAAATCACATCATGTTTTCTTTTAATGTTATTTCTTTTTGCTTTTTTTCTTCCAGATTATCCTTCACTTCAATATATTTGTATTCTCAGTCTGGTCTCTTTTGCTTCTTTGTCATCACTTTGTATTCAAGTTTTTCTACTATGCCAATTATTTCTATGTGTAGGCCATAAATCCTGCCAGTTGTTCCCTTTTAACTTGCTCAAGATTCTGATTTCTCTTGTGAACAAATTGGAAATACCCTATTATGGTTCATATGGATCTTTTGGGAAATCTGAAGTCCCTTTTTGTTTCAACAGCTGTTGGTTCATTTTCAGTTCAATTTGTTTAGTCTTTCAATGTTTATTTAGAGATGTTTACAAGCATTCACCTGTCTTGGTAATAATCATCCCTTCTGATTTTGGTATTTTCCTGTTAATTTATCTCCTCATTCTCCCAAAATTGAACTTTATTTTCTTCCTGAGGTTTTTGGTAGTTTTAGTCTTTTTTTCATTGTGTTTCCCTTTTTGCTTCCTTTATGATGCCTTCCCTTTTGCTGGTGGGTCTTCTTCAGGGGCTAGATTTCAAAGCTGCCTCAGCTTTCTCCCTCATTGGTAAATTCACTTTCCACTAGCCTCAGTCTCTGTCCCAAGTAACTTTAGAAAGGACAGGAATAATCCAGCTGAATTCCAGTCCCCTTTTCTTTGTGCTCAATACAGCCCCATGTTCCAGTGCCCTGCCCCAGATACCTCTGTTCTTTCCTTCTCAAGATGAATATAGTTACCTTGAGCAGAATATATTTCTATCCTCCTCTACCTTCCCCTCCTCTACAACTGACTGGGCAAAGTCAAAGTCCAATGTTTGTCACCTCAGGAGGCTAGAATGATGGAAGGGGCAGGGAGTATAGGCAGATACCACAACAGAGCTGTTACTGAGTGGAAACCAAAGCACAATCTGGTGGATTGGGCGGTGTTCACTTCAGCAGTGTGGAGGCTGAGATAATGCAGTAGGGATTAGTGTTCTGTACTGTTAATTCATAAAGCTATTACCTTTTTTGGCTTCTTGGCCTATGGAGGCAGCTGTAATTGTTCTACCTCTGGTGCAAAAATTCTCTCTCTCTCTCTCTCTCTCTCTCTCTCTCTCTCTTTTTAGAGTTAGTTGGTACTGGAGAAAATGTCTATTCCTTCATCTTATTGGTGACATCACCTGTAACTCCAAAGAGAGATATTACCAATGTAAAGAAGTTTTCCACACTCTATCCCAATTAATGTAACATGAAACCATCAAATGATAATGCCTATTGGTTTTAGTTACAGAAGCAATGGTATTAACACAGTTCCTGCATACCTCTATTACTACTAATAATAACTGGTATTTATAGTATAGCACTTTAAGAGGTTATTATATTGTAGCACTTCGCAAATGTTATTTCATTTTATCCTCACAATTACCCTGGGAAGTAGGTGTTATTGTCCTAATTTTATATATGAGTAAACTAGAGTAGACTTGCTCAGGGTCACACAGCAAGTAAGTGTCAAAGACTGGATTCCAACTTTGGTTCTCTTATGTGCTACACCACTTTGCTGGGTGCTCTGTTATTATAAAGGCTTACATTTATAAAGGCTACACATTTATATACATTTATAAAGGCTTTACATTTTACAGAGCACTTTCCCCAGAACAGCTATATGCTCTGCAGCCACCTACCTGCTTCTATTAAGTCAACCAATTAGTCAAAGGCATGAACTAAATTTGAACAAGTCCTAATCAGTTTGGAAAAGGTGGAATGATTTTAGACATTGAATGACATATGATAATAGAATGTATAGAGACTGGTTGAAAAAGAAATAAACCCACCTTTGACCCTAATCATATGAGAGAAGACATATGAAAAGGAAAGCAGAATTTTGGAGCATTCTGAGGGTCATTACCTTGTGTCTGTAACTAGAGGGCAGCAAGATGGGGGTTGGGGTAATGAATGAGCCCAGAAGCAGTGTCATATTCCCCATCCCTGAAAAATTGACCATGTGGTAGAGAAACTGGACCAGTAACAGACAATGCGTCCATACAGGAAAGACAACTAAAGCAGTGTAACCTCCTTGGATTGGACAGGAATGTAGCTATGGACTCTATAATCAATATTCCAGGAAGAGAAGAAAGTACATCTTAGAAGAATTCATGAGGGCTCCAGGAAGGAAGAAGAGGAATTCCATCAAACCAGGAGCTTATAACTTGCCCCTCTGTTACGTGTGCTTTCTAAGCTTGAGCTAATTTTCCCTATGGAAAGGGAGAGGGTGCCTCAGGTTGGATAATGTGTTGTACTTCTTTTCTGA
Organism: Phascolarctos cinereus; assembly: GCF_003287225.1. Taxonomy (NCBI): domain Eukaryota; kingdom Metazoa; phylum Chordata; class Mammalia; order Diprotodontia; family Phascolarctidae; genus Phascolarctos; species Phascolarctos cinereus. Next base: position 229,978,120 of record NW_027556098.1, read on the forward strand.
AGATACTATTTTTATAAATGAACCTTTTGAAAAGCTAATTAACTCTTCCTGACTAAATAATGATAAGCCAGAGAAGTAACTCACCAGATAGTAGTGATGACTTTGGAAAGCATTGAGGATAGGGGCTGAACATTAGAGTCAAGCATTTTATGAGGCCAACGGGGGATGTATTCCTCTGGCGAGATTAATACTCTAGTTATGGGTGAATGTAGAGCAGGCCAGATTGGCCCACCATTCTCTGGAGTGGGTTGTCTGGATACTTACTGCTGCTTTCTAGAGGATTGAACCTGGGGGATGGAGAAATGACCACTATAGGTGCTATTGTATCACTGTAAGCTGATGGCATTCAAGAGAGGGTAACTAGTAGTAGTTATTGAGTAAAAGGGCCACGGAGATTTCTTGCAAATGAAATCTATCCCCAGAGGAAGCACACCAGCTTTTAGCAAAGATGGAAGCTGCTGTGGATGAATTCAATGTAACAACGTTATATTCAAGTGGAGATGTCCAGGAGTCAATTGGAAATACCAGACTGGAACTCAGGACAGAAAATGGGGTGGATATATAGATTTGGGAATCACCTGAGTAAAAATCCTCATTGAAGCCATGGAAATAAATTTATCTGCTTAGGGAGAGAGTATATAAAATAGATGGAAAGAGAACAAAGCATTGCAGACACTCACAGTTAGAGGGATGGATGAGGAAGGCTGGAAAGAAGTGGACAGGTTGGAAGAAACTATAAAAGTGTAATTTCATAAAATTTAAGGGAGAGCAACAAAAGGAAAGAAGAGGACACCAGGTTGCTATATATAGAATGCTATATATAGAAATGTAAATATGCTATATATAGAAAAGTAAAATGAGGGCCGAGAAAAGGCTATTTGGTTTGATAAATAAGAGGTCGCTGGTGTCTTTAGCAGTATCATATCAGTTTTAGAAAGAGTAGCCAGATTGCTGAGGGCTTCAGGAGAGAATAGTTAATGAAGTGGATGCAGTGAATAGAGATTTTTTTGTTTAGAAGTTTAGCAATGAGTACAAGAGGAGATATAGGGCAGTTGCTTAAGGGGATGGCAGGGTCAAGGTACAGTATTTTTTGTTTGTTTAGTTTTACTATGAAGAGACCATAGTATATTTATTTGTAGGTTTAAGGGAAGATACCTATATAGAGGGGGAAATTGCTGATGAGAAAAGTAAGAGGAGAACTTTGTCCTCTAAATAGTAGTATTAGTTTATAGTAGAATTAGGATTAGGATTAATAGTAGAATTAGGCTTTGGATTTACTTATAACTTTCCAATCCAGCATTTTTTTCAGTATATCATAGCATCACAATGTTTTAAAGTAGTGTGGTAGAAAGAATGGTGGAATTAGAATTAGGAGAAATTTCAATTTAAATATTAAGTCTGACATACATTAGCTGTGTGAAACTGGGCAGGTTACTCTCTCTCTCTCTCTCTCTCTCTCTCTCTCTCTCTCTCTCTCTCTCTTTCTCTCTCTCTCTCTCATTCTCTTCCTGTTATTTTATCAGTGCCAGGGATCAGAAATTCTATCAAATCAGATTGTAAACTCCTTTGTCAATTGTTTTCTTAGAAGGTCAGGTAGATCAATGAGAAATTACTTGATATCATATTTGCAGGATTGGGTGGTATCTAGACTCTTTTGGCCTTACCAATAGTAACAATTTTATACTTGTTAAGCTTCTGTAGGATAAGTAATAGTCGATGTTGATGTTTGTTCCTTTATCCATTTCATATTTTTCAGTGCCAGTTGTTTGTTTAAAAAGGTCAGATTTGAACTGTCCTAATTGCATGCCACATCTTATTTATTCTTCTAATTTGATGTTGATTTCTAGCTTTTCTTTAACAGTTTCATAGTGACAGATGACTTATTTGAAAATGTTTTCCAAATCGGAAACAAGTTATTTCCTCTCTTTTAAGATACAGTCAATTTAGCTTCTTTGGTGATGTTATTTGGTGTTTGCCATACTGATTTTTTTTTCTTTTGGGACTCAGGCTTTTATTATGTCATCTTGATCATGAACATTTATATTGAAAAAAGTGAAGAGTTGAGACTTCAGATCCAATGGGAGTTCCAAAAGACTTTTCCACCTCTCCCTAATGCCAAAATTCTGAGTTATGGTTGGAGAATGGGGAGGGGTCAAAGAACAATTTGTAGTCCATGGAGGTTTTTTTCCTAGTGATTTCTTCCCTGTAGACATTAAGACTTCTGATTCTGCCCCCATGGGGAAAATCTCAATGTTTTCACAGTGCAGAGAGCCTCTGAAAGTCATCACTGCAACTAGCTACAGAGGCAAGAGGCAAACTTAGAAGAGGTCCTAGAAAGAGTTGAAGGAATGATTTCATTTTAGCAACCCTAATCAGTGAAGTTTTCCAGTGTAAGCAAAGTGAGGATGCTGTTTCCCTTCCTATTATTTACTTTTAAAAAACTTCTGCATTATAAAATAAAACAATTACTTCCTAATCATTCTCTTCATAACGTACTCCCTTATAACAAGCATAATAAAACAGCTAAATGAAGCTGTCTGTAACAAGGACTGCACTTGACAAGGTATACAACATGTCACACCTGCAGACGCCCCTTCCTCCCACGCATACTTCTTAGTTTGTATGAAGTGTCTTCCAACATCAGTCATTTGGAACAAATATTAATCGTTGAATATGATCTGGTCTCTGTAGTCTTTTAGCATTGTCTTTGTTTCCATTATTATAGTCATTGGGTCTCCAGGTTCTGGTTTCTTCATTCTGTGTCAATACATACAAGTCTTCTCAGTTTATCTAAATTCCTTATATCTATTATTCCTCATGCCTCAATAATATTTCATTTCATTTGTGCACCACACTTTTTTCAGTCATTTTCCAATTGATGGATATACCCCTAGTACATAGCAGAGGGAGGATTTAAATCTAGGTCTTCCTGACTCCAGAGATGGCTCTCTATGGCACAGTGGATAAAGAGGAATGGCCTTGGTGCCCAGAAGAACTGGATTCATCCTGCCTCTGCCTTACATGAACATGTTACTATTGAAAAAGAGCTTGCTCTGAAGTCAGGCAACTTGGTTCACATCCATCTCTGACATTTACTGTCTGTGTGATCTTGAACAAGTGATAATCTTTCTGAGCCTCAGTTTCTTCATTTAAAAAATGAGTTTGGACAAGAATCCAATGTCATGACAAACTGTATGACCAGTGGAAAGTTATTTAAATGCTCCTTGCTCTAGAACATAGGTCATGGAGGAGTTGAGAGTTGCCAATTCATATTGTTGGAAATAGTTTCTATACTGGTACTTCCATACTGGTATCAAATTACTGGTCTGGACATTACTTATATGTGTCCCTATATATATCTCTACATTGACATTGTTCAAGTTCTTCTTTCACCATAATTATATATGTACATATATGTGTATCTATACATGTTAGCTTAATTTTTTTTATCATAAGGAATTTCCCATTTCTTTCTGCTTTTCCTGACCTCATCCCAGCATATGTGTGGTAATAGAGGAGCTCAAACCTATAACGTTGTGGTTTCTCACCAAAAAGAGTCTCCTCACTTCTTATTCCTAATTTTCCCCAAGGACATTCAGCCCTCAAAACATAGACTTTCAAATTTTCATAGTAGAATGAATGAAAGAACCTTTGCAAGAATAAAGTGATTCCCCCCCCCATGTTTACTTTTCTGTAAGCTCCTGAGATGGCTAACATACTAGTTGTTAATCACACCATCTGTTCAAACAGTACTTTAGTAAATGAATCAATTCATACTTTTCTTTTTAAGGCATTTTTTTTCAGAACAATATGTTTGTACTGTGTTACTCCATCATTTGGCAATGTAGTATGAGCTATTTTAATTTTCCTATTTATTGTAAATGGCTTTTCAATCTACAAATATTTTTTAAAAATATGCATACACCACAAAAAGCTGCGTCTATTGACTTCTCAAACTTTGCAAACAGAGGAAAAATCTGTTCCAGTCTGTCTGCTGTCAAATTTTTTAACCATCTGATTATATTTAAATGAGGTATTTCTGAGCTGATTTATTTGGTGACCCTTGGAAACTTCCACCACTTGCCCAGAAGATGGCAGTGCTGTGCAACTTAGCATGCATGCTCTTCTTTTCAGATGGGAATAGCAGAAAGTAGGGAGGGAACCAACAAATCGTAGGGAGCATGTCCTCCTAAAACTCAGCACACACCCTTTGTGAACCCTAGGGGAACCTGTTTATCTTTTAGTTCCTTTGCTTTTGTTTTGAGCTGTTCCCTGTGCATTTCCTGACTTCAGCAGGGACCAGAAATGGAAAGATTCTAAAAGGTCATGATCATATCAGTGCTAACCAGGAAGTATTCATCTGGCTCACAGAGAAGCTGATTTTCATGAGGTTCTGACATCAGCCATAACTTTTCTGCCTCAGTCAAGCTTGAACTAAGGATCAGAGAGTTTGTTTGCTTATTAGAACCAAACCTCTGGACCCTTGGCCACCCATATTTCCTGAATACTCCTTTTCCCCTACTAAATTAGATCTTTGGAGGGGTACAGACTGGGAGGTGGGTAAGGACACATACTCAACCTAAGGAAGGAAAGCGGAAGAGCCTGATCAGAGTGGGAATGTCTTGGTGTGGGGGGAGGTGGGATGCAGCAGGCAGAAGCAGTGGTTTGGAAGGTCTGAGCCTATGGCTAGGGGTGGATAGACCCACCCACTAACTTTCCAAATCTCCAACATCTGGCCATCAGGCCCTGATTAAGAAACAAAATGGCATAAACACTGAGTCCTTACTTAGGATCCTGAGGGGGGCAGCCAGATACCTGTTAAAGATATTAGAGAAGAGAGAAAAGCACCTTTCTCTAACTCTGTCAGAAATGTCTCTACCCCATCCCCCTTCCACTTTTTCAGATCCTACCCTTCCTCCTAGGCCCATTGGATGTCCAAATCAAACTTTACCAGGAAATCTTTTCTCATCACTTAGGTCAATACCGATCACTCCCTTACCAGGCCACCCACAGCACCTACTTAGCATACATTTTCACATAGGGAAAGAAATCATTAGAAACAAGAATTAATGAAGTTCAGTTTAACACTTTATCATATATTATATCATATTCTCTATTCCATGGATGCTAGTTTTGTTTCATTTGACAGACCATAAGATCCCTAAAGCAGGAGCTATATTTTTTTCTGTGACTATAACATGGTTAACTCAGTGCTAGACACATAGTAGCTATTTAATGAATAATCCTTGAATTGATATCGGTGGGAGAAGAAGGTCCTGAAGAAGTGTGTGTGTGTGTGTGTGTGTGTGTGTGTGTGTGTGTAGAAGAACCCATTATCTCAGAAATTCTAAATTGAAGATTAATTGGACATCAAAATTATAGCTTGAAATCCTCCATAGCTATACCCAACTCTTGCTCCAGGGCATAGGAGACCATATTAAGTTTTGTTCACTATTTGTGAAGAGTCTAGAAAGGAAACATGGACACTCCTCTCCCAACCCTTCCCCCACCTCCAAACTTCACAGTTTTGCCTGGGGTTATTCATATTTCTAGGACTCAAGCAATTCAAGTATAGGCCAAGCCAGTTTTAGGAAATTGTAGTGCCTAAATTCCTCTTTCCAGTCATGCCCAGACTGAATAGGGATATAGTGCTTTGCCACCTGCAGTTTCATTAGGTCTGGTATTCTTAAGAATCGTTGCAAAATTCTAGAAGTCATTCCACAATTGATAAATGGTCAAAGGATATGAATGAGCAAGCAGTTTTCAGATGAAGAAATTAGAGCTATGTATAGTCATATGAAAAAAATGCTCTAAATCATTATTGATTAGAGAAATGCAAATCAAAACAACTCTTAGGTACCACATCACACCTATCAGATTGGCTAACATGACAAAACAGGAAAATGATAAATGTTGGAGAAGATGTAGGAAAATTGGAACACCAATGCATTGTTGGTGGAGTTGTGAATTGATTCCACCATTCTGGAAAATAATTTGGAATTATGCGCAAGGGGCTACAAAAATGTGCATATCCTTTGACCCAGCAATAGCACTTCTAGGTCTGTATCACAAAGAGATCATAAAAATGAGAAAAGGATCCACATGCACAAAAATATTTATAGCAGTTCTTTTTGTGGTGGCAAAGATTTGGAAATTGAGGGGATGCTCATCAGCTGGGGAATGGGTGAACAAGTTGTGATATATGAATGTAATGGAATACTATTGTGTTATAAGAAATGATGACCAGGCAGACTTCAGAAAAACCTGGAAAGAGTTAAATGAACTTATGCTGAGTGAAATGAGCAGAACCAGGAGAACATTGTACACAGTAACAGCCACATTGTGTGGTGACTAATTTGATAGACTTATCTCTTCTTAGCGATGCAAAGATTTAAGACAACTCCATAAGACTCATGATGGAAAATGCTGTCCATATCCAGAAAAAGAAATATGGAGCCTGAATGCAGGTCGAAGCATATTATTTGCTCTCTCACTCTTTTGTTTTTTGTTTCTTCTTCTCATGGTTTCTCCAATTGGTTCTAATTCTTCTTTATAACACGACTAATGAGAAAATAGGTTTAATATGAATGTATATGTTGAGCCTATGTCAATTTACATGCCATCTTGGGGTGGGAAGAGGGGAGGGATGGGGAGAAAATTTAGAACTAAAAATCTTATGGAATTGAATGTTGAAAATTAGAAATAAATAAATTATTTTAAAAAAAGAATAATTGGAAAATTCTATCACTTTATCCCACTGAAACCAAAGCCATTACTGTCAATCTGATTTTTGGATTACTCTATTTGGTGGAGATAGTGCTGAAATGTAAGGAAGTGGAGATCTTAGAACTTCAGAAGGAGTCTTATGTCATGTACCCTATTGGAAATCTCATAAAGTCTATGGACCCTTATTAAGAAAATGCTTTTATTAAAAAAAAAAACCAAAAAATTTTTTGGTATTCTTTCTTTTAATATGTTTTTATTGGTAGCTTCTGTTTTTTACATCATCATAGTTATACCAAGTATCTCTCCTCCTTCCCCTCCCAGAGAGCCATCCTATTTTTTACAGAGGAAAAAAAATCAGCAAAATTGATCAACACATTGAAAAAGTCTGAAAACATGTGCAATGTGTAGACCTACAATCTCTACTGGTTGGGGATATTCTCTTACAAGTCTTCATTCTAGTCCTGCTTTATCTCTATCATTTTGTTATTCACTTTTGATTTCTTGGTGTGTAGTTCTTTTCATTTACATTGTTATAGTTATTATGCATATTGTTTTCTTGGTACTGCTTACTTCATTCTACATCAGTTCGTATAGATCATTCCATGCTTTTCTGTTAATAACATACATAATTTGTTGTAACACAGTGATATTCCATTACATTTATGTAATACAATTTGTTTTGCCATTCCCCAATTGATGGGTATCTACTTTGTTTTTAATTTTAGCTGTCACAAAAAAATGCTGCTATAAATATTTTGGAGTATATGGGGACTTTTTCTTGTGGATGGCTTCTTTGAGGTATCAGCCCAATAGTGGAATATCTCATTCAAACATGGATGCTTTATTTATGTAATTCTAAATAGCTTTCCAAAATGGTTGTACCATTTCACAGCTCCACCAACAAAACATTATTGCATCTATCATTCCACAACCTCTCCAACATTGACTATTGCTATTTAAAAAAAGTCTTTTTTTTGCCAATTTGCAGGGTGTGAAGTGAGAACTTAGGATTGTTTTGATATGCATTTATCTTAATATTAGTGATTTTGAGCATTTGTTCATATTGTAAATACTTAAAATTTTTTTGAGAACTGTTTGTTGATAAACTTTGACCATTTATCTATTGGCTATTTGTCATTATGTACGTGTACATATATGTGTATACCCACTTATATACACATGTGCTGATATAAGGATTTTCCCCACCATTCTATTGCTTCTCTTCTTACTTTGGATACGTTAATTTTTTCCACACAGAAGCTTTTCAGGTTTCAAGTAATCAAAGTCATCTATTTTATTTTTTGCAAATGCATCTATCTTTGTTTGATTAGGAATACATCTCCTACTACTCGTGGCTGTGAAAGGCATATGATCTATTTCCCTTTTACTTTTTAAAAATTATTATCTTTAATATTAAGATCAAGTACTTATTTAAAATGTATTGTGGCATAAGATACGTGTTGGCCTAAGTTTAATTTTAGCCAGACTGCTTTCCAGTTTCCCCAGTACTTTTTTTAATCACATAAGTAGTTTTTTTCATAGGTGATCTAGGGTTTCAATTTTATCAAACACTGGATTATTGATTTTATTTGTTTCAGAATCTCCCTTGTATAGTCCGTTCCATTGATCTATGTCTCTGGTTTTTAACCAATACCAAATGGTTTTGATTACTGTGACTTTATAATATAGTTTGAGGTGTAGAAGTACAATTCCCCCTTTGTCTCTACCTCTTTTCACATTTACTTTGATGTGCTACATTTTTTGTTTTTCCAAATGAATTTTGTTATTATTTTCTCAAGTTCTCGAAATTGTGCCATTGGTGATTTGATTGGTATGGCATTAAGAGTGTAAATTAATATTGGTAGTATTATCATTTTTTATGTCAGATTGGCCTAGCCATGAGCATTGAATATTCAGCTATTAATTTCTTTAAGAAACACTTTCTAATTGAGTCTATATGTCTTTTCTCTCTTTTGGTAAATTGCTGTCCACATATTTGATGCATTATGTGGTTATTTGAAAGGGGATTTCCAAATACTGTTGTTTTTTGAGAATTTATTTTGTAGCAACTTTGCTGAAGCTATTGTCTCAATTGGTATCTTTGCTGAGTCTCTTGAATTTTCCAAATATGCCACCAAGTCATCAGCAAATCAGGATAGTTTTATTTCTTTTTAATCTATCTTTATGTCTTCAATTTATTTTCTTGTCTTATTGCTGTTGCTAGCATTTTCAGAATTATATCAAGTAATAGTAAGGACAGTGGGCATGCTTGATTTCCCATATTTAGGGGAAAAGATTCTGCTTTCAGTTTGAGGCATGCACTTTTTATGATATTAAAAAAGAGGGCCTCTATGCCTGTACTTTGTATGTTTTTTTTTTAGCATGAAAGAGTATTGTTCTTTGTCAAAGGCTTTTTCTGCATCAATTGAGATGACCATGTAATTTTATGTTGATTATATTGATTGTTTTCCTACTGTTGAACTCTCCTTGCATCACTGGTATAAACCCTACTTGGTCATAATGAATGATTTCTTGGATAAATCACTGTAGTCTGATTGACAGGATTTTGTTTAAATTTTTTGAATTAATGTTCATTAATGACATTGGCCTATAGTTTCTTTCTGTGTTTTATCTTTCCTTGGTTTAAGTGTTAGGACTATATTTATCACATAAACATATTCTGGATAATACTTTCTTTGTCAATTTTTGAGAATAATTTGTGAAGTATAGATACCATTTTTTAAAATCAGTAGAATTCTCCTGTGAATTCATCAGTAACAGGAAGTTTTTTTTCTTTTGGTAGCTCAGTTACCCCTAGATCTACATGTTTTTTGAAATTGGGTTATTTAAGATCCCTATCTGGTCTTCTGATAGTTTGAGTATTTTATGTTTTTTAAGGTATTCTATTCTTTTGTGTTCTCAGTTTTGTTAGCATATAGTTACATAATCTGTTATAATTATAGTTTTTATTTCTTCTAGATTTGTTGTGATTTCACTTTGGTCATTTGCAATTTTATTTTTCTGTTCTTATTTTAAAAATCAGATTAGCTAAGGGTTTATCAATTGAACAAGTTCCATATGGTACTTACTAAGAATTAAGTATATTCTTTTGCTGTCCCATTTGGAAGATGCATACATCTTTTAATTCTAGTTTTTCCAGCAATTTGTTCAGTTCCACATTTCCCCTTTTGTTTATCTTTTTGTTAGATTTCTCTGAAACTGAAAGAGGGGATATTGAAATCTCTTGTCACTATTTTGTTACTGTCCATGCCTTCTTATAGCTCAGATAGTATTTCCTTTATGAATCTGGATATGAAAACATTTGGAATGTATGTTTATTACTGATATTGATTTATTGTCTATGGTTCCTTTCAGCATAATATAACTTCTTTGTTTATCCTTTTTTATTTTTTGAATGTTTGTCTTGGTTTTGTCAGAAGCATTATTACAATTCATGTTTGGGTTTTCTATTTAATGCGTAGTAAATTTTTCCCCATCTGCTTGGTTTTATTTTGTGTATATCTTTGTTTTTTTAAACATATTTCTTGTAAGCAACAAATTGTAGAATTTTGTTTTCTTATCCAATCTCTCTTTTTAATTTTATTGCATTGTTTAATCCATTCACATTTAAAGTTATGAGAGTTAGGTTTACATTTTCCTCTGTCTCTAATATTGTTTTTGCTTCAAGTTATGATTTTTCTCCTCTTCAGTACTATATTCCTTCAGTTACTTTACCTTAATCTTTTTAAATGTGGCTATTCCCATTGACTCTCTTCCCTTCACCCCTGATCTCTTCCACTCCTCTGTTACCCCTTTCCCTTTGAGATTTTGGTCATTAGTTAAATTTCTCTCCTGCTTTTATCTTTTTATAGATTTCTTCTCTCCTTTTCTTCTCAGTTAGTCAAATAGATTCTCCTTTTCTCCCCTCCCCTTTATTTAGTTCATTAGTTTTTTAAAAAGTTTTTGTACCACATTTCTGAAAGGATTTCTCTTACTCTCTTCATCATTCATCCTCTTTTTCTGTCTACTCTAGACCCTCAGTCTCTGATTCGTGACCTTTAAAATTATCTTGTTCAGTCATTTTTCAGTTGTGTCCAATTCTTCATGACCTAATTTGGGGTTTTCTTGGTAAAGTTACTGCCATTTCCTTCTCTAGTTCATTTTACAGATGAAAAAACTGAGGCAAACAGAGTTAAGTGACTTGTCCAGGGCCACACAACTAGTAAGTGTCTGAGGCCAGATTTGAACTCAGGAAAATGAGTCTGACCCCCAAGCCCAGTTTTCTATTCCCTATGCTACCTACCTGTTTCCTAAAATTATCTAGTCACTCTCTATTCTTTGTATTTCTCATGCAATCATTCCTTCTGAAGTATTCATTAGAGGATCTCCCTCCAAGGTAGTTTCTGCCATTACCTTGTAGAGCTTGTTCCGTGGATTCCCCTTTCCCATTGTGCCTCACTTCTAAAACATTTATAATTCTTGTAGATGTGAGAGAGGACACTGTCCCATGGTAGGGCCTCTCCTCCATCACATTCCTGATCATAAGACCACCACTGATCTATACCATTCCCTGGTTTCCTTTCTCACCTATTTGCCTCAAAATCTTCTCCCTGGGTTGATATCCTCCCACTGACTAGTTGCCCCCAGGAATTCCAACTTCCCCCATTCCTAACATATGATGAGGAGATTTTTCAATCACTAAATTTCCCAGGCCAAACCTAGCACAAGGTCCCCAACTCCCTTACAGATCACCTCTCTTCAGCCATAGGAGAATTCATCACTGGAAACTCCTCCCACCACCAAAGCAAGGCCTCATTCCTTTGCTCTCCTTTTTCAGGACTTCTGTGTCCTCCTCACCCACTTCCCTATAGACTCTTTACTTTCTGAGACCACTCCCTTTATTGCTAGCCTTTAATGTGACCCTGACACATCACACATTCTTCTCTATCCCTCTGCTCACTATCCCCATTTTCATGTACTCTCCCATGTCGTAGCGTTAGTCCCACAAAACAAAACAAAACAAAAATTTGATTCTTCTATAGGCTGGATATAATCAAGTTATTTCCACAATGCCCCATGCCCCTGTCTTTATTGCTACCTCTACTTCTGCCTCATCCCTGTCTCTTTGTGTACATTTAAAAAGGAGTCTTTTACTGGTCTCTTTGCTATCATTTTGTTGCTGTTGCTGTCTTTGTTTGCTGCATTTATTCATTCCTCCTGGATTTCTTTTGTCCAGAGTATTCAAGAAGCAAATAGTAATCTCAGTTCTGATTTTCTTCCTAAAAAACCTCTCAACTGCCTCTTTATTATCGAATGTCCATCTTTTTCATTTATGGTTAAGCTCAGATTTGTAGAGTATTTCATCCTGAGTTGCATCTTGAACTCCATTGCTCTTTGGAACACATTATTCCATTACTTCCTTTATTTTGTGGTGGATGCAGAAAAGTCTTGTGTTATTTATATTTTCTCTCCTTTGTATTTCAAAGTCTTTCTCCTGATCATCTACAGAATTTTTTTTTTCTGAAGTGAATTGTTAAATTTGACCTTACATTTCTTGGAATTTGCAACCTCTTTTTTTTTCTTATAGGCATCTGTGAATTCTTTCAATTAGTATTTCATTTTCTATGTTTAGAAATTCTGGGCAGGTCTATTATTTCCTATGTGATGGTAAGCTTTCCTGTGCTGTAATTTTCTTGTGGGAGACCTGTGATCCTTAGTTTGTCTCTATGCAACCTGCCTTTGAGATTGGTATGTTTTGCTTGGATAGAGATTATATTTTCTTTTAATATTATTGGGGTTTTTTTTACATTTCTTCTTCTTAATTGTTATTCTATATATTTGCATTCTTAATCTATTGTTCTTTCTTTTCTTTGGTGACATTTGCCACTAAACATTCTAGTCTTTCTCTTCTGTCCATTACTTTGATGTGCAGGCCATAAATTCTGCTCTGACAATTTTCATTTCTCTTTTGAGCCACTCAGGAGCAATATCTTGTCATTCCATATTCTCATATTCCATAGCATCTTCTGTCTCATCAAATGTTGGATCATTTTCCTCTGTTTTGTAGTATTTATTCATAGATATTATTATTGATGAGTTGTTTCAGTCACGTCCAAGTCTTGGGATTCTCTTGGCAAAAACACTGGAGTGGTTTGTGATTTCCTTCTCCAGCTCATTTTACAGATGAGAGAACTGAGGTAAACAGGGTTAAGTGACTTGCCCAGGGTCTTACAGCTAGTAAGTGTCTGAGGTTATATTGAACACAAGTCCTCTGAGTCCAATCTATCCACTGTACCACCTAGCTTCCTTGTTTATTTGTAAATGCCTGAAGTCATTTGCTAGGTCTAGAGGTCATATTTCCTTGTTGTTAATATTTTCCCTGTTGATTTATCTTTTAATATTTAAGATCTTTGAGTTTTCTTCTTCCTGAAACCTTTAGTAATTTCAGTTTTTTTCCCCTCTATCTTTCCTCTGTTTACTTTCTGACTCCCCTGTGATGGTTTCTTGGGTGCTGGATCTCAGTGTCTCAGCTTACTCTCATGCTTTGCAGTTCATGTTTGACCAGTGTCGGTCTCTGGCTTAAGTGACTTAGGTGGCCAATACTAGCTCTAGCTAGATGCTGTGCTCTTCTTCTCCAGCTTAGAAGAGTGTGGCACAGTCTCCTGCCCCTATACGTAGTGTCCTTTTCCTGGTGACCTATCCTGAGGCTCCCCCAGTTCTTTTACTCTCCATCTCAGCACTGGCAATTCTGAGAGATGATTATTTGGTGCTATGAAGTTGTCCATCATGGAAGAAGTTCAGAGCTTTGTAGCACTGGGCCAGAGGGTTGTCTGCCCTGGTACCTATAGTTCAGAGGCTTCCTGTCCTGTAGTTATGGGATTGTGTCCCTTGGCAGGATTTTGCCCCTGAAGAGCTGTGGCCACACTATATATTATAGTGAGGACAAGCTTAGGTGTCCTAAAGCCAGGGTCTCCAGGGCACTGGAAAAAGGGAGAGGGAACAGTGAAGTGGTGGTGCGTATTGTAGTGAGCCCATGTCACTTTATTGTGTCTTCTAGTGTATCCTTGCTGCCTGTTGGTATAGGAAGTATGGGAAGGTTATTGAATGAGCTCTGGGTCAGTAAGCATAAATTCATAGGTTTGGGTTTTTTTAATTTTCTTTTGGATTCTGGGTGTCCTAGACCATGGAGACAACTAAAATTGCTTTGTCTTTCTGTTTTGGAGAGATTTTAGAGGTCATAGGGATCAGAGAAAATCTCTTGTCCTTCATCTTGTTGTTCGTATGACCCAGAAGTAAGATAATCCTTTTAAATGCAATCAAATTTATAGGAGTACAAAGGAAACCAATGATAGTGAAATAAATTTTCTTCTACTCAAATTCTGGATTCCCTTGGGAGTCTGTTGATCCACATTTAAGAACTTATTCTTTAGAGGGAAAGTATCCCTTCTCACCTCCCTCTGCTTCATAGAATAGCAAGTTTCTTTTAAAGCTTAGCTCAAATATAACCTCCAACATGAGTCTTTTCCTTATTCTCCCCAGATGCTAATGTCCCTTCTCCATTATTTTTTATTTCATATATATCTAGATTTCATATACATGTCACATCCACACCCTCCCCTTACCTACCTTGGGGTGTTTCCCTGAAGCACAGCCCTGTGACATTACACACTGGTATGATATCTAGGACTACTGATTGGGAGACTTGGAGTGGGAACCCTCTCCTCCCAAACCCACTTGTACATGGTACTACTTATATTTTGAATATACTTATATGTGTCCATATTTTGTCATGATATAATGTAAACTCCTTGAGGTCAGGGTATTTTGTTGTCATCTATGCATCCCCCAGTTCCTAGCATAGTGCCTAGAATGGAGTCAGGGACTTAAGAAATGCTTGTTGAATAATAAATGTTGTGTGACTTCATTTCAGATCATTTTTTACTGTTCTTCCCCCCGCCCCATATCTTCAGAAAATTTGGCTTTCTTGTGATCATTTTACTCTATTGTTTTAAGAAAATCACTTGCTGGCCTCAGGATAAGGAAAGACACAATGGAAAGGCATTTTGCTTCAGCAATAACAGCAAGAAAGGGCACGCTCCTTAAAATGAGCCCAAACTGAATGAGCACATTTAGCTGAATGATCAATTCACCACTGGCACATCACTTCTATTTTTAATCTTGGCACTGCTACAGATTTCAAGGGTTTTCTGAGACAGAAGAACTCTGCTATATGAAGTGTTTTCTTTCTCTCATCTTCTTTTCTCAGAGCTTGAATTCACAGGGGTGTGATTTTCCTGAGTCTGATGGATTCGGGGCACCTTCTGGCTGCCCTCTACACCCAAATGAGGACTTTTAATAGAGGCAAAGAGAATGTTTCTGAAGAGCTTCTTTTTTTTGTCCCCTTACCAGAATAATGCACAAAATTGGCACCAAATAACAAGATATATGGATTTATCTTATTTGGTACATGTGTACATAAATCATGTCTGCCCACAAATAAATTATCTTCTCTCTGAACCATAAGGGTTTATCTTTTTCACCTCTCTCTGCTTTGCCTCAAATTACTCATTTCCAATACTGGCCTATCTGTTAATTAAATGGTATATCCATGGGGGTCATTTCCACTTGAATGATAATTAATGTGTTTTTCCCCAATGCAGCTACCCATGAAATCTCAGTAAATAAAATTGTTTTGTGCATAACCCGTGTTTGCTGTACTCTGATGACAATTTCTGACTTGATTAAGACAAAACAGACTCCCCCCCCTTTCCTGCTTCAGCCTGTCTCCACTATTAAATGGGGATAATTGGGAAAAGGAAAAGTGGAAAGGGCCTAAGATTCCATCTAGTCCAACCTCATCATTTGACATATGAGGAAACTGAGGCCCAGAGAGTTGAAGTAACTTCCCTAAGATTACACAGGAAGTAGCTGAGCCAGGATTTGAACCCAAATTCCCTAATTTTGAATCCAATACTGCTTTCATTTCACCATGCTTCTCCCTAGCTTTTAAATTGGACTGCAACAGTGCTACCGACACCCATAGTAGAAACTGCACTGACCTTTTTGCCAATGTCCAATCATATGGTTCCTTGACTTGTCATAAATGGCTTAAAATCCCTAAGCTACCTAAGACAGGCATCACTAAGATGGGGGGGGCTAAATATTTTTGTTCCACAGAACACATCAATATGTCACATATTTACTCTTTAATATTTAAACATCCTCACCTAGTATTGAAAAAAAATATTCCTTAATTAGCATTCACAGAGAAAATCTATAAGATCAAAGCAGAACATGTCTTCAAAAATTTTTTTGTCTTATTTTTATACATCCCTTTGTCAAAAGACAAATTTTTTTTTGGCATGTGATTTTAGTTCTGGAATGCTAAAAATATCAGCAAATGGGTGATAGAGGCATTTAATTTATAGGTTTAATGAAAGCTAACCATAAAGATAGGAGCTATAAATCTACATAGCAAGAATAGGAGGTGAAGGCACAACATGACTCATGAGTATCTACAAGTAAAATATACCCTCAAAATGAAGGGAGGGGGGGAGGTGGATTTACTTTCTGTAAGAAGCCCTGGATTAATACATTAGCTTAGACAATTCTTTATTTTTCTCTTTGCTCTATATCTACTATTTTTTTGCACCATGAAAATAAAAAATCTTTCCTATCATAGAAAGAAAACACACACACACACACATATACACATACACACAAAACACTAAGCCTTATAATTTGTATGTATGACTCACATTACAATGATTAAGGGAGTTGCATATGTAAAACTGGTTACGCCACTGGTTTGTGCCAAAGACATTTACAGAATCACCTTTAATCTGACACAATTCTTGTTTATGTAACTTTCAATGGGTGAGTCTCTAACCCAGAAAGAATATTATCAGTTGCAAGTGAGCTGTCCAGATCAGAGATTGACATGACCACATTTAAGAGCCAACTCTCCTTTCTCTTGAAAGGTACTGCCTTCCTCAATTCTTTGGATGTGTGGTCAGAAAGTAGTTTCCAAAGCTGTCAAACTTGCCATGAACAATTAGTGACTAAATACTTAACTCAAGAGTCAAAGCTCTCTATCACTAGCATCAGTATATATGCCCTTACCGTGACAAACATTAATGATGACAAAACAGGGTTTAACAGGCACCTGCAAATCCTTATTGCATCAGTCATAAGATATGACAAATTGGTTGTCATAGGGGATTTCTGCTTAGATAAAGGCAAAAATTCTGACATTCAAAAAAATTTTTAAAGGTCATAAAATTGGGAAGTTAAATAGTGATAGTCTCTATGATCACTAAAATTAATGCATTTGTTCAAACATTTATTAAGTAATGTATAGAGAACATTGTTCTGAGACCTGGAAGAGGTACAAAATTTAATTAAGACACTGTCTTGCCTTCATGGAGTTTATAGTTCAACAATGAGATTATGGCACAGAGTTAACTGTAATAATTATTGTTACATGATCAGCGTATTGGGGAATGTCAAAATAAAGTGCTTTATAAGGTGCAAAGGGGAAAATTGTTACTGAGGGCTGAGGATACAAGTGAGGAAACAATCAGAAAAGATTTCGTAGAGAGGGTGGCACTTGAATTGGGTTTTAAATGGTGGGTAGGAATTTAATAAGAATTCCAAGAGAAGAGTATGACATGAGGTGGATAAATTCAGGGCTGGAACATGGAGTTCATGGGGAGCAATGATATTCATTGAGGTCAGAGAAGCAGGATTGTACCCAATTGTGAGAGGCTTTGAATGCTTCTCAGTGGAATTTAATCCTTACTTCATGGGCAATAGAGATTTCTGAAAATGTGCCATGTTGGCCCCATCTTCTTGACAGATAAGAGGAGAAGTAGGACACAGTGATTATATCTAATTAAATGGTAGCATGTCACTGATAGACTTGTTTGTTGATAGCACCTAAAGGATGATCAGACTGAAACTATTTAAGTCATCCTCATGCTAAATTGACCATTATCTGCTTCTGTATATTTAAAAATCTCTATAAGGATACAAGTAATTTATATCAAAGAAATATTCAGGATGATAATAGGTTCACAGATCTAGAGCTGAAAGGGACCTCAAAGGCCAACTCCCTCACTTTGCAATTGAGGGATCTGAAACTGAGAGATGTGAAGTGACTGGCCCCAAATTACATAATTAGTAAGTAACAGAGGAAGGATTTGAATCCAGACGCTTTGATTTTAAGTCCAGTTCCCATTCCACTGAACCACGTAGTTGAGTTATACAACATTCAGATTGCATAGAATGAAGAAGCCACCATTTAATTTATTTAAACAAGTGTTTACTAAGCACGTACTATGTACAAGGCACTGTGCTAGGTGCTATACATTCTGTCTGGGTAGTCCCAGTTGCATGCATCGATGTTAAAAAAAAAAAAGGTGTCTCTCTGAGGGCTACCAATGAGGAAAAGCACTGAAGATGTTAAGTAAATGTTGCCAAACTCATGTGGTTAATACCAACCCATAGATTTAAAAAAGTTACCAACAGGAAAACTACTAAAGTATTCTTATTTTCAGTTGCTGCTCAGAAATGCCTCAGAATCCAGAATTGCTCATGGAAGCATGTGTCATGACATGGAGGTCAGATTAAAAATATAAATGAAAGATAAAGAAAATTAAGAGAAAAGAAAACAGAGTGGGAAAACAGTTGCAAAAATGTATCAGATAAAGGTCTCAAATCCAATGAAGAACCGACACATATCTCTATAAGCCTGTGATCTACAAGACAAATAATATACATTTTCTGCCATGAAATGATGGTAAATAGACATGAAAAACTAGTTTACAAAGCAAGAGATGCAAACTGTTAATAATCAAATCAGAAAATATTCACATGCTCCAATAAACTGGAGGACTATAATGAAAAAAAAAAGGATTATGAAAGAAGAAAAGAGGGTGAAAAGGAAACATAAGCAGTATAACTATTTTTTAAATAAAATTTTATTTTTTAATGAACAGAATTCTGATTCATTCTCCTTACACCTCCTCCTGTGGTATCCTACCCTCCCAGAGAAACTCCTTGCTTCTTTGCCCCAGCATGCTGCCTTGGGAAAACAAGCAACACCCTTGTAACAAATATGAAGAGTCAAGGCAAACAAATTCCCATGTTGACTATGTGAAAAAAAAAAATCTGAGTGCTGAGTCTATTATCTCTCTGTCAGGAGATGGGAAGGATGCTTCATCGTTGGTCCTCTGAAATCCTAGTTGGCTATTGCAATGATGAGAGTTTTAAAAGTCTTTCAAAGTTTTTTTTTTTTTACAATGTTTTATCTCATTCTACATATGCATTTTGTCGCTAAAGGCTGTCAATTTTACCTTCAAAATATCTCTTGCATAAGTCCCCTTCTGTCCTCTGACACTGCAACCACCCTGGTGCAGGCCCTCAAGATTTCACTCCTGAGCTATTTATTACAAATTTCCTGCAAGTTTCCTTGTCACAAGTCCCTCTCTCCACTCCAATCCATCCTCCACTCAACAGCAAATTAATCTTCCTAAAATGAAGGACTGATTCTTTCACCCACCTCCCCATTTAATAATAGCTTCCTATCATCTCTAGGATCAAATATAAAATCTGGTGTTCAAAGCCCTTCCTAAACTGGTCCCACCTTACCTTTCTAGTCTTCTCACACCTTATTTTTTCTGCATAATCAGTGACCCAGTGACACTGGCCTCCTTGCAGTTTCTCTCAAAAGACCTTCTATTTCCTGGCTTTCTTCCTGCCTGACAGGCTTTCCTGGCTTCCTTTCAAGTTCCAGCAAAAATCTCACCTTCTGTGGGAAGCCTTTCCAGATCCCTCTTAATTCTAATGCTTATGTTTTGTTCATTATTTCCATTTTTTACTGTACGTTGCTTGTTTGTATATAGTTGGTTAGAGGTTGTCTCTCCATTAGACTGTGAACTCCTTGAGAACAAGGATTATCTTTTACTTTCTTTGTATCTCCAGCACTTAGCATGGTGCCTAGCATGTAATAGGTGCTTAAGAAATGTTTATTAGTTATTATTACTTATTTATTATATAAATGTTCTCATTTTACTGCTTCAGTTCTTTAAAGTCTTCCTAGGTTCATCTAAAATTTTCTTTCTTTCTTTCTTTCTTTCTTTCTTTCTTTCTTTCTTTCTTTCTTTCTTTCTTTCTTTCTTTCTTTCTTTCTTTTCTTTCATAGCACAGTAGAATTCCATTATATTCATATGCCATAATTGTTCACCTATTTTCCAACTACCCTTTAGTTTCCAGTTTTTTTGTACCACAAAAAGAAGTACTGTAACTGTTTTTGGCACATGGGTTCTTTTCTTTATTCTTTGGTTTTTGGTGGGGATAGGCCTGGGAGTAGAACCATAGTTCAAAAGATATGCAGAATTTAGTAATTTTTTTTAGGCTTCCCCCCCTCCCCTTTGTTAGGCAGTGGGGTTGAGTGACTTGCTCAGGGTCACACAGCTAGTAAGTGTTATGTGTTTGAGGCCAGATTTGAACTCATATTCTCCTGAATCCAGGGCTGGTGCTCTATCCACTGTGCCACCTAGCTGCCCCAAATTACTTTCCAGAATGCCTTTCCCAATTCATTGCTTTACCAAAAATGCATCAATGTGTCTGTTTTCCTATAGTCCCTCCAATATTTTTTAATTTTCCATTTTTGTCAAATTTTTTCAATTTGGTGAATGTGAGGTAGAATCTCAGAATTATTTTAATTTTAAGTTTTCAAATTATTAGTGATTTGGACCATTTTTATGTGACTATTGATAGCTTGGATTTCTTCCTCAGAAAACTGCTTTTTCATCGACCATTTGTCTATTGGACAAATTCATATAAATTTCAATCAGTTCTTTATATATCTTGGAAATGAGACATTTTTCATAGACTTGATAAAAAGATGTTTTTTAGTTACCTACTTTCCTTCTAGTTTTAGCTGCATTGGGTTTGTGAAAAAATTGATTTCATATAATCAAAATTGTGAATTTTGTCTTCTGTGATCTCTATCTTTTGTTCGGTCATGAGATAGATCTGAAAGATAATTTATTCCTTGTTCTTCTGATTTGTTTTTGATTTATTTATACTTTTATATCTAAGTCATGTATCCCTTTGTAGTGTAAAATATTGGTTTTAACTAGGTTTTATCCCCCAGACTGCTTTTCACAGCAGTTTTTCTCAAATAGTGAGTTCTTACCCCAGTAACTGAGAGGTCTTCAGGTCTTTGATAAACACTAGGCTACTGTGTTTATTTGCTTCTATTTGTTATATATCTAATGGGCTCCACTGATAGACTTCTTTATTTCTTCACCAGTAGCAAATCATTTTGTTGATTATAGCCCCCTTCCTTCCCACTTTTTTCATTATTACCCTTGAGATTATTGAGTTTTCCTTCAGATGGTTTTTTTCCATTACTTTGTCTAGCTTTATAAAGTAATTATTTGATAGTTTGATTAAGATGGAAATGGATAAGTAAATTAAGTTGAACAGTATCATAATTTTTATTATTTTGGCTTGCTTTACCTATTATCCATTATTATTTTTCAAAATGCTTAGGTCTATCCTTGTTTAAAGAGTGTTTATAAATGTATTCATATAGATTCCACATACTTTGATAGGTAGATTCCCAAATATTTTATATATTATATATTTATCTTAAATCCAATTTCTCATTATGTCTCATTCTGTTCAATTTTGTTGGTAAGATAAGAAATATTGAATATTTGTGTGTAGGATATTTCATATCCTACAATTTGCAGAAGGTTTAATTATTTCAGTTAGGTTTTTAGTTGACTTTAAGGTTCTTTAAGTAAACTATCGTATTATCTGTATGCAAAAAGCCATAGTTTCCCATTTGACTATAATTATTGTTTCAATTCAATTCTTGTTGCTATATTAGCATTTCTAACACTGTTATATAGTAGTTATATCGTTGTTAATAGATATCTTTGTTTTATCCTCAGTCTTTCTAGAAAGTCTGCTAGTTTATCTTTATTATATATAAAGTTTGCTTTGAGTTTTAGATAGATACTACTCATCAAATTACAGAAAGGTCCATTTATTCCTATGTTTTCTAGTATTTTTTAAAAACAGAAATGGAGTGTTATGCCTTGTTAAAAGCTTTTTCAACACCCATCGATATAACTGTATAATTTTCACCATTCTTGTTATTAATATGGTCTATGATATTGACAATTTACTTAATACTAAATCTACACTGCATTTCTGGTATAAATCCAACCTCATCATAGAGTATATTCATTATGATATGTTGTAGTAGCCGGTTTACTAAAAGACTTTAAATTTTGTGTGTGTGTGTGTGTGTGTGTGTGTGTGTGTGTGTGTGCATGCATGCATATTTATTAAAGCTAATGGTCCATCATTTTATGAATCTCCCTTGTTCTGGTATCAAGACCATATTTATATCATCAAAAGAATTTGGTAAGACCTCTTCTTTTGATATGTTTACAAATAGTTTATGTAATAGTACAATTAATTATTCTTTGAATAATTGATATAATTTGCTTATAAAGACATTTAGTCCTGGAATTTTTTTCTCTGGGTGCTCCTTTTTGGCTTTAGTTTCTTTTTATGAAGTTATTTAAATTTCCTATTTTTTATTTTATTAAACTAAGCAGATTATATTTTTCTGTAAATGTGTTTCATTTAGGTTTTTTATTTTATTGGTGTACAATTGGGTAAAACATTTTCTAATGATTTCTTCTATTCTTCATTTGTTATAAATTCTCTTTATTTTTGATGCTAGCAATTTGGTTTTCCTCTTTTAAAAAATCAATTTAGCTAATGATGTCACTATTTTATTTCATCTCTACTTTAAAAAAATCTGTTCTTCATTTTATTTATTAATTCCTTTTTTGCTTTTAATTTTTTAATCTCTCATTTTCTGAATTCTTATTTTGCTCTTTAACTTGAATTTTAAAATTTGTTAGTTCTTTGACTAGTTCAGCTAAAAGTGAAGTTCAAATGACACCTACTTTCATCACTGCTTTTTCCTTGTTTGTATAGTCTTCTCTTTGTGCACCCCAGTTATGTGGCATAAACTCCCCAACTCTTCCTCCTCCTTTTTTCCCTAATATATTCATTTTCCCTTCCTTTACTTTTGTAAAAAATAATTAAAGCATTACAATACCATTGCCATGTTCTGTGTCTTATTTTACTCTCCCTATGACCCTCATGGTTTTAAGGTTCTGAGGTGACACTTATCAAATGTCTTCCATTCAAATTTAAATACTTTATTCCTTGTATACTCCCTTCTGATTGCTGCCTTATATTTACCTTATATGTATCTCTTGATTCCTATATTTGTATCTCAAAGTTTCTATTAACTCTATTCTTTTTATCAGGAATTCTTGGAAGCCATCTATTTTATTGAAGATCATTTTTTCCTTTCAGGATTATACTCAGTTTTTTTGGTTAAATTATTTTTTATTTTAAGCCTATATCTTTTGCCTTTTGGAAAATCAAATTCCATGCACTCCACTTCTTTAAAGTGATGGCTACTAAACTTTGTGCAATCATGATTAAGGCTTCTTGGTACTTGAATTCTTTTATTTTGACTACTTGAAATATTTTTTCTTGGAAACCAAGGAATTCTTGATTTTTGCTATGACATTCCTGGGATTATTCATTTTTATATTTTTCATGAGGTGATCAGTGGATTCTTTCTATTTCCATTTTCTCCTTTGGTTCTGATGGATTTCAGGTAGGGGTTTTTTTGTGATTTATTGAAATATGATTTCCAGGCTCTTTATTTGGTCATGACTTTAAGGGAGACCTATAATTCTAATATTACTTATTTTTGGTGTATTTTCCAGATCAGTTGTTATTGTTGTTGTTTTTTTTTAATATGGGATATCTTACATTTTCTTCTATTCTTTTTGTTGCTATTTGATTTTATTTTACTACTTCTTGTTTTCTCATGGTTTCATTAACTTCTGTTTGTATCTTTCTAAATTTCAAAGAATCTGTTTCTTGAGTAAGGTTGTATGCTTTTTAATTAGCTGGTAATCCTTCCAAATCTTACTTTCAAATCTTTTATTTCTTTTCTAATTCCCTCCTTTTACCTCTTTCATTTTATGGGTAAAATAAAATTTAAACTCTTAAAAAAACACCCACTTGCTTCACTTTTTCTGGGAATTCTAATTGGCTCTTTTCCAAGCTGTGTTTTTCTTTGAGGTTTTGCTTATATATATTTTGAAGTTATTCTCTTCTGGGTTTGTGTCTTGGGTGTCCTGTCCCATAAAAGCTCTTTATGGTGGGAGTCTCTCTCTCTCTCTCCCTCTCTCTCTCTCTCTCTCTCTCTCTCTCTCTCTCTCTCTCTCTCTCTCTTTGTTAATTCTATTATAGCTTTACTTCTCAAATAAAGACTTTGTGTTAGGGCCAGGTTTTGTGCACTTACTTTTGGAAGGAATGTGTAGGCCTTTTTTAGTATTATTTTGTATTGTCCAGGATCCTGCTGGTGCTTTCTGTAGTTATTAAATGCATCATTCTTCAAGAATATTGGGGTAGCTTAGACCATGAATATGTAAAGTTCCCATGTATCTTATGGCAAAGTTTGATCCTTGCCCTCAAGGCTTGAGCTTTACAAGCTCCTAACCTCAGTTTAAATCTGGGATGGGCCTAGGTCCATGACAACGCTTGGCCCCAGTAAGCAGCTACAGATTAGCCACACTTAGGTATAGATCTCCTCCTCATTCTAAGCTGAATCTGAAAACCTGCTATGAAGTCAGTATCACAGAGATGCCAGTCGGTTACCATGCCTACACATTTCTAGATCTACAATGTTTTCTTGCCCTGGTAAACAGCTATAGACTCCAGTTCAGTCCTCAGGCTGGAAGGCCTTATACTATACTTTCTTGGCTACTCTCTGTCCTGGGTGCCCAAAGACCAATGTCTGTCCCTGTATATTGACCTGGGCTGAAAAAAATGACTCACTGTTTTTTCTTAGAGGATTTCCCAATCACTACGAAGTCTGGTACTCTTTCTAACTGTTTGAAAGAATAGTTATGAATGAGAGGTGGACTATAGTACTTCCTTCTATTCTGACATATGTACTTTTTGTTTTCCTTCTAAGCAAAACTGTTTTTTAAAGCATCTACTGTGTGCAGTGCACAAAGATGCAAAGTTTATAAGACCCCTGACCTCATAGAGTTTACAGTCTAGTAGAAGGATAAGAAAACACAGTTTTATAATATATAACATTATAAGGCCATCTTTTGCTTCATTTGTTACCCAATATTGAAGTACTGAATGGGTGTTATCTTAAACAAACTAATACCTGGGAAGGATCTGAGGGGAATATAAATTTCTTGAAATAGAGCTCTGAAAAGCCAAGAGCCATTAGGATTCAAATGGAGCTCCTTGACTATTTCTAGAACCCAAATCACTCTGGCTCTCACTGATTGGCCAACAATGGTCCCCAACCCAAGCCTCAGTTGGTCACTGTTTGGGTTTTGTTGATTCAGAGTGATTATAAATGGCAAATATTTCTGTTCTAGCCAGAAACCCCGAGGGTCTTCCCCTTCCAGATTGATTTTTTTTTGAGTAGGTAAAAGAGGCCATTTTTTGTCTCATTTCTTACTTAGCCTCAATCACTGAATGGGTGTTGCCTCAGACAAACTGAGACCTGGGAAAGACCTTAGCTTAAAAAGATCAAGGTCTCCCACTACATTTGCAGCCATCTCTAGTCATCCTGAGCTATATGCCACTGGACCCAGATGGTTCTGGAAGAGAGAGTGAGGCTGGTGACTTTGCATAGCCCTGTCTCACTTAAATCCAATTCACTTGCAAGTTAAGATATCACCTCCTGATGTCATTGGCCATCTTCGAGAACAATGGACAAACAACAACAACAACATGATAAGTATATGCCCAGGATAGTGTAACTAGAATAAGAAGTCTGAGGTACAGGAGTACTTCTATAATATTCAAAGAATCTCTCTGGTACATTTGGAAAGGGGCAGGTAGGTGGTGCAGTGGATAGAATTGCTTGACCTGAAGTCAGGAAGACTCATCTCCTGAGTTAAAATCTGGCCTCAAATACTTACTAGCTGTGGGACCCTCAGCAAGTCACTTCACCCTTTTTACCTCAGTTTCCTCATCTATAAAATGAGCTGGAGGAGAAAATGGAGAAGAAAAATACTCCTGTACCTTTGCCAAGAAAATTCGAAATGGGGTCACAAAGAGTTGGACACAACTGAAATGACTCAGCAATAATAACAACATATTTGGAAAATTTCCAGTTCTGGTTGTTACAGATGTCTGTCTGTTGTCTTTCATGAGCTAATAATATTACATTATTATATATGCCCTTTCCTGTCTCTCATGTGTTTTTTCAGCTATTTGATCCAGCATTTTGGCATTTTCCATCCTCTATTCACTAGTAATTCGTTACAATGGAACTATTGAAAGTGTGGCTTTGGTACCTGTGGAGTGATTGCTTTCCCAAAGATCTTTATTGGTGAAGATATCCTGCCATATGACTAAGTATAGTATGAAGGTATCACAGACAAAATCTTCCAGAAGCTTTCATGGTCCCACAAAGGCAAACAGCTCTGGTATGGGTAACATAATGCACTCCACAAAGAAAGCTAGAAATTAGCCCATGTGCAGTTTAAGAAGAATGAATTATTTAGAGTGAGATGTAATCTAACCTCATAAAAAGATCCATGGTTTCTACCTGTCATCATTAAACATGGTGCCATATTGAGTAAAGGGTAAGTTTTAGGTGTTCTTGTTTTTTAAAAATAATTGTTCCTGGAAAAGAAAATTTCATCTCATTAACTCAAATTTTCTTCAGCTTTCAGTCTGTCAATTAAGCAGTGTAATCTATCAGAAAGATCCTAGGTTGGGATCTTTCTTTAGAGTCTTAAATTCTAGTATGGTTCTAGCTGTGTAATAACTTTCTGAACAACCCTGTGCCTCAGATTACCAAATTATAAAATAATTATGAAAATACCTGTCCTACACATACCAAAGTATTATTAAAACTCCAGATATCATTAGGTTTTCTCTACCTCTCCCTTTTTTGGTTATAGTAAAATAAGAAATGAAAAATAAAATAAATGTGAAACAAGAAACATAAATACTAATCCTTGAATGAAGGAAAAGTTGATAAATATAACCCCAACTTGTAAAATAATATAGAACATTTCAGATAAGAATAAAACTTTTATATTACAAAAACACACAGTTACCTTGGCACAACTCACTGGTACTTGATACCTGTACCAGTACATGGATCTGTCCTCTTTGCTGAAGGTTAGTTGAAAGTCAAATGCATTGATTATACATTTTCAAAGTTTACTTTGGATAAAGGGCATATATTGGATCAAAAATGGACTAACACCTTAAATTGAGTCAACAGGGAGTTGAAACACATATTCATCTAAGGGTGAAAGATATCATGATAATTATTTGAAGGATCACACTATTATAGTCTGTGGATGTGGAAAAGACCTTTAAATTTTTTTTTTTTAATCTGGGCCTGTTATTTCATTAGTGTAAGGAACTCCCAGTGTGGAAATTCTTTAACTAAGCAAACTGGCAACTATCTGTAACATATCATTGGAGATTTGCCTAGGTGCTTGGGGGTACTAAGAAGTTAAGTGACTTGCTCATGGTCACTTACCTAGTATGTGTCAAGAAGCTAGGCTTTCTTTGTGCGAAGGCTGGCCCTTTTATCCACTAAATCACACTGCCTCTGAAGAAGCCTGCTGCCTCTCCACAAAGGACCACGTATCAATCAGCCAGTCAGATACAAATAGAGTGGTGAGAGCTTTCACCATATTAAAAGAAAATCACAACCATCCCAATGCAGGTGGAAAAAAGTATAGGGTATGACCACTCTCTTTTACTTAAGAGGAGTCAGATAGTCACTTAAGAGTGGCCAAATGAGGAAACTCATCTCCTTTATGCTTATCTGAATAGATTAGTTGACAAAAATGTAGCTTTTTCAGCTCTAGCATTCCATGGTTTTCTTTAGAATAATAACTGAGCATTACCATATACCAAGTGCATAACCAGTATTTCTGATATCAATCTATGAAGTTAGGAGTAGGATATGCAACTAGTTAGTGGGCAATGCTGAGACTAGAATGCAGTCCCCTGACTCATAATCAAAGTTCATATTATAATTCCTCACCAGCCAATCTCTCTCTTTTTAGAGAGTCTCTCTTCATGTATAGTCCCTGTAATCATGCATCAATATTTTCATGAAAGATGTCAGCCTCACCTACAGTGGAAAGAACAATGATTTGGAATAAGAGGATCTGTATTCAAATCCCAGTTTACTTACTATAAGCATGTTCTTGGACAAGTTAGTTTGGAAGGAAGGAAAGGAAGGAAACAAGCATTTATCAAGTGCCTATTAAGTGCCAGGCATTGTGCCAAGTGCTTTACAAATATTATCCCATTTGATCCTGACAACAACCCTGGGAGGTAGATATTATTATCACAATTTTTACAGTTGAGGAAACTAAGGCAAGACAGAGTTAAGTGACTTGTACAGGGTCACATCACTTCTAAATGTCTAAGCCCAGATCTGAACTCAGGTCTTCCTGAGCTCTATCTACTGTGCCACCAAGTTGCCCCAACTCTGGTAGCTCTGGGTTTTGGTTTCTCATCTGTAAGATGAGGAGGTTGGAATAGATGTCTTCCAGGTTCTTTTCAGTGTTAAACTCTATGATCCTATAGTCATTGATACTTAAAAACAAACAAACAAAACCACCAGACCTATATTGCTGCTTAGAAGCAGGTTAAGGATAGTTTCTTTCTAAATAAGGTATTTTTAGCAATCAGCAAAATTCCATTGGGGCAGCTTTTCTACCACCAGTCAAGGAGTTGAGGGTCTATGGAGAGAGAAGAGGGAGATTTTGTAATTTCCTCAATTTCAATGCTTCAGTTGACTTTTCTTGTCCATTATCTGCCTAGACTCATATATCAGTTTTGTATTTTAATGTTCATTGATCTGGTAATGAATGACAATAGTTACTGTTGTTGTTCAGTCATGGCCAGCTCTTTATGACCCCATTTGGCTTTTTATTTGTTATTTTTGGCAAAGATACTGGAGCATTTCATCATTTCTATCTCCAGCTTATTTTTTTTTACAGATGAGGAACTGAGACAAACAGGGTTAAGTGACTTTCCCTGAATCACTCAGCTAGTGAGTGTCTGAGGCTGGATTTGAAGACAGGTCCTTCTCACTCCAGACCTAGCTCTCTGTTCACTATGCCACACAGTTTCTGTACAATAGTCTGTAGCCCACTGCAATAGGCAGAAAAGGAAGAAATGTAGAGTGAGTAGCACTGTGGACTTATGTATTTTGTGGAGCAGATGGATCAGTAGGGCTTGGCATAAAAATATGACTGGCTTCCAAGCACAGCTTCTTCTAGTCAGGTTAGTAGTAACAAAGGGCATGAAAGAAAGGCGGAAATTTTCTTCCTGACTTCAGTGAAAAATACCCCTGGCTTCCTGCCTTTCAGGACACGACTGAAGTTCCCCTTAGGATCTCTGCCTCCCAGGACACGTGATATGATGAGATTCTCTTGTTCCTGCTGTTTCCAAAGGCTTTCGGGAAACAGCCAGGATCCAAGGGGAGAATTTTTGAGTCAGCTTTAGCAAAGCATAAAGGCTCCACCCAGAGAACAGCTGGAAAGAGTGACCCCAGGGCCTACTCCCTCCTCTCTCCCTGATTAGTATCCATGTTCTCTGGGGAAACATGTAGGGTGGAGGCCCAGGATAGAAGAAAGGAAGTCTCATGGCCCTATTCTTTGTTAATTGTCCTGGCAGTCTAGAGTTGTTGGGTTTTTTTTTTTAACATTAAGCATGTAAACAACTTTATTCTTATCAGAGATAAACGCTGCCTTAAGAAGAAATAAACCTATTTGTTGTTCCAAAGGAAACAAAATGTTTAGATTTTATTCTATACCCAAAGAAATTCCAAACTCTGCAAAGTGAATTCTCCCTTCTTCCTGTTCTTTTGTTTTGCCCACAGGGAATACGTATTTTCCCTCATTGTTTCTGACAGGCTAGCAGGCTCCTTTGCCCAAACTGTGAGTCATGAAGTGAATGGTGGGCTATTTGGCGTGCCCGTCTCTGTATGCTGTTTCTTGTCATAGGTCACTTAAATGCTCTATATTATACAGGAGTTGGACTATATCAGTGTTTCCTGGACTGTATTCCATGGAACCACCTTGGAGATCTCAGCTGGAAGTGAATTCAGACACTATCTTTCCAGCCTTCTTACACTTTATTGCATGTATTCTTGTGTTCCAGTGACACTGCCTTCCTTGCTGTTTCTCTCATACGTCATTTCATCTCCTGACTCTAGGCATTTTCGCTGACTATCCCTCATGCCTAAAATTCTCTCCTTCCTCATCTCTTCTTCCTGGCTTCCTTCAAATCTCAGCTTAAGTCCATTTCTTAGGTGCTGCACCCCGTCACCTCCTTCTTTAGGATTAGTGCCTTCCCCAATTTATCCTGTATAGGTCTTGCTTGAATATAGCTATTTGCTTAGCCAAGTGCCTGGCACCAGTCGATGTTTAATAAGTGCTTGTTGACTTGACATTGACAATCTAGTACAAACCATAACCTGAACAAGACTCTCCTCTACAATGCCTCAACAAGCCATTGCTTGGAGACCTTCCCTGGGTATGAACTAGTTCCATTCTGAGGTAGCCTATTCCATTTTAGAATAACTTTACAATTTCTATCTCATTTAATCCTCACAGCCCTACAAGGTCGGTGCTATTAACATCCCCATTTTACAGATCAGAAAACTGAGGTAAAAAGAGGTGAAATGACTGGCACAAAGTCACACAGCTAGTAAGTGTCAGAAACTGAATTTGAACTAAGGTCTTCCTGATTCCAGGCCTAGTGTTTTGTGATGTAAGTGATGTAAATAGGGGTCACATGTGATATTCTCCCCCCGCAAAGTATTAAGTATGAAATTATGTATGAACAAAAGAATCAGACAGTTACCATGGGTGGCAATTTGAGTTTGGAAAACTTACTAAGTTTTCTTTGATTTTGCTCTAAAAATTTTCACTTTCCCCTTCATTCAAGAGATATTCATCCCCACAGAAAGCCAGACTGGCACTGAAAGTTCCACCAGTAAATTTCAACCCCAAAATGTTCAATGGTTAAGTTGGTCTGGGAAATCATGGGCTGCATGCTCTTTTACTCCCCTTCCAGCTGTAATGTTCAATGCTGACCATAGAATAATGACAAGAAGTGACGCTTCTTGGGCAAGTCACTTAACCTTCATGAGTTTGATTCCTGAACTGTAAAATGAGGGGATTGGACAAGATGGCCTTCAAGGTCCCTTCCCACTTTAGATCTACGATCTTATGATCCTACTCTTATGGAAGCTATGGGGGACAGCTATTTGGAGTTAATCTTTATACTGATAAATAGAACTCTTTCCTTCCCTTTCCTATCCCAATCTGATTGTAAGGTAGTGAGGATGATTTTATACATGGAAATTACAGTCATTCCAAAGTTGCAGACTTGTAGACTTATTCATAATCATGTAGCTATAACTGGGATGAATTTGGTCAATGGGTTTCTACATCATAGTCTTCTTGGTTAAGGTCAATTCTGACTGCTTTGTTAAGTGGGAGCCTTCTCTTCCGTTTCACTGGACTAATAAATCACAAATACTTTCCTTAGCCATTTTAAAGTGATTTCCTGTCATTTTCTGTAGGCACCAGAGATAATCTTGTGTATTATGCTTTTTTCTTTTAAATAACTGTCTAAAAAAAACCCCAACAGAATATCATAACAAACCCTTGCTTAGAAACCTCACAGTCAAGATACATCAAGGACAGAAACTGTAGCATTTTTCTTTTCAAAAAAGCAAACCTTTTATATTATTTGCATTATATTACTTGAACTTCCCAAACCACCTGTTCCTAATCATATTTTTCCCCATTTAACTTTGTGTTTTAAATTCAAATATCTTATTAAATTTATACTTTTCCTTTCATAAATTTTAGTAGAATACCCTGAAACCTAAATTTGCAGGCATAAATAATAGCTAGTATAAATATGTGCTATATATATGTGTATATATATGTATATATATATATATATATATATATATACACTTATACTTGTGTGTATGTGTATATGTGTGTATGTGTTTTATGGTTTGCAAAAAGCTTTACATATGTTGTCTCATCTGATCTTCACAACCTTGGAAATAGGTACTATTACTACCCCCATAAAATGGGGACATTTTTTCTTGAGACAAGGAAACTGAGGCTGTAAGTTGCCCAAGGGCACACAGCTAGGAAGTGTCTGAGATATGATTCAACATGCTTTTCTGACTCTAAATCCAGCACCATATCCACTATGCCAAGGCCAGTTAGCTGGTGTGGTGGATAGAGCATGGCGCCTGGAGTCCAGAAGACTTATCTTCTTGAGTTCAAATCCAGTCTTAGATACTTACTAGTTCTGTGACTCTTGGGTAAGTCACTTAAACCTGTTTGCCTCAGTTTCCTCATCTGTAAAATGAACTGAAGAAGGAAATGGCAAACCACTCAAGTATCTCTTCCAAGAAAACCCCCAAATGGGGTCCCAGTGTTGGACACAACTGAAAATGACTGAGGAACATCCACTGTGCCACCTAGCTTCTTCTTTTTTTTTTAATAGCTGGGACCTATAATGTCATTAACATGAGGATCTCAAAGTGTAGAAACTACCTCTCCCGAAATGGATCAGCAACTTCACTATAGGTGGGAGTCCAGCTAGTTGCCCCTTGTAAGGGAGACTCAGAGACTTGCTCTTGATCACACATAGCATGAATGTGTATGACTGAGACAGAATTGAACCCAGGGCTTTCTGACTCCAAGCCTAGCTCTCTATTCCCCCAAGATAAATAACATAATTTTTCTCACATTGATGATAACTAATATAATTATTACACTAATTTAACATTTGCATTTCCAACATTCCTGCTAATTATTACATGATTATTACTAAAAATAATCCTTTAGAGCAGAACAGGTGGCTAGAGTCCTAGTCTTCTCTGTGGTGCTGACAACCTTTATGTCCTTCCTTGGGAAAGTAACTTCACCTTATCAGCTTCTAGTTTCCTCTTCTACAGGATAAGGGGTTTGTACCATATGATCTCTAAAGTCATAGGATGATAAAGATAGAAAAAAAAAGTTGGAAAGGATCTTAGAAGTTGTTTAGTCCATCTCCCTCATTTTATAGGTAAATAAGGCCCAGGTGGGTTAATTTACTTCCTCAAGGCCATATAGGTAGTAAAGGGCAGATTCAGAACTGGAATCCAGGTCTCCGACTCCAAATCCTATACTCTTTCCACTAGCAATCCCTTCTCTTCAAAATATCTGCTTATAAAGGAAGGATATAGCTGAGGATTTGGAATTTTTCAGACTATCCAAAACTTAGTATAAACATTCCACTCTTAAGTAGTTTACATCTATATCTACATCTACACACATACACACACACATGTTGTTCTACCCCCACATATATGCATATATACATACATGCATATATACAATATCTATAAATATATCTTATATTTTATTACTTTATATCTTAAAAATCTATCTGCATACATATATAACTATGGGTAGATATAGCTATAGAGAGGTATAGATATAGATATTTTATGCACACATGTACATATACATGTGTGTGTATACATACATATAGGTATATAGACATATATGTGTGTTATGCATGTGTGTTTGTTGTGTTCTTTTGCTGTGTTTGGAATCAAGAAGACCTGAGTTGAAATGCTGCCTCAGTACTTAGCTGTGTACCTTGAACAAATCACTTAGCTTCTGTCTCCCTCATGGGACTGTTGGGAGGATAAAATGTGAAAACATATGTAAAGTGCTTTAGAAACCTTAAAGTACCATGTAAATGTTAGCTATTCTTATTCCTCTTATTATTATCGATATGCCCTCCCTGATTATAAGGAAAAATAGATGAGCAAAACCACCCAATAAACAGCATGTGTAATATTTTGCACTTGTGGTCTAAAACTTCTCCAGTGAGAGGAGGGAACTGAGTTTTATTATTTGATCTTTAGGACCAAGATTGCAATTAACTGAGTTTAGCAGTTTTGTTTTTTTTTATTTCAGTCATTCTCACTTAATGTTTTTTTTTTTGAGGGGAATAAGCTAGTCCTCTGAGAAATAGTATAGCAATTAAAGTGTTTTGCTCAATTGAATTTTCCAAAAATATAACAACTCTTAACCCTGTTATCTAGAATTATATTGAAAGAAGCTAATTGGCTAAGGCCTTAGAAGCTCAGTCAATCAATAATCAATCAAACTGACTCAATATCCTAAAATGGCTACAGTACCATGAGCATTTTTAAAAAGTAAGGCTTTTAATATACTCTGAGCCTGAGTCATCCTTTCCTTAAAGGTCAGAGCATTGTTTAGACTGTAAACAGAAGGGCAGTTCTGTATCATGGGACAGCATCTTTACAATTCAGTCTTAAAAGAAGGCCAATTTCAGCCAAATTGAATCCAGAAATTTCACCTTCTTTTACTGTTCATGACTTTAGATGACTGCATAGAAATTACCCTTCATAATTTAGTGCTCCAGATCACTAGTCACAGTGGCGTTTTCCTGTATCATACCCTAG
Source organism: Phascolarctos cinereus (assembly GCF_003287225.1). Taxonomy (NCBI): domain Eukaryota; kingdom Metazoa; phylum Chordata; class Mammalia; order Diprotodontia; family Phascolarctidae; genus Phascolarctos; species Phascolarctos cinereus. Next base: position 230,012,504 of record NW_027556098.1, read on the forward strand.
TCTTGGTAAAGGACACTTCTGTGATTCTCGTTGCTTCCTTCTAGGCAGTGATAAACAGAGTGACTTCCCAACAGGGTTGGGGAGGGGCCCAATTGTACAATACAGTCCTTTAGCATTGTGTCCCTGCCTCTGTCAGGCTCACAAAGTGACAGTTGGAGTGCAGCAGAGTATTCCAAAAGGGGATCAGACTGACAGCATTGTAGTTGTAGAGGGAGAAAATTAAGTTTTGTTCTGTTCTGTCAGACCTGTCTGTCAGCCTCTGCAGAGACATATTGCTGGATGAAGAAAAGCAGAATTAATTCTGCCCCACTGCAGGAAAATATTTTCTGCTGTTAACCACTGGCCCCTGCAGTAGCTGTATTTGTAGTTTTTATCTTTTCCCTTAAAGCAGTCTCTACCAATCAAGGGGAATTCATTCTGAACAACTGCATTTAAAAAGAGAAGGAAGCAAGCACTGTATTAATGCAGAGATGCAGTGATCTAACTTTAAGAATAGTGAAATAGGTCATGTGACTCATTTTGCAGACTAAAGAAAAGGTTAACTTCACATAAATTCTTCAGAAGAATTTGTTATCAATTTATACAAATTGTGTCTCTACGGCTGGACGACATCATACTAGTCGGTCACTTATTAATAGCTACAACAGCAACCACAACATAAACAGCTTAAAATAGTCTTGGGAATTCACTAAGAAGGTGTCCTGCACATGATGAATTGTCGCAGGTAAAAGTGTTGTGCACAATCACCCAGCATAGCATTGGTAAATAAAAATTTAAGGACAAAGTTTGTCATATATGTCATCACATCAGATACTCGCCAGCTATGTGGATTGAAAAACTTTCAAAATATAGAGAATCAAAACCACATGGGAAAAGGATGAGGTCTGCATTATTGCCACCATCATCTCAGTGATCCCACAGAAGATGTGCTCCCATTTCAGTACTTGTAATTTTATCAGGTTGTGCAATAGTGCAGAGAAAATTAAACATAAAGTAATAATAATGATAATGATAACACCACTACCAACAGGATGTTCACTTGTCTTTCAACTGTTACTGTCAATCAATCAATCTGAAAGCATTAACTAAGAGCATACTGGTGGCAAGCATTGTTCTAGGTGCTGGGTATACAAACAGGAAAATGAGACAATCCTTATGCTGAAGGAGTTTACCATATTCTGAAATAAATGAGTGTAGGGTGTACCAAAAGACTTAGTGTAGTTTCAAATGAGGAAGGCTTAGAGGACTAGGACTTTTGGGATACCCTGCATAAGTTTATCCAAGATAAATACAAAGAAAAAAATATAAAAAATTACAAGGTAGTTAGGGAAGGAGGGCCTTAGCAATGGAGGGGATTAGGAAAGGTTCCATGCAAAAGATGGGGTTTAAAGTGGGGCTTGGAGAAAGAGAGGGATTTTCTGAGGTGATTCAGACTAAGAGGGAATGTATTCCAGGCATGGGAGGGTAGGAGGGTATGTTAGTGGGAAGGTAGGAAGACAGCAGATGGGGTATCATGAGTAAAGAAAAGAGAGAAGGCTAGTTTGGCTGGAGTGCAGGAGAATAGCTGTTTTGTGAAAAACTTTCAAGGCTAACCAGAGTATTTTATATTTTCACCTATTTAGAGAGCCACTGGAGCTTATTGAATAGGGGAGTGATTTAGTTACACCTATGTTTAATCAAAATCACTTTGACAGCTGCGTGTGGGATGGACTAGGTTAAAGAAGACAAGAACAAGATAATAGGTGACATACATAGTGCTTCAGGGTTTTGAAAGCACTTTACATACATTATCTCATTTGATCTTCCCTTCACATAGCTTATCTCCCACCACAGTATGTTTGCTTTATTTTTTAGGTCAGAAGGTCAACAAACATTTATTAAACACTGACTATGTGCCAGGATCTATGCTAAGCACTGGGGTTACAAAGAAAGGAAAAGGACAATCCTAGCTCTCTAATCTAATGGAATAGAAATTAACTAAATTAAAACAGCATTACTTAATTATAATGATAAAAACACATCCTTATTGCAATCTCTCCCTTGCTCTTTTTTTTTTCTATGGTAACCAAATTTTTATGAAGTGTTAACATATAGCATGGAAAGAAGAGTAGGTTTGGAGTTAGAGCACTTGGCTTTGAATCCTGGCCCTGCCACTTACTAGGTGAGTGAACTTGAACAAGCCCCTACACATCTTTAGACTTCCCTTTTTTCAAATGGGATGGTTGGATGAGGTGACTTCTAGAGTCTCTTCCAACTTTAGGTTCACGATCCCATGATCTTATAATCTCAGACCAACAATGACTATAAACAAGCATGTAGGAAACACTGTTAGGTTAGCTACATGTATGTGTGGGCTCTGCTGCCAGGAAACAGAAATAAAATCCCCACTTGGTTCCAACAGCAAGAGGATTACATTGACAGGTACTCATAGGCTGACATTAGCTCCCTTTTATCCACCCTCCACACACCTCCGTGCCTTGCTCTTGCCTCATATCCTTTCAGTTATTTTCATTGCTCTGTGTCTAGGCTGTTATTTTGTTTCACTATCATCATTATCAATGATGCAGGGCGAGAGAAGGAAATAAAGGAGAAAGAGATTTTTATGGGCAGAGTCCCCAAACGATGTAATATAGCAGGTCACAAAATGAGACAGAGAATTATAAAGCCTTGAAACTGTGATTCCTTTTGTAATTCCTTTCATTCTTTTGGAATAATTACAGAGAAGGTCAGGCCTTCCAGAAGGTTGGCATTCAGTTAATTCTTGTTGGAAACATCAATGAATGAATACCTAATATTCTGAGTTAACTTACCTTCCATATGAAAAACTCATTTTTCCTTTCCAGAAAATCCATTCACCCTGGGGCAACCATAGGCTTCCCATAGCCGGGCAGATAAACCCTATTCATTAGATAGCTTTGTCATGTGGAGCTCTCTAACATTTAATCATATAAAAACTGTGAAAAGGAAGGGAAGAAGAGAAATGTGAAAAACAGAGAAGACCATGTATAACTAGATAGTTGGATACCTGGAACACTAGAGTTGAAAAAATTGGCATTAGTAAAACATTACAAAAAGTAAGGAAAAAATAGAAAGATGATTCTTGGAGGGCCCCTTTGTTACCAGTAGGCCTAGATATGACAAGAGCTATTTTCCTGGTCAATCATGTTCTGAGTTCTCCATTTATGCCTATATTGCTTCCCCCTCAATGACTTATCTATGATTTCCTTTTTCCCCGGCACTGAACATAGTACAGAGAGTACTGGTAACAGAAGTTATTGATGGTAGAGGTTGTGTATCCTAGAGAACAATTGGGATAGCTTGCCCACTGTACTTTTTTTTTTTAGGCAAGAGTGGAAACACCTGTCTCCCTCTGGCTCTGGAAACTTCGGTTCCTGGCATAGCACAATAGAAGTGTGCCCAGTCTACTTGTAGATGTAGTTCAAGCCAGACGAGGGCTTTGCACTCACAGCTGGTAAAGCTTCAGAAAAAGCTAGAAGTAAGTGACTCTTTTAGAAAGACATGTGCCCATAGTTGTTTATCCTTTGCTCTTGAAGAAGACCAATGACATCAGGAGGGTGATATCTTGACTTGCAAGTGAATTAGATTTAAGTGAGGCAGGGCTGTGCAAAGTCATTAACCTCATTCTCTCCTTCAGAGTATCAGACTCTAGTGGCAAGACATAGGTCAGGATAACTGGCGATGGCCCCAGATGCAGTGTACCCTGTACCTTGGCCCTTTTAAGCTTGAGTCTTTCCCAGGTCTCAGTTTGTCTGAGGCAACACCCATTCAGCAATTAAAGGTTAGGTAAGAATTGAGGCAAAAGATGGACTGATTTGTCTCCACAAAAGAATCGGTCTGGGAGTTCTGGCTAGAACATAAACAATTGCTATTTACACTCACTCGGAGACATTGAAATCCAAACAATGAGCAAGCTAGGCTTGGACTGGGACCTATTATTGGCCAGTCAGTGAAAGGCAGAATGATTTGGGTTTAAAGACATAGTCAAATAGCTCATTTGTATCACAATGGGCTTTATCAAAACCTGGTTTTCCAGAGCTATATCTCAGGATTTCACAAATGAGAACTAGATGAGACAAAACTAAACAAGAAATCAACCAATGAAAGAATATATAGGGAAGAAAAAAAAATCTAGCTCCCAAACCCCAAGATACCTTGTGAAGTACAAACAATTAAAATGTATATTCCTTTGGACAGAGCACACATGTAAGGGTATGACTCCTCACATAGACAGTGGGAGAAGAGGAGGAGGAAGAGGAAGAAGAGGAGGAGGAGCTATGTCCATATATAACAATAGCATTAAATTTCAAATGTGTAGGTTTGATTAGAAAAAATAAATGAATTGGTCTGAACAATAATTTGTGAGACTGTGGAAACTGTCTTCAAAGAGATGAATAATGTGAAAGAAATGGTGTCATTACAAGGCAGAAGAATAACTAAGGAAAAGAAAAGAAGGAAAATGAAGAAGAAGCAAGGTGAAGCCAATTAGCAGGGAAAGCCCCTTGAAAGAGCAAATGAGAAGAAGGTAAAATAATCTCCCAAAGGAGGTGGCAGAACAACTGTTGGTTAGGACATTTAAAAATAGGCAGCAGAGTACTAGAAAATTGACTACTGGGAATAATTTTGCCCTAGACAAGAAAAAAGGTAATTGACTAAGTGACCTAATATTAAGAACTATCTTCCTCATTAATTTCCAGGATTCTAATAAAGGAATTTATTTGTTGCATGTGGTTATTTTGATGCCTAAAGATTGAAAGCATCCAAAAATAGTTCCAAATTATTCCCAAATTCAAAAAAGCACAAGCAGCAGTTGTACTGGAACAGAAATAAAACATAGGGAGATGGAGATTTAGGGGGTGGGTGGGGAACATGAAAAAAATAAGACTAACTAACCAGATTGCATTTGAACCATTTAGACAAGACTCTGCCCTAGATTATTTTTGACTCTACGGCAAATATATCTTCAGGTATCTTGTTTTCACCTCCCAATTTCAGACAATACTTACTCCACTTAGACCAATAAGGCCCAGCTTCTCAGGGACCTGCCTAGTGCTCTATCCACTGCACCTCCCCTCTGCTTTCTGTATTCAAGTCCACACTTTTCTCATTCTCTTCTCAGTTATTCTTCTATTCTTCCTTTTTTTTTTCATCCCCCTCTTCCAAGACAAGCTAAGTGGGCCGATTAACATCATCCAAAGGGAAGGGTATATTCATGTGACTAAACAGAAAGTAGCAGGAGAAGGCAAAAACCAACATCCCTCATCTAGAGGAAATTGTAGAGATGGGGCAAAGAGAGTGATGCCAAATGTTCTATCTCTGCCATTTTGAGGCAATGTGAGCTATCTGGTAGAAAAAAAATACTGAGCTGGTTGTTAGCAAGCTAGGTGTAAGAACTAGGGTACTAGTCATAGTTTTGATACTAACTAGATGCATTACTTTAAGGCAGTTATTTAATTCCTCTGTGCCTCAGTTTATGTAGAGGCACAGAGGAATTAAATAACTGCCTTAAAGTTCACCAGTTTATGTAGGTGAAAAATGATAAGGGATAATAATTGCTGCCCCAACTAATTTAGAGAACAGTTGTGAGGATCTTCAGAATATTTTAATAGATCAATGGGGATATTCCCTTCAATGGTATAGATCTTACATCACTTAAATCCAAATCACTTGCATGTCATTACATCACCTCCCTGATGTCATGGTCCTCCTCAAGAACAAAGGACAAACAGCAAGCCAGCAGCATAGATCCTACCCATACTTGTCCCATACTCCTCTTGTCTCATGTCCTCCCATAAATCTACAGCTAAGTGACATAGTGGATAGGGTACTGGGCCTGGAGTCAGGAAGACCTGAGGTCAAATCTCACTTCAGACACTTACTATCTGTGTCCCTGGTCAAGTCAATGAACCTCCATTTGTCTCAGTTTCCTAATTTGAAAAATGGGGATAATAATAGCACCTACCTTCCAGATTGTTGTGAGGATCAAATAAGGTAATTTTGCAAAACACTTGGCACAGTGCCTAGAACATAGTAGGCACTATGTAAATATTAGCTATCATCATTGTCATCTGTCATCTTCATCATCATCTGCCACAGTGAGTCCATCCAAAGTGCTCAGGCTCTTCCTTTAGGTCTAACATAAGGGTTACTAATATCACATGCAGGCTTTTCATCTATCCTGCACTATCTCTGCTTGACTGGCCCATCTCCTTTCTTAGTCATAAGTTTCCAAAAACTTGGGAGAAAGTATTTTGAAAAGTTAAGTGATATGTGACATCATTATCACCATCATCATTACTGTCATCTTTCTAGTAATAATTAGAGCTAACATCGATGTAGTGCTCACTATGGGCCAGGTATGTGCTAAATGTTTTACATTGACCTCATTTGATCTCACAACAATACTTGGAGGTAGGGGATATTATTAACTTTATTTTACAGATGAGAAAACTGAGGCAAAAGAGGTGAAGCGGCTTGCCCAGGGTCACACAAGTGTGAGGCTAGATTTGAATGCAGGTCTTCCTGACTCCAGGCCTGGCACACTGTCCACTGCACCTCCTAGCTGCCTTCTATTTACACAGTCTCAAGCCAAATAATGCATCACATACTTTACAACTGGGTGTAAAGACAGCCCTGGGTTCTCAAAAACCATGTGACAAAATGTACTTCCTACCAAGCTGGAATAGCAATTGTATGTCCTCAGTCCATGGGCCAGCCTTGCTAAGTTTGGAGAGGCTCATTATGAAAAGTCTTGACACCAGCTAATCAAAATTTTTTTTTGGTCCCAACAACTTATATTCGAAAATTATTTTCTGTCCCAGTGCAGGGAATGTCTATGTGAAATTATGAATCTTCTGAATTAACAGACATAGTGCTTTGTTGCCACAAACAACTTTCATGTATAAAAGCTTGTTAGAGCTTCACAGCAATTCACTTGTGCCAGAAGCAGGCAAAACAAACAAGATTCAGAGAGTTCACTTTGACCTCTTCAGACAAGACTTGCTCAAATGGATATCCTTAGCCAGTTTTGCACTGCAAGCACCATATGATGATACTAGCCATGAGGTCAAGAAAATCATTGGCATTGTTTAATTTTCTACATTCTACCTAATGAACAGCTAACCCATTTTGGTAGAAGGCAAAATTACAGTCCTGCTTGTACACTGCTACAATATCTAAAGTTAATTGGATTTTCCATTATGATGAAGCTTGCTTTTCAGAATTTAATTTTTCAGTCTTTCCCAACTGCTCTGAAATGGTGGTACAAGACACATAGAGTATTTGGAGTGAATCATAGGCCTGCATGTTACCTCAATAGGCCAGAGTATCTAGACTTAGATCAGGGTATTATAATATACAAAAAGTAACTGCTATTTCTGTAGAATATGTCTTCTTAAACTGTTTTTTTTTTCCTGTGAAAACTGACTTCCTCATCCTATCAGAGATTCACTAAGGTAGTGGGTTTTTTTTCCCTTTTTTTTCTTTTGAAGTAGACAGTAATGTGCTTTGGATCCATTAGGATGTTTAATGTTATCTGTGTGGGATGGAAAGAACAGCAATTCCAATTTCCTTTCTAGACAAAAGGAATGCTTTGTAGATTACCCCCATTTAGCATCAGATTGTCTTTTCAATTGTTTTGAAACATTAGAAAAGGTTTCATAGAAAGAAAGTAAATTTTAAATGCAGTTCTTGTAAAACAGTACTCCAGCTAATCTCAGTCAGACAGCCATCGTGTTCCCCTAGACATAAAATGGAAAATCATATCTAGCTGTCCTGAAAGCAAAAGCAAACTAGAACCTGCCAATGTGATTCTTCAGGGTAACTCCAGTGGCATAGAGAGTTAAGGTGGCTAATAGGTACTGGCTGAGTAGTATCAGTTGCCAGGCCAGAGATCCATCTCATGCATATTTGAAGCTTTCATTGGCTACTGGTTCTGGCAGAGGATATTCAACTCTAAGAGCACCTGGTGCGTCCTGGTGCCCAAGCAAAAAGGCCTATCAGGACCTCTGGGGTTTGATGAATGGGGGTGATTCCAAAGGCTTTCAAAATTGTTTTATAAAGCCAAGCTGGCTGCCCTTATGAAAACAAAAAATCTCTCTAAAACTCTCTTCCATAGGACCTTGGTATTGAATGGAAAATGTTGATGTTCACATTTTTCCCCATTAAATGATCAAATACGAAGTTAAACATATATTGGAAATATAGCAATGTGTGTGTGTGTGTGTGTGTGTGTGTGTGTGTGTGTGTGTGTGTGTGAAAGGAAAGAACTTTTAAAATTTTACTCCAAAATTTCCCTGATGTGCCTTTTTTCTTGGAGTATCCCATACTCCTCAGACCCTTGGACTAGCATTCATGTGTCCTGTCAATATATTTCAGTCCCCAAGGTGTTCCACAGACCAACTGATATAAGCAATGTTTCCATAAAGACAAAAACCCAGTGACTTCCTTCTTTGGCTTGTACCTTCATATTAAATCCATTTTTCATCCATCATTGCATTGAAGAAAGAATAAAGTGAAACTGTGTGGTAGCTGGACTAGCTAAAACAATTAAATAGCAAATTGATGGAGTCATAAAATTAAATGGTGGGTAAGCTTTCAGAAATGCTAGTTGTAAATTCAGGCCCCTTCCTTCATAAAGCTTGGATGAGCTATCCAGAAAAGCTTTTCATAATGCATTCCATTGTATGTTTGATTAGTAAAAACTCAGAAAAATAAGATTCTGATGTGGTATCTGGGGCACATTGGACCCCAGAAAAGTAACAGTAGGTCCTAAGCTCCCTGCGGGTCACCATCTACTGAAAACCATAGTTGATTCTCCTTTACTGACTATGTATTTTTATCAGTCACTGGGCATATTGGTTCCAAAGAACAGACAATCAGCAGTGATGAGAAATACAGTGTCAACACGGTGACAAGAAAGATCTCTCTTCCCCATACACATGGAGCATACCTTCCCACAGGTTACTGCACCCACCAGTTGGGAAGGATATACATGAAGAGAACAAGGAACATATGTGGAAGGCACATATGGGAACATGTATGAACAAGAGATACATGTAAAGGGGCATATGATAGCCTCTATGGTGAGGGCATACAGGTGAAGAGTACACACAAAGAGACAAGTTTAAACAAGCACATGTATGGCCAGGGAAACTCCATACCTCCTCCATCTCTAGTGGAGCTAGGGATGTCTTTGGGTAATGTCATCACACTGCTTTCTTTCTTTTTTTTTTAAATAAATTTTATTTTCACCCAATTACATGTTAAAACAATTTTCAAACATTATAAATCCAAATCACTTGCATGTCATTACATCACCTCCCTGATGTCATGGTCCTCCTCAAGAACAAAGGACAAACAGCAAGCCAGCAGCATAGATCCTACCCAATAAACCTCTTCTTGTTCCATACTCCTCTTGTCTCATGTCCTCCTATAAATCTACAGCTAAGTGACATAGTGGATAGGGTACTGGGCCTGGAGTCAGGAAGACCTGAGGTCAAATCTCACTTCAGACACTTACTATCTGTGTCCCTGGTCAAGTCAATGAACCTCCATTTGTCTCAGTTTCCTAATTTGAAAAATGGGGATAATAATAGCACCTACCTTCCAGATTTGTTGTGAGGATCAAATAAGGTAGCTTGCTAATTTCCCAGGTTTCAATACTCACACTGAAAATTTACCAGTGGGCTCTGGAGAGCCTTTCTGAGCTGGCTCCACCACACCACCAATTATGCATATCTACCAGCAACATTTGTTTATCACTGTTCATAAAGTGTGGGTCTTTACTCCATAGGAATGTATTTGCATACCACAAGGTTTGGTGGAAGTTCTTCACCAGGAAGTTTGGAAATAAATTAATCTTAAGTGCTTTCTATATGCCATGCATTGTGCTAGATAATAGGAATTCAAAGACAAAAGGGAAAATCTTTACCATTTAAGAATCCTGAACCAGAGCAGCCGAGAAATGGGCATGCTTTTATTCAGATGCCAAGTTAGGCTGATAGTACATGTCATTACAGAACAGTCTAATTTCAGGAAGCTGACCCTGAATTACCCTCAAACATGCAGGAAGGTAAATTAACGTCAAACTAGTTCTTCTTAACTACAGTTATAATATTGTTTTCATCACACTGAACTGATGCCTCATTCTGTCTCTTAGATTGCTAAATTCTAGTTGAGGAGTCAAGAGACAGTTCTGATTTCAGTTTTTCTAACTAATTGTGAGTACAATTTACTTAGACTCTGTGAGCCTCAGTTTCCACCTTTAAAATAAGGGGGTACAACTAGGTGATCTGGAAAGCCTCTTTCATTTCTGAAATTCTAGGTATCTGTGAACCTCTTCCAAATCTGCCAAATAGATACTGACATCTCAGCTTCTCTAGGAAGTCTTCATTTATTGATCAGAAGAGAAATGGTGGTTTTATTCTAGTAAAGGCAATAATCATTCACATTTTGATCCTAAATAACATCTCTTCAACTCAGGTTCCTTATCTGTAAAACAGGCATAGTACTAGTAGTTGTTGTTGTTCATCCTTTATTTTTGAAGAGGACTGATGATGTGACATGATGGGTGATGCCTTGACCTCCTTGTGAATTAGGTTTAAGTGAGGCAGAGTTGCCCAAAGTTGTCCGCCTTACTCTCTCTTCCAGTTATTGAAGTCCAGTGGCAAGATAAAAGTCAGAATGACTAGCAGTAGTGCAGGATGCAATGGATGACCTTGACATCTTTGATGTCTGCTCTAAGCTCTAAGGTTCCTACAGCACCTGTTTTGGCCATCTTCATAGCCACTGGAACAAATTGTTCTCATCCGCCCCTTCTGCTGAGGGAAGTCTTCACATCCCTCTAACCAGCGAGTTTGAGACCTGTCAGTTACCTTCAACCTGGTTTAGCCCATTTGCCAAGATGGTTTTACCGGGCTGCTGTATATACTATAGCTTCTTGGAACCACAAGTGAGAGTTGGGTGAAAGTGGAGACCAAAGGTGGATGAGTAGCCCTGAAAAGGACTCAGCAAGCCCTCACACCAGAAATATTAGGCCTCCCTGAATGTCCTAAATTAGCACTTGCCATACAAGGTATTGAGGATCAAATGAAACAATATATGTAAAGCATTTCACGAACCTTAAGGCACTATATAAATATTAGCAGTTATTAATATTATGATTACATCAAAATCTGAAATAGAATTGTGGAAAGCTGGCTGGCCTGAAGAGAAGCCTTTAAAAATGTACTGGATCTTGACAACTTAAATCAATGTGACCCAGATAAAGATTTGTGATAAACGCCAGCAGTGGAAAGACGAATGTGACATTTGGCTCTCAGAATTGGGGTCAGCCTTTTAATAATAACTCACATTTACACAATGACTTCCTTACAACCTCTTTGTAAAGTAGTTGGCTCACTTATTACATTACAATTTTTCAGATTTGGAAATCAAGCCCCTGATAGGTAGAGGGATTTTCCTATGACCCCACAGTAATTAGCAAAACTATGATTCAAATCTAAATCTCTTGATCCTTCCCCCATTCCTTGTATTCTTTCCATTATACTATGCTTCCTCTTTTAGAACAAAGTTATTGGGAGATTTCACTTCCAGGAGCCAAGATGGTGGAGTAAAAAGGTAGTCACCCTCACCCTCCCCTATCAACCTCTGAAAACCCAGAAAATATCACCCCAGAAAAAAAAAAACCTGGGACAGCTGAACTAGAAGAAAGATGGGGAACAGCAGTGCAGCAGCCCAGCAAACAGGTCTCCCAGTGCCTCAGCAAAAATAAGGGAAGTAGCACTACAAAGGACCCCAGATGGATAAGCACCCTGCAGCATTCATCTGAAAGGAGCTGAAGAAGGCAACCTAGAGTCTTCCATAAGTCCCAGCCTTGCTGATTCCAACCCAAGCCAGGTAAGCTGTCAGAACCCTACAGCCTCCAACTGTCAACCAGAAGAAGACCAGGTGGTAGAGCCGGCAAATACCAACTCCTGGACCTCTGAGTGACTCAGTGAGGGTGGGGGGAACTGGTGGAAACCATCTCAGAAAACCACCAGGTACCTCAGCACTCTACCACAAAGGAATCTCCCAGGGCATTAGCAGAAATGAGGGAGGCAGCATTGCAAGGGGCCCCAGGCAGATAAACACCCTGCAGCACCCATCTAAAAGGAGCTGAAGAAAGCTAAAGGAAAGGAAAAGCAGGCAACATAGAATTGCCTGAAAGTTCCAGCCTTGCTGATTCCAGCCCAACATGAGGTAAGCTGCCAAAACCCTACATCCTCCAATTGCCAACATAAGAAGCCCCAGCACACAAAGCCAGTGACCAAGACCTAGGCTCCCAACACAAGAAGCTTGGGTCAGTGCCCTCTGTTCCCCAGCAGGAGAGCTCAATCTCTTTAAAGGCCAGGGAATAAAGAAACCATGAGTAAAAAGAAATGCACCATAGATTCATATTATGAGAAGAGTGAAGATCAAGACAGAAATTCTGAAGAGGACAACATTGTCAATATAAGCCCACATCTGCAACATCAAAAGGGAATATGAACTGGTCTGCAGCCCAAAAAGCCTTCTTAGAAGAGCTCAAGAAGGATTTTAAAAGTCTAATGAGAGAGGTAGAAGAGTCCTTAAAAAATACAATGGGCCAATTGGAAAAAAAGTACTCTGAAGAAAACAAACCCCTTAAAAATACAATTGGCCAATTGAAGGAAGTACAAAAACTAACAGAAGAAAACAATTTGTTAAAAACTAGAATTGGACAAATGGAAACTAATGACTCTATGAGAGAGGAAGAATCAGTTAAACAGAAACAAAAAAATGAAAAAATAGATGAAAACATAAAATACCTCACCGGTAAAACAACTGCCCTGGAAAATCGATCCAGGAGAGACAATTTAAAAATCATTGGACTACCTGAAAATCATGACGTAAAAAAGAGCCTGGACAATATCTTTCAGGAAATCATAAAGGAAAACTGTCTGGAAGACCTAGAACCAGAAGGTAAAATAACCATAGAAAGAATATACTGCTCACCACCTGAAAAATATCCTAAACCGACAATTTTCCAAGGAATATAATAGCAAAATTCCAAAATTACCAGATGAAAGAGAAGGTGCCGCAAGCAGCCAGAAAGAAACAATTTAAATATCATGGAACCACAGTTAGAATAACACAGGACCTTGCAACTTCTACATTAAAAGACCACAGGGCTTGGAACATGATATTCCATAAGGCAAAGGAGCGTGTATTGCAGCCAAGGATCAACTACCCTGCAAAAATGAGCATGATTTTTCAAGGGAGGAGATGGATATTCAGTGAAATAGGGGACTTCCAAACCTTCCTGATAAAAAGACCAGAGCTCAACAAAAAATTTGATCTTCAAGTACGAGATTCAAGAAAGGTATAAAAAGGTAAATGGGACAGAAAGACACAAAATGTTGTTAATAAGGGCAGACTGTTTACATCCCTACAAGGGAAGATGACACTTGCAACTCTTGAGAACTGTATTGTTATTACACCATGTTAAAGGAGTATACATAAAGGGGGTGGATATTAGTTGACTTTGATGTAATGATAAAAAAAATCTAATCAAGTGGGTTAAATGGATCCAAGTAAATGGAATAGTCTGATCTTAGAAAATGTACTGAGAAAGGAGGAGGCAGACAAGGGTAAATTACATTACAGGAAAAGACAGAAAATCCTATTACAGCAGAAGGAAAGAAGGGAGGGGGGTGAGCATTGTTTGAACCTTATTCTCATCAGATTTGGCTCAAGAAGGGAATAACAATCAGTTAGGTATAGAAATCTAACTTGCCCTATAGGCAAAAGGAGGGAAAAGAGGAAAGAAAAGGGAGGGGAGATAAAAGGAAGGGAAGAAGCAGTAAGGGTAAAGGGGGAGAAAAGGGAAAGGAATAATAGAAGGGAGGAGAGACTGAAGGATGCGTTGGTCAAAAGCAAAACACTAGTGAGGGGGAAAAGGAGAAAGGAGAAAGAAAAGCATAAACAGGGGGGAAAAAGGATGGAGAAAAAGACACAGAGAGTAATCATAACTGTGAAAGTTGAATCGCTATCTTTTTTTTTTCTCTTGTTGAGTTTTGTTTCCTCTTTCTGGTGGTTCCTCCTATTGGTTTTAATTTTTACTTATAACTTCACTAATGTGAAAATAGGAATGTAAATGTACAGCCTATATCAGATTGTGCACTGTCTTGAGAAGGGTGGTGGGGAGGAAGGGGGAGAAAAATTTTAAACTCAAAAGCATATGGAAGTGATTGTTGATAAATCAAAATAAATTAATAAAATAAATTAAAAAAGAACAAAGTTATTAGACTGATCATGAAATTAAGAGGCAGAGTGGTCAACAGTGCCCTTCAAGGAAATCAGGGAGACACTGGAAGTGAGGAGATGTTCAGAGACAGTGATTGAAATGTGGCTTGCAAGAGACTTGTGTTTAAGAGGAAATAGGTGGTCATTCTCTTTTTTCCTCCCTAATCAGCTCCCTATGGATCATGACTCTGTGATTTACTTTCACTCTTTCATGACTTCAATAATGTAAATTGAATATTAGTCATATTTATCTCCCAAAAGAGAAAAAATGAAAGAAAAAAAGTTGGGAGAAGGCTTGATGTGAGACCCAATTCAATTAGATCATCCCAAGGCATCAAGAGATTAAATGAAAAAGGAAAACAAATAGACAAAAAATGGAGCAGATGTGTTTCTACAAGATTTCATTCTTGCCAATTGATGACAATATAGATCTATTTCACTTGGACTCAAACACCTCAATATCTTTTTGCTATATAAGGCAGTAGCACCAGTGTTTCAAAAGATAAAGGGAAGAGAGTCTGATTTATATTAAATGCATACAGAAGAAATCTATGCTATAGGCAGTGTAATTTTAAAGTCCCTCAAGGTTTGATTTTTGAGATATTAAAAAGAGGGAGATTTCAGAAGGATGGAAAAATAGAATGAATAAATGGTGTTTTTCTTGATCCTAATACACAAAGGTTGTCATTTATGCTCCTTCCACAATAGTTTAAATAATGGTTAATAAATGTTGGAGGGAGAGGGGAGGGAAGGGATCTGCATTTCATCAAACCCTTCCACTTAATCCTCCAAGTCGTGCTCCTAGGTTACAGTTCATACATGTGTCACCTTCTTAGTCAAAATGAGTACTGCCAGGACAGTTAAATATAAACAAAGTTCTCTTTAACAGGTACAACAAGAAAAGCATCATTTTTCCAAGCATACCTTGACACTTCTCATAGCATTTCATAGTCCCTTGGTGGGGTTTTCTGCTTCTCTGTTAGATTTTGCTAAAACATAGTCTTTCTGTAAATGACATTCTGTTTTGTTTGTTCTAGTTTTAGGCTTATATGTGTTCTGCATATAAACACTTAAATATATATATGTATATATATATATATGATTAATACACTAACTTCAAGACTCAGGTTGAAAATGTACTCTTCAGGACACCTCACTTTTTTTTTTCCAAGACAGTATCTAGGATAGAGTTAGTATTGGCTTAATATTTATTTATGTACAATAATATTTAATGGAGTACAACATAGATCTCAATTTGACTTGAAGGCTTATGCTGCCCTTTAGATAAGTAAAAGCTATATATCAACCTGCTGTATCTATATGCAATAGCTCCAATGCACTTAGTACCCTAATGTAAAGGCATTTTTCTTTATGAGAAAGAGTTTGGAGAAACACCACTAGTATCAATTATCATTGTCACAGTCATCCAAGAACCTTTACTGGGTGCTTACAATATAGAGGTTATAGGCAATCCATAACAAAAAATTATTTTAACCTTATTGTAAATTGGTACTTAGGTCATTTTTCACCCTGATGATATAGCATATATTATATAATTCAAGACATAACACAATACAGCCTCACAGTCAGAATGACTTGGGCTTGAGTCCTGTCTCTAACCCATACTGGCTGTATGATCCTGGGGAGGTCACTTAACCTTTCATTGCCCAGGCGACTACATAAGACAGCATTTCGAGGAACAGTTGCTCATCTCCACTGGAACAGAAGAGTTATCTTTCTGAGAGCTCCTTACACCAATGAAATAAAAGGTCTGGACAAAAAGAATGAATAATTCATTTTGAATATACAAAAGACAAGGCAGAATGTCTTTAGAGGTCCAAGAATGAATTTTTGTCCTAGTACAGAGATGTTCTAAAAGTGAAAAGAGAGACACAGTAAAATGCTCCACCCTCCACCCCCCTAAATTGTGATAAATTGTGAGAGAAAGGTATTTGGCTCTTACTTTTTTAAAAAAGGACATTGAAGAAACCCAGAAGACACTGCACATATTCACACTACAACAAAAAAAATAATATTTGAAAATCCAAAAAATTCCCACAATAGACTTCTATGTTTAACACTTTTCAAGAATTACCATAAGGTATTTCTGGGCACACAAGGCCATGTTTTTGCAGCACCAAACTGAATCTGTAGGCTAAATCCCCCTCGAGATTAGAGTGATAGTACAGTTACAAACAGCTGTGGATCCTGCCCCAAGAAGGATATACATAGGTGGGCACAGAGTGCTTTCTTTCTGTTGCAGAGAACAGGTGTTATACAGTAAGTGTGGGGCCAAATATAGCAAATAAATTCGCATTCAGACTGAGGCTCTGTAACCTGGTTGCCAAAATTTGGTCTTGGGAATTACAAACATGTGAAAACTGGGTGCATGGTAGAACTGCTAACATGTTCTTCAAGAGCAAAATGAAATGGCACTCTTGGTTCTCCCCTTAAACTAACAGATGCTGAAAAACACTATTTACTTGGATGAACTGTTTGTGGAAATACAGAACACTAGGTGGGAAGCTGAAGAGTGACAAATTACATGCTGTAATAGTCTCTTTCTCAGAGACACATTACATTTGCTTTAGGAAGACTTCAAATAGATAATATTTTAAACCTTTCCTATTTCACAACTTGACTCGAACCTACTTTTCTAGTTTTATTATACACTCTTCTCTGTTAAACTATTTATAATCCACTTGAACTGATTTTCTTGTTATTCTTCACAATCCATCTCCCATCTCTGTTTTTACAACCTGTTTTTCATTCCTGGGATGCACTCCCTCTTCAGCTCTGTCTCTTAGAATCTCCAGTTTCTTTCAAAGTTTGACTTAATAAGAAACTTTTTCTGAGCTCCTTCACTATTGATGCTTCCATCAAAATTATTCTATATTTGTTTTGAACATATGCAATAATATGCAAAATCATCTTCCTCAATAATATGTAATCTCTTTGAGAGCAGGTACTTTTGCACTTTTTGTTTGTGTATCCCCAGCAACTAGTCCTGGCACACAGTTGGCACTTAATAAATACTTGTCGATTGATCAATTTGTAGATTCGATACTTCAAGGGACCCACTGGTGTGAGTATTGACTTCACTGGTGCAGATTACAGTCTCTGTATGCCTTAGTAGACCATATTCATGAATTTTTGCCAAAAATCTAAACTCTTCACGATTAATCTTCTGATAATAAGTCTCTTCACATTTAGTTAGCGCACCTTGGATAACAACAGATCTATTGTGTCTCTGTACCCACTCTTAAAGCCCATTTAGCTTGATAGAATCTGCCAGAGTTCATACTCTGTGGGTGTAGTCTCCAAGAACTCTATCATCTCCATGCTCTGCAGAGGCACAAGGGCAGGAAGTTAGTGGAAGTTTTAGATTAAAATGGAAATTAAATATCCAAAAGTTTAAACGTTGGTCTCCAGATTCTTTCCTTGGCCCTCTTCTCTTCTATATGTACTATTCCTGGGTGGTCTCATTCACACTGTACTTTGTTATTAGCTCTATGAAAGTTACTCCCACATCTATATCTTTATTTCTAATTTCTTCTCTAAGTTTCAATTCTATGTTTCCAATTATCTATTGGATATTTACTCCCCAATGTCCTGCCATTACCTCAAAGTTGACAAGCCTAAAATTGGACTCCTCCCTTCTCACGTCTCTGTTCATGTTGTCTCTCCTGCTTGGAATGGACTTCCTCCCACCATGTCTATCTGTTGATAGTCTTCCTTCCACAATGTACAGCTCAGAGATACCTTTATCAATGAATCTTTTTGGGAACTTGCATAGGTAAATATGATCATTATATTTTCAAATTTCTTATAGCACTTTACCAAGCTCATACTTTCCCATATAACATTTTATTTCTATCAAACTTATGTTTGTATATGCTTTACCTCTTCTATCAGACAATAAACTTCCTAAGGGAAAGGACTTTGGTGGCCCAATGGATAGAGTACTGGACTTGAGTCAGGAAGACATGAATTTGAATCTTGCCTTACACACTTATTAGCTATATGATCCTGAATGAGTCACTTACTTTCTCTTATCATGACTTTCCTCATCTTTACAATGAGGATAATATTAGCACCGGCTTCAAAAGGTAGTTTTGAGGATCAAATGAGCAAATATACATAATGTGTTTTGCAAACCTTAAAGTGATATAGGTATTAGGTTTTGTTTTTTTTTCATCTTGTCCCTTCAATGTCTAGCTCCTAATAGATGTTTATAAATATTTTGGATTAAATTCAATGAAATTGAATTTAATCAAGAGTGGGTACAGAGACACAATAGATCTGTTGTTATCCAAGGTGCGCTAACTAAATGTGAAGAGACTTATCAGAAGATTAATTGTGAAGAGTTTAGATTTTTGGCAAAAATTCATGAATATAGTCTACTAAGGCATACAGAGACTGTAATCTGCACCAGTGAAGTCAATACTCACACCAGTGGGTCCCTTGAAGTATCGAATCTACAAATTGATCAATCGACAATTTAATGCATAGCTGGCTTAAAAAAAATTTTAAAAAGCAACTTTTAAAAAAAGTCCAAGAATACCACTGTATCATCTCATATAGTGTCTGTGAAACATTGCCACTGTTTACTCAAATAATATACTTTGCTCTAGAATTTGAGGTAGGCCGTGTGGCATGGTAGATGAAGAATCACCTTTGGCTCCAAGAAGACCTGGGTTCAAGATGTGCTTCTGGTCCAGACTGCCTGTGCACCCACAGAAACATAATATAACTTCTCAGTAGTATATGCCACTAAGACTGTAAGTTGCAGAGAAGGTGTTGTTTTTCATTGGGAGAAGAAGTTTCTTCAATGGGCCTTTCCCTAGATCATTGGAATCATGGGTGCAGTCCCTATCCCTATGGAGAGTTTATATCCTCTCTATAGTCAGTTACTGCATATAACCTAGTATGACATCGTGGTTCAAATTCATTTTTTTTTTACCTGAACTCAGGGAGGCTAGTAGTAAATAGAAACAGAGAGAGTTAAGAACAGAGGTGTCTGGCAACACTCTGGAGTGCAACTGAACTAGATTAAAATGTGATTGGGAAATATTTAATAAAATAAATGAAAATTCAATAAAACATAAATAGTGTTACATTTCAAAACTAAGTCAATATGTAATCCTCAGGAATCCTTACTATGAATTAGTGGCCCCTGTTGGAGACCTCTCCTATGAACCTCCTAAATTGTCTTGGGCTGGAAAAATGTCTTACTCTGACCTTTTCTTGGCTCTGGCACTCCAGAATTTGATCTGAGGTGTTATTGTTTGGAGGGGAATGTTGGGAGAGTTCAGCTGAGTTGCTGCTTGTACTCTCCCATCTTGGTTCCATCTCTCCAGTCCTTTGCATCTTGAAAGTAATTTTTAGTGTTTGCTGTCCCTATGAAAATACAGCTATGATTTGGAGGAATAATATGTTTAGCTTCTATTTTAACAAGGATTTTCATAGAAGCATAAAGCTGTAAAGAGACCTTGGAGATTCTGTAGTATGTATACCTACCCCTTTTATTTTGTAAGAGGCAAGAATGAAGCCCAGAAACATTAAATGCCCTGCTAAATATCATGTGGCTGGTGGATGGAAGAGCTGGTTCTAGAACCTAAATTCCTGTTCTTTTTAGTCAACAAGTCAACAAGATTTTATTAAGCTCTTATCCCAAGTCTACTAATTTGACTTGTATCTTGGATGACCATTGGATATTGCAGCAGAGGAGAAAATGTACATAATTTGGTAAATATATATATATATATATATATATATATATATATATATATATACACACACACACATACATACACACGCACATACAAACATATATATATATACACACATACATACACACACAACAAACATATATATATGTATATATATATATATATATATACATATATATATATATATATATATATATATATAGAGAGAGAGAGAGAGAGAGAGAGAGAGAGAGCGAGCAAGGCCCTAAAGGTATAGAACACAAGATGGGTTAATGGGAGTATGTATTCCATGAACTAAGAGACAGATAGTCATAGAAGGCAGCTAGGCTGTACAGTGGTACAGTGGATAGATTGCTGGACCTAGAGTCAGGAAATTGTTGCTGTTGTTCAGTCATTCAGTTACGTCCATCTCTTCATGACTCTATGGACCATAGCATGCCAATACTGTCCATGCGATTTTCTTGACAAAGATACTGGAGTGGTTTGCCATTTTCTTCTCCAGGAGTCAGGAAGACCTCAGTCCAAATCCTACCTCAGACACTAATTAGCTGTGTGACTCTGGAGAAGTCACTTAACCTCTGCTTGCCTCAGTTTCTCCATCTATAAAATAGGAAAAAATAACACCTACCTCCCAGGGTTGTTGTGAGGATCAAATGAGATAATAATTGTAAAACACTTAACATAGTGCCTGCCATATAGTTGGTTCTATGTAAATGCTAGCTATTATTATTATTATTATTATTTAAAAGGTGGTTGGCTTTACAGGTGTTCTAAGGTTGACCTTGATGATGCCTGTCCTTGAATAAGTTTACTGGATATGGAACTTGTATAATTCTTTTCCTAGTGAAGTTTACCATCTAATGAGGAAGTTCAAACCATTATTAATATAGATAGATGCAGAAAAGTAGAGTCATTATACAAATGTGTAATTGAAGGGATTCTATGTAGTAGGCAAAATTTGGCTTGAGATTTGTTGAGTGGTTCTTGTTAGGGGAAGATTCCAGAGAAAGTATGATTGAGGTGTGACTGAAAAGAAGACGAAGAAACAATTTTACAAATGGGATGAAGAAATAATTTTGTAAGGAAAGATAGAGCATGAGTGAGGACACAAGACAAGGGAGAGACACCTACATTTGGGAAATGTGAAGAGGGCCTATTTGCCCAGAGTACAATAGGTAGACTGATATATAATAAGAGGCAGCATGGCCTAGTGAAGTGAAACTATACATAGAGTCATAGAAGCTGGATTCACATGCCAGCTCTGGTCCTTACTATCCGTGTGACCTTAATGAGTCATTTGTCCTTCTGGGTTTCAGTTTTCTTATCTGTGAAGTGAAGGGGTTGACTTATATTCTGGAAAGTTCTATCTCTAAATCCTGTGCTTCTATCATTCTACATAATAAAAGTTTCTAGACAGGATGGTAGTCAACTGGTTTTACTCAAGAGTTCAATTTGGATTCAGGGGATGATGACAGCCCCACTGAAGGGCTGTTTGTATGAGGATGAAAGAAAACAGTGAATGGGTATTTAAAAAAAACTGTTAGCAGCAGATGGAATAGAAGGAGAAAAAAAGGCTGAAGTATGGGAGTTCAGGAAGCAGGAGGTTATGATAGATGAGATATAATTAGGCCTGGACAAAGGCTAGAAAACAACATAGTGGAAGAAGCAGTAGTTGGACTTGGTAAGTCACTTATAAAAAGGCCAATGAAACATTGGAGGATATGTAAAACTATTTAATTTTAGAGCTAGAAAAGACGGAATCATAGAATTACATAGTTGGGAAAATATCTCAGAGGTCATCTAGTCCAGCCATATGTAAACAGGAATCACTCTACCATATGCTTGACGAGTAGTTATCTAGCTTCTGCCAAGACTCTAATGATATGGAGCCCAATGCCTACCAAACGTCAGATCTATTTTGGAGAGCTCTGCTCATTAGGAAGTTTTCCTTTACACTGATTTCAAGTCTTCTTCTCTTCAACTTCTGCCTACACCTTAGATGCTATCTAGTCTATCATTCTCATTTCTCAGGTAAGACCCAGAAGATGAAAGCACTTGGCTGAGGTTGCACAACTAGTTTTTCAGAAGTAATTAATGATAGAAAACAATTCTTTTGGCCTCCTACTGTTAGTGCAGTTCAGTGCATGTATGCATACATCTAACCTGGGAATTCTGTGTCAGGACCTTCAGTTCTACAAATACAAATAGATATCCTACTTTTGTTTCTCCCCCATGCTTCAATCCCAGATGACCAATGTTCCAGAAACATCTTATATACCTTTCTGAAACTGAACTTGGTGTCTTTCCCTGTAAACTCTCTCCTCTTTTTTTATGCAGAGAAAAAATTAAGAATAGAACAAATTGAGAAATGTCATTACTTCATTAGATTATATATGTATATTATATCATATATTTCTTTTTTTTTTCAGTGTTGGACCTGAATCCATTTTTTCTTTTTCTTTAAAATATTTATTTAGTATTTTTTCATTCATTTTTTATTCATTTTTAAAACTTTGAGTTCCACATTCCCTCCCTTCTTCTCCCCCCTCCCACATTGAGAAGGCAAACAATTTGATGTAGGTTATACATGTGTAGTCATGCAAAACATTTCCATAATAGTCATGTTGTGAAAGAAAACATAGACCAAAAAATCTATATTCATACATCATCAATTTTTTTTTTTACTATCAGTTATTTCACTCAATAGCATTTTCATCATGACTTTCAGAGTTGTCTCGGATCATTGTATTGCTGAGAATAGCTAAGTCATTCACAGATGATCACCTTACAATATTACTGCTACTTTGTAAATAGTACATTTCACTTTGCATCAGCTCATGCAAGTCTCTCCGGGCTTCTCCAAGAGCATCCCACCCATCATTTCCCATGGCTCAGTAGTATTCCATCATGATCACATACCATTACTTGTTCAGCCATTCCCCAATTTATGGGCATCCCACTCTTCCCTCTTGCAAATTTCCTTATTTCAGTAAAATAAACCACCATCCTTTCAGTGTCTCAGGCTCATAACCTTGGAATTATTCTCTAATTATTCTCTTGTAATTACTTATAACATTTGGACTTTTATAACAAAGTCCTTTTATCCCTGGTACCTCACATACCCAATCTGTTGCCAAATTCTGCTATTTCTGCCTTCACAACATATGTTATTTCTGAGCTCTTCTCTCCACCCACACAACTACCACTTTAATTGAGTCCCTTTTCACCAGTAGCCTAGATTATTATTATTATTATTATTTTTGGCTAGGAAATGGGGATAAGTGACTTGCCCAGTGTCACACAGCTAGTAAGTGTCAAGTGTCCGAGGTCAGATTTGAACTCAGGTCCTCCTGATTCCAGGGCTAGTGCTCTATCTACTGTGTCACCTAGCTGCCCCAGTGGCCTAGATTATTGCAATAGCCTCTGAATTGGCCTCCTTTCTTAAATCTCTCATCGTTCTACATACTGTTGCTAACTAATTTTCCTTAAGCATAAACATGACCATATGACTCCCCTTCTCTACCAACTCCAGTGGCTTCCTGTTACTTTTAGGTTAAAATATAAACTCCTCTGTTTAGCTTTTGAGATCCTTCACAACCCTGACCAACCTTTCCAGCTTCATTGGTTATTACTTTCCCTCCCATATTCTGCCATACTAGCCTCTCTGTTTCTCACTTATGATACTACATCTTCTGTCTCTTTGTTTTTGTGTTGTCCATCCCCTATGCCTAGAATGTTCTTTCTCCTTATTTTTGTCATAGAGTCTTTCTATCCAGAAGATTCATCTCAGGCACCATCTTCTGCTTAGCCAGGCAACAGAGTCCTACTAATTCCCCTCAATTGCTACCCATCCCCCCAAAACTATCTTGTATTTAACTAGTTTGCACACACAAACACAATTATGTATGTATGTATAGATAGATACATACACACACACACTGTATATATACATATATGCATACACACACATTTATTGACTATAGTTGATTGTACATATTTTTTCTAGGTACTTGTCTCCCATCTGCAAATAGGATGTAAGCTCATTGCAAGTATGGATTGTTTCATTCTTTATGTTTGTATTCCTAGCACCTAATGGCACATAGTGTTTAAAAAGTACTTAATTGAAATATCTTTCATTTATTTAGCATATAGTTAGTATATAATTATAAGTACATGTTATCCACATCGATAGAAAAGAAGCTCCTTGAAGCAAAGATTATTTCCTTTTTGTCTTTTTCTCCCTGGTACTCATGGTAGTACCTGCCATATCATAGACCCTTAATAAATACATGTTGGTCAGTTGGTTGATTGAAGAGGACAGATATAAAAATAATACTAATAACTCATTTAAATAACATTTTATAATTTATAAGCACTTTCTTCTCAAAAATCCCAGTGGGGTAGATAGTGCAAGTGTTATTATCTCTATTTTATAGATGTGAAAACTAAAACTCACATAACTAGTAATCTTTGGAGTGAGGCTTCAAACCCCAAGTTTCTTTTTCCTGGTTCTAAGTTCCACATTCTTTTCACTACTGACTAATTGCTAGAGGTTTTATCATTCAGGTGCTACTTTAGAACTAACATCAGAAACATTAAGAAGAAATGAGTTGTAAACTTTCAATCAATCAATAAGCATTTATGAGTGATACTTTATGTCAATCTCTGTGCTAGTTATAACGAATACAAATATGAAAGTGAGAAAGTCACTGCCCTGAAGAGTAGGGTAAGTCTGGGAGGGAGTCAGGTTTAGTGTCCTGTCTTTGCTAATGTCATGCAGCAGAGGTCCCCTTCAATGGTGGAATTCCTGGGTACTCCAGATTTGGTGTGGACTATTTAAGATAATCATAATTAATAATAAGATAATCATAATATCAAAGCCCTAATCCATTATATCCTCTTCCTACAGACAAGGCAGGTAATATAGGCCAAAATAGGAAAGTATTTGATTGAGACAGAATAGCAAGGTAAATAATAATTGGGTGTGTGTGTAGGAATTGAGTAATAGAGTCATTCTCTTATCCCCAAAGACAAAATGGGAAGAGTCCGTCTTTCACGTGTCAGTGGGGAAGTGCTAGATAACTTAAGCACCAGAGTAAGGAAAAGTTATGTTATGGTTAGAACATCCTCTCACACCACTGTGGGTCAGCAACTGCTGCAGCCCATAGCTTCTCAGTTTCTCCTCTCATCTGCCTTGGTGGGAACCTGGAATTCCCTTGACCACTGACATTCCACTCCCAGATTTGCAGCTATTCCATTCCTTTTCATAGATGTCATCTGTTGTTACAGATTCTCTTTCCTCAGTGGGAGTATTATTATTATTATTATTACTCTTTATTATCATTAGGGGCCCTGGACCAACATGTCTCAAGGGCTAATCAAGAGACAAAAGGATTAAGCAGATGTCAAGAGCTTTTCTATTTAGTCTCTTCTCCTACCATTACTCCCTCATTCCCCCAGTAGCTCTCAGTCCTCACATCTAGTTGGTTTAGAGTAAATAACTTCCTTCCATCTCCTTTTTGCTCTTTAATTCAGATATGGGGGCACATACCTCCAAAGAGTATATCTGGGACTTAGGATAAACACATACATTACTTTTCATTAACCTTTTTGACTTCCATCATACCAAATGCAAATATAAAAGATAAAGCTTTATATGTTGGGGTTGCAGTCAAAATAAATATTGTATGCACTACTTTAATAGTCATTACTGGTTACATGAATAATCTCTCTTATTATTCTAGGAGCAAGTGTTAGTAGAGATCTGAGAGTCCAGCTACCTCTTTAGTCATGATGTCTATTTTGCACTCTCAGTTTCTTCAAATTCTCTGGCCTGTAATTCTAATCTTGGCCCTCTGTACAGCCAAAATCTGACTACTATTCTTTAGATCTGGTTGTATTGGTGGCTTCCATTCCTTCACAGCTGGAGGACTAAGCAGGACAGAAGTGGCCTCTGGATTTAACTCTACCCCCTCTTCCAGCCCTTGCCTTGGTCTGGTCCTGGCAAAAGTCCTCCCTCAAGCCAAGGCATTTTAGTAGGCTTCTCTAACTCTCAAGGAGGTAAAAATATTCAGTTTTTTCATTTTTCAAATCATGACCCAGTTACTCCTCTTGTGGGTCATCATCTGGCACCAATTTTCCATCTGCAACAGGTGAATGGATCCTGTTTGGAGTCCATTTCTAGTCACATAGAGTCTGACTCCTCTTTGAATAAGAAATGACTGTGGTGTTTCATCATTTTAGGGCCCAACAATACTCCTGTCTTTTTCATAGACTAGAATCTCATCTAAGCTGTCAGACACTTTGTATGGACCAGCTCTCCATCAGTAAGCAACTTCGGGTTTTTCCTGGATCCTAAGATTTCACAGTAGGACTCTGTTGCCTGGCTGGAGTTTCTGACATGAAACTTGATCATCATACTGCTGCATGTTCCTCTTTGACATTTGAGACCAAAGTCATTGCTAGGTGATAGATTTCCTTCAACTGATCTCTCAGCAGAGAGATATGTTCTGGTTGTGAGTCTCCATCTTTTTTTTTTTCCAGGCAATGGGGTAAAGTGACTTGCCCAGGGTCACACAGCTAGTAATTGTCAAGTGTCTGAGGTCAGATTTGAATGCAGTTCTTCCTGAATCCAGGGCCTGTGCTCTATCCACTGTACCATCTAGCTGTTTCCAGTCTCCATCTTCTTAGACTCCAAAGCATATCCCAATAGCCAAGCATGAATGTCACTCAAATGTCAGCTGGTAGGGAGAAAAACCTGTAGCATATGTTTTTGGGTGGAATTATATGCATATGTCCCCAGCCACGGAGTCTCCACTTGGACTATCACCTCTACTCCTCCTCTGCCAGAAAATTGGACTCTACCACTGAACCATAGACTGTTTTTGGCTTTATCTTTCTCATTCCTTAAAACTTCTCAGACATTTTCAGTTATACTGCTCGTGTGCTGTGTTGCCCCCATCATTCTAGCTCCCCTTTACACATTGTCTTCTTCAGTTAGAATGTAAGCTCCTTGAAAGGACTATCTTGCCTATTTTTATTGCATAGCTAGCACTTAGCACAGTGTTTGGCACATAATAAGCACATAATAAATATTTAGATAATCTCTCTCTCTCTCTCTCTCTCTTTCTCTTTCTCTCTCTCTCTCTCTCTCTTTCTCTCTCTCTTTCCCTCCCTCCAACCTCTCCACCCCCCGCTCCCCATAGAAATACTGCCTGTTGACTCCATAGAACCTTCTGCTCAAGCCTTGGGATCTCAGCATGTTCAGCAGTGTGTGATTAAAATACTCTGGCTATAGGTGTCCTTGAGGCTGGTAAGGTGTCATTATGCATTTCTTGATTCCTGCCAAGGTTAGCATTTCCTTGAGTAGCTCTTACCTACAAACTCTCCACCTTGATCAGAATGGATAATGGCAGAAAAGTTGTACTGGAAGAAAAAAATTGTCCCACAATACACATTTAACTGTTACTCCCTGGAGCAAGTCACTTAACCTCTCTACTCCTGTTGGCTTGTCTGTAAAGTGAAAACACACAGCTCACTAGGAATGTGAAGCCCTTTTTCTTTGCTGGTCAATTGAAACCTCACTGGTCAGCTGCTGCTGTTGGCCACTCCATAATTTGCTTCCCATCTGTTCTCCTGCACTAGTCCTCTGACTCATCATCTTCCCTGAGGCCAGTAAAGGGAAGCAAAAGTCAGGAATGTCTGGATGCTTTCCCCAGGTTTTTCTAATGTTTTGCTGCCTGACCTAGAATAACTTGCTCCATTTCTTTGTGCCACAATTTAGTAGCTGGCTGAATAAATTCAGGAGGATTTATTTCAGAGAGACACTGAGAGGGTTAGTTAATGAAGGTCTAGTGGCATAATTCCTTACAAGAAAGAGTTGTTATTGGTTCGGACCTTATGGCTAGAACCAAAATTCTCCTTGAATCTCCCTCCATGTCAATTGCCTTTCCAAGAGTTCTGGTTATTTTTCCCTTTTCTTTGGACAATTCAGCACAAACACTGCTGGGGTTCATATAAACAAAAGAAATGGATGCCATTTGCATCATTCCATAACCAAAAGGAATTTTTCTTGGAAAGGAGATGCTTTTTCTTTTCAAGCTCCTAGCTGATTTCCTCCCTCTTCTATTGCTTGCCAGTTATTGAGGACTGGGAACATTCTGATTTAAGTAGCAATGGAGAGTTTATCTAGAGAGACAGAATCAGGACAGAGTGGAGTACTACAGTCATCTTAAAAATTCTGCTCTCCTGACTGTCTGAAGTCTGTCACTATAGCTACATGGTCAAATATTGTTTTCCATATCTACCTCTCTTGGGTTATGTGGGCAAATGCCAGAGAACAAAATCACTGTAATAAAAGTTTTGAGAAATCTTTTAGTGACATTTATGAAACTTATTTATTGGATGGGAGAAATGACAAATCTACATAGAAATCATGGCTGGTGCCAGCCTGAAAAGCCACAGTCCTCCATAGTATTGAACCATCTCCTGTCTTTCATTTTAGGGTGAAAACAAGGTTATAGACATTGAAGGAAATATCCCAGTAGAGCCAAGGTTATAGGCCTGAAAATGGAAGAGTCGGTGAGAATTGAATTCAGCTATTGAAACAATGAAGAAAAAAAAGAGTAATAAGATCAAATATGCAAACCAGACCTTGGCAAAACAAGCAAGCGCTGTCTTGGAATCCTCCTAAGGTAGTTCATCATTTTGGGACAGCTAAGTGGTATAGTGGATAGAGCACTGGCTCGGGAGTCAGGAAGACCTGAGTTCAAATGGGGCCTCAGACACTTACTAGCTATGTGACCCTCGGCAAGTCACTTAGCCCTGATTGCCTCAAAAAAAAAAAAAGATGGTGCTGTATTTGGAATCAGGAAGACTGGGATTCAAGTTCTGTCTCTGATACTAGCTGTGTGAACATGGGCTAGTCTCTTAAGCTTGCTGAGCCTCAGTTTCTTCTTCTTTAAGATAAGGATAATAATCTCTGTACTACTAGTTTCACAAGGTAGTTATAAGGCTCAAATCAGCTCAGGGACATAAAGCACTTTGCAAACTTCAAAGTACTATGTAAATGTCTAGTAGTAGTAGTAGTAGCAGTAATAATAATAAATACACAATGAGCTGTAAACTTAATAATGGAGGTGTTGAGCTTCCAACAGTGTAGATTGCCATCCATTTATGCCTACCCATCCTATTTGACTATTTTTCATGTCTTTTAAATCCCACCCTTCAGGCAGAGGGATGAAATCTTGCCCCACTCCCTTAGTTCTGCTGAGGTGTAACCTACAATTACACCCTAGAAATGCATGTTTTGACAGGGGGAATCTAGAAAACAAAACAAAACTTTAACAATAACAACACTTCAGCAGATGCATAATTTGTCCAGTAGTGCAGGTTTACAACTTATTTATCCCTTCTTATTTATTGTGCCTCTTGCTCACGTTCTTTCGTAAAGTGTCTATAGTGAATATATCCAATAAGTTGGAGCCTTTTCTTTAAGTCTTTTAACATTCCTTTTATAGCAGTGAAGTAAATGTCCTGTCCATCTGTTTTCCATGATGCTTTGTTGTTGTAGAAAGTGTAACTGTCTCTAAGAAGACCATTAAATTTTTCGCCATTCAGATTTGAGAACTAAATCAAACCTTTCTTGAGATTAAAAAATGACTTGGTATTTACTTGACTTCTGGCTTCCAGCTGGCATTAGATTCCAAAGTGCCAGAATTCTCATAAGAAAACCACTTCTTGCAAAATATGCAGTCCAATTTTGTAGACGCCAGAGGTCTGGATGGCTGTTATTAATTGTGCAGATAAGCTTTATAGAAGCATCCACATTTTTTGGCTTGTTGTTCAGACAAACTCACACAATTCTTTTTGATTCTGGCCTATCCCTAGAGTGTTTAAGAGATAAAGGAGTGGGGGTGGGAGAAGGTTTTGAAATTCTGTTTATGTTTTATGAACTTATTCTATAGGAAACATATTGGTAAAAGAACAGAACACAATATAAAACAGTTTGAAGGATAGATTACTTCTTTTGTTTATGTAGTCAGTTGCTAAATCTGTAATATGCTATGAAGAAAATGCTATGGAAATTGAATTGAGATGAGGTGAAAGGATGAAGGAGAAACAATACAATTTTTACTTAGATATTGCAAAAGCTAATAAATATTGGACTTTGGACAGAAACATTTTATAAATATTGAATTCTGAACCTTGTGAGTTATAAAGGTACAATGGTATGAAAATGGAAGTAAGAGATTTGTGCCTTGTCCAATAAGTAATCTCATTCCTAGAAACTGGTCAAATATTGAAAGAGGCAGGGAACTTCAAAGAGTCTTAGAAATATATAATCTTTGGAGTTGGGAGGGATCTTGAGGTTAGCAAGTCCAATCTCCTCATTTTCCAGATGAGGAAAGAGGAGGCTTTAGAGGTTAAGAGACAGACATAAAGCTAGCTCCTGGCAGGTCAGAACTAGAAGCCACTCCCTCCCTAGTAATTTTAAAATGCTTTCTTCTATATATGTATCCTTCAAGTGACCCCATTTCAATTCCTTTTCTTGCTCCATGAGATCCCAATATGATTTTGGAAAAGAAAAACACAATGTACTTTATTGGCAAATGGAAAAACATTTTTCTGTTAAACAAAAGAAGGGATGAGGAGACTAATTAATTGGCAAGATTGTTGCCACTGCAAGACAGTTGGTAAAACTGTCTGTGATCAACATCAGGTATTTGGCAGCAAATATTATTGGTCCTGCTATGTCCTGCTACCAGCAATTTGTTTCAGGCCCCTAAAGGAACATCAGAAGGGTTTGGAGTGACTCTCAAGAAAATCACTGTATTCCCTGAGTCCTTCATTACTCACAGCTGGCTGGTTGCAGATGGAAGGTTAATGCTCTGTGGGAGAGAATAATCAGGAGCAGAAGGAGTATGATTGAGGAAAAAATGACAGCCAAAAGTCTGCCTAGAGAATTTGATAGACGGGAAGAATGATCTAGCACAGTGCCTGGCACAAAGTAGTAGTAGTAGTGGTAATGGTGGTGGTGGTAGTTATTGTTGTTGTAGTGGTAGTAGTAGTGATAGAGGTAGCAGCAGCAGTAGTAGCAGAAGTAATAAAGAACACTTACTATGTGTCAGGCACTATGCTAAATGCTTTACAATTATTAGGTCATTTGATCCTCACAACAACCCTGGGAGATAGATGCTATTATTACCCCCATTTTACAGATGAGAAACTAAGACAAACAGAGGTTAAGTGACTTGTGCAAGGTTACACAGCTAGTAAATGTCAGGCAGGATTTGAACTCAGGTCTTCCTGATTCCAGGACCAGTACTCTATCCATTGTAGGTACTTAATAAATGCTTGCTTGATTGCCAGAGTCAATGAAGTAGTATACTCATTGACTGGTAAGCAAGAAAGCATTTGCCCTAATCTTATTTTCCTGAAAACTTTTGTTCATTAAATATTAAATTCTCTCCAGATTTCCTATAGGAAAACTATAGAAGATAGTGTTTTGTGAGTTTTACCCACTATTTGTTTCTGGGTTTTGTTATATATTCAATTCAATTCAGTGCAGTTCAATTCAGTAACCATTTATTATCCTACTTAATGCAAAGTACCATGCTAGACACTGGGTATACAAAGACAAGAAGGCAATAATTACTGTCCTCAAGGAATTGCCATTTTCCTGGGAGGATTAAACAGATAAATAAATCCAAGATAATTTGAGAGGCAAGAGAAAACACTAAGAACTATGGGGATCATGAAAGCAAGGGTGGTACCTGAGCTATTGTTATAAGAGGAATTCTAGGTGGAGGGAGTGCATTCTAGGTCAAGAGAAAGGAGGCAAAATATGAAGAATAGTATTTTGGCAGCTCTTTAGAGGATGGAATGGAAAAGAAAAATACTAAAGAAGACCACATAGGAGACGATGCTATTAATAAAATAACTTTACTAACTGTGGAATATTGTTCATATGAACATTTATACTTTAAATTATTTAGTGGCATGTAAGAATTGTTATTAAAATTATAACCCTTCACACTAGAAAGATATAATTTATATTCAATAGTTATTTTCCCCACCTGATGGATATTCTTGTGTTCATAATTTCATAGAAGAAATACAACCACTAAAAGAGAGTTGGAAAATAATGTCTATGGAAATACGTGTGTATGTGTATATACATATATACACACACATACATATAGAAATATATATATGTCCTGCCTTACTTTGCCTCAATGTTTTAGGATATGGAGTCAAGGACCATTGGCCTTCCCATAGGAACACAGCCTGGTGCTTTCATGAAGAGCTTACCCCTTTTCATCTGGGGCAGATTTTTCTATATTCTGGATACACTGAATTTGCTCCAGGCATAAGGGTTCTTAGTATGTCTTTAATATGAAACTTAATCATATTTTACCATTATTGTACCATACAGTACAATATGGTTTACCATACAATGGTTTACAAAACATTCTCTCACTTCACTAATGACTGACCAAGTTGCAGGATACAAACATTAGGTTAGCAATAGGAAAGAAAATAGAATTGTTAACTAGCAGCAAAGGAAATCTGGGGTTGGAAATGGAGGTTGGTTATTATTATTTTTTGAAATAGGGTAGATTACTTGCTGCTTGAACTCACTTTTCCAGGTCTCTTACAGTCCTACATTCTACTGTTTGACACTTTTTTGATGAAACAAAAAGGATGGAAAAGAATAGGGACCCTCTTTTATCTTGGGTTTTTTAGGAATTCAGCAGAACAAGAACATTCATGAACACTTTCCAGAGGATTTCATTATTCAATGGTACTCTCGGGATGTCATTTCTTTTCTATTTAATACAAGTATATTGATGTTTTATTTTGACATCACTATCATTTTTGGATATACAATCCCTTCTGTCCCCCAATGCTGAAATTGAACCCTACCTTATAACAAAGAAAATAAGTTAAGAACAAAAAAACCCCCAATACATTGAATATGTCTGACAATCCATCAATGAACAAGTATTTATTAAGTACCTCCTGTTTCTCAGGGACTGTGCTAGGCATTGGTTATAAGAGTACAAAAGACAAAATAAGCTTCACTCCTAATGAGTTCATTACATTATAATGGGGAAGACAAAATTGTGCACACACACATACATATGTGTATGTGTATGTGTATGTGTATGTGTATGTGTATGTGTATGTGTATGTGTATGTGTATATCTATATCTATATCTATATCTATATCTATATCTATATCTATATCTATATCTATATCTATATCTATATCTATATCTATATCTATATCTATATCTATATCTATATCTATATCTATATCTATATCTATATCTATATCTATTATGTATATGTGTATTTAGATTGTTTGGGAGTCTGTGCACTAGCAATTGGGGGAATCAGGAAAGGTTCATGCAGAAAATAATACTTTAGCTGCATCTAAAAGTGGTAGCTATATGACTGAAAAGAAGAGGTCAGATATAAGAAATATTTTTAAATTCCTTTAAAATTTTGAATTTAAATTCATAAAGACAGAAAAGAATATTTCCATGTATAAACACAACCTAAAAAGAGAACTCACTATAAAACCCTGACTTTATATTTCATACTGTTTACTTAAAAAATATTTAAAAAGTATAATAAGTACTACTTGTTTTCAAAGCTACTCTGCTTTCTGTGCTTCCTTCTATATTTTCTTTTATTCTCTGCTGTGTACTTTTTGTATTTTTTTCCCTCACCCTCACCCTAGAGATGGTTACCATTGGACACAAATATAGGTTTATATATGTAAAACCATATTATACATACTTCTATTTATCAGTTCTTTTTCTGGAGGCAGATAGCATCTTCCTTCATAGGTCCTTTGTAGTTAATTTGGATATTTATAATAGTCAAAATGACTCAGTTACTCCCAGTCGTTCTTAAAACAACATGCTGTTGCTGTATACAATGTTCTCTTGGTTCTGCTCATTTCACTCTTCATCTCTTTCAAGTCTTTCCATGTTTTTCTAAAATCAACGAGCTCATCATTTCTTATAGCACGGTAGTATTCCATCATGATCACACACCACAACTTGTTTAGTCATCCCCCAAAAACAAAGATGTTGTTAAAGGAGAAATGGGCAAGATTTGGCAACTGATTTGAGCAATAAGAGAGAGTAGGGAGTTGAAGATAATGCCAAGGTTATGAACCTGAGAGATTATAAGCATCATTGTGTGTTCAACAGAAATAGGCAAATTAGGAAGCAGGCAAGGTTTGGAGTTGAAATATAATGAGTTCAGTTTTAGACATGTTGAGTTTGAGATGTTACCTAGGACACCTCATTCAAACTGTTCAATAGACTAGGAGATCTCAAGGGCTCTTAAGGGTCTCCAGACCCTTTCAGCTGGTCTACAAAGTAAAGACTATTTTCATAATATTACTAAGATGTTTTAATTTCTAATATGGTAAATACTGATAATTTAACCCACATAAACAAAAGCTCTTGGGGGGTGGGAGTCATAAACATTCTTTATGAGTGTATGGGGTCCTGAGACCAAAAAGTTTAAGACCCATTGCAATAGGCAATTGATAATGTTTGACTAAAGTTCAAAGGAGAAGCTGGAGCTAGATATCTTTATCTCTGTCTCTAAAATATAGAGAAAATGATAGATATACCTCTCCACAGTCATCTGCATGGAGCTGAAGATTAAAAGTAAGGGAGCTAATAAGGTTGATGAGAGAGTGTGTGTGTGTACAGAAGGAGAAGAGAAGAGGACTTAGGACAGCTCTTTGGGAAATATCCATAATTAGAGGATGTAATATAAAATATGAGCCAGCAAAGAAGCCTGAGAAGAGACAGTCAGACAGGTAGGAGGAGAAACATGAGGAAATAGTGTCCTGAAAATCCATAAAGGAAAGAGTATATGGGAGGAGAGGGTGGCCAACAGTGTCAAGCATAGAAGATACATTAGAAAGATGAGGATTGCGAAAAGACTGTCTGATTTCACAGTTAAGAGATCATTGGGATCTTTGGAAAGAGTGGTTTCAGTTGAGTGATTAAGTTGAAAGCCAAATTACAAAGGTTTGAAGATCAAGTGAGAGGAGAACTGATAGCAGTGAATGTAGACTTCCCTTCCCCGCCCATCCTCTCCTTTTCTTTTCTCTCCCTTTTCCCCCATTGCTTCCCCTCCTCTCCTCTCCTCTCCCCTCCCCTTTTCTCTTGAATGGGAGTGTCATGGCCACATATTGGCTCTTGCTGATCAGCACAGAAATCTTGACCTGCTATCTTTCTGACCTGGGCCAATTTGACCCTCCTTAGACAGTCTCAGTTTAGCAGCTCCCAGGGGCTCCCTATTTTGGTGCTAGATTTTGGGACAGATACCAAATTGACTTAAGCCCTACTGTAGTTTAGAATTCTGGAACTCAAGCAATCCACCAGCCTCAGCCTCTCCTGCAGCAGGTATTATAGGCATGCACCATCATGCCAGGCCCTCCTAGATGGATTTTTCAAGGAGTTTTTTTAAAACATGAGGGAGATTTGAAACATTCTGCCTTTATAGTCACCTGCTCATTTGCTAAAAGATGAGAAATATATTTTCTTATCTGTCCTCCAGAACAGGTTTTTTTTTCAATTACTTATCATAATTCCTTTTAATGACTAGAAAAAAAATAATAAAAAAGAATTGTAGCAGTTTTTTATAATAGTTTGCAATTCTTTTGAGAACTGTTTGTTCATCTCTTAGACCTCTGATCTATTGGGAAATGGCTTTTGGTCTTACATATTTCCATTAGTCATCTACATAATCAGCCCCTAATAAGAGATAGTTAATACAAATAATTTCACTAGTCAATTGCGTCTTTTCTTATGCTAGTTGCATTAATTTGGGTCATGCAAAATATTTTCAAATTCATATAGTAGAAATTATCTATTTTATTTTAATGATCTTTTCATTCACATTGTAGTCATCTATTGGTCTTCAGATTCTGCTTTCTTCAATTTTTATCAGTCCATACAAGTCTTCCCACATTTCTTTGAATTCCTCTTATTCATCATTTTGGTTATCCAGTAATATTTCATTATATTCCTATGTCAGTTTGTCTAATCATTTATGCCTTTACGTTTCAATTAATTCTGTTAATTGTACCTGTAGGAAAAAATTATTGTGAAGTAAACAATTCTATGAATTAAATAAACAAATAAATAAGACTTGTGATTTTGCACAAAACTGAAGACTGAACTTATGTTTGAGATTACCCTCAGTCCACTGATGTAATCCTCCATGAGTTTGTAATCCTCATGGAGTGTGACTCCATGAGTTATGATAAAAGTTGAGTAATAGCTTGTTGGTTGAAGAGGCTGTGTAGAAATGCATATATATCCCCAACTGGGCTAGAAAAGAAAGTAATTTTGAATGAGGTAATTCTGTCATCTTTTAAAGTCACAGCATTTCATATTTAGTTTTGATTCCTTCACTGCCTGGGATGCCCCTGAGCAAAGACTGTCAGGAAGAACACACTGTTCCTACTTCCATGTCAACAACTCTCTTTGAGAGTAACACCACAAATACATTTGCAGGGTGGTTTGTGTCTCATGATCTGCTCCCTTTCCTCTCCTTTATTTGTCATTTCTTCCAAAAGTCTTTTCAAAAACGTCTGAAACAACACCGTGAAAAGTTTCTAATGTATCCATGCTTGTACTTCAAAAGCATTTCATCTCTGTGACTCACAGACTGGAGAGTTCAGCAGTGGGAGGATGAAGACACAACCCTACACATGGAAAAGACCTGCAAAGGGAGCCTGTATCGAAGATCATATTGGTGTATACTTATCCTGTTGACAATCTCTCTTCCATCTTTTTCTCACAGAAATATGTAGATTTGGATGCAAGGCAAAGAAAAAATGCCAGAAAAGTCTGGCAACTGTATGACTGCTGCATATTTGGGAATGGTGGCTGAGGACAAGAAATGTGTTTGCAATTAGGGCTACACATAGCAGGTCTGATTACATCTGAGCAAAGCCAAATTGAAGAGATTTCCAGAGTGAACTTATCATGTAGGCCTAAGTGGATCAAAGATCAGCTTAGGCTAGAATCATGAAAAGGAAATAAATGGGCCTCCTGCCTCACACTCTCATTTTACCCTTTTCTGAGCTCCCTGTTACCTCTTGAATGAAGAGGAACAAAATCACCATCATTTGATGTCCTCTAATGTTATAGTTCATAGAGTTTATGTGCATTTTCCTCTCCATACATAGCAATAGACAAAAAGAAAGTAATGGAATGAGTGTTTTAAAGTGATTTCTAGAAAGTCTAGGAGAGGTTAAATACATCCCAGCC
The DNA here is from genome assembly GCF_003287225.1 of Phascolarctos cinereus. Taxonomy (NCBI): domain Eukaryota; kingdom Metazoa; phylum Chordata; class Mammalia; order Diprotodontia; family Phascolarctidae; genus Phascolarctos; species Phascolarctos cinereus. The sequence continues at coordinate 230,049,876 of NW_027556098.1, forward strand.
AGAGTTCAAAGCAACAGAGTGTTCACCAATTGTGTATCTCAATTTAATACTTTACACTTGAAGAATTTGTGCTGCTTAAGAAAAAAAGGTTGTCATATAAAGCATTTGCATCACCTTTGATGGGCACCAGTGCTAAGGGGGCCTAGTGACACCATTATTAGTCAGGTGTGGCTATTTTTAAAAGCAAAGTAAAAGATTTTCTGAAAATAAACAAAAAATGTTGAGTGTCAGTTCATCACACACACCCTTACTGCCTCTTTCCTGCCCACATCATATCATCCTTATCTTGCCCTCCCCCCTTCTTTTTTATTTGCTTTGTATTTGGGAGTAAAACATATGGGATTTGGAGTCAGAGGTCACAGGTTAATCACGGCTCTGCTGCTTACTGACTGTGTGACCTTGGGTAAGTCACACTATTTAACCTCTCTGGCCCTCAATATCCTCATCTATAAAGCGAAGGAGATGAATTTGGTCGCCTCTAAGGTTCATTGAAGCACTAACTCTACGATCCTTATGAATTTCTCATTGCACCTTGATTTTGCCTTGTGTATTTTTGTTTCAACCTTGTTTTCCCACATAAATCATGTTATATCTCTCATGAAAATGAAAGAATTGAGCTTAAAACTATTGAGAAATATATTGCTCTAATACCAACTCTTCCTGTTCCTTTGTTTATAGAGAGTCATGAGTTTTTAAATTGTGGAATCAGAGTCTTAGAGATAGAAGGGACCTCAGATATCATCTACTCCAACCCACACCAAAAATCCCATACCATGCCCCAAATCCCCTCTTAAATAAATGCTTATTCAACCTTTGATTTTTTCCAGTGAGTGAGAAAGAACCCATTGTCTCCAAAGGCCCATTCCATATGTCAATAGCTCTAATTGTTAGTAGGTTTGTCCTTATATCAAGAATAAATTTTCCCCTTCAGCCCAATTTGGTATCACATTGCAAGGATAATATCGCACCTTTCCTCAGAGAATTTCACACTTTGTTTTAAAGGATGTTTTTGTTGCCACTATTTTTTTTCTAAAAAAAAAGGGGGGGTGCAGCTAGGTGGTGCAGTGGATAAAGCACCAGCCCTGAAGTCTGGAGGACCTGAGTTCAAATCTGGCCTCAGACCAAACACTTGACATGTACTAGCTGTGTGACCATGGGCAAGTCACTTAATCTCTATTGCCTCACTTTAAAAAAAAGATGGAGACATCAAGCCAATTTCAGGTAACTAAAATAGGCTGTCACATGGGTGACTGGCCCAGTGGATCTCTGGGAGTACCTTCCAATACTCCTTCCTATGTCGTTATATAATAACAATTTTGGCATAGTCCGGATCAGAATTCCTCTTCGTCATATATTTCTCTTTCCCTCAGGACCTTTTGACGAAGATCTCTGCTAAACTCTCTGAGGAAGACTACAGTAATAAGGTGGCTATTGGAGTCTTGAATCCTCGGGGGGATTTTATTATTTCTTGCCTGAAGCATAAATGCAGTGAGATTAAAGAGAAGGTCCTTCAAATTTTAGAGTGGCTGTCCAGGGCAGAACTGAGCAGGTAGGGTGCAAGATAATAGCTAACATTTATGTAGTACTTACTATGTTCCAGACACTGGGCTAAGCTCTTTACGGTTATCACATTTGATTGTCACAACAATCCTTGGAGTAGGTGCTATTATTATTCCCATTTTACAGATGAGGAAACTGAAGCAAACAGAGGTGAAATGACTTGCCCAACATCACACAGAGATTGAGTTTGAACTCAATTCTTCCTGACTCCAGACCCAGTCCTCCATTCACTGTACCAAAGCTGCTTGCAGCTGTTGAATCAATTCTGCCACTCTCCTCTTCTCCATGCTGGTAGATTTTCCTTGACAGCTTTGCTGCATTAATCCTTCAATTTCAAGATTTATTGCCGCCCCATAGATTTCTTGGATTTTTGCTCAGATAAAAGACTATGCCTTTTCACTATAACCCTGCAAATGGTCCTCATGGTGACTAATCCAGTACGTTTGATAAGGATGATGCCTTGCCTACAATCACAGATGCATAAATAATGAGCCAGGCTGCTGACACACCCAGGCACATTTGGCCCAGGCTTTATGGGCACCTATGCTTAACAATGCTTAATGGCTCTCAGGGCCCCCAGGATTGTGTAACTCTCAGCTAGTTGGCCAAAATATGACACTATGTTTATTCAGGGATTTCAAAGTTAGCCAGAGGTTTTTCACATTTCCCCCCCTTTACTTTACACTCAGATCTACTTATTTTTGTGAGGAAAAAAAATTGAATAAAGATGGAATCTTTATTATATTATATCTCCAAAATAAGGAATTTAGAGATAAGAACCTCTTGTAAGCTATCACCCTCCTGATTCATCAGCCTCAATCATACGATCAGATTGAAAAGATGGTGTAGACTATTGGATACAATAATCCTTGTTTTGCTCCCACAGCTAAGAAAGTGAGGTAAGCACTGAGAAAGACTCATAAGACAGTCTTTGCTGGCCAGGAGAGATAATTTAGAAATTATTTTCCTAGAATATTTAAAATTAACACAGATTCTTAACCAAGGCTTCTTGGTCACTTCTAAAAGAAAAAGAAATGCTTTTGTCAGGTAACGGTCCTCCAACATGGAACTCCTTTGAATACATGCATATCACCTCTTCAAGCTTCTCTTCCTGTCTGTTTTTTTTAGTGCCTTTCTAACTTTTTCATGCAGCATACTGGAGATTATGCTGTTTGAGTCCAAAGTGGTGACTCTACTTGGGGAAATGGGGAAAAAAAGAGGTTGTCACAGATACTTCGATGGATTGCTTCCATTTTCAATCTATTTGAGATCTTCCTCCCAGTTACATAAAAGTTCTTGAGATGATTTGGCTTCATTGGATCTCTTTCCAAACATTCTGTTAACCTGGAACAGAAACTCAAAGGAATAAGACCACACCTTTAGCCAAGCACCTCTGGGCATAGATATAGTGTTCATATCATGCATTTTCAATCAAATATTAGCTCTAACGGTTTGAATTGCCAGTAAGTGTCTGATTATGCACAAAACCTGCAAATCTCTTAAGGCTTAAATTTTTTGTTTCAAGGAGTGCCAAAAAGAGCATTCAGGTAAAATGTCAGTTTATCTACCATGGAAGCACAATTCTTTGTCTCATACAATAGACACTTTACAATAAGTTGCTGCAGGCATTCTATTAATTGTGTTTTCTGTGTAGCTTATAGAAATTAGAGCCGAAAGAACCTCAGAAATTTGTCTAATTATTCCCCACCCCATTTTTCAGATGAAGAAACTTTGGCTCAAAGTGATGAAGACACCTTCCCAAGACACATAAAAGATAAGTAACGGAGTCAAAATTTGAATCCAACTCCTCTGATTCAATGTTCTTTCAAGTCTTCTTTGAAGTTAATGGAATTCAGTTCTTAATTTCCTTCTCCCTTTACACCCCAATTATGATTCATATCATGGTTTTACTCACCTTTATCATATTTTAGGACAAATCAAGACATTATTTTTTTATGATAGAAGCCAAATTGGAACTAGTGAAATTTTATAATGATCTGACAAGCTTTCTCCATTTTCCCTGGCAATGATTTTGAGTCCATTTGGTCTCTCTGGCTTTAACAGAAGCACATTTTGGTGATGTATTGAGAATTCTCAAACTTTTTTTCCAGCGAAAGGACAGATAACAAATAAATCCCTATTCCTTAAATGAGAGCAATTTTCAGGAGATGATTTAATATCTGCATGGCACAATGACAATTCTGACCAACCAGAGTAGGAGAGTTCACTGAAGTGCAACTCAATCCTAGTTGGTCTCTTGGTAAAGTTTCATTTTTTTTTTTTGTGAGTGAAAAGACATTTGGTGTTATGTAGAGAAGCAAAGAATGACATAGCTACATTTGCTGTTGTTATTTAGTCATTTCAGTCATGTGCAACACTTTGTGATCCGTTTGGGCAAACATGCTGGAGTGGTTTGCCATTTCTTTTTCCAGCTCATATTACAGGTGAGGAAATTGAAGCAAACAGGGTTGAGTGACTTGCCCAAGGTCACACAGCTAATAAGTGTCTGAGGCCAGATTTGAACCCAGAAAGATGAGTGTTCTGACTCCAGGTCCAGCACTCTATCCACTATGCCACCTAGCTGCCTATGGCTACATTAACTTTTCTAATAATAACTCATTAATGCTTATTTTTAAATGTATCTCTAGTTATTACAAGAAATGAGCCACTCACATTGTTACTACTTTTATCCTGGCTGTACATGGATGCATTGTTTCAAACTTTTATCTATTTAGCCATTGAAAGTAGAACTAAGAATGTGACTTTTTTTTTCTTTCAGTGATAGGAAAGAAAGATAAACAATGGAATCATCTGTAATTTCAGAGACCATCTCAGAATTCTTAGGACAGAATCCTGGGCACTCAGAGTTGGGGAGGACTTTTGAGTTCAACTAATCTGGGCCACAACTATATGGGAATCACATCTATAGAATGTCTGAGTGGTTGGTCATACAACCTTTGCTTGAAGACCTTCAGTAAAGAGGCACCCCCTGTCTCCTGAAGCAGCTCGTTTGGCTTTCGAATAGCTCTAATCATTACCACTCTACCAAGCCTACATGGCCTCTTGGCAGCTTCTACCTAATGCTCCCAGTTCTGCTCTCTGAGACCAAGTAGGACAGATTTAAGTGATTTTCAATGGTAAGCCTTTCTCAAATCTATGGCGAGTCTGATGATTTTTGGTGAAATGTATCATGAGGTATAGTAATGCCTCATTCATCTTTAGGTTTTTTCATCTTAGTTAAATTGTTAAAAAAAATTATCCTAGTTTCTTGATAAGAGAAGTTTATATCTTTAAATGGTAATGATTAATTGCCATTTATTAAATGGTAATAATTAATTGTCATTAAATTAAATAAAACTAAATTTTATTTAATTTAATTATTTCTAACATGGATGTTCCCCTACTACTTTCATTAGACCATGAGGTCCTTGAAAGCAAGAACTACCATTTGCCTTTAATTGTATCCCCAGCTCTTAGCACAGTGCCTGATACAATATTTACTGACTGATTGGATAGAGTGCTTCAGTACAAAGAGCAGTTAATCTGAAATTGGAGTCTGAAGAACTGAGTGCAATTTCAGATTTAGCCAGTGACAAGTATAACCTTGGGGAAGCTCTCTGAGTCTGTTTTCTCATCTGTAAAATGGGGCAATAATACTTCTGTTCCCTGTCCCACAGAGCTGTTGCGAGGATCAAATTAGATAATATCTAGGGACTGGAAATTTAAGCAATGTGGAAAAGGGCTCTAGAAAGGGTGCTGTGGAAACATCATTCCTGCTGTCTAGAACTCCTTCCCATTTCTCTCCATGTGTCAACTTGTAAAATAAGTATTTTCAAAGACTAAGTACTTCACAATGATAAGTTTTCTGGTATTTCTGGGTACAATGTATCATTTTTAAACCCAGGAAATTGGGTCCTCAATACATTGCACAAATAGCTAAAAATAACAGCCCAAAGTTTTCTTCTTATTCTAAATAGCAGAAATTGATTTTGAAGATGGTATTATTTGGGGGATTTAAATGACACATATAGCTTTTTTATCAGGTTATTTTAAATTTAGTGAGATTTCTTTAAAATATAAGAGATGAGATTATAGGCTTTATTATAACAGACTTTTATAAGGAATTATCAAGTGGGGACTTTTTTTTTTTAATCTGCACTATATAATAGGAAGAAGAATCATGTATAGGGGAAAGGAAACTTAATTGAGAGCCAAAGGCCCTGGGTGCTAGTCCTGGCTCTGCTGTTTGGTAATTGGGTTGATCTTGGTCACACAAGTCATCCATCTCACTTCTTTGTGCTTCATCTGAAAAATGAAAGTTGAAGATCTCAAAGGGTCTCTTCTAGCTGACGTATTCTAAAGTCTGCAAAATCTATGTGTCCTTCAAAGTCCAGATCCAAAGCCATTTCTTACGTGAATTCTTCCTGGGTTGCTTCAAACCATAGTAACCAACTTCTTTCTCTGAATTCTTATAGCACTTATTATCCAAATGTCTTATTTGGTTTTTAGACAGTCATGTTTCCTTAATAGTCCAGCATGTGTACAAACTTACATACACATTTTCACCTTCCAAACATGTTTATTGAAGTATTATTTCCCCCTGCTCCGCTCCCAACCATGTGATCATCATGCTGTTTATTATAGTGAAGTAATAGGAGCATGATAGTCAGACAAAAACATTTATTAAGCTCTCACTACATTTAAGGCACTATGCAGAAATTGGATGTACAACCAAGGTAAAAACCCTGTCCCCGGAACCATTATTCTAGTGGGAGGGATGACACGCAAACATTTATGTACAAGCAAGATGTGGACAGTGTAAATGGGAAGTAATCCCATGGAAAAATGGGATTAACAAGTGGGAGGTGACAGGAAAAATTTTAGCAGTCTGGAAAGAAGCCAGAGAAGCTAAGAGGCAGAGGTGAGGAGAGAGAACATTCCAAGTATTAGGGAGTGCCAGTGAATGTGCAGGTTAGGAGATAGAGTGTCTTGAACAAGAAGGCTGGTGTCAGTGGGTTATAAAGTACTTGAAGAGGAGTAAAATATAAGACTGGAAAGATAAGAAGGCACCAGGTTATGAAAGGGCTTTAAAAGCCAAACAGAATTTTGTATTCAATCTTGGAAGTAATACAGAGTCATTGGAATTTATTGAGTATGAGGATGACAACAGATCTATGTTGAATAGATAGCTGATTAAAGGTTGGATTGGAGAGGGAAAAACATGAGGCAGGGAGACCAGAAGAAGGCCTTACCATGGTCCAGGCATGAGATGTTGAGGGCCTCTACTAGGATTGTTCTTGTGTCAAAAGAGAAAAGGGGACATATTTGAGAGATTTTGAGAAGGGACACTTGACAGGACTTGGAACCTAATTGGATAAGAGAGAGTGAGGAGTCAAAAATAACACCTAAATTGCAAGGCTGAATGACTGGGAGGATGGTGGTAGGATAAAATAGTAGGAAAGTTTAAAGGAGTGGAGGGTTGAGGGGTGAAGATGAATTTTATTTTGGATATGTTGTTCAGTTTTAGGTTTCTATGGGATATCTAGTTCAAGGTGACTAGTAGGTAGTTGGTGATATGATATCAGAGATTTAGAGAATTCAAGGCTGGATAAATAGATCTGAGAATGATTGGCATAGTGATAACTCAATTCATAGAATGTAATGAGATCTCCAAGGAAGAGAATATAGGAGAAGATGGTCAAGGACAGACTTCTAGCAGACATTCACATTTAGTGGGTATGAATGAGATGAAAATTCAGCAAAAGAGACTGAGAAGGAGAAGTCATATAGGGACAAGGAGAACAAGGAAAGAAATGTGTTATGTAAATGCAGAGAGGAGAGTGGATCCAGAAGAAGAGTGTGACCAACCATGTCAAAGGTTGCAAGGAAGTCAAGAAGGATGAAGATTAAGAAAAGATCATTAAATCTGGCAATTTAGTGATCATTAACTTTGGACATTGGAGTTCAGTGGGATGCTGAGGTCAGAAGCCAGAATGGAGATAGTTTAGAACAAAGTATCAGGAGGCATTAAATGTAGAAGTCATCATCAAGGAATTTAGTCACAAAAGGAGATATGTAGAATGATAGCTAACAAGGATGTTCAGATCAAATGAAGATTATCTTATAAGGAGATATGAAGATATTGGAAAGTGGCAGAGACATTCGGTCCTTTACTTCTTTCTTGTTACACACACACACACACACACACACACACACACACACACACACATATATATATTATATAAAATGGGTATCCATCATTGTAGTTTTACCACCTATTTCTTTCTACAATTTATTTAGCTTAAAAATATTTAGATGCTATTCCTCTTGGTACCTCTATATTAAGAATTTAAATGAATTCATTGTCTATGGGAAATTTTCAGGAAAATGCAGTTTTCCTGTTGTTCTTTTTAAATTATATCTATTTTTGCTTCTGCCTTGTTGAAAATAACAATTGCCACCTTTTTTTTGAGTTCATCTGAGGCATAATAAATTTTGCTGCAACTCCTTATTTTAAACTATATGTAAGTTGTTATATTTCAAGTTTGTTTCTTGTAAACAGCATATGATTGGATTGTTGGATTTTGCTTTCTCATCTATTCTACTCTCTTCTGATGGTTGAGTTCATTCATATTCACAATTGTGATAATTAATTTTGTACTTTCCTAATCTTATACTTTTTCCTTTCTTTGCTCCCCATTCCCTCTTTATCATAGGTTTTTACTCCTTTTCTTTGCTCTTAATCCCCTTCTCATGATTTCCTGTTCAAGCTTAGGGTTTTTTTTTGGTTTGTTTTTTGTTTTTTTTTTCTCCTTACTTACGACTATTCCCTCTCTGAATCTATTCTTCTTCCTTCATTTCCCTTCATCCTGTTTTTTTCTGTTTAGATGAATGTATTTCTACACCAAAATCTTTCTCTGTGTGTATATGTGTGTATGTTCTACTGTCCTTTGATGAATTCAGATGAAAATTGCTTTCTTTTTTTCCCAACAATATTTTTTCCCCAAGTGCATACAAAAACAGTTCTTAACATTTGGGTTTTTTTAATTTTGAGTTCCAAATTATTTTCCTTCCTCCCCTATCCCTCCCTGAGACAGCAAGCAATTTCATGTAGGTTACACTCATGCAAAATATATTTCCATTTTAGTCATATTGTGGAAAAAAAAGCCACAGATAGAAAAATCATGAAAAAAAGAAAGTGAAAAATACTGTGCTTTAATTTGCATTCAAATTCCATCAATTCTTTCTCTGGAGGTAGAGAGCATTTTTCTTCATGAGTTCTTTGGAATTGTCTTGGATTGTGGTATTACTGAGAATAATTAAGCCATCCATAGTTGATCATTGTACAGTATCGTACAATGTTCTCCTGGTTCTGTTCACTTTACTTTGTACTGATTCATATAGGTCTTTCCAGGTTTTTCTGAAATCATTCTGCTCATCATTTCTTATAGCACAATAGTATTCCACTAAAATCATATACTACAACTTGTTCAGTCATTCCTCAAATTATGGACATCTCCTCAATGTCCAATTCTCAGCCACCACAAAAAGAGTGGCTATAAATAATTTTGTACAAATAGATCCTTCCCCCATCCCACACCCATGCCTTTTTTTAAATTTCTTTGTGATACAGACCTAGTAGTGGTATTGCTGGGTCAAAGGGCTTGCACAGTTTTATTGCTTTTTGGTCATAGGTCCAAATTGCTCTCCAGAATGGTTGGATCAGTTCACAGTTCCACCAACAGTGCATTAATGTCCCAATTTTCCTACATCCCCTTCAATATTTATCATTTTCCTTTTCTGTCACATTAGCCAATCTGATAGGTATGGGGTGGTATTTCAGAGTTGTTTTAATTTGCATTTCCCTAATCAATAGTGATTTAGAAAATTTTTAAAATATGGTTATAGATAGCTGGAAACTGCTTGTTCATAATCCTTTGACTGTTAATTGGGAATGACTTTTATTCTTATAAATTTGATTCAGTTCTGTACATATTCTCTACATATAATGAAGCCTTCATCAGAGACACTTGCTATAAAATTTTTTCCATAGTTTTCTTCTTTCCTTCTAATCTTGGCTTCATTAGTTTTGTTTGTGCAAAAAGTTTTAATTTAATGTAATCAGAATTATCCATTTTACATTTCATAATTCTATCTCTTGTTTGGTCATAAATTTTTCACTTATTCATAGGTCTCACAGATAAACTCTTCCATGCTCCTCTAATTTCCCCATGGTATGCCTTATGTTGATATATATAGTGTGAGATGTTGCTTTATAACTAGTTTCTCACAAACTGTTTTCTAGTTTTCCCAGTGGTTTTTGTCAAATGAGTTCTTGTCTCAAAAGCTTGGATCTTTGGGTTTATTAAATACTAGATTACTATGGTCCTTTACTACTGTGTATTGTGTATCTAATCCATTTTACTTATCCATCATTCTATTTCTTAGCCACTACCAGATTATTTTTTATGACTACTGCTTAATAATAGAGTTTGAGATCTGGTATGGCTGGGCCACCTTCCTTCAGATTATTTTTCGTTAATTCCTTTCCTATTCTTGATCTTTTGCTTCTTCCAGATAAATACTGGGTTTGTTAAACCATTTTTTTCTAGCTCTAGAAAATAATTTTTGGTAATTTGATTGATATGGCACCAAATAAGTAGATTAATTTAAGTAGAATTGTCATTTTATTATATTGGCTTGGCCTACCCATAAGCAGTGAGTGTTTTTTCTTTTCAGTTGTGCAGATCTGACTTTATTTGTTTGAAGTGCTTCATAATTGCATTCATGTAGTTCCTGGGTTTGTCTTGGAGGGTAGGATCCAAGTATTTTTATGCTGCCTACCATTATTATAAGTGGAATTTCTCTTTCTATCTCTTGCTGCTGGACTTTGTTAATAGTATATAGAAATGCTGATGTTTTATGTGGCTTTATTTTATAACCTGTAACTTTGCTAAAGTTGTTAATTATTTCATCTAGTTTTTTAATGATTCTCTAGATTTCTCCAAGGATATCATCATATCATCTACAAGGAGTGATAGTTTTGTTTTCTCATTGCCTGTTCTAATTTCTTCAATTTTTTTTCCCCTTCTCTTATCACTGTAACTAGCATTTCTTATACAATATTGAATAGTACTGGGTGATAATGGACATCCCTGCTTCACTTCTGATCTTACTGGGAAGGCTTCTAACTTATCCCCATTACAGATAATTCTTGCTGATGGTTTTAGATAGATGCTACCTATCATTTTAAAGAAAACTCCATTTATTCCTATGCTCTCTAGTGTTTTTTTATAACAATGGGTGCCATATTTTGTCATAAGCTTTTTCTACATCTGTTAAGATGATCATATGATTTCTACTGTTTTTTTTAATTGATATGGGCAGTTTGTTTTCCTAATGTTGAACTAACCTTTCATCCCTGATCTAAATCCCACCTAGTCATACTGTATAATCCTTGTGATATATAGCTGCAATCTCCTTGCTAGTATTTTATTGAAAATTTTTACATCAGTATTTATGAGGGAAGAAAATTATTTTCATGTAATGTTTGCTCCCCCTTCCCTTCCATACAGCAATTATGTGAGATTAGCTTCCCCCACCTCACCCCATTATTTAAAAATGGAGTTTACTTTTCCTTCTCCCTTTCACTTTTTGTTTCAAGATTATCAAAACATTACAAAGCCATTCTTAGGCCCTCTGTCTTGACTCACTCTATGACCCCTTGTATCATCCTCCCCCTCATCAGAAAATAAATGGCTCATCTCTATAAAATCCTTCCTGATTATTCATTTGTGTTTACATTTTTATTTTCCCTCTTGACTCCTCTGTTTGTATTTCAAAATTTTTGTTTAGCTCTGGCCTTCATTAGGAAGGCTTAAAGTTTGCTTTTCTAATGATCATCCATTTTTTTTCTCCTTTAAAATTATGCTGTACTCAAAAATTTTTTTCTAGGCAGGTTATTCTTATTTGTAGAACTCTATCCAGGGATATGCTAGAGCCAGCTTTTATCAGCTCATGAGAGCCATTTATTAAATTTTCAATGTGAGTGTATATACCTTAAAAATCATGACATGCTACAAATCAAGGTTTGATTTATTGTTTTGTTGATTTCTAGACTTAAGAAAGTGTTGGAAAAAGTGTAAATAGTACAAATTAAAAGTAAAAGTATGTCATGCATTTCCAGAGAGCTAGTTGTTAAACATTTCCCAGCACATCCCTGGCAATATAGTTTGCCTTTTGGAATATCATCCAGTGGTATCCTACTTTATAGTAGTAATTGCTAAATCTTCTATGACCTTGATTGTGGCTCCTTGGTACTTGAATTTTTTTCGTTGTGACTGCTTGCAGTATTTTTTTTATCTGAAAGTTCTGGATTTTTGGCTATGATGTTCCTAGAAGTTTTCATTTTGGGAGTTCTTTCAGGAGGAGATTGTTGGATTCTTTCTAATTTCATTTTACTCTCTTGTTATAATGTGTCTGAGCAATTTTCTTTCAAGATTCTTGATAAATAATATACAGTCTCTTTGTTGCTCATGGATTTCAGATAGTCCAATGATTCTTTTTAAAAATTTTTTTAATTAATTAATTTTTAGTTTTGAACATTCACTTCCATAACATTTTGAGTAGCAAATTTTTCTCTTCATCTCTCCCCTCCCCCCACCCCAAGATGGTGTGCAATGTGAATACCTCTTCCCCCAATCTGCCCTCCCTTCTATCACCCCCACCCCTTCTCTTATCCCCTTCCCCTTCTATTTTCCTATAGGGCAGTATAGATTCCTATAAATCATTGCCTGTATATCTTATTTCCCAGTTGCATGCTAAAACAATTTTTAACATTAATTTTTTAAAGCTTTGAGTTCCAAAATCTCTCCCTTCCTCCCTCTGCACCTACCCTCACTGAGAAGGCAAGCAATTCAATACAGGTTATACATGTGTAGTCATGCAAAACACTTCCATAATAGTCATGCTATGAAAGACTAACTATATATCCCTCCATCCTACCCACCACCACTATTCTCTCCTTTGACCTATCACTCCTCAAAAGTGTTTGCTTCTGATTGCCCTAACCCCAATCTGCCCTCCCTTCAATCATACCCCTCCCATCCCCTTCACACCTATTTACCTGTAGGGTAAGATAGATTTCCATACTCAATTGAATGTATATGTTATTCTCTCCTTAAGCCAAACCCAATAAGAGTAAGATTCACTCATTCCCTCTCACCTCCTCCCTTTTCCCTTCCATTGTAAAAGCTTTTTCTTGCCTCTTTTATATAAGATAACTTACCCCATTCTACCTCTCCCTTTCTCCTCCTCCCAGTACAATCCCCTCTCACCCCTTAATTTTATTTTTTAGATATCATCTCTTCATATTCAACTCACCCTGGGCACTCTCTGTCGGTCTCTATTTATCTATCTATACATATACACATACACATAATTTTCCCCCTCCAACTACCCTAATACTGAGAAAGGCCTCATGCATTACAAATATCATCTTTCCAAGCAGGAATGTAAACAGTTCAACCTTAATAAGTCTCTTGTGATTTCTCTTTCCTGTTTACCTTTTCATGCTTCTCTTGAGTCTTGTATTTGAAAGTTAAATTTTCTATTCAGTTCTGGTCTTTCATCAAGAATGCTTGAAAGTCCTCTATTTCACTGAATGGTCAGTTTTTCCTCTGAAGGATTATACTTTTGCTGGGTAGGTGGGTAGGTGATTTTTGGTTGTAATCCTATCTCCTTTGCCCTCTGGAATATTATATTCCACACCCTCTGGTCCCTTAATGTAGAAGCTGCTAAATCTTGTGCTCTCCTGATTGTGTTACCACAATACTTGAATTGTTTCTTTCTGGCTGCTTGCAATATTTTCTCCTTGACCTGGGAACTCTAGAATTTGGCTATGATATTCCTAGGAGTTTTCCTTTTGGGGCGTCTTTCAGGAGGAGATTGGTGGATTCTTTCCATTTCTATTTTGTTCTCCAGTTCTAAAATATCAGGACAATTTTCCTTAATAGTTTCTTGAAAGATGATGTGTAGGCTTTTTTTTTTGATTTTGGCTTGCAGATAGTCCAATAATTTTTAAATGATCTCTCTTGGATCTATTTTCCAGATCAATTGTTTTTCCAATGAGATATTTCACATTGTTTTCTATTTTTTCATCCTTTTCGATTTGTTTTACAGTGTCTTGATTTCTCATAAAGTCATTAGCTTCCAATTGCTCTATTCTAATTTTTAAGGAAGTATTAAGCTTTTAGACCTTCTTTTCCATTTGGCCAATTTTGCTTTTTAGGGCATTCTTCTCCTCATTGGTTTTTTGGACCTCTTTTGCCATTTGGGTTAGGCTATTTTTTAAGGTGTTATTTTCTTTGGTATTTTTTTGAGTCTCCTTTAGCAAGCTGTTGACTTGTTTTTCATAATTGCATCACTCTCATTTCTCTTCCCAGTTTTTCCTCTACTTCTCTTACTTGCTTCTCAAAATGCTTTTTGAGCTCTTCCATGGCCTGGGACTGATTCATATTTTTCTTGGAGGCTTTGGATGTAGGAGCTTTGACTTTGTTGTCTTCTGGTTGTATGTTTTGATCTTCTTTGTCACCAAAGAAAGATTCTATGGTCTGACTTTTTTTTGTACCTTTGTTTGCTCATGATCCCAGCCAATTACTTGAGTTTTAAACTCTTTGTTAAGTTAGGGGTCTGCTTCCAGTGTGGAGAATGTACTGTCCCAATCTTTGGGGGTTTTGTGTAGCTGTTTTCAGAGATACTTCTAGGGACCTATAAATTTTCAGTTTTTCCAAGGTGGTATGATAAGGGTTGAAGAGTTTACTGCTTTCCTGGCCTGGGTTCTGGTCTACGAGTGCCTTGGAACTATAAGGAGGATTTTCTCTGCATACAAGCTCCACCATGCCAGCATTCCTTCTTGCCCCTGGACTACCACCCAGAACTATGACCCAGATCCAAGAAGAGAAAAGCAAGAGATTCCTGCCTCAGCACTGGCAAAGAGATCCCTGCAATCCCCCTCTGATCAACCACTCAATTTCCACTGGGCTGAAAGCTCAGGAGGCAGCCACCACCCTGTGGCTACAGACGGGCTGGGGCTGGGACCGTGCTTCTCTTCCTCACTGCAATCACAGACTTTTCCCAGTGACCTTCTAAGCTGTCTTTGGCATTTGTGGGTTGAGAAGTTCTGGAAATTGCCAAAACTGTCCTCTGAAGCCTGCTCCAGGTTCACCGAGGCCTGTTTTGCCTGCGCACCTACCCTGAACTGCAGTCCTCTTCCTGCCTGGCACAATATACCTTTCAGATCAACCATCCAGGCTGTCTAAATTTGTTTCACTCTTTCCTTTTGTGGGTTCTGCAAATTTTATGAGAATTATTCATACAATAGTACAGGTATATAATTTATAAATAATTAAACTGGTCTGCAAGGTAGTCTACTCCATTTGGAGGGTCCTGATTCTTCACAAAAGCTGCTTCAACCCTTTGGCTGAAGTTCTGCTTCAAGTCTTCCAAATGAGAAGAGAGAGCTAAGATTTTAATTTGTTTAGAGCCATTTTTTACATGTATTTGGAGTAGTTTGGGGGAGGGCTCAAGCAAGTCACTGCTTTTACTCCCCTATCTTGGCTCTGCCCACCAATTAATTTCTTTTTTTAAAATTATTATTTCATCTTTAACTCTCTTAAAGTTTGTAATTTTGGGGCAAATTTTATAAGATGAATAATTGTTAGTACAATAGTACAGATATATAATTTATAAATAATTAAATACACACTTACTGGTGTGCGTGGTCAAAAAAAAAACTCACTGAGGCATAGCTTGGAGACCATTCTAAATAATACCAATAGCTCACACATTTATATTACAAGTTAAGATTTAATCACCCCTAAAAATATTCTTTACGTATAGGTTTATGATAATTTCTTGAAAGATGATTTCTAAGCTCTTTTTTTGGATCATGCTTTCAAGTAGTCCAATAATTTTTAAATCATCTCTCCTGGATCTATTTTCCAGTTCAGTTGTTTTTTCCAATGAGATATTTCACTCCAATGATTCTTAAATGAATCTCTGATTGATCTGTTTTCCAGGTTGTTGTTATTCATATTTCATATCTTAAATTTTCTTTTATTTTGTCAATCTTTTGACTTTGTTTTAGTATCTCTTGTTTTCTCCTGAAGCCATTAACTTTTGTTTGGCCCATTCTAATTTTCCAAGAGTCTGTCAATTTGGGTAGGGTTTTGTACATCTTGTGCCAGGTAGTTAATTCTCTTTCCAAGTCTCTCCTCTATAACTCTTTTTTTTTTTTTTTCGCAATTCTTCTCCCCAAAGCTCTCATTTCATTTATAACATTACAAATATTTTCATCTCTTATATCATGTCCTCTAGAAATTCTTATTGATTTGTGCATAAGTTGTGTTTTACTTTGACTTGTTTTGGAGGTATTTTGTAGTTGCAGTGCTTGTAAGTGTTTTGACTTTTTTTGAGCTTCTGCCTTAAGCGCTTATCAATGGTGTCATAATAGCTCTTTATCTTTTCCCATTTATTCATTCTTGGACAACCAAATGACCAGTCTTGCTTCATGAGTGGTGGGTTGAGTCTCAGATCCACCCTCCTTTGAGGATCTGTATTGGAGCTACCATGCTGAGACTCTGTTCCTCATCAAAGTAATTCTCCTTCTCTAGGGAGTTGAATCAAAGAGACCATATTAACATCCTTTTTCTCACTCAGGAACTAAGTCTGAATCCTTCATCCCCACTCTATGGATCAGGATCTTAGGACGTGAATGGTAGCTCATGTGTTCTGAAGCTCAGTCATGTGACAGTGAGGGGCTGACTAGTGTAGTGGTAGGGGTCCTGGACTACACTGTTTCCTCTTACTCCTCCATCTACTATCATATAATTGTCAAAACTTTGAGTTGCAAAGATCCCAAAGGTATTTTGTTCAATAAACCTCTCATCCAATACTAGAGACTCTTTTATACCTTTTCTGAAAACTCCTACTTGTGTAGTGCTAGACAAGAAAAAGAGTAATATATTTGGGAAACAAAGGACCTGGGCTTGGATCCTGGTTTTGCTATTTACTATCTGTATGACCTTGGACAAGTTATTTCTCCTTCCTGGGTCTCCATTTTGCCATGTGTTTGGATTAGATGATGTCTAAGGTCCTTTCCAGCTCTAAAGTTGTGATCCCTAATGGAGAGAGAGCTCACTGGTCTGCAAGGCAGTCTGCTCCATTTGTAGGGTCCTGAGTCTTCACAAAAGCTGCTTCAACCCTTTGGCTGAAGTTCTGCTACAAGTCTTCCAAATGAGAAGAGAGACCTAAGATTTTAAGCTAGGATAGTTGAGACAACAGTGGTACCATGCTCAGAAATTAGGAAGCTAGGGAAAGTAGCAAATTTCAGGAGGAATGTGGCAAATTGTTTTGGATATATGTATTTAAATTTTACAAATTCAACTCTTCATGTTTGGCAAAAAATGTTTTAAACAAGAGAGAGGGAAAAAATATTCATTTAAATAGTGTGAGTGATTCTGCTGATTTTTTCCCTTTCCATTTGCTGAGCATATCCCCCAGGGTTAGTATGAGATAGAGATAGATAGTTTAATCATCTCCTTCCACTTCCTTCCTGCTACTTAGTGTAACTCTAGAACTTATTAATCTGAAATTTCTATTTCATTCTATTCAGGCTGATAGAATTAATGCTGGGGCTGGTGGGAAGACAACATACTAGCATTACTGATCATCCAGAAAACCCCTTCTCTGGTCCCTTTTTGCTTTGTGGTGAAACAAGAAGAAACAGCAATTGCCCTTTAATATGATCACATTTATATGTCAATGCCTTTTGAGATTATGTTTTCCATAATCATTGGTTTTCCTGCCAATTAAGTCTTTATCTGTTCTTGTGTTTTCTTCTTTTTGAGGATGTCTGAGTTTCTACCTCTGATCAACAGCTCAGTTGGGTATACATAAAAAAAAGTTACATTCAATTATTTCCAAAGCAACTACTTGAGATCCGTATGCTCTCTGATATAGACCACCTTCTTCTAAAACAACCTTATGCCATTTCCAACTACAACTGTTAGAATATTTATGCTGTACTATATTGACACTTTAAGGAATTTTCTAGCTTAGTTTTGACTATATATAATTTTCTCTTTATAGAGTTGGAATAGTAATTTTAGAACCTACCTATTCCACTTCTGATGTACAAGATGTAGCTATTCTGTATAGATTTAACAGTTACTTACTTGAGCTATAATTTTGCCAGCAAATCAATTGCCTGCCATTTTCACATCTTTTGAATATGACCTCTAAAATTCTGAGGTACCTGGAGATCTCCTGATAAAGCCACCTAGGGCCCTTTTTCATTCTTCTGAGTCACTTAATTGTATCATCAGGATCTCTTTCTTGAGAGTCTCCCATTCCTCTTGGACCAATTTCCCTTTTACAGGATGACAACATGAAATTGGATCTATCTTTTATTAGAACTTTCTGAAATCTGCTTCTTCAAGAAGAGTCTGTGAAACTACTTGTTGGAATATGACTCTGGGAAAATATACCCTATTCAAATGAAACAGGATAAGTCAAAGAAGGGGGGGAGAGAAAAAAAGTAGCATTATATATTAAGACACTTGTATGAGGAAATATAGGAACAGTTAGGGGGAGCAATAGTGGAGAATATTTGGGTAAAGATCAATGGAGTCAGACAGAAATAATATTGTCATTGGAGTACATTATAGGTCACTTTGACAGAAAGAAAAATGTTTTGGAGATACACCACACATCTATCATAGAAGCATGATAACTAGACATCTGTTGTAGCTCTCACTGCCAAAAGCAGATTGACTAATAAAGTCTCTCATGCCATTCTTATGGTAGAAGTGAAGAAATATGGGTTGGATGATAGTCCAAATAGGTAGCTTTGGAATTGGTTGAATGGAAAGACCCAAAGTGTAGTTAATAATGATGCAGTGTTAACTTGGAAGAAAGACTCCACTGGGGAGGTCTTGGGGTCTGTGCTTGGCCCTGTGTTAGTTCATTTTTTTTTCAATGCCTTGAATAAAGTTAGAGATGGCTTACTAATCAAATTTTCAGTCAAGTAAAACTGCAAAGAATAGCTAACCCATTGGAAGTCAAGATTCAAGAAGATCCTGAGAGGTTAAAAATTGGGCCATACTTAACAAGTTTATAGAGATAAATGTAAAGTCTTGTACTTGAAAGAAAGATAAAATCCCCAATATAAGGTGGCAAGGTTGTGGCTAGGGAGCAAATTTTCTGGAAAATATCTGGGAGTTTAAGTAGACTAAAAGTTCAATAAATCAACATAGTGATGTCAGTCAATGAAGTTAATGCAATTCTATGGTGCATAAAAAGATTCACAGTGTCCAAGACTAGATAGAGGATGATCTATATCTGGAATATGGCGTTCAATTCTGGGGCCATGTTTTAAAGAAGATATTGACAAATTATAGAGCATCCAAAGGGCAACTAGTATTGCAAAAGGTTGAGTTCATGACATGTGTGTCAGTTGAAGGAACTAGGGATATTTATCTTGGAGAAGTAAAGACTCAGGTCAGGCAATGGGGAGGGCAGTATAGCAGCATTTGGGTATTGAGTAAAGTGTCAAAAAAAGAATGAGACTTGTCCTGCACAGTCTTGAGTGGTAGGACTAAGGGAAGTGGGTATAAGCTGAAAAAAAAGTAAATTCACCTTAATGTAAAGAAAAAGTCCTAACAATGAGAGCTATCCAGTAGTGGATAGATGAGAGCTATCCTCTCAATGGAAATTTCCAAGTAGAGGTTGGATGGTTACTTATTAGTTATAATAGAGGGGATTCTTGTTCAAGTATAAGTTTGACAAGATGATCTATGAAATTCTCTTCAGATAAGATTCTGTGATTTATAGGATTGTAGATTTAGAGCTACTGGAAAAGAAAATGGCAAATTCCCTTCCAGTACCTTAGCCAAGAAAACCCCACAAGATCACGAAGAGTTGAACATGACTGAATGACTAAACAACAGATTTAGAGCTGGAAGAGACCTTAGAGGTCATCAAGGCTAACCCTTATAGATGAGGAAATTGAGGCCCAGAGACATCAGGTGACTTGCCTACGGTGACATATCTCGCAAGTATTTGAGGTGGGATTTGAGCACGTCCTCCTGATGTCAGACCTGGTACTCCATTCACTATACCATGATGCCTCTAATTGTTCTCTGATTGATTTAGAATCTCTTGGCATGTCAAATAATTAGTGTAATCACCCAATTGATCAGTCACTTTTACAAACACATGAAGTTCCAAAGTAGACTCTTCAAAAACAAATTAAGGAATATACGTCTTAAATTATAGAAGGTAGTTCATCATAATAATAGTGGATATACATAATAACTTTTACAAAATTCTGACCTTCCTCCCTACCACAAACCAGTGAGGTAGGCAGAGGAAGTGTTTTTACCCCATTTTATTTATGTGAAAACTGAGTTTTGCAAAGGTTGAATGAATTGCCCAGGGTCACATAGCCAGTGGCAGATCTAGGACCCAAACTGTTTTTCTCACTCCCACTCCAATGCTATTCCCACTCCCACTCCAACTTTCCCACTCCAACACTTTTCCCACTAGGTTATTTAACTTCTTGTGGGATGGCATGGGCTGATGCTATAGCTCAAAAAGTCAGAATCTCAGTCTCCTGAATAGACACCATTGGCAGCTAGGTGGTATACTGGATAGAGCACAGGGTTTGGAATCAAGAAGACTCATCTTTCTGAGTTCAAATCTAGCCTCAGATACTTATTACCTGTGTGACCCTGGGTCTCAGTTTGCCTATTTGCCTCAGTCTCCTCATCTATAAAATGAACTGGACAAGGAAATGGCAAAACCACTCCAGCATCTTTGCCAAGAAAACCCTAAATGGAGTCACTCAGAGCTGGACAATACTAAAATGACTGAACAATAACAACAACAAACACGCCTATGTAGGTGACAGCATTGCCTCTGCTCTTTTGCTACAGCACCTTTGATTGTTCATTTTGTTCTACCTCAGTTTCATTTAATGGGGCCATCTTGTAGAAGCCACTTTAGTCTTGCCACATAGCCCAGTCCACAGTCCCCAAATAATCTCAGCTTTTTCTTTCCTTGTCTTCCCAATCCCACCTCTCTCTCAAATTTGAAAAGTTTTCCTTTCTTTTTTTCAAGTTGGAGAGTGGAGAGGGACAGAGAAGTTGGCATGTTCTGAAAGCAAATGACAGATGAAGTGTCCTTCGGAGAGTACTCCTCCCTTTGGCTTGTGGGGCTCTGGGACTGAAGTAAAGTGGTAAAGTGGGTACTTAGTGCTATTTACCAAACAGGAACCTATAGAAATTCCACTCTTCCAGTTGTATGACTGGCAGAAAGAGGCATTTGTTTGTCTGCACCCGTGGTGGATTGTAGTACGCATCTGTGCACTCCCATAAAGAAAGCACTCATGCTATTATCCAAACAAATACAGTAACTGATCACACATTGATGCTTCTGAGTCAAGCACACAGTGAGCAGTCCAACTCTTTTGTAAGGAAGCTCACATGATCCTTTTGTGATGACTGTGTGAGGAATTCTTTTTTTTTTTTTTGCAAAGAATGAAATCCTTTATATGTAATTTAGATTTAACTGCAGCAATTTATCTGTAAGACTTTTGCATATATGATAGCTTCTGCGCTAAAATAAGAAACAGATGTGTGTAGCTCCATTTGAGCACAAATATGTACAAGGCATTCTTTCGATATGAAAATTTGCCAGTGTGTGCAATGCATCAAGAATTTTGTTTTTTATGTCTAGTTTATTTAGTCCTGAGTAAAATATGATAAACAAAGATCCAATGAACATCTCAGCTCAATGTCTGAAGGAAATACTCCAGGTTGTCTTTGCAGATTGCTAAGTAGGGACAATGAAATGCAAGCTAGATACAAATAGTTGCCCAAACAATTAGAGTACTATTTTTCCATGCATGCCAAAGCTAAAGGGTGAAGAAACTTGCACCCAAAGATGTTCCCACTGCCTTGCATAAATCTCATTCAGTTCCAGGCCAAGAAGCATTTATTAAGTGCCTACTATTTACCAGATACCTTGCAAGGCATTCGGGATACAAAGACAGTCCTTTCCCCCAAGAAATTTACATTCTACTGGATTGAAACAGGATATATACAAATAGTTAAATCTTTAAAAAATGAACAAAAAGTTATAGAGGGTCATGGAAGACTAACAATTAGAGGAACCAAGAAAACCCTTTTGAAGAATCAATGAGAGTTGCTTCAGACTTAGTTGCGTAACTATTGAAACTGAAAATCAGAAATATAATTAAGATGCAATGATAGGAGTTTTTCACATATTGATAAAATTTAAGGGGTGCTGATATCACTTGAAATCCTTCAGCAGTGCATAAACAACTGAACTCTACACCTAGTTAGCAAAAATAACTAGATAAACTGAGTGAGGTGATTCATGCCTATAATCCCTGATGCTGGGGTGGTGGATAGCTTGAGCCTTGGAGTTCTAAGCTGCAGGAGGGCTCGAGCAATTCTAGGGCTCCACATGACCTAGCACTAATTAGCCTAGCACTAATATGGTAAGCCCTTGGAAGGGGGTGGGCCACCAGCCTGCCCAAGGAGTGGTGAGACGGTCCAAATTGGAAATGGAGCAGGGGTCAAAGCTTCCATGTGGGTCAGCAGTGGGATTAGGCCACTCCCACTGCACTTTCAACCTGGGAGAAATAGGGAGACCTAGTCTCAAAAAAAAAAATAGTTGAGAGGAAAATCTAGGTTGCTTCCTCCATTCTCCACCCTCCCTCCCCTTTATTTTGTGACCATACTGTGTGTGTGAGCTCTTCACTGCTTGTTTCAGCCTTTTGTTCCACTTGCTCTAGCCACAAAAACTTTAAGTTACGACTCTGCTGCAAGGATATTTTGCCAGTAGTAGAATTCAACACCAAAGAATAATTTGCTGCAACAATATGGTAGCTGATATTTAGCACATATTAAACCCTGCCTCCTTTCTTAAGAAATATCATTACTCTTTGACTTTCCTAGAAAAAATATTAAATTCACTTAAAATCATCCTTTTCAGAACTGCTTTATGAATTTGTAGAGTCACAGTGAAGGTTTTGATCTTGGGTATGTTTAGGGAATCCCCTAATCTCATCAAGTGTTGTCCAGTACAATTATCTGTTTTTATACCAATGTCCCATTCTGTATATGCTTTACAAAAATAGTTCCAGAAGGCAATTTCTAGGATTGGTGAACTTCATTTAATCAGTATGTCTGTAATACATCTTTCTTTGGCCCCCACTCATTAAAATGTCTCTCTTTTTAATTCAATTTAATCAAATAATCTGTTAGTTCACTTGTGCCAAAAAACAAAATAATAAAGAAGCCAATTGGCATTTCTAGGTAGTAGATGTAGTGAGAAAGAATCAGTGTCATTCCCAATAACCACAACGCCCACAACAAACAACAACACACAGAAAGGGGAGCCAAAGTTTGAGATGGGTGCTACAGTTGAGAAATTAATTTGGTACCATTCCACTGAATTTTCAGACAGCTTCAACTTCAGCTGTGGTTGGGTTTAGTGCCATGCTAGTCAGATGATAAGGATTAATTTTCTGTGACCTATTTGCTTTAACCTTTTTGTGACCTTTCTGTTTTTTTTTTGTCCCTTCCCTTTATCCAGGCTTCCTCTATGTTGCTCAGCCATGTATAACTTTAAAGTTAAGTTCTGTATTGATACTTGCTTTTATAGCATGGCTATTCACTCCAGTACATAAAACACCATTTGCCTATAAACATTGCCCCTTAAAATGGGGGCAAAAGGAGTTATTAAAAAAATTTCCTGTGTTCCCCCGAAGGGACAAATACTAGGAGCAGAGGTAAGAGACAGAACCATGATCTCTACATTTGCTAGAAATTTTCTTTTGTATCTTTATAATTAGTAGATTTTTTGGGTTTTCTTCCACAGGCTTCAGGTGAAAGCCCCTTTTAGGACCCTAAGCCCCAACACCCTAAAGCAGAAATCAATAAGTAGATCCCCTCGAAGATAACCCAGCAGCCATTTTGCTGTTTACTGTTGTGTTTGGCTGACTCTCCCTGTAACCTTGTCTTTCTGTTGAGAGGTGTAAAGCACTTTCACTAGGCCAGTGCCGATGCTATTCAAACTCTGTGTGAACAAAACCTGGACCCAGCTCAAACATAAAAAGAACCTACTCCCGTCTGACATGAATGTACACTGAGAGCATGCTCAATGGTGACTTGAAATTCAATAAATGTATCCAGATTTGCTCAGGTTTTGATGGGTATGTTGGAGAGAAAAAAAGAGAGAGAGAGAGAGAACACTTACAAAGACTGAAAATGGCATATAAAACCATAGCCAGACTGAGTTTGGGCCATGGATAATCAGAACAATCTGCAAAGGCTTCCCGTCTGTGGCTAATGGGATGTTTCTCCCAGCTTTGTCACCATGGCAAATACTTTATAATACACAAACATTTGCAGGCACTGAAAATCCGCCCACTCTTGTTGAAAGATGGCCAGGTTTTGTAAAATTACATTCCAGCTAGTGCTACCCTGCTGATTTTTAAGATAAGCCCTTTCTGTTTGCATTCCTTGAGTCTAACAAAAGAATGGTAGAAAAAAAAATGTTTGTAAGAACATACTGGTACACAACGACATAAATATTGTGTTAAAAAATAGGACATAGGTATGTATCTTGGTAATCATTAAAGTTGGCCAAATAGTTTATGCCTTTCTTTCCTTCTCAATGAAGTCCAAGGGCCTCTCTGAAATGAAGTTATAACTCCTTCCTAGCTTTTCATCCAGCTGCTAGAGGGCGGGGGTTAGATATGTCCCTTGTGTTAGTAGGGACAAGAAGCACAGGAGGTTCCTTCCTGAGTTCTCTTCTCTAGCTCAGGCTGATAAGTACAATCTATAATCTAACTCATTCCTTTCCTTTAAAAAAACAAAACAAAACAAACAAACAAAAAACAACTAATATTTCAGCATGAAGCCAAAAGACCATTTTAACTGTTGTACAATAATACTAAAAAGATTCAGAGTTAGTGTGACTTTAAAAAAAAGGCAAAACAGTCTTTCCCACAAGTGGGTGGGAGAGGACAGCTCGTAGTTTTTAAGTATAAACATAGGTGTGCGTTTGCCAGAGAGGGCCAGTCCAAATATTTACATGAAATGGTGATATGCAGGGAAAAGCTTAGCTGAACAGAATGCTTGGAAAAAGAAGGGAATGACAGAGTTATTGGAGTCCCTAGTCACAACAACATGTTTGGTGGTGACCCGTCTTCACAAGCCAGTTTTCACTGTTACCTCAGCATCATCTTGCTGCATCATATGGTCTTTTCTTCTATCTCACTCCTTCCAGTTATTCAGTCAGTAAACATCTATTAAATACCTATTATGTTGTAGGAACTGTGCCGAGTGATTTCAATCTAAAGAAAGGGGAAAGACAGTCCTTGCCTTCAAGGAGCTTTCCTTCTAATGGGGGAGATAATGCACAAAAATCTTGAAGAGCAGGAGAGTTGGGGAGAGGGAAAGGAAAGGGAGAGAAGGTACCCAGGAAGGAAGCATGATGAAGTCCTGCAGGCAGATGGGAAACTATGAGGTATCTGCCCTGGGTTCCCTCCTTAATGGAGGGAGGGAGGGGCCTGAAGGGCAGAGGGTAGAAAAAAATGGAGAAAGTCACTGCATCACAATGTGTAGGTCCCTCATTTGATGGCAGATAACCTCAAGCTAAAGTTATGGCTATATTGTACTCTGGTAGCTAGAATGCTGGCCTTGGTATAAGGAAGACCTGGGTTCAAATTCCACTTCAGATATTTATGAGCTGTGTGACCCTGGGCAATCTCTTACCTCCCTGAGCCTCATCTTCCTCGTTTTGAAAATGTAGATCATAATAACACTTTCCTCACAGGATTGTTGTGAACCTCAAATGAGATAATATATGTAAAGCACTTTGAAAAAATTAACAGCTAGATAAATGTCAGCCCTTCTGCTTTATGTCTCGATGGCTTATAAAAATCCAATCAAAAGAGGCTCTATGGCATCAAAAGACGTACAGGTATCTAGAGAGCAAAAGTACATATGTATATGGTTGTGAGGTGGGGTCTGGGGTGCAGAGAGAGGACTCAGAGAGAGGACTTGTTATTGTTTTAACTTGCAAATCATTCAGACTAAAATCCAGGGCTTCCATTAGTCAGCTCTAGAACCTCTGTGCTAGACATAGAAACAGTTGCCCTGGAAAAGAGCATTTTGGGTATTCAAATACAAACGTGCACAGCACCTGAGCTAATAATGATGTTTCACTGTATAAAACCCTGTGTTTAAAAATATCCACATTAAGGGAACACCTAAGCTCCTCAACTTTTTCACAATAGAAGGACATTATCTTATTAGAACATGACACCTATGGCTAGCAAAAGCCATTAATGTAATGAATATTTCCCAGGACCTGGAAAGCTTGAATTTCTCTCTCTCTCTCTCTCTCTCTCTCTCTCTCTCTCTCTCTCTCTCTCTCTCTCTCTGCCCTCCCACCCCCCACCCCCAAGAAAACATACACAATGTACAAATAAGCAAGCAAGTCTTTGTAAATATTTATGATTTATTGTGTTTCAGAATTAGTTTTACTGTTATCTTGCATGAAAGTTGTGCTCCTGATACTTTCTAATAAATTGAAAGCATACTCAAAGCAGATCTGATTCAAGCAACATCTGGCTATTTGAGTTGCCCCCTTTTAATAGTAATTTTAACAACTCCCAAACGTGGGTAGAAATACTACCTTCCACTTTGTTTAAAGTTCATTTCCTGTCTCTAGGATATTCACTGACCTTTTAATGCTGGCTATTTTGCTTTCCACTTTTCCTGTGAATCTTATTCCAGTTCTCATTGACTTCATTCCATTCTTGACCTCTTTTCCCCTCAAGAAAATTAAATGCAGCCCAAAACATGTTGGACACCAATTAGTTTTACAGCTCTTCTTACCTCCCCTCCTACCACATTCTTTAGCTTGGTCCACGTCCAGTTGGCCTTATGTTTTCAAGAACCACAAACTCCTATAGTTCAGATGGAAAATAAGTTCCCTCTCTATAGATTGTGTTCATTTGTATTTGTAAGATATATTTTTAAATCCCTTAAGGAAATATCAGATTTTTTAAAATGATGCTCTTAATCACTTAATCACATATTTTTGTTAAATTTAACTTCCTGGAAGCCATGTTTGTTCCTATGGCTACTTTCAGGGGGCATCACTTTTTGATTAAAATCTATAATATACTTTATATCAACTTTTCCTTAGATAAATACATTTTTTAATTTAAAAAAAGCAAAAATATATGTTTTTAATATGGCATTTTCCTTAGATAATATGCTGGGTGCATATAAAGATGCCACATATTATTCCATTTCCTTTATAATCCTGGAGAAGACAAAATATCCTCATCTTTGAGAAGAGAGAATTTGTAATCTTTTTCCTTAGGGCAATGAAGTACATGTGCAAGCTTGTTTGTGTTTTTAGAAATGTCTTTCATATTTCCCTAAACTCTACTACGACATTTTCAGTGAAAAATGGTACTGCAGTTTGTTTCATCATGTTAATTGAAATGAATTATTGCACTGCACAGAAAAGAGCCTTCTTCAACCCTAAATTAGACTTTGTACAGTTCTCTGATCTACATGCAATTGGATTAAAAGAGTAAAATGGTGCTTCAGGACTATCTTGTCTGAAGTAATAAACAAAGAATGTTTCTTAGCAAAAATTTACATAGATGAGGGGAAAAAAGAGATCTTCAATGGTGTATATGTTCCAGTTCTTATGTTTAGGAGAGTCAACCAAGCAGTTGGATAATCCATCTCACAGAATCACAGAATTGGAATTGATCTCAGAGATTATGTAGTTCAACCCATACCTGAACAAGAATCCCTCTCACAGTCTACTTGGCAAATGGTGGTTTATCCTCTACTTAACCACCTCTACTTTGGAAGAACCCATTGCCCCCTAAAGCAGCCTACTCCTCTTTCGAATAGATCCATTTGTTAGGAAGTTTTCGCTTATATGAAGTCTGAATTTTGAAACATCTGCCCAGCACTCTTAGTTTGGTCTTCCAAAGAAATCTAATGTTTCCACTATGTTCTGGGATCTCAATCCCTTTCTGTCTTGTCAACACTGTACGATGTTAAGCAATGGTTTATTAAGTTAAGGAATATCCATTCTGCTTTCACCCTTTCATCCTTTCATCCTAAATGCTTAGTAAATCACTGGATGGGAAAGGTCCTTTTCTTTACTTTCTCTGCTTTTGTTGTTACCCTGAGAAAATTGAAGCCATTCTGGTTCATACAGTGCTATTGTTCTAGAACAGGTGTGAACTTAATAAAAGGATTTGTTCTGTGAAGTCTGGATTCAGTCAAAAGGTCACACTTGAGGGCCCACATGTGACCTCGAGGCCACAGGTTCCACACCTCTGTTCTAGTGCAATGTCTTTCAAGTAAAATGTATGTAATTTCCTACTGTGTTCCATGGTCTTCATTTATTGTAAAAAGTCACAGCCATTTCCCTAGTCCTTACTCCTTTTTTGACTTTTCTTCCCTAAATCATTCCCTCTTTCCTATATCTTAAAGTCCCTTTATCCTCTCTCCTGACAACCTCTTATCATCTTCAAACTTTCTGCTAACCTGTCCTGGGCTGGATAACCACAGACCGAAAAAAAGGTAATGAATAGTCAAAAAGCATTATGTGCTTACTATGTTGCCAGGCAGTGTTCTGAGCACTGGGGATATAAAGAAAAGCAGAAATACTCCTTGCCCTCAAGGAGCTTGCAACTGAATGGAAGAGATAGCATTAAAATAACTATACACAAGAATATAGTTCAAATACAACAGCATAATAATAACAAAAAAAAAGTGAGCCTATTATTTGCTTCTACTCAAAACCTCTTGATCTCTACTGTAGCTTTGATGTTATTACTCTCATTCATTTATTTATTTGTTTGTTTGTTTATTTATTTATTTGTTTGTTTGTTTGTTTATTTTTAGGCAATTGGGGTTAAGTGACTTGCCCAGGGTCATACAGCTAGTAAGTATCAAGTGTTTGGTCTGAGGCCAGATTTGAACTCAGGTTCTCCTGATTTCAGGGTCGGTGCTCTGTCTACTGTGACATTTAGCTGCCCTCTCCAGTAGCTTTGAAATACTTTGTCTGAGTTGGTAAATTTTAATAAAAGGTTAATAGACATAAGAATTATTTCAGAAGACACTCTTATTTCCAATGCTTATAATTAGATTAAATTCCCTGATACTTACAGCATCTGTTTGCCTCATGTGAAGCCTCCCCATATACTCTTCTTGGACATCAAACAATAAAAAAAAACTCATTAATTAAATACCTACCTTGTGCCAGGTACTGTGCAAAATACTAAAGATACAAATACAAAGAATGAAATAATTACTAATCTTAAATTCTATTAGGCAAGACAATATGACATGTATAAGTATATATAGAATAAATACAAAATAAACACAAGGAATTTAGGAAGGTAGAACATTGACTTGGGGTGGAGGGGACTGGTGTTGGATATACAGATCTGTGACCCATCTACTTAGAGATAATTATATCAATGGAAGCTAATGAAGTCACCGGGAGAGAGAATGAAGAGAGTAAAGGGCCCTAGACAGAGGCTTGGGGTACACCCACAGTTATGTGTCTATTCAGACTTGGCAGCATACCAAGCTCTTTAGGGACACCACACCCTGCTCTGTCAGGCCCACCCATTAGAGCACATTAAGTGATGTCCCAATGGTTCCATTCATAGTTTTTGTGACTTCCCAGACCAAACATCCTTTCCTAGCTACTATTCACCTATATTTCTTGTTTTCTCTATTAGAATATAATCTTTTTGAAGGCAGAGACTGTCTCTCTTTTTTGTTTATATCCCCAGAAGGAAGCACAATGCCTAGTGCTTAGTAAAGCCCTTAATACATTCTTTTCATTTATTCATTTATTCTTTCTTGAGATTGCACCAGTAGAACACAAGCCTCAGCAGGCTCTACCAAAAAAATGGACTCTATATCATTTGAGGACCAACCTTGTTAAAGTTCTTTACTAAAAGAGGGGAGTAGCTACCAGCTGATCTATTTTCAGTCACATCAGCTCTGGACAGCCACTAAGGTGTAGAGGGATTGTGACCTGCATAGTCTTGAAACACTGAAGAACATCCCTTGCTATCCCAAACCTCATGTGATTAATAAGACTCCTGCATTTGTGCTGTGGCTGACCCCTAGAACGGGAGTTGCTGTAATCAAACACTCACATTTTGGATCATTCTGTCCCCTCGGACAAAAAGTCATTTGGCTAGTAGGTCAATGAATTGTACTCTGGAATCCGGGAAGGCTGGAGCTGGGGAAAAGAGGGCAAAGAGAAAATGATAGTGGGAGAGTCACCTGCCAGCCTTGGAAAGTCTGCTTTTTCATCTAATGTCTTGGGGGTTTTCCCAGACTGCATCAGAAAAGTCCGTATCCTGGTCCTCTTCATGTCTTATAGCATTGAAGGTTATTGGACCAGAGATTTAGCATTGGAAGGGACCTCAGGGAACATCTAGTCTAACTGCATAATTTTCCAGATGAGGAAACTCAAGACCAGGGAGATTGAATGACTTGTACAAGATGAAACAGGTCCTAAGTATCAGAGGCAGGATTTGAGCTCAGGTCTTCCAACTTTATAACCAATGTTCTTTCCATTCTACCAAGACAAAGAGAAGAGAAGGGAACAAGAACTGAAAAGTTGATAGATGGTATTCGGTAAACTTCTTCATTATTGCCAGAGGTCCTCTTCTTTCATCCAAGCCAGTAAAAAATTACAAAATACACATTGGGAAAAATAGGAGGAAAGTATAACTTTTCTCCTTGTGATTAGACAGCTTCATATGATTACTTCAGGGCCCCCCTTTTTATTCCTGATTATGTCAACTGCTCTCTAATCATCATTATTCTTTTAGAGATTAATACAAATAATGGATCAATACTATTCTTGGAATGTTGAAATAATAAAACAAATGATAAGCATTCACAATGAGGAGTGTTTCCTCAAGATATTAAATTTTCTTTTTTTTCTACAGGGGTGGGAGGGTAGGGAGAATGAGGCTTTAGAACTATAGTGGTCTAGCTAAAATTTATGCCACTATTCTTGTCTGCTTTTCCAGAAGTAAAGCTAATTAACATAATTAACACATTTTTCAGGCCAATAATCCACACAAATATTAACAAAAACCCTCTTTTAAGAAAAGCTCAAATGGGGCTCAGTCATTCTATTTCTGCATGAGAAGGCAATATTATGAAGGAATGTGAAATCCTTTAATTAGACACAATTTAAAAGCCAGACAGAAAATTGAGATGCTGAGAATTATACCTAGAGAAGCAATATTCTGTACTCAAGAGTGTCAGACAATACACCACATGCAGATGCATGTTACACAGTGCATTAAAAGTATCTCATCTCACCAAAATATGGCTCTATTCTAACCACATTAAGAGATACTGTGATCACAACAAGATGCATCTCTAGACTAATATTAAAAGAAAAACCTTCCTTAAGTGGATGCTGCTAACCAATTAAGGAAGAAAGAAACCCTGATTCTCATTTGGGTGCCTTATTTGTGAGTGTATGGAAGCTTTACTGGTAGTTAGATAAGAGAGGCTGTATCTGGAAGGAAACTAAGGTAGATTGTCATTATTGTTGTATACATTTTGAGATGTGAATGATTTCTGCATGCAAACTGTCTTCTGGCTAGATGCAGTGGAGTATATGTGTGAGTATGTATGCGTGTGTGTGTGTGTGTGTGTGTGTGTGTGTGTGAGAGAGAGAGAGAGAGAGAGAGAGAGAGAGAGAGAGAGAGAGAGAGAGAGAGAGAGAGAGAGAGTGAGAGAGAGAGAGAGACAGAACACTCATCTAGAAGTTAGGAGTCTAACAGTCTAATCCTTGATCTCTCCCTTACTATCAATCAATTCAACAAATATCTATTAAGTGCCTACTGTGTGCTAGGTGCTGGGGATATACAGGCGAAAGTGAAATTGTCCCAGTTCCTCAAGGAAGTGATATTTGGACAGGAAAGATTGTATATACATATATATAGATACTCATTAAATATAAGGTAATGTTTTGCTTGGGGTGGAACATGGAAACTGGGGTGGGAGGATCATGAAAGACTACGTAGAAGGCAAAGCTTAGGCTGAATGAATCTTGAGTGGTACTAGAGCTTCTACAAGAGGTTGTAAGGAGTGAGTACAGCCCAGGCAAGGGGGACATTCTGGAGAAGGGTGCAAAAATGAGAGATAGAATGTTGTATGGAAAAACAGCAAAAAAGGTGAGTTAGGGTGTTATTATTGTTATTCACCACAAAGGGTGTGAATAATAATAGCTAATATTTGCATAGCTCTTTAAATTTTGCAAAGTATTTTATGTAGATTAATTCATTTGTTCTCAAAACAACCCTTTGAAGACAGTGCTATTTCTTCATTTTACAGAAACTGACCCTTGTCTAGGGGGTCACTTGGCTAGTCCATGTCTGAGGCAGGATTTGAACTCAGGTCTTCCTGGTTCTAATTTTAGTACCCTATCCACTGTACCTACTGTACCACCTAGATGATTCTTAAGGGGGTGTAGAGTGTAATAAAGTTAGGAAAATAGGTTTGGATCAGTTTATGAATGCCAAAAAGAGGAGTTTATATTCAATCATAGAAGTAATAGCAAGTCACTGGAGTTTATCAAGTAGGAAAAGTGACATGGACTTAAAGAAAATCTCTTTGGCAACTGGATGGAGAATGATTTGAATCTGGGAGAGAGAGAGGCAGGAAGACCAACTGGGTGATTATTGTAATAGTCTAGACAAAAGGGATTGAACTAGGATAATACCTGCATAAGGGGAAGGAAGAGGGCAGGCATGAACTGTGTAGTTGAAAACAAGATTTGGAAACTGCTCTGATACATAGATGATAGCTGAGGGGCTTTGCACAGCTCAATCTGAATGGACCTCAGTTTGCTCATCTGTGATAGGAAAAAGCAGAGACAACACCTTGCTAACAAATGTCCATATAGTCAAAGCTGTGGTTTTTACAGTAGCAATGTATGGCTGTGAGAGCTGGATTGTAAGGAAAACTGAGTGCTGCAGGATTGATATTTTCAAATTGTGGTGCTAGAGAAGACTTTTGACAGTGTCTTGGATAGCAAGGAGATAAAATCAGTTAATACTTAAAGAAATTAATTCAGGCTATTCACTGGGAGGTCAAATACTGAAGCTGAAGGTTAAATACTTTGGCCATATAATGAGAAGATAGGATTTCATTGGAAAAGACCCTGATAGTGGGAAAGCTTGAAGGCAAAAGGAGAAAGTGATGGCAGATGATGAGATGGATAGATCATGTCACGGAAACAATGAACATAAACTTGGACAGACTTCGAGATAGTGGAGGATAAAAGGTGCTATGGTCCATGGGGTCATGAAGAGTCAGACATAACTGAAGGACTGAAGAACACACAACAAAATAAAAAGGTTTGTTCTCAATGACTTCTAAGGTCTGTTTCAGCTCTGTCTTTCTAGCAAAAAGAGTATTTAATGCAAGCCTGCCTCAAAAGGAAAAAAAGAAAGGATTAAGGGAAAACAACAATTTATGGTAGCCTAGATATAACATAATAATAATAACTTAGAGTTACAAGGAATTGTAGATATCATCTAGTCCAATCTTCTCATTTTGCAAATGAAGAAACTGAGTCCCACAGATGTTAAGTGACTTGCTCAAGGTTAAATAAGTAGTAACTAGCAAAGCCTGGATATGAGCCCTGCTCTTCTGACTCCAAACTAAGTCCTTAGATGATACCAACCCTAAACTTTTATATGCTTAATGATCTCCCAGAAGTCACAAGCATTAATGTCAAGAAAAGACCACCAACAGTGAGGTTCAGGAATGCTGCTAGCTTACCAGTGTTGAAGCAATGCATCTTCTCTACTGATGAATGTGTGAAGAGGGCCAATTCTGTCTTTTTGGAGAGTTATCTGGCAGAGCACAATCAGAGTTATCATATGATACTCTTTGCCCCAGTGATCCCAAAATTAGCACTGTAACCTAAAGACGCAGTTAAACAGAAAAAAGCCTATCTGCACAAAAGTATTCATTAGCTTTATTTATGTCAAAAAACTGGAAACTACCTTTATGTCCAGTGTTTGGGAGAATCACTGAACAAGTTGTAGCAAATCAATGTACTGAAATATTATTGCCCCACTGAAAATGACAAATATGAGAAATATAAAGAAATATGGAAAGACATACAAAAACAGTGAAAAGCTAAGAAAACAGAACTAGAAGAATAGTATATATAGATTATGAAAATATAATAATAATAATAAATATTTATATGTGCATAGACAGAAAGGAAAAGAGATCAGAAGGGGATGTCTAGAGAAAAGCAAATCATTGTTATAATTTTTATTATGTTCCTTTAAAATGAAACACATTCTAATTACATGGGTTTGTTTATTTTTCCTCTTTTAGATTTATAGATTATTCGAGATGAAAGGGACCTGGGCCCAGAGAGAGGAAAAAAGATCATATAGATAGTTAGGAGCAGAGCTGGAATTCAAACCTAGGTTTCCTAACTCCTAGTCAGTCAGTAAATATTTAATAAGCATCTACCATGGTGATGCAGTAGATAGAGTGCCAGGCCTGGAGTTAGGAAGATTTATCTTTCTGAGTTCAAATCCAGCCTCAAACACTTACTAGCTGCATGCCCTTAAGTAAATCACTTAACCCTGTTTGCCTCAGTTCCCTCATCTGTAAAATGGGCTGGAGAAGGAAATGGCAAACCATTCCAGTATTTTTGCCAAGAAAACCCCCAAATGTGGTCATGAAGAGTCAGACACGACTGAAAACGACTGAACAACAACAAAGTGCCTACCATATGCCATGCACTGTGCCAAGTGCTGGAGATAAAAAAGAAGGCAAACAATGTCTTTCCTCACAAGGGGCTTACAATCTAATATGAGGAAAAAATATGCCTAATGTACCTAATGTGTACTTGAGCTCTGTAATGACTCTACTATATACTAGAACTTCCCTTCTTTACAAGGGAGCAGGAAAATGGAGTTACACAACAACCAGTCAATTACAGAGATTTCTGAGGCTCAAAGCTGCTTGACACACCAGTTACCCTTTGCAAAATGAATTTTAGGTGAGCTTGGAGATGGCTGCAAAGGCCAGATCAGCCTCGCACAGCTCAAGATGGCCTTGAGTAGCAGCTGCAGACTCAAAACTTTCCAAACATCCTATCCTCTGTCTTATTGTATCTACAAATATCTTCTCCCTTAAACTATATTCCTCCTCCAAAAGCCTCTAGAAACTATATTATTTCATCCCTTTTCTGTCCCCTTTGAGGAGCTGAAGAACTCTCTCTACCTCTCTGCTCTTTTGTAGGATCTT
The DNA here is from genome assembly GCF_003287225.1 of Phascolarctos cinereus. Classification (NCBI taxonomy): domain Eukaryota; kingdom Metazoa; phylum Chordata; class Mammalia; order Diprotodontia; family Phascolarctidae; genus Phascolarctos; species Phascolarctos cinereus. Next base: position 230,084,906 of record NW_027556098.1, read on the forward strand.
CTCTCCCCTACAAGCCTTTTCTCAGATAATATATGTATTTAATTGGTGCTTTGGACTCTTTTATTTTAGGTCCCTTCATGGGCCTGAGAGTCATTTGTTAACATTACAAACAAGATACACATAGAATAAATTAGATATAATTAACAGAGGGGGAGCACAAACATTAAAGGGGATTGAGAAAGACTTCCTGAAGGAGGTGAGATTTGAACTGGGAGTAGAAGGAAGCCACAGAAACCAAGAGGTAGAAATGGAGAGAGGCAGCATTTGAGGCATGGGAGCCAGTGGATAAAAGTGCTCTTGAGTAGGAGATGGCATTTCATGCGTGAGAAACAGCACAGTGGTCAATATCTGGACTGTGGCATATGTGAAGGGAGCGGGGTGTATGCCTACTAAGTGAATCTAACAAATTTGAATTTTTGTGGGAGGTTTTGGCACTTGGGGTCACAGTTCGATTCACCACCTAGAGGACAAAGGAAAAGACTGGGCAAGCAATGGGTTAATAAGGGCTTTCGACACCAACCAGAGGATTTTATATTTGTGCTTTTCCTATTGTACCAATCTTATTTGAGATTGTTTACAATTCTTAAAATAGTGAATAATAAATAAAGCATACAACAGCCTATGGGGGAAGGTGCTGTTCTAAGGAACCCCAAAGCATTCCTTGTCGGGAGGGAGAGGGAGCATAGCCATGGTGTGGGGGTACCAGCACAGCAGTCTTGTATAGCTCAAGGAACAGTAGTTGTAGAATCAGAGGGCTTTGATTCTAATATCAGCTCTATTTCTTACCTAAAGCAAATGATTTTTCACTCTCTGTACTTTAATTTCTTTTATCTAAAAAATGAGGGTTGGGAACAGATGGTCCCCAGCATCCTTTCTAGACCTAGATCTCATATCCTAAGTTGTGTACTGTCTTCAGTGACTACTATCCCCATATTACACCCTTGTAATTTCCTATCAGGGCCCCTAGGTGTCACACTGGATAGAGTGCTCAGCCTGGAGTAAAGAAGTCTCATCTTCCTGAGTTCAAATCTGACTGACGATAACTAGATTAACTTAATTTAATATAATCAAAATTATCTATTTTGAATCTAGTAATGTTCTCTTTCTCTTGTTTCATCATAAATTCTTCCCTTTCCCATTGGTCTGATAAGTAAACTATTCCTTGTTCTCCTAATTTGCTTATGTATCACCCTTAAGGTTTAAATCACGTACCCCTTTTGAATTTTTCTTGGCATACAGTGTGAGATATTGGTCTACACCTACTTTCTGCCACACTGTTTTCTGTTTTTCCCAGAGGTTTTTGTCAAATAGTCAATTCTTGTCCCAAAAACTGGAGTCTGGGTTTATAAAACACCGGGTTACTATAGTCATTTACTGCTGGGTCTTGTGTTTCTAATCTATTCCACTGATCCACCATTCTATTTCTTAGCAAGTAGCATATAGTTTTGAGATCTGTTATAGCTAGGCTACCTTCGTTCACATTTTTTTTCCATTGATTCTCTTGATATTCTTGACCTTTTGTTCTTCCAGATGAATTTTTTCTGTCATTTTTTTCTAGCTCTATAAAACATTTTTTGATAGTTTGATTGGTATGGCTCTGAATAAGTAATTTAATTTAGGTAGAATGTCATTTTTATTTTTTTTGGATCCGCCTACCCATGAGCAATTAATATTTTTCCAGTTGTTTAGATCTGATTTTGTTTGTTTGAAAAGTGTTTTGTAATTGTGTTCATATGGTTCCTATGTTTGTCTTGGCAAGTATACTCCCAAATATTCTAGATTGTCTACAGTTATTTTAAAAAGAATTTCTCTTTCTACCTCTTGCTGCTGGACTTTGTTGGTGGTATATAGAAATGTTTATGATAATTTATGTGGGTTTACTTTATATCCTACAACTTTGTTAAAGTTGTTAATTATTTCATCCAGTTTTTAGTTGATTCTCTAGGATCATCTAAGTATACCATCATATAATCTACAAAGAGTGACCATTTTGTTTGCTTATTCTAATTCCTTCAATTTCTTTTTCTTTTCTTATTTCTATAGCTAACATTTCTAATACAATAGTGAATAATAGAGGTGATAATGAGAATCCTTTCTCCTTCTTGATCGTATTGGGAAGGCTTCTAGCTTATCCCCATTGCAGATAATGCTTGCTGATGGTTTGATGTCATGGTCTTCTTCAAGAATGAAGTATAAGCAGCAGTAGTAGCAGAAGCAGTATTAATGCTTTTAGATAAATATTACTTATCATTTTAAGGAAAGTTTCCTTTATTTCCTATGCACTCGAGTGTTTTTAATAGGAATAGGTATTATATTTTGCCAAAGGCTTTTTCTGCATCTATTGAGATAATCATAGAATTTCTCTTGGTTTTGTTATTGATATGGTCAGTTATGCTGACAGTTTTCCTAATATTGAACCAGTCCTTCATTTTTGGTCTGCATCCCACCAGATCATAGCACATAATTCTTGTGATATATTGCTGTAATCTCCTTGTTAGTATTTTAATGAAAATTTTTTTGCACCAATATTAGAAAAATTGGTTTATAATTTTCTTTCTCTGTTTTGCTCTTCCTGCTTCAGGTATCAGCACCGTATTTGTGTCATAAAAGGAATTTGATTGGACCCCTTTTTCACCTATTTTCCCAAATAGTTTCTATAGTATTGGGATTAATTGTTCTTTAAATGTTTGGTAGAATTCACTTGGGAATCCATCTGGCTGTGGGGATTTTTTTCTTAGGAAGTTCATTGATGGCTTGCTCAATTTATTTTTCTAAGATTGGGTTATTTAAATATTCTATTTCCTCTACTGTTAATCTGAGCAATTTATATTTTTGTAATATTCATCCATTTCACTTACATTGATAGATTTATTGGTATATAATTGGGCAAAATAGCTCCTAATTATTACTTCAGTCCTCTTCATTGGTGGTGAATTCATCCTTTTCACTTTTGATACTAGTAATTTGATTTTCTTTTTTCTTTTTTAAATCAAATTAACCAATGTTTTGTCTATTTTATTGCTTTTTTCATAAAACCAACTCCTAGTTTTATTTAGTAATTAATGGTTTTCTTACTCTCTTCTTTGATTTTTCAGAATTTCCAATTTGGTATTTAATTGGGGATTTTAAATCTGTTCTTTTTCTAGTTTTTGTTGTTGTTCTTGTTGTTGCACAACCAATTCATTGATCTGCTTTTTCTCAACTTAATTGTCCATGGTACCATTTATCAAGATATAATTTCCTTCTTTATCTCTTTTATTTAGATCTATTTTTGCTTTTTCTTTGTCTGAGATCATTATTGTTACCCCTGCTTTTTTTTACTTAAGCTGAAGCATAATAGAGTCTGCTCTAGCCTTTCACCTTTACTTTATGCGTGTGTGTCTCTGCTTCAGATGTGATTTTTTTCTCTCAGATGTGATTCTTATAAACAACATGTTGTCGCATTCTGGTTTTTAATCTACTCTGCTATTCACTTTCATTTTATGGGTGAGTTCATCCCATTCACATTCATAGTTATGATTGCTCTGTGTATTTCCCTCCATCCTATTTCCCTCCTGCTTATGCTTCTCTCTCTCTTTCCTTTCACTCTGTCCTTTCTCACCAGTGTTTTGCTTCTGACCACCATCTCCCTCAATCTGCCCTCCCTTCTTTCACCACCACCGTGTATATCTTGTCCTCCTGTCCTCCTACTTCCCTATAGGATAGGATAGATTTCTATACCCAACTGAATGTGTATGTCATTCCCTTTTTGAGCTGAATCTGATGAAGTAAGATTCAAGAAATGTGCACTCCCCTCCGTTGTACTTCTTCATGTGAGGTAATTTACCCCATTTTACCTCTCCCTTCCCTCTTCTCCCAGTGTAATCCTCTTTCTCATCCATTTTAAAATATCACCCAATCCAAATCAATTTATACCCACACCCTCAGTCTATGTATACTCCTTTTAACTGCTCTAATTGTGATGCATTTCTTGAGTTACAAGTATCATCTTCCCATGTAGGGATGGTTAACAGTTTAACGTTATTGAATCCCTTATGCATTCTCTGTCTTGTTTACCTTTTTAATGCTTTTCTCAAGTCCTATATTTGAAAGTCAAATTTTCTGTTAAGGCCGGTCTTTTCATCAAGAATGCTTAAAAGTCCTTTATTTACTTGAATATCTATTTTTCCCCTGAAGGATTATGGTCAGTTTTTCTGGGTAGATGATTCTTGGTTATAATCCAAGCTCCTTTGCCTTCCAGAATATCATATTCTAATCCCTCTGATGGTTTAGTGTAGAAGCTGCTAAACCTTGTATAATCTTGACTGTGGCTCCATGATATTTGAGTTGTTTCTTTCTGGCTCCCTGTAGTATTTTCTCTTTGATCTGAGAGTTCTGGAATTTGGCTATAGTATTCCTGGGAGTTTTCATTTGGGCATCTCTTTTAGGAATTTATCAGCGGATTCTTTCAATTTCTATTTTATCCTGTGCTTCTAAGATATCAGGACAGTTTTCCTTGATAATTTCTTGAAAGATGATGTCCAGGCTCTTTTTTTGTTGTTGTTGTTATCATGGCTCTCAGGTAGTCCAATAATTCTTAAATTATCTCTCCTGGATCTATTTTTCAGGTCAGTTGCTTTCACATGACATAGTGCACAGTCTTTTTTTCCCCCCATTCTTTTGTTTTTGTTTGATTGATTCTAGATGTCTCGTGGAATCATAAGCTTCCACTTGCCCATTTCTAATTTTTAAGGAATTATTTTCTTCAGTTAGCTTTTGCACCTCCTTTTCCATTTGACCAATTGTACTTTTTAAGGAGTTGTTTTCTTTAATGGATTTTGTATGTCTTTTTTCCCATTTTTTTGTGCTTTCTTTACCAAGCTATTGACTCTTTTTTTCATGATTCTCTTGTATTGTTCTCATGTTTTCCCACTTTTTCTTCTGTCTCTCATTTGCTCTTTAAAAATCATCATTGAGCCCTTATAAGAAGCTTTTTAGCCCTAAGACCAATTCATTGTTTTTCTTTGAGGCTTTGTATGTAGGTGTTTTGACAGTATTGTCCTCTTTTAAGTTTGCACCTTAATCTTCTCTGTCATCACCATAACTTTCTATGATCACATTCTTTTTGTATCATTTTTTGCTCATTTTTCACCCTATTTCGTGACTTTCCACTTTATGTTAAAGTTGGGCTCTACTCCCAGAGTAGAGAGGGCACTGTCCCAAGCTTCTCGTGTTGTGGTTCATGGCCTCAATACTGGCTTTCTCAACTTGCTGCTGTTACCTCTGGGGTGTGGCCTGCTGCTGGCTTGCTCAGGTGCTACCTGCACAAAACTGTGTTCCTCTCCTACCCTACTGAGACAGACCTTTCTGGTTGACTCTGAAAGCTATCCTGGACTAGAAAGCTGCTTCACTACTCCAAAACTGGTTTTCTGGCATTATTCCCACGTTGTTTGGAGAAGAATTTGGAAGGGCTTAAGTGAGTTCCTTATCTATTCCACCATCTTGGCTCTGGAAGTCTATGCCATACAAATATTATCTCATTTTGTCTCCACCCCAACTGTGTAAGGTAGGTGCTATTATTATCCCCACTTTACATACCAGGAAACTGAGGCACATAGAAGTTAAATGACTTGCCCAAGGTCACACAGTATCTGAGACAAGATTTGAACTCAGGACTTCCTGACTCCAAGTTCAATATTCTTTCTACTATATTGCCTAGCTAGGTACTCAGTCATCATAAGACTCACATTTATAAAACACATTACACTATCCAAAGAAGGCTCTTTCCTTAGAAATTTGTGAGGTGTTACAAGTGTTCAGATCCCCATGTTACAGATGAGGAAACTGAGGTTCACAGATTAAGTGACTGGTCATTAATCCCATAGTTTTGAAATGACAAAATCAAAAAACTGGAACCAGTTTTTCCAGCTCTAAACCACTGCTCTTTCTGCAATAAATAGCCTGGCTCAGTTTTCAGATGAAGAAATCAAAGCTCCTTCTAGTCATACAAAAAAATGGTTTAACCAGCATTGATTAGAAAAATGCAAATTAAAAAAAAACGACTCTGAGGTACCACCCCACACATCACATTGGCTAATATAACAGAAAAGGAAAATGATAAATGTTGGAGGGGGTGTGGGAAAATTGGGACACTAATACACTATTGGTGGAGTTGTGAACTGATCCAACCATTCTGGAGAGTGATTTGGAACTATGCCCAAAAGGGCTATAAAACTTTAACCCCACAATACTGCTACTAGGTCTATATCTCAAAGAAATAAAAAATGAAAAAGAAAAGGACTCATTTGTACAAAAATATTTATAGCAGCTTTTTTTTTTGTAGTGGCAATAAATTGGAAATTGAGTGGATGCCCATCAGTTAGGGATTGGCTGAATAAGTTCTAATATATAATTGTAATAGAATACTATCGTGCAATGATGAGCAAAATGCTTTCAGAAAAACCTGAAACATCTTAAATGGACTGATGCAGAGTGAAGTGATCAGAATCAGGAGTACATTTTAAACAGTAACCACAATTTTATATAATGATCAACTCTGAATGACTTTGCTGTTCTCAGCAATACAATGATCCAAGGTAATTCCAAAGGACTTATGATGAAAAAATATTATCTACCTCTTGAGAAAAGACTTATGGCATGTGAATGCAGATCGAAGCGTACTATTTTTCACTTTATTTTTTTTTCATGGTTTTCTTTTTTTGGGGGGGTTTCTGTTTTCTTTCACAATATAACTAATATGGAAATATGCTTTGTGTGATTGCACATGTATAACCTATATCAAATTGTTCAGATCTGTAAAAAATGAATTTAAAAAATTGTTTTTCATATAATTGGAAAATGAATATTATCCAAATAAATAAATAAATAAATAGTCTGGCTACTTAATGAATGTGTATGAAATTAAATTGAGTAATCATGGATCACTGAATATTTATTAAGTCCTAGGAGTGCATCACACAGTATTTATTCTGTGCCTTGTAAGTAGTAGGTGTTTAATGAGTATTACTTATTTTTTATTTGATTTACTTGTTAGCTATAAAAATATAAAGTAAGTAAAAGTCAGTATCCTGAAAGAAATCTTTAACTCTATGTAATTGCATTATCATCCTTTAAAATCCTGGTTTAATCAAGGCATTTATAGGGAGTGGGATGGTGGTTGGAGGGAGTGGGATTTTTTTTTAATTATTCAAGATCTCATAAAATTACATCTAAAGTTCTTGTTTTGTTTTGTTTTTTAGTGTGACAATTGAGTGAGAAGAGGAGAAATTAAAGAATACTAGGAAATGTGACCTCAGCAGATGTAAGAGAAAGTAGGTTTAGTTCCCTTTTTCTCCCTTTTCTTTTTTAAAGGCACTAAACTAAACCATCATATGAGGCATTGTTAATTCTGGTAGCAGTTAAAGGTAATTGATCTAAATGTATATTAACATTACTAATTCCATTTTGACATAATGAAGAGAAGGGGAAAAGAAGCTAGGAGCTGAGATTCCCCTCTGCTCTGCAGGGGCCCCATGAAAGGCCTGGAAGAACAGAAGAGAGATCTGTTTATATAGTATTTAACAAACGCAGGAGGGCCAGCCTTATGAGAAATTTTCGTTGGTGGTTCAGAATTTAAACTTAGGCCACTGCTGGTTGTTGGTAAGGTGGAGAAGGTTAGGTAGAGGATGGGAGAGCACTAGATCTGTGAGTACTGATATGTGAGAATGTTGTAAAACTATCATTCCAGATTCCAGTTCCATTAACTGTTTGACAGCTGTTTTGTTTTTAATACCATTGTCCCCATTTTTCTGCTACAATAATAATTAATAGTTTATATTTACATAGTACTTTAATATTTACAAAGTACTTTACCTGCATTATCTCATTTGATTCTCACAATGATTTCTTAACTGTCAAAATTTAAGTATATTTTTATCGCTTTCTTGACTTCCCTATAGCATTTGGCCATTTGGACCACCCTCTCAGTACTCACTCTGAGTTTTATGTGATGTTGTTTTCTCTTAGTTTTCCTTTCTACTTGTCAATTTCTTTAAAGTCTTCTTTGCAAGGAAGGTCATTATCAATTTCTCCCTCCCACCAGATGTAGATGTACTCCAAGGCTTAGTCGTAGGGCCTCTTCTCTTCTCTCCCTGTACACTCTCTCTCTTGGAGATCTCATATGCGCCGTTTCAGTGATCTTCCCTATGAGGATAATTCCCAGATCTATTTAAATGTCTTGGTCTTGTCAGAGATGAAGCCAAGATGATGGAGAAAAGGCAGGGACCTGCCTTAGCTTTCCCAAATTACCCTCCAAACAACTTTATTATTATTATTTTGCAAGGCAATCAGGGTTAAGTGACTTGCTTAGAATCACACAACTAGTAAGTGTCAAGTGTCTGAAGCCATATTTGAACTCAGGTCCTCCTGATTCCAGGACCCCTGCTCTATATACTGCATCACCTAGCTGCTCCTCCAAACAATTTTAGATAGTACTTCAAATGAATTAGCAGCAGAACCCAAAAAAGAACAGAGTGAAACAATTTTCTAGCCCAACTCAACTTAGAAAGGCTTCAGGAAAGGTCTGTCTTACTTGGGTAAAAAGGGGAATGTAGCCAAGTACAGGCAGTGTCTGGGCAAGCCAGAAGGTGACTGCTGTCCCCAGCACAGGTCAGCAACCAAGGCCCTGCAGACACTGCATATCGAGCCAACAGAACAGTGGACCAGCTGTGTGGCTCCCAGTTCCTGGTGCAGCAGGACCGTTGCCAGGCCTGACACAGCAGGCCAGGAGTCAGGCCCTGTCCCTGATGCAAGAAGCTTGTGAGAGTGCCCTCTGTACCCCAGGAATCAATTTGAAAGTTATTAAATAGGCTGGAAAATGAGCATACCCCTCCCCCTAAACAAACAAACCTTGAGCATAGAAAGCTATTACGGTGACAGGGAAGATCAAAACATGAACTCAGGAGAGGACAATACTGTGAAAACACCCACATGTGAAGCCTCAAAGAGAAATATGAATTGGTCTCAGGCCCAAAAAGAATTCTGGAGGAGCTCGAAAAGGATTTTTAAAATCAAATAAGAGAGGTAGAAGAAAAAGAGAGAAAAGAAATGAATTATACAAGAGAATCATGGAAAAAGAATCAACAGTTTGATGAAGGAAGCACAAAAATATAAAAAGATGTACAAAAATTCACTGAAGAAAATAACTCCTTTGAAAAGCAGATTTGGCCAAATGGAAAAGGAGATACAAAATCTAACTGAAGAAAACACTTCCTTAAATGTTAGAATTGGATCAAGTGGAAGCTAATGACTCCATGAGACATCAAGAATCAATCAAACAAAATTAAAGGGATGAAAAAAGAGAAGATAACGTGAACTATTTCATGGAAAAACAACTGACCTGGAAAATAGATCCAGGAGAGACAATGTAAGAATTATTAGACTGACTGAAGGCCATGATAAAAGCCTGGACATCATCTTTCAAGAAAACCCAAATTGCCCATAGAACTCATCAACATTTCTATATATTACCAACACAGTCCAGCAGCAAAAGATAGAAAGAGAAATTCCTTTTAAAATAACTGTAGACAATATAAAAACACTTTTCACACAAATGAAATCAGATTGAAACAACTGGAAACAATCTGGTACTGGCTAAGAAATAGATTGGTGGATCAAGGAATAGTTAAAGTACACAATACATTGTGGTAAATGGCCATAGTAATTTAGTATTTGATAAACCCAAAGATCAAGCTTTGGGAACAAAAACTCACTATTCGATAAAAACTGCTAGGAAAACTGGAAAACAGTGGGACAGAAACTAGGTATAGAACAACATATCACACAATTTACCAAGATAAGATCAAAATGGGTACCTGATATACACATGATGGTAATATCATAAACAGATTAGGAGAACATGGAATGGTTTTCATCATGAGTTCTTTGGGATTATTTTCAATGCTGAGAATAGCTAAGTCATTCACAGTTGTTCATCATATAATATTGTTGTCAGATCTATGGATAAGGAAAGAATTTAGGACAAACAAGAGATAGAGAGCATTACAAAATGTAAAATAGATGATTTTATTAAATTAAAAAAGGTTTTTCATAAACAAAAGTAATGCAATCAAAATTAGAAGGAAAGCAGAAAACTGGGAAACTATTTTACAGGAAGTACTCTGATAAAAGCCTCATATCTCAAATATATAGTGAAGTGAGTCAAATTTGTATAGGAATACAAGTCATAACAATAATAATTACAATAAGAGTCAAATTCTTGTGTAAGAATACAAGTTATTCCACAATTGATAAATGGTCAAAGGATACGAACAGTCAGTTTTCAGATGAAGAAGCTATCTATAGATATATGAAAAAATGCTCTCAATCACTATTGATTAGAAAAATGCCAGTTAAAACAATTCTGGGGTACTACCTCATACCTATCAGACTGGCTAATATGACAGAAAAAAATAATAAATATTGGAGGGGGTGTGAGAAAAATGCATTGTTGGTAGAGTTATGAACTGATTTAAGCATTCTGGAAAGCAATTTGGAACTATGCCTAAAGGGCCATAGAACTTGCTAAATGTCAAACTGATAATAAAAAGAAGAGCCAAGAACTGACACCAGATCTTTTGAATCTGGTCATCATGCTACACAACACCACAGCAAGAGGCCAGAGAGAATATAGGTAATGGAGGCCCAAAATGATCGCTGAAGCCAAGGGACAGAAAGGTATCCAGAAAGCATCAACTGGCTAAGAAAGGCTAAGGGGAATGTTTTTGATTTGGTGACTAAATCAATGCTCACTATTGGAAAAGCAGTTTCAGTATACTGGTGGCAATAGAAGTCAGTGTGCTAATACATGAAGAGAGACAGTGGTAAGGAATTAGAAGTATTAGATATATGGAATTTTGTCAAATTTGGTTGGAAAGAAAAGAGAAGAGATAGGAAAGCAGATGGAGAGGCACAAACAGAATATTTCATCTGGTGGAAAAAACCATTCTTTCTCTCCTTGCCAAAACTTTCCCTCAACCAATGGGACTTCAATGTGCATATTGATACTTCCCAAATACCCCAACATCCCAATTCCTCAATTTACTCATTTCTCATGACCCATATAAGACTGTTGCATAATATCAACTGGGGACTCACTGTGACAAGGTAATCCTTTTATCCCTACCTAATAAATTTATTTTTCCACTCACCAATGAGGCTTTTCCAAACCTTATCATTTGTACTCAAACCTCCAGTCTCACATTTGTACCTAACTTTTAGTTATGTCAAATTGGACATTTCAAAGACATCTTAAACCCAGGAAGTCCAAAACTGGACTCATCATCTTTGTCCTTAAACCTTCCCCTTTTCCTAAATTCACTATTAATATCAAGGACACCACTATGCTCTTAGTCATTCATGCTTGCAAACTGGATGTCATCTTTGACTCCTCACACTCTCATCCTCTATATCTGAATCAGTGATCAGGTCTTACTTATTTCTACTTTCATTTCTAGTATATTTCTAGTATATGCCCACTTCTCTCCTCTGACACTGACACCACTCTGATGCAGGCCATACTTGCACTAATGCCCACAGCCTGCTGGTTATTGCCTTTGTCTCAAGAATATATCCATTCTAGTCCATCTTCTACTGCATTGTCAAATTGATCTTTCTAAAGTGCCGGTCTGACCAAATAATCTCCCTTTCCATTAAAAAATTTCCAGTGGCTCACTATTACCACCAGGATTACAGAATTATCCAGTTTTTATATAGTCCTTTTCTACTTTTCCAGTCTTCTTATATTTTACCCTTTCTCCACATCCTCTGAAATTCTGTGACACTACTAACCTTGCTGTCCCTTACATACAACACTCCATCTCCTGACTAAGCATTTTCACTGATTGTCCTATATGCCTAGAACTCTCTCCCTCATCTCCACCTCTTAGATCCCCTTGGTTCTTTCAAGATTCTGATAAAGTCTTACCTTCAACAAGAAGCCTTTCCCAATCCCTCTTAATTTTGGTGTTCTCCTCTGTTGATCATCTCCAATTTATCCTGTATATAACATGGCTATACATAGTTTATTGCATGTTTGTCTCCTCTATTAGACCACAAGCTCCTTGAGAGCAGAGACTGTTTTTGCCTTTTAAAAAAATATCTCTAGTGCTTAGCATAGTGCCTGGCATGTAATAGTCACTTAATAAATGTTAGTTGACTGATTTGAAAGCTAGATTTCACCTATAAATCTCTTGGTTCCTGGGGGTTTTTTCCTTCTTCTTGGAACTTTATTTATAGCTTGTTCAATTTTCTGAGACAATGTTACTTAAATTCTTTATTTTTCCATTATCATTTATTCCATTGCATATTTTTGTAAATATTTGTTCATTTATTAATTTTGTTAGGATATGATTGGTCAAAATAGCCTTTATTTCTTCTTCCTTTTGTCTTTTTTGATACTAGCCATTTGGTTTTCTATTCTTCTTTAAATCAAACCCATATCTCTCCCCAGAACATCAGTTCCTAGTTTTATTTGTTGATACACCTTTTGCATTCAATTTTGATAATCTTTTCTTGGATTTGGTTACTTAGTTTTTTATATGTTGCTTTTCTGGTCTCTTTTTTTTTTAGTGGTATGCCCAATTCATTATTGTGTTCTGTCCCCTAAGGATTACTTGGGCTACACCTCAAAAGTTCTGGTATTTTGTCTCATTACTTTCTTTTACGAAATGATTATTTATAATATTTTAATATTTCACTCATTAAATTTTAGGATTAAATTAGTCTATATTTATTTTTAAAATTTATTTAAAATCCTTTTATAAATTATAATTTTTAGCCTATTGTCATCAGTAAAGGGTGAATGTAATGTGTCTGTTTTTTTACATTTATTCATAAGGGTGTTATGCCCTACCACAGGGTCAATTTTTATAAAGGCACCATGCACAAACGAGAAATAAGCTCTTTTCTGTTATCATTCAATAGAGATTCTAAAATTCTATTCAGGTGCTTAGCACTTTTGTTAAATGCATATTAAGTACTGATATTATTTCATTTTCTTTGGTGTGTTTAAATATGCTGTATTCTTTATGTTTATCTCTTTAACTACATTTATTTTTTTACCTTCTGAGCCCAATTGCTATTCCTGCTTTTTTGAGTTTACCCAATACATAATCATTTCTGATCTAGAACCTCATTTTAACTGTGTGAATCTTTGCTGTAAGTGTGCTTCTTGTAAACAATATGTTGTTGGCACTGCTTACTAATCCACCCTTCTATCTTCTTCCTTTTTATGGGTAGGTACATTTCATTCACTTTCATGGTCATATTGCTCTTCCTCTTTTCTCCTTGCCAATCACCTGCTTCCTTCCCTCCTTTCTTTCATTTTAATAGATTTTTGTTGGAGTGGATTTGTGAGAACTGGGCTTCTCTACAACTGTCTTAGCCAGAATATTGCTATCTTAACCAGAAGTAACAGTCCGTGTTTTTCAGTGGCAACTTTGACTCTCTACACGAGAGCCTTGAAATCACCTAGTGGTACATTGTTCTCCCTCATATATAGAAGCATTGTTGTTGTTTAGTCATTCAGTCATGTCCAACTATTCATGATCTCTGAACCATACTGTTCATGGGGTTTTTGTGGCAAAGATATTAGGGTAGTTTGCCATTTCCTTCTCCAGTGAATTAAGGCAAACAGAGGTTAAATGGTCACACAGCTAGTAAGTGTCTGAGGCCGGATTTGAATTTAGATATTCCAGACTCCAGGTCTAACACTCTATCCACTGAGCCACCTAGCTTCTGAGAGAGAGAGAGAGAGAGAGAGAGAGAGAGAGAGAGAGAGAGAGAGAATGAGAATGGATATTCTCTATGTGTGTATACACATTGCCTCTTTCTCAGTTGAGAACAAATGATTCCCTCTCCATAAAGTGGGATCCAGAACAAGAGGGAGTGGGATTGATGGTAATCATTTTGGTAAAAAATACAAGGAAAATCCAACCCAAATTCAACTAAAATTCAATAAACATTTAGTGGTGCCTATAATAAGTAAAAGGTCAGCTAGGTAGCACTGTGGATGGAGTTCTGGGCCTGGAGTCAGGAAGACTCCTCTTACTAAGTTCAAACCTGGCCCCTCAGACATTTACTAGCTGGGTTTCCCTGGGCAAGTCAATTTACCCTATTTGGCTCAGTTTCCTCATTTGTAAATGAGCTGGAAAAGGAAATGGCAAACCACTCCAGTATCTTTGCCAAGAAAACACTAAATGAGGTCACAAAGAGTCAAACATGACTGAAAAATGACTTGACAACATCAATACACAATAGCACAGCAAAATACTGTGCTAGATGCTGGTGATACAAAGCCAGATACAACACAGATCCTGCTTCCAAGACATGATCAATCCAGATTGGTATAGAATGCCTGTATGACTGAAACTGATGGATTGAGCTTTCATTTGGACAACTGTGAGTTCTCTATGTTGTTGGTCAATCTTCCTTCTTGTGTGAATTTTGTTTTATTCTCCCAAGGATTCTGAAATTGCACTTTTGACCTATCTTTCCATATCTTCTATTTTCTCTTCTTATATCCTTTGTCTTTCCTTTCCCTTCAGGTCAGATGATAGTTGAGATGTTGGCCAAGACCAAAGTCAGAGGTAGGTTGTCATAGAAACTTCTTAATCCATTTTTGGAATGATTCTCCACTCTTAGACCTCTTTTATGAACAGAGTATGTCCTGAAATAATAAGAAATGAGTTTATTTTAGAGAGGAAAGGTGATGTAGTGAAATGAGCTCTGTACCAGTACTTGAAGGAACTGCTTTGAAATCCCAACTCTAATCCTTACTAGCTGCATAACTGACAAATCTCTACAACTTGTTTTCTATAAATTTTATGGAGTTAATATTACTTATACCACCAATGTCACAGAAATTTCTTCGAGGAAAGCTCTTTGTAAGTTGTAGCATGCTATAGAAATGTGAGTTCTTATTACTGACACTTGGAAATTTTATTTCATGTGGATTCATTTTAGACTTAGAGTTGGTTAGATTCAAGGATTATATTGTACCCTCAAGCCTATAATTTCCCAATGTAATTCAAAAGAATTCAAAATAGTGATCAAATAAGGGTCCTTCTAGCTGTGTTTTTCATATTTGAGTTGCAGTTCCTAGAACTGAAATCTGCACTTAGGAACTGGAAATTGTGTCATGGAACAAGAAACTTACAGGGAAATAGGGAGAACCCAATGGGCAAGCTTAAAATGATTTGGCCCCAGAGATCAGTAGTCCGTGGAAACTCTGAGAAACATAGCTAGGTGGATCACTGGATATAGAGTGCTGGGTCAGGAGTCAGGAAGACCTGAGTTCAAATCTGGCCTCAAACATTTACTAATTATGTGACCTGGGACAGTCACTTAATCTTTATTTGCCTTAATATACTGAAGAAGGAAATGGCTGGTATCTTTGCCAAGAGAACTCTATCGACAGCATTGACATGCTATGGTCTATGGGGTCACAAAGAGTCAGACACAGTTGAACAACAGCAAACTACTAAGGGTGGACAGTCAAACTGATGGATATATATATCATCATGGGGCACTGTCAGCTGAGGGGACGTACAGGAGAATAGCTCCAAACAGAGGTGTTGTGCAGCTCCAGTGTTCATTCTTGTTACTGAGTTTAAACTGGAAGCAGATACAAGATGATACGAGATACAAGATTCACCCTCTCTAGCTGGAGAGAGAGGCTCATCCTTGAGCAAGAGTTTCCTTGGAATTTGTTTCCTTCCCTTGCTGGCACTCAAGTCTCTGTGTGTGGCACAATCATTTGTGTACAGAGACTGAGAATGATTCTATCACTTGCATTTCTCTTGTTATATACTTCACTCTTCAGTCTCCATTTAATACTTTGCTGTTTGAGTTAAGGTTTCTCCTTTCTGCCATTAGAAAATGCACAGGATGAGGGCATGAGCTGAATACTGACATCAGACTGAATCCAAACATTAGTGCAATTCTAGGGTTAAGTTGGGTACGCATTATATTTGCTAAGGCAAAAACTGAGTGGGATGCAGTGAAAGAGCACCAAGTTTTTAATGAGTAGATGTGGGTTTGCATTCTGGACCTCCTACTTATGACCTCTATGACCTTGGGCAAATCACTTTTCCTTTCTTCTCTTCAGTTTCAGCATTCATAAAAAGGATGATCTGTAAAAACTTGGTTTCTAATATCCTTTTTAATTCTAAATCCTAAAACATGATACTCTTTATGAAAAGGAAAGGCACTAAATTAGTTCTTTAATTAGTTTAACGTTAAATATATTGCATAGTGAAGTTTATTAACTTTAGGTTGAATTCTCCTTTTGCTCCTATTTCTAGTAAAGAGTTGATATACAAAGATGAAATATGATCAACTTCAGGGATAACTTCACATCCTTAAAGGACTCAAGGGAGAAAGTTCTTAAGATTGTGATGGGGCAAAAGGGAAAAGGACCCACATGTACAAAAAATATTTGTAGCAGCTCTTTATGGTGGCAAAGAATTGGAAATTGAGGGGCTGCCCATCAATTGGGGGATGGCTGAACAAGTTGTGGCATATTATTGTGATGGAATAGTATTGTGTAATGAGAAATTTATTTCAGAAAAACCTGGAAAGACTTATATGAACTGATAAAGAGTGAAATGAGCAGAACCTGGAGAACATTATACACAGTAACAGCAATATTGTATGATGATTAACTGTGAATGCCTTGGCTATGACAATAATTCCCTGTGCAACTTTAAACAAATACATTAGGAAACTGAGACTAAGAGAGGTTAAGTTATTTTTTTGGCAATTGGGGTTAAGTGACTTGCCCAGGGTCACACAGCTAGTAAGTGTCAAATGTTTGGTCTGAGGCTGGATTTGAACTAAGGTCCTCCTGACATCAGGGCTAGTACTGTATATACTATGCCATCTAGCTGCCCCTTGGGACTCAAAATCTTTTAAAAACAAATGTTAAAAATTGTCTTCACACATAATGGGAAAAAATAAAATACTTAAATCTATTCCCATCTCTTTACTTATGTTATTATCACCCTAGTTCAGGCTTTTATCAACTCTTACCTGAACTATTATAATAAACTCATAATTGGTTTGCTTGGTTCCATCTACTCCGCATTTAAATTTGTCTTCCTTATAGATGCCAAATTCCTAAGGCACAGATCCAACTATCTCACTACTGTGATCAAAAACATTCACTAGCTTCCTATTTCCTCTAAGATACCATATTAACTCCTCAACCTGATATTTAAGGCCTTTCACATTTCAACTTCAACCTGTCTTTTACACATCCCATCATGCAGTCTATGTACTAGTTAACTTAGGAAACTACCTGATCTCTGGACGCAACATTCCATCTCCCACATTTATGAATGTGTTTTCAGAATCATCCTCCTGTGCTTGAATTGCCAACCCTCTTCATCTCAAATTTTGTATCTTCTTTTTAAGACTTAGCTCAGTGTCACCTTTTCCTTGAAGCTGATCCAGAGCCCCTTTTCTTCCTCAGATTCTCTAATATTTACTTATCTGTGTTCATTTTGTATTCTCCCAGTAAAGTGTAAGGATCGTGAGGGCAGGGACTGCTTTACTTTTGTCTTAGGATAGTGACTTGCACCCAGTAGATATTTAATAAATATTTGTTGAATGAGTGAATGGACAACAGTGTATCCACCTCCAGTTATTTATGCATAGTGGTTTTAATGAAGCAAGGCATGGTTCGGAATTCTGTATTCATTCCTTTCTTTGTCAAATTCATATGAACTTTGTTAAGTGGGTTATCATTTCTCAGTTAATTCAGAAGCCACAATCAGTGATGTTAACTGAGGATTTGTATTTTTCTCCCATGATCTGCCACATTTACCGATCATTTCACCTTTCTTGTTGTTGCTGTTCAGTCATTTCAGTCTTCTCTTACTCTTTGGGGTTTTCTGGGCAAAGATACTGGATGGTTTGCCATTTCCTTCTCCAGCTCATTTTACATATGAGGAAACTGAGGTGAGGCCAACAGGGCTAAGTGACTTGCCCAGGGTCACACAGCTAGTAAGTGTCTGAGGCGAAATTTGAACTCAGGAAGATGAGTCTTCCTAACTCCAAGCCCAGTGCTCTATTTACTACATTACATAGCTGCCCTCGCCTTTGTTGTACGAGAGTTAGTTTAGTTGCTATATCCATTTGCAGAATTCTATAATTTCTTATTACTTATATATAGTTGAAACACTATATTTTCTATTCTAGTCACTAATATCTCCAACACAAATTCTGCTATAGCCAAACTCATCTAGCCTACTGTCTGGAATGTTTCTCTGTCTCTGTCCCTCCCTCATTCTCTCTCTCTTCTCTGTCTCTCTGTCTCTCTCTTTCTTCTCTCTCTGTCTCTCCCCTTGCACTTGTTGCTGATTTAAAAGGTAAAATATTTTTATGATTAACTATAGTTAAATATACTTCTGAGGGAGTAGTGTTGGTATTTTTGAGTGAGGCATGGCATTTAAAGCTGGTGCAAGATAAGCCAATTTATGCTTTTTTAGACAATTCCTTTCTAAACCATCCATTCTCTAAGCAATTCTACAGTGCCAATGGAAATGGTTTATTTTGGCAAAACTTGCAAAATTCTACCTAGGTGTGTGTTGATGGATCCAGTGCCATTGAATTTAAACATAATAAGTATGGGTTAATGTGTCCTGCATGTGCCAACCCTCCAGGCCCAAAAAAGACTATTTCTTAGGGATTTGAAAATGTCATAGCATTTGAGTTTCCCAAGTGGCCAAATGGACTTGTTTGCAGAGTATATGCTGTTGAATGGTAAACAAAAATATTTTTCCTTCTATTGTGCAATGTAATGGAAAGAACACTGGATTTGGGGTCAGAGTCTCACAGACACTGTTTACCCATGTGACCTTGGGAAAGGTTCCTAATCTCTCATCCTCAGTTTTTCATATGTAAATTGAGGAAGTTATATACCTCTAATGTTCTTCACATCTTTAAGTTTATGGTCTTATTCATTTTGGCAAAATGGACACAACCCCTGCTCTAAACCTGGCATTAGGAATTCTTGGATTCAGCTTCTAACTATGACGATAATTTGTGACCTTGGACAAGTCTCTTTATTTCTCTGAGCATCAGTTTATACAATGAGGATAATAATGTACACATTACCTACTTTGCAATGCTGTTGTAAGGGAAGTTTTGTTGTTATTATTATCACATTCCCTTCCTTGGTGAGCTTATCTTCCATTCCCATATGTACAACATTTGTCATCTATAGTTAACACCTAAATCTTCTTTTTATTTCAATAATTCAAAATACTTTTGATTTCATCCATGTAAGTTACTTCCAGTTACACCAATGCATATCATATCCATTTCATGACTTAGTACTAGCTTTGTTACAAAAAAAAAAAATTCAATGCTTTGGTGACCAAACTTCCAGTTTTGAGCTTCTCTGAAATTTGCTAGTAGGCTAGTCCTCAGGCAACATAGAGTCACATAGTCAGTGACTGGGTCCAGGCTGCCAAAGTTTTTATTCAACTGATGTAGCTTTTAAGAATTCCAGGTCACTTCTAGGCCTTGGTAAGGCCTGGAAGGAAGACATTAGTGAAGGCTAGTTCTAGAGTGCTGCAATCAATAATGTGCATAATGTTGATTTTAGTTATTTTAAATATTCTGCTTAAGAAGACAGGGAAGCATATAGTCTATTTTAGATTGCTTCTTTATTTTAAAGATTGAAAAGCTTCAGTATTTAAGAGGTTAAATTCCCATTAGCTGAAAAAAAAATTATCATGACCCACGGTTTAAGAAGTACAGAAGGGGTCAAGAGTGGAAAAAGTTTAAGAAGCCCTGAATACTAAAACACCTCATTCTTAGATTTTGCTGACTAAATGAACTGTTAATGTTATACCCTTGTGTCCTCCCTAGTAAAAACTCAGCTTTACATCTTGCACAGAGTAGGAGATTGCTAGATGTTTGTTGTTTAATTATATGGCTGATTAATTTACAGCTAAGTATATTTTAAAAGGAATTTTCTTTCCAATCTGCATATCCATATTTAGCTATTAGAAAGGAAAATACACATAACAGTATGATTCAGGTCTGTTTCTTCCTCCTGTTATCCCTTTGTGATAGGGATAGGTTGGATGGTCATCTCACCATTAGTTCTTTTCCAAAAGATGCATTCAATCAGGGAGGGGGGTGAATTTCAGGTCATCTGTGTTCTTTGTTAGCATCTATCTCTGATAAACTTAGTGTGAGACTTGCATACCACTTTGTACCTTTCTTCTGCACTCAGCACCTTTTTATAGTTATTTTTATATGTAGATCAAAAGTTTCATGAATAATGAAGCTAATCTCATTGTACTTTGTATCCCCTCCAGGGCCCAGCACCAGTGTTTTCTTGCCCACAGTAGGTACTTACTACATATTTGTTCAATTGAATTAATACTAAAAGAACTTTGAATTATCTGTGAATTTCTATTACCCATGTTATCTCTGTCCCCATTATTGTGGATAGTAAATAATTGAGTGCTGAGATGGAGAAGAATCCCTCCCCATTGAGGAATAACTCAAATACCCAAATGGAGCTATCATCTTGTGGATGTGTGTATTTCCTCCAACGGTACAGATCACAAGCCATTAATTCCTGGCCGTCATGATTTACTCCTGTTCGTGTCTCATATGTGCTCACCACAGAGCTCCACCCAACTCATTGAGGGCTTTCCCACCTTTCTCCTGATACCAACAGGATACCAGTGGAGAAAGCAAGCTTTTCAGCTATCTTCTCCCCCTCAGGCCTTGTTACCAGCCTGTTTTCTTTTTCATTCATGTTTCTCCTAATTTTTTTGCAAATGAAATATTGAATTTCAGTAACTGAATTTACCATTTATAAGTACTCAAAGACATAGTAAATGTAAAATTATGTTGGGCAAAGGCATGATATTTTAACAAAACCACAGCTTTTCTAAAAGGTCATTGGTAAATCAGTTATTTCCTTCCTCCCCCGGCCCCCAACATTCCATGTATAAACTGAAATGAGAAAATGGCTGTTTTTTTCTAGTTGTTAAAGCAAAATTGGATATTTGTTTAATTACATGAAAAATAAATATTGATAACACACTATCCAAAGAAAATGGCTACCTTTGTTTTATTCTGTCTTAGGATTCCAAAACTTCCCCACTGTATGCTGAATCATCCTTACAAATGTTAAAAAATGCAGCAGGTCACTATGTCTATAAGGCTATCCTTGTGTCATTTATATATTTCTTAAAATAATCTCTTTTTATACCTCTTCTCTTTTGTAATTTGTTTTTCATAATGTGATTTGAGACATTATGATCATTGGAGGAATAAAATCTCTGGAAAGAATCATCCTAGAAGCTAAGGGATAGAGATCAACAATTCCACTAAACTCATCTAAAAGAAGGCTCTTGTAGTTTGGAGAAAGTGAATGGGAACCCTCTGATTTCTGAAAATAGCATGTCTCCTGGGGAAAGGGGTGGGGAAAACTCCAAAAAATAAAAAGAGTGTCTCCAGTTTTCTTATTATCTAAGTCTATGCTGATTTATGATTTCTATGAAGATTCTTTAGTCTTTTGCCAGAGATTTCCCCTCTGCAACTAAGCTGAAATTTTTTTTAAAGCAATTAATGATCTCCTTATTAGGAGATTAGTGTCTCTGCAATGACAAGTCTGGAGAAAAAATTCTGAATACTTTTTCTTCTATCCCTCATCTCTAACAAAGCTTAAGAAATACTTTTAGAATTCATTAGTTATATACTTGTGGTCTATACTGCACTGCACAAAACTATCATTAATATGCTCCCCCTAAGTTACGAATCATTATTAGCCATTAAAACCCTAACCTGAGAATCAGCATTTGGTTGAATTGTATTCCTCTCAATTGCACGATTCTATCAACTCTTATAAGAAAAAGATCACTGATATCTTGGGGAAAAGAGTGGGGCAAAAGGGCAGGCCATCAAAGGTCTATTCCTCTACCCAGAAAAGATATTCAATCAATAGTGTCTGCTTGTTTTATGCTTATTTTATTCCTGGTGTCTCCCTAAGCCTGGAGATAAAGAACATACAAAAAGATGAAGGACTCTCAATCAACTTTAAAACCTTTTCCTTCCTATTGAAATATCTTGCCCAATCTACCACCTTAATGCAAACAGGAATTAAAATGAACTCCCAATAATGCCACCACCCTAGAAATAGCTGAGGCCAGACTAAAAGAGGTATAATGACAAGCAGAGTTCCTCATACTGTTACATAGCAACCATACCCCACTCTGAGTCCTGGCTTTCCCACCCAACCCAGGTCATTTGTTTTGTTAGAAAAGCTCAATACCAGGCTTCCTTGCACACTTGAAGCTTCTCTGAATGCAGCCTTATCCTAACCTCTAGAATCCCCTTTTCTGGTTAATCTGGTGGATGTGATAGAATTTATTTCCAGGGTACCTGATTATTTCATAAGGAAGTAGGATTGATTGGGACTCAAGAGTTATTTATCAAGCCCATAATGTGTCCTAGGCACTGTGCTAGGTTTTAGAGATGCAATTACAAAGCAAAAAACAATCTCTACTCATGAGGAACTTCCATTCTGATGAGAGGATAGCAGAATCATATAAAATATACAAAGAGTCAATATAAAGTCATTGAATGCCAGTGTACAGAACCTAGTTAAATATGAGATAGTTTGGAAGGGAGAACACTAGTACTTGGGGGGCAGAATCAGGAAATATTTTGAAAATGGGATTTGAGATATAATACTCAAAAATGTTATTAGTGATACATGAAAAAAAGGTAGGAATCTAACTTTTAAAAGTGCTAATGGTAGCCATCTCTTGGGGGTGGGGGAGGGAAAAAATGAAAAATAATTACATGATGACTTTATTATACATTTAAAGGGAATAGCGACTTGTACATAATAGAATTGCAGTTTCGTGTGCAATCATCTTTTTTTATTATACCATGTTTCATTCCATAAATTTAAAATAAAATAAATTAAAACTTTTTGAAGTGATAGTACAGTTTTATAGATGTTAAATTGTTTGTACCTGGGCTGCATGAGCAAGTTTATCAGCCTGCAACTCTGGGCCTCAGGGCTAGAGGTCATGGTGGACTGATGTAGTGAAGTAGGACTGGAGTAGGGGTTGCGCAGGCAGACCAACCCTTCTCCACTTACATCTTCTACTGCAC
This sequence comes from Phascolarctos cinereus, assembly GCF_003287225.1. NCBI lineage: Eukaryota > Metazoa > Chordata > Mammalia > Diprotodontia > Phascolarctidae > Phascolarctos > Phascolarctos cinereus. The sequence continues at coordinate 230,108,096 of NW_027556098.1, forward strand.
CAGAAGATATAAAATAAATTTGGCACCTTATCTTGACAAAGACCTGAAGTTTGTGAAAGGCAGTGTGGCAAGTCTGTGGCTTGTGACTTATTGTGAAATGGTGCTGTTTTCTGCATTCTCACTATTTCTTGTAGAAGAAATTGTGCAGAAGCAAACTCAGAATTTGAATTATGCTCAAAATATTCCCAACTATACCTATCACATTGGAGGAAATTTATGTTGTTAAAACATATGTAATAGCAGGACTGATTGTATGCATATATGTACATATTGCAGCAAATTTCAATCTCAGAGGGAACACATTGGCATTAAGAGTTACTGGGAACTATAATATATAATAATTACAATACATAAAATTAAAATAAAAATTTTTCAAAAAGAGGTACTTGGAAAGGCTTCTTGCAGAGATAGAATTTGAACTGTCTTTAAAGGAGCTAGGGATGTTAGGAGGCAAAAATGAGGAAAAAGAGCATTACAGGAATAGGAGACAGCCAGTGAAAATGCATAGAATTAAGAGAAAGAATGGAAGAGCAAAAAGGCCAGGCTCAATGAATCATAGAGTACATCCGAGTAGAGTGAAAGAAAGGTTGAAAGGGTCAGCAAGGTAGAACAGTGGGCCCAGGCACTCACTAGCTGTGTGACCTGGTGAAATCACTTAACGCTATTGACCTCAGTTTCCTCATCTGTAAAATAAGCTGTAGAAGGAAATGGCAAACCATTCCAGTATCTTTGCTAAGAAAACCTCAAACAGGGTCATTTCAGTTGGACACAACTGAAATGACTGAACAACAACAGAAAAACATCAGGTTATGAAGGATTTTAAAAACCTAATAGATTATTTTCTATTTGATCCTGAAGGTCCCAGGGAGTCACTGGTGTTTATTGAATAGAGTGGTGGCATGGATCAGAAACTACATTTTTAGGAAGATGTTTGATAGTTGTGTGGAGGATGGACTGGAGTAAGGGAGATTAACTGACAGACTAGTATAAAAATCCAGGTGTGAAGAAATTAGGGCCTAGACCAGAGTGTCAGAGAAGAAAAAGGGACATATATGAGATAGATTATGGAGGTAGAATCAATATAACTTAACAACAGAATGGATATGGGGGTGATAGAAAATGAGTAGAGAAAATAGCTGGCACAGTGGATAGAGCACCGGCCCTGAAGTCAGGAGGACTGGAGTAGAAATCTGGCCTCAGACCTAACACTTGACACTTACTAGCTGTGTGACCCTGGCCAAGTCACTTAACCCCAATTGCCTTTAAAAAAATTTAAAAAATAAAGAAAATGAGGCATTGAAAATACACACCTAAGTGGTAGGCCTGGGTGACTGGGAGGATGGTGGCACCCTCAAAAGTCATAGGGAAGTTGGGAAGAGGTGAAGGCTTGGAAAAAAAGATAATGACTTCAGTTTTGCACATGTTAAGTTTATAATGTCTATAGGACATCCAGTTTAAGATGTCACATAGGTAATTGGAGATGGGAGACTGGAGGTCAAGAGAGAGGTTAGGGCTGAATCAATAGATCTGAGCATTATCTACACAGAAATGGGAATTGAATAAGTTAGAGTTGATGAGAAGGCTAAGTGAAATGGTGTAGAAGGCCCAAGACAGAACTTTAGTGGATAGCTATGGTGAATGAACATGGCTTGGTTGAAGACCTAGCAAAAGAGACTGAGGAGTGGTTAGTCATTCATGGAGAAGAAAATCAGGAAAGATCAGTGTCACAAAAACCTAGAAAGAAGGCAGTATCAAGGATGAGAGGTCAAGCACAATTGCCAAAGGCTTCAAAGAGGCCAAAGAGGATGAGTTGAGAAATGATCACTAGACTTGGCAATTAAGAGATAATTGTTAAGTTTGTAGACAACAATTCTAGCTGAATCATGAAATTAGAAGCCAAGCTGCAGAATTGGGAAAGTGAGAGAAAAGGAAGCGGAGGCACTGATTACAGATAGCTTCTTCAATGAGGTTAGCTACAACATAGAGGAAAGATGTAGAGTGATGGTTAGTAGGGATGCTCAGATTGACGTTCAGTTTGTTTTTAAGGATGGGGATGGGGAGACAGAGGCATGTTTATAGGAAGTAAAGAAGCAGCCAGTAGACAGGGAGAGATTGAAGATTAGTGAGAGAGTACAGGCGATAGAGGAACAATTTGATGGAGAAGGTAGGTTGAATGTGAGTATGTGTGCATATGCAGGAGTTTACTTTGTAAAAGAGAAGGGCCACCATGAGAAGTGGGGTGAAGGAAGGCATAAAGGGGAAAAGCATCTTAATGAAGTGAGATGAATGAAAAAGGGAGAAAAGTGAGCTCTTGACAAATGTTCCAAATGTTCTCAATTTTTTTCCCAGTGAAATATGAAGCAAGATTTTTAGGTGAGAGGGTGGTGGTGGGGAAGGCATGCCATAAGAGGTTTGAGGAGTGATGAAAAAGGTAGGAAATGTTGCAATGTGAGTGGGATAGTGATTAAATTAGGGATGAGTTACAAGACTGCCTTGCTAGAGTGAAGGCACAGTTGGGTTTATGTAACATAAATTTGTAGTAGACCCAATCAGCACAATTTTGTTATTTTCTCTAGCTCATTCAGCAGCATGAGAATAGGAGTAAAGGCAGCAGTTTGTGGGGGTAATATAAGGTTAGAACTCAGGCATAATTGGAACTATGATAAGGGGGCAAGGTACTCTAGAGTAGAGAATGGAGTTGAATTGGCTCACCAAGGAGTCAAGATGGGGAATGGAAGAGAGTATAGTCAACGCAGGGATGATGACCTGAGAAAGAATGGAGAGTCTAGAGTGAGTGAAGATCACAGTGAGGACAAAGATTGGAGTTAGGGGTCATCAGGCAGAGAGACATTTCAGACTTCATGAACATGGATGTTATGCATTTTGGGGTGGTTGCAAGATCAAGGGCCTGCCATTTTGTGTTTAGTGAAGATGGGAAATGAATAAATTGAAGAACTGGGAAGTTATGGTATTTGAGGGAGTATCAATATGCATCCTGAAGTCTTCTAAGATAAGAGTAAAACTTGGGGAAGAGGGAAAGACCATGAGCCTGTCACTGAACTCACTGAGGAAGAAGAGTTTCCTAGTGGTTAATAGATAGCAGCTACCAGGATCTCATTTGGGTGATAAATATACACTGAATGAGTCTTCAAAGGAGGATTGGATTTTGAATGATGGCAGCAGACAAAAGGTCTGGAGGTGGTACAATCATGGAGTTGGGAGGTATGAGTGTGCAACCTATATAGTGTCCCCAGTAGCCTGATAGCCCTGCTGTACCCTAATGTTGTCCGAGCTGAACTAAAGTATTATATTCTGTTTGGTGTCCAATATTTCAGGAAGGTATACAGAGGCAAGAAGGAAGAAAATCAAAGTGAAGATGAGGTAAAGGAGAGGTATTATTGGTGCAGCTAGGTGGATAGAGCACTGGAGTCAGGAGGACCTGAATTCAAATCCAGCCTCAGACACATAATACTCACTAGCTGTGTGACTCTGGGTAAGTCACTTAACCCCAATTGCCTCATTAAAAAACAAACAAACAAACAAACAAACAAACAAGAGAGGTATTATCTGTTGGTGGTTTTAGTAGCAGCAGCATCACCCTACTATATATGTAATATATGCAAACCTGGCACATTCTTTGCTGTTCTCCCTTATTTACCTCCAGCTTCTAATTGTTTGCCAAATCTGATTTATTCTACCTACAAGATTTTCGTCTTCATTAACATTTCCACAAAACTAGTTCAGACTTTCATTGCCTCTCACCTGAAATACTGAGATAGTCTTCTGATCTCTCCCCTCTCCAATACAGCCTTCATAAAACTAGAAAACAGCCTCCTAATCTACATATCTGATCATGGTTTTCCTCCCCAAAAACCTTTGATGACTACTTGTTCCTCCTAGGTTAAAATGTATACTCCTTGCCCTGGCATTTAAGGGCCTTCATACACTACTTCCATTCTACCTTTCCAAATTTCTTTTATTCTATTCCTTTTCACTCAGTCCATTTTCTAGATAAGACTAGGATTATAGATTTAGAACTGGAAAGGATCTTGGAAATCAAGCCTATGCTTCCTCGTTTTAAGAGGAAAACACATCTCATCTTGAGAATGAACCACAAAGTTTAATGGTTTTCACAAAGCCACTTAGCCTAGTAAATGTCTGAGTCCAGGTTTCCCTGAATCTAAGTATAAAGTTTTATCCACTATTCTCTCACCTGCATTCCCAAAGGCTATGACTTATGCCTGGATGCTTGGAACATGTTCAGTCCACATCTTTACCTATTGAAATCCTTCTCTTCCTTCAAGGTTTAACTTTGGTTCTATATCCTTCATGAAGTAAGCCTTTCCTGACTGGGTCAAAGTGATCTCTTCATTGTCTTTCCTCTGCCTCTTTGTATCTCTTTGTTCTAATTCCTTGCATCATAAATGTTTGTGTAAGATACTCAGTTTTCCCTATTACATTACAAGGTCATTGGATGTTCAAGGAGAACTCGCACCTCTGGTATGAGAGTTTGCTGCTGAGCCTCTCCAGGCTTCTCATCCACCTTTGATGTCCACCTGGCACTCAAATCTCACCCGTGGTTCCAAGAAGCTGTAGCATGAGCAGTGGCCACAATCCTGATAAGCTGTCTCAGCAGACAGGCTAAACCAGATTGAGGGTAACTGAGGGGTTCCAAACCCATTGGTAAGTTAGGGGGATGTCTACCCCAAGCATGTGAAGACTTTCCCTAGTGGAATGGGCAGATGAGAACAATTTGTTCCAATGGCAATGAAAACAATTGAAGCAGGTATTGTGGAGCATTTAGAGCTTGGTCAGACATTGAAGATGCTGATGTCATCCACTACATCCTAGACCATCACCAGTCATTCTGACTTTTGTCCTGCCACTGATTACTCTGGAAGAGAAAGTGAGGCTGAAGACTTGGTGCAACTCTGCATCATGTAAATCCAATTCATGTACAGGTCAAAACATCACTTTGTGGTATCATTAGTCCTCATTGAAAAAAAAAAGGACAAATAACAACAACAAAAAAACAATAAGGTCATTGAAAACAGAGATCATACAGCAAGAGATAAAAAGAGAAATCCCATTTAAAGTTACTATGGTTGTTATAAAATATTTGGGAATCTACCTGCCAAAACAAACCCAGGAACTATATGAACACAATTACAAAATGCTTTTCACACAAATTAAGTCAGACCTAAATAATTGGAAAAACATCAGTTGCTTATGGGTAGATCGAGCTAATATGATAAAAATGACAATTCTACCTAAATTAATTTACTTATTCAGTGCCATACAAATCAAACTAGCAAACATTATCGCATACAGCTAGAAAAAAATGATAACAAAATTCATCTGGAAGAACAAAAGGTTCAGAATATCAAAGGAATTGATGAAAAGAAATTCAAGGGAAGGTACCAGATCTTAAATTGTATTGTAAAGCAGCAATCATCAAAACTACTTGGTACTGGCTAAGAAATAGACTGGTGTATCAGTGAAATAGGTCAGGCACACAAGACACAATAGTCAATGACTATAGTAATCTACTGTTTGATAAACCCCAAAACTCCAGCTTCTGGAATAAGAACTCGCTATTTGACAAAAACTGCTGGGAAAACTAGAAAATAGTATGGCAGAAGCTAGGCACAGACCAACATCTTACACTGTATACCAACATAAAATCAAAATGGGTACATGATTTAGATATAAAGGCTGATACTATAAGCAAACTGCAAAGAATAGTTTGCATGTCAGATTTATGTGTCAGAAGAAATTAAAGCTAACTATAGTCATATGAAAAAATGCTTTAAATCACTATTGATTAGACAGATGCAAATCAAAACAATTCTGAGGTATTACATCACACCTATAAGATTGGCTAACATGACAAAACAGGAAAATAATAAATGCTGGAGAAGATGTGGGAAAATTGAAACACTAATGCATTGTTGGTAGAGTTGTGAACTGATCCAAACACTCTGGAGAGCAATTTGGAACTATGCCCACAGGGTTACAAAAATGTACATACCCTTTGACCCAGCAATACCATTTCTAGGTCTATATCCCAAAAAGATCATAAAAATGGTAAAAGGACCCACATGTATAAAAATATTTATAGCAGCTCTTTTTGTGGTAGCAAAGAATTTGAAACTGAAGGGATGCCTGTCAGTGGGGAATGGCTGAACAAGTTGTGGTATATGAATGTAATTGAATACTATTGTGCTATAAGAAATGATGAGCAGGGGGGCAGCTAAGTGACACAGTGGATAGAGCACTAGCCCTGGAATCAGGAGGACCTGAGTTCAAATCTGGCTTCAGACCAAACACTTGACCCTTACTAGTTATGTGACCCCGGGAAAGTCACTTAACCCCCGTTGCCTAAAAAAAAGAAAGAAATGATAAGCAGGCAGACTTCAGAAAAATCTGGAAAGACTTAAATGAACTGATGCTGAGTGAAGTGAGCAGAACCAGCAGAACATTGTACATAGTAACACACAAAATGTGTGATGACTGACTTTGACAGACTCATCTCCTCTCAGCAATGCAAGGATCCAAGACAACTCCAAAAGACTCAAGATAGAAAATGCTGCCCGCATCCAGAAAAAGAACTATGGAGTCTGAATGCAAATCAAAGAACAATATTTGATCTCTTTTTTTTCTTTGTTTTTTGCTTGTTTTCTTCTTTCTTATTGTTTCTTTCATTGGTTCTAATACTTCTTTACAACATGACTAATGTTAAAAATAGGTTTGATATGAATGTATGTGTAGAGCTTATATCAGAACGCATGCTGTCTTGGGGTGGGGGGAGGGGAGAGATGGGGAGAAAATTTCAACTCAAAATCTCATGAAAGTGAGTGTTGAAAACTAAAAATAAATAAATTAAAATAATAAAAAAGCAGAGATCATGTTATTTTTCATCTTTGTAATGTCAGTGCCTAGAACATTGTCTTACATATAGTATGTATTTAATATTTATGGAATTAAAATTATAGTGACAATAACTTATTTTGACAGCTGAGCACGTTAGCAATGAAATGATGAAGAAGAAGAGATTAGGGCTTTGGAAAAGTAGAATGGCCTGCTTTAGGAGGTAGTAGTTTCCCCACTCACCAGAGGTTTTCTAGCAGAGACCAGCTAACATCTTGTTGGTGATGCTATGGAAGGGTCAGTTATGGATTAGATCTGATTACTCTGAGGTCTCTTCAAGCTGTGAAATTCTATTAATTCAGGGGAGATCAGCAAGAGTGGTGGTAATTGTTAACAACAGTGGCAGTGAAGGTGATTAAAAATGGGCATGAGAGTGTCATTCAGCAGTCGCTCAACACAAAAAAAGAGAGTCAAGTTAAAATAGCTCTGTGGGGGTGGGAGTGGCAAGAGTCACTGGTAATAAACTTTGCTTCTAGGTAAATTTTTCTATAATTGATTGTTCTGAAAGTATTCTAAATGAGATAATATTGGTGTGGTGATGCCAACACAGCTAAAGCCAGGCCACACAGGAAGTTAAATAGTGTTAAGAAAATTGCCTTAAGGTAAATGATTCTGCTTCCAGCAAAGACGCAGTAATGTCTTTCCTTCAGTTTCAGCATGAAAAAAGATGCTAGAATGTTCATTTAACAACATATAGCAGATGTCTTATCTGCATGCTATACAAATTACTATGTTAGATGCTAGAGGATACATACATACATACATACATACATACATACATATGTGTATATGTGATATAGACCCTGCTCTCAAGGAGCATACAATCTAAAGGGAGAAAGACACAGGCACAAATTACTTGGATATAGAGGAGATTGAGATAAGGTCAAGGAAGTCCAAACAAAGTACTATGAGAAATTTAAGGATTGTTTTCCCTGTGGGATTGTGGTGGGCGGGGCCATAAAGGAAGATTTCATGGAGAAAGCAATAATTGTATTCAGCACTGAAAAAAGGGAAAGATTTTAACAGATTGCATGAAAAACCTATCCAGGACATAAGAATAGCATGAGCAAAGCATGGAGATAGAAAAGAATAGGGTGAGAATGGAGGATGCAAAGTAGTCTATCCAATTTGCCTAGTGTGTAGAGTACATGAAGGGGAGTTGCATGAAATAAGTCTGGAAAAACTAGATAGACCCAGATTGTGAAGGGTCTTGAAGGTCGTAATCAGGGCTCTATACTTTATTTGGTGGGCAATAGGGAGCCACTGAAGATTTTTGAGTAGAGGAGTGACAAGATCAGAGGAATGACTTAGGAAGTTTACTTGGGCTTAGAAGTCACTTCTTCATGAATGCTGGAAGAGCAGCCTAAATTGAGGGAAGCCATATTGTAACATGTGTGTGTCCTAGGCAGGTTTTTGCTCTAAATTAAGAGATTCAAGATGAGTCAAATAAAATGTTTTACTGGGGCCTAGGAAGAAAAACAGGATTACAGTAAGCAGTAATTGAAAAGTTAAGGAATAATGAATCAGGTGCCGAATTATAGCAGGGAATGTGATTTTTTTTTACAAAATAGCTTTGGGGTACTTCTTATACTGTTCTTCAGTGTGGATGCTTATCTGTTTGATTTTTTTTCTAAATAAAGGGTTAATTGAGTGGAGGAATGTGATGATCTGTCTTTTGGGTAACCATGCCTCTGGAAAACTTAACTGGATCTAAGAACCATAAATCAAAGTACCACTTTGCAACCAAAATGTCTAAGAGGAAGTAAACAGCTGAGCTTGAGAATCAAAATCTATACATTGACAATAAAGTTACAGATGGTGAAAATCCTAATGAATTATTGAAGTAGCAGAGCAATAATACACCATTGTTAGGGAAGCCATTTTGATTTGAGGAATTTGTTCCTTTTGCTAATGCTGATTCCATTAATCAAAGCAACCTACTCTTGTCAAGAATGAGCAGTTTCTTGGTTAAGGAAGAGTAAGTATCATGATGTCTTGGCCCTAATAGGTTGCTAATGATTAAGGACCAATATAAGACTTATTGTATGGATTTTTCATCAAAGGTTGTCAAAGGGTACCATTAAATTTACTACTAAAGCAAGAGTCCTTATGTAACATTGAATTCAGAATAAATTTTGTAACTTTTGGTATCTCTAAGCCGTAGGGTTGAAGGGTACAACCAAAATGATATCAAACTAGACCACCAAACTTCCTATGCTCAAAAAAACAAACAAGAAACCTCTAAATGCAGTTTTAAAGGTAGTAGGAGAAATAACCTCAAGAAAAAAAAAATTAGATATGTTATCTAGATCTTTGTTATGAGGGAATACTATTACAATAATATCATGAGGGATGCTAGGTGGCACAGTGGATAGAGTGCTGGGCCAGGAGTCAGGAAGACCTGAGTTCAAATCCGGACTCAGACACTTACTAGTTGTGTGTGACCCTGAGTAGGTCACTTAACCCAGTTTCCCTCAAATTCTTCTCCTGTAAAATGAGCTAGCGAAGGAAATGGCAAACCATTCTAGTATCTCTGTCAAGAAAATCCCAAATGGGGTCACAAAGAGTTGGACACAACTGAAATGACAACAGCAACAGCAACAACAAAATATTATGACATCCTAATGAAGCTTAATTTTGGCTCCACATTGTAGAAGGTCTGTTAACTTGGACAGGGAAAAGAATGATATCTTTATTTCAATATCATTGGATTCCTTTTGTAATTCTATGTGTTTAATTTTATGCATTTAAAAACATAATTCTGTGAAAGAATCTGCAGACTTCATAAGATGAAAAGGGTCCATCACCCCCCCCCCCACACACACACAGGTTAAGAACCCTTATTTCAAAGAGAGATTTTCTTTCAGGCGTATTTGTATCTAATAAATGAATCAATGAAAATAGATGTAATAAACATGAAAAGGATGAACCATATATTTTATTTCTCACTTATGAACTCTTGGTAAAATTCTTCTATCATAAGAATAAAAATTTTTTACTTTTAAATTATAGCTAACAAATTCTCAGAAAAGCTACCCTCCCCCACTTTTCTCCCTTTGCCCTTCTCTGTGTTCACAATCTGAGTGGTTTTCTAAATATGGAGCACAAGACATACTAAGAAGATAAAGAACAAAAGCCTGGTCTAGTTCCATGAACTAAATAAAAATGTATTTATATGGCTGTCATATATAAATGTTTTACGTGATAGAATATTATTCAACCTAATTATTTTTCTCACGTTGCAACATCACTGTGAAATAGTTAACATTACCCCTGCAGTAGAGCTTGCAAAAATTAAGGCATAGATAATGACTTTGTTTAACCGAGTGAGAAATAGTGTATAACTTGGGACACCCTGCTCTAGCCACCTGCTCCCTGCATTGTCTCTCTGCCCCAATTTCTTTACTCCCAGCTATCTGGCTATATAAATCACAGCTTAATGGATATATATGATTACTGCATCCTTAGTGAGCCAAGAGGTGAACATGGAAGAAAATACTGATAAGTTATTTCAGAAAAGTCTCAAGAAGAATCATTACTCTGTAATGGCCCATCAAATTCCAAAGGGGAGGAGGGAGAGAGGAAGAATGGCTAATTCAGCATTTCCTCAAAGCTGAAACGTAAAATATGTCCTGCCCTCAAGTGACTCATGAAAAATAAAATGAAATCTGATGAATAAACTAGCTCAACTTATGCAGGCGGGGTAAGTTGTGGCTTCTTTTCCCTGACACAATATTTCTTAATCTATCATAGTTTAATATGCCTCTTTTCACTCTGTGAAATAGGTCCACCAAAATGTCATCAGAACACACCTATTACGCCTGCTGGCTAATAGGACTCTAGTTTGTCTTTGTGCTCTCAATCTTTGAAGGTCTTCAAAAAAGCCTAAAAGCTGGGCTCACAAATGTAGCTCTTTCCAACCATAGAGTGTCCTGACAAGCAGAAACGGGGTATTATGCTGGGCTGAGTCTACCATTAATTGTCTGACTGGGTTAGAACATAGGCTCCTTAGGGGAAGGTGGTAAGCTTCTCTCTGTTTAGAATAACAATAAGGGTAGGAATAACACATAGAAGGAGAATCCACAGTCTATTTTATAAAGAGGTTTGGGATCTATTTCTATCCTAAAACTTTCTCACTGCCAGTGTTACCAAGTATTTACAGAGATTTTGCAGGATGTTTCATAAGGAATTAGGACTTTTATCAGTGAGGAAATTACCCAAATTGCCCTGTTTGTGGTTAAAGTCACCTGAATGCATTCCAAGGGAGTCCTCTAATAAGGGGGTACTCCCATGACAAACAGTTTGCTGCACAAACATGCACTATGTCAAACACACTAAGATCCCTGCGTGAAAATTACCTTCAGAAGGAGTAAATTTGGAGATCAGTTGGCTGTCTCTTCTGTGCACTAAAATGCTGCACTTTTTTTTTTCATGCCTAAGTCCTTTCTTGAAAAAAAAGGGGGGGAGGGGAGGGGAATTCTAATATTATGTCTAAATTCCTTGCTCAGTGAACCTATAAGGAAACTTACACAGCAATGGAATTAAAAGATTAAACCTCAAGCCACTTGTACTAAGTCTTTAAATGACTTATGAAACACAGAGTTTACATAGTAACTGAGTCTACAAGCCGAATAAGCAGACGCAATTGCTTTTAGAGAATTCTGAAGACTGTTTCTTTTAACTGCTTCATTGCTGCATCAACAGGCCCAGCAGGAACGGATTTCCACATAGTGCTGGCTGGCCTGCTTTCTTCTAGGCTTCTAACTAGTATTTGAGATGCTTTCTGCACGTGTTTTGTCTCACCTACTGTGAGAAGACACTGAGCCTGAGTTCTGAGACTAAGACCTCCTGTGGCCATTGCTTCCAATGTCTTGAGCAGTTTCTAAAATGGTCCACTAAAATGTTGTTCAGTTGTTTCATTCATGTCCAACTCTTCGTGACTCCATTTGGGGTTTTCTTGGCAAAGATACTGGAGTGGTTTGCCATTTCTTCTAATTTTATAGACGAGGAAACTGAAGCAAACAGGATTAAATTCTGCACCCTGAAATATTTTAGAAAGGTCATTAATCACGAATGTATCCAGAAGTGGTTGACCAAGATGATGAGGGGACTGGATACCATCCCACACCAATATAATTAGAAGAAATAGAATATTTACCCCAAAGAAAAAAAAAAGACAATGGTGACATCATCATAGCTTTCAAAAGCATTATCACGTGGAACAAGAGTTAGCCTTACTTTGCTTGGTTCCAGAGGATAAATAGGTGGTACAGTTTCCTCACCTATAAAATAGGGATACTAATACCACCTAATTCCCAGGGTTTCTGTGAGGATAAGTTGAAATATTTATAAAACACTTTGCAAGCATTAAAGCATAATATAAATTATTGTTGTTATATGTCCTCATGATTAACCTATGATGTAAGGAATTCAAATATTATTATCCCCGTTTTATAGATGGGAAACCAAGGCTCAGAGAGACTAACATATTTGCTTAAGATCAAGCAGCAGGTAGGTGGGAAGAGCCAGCTAGAGTCCAAGTTCTCTGACTCAAATCCAATACAACATTTTATAAGAAAGGACAGAAGTGTATTCTAATTAAGTAATGTCAGTTAAGTCAATCAGCATTCATTAAGTGCCTAATATGTGCCAGGAACTGTGTTAAAGAAGAAGAATGAAAATAAAAGAAAGGAGGAAAAGGAAATAAAAAAGAAAGGAAAAGAAAAAGTAGTCTTGCTTTCAAGGAGCTCACAGTCTAATGGGGGAAATAATATACAAATATCTATTTACAAAGAAGATCTATACAGGATAAATTGGGGGTAGCCTCAGAAAAGAGGCACTGAGGTTAAAGACTTGGAAAAGCTTCTTGCAGAAGGTGGGGCTTTGGCTAAGACTTGAACGATGTCAGGAAAACGGAGGTAGAGATGAGGAGGAAGAGAATTTCAGGCATGGGGGACAGTCAGGGAAAACGCCTGGAGTCTTGTGTGAGGAATGTCCAGAAGGAGGCCAATGTCACTGGATCACAGAGCAAGGGGAAGGAGGACAGTGTAAAAAGACTAGAATGGTTGGAAGGGGCCAGGTTATGGCAGGTCTTCTCAAATGGAAGGTTCACCAAAAAATTTTTGGTGGTTGCAAAGTAAACAAACCTTCATTGGACAAAGATACTCTGCTTTTATTAAGTCTTTCAGCAGAGCAGAGTCTTAGTGGTTGATATTGATGCTGTCATTCCCAAATTATTTCTTCAAAATGCTTAACAGTCACAATTAGAAGGTGATATCTATGTAAAACTTATTTTAAATGTGTTACTGTTATCCAGAGAATGAATGGTTTACAACAAAAATTTAATGGATCATTCAGGTACATTACTGGGAAACAATAACTAGGTCATTTGTTTCCTCCTCCCCATACATGCATCAATGGCTATAGTAGCTATTGAGCACTCCTTGAGCATGACACCGTCCTGATTTTTCCAGACATTTAAAAGATTAGGTTCAATGCCAAAATAGCCTTTACCCCTCTTCTGTTCAGAGAGCACTCTAGGCTTTGAGACCCCTTCCTCACTCTCTCCCTTCCCCGCTTCCCAGGTTCTAGAACTTAAGGGATTCTCTGTGTTTGTGTTGAAGCTAAGATAGGTTCGATGGGCTAGGAAACTGGGAAACCTATAAGAAGGAAAATCCAAAGGACACACTCCATATTTCTGAGAACTTATGCCCTAGTGTGTGCAATGAGGTGCCTAGAACAAAGGAGATTTAATGGAACACAAATGTGAAACTGATAAAAAGTAAAGAATGATGACAATAATTTTTGGACTGGATCTGTTCTCTTTAATATGAGAAAATTTTATTGAGGAAACTCTCTCTACCAAATGCGGACTTGTACCTGATTTGAAACTTGTCTTAGAGAATTGCATGGTGCATTGAGACATCAGGTAACTTACCAGAATGGGTCAGAAGCAGGACTTGAACCTAGGTCTTCCTGTCTCCAAGACCAGCTTTTTCTCCACTATCTACTTCATAGTTTTCAAAGAAACACATGCAAACACATATAAATATAGATAATGTATATAATTATATATAATATATAGTTATATATATTATGTACATGTATGTGTATACATATACATACACACATATGTATATACATGCACACAGCACATATATCTCCTTTGATACAATGACCCTGTGAGGAAAATGTTGTTATTATCTACATTTTACAGAATTATAGTAAGATTATAGAACTTAAAAATCAGGGAAAATAAAAAATGAAGGGACCTCACAGGTCCTATAGCTCAGTTACACTGACAAGTGATTATTCCTCCTTCTGCTGATTAGGTTCCTTCCTAATCATACAGGGTTAGGTTCAGACTTTTGTGTGAACAGGATGTGTGAACACATCCCACACACACCAATTCAGAACAGTTAACTTAGATACTGGGAATCTAGAGGAACATTCAGAATTTAGGTAGTAAAAATGAATGGAAGCTGAGTTATAGAGATGGACAGGCAAGAGTTGTTTAGAAACCAAGCATACCAGGATATAGATGTAGCTATCCAGCTTTATTCTGAAGTCAATGCTATTTAACGATGAAAGCATAGCCTGGCCAAAAAATTTGATGTAATGGAGACTTTAGTTTTTATACTAAAATTGACAGTTGACTGAGGGAAAATACACTACAAATAGTTGCTGAAGCAGACCTTTATGCTCTGCCTTTCTACTCAGAGGCCCTAGATGGGTAGTGAAGTTGTTAGAGATTTCATTTTTATGCTCCAACTTGGAGAACAAATTCATGGCTGTGGATGATACTAATGCTTGCTTCAACTCAGTTAACAGACCTGTTAAGAGTAATAGTGATTCAATTTCCACATAAGAGATGGTGAGGCCAAACCTGAATTTTAAGATGAAGTCAGGCTCAGCCACTGTCCCTGACTGAGGGGTCGGCAACAGAGGACTTGAACTCCTTATTACTAGACTGCAGCTCCCAACAACACCCTCTTTACTGGAGTGCCAGGTGCCAGGGCGGATGCCATAAATTTTACACAGGCAGTTCCGCTGTGATGATTTGTTTCCCCACCTGGCTGGTCAGATGAACCTTTGTGCTATTTAGTGCCCACTGAAGCCAAAGAGCAACTTGGGAACTGAATTCCAAACGAAATCCGGTAATTGGGTCCCCATGGATTTCCAGAAGGAAGTTTGGGGTTTACCATTTTAATACTAGCTGGAAAAAGAGAAAAGATCCCACCACCACTCTCTGTCATCAACCCAACTTGCTTGTAGTTGTTCCTGAGTTTGATATTGGGTTTTTTTAAAAAGAAGTTTTAAAATTTTGACCTTAATGATTTTTCCAGACATTTGAAAGATTAGTTTCTATGCCAAAACAGCCTTCACCACCTCTTCCATCCAGGGAGCACTCTAGGTTTTGAGACACCCCCAACCCCACCCCACCTCCCTGCCCTTTGCCTCCCAGGCTCTGGAACTTCAGGGACTTTCTGTGTCTGTGTTGAAGCTAGGATAGGTTCAGTAGGCTAGGACTAACTTTATTCTATGACTAGCTTAGTGGCAAGGATATGCTGGAGTTAGCTCAGACAATTGTTAAATTTTCTATATGAGCATTTACACTTGGAAATCAGTAAATATGACAAATCAGGCCTTGATTTATGTTTTCATTGATTTCTAGACTTAACAAAATGATGGAGAAAAAGTTAGTAGTGCAAAATACATTTTTAAATGTATCATCTGTGCATATTTTCCTCCCCAGAGATCCCCAACACAGTTCTGCTCAGGATTATAGGAGAGTGATGGGAAAGGAGTGAGTATTCACTGGGTCCTGATAAGTTCCTAGGGTCTGGAGGGCACTTCAAATGAATAAGATTTAATTTATTTTGCCTTCTATGCTCCCTGTGAATAATGAACTGAAATTGAAACCTTAGCACTGTAGAAAAGGAAGTATACTATACTAAAACCCAGGGGACCTGGATTTGAATTCTGCCTATTTCACTTACCACCTATATGACTGTGGACAAGACATTTAACCTCCCTGAATCTCATGTTCTTCATCCATGACATGATACCTACCTCATGGGATTATTGTGAGGAAGATGCCTTCCTCTGTTAAAGGAAGGCTCCCATACTTGGAGGACCTGTGGTATCATCAGAGTGAGTGCTACCTCAATCAACGCAGATTACAACCTCTCTGTGATTTAGTAGGCATAGATATATCTGAAAGTTACTGAGGCTAAAGCATAAAAATCACCCTCTTGGCAATCTGCCTCTGAGCCTCTTTGAATTTAGAGATATTGGTCCTTCAATCCAGATCTAGAGTTTGTTACCAAACTTAAAGCCTTTCTAGATTAGATGGAACCTGTAAGATTTTAAACCTGCCGGCATATCTTTCAGGAACCCAAGGTTAACTCCACACCATGATGAGACATAGAAGAAAATCTTTCTGGGGAAATTTAGTATTATATGTTATATTGAATTTCCTTGTTAGAACTCCAGAAGGGCTCTCTCTCTCGCTCTCTCTCTCTCTCTGTATACATATATATATATATATATATATATATACACACACACACACACACACACACACACACACACACACACACACACATATGTATATATTTATATGTTATTACTAAGAATGGAGAGAGCCTAATTTGGCTGAGATGTCAATGGGAAAGAGTAGGATGAAATAAGGTTGGAAAGATAGGTGGGCTGTAGATTGTGAAGCACCTTGAATGCCAGGAAATAGACTTTATTTGGTGGGCACTGGGAGCTCCTGAAGGTTTTTGAATAGAGTAGTGATATAAGGAGATCTGTCCATTAGTGAGCTAATAAGTAAGCCAATGAGCATTTATTATGCACCTGCTATGTGCTAGGCACTGAACTATGTGATGGGAATACAAAAAAGACAAAAGGCAGTTCATACTGTCAAGGATCTCACAACAACAAAACCCCTATTTACAAATGTATGTACAGAAAAACATAATCTCAGAGGAAAGGTACCAAGTTTAAGGAAGAATAAGAAGGCTCCTTGAAGAAGGTAGAACTTTAGCTGAGAATTGAAAGAAACCAGGGAGTCAAAAGGAGGAAGAGGAAGAGGATTCCTGGCTCGGGGAAAACCAGTGAAAATGCAGAAGGTTAGGACATGGAATGCCTTGTGTGAGGAGTAAAGTGGTCAGTGTCCCTGAATCATAAGGTGTGGGAGGACGGGGGTAAGGTGTAAGAAAACTAGACAGGTAGAAGGAGCCAGGTTATGAAAGGGTTTTTCAAGTCAAATTATCTTATATTTGATCCTGGAGGTAACAGGAAGACACTGGAGTTTATTGAATTGGGGGGTTACATAAGCAGATGAGCTTTCAGAAGATCTATTTGACAGCTGAGTGTTTGATGGACTGAAGTGGGGAGTGGAGAGAGACGTGAGGTAGGAAGACTAACTAACAGGCTAATGCAAGAGTCCTGGCATGAGGTGATGAAGGCCTTCAAGTGAACTGTGACGTGAAAGACAGGTTAAGAAACACAAGGCTAGAGGTCCAAAACAGGAAAACTAATTAGAAGCCTATTATAATAATCCAAATCAGAAGAGATGACAACTTGAACTAAATTGGTTGCTAGGGAATAGATGAGAGAATTGGAGAAGAAGATGTAGAAGTGCCAGCAACTTTTGTTTTTCCACGTTTTAGGGTAGTGATAATATAGTTAGTACCAGGAAAACTTGGATGCTTACAGGGAAATGCACGTTTGGTTTGCACTGGCCACATGAAAATCAAAATCATGTATGCTGTAATAAAAAAGACTAGGAAACTTTTATATTTATCTAAGCATTTTCAACACAGAAGAAAAATATTTTGCAAGTCTTTAGGGCGGAGGTTTCTGGGGGTGTCGTCTTTCATTCTCAACCATTGTTTTTTGTAGGAAAGTAATCAAATAAACATGCTTTTCTAAGTAAATGAAGGTCTGTGCTAGGCAAAAAGGCTTAAGTTGAGAAGGAGAAAAATCCTTCCAGCTTCTGAAACTACCAGGGGAGCACAATAAAAAACAAACAAATAAAAACCTCCCAGTAACTCAGAACTGGTTTTTTGTCCAAACCAAACAGAATTTGAAGCTTGGAAGCTGACACCCATAAAAAACATACATCCATGGATTTTCAAAAGATCTCAAGTCATTCCTCATTCCTCTATCTCCAGCTGATAGCTGCACAATATTGAGATGTGCTCTTCCAGGCATAGTGGCTCATATACCCTGCGCATACTCAATAAATACTTGTTGACTGACTGACTAACTTTATTGGCCCAAGGGATTGGGATTGTACTCAGGACTTGCCCTGTGGGGAGGAAGCCTGATATTATTGGTAGAAAGGCAGCTTTGCTGTTGCCAATCCTTACTTCCTTCCTTGTCTGAGTCATTTTGGAGACAAACATCAATAGACTTTATGTGGTTGGGAAAGTGTGAGAAATCTGCATCAATAATTGGGAGAGAGGCTAGGGAGGAAGATGAGTCAAAGTGAAACAAATGACTTTCTGGAGTGAGCAGAGCTGGGCATCATTGAGTTGTCCCGTCCCACTAGGAGGCAAAAAGGAAAACTAAAAGAAACCTCTACAGACCAGGCAGATGTCAAACTGTGCTTCTCCTGAGGATTTGGACTTAGAAAAGTTAAGCAACTTGTTTAAGATCACATAGATAGCAGTCAGCAGAGTTAGGATTTGAAACTATAGGTCTTCTGATTCTAAATCCAGGACTCTTGCCACTATGTTCAATTGTCTCTTCATGTAACTTCCAGTCTTAGCAGGGGGGATAAGACACATAACATATAAGTTAAGGTGTAAAATAAATAATTGTTGTTGTTTAGGGGTTTTCAGTCTTGTCCGACTCTTCATGACCTCTCCCCCACCTTGGGGGGAGTTTCTTGGTAAAAATACTAGAGTGTTTGCCATTTCATTCTGCAGCTTATTTTATAGATGAGGAAATTGAGGCAAACAAGGTTAAGTGACTTGTAGTAAATATCTGAGGCTGGATTTGAACTCAGGTTTTCCTGACTCCAGGCCTGCACATTACCCACTGTGCCACCTACATATTCCAAATGAAAAATTGCGCAAGAGAAATAAAAACAAAGTGTGCTTGAAGGAAGGAAAAATCATTTGGGGGGCTGGAATCATGGAAGGCTTATAGAAGAAGAGATATTATCTGCTTGATGGAGCTGACCTGGGAATAGAAATCTTAACTGTTTTCGGTGGGTACCAGAACTATCACCATCTTGGAGCCTTTTCATTCTTCCCACTTGAATTCAAATGTCATGATGAAAGTCTGCTTAGGGAAACAAACAAATGTTTTCAGTACTTTCACTAAGGAAATATTTCCACAAAGCCTGGATTTGCTGTTGACAGGAGCAACTTGGCTGTCTCTTTGGGATATTAATAGCCAAGAAGAGGTACTCGGCAATAAAATGCTTCAAAAAAGAAAAAAAATAGAAGATGCCTTCCAAAGAGAAAGACTTATCATGTCAGATAGCATTTCCAATGGCCAAGAATAAGTTTATTAGGGAGCATGGTACCCAGGAAGCAAGCAAACAAGATTAATGGCATTTTTTTAAACCTAGACTCTGAGTTAAGGCGTTGTTCAGTTATTTCAGTTGTGTCTGACTCTTCGTGACCACATTTGGGGTTTTCTTGGCAAAGATACTGGAGAGTTTTGCCATTTCCTTTTCCAGCTCATTTTACAGATGAGGAAACTGAGGCAAACAGGGCTAAATGACTTGCCCAGGATCACATAGCTAGTGTCTGAGGCTGGACTTGAACTCAGGAAGATAAGTCTTCCTGACTCCAGGCCCAGCACTCCGTCCACAACGCCACAGCCACCTCTCTACTATTTGACTTAAGGAAATTTAAGTTCAGTTTCTACCTCAGACCCTTACTAGCTATATAACCCTAGGTGGGGTATATGGGGTGTTGAAAGAGTACCAACACTTCTGGTGTGAGGGCTACTCATCTACCTTTTGGTGTTCACCTGTCTGACTCTGACCTCCAAGAAACTGTAACACACCCCAGTAAACTATTTCATCAGATGGACTAAACTGGGTTGAGGGTAATGTTGGTGAGTTATTGGAGTGTCTACCCCAAGCATGTGAATTTTCCATCTTCCCCCAATGGTCATCAAGGTGGCTGAGGTAGTGGGCACTGTGGAACACTTAAAGCTTGGTCAGACATTGAAGACACCAGTGGCATCCTTTGCATCCCAGGCCATTGCCAATTATCTGATTTTTGTCTTGGCACTAGACTTGGGTGACTCTGGAAGGGAGAGTGAGGCTGATGACTTTGTACAAGTCTGCCTCAAATCCAATTCACGCACAAGCCAAGACATCACCCTGTGATATCATCGATCCTCTTTGAAAGTGAAGGCCAAACAACTACAACAACAATCCTGGGTTTGTCATTTATGTTCTCAAGCTACAGTTTTCTCATCTATAAACTGATAGGATTAGTCTTGATGGCCTCTAAAGTAAGATGGCTAAAGACTGTAAACTGCTGGAATGTCTTTTCATTGATGCTTTAAGAAAGCAGCAACATAAACATAGCTGGTGGAAGATGATTTGCGTGTTAGGATATACTGTCTTACTATATTTCAAAAACTTTCCAGTTACTAGAAATAGAGTTCAACCCCAAGCAAAGCTATTGAGGGCATTTTCTTTTCAATGTTACTCCATTTTTATTTCCCTTCCCCATTTGTGCCAGGTTTCCCCATCTTATCCAGCTCCTCCCCTTTGAAGAAAGGAATCTAATCAATATATTCATACTAATGTATTATTAATAATATCCAATTCTTCCCAGGGACATTTGCCATTTAGAGGGGAATACAAACAAATGGCAACTTCAAAGGCTGTCCCCATAACAATATTTAAGATTGATAGGGCAGGTATCATTGTTCCTGTTTTAAATAGGAGGAAAAGGAGGATTAGAGAGAGGTGACTTGGCTAAGGTCACAGAGCTAATATACTTCCGAACAGAAATGAACTCAGATCTTCTGACACTTCATACATTCTACCATGCAGTCTTTCATCACAAGGTTAACTATATATCCAAAAGAGGAGACTTTCGGGTCCAGTATCACCTGACAGATAAAGATAAATTGAGGCACTCTCACTAATCCTTTATGTCAGTATTCTCTAAGTGTTTGTTTTACTATAAGCCACTATCAGTAAAAAGGTTTTGGAGCAAGTATCTCCAATGTTTAGCTACTTATAAATTAGATACAGATACTAGTATACACACACATATATATATATGACCCATCTTTTTATCCTCCAATTGAGTATATACTCCTGGGGTTGGGGTGGGGGTGGGGGTTAGGCCATGCCCCACCCCCTAAATCTTTATGGGGCTTTAGCTTGTACTTTGGAGAGCCATGCTTTAGGTTTCAAAGAGAGCCAACCAATGTGTAAGACTCCTTTTGGCTGGGATAATTTTATTTGCCTCTTGTAGAAGGGATTAAAGGTATGTCCCTTTAATCTTTGGAAGAATAAATGTTAGGAAGACTTATAAAAAATGTAGTCAATTCAAATACAAATGTTCTGTTTGAGAAAACCAAGAAAAAACATTATCCTTTAACTGCTTTGAAGTGCAGTCTTGGAATACGAATACGCTTAGACTAGGTGATCCATCTGTAGAGTCCTTTCTAACTCTAAAATTCTATGATTCTACGGTTTTAAGCATGTTTAGGTATTCACAAGGAATCACTGGAGAAAGATAAGATGACCTAGGAGACCAGTGCAGCCAGGATGAAAGAGTCCAAGTGGAGACAGAGTTGCCTTGGAACAATGTTTAGGCTAGTTTTTGAGTCCCAATTCTGATAATATATTGCTGTCTTTGCCTTTCTCAGTCACAAAGTGAGGTCACTAATGCACCTCCTCAATTTATTTCACAGTTAGACTGTGAAACTGCTGACCACAGACCACTGAGTACCATGCTCCAAGCATTCAATAGTGGCGCCTCCTATGCATCACCAAGTGCCATGTAACACATTCTTAGCCCACAATTCCTAGAAAATAGAACTCCTGTCTGGACCTTGGGGAAATCACACATTTCTTATGTCCTGGGATACTCTCTCTTTAGGTTCCACTGTGATTTTCAGCATTTCCATTTTGGTGTTTAATTGGGGATTTTAAATTTGTTCTTTTCCTAGTTTTTTTGTTTTGTTTTGTTTTTTAGTTACATGCACAATTCATTGATCTTCTGCTTCTCTTTTTTATTGATGTATGCATTTAGAGATAAAAACTTTCCCTAAGTACTGTTTTGGCTGCATCCCACAAATTTTGGTATGTTGTCTCATTGTTGTCATTATCTTTAATGAAATTATTGATTCTATGATTTGTTCATTAACCCACTCATTTTTTAGGATTAGATTATTTAGTTTCCAATTAATTTTTAATCTATGCTTCTACAGCTCTTCCACAGAATGTAATTTTTATTGCATTTTGGTCTGAAAAGGGTGCTTTCCTACATTTGTTTGTGAGGTTTTTGTACCATAATACACTGTCAATTTTGGAGAAGTTGTAAGGTACAGCCAAGGAAAAGCCCTCTCTGTTCCCATTCAGCAGCTAGGTGTCACAATGGATATAGTGCCAGGTCTGGAGCAGGAAGACTCATCTTCCTGCATTCAAATCTGGCCTTAGACACTTACTAGCTGTGTGACCCTGGGCACATCACTTCACCCTGTTTGCCTCAGTTTCCTTATCCATAAAATGAGCTGAAGAAGGAAATGACAAACCACTCTAGTATCATTTTCAAGAAAACCCCAAATGGGGTCATAAAGAGTTGGATATGATTGAAATGACAGAACACCAATTCTCATTCAATATTCTCCAGAGGTCTGTCATATCTAACTTTTCTAGACTGCTATTCATCTCCTTAACTTCTTTCTTATTTATTTTATGGTTAGATTTATCTTGTTCTGAGAGGGGAAATTTGAGGTGTGCCACTAGTACAGTTGTATTATCTATTTCCTTTGCAACTCATTTAACTTTTTCTTTAAGAAATTAGATGCTATCCTCTTGATGCCTACGTGTTTAATATTAATATTACTTCACTTTCTGCGGTTCTTTTTAGAAGATATTGTTTTCTTCCTTATCTCTTTTAAGTAGGTCTATTTTTGCTTTTGCTTTATCTGAGATCGTGATTGCTAGCATTGCCTTTTTTTATTTCATCTAAAACATAATAGATTCTTTTCCAGCCCCATTATTTTAACTCTGTGTGTGTGTGTCTTTGCTTCAAGTGCATTTCTTGTAAACAACATATTGTTGGATTCTTGTTTCTAATCCATTCTGCTATCCACTTCCATTTCACAGGTAAATTCAACCCATTCATAGTTATGATTACTAATTGTGCATTTCTCTCCATCCTATTTTCTTCAGTTTATCCTTCTCTCTCTCTCTCTTTTTGCCCTACCCCTCCTCAAAAGTCTGTTTTGCTTTTGACCACTGCCTCCCTTAATCCACCCTCCCTTTTAATCACTCCCTTTCTTTCTCTTGTCCCCTTCCTGTCTTACTATCCTGTTGGGAAAGATCAATTTCTATATTTGAGTGTGGGTGTATTTTCTTGCCTCTTTGGACCAATTCCAATGAGAATGAGTTTCAGGTATTGCCTGCCCCTCTTCTTACCATATTCCTCTTCACTGTAAAAGCTTTTCTTTGTGCACTTCTTTTATGTGAGATAATTTCTCCCATGCTTCCTTTTCCTTCCCCCTTCTCCCAGTACATATCTCTTTCTCACTCAACTATATATTTTAATATTATCTCAACATAATCAATTCATTCCCATGTCCTCTGTCTATATAGAGTCCTTCTAGTTGCCCTAGTAATGATAAGTTCTTAGGTATTACGTGTATAATCTTCCCACATAGGAATGTAAACAGTTTAACCATACTAAGGTTTTTTTTAGTGATTTCTCTTTCATGCTTACCTTTTTAATGCTTCTCTTGAGTCTTTTATTTGAAAGTCAAATTTTCTACTCATCTCTATTGTTTTCATCAGAAATACTTAAAAGTCCATTTTTTCATTAAATATCTGTTCTTTCCCTTGAAGAATTATACTCAGACTAGCTGGGTAGGTTATTCTTGACTGCAATCCCAGCTCTGTTGCCTTCCAGAATATCATATTTCAAGCTCTCTGCCTGTTTAAGGTGGTAGCAGCTAAATCTTGTGTGATCCTGACTATTGTTCCATGGTATTTGAGTGGTTTCTTTCTGGCTGCTTAAAGCAATTTCTCCTGGGAGCTCTGGAATCTGGCTATAATATTCCTGGGAGTTTTCATTTCAGAATCTCAGGAGGTGATCAGTAATCTTTCTTTGATAATGGATTTTAGGCAGTCCAATAATTCTTAAATTGTCTCCCTTCAATCTGTTTTCCAGGTCTGTTGTTTTTCTGATGAGACAGTTCACATTTTCTTCTATTTTTTCTTCTTTTGATTTTGTTTCACTGTTTCTGATGTCTCATGAAGTCATTAGCTTCTACTTGCCCAATTATAATTTTTAAGGAATTATTTTTTTTAGGGAGCTATTGAACCTCTTTTCCCATTTGTCTAATTCTGATTCTTTTTAACTTTACTTTTTATTCCTGGCACTCAATCACTTGAAGCTCAACAAAGAAGCACAATGACACATGCATATACATGTGCCCCCCACACACACTTTTAAGAAAGGAATGAAGTAGGATCAGAAGTCCAGATTTCTGTGGGTCTGATGCTAATTCTGATTTTTGAGGAATTATTTTCATCAGTGAAGTTTTGTACATCTTTTTACCATTTGGCCAATTCTGGTTTTTAAGGTATTATTTTCTTAGGTATTTTTGTGCCTCTTTTACCAAACTCTTAATTGTCTTTTCATAATTTTTTTTGCGTTTAATTTATTTTCTCATTTATCCCCCTACCACTCTTATTTGATTTTGAGAATTTTTAAAATCTCTTCCATGAATTCTTGTTGGGCTTTGGTCCAATTCACACTTTTCTTTGAGGCTTTACTTGTAGCTGTTTTGACATCAATTTTTCATCTGAGTTTGTCTTGATCTTCCCTGTCACCATTTTTTTTAGTCAAGTTCTTTTTTGTTTGTTTGTTATGTATTCATTTTCCCAGCCTGTTTCTTGACTTTGAACTTTACATTAAAGTTGTGCTGTGTTCCTGAAGTGGGGGTGAATTTCGCTGTCCCTAGCTTCATATTTTTTTTTCACACCAGTGTTTTCAGAGCTAGTTTCAGGGGTTTGGAAGTTTTCAGTGCTTCCTAGATTGTGTGATCCCAGGAGATGTGTGGTTACTATTCTCCTGGTCTGAGCTCTGAGCTCTGGTCCTTATCCAGGAAGGGTTTCTGATCCCTTGTGACTATAAGTACTCTTCTCCATCTTGGAACTGTGACCTGAAAATGGGTATGGGCAATGAAGTTGCCAAACAATGACTGGTCCTTCACTCAATGTTATCACAAGGTTCTCCTGTAATTGCTTTCTGACTAGTTCCTAAATCTTACCTTTTTTGGCTTGAGAGCTCTTGAAGCTGCTTCTACTGCTGTTGTAGCCACCTCGAAGGCCCACAGCTGATGTTGCTGTCATGTGGGCTATGGGCCAGCCCCCACCCCAGTGTTACAGACCTTTCCCCCCCCAATTTCCTAAATTGGGCTAGAAAAATATCTTACCCTAACCTTTTATTTTCTTTTTTGGCTCTGCCAGTCCAAAATTTGATTTGAGGCATTATTTTTGGAGTGGAATGTTGGGAGCTCTCTGCTGCTTCCATTTCTCCACCATCTTGGCCCTGCCCCTAGAATTTATACTCCATTGTGAACAAGGAATAGAGAGCTCTCTTAAGATGCTGTCCTCCAGTGGTACTCAGCATTATAAGCTATAATCATCAGAGCATTTTAAAATGAAAATTAATTATGTGGTCAAGGACTTATTTGAAATAAGGACCTAAATGAAGTAACAAATATTTATGCTGCCTCAAAAAAAGGAAAAAGGAAGTAGCCCTGAATTTGGACCTAGCTTAGGCAGGTTTCTCACTAGCTAACTAAATTTTGGTTCAAAGTAGGCACTTTGAACCTCATTTTCCTCATTTTTAAAAGTAGCATAAAAACTTTCATCAAATCACAGTTATTTTAAAAATCCAACAAGGTGATGGATATAAGGTACTATATGAATATCATTTACGGTTATTATACATAACATAATTTTAATAAATACTCAACTACTACCAACCATGAGTAAAAGATGGCTTCAGAGAATGTATGATAGAAAAAAGAAGATGGGTTAGTCACAAGGTAAGGGTAAGGGATGAGAGGTGGATAGCCAGTGAGTTCTGCTGGTATCTTCACAATGTCAAAAGACAGAATGGAAGACATGCAGTGAGTTGGGTGAATCTCAGTGTGGTAAACTTATAGTAGGAAATGGATGAGAGTTATGTGGGATGTGTAGGCATGGATGGACTGTCCTCTATAATGTTGCAGAAAACCCAACAGAGAAGATCATAAATCCTTTTTTGTCTTATAAAAGTTTGCTTCATGACATCCAAACTTAACTAGGAGATGGAATGGACATAGGACTGCTGGAATCTGATGATCGTGGCTATGCAGATGACTGTGCAGATAATGTTACAGTGGTTCTAATTTTCTTATGGAGAATAAGGGAATCCTAGAAAGGTGAAAGAGATGGAAGCAGGAACTCAGTGATCTTGGCAATAGCCTTTCTGTATCTCTGACACAATTCAAAGTGAAGTAAGTCTGCTAAGAGAAATGGAAAAGACTGTGGCTCCACTGTAAAAAAAAAAAAAAAATATATATATATATATATATATATATATATATATATATATATATAATAAAAAGAATATTGAAATTTCTGAATCTGATACATACTAGCTGAAACTTATAAGTGGAGCCAACAGTTGAACTTGAAATACAATACTCCACACTATAATATGGCAGTGTAACTTAGATATAAATGTCAAGAATACAGTAATACAGTAACACTACAGTAAGAGAAATCCCTTTCTCGTCAATATCAATGATTCCTAACTGCTAGCCCATGAATATTTGTGCCAGTTTACACCACTTTGACTTTCAAATTTCCTTACTTCTTAAAAGCTGCAATTTTTTTTCATCTGTGTCCTGTTCCATCACTTCCCAGAAGCCGTACTTTTCCCCAGCCATCTGTCCCCTAAGGACTATGGAGCACAGAATCATCTAATGTAGATAATTTAGATATTTTACGTCAGTATAGTGCTGATTGGTTTGGGAAACAGTACTCTACACTACATAGTTGACATCAGTTTGCTGTGAGGTCCAAGGGCAGAATTGGTCTAGCTGTATCCCAGATTAACTAGTTGTATATCAGACTCAGCTGGGCTACACCGGGCACACATGAAAAAGGGATTTCAGTTGTTTTTCAGTCACATCTGAGTCTTCATGACCCCATTTTTGGGCTTCCTTTGGTAAAGATATTGGAGTGGTTTGCCATTTCCTTCCCCAGCTCATTTTACAGATGAGGAACTGAGGCAAACAGGGTTAAATGATTTGCCCAGGGTCATGCAGCTAGTAAGTGTCTGAGGCCAGATTTGAACTCAGGAAGATGTCTTCCTGACTTCATGCCCAGTACTCTATCTACTACTTCACCTAGTTGTTGGGGGGAAGGATATCAGCTAGGTAATTAAGTAGATCCTGGATGTTAATTAAGTAGATTCCTGGATGGTAATTAAGTAGATTCCTGAAGGAAAACTTGAAGCTGGGCAGCAGGGACCTGAACTACAAAGGAGATAGATCAAGAAACAGATTACTGTGGTATATAGCAATCAGGGGCTCATTCCGAGCAAAGGCTTTATGGAACCCTATAGACAAAAAGGAAGAAATTGGAAAACATAGAACTCTATGAAGAATGGCATCATGGTATGACAAAAATAGACTTGCATCAGAGTCAAGAGAAATGGATTCTATCCTTTACTCTGCCACTAACTAGACATGTGCCTTTAAGCAGGTCACTCTTCTTCTCTGGGCTTTACTTTCCTCTTTTGAAAACTAGGGGAACACTACCTCCCTTCAGGGCCAGTTAATCTCTTGAGTACCTTTTGAGTTCTATGACATTGTGTTACAAAACACTATGAGGATCCATGTGGATTCATGGATCATCAGGAGCACCTTTGAAAAGGAGAAATATTCCCCTAATAAAGTAAGGATAATAATGTTTGTATTGCTTGTCTCATAGGACTTTCATGAGGATCAAATGAAAGAATGCATTTAGAGAGCTCTGTAAATTTTTAGATGTGCCATTATTATCATTATTAATTAAGTGACACATGTTAATTAATAATTATTAATTCAATATGTAAGTATTAATTCAATATATCATATAATTAATTATATTATTTAAATAATATGTTAAAATAATATTGTACCAATATAGTTAATAATGTCAATTAGTGACATATTATTAATTAGTGACATATAGTTACCTTTTTTTAGGGCAATTGGGGTTAAGTGACTTGCCCGGGGTCACACAGCTAGTAAGTGTCAAGTGTTTGGTCTGAATCCAGATTTGAACTCAGGTCCTCCTGACTCCAGGGCTGGTGTTCTATCCACTGTGCCATCTAGCTACCCCTAATATAGTCACTTTTAAAAATTATATCAACTCCTTCAAACCACTAGCATATGACTCAGAATAAATAAATTAAGTGATTTGATAATGTAAAAATGAAGTCCGGGCCCTTTATAATGCTGGGGATTCCCAAAGGAAAATTCTTTCCATAACCCTACAATCTCATAGTCACAGAAGTTCTTCCAGTAGGTCAGGGAAGTCTTCAAGAAGACATTAAAAATGCTTTTATTAGACTGCAACTTGAATAGCTTTATGGAATAGAGAAATAGTCCTGGCAACCACCTGAGTGTGGGGGTCGGGGGTGGGTGGGAGGATGGGAAGGAGCAAAGAAACTTATCAGAGAGAGAGTGACCACTTGCTTATCTTAATGGGTTTGGCTCAGTGTATTCTGAAAGAAAAATCTCATGCTTCTATAGTGCTTAGAGTTTTATAGAATAATAGGTTTTGGAAAAGGAAGGGATATGAGAGGTCGTTGAATCTGACCCCCTTACTTTATAGATGAAGAAACTGAAGCATATTGAAGTTAGCATTTAACTAGCTCCTAAGCTCCTACTATGTGCTATATGCTTTACAATTATTATCTCATGTGATCCTCACAGTAACCCTGTGAGGTAGGTGTGGCTATTTTCCCCACTTCACAGATGAGGAAACTGAAGCAAACAGAGGTTAATGACATGTCCAGAGTCACACAGCTAGTGTCTGGTGCCAGATTTGAACTCAACTCTTCTTTGGACTACAAGTTCAGTGCTCTATCTACTGTACCACTTTGTTGCCTAAGTGACTTCCCCAAGGTCACACAGCTAATAAGTGTCAGAGGTAAGATTTGAACCCAGGTCTTCCTGACACTATATCTATTGTCCTATCATGCTGCCTCTTAAAGGGGAAGACTCACAACTCTGTGAGGTAGGTTTTCATATATTAGCATTCCTTTTTTGCAGATGAGAAAATAGAAGCTCCTAGAGTGAAGGGACTTCCCCAGAGTTATAATCTAATAACAGTTTGAGGCCTTTTTTACTCTACTTTCAAGATTTTAGATACTCCCATGCCTAGCAGAGCAGCAGGTCTTCGAAGAGGCTGCCTTCCAGGAAACATTTAATATTATGGCCCCTTGCCATTGGCGATGGTTTAACTAATTCCGAAATATAATGACCTATTTGAAGTGACTCAGGCAATCCTTGTTCTCTTCCCAGGTTAACTGCTGGTGATAAAAATAAAGGAGGTGTCAAGTAGAGTCACCTGCGTTCATAAGGACCTACTACGTGCCATGCCCTGTGCAAAGCACTGGAGATACAAAGAAATGCAAAAACAAAAACATAAAAGCCCCTGCTCTCAAGTACAGTCTAATGGGGGTAGACATGCCAACAGTTATATTAAAGGAAGATATTTACAGGATAAGTTAGAGATAACTTCAGAGGGAAGGCATCAAGGTGAAGGATGACCAGGAAAATCTTCTTGATAAAGGCAGAAATCTGACTTGAGGAGAGAAAGAATTCCAGACACAAGGAACAGGCAGGGGTGCCATAGTTGCAAAAAAAAAAAAAAAGAAAAAAGAAAAAAAAGAAATAAAGAAAAGAAAAGAAATTGAATTAGAAATTAAGAGACCTGACCAAGGCTTGTCTCAAGCATTCAGTGGTTGGTGACCCTAGTTGCTCCATTTTTACCGGCTCTGTCTCTAACTTACTGTGTCACTTTGGGACAGTCACAACTGCTCAGAGCCCAATTCAGAAACACTCAGAAATAACAAAAGCTGCTCAAAGGCAGTTTGGTACAGTGGTAAGAACTCAGAAGTGGGAAAACGAAGACCTAGTTCCATCATTGACTCTAATATTTCCTAGCAGTATGGCCGTAGTCACTGTACTTAGCTGATCCTCAATTTTATTATCTGTATAACTTGGATAATCCTATTTAGCATGGGGTACTATGAGGCATAAATGATATAGTAAATCTTAAATCATGTTGAAAAGTGAAGCACTGTGCAAATTTGAAACCCATCAATAAAAAAAATTGACATCTTTTTTCAGAAAGGTCTATTGGGAGGAGAGTAAATTTGTGTCAAATTCTCTATTAATAAACTATCAACTAATACTATAATGTAAACAAACAGGCCTTAATGTTTCTGGTTCTACTGTCTAATCAACAAATAACATTTGAGTTATTCTATTTCTTTGATTTTATTTTTGTTTTTGTTGAGGAAGTGAGGGAAGTAGTTTACTAAAGCATTAAGCTTCAACTTTTTCTCTACATGTACCCCATGCCATGTAGAATTTGGGCCATGAAGTTTGAAGGAGAAAGGGCTTGTGTCTTTTTGGCCCTTAATTGGCTCCAGAGGTTACTTTTGTTCAGAAATGTTTATAAGGGTTATGGCTGAAAATTGATGGATTAAAAAGGAATCCAAGAATTTCAAAAGTTGCTCTGATTTTTTTGTGTTAACTGTTTCATTATCTATACTTAGACCATAATCTTCTTGGAAATTCTGATCCCCAACTGCTAGTACCCTTCACTCTCCCCTCACTCAGTTATCCTGTATTTAAAAAATTTGTGTTTACTTGGCATGGTGGATAGAGTACTGGCTTAGGAGTCAAGAAGACCTGGATTTAAGCTCTGAACTCAGACATTTGTTGTCCATGTGTATCCTGAGATAAAACACTTGACTTGATTCCTTCTCTTTAGGCTTTAGGTACTTCATCTATGGCATGAAAAGTTTGGTTAGATGACCTCTAAGTTTCTTTCTATCACTATATTCATGATGTTTTTCATATTTCTTTTCTTTTTTTATTCTGCACTTTATGTAGGTATGTATATATATACATATATATACACACACACATCTTCTACATTAAAGTGCATGCTTCTTGAGAATTGATATTGCTTCATTCTTTGTATTTCTACTACCTACCACAGTGCCAGGGTACCATAGTAAGCACTTAATAGATAAATGCTTCTTGATTGATGGATGGTTTGAAAATAAAAAAGACTGGATCCTTCATTTGTGTCTGCCAGCAGAAGAGATCCTTTACCCCCTCCCTTCCTTTAGCGTCCCTCCTTTATTGTCCATGCTAAATGGTATCAGCAGATGTAAAAGAAAGAGAGGTAACCTACCTGTGACCCTGACTGATAGGGGTCCATCTCATTTAAAAGTCATTTTAAATGAGTTCTGCTATGTCACTTCCTTTTCACATTGAATTCTCTTCCTAGGTTAGTTCCAGATCATATCACCTAAACTTATGAGAAAAATTTGTCACCAGATGTGGTGGCACTAACCAGGAGTATCAGTTGCTGGGGAGGTTAAGGCTGGTAGATCACTTGACTTTGGGAGTCTTGAGTTGTAGTACGGCTAAAACTGATTAGATATTCACACAAAGTCCAGCACTAATATAGTAAGGCCAGGGAGTGGAGGAATAACAGGTGAGCTAAGGAGGGGGAAAATAATGGAATTGTTGAAATAATGGAATAGATATATGTGTAAATATATAGATATACATATATACACATACATACATATGTGTGTGTGTGTGTGTGTGTATGTGTGTAAAATGGAACAGATTAAAGCTTCTTTGCTGTCAATATTGGGATTGGGCTGTGAGTGGCTGCTGCCCTTCCAGCCTAGATGAGATAGGGAGATGAAGTCTTACCCTCATCTCTCTCTCTCTCTCTCTCTCTCTCTGTGTCTTTGTCTCTTTGTCTCTCTCTGTCTTTATCTCTTTATCTCTGTCTCTCTGTCTATGTCTCTCTCTCTCTCACACCTCCCCAAACCCCCCTACCCCCCCCAACTTGTTAATTCTTGTTGATCAAAGTAGTTCTTTAGTGCATGAAGCTCTACTTCCATACTGCCGCTTTCTGCCCTTCTTTCTTCCTTTTTCTTCTACTCCACATTTGAACCCAGGCCTAGACCTAGTATTTCTATGCTTTTTGCAACTTTCCTATTTCTTCCACTCTCCAAAAAGAACAACCTTATATGCTACTGAAGTGTTGTGGCTGGAAAAGTCAGTTAAGTACTCCAGCAGAAGCCAAGGTAAATAAGCAGTGTCCAGAGTCCATGAGATCAGCATAGTTAGGGAAGAACAAGAAGGTAGGGGGTTTCCAAGGAGAAGCCCCAAGTCAGAGGCAGGGAGATCAGATTACAGGATTCAGTCATCCAGACTAGGATATAGGACCAGGAAACAGATCAGAACAAAGAGCTAGGAAGACTAGGGAACAAGTCTTAAGAACTTAGTCCTAGAGAAACTAGAGACATGGATTGGGAATCCATACACAAAGGGATTAGGTAACAGGAGCTAGAAGTGAAGACTTTATAGATTGAGTAGCTCCTGGAATATAAGGGACTAGCAGCAAGAATGACCCTAATGCTAAACCAATTATCTTCTCAGGCCTGGTCTCCCTCCATATTCCTTGCTATAGTACCCAGCTGGCTTTAGCATTTTGGTGGACTGAAACCACAGGCAAAGAACAAGTAGGAGGAGAGGAGTACAGAACCAGGCAGTTTCTGACAAAGATGGAGGGTTTATAATAATATAAGCAAAGGTAATTGTGATTAGAAGGGCCAGAAATATCTAATTTATTTTATCTTAAATCTGGTAATCTGTTGAAAGTCACATAGTAAGCTAGTGAGAAAAAAAATTAGGAACCAAGAAATCCTGATTTATTCTGACTTCTTTCTCTTTTATTTTCCTACCATTTCCCTCCTATCCTCGTTGATCCCTGCCCTTCTTCACCGCAAATAAACATAGATATAGATCCAATTTGAATGACTATGCTGCATCTTGTTGAGGGGATATTTTCATGTTCAAAAATGTTCATTTAATAATATTTGCCTTCCTAAGTAAGAACAACATCTTGTTTGTAGTTCCTCCCTCTCCTCCCTTCTGGAGAAAAAAAAAGAGAGAGAGGTAAGATAGCACAGTATCAAGAGGGCTAACCGGAGTCAAAAAGACCTAGGTTCAAATCTGATCTTGACCCTTCATAGCTATGTGAACATGGGTAAATAACTTCTCTGAGCCTCAGTTGCCTGTGAAATGGGGATAATAATACAGTAGCATTTACTGGAGTCTGGATGGCCCGACACCTGCTTCAGACACTTATTAGTTGTGTGACCTTGGGCAAACCCCTTAACCTTGCTTTGCCTTAGTTTCTAGAGCTGTAAAATGGGAATAATAATAGAACCTACTTGACATGGTGAAGATAAAATAAGATAACATTTTAAGGTGCTTTGCAAACCTTAAATCACTGTATAAATATTATTAAATGCTAGCCAATAAAGTATTTTATAAAATTTAAAGCACAATATAAATATGTTTAATTATTCCAGAGGGTATTTATTCTTGACATCAAGTTTAATCATTTTAAATTTTTCAAAAAGAAATCATTTTAAAAAGTTGCTTTCTCAGGTAAGCAACAAGCATTTCTTAAGCACTTACTCTGTGCCAGGTGGGGCACTTCCTTCTGGAGCAATTAGAACACTATAAATACTCTTAAAGCAGAAAGTAGGCGCTTGCCTGCACCCAAACAGCAATAATGTAGCCACTACATAGAAAAACTACAAAGATAAAAGTCCTCAAATCACATCAGTTCAGGCAGTTAGAATTATCCCCAGCAGTAAGAGATTAAATAGACTTTTATTTTTTCCCCATACAGCTTTGACCAATACATCTGTACCTGCTAGGAGGCTTTCCATTTAATTTGCTGTCTGATCAGCTGACAAAATAGACACCCAGGCAGGATGGTATTATGCTACTGAAAAATAGGTGAGATGCACTGGAGCAGAGCAGTCTGAAATTGCTTAACATGAAACAAGTGTCTATGTGTGGAGCCCATGATCTTAGTTAAAAAAAAAAGGTTCCATTGTCCATTAGCAAGCCGATCTATGAAAGGAGGCAGGATGCTTGAGGAAGGAGGGCATCTCTGTGCTGTGATTGATGCAGAATAGGAAGCTGCCTGCATGAGATGGAAAGGATACTACCAAACCCTGGATGAGGCTGTTGTGGTTTCTAGCTGGAAGGCCTGGCTGCCTCCCAATGTCCCTGACAGGGATGAAAGTGGGGAGATGATGCTGACATTTGGGGATGGAAAGGGATACATGAAAATGCCTGTCCGGTGTGGGGGTGGTAGTAGGTTGGGGAGGATGTCTAATCAGTAAGGAACATCCCAGGCTGTTGGGCTAGTGCTTTTATATCTTGGAAACACCTGAAATAAGGAAGCAGATCTATCTCTTGGTCTTAGAATTGCAAGCTACAATATTTTCAAGGTTGTATGTGATTTCTGATACAATGGTAATAGCATTCACATGGAATGGACTGATAATCACACATTTCGACACTACCAATGACACTCTTTTGAACAGTAAAATGTAAACATCCATCCCTCCAAGTTCTTTTGAACAGTATGCATATAGCCTATGGATGCATATACAATACTCTCATTATGCTATTTGGGATGATTAACTCTAGAACAGAATGACTGAGCTGCCAAGAAGTCAGGTGCTGAAATAGTGCCTAGCCCTTTGAACAGGTTGAGGTGAGAAATTCATGTTATTGTGTGGGTTTTGGGGGTTGGGGGAAAAACCAAAACAAGACTGAAATTAACCTTCAATTTTTAGCACAAATCAACTCCTTGGTGATTCACTCCTCCCTTACCAGAGTAATATGGAAAAACCCTTGAAGAAATGCACAAACGTAGACCCACGTTAGCAAAAGTGACTCATGAAATAAATGAGATCTAGTTAGAAGAGAAACATACTTGTTGAAAGCTGGTTCCCAAGGCTACCACGGGTTCTAATAATTTGTACATTAATAAATGTGTAACACACAGGGAAGCTTGCTTAGGAGACTGCTTCCACTCAAAATCCAACTGCCTGTCATACAGAGTTTTTAAAGCTTCATTTTGTTTTGCCATACCAGTCACATATTGAGAGATTACTTTCTCAAGAAGACCATGTGTCAATAGGTAGCAGAGTGAATTAGGAAGTTGTTGGAAGTGACCTCTTCAGTTCAGAATGAGCTCCAGAACTTCTCTAGGAAATAAAATTCTTACTGAGAAAACATCATGATCACATGAGTTCTAGAATATGCCATGAAGCAGATGACCATAGGAATATAGAAAACTTCTAGCCTTATCATTCCAAAACATAGTATGTCTCATTATGCACACATCAGGCCTATAGTAGGCCATTAATCAGTTACTTATTAGTTGTTACCTTGAAAATGAAGCAGTTCTCTCATAAAGAGAAGAGATTTGGAGAAGGATTTGCCTGCCTGACATCTGTCTTCTTGTGTACTAAGAGAATTTATGAATTCTCTATGGCAATTCTTGGACTCTGAAAAGAAGGGCCATTTACCATGGCCACAATGCACTTGGGGTGTTAATTTGCAAGGTGTCAGATATTATACAAGGGTAGCACCTCTACTTCCATACCACCCCTTACTGTCTTCATTCTCCCTCTTTCTCCTACTCCAGGTTTGAACCCAGGCCTAGACTTAGTATTTCTATGCCCTTTTCAACTTTTCTCTCTACAGTTATCCCTTCCACATTTTGGGGGTTATGAATGCAGTACACCAGCAATCGGGAAAATCTGACTACATTTTTTTGTCTTTCCCTTTGTACCAGAGAAGAAGTCTGATTTTTTTCTTTTTTCTTTTATGTGGTATTTGCAGTACCTTATTGTAAAATTTAGGTTAAGTATTTGGTCATAGGTTTTGTGTCATCTACTGGCCTTTGCATGCCATCTGAGGCTACTGCAAAACTGCCCCCAAATTCCCATTTAATTTTTTATGCTGACCAGCAATATATCAAAACCAATGGGGAAAGTAATGATGTGGAAGAGATAACTGTATTTCTTCCTCCCCCCAAAAGAAGCAAGCTATGTTCCAGGGAAGTGTTGTAACCAGGAAGGTCAGTTAAGGAGTTAAAATGTAGATTCTACTTATAAAAACAAAACAAAACAACCAAGTCCCTGCTGTTAAGGAATTAAATATTTGTAAATGTTAGATCTTAAACACCAGAAGCTTAAACTTTTTAAAAGAAATTATTTTAATTTTCCAACAGCAGTTAATGTCAGTAACTCAATTCATCAGGCATTTTTGACCATCTACCACGAGGTACTAGGCTAAGCACAGCAAGATAAAATAGACGGGTAAAAACCCAGTGGGTCCCTGACATCAATAGGCTTAAATCTATTAAATGAGGTGCTCCTCTTCTGACCCAGGGCCCAACACTCCTAATAGGTAGACTTTGCCTTACCTAGTCACCTCCCTCCCCCTATCCAAGCTGGCCCTTCACTATTGTTCTGAACCTCTTCTGTCATGTTGCTGGGCACATCTAACCTCAGTATCATTCTTGACACCTTGCTTTTCCCTTACCCCATGTATCCATTCAGTTGTCAAACCTTGTCATGTTAAATTGCACAATATCTCTGCTATCCAACTCCTTCTCTATACTCACATGATCATCATCTTGCTTCAGGTTCTCATTTACTTGTCTCTTGGACCATTGCATTAACCTCCTAATTTGTCTCCCTGCCTCAAATCTTTCCTCATTTCTAGTCCCTAAAGTTGTCAAAGTGATATTCCTATAAAACAGCTCTGACTATGTGACTTCGTGGCTCAATAAATTCCTTTGCTTCCTATTTCCTTTTAGCTCTTCACAACCTGGCTCCACCTACCATTATAGACTGTTATACATAAATTCCTTTCATAGATTGCATAATCCAGACAAACCGGCCTTCTTGTTATTGCATACACTCATCTCCTATGTTCAAGCCTTTGTACTGCCTGTTTCCTGTCCCTATGATGTTCTCCCTCCTCATCTTTGCTTCTTTAGAATCAGTGGTTTCTTTCAGAGCTTTGGTTTAAGTGCCACCTTCTATATGAGGCCTTTCCTGATCCCCCAACAGCTGGTGCCTGCTCTCTCCGAACTGCCTTGTTTTATATGTTTATACACACACACACACACACACACACACATATACACACACATACAGACATATTTAGATAGATACATAATACATACATACTATATATAATATGTGTATATTTTATAGTTCAATTGTTTCAGGCATGTCCAACTCTTTGTGACCCATTTGGAGTTTTCATGACAGAGACACTGGTTTGGTTTGCCATCTCCTTCTATCTATCTTATATATACATTTCCTTAGTACTCCACCCGCAACCAAGAATATCTGTACCCTGGGAGCTGGGGCTCTTTCTCTTTTGTCTTTGTATTCCTAGCTCCATGTCTGACACTGCGGAGTGCTTACTAAACGCTTGTTGTTAGATTGGTTATATTCAACACCAACCAGAAACCCCAAACCCTCCACTGAAGTCTTTCTCCGATGCTGGGTTCTTCAAAGGTTGTGTCCTGGGAACACAAACTGTGGCTGACCATAGTATGCTGGAAAGGCTTTAATTTCATACTTTGTGCCTGACAAGAAGACCTTGGCAAAGTTCAGTGCCCGAGGTCTGGCCTCAGACGATAGTTATTCAATAATCATTTATCAGGTACCTACTATGTGCCAGGCACACTGTGATAGGAGCTAGGGATACAAATACAAATTAAAACAGAGACATTTCCTGCCCTTAAAGAGTTTACAATATAATAGGGAAGACAACACACAAAAGGAAGCTAAAAAGGGGAGGGGGGAAAGGGGTGGGAGAAAGTGGGAATGAGGTTAAGTTCCAAAGAAGTCCGGAAGTATTGCAGCTCTTGGGAAAGGGGAGAGAAAGTGTTAGCTTCTTCTTTAAAGGTCCTGGAACCCATGGCCCTGCCCTCCAGTCAAAGATCAAAGCAATGCACAGTCAGGATGACACAAGATTTAGCAGCTTCTATATTAAAGGACTGGACGGCTTGGAATATGATATTCCAGAGGGCAAAGGAGTGAGGATAACAATGAAGAATAATCTACCCAGCAAAACTGAGTTTAATCCTTAAGGGGAAAAAAATTAATATTCAGTGAAATAGAGAACTTTAAAGCACTCCTAATGAAAAGACTTGAGCTGAATAGAAAATTTGACTTCCAAATGCAAGATTCAAAAGAAACATAAAAACGTAAACAGGAAAGAGAATTAGTAAGGGACTTAATAAGGTTAAAATGTTTACACTCCTACGTGGGAATATGATACTTATAACTCACAAAAAACTTTCTCATTATTAGAGCAATTAGAAGGAGTATATATAGACAAAGGGCACAGGTATTAGTTGAGTATGCTAGAATAATTTCTTTAAAAATAAAATTGAGGGGTGAGAAAGAGGAATGCAAAGGGAAAGGGAGAAGTAGAATAGGCTAAATTATCTCACATAAAAGAGGCAAGATAATGTGATTACAGTGGAGGGGAAGATGAGGCAGGTCAGAGAGCACTTGAACTTCACTCTCATTGGGACTGGCTCAAAGAGGTAATAACATACACATTCAGTTGGGTATAGAAATCTATCTTACCCTACAGGAAAGTAGGGGGAAAGGAGATAAGTGAAGAGTGAGGTTGCTCATAGAAGGGAGGGTGGATTGGGGGAGGCAATGGTCAGAAGCAAAACACTTTTGAGAAGGGATAAGGTAAAAGGAGAGAAAGAAATGAATAATTAGGGGGAAAATAGGATAGAGTGAAATACAGCTAGAAATCATAACTATGAAAAAAATTGAAGGAAGTTTCTCTGATAAAGGCCTTATCTCTCAAATATATACAGAAATGAGTCCATTGTATAAAAATAAGAGCCATTCCCCAACTGACAAATGATACGAAAAATATGAACTGTCAGTTTTCAGATGAAGTAATCAAAGCTATCTATAGCCGTATGAAGAAAATGCTCTAAATAACTATATTGGAGAAGTGCAAATTAAAACAATACTGAAGCACTACCTCACACCTATTAGGTTGGCTAATATGACAGAAAAGGAGAAGGATAAATGTGGGAGGAGATATGGGAAAATTGAGATACTAATGCACCATTGGTAGAGTTATGAAATGATTCAACCATGTGTAGAGCAATTTGAAACTATGCCCAAATACTTATGGCAACTCTCTTCTGGTGGCAAAGAATAGGAAAGTGAGGGGATGCCCATTAATTGGGGAATGACTGAACAATTTGTGGTATATGATTGTGATGGAATACTACAGCTAGATGCTCTCAGAAAAATCTAAAGAGACTTATATTATCTGATGCAAAGTGAAATGAGTAGAACCAGGAGAACATTATACACAGTAACAGCAATATGGTAAGATGATCAACTGTGAATGACAGTCATTCTCAGCAATACAATAATCCAAGACAACTCTAAAGAACTTATCATGAAAAATACTATCCATCCCCAGAAAAAGAACTGATGGAGTCTGAATACAGATTGAAGCATACTTTTTTTAAACTTTATTTTTATTGGGTTTTTGTTTTGGTTTATGTTTTCTTTTATAACATGACCAATATGGAAATATGTTTTGCATGATTATACATGTATAACCCATATCAAATTGCTTGCCTTCTCAATGAGGGGATTGGAGAGGGAGGGAGAGAATTTGGAACTCAATGCTGAAAGTTGTTTTTACATGTAATTTGAGAAAAATAAAATATTAATTAACAAAAAAGGGAAAAAAGATGAAAGCAATGCATAAAGAACACCAACAACGGCATGGAGAGAGAAGGAAGAGGTGGAGGAGGAGGGGAGGAGGAAGAAGAAGAGGAGAGGAGGAGGGAGAAGGTTGGGATCTACACACTCTGGAAGTGTCCACATTGATGAAATCACAAATCCTTCATGTGCCACTGAGGCACATATTAAGAAAACATTTTGTTTTTAATGGATTGCCTAAAAGTAAGAGGTTCCATGATGTCAGATGAAGATCATCAGCCCCAAACTACTTTTAACTCAGAGATCAAAGACTGGCATCACTGAACTGGAAGGGCTGATGAATTCATCCCTTTGACCTCCTAAAGTTCTGGAATGTTGATTGAAATATCTTTACTTACAAAAAATGACTGCTTTCAAATCATGAATACATAGGCAACTTTCAGAATATGTTAACCCTGATTTCCGTTTTCTTAGCATGGATCTAAGCCTAGAAGAGAAAATTGGGCCAGGGGAAATATTTCTCTTCAATGTAATAGCCCATCTGGGTTCTCCACATTATAATAACCTTAGCAGCTGATTTTTTTTTAGCCTTCTTAACCTGGGATCACCCTGCACTGGTCCAGCCCTTCTTTAGACTTCAGGATCAATGTTAGCCTTAGGGAATGAAGATGTTGACATGTTGCTATGACAGTTGCTCACTGACTCAGCTTCAAGATAATCTTATTCTTGTTATATTCTGAATAGTTTCCCAGTAATTTCTTCTTTGCCCTATTAGCTCCAGTTCTCACAGACTGGCTTCCTCTCTTGTCTGTCCCTCGAGCTTTCTAATGACATCATTATCAGCAGGAGCAGCAGCAGCATAAGTAATATTTATATAGTACTTTAAAGTTTGTAAAGCACTTTGCATATGTTATCTTATTTGATTCTCACAACAGTCCTGTGAGGTAGGTACCATTGTTATCCCCATTTTTCAGATGAGGAAAATGAGGCACAGAGAAAATAAATGATTTGCCCAGGATCACAAAGCTAGTAAGTATCTGAGGCTGAATCTGAACTCAGGTCTTTCTGACTCCAAGTCTAATGCTCTTTCCACTGTACAATCTAGCTGACTTGGATTATCTGTCTGATACCTCAGTCCCTCTGAACAATGAGTTTTCTGACCATGAACCCCAATTTTTCTATGGCTTGGTTCCTAATACCGTTTGTTCCACAAGCACTTATTACCAAGACCTGATCACCTGCAGATAAACATCCTTGATATTGAGCTCAATTTACTTTTTTTTCTTATCTGCCTTTTCTTTCTCTTATATTGTGACCTTCTAGTTGAGTCCTATGGAAGTAACTTACATGAACCCTTCCTGGGTGGGGGAGGGTTCCTAATGTAAATTGCATATAGGCTTGACCCCCCAACCTAACATACCACCCTAGCACTGTAAATCAGACGAACCTACCTCCTACCTTTCTTGCAGTTATGGTACGCTAGTAGCCTCATTTTACACAATAGGCAATTGCCCCTGCTGTTGATGGTAATTATTCTAGATGACTAGATCTATAAGTTTCTTAGAGCAACACTCATACTACTCCACAAGATAGAACCTACCACTCCCAGGTACTGCCATCTCTATTCTATTCCAGATTCAAAGTTTGAGAAATATCTCCTGTTATGGCAAGAGCTAGATCCCAGGAATATCCCAGAAGCAAACTCACAGATGTGGCTACCCCCAAATTCCAAAGGTCCTCCTCTTCTCAAGAGCCTTGGTAAGCCTACTTTCTGTGATCATAGCTGTTTTGGGAATACTACTGTACTTTCCTCCCGAATCTTAGCCAATTGCCTCTGAACATTCAGAATTCTAGCCTAGCCTTATTCATCAATTCACTCATTCACTATTAGAACTTGTATTTATTTCTCCCAAGCCTCTCTAAACCTTGCTGCTGTTGCTTTGTTGGTTAACATGACCCATAAAATCTTGTCCTTGTGGCTTCCTAATACTCCCAAAGCTTCCTTAACAAAGTCCCTTCATTCAGTTACAGCTGACTTGCTCTGCCACCACCCTCTGCATTCAGAACCTGGAAACTATGTGAATCCTCCATTCTTTTGTAACACTCAGTGTCTATGTCTTCAGAGTCCCAAAAGCAAAGAATAACTAGCTAGTTAGAGATATAATAATGTAAAGTGCCTATGAAGTACAATAACCTTCCATGAAATCAGGTTTCCTGATTGACAAAGGGCAAACTTAGGCTCATAGAATGGACCAATGAAATCTGACTAGAATTTCCAAATAAGCTAATCCCAATCCAGAACGGGGTATTTTGGTATGAAGAATGTCATGGAGAGGAAAGCAGGGAAGATAATGAAGTAAATATCTGGAGTTGAGAGACTGACTTGTGATGTGCCAATCCATTCTGAACCAACAAACATTTTTTAAGTACCTGCTATGTACAAAGCACTGTGTTAAACCCTGGGGTTGAAAGATAAAATGAAGGCTGGCCACTGCCCTTAAGGAGCTTATATCCTCCTGGAGGAATTTGCATGCAATGCTCACTCAGGGGAACTTGACAGCTAGATTGTTAGGTAGTTGAAGTTCTATTTAGTTAGAAATGGCATCATTTTCCTACATATACACATCTCATTTTCTTTCTCTGGTATATTATTTCTGAAATTGTGTTATCTTTTCTATGTTATCTTCTAAATATAACCTAGAAATTCACTGGTATGGTCTGAATGCTAGAGTCACAGAGCTGAAGGAAAAGAGGGAGCAGATGTCAAAATTGGGCAGCCAATTAATTATAGTGGCAACAGCAGGAGGAAAGGTAATAAAGGAATCCAATATGGCAGATCTCTGAACCCAAGTAGCAAAGCAGCCTCTGGGAGTGAGAAAGATTAGGAGGTACTTTTTACAGGTACCTTGATTCAGTTGTTCAATGATCAGGGTAAGTGTAGAAAGTAGCAAAAGGTAAAAGTTCTAGAGCCTGATTCTAAGATCTCCAGATCTGTGTTCAAATGAAAAAACCCTGGAATTTAGATTTAGCTCAGCAAATCAGGCTCACCTGGAGATACTTTACATCTATAATTCCTGGGCCTCTAATCACCTGATGAAGGGGCCCTGGGATTACCCACATGCCATCTCTTTAACTTTAGCAGCTGGTCAGTTAGTCACTCAACAAGCATTTATTAAACACTTAGTATGTGCCAGGCACTGTACTAAATGCTTGCTATGCAAAAGAAGGTAAAAACATAGTCTCTGCTCTTAAGCTCACATGCTAATGAAGGAAGCCACATGCAAAAAATTATGGACAGCGTACAAATCACAATCAAAATGGAAGGAAGTCTTAGAAGGAAGATACTGGGGTAGGAGGAAATAGGGAGATCAAGAAAGACTTCTTAAAGAGGCCTTGTTGGAAACCAAGAGGAAGCTAGGAGGCAGAGATGAGGAGAAAGC
Source organism: Phascolarctos cinereus (assembly GCF_003287225.1). NCBI lineage: Eukaryota > Metazoa > Chordata > Mammalia > Diprotodontia > Phascolarctidae > Phascolarctos > Phascolarctos cinereus. The sequence goes on from NW_027556098.1 coordinate 230,151,615, forward strand.
ATTCCAGGCATGGCTGATGATCATTGAAAACCCAAGGGATTGGAAGATTCTGTGTTCCTTGTATGAGGAATAATAAGATGGCCAATATCCCTGTTTTGGCTTTACTTAATCTGGATGAAAACCAAAGACTCAACTAATTTTACTCCTAGTGAATGTGCAGCCCTATGTGAGCTGCTCAGAGATTCTACATCATCAGTTTGGGGTTTTTTTTTTCTAGTCCTCTTCTCATCTTGATAGCATCATTACTTGTTCTTCTTTGACCAAGTTCCTGCATTGCAGAAGCCTTATAGACTTTCCAGAGAGCTTGGATTTCCTGCTTCTGGATGCCAGTCTCGTGTGAATGGGTCCATACTGCCAGACAACCCTAGTGTATCCTATCCAGATCTCCTCCAACAGCCTGTACTGACCTCACAGTCAGTAGGACCTGAAATCAGTCCCTGCCTCAGACATTTACTGGGCTTAGGTAAGTCATTTAGTCTTTCTGTGTTTCAATTTTTTCAAGCTCTAAGTCTATTATCTATATATTATATTTTATTATCTATTATAGCCAATACCATTACTTATGTCCTACTTCGTGTCCTCTCCACCCCTCCTCCCCCCAAATCTCTCACCATAAGTGTGGAAATTCTCAATTTTGGTGACCTTTTAAAGTTAATTTGAGCATTCATACAAAACTAACCTCATAATTTAAAGAAGAAAAAAAATCTTAAATGAACAATTCAAAAGTCACTTCATGTTTCTTGAGATTCAAATAGCTGTTTTAAATAGAGGTCTCATAATTTAAATGCCAGTGACTCAAACACTAACATTCAATGTTTCTTATAATCAACATGCCCAGAAAAGATAAAAAGAGCATAGTATTTGCAATGCCTATTGTGGAGTTTGTAAAAAGTGTTTTTTAATAACAGGAATTATACAAAGAATTGGCATTGTTATTGGGAAAATGGTATTTCCATTACTGAGTAATTGCAGAGTTGACTTAAGATTTTACAAGCAACAATTGTTTTGAAAAAGATTAATTTTAAATTTAATAAGTATCTGAGGCCCTACTATGTTCCATTATTAGGTGTTGGAGTTATAAAGAAAAAAACTAAATCATCCTTTGCCTTCAAGGTGCCTATGTTCTGTTGGATGAGCTTACACTCTATTTATAAGACAGCTGAGATATTTTCCTTCCTTCTTCTACCTCTTCCATATTCCAAAGAGATTAAAATATTCAATAATTCAGGAATGGAAGAAAATAACACTATTTCCCCATTTTACTCAAAAGGGGCAAAACAGCATGGAGTAGGAAAAGAATAATATCTCCTTTCTTCTGCACACTAGGCTATTCTTGGTCTAATTCTCAGGAAATATATATCATTTTCTCAAGACTATTCAGAAATGAGAACAAAGAGATGGGATTTGCATTCCCTCATTATTAGGTTGTGTATATACCTGATTGAGATTTCTTATGCCACTCTATAGTTTTAAATTCTTGACTGAAGAAACCCAGGTAAACAGAGAGGATGAATCATGATGTACCAATCCAATAAGTCTCTTTTTAAAATGATTAATTAATTTATTTATTTTTGGTTTTCAACATTCATTTTCATAAGCTTGGACATACATACCATATCTAACTTTTCTAAAATTCTATTCACCTCCTTAACTTCTTTCTTGTTTATTTTGTGGTTAGATTTATCTAGTTCAGAGAGGGGGAGGTTGAGGTCCCCCCAACATAGTTTTGCTGTCTATTTCTTCCTGTAACTCCCTGAATTTCTCCTCTAAGAATTTGGAAGCTATACCACTTGGTGCATGTACATTTAGTAATGATATTACTTCATTGTCTCTGGTGCCTTTTAGCAGGATGTAGTTTCCTTCCTTATCTCTTTTGATAAAGTTAATTTTTGCTTTTGCTGCATCTGAGATCAGGATTGCTACCCCTGCTTTTTTTTTTTTTACTTCAGCTGGAGCATAATATATTCTGTTCCAGCCTTTTACCTTAACCATGTGCGTGTCCCTCTGTTTCAAATGTGTTTCCTGTAAACAACATATTGTAGGATTATGGTTTTTAATCCATTTTGCTATCCACTTCCATATTATGGGAGAGTTTATCCCCATTCACAGTTATGATTACTATTTGTGTCTTTCTCTCCGTCCTATTTTCCCCCTGTTTATGCTTTTACTTCTCCTTTCTCCCTTTCCCTCCTCACTAGTGTTTTGCTTTTGACCACAGCCTCCCTCAGTCCCTCCTCCCTCAGTCCCACTTCCCTTCTATTAGCCCCCTCCCTTTTCTTCCCCTTTACCCTTACTCTTTTTTCCCTCCCTTCTATTTTCCTTCCCTTCCCCTCCCCCTTTTCCCTCCTACTGCCTATAGGGCAAGTCAGATTTCTATAACTAACTGATTGTTATTTCCTCCCTGTGCCAAATCTGACGAGAGTAAGGTTCAAACAATGCTCATCTCCCTCCCTCTTTCCCTCTACTGTAATAGGTTTTTGTGCCTTTTCCTGTAATGTAATTTACCCTTGTCTGCCTCCTCCTTTCTTTTTCTCTCAGTACATTTTCTTAGTTAAATCAGATTAATCCACTTACTTAGATCCATTTAACCCACTTAATTAGATTTTTTTTATCATTACATCAAAGACAACTTATAGCCACCCCCTCTATGTATACCCCTTTAAAATGTTGTAATAACAGTACAGTTCTCAAGAGTTACAAGTATCAACTTCCCTTGTAGGGATGTAAACAGTTTGCCCTTATTAACAACATGCTGTTTTTTTCTGTCCTGTTTACCTTTTTATGTGTCTCTTTATATTTGAAGATCAAATTTTCTGTTGAGCTCTGGTCTTTTTGTCAGGAAGGTTTGGAAGTCCCCAATTTCATTGAATATCCATCTCATTCCCTGAAAGATCATGCTCATTTTCATGGGATAGTTGATCCTTGGTTGTAATCCAAGCTCCTTTGCCTTAAGGAATATCATATCCCATACCCTACAGTCTTTTATAATGTAGAAGCTGCAAGGTCCTGTGTAATCCTGACTGTGGTTCCATGATATTTAAATTGTTTCTTTCTGGCTGCTTGTAGTATTTTCTCTTTGACCTGGTAATTTTGGAATTTGGCTACTATAGTCCTTGGTGTTTTCAATTTGGGATCTCTTTCAGGAGGTGATAAATGGATTCTTTTTATGGCTATTTTACCCTCTGTTTCTAGGACCTCAAGGCAGTTTTCCTTTATGATTTCCTGAAGGATGTTGTCCAGGCTCAGTTTTCAGGTAGACCAATAATTTTTAAATTGTCTCTCTTGGATCTATTTTCCAGATCAGTTGTTTTAACCAATGAGGTATTTTATGTTTTCTTCTATTTTTTCATTCTTCTGTTTCTGTTTGACTGATTCTTCATCTCTCAGAGTCATTAACTTCCACTTGCTGCATTCTAATTTTTAAGGAGTTGTTTTCTTCTATCAGATTTTGTATCTCCTTTTCCATTTGGCCCATTTTACTTTTTAAGGAGTTCTCTTCAGTGAGTTTTTGTGCCTCCTTATTGATTTGGCCAATTCTACTTTTTAAGGAATTGTTTTCTTCGTTGTACTTTTTTTTCCCCATTTGGCCAATTGTATTTTTTAAGTACTTGTTTTCTACATTAATTTTTGTCCTTCCTTTTCCAAGCTATTGATTCTCTCTTACATACCTCTCATTTCTTTCCCCACTTTTTCTTCTATCTCCTTATTTGACTTTTAACATCCTTCTTGAGTTCTTCCAAGAAGGCTCTTTTGGGCTTGAGATCAGTTCATATTCCCCTTTGAGGTTTCAGATGTGGGCATATTGACAACGTTGTCCTCTTCTGAATTTGTGCCTTGATCTTTCCTGTCCCCATAATAAGAATCTATAGTCATTATTCATTTCTGCTTTTTGCTCATGGTGTTTGCCTATTTCCTGACTTTAAAAAAAAAAAAGTTGAGCTCTCCTGCTAGAGTGAAGGGGGCACTTATCCAAGCTTCTTCTCCTCTCTTCCAGGCCTTGCACTGAATATTTGGCTCCTGCTCACCCAGGCTTTGCACAGAGATGTTTCACTGCTGGAAGATGTTTGTCAGCCTGGAGCTTAGCCTCCTGGAGTTGTGCTTCTCAGAGCTGTGCAGAGGAACAGGGTGATTTGGCTACTAGAGAACAGTGTTGCCCATGGTGATTTTCAGAGTTGGTGTCTATTGATTCCTCTGTCTGTATTGAGGCTCTCTGGGGATCCTGGTGTTGGCACTGCCCTGGATCTCAGGATCTCCCCTGGTATGCTGAGGTGGGGCTTGCTTCTGGCTTGCTGGGGTGCCTCCTGTCCTGTACTCCTCCCCCTTCCCCAGAGTGAGAGGGGCTTTTCCTGTTAATCCTTCAAGCTTCCTGGGCTATAAGACTGCAGCACCTCATCTTTCTGCTGGCTTTTTTCCCTGAATCACTATTTTCTTGGCTTTCAGAGGTCAATAAGGGAGGGTGAGAGTGACTTACTTCTTATTCTGCCATCTTGGCTCCCAGAAGCAGAACCCCAACTGGTTTCAGTAAGCATTTATGAAACAGTGGCTACATACAAGACACTGTGTTCTAGTCTGGGAATGCAAAGATAAAATGCAAAAACTCCACTATTGGTAGAGCTGTGAACTGGTCTAATCATTCTGGAAAAAAATTTAAAATTATTTGAGAAAAGTTGCTAACCTGTTTTACCCTTTGACTCAAATATCCTATTATAAGCCATTTCTCCAAGGATGTCAGGCAGGATTAAAGTTCCCATATATAAAATAATATTCATAGCAACACTTTCTGTGATAGTAACAAAACTAGAAACAAAGAGTGACAACAAATTATAATGGTATATGAATAAATTATTATTGTACATAACAAATGAATAATATGGATAGTTCAGAGTAACATGTAAAGACTTGTCTGAATTGATATGGAGTGGATGAAATAAGGAAAACCAGGAATACAATAATACATTAACATGAATAGAAAGAACAAAAAAAGAAACAAAATGCTAAGTAATTATAATAACTAATCAGTCGTGGAAAAAAGATAAAGCAACACATCTCTTTGCTGTAAAGAGGTAGGTAACACACGTAATAGTGATGAAGTCACTATGACATTTGGTTTTGCTTAATTGTTCATTGTAATAAGGCGAGAGGGATCAGTATAGGATATGAAACTGAAGTATACTAAGAAATGACTTGATGTAAAACAAAAGGCATCATAAAACATTTCTTTTAAAGAGATAGTTAGATTTGCAGTTTGTAGATTTGCATTTTCATGTACAATCATCTTTTTTATTGTACTGTTATAGAAATTCTTCTTTTATTCCATAAATTAAAAATAAAATTGTTAAAGATTAGTGTCCTTGGAGAGAACAATTTCAGAATAGTGGTAGAGTCAGAAGCTAGATTGTAAAAGAACATGAAGGAAAGTCTCCTGGAGTCCAGTTCTATATTATCAACTGCCTATTGTACATTTCCAACTGGATATTCCATTGACATCTCAAACTCAACATGTTCAGAACAGAAACATCATTTTCCTCCCCATCCCACTACACCCATCTTCCAAACTTCCGTATTTCTACTGAGGGTACCACCATTCTTACAATTATTTAAGTCAAGTGTCATCCTTGAGTGCTCACTTTCACTCATCTTACACACCCGTTCAATTATTGGATTAAGAGTCAATTTAGAGGGTAGATTATTAGATGACTTGTTGCCAGTGGTCTGTTTTTATTATATTCTGCAGCCACTATGTCCTCACTGGTTTGCAAGGAGCTTTACAGATCAAGCCTGAAAACTACCAGGCATGTAGCAATTCTATTTGACAGTAAAATCCATACTGGTATTTACCATCATTATTGCATACCCTTTCTAAATAGTCTAACACATCCCTAGAGGAAGACAAGCAACTATAGATAACAAAAGCAAATGCCCCCTTATTCCTAAGAAAGCTTCTCAGAAAAGGGAAAACAAGCTATATATGATTGGTGTTAGGTTCTTTGATTTTAATAGATACATGGATATTTCATTAAAGCCAAATACTGTGGAACCATAGTTCCCTTCAAGACTTAGCTCAAGTATCATTTCCTATATAAAGACTTGCCTGATCCTGCCACCCCTCTTTTGTAGTAGCTCCCAACTGGAAACCAAGGGGGGTGTGGCTCATCTGTTGGGGGAATGGACAAATTATGCATATGATTTTAATGAAATATTATTGTGCCATAAGAAATTATGAAATGAAGTTTCAGATGAAACTGGGAAAATCTATAAGAACTGATGAAGAAGAGTGAAGTGAGCAGAACAAGAACAATTTATAAAATTATAAAGAAAAGGAACTTTGAAAGACTTTAGAACACCAATCAGTGCACTGATAAACCAAATGCAGAATGAGACATACAATTTTGGACATGGCCAATATGTAAATTTGTTTTTATTCTGGATTACTCATATCTGTTATGAGGGTTTTATTTCAATTTTTAAAAACAAATTGTTCAGTTGGAGGTGGGGGACAGGAGTGGAAGATACTGATAATACATGTGTAAAAATAAAAGTTAAAAAAAAGATTCATACCTGGAAAAGATTGGAGACATCATCTAGTCCAATCCATTTAACTTTATAGATGAATGATAAACTAAGATCTGGATAAACAAAGTGACTTGCCAAAGTTATTCAGGAACTAAGAAAACAGAGCTAGAATCTAAACTCAAAACTCTCAAACTATGCCTCTTCAAAATTTGTCTCATATTGGCCAATTCTCTATTTCCAAAATATTTCTATGTCAAAGTATAAAAGTTTAACTTATAAAAAAATATTATCAAAATATGAGAAAAAGAAATCACCTATCCTTTTAATGAAGTCATGTCTAATGAAATAATAAATCTCATTGAAAGGGAGCTTTACACTCCCAAGTACACATACTCTGTCTGTCTGTCTCTCTGTCTCTGTCTCTCTGTCTCTCTCTGTCTCTGTTTTCTCAAAGCACGTATCTTCTAACAAGAATACACATGAATCTTATTACTTATTTCTAAACATATAAATTCTAATATGAATCTTCCATTTGTGTGTCTTTAAAAGACACTTTATATTGAGAGCAATTGCCTTCAGCCTCATGCTTTGAAGGCAGGAGATAGGAGAGGGAAAGTAGGGGATTTTGTAGCATATATGAGAAACTGAAATGGGCAGCCAAGCTACCCATACTAGTGGGAAGCCAGAGTTTTAAGTATAGTGTGTCCAGGGAGTCTGACCAAAATGACCACAGACACAGAAAGACTTGAAGTAAAAATAACTAGTATTTATATAGCATTTCACATATACTATCTTACTTGATCCTCACAATGACCCTATGAGGCAGGTGCTACAGGTACTATTACCCCCATTTTACAGATGAGGAAATTGAGACAGATTGAGTGCTATTAGATTCTAAAGGCAAGATTCAGATCCAGGTTTGCCATGCTGCTATACTGTGTCAAATATTGAAGCAGAGATGGAACAGGAGTGTTTATCAAATCTATTCATGATCTTGTCAGTCAATTGGGAGACAAAATTTTATTAAGAACTTACAGAGTATACCATACACCATGCTATTCCTTCTTCAAGGAATTGGCCTATATCATGGAGAAGAGGGCAACACAGATGCAGCCCCTCCCCACTCAAAAAAAAAAAAGAAAAAGAAAAGAAATAGGCCAGCTCAGAAGCACTAACCAATTAATTAGTCACGTGAGAAAAATGTGGCAAATTCAGGCCAGGATGGCTTATTTGGCATATGGAAATAGTAAAGGGTGCTTTGTTTGAGAATTACTTGGAACCCTCAGCCCTTTTAAAGCCCTTTCTTTGCTCACACAGAGCTAGTAACAGTCAACTGGCACTGATATGGAGCAAACTAACTACAATACAATTAGCAGAAGCGGCAAAACTGCCCAAGCCAGGCGACTAGCACACCCAGGCTGCTGGTCCCCCTGATGTTCTTGGTGCTTCTGCTTTGGGTTCTATTGGTCAAGGCTACACTAGCCATTAATTTTCATCCAATTTTGCCTATATAAAAATCATGAAATCCCCTCTTAGGGCACCCACTGTCCACAGTGCATTTCTGCCCAAATTCATGCCCCCAGGCTATGTATTTTTTCTTCTTCAAATTTCAGTCTTCCTTAAACAGAAAAAAATAGCAGAGGCACAGCAGTCCTCTATACAATAGGCTGGAAGTATTCAAGGATCTCTTAAAATGAAGGTTCAGTGCCATCACTACCATGTCTCAAAATATCCCCAACATTGGACAGGATGGAAAGAGAAGACATCCTCTTATATCCACATATCTAAATAAGAGAATGGATGAGGGTTTTTTTTGGTATTAACACATGAGGAAGAAAAGGATAATACACATTTCAAGTTTTATTGAAGCCTTTCTCCTAGCAATTAAAATTGGAACACTATTTTTGGGTCTAGACCTGTGATGGCATCAGTATAGGTAGCTTTTGGTTGAGAAAACTCCCACCACCAACTCTTTCTACAATTTATGGTCTTAGCAAGAGTTTCCCACTCTTGGATAAAGATGGGGCTTGAAGCCAGTTCATCCTAACTTTAAGGACAGCTCTCTATCCATTATATCCCACTGACTTTCAAATGAAGCATATTGATATTTGAAATATGGACACTATGAAAAGGCTAACTAAGAAAAAGTAATATTACATGCTTTCAGATATGATTTTCCTGGAAGACATCTTTTTGGTCTGAAATCTGACTATAATGTGTGTGTAATGGGTAGGGTGACATAAGTCTTCAAATGGTCAGTGGGAAAAAGTAGGTCATCATTTAGATTTATATTTTCATAAGATTTCTCTCCTGGGTATCTCTGTCTGACTTTCTGTCTCTGACTCTCTCTCTCTCTCTCTCTCTCTCTCTCTCTCTCTCTCTCTCTCTCTCTCTCTCTCTCTCTCTCTCTCTCTCTCTCTCTCTCTTTCTCTTTCTCTGTTTCTATCCTTCTCTCTTTGTCTGTATTTATGTCTCTCTGTCTGTTTCTGTTTCTCTTTCAGCATGTTATTAATAATGGTTCAACTAAAAAAGACAGTTCTGGGTTTGAGAAAACACCCGATTATAATACAGTTTGACTTTACCAATGTACCTTTTTTTGACTGACACAACTTTATTAAGAAGAAAGCATTGACCTTAGTAATGGGGTACAGAGGAATTTGTTGTTAGAAGACCAGTCTGTTGATGCTAATAGTCTATGAAACGGAAGTTAGTGCTCTCCACCTGTTCCCTGGGATCTGTGCATCTGTGTCACAGCTGGTATTCATGTAGGCTTTATTGACATTCTTAAGCCAAGGGTCTCAGATTGAGCTAGCAAGTCAATTAGGCCCTCTCTCTAAATTAGAGTCAACTCACTCTACCTAGTTCCATGGTTTAGTCAATCAACATATGTATATGAGTTTTGCTCTCCAACTTGGTGGCAGCTGGAGAATGTCATTACTGGCATCTTCATTACACACTGCTGTTTTAGCTTCATTTCATCTATGCCCAAAGATGGTTCTACATTTCCAGGTTGGGTTTTTAAGCCAATACTTTTCAACAGTACCACTTTTTTTCTTTTCCTAAGGAGAACTTATCTCTTCAAATGCACCGTGATTTTTTAATCTCTTCAGTGCATAGTGATTTCTAATCCAACAGGAGGTAAGCAATTATGGAGAGTTCATTCTAAATCTAAAGGAACATGAAGCTGAAACCATCTAAAAAGGAAAATCCTGCTGAGATTTTTCTGTAGAAAGCGTGTCATTTTGTTAGGCCAGTGAAATCTAATGAGGTGTAAGATTTAATTTTTCTAGGGGGTTTTACCAACTGCATTTAGGGTAAGAGTATTTTATGACATTGCCATTAAATAATGTTTGTATGTCACCCTATCTCATTGTTATTACTCTACTTTTAAATACTGCATAGAGCTTTAAAAAATCATGTGATATACCATTAAAATGATTCATGGATGCTTTTTGTTGTTTATGCCACTGTCATTTCAGATTAACCTTTCTAGTCCCCAAAGAACCCTCTCTTATGACAAATAAAAATAGTTAAGCAAAAGAAAATGACCCAAAGGTCATCATTTTGCCCCCATTGTCCACCATTTTGCAACCAACACCAGGCAAGAGTGTTTAATCAGTGCTTCTATGGTATCAAGATTGGTCATGTAGCACATTTTTCAGGGTTATTTACATATGGCCCCACCTTTGAATGTGCATAAACATAACTATTCTCTTTTCACAAATTAGAAAATTGAAAAACAAATATATCAAGCAAGTAGCCCAGGGGCTCAGAAGAAGTCAAAGACCCAGAGAAGTAATTCCCAGCCCTTAAGTTCTTTGTTGACTTGCTAGCTAGTTCCAGTGTGACTAAAACCATATACTTCAGTGTTATATAGTTCTGTTTCTAAGTTAGATGAGGTCTACTTTACTACAGATAAATTTGTGAGGGATGCTGGCTTGGGTGGGGGGAGTGGGGATGATGGTGGTGGTAGTGACATTAGCCTGTACTGCAAACTTAGAGGAGACTGAAAATCTAGCTTCTCCTGATTAAGAGTAGTAATTAAAAGGTGTTTCTTGTCTCTGTAGTTTGGGAACATTGTACACTGTTGGCATCTGGGGGAACTAAAATGGAAGAATTTTCCTTTGTTCATATAAAGCCAAAAGAACATGTAAATATCCTAAAATGCTTCCTAGGACAAAGAGATATGTTTCTGAGAAACAACACAACTTTTAATTAGGCTAAAATACAGGAAGAAGTAGAGAAAACCTTCCTGGACATTGGCAGTGGGTTGGTATACACATACAATGAAATTAAGGTGACAGATTATAAATTAGATTATGTCATAATAATAGGCATTTGTACAATGCTTTAAAGTTTACAGTTAATTTTCTTCTAAATAAAAGCGCCATAAGGCTAAAAATAAGGCTGAAAGAAAATTCTGGACCATGGAGAACACTGTCATTGGAGAGTATTTATTTTGTTACTTTAATAGATCTATGATGGCATTGGTGTGGATGCCACCTCTATCAGGGGAGATCATAACTCCCTCACCCTCTCCCTTCTCATCCAATGCCTCTACGGGAATCCTCCATAGGGAATCTACCCAACAGGATAGCGGCCTTCTTCTGATTGGCTAGATATAAATATCTCTAGGGTGCCAGGAAAGTATTTCTTGTCTCTCATTCTCACCACACAATCCACCTGCCTCATTTTCTAATCACATATATCTTTGATAATGTTCTTAATGTCACTTCTCTAATACAAATCATTGTTCATAAATATTCTGCCACCTACTTAAATCTTTTTCCATTGTTCTTTGTATCATCTGTAATTTTTGTTCATCATGGGTCATGGTGCTACATAATTTACAACTACATGCTATCATTGGAAGTGATATTCCTCCACCTTCATGTCACTATATTTGAATACCTCAATGAATACAGGATCTCACCAGGGTGGGCACTTCCTCCAGTCGTACCCAAACTTGACCTATTTGTGTTATCTCACCCTGTGTGATTTCTGTCTCTGTCCTACTGCAGATCCTCCAGAGGGCATGTACCTAACATTCAAGGTGTCTTCCTCAATGTCTTACTCCACTAGTATCTTTGCTGCACTTGAATTATATTTATCAACCCTTATTCTCACAAAAAACATTTCATTTTCTGATCATGTATTTGCTGGATATCTTTTATATAACACCTCTTATGGATCTTTGGTCCTTCAGACATTTTGGTGTACCATGATTTGTGATCCTATAGTATCATTGAAAGATTACTGATTTAACACAACTTAAAGAGAATCCTTTTATGATACTACTCTTTCAGCCATCTTCTGGTTCATTATCATCTATACCAGCGAGTACTACTCCTATGATTAATAAAAATAACAATAGTAATGACATTTTGTGACTTTAGGATTTGCAAAACATGCATTTAAGTCTTACAGCAACTCTGTAAGGTAAGTACTACTACTATCCCTAACACCATTTTATAGTTAAAGAAACCAAAGCTCATAGGAGGTTATATGTCTTGAACACGGTCAAAAAGCCAGGAGGTGTCAGAGTTGCAATTTGAACCTAGGTTTCCCTAACTCCAAGACTGGAACTCTATCCACTACACTAAAGAGTAGAAGTAAGAGAGTGTTTGCAATTACTATTGTTCAATTTGACGAAGTTTTAGTCTCTTTGGCAGAAAAAAGATGTATATTCATAAATAAATTTTGGAATTTTGATTATCTATGGATTTCTTTTCATCTGTTTTTCTTTTTCTTGCTACTGTGGCTTTAATTTTTATCTACCAACCACAAATGAATGCCCATTTTTCACAAAGTATATACGTAGTTTATCAGAACTGGGAAATGCAGTTACTTGGTTACACTATTTTTAACAGGACAATTTGATAGACTGCCTGACCTATTTCCAACTTCCTTCTTTTCTGTGAACTGAAATATAGAAAGGAACTAGGAACAAATTATATGAAGGGCACAGCATTGGTAGGGGTCTTTCTATTGCTGATATAAAGTTATGATTTTGGAAATAGAAAGTCCATGGAAACTGACATTGCAATTTGACCCCAATTCATGTCAAAATACAGCTTTAAATTTTCGATGAAAGTGTGGTAAAAATGTTAGTTGAAAGACCTTCTTCAATACTTCAAGGATCCATGGTTTCAACAGGCTGGGCATTCCCTTTCCCAGTATGGATTTCTCATTCATTCCTTCATTCATTTAAATTGTACCTTAGTCGATATATTCTTCATGAATTTCTAAAAATTGTCTAAAATTAATCATCCTGAAACTAATTTTCTGGTGATAAGCCTTTCTAAACACAAGTAGGCTACTTCTCAGTCAACATAAATGCAATCCATTGCCAGATCTGTAGTTGAACTCTTTCTAGTTGATAGATTGTTGTCTTAACTTAAGTTGTCTAGCTGTCTTAACTTAAACGCTTCTGGTCCAGCCTACAGAAACTCAGGGTCACTTTCATACCATAAAATTGGACTTTTTTGGAATTGGAATTGGACTTTGGTGCAGAACTCTATTGGCCCTGCACTAAAAGTGACAAATTTTTCTTTCTTGGAAGACCTTCCTGGCTGCCTTCAAGATTCAGCTCATATTCTAATGTCTGCATGAGATCTTTCTGGTACTCAACCCACCCCATCTATCACCCCACTATCAGGAAAAGCACCCTGATAGTGCTTTTCCTTTGAGCTGATCGATCTCCTATGTATGATAGCTGTTTGCATGCGATCTCACCCAATAGAATGTGAGCATCTCTAGGGCAGGAACAGTGTATTGCTTTTCTTTGTATCCTTAGCGCTCAGCACACTGCCTGGCACATAAGTGCTTAATAAAGTGTTAGTGACTGATTCACTAATCTAATTTTGTAACCCTTTGCCCTCTCTAGGAGAATCTTTTAGAATAGTTGAGAAGATAGTTCCAGACTGAGTTTTCCTAAATGGACATTCAAAAACATTCCTGACAGTCTGTGGACTAACTGGATTAAACTAAATGTTAGTCATATTTTGATAGATCTAAGGTTTCATCAATGTGGATACTTCCTCCACTACTGTAGACTGGAAAGTGTCCAAGGCTTCTTGTCCAAGCCCTTCCATAAATCTTCCAAAGAGGAATGGCCCTACATGACCTTCTTCTAGGTATTATAATATTTCATGGATACTAGTGCTTTTCTTGGACTATATGTATTAGCCCTCGCTTTTATTACATAACTGGGCTGTTTCCAGAAACATTCCAGTGACATTATTGGCATTGTACTTAACCCCTGGAACCACCTTAGGCTCTAATTGGAAAGGTTTTGCCTTGTCCTGCCAAGTTCCAGGCCTCCACCTCACTTCCTGATAATTTCTATGCTCTAGAACTCTTCCCCACAATCCCCATCATGCCCATCTCCACCCAAATCCCACCCCTTTCCAGTTCAACTTTATTTGTTTTCCTCTTCAGTGGAATGTGAAGTCCTAGAGGGCTGCCACTGTTTGAGCTTTTTCTTTGTAATATCAGAATTTAGCACAGAGTCCGAAACATGTAAATGCTTAATAAATGCTCTGTCTGTGTAACTATCCATCTATCCATTTTCATGACCATTTAATAACATTTCAGATAGCCCAGGCACACGCACTAGGTGTTTGCCTATTTCTCATTACCATTGAATAATGCAAATAAATGATCTGTAAGTGGGGTTGGGGTTGGGGGGAAGGAACATGTCAACTTTTTACTCCCGCCCCTATATGAAGTTCGGGATGGAGTAGGGCAGGAGTATAAGAGAAGGGTCAGTTAGGACTGGAGAGAGTGACCTCAAATGTTTCATCTTCTAGAGAAATCAGGCTTCTATGGTCACAATACAGTCAATGCAAAGTCAGGAAGATATGAGATGGAGTATCTTATGTATGAAGCGGCAAGTAGCCCAGGAGAGCTGGATCATACTGTAATGTATAAAATGATGGAAAGCTAGAACAGGGTCAGGTCAAAAAAAGGCTTTAAATGGTGAACAGAGGAGTTTATTTTGATCCTAGAGGTGATAGGTTGCCCCTGGAATTTGAGTAGTATGTGATACAGTCAAATCTACACTTCAAAAATCTGGGCAACTGGACAGAGGTTAGATTGCAGTGGGGAGAGACCTGAGGCAGGGAAACCAATGGGGCAGCTGTTAAATAGTCCAGGGGAGAGATAAGAAAGGCCTGTACTACATTAGCAACTATATGTAAACAAAGAAGGGAATGTATCTTAGAGGTTAAGGAGAACCCTTTCAGAAGTATACATAAGCCACAAATCCCTTTTCATTAAATCTCAGTGATGCTTTTGAGGTCAAATTTGCCTCCTTATATTAGGTTTCTTGATACTCCATTTTTATTACTTTCATGTTGTTGCACCTTTACGTATAGATATGAGTACACAATTTTGCATGCTTATTCCTTGGATTTTGTCTTTGGTGCATTACCAGGCTTGGTTTGTTTTTTCCTACGTTGGTAGCCAGGCTGTTTCTTGGAATGATTCTGGCTCCAATTTGGGAGGTTTTGCAATGTTATAGGGATTGATAAAATTAGTGCAGTGTCCTCCACAAAGAGGAGCATCTGGAGGAGCTCATCATAGATTGGGAATTCTCCTTCCATTTGGACTTTTCCTAGAAATCCTCCATGACCATGGCAAACATCTCTGACAAGGCTAAATCTCCCATTTTATACTTTATTCAATATTAATGATCAGAATGTCATTGAGCAAAGATATTTCTATTGTATCTTTCAAAGTATCTTTAATTATGTTTAACATAGTAGAATGCCTAGTGTTTAGATTATAACAGGCAGCTGGGTGGGCAGTACAGATAGCTGGTCCATCCACATGCCTATCTTGGAGCCTACAAATGGAGGATGAATTGGGCTCAGAATTGAAAAGCAGAATGAGATAAGACTGGTTTGCATTTGGAAACTTTTGTAATGCTTTTATTGAGCCAAATCTTCTCCCTGAAATAAATGTGAATTTTATTTTTTATTTAAAAGGTTTTTATTTTTACTTTACATTTATTTCTTAACATATCCTTCCAACCCATTCATTGTAGTAAAGATTTTCAAAGAAAAACAAATAGTATTAAAAACCAAAACCAATGGATCCACTATCTGATAGTATAATGTATGTTGTCACACTTAGTCTTCCCCTCCACCATCTCTGAAATAAGATGCATTTTCTGTTTTCTACAGGATTAAACTTAGTTATTGCAGTTGCTTAGTGTTCAATTTTATTTTGTTATTCTTTCCATTTGCATTGTTGTAGTTTTTGTGTATATGATTTTATTTTTTTCTGCTTACTTCACTCTGGATCAATTAATATAAATCTTCCCATGTTTCTTTGAAGTCTTCACATCTATCATTTGCTAGCATGTAATAATATTTCATTACACTGATGTAACATTATTTGTTTAGCCACTTTCTAATTAGTGGGCACCTATTTTGTTTCCAGCTTTTTTCTACCACAAAAAAGTCAAAGCCTGTCTTTTAATCACACCAATATTCTTCCAGTGATGCTAAATGGCTCCAAAGCACAGAATATGGCAGTCTCCAAAGAATTAAAGTCATAAAACATTCAAAGGGCATCAGAGAGGTCCATAGAGCATGTGACTGTGTTGCAACATTTTACCAATGAACAATCGCTAAAGAACAATGTTTTGAAGATCTTGTAAGAGAAATGTGTGGTTAGAAAAGGAGGTGGGCTGGTCATATCAATCAAATAGTCAACTATATTTATTAAGTGCCTACTTATATACTAGATTCTATGTATGCAAAGTTCTGGGAATACAAAAAAAGGCAAAAATCAATCTGTTCTCATGGAGCTCACAGTCAGCATGGACCAAGGTTGTGTAGCAAGAATGAAGGATTGCCCATGGACAACATGTGGGTCCCTTTGGTACTCCATGCAAGATCCAAAGATCTAGAAGGCTTTCAATAAGTTGGGTAGACTGAGGAGGATTTATGGAAGCATATAAACAAGAACTACACAGATATATGAATGGGTACCACTGCCAGTATCTGCATTAACAAGATCGCGTATCCTTTGAAGGATTGAGCGATTAGGCATCTCTCCTACTTTTCTTCTAAATTGCAGTAACTGTTTATGGTAGCCAGCTTGGTAGACACTTTTCTCTGCCACTCCTTTCAAGTTAAACCACTTTTGACTTTATTTATAGGACTCTAGGCAAATATATGTTGTTGTTGTTTATACCAGCCTTTGTTAAGTATGTTTCCCCTTTGGCCAAAATCTTATAATTTCTATATTTTATATCAAGGTCCAAAACACAAATTCCATATTTAAAACACTTTTCAAATTCCTTCCAAATACTGTACAACCATTAGAAAGATATGAGAAAATTAGAGACACAGAGAATGGGCCAGGGCAGAGAATAGTATGTTGCCAATATTAGTACGCCAGGAATTTATTCAGTCAACTTTCATGTTTTAATAGTGGTGACAAGAAATTAGGAAGGGCAGTGATGGTCAAAATTCAATTAATTCACTTCAATCTGATTTTCATGCAAATGCTAAACATAGCTCTAGAGAGTGCTGAGGAATTAAAAGATGTTTAAGACATGGTTCTAGACTGTCAAGGAGCAAATTACACACACAGACACACACATTCATCATGTATGTGCACATATATACACATATATTACCTCAAATAGTCATATAAGGTAATTTATGATTAAGTGCAAAAGCTAAAATTGCATGTAATAAGTGCTGCAGAAGTTCAGAAGAGTCTAGAGAAGAGCAAAATCTCTTATCCTAAGTGTGAGGGGGGTAGAGAGGGAAGGGAGTAGGATGGGGTAGCAGGCAGAGCAACTAGTGAACTCTCATGAAGGGGGCCTCTACCAAATTCTGCCCTCAGGTCCCAAATGTGTTTTTCTTAAAGGAAACACCTTCCTTTTCTACCCAGAGATGTCCTTCTTTTGGTCTGAGGGGATCATCTGATGTTTGTTAAAGGAAAAACAGATGTGACAGGTTTGCAACTCAGTGCTAATTGATATAAATTCATGAACAATTTCTTTCTTTCACCTGTCTTCATGCAAAATGATGCCCCACAGAAAAGTGACTTCATTGAAAATAATATTTATGTATTCATCATATCACAACTATTTTCTTTTTCCATTGTAGGCCCACCTCTTAAGATGGAAAATGATGAAATGCTCAGTGTTCCTTTATTTGCTCAACTCCATAACCGAGTGAGAGAGAGAAGCCATTAAAATATATTTGGCTTCACTTGCTATAAAATGCAACATTCATTATCAGTGTTATTGCATGATAAAAATGGATGACACTTCTCACTGAAAATGTGTGGACTCTAGTAAAGGAGAATACCTAGTATTCCCCTTGTCCTTATGCTTTGTGCTAGCAGAAAGCCTTATTCAGAAACAACCATCACAGGGAGGTTAAATGCTAACTAACATTCCCATTCTTCAATTTATCTGGAAAAACAGCAGTACAGAGAACCGCCCTTGGCTGTTTATCCCACATCCTAAAGCTCATCCTGTGCTATGTCATATCCTCTTTTTAAAAAAATTAATATTCCCTTGAACTTTTTATTAGTTCATTTCAGAAATAGATATTTCTCCACACCCTTTCCCAAAAACCAATGATTTATTTGAAAGCATTTAAATGAAATGGCCATTTCCTAATGGTTGTATGTCAAGGTCTGAATCTAACCCTCGCTTTTCTTTGACTATTGCCTAACACAGAGATACACTAACATAAAAGGAAAAAAAAAGTACAGGAAATTTTGTACTAGGTACTATGTATGCTAAGTTCTGGGAATACAAAAAAGGTAAAAATCAATCTGTTCTCATGAAGCTCACAGTCAGCACGAACCAAGTTTGCATAGCAAGAATGAGGGATTTCTCATGGACAACATGTGGGTTCCTTTGGTACTCCATGCAAGATCCGAAGATCTTGAAACAGGCCTTTTGGATTGGTTGAGAATGTAGCTCCTGAACTCTGCCATGAGTTCTTTCTGCTTCCATTGCACCCTGTTTGAGATGTTTTTAGTTTGCTGTAGATAATGTTGTAGGAGAATTGCCTTGGTATTTAACTCCTCTCACCTCTCGTATACTTTCTAGGCAAGTAAGCTAAACATGACAGAGAAGAGGCTAAAGGAATAGAAATTGAAGAAATGATTGTAGAGCTAGGTCTAAAAGGGACCTCAAAACTATCTAGCCTATCCTCCTAATTTTACAATAAGGAAACTGAGGCCCATCAAGGTTAAGTGACTTGTCTAAGATCACACAAGTAATACATGTCTGCTAGGTGGCACAGTGGATTGGATGCTAGTCCTGAAGTCAGAAAAACTTGTCTTTGTGATTTCAAATCTGGCCTCAGACACTCTCTGTGTGACCCTGGTTGAGTCATTTAACTTTGTTTGCCTGTTTCTCATCTGTAAAATGAGGTAGAGAAAGAAATAGCAAACCACTCTAGTATCTTTGCCAAGAAAACCCCAAATATGGTCACAAAGAGTTGGACACAACTGAAAAACAACTCAACAACAATATGTGTTGAAGGTGGGATTTGAATTAGGATTTTCTGACCTCCATATTACCTCCCTGAGACCTGGGTTCTGTCTCCTGCTCCTCTGAAGAACGAAAGTGTAACTGCAATAGAAAAAAAAAAAGTAATGTTTGAAAAAAGTACACTGAAGAAAACAAGTCCCTAATAAATATAATTGACCAACTGGAAAAAAGTACACTGAAGAAAACAAGTCCCTAAAAAATACAATTGGTCAAATGAGGAAGGAGGTAGAAAATCTAATAGAAGAAAACAATTTTTTTAAAAATTAGAATTGGGCAAATGGAAGCTAATGACTATCAGAGAGCAAGAATCAGTCAAACAAAAACAAAAGAATAGAAAAAAAGATGAAAATGTAAAATACCTCATTGGTAAAACAACTGACCTAGAAAATTAATCCAGGAACGACAATTTAAAAATTATTGCTCTACCTGAAAATCACCATGAAAAAAAGAGCATGGACAGTATCTTTCAGGAAATCATAAAGGAAAACTGCCCTGAGGTCCTAGAACCAGAGGGTAAAATAACCATGGAAAGAATCCATTTATCACCTCCTGAAAGAGATCCCAAATTGAAAAGGCCAAGGAATATGGCCAAATTCCAAAATTACCAGGTCAAAGAGAAAATACTGCAAGCAGCCAGAAAGAAACAATTTAAATATCATAGAACTACAGTCAGGATGACATCGAACCTTGCAGCTTTTATATTAAAAGACTGTAGGGCATGGAATATGATATTCCTTAAGGTAAAGGAGCTTGGGTTACAACCAAGGATAAACTACCCAGCAAAAATGAGCATGATCTTTCAGGGGATGACACGGATATTCAACAAAATAGGGGACTTCCAAACCTTCCTAATAGAAAGACCAGAGCTCAACAGAAAATTTGATCTTCAAATACCAGACTCAAGAGGACATAAAAAGGTAAACGGGACAGAAAAAAAAACCCAATATGTTATTAATAAGGGCAAACTGTTTACATCTCTACAAGGGAAGATGATACTTGTAACTCTTGAGAACTATATTGTTATTATACCATGTTAAAGGGATATACATAAAGGGGGTGGATATAAGTTTGAATTTGATGTAATGATAAAAAAAACCCTCTAATCATGTGGGTTAAATGAATCCAAGTAAGTGGATTAATCTGATCTAACTAAGAAAATGTACTAAGAGAAAAGGAAAGAAAGAGGCAGACAAGGGTAACTTACATTACAGGAAAAGGCACAAAAACCCATTACAGCAGAGGGAAAGAAGGGAGGGAGATGGGCATCAGATTTGGCTCAAGAAGAGAATAACATAATCATTTAGATACTAATATTGATAGACTTAACCCTTCTCAGCAATACAAAGATCTTAGACATCTTCAAAAGCCTCTTGATGGAAAGTGCTATCCACATCCAAAGAAAGAACTATGGAGTGAATGAAGATCGAAGCATTCTATTTGCTATTTTTTTTTTGTTCTGTTGCATCTTGTTTCCTCTTTCTGGTGGTTCCTCCTATTGGTTCTAATTCTTACCTACAACATCACTAATGTGAAAATATGTTTAATAGGAATGTATAGATATAGCCTATATCAGATTGAGTGCTGTCTTGGGGAGGGAGGTGGGAAGGGAGGGAGGGAGAGAAATTTAAAACTCAAAAGCTTATGGAAGTGACTGTTGATAAATCAAAATAAAATAATTTTTAAAAAGAGGAAAAAAAAGTAATGCTTGAAATATGGCACCCAAACTGCAGTTTTAGTTCAGAATATATAGTGCACCAAAAATCCTGTTATTTCAGAAATGCCTAGTGATACCTATGTGTTTCGTTTAAAATTCAGTTAGAATTTTGGTAAGTGAATTGCATATGCACATCATTTGTAGACTGGAGCATACATTTCACCATGCACAGTGACATTTAATGGAAATTCAAGCAATGAGAAGCCATTTGTGTGGGCACATAGCCAGAGCTTTGCTAGAGTTATACAATCAAGAGATAATTTACATTGACAGGTAGAAAACATGCTCTGTGTCTCAGTGCAATGATGTTAGGAAGACTTGTAATGACTCATGGCTTAGCTATCATTAGAAAATGTGAGAGAATATGTGGAAATAAATGCAAAATTTGTCTGCAGTGAAAAGTAAAGTAATCCTTGGTTTCAGATAGAGCAAATTATAAAACACTCACTTTCCTAAAAAGCAGAGATATGAAAGTTTATATTTACATAGAGTTTTTAAGGACTGCAAAGCATTTTACATTACACACACACATACACATAGTCATATATGCATATATATGTATATATATATATGTATGTGTATATATATGTATGTGTATATATGTATATATATATATATATATATATATGATTATGTATATATTTCATTTGATCCTCACAAAAACCACCTATCATCCCAATTTTTCAGGAGAAGAAACTGAGACATGGAGATATGAAGTGATTGGCCCAGTGTTACATAGCTAGAAAGTGTCTGAGGCAGGATCAGAACTTGGTTCTTTCTGAACCCAGTATTAAATCCATTATATCACCTAAGATGGGGGGGACATGTGGGGGTTGGCACAATTCCTTAAGTAAAAATATCCCAGCATGGAATTCTTAGCATCTGTTTCTCTCCATTTTTCTATTTGCTGCTATGCAGATAAAAGGTTTTTCAATGCTTTCCATTTCCCATTATTTAGGAATGGTTTTTGTTGGTTTTCATTTCATTTCTCTTCTCTCTGTGAAATCATCATTTTTGAGCTAAGGAATACTAAATAAGTGACTTCTTTTCAAGTGAATAATTGTTATATTCCAGGAACCATCTGGTAGGAGCATAAAAGAGGGAATAAATAAAGGAAAAAATGCAACTGGAGGTCTCACATACACTAGAGTACTAAAAATTCCATAGACAATCCCCACAACTACAATTATGGGGAAGGCCAATTTTCTACCATGTCCAAACTTTTGGTGTTTCCTGAATGGAAATAAGAGTATTATTTCTCCTGGGCTTGGCCTAAATTCTTATACATATTTTTTTTTGGAGGAGGGGGGAGCAGGGAATGTCAGAGTTGGAGGGTAGAATTTCAGTGTACTTTTTAGCTAACCAACAGGAATGACCTGTTGGTTTAGTGTTCTTGTCACTGAACACATCCATAAAGGTCATCGGAGAGTGACTTGAAGTCAGACAGATGTTTTCCATCATAGCACACTCTCTGAGTGCTGCTATTACTCCCAAACTAACCACACACATCAAGCCGGAATCGTGCAGTGATTTTTGTTCCAATGCACACCGTGGCATGAAATAAGTCACATTCCATCTTGTTGACACATCATACTTCAGCTGCTGGTGTGGCAAGTTGTTTCTTCACTGAATCTGAGCTATGAAATGTCTGGTTTGGGGAGACAGATTATCCTATTACCATTTTCTTGGCAGTACCCATGCTAACTTAGAACACTATAGGAAAGTACAGGTTTTGAATCCCAAAGAATATCAAACAATGCATAGCATAGCAAGTCTCAACAAAGAGCAGATTTCCAAACATTCCCACTCAGGTGGCTGTATAATCATTAAAACTTTAACTTATAATCTCGGCAAGGAATGGAGCAAAACCATGTTCTGTGTTCCACATTCCAGCTTGTATAAAGAGTGACTGTGCAAGTGCTTTTGAATAGAATGCAGAGGGGTGAGGATAGAAAAGATTTCAGATAAATGTGATGATCAATGAATCACAAAAGGCTAATACAAAGAAATTCATTTTCTATAGTTTTTCCCCCTCATTAGCTGTTCTTAAGGGGAAAGATATTTCCATGACTGCAAACTTCTAAAGGATGGTTGGCACCCAAGTACTATTAATATTCTTTTGTATTTCCATCAGTGAATCAATAAACATTTATTAAGCATTTACTAGGTGCCATGTACATGCTGAATGCTGGAAATATGAAAAAAGGAAGCAACAACAATAAAAGAAAAGCTGTCTCTGCCCTCAAGGACTTTATATGGGAATGGCAGACACAACATGTAAATTAATAAGTACATACAAAATATAAACCAAATGAAAATGATCTACCACATAGATGTTCAATAAATACTGAATTGGATGATTAAATGGGGCGTAGGGACCGGACCTGTGATTTCATTAGTGTAGGATCTGGACATCCCGCTTGAGGAAATTCCCTCAGCCAATGAAGGGAAGCTTCTTTGCAATTTACAACCTTAGAGAGTTGCCCGGAACAGTGACAGGTTAAATGATTTACCAAGGATCACACAGTGTGTGTGAAAGGTAGGACTTGAACTTGGATGTTCCTAGTGCCAAGCCCAACTCTCTATCCACCATACCACACTATAACAAAATGATCTTTTAGATACTATTTCCCTAGCCCAATCCATGGGGTAGCTAGGTGGTGTAGTGGATAAGTTCAAGTCTGGGCCTGAGACACTTACTAGATGTGTGACCCTGTGCGAGTCACTTAACCCTGTTTACCCTAGTTTCTTCATCTATAAAATGAACTGGAGAAGGAAATGACAAACCGTTTTGCCACGAAAACCCCAAATGGGGTCATGAAGAGTCATTCACAACTGAACAAGAAAGTCTGACCCTGAATGTTTCTCACTTTTATAAGAATATGATATATAACAATAACATATAATAACATATTTTAATATATAATATATTTTAATGTCATATATCAATAAAATATTTTAATATGTTATATATAACAATAATGTATTTGTTATATATTATATATAACAATAATATATTTTATAAAATATATATTTATGAGAATGTCCTTCATTCATTCACAAATGTTTGCAAAACAATTGGAAGAAATAGAGTGAGTTCCAACTCTTTCTTAACTCCTCCAGCCCTCTCACACACTTCAAGGAATCTCACTTTACTTTTAACATTCTTTTTTTTTTCAATGCAGTTGGGGTCAAGTGACTTGCCCAGAGTCACACAGCTAGAAAGCATAAAATATCTGAGGTCAGATTTGAACTCAGGTCCTTCTGACTATAGGGCTAGTGTGCTATCCACTGTACCACCCAGCTGCCTCTTTACATTTTGCTTTTAAAAAAGATGGTGGAGTAATAGAATGTTGCAGTGGAAAGAGACCTTAGAGGTCAATGAGATCAACCGCCCTCATTTATAGACAGTAGGATACCTTACACTGTGTGAGAAACTGATCTCTATGGCAACAGACAGACCCCCCCCCTCCCCTTATCACTGTTTATTTGCAAGAACAACAGGAAGTGAAAGCATCTCAGGTTATTGTGGGGTTTTCAAATCAAACTGGTTAATATTAACCATGTGTTACATTCAAGAGAGTCACCACTAACTTTTGTGCAGAGCCTAGGTATGCTAACAATCACTTAATACATCATCAGGTATTTATTTAGTATCTATTACGTGCCAGACATTCATACACCACTGTAAGGTTCGCAAAGCACTATGCCTTCATTTGAGCTCCAAGTAGTTCTACCACACCCCTTCCTGGGCCATGGAAGTCTATAGAGCCTCCTCTGCCCTCTTTGATCAGTGCAACAAAGTTGAAACTTTACTAGCTAGCAAAAGCTACTCTTACTGTCCCTAAGAATTTTGTTCAGTTGTTTCCAACCACATTGGAGTTTTCTTGGCAAAGATACTGAAGTGGCTTGCTATTTCTTTCTTCAGCTCATTTTACAAGTGAGGAAACTGAAGCAAACAGAGTTAAGGACAGTGTCTGAGGCCATATTTGAACTCAGGAAGATGAATCTTCCTGTTTCCAGCCCCAGCACTTCATCCACTGCACCACCTAGCTGCCCATTATTAGGTATGCCAAAAGACTACACAAGAATTCTTGGTTTGGAGTATAACAACTAAAAATGGTTTTGGTGGCTCTTGCCATCTCCCCAATTCCAAATTTTTATTTTGGCCTGCACACTTAGGGTTCCATTTTTTCATATCAGTCATTTATTGAGTAGTTTTTATATGCCCAGTAGGCATTTGTGTGAGACACACACAAAAACAGGAGATATTGTCCTGTCTTTAAATAATTTATAGCCTATTTGGGGTGATAAAACCTACAAGCATATCATAAGAAGACAACACTACAGAAATGTATAACAATAGCCTAAAACTTTTATAGTAATTCATATTCGTTACCTCATTTGATTCTCCCAACAACCCTGTAACACAGTTTACATAAGAGGAAACAGACACTCTGAGGTGTTAAGGCTTGCCTAAGATCACCAGTTGGAGCCAGAATTCAAACTCGGGTCTTCTGATTCTGGATCGCATGTTGTTTCTATTATACTATGGTCATGTTTGCAAAATTTGTATAGTAGACTGTCTACGTTATGGGAGTTTGAGACAAGGGTGTGTCTACTGCAAAGATGCTCACTGTGTGTCAAATATATATATATATATATATATATATATATATATATATATATATATATATATATATATATATATATATATATATATATATATATATAATATAATGTATATATACGCTGCTTCCAGGTGCAACACATTGTAGCCAACTCCATTATCTGCTTGACTGGGGGTAATTACAAAGTCATTTACGTTTGGTTTCTAAATCAGTGTGTCTTTGTTCTTGCATTTGAATACAGGTATGCCTAATATCTGAGGAATTTACTCCAAGCCAATAATGAGACCACACTGTGTGAGCCCTGACTGAGGAGAAAATGGGGAGCTGCTCTTTTGGTGTGTTTGCTCCACTCCTGAATATAAGCAGGAGAGGAGTTCACCTTCCTCTTGTGGAAATCTCACCACAGTGGAGAGGCAAGCACTATACATGTTCTTTTATCATTGTGCTGTGGTAACGATATGCTGGAATTCATGGTAAATAAACCCAGTTTGGTTAAAAGAAAGGATATATATAAATATTATGAAGAATATTTATTTTTATACTCAGGGAATTTAATTTCTAAACATCCCTTCAGTGAGGTTTAATGGGAAAAACGTTATCTCAGTGAAGGAGGGGAATTTTTAACTGAAAATTTCAACACGAGTAGCAGTTTGGAATCTCATTGTTAATAAATTGCTACATCTTTTGGAATTTAAAGCAAAGATCTTTCATTTTATGATTTGGGAACATAGTTGAAACCTTAGAGACCTGGAACTTATTGTTCAATTGTTTTCAGTTCTGTCTAACTCTTCATGACCCCATTTGAGGTTTTCTCAGCAGAGATACTGGAGTAGTTTGCTATTTGCTTCTCCAGCTCATTTTACATAGGAGGAAACTGAGGCAAACAGTGTTAAGTGACTGGCCCAGGGTCACACAGCTGGTAGGTGTCTGAGGCTGGATTTGAACTCCAAATACAACACTCTGTCTACTGTTCCACCTAGTCCCTTTGTTTAGCTTTCAAATATTCATCACACAGTTTACCCAAACAATAAAATTGTAACATTTTCTTTCTAACTTGATATTTCAGAAGGATTTCAGTATTTTAACATAACCATCTGTTCATTCAATAAAGCAAAGGTCACTATTTTGGATGAGTGAAAATCAAGTCACTTCATTTATGCTTTGATTTTGAATGGCTCATTTACTCCTCTTGGTCAAAATGGCCTAACCCTGACTTCCTTGTGAAGATGGTATAGGAAAACAAAAATGTTGTGAAATTCCAAGATGGCTCAGGTTGCTCTCATCACTGGCTTTCATCTGGTTCCAGAAGGGTTATACTTATGCCTCTTCCAATCAATCAGCCAAGCAACATTTATTAAGTACCTACTATGTGCCAGGTGAGTAGAAGAATGCTATGGCAGATGAAGAAGTGATCTTGGAGTTAGGACAAGCAGGGGTCAAGACCCATCCACTGGCCATGTGACCCTGGATGAATCACTGACCTTCTCATTAATCCATATAATTTGGAAAGACTGTAAGTTATAGAAATGTTCAGATATGCATTGAGAAGAAGATTTTTAGGCGAAACTCTCTAAATGAATGAAATCACAATTATGGTTAAAAAAAAAAGATGGAAGTGCCAAAGATGCAAAGACAAAAATGAAAGAGTCCCTGTACTCAAGTATTGACTAGAATTTACACTCTGTTGGGACAGGGGAGACATGTGTACATATAGGTATATGTAAGACACATACCAAACCACAATTTTATGGAGCAAGTAAGGGCAGCTCAGCAGCTGAGAGTTGGGGAGGGAGAGGTGGGAAATCCAGAAAGGTCTCATATGAGAGGTACCATTTAAACAGAGCTTTGAAATAAACTAAGAATTCTATGAGACAGAGGTAAATAGTAAGTGTATTTTGGTCATGAGAGGCAGACTGTGAAAAGGCATGGAGATGAAAGGAGATGGAACATATCTCTGTGAGGATAGAAGGAACCATAAGAAGGCCAAATCCCATCCAATCTAGCATTCATTGATGACATGACCACCATGTGCTCACTGTGAGGGCTGATGATTTGAAAGCAAAAGGAGAAACAGGACCTTATATTCTACTAGGAGATACAATTTGGAAACAGATATACATACATACATACATATGTATATATAAACACATATGTATTATACATATATATATATATATATATATATATATATATATATAGAGAGAGAGAGAGAGAGAGAGAGAGAGAGAGAGAGAGAGAGAGATGATAATTTGAGGAAGATAAGAGCACTAGCAACTAAAAAATACAGAACATTCTACAGAATTGCATGTATTCTTTGGCTAACTTTGGTTATCTTTTGTAATATTATATTTGTTGCTTAATCAGACTTACTTCATAAGCCTTATTTTATGATACTGCCCATCCTTTTCAGGTTGTTTTAGAAAGCAGTAACTTAGAATCCAGCTCTGTATTAATTCTCACATTCCCACTTTTATTCTATTCCCTTACATGTTACAGAATTAATGCTCTGCTATATACTACATCAAGCTTCCTCTCTCCATTCTAAGGCTGTTTTTTTCCCATTGAGTCTCAGAGCCTCATCAGTATTTTGAGTTTTTAAGTGGTCAAAATCCTTTTATTCTTGTTTTTTGTTTTGTTTTTTAGAAAGCTTGGCAAAGTTTTTCTGAAGGTCCACACCACAATAG
Organism: Phascolarctos cinereus; assembly: GCF_003287225.1. Taxonomy (NCBI): domain Eukaryota; kingdom Metazoa; phylum Chordata; class Mammalia; order Diprotodontia; family Phascolarctidae; genus Phascolarctos; species Phascolarctos cinereus. Next base: position 230,179,695 of record NW_027556098.1, read on the forward strand.
CTGTGACAAATGATATTAACTCAGCCCTGAGTATTTGGTCTTCATTCTGTTTATTTGGTGTTTTCTTAAAGCTGAGACGATATGCTCACCAACCACTTCACCCCACCTGAGATCAATAGAAATGATTGGAACCCTTTCAGTCAGGAAGGTATATCAGGAGTTTCCTTGGATGCTTCCCAGATTGAGTTCATAGGGCAGTACCATAGAGCTGGCTCTGAAAGGGACGTCAGAGGTAGTTAAGAGAATACAATTCTTTGATCTTTTAAAATGTGAGTGAAGCATAAGTAAGCACTCATTGTAATTAATCTCTTTCATTTTCTCTTTTTTTCATCCTCTTTATTCATCTCTTCTTCATTTTATCTTTTCTTCCCTCTTCCTGCCCCTCTCCCTTTTCCCCTCTCTTCACTCCACCACTGCCCCTGTTTTCTCTTTGTCTCTGTCTGTCTGTCTTTGTCTCTGTCTCTCTCTCCCTCCCTCTACGCTTTCTCTTTTCTCACTCTCCCCTCCATCCATGAATATGTACCTGCTTTCCTTCTGGACTTCAAACTTTCTGAGAATTTCGTCCATTGAGAAGGAATCTGATATTCTTTATTGTTGTCTGTAAAGAGACTCTTAAGGGGTTTGAGCAGATTGAAATTTTTTTTTCTCCGAATAGGATTTAGATTTGAAAACATTGAGTAAAAAAGTGTTTTTAACAGTTTTCTTTCTGTAATTAGTGTCAGTTTTGCATAGAAATCCCCTTCTACTCAGCCATCAATTTCATCACCTTTTTGACTACAAGGAAATCTGTTGTTTAGGATGGGAGAAAAGTTGGGTTTTTCTACAATAAATCTTTTCTCCGTGGTGAGATCCCACATCGGAATATATATTTATTTGCTTCCTGCTCCTTGTAAGCATGGAGCATTACTGATTCTTTGGGGAGGCAACATGGTGTAGTACAAACAACACTAGGCTTGAAGTCAAGAGACATGAATTCAAATTCAACTTCAGATACTAGATATGTGACCTTAGGCAAATCATTTGACCGTTTTTGACTCAGTTTCTTCATTTACAAAACAGGGTACTCTTTCTACCTACTCTACAAAGTTTTTGTGGCAAGTGCTTTGTAAGCCTTGAATGTCTATCTAAATACCAGTTCTTGTAATTAATCTGAACAACTTGAGTACCTAAAATACAATTATATTTGTAAAACACTTAGCACAGTGCCTGGCATGTATTAGGTACTATTGTTGTTGTTCAGCAGTTTTTAGTCACATCCAACTCTTCCTGGTTCTATTTGTGACTTTCTTGGTAAAAATACTGGAGTGGTTTGCTATTTCCTTCTCCAGCTCATTTGATAGGTGAGGAAACTGAGGCAAATAGGGTTAAATGGCTTGCTGAGGGTCATACAACTAGTAAGTGTCTGAGGACAGATGTCAACTCAGGAAGATGAGTTCCTGACTCCAGGTCTGGCATTCTATCCACTGTGCTACTTGCTGCCCTAGTAGGCACTGTATATGTGTTTATTCTGCTCTCTTCCCTTCCCTACCTTGATACCTCTATAATACTTTTATCCTTGTTGTACCCCCTAGACTGAAATCTCCTATTATTTGCCCTTTTCCCCCTCCCGGACCCAAACCATACAGCCCTTGTTTACAAGAAAAGAGTAAAGTGTGCAGCATATATTCAATCTAAACCCTATCTGGGAATGCTCCTGGCTCTTACTAGATTAGGTCACGATCGTGAGCCAGAAAAATTATTTCCTTCTCCTAAATCTCATACTGAACTCCTCCAACATCCCAGGATGTATATATATCCCAGCAAGGAAGAAACAAGAAGTATCCCACCTCCTTAATATGTTCTGTATCATCCATTAGTCATCAACTGTGTCCATATGGGCATTGGGAATTGTGCCTGCCTACTATTTATCATTATCTATTTCCTCTATCTAATAGACATCAGTAATATGATTTCATCACTGAGCCTAAAAAATACCAGTTTGTAGTTGCCTCCCTTGGTCTCATTTCATCGGACAAGGATGACTAATCAGTTTCTAGACTCAAAGCTGTTTCCTGTAACTCAAAGACTTAGGTTTCTATTGGCCATCCTACAGCCATTAAACCAAAGACAACTCTTGGGGCCTAATCAATTAAGATTAGCTGTTAATGGCCTTTAAAATGTTTAGTCTTTCATTTCATTTTATTTTTATTTTTTGCTTTAAGTAGTATTTTATTTTTTCCCACAATTACATATCATGAAAAATGTTAGCATTCATTTTTGTAAGATTTTGAGCTTCAAATTTTTCTCCCTCCCTCCTCCCCCCCTTTTGAAAATAGTAGGTAGTTTGATATAAGTTATACATACACTGTCATGTAAAATATATTTCCATATTCATCATCGTTGTGGAAGAAGAAACAGATCAAAAGGGGACAAAGCCATGAGAAAGAATAACGTTAAGTGAAAAAATGTGCTTTGATCAGCATTCGGAATCCATAAGTTCTTTACCTGGATGTGGATAGCATTTTCCTTCATGAGTCCTTTGTTCTTGTCTTGGATCACTGTGTTGCTGAGAAAAGCTGAGTCATTCATAATTGATCATTACATGATGTGGCTGATACTATGTACAGTGTTTTCCTGATTCTGCTCATTTCACTAGTCATTCATTTTAATTTCACTTAGATGTGGGCAGTAGAATTTTGGGGTATTAGCGATACTCTGAATCCTATTTCACTGTAGATTTTGTTGAACTGGTCATGACAAACTAACCTTGGAATTAGCTGATAATTATTTTATGAGGCTATATTTGTCTTCTCAGTTGTTACTCTGACCACCCGCTAGTTCACATTTTCCTCTCCTTTGAGGAGTTTACTTATTTCCCTTAGTTGTAGCCTTTAATTAGGAAACTTGGGAAAATTAATGTTCAATACTCCTAATATACTGAGAGCAGCTGTCTACTTGTAAGTGACTCCCCCTCCATCTTTCCAGAGAGCTTAATGTAGGCTTGATAATATACTCTTTAAAATCCAGAGAATTGGTCTCAAAGGTTCACTTTGTCTATTACTCCTACATTTTACATATTACCCTCCTTCTCCACTGCTCTAAATCAGCACTCTCAACTTTATCAAAGTCAGCTTATCTTAATTTGGAGACAAAACTCATTATGTAAGTACAAATAGCAAATAAAATTTTAAAAGAATAAGAAACTCCAAAAAATAAGCAGTGTGCTGGTTTGCCAGGAATTGATGCCATATGGTGGAAGAGGAGGAAGTAGAGAGTGAATAAATTCATGAAGTTTCAGCAACAAGGCAAGGGAGATATATTCAGGCAAATTTCAACTTCTATCCAGGCAGATCACTCCTTAAGTGAATGAATGAGTCAGATTCATTGATTGTGGCCAATTCAGGGTAGCAAGACCTTTAACTTTCAATCAGCTCCCCAAACCAGTTGGCATCCAGAGTCCCTTCACTCAAGGCCTGCTCATCTTCAGTGCTCTATAGTTCTTGGACTTCCCTTGCTTCTCACAATTCCTTCAATCATTCCTTCTACCTGGGAAAACTACATTTTCCTTTGATGCTGATACAAGACTATATTTGCATGAAATTCATACTATCAAGGAAGAAATTTTTATTAAAAGAATAAGAAAAAGCAAACCATAGACTATTGGATGAGCAGCCATTAGTCCTAAAGACATATGTGTAATTCCCAGAGAAACCTATGGTTCTGAATAGGAGGGTGACCCTCTTTCCCCACACAGATTCTACTTTTGGTCTGTCTGCGGTCTTTGTGCTTTTCGCATTGACTATTCTCCATGTTTGGAATGCCCACCTTCCTGACCTCTTGATATTAGTTAATATATTTTATTTCCTTCAAAACAAAGGCCACCTTCTGTGGGATGTCTTTTGCAGTATCCTTGTTGCTAGTGTGTTTCCCTCTCAGATTATCTGTCTTCTGCTCTTTATGCAACCTGCTTATAACTATGTATATTTGTCTCCTCAATTTGGATTCAAGTTCCTTGAGGGCAGGAGCTATTTTTACTTTTTCTTTGCATGTGTAGTACAGCATAGTGCCTGCTCCTGACATAGAGTAAGCGCTTAATAAGCTCATTGATTGATTTGCTCTGCTCTCTGATAGTCAGAGTGGGTTGGGAGGAGATGGGGTACAGTGTACTTTTATTTCCCTCTTTCTTTATATTCCTTCTCCTCTTCATGTCTTTTCCAACTCAGTAGCATGGCTTGTGAGGGTTATACCATTCCTCAGGCACAGTAAAGGTGAGTCAGTCTCTAGGATTCTCCATCTGTTTATGACATTTCTTCTGTGTAAGTAGAGAACAAAATCTACAGAGATCTACTTTTCTCCCTGGTAGTGCCCACTTTCCTGCTCCTCTTTCTTTCTTTCTTTCTTTCTTTCTTTCTTTCTTTCTTTCTTTCTTTCTTTCTTTCTTTCTTTCTTTCTTTCTTTCTTTCTTTCTTGCTTTCTTGCTTTCTTGCTTTCTCGCTTTCTTTCTTTTTCTTGCTTTCTTGCTTTCTTGCTTTCTTGCTTTCTTGCTTGCTTTCTTGCTTTCTTGCTTGCTTTCTTGCTTGCTTGCTTGCTTTCTTGCTTTCTTGCTTGCTTTCTTTCATTTATTCTAGTTACTATCCTTTGTCTAACATGCATGCCTTTAGGGGATACCCATTCTTTGTTCTACCAAATACTTCAAAGAGGAAGGAAAAGGAGCTAGGGACAGACAATGCCAGTCAAGGGTATGCTGTAGCCATAGGAGAGCCAATTGTTAAATTTTCAGTGTGACCATTTACACCTTATAAATAGACAAATGCAATACAAATCAGGGCTTGATTTATTATTTTGATGACTGTCTCTACTCAATAAAGTGCTGTAGAAAATATCTTATTTTATTTTTAGGCATTTGGGGTTAAGTGACTTGCCCAGGGTTACACAGCTAGTAAGTGTCAAGTCTGAGGCCAGATTTGAACTCAGGTCCTCCTGACTTCAGGGCTGGTGCTCTATCCACTGCACCACCTAGCGGCCTCTGAAGAAAATATCAGTAATGCAGATTAAATTTTAAATTGTTTCATAAGTATATTTTTTTCCAGAGAGCTGCTTGTTAAACATTTCCCCAGCATATTCCTGCCTAGCACCCATTATAAATGTTTGATATCATGAATTGTCATTGAATTCATAGTGAAAATGAGGTTGCAAGAAATACATGAAATTTTAGTTGAAAGTGCACCTTGAGCATTAGCAATAAAACATAGCACTTCATACAATGTTCCTACAAGCATCACTTTGGAGAGACTTGCAGGATCTTAAGACTGGCAAAAATGTCAGGGGATTCTCTGGTTACCTCTTCAACTTTAGGGAATCTATCTGGAGTGCGTACTTTAGGGATAAGGGATCCAGGCAACCTGAAATAGTTTAGACTTTATGGAATCCTCTGTAACATACACAACTATGCTTTCTCCTTCTACTGTTAGCTAGAGTCAAGATACCTATGTTCAAGTTCACTATTTTCTAGCTATGTGGGCATAGGCAAGTCATTTTATTTTTTCTGAGGCTTAGCTCCATTGTACAGATGATGAAACTAATCAGATAAAATAATACCTGTGCTTCTCACCTCATAGAGTTGATATGGGAGTCTGGAAGTTGTGTAAGTGTGAGCTAAGTGATAGGGACAAGTCCTGAATAAGATTTTCTGCCTTGAAATGAAAAAAATTTAAGGAGAGGATCCAGAATGGTGATAGGGATGGTGATGGGGATGAGGCTCTAGAAGAGAATCTGAATAACTGAGAACTTGAAGGAGAACTGTTGCTTAAATAGACAGTAGGTTCTAGGAACTGTGGAAGACATTAGATCAACTATGGCAAAAATTGGGGATAGAAGCACCAGAGATGCAAATTGGACATCAGAAATACAGGCTACAGACACAAGTTGGAACTTGACTAGGTCTGAGTCAGAAGTAGGGTGATTGAGCAGAGCTTTTCAAAATAGCAGACAAACCCAAAGTGCTAACTGATTCCTCTGTCCCAGGTTATACCATCTTCGACTCAGATTTAGAGTAGGAAGAGATCATCTATTCCCCGCCCCTCATCCTGAGATTGATAGAAAGGCTGGTTTATTTTCACATTCTGCCTCTTTAGGTCATTCCCCTATGTCTGGCATGCTTTCCCTCCTCACCTCTGCCCCTAAATCCCTCTCTTCCTTTAAGATAGCACCTTTTAAATAAGACTTTCCCCCATCTCTTCAGTTGTTACTACAGTCTGTCTTCTTGAATTACATTGTATATAGTCTACGTGTATTTTGTATTTGCTGATATTTTCACGTGATCTATTTCCCCAGTAAAATGTGTGCCCCTTGAGGGAATGAGCTTTTTTTCTTTGCATCCTCACAATTTCCAGGCTATTAATAAATGTTTGGAGCCTAGAAAAAAGACAAAGACTCTTTCTACTATACGGAAATAGCCCTCTAATGCAGGAGAGAATGCCCTAAGCAACTGTAGTTGCCCAATATGCCTCTTTTCCCCCAAACCTGGTTCTCATACCCCAGTCACTTTCCTTGTGTTGCCCGGTCTAAGAGTCTATGACCTGACTTGATTTGAATGTTTACCTCTGATTAGAAGCCCTGTCATTTGATTAGTGAGCTGGTATTTATTAGATAACTCTCTTCAACTGGGAATAATACAGAAACTGGGCATAAGCAGCGATGCTGAAATAAGGCAGATGTCTTTGACAGAAATGAGAACACTTGAGTTCCTCCTGCATTTGATAGATGTATTTGTTGATTTCTTTTCCCTCCTATCCTAGGGAGAAAATATCACAGAATTTGGGAATTATGAGGGACCTCAGAAACCATCTGGTCCAACACAGACATGAAAGGAATTCCCACTATAACAAACCCAAAAAGTATTTGCCAGCACTGGCTTGAAGGACCCCCAAGGAACAACAACCAGCCATATTAATTAAAAGATAACAGCAGTCAATTATCTCAATGTAGGCAGTGCACAATATCCAGGGTCATTTGGTAGGAGAACATGGATGCTTTAAAAGTCAATGTGCACAAGTAAGAGAAATATCTCTATGGGGGAATAAAATGCAAGGATATGACTTTTGGATTAAAAAAGTAATCATAATAGCTAGGTTTATATAGCCCTTTAAGATCTGCAAAATGTTGGGGCATCTAGGTGGCACAGTGGATAGAGCTCAGACCTTGGAGTCAGGAGGACCTGAATTCAAATCTGACCTCAGACCCTTGACACTTACTAGCTGTGTGACCCTGGGCAAGTCACTTAACCCCAATTGCCTCACCAAAAAAAAAAATTATTTGCAAAATGTTATCCATATATTATCTCATCTGATCATTGAATATAAAAATGAATGGCTACAACTAATATGGGAGGATATTTGTATAATCATAGTGCCTGTTAAACATTAAAATATAGGGAGTTGAAATTTATTGTGAAAGTACATGGGCAGCTATTTAGGTTAATTCTCTTGTGTAAGTGTGACAAATATGCATTTATCTTCCAAACAGAAAATTTTTAGAAGTTTTAGAAAAGTCATTAATTTTGAAATATAAATTGGGCTCATTGTTACTGACATGTAAATTCCTTGCAGGCAGGGACTGACCTCTTCATCTGCCTCACTGTGGCAACTGGCTTGCACACTCTTAGAAGCATTATGGGAAAGTACAAAGAGCTGATTCAAAGTAAGGACATTCCAACTTCAATAGTTCTGGTGATGTGAGCGTAAGCCAATTGCTTAACATCTCTGAGACTGTTTCCTCATCTGTAAAATGGGCATAACACTTGCACTGCATATCTCCTGGGGTTGTGAGAAAATGTGGAAAATGTGAATACTATGTTTAAAAAAATTTGGTATTTGAAGATTCTAAATAAGTGATTTAATAATTAATTACTTCAACCTGAAAAGAAGCAAAAAGTAGTAAAGTAGTAGTAGTTTATTTAGGAGTGAGGAAGACCTGGATTCAAATCTCTTCTCTTGTACTTCCTGGATGTGTGACCCTGCAATCTCTCAAGTGTCTAGACAGCTCTGTAAGGCTGTAAGTTTTTTAAAAATGTCCTGATCTGCACCAATAGAGGGAGTTATGTTAATATTATGTTAACAGCTTAATAAATGTTTATTGATTGACTATATCAATGAAATCACAGGTCTGGGGTGTGTGTGTGTGTGTGTGTGTGTGTGTGTGTATCCATATAACTAATATTTTAGAAATATCATATGTGTGTATATATATATATATATATATATATATATATATGTATACATACACATATACATACCCAATATTTGAGAAATGTGCCATAAATATAGTTATACATGGTGATAGGGGCAGCTAGGTGATGCAGTAGATAGAGTACTAGGCCTGAAGTCAGGAAGAACTGAGTTCAAATCCAGCCTCCGACAATTACTATGTGACCCTGGGCAAGTCACTTCACCCTGTTTGCCTCAGTTTCCTCATCTGTAAAATGAGCAGGAGAAGGCAATAAAAACCACTTTAGTATCTCTGTTAAGAAAATGCCAAATGGGGTCAAAGAATTGGACACAACTAAACAACATATATATTGATAGATGTAAAAATGGACTTAATATTTTAGAAATATCTTCTGGAAACATAGTCTGTCAACTGAATTGGCTGAATTCCTTTTAGTCTGATAGGAGTCACGTGATGCAGCTGTGGGTTGGGTGGATCTTTCCAGAATGATTTATTTCTTATCTAATATTGTTGAACTCAGTGGATCAGAACAATCAGTCACTGTGACTCGGAACACCTTCTCTGAAGGTGATTTACTACAGAAGAACTCCAATAGATAGCACTTTTGACTGAATTAGGCAACTCCTGTGTTTTTAAGGGGATGATAGTTCAGGAGGGTCTTGTAAAAAAAAGAAATTCTTCTGAGGTCAGAAATTAGCCAGCTTTGTATAGTATTTTTTTTTTAGTTTGTCATGAAAGCTACACATGCATTCCCTCCAAAAACCTAATTCCAAAGGGGTATTTTGTCATTCCAAGGGTTGGTTTGTTTAGTAAGCTGAGGAATTTCTAAAATCAGCTCTCTTTCAGGGAAAGCAGCATGATTTAGTTTGATGAATTTCAGGAGGAGGATAGGAAGAAGAGGGGTGTGAGTGGTTTCTTTGAAATCAACTACTATCTTGACAGGCACATTTAATTTGTTTCCATCACCATTTTAGGCACCTTCCTTGGCTTCCCTTAACTCTCAATCCTGCAACAATGAATGGTTTCTGGAGACAACGTATACTAATTTCACGTCCTTTAATGCCAGGAGGAAAACAAAGAAATAAACAAAAGAACAAACCAACATAACTCATCTCCAATAAATGTAATTTCTCCATCCTTCTTCAGAGAGACGAGAGTTTTTGAAGTAAAAATCTTTTAAACGTCTTCATGGAATTAGAGTAGATGATAAAGAGAAAAAAAAATCATCCTTTAGATAACCCAACATTTAGGTCCAGTCAATACAGTAACTTGGAAATGTTTGCCTCAAGGCCACAGCGTCTACCAAGTTAAAATATGATTAGCCAATACTTGCTACTTCAATGTACAGAATGTCCTGATAGACTATCTTCATGAGTTGTTATGAAAATCATCATCTTCAATGGGCCAACCTTTTTGGAGGTGAATCCCTCTGCCTTTAGCTGGGCTAATCCTCAGACAACAGGTACAGAGTCTTGTCATCTTGAGCTCACAGTCCACTGAGTGTATGAGAGCCCAAGATCACCTCCCAATCATGACCTGGGGCATCAGAATAGAACTTTTGAGCAGAACTTCATAACTGTTTTTGTGTCATGGAGCTCTTTGGCAGTCTGATGAAGGCTATAGACCCCTTCTCAGAAAAATGCTTTTAAATGCATAAAATGAAGTACATAAGAGTAAAATGGAAACCAATATGTTGGAATAATCATTTTTTAAAAGTCCATAGACTCCAAAAAATGAAGAATCCCTGCTTTAGAGAAAGAGCAAGCACATATTTACTTTAATATAAATATATTTAAAATAACAGGAGTGATCTCCATAGTATACCATTATTATGTATATGGATACATAATAGGGTGTGCTATGGAGCACTATATATATTCAAATTGATCTGTAATCTCATAGATGTGATCTTGTAGATGTATAGGCAATCCTTCAGTAATGCGGGTTATAACCCACATATTTCTGTCCATTCTGTGTAGCTTTCATCTATGTTCTTCCAGAAGTTTGCCACAGGGGTCCATCCAGTATTCTATGGACTCTTCTCTTTTTCCCAATTTCCTAAGTAGTGGAACAAGTGGATTGTCTGCCAAGTCTAGCTCTCACCATATGACCAATCCATTTTCCTTTTTAATCATATATCTATTTGATGACATTCTTACTCCACTTCTTCTTCATACTTCCTCAATTTTTTGTGTTATAGTTTGCCCACATAATTAAATACCACTCCGTTGCCCTCTGTATGGTACTTATTTTGAATATTCTGGAATCTGTAGCATCCTATAACTCATCGTCATGCAACAATACTAGTAGAATATTGGTATTAAAATGGGCTTTGGTTTTTGAGAGAAATTTGGAGTAATTAAAGAGCCTCTCCAATCTTCTGAAGCTAATCCAGAATATTCTGCTCTTCCTTTGCTATTTTGAAACAGATTTATTGTCCATTTCCAGTGCTTGTAGATGCAAATGCATGGGCTCTGTAGATTGTTTCTCTAATTACACATCATAATCTAGACATTTTCATCTTTTTTTTCCTATGAGGGTGATTAGGTCAAGCTCTTTTGGGTGGTTATGAATTTATTTTAGGAGAGTCAACAACATTCAATGGCTTAATGCAACCAATACGATGTAATCCACAAAGTAGAGCATATAGAGTACCTCACTGTCTACAGGCAATCTCTCTTCAACTGGAACTTTGTCCTGGATCTCTTCTATGACAGTGACAAGTGCCATTAAGCATGTCTCCTGATTTGTACCTTACCTTATGATGATTAGAGGATAATCAACAAAGTTATTTGTGTTTTTTCCATGGAATATTAAATCATTCATATGAGATTGTAATCTCTCTGAGAACAGGAACCATTGTGCCTTAAAACTTAGCAGATTGCTTGCCAAATAGTAAGTGCTTAATAAATACTTCTTGACTTAATGTATGCATGGGACATACCCTTTGGGAGGGGATCTCCTAAGGTTGAATTTTGATCTGTTGAATCATATACATTTTTGGTATTAATCAATAATAAATAGGGTGGGACCTTTTATTTTCTTTATGTGTTTCAATCTATGATACAATGGTAATAGGCTTGTGAAAGCCTGTCCATTTCTTACTAATGGCCTCATGGCTTTAGTTGCTATTTTCTACCATATCTCTCTGCTTGGCAAATAAATCAACTATTGTCTAAGTAACTTTTTAGGCTCTTTTAGTCCTCTTTTGACAATATGACATAATTATAGTCTGACTATGCCCTTTTGTCCATCCCTATACCATTTTTCATCACCAGTAACTCATTTAAATAGGTCTGATGAAGTTGTTCTAATTGCTTGCCATATCTTTATCTCACCGTTAGTCTTCTAGCTTGATTAAAGCTTCTAGCTTTAATTAAAGTTAGTAGTCTAACTGTAGAATGATAGCACATTCAGAGGTGACTCACATCAGGAATTAGTCTTTACCTGTCAAAATGTAGTGAATTGCTCTTTTTGATGTTATTTGGTAGATGCCATGTACAGTGCTCGTGAATTCTTTTTTGAAGAAATTATTCACCATTTAGAAGTGGGAGGTTTCTGTGTCATCTTTGTCTTTGGCATCTCTTATTCTTTGTTCTGGATTCATATTTCATAATAAATTTTTCTCCAGTCTCACCTTCTACATTCAGTTTACCAGGTATCAAAGTATGTGTTTTTATTTGGAGACTGTTTTTCGTATTCTTTGTAGACTGTTTCTGCCTCTTTTATCCTCTCCAACAGATGGTGAATAAGCTGCAGTTATTTTCACGGTGGTCTTTTTGTAAATGCTTATGAGCGTTACAATATGAGATGATCTAATGTTTGATGAAATTATGTTTCCCCGATGCCTTTGACTGTACGCTAAAACTGACTAGGTCTACTCCTTTAGTTGTCTCAGCTGAGGGAATCTGTGAGCCATCCTTCCACTCAACTAAATCTCTCTTCTATCTTTTGTTTTCCCTCATAGTATGAATGTTGATTGTTATAATTCAGCTCCTCTACTAGTATGTCCATTTCTTGGCCATTGGACAAGTATCTCACATTCGGAGAATCAACATTTTTTAAAAATTTACAGATAGTCTAAAAGCTATATGATTCTCAGTACCCTTCAGTCCATATTCCATTATTACCACTGTCCCTGAAAAAAACAGAAGGGGAATACAAAAGACTGAAGGGTAGTTGTCTTCAATTTTTCTTTGTTTCGTGGGTTATCATGGTTAAAGCATTCACCACCACGTTCCAGCCTAGTGGTCAGAAGACTCTCAGGTTCCTCAGAAAGCAGTTTCAGCCTGATGCCAGGATCATACTCAAAGTCTTCTTAGCATGGTAGAACTTGGCAAAGCCTGCATCTCCTTCAAGATGATGTGGTCAATGTCATGCACTGATGAGGTGCCAAAGGATTTCGAAGAGGAGAAAAATAGTGGTGCTATTATCCCCTTAGAGGCCTGTGTGTTTTGTACCTTTTGAGATTTTGTACTTTGTGCAGTAATGCTATCTGGTCATACGGGATGCCTTTCTTTTCTATTACTGATACATGACACAGCACTAACCTTAGTCCCCATCCTTCTTTGATGTTGAATCTTTCATAAGCATAAGCATGATTCATTTGTCCTACACACTCATCCTCTACTGACAGTGAGGTAGTGTATTACAATGGAAAGGGCATGGAAATTGGAGAACAGACCTGAGGCTTAAATCCTAATTATGATACTTAATATCTTTATGACCTTGGGTAAGTCACTCAGTTCTCCCATTTAAAATTAGAGATGTTTTTTAAATGATCTATTGAATCATATATGTTTTTGTTATTAATCAACAATAAATATGGTGGTATCTTCTATTCTCTGTAATGAAAATCTATAAAATTGAAGGGTAGGTAGCTAAGTGGCTCAGTGGGATAGAGTGCCAGGCCTGAAATCAAGAAGATTCCTCTTCCTGAGTTCAAATCTGGCCTCAGACACTTAGTAGTTGTGTGACCCTGGGTAAGTCATGTCACCTTGTTTGCCTCAGTCCCTCATCTGTAAAATGGGCTGGAGAAGGAAATGGTAAACTATTCCAGTATCTTTGCCAGGAAAACCCTAAATGGGATCATGAAGAATCTGAAACAACTGAACAACAACAGTAACAATAGCAACAAAAATTAGAGGGTTGTACTCAATGATCCCAAAGGTCCCTCTCAGTTTATGATCCTATAGCAAAAATCTAACCTAGGCCCAATCTTAGCTTTTGGATGTCATATTGGAAAGATTTAAAATAAACAAACAAAAACCTCCCTAAACCGATTACAACTTTTGTGCTTCCTCTCCCCATGTATGTGTCCTAAAAGAAAATAAAATTTGTCTAACACAATTTTTTTTTTAATTCCCAGACCTTGTTTGTTCTTCAGTGCTTAGTCTTTTCAGTATTCAGGGTCATTGCAAATTGATTGTTTTGATGATTTTGTACATTGTTCTTTTTTATCTGATATGATAATTCTTTAAACTCCTAATGTACAAAAACACAATGTTGACCTCTAGGGAATAATTCTAGATCAAAGGAGCCCTTTGATTTTAGAATTATGCTGAACAAAGTTAATGAGCGAGTATTACTTATTTCTTTATTTTTAAAGATATTATCTGTAATGTATGAAGTATGAAAAGATAATCCACTCTGTAAAATAGAAGTGAATGTGTCAAGATGAAAATAACTTTTATTAACTCCACAAAAAAAGCAAACACAGAAATTCTAGCATGCCATCAAGACGATGACAACTTTCCAAGCTAAGTTCAAAAGGTCAAGCATATGTTCATTAGACTTAGTTAACAACTACTGGTGGTTTCCTATGAAGCCTACTGCCAGGGAGCTTGGTAGTAGAATCCAACATGAAATGGATTCTTAGTATTGTAAGTGGCTACTCCGTTAATTCTACTCACAAGGGATAACTTGGTCTGGTTTTCTTATAACTTTAAAAAAATACATTCATGGCTTTCTCTGTTCTTTCAAAATTGTAACAAAAGTCTAATTTGAAATGACAGAATATGGGACTAGGTAATGTGATGGTTATACAAAGATGTGCACAATGATGCACTGTTGCTGGAGCTATGACTTGGTCCAACCATTTCACAAAGAAATCTTAAATAAAGCGAAGAGAGTGAGTAAAAATGCCCATATTCTTTGACCCATAAATTCCACTGCAGATGTCATATAACTGAAGAAGAAAGACCCTGTATATAACAAAATGTTTATAGAAGCATTTTTTTATAGTAGCAAATAACTGGTGGAAAAAAGTAGAAGCCTATCCATTTAGAAATAGCTAAATGAACTGTGGGGTACAAATGTAATGGAATAATAATTGCTGTGTTAAAGAAAATTATGACAATGATGAATAGAGAAGTATGAGAAGTCATACAAACTGATGCAAAGTGAAGTCAGCAGAACCATGAAAATAGCATATAAAATGAATACAACTATGTAAATGGAAAGGACAACAAAATTGAATGCTGAGAAATTATAATGACTAAGCATGACTCCAAAGAAGAAATATAAGAAGGCACTTCCCCCTCCTTGTTTCTTTGCAGAGTTGGGGATTGTGGGTGTGGAACACTTTTAAAAAATAGTTTTGGTTAGTTTTGCTGAACTGAGGAAGGATAGTGTGGATACATTGGGAAATGTAGGTGAAATAAAACCAAAAGACATAAACATTTTTAAAAGATTTTTTTTAAAAAAAGTATATTTTCAGACTACCATCACCATTATCACCAACATCATTATTACTTTTACCATGTAATGAGTGAGAAGATAATTAGTTATCTTTACTTTCTTACTTTCTTTTTTCATTCTTTGTCTATGAAAATGTTAAAAACCAACAATGTATATCTACCAGCTAACTTTTTATTCATCTGACAGGAGATTGCTCTTCTCAGAACTTTCATTACCTAGTGTTTCTCAGCCTCCTATACATTCCTAAATTCTGTGGTATCCCATTGATTATATTGGTATCAGAGAACAAGACCAAATTTAGAGTGAAGTTTATAGGTAAAATGTATAATTAAATCTTGCTGCATCAGACTTTTACCATATGCTTCAGGGAATTTGATTATAACCTTTAATACTTAGGAAATCTATTGGGACAATGTAGCCTTTGGAAGCAAATGTAATGTGTTGTCTTCCATGTGTGAAAATACTGTTTTTGAATCAGATTCATAAAATGAGCACCATATCCTGAACTCCATGTATGTACATGGTCCACAATAAATGTTGAGGCCCAGACAGGTTTATTCTTGTTAACTATATGTTTGTATAACCTTCCTTATTCTGTATTTTGGAAATATAAACTGAATAAATATCAGCCCAAACCAAATATAATCCTGAAGAAAAATTTCCTGCAACAAATATCATGTAATGAATTATGATGACAGATAGGAATTATTTTGGGATTACCCACATTTGCATATTAACCTTATCTGTAGGTCCCTCTATTTGCAGAGATAATTGAGAGGTAACTGTTTAAGTTACGATTGCTCACTTTTGTTAAATGTATCTTCTGTATAAAACGATAAAGCATAGGAATAGTTGGTATCAAAGCATTCAAGACCTTGCATAATTTTTGAAACAGTTTTGAAATTTAAGCTAATTTATAGTCATTGACTGTTCTTTCTTATTGTTTCTTATAGATTAAGCTTAGTGAATTTGATTGGGCTATGTATTGTTAGCTTTCCAGTTTCGTGATCTTAGGCAAACCATAATCTCTCTGAGTCTGTTTCCTCATCTGTAAAATGGGAATAAGAGTTTCTACTTTCTGTACTTTACAAGCCAAACATGAAGACAAAAATGATGAAATGTTATGTAACCATAAAGTGCTCCATAAATGTAAGTTAGTAATTAGCATCATCACTATCATCATCATCACCATCAAAGAGAGCACCACAGAGAACAACCAGTCTGAGTTCTGTTACTTCCCATCTAAAAAGGAAGTGTTATTCAGTGACATTGTCGTGTAGCAAGCAAATTGTTCCAAGAAGAGCTGGTCAGCCTGAAGGAGTTGTGAGCACCCCAAGCTCTTTCCCTGAGGTTGGCTTCTGTACGGACTATTGTGTTTAGTCCTCAGCAGCGAATTTTCAGATTAGCATTCGACTTGTGTCAGATGAACAAACTTTGTGATTCCAGGAAAATGCAACACTCTAGCATTTAGAAGTAAAACAAAGAGAAGCATTTGGCTTCTCAGATAGGTTGGCTAATGCCAAATAGCCTCTACAGAAGTAGTGCCTCAATTTTTCCATCACTAGCTTCTTGACTACTTGATCAAATTTCATTGATTTTTCTCCTAGTTTTTAGGCATAGTTTTCTTTCTCCAAAAACTCTAAGTTCATGCTTTCAGTATTTTATGATCACAGCATCCTTGGCCTTCTATTCTTTTAATTCTGATCAGTCCCCCTATTTTTATTTTTAATAATGAGAGCGTGTGGTACAGTAGCTCAATCATGAAGTATTTATGAAACACTTAATATGTTCTAGGCTCTGTGCTACATCACAGACTTGGATAGAGAGCTGAACTTGGTCAGAAAACTCAACTTGGGTAGAAAGTTGGGCTTGTAGTCAGGAAGATCTGGATTCAAATCTCATCTCTGCCACTGGTTGTGTGAATTAAGACAAGTCACTTAATCTTTTCAAGCCTCAATTTCCACATTGGTGAAATGGATATTTATCGTCTAGTATATAATGCTTATAAAATCTTACAAGGCTGTATAATGAAATGTGGAAAGTCCCTTGACTTTAAAGTGCTGTATATTGTTTTTGTTTAGTCAGTTATGTCTGACTCTTGATGACCCCATTAGGGGTTTTCTTAGCAAAGATACTGGAGAGGTTGGCCATGTTCTTCTCTAGCTCATTTGAAAGATGAGGAAACACAGGCAAACAGGGTGAAGGGACTTGTTCAGGGTCACATAGCTTGTAAATGTCTGGGGCTGGATTTGAACTCAGGTCGTCCTGACTCCAGGCCCAGCACTCTATCTACTGGGCCACCTAGCTACCATAATGCGCTATATAAATTATTATATCTTTCAATACTTTATGCCTAATCAATTATTCTCATACCTTTCCCTTCCTACTACTTGTCCCCAACCATTAATAGCCCCTTATCTCAGGAACAGCCTTGTCCACAGTCACCTAATGGCACTTTCTGAATCCCCTGAGTCACAGCCACTTTCTATGTATTCCTGATGTTTGAATACAATTGTAGGAGGTAAATTTTTTAAAGTCATCTTTGTTTATATGTATTTTTATGACAAATTATATACAAATCAACACTTTTTTTTCAAGATACTTGGCCCCCTAAAAAAACAATATTAGGACTAGATTCTATTGTAAAAACAGTAATAAAAATTACCTGCTCTCCAAACACCTGAAATGTTTTAACAACTATGGATGCATTCTGTTGAAAAGTTTCATGGAAAAACATCTAGGCCTGGAGGAACCCACCAGATGAATGGAAGCACATGGGGGCTCCAATGAGCAGTTTTGTTCTTGTACCTTGGCATAAGCTTGAGGACAACCCACTCACATGGAAAAAAAATTAATTCCAGTAAATTTGTCTTAAAATAAAGAAAAAATAAAAATGCCTCATTTTTAATGGTTCATTTTAGAGACAACTACAACAGAACAAAGAACATTTTTATTTAGTTTATTTTCAATGGAAAGATAGTTAAATCCTACAAGAATTTTGGAGTCTCAAAGATACCTCTCAAAATGCTAAACTTTACACACACACACACACACACACACACACACATTCTTTAAATTCAAGGAGATTGTCCTTTTCATAATCATGTAATTTTCGTCGGTTGTCACATTATAATGGAGAGTACCTAGATTGTGACTTGAAATTCACAGCTCCATTATAGACTTGCTTTGTGACTATAAACACATCAATCAAGCCCAGAGTATTTAATGAGCCCAGCTCTGGGCATAGCATTGTACTAGATGCCCAGGTACAACACAAATAAGTTTATGATTTGGTCCCTACTTACAGGAAACTTACAATTTCATTGCAATTTAGAAGCATTCTCAATGCTTTGTATATGAGTTTTTAAATATAGAGGAAAATGTAACAATAACTGACATTTAAATAGCACTTTAAAGTTTGGGAAATGCTTTACATATGTTACTTCACTTAAGCCTCATAATAAACCTGTTACATTCTGCATGTATTAGTACTGGAAGTTACACTTAGGGAAACTGAGGCTTAAAAAGTTTCAGTAACTTGGACTAAAACATCCATACCTTTTGACATGGAGATTCCATTACTGGGCTTATACATCAAGGGTCCATTGATAAAAAGAAAGTCCTCATATATAGCAAAATATTTACAGCAGCACTTTTTGTGTTAGCAAAGAATTGGAAACAAAGTAGATGCCCACCAATTGGGGAATGGCTAAACAAATTGTGGTATACGAACGTAATGGAATATTACTAGGCTGTAAGAAATGATGAATGTGATGAAAACAGAGAAGCATGGAAAGATCTATGTGAACTGATACACAGTGAAGTAAGTAGAGCCAAGAAAACAATATTACACAATGACTACAGTTAAATAAATGGAAAGAATAAACATGCACACACAATCAAAAGCAAATGTTGCAAAATTATAACAAACAATATGACTCAAGAGACATGAGAAGACACTTTCACCCCTTCCTTTGTATAGGTAGAAGGTCCACAAGTGTGGACCTTACACATTGCACATATTTTCAATTTTTTATGTATTGATCACATAGGCTAATTTTTCCTCTTTTTTCTTTTTTTGTCTTAAATTTTTTATTTTTATATGGTGTGGCTCTCTGGGAGAGGGAGAGGGATGGGTACTGGAGGAAACCATGGTTATGTAAAAAACAAAGGCCAATGATAAAACTTTTTTTTTAAGTTTAGTAACTTGCTCATCATCATGCATCTAGTAAGGTTAGCATTTTAAACCCCTGGTCTCCCTTATTCCAAGTTAAAAAAAATGTGCGTAGTACTTCAAAAAACTATGATTGCTTCTAAAAATATTTTACTTTTAACTTGTGGAATAAAATGAGCATTTCCATAGCATAGTACAGGAAGAAAGATAATCGTATATGAAACTGCAACACTAATACGAGCAACTTGCTATTCCTTTCAAACATACGACAAAATTATTATATAAATTTCCTTTTTTCCCCCTTTTTTTCTTCCCCATCCCCATCACAGATTTCAAAAATTTATCATTTCATTGGTTGGTTATCTACACTACTTTCACACATCGTAACCTCTCTAGACCTTAGTAGAAAGTTTCAATAGTTATTATGGCCAAAAAAACCCAAAACAAAACACAGTGAATAACCTTCTGATGTTGAACTTACCCAAATTTAACTAGACTCATCCTTGTATGACCAATACCTAGCCAAATGCTGGACCCCAACCTTCAAACTTTTTTAGTAATGCAGATCCTACCAAGGGTTGCTTGGTCTTTGAGAACCCCAAGTCATCTCAGGGATGCAATGAGGCATCAGAGTAGGACTTCAGTGGAAGACCACTTTATTGCTACTTTCAAAATAACATTAGAAATTTCAAAATGACTTTTTCTTTTTGTAAATGACTTTTTCTAGGGTTAAATGTTTCATTAAATTTTCTGAAAAATACAAGTTCTTGATATGGTGACCAACACGAGGGGGTCAACTTCATGACTTGAACAATATTCATCCACTACAAAAGGCTTGTGTTCTACTTCTTTCTTGATGCAAGTGATGAAAATGAGATTAATATTTTTTCCCTGAATACCATAAATTACATTTCCTAGGGTAAAGGTTTTCCTACTTAATGGAATTCACTTACTGAAAATTTATTGTCCTGTCATACAAAATTTCTAACACTGATAACACTGGTTTAATGGCTTCATTTAATGGACAGTTCTAATCCTGACTCTCTGGTGAGCTGACTGGTGGCAGTGGACAAATCTCAATGTCATTGTATCAAGTTTAATCCCACACATAGTCTCCATGTAATTCAGACCTGACCTGTATCTTTCAGCTGGATTGACTTGAAAAAGCATGAACGCACTTGAACAAAGGTGCATAGATCCATGCAGACATCTTTTTCACATTAGATCTTTTAACCTCACATGACCTTTCTTGTTCAGTACAGCTCATAGCTTACAAAACCTTTGGGTTCATTTTTGTGTCTCTGTTCCTGGTTTTATTAGGAACTAGAACAACATATATAATCACTAATTCAAGGGCCTTAATCAAAGGGCCAATTACTCAAGGAGATCTTGGGATGCATAAAAAAGAATATGTCCTTTATACCTTCACATCAAAATTATTCAATTCCCACGAGGAAGACTAGAATGATGAAAGAATACAGTAATCTCAATCAATCCATGAGCATTTATTAACCATCTATGATGTCCCAGACACTAATAAATGCACAAATTTTGGAAAAGTTGTGCTTTAATTTTTTTCCCTCATAGTTCTCAGGGGTCAGGTATGAACAATTTGAATATTAATATTAAAAATATGTTCATGCTGGTAAAGAATTGTTAGAGTCCATTGTAGTTAGGGACAGGTTATTAAGGAGCTAGTGTCATAGACCGCTGTTCATTCAATCATTTCAGTCATGTCTGACTCTGTGTGAGCCCATTTGGGTTTTTGTTTTTGTTTTTTTGTTTTTTGTTTGTTTTTTTGGCAAAGATACTGGAGTGATTTGCCATTTTCTTCTCCAGCTCATTTTTATAGATAAGGAACTGAGACAAACAGAGTTAAGTGAGTTGACCAGGATCACACAGCTAAGTGTCTGAGGCCAGATTTAAACTTATGAAGATTTTCTTGATTCCAAGTCCAGTTCTCTATCCATTGGGTTACTTAGCTGCCTCCTTCATAGACTAAGATAATACAAATAAAGCACCTTGCAAACCTTAACATGTGTGAAGTGTTATTATTGTTGTTATTAAAAGAAGGTATCTTGTAACACCCATCTTATTTTTATAAATTTCTTTAGTAATAGTGCCAAACCTACCAGCTAATTTCACATTTTATGAAAAGGACATAGATAGAGCTCCAGCCTTGGAATCAGGAGGACCTGAGTTCAAATCCAGCCTCATATACCTGAAACTTACTAGCTGTGTGATCCCTGGGCAAGTCACTTAACTCTGATTGCCTCACCAAAAAAAAAAAAAAAGAAGAAGAAGAAAAAGAAAAAAAGAACAGTAGATAAATAAGTACAATCTTTCTCAGAACAGGAGGAAGGAGTGAAGGGAATGGAGGAAATGGTAAGTTTCAGAGGGGATATCAGAAAATGCTTGTCTAATTGAAAAGACATGTGTCTTTGTGACTGATTGTCTTTCATTCCAAAACAACAAAGCACTCAACTTCTGCAGTCTATCACTTTCTGAAGACTGAAAAAACATATGGTGCCAGGAAAGATAGGAAAGATAAGACAAGAAAGCAAAAAGAGAGAAAAAAGTATTCCTATGATGATGTAGCCAGTTTAGAGAGATTTTTACTCAAAAAAAAAAAGAATGAGTTTTGTGTATATTTGATAAGATAGGTCAGGCTTACAATGATTTCTAGTTGAAAACGATACTAATTAAATCAGTAGGAAAACAACCTAGCTAGGTGACTAATGCAGAACTGATTTAGGATCTGCAATGCATTCTGTACCTACATGTAGACCTGCGAAGAGTCTAAAATCAGGCATTCCAAGGGTGGCATTCCAATGATCAGGGAAATAAGAAAGGAAGAGTCAGAAGCAAAATGTTAGTTCAAAGAACTAGGACTGAGGTTGAAATATAAAGAGCAAGAGGTTTGTTGTTGTTGTTTTTTTTTTGTTATTGTTGAGGGGGTTGGGTTTTTTTTTTTATAACTTTAGTGTTCAAAAACCACTGCAGTTGGCCTGAATTAACCCAGACTGTCTAGGTGCATTATTCATCATACAACAGTACAAACATTTATATATTCATTTATTAATGAGCTTGACACCTAGCTCTTGCTGCTGCATCATTTCTCAGTTCATTGTAGTTTCCTGTTTGAAAGCCTGTACCACGTCATTGATAGAATTATAGAATGTCAGAGTAAGAAGGGACCTTGGAAATCATTTTTTACTTCTACTATCCCAACCCCACCCCTTCATTTTAGGGATGTGGAGATTGAGTAAGTAATCTGCCCAAGAAACAGAGTAAAATTTAGTGGCAGAGCTGAAAGAGGACCTCAGTTCTTTAGGCTTTATTCCAGTATTCTTTTCCATGTTAACAAACAATGAGAACTCTACAAGGGTAAAGGTTGCATTTATTTCACTTGCTTATACAGGTCCCAGCAAAGCAACAGCATTCAAATATCCAAGGGCATTTCCAAAGTGCCTTAATTGTACAGTGATGTTTCACTGGGCTTTGTCCCAACATTCCTAAGACAATTGAACTCAGGAACATTTCAATAGTAAATAAAGAAATATTACGTAACATTGCTGCTGCTGTGAGTGATTAACTAGAAGGAATTCACCAATCACCCGTTCAAAATGTCATTTTGTTTTTGTTTTCTAACTCTCTTTGTCTTGACAACTTTAGACAGTTAAGGTCCAGTGGTCCAGAAATAAGAGAGGAAATGCACTGATATCAATCTTCTGCATTAGGGCAGTTACAAGGCTTGTCCTGATTCAGATAACAGTTGCTACAAAATGAGAGATATATGATGCAAAAATATAGTTCAAAGTCACATTGAACTTTTTGGTTCCTGGCAGTAAGTATGGCTGAAGGTGGAAATCTGTGAATACACAATGCCATTTATTGTTCTGCAGCACAGAAAGTTTCATCCAAATGTGCTTGAATAAGATCTTGGTCATATAGGATGCTGACTTTCCTGTTGGCAGAATGGTAAACCACATTGTCAATTATGTATCAAAAGCATGCTCTGAAATCCATTAGACAAAATAAGATGTGTAACCTACAGCACCTCTAATGCTATGTGGTGCATACTCATAGGAAATGGGGCCTCGTTTTAAGAATTTTTCAATTGATCTCTCTATTGCTGAATAATTAAGCAAACACAACCTTATTTCTGAACTAATCCAAGTGGACATGGTATAGAAAGTTGTATAGTCGTTTTCAGTCATGTGTGACTCTTTGTGATTTCTTTTTGGGATTTTCTTGGCAGATGCTAGAGTGGTTCACCATTTCCTTCTCCAGCTCATTTTACAGATGAGGAAACTGAGGCAAAGAGTTAAGTGACTTGTCCAGGGTCACACAGCTAGTAAGTGTCTGAGGCCAGATTTGAGACTCAGGAAGAGGAGTCTTCCTGACTCCAGGCTCAGCACTCTTTCCACTGCACAACTTAGCTGCCCTTTGTTCTAGAATAGGGGTTGTCTACTGGGATACTTACATTGAGGAATGGAAGAATTCCAAGCATAAATCCCCATAGTTATTGGGTGATTTTAAAATATATTGTAGAACCAGTTGCGTTGGTGTATGCCTATAATCTCTGCTACTGAAGAGGCTGAGGTTGGTGGATTGCTCGAGTTAGGAGCTCTGAGTTGTGGTAAGGCTAAAGTTTATCTGGTATCTACGCTAAGTTCTTCACAGACACTGTGTGCCTCTGGGACTGCAGGGCCACAAGGATAACTGTAGCAAGGAGAATTAGCATAGATTGAAAATATAGCATGTTGGGGCAGCTAGGTGGCACAGTGGATGGAGCACCAACCCTGAAGTCAGGAGGACCTGAGTTCAAATCCAGCCTCAGACCAAACACCAAACACTTGACACGTACTAGCTGTGTGACCTTGGGCAAGTCACTTAACCCGATTGCCTCACAGAAAGAAAGAAAGAAAGAAAGAAAGAAAGAAAGAAAGAAAGAAAGAAAGAAAGAAAGAAAGAAAGAAAGAAAGAAAGAAAGAAAATATGGTATGTCAAAGCTTCCATTCCAATCATTGTGGAATCAGTTTGTGACTGGCTCCTGTTCTTCCAACCTGAAGAGACATAGGGAGATCCTGTTGCAAAAAATGAAATACATTTTAGAAATGTTTACATGAAGGATGTTTGTAAAGAATTGAAGATGAAAAGAATAAATGATACCCACTGATATAATTTCAGATTGCTACTATATTTTAAATCTCTTCTCCACCCACCTCCCACGTCCACTAAATACGTGCAATCTGGATCAGAGGCCAGAAGGGTAGAAATGGGACAGTATTACTGAAAATTATGCTGATTCAGTGATCCATAATTCCCAGTCCTGCTTGTCAATCAGTGCTGGATGCATCATTCAGTATGTAGCTTTGTATTAACTGCTATTTAGCCCATTAAACATCATGTACAGGCAATTGACGAGGAATTGAGATGCAATGGCCCTTTTTCTGACCTGGACCTATCCAAATTTTTTTTATCCTATTATGAAAGTTATCAATAAAAGGTGGCTCCATCTTAAATCCCTTGCTAATTTCCAATGATCAATGCCAGTACCCTGACATACTTTTAGTAAACTCCTTGTAATTCTCTTTGTCCTTAGTTTTATCTCATTAATCAAGGTGAAAGCCCAAACAAAGAATTTTCCTTTTAATGGTATCCAGCTTTGGGGGAGAGTGGGGAATACAGAACTTGAATGATTAATTTCTTGGCAATAGTATCCTTTAGATTAGACTGCTTAAATTTTAATATTAACAAATCAAGAGTATATTTTTGAAAAGTGTTTGGAATGGCACATTAGTTTTTGCATAGGCTAGAAGAAAATAATTAAGCAAGCCGATTGGCCCAAGGAGATAATAAACAGAGATTCTTAAGTGACTTGAGTGTTTATCTAAATGGGTTTTGTGCCAGTAAGATTCTCAGTAATCAAGCATAACTGCTTTCAGTAATGTAAATGGCCAAACTCTTCACCTGGCACAACTCTGATTAATCACTCGTGTGCAAAAAACTTATTTAAATTTCAGCTAATTTTAAATGACTACAGGGAGGTAGGGAAGAAAAGTTTGTTCTCTTTTGTTTTAATGATCTCTTGAAATATATTTTAGCTTTGTAAGAGAAGAAATACGTGGTAGTATTTAGAGAAACTGAATCATCATGTTTATTAAAATAACAACAGTAGCTTCTATTTGATAAATGTCTGTTGATTGATTACCTTACAATTTGTAAAGAATTTTGTGGTTTATGAAGTGCTCTGCCTACATTTTTCTAATTCCATCCTCAAAGTCACCCTGGGAGCTAGGTATTATAAGTGCTAACCCCACCGATTGATTGAGGAAACTGAGGCTCAGAGAAGTAAATTTGCCTAAGTATTTACCACTCTAGGCAGAGATAAAACCTAATGCCAAGTGTTTTGACTCCCAATTCAGCTACAGAGTAAAAGGCTGCTCTTTTGTTACAACAAACAAAACTCCTTTGCCTTCTCAGAAATAAAGAAACATCTTAAGTTTGCCACTGTTATTCTTTTTTTTAATAAATTTATGTATTTTTAGTTTTCAACATTCATTTCCATAAGCTTTTGAGTTGTCACTGTTATTCTTGCTCTACGTTGTGATGATTGCTTGGGATCATTTAGTCATTACTGATCAGCTAATAAGGTCTTATTATTATTTTTACTCAACTCAAGTCCTATTCCAATTCAACTATCGCCTTTAATTTCAGTGTATATTTTTCCTAATCAGAGGAAACAATCCAGTTTTTTTGTTTACTAATGTAACAGCTGATAGATTCTAACCTTATATAGTCAAATGGATGAGCCTCTACTTGCTACTAATTTTTCTCATCCAGATTCTAAGGAAATCAAGTGTTATATTTTATTTCCTTATTATTTAGTGACATCTCTCATTAATCAATTAGTTCTAAATCCCCACCCAAATTTAATAGATATTATTTATATAAGAAGCTAAGGAAAATTTCCCCATAAACATTTGCCTATAAACCCTTTTCCTGCTCCATAAACCTTTGCTTAACACACTCTCTCTCTCCATATATATACATACACATACACACACACACACACACACACACACACACATATAACCACCTAATCTCCAAGGCTTAAATAAATATCCAGGTGTTTACATTTATTAATAGTGGAACCAAGAATTAAAACAAAGATATAAATTATTTCTCATTAATTTTGTATGTCAAGTCTCTCACCCTTCTAGTTCACCCTTCACTAATCTATCAAAGTGATCTTTCTAAAGTACAGTTTTGATCATGTGACTGGGGGGGCAATCAATAAACTCCAGTGCTTATCTATTATCTCCATCATCAAATATACTGGATGCTTTTCTTGATCCCCTTTAATGCTAATGCCTTCCCTCTGTCTATTATCTTAAATTTATCCTGTATATGTCTTGTCATTACAGCTGTTTGCATGTTTTTTTTCCTATTAAACTGTGAACTCCTTAAAGACAGGACATTTTTATCTTTTTTTGTAACCCCCTGCTTAGGACAATGCCTTCCTACATAGTAGGTACTTAATAAATGTATGTTAACTTCAGCTGTGAGAAAACTCAGTTAAAATTAGCCTTTACAATTCAACTGCTGACTTCTCACTTCTAGAAAGAGAATTCTACCATTTAGTTTTCTCAGGATATCAGTTAAAGTCTTCCCTAAATTCTCTTCAAGTTTCTTCATGAGATAGGGCTTTAAATTAGTTATCTCAGGAAAGTATTTTCATCATTGATCTGTTCTTTCTTCAACCATTATGATTCACAGTCTCTCCAGAATTAAAGTTAAACTTTCAGAGAGTTCAGATTCATTGAGAAGGCACTAGCAGTGAGACAGACCAGGGAAAAGGCCTCTTATAGAGACTAACCAGAAGGTTCTAGCAGGAATCCAGGTGTGAAGTGAGGAAGGATTGCATAAGGGTGGTGATTGTGAGTAGATAGAAGGGGACATATATAAGAGAGATTATAAAGGTAAAAATGATGGGACAGGATTCAGCAACAGATTGGTTATATGGGGTAAGTCAAGGTGGGGAATCAAGGATGATACCTAGCTTGTGATCTCTGGTGACTGTAAAGATGGTGGTGCACTTTACAGTAATAAGAATGTTGGGAAGAAGGGTAATGATAATGAAGTTCAAGTCTGGATATTTTGAGTTTATTATGTCTATAGGACTTCCAGTTTGAGATATTTTAACGGGCAATCAGAGATGTCAGACTGGAGGTTACAATAAGTAGATCTAAAAATCATATGCATAGAGATGATAATTGAACTTCTGGAGCTGATGAGATCAATAGGAGTTTCGTTGACTTCACCAATATATTCTTATAATTACTTATTCCAAAAAAGTCCTCTCTTCCAATGAATCATCATTGTTTACCTGTGACCTAGGGTTCTCAAAGGATATGCTAAATTAACATAACCTCTGACAGTTCTACCACATTAAAAATGTTTCTAGTACAGGTCAATGACAGTGTCTATTTGAAGACCAACTAAATTTGGATCAATTAATCACCAATTGGCCCCTAGTCAATGATTTTTTTTTTGGCACAGCAGTTTATGAAACTTTTGGCTCAAATGTGGAAGGAATTGTAATTTCTATTAATGAAGGGAACATTCATAATATTGAAATGATGGATTCTTGAAGTATTGATTTACTAATTTGCACGAAGACACAGTGTAACTACTTAATATCTAAGCCTGGCTAAACGTAACGTCACAACTTTGGGGCCATTGTCTTAATTAGCTTTGACAGTCCAAAGAAATCATCCAGAATTGAGATCAAGACAGGCAAAGGTTACGCATAGAAAGAACCGTATGAATTAGCAAAGGAAAGCTCGTTGACATAGAAGCTAGCAACAGAGCCACCAGCGTTTTGAAATCGATGAATAGTGCTGGAGTTTATGGTAGGCCATCTCAGGTTGTAATTTCTGGCTTTTACGTTTTCCTTGCTTGAGGCTTTTGGTTTTAGCTGAGTTTTTATTGACATAGGTTCCTTGGATGTCGCCTGCCTTGGTCCAAACAAGATACACACAAATGCTTGGGGGGGAAAATAGTCTTCCCTCCCTGCTCCCTCCTCAAGGTTCCTCGCGGCCTGACCCCAACGCACCTGCATAGCTCTAGATCATCCTACTTCCTAATGTTCGCCTCATGCTCTGACCATTCCAATCCCTCTAACCTCCACTACGCATGAAATGAGGGACAGCGTTGAATAGTGGATTCTGACTTCACAGTGAGAAACATTTAGGTTCAAGTCTTGCTTCTGAAATATACTAGTTGTGTGACCTTGTATAAGACAATTCACCTCTCAGAAATGCAGGCAACTCTCTACAGCTATGTTATAGATTTGCTAACTCTCTCCATTGGTGGAAGGGGTTTCCTCATGGAGTTCCCTACACAAATAGAGTCACGGTTTTGTTCCTTGCCACTCCCCAAGAAAAAGTACAGGATATGCTCACTGCCATCTCCCCATCTTAGTGAACATGTAGCTCCTGCCTAGAATGCCCTTCCTCATTATCTTCCCCAATTTAAATTTTTCACATATTTTTAGACCATACTTAAATTCCAGGCCTTCACCACAAAACCTACAGCAGCTCTTTTCATACTTACTGATCTATCCTTTCTGTGAATTCCTATAATTCTCAGTCAAGTCTAATCAATCACTGAGCATTTATTAAGCATCTAGTACATGTCAGGGGCCCTGACAAGCATTGGATATACAAACAAACAAAAAACAGAACAGTAACAGACCCTCCTCTTAAGGAACATAGAATTTAAGATCAAAGATCTACAGCTGTAAGGAACCTCAGAAACCAGTTAGTTTACCCTTCTGATTTTACAGATAAGAGTGAGATACAAGGAAGTTAAGTGACTAGCCTACAAGTTATAGATGAAAATATCAGAGACTGGATTGGAACCTAGGTCCTGTGACTTAGAACCAATAAACTTTCCTCTATAATACACATTAATACAGTCATTCTTTTCTAGTTATTTTCATGTATGACTTCTCTATAAGCTCATCAAGGGCTAGAGCAGAATCTTTCTTTCTTTACATTTCAAAGCACTAGGCACATAGTAAGTGCTGAATTAATGTCAACTGAGAGTTGACAGATACATATGTACCCACAGACATATATATCTGCATTTGTTATTTGAACTGAAAAAAAGAACTCAGTTCAGAAAAGAGGAAAAAACAGAAATAATACTGTGTGTGTGTGTGTGTGTGTGTGTGTGTGTGTTCATTCCATTCAATGAATTTGTTAAGGTTAAGTCATCTTTAACACAAATGAAATATAGAAAAAGCAAATAATACGGTCTCAGTAAGACTCCTAGGCCCATTTTCCCAGTTGATTTATAGTTGGATTTATCTTTTCAAGGGCTTGTAAAAGAATCGAGCCTGAAAACAGGGAAGAGTCCATAACCAAGTGTTTTTTCAAGCCAGACACTATTTTTCTTTCATGCTGAAGGTCAAAGCCAGAATCACTAGATTTGTAACTTATGACTTAAGCTTCTTTGCTATTTTTCCTGTTGACTTTTCATTTTGTCTATCAGATTTTCTGAGATGGTAAAACGTAGGATTTCCAAGGAGCAATTCAGAGAGTAACCCTAAGTCAGTAACAAATTCAATTTAAAAATTAGCTTTTCTTTATAGAAAATCTATAAAGTTTCACAAAGCTTTCACACTGTTTCAAGGCTTTCTTCCATCTAGTTCCACTTCTATCCCTTCCTTCATCCATTTCTCTTCACAAACTTCAGCCAAGCAAATGTTCTCTTGGCCCAACTATAGCCTCCAGGTTGGCCAATATGCCTGTAAATGTCATCCATTGTTATTGCCATCAATAGCAATTATGACTATAGCAATGCCAGGAAAGTGAACAGAAGACCTGAGAAACTTACTCAGGTCATCCAGGTCAATTTGGCTAAAATACCCAGATGCCCTGCTTTGGCTTCATGGGTGTTAGGTGATGGGGAAGCATAGGATAGGGAAGTGAAAAAGGAGTCTTGCCATGGGGAGAGATGCCACATGTACCCAGGTGCAGTGAAAAGTGTTCTGGATTTGGAATAAGAGGTCCTGGGTTCAAGACCCAATTTTATGGCACGGTAGATAGGGTGCACAGTGCTAGGCACATGATAGGTGCTTGCTAAATGTTTGTTTCTTTCTTTCCTTCCTTCATTCTTTCCATTCTTTCTCCTTTCTTTCCCTCAATTTTTACTTCACCTCTTCCTCCTTCCCTCCTTGCTATGTGGCATTGGGCATACCATTTAACCATTTAGGGGCTCCGTTTCCTCAACTGTTAAGTGTGAGAGATGGGCTAGATGGCCTATCTCACTGAGAAGATTAAAGCCATCTGATTATACTCTCTCATCTTTCCTCTTCCATATGTCCAAATCTATGCCTCTATACCCCATATCTCCTCCTTTTCTCAGAGGATGTGGTAGCCCTTCCCTTAGTCTAGACTCAATCCTCTACTTTTGCCCTTAATCCTATCCTCTCCTGTTTCCCTCAAGAGCTTAGTCTACCAGTCATTCCCCTCTATAAAAGGGGAAGATTTGGAATTAGGAAAGATCTTGTATTCAATTCTGCCTATGACACTAACTGAGCGACCAGATGTAAGTCACTTAACCACTATGAGCTTTTGTTTCCTGAAATGTAAAATAAAAATGCCTTGTGTACCTACCTCATGGGGAGGAAGGAAATAAGCATTTATTAAGTACCTGCTGTGTGTCAGGCACTGTGCTAAGCACTTCACAAACATCATTTTTTGTTCTCATAATAACCCTGAGAGGTGGGTGCTACTATTATTCCTAATTTACCACTGAGGAACTGAGGCAGGTAGGGGCTAAAT
This sequence comes from Phascolarctos cinereus, assembly GCF_003287225.1. Lineage (NCBI taxonomy): Eukaryota > Metazoa > Chordata > Mammalia > Diprotodontia > Phascolarctidae > Phascolarctos > Phascolarctos cinereus. Next base: position 230,210,634 of record NW_027556098.1, read on the forward strand.
GAAATTTCCTGGGTTCACACAACTCTTTAGTGTTTGAAGCCACATTTGAATTCAGATCTTTCTGACTCCAGGCCCCACATTTCATCCATTGTATCACCTACGGTTCTTGTGAGAATCAAATAAGATAATAGATGCAAAGCATCACAAATATCAGTTATGTTCATCATGTGAGTCAACAGTGTGATATGGTAGCAAAAAAATGTGCTGTCATTTTGGGCTTCATTAAGGGAAAATATTACTCATTTTCTCTTCTCTTCCCTCATGGGACTACTAGCCTCATATATACCCCATCATCTCTTACCTAGGCTATATAATGGCTTCTAATTAGTCTCCCTGCCTCTAGCCTCTTTCCATCTCTGAGTCATTCTTTACACAGCTGCTAAAATATTCTTCCTAAGACATGGATCTGACCATGTCCCTACCCAGCTAGCTCAAAAATCTTCAGTGACACTGCATTTAGGATAAATATAGATGTCTCAGCTTTGTGTTGGACAATCTTTCATTTCCACCCTATTTTTCTAGCCTCATCTCATAAGATTCTCCCTACACCCTCTTTAGTCTATTAAAAGTGAACTATTAGATATTACCATGAATTCAAAACATTGTCTCTTACTTCTCAACATCCACACAAGCCATCACCCATGCCTAGAATCCACTTCCTCCTTATATCTGCTTTTCAGAATCCTCTTCCTTCAGAAAGTAAATACTAGTCCTTTGATGATGTCTTTGCCATTCCAAGTTAGAAGTATCCTCTCATTTCTTAAAATTTTCTTAGCCATATTTTGAATATCTCCTTTGGTGCCATCACCGCCCCCCAAATTATATTATATTTCTATCTGTTCATATTATACCCACCCCTAAAGCCCCAAGGTAAACTCCATGAGGTAGGGATTATGCCATCTATTATCTTTGCATCCCCAGCTCTCAATCCAGAGAAGGCAGTTAATAAGTGTGTGTTTGTTAAATGATTTGCTTGAGAAATAGATTATTCACTCCATTCCCCATCAGCAGTTCTTCTTGGCTTCCACTCAATGGAACAATATGCTCTGCTCTGCCCTACTCCCTCCCACCCATAAGCTGATCACGTGAAATCTCTTCACCTTGAGGAATGACTCAGGTTTTCATACTCTAAATCTTGTCAATTCACCCTCAATTGCCTCTCCCCTCTGATTACGGGGCTGGGAGGGGGAGCACTAAATTCCTCCCAAAGCCTTCCTTCCTAGAAGGCTCACAACCTTCCTGGTAACTCTATTCTCCATTGGCAACTCTACTGGCTTTGATTCCATGGAACCATATGCACCTGTGCTAAGTGCCCCCTAGTTAGGCTCCCCCCCACCCCCCCCACACACTTTCACCTTCTTTTTGAGTTTTTTCTTCCCCCATTGTATTGTAAGCTTCTTGAAGGCAGGAACTTTTTTGTGTCTCTAATATTTGGCACAGTGTTTGACACATAATAGGCACTTAATAAATATATATTCAATTGAATTGAATCCCAGAGCAGTAAGAGATCTTAGAGGCCACATAGCCTAATCTCTTAATTTCGGTAATGAGAAAATTGAGGTTCAGAGAGATTAAATGACTTTCCGAAGGTTATGCAACAATGACTCTGTCCCAAACCATGCTCAATAGTTCAATAAATTAGAACAAAAGATATTTAATGTAAAAGAATGCAATAAAATTAGAAACCAAGTATCTGCCCACTGATTGAGGAATGACTAAACAAACTGTGCTACATGAGTATAATGGAAACTCACTATGCTGTGAAATAATAAATACGCTTAATATAGAAAGACATGGAAAAATTATCTGAACAGACACAAAGTGATGAAAGCAGAACCAGAAAGATAATATACATTGGCTATAGCAAGGTAAACATAATAAACAATAATAAACCAATTAAAACTGAGTGTTTTGAAATGATAATGACTAAACATGGCCTTAAAGAAGATATGTGAGGGGCAGCTAGATGGTGCAGTAGGTAGAGCACCAGCCCTGGAGTCAAGAGGACCTGAGTTCAAATTTGACCTCAGATACTTACTAGCTGTGTGACCCTGGGCAAGTCACTTAATCCCAATTGCTGAAGAAGAAGAAGAAGAAGAAGAAGAAGAAGAACAACAACAACAACAACAACAACAACAACAGCATATATGAGGAACCTTCCTTTCTTCCTTGCTGGTGGAGAAAGGGAAGGAGATGTGGAAATCTATGGATAAAATCTAATTTTTTTGGGGGGGAGATATTGGTTTGTTTTGAGAATTTTTTTCTGTCTTTTTAAAAAATTCTTTGCTTTGAGGGATGTCTCTCTGGAAGGGGAAAAGGGATGTTAACACTGAGAAATGTAGGTGATATAAAAATAAAAGATATCAAAATTAAAAATATAATACAAGGTAAATGACAAGGAATTCAAACAGGTCATAAATGTTTTATAATTCATAGCTGTCTCTCCAAAAGAGAATGATAGAGAAGAAACATGATAACAGTAGAAAGAGTGATTGATTTGGAATTAGAACATCTGGATTCAAATCCAAGTTGTACTCCCTGTATGACCTTGGATAAGTCATTTAACTTCTTTAGACCTACCTGTTTCCTCATCAATAGGCTGAGTTTAGATTAGAAGATCTCTAGAGGTCCTTCCCAAGATATATCTATGAGCTATTATTCTGTGAAGTTGGAAAGAAAGATGCACAGATCATTCATGCTACCATGAATGTATTAAAGATTAGCATTTGCATCAGTCCCTGCTTAGGTATTCTGGTTTCAGTCTTGACGCTGTAACTAGTATGCATTAACCTCCAGAGCACTTCAGAATACCTGGGGCCTCTCTCCACATCTTTTTCATCTTTGGCACCTCTACCTGTGCCAAAAAATGGATTCATGACACACTTTTAAGTTTAATTTACATTATAAATGTTTTCTCCACCACTTTTTAAAGTCTAGACAGTCAACAAAAAAATAAATAAATCAAACCCTGATTTGTAAGGTTTGCTAATTTCTGAGGTGTTAATGCTCATGCTAATTTGATAATTGGTTTCTCCAACATATCTATTTGACTCCAGCACACTCTTGGTCCTGGGGTACGTTGTATGCAACAGACTCCTGCACAACCAAAAGAGACTTTCTTACTTGGCCCCAAGGATTATGGGAACATAAACTCTATCCACAAAAACACTCATCAACAAATGTTGCCCGTGACAAAATATAGGAGAATGTAACAGTACGTGTATTTGTGTAGGCTAGTGTATTCACCTATACCTTTTTAAAAACTATAGATTCATGAAGGTAGCTGTTAGATGTTCTTAATCCTGTGGCAGGACATTATTGCCCATATTACCTTTCCTCTTCCCCCATCCACATCTGCACTCATTATTAAAGTACTCCTAACCTGTGACGAAGTCTATGCTTGCCTTACCTCCTGCACAGCTTACATTTTTATGCCAGAGCACATTATATATCCAATCAAATATTATTTCACTGAGAAAATCCTATGGGAGGCATTAAAAGAACTAAATAAATTAAAGGAGTGACGTGTGAACCCAACCTTAGCCTCTCTGCCCTTTTCTACCATGGTCAACTTTGGAGTTGAAGCTGGGAGATTGGAGAGAGGAGAATCCCCTGTTCATAGGCCCTTCATGGGGAGGTACAAGATGAGAGCTAGCCCTAAGAGTTTTAGGGCATTAGGCAAATCAAGCATGTGCTCCCCACAACACAGCATTGTCACATGGTAAAAGTCCTGGGCTCCTAGGAATGTGAGCTTGAAGGGATCCTAGAGATCAACCCAATTCCCACCTTTTACAGAGGAGGAAACCCAGGGGAGTGACTCATTCCAGGTCACACAAGTGGTACTGTAAGTAGCAGAGCTACTTCTGCTGTCTGCGAATCTAGTGTTACTTCCATTATATCATGCATCTTCTAGGAAGAAATAATAATAATAGTTAGCATTTATATGGCACTTCAAGGTTTGCAAAGTGTTTTACATGGGTTATCTCATTTGATCCTCACAACAACCCTATAAGTCAGGTTCTCATATTTCTATTTGTTATTGTTCAGTGTTGTCCAACTCTTCATGACCCCATTTGGAGTTTTCTTGGCAAAGATGCTGGAGTGGGTTGCCATTTCCTTCTCCAGCTCATTTTGCAGATGAGGAAACTGAGGCAAACAAAGTTAAGTGACTTGCCCGGGGTCACAGAGCAAGAATTGAATTCATGAGGATGAGTCTTCCTGACTTCAGGCTGGATGCTCTATTCTCTGTGCCCTATCCCTGTTTTACAAATGAGGAAACTGAGGTCAGGAGAGGTTTAAAGACTTTCTCAGGGTAGCACAGTTAGTAAGTAGCTAGTAAACTACTGGTTTATCAACTGCAAGTCAACACTCAACCCACTATACCACCTAGTTGTCTATGAAATGAAAATTCAGGGCAATCTTGTAGGGGAGGAAAGGGAAAAAAGGTCATCTTAGTGAGTAGTGAGTTGAGGAAAGAGAGAGAGAGAGAGAGAGAGAGAGAGAGAGAGAGAGAGAGAGAGAGAGAGAGAGAGAGAGAGAGAGAGAGAGAATATCTTACAACTTTGCTTAATTCAGGGCTTTGGCCCCACCTTTAACATGAATTGGCATTATGCTCCTCTCTCAATAGCTGAGCATGGATCCAGGGCAAACCATTCTAACTGCATTCTAGGAGCTGCTCTGATTTCTCACTTCAATTCTTCCCCTACAGTGCTGGGATTAGGACAGATGTGAAGCATACACTTTGGAATTTCTCTCTGGTATTTTCCTTCCGCCAAATCCCCTCCAGGGATCATGACCCAATTTGAGAAACACTGCTGTTATCTCATTTTCATCCTTCATAACCCTGGAACCTCCTTCTAGCATTTTTCTCTCCTCTATGAATGCAGCCCAATTCCAGTTCATCCTATTCCCTGGGCACTTCTTTGACTTTCCTCCTATCAGGCTTTTCTAAAAGATAGATGATAACTGTGTTCCTGACTCAGAGTAGAGATTTTTATTCTATCCTGGGAAACATATGATCTCCACTCTCCTCACTTGACCCAGGAACTTCGGTCAGCACTGGTGGCAGAAAGATATCTGGGAGTTTAGACTATTCTTTATACTGTAAATTAAGCAAGTTATGAATTTCTCTGGACTACCTTCTTATTTATAGGCTACAGTTCTTTTCTGTGAGATTGAAACAGTTATGGTAGAGAATGCCTGTACTTTCATGTGTTATGGTGATTAATTTTAAATTTAAATGAAATTTAATTTAAATTTAAACAAATATGGTTATTAATTAAAGTTAGATCAAGAAGTAGAATCTTATGATAGATAGAGTTGATTCAGAGCCACCAAGACCTGGATTCAAGTCCTGTCTTTGATATTTATTGACCCTGGGCAAGTCACTTAACCTTTTAGTGTTGTAGGAAATTCTGTAAGCCTATAAATTACATAGTACATGTGGACCAGTGAGGAGGTTCTTCTTTAACAGTCCCTCTTTCCAACAAAATCACAGGTCCAGTTTCTAGCCCTATTGAAAGGTATGATCTTGAACGAAGTAAACAAGACCATGTGAGAAACCCAACCACAAGAATGTAAATGGAAAGAAGTATCAAATGAAATCACATGGTATATAATTATAATGACCAATCTTCTTGGGAAAAAGAGATGAGGGAATGTACCACCCTCCTTTCATTAGAGAGGTTGGGGACCATGAGTATGGGATGTTGTATATAATGTCAGATGAGTGTGGATATATCTGGAAATGACTATGATGTAAAAACAAAGGGCATCAATAAGACTTCTTAAAAATATGCCTGCTTAACATCAGTAGAAGATAAACATCTAATTGCCCACTAGAGAAAAAAAGCAGAAGGGCAGCCTCAAAACAAATAGTTCCTATCTTAGTCCCTTAATTTTCTCTAATCCTAAATTATGAAGAGTATTTCTAGAGATATACAGTCCTTGACAATTACTGCTACTCATGATGATAATGGTTACCATGACATCTACAAACCAAAGCAAAATGGACAGGCACTATAAACTCATTTAGGTTAGGCCACCAAATGGCCATGAAACAATGGCAGTTTAAAGGCACCAGAACTATTGGCAAGTTTTGAATCAGTGACCTAGAAGTAAACACTTCTGAACACTTTAGGCCCTTGACCCAACCAATTCTCAGGCCCTCTATCAGACATTTTTGTGTCCATTGAACTGATTCTGGTAAAGTAGATTATATAGTCCCTGAAGAAGTGAATGTTTGAAGTACTGTGACAAGGCAGAAAATGGTGCTGGATTGGAACTATGGAAATTGGGGAGTAGGAAAAGGGAGAACCCTACCCACAAGACAGCTGCTTGGTACAGTAGATAGAGCACTGGTCCTGGAGTCAGGAAGACCTGAGTTCAAATTCAGCCTCAGATGCTTATTAGCTGTAAGACCCTTAGCAAGGCACATAATTTTATCACTTCTAAAATGGGGATAATACTAGCATTTACCTCACAGAGTTGTTGTGAAGATCAAAAGGGATATTTGTAAAGCAGTAGGTACAATGCTAAAAGATATAACATAGTAGATGCTTAATAAATGCTTATTCCATTCCCACCCCTACCCATGAGGATCCATTGGAGCTCATTCATGCCAATGAGTAAGGGCAATGAAGAAACCTAGAGAGAGGGAACATGTCAAAAGGGATAGGTCAGAATCCAAGCCATGATCCTAAAAGATAACCAAATTGTTAGGCTGGAGTCATCTGAAATAGTCATCCATTTCAGAACCAGAGGACTAGCCAGTTGTTATGAAATGGAAGTCGCTTCAGTAGTTAAATCCAGATTTGTCAGGAGTAGGAGGAAGGGTAAACACCAAAAACTCAGACTTTGGTGCTTTGACTGGACTTCAATGACTCAGAAAGAGAGATTAAGGCTGATGACTTTATATAACTTTGTTTCACTTAAATCCATGTCATGCACAAAGTCAAGACTACATCGGGATGTTATTGGATCTCTTTGAAAAGAAAGGACCAGCAACAACAAGACCATTCATCAGTCAGCTGTTTACTTGACAATACCTTCTGAGTCCTTCCGGGTTGTCTAGCTCTACCTGGATCAAAGGTGTTATAGACTGTCATTGATTTATAGACCTTCATGGCCTCAGTTAACTATAGGAAATACAAGATGTGTGTTGGCTACCATGTTCTTATCCTTGGGCCGTAATCCTGCCAATCTATTGGATACTAGTGAAGTTTCTATCATTTCTGCAATATATGAGTCCTATACTACGAGGATGCTTTAAAAAAAACCATTTATTTAGCATTTTATTTTTCCCCAGTTACATGTAAAAACGATTTTTACATTCATTTTTAAAACTTTGAGCTCCAAATTCTCTCCCTCTCTCCCACTCCCACTTGAGGAGGCAAGCAATTTGATATAGGTTATACATATGTAGTCATGCAAAACATTTCTGTAATAGTCATGTTGTGAAAGAAAACATAGGCAAAAAAACTTCGAGAAAAATAAAGTGAAAAAAGTATGCTTCAATCTGCATTCAGATATCAGCAGATCTTTCTCTGGGGGTGGATAGCATTTTTCGTCCTAAGTCCTTCAGAGTTGTCTTGGATTGTTGAATTTCTGAGAATAGCTAAGTCATTCACAACTGATCATCTTACAATAGTGCCATTACTTTGCACACAGTACATTTCACTTCACATCAGCTCGTTGCAAGTCTTTCCAGGCTTTCCCATGAGCATTCTGCTCATCATTTCCCATCACACAATAGTATTCCATCACAATCACATACCACAATTTGTCCACCTGTTCCCCAATTGATGGGCGTCCCCTCAATTTCCAATTCTTTGCCATGAGAAAGGAGCTGCTATAAATATTTTTGTAAATATAGGTCTTTTTCCTTTTTTTAATCTTTTGGGATACAAACCTAGTGGTGGTATTGCTAGGTGAAAAGGTATGCATGGTTTTATAGCCCTTTGACTATAGCTCAAAATTGCTCTACAGGGTGGATGAATCAGTTTACAACTCCACTGGCAATGCATTAATTTCTCATTTTCCCTGAATCCCTGTCATTTTCCTTTTCTGTCCTATGAGCCAATCTAATAGGTATGTTGTAGTACCACAGAATTGTTTTAATTTGCTTTTCTCCAATCAATAGTGCATTAGAGCACTTTTTCATATGGCTATAGATAGCTTTGGTTAATTCATCTGAAAACTGTTAATATATTTTGATCATTTATCAATTGGGGGGTGGATCTTAAGTTTTATAAATTTGACTCAGTTCTCTATACATTTGAGAAATGAGACCTTTATCAAAGAAACTTGCTTCAAAATTTTTTTTTCACAGTTACTGTTGCTAACTATATTTCCCTCCATTCTACTTCTCCCCTCCTGTTTATTCTATTCTCTCTCTCCTTTTACCCTGTCCCTTCTCAAAAGTGTTTTGCTTCTGACTATCCTCTCCCCCAATCTGCCCTCCCTTCTATCAACCCCCTTTGTCTTATCCCCTTCCCCTACTACTTTCCTATAGGTAAGATAGATTTCTATACCCAACTGAGTGTGTATGTTATTCCCTCTTTGAGCCAATTCTGATGAAAGTAAGGTTCACTCATTCCCCCTCACATCCCTTCTCTTCCCCTTCACTGTAAAAGCTTTTTCTTGCCTCTTTTATGTGAGACAATTTACCCCGATTCTACCTCTCCCTTTCCCTCAGTACATTCCTCTCTCACCCCTTAATTTTACTTTTTTTTAGAAATCATCCTTTCATAATCAACTCACACCTGTGCCCTCTCTCTATATATATACCCTCCTTCTACCTGCCCTAAGAATGGGAAAGTTCTTATGAGTTATAAGAGTCATCTTCCCATGTGGAAATGTAAACAGTTTAACCTTATTAAGTCCCTTATGATTTCCCTTTCCTGTTTACTTTTCTATATTTCTCTTGAGTCTTATGTTTGAAATTAAAATTTTCTATTCGGCTCTGAACACTTTAAAGTCCTCTATAGGCTGCTTTTCTAAGCATGAAGAGTAGGATTGGACAATGAGTTCTATAGTTATCATCCAGGAAAAAAAAGTTAGGTCTATCACAGAAAGGACTGGGACACAGGACTTAGGTCCTACTGAGGTAGGTAATCCTTGCCAGTGGTCTAGGTCTATCTTTATTGCAATGATGGAGAATTTGTCTTTCTCTTAAGTCCTCAGGTCTCTGGGAAGACTACCCCTAAAGGCTCTCCAGGGATGTTGTGATGATTAGCCATTTATTTATATACTGCTTTCTACTAGTTACTTACCAAACATTTATAAATATGCCCAAATATTCCCAGCCTGCCCACTTTAAGAATCTTCATTTGACCTTTCACCCTTGTGCTTTTTTTTGCAGCCAAACAATGGAAAAAAAGTATACCTATGACCTTTACTTCCTCACCTTTTGCTACCCCTCACTTCTCAGCTCCTTGAGGTCTGACTTCTGATCCCATGAATCAACAGGAACTGGCCTCTAAAGTTGATACTAATTTCTTAGCTGGTAAATCTTATGGCTTTTCTCAACCTACCAGAGCTCTACTTAGCTTTTGATACTGAACACCTCATTCTTAGTGATTTCATCAGTTCCCGTAGATTTCAATAAACATTTCTGTGCAGAAGATTCCCAACTCTACATATCCAGCCCTAATCTCTTCCCTGAGTTCAGAATCTGCACTACTATGTACCACTAGAGATCTCTAATTGGATGCCCTAAAGATATGTACAAACCAGAACTCACTATCTTCCCCATTAAACTTATCCATCTTCCAATCTTCACCTATGTTAGTTGAGAGTACCAAAATCCTTCTAGTCACTTAGCTTTGCAACTGTGGAGTCATTCATGACTGTTCCCTCTCCTTTATTCCCTTTCTATCCAATTAAGTTGCTAAGTCTCATTAATCTAACATCATCTCTTGCATCTTCTTACCACCATGGTTCTGGCTATTGTCACCTCTTGCCTAAATTATTTCAGTAGCTTTTTAATTTGAATCTCATTCCTTTCTCTGTTCTTCATTCTATCCTCCACATAACTGTCAAATTTATTGTGTTAAAGCACTGACTTGACTATGCCACTCTCCCACTCCAAAAACTTCATTGGTTCCTTCTTAACTCTAGGATAAAATACAAACTCCTCAGCAAGGCATAAAAAGGGAGGGGATAAGCACTTATTAAGCACTTACTATGTGCTCTGCTAAGAGCTTTAAAAACATCTCACATAAAATTTCACATTTTGGCTCCATCCTAAACTTTCATACTTAACTCATTTTACTCTTCTTCACATATTCTCTGTTCTGTGATAGGGGGTGGCTCAATGAACATCCTGTCTCATCAGATTACCTTAGACAGCTGTGTGGCCAAGTGAATAGAGTGCTGGACTTACAGTCAGTAATACAAGTTCAAATCTGACCTCAAACATTTACTAGGTGTATGACCCAGGGTAAGTCATTTAACCTCTGTCTCAGTTTACTCATCTGTAAAATGGAGATAATAGCACCTACCTCCAAGAGTTCTTGTGAGGATAAAATAAGATAGTATCTGCAAAGCATTTTGCAAACCCTGAAGGACTATATAAATGTTTGGTTTTTTATCATTGGGTCAAACTGTAGGCAATGGGAAGAGGGGGTTGGGACATGGAATAGAGCTCCATTGGCTGGTTGAGTTAGGGATCCTTTGCCTTCCTAGTGAAAGTATGTCTGAATCACAGAATTTCAGAATTGGCAGGGGCTGCATTAGCCTGCTAGTCCTGAAAAAGTATCTCCTCTACAACATACTTGATAATAGGTTATTCAGACTTTGTTTATATTCTTCACATGGGAGGAAAACAGGGGTGTGTTGGTAAATGTTTAATAACCACATGTGTGAAAACACACAAAAATAGTTTAAAGTTTAATGGACATTATTAACATTTTCTCCATAATTTTATTAAGTCTAGACAATCAGTAAAACAATAAATCAAGCCTTGATTTGTAGTAGGCCAATTTCTGGTTGTAAATGTTTACACTGAAAAGTTAACAATCGAATCTTAAAAAAAAAGTTTTTCTTTTCAGTTCCAAATTTTCTCTCTCCTTTCATCCTCTTCCCCACCCATTAAGAAGGCAAACAATATAATACCAATTATACATATGAAGTCATGGAAAATGTATTTACACATTAGCCATGTTGGGGCAGGGTGGGGGAGAAGAAAAAAGAGAAAAAGTATACTTCAATTTGCACTCAGAATTGATCAATTCTCTACCTGGAGGTGAATAGCATTTGCATCATGAGTCCTTTGTAATTGCTGTGGATCATTGTATTGAGCAGAGTTGCTGTTTTTCATGATTTATTATTACAATATTGCTGTTACTGTGTATATTGTTGTCCTGGTTCTGTTCACTTCCCTTTGTTTCAGTTCATATAAGTCTTTCCAGGTTTTTCTTATACCATTCCCTTCATTTCTTATAATAGTATTGCATCACTTTATATGCCATAACTTGTTCAACCATTCCCCAGCGGAAGGGTATCCTCTTAGTTCCAATTCTTTGCCAACACAAAATTAGATGCTTAAATATTTTGTTTACATGGATCTTTTTCCTTTCTTAACTCAAATTTCTGGGTCAAAGGGTATGCATGGTCTTATAGCCTTTTAGGCAAATTCCAAATCGTCCTCTAGAATAGTTGGACCAGTTTATAGCTCTACCAACAGTGCTTTAATATACCTGTTTTCCCACCTTCCCTTTAGCATTTGTCATTTTCTTTTTCTGTCATATTAACCATGGGAATGAGGTGGTACCTCAGAGTTGTTTTAATTTGCATTTCATTTCTCTAATTATTTGTGATTTAGAGTGCATTTTCATGTAACCACTGACAGCTTTGTCAAATAGTGAGTTCTTGCCCCCCCAAATCTGGAATCTATCAAACACTAGGTTATTACGCTCAATTGCTTCTGAATCTTGTGTACGTAATATATTTCATTAACTAAAAGCTTTATTTTTTTTATGCCAGATTATTTTGATGATTACCATTTTGAGGTATAGTTAGAGATCTAAAATTGCTATGATGCCTTCCTTCACTTTTTCCCCATCATTCCTTCAGATAATTTTTTTCTAGCTCTATAAAGTAACTTTTTGGTGCTTTCATTGGCATGGGATTGAAAAAATGAAAAAAATCATTTAGATAGAAATGTTATTTTTATTATATTCGCTCAGTCTACCCGTGAACAATTAATTGTTTCTCTTTATTTCTGTAAAGAGTGTTTTATAATTGCGCTCATATAATTCCTCTGTGCATCTTGGCAGGTAGACTACCAAATATTTTATACTGTCTACAGTTATTGTAAATGGCATTTCTCTTTCTATCTCTTCTTGCTGGGTTTTGTTGGTGATATATAGCAATGGTGAGGCTTTGTGTGGGTTTATTTTATACCCTGCAGCTTTGCTAAAGTCATTTATTATTTTGATTAGATAGACAGATTTCTCTCTATTTCTCTAAGTCCACCATCATATCATCTACAAAGAGTGATAGCTTTTTTTACACTTACTGTCTATTCTTATTCCTTCAATTTCTTTTTCTTTTCTTATCGCTATAACTAGCAATTCTAATGCAATATTGAATAACAGTGAAAACAGACATCCTTGCTTCACCTCTGATCATATTGGAAAGACTTCTAGTTTGCCCCATTCCAGATAATATTTGCTCTTGGTTTTAGATAAATATTCCTTCTTTCAAGAAAATCTCCATTGATTCCTATGCTTCCTAGTTTGTTTGTTTTTTTTTTAATAGGAATGGGTGTTGTATTTTGTCAAAAGCTTTTTCTGAGCTTATTGATACAAACATGTGGGGTTTTTTTGTTTTTGTTTTTGTTATTGATATGGTGAATCACGTTGATAGTTTTCCTAATAGGGAACTAGCTCTGCATTCCTGATATAAATCTAGCTTATCCATAGCGCACGGTTTTTGTGACATATTGCTATAATCTCCTTTCTAATATTTTATTTAAATTTTTGGGTCAATTTTCCTTAGGGAAATTCATCATTAGCTTTCTTCTCTGTTTTTCCTCTCCCTGGTTTAGGTATCAAAACCATATTAGTATAATAGAGAGAATTCAATAGGATTCTATTACCATTTTTTCTAGAAAATTTGTATAGTATTAGAACCAATTTTTCTTTAAGTATTTGGCAGAATTTCCTAGTAAATTCATCTGGCCTTGGGAATTTTTTCTTACGAAGTTTGTTTATGACTTATTTAATTTCTTTTTCTAAGAGTTATTTTAAATATTTTATTCCCTATTTTGCTAATCTGGGAGAGTTATATTTTTGTAAATATTAGTCCATTTTATTTAGATAGTTTTGGGGACATAAGGTTGAGAAAAATAGCTCCCAATAATTGATTTAGTTTCATCTTCATTAGTTGTACATTCACTTTTTCATTTCTGATACTGGTAATTTGGTTTTCTTTTTTTTTAAAATTAGCCAGTAGTTTATCTATTTTATTGTTTTTCATAAAACTAGTTTCTAGTTTTATTAGTTTATTTTTTTACTTTCAATTTTATTTGTCTCTCTTTTGATTTTAATTATTTCTATTTTGGTGTTTAATTGAGGATTTTTAATTTGTCATTTTTCTGTTTTGATTGCACACCCAATTAGTTGATTTGCGCTTTCTCTCTTTAATTTATGTAAGCATTTAGAGATATAAACTTTCTCCTAAGAACTGCTTTGGCTGCATCCCACAAATTTTGTGATGTTGTCTCATTATCGTCATTATCTTTAATGAAATTAATGACTGTTTCTATGATTTGTTTTTTGAACTCATTCTTTATGATTAGAATATTCAGTATCAATTAATTTTTAATCTATTCTTTCAAGGCCCTTTATTGAATATAATTTTTATTGCACTATGGTCCATAAATGATTCAATATATCTATTTTTTTCTGCATTTGTTTGTGAGATTTTTATGCCCTAATACATGAACAATTTTTGAAGGTGCTATGTACTACTGAAAAATAGATATACTATGTATTCTTATTCGACATTCTGAAGAGGCCTGTCATATCTGATTTTTAAAAAAATTCTATTTATCTCTGAAACTTATTTTTGGTTTATTTTATATTTATATTTGTCTGGTCTCACAGGAGTAAATTGAGGTCCCTCACTAGTACAGTTTTCCTGCCTATTTCCTTTTGTAACTCATTTAACTTTGCCTTTAAGATTTTGGATGCTGTGCCATTTGGTGCATATGTGTTTAGTGTTGATACTACTTCATTGTCTATGGTACCTTTTAGCAAAATGTAGTTTCCTTGAATCTTTCTTTAAACTAGGTCTACTTTTGCTTTGTCTGACATCATGATTATTCCCTCTGCCTTTATTAATTTTAACTGAAAAAATATGTGTGTATACACACACACACATATATATGTGTGTGTGTGTATATATATATGTGCATATATGTATAGGTGTGTGTGTGTATATATATATGCACTATTCATTATTATTACACTATTATTACATGCACTATAATTATTGCTGAATGAATTAATTTTTCCAATGAATCATTTTACTCCTTAAGAAAAAATGTCATATAAAACTATATTTTTTATTTATGGATGTTTATAAAATATAAAACTCATATTGTAAATGCTTTTGTAGGGATATTTAGGATGCATCTTCCAAAATGAGACCAGGTACATTCCACCTTCAGGATTCTAGAGGTACCCATCTGGGATTATGAGTGGGTTTTTTTTCTGATGTTATCAGCTCATGTACCATTCCAGTATTTTCACCCACTGATGGCCACCAGTGATTAGCATCCCAATTCCATTTTGCCCCTTAAGATTTTACAAGGCATGTTCACTGTAATATGTTCTTCCAACATGTAAGGACATAAATATAGAGGAAACCCTATACCACCTCTATTTCTGGATAGAATGGTCTTAAACTTAAAACAGTTTCTACATAGCATTGGTCTCACCAAGTTCACTTCTAAATGAAAGATGGGCACTAGATGAGTTAGCATCTAGCTATTTCTGGGCTTGATCAAGCAGGTCACTCACTGGGTACTGACAAATTCCACTATATACTACATCTCCTAGACATCTGATAGCTCACCACTCTCATCTTTCAAGCTCACAAGATCATGGTACTTCCTAACCTCAAAGCAAAAAAACAATAAGCACGAGAATGATTGAAGCAACAGAGGGCCATGCTCTAGGATTAATCATTTAGGTCTCTATCTCCCCTAGAACACCACAGTGGCTCCTCCTCTGCCAGCTCAAGAGACTTTGTTGGTTGATACTTTTTGAATGCACCACTTTGGCTTTATGGACAATCAACAAAACTCCTTTTCACATCCTCCATTCACATAGTTCATTGGCTAGAAACAATGATAGAATGTCTGTGCCAAAATCCACAGGGATTACGTCCACAGCAAATGAGGCACACAAGTATTAGCCCAGTGTTATGCTGTCTAGATTCTCTATTAAGAGTTAATTAAATGTTGAAACAAAAGCTCTTAGACATTCTATCCCCATTTTATTGCATGTAAGAAATCACTTGGTCTTTGAATATAAGCTCTTTGAGGACAAGGATTGTTCATTTTTTTTTGACAGTTAATATTAGTAGTAGTAATATTTTTCCCTTTCTTATTATGAAGTTCATGGTGTTCGTATAGAAACGGTCTTGGGATACGTCACTACCCCTTATTGTTCTTTTGTGTTTAATGTTGACAGACACCCACTGTATTTGGCAAACAGGGATAAAATGATTATGTTCCATACGTGAATAAAAGTGTTGGGATATAAGCTCATCTTCTGTAGACTCACTGAAAGCATCTTTGGGGCAATTCCAGGAGAAGATAGGATGGTGGGGATAATATACACTTTATCCTATTCCCATATGGCCTATATAATTTAAAAACTATATGTTTCAACACTATCCAGAGACTCTATTACCATTAATTCAATGTTACAACCAATAGCTCTTAATCCTTTTTATCATTTTATAGTGTATTAATGTTATTAAGGAAATCATTATGGTTGTTGATTTCTGCATTCCTAATTCCTACCACATTGCCTAACATAGAGTAGATACTTAATGTTTCTTGAATTGATTTGAAAGGCAGATTTCTCAAGTTACATTAGAATTTAGATGTACAGGGTCTATAGGAAAGTGAAAATTCTCATCTTCAAGATTCGTTATCAGTGGAAAATGTATAAAAATTATATCTATGGTGTTGAATGTCTAAACCAAGTGTTTAGCACAATGCCTGGCACATAGTAGGTAGCTAATAAATGCATGTTGATTGACACCTCTATTGTAGCCATTGCAAATTGTTCTAGTTCCAATTCAAAAACCACACTATATATGCTGTCAAGGGAGCACTGTCAAATCCTGACTCTACTGCTTATTCTGCAACTTCAAGCAAGCCATTTCATCTCCATAAGCCTTAGTTTCTTCATCTGGAATATGGGGATAATATGCCTATAGTATTTATATTCATAGAGCTGTTGAGGATCAAATGAAATAATGTACATAAAGTACTTTCTAAAACTTCAGTCAGTCAACAGTCAGTTAATGAGAACTTAAGTGCTCACTATGTTCCCACCACTGTGTTACATGTTGGGATCACAAAAAGAGTCCCCACCCTAAAGAAACTCACACTCTAACAGAGGAGAAACACTCAAACAACTGGGTATGCACAATACATATACAGAGTAAATGGAAAAGTGATCTCAGAGGGGAATACAGTACTAGCCCCAGTTGGGTGGGATGGGGTGATAGTGAACCTGAGAAAGGCATCTTGTCAAAGGTTGGATTTGAGAAAGCCAGTGATATAAAGATTGTTATCATCCTCTACAGTTTTAGGTCCTATCTGATCCACAGTAGTTCACTTCAGATGATTTTTCGTATAAAATCTGGAGGACAATGAGTTCTTTGAATTCAACTTTTCACCCAAATTTGGTAGGGAGTTTTGGGCAGAGTGAGAGATGGCCATTGGGCTTTGTAATTCCTACTCCTGGCATAGATCCAAACAAACAAACAAAAAAGTCAGCCGGGCTAGCAATAGAAATCCCTCAAGTTTTACACAATACCTTGTGCTTGTGAGATTTCCAAGGTGGATAAAAGCCCTTCCTCAACAGAGTTCAAGAAGCAGATAGATAATTAGCCTTCACAAAATAGCTCTGAAGGGGAAAAGATGAGACTAAAGAAACAAAGAGTACCTAGCAATCATCAAGTTCACACCCGAGGGTTAAAATGCTCAAGAATACTGGGTACACTAAGGTGAAAAGGCTTTAAGCATCCTTTAAATGAATGGTTCTGATGGATGTGTGGCCTACATTCACACCCACTGAACTCAGGGCTAAATGTTCTTTAAGAGAAGAACAATCACCTGACAGGTAGCAGTGACTTCAGTGGGCGCTCAGGAAAATGACCTCTCTCATTTTAGGTGCTCTCTTTTAAATAGGGCTAACAGTTTATCTAAGCAAACTTTAACATGCCTTGGTATGTAAAGGGTGACGGTCTCACAGGTAGAGCTGGGGGCCAAGCAGACTCCTGACTTCTTAAAGTTTTCTCACCAGCCACACAAATGTCTTCACTTTGGGGGCTAATTGGAGCAGTACCAGGGTGGCCGCAAATCATGCCTGTGCTGGCGGGTCCAAAACCATGGTAAACTCTCTGCATTTTGCTTCCCGCATTTTTAGCTTCTTTTTTCCCTTCTTCTTTTCCATTGTAAACTGAGAGGCTGTATGCAGCTGTTTGACCCAAGATCACCAGGTGGTATGTGCTGTCAGAATCTGTGAACATTAGTTACCATGGGAACAAGAAGCTTAGCTAGTCCAGCAGAGTGCAGTACGCCATCTTTCCCCTCCTATAAAGAAGCTATTGTTCTTTCTAATAGGAAATGTTGCACATTGGAAATTGTATCCATGAAAATGTCCTCGCGTATTAATCACTCTTCTCTGAGAAGGGGAACTTAGGTAAATAGTTTCCTGCTTTTGAGGATGAAGGTACACCAAGATCATGACTCATGAACCCAATAGTACAAGGAACGTATCCTGATTTACGGACTATTGACAAGATTTTGTGGTTAAAGTAAAAAATCCCTCTCATTTAATGGGTTCAAAAAAGAGAAAGTGCTAAATAAATAAAAGACCTTTCTAGAAATGGACTCAGTTTTGAGAAATTACTAGATTTAAATTTAAATTTTTCCTGAAACCTTCTCCAAATCTTTCTTCCTTTTATTCTAGGGATAAAGGTAGCTTGAATCATTGTATTTAAAAAAAATGTGAGGGTAAGTCATCACTTCATCCTCTACAACCTTCTCATAATGGATTATAAGTACATAAGCCACACAATGCCTCCTCTCACCCCCCCCCCCAAGAAGAATCTTTTCAATCCTTTCTGCTAAACCACCCTTCTCCAGCTTCTACAAAGCCTATGTAAGGGAGAACAACGACCTTCCACTTTGAGGCCAGGGATTGGTTCATTTATGACCTTGTTTCTTCAGTTCCTAGGACAGATTTTGGCACATAATGGATGCTTCATAAACACTTAATATTTGATTTGTTGATTTGCCATAGTGGCAAGAATTCAAAGCAAAGGTCACTAACTATGCCTTCCCTCTCTAGTCTTGCTAAGTGCTTTCTTGATCCTTATCAAAGCTTCAAAACAGTCTGTTTTGGGTGCTAGTTCCCGGGGGGGGGGCAGGAAAGCCATTCAAAGGACCCAGCTAGGATGGAGATATAGGGAACTGGTAAGCAGTGATGGTAATTTTTAAAAAATTGAATCACTTGAAAGAACTTTTTATGGACTCACCATGGATCTTACTTACAACAAAGCTGAAAATGGGTTGATTAGTCTCAGGAATGTTGTCCAAGACAGCCTCATGAATGTGATAATACCTCCTCTGGAAAAGAAATTACAGCAGCAGCTAGTTCTAGGAGATAGCAGCAAAGCAGCCATAGTAGAAAGTGGTGGAAGTACCTCCAAAAGGAGAAACAATGAGGCACAGCTTATTTCTGGGAAATAATATAGCAGGCTACCAACACAATGTAAGAAGCATAAAATTGTTAGAACAGTGTTCCCTCTCCCACAGTAGAAGGATCTATAAGATATAAGAGCCCTTTCTATGTAGGGAGAGGGCAGAGAATTCTTTTTGCTGTTCTCTTAGAGACAGCACAGCATAGTAGAGAGAACAAGCCTCCAAACAAGGAAAAACTCAATTTCAGTCCCATATCTGACCCATATTGATGCTGTGACCCTGGGCAAGTCACTTCACTTTTAAGTGTTATAGACAATTTCCTAAGAGAATAAATTGAAGAGAAGGCATCCACTTACAATTGACAGAGGAAGTTTCATTATCCAGGTGTACACTATGTTAATTAAATCATAGGTCTATCCCTAGTCCTAATTACTTTGCTATTTGACTTTTGGCTCTTGTCTGACATGTTAACAAAGAAAGCACTGGACTGGAACTTGATCTGTATTTGTATAATTATGACAACCCCAAACACTCTATACTGAACCAGGGGAAGTGAGAAGCTCTAAAGTCCTGTGGCTCCCACACTGTCTTTGCCCACTCTAAAAAGCCTTTACATCCTAAAACTGCTTTGCTCATCATTTCAATGACATATCTATCATCTATCTCTATTATTAGGAGCGAGACTACTTACCCTACATATCTCACAGGGTTGTTGTGAGGAAAATATTTTTTAAACCTTAAAGTATCACATAAAATTTGATATCATAATCATCATTATTATTAGGGAGCAGTGACACAATGGACTTATGATTTCATTGGTATAAGAAACTCCCAGATGAAGAAATTTCCACTACCAATCCAGGTGAGTTCCTTCTCTTCAATTTGTAATCTTAAGTAGTTGCCTATAGCACTAAGGGGTTAAGTGATGGCCAGAGTAACATAGTCGATATGTACTGGAGGCAGCACTCAAACCTGGTCTTCCTTGCTCTGAGATAGACTCTCTAGCCTCTGTGCCAAATACTTTTGTTCCTCTCTGTTTTGGTGGCCCTCAAACCTCTGTTCTGGTTTCCTGCCCTCAAGTAGTTGGTATTCTATTTGAAGGAAAGTCATTTACACAGAAAAGTAAATGCAAACTACATAGTGAGTAATTTTGAGAAGGGTTCTAGCAAATGCTTTGTATGGAAGCAGATAAAGGTTTGGTTTCCTAAAGGAGGTAGCACTTGCGTTCAACTTTGAAGAAGGAAACTGGGGATGTATAGGCAAGGTTGAGGTGAGACTCCATTCCCCGCCATGAGACAGACTATGTAAAGGCGTATGGTATATCATGGATGAGTATTCAGGGCCAGCAGTAGCTCAGTCCAGTAATTTAGGCTTAGGAGTTAGAATGCCATTGTGCATTCTTGAACCATATAAAATTCAACAAAAATAAATTTACTTCACCAACAAGATTAAAAGATTTAAAAAGATTAAAAAAAATCATTGAGTCTGAAGGCTACTACACCTTTCTGCCTCCATGGCAGCCATGCTGAGTTAAAAAGATAGGGCAATGGGAATTCACTCCATCTCAAGAACACCAGCTCTCCAGATGATAGGATTTTTATGCCTCAGGTGACAAGGAAGACATGCCAAGGGCTCACGCCCCACTTCTCCAGACCAACCACACACCATTATTGTTGTTACTAATCCTTTTTTATTTCTTAAATTGCTTTAAAATATTATTTTAGTTTTTCCTAATTACATATCAAAATAATTTTTCAGCATTCATTTCTACAAGATTTTGAGTTCCAAATTTTTCTCCTTCCCTCCTCTCTTCTGAAAATGGTAGGCAATTTGATATGTTATACATGTGTTCATGTAAAACGTATTTCTGTATTAGTTATAGTTGTGAGAGAGGAAACAGATCAAAAGGGGAAAAAAAGCACCAAAAAGGATAAAGTAAGTGAAAAAAATATGCTTCTATCTGCATTCAGAGTCCATCAGTTCTTTATCTGGATGTGGACAGCATTTTCCTTCATGAGTCCTTTGTACTTGTATTAGATCATTGTGTTGCTAAGAAGAGCCAAGTCATTCATAGTTCATTATTACAGTGTTGCTGATACTGTGTACAATGTTTTCCTGGCTCTGCTCAATTCACTTTGCATCAGTTCTTACAAGTCTTTCTAGGTTTTTCTGAAATCTACCTGTCCATCGTTTCTTATTGTATGATTATATTCCATCACATTCATATACCACAGCTTGTTCAGCCATTCCCCAATTGATGGTCGTTCTCTTAATTTCTAATATTTTGCTACCATGAAAAGGTATTGGTATTGGTATTGCTATAAATAGTTTTGTACATATAGGTCCTTTCCCCCTTTTTATGAACTCTGGGATACAGACCTAGTAGTTGTATTGCTAGATCAAAGGGCATGCACAGCTTGGTTGCCCTTTGGGCATAGTTCCAAATTGCTCTCCAGAGTGGTTGGATCAGTTCATAACTCCACTGATGGTGCATTAGTGTCCCAATTTTCCCACATTCTCTACACCATTTATCGTTTCTTTTTCTTGTCATATTAGCCAATATGATAGGTATGAGGTGGTACCTCAGAATTATTTTAATGCACATTTCTCTAATCAAAAGTGATTTATATCAGCACTTATTAAATTGTGAGTCCCAGCCCCATATGGGGTCATGAAAACTTCGGCAAGAGCATAAGTTTTCTGAATGTGCAATGACCAAAAATTAATTAAAACTCAAACATGTAATGAATCCGAGGTGTTTCTGGCAACACTTGCTCATGTTGCATTGCACAACTTCACTGCAGTCTTGGTTCTGAACACAAAGCATCTTTGCACTGCACATGTCCTCAGACCATGCAATGCCAATGAATGCAGCCAAACCACAAAAAGGGCTCAGGAGTGGAAAAAAGTTTAAGAAGCTGTGATTTAGATCACTTTTTCATGTGCCTATAGATAACTTTGATTTTTTTCATCTGAAAACTGTCTGTTCATATCCTTTGACCATTTATCAGTTGGAGAATGGTTTATATTCTTTTAAATTTGATTTAGTTCTCTATATATTTGAGAAATGAGGCCTTTATTAGAGACATTTGCTGTAATGATTATTTCCCAGCTTTCTGCTTTCCTTCTAATCAAAAGCTTGGTTGTACAAAAGCTTTTTTGTTTTAATATAATCAAAATCATCTATTTTACATTTTGTAATGCCTGTCACTCACTTAACTTTTCCTTTAAAAATTTGGATGCTATACCACTTGGTGTATTTATGATTAGTATTGATATTGCTTCATTGTCTATGGTGCTTTTTAGCAAGATGTAGTTTCCTTCCTTTTCTCTTTTAATTAGGTCCATTTTTGCTTTTACTTGTTTGAGATCAGGATGGCTACCACTGTTTTTTTGTTTGTTTGTTTGTTTTTTACTTCAACTGAAGCATAACGGATTCTGCTCCAGTCCCTTACCTTTAGTCCATGTGTGTGTCTCCACTTACAAGAAACACAGGTATGTTTCTTGTAAACAACATATTGTAGGGTTCTTGTATTTGATCCACTTTGCTATCAGCTTTCGTTTTTGTGGGACAATTCATCCCATTCATGTTCACGGTTATGATTACTAACTGTGTATTTCCTTCCGTGTTATTTTTCTTCCTGTTTGTCTCCTCTCTCCTTTCACCCTTTCCCTCATCACCAGTGTATTGCTTTAGTCTAATACCTCTTCAGATCTGCTCTGCCTTCCCTAAGTTCCCTTCCTTACTTTGGTTAATCTCCTCCACTCCTACTTCCCTGTGATATAATTTCTATTTTCAACTGATTGTGTATATTATTCCCTCTTTGAGCCAATGCTGATGAAAGTAAGGTTCAAGCAATGCCCATCTCCCACCCTCCCATCTTCCCCTCCACTGTAGTAGGTCTTTCATACCTCTTCATGTGAAATAATTTATCCCATTCTACTTCTCCCTTCTGCACCCAAATGTACTCCTTTTTCTCATTCCTTAATTATTTTTAAATGTCATTTCCTCAGATTCACCTTATACCTATACCCTCTATATATATTCCTTCTAGCTGAACTATTAGTGATACAATTTTTAAGAATTCCAAGTATCATCTTGAGCTCTATTACATCCTTTATGTTTTCTTTTCTCTTTTTATCTGTATGTATCTATTGGGTCTTGATATTGGAAATCAAATTTTTGCTTTAATTCTGGTCTTCTCCTTGTGAAAGCTAGAAATCCTATTTCATTGAATGACCATTTTTTTTCTGTTGATGTATTATTCTTAATTTTGCCCCTTAAGTGATTCTTGGTTGTAGCTCTAGCTCTTTTGCCTTCCATAATATCATGTTCCATGATCTTTTAGTGCTGCAGCTAAGGCCTGTGTAATTCTGATTGTGGCTCCCTGATATTTTAATTGTTTCTTTCTGTACTCTTGAAGTATTTATTTTTCCTTGTCCTGATAGTTCTGAAATTTGGCTATAATGTTCCCTGAAGCTTTTTATTTTGGAATCTCTTTCCTGAGGTAATCAGTGGATTCTTTCAATGCCTATTTTGCCCTCTGGTTCCAGGATATCAGGGCAGTTTTCCTTGATAATTTCCTGAAAGATACTGTCCAGGTCCTCCTTTTCATTATGGCTTTCAGGTAGTCCAATGATTCTGATCTTGTCTGTCCTGCATTTTTTCCTAGGTCAGTTGTTTTTCCAATGAGGTATTTTGTATTTTCTATTTTTTTCATTCTTTTGAATTTGTTTGATTGATTCTTGATGTCTCATAGAGTCATTGGCTTCCACTTGCCCAATTCTAGCTTTTGAGTGATTGTTTTCCTCAATTAGTTTTTGTACTTTCTTTTCTACTTGGCCAATTATACTTTTTAAGGAATTGCTTTCTTCAGTGGATTTTTGTATCTCCTTTTCCATTTGGCCAAATCTACTTTTTTAAACTGTAGTTTCTTTTTCCAAGCTATTGACTTTTTTTTCATGATTCTCTTACATCATGCTCATTTCTTTTCCCAATTTTTTCTACCTCTCTTATATGACTTTTAAGCTCCTTTTTGAGCTATTCCATGAGTTCTTTCTGGGCTTGAGACCACTTCCCATTTTTCTTTGGAGTTTTGCCCACAGGTGTTTTGACATTGTTGTCCTCTTCTGAGTTTGTGTCTTCTCTGTCACCCTAATAATGTTCTACGGTCAGAATTTTTTTTGTTGTTGTTGTTATCTGCTCATCTTTTTTTTTTTGTCTTTTCTCTTTCTTTTAAATTCACATTCCTTGGGTGGAAGGAGCACTGTCTTAGGCTTCTTGTGTCAGTGGCTGCAGGCCCTGGCTCTTTACCTGGTACTGCACTGATATTGCCCTCAGGCCCATGGGGGACCCTCATGTTCGGTGCTGCTCTGTTGGGGTAAGGTGCAGCTGGTACTACTGGAGGGCATAGGAGTCTAGCAATTTACTGGGTGTTGAGTTGAGGTCCTAGTGCTGGTGTCTGGGGTGTGCTAAAGCTGGTGGGATATTTCTGCATTTTCCAGAGATACACTGAAGCACGTGGTGATCTGGTCACTGGAGGCTGCCTATTTGCCAGGGGCTATTTGAAGTATGTCATGGTTCTCAGAGCTGGAGTCTGTCTGGTGCCCTGGCTATGCTGAGGCTCATGGAATATCGTGGTGTTGGCATTTGCCTGCTCCACCACATTGAGGCTCAGGATCTACCACTGCTGATGTGGGGCTTGCCCCTGGCTTGCTGGGACACTTCATGTCCTGGACTGTGCTCCCCTTTTACCTGAGTTAGACAGACCTTTCCTATGGTCTTCCAAATTTCTTGAGCTCAAAGATTGTTTTACCCTACCATTTTGCTGGTTCTGCTGTTCCAGGATTTGTTTGGGGGTGCTATTTTATGGTTGTTTAGAGGTGACTGTGGAAGAGTTATATCGATTTACTGCTTATTCCACTATCTTGGCTCCCAGAAACCAGTTCCACACTTTCTATCATGCAACCTATGACCAAAATGAGTAGCTTTGGATTTTCTCCTCAACATAGATTGGACAATATGACCATGTCCTGGAAAGTGTAAGAGGAGAACCTTCCCAGAACTCATTCTTTGTTTTTAAAGAGGACCAAAGATATTGCAAGGGTGAGTTCTTGACTTGCATGTGAATTGGATTTAAGTGAAGCAGAGTTGCACAAAGTCATCAGCCTCACTCTCTCTCCCAGAGTCATCAAAGTCCAATAGCAAGACAAAAGTTGAGATAACTGATGATGACCTGGGATATGGTGGATGACTTGAAGAAGTGGACAAACAAGTATAAGGAGAACCAGGAGAAAAGAGCATCATGAAGATGCAGGAAAGACAAGGTATGTAGGAGGAGAAGAGTGTTCAACAGCATCATATGATACTGAAAGAAGGTTTAAAAAGTTAAAGACTGAGAAAATGACATATTATTTAGTAATTAAGGAATAATTAGTAATTTTGGAGAATTCAAGTTCAGTTGAATGATGAGGTCAGAAGACAGGTTACAAGATGTTAGGGAATGAGTGAGAGGAGAGGAAATGCAGGCAATGAGTAAAGAGAGGTTTTGTTTTGTTTTGTTTTTTTTAAGTTTAGCTGAGAACAGGAGAAACTTGGTAGCTTGAGGAGACAGTAAAGTAAGTTTACAGAAATTTTTTGTTTTGTTTGGTTTTTAAGGATGGAAGAGGCTTGGTCATTTTTGAAGTCAGTAGGAAAGGAACTAGTAGGTAGAGACTTTGAAGGTTTAAGAAGAGGGATGGTTGAAGATGCAATCACCTGGAGAATCAATTTCATATGTAAAGGGGTTAGCTTTGGCAAGGAAAGGATTTACTTCTTTGTCAGAGATTGGGGAAAGGAGAGAGTGGAAGATGATGTCAGTTGGCTAATGAGATAGGAAGCCAGATTGTCTCCTTATTCTCATTTTACAATTTTTTCTCAATACCTTGCAATGAATTGGACAGCCTTTACAAGGAGTCTAACTATCAAAGGAGAGAAATAGGATGGCAGCTCAAGAGAAAGTCAGACTCAAGTGAAAGTTCTCCTTGATCCTCTTGGACCCAATACTACTTCCATAGAAGTTCCTTTCAGCAGCTGATATTACCTCAAACTTCACAGAGAATATGGAGGTTCATCACTGTATGTTCCCTCATCTCCTCTCATCCTCTGGTCTCAGTCAGCTTTGGACTGGCCAGAATTCAAGACCAACAATTCCTGGCTGAGTGCTTTTTCGGGCCATTGTGTGGAAGAGTTTTGATACATTAGTTTTCTTGGCTATGGTAATGCCCAATATTAGTATTCAGTATTGACGTTTGAAATGTGCTTCCCCCGTATTTATAACTTAAACTTAAACCAGAGATCATGCCCTGGAAGAATTAACCCTTGCATCTCCTGAACTTCTAACCTAGCCTTAACCTCAATCACCCTATTGGTGAAAACTCACAACATCCCCTTATATTAGGTGACAATGGTTTTAGCCTTGCTTCACTTTACTCATTGTGTGTCAGTTTACTCTCCTAGACTTCTATTTTCAATCCCTGAAAATTTTCAAACCAAAAATACTCTTCCCTGGCTAGCAAAATCCTATATGTGTTCTCTTCCTCAATTAAATTGCAAACTCCTTGAGAGCAGAGACTATCTTTGCTTTTGGATTTGTTTGCCCACTATTGAAACACATAGTAAGTGTTCAATAAATATCCATTCATCCATCTATTCATCAGGGCACACAGAATCCTTAATAAATATTCCAGTAAACTAAAGAGAGGTAAACTGCAACTTGGATAAGGATAAGCTGTCATTTCCTGGCAGAAAGTTAAATTTTCCTAATGACATAATGAGGTAAACAGATCATGAGACCTACATGACCTACAGTCAGATGACCATTTTTAATGTTCAAAATCATCAAATTGATTGGGTGGGACCACATTTCTCTCTTCTTTGATGCCTCTCATTATAGTTTTTAGGGACTGCCTGTTTTTCTATTGGGACTTTTTTCTTTTTCTTTTAGCCCTAGCTGTGCTTGACTTTTCACTCTATTTCTAGTTTTTCCTTCCAGAGAATACTCAGAGAAACAATGGCCAGACCTCCTGGAGCCAACTTACTCTCCCGAGTGGCACAGAATCAGTAATCAGACATATTGCAGACCTAATTAAGTAAGAAAGGGCCCTAGCAGGATTTAGGTTTTTGCTTATGATTACTACTGTATTTTGACAGTCTTGATCACTAATCTTCTTTGAAAGAGGGGCCTTAGCAGACCTCTAGGCCTTTCATTTTGGTTGACCTTGGTTTGAAGTGAGCTTTCTTAATATTTTTCTCAAATTGGTCTCTTTGTATTTTTGAATGCTTGATATTAGATTCTTTATTTCTAATACTCCCTTAATTTGTAGTATTAAAATGATTGTGATCTTTTGCTCTTCACTGCTAAATCAACTTGCCTACCTAACAACAAAGCACATTCCAGTTCATGGATTTACTATCTCTGACCATAAATTAAAAGGCCAGTTACTGCTCTTTGCAGGCTGTCTAGTGACCCTGACAGTTGACTAAGTGTGTTTTAGGAAGTAGGGTGAGGAAAAAGGATGGGCAGTTCTACTAGACCAACCCACAGTCTGAGATTCAATTTGCAAACTAAAATCCCAGGCAAATTTTCAAGACAAACAATAGCCAAAAGGGTGGCCTGATTATCATTATATGACACATAGCCCATTAGGCTCCCTTCTTGTATACCTCTGGCCAAAACCTTGGACAGCCTATCCACCCTAGTCCCATGATCTGAAAGGGACAAATAGAGAGGGGCTGGGGGAGAGAGAAAGGAGAGAGAAAGAGAGAGAGAGGGAAGGAGGGAAAGAGAAGAAGAAGAAGAAGAAGAAGAAGAAGAAGAAGAAGAAGAAGAAGAAGAAGAAGAAGAAGGAGCAGGAGGAGGAGAGGAAAGAAATATTTTTGAAATGTGAGCTATTCAGAAAACTGTTATAAAAATCAAGATTACACATTGTATTTTGTAGTACTGTTTTATTTTTTAAAATCCTTATCTATTTCTAAACTGTAAATAAATTCAGTATCCAAGGACACATTTAATTAACTTCCAGCTGTCATGGTTCAATTAGTACATATACCATTAACAAAAACAAATTTCTTAGATATATATGTGTACATATACATATATGCACATATGTGTGTGTACATATATATATATAATATATCTATATTTACACACACACATACATATACATATGGGATCAGAGATATAGAGATAGAAGTGCTCTAGAAGGAGAAGGGAACTAGATATACTATCTAATAAACAAATATGTGCATTTTACTTATATATTCCTATATACATTATATGAAATATATTTATGTATAAGTATAAATCAGGTGTTAATTGTGGCCTATAGCATAGCATGGTTTTTTCCCATCCTATGTCAGTCTTCAGTGGGAGAAAAAAGAAAAATTACTTAGAGGGTGAGAGTAATATCTCTCTATGTAAGTATACACCCTTTATCTCCCAAACTGGACATTCTAACCACAAGTACATTGAATTAGATGCGAAGCCATGCTTGATAGAGAAATCTGCCTACAGCCCTTTGATTCTGGATACTTCTAGGCAGTTACCTGAGTCCAGTCAATTCTATTTCAGGGTTTTTTTTCCCCAGCTACCTAAGAAACAGAGATTGTAACTGGGAATTCTTGTACCCAGGATACATTCAGTAGGAGTTGGAACAGGGGTGACAGAACAGAAAAGTTCAATTTCAATTTCTAGGTCTATGGGCAGTTACTCTGGAAGAGAGACAGCCTAACTGCCAATAGATGGTCCTTGCTCATGAGGGGAGACAGCAAAAGGGATACAGTGATGGAACTCAAGAGAATTGTGACTCAGAATACCCAGAGTGAAGGCCAACAGAAAACCAAGAGGTGAGGTTCAGGGATGGTACTTAACATAGGAAGAAATATACTTTCTCAGGAAGGAGACATATTTTCCCCCATGTCCACAATGATGTCAAAGACCAAGGCAAAGCCCTGGTTACCCTTGCTAGTTTTGACTCTTCCAATTAGTCTGTGATGTCCTCTAGTAAATCTGTTTCTGAAAACCCTCCCAGTCTAGGTTGACTTAAATCCCCTTGAATGCTCAACCAAATGGGACAACCCTAAATCCTGTCCTATCCTGTTCTTTCTCCTATATCCATGCATTACCATTACCTGGAATAGATTTTTTTAGTCCTCATCTCTGCCTCTTAAAATCCTTCCCTTCTTTCAAGGCCCACTTCAAGTAGAAATGCTTCCTTGAAGCCTTTGATGACCCCTTATTTCTGTGCCATCAGCCCCACATGAAAGTAATCTCTAACTCTTCCAATATCTCTTGGACTTTACCCTTATCTCACTCACCCTGGTGTTGTAATGATTTGTGTTTATGTCTTTTACCTACTATTAGGTCTTGTTCTCTAGGTGCTTATACCTGGAGTCCCCATCCTACGTAGTCTATAGCCTACTGATCTTTGTATCCCCATGGCCTAACAAGGTGGTACAGTGGATGGAGTGATGAACCTAAAGTCAGAAAGGTCCAAGTATAAATCTATCATCAAGCACTTAGTATACTCAGATACTTAGTAACTGTGCATCCCTAGGAAAGTTATTTGACCTTTGTTTGCCTCAGTTTCCTCAACAATAAAATGTGGATAATAATAACATCTACCTCCCTAGGGTTGTTGTGAGGATCAGATGAGATGACATTTGTGAAGTTATTAACATAGTGCCTGGTATGTAGTAGATGCTTAATATATGCTTGCTTACTTCCTCCCTCCCTCTCTGCTTCCCTCCCTCATTTCTTTCTTTCTTTCTTTCTTTCTTTCTTTCTTTCTTTCTTTCTTTCTTTCTTTCTTTCTTTCTTTCTTTCTTTCTTTCTTTCTTTCTTTCTTTTTCTTTCTTTCTCTCCCTTCTTTTCCTTCTTCCCTCTTTTCCTCCCTCCCTTCCTTCCTTCCTTCCTTCCT
This sequence comes from Phascolarctos cinereus, assembly GCF_003287225.1. Taxonomy (NCBI): domain Eukaryota; kingdom Metazoa; phylum Chordata; class Mammalia; order Diprotodontia; family Phascolarctidae; genus Phascolarctos; species Phascolarctos cinereus. The sequence goes on from NW_027556098.1 coordinate 230,240,551, forward strand.
TCCTTCCTTCCTTCCTTCCTTCCTTCCTTCTTCTTCCTTCCTTCCTTCCTTCCTTCCTTCCTTCCTTCCTTCCTTCCTTCCTTCCTTCCTTCCTTCCTTCCTTCCTTCCTTCTTTCCCTGTCTTCTTTCCTTCCTTCCTTCTTCAGTGTCATGTAGATAGTAGGTGATTAATAAATGTTTATTGAATGAATAAAAGGAAAGGACATTCCTCAGAGTTCTATAGCCTTCCATACTCCTACTGGTTTCTAGTCCCTGATCTTTAGTTCCTATTCCTAGTTCAGTCTCATCAGCCAAGCTAAATCTACCAAACTTACTGACTATAGTAGTATAACATCTTTCATGGTATCTCTGGTTTTGTGCAATTAAACTTTCATCTAATTGTAAACACCCCACCCACACTTAGATTCCTTCTAGATCTCTTGTTTCTTAGAAACAGAGCCATTCTTCTAGTCCTACTGGTGTCATAAGGGCATCTCTTATTTACCCAATAGTAATTAGCCCTTAGGAATCAAAGTATAGTTATTTAACATACAAATGTACAATAAAGCAACATAAAAGATCATTGGCTTCTGAAGAAAAACATTAAGAAGGGTTAGGCAGCTCATTTCTGCTACCCTATTCAGCTACCAAGTCCATACTACCTCTTAGAATGAGTTGGAAACCACTTTCTACACACACACACACACACACACACATACACACACACACTCGGTCACGTATGCATACACACACCAAATTATAGAAATCTTGATGGAAGTAATTCAAGAAGAAGCACATCAACAAGGCTGACCTTTTTAACAATTGCTTAAGACATCCACCAAGTCCATTCTAGACTTGCTGTTTAAATACCAACACAAATGAATTTTTTTTAGCAAAAGGAACATAAAAAATAATATTAAGCCCCTGAGATACATAGTCATGTAGGGTTTAGAGTTGGAAAGGACCTCAGAAATCACATAGACTAACATTCTTATTTTAAAGATGAGGAAACTGAGGCCCAGAGAAGTTGTGACTTTCCCAAGGTTACACAGAGGGTCTGTAGCAAAGCTAGCATCAGAATCCAGGTCCTCTGATTCCAAATTCAGCACTCTCACTTTTATGTCTCATAGCATCACTACAGACTTCCAATATGGGAAAAAAATACCAGTTAACAGTTTGAATGCTAGATGATGTGTAGTAATTACACTGTTTGGTAGCTTTAATTATAAGCCATATTTAATTAAAAAAATAATTAGTTACTTGTTCTGTCCTCCTAAATAGAAAGTACATATCTAATGAATTCAGTGTAAATTGAAAAAAAAATTTTATAAGAAACAGGCACTGGTTTCTAAATTCCATAGACATATCACCCTCCTGTACATATCGCATGGTACTGATTCTACAGTCGGCCTACTTATGTGTTCAGCAGGCTGTGCTTACCAGGGAAAGGTCTTTTCAATGTGAATGGAAAATGGAGGAATTCTGCCATGGGCATGTTAAAAAATATTTTTCACAGTTAGTCTCTTCCTCCCTTCATTTTTTCTCTTTCTTCTGTTCCTTCCCTAAACCCTTAAAACCGCGTAATGGTACTTTCAGGAAGGAAGGAACGCTACCCAGGAGGCATTAAATGAGAATGATTCAAATGTTTTGTCAGCTGGAATCTTAGCTAGCAACCAATTTCCACAAACTCTTGTGCGGTATCCAAATTATCATAATATTATTCAGATAATCATAACACAGCATTGGGTCTTTGACCTATTAATTATCCTTTCATCCATTCCCTCCCTGCTGCCGAGTTAATTAGTCAGATGGTAGGGTCTCTGCTTTATGTACATTATCCAGACTATAGCAAGCAACAAAGTTGTGTCAAGAACTGCCGGTAATGTCATCCTTTTTTTTTTTTATCCTAATAATCATGTGCACAGATGATTTATTTTATCTTTTTTTCCTCTTGCTAATAACCCTGCTATCCAGGAGGAAGCAGGCTCTCCCTCACCCATTTCCTACCAGCCCTTCTCATGGAAATGAGTGGTGACCACCCACACATCACTTGGCTGATTCTTTGCTCCAGTTTTTACTCCTCCAGCTATTAGTTCTCCAAGAGTAATCTGTTCCTTGAATCCATGGCACCTTTTCTGCCCAGGAGAGCCTGCCCTGGATAAAAGAAATCCTGTTGGATTTGGAAACAGAGAAGACCTAAATCCATCTCTGATGCTAACTGTGGACCCATAGAGAAGCCACTTAATCTCTCCTTACCTTAGTTTTCTCATCTGTAAAATGGGGATCCTAATACCTCTAGCATCTACCATGCAGGGCTGTTATAGGGATCAAAGAGATGATCCACATAGAGCTCTTTGTACACTTTATATAAATGACTGTTATTATCAGTAACCACTCCTATGTATCCTGGAATACATGTGGTCTCAATGAATACTTGTAGTGACTGCTGTTGCTGCCCACTACCCAACACAGCTTTGAGTATCTCTTCAGAACAGCAGGCTTAGCCTGGGGTCCACAGTCCAGTCTGTGGACTTATTTCAAGGTGGGGGGGATGGTTTTTTTAAATTTGTACAGGGAAAAAAACGCATCATGATTTTCACTAACCTTTGAATTAAATTTAGCCTTTCCTTAAATTCTTTAAAAGCATGGCACTGAGAAGGGTTCCATTGTCTTCTCCAGACTGCCAAGGAGTCCATGACCAAAAAAGATTCAGATGTTTGACCTGTAGCATCCCATAAAGAGGCATCTTAAAATTGCTTTCATTTATATAAGTAATACCTTATAATAGAAGAAAGTCTGACTGAGGAGATATATAGGTAACATATGTATATATATATATATATATGTATATATATATATGTACATATATATATATGCGTATATATATATGTACATATATATATATATATATATATATATATATATATACACCCTGTCAGAAGTGCCAGCAAATAATTATTTTTGGTAGCGTCACTTTAGAGAAACTGAACATTAGTTCTTTTGCTTATTTCATTGCAGGGGTGGATTTTTGTTTTCCTTTGTTTTCTTCTTTCTGTTGAGCATATATCAATTCCTTTCTTTGTGGATCAAAGGACTGAAATGAAATGAGATTTCTTTCCCATTTCTGTTCTTTGTTGTTGCCCCAATGCCATTGAGATGATGGCAGCCTTTCCTGCTGGTGCAGTTCATCCTTCGTTCAAGGACGCAGCATTTATAGAACTATAAGCATCCATTCAGTGACCATTCAACACTAGCTACGACATTATATACAAGGGAACCGCCACTCGAAAGAAATTAGTGATAATCCATCGACAAGCACTTATTAAGCACTTGTTATATGCCAGGCCCTATACAGGTGCTGGGGAAACAGCAACAAGAAAAACAAAATAACCCCTGCTCTCAAGGAGGGCATATGAGATATATAATTATATATAAAAAGACCTGATGTCACTCTTGGGGGAGTATATTAACAGGGATTGGGAAGCAAGTTACCAGAAAATGCATCATATTGGAAGTGGTGCTTGAGGTGAGTATCGTGCCCTGTAGATGCAAACCGTAGTTAAGGCTTTATTTGCTGATAAGACCTTAAAAAATGAACTAAGTAAGCTAATTGTATAAACAAGATTGCCAGAGAATCATTGAGAAAGTTTCTAACAGAACAACTGTTTTTAAGCGCTCTTCCAGCACTCCAGTGCTTCATCCAGGACATCATTCATGTGATGAATTACAAATGATGGTCACATCTCTTTGTCATAGCAGTTTACGGACAACCTGTCCTTTGTTGTTGTCAACCATGTTTGCTTTGCTTGTATACTTCAATCAAATTGTATTAAGTTCAAAATGTTCTATGCTTTCCCCTGGTTTTATTCCCCCCTCCCCACTTAGTTAAGGATATTGATGTTTTGTTGGATATTGGATTTGTAAGGACTTTTTTTTACTAGGAGCTGCCATTTTAAAAAGCTGTGGCTGTATTAGCAAAGTGAGATAGCAGGCTTGGAATCAGCCACAACTGCTGTCATGATCACAGGTTTCTACTGCACCTCGAGTTGCTTTATGACATCATAATATGGAGAGTTTATTGAGGATGAAGAAGATAACTTCTACCCTTTAGCAACTTCTTTTTCTCTGAAGAAAAAAAAAACCTTCATGACAACAGATTTTCCCTTAGGCTCATTGTTTTGTTGGTTTAGAGCCCTTTCACTTATTCATTCCTTGGCTCCACTCTAATCAATGTGAGATATTCTTTGGCAAATGAGAGCTTGTTTCTTCAAAAGTTCCCCCAAAGAACTCCTAGTTCTCCAAGAGGATCCGTGTTATGATCTTATTTTCTACTCATGGAGCCCCCATCACCCTCTCCAACTACACCTCACCCCCCTCCAACACTCAGCTTTTAGAAGCACATAGTTTGGAAGCAGCGATGTTTAAAGGATATGCCATGGGGAAATGTCCAAATTAAAGGGATTGTTAATCCTGAAGTCACTCTACTGGATAAATACAGAAATGCCTCAAGGTTTAATGAAGGAGGGATCAAATCTTATAAATCTGGGATTTTTAACCCAAGGAAGAGACCTCCCCCTTCACCAGATTAAAGCCAAACACCGTGCTGAAAACTTGCCTGAGTTCTTTTTAGTCTCTGTGTGAAAATCTTCATATCCATGTAAAAGACATTTTTTCAATAAAGAAAATGAGTCCATTGAACCTCTGCCTAAATTTCAACCATGCCAGTAAATCTCTGCTTTTGTCATGAGTCTTTGTTACATCCCAGTGGTTGGTCACATAAACAAACTGCTGTAGGTCTTTGGGCTGAAAGATCAATCAAAGGCCACTCCCATTGAACTTGGTGAAAAACCCCTTGGACACCAGCAGTAAAGAGCTTGGTGGCTCTGCTAAGACCTGAGAAATGACATGAACTGAGAAATAAACAAATAATAAAATTGAATGTGTCTTACAACAGAATCAAAATGTTTGTAGCACAACTAGGTTAGCCTGATAAACACTGCTCTGCTCCTGGCTTCTTAATAAAGATGCACTCTGACAGAATAAATAAAATGCTGACTTTCCTTGACCTATCATCATGTTGTAAATAAATAACAATTAACAGTTTGGCTTTAGAAGCACCACAAATGAAGCACAACTGAACACTTTGAGTCCATCTAGTTATCCTAAATTTTTAATTAGTTTAGTTACTTCTTGCATTTGTACACAACTAAAATTTGTACACAATTTAAAAATTCCATGTAAAATCTAATCATTGCTGGAATCTATGCACACTGCCATTGTGAAATATATTTCTGAAAGAGATGCTCATTCAAAACACAATAAATTAGGCGATGTTTGTAGCTCATTTGCTTAAATTTGATATATCAGGGAAAGTCAGTCATGGATGTAAGCTTCATGAAAAGAAGAAAAATAAAACAGGAAGAAAGGAGAGGGAAAAGAAAAGAGGATCCCTGGACCTACACACTTTGTGGACTTCATACACTAGGCTCAACACTAACTTAGAAATACATAGACACATCTAGTGGTAGACAACTGCCTGAGAAATTAGACAAAGACCTATTGATTTGAAGCATCATTCATCCAAACATAAATTTTGTCTTACATAAAAAAAGTCTTTTAGAAAGTTGTTTTATAGGGGCAGCTAAGAGGCTCAGTGGATAGAGCGCCAGATCTGGAGTAATGAAGGACCTGTGTTCAAATCTGGACTCAGACACATGATACTCACTAGCTGTGTGACCCCGGGCAAGTCATTTAACCCCAATTGCTTTGACAAAAAAAAAAAAGGAAAAAAGAAAAAAAGTTGTTGTATATATGGTAAAACCTTACCTCTCAAGTATGTGCTTTTGGGATACCTATATTTTGCATTTACAAAGCAAGTCAGAACATTTTAAAACTTTCATCAGTGCCCTAGGTGTGGGATGAGAAAATATAGCCATTGATTAAGTTGATATCACTCAACTTATTAAACATACATGTACACAGGAGGGAGGAGTGGAGAGGAGATAATAGGGAGGGTGAGGAGAGGGAGACAGCAGAGAAAAGAGGAAAGAAGGAGAAAAGGGGAAGAGGGAGAGATATGAGAAAAGAGAAAAAATGAAGAAAGGGAGAAAGAGGATGAGAAAGTGGAGAAAGGGAAACAGAGAGAGAGAGAGAGAGGAAGAAAAGCAGGAGAAAGAGAATACTTTTTTTAGATCAGGCTTGGAATTCAAAGTGGTCTTGATAAGTTGGAAAAGTGATTAGAAATGGACAGAATGATAGTCATTAAAGATAAGTAAAGCTATATACTTTAGGAGAAAGAACAGAATGTAAAAGTATAGAAGTCCACCATGCAAGTAAGGCAGAAAAAGACAGAACATGGTACTGAAGTGTCATGAAAGCCATTAAATGAAATGTAATGTCATACTTATATCACTACTTAATGAAGGAATCATCATAACCATTGCTGTGTGTAGTTTTAGATTCTAGAAACAAAAAAGGATATAGAATATCACTCACTGTGATGTTGAGGGGAGAAAAGATGGTTAATGATTTTGAAAAGGAGACCTGTAACAATGTTTTAAGGTTGTTAATTATTATCAATAATAATTGTAATGACAATAATTGTAGTTGGCATTTGTATAGTCTTTAAGGTTTGCAAAATATTTTCTTTGCATATGCAATCTCATACAATTTATTGATAATCTTCAAGAACATAAAGGCGGTAGGTCAGCAATATAGTGCTGAAGATTTTAAAGGTAGGTTTATGTTTGATAGGTAAACATTATATGCATTGTAATGCCAAACTTTGTTCTCCTTACTTTGCAGTGGTGTCCTTGATGTTCCTGGAATAAGACACTCCCATCTCTCAACTCTGTATACTTTTATGAGCTCTCCCTCCTCATCTCTGCCTCCTGGCTTTCCTGACTTCCTCTCCCAGATAAAATCTCACCTTATACAGGAAGTCTTTCTCAGTCCATCTTAATTCTACTTCCTCCCCTCAGTTGATTATGTTCAATTTAACCTGTATAGTTTATTTGTACATGTTGTCATGTTGTCTCACGTTGTCTTCCCCATGAGACTGTGAACCCCGTCAGCACAGGACTGTCTTTGGCCTTTCTTTGAATCCTGAGTACTTAGCACAGTGCCTGACACTTAGTAGGCACTTATATATTTAATGGCTTAATGGCTAACCACTTCATTTGATAGCTAAACAAAGAAGGTAGTATACTATTTTGTTTTGTCAATTGCATCTTGTTTTCCATTTTATTTTTAACCCTCCCTTTAAAACTTTGATTTCCAAATTCTCTCTCTCTCTACCTCCTCTGCATCTATTGAGAAGGCAAGCAATATAATGCACATGTGAAGTCATGTAAAACATATTTCCATATTAGCATGTTGCAAAAATAAAGACAAATAAAAATAAAGTGGGGAGGAACCCTTCAATTTGCACTCAGAGTTCATCAGTTCTCTCTCTGGAGATAGTATTTTTCATCATTAGTCCCTTGAAATTGTCACAGATCTTTGTATTTATTGGAGTAGCTAAGTCTTTCACAGTTGATCACTGTAACAATATTGCTGTTACTGTATACAGTGGTTTAGCTCTATTCACTTTACATTAGTTCATAGAAGTCTTCACAGGTTTTTCTGAAACTATCCCTTTCATCATTTCTTACCAAACAATGGTACTCCATAAAAGATATATACCACAACTTGTTTAGCCATTACCTAATTGATGGGTATCCCCTCAATTTCTAATTCTTTGCAACCACAAAACAAGCTGCTATAAATAATTTTGTACGTAAGGGTCATTTTCCTTTTTCTTTTATTCCTTTGTGATACAGACCTACTAGCAGTATTGTTGAGTCCAATTTTTATAGCCCTTTGGGCATAGTTCCAAATTATTCTCCACAATGGTTGGACCACTTCACAGCTCTACCAACAGTACATTAGTGTACCAGTTTTCCCTATATCCCCTACAGCATTTGTGATTTTCCTTTTCTATCATGTTAGCCAGTCTGATGGGTTTGAGATAGTATCTCAGAATTGTTTTAATTTGAATTTCTCTGATTATTAGTGATGTAGAGCATTTTTTCCTATAACTCTTGATAGTTTTAATTTCTTCTTCTGAAAATTGCCTATTCATATCCTTTGACCATTTATCAATTGGGGAATGGCTTCAATTTTTATTCCCTATACATTTGAGAATGTTTCCCTATACCTTTGAGAAATAAGACCTTTATCAGAGAAACTTGCTACAATTTTTTTTCACACTGCTGCTTTCCTTCTAATTTTGGCTGCATTGGTTTTGTTGTACAAAATAATTTAATAATTTTAAAATAAATTCATATTTAATAAAATAAATATAATCAAAATTATCCATTTTTTTCCTCCCATGATCTTCTCTGTGTCTTTGGTCATAAACTCTTTCCTTATTTCTAGATCTGATAGATAATTTCTTCCATACTTCCATAATTTGTTTATGATATCAATTTTATGTCTAAATCATGTACCCATTTTGAGCTTATTTTGGCATATGGTGTGAGATGTTGGTTTATGGCTAGTTTCTGCCAGATTGCTTTCCAGTTTTCCCAGCAGTGTGTGTGTGTGTGTGTGTGTGTGTGTGTGTGTGTGTGTGTGTGTGTGTAGTATATTTTGAGATCTAGTACTGTTAGGCTGTCTTCCTTCACTTTTTTTTCATTGATTCCCTTGGTACTTTTTACCTTTTGCTCTTTAAGATGAATTTTATTATTATTTTTCTAGCTCTACATAATAATTCTTTGGCAGTTTGATTGGCATGGCACTGGATAAATAAATTGACTTGGGTAGCATTATCATTTTTATTATATTGGCTCAGTCAAGGTAGTGTACTTTACTGGGAACAGTACTGACTGGAATCAAAGTTACTGAGTTGAAAACGCACTTCTTCAATTTACTACTTGTATGACCTTGGGCAAGTGACTTGACCTCCCAAGGCCTCAGTTTGTTGTTCAATCCTTTTAGTCATGTCTGACTCTCCATGACCCCATTTGGGGTTTTCTTGGCAAAGATACTGGAGTCGTTTGCCATTTCCTTCTCCAGCTCATTTTATATATGAAGAAACTGAGGCAAACAGGGTTAATTTGCCCAGGGTCACACAGCTAGTATGTATCTGAGACCAGTTTTGAACTCAGGAAGATGAGCCTTCCTGACCCCAGGCCCAGCACTCTATCCACTGTACCAGCTAGCTGCCCTGAGTTTACTAATCTGTAAAATGAGTGTTAAACAAGATGGCCTGTGAGATTCTTTCTAGTCCTAGATTAATGATCCTTTTTGGGGGGCAGGTCTTTTTTGGAATATTCTTCAGTTTGGTGCTTTGGAAATGAAGATATAAAGAACTTCAAAAATTGTTCTAGGACAAAAAAAATATTCAAGTATTTTAGAGTTGTGCCCTTTGAACAAAGGCTAAACAAACTGAGTCTCTGTATTCCAGAGGGAGGAAGGTCAAGAGGACAGTGTAGTAATCATCTTCAATACTAAGGGCTAGTTGAAGAAATGGCACTGAGTAGCTAGCTAATTTTTAGCCACACAAAAAGAGGGATTTATGTCAGAGATTAGGAGTAAACTTTTTAGCAAAGAATTGTGTGTGAAGCATCAGAGATCTTTGGAGACATGAAAAAAATCATACATGAAAAAGATCTCAGCACTTTTAAGAAAAGGATAGATATGTATTTTTCCGGTCCTATCCATAACCTAATTGTACTAGAAAAATTCTTAATTAGACTGCTGATTTTATTCTATGAAATATATGGGAAAATGACCTAAAACTATCATCTTCCAATGAAGCAGGGGGAGGGTTAATATCAAGACAAATCTGGAAGACCTGAGAGTGTATTTTTATATGGCTTGTGACTGTTTGAGTCTCATGCACACCTACTGTCCAACCCTTGGCTAAAGAATATAACTCATGGCTGTGAAAGGAGAGATTTGAAGGAAAGGACTTTGGGGTAATACTTCATTATGCAAGGGAATTCCAGAAGCACCCACTCCGAGAGATAAAAGATTAAAGCTACAAGCTTTGGCAGCTTTTTGTCAAAATGATCTCAAAGAAGAGAGCCAGATAAGAGACAGACAAGGGAAGGGGGCTGGGAGACTTAATGTGAATAAGGCTTAGTCCTCAGTATAATTATATGGAGGACCAGAATTAACTAATAACCCACTGTAATCCTATACACTTGCCTTTTGTTATTTTTCCCCTAAAGAAAATTATGGACTATTTGGTAATTGGGGGTTTGGATTAAAGAAGTCTGTCCTAGTTCACTGCCAGCTGGGAATGAAGAACCCAGTAGAGAGGAAAGGTGGTGGGAACTCTGAACCTGCAGGGGGCACTAGTGTTCTGAGACCTGGACTCACTGAAAAAGGAAAAAAAAATATGATGGGATTGGTTCTTGGATCACAGGACAAATTGTTGGACAGAACCTGAGAAAACATCTGGTCATAGAACCACCAATATAGGGCTGAAACAATCTAGTTTGTCCTCCTTATTTTACAGATGGGGAAACTAATGTTCAGAGGGACTGTGACTAGGTCATCTCAGAGTTAATAAGTGCAAAGGCAGCATTCTCTCATAGTTCAATTGACTGTAAATTTAGCTAATGCTCTTTCTACTACACCATGTACCCCCATGCTTCTTCTACCAGCATATACCCTAAAGTCTCAGAAAAAATATAACTATGAAGGGAACTAAGCATCCTTTGAGGCAAAGGAAAGGAGTTTCTGTCCCAAACAAGCAAATTTTAGGGGATTTTCTTTAAGGCCACTATTAGAGTTTAAATTGTTGTTAAGTCCAATGTGCTTAAAAGTATATTAAGATATTAATAAACATGTGGCAATATACAAATGATATTTCAGGTCCATACAGTTACCTTTTAATTAGTAATCTGTTCAAGAATGGTATGGGAGGAGCTCAGGGTCACAGAGAAGCCTCTAAAACAGGAATTCTTAACCTCAGGTCCCCATATAGATTTTAGGGGGTCTATTAGATGTAAGGCGATTTTTAAAAAAATTTTACTGACCTCTAAGTTAAATTTTAGTGGTCTTAATTTTTAAAAAAATGTCTGTGAAAATGAAAGGCTTCACCAGACTTTCAGAGGGGTCTGTGACACAAAAAAGATTAAGAACCTCTGTTTGAAGAATATCAAGCACCAAACATCAATTACACTATTTATTCTGGAAAATAATGTTTCAGGAATCCTGAAGTGAAACATCTTCATTGTTAGTCTAACAACATTGACTTTATTTAAATGCCATCTTTTCTTTTCAAAGGAAACGCTTGCAGATGAATAGATTTACCATAGCAGTGGTAAACCTTATGGTTCCTGAGGTTTCAAGATATGTACATGCAAACCAATGCCATTTATCCATGTCATTTATCAAAGAAAATAAAGGCTAGGTATGGTGGGGCATGCTTATAATCCTTGCTACTGGGGAGACTGAGGCTGATGGATTATTTGAGCTCCAGTGTTCTAAGCTTCAATAGGGCTAAGCATATCAGGGATGCACATTAATTCTGGCATCAATATATGGAGCTCCTGGGAAAATGGGGCCACGGGGCTGTTTAAAGAGGGATGAATCAACCCAAGTTGGAAATGGAGGCAGTCAAGGCTTCTAAGATAATCAATAAAGGGAGTGAATCTGTGAATAGCCACTACACTTCTCACTTGGGTGAAATAAGAATATTCAGATCCAAGAAATCACAAAAAGAGGGGAGAAAGAAGAGAAAGAAGGCAAGTAATGAGCAACTGACAGACAAGGATGAATGAAATGCATCATAGAAATTGGCTCAAAGAAACTCCCTGTAAACAAGGGCATTCAGTCACAAAAACAGGAGTACAATTTATGTCAAATTTCCTTCTCTTCAGGCTCACAGTCAGCCTTTGGTTACAGATTCCTCTACACAGTGAGAGAAGAGAGAAACCAGTCCAAAATATGCTCTTTTCATCTTGTTGCCTTAACACAATGGGACAAGGCAAGGTCAGTCCTGTCTCTAGCCTTGTTCTTCCTCCTCCTAAGATGATTGTTCAATCAGTAATTAAACATTGTTTAACTACTAATTTTTCCAGGAAGCAGAGACAGATCTTATCTACAGGATATCAGGAAGCTGAATCTATTTTTGGCATTAGGTATCTATACAATTTAATCCTTATATATTTTCTGTTAAATAAGAATGAGATGGAAGAACAAAAGTACAGATGTGAAGTAGATAGTTCATGGGTATTACTCCACAAGGAAGACCCCAAGACTCCTTCTGAGATATCCTCTTCATATGAATGGTGCCTTTTACAGATACAGCAAAAATGTATTTGTTGGATGAAATGGTGGGAGAGATCTCAGACTGTATATGGAGTTCTTCACTATCATCTACAGATCCTTTGTAAACATAATTGGCAAGCATGAGGAACATGTATGTGTGTGTGTAGGTGGCTAAATCCTAATCAACTGAACATAACATGATTATTTTTTTAAATGAGCCTGACTCCCAAAGCAGTTATAAAAATCATTCTCATTCAACTGTTGAGTGAAGGAAAATAAGAATCCTGGCCTCAATTATAAAAGTTTAATATTCAAGGCATGTCAGTATTTGACCAAAACCATGGCCAAGAATCATTCCTCAATATGTACACAATCAGAGGAAATAAACAATTTAAAAAACACAGGTTGACACAAGTATCAACCTCCATATAAAAATTCTCTAGACCACTAATGATAAGAGAGACAGTAATGAAAACAACCAAGTTTTTTCCCCTCATATCCTTCATAGTGACAAAGATTCCAAAGGATAGTCAATTTTGGAAGGTTCCAGAAATATAAACATTAATATGTTGACTTTAAAAGTTGAATTGCTCCAACCATTCTGAAGAGTAAATTGGATTTATGCTAGCGTAACTGACCAATAGGAATGGGAGGGAAAGGAAAAAGCATTTATATAGCACCTATTATGTTTTGGGCACTGTGCCAAGTGCTTTAAAAATAGTATCTCATTTGATCATCACAACAATTCTGTGAGTTAGATGGTGTAATTATCCCCATTTTCCAATTAATGAAACTGAGGCAAACAGAGGTTGCCCAAGGTCACACAGCTGGATTTGAATCTCTGAATTCAGGTCTTCCTGACTCCAGGCCCAGCAATCTATACACTGGACCACTTAGCTACCTTAATGAAAAGGGGGAAAAAATCTCTAAATTATAAACCCACCATTGGGCATATACTACAAGGAGGTCAAAGAAGAAGAAAAAGAAAATGACTTCCTCAAATAGCCAGTAGTTTCTCAATTGTCCATCAAGCATCAGTTGCCACCCCTGTCCTATAATCAACATATTCTGGTTGCATGGTTACATGAAATTGTTCAACTATTCCAGATCACAAAATATATAATTCTTGGTTTCCTTACGAAAAATTTTATCAGTACCTGTTTCCTTGGGTTTAGTGAGAACCATAAGATGCCCAGCCTATACACTATATATTCAAGCTATCATTCTAGCTCTGCCCTCTTGCCTGGTTTGGGGTCCGAATCTCTAAACTCAAACCTTAGTTTACCTACTCTACAATCTTGTCTGTTACCTCAGTTTGTGCCTGAGACCTTGGCTTATCAACTTAAACTTCAAGTACCTCTCCCTTTGATTTGAACTAAAATATGACTCTGGCTTCAGCTTTGCATCTTAGGTTCATGCTGGTCATGGTAAACACTGTGCACGTACACACACACACACACACACACACACACACACACACACACACAAAATAAACAAATTGATACTTTACTACTTTAGTTGAAATGACATCTTTATAGACTGAAAATAAGTTACTGATTTGGATGAAAAACATATCAGAATCAGCCATTTCAGAGCATGGAATATATTACCTATCAAATTTATGAATAGGAGAAGACTTATGAATAAACAAGAAATAGAGTTTATGAATAATTTTGATATATTGAATTAGAAAGTTTTTGTACTAAGAATCCGCTGTTTCTGCTCAGCCTGACTATTGACCAGCTAGAGCAAAGATCAAAGTTAACATCAAAGCAGAAGAAAAGCTAAAGATAAGAATAAGGCACTGTGAATGCTCACAATGGCTTGAACCTATTCAAAAGAGCTCTGGATGCAAGAAAGTGGAAAATGGAAAGAGACAAAAATATTTATCATGACTATAAATATTTCCTTACAGGAAAATGTAACTGGCATGAAGCAGCCACCACAAAGAGGAGGCCAAAGGGGTTCAGAAACTGCCTTAGCCAGCAAATACTCAATCTGGCCAAGTGGAGAGATGTGACAACTGAGGGCAATACTAGTTTAGAATACAACTCATTTGTAAAACATTACAAGGGAAGATAATGAAAATTTATGAGCAGTATTACCTTATGACAGTGAAAATCAGTGGATGTAAAAACAAGTCTAAAGAAAACTTGCTGTGAGACTCAGATGAGTCAAATTATCCCATCAATATTCACAGATAAAACTGGCAGAAAAACAACAGATAAAAAATGCAATATTCAGTATTTCTGTAGCAATCTGTTTACATCACTGGTGAAGGAGGAACCACTACATTTGAGCTCAGTCCCCAAAATGCCATAGGAAGTAGAACTGGCACTTAGAAAATTGAAGTCAAGCACAGTCCAACTACGCATCAAGGAAATCTGTGCTGGAGGTAACACAACCTACAAAAAAGAAAATCTCAGGCAAAGGAAGATAACAAAAGAATGGGAAAGAATAATATGTGACCATAGTACACATACCTCCCAAACTGAGAAAACATTAATATCTACTGACCATTAGATGCTAAGTTCCTTGAGGACAAAGACTGTCTTTTGCCATTTTTTTGTATCCTCAGCACAGTGCCTAGCACATGGTAGACAGTTATTGTTTGATTAACCTATGAGCCTATTCTCTCACTCTCATATAATCTTTATGAGAATGATCTACACATGAATAGAATATAAGAAAGGAATATATAGGCTATTTTAAATAATTCTCTACAGAAGACCACTTATGGTCTTCTTTATGGTCCCACAGTCAGCTCAGTGGTGCAGAGAATATAAAATTCTCCCATATCTGTTGTTCATTTTTAACAAAGCCTTTGCTTTCTCAAAAATAGCCTTAAAGGCTCTTCTCCAGAGAGAGAGAGGGAGGGGGAGAAAAGAGAGAGAGAGAGAGAGAGAGAGAGAGAGAGAGAGAGAGAGAGAGAGAGAGAGATTGATTTTAATTTGATTTGTTGTTTTTAGTTTCACCTATGATTGCTCTTGGCATGACATAGCTCTTTTAGTTCTTATGTATATGTTAAGATTGTACATGATTCTTTGACAAATGCAGTCATAACCATTAGCCATGTTCCATGACATAACCGTCAGCTATGTTCAATGACCCTTTGATATTTGATGTTCTAGAATAAAGCATCAAGCTGGAAGATATAAGGTATTCATAGAAGGGGTTTGCCATTGTCATGGAGGATATCTTGTACACATTCCAAATGTAAAAGAGACTCATTGTAGATGGCGAACAAGACCATACAAGACCAACTAAATTGTTTAAAAGGTGTATTGTCCAGATTTTGATACACAGTTGGATGGCCAGGCCACAGAATAAATACATAAGTATATACATTGTGATAAGAACTACAGATGGACAATGAGTTGGACCCAAAATTGAATAAGAGAAAGAGGAAAGACTGGACTGCATTTGGCAAACTGCAAAGAATTTTTAATGGTCACAAGTTTCTTTCCAGTTGAAAGGTCCATCTTTCTAACAAAAATATTCTCCCAGAGATGTTCTGTACTTGCAAACTTTGTACCACCACAGATGCCCCAAATTACAAGTGCCCCAAAAAGCAATAGAGAGAGATGATACACAGTGGGTGCAATTAAGTTACAGCATATTTACAATGATGAATTCAAGGAGTAGATAAGAGAGAAAATTAAAGGAACATTGAGAAAAGTAAGTGTTCAGAAAAGTAAGTGAACTTAAACTGTGGTGCAAACAAAAATCAGATTAGCAGCCCACATATTAGACCACTAAACCTAGAATGTAAAAATACATAAATGAAGACCTCAAGGACATTGGGTCAATTCTCTATGGAAGATCTATGAAAGAACATAGAGGTAACTAGGCTATCCAGTGTATGGTGCTGAACTTGGTGTCAGGAAGACCTGAATTCAAATCATGCCACAGACACATACTAGCTGTGTGACTCTGGGCAAGTCACTTAATCTCTCTTTGTCTCAGTTTCCTCATCTTACAGATGAGGATAACGAGCACCTACTTCTCAGGATTGTTGTGAGGATCAAATTAGATAATGTACATAAAGTGTTTCACAAACTTTAAAACATTATATAAATGCTGTCATTATTATTATTAGAATGTGAACACAAATTGCACAGGGTGAGAAGCAAGGATAAATTTGTGAGTTATATTGATGGAGGAACTATTCACACTGACAAGATTATGTTTCCATCCAAGTGTTTCAGTATACTGTAGAAAGGAGGGTCCAGGTTCTTCAGACCATTTAACTAACTTCAGACTCATCACAAAACTTGTAATATGGTTTTATGAAAACTTAAAACTATTTCTCAAACTGATAACAAACAGAGGGCTTCCTGTTTATGAAACTGGGAGAGACATCAAGGAAATTGAAGAAATGGCTAAACTAAATTTGCATATGGTCAAGTTGTAGAGGGGAAGCACAAACTTTTGTCACTATCCAAGTTTTACATCCATACCAACAAAGTCAAAAGGTGACAATATAAATTAAATAGATAGTTTCTTGTTTCTAAAAAATTAGTATTAGTGGTTAAGTCCATCCCACCTTCCCCCAGGGAGGGACCTGGGGTAGAAATGGTGCAGAGACAAGAGTTTGTCTTATTTCTTCCACAGTTAATTTTGTATAAATGAATTCCTTCCCAGACGATAACTGTAATCTACAGAGGATCTATGTGCTGTTATCTGTCTATAGCTGCCTTCTCATCTTTGAGAGATACCTGTTAAAAAAAAAAACTGTTGGCCTTCTTTTTCAGATAAATAGAGGAATGAGGAGCCACTCCTACTGTCTAGACAGAGTCCAAGAGCAGAACTTTAATCATTAAAAAAAATGTAATTCTAAATAAGTTTGGTGGAGCTGGGCTGAGAACTTGTCCATCTAGAGAAACTTCTAGAATCCTACTCTAAGCCCCTTAGGAAAACAAATCTTCTGTTAATAATGAAAAGAAATCCACCCAGACTTTGCCAACAGATTTCCATAAGCCATTATCACTTCACTGGCTGATGAGTCCATTTAGTTAAATTAAGAACCACCCTGAAACAAAAAGGAAACAATCCAAATATTTAAATTGAAAATACTTCATTTGTTAACCAGATTTAGTTTTGTTTTGTTCTTCTAGTGGAGAAAGGGGGAGGGAGAAGTTTTTGTTTGTTTGCTTTAAATTAAGGACTTTTATAATCCCTGGCTTCAAATGGGACCAAATACAGAAGAACAAAAGTATGCAGAGAAAAGCTATTGTACTGAACCCCAAAATTATTTAAAATCCATTTAAGGAAATACTTCATCTTTGCAAGATGCACAATATTATTCCCAAACCAAAGAGGTTTGGTTAAAGAGTCTTTAGATGTTATTTAACTAAATGGACCCCTTTGATGTATGAAATTGCTCTTTAAATAATTTGGGGTCATAAGATGAAATGTTTAAAAATGAAAGGGTTATAGGTCATCTAATCTAACCTTCACATTTTACAGAGGAGCAATAAAGGACCAGAGATGTTAAGGGACTTGCCTAAGGTGGTGGTGGTGGTTGTTTGTCCTTCTTCTAGAAGAGGACCAATGACACCAGGAGAGTGATGTCTTGACTTGCAAGTGAATTAGATTTAAGTGAGGCAGAGCTGTGCAAAGTCATCAGCCTTATTCTCTCCTCCATGTCATCAGAGTCCAGTGGCAAGATATAGATCGGGACAGCTGGAGTTGACCCCAGATGCATTGGCAGACCTTGGCTTTTTTAAGCTAAGGTCTTTCCTAGGTACCGAAGGTTACATAGCTAGTAAGTGGCCAAGCATGGGGAACATCCTTTGATTCCAATCTTGCAAATAGTAATCAGGCTTCCCATGCCAACATACCTATTGTTGATTAATAGTCCCAGTGTACACAATCCTTCTAGGGCCCAAAACTCAGCTACTAAAATAAGAATAAAGATCACAAGTAAGAGATTTTAACTTTAACATTAAAGTTTAGTGTCAAACTGAAAAGCTAACCTAGGCATGATGACTGAGGGGTTTAAAATCTAGGAACAAGAAAGCTAGTCTAAGTTCCTCTATCTCCCCCTTCCTATTTTTTTTTTTTGCTGGATTGAAGTAAAGCATGATTGTCCTCTTTTTTCAGATGTGAAAATTTGGCTTGTACTGAGGTCCAAGGGTAGGACCTCAATAATGAGAAAGGAAGATAATTCCTCTAATTTCCTCCATTGGCCAAATAAGTATTTTCCCTCATCTTAAAATTAATACCTAATTATAATAGTGAACCTGGAGGTCAAATTAAACCAGTGTTCCAAAAAAAAAAAACTTAAAAATTTTTAGTCTTCTCCAGGAAACTTGCCTGAGGTGGTGGTTTCCTCCCGGAAAGGCACATATAAAGCTATTAAGAGAATTTCTGGCATCTTTAGATCAAAACTCTATATGAAGAACTCATTTAAGCAAATAACACACAATAATGATCTTAACATAAGCTTTCAGAAAGAACTACCAAACAAACTAGAACAGATTTTGCAATTGTCTTAATGTGAACCTTTACAATATTAGTGAAATATAGGACCTACCACCCTAAGGAAGCAATAGAATAGTTAATCTTTCCTTACTTAGAAGGAGGAAAAGGATTGATAGATATTCTTAGATCATTGGAATTAGCAGACGTCATTTCACTGAGAAATAGAAAAAAGCTGACAATATGTACATACCTTTGGATTTGTCAAAAGGAAGTGAAGGTGGTTTGTGTCTGAATGAAGCTCATGAAATGTCTAAGTTCCAAGAGTGGAATCTAAAGTTCTTCCATGGGTGACATCATGAAAGTGTAGAAACCATACAATACATGACTGCAGACTTAAAATATTTATCATCTCTTGAACATTGAGCAAGACATGACCTGGAGGCTAAAATTATACATCAGAACTTTCTTTCATAAAAAGTTTTTTTTTCCATGAACTTACAAATAGTTCCCACACTACAAACAGATCTTCAAATATCCTTGAGAACTTAACCAATAAACTGTATCAGAATGGGAACATTATCACAGACTGACCTGTCACCCACTGTTGCTCAGATATAGCACTGATCTATAAAGACAACATTTTAAAAGATAATGCCATATCAGATACTGATAATCTCCAAGTTAACTGTAAAAAAAACCCTTTTAAAATATGGTAATCTCACGGGAAAAATAAAAATCATATGAAACAGAATGAACTACATATCTTCCTTGCCATTCTATCTGCTACTGGAGTTATACCAAGATATTTTCATTGGCCCTATAGAAGATAATTTTACATATTAATACTCTTATTTGACTACAAAGAGTAGTTGTTGTTTCCCCTTGCATAATAGTCTATGCAACATTAAATATAAAAGAATAGCAAGGTTGGTATTTTATCGCAGAGTCATTTTTAAAATCTGAGCCTCATTGAAAAAATATGATAAGAATGAGATATAAAAATAGTAAGCCTATCAGAAAACATCAAAATTATATTAGGACAAGATAAGTGACTTATCACTTCTGTTGTTCTGCCTACTACTGGAATTGTCCCAAGAATGTTTTCAGTGAGTCTATGGAGGATGAACATATGCCCTAAAATTTTTATTCAGCTACAACAGAGCAGTTATTTTATCCACCTGTGCAATACTCTAAAAAATATTAAATAATAATAATCTAACAGAGACTTGACCAGAACCATTTCTAAGTGACTCCATCAAAAAAGATGATACTACAAGATGACAGCAATAATAATGATTGCTTGATTCTCCTTCCACTGCATTGTGCTATGGCAAGAAGCTATTTTCAAAACCAAAAGTAAATATTTTCGAGATTTAAGAGTTGATGTTGTTGTTCATTCATTTTCAGTCTTGCCGCACTTCATGACCTCATTTGGGGTTTTCTTGGCAAAGGTAATGAAGTAGTTTGCTATTTCCTTCTCCAACTTATTTTTACTTAACACTGAGGCAGTGTTAAGTGAGTTGTCCAGGGTCACACAGCTAGAAAGTATCTGAGGCCAGATTTGATTTCGGTGATATAAATCTTCCTCACTCCAGGCCTGGCACTCTATCCACAATGTTTTCTAGGCCTGCCTCCCCACCTTCTTCCTTGAGAGGATGGTTTTGTCAACCCATGTGTAAAACTTCACATTTAACCTCATTAAACAACATCTTCCTAGATTTTGCCCAAAATTCTCACAATCTGTTTTAATCCTCACTCTGCCATCCAATATTGTTACCTCTGGAAGCTTCTTGTCATATGCAAATATGATAAATATGTGCTCTGTGCCTTTATCTAAATCACTGATAAAAACTTTAAACAGTGTGGGGTAAAACGCTTATGTTTGGGACTCTCCATGGGAGACATCTTTTCAAATTGAAATCAGCTATGAATGGCTGTCATTCTTTGAGTCAAGCTCATTTGGATCCATCTGATTTTACAAGGGGGCAGCTAGGTGGCACAGTGGATAGAGTTCTATGACCAGAGTCAGGAAGACCTGAATTCAAATCTGGTCTAAGACACTTAATAGATGTGTGACCCTAGGCAAATCATTTAATCCTGTTTTCCTCAGTTTCCTCATTTGTAAAATGAGCTGGAAAAGGAAATGGTGAACCGCTTCAGTATCTTTGCCAAGAAAACCACAAATGAAGTCACAAAGAGTTGGACACGACTGAACAACAGCAACAAAGATTCTACAAATCTTTTTTTTTAATTTTTAGGCAATTGGTGTTAAGTGACTTGCCCAGGGTCACACAGCTAGTAAGTGTCAAGTGTTTGGTCTGAGGCTGGATTTGAACTCAGGTCTTCCTGACTTCAGGGCCGGTGCTCTATCCACTGCACCACCTAGCTGCCCCTTCTACAAATCTTTAGACCATGACTCATCGTCTTTTCTACAAGAATAGCACAAGAAATTGCCAAATGCTTTGATAAAGTTGAGATCAGGTATATCCACCAAACAATCTTGTTCTACCAGCCTAATAACTCTAACAAAAGAAAATAATTTTAGTATGGAATGACCTGCTCTTGATACACCCATACTTTTGTCTTTGGGATTACCACTTTCTTTTCTACAGGTCATGTTCTTTTGTAAAGGTCATGTTTATGATTTTTAAAAGTACTATTACATTTTATATGCTGTTATACCTTTAATGGTATTTTTTTTTACTAGACCTGTAATTTCATTGGTAGAGAGAATTCTTAGTAAGGAATTCCACCTCCCAGAACAGATCAGCCCTGACTCTGCAATTTTCAAGCTAAGAAAGCTTCCTGGGTCACTGAGAGGTTAAGTGACTTCCTAAGGAGGCAGAACCATGACTTATCAGCAGTCCTCATCCTAACTCTGAGATCAGTTTTCTACCCATTTACACCATGTTATTCCTGCATCCGTTTAATTATGAATAAGAAAAATTTGCCAGATGTGGAAGTCATCCTGCTGTAGAGCACATTCCATTTTGTTCTTTTCTTTGAAATGCAGGACAGTTTCCCTTCTCCAGTCCTATTGTGGCATGTCGTAAATGCTTAATATACATTTTTTTTTATTGACTGTTTCCTCTAGGATCTTTCAAAGCTCACTAGCAATGGCTCAGGAATCACATTTGTCAATTATTTCAACAATAGGACATCATTCATCTGGGCCTGATAATTTGAACTCATCAAGGGCAGCCAGATGCTCTTTCACTAGCTCCCCATTTACTTTGGGTATCAACTCCTTTTTTGGCTATTTTTATTCTGTCATTTCCATCCAAAGATCAAAGAGAAAACAGAAGCAACATAAAAACTATCATAATCCTGAGCAATGGTCCCATCCCATATTTGATCCTCAAGTTTTCCTCCATATAGTTAAAAACAACAAAAGATCCGTGTGTTTTTAGTCTTCCTGGCCAAACTCATCTTATTCTGAGTTTTTCTTTTATCTTCCTTTGTCTTTCCTTGCTTCGATCTTTTGTACATGTTTTTAGAATTTAAGTTGGTTGTTGAGTTCTCTAAGCACACAGATAGGTCTCTTCTGACAACTTTTCCTCCTCATCAGAATTATATCTCTTAGTGTCTTGAGATTTTCATTCTGGAGAGCTTCTCCGACCTTCAGGAACTGACCTTCCTGGCAGAATTTTAGACAAGGTCACCCTGCCTATCCTTCCTCTTGACCCTTTGAAATTTGTTGTCTCAAATTTTAGTGTGTACATCAGACTATGCTCTGTTTTCCTCTCCTTTGTTATTACAAATTATAAAACTTTCCTTCCAAGATTCCCTTCATTTCCATCTAAGCAAGTAGGTGCTCTTTGTGGGTGAAAATCAGATCCAGAATAGAATTTTAGTTATAGAATAAAATGTTAGTTCTACCACCTTTTCAAGGATAAAATAATTGTCACTAATGCAAGTCAGGAAACAATTAGATACTCTTCTTTGAAATACGTCATTACTGCTATAGTATACCTACAAACCTGGAATCTGTTGCCTGAACTCCATATCTACTTCTTCCTATCTGTAGTGATCTGTAGTATGTGGTCAAGCCAATGTTGTTTCCTCTTTTGACCTTCAGTGGAATACTCTATTCTATGCTATTGTTACTCTGGTTCATGGATTTATTCATGGTGGGTAAGTGGTACAGTGAATAGAATGCTGTATCTGGAATCAGAAAGAACTGAGTTCAAATCCAGCCTCAGACACTTACTACGTATGTTTCTGCAGGTAAGTCACTTAACCTCTGTCTGCCTTAGTTTTCTCAGCTATAACATGGGGATAATAATAGCACATACCTCCCAGTATCGTTGTGCAGATCAAATGAGATAATATTTGTAAAGTGCTTTGCAAACTTGAAAGCACTTTATAAATACTAGTTATTACTAGTATAGAATTATGTCCCCCCATACTCTTTATATTTCTTGTTCCTTTTGAATAAAATATACCTTTCCAAAACTATATTCAATTCAACAAGCATTCATTAAGCACTGACCATGTATCAGGCACCATGCTGGTTACTGGGAATTTAAAGACAAAAATAAAATGCTCTTAAGGATCTCAGATTCTGCTTATATTCCAGTCCTGGTTCTCATCTCATCAATCTCAGTAATACTATTTGAAGCTAAATTTGCTGTGGGTAATAATCATAGTAAAATATATTTATATATTTATATCTAATATATTTACTTATATCTATTATATAAGCATAATAGGAAAAAAAACCACTGAACTGGGCAATTCTATAAACTTTTTGGGTATCAGTTTTCTTATCTTCAAAATTGGAATAACAAGATTATATTACCTATTTCATGGAGTAATTTTTTTATTTTTTATTTTATTTTTATTATTTTTAAATTTTTTTTGTTTTTTACACAGTCATTTTTAGAAAAAGGGCTTTGCAAATTATAAAAAAAATAATAAGTAATGCTACTTTAATATAACAGTTTTAAGTTTGAGGAGTGGTTTTAATATGTTATCACAACAGAGATAATGTCTAGGGTAAAACACTCTAGCATCATTTACTTTGCCATGAAATGGAGCTAATGCTACTTTAGATTTTTCCATATTGTCCCAAAAATATTCTTGGAGCAGTTTTGAAGAATACTAAATACAGAACGTGATTAAAGTGTTTGTGCTAAAAAAAATCATAATATTTGAATAAAAGTACTACAAATAGTTCCCTTACTACTGATAGATACTTGACATAATTGTGGAAAAGGTTATACATGTACACATTCCAGGAAAAAAAAATGTGTATCAGTAGACCCAGATCAGAGGAAAATTGTGAGTAACAGCTTGTGATAGGACAAGCATCTCCCTAACAGTTTCCTTCCTCACATCTAAAACATGGGAAGACTTTCCTTAAAAGACTACAAAGCTGCCCCTTGGACCTATTTGGCCTAGGCTTCCCTGACATGGCTCCCAGGTCATCCAAGGGCACCAAATATCACAGCCACATGTAGTCTTGGCCTCTTAGTCTTGGTGGGTGTCTAAGATTCACCAGCCTCCATCCCCTGATCACCTGCTGATTAGATGAATTTCCATGTGGAGATGGAAGGGTCCATGTCCAGAAAAGCTAAGTGCTACTCTTTCCTTCTTGTATGTCCTTGCTACATAAGAGTAAAGCAAATCTCCTTATTGTAAATATTGAGTGACTCAGGTTTTTCAGAATTTTATCTTGAAAACATGCTATCTTCTAGAGATAAATTTTAAGCCTTTTCCATATTCTTTTCTTCCTCCTCTTCTCCATTTTTGGCTTTGTGCTGGTCCCTCAGGCTACAGAGCCTCTGGTTCTCTTTGCTTGGCTACTCTTGGCTTCTCCATGCTGATGCAGGGCTCTTGACAGTTTCTTATGCTAGACTCTTCTGTCAACTGCTATTTATCAAAAATATTAATACCCTAGTTATTAATTATTTTATAAAATCAAGCATTATTTAAATTTATTTAAATATTATTTATTAATGAGTTTAATTAAACCAAAACTAAATTCATTATTAAATTAAAATAATACTAAATTAATAATTCATTAAAATATTAAGTATTAAAATTTTCACCTAGCCCCACCTGGTGGGAGGAAGTGGCCAAAAAGGCTAATAAAAAAAAAAGAAACCTTGCTATGCCAAATTAGGTTAAATAATAACTTATTAAAATATCTACTCTGTGATAGACAGTATTGCATCATGGTTAAGAGAGTGAGCCACAGATCAGAAAAACTTAGCTTTAAAAGTCATCTCTGACAAATACTGACTATGTGACCCAGGCAAATTATTTAACATCCCAGTGGCCCCAGACAACCAATTAAGTTCCAGAAGAGTTGCTGATCTGCATTAATAGAGCTAATTTCTTCATCTGGGAGTTCCCTATAACAATAAAATACCAGGTCTGGGTCCCCAAATAAAAAAAAGTTTGTGAAGCATTGTACTAGGGGATGACAATCAGTCAATATTTCTGGGACTGCCAATCTCGATCTATGAGCAACACCTTAAAAGTTACAAGACAAGTAAATGAAATTAATGAAGTGAGAGAAACTGACAGGCAACATGTCTCATTTCGACAAAGTGTAGTTTTGTTTCTCTTTTTTTTAGAGGACCAACAGTTAATAAAGGTGAAAATTAATCAGGCTCAATAAGAAACCTTCTGAAAAAATAATGAAAACAATAATTGGGACTTAGATTTATAGCATACCATTCTTTTAATAAGCTCAAATCATTTCAAATATATTATCTCATCAATCTTCACAGCACTAAACAAGAATAGGTATCAAGGAAACAGCCTCGCTGTCTGCCTAGAGTTAGAGCTGGAAGGGGCCTTAGTGAATACGGAGTCCAACTTCATCATTCTAAGAATGAAAGGCCCAAGGCTCAGAAAGGTTTGGGCCTGCCCAAAGTTCTGTGAGCTAATAAATATTGGAGCCAGGAACAGTGCCAGGTATTCTGACACCAAATCACACAACGTGTTTGACACCGGAGTAACACTTTTGCAGGCCCAGGAACTGTTCCCATTGTAACTTTTCATCAAAATGATTTGAACCATCTGACTACATGGTAGGATGGTCAGTAGATCTAAAGAGAGGCTATGGTGCATTCCAAAATGACAGAAATGATTCTCAGCATTTCTCTGTAGCTGTTCACATAGACAGTTCCCTAGGACTAATTTAATGTGATAAAACCCAGAGTCAGTGGTGCTCCCAGCCCTTGGTTTTCTATTCTATTCTCCTAGCACTATGGGAGAAATAAGGGGAGGGGTCTGATACAGGTGCCCAATGTAAGGCCCAAATTTAATTCTAAGTTTTAAATTAATCCTATCCTCTGGGGAAAAAAAAAAGATAATCCAGGACCTGGAAAAACCATCCAGCACTGGATTAGACCCTACCCACTCTATGCCATCCAGGTGAAATCTAATACCTTCTGAGCTGACTCAGGCCTGAACCACTCTCCAGGCCTGAGGGTCATGGGGCCCTCCCTATTTACCCCAAGCATTCATTGATTTGTGACATTACTCATAACTTCCGTGTGGCCATTCAACTTACAGGCAACTCTTTGCACAAGGCCACAGAGGTCATGGAGATGACTCAAAGCTGTGAAAAAAGGGGAATTTCCCATTTCCTGACAACATCTGTCACTTGATTTGAGGCTCCTCTTCTTTCCCCTTAGCTTTAAAGAAGAAAAATTATTGGATAGCCCCGGGCTAGAGGCAGTGAAAATCTCATTACCTCTTCTCCCTATCTCCTTGCAAAATGAATCTCCAAGTCAATATTCTTGCAGCAAATCATTTTTAATTTGGAAGTTACGCTGTACCATAAAAGCCTATACAGTATATTAGAGAACCAGACACAGAATTGCTATGCTAAGCACACTGTAAATACAAGAACTGTTTCAGTAATGCAAGAGGAATAAATTATCAATTTATCATCTCACAGCTGTCTCATGTGGTTACAAATGGTGGGAATACTTTACCTAAACATAAATGTTCAGGTTTGTTAGAAAAAAAGAAAAAGTTTACTCTTTAAAATGCCAAAGGAAATCTAGGATTTCTGTCTTGTTCTGATCAAGATAAGTCATGCCAACTAGTTTTAATGCAGACATAAGCACATTGGAATCTTAATGGGAATTAAGATAAAACTGAAGCTGGAAACTGAAAACATAAATAAAGAGAATGACCTTTAGGCCTTTTTTTCTTTCTTCACTTAAGCTACGACTAAAAATAGATTTCTTACTATCATATGTTTCATTGAAAGAAAATTTTTAAAATCACTTTTTTCCCCAATATATTCTCATATTACCATGAGCTCCTTGAGAGCAGGTGCTATTTGGTTGCCATTCTTCGTATACCCAGTGCCTGGCACATAGTAGGTGCTTAATAAATGCTTGTTGTCTAAACAACTATATTCTTCCCTATCATTAGTTACAACTATAGGACAATGACCCTCCTTTTAAATACTTAGTCCTCCTCTAATATAGCTCATCTTTTTATCCAGACCATTACTATATAAGCTACTTTGCTTAAGGGAATTTCTTTACCCAGTCAACCAGGACAAAGTGCTTATTTCCTTGAAAATGAGTGCACATCAATGTGGGTAAAGGAAACTTCTTCAGTCTTCTCATACAGGGGAAGGGTCCTGGGAAATTTTTCTGAATCATCGCAATTTTCGTATATCCATATGGGGCCTTGAACCAATATGTTTTGATATTTGAGGTTGCATGTCACTTATCACAATCCAAATAATTTGGCATTGATTTAAAAAAAAAAAGCAGTTTTCCCCACAGACCTTTGTTTTTAAATCTGCCCTCTTGAATTTGCTTAATGTACTAAGATCTTTAATAATGGGCTCAGTTTCATTTGAGCTGAGCAATTTTAGGTCAGTTTTAGCATTTATATAGGGCAGACAATTCACCCAGATTAAAAGATCAGTTCAGCGAAACAGCCAAATGCCCTGGAAGAATTCACGTCCCAGACCTTCATGCCAGAGCTAGTCCAGATCTGGCCTGGCCCCAGATGAATTCGGTCGCTTTCCATTCTCTTCTCTCATAAATCTCCTGTGAAAATAAGACAGAATCACAATAGGTGGTGGACCCAGTCATCCAAACCTAAAAACAAACCTAGAGCTTAAGTTACTCTTAGCATTCGTTAACTTTCCTAAAATGAAGAAATTGGTTACAAATATACAGTTGTGTGATTTTAATAAGCATTCATGCAAAATGTCACTGAAGTATTCAAAACATCCTGTCTTCACGGGTTGTGAAGATCTCTACCCAAGGTCTCCACAGGGCTTCATTTGCCAACATACTCCCAGAGCCTCCCAACTAGTCTGTCCTTCCTCTAATTTATCCTGTACCCAGCTATCACATGACTCTTCCTAAACTGCCATTTTCATCTTGTTGCTTTCCTAGTTAGGAATATTCAGCAGCCCTCCACCATCTAACTGCTTATCCTCAAATTTAAAGTCCTTGACAAGCCATCTGTGATTTATCTTTTCAATTCATTGTCCCCCATTTCCCTAGATAACCTTTCTCAGGCTTGGCTCCTATGTGAACCACTTCTCAAATACACCTCAAGGAAGGAGAGGAATCTGCGGCCTTGAGGCCAGCCACAGGTTCCCCACCCCTGACCCAGCTCATTCCCACCAGGAATGGATATATCCTCCAAGGACCATTTCAGTTCCCACTTCTTCAATGAAGTCTATCCTGTGTTTGTGCATAACAGCACATCTGCCTCAAACAGGGAAGATTAGCGAGACTGGCCAGGCCATCACTGCACAGTCATATTGGAGTTAGATAAATCGCCCTTGATTTCTTATGCTCCAAGTACATGCTTTGACTTCTAGTCTTCTTTCTATAGTTTTTCAGCTCCCTGCTTCCATCAGTGCCATACGGCCTTGAACTTTATTACTTAGCATGTCTCTGCTGCAACCTCTAAGGTGTTTTTCATTTGACCAGTTTACTGATAGATAATGACTACCAATGGGGATCCTTTCCAAGTGCTGAGGGATCGGTCAGATAGCTTTTAGCCTCACTTTCTTCCTCAATTTTGTTACCTGTGGTATGATAGTTCTAGAACATCAGTAGCCACAATCTCAGATGAACACACTCACAAATATACTGACATACCACAATAATGACACAAATGGACGAAAGACCCAGCACCTAAGACAAGTTTTTCTTTTGTATTTGCTGTATCTAGATGTATAGGCTAGCTCAATTCAAGACACATCACTAACCCTACCCCTTTTATTATCTGGCTTGCTTAAATATTCGGGCAGAAATATAAGCAATTGCCACTATTTCCTCACATGCTCTGAGGGAAGGAGCATTCGAAGAGGAACCCTTCTTGTGCACTCTAAGGCCACAGTTAAGTTCCTTTTGTCTCTAATACCCTCATCTCCCCCTATACTATGACGGGATGTGCTAAGACTCATCATAGTTTTATAGGACAACTGTTTTTTCGATTCTGGGCACTCAGCCCTTGACCCTGGTCTGGAGGCCAGATGAGACATGACACTCCAACCACTCAAACCCACAGAGGTCCTATGACTCAAAGTACATTTTGGATATGCCAGTGGTCTTCAAAGTAGGGATTATTAATCTAACATCAGAAGGATTATACCCTGACACAAAGGTGCATGATCAATCAATTAATCAGTATTTATTAAGCACCTACTATGAGCCAGGTACTGTTCAGCCACCTTTTCCACAATAACTGATCAAAAGGTTTGTCTCCAGCATAACCATACCAACTCCCACACTGGGCTCCCTTCCTCCTCTGTGTAGACTTCTAACTTCCTTTTCAACTGAGTGTTATAATCCACTACCCAGGCACACAGTCTTGATTCTCAGATTGTCTTGTACTATAGTACACATCTCTCAAAGGACAGGCTTAAGGATAGTGACCTATGAGTAAGAGTCCCACCTCTACCCTTTTCATTTTGGGTAAGAGAGAGTGAGTCACACAGGATGAGCAGGTATGGATAGATTGTGATCTGAATGGCAGATATCTTTATATTCTCTTCCCCCCAAACCAGTGCTCTTCCATACTTCCCTGTTACTATCAAGTATACAGCCTTGTTTCTAAGTCTCTCAGGGTCTCAAAAACTGTCATCAACTCATCATTTTCCCTTACTCCATATATCCAGTTAGTTGCCAAATCTTAATGACCTCCACATCCTTCACATCTGTTTCCTTTGCTCACATAGCTATCACCCTAGTTTAGACCCTCATCACCTCTCACCTGAAATATTGCAATAGCCTCCCTGCTTCAAGGTCCTTCCCACTCCAGTCCAACCCCCCACACAGGTGCCAGTGGGATTTCCTAAAGCACATGTCATTTCTCTACTCGATACACTCCAATTGATCTCTGTTGACTCTAGGATAAAAAGTTATTTACCTCATCATTTTGCAATTTATATTTGGTGTACATGTGGTCATGTAGATAATTATTAGTACAGTAGCACACATATATAATTTATGAACAAGTAAATATCCACAAATCAGATTGTCTGCTCAAAAACAATATTTAATACTAGGGATAAGCAATCCAAAAAGTTTGGAGAACATAAGGCTATACCGCTGGTTGAACATTGAATTATATACTACCTTAGCATATTTCTTATATTTTTGTCTGGTTTGTTATTTGACTTTTCAGATGTATGTACCATACATATAATGTGATTGTCTAATATGAGGACATAAGACAGGATAGCATAGCAGAAAGAGCACTGGACCTGGTACCATGAATGCTAGGATTCAAATCCTTCTCCTGGCACTAAAAATCTATGAGACTATGGCAATGAAGCAAAACAATTTAGATATCATAGCTCTTTGAGTTATTAACATATGAGTGTAACACCTCCTCAACTAGTCTGGCGTCAGAAGCCTTGTTTTTCAGTCTGTACTATCCCTGCATAGAAAGCCTACCAGTGCTGTGCACATAGTAGGCCCTTCAGAAATATTTATTGAGTGTATGTTGAAAGAACAAAAGATTGTAGTGGTAGTCCATGCTTAGTTAATAACACTATGGTATAGGGCTCCTAATTACATAGAGCATTTCTATGATAGTTTAATATAATAGGCATGTATGGTTGAACTATTCTTAAAGGCTCTGATTGTCCTCTTTATATTGTTTAGGCAGAAAAATAAACCACTCTTTTAAGGTGGTTTTATTTTGATTTAAACAACAATAACATAAAGAAAGGAAATCTAAGAGATTGGACCTCACAGCTCCCAGAGTTGTTATAGGATACAAAGGAGACTGCAGGTATGGGAGGGGCGGATGGGCAGACAGCCCAAGACCAGAGTGTGCTGAGAGGAATAACCTAAACTGATATAACTTATATTCAGATACAGTCCCTTAAAAACAACCAACAACAACAGCAACAACAAAAAAACCACCACCCTGCCTATGATAACAAGGTTGGGAAGATAATTTCGGGTAAATTATGGAAGACCTTTCAATTAAACAAATATTAAAACCCTAAAGAATATAGAATGATAGATTTTTAAATAATCAATACTTGAAGATTTTTTTCAATTCCCTCTATTCCTTGGAGTTGAGCTTCAAAAATGAGACATTTCCACTTTTTAAAAGGTGGGCCATGTAATTAGATGTGTGAATTTTACGAGGTGAAATCCTAGAGGTTGAATTTCAAAGGAGAGAAGATATTCATCACTCAGAATCAGGCACAGCATTTTCTCTCTCTCTCCTTCAAAAATAATAGACTTTCTCTACAACCATAAGGTCTTTCCAAGAAGACAGTTTTAGGGACCCTTTCTGACCTACCTGTAATTGTTAGAATTTTAGAGATTAAGGAGAGAAGCCCTTCTTTTCCTTCATATGTTTTTCTTTTTCTTTTCTAGGCTGCTAAATAATTCTTGCTTAGATTTCCTCTGCTATTTTATGGATCCTCCTTACCATTGCTTCCTCTCTGCCCCTCCCCCACACTCTGTACTGCACTCCATATAGACCATTAGCTATGTTCTCCATCTTTCCACAAAACCTTTTTTGGACTTATATCATACCCATTTCCTCCTCTTGGGAATGAAGGGCAATATAAAATAGGAATGGAGCATGATTATAGCCATTTCTGGGGACCAGCAAGCCCAAGGGGACCTCATGATGACCATCTGTTACTCCACTCCTACACCTGAGGCCAAGGGCCATAGTAGCAGGAGGGCCAAGAAGTCTGTAAAACCATACCAGCTCTCCTAGAGATCCCCATGTTCTGAAGTGTCAGAGAAGAATGGGGCTTAGAACTTTAGAGCAGGACAGGACCTCAGCAGTCCCCTAGATGAAAATGACATAGACCTGAGATATTCTGTCAAACACCTCAAAACCTTATTTTTCTACAATTAAAAAAAGCATAGACGATGATCCTCATAACTTCATGGCTCAAACTACCTTAATTAATTTTCTTGATTAATGGTGCCAGTCACTCATGAGATAGTTCCAAAAAGTAGGAGACAAATTTTAAAGTTATATAAATTCAGTCAACTTTCTATAAGCATCCAGATACTGAGCCACGTGTCAGAAGCTTACGTTGCTGAAAGGGGCAGCTTAGTGTAGTATATTGAGGGCTAGTCTTGGAGTCAGAGAGATCTAAGTTCAGGTCTTAGGTCTAGTATTTTTTTTTCCTAGTATGTTTTAATATGAGAGGATCATAAATATAAGACTGAAGAGTGCCTCAGAGGCTATATAACCCATTCATTATAAAGATGAAGAAGCAGAGGCCCAGAGAATTTAACTGACTTGGCCAAGGTCACACAGGAAGTGAGCAGAGTAAGGTTTTGGATCCAGGTCTCTGACTCAAAATCCAGTACTCTTCCAACTGTGATTGTAGGATAATAGATAGATAGATAGATAGATAGATAGATAGATAGATAGATAGATAGATGAACAAACATATAAATACATAACCTTAGTACCCCCAGGCAACTTTCTAATTCTAAAACTTTCAGTTGAGTTGCCAGTCTCTATCACTGGATGGAATTACCACCTGGGGATTCTTCCATACAGATGATTTCATAAGTCCAGATGCCCCCCTCCAAAGTTTCAATTACTGAATTGGGCATCAACTACCCCGAGATTTTAAAATACTGACATATATGAAAACTATAGTATTTCTTGCATCTAATTTGACAAGAAATACTTCAAGGACAACTTTTCTCAGGATATTTTGAAACATATTCTCATGAAACTGGATATAAAAGAGCCTTGGCTGAGTTTAATACATTTGATTCAAGTTTGGCTTAGGGCCAATTATTATAATATCACACTTAATTCACAAATCCCTAAACCATAAAGAATATAGGTAACTCAAAAAAAATGATCTTATTGTAGGAAAGTATTTCTGAAGAAATCACAGAACATTCTTTAATTAAATAAACCCCCTGCAATTCTAAACTTATGCCATCTCTTAGGCATTCACAAAGGTAGAAAAATAGAATTAAATCAGACAAACCAATAATTTGTCCTGTTATTATTATTAGGTCTGATTTATAAAAATGGTTTTCTTTTCTTCTGCTTGGACCCCTAGAATATAGTTTGGTTGCTATGGATGTACCCATGTGTGGAGATATCTGTTTTTCTTACTTCCATAGCTCTTTTATCTTAGGTAGGACCTCTAAAAAAAGTGGGAATATAGAGGGAATAGTTGTGACCTTGAAACAGAAAGTTTTTAAAAAATTGCATCATTTGCTATTGACAGTGAACATTGGTGTCTGCTTTATTTCTTTCCAGACACTAGTATAGTCAATCTCCAATTTGGCAAATAATTACTTCAATCTGATCTTGTTCAAATTCATAAGGGTTTAGCAAGAATTAGTTATGTGCTGAGCTCTGGGGATACAAAGAAAGTTAAAAAAGATAGTCTTTGTTCTCTAGGAGCATATAATCTAATGGGAACAATAACACGCAGACGACTATGTACTAGCAAGATATATACAGAGTAAATTGGAAATAGTCTTAGAGAAAAGGCACAGTCATTAAGGAGGACTTGGAAGGCTTCTTGCAAAAGATGAGACGTTAGCTAAGACTTAGAGGAAGCCAAGGAAGCAAGGAAGTAGACATGAGAAGAGAGTACTGGGGGACAGCCAGTAAAAATGTATGGACTCAGGAGATGGATTGTCACATAGAAGAAACATCAAGAAGACTAGAGTAGCTTGTTTACTCTTTCACTCATAATTCTACCACACTCATAATTGCCTCTAAATCTTAGAAAAGTTTTATACTTCAGAGTTTTACTATCACTTTCTTTTTTCCCCAAACAAGATTTCATCTATTATCATTTTACTTCTAAACTAATGAAATTCTTTGCTTATGACACTAAGTGTGATGGTTATTGTTATGAAAGTCTTTATCTTTATCCAAAGCATCCTTTATTTGACACTTAAATCCACCATCAATCAGTTTAATAAGAAGTCACTTAATTTTGTTTAGTGACAGTGGTGGATCAAAATTGAGTTTGCCAAAGGACTGGCTTTCCTCTTCCCAGGCCTAGTAACTGTTTACATAACTTAGAATCAGTAGCGTTGCAGATGTCTCTCAGCCCTAAAAAAAGAGATTTGTATATTTTTGTAAACTGTACTTTTACCGTATTATTTCCCTTTGTATGACACAAGATTTGACTGATTCTATAAAATCAAATGATGTCCTTTTTACATATTACAATTGAGAACTTTAATTCCAGGAAAATGGCTGCTTTAAGCATATTATATACTGTTACTTTTATTTTTTATCAACAAATTCTGCAATTTTATCATGAGATTCCATATGTACTCATTTATTCATTCAACAAAAATAATTACAAAAATTTCTTTAGTACTCATAGAATCATAGAATTTGAGGATAGGAAGGATCTTCAGTGGTCATCTTGTCCAAGCCATGTATAACACTTGAACCTTTACAAAGTATTTGATATAAATTATCTCATCTGAACCTCACAACCACCTTTTGAAGTAGATGCTTACAAGCATTACCTCAATTCTGCAGATGAGAAAACTCAGGATTCCCAAAACTAAGTGAATTTCTTATGGTCACAAAGCTAGTAAATGTCAAAGATGGAATTGGAATTTGAATCCACATAGATCTTTTCAACTTCAGTCTCAGACTGTATTTAGAATAGTGCCATGCTGCCTCTCATTTTTTATTATTGTAGTTGGGTTGCCCAGAACTGTGATTTCATTAGCATAGGGAAATTTTAGCATAGAAAGTCCTTGTGCCATGCAAATTAACAATTCACCTGTAACTCATAGCTTTAAAGGGTTGACTGGGGGCCCTGATATTTGCCCAGGGTCACACAGTTGGTATGTGTCAAAAGTAGGAATTTAGGTCATGTCTTTTAATCGCTAGGCCAACTCCTGTTAGTCTACTATTCCATCTTGCCTCTCAATATTTAGTATACTTAATCCTGCCTTCCCAAATCTAGAAATATTTATGAATCACCTATGATGATTAAGCCTCCCTGTAGGAATGGGAAAAATAAGTTCCTTCAAGTGGCTGCTCAATCTGTCTTTCTATCACTGTATAATTAACTTCCTTTTCTATTTCAATAGACTTGATTGTCTCTTAGCGGGACTTAATATCTTGGGCCAATATAACTTTTATTGTAGAATTTAATGATCAAAAGCATATATCACAAGGATGTGTGGAAATGCCAAATATGTTTTTTATCCTAGAAGCTCTTTCCTCTAAAAGCAGAAAGAATAAGTATGCTATATTATGGTTGTAATTCCTCACTATTCACCCAATGCATCCTGGGCAAGTGATGAATGTCATGCCAAAATATTTCTCATAGAAATTGGGTAGTTGTACTTAATTATTTTAATTAACTAATTTATTCATTTTTTATTTTCAACAATCATTTTTATAAGATTTTGAGTTCTAAGTTTCCCCTCTCCCTCTCCTGCCTCCTCCCCAAGACAGCATACAATCTGATATAGGCTATACATGAGTTGTACTTAATTATTGAAAGGTGTTAGTTGGTAGCTTGATACAATTATTATTTCCTATTGGAAAACAAGCTGGTTCCACTATTCTTTAGAGTAGAATTAAAAATTATATAAACACAGCTTGTTGACTTTTTTTAGACAGTTACTACTACAGCCATTTAGGTAAGTCTTATATCAATAATTACAATAGCTCACATTTATCTGATGCCTTAAGGTTTGCAAAGTACTTCATACATGACATTTCATTTGAATCTTGCAACCACTCTGGAAGGTAGATGCTATTTACATCTTCATTTTACAGATGAGTAAACTGAGGCTGAGAGAGGCTAAGTGACTTGACCTGGGTAACACAACTAGCAAGTATCTGAGGAAGGAGTCAAACTTAGGTCTTCCTCACTCTAAATCAGGCACTCTAACCCCTACACCATCTATTGTTCAGTCCTTTCAGTTATGTCCTATGCCATCTAGTTACCTCTAATATGTGGTAACTACCATGAAGGACCTGAAGGGGAGTCTGTCATTCTTGATCCACTTGGATCAGCCCAACCCAACCCAAGGTTGTGAAGCTTATATATTGCTAAAATTATAATACATAAGCTTAACAAGCTTATGAAGCGAGCAAGTAAAAATGGCTCCCAAGTAAAATTTTAGAAATGGTGTTCTACCCTTTGTAACCATCAAACAAGATTGAATGAGAGAATGAGAAGCAACTTACAGGAAATCCCTTTAACTAACTTTAGTTTGTGTTTCACTACTATAAGCATGTGCCTTGCATAGACCGCATCAGCTACCATCCCTTGGCAAGCTAAATAAACTGATCAAGAGCAAATAGCCTTCTTTTTGGAAGTGAGAGAATTTAGTTGAAGCCAATAGTATACATCAATGCAGTGTTTGATTTAATGTAACAAATTCAATTTAAGTCTACAATCATTCATTTACTGTCTCCTATGGATAGAGCTCTGTGCTATGTTGGGGTATACAACTAGAGTAGGGTACTAGGGCTTTGTTGGATTGGAAAATGATGGATGCTGACCAGAGCTGCTTCCTCCCCTGTCTCCCAGCCCTCATACTGATGCAGTGATGGCCTTACCCTGGGGTTCATTGCCTTGACTCCCCATTCTCACTCCCCACACATACCCAATTTGTTGTAGAGTATTGTTGGTTTTAACTTCACATCATTTATTTTATATATTCCTTTCACTCCACTCACACAGCCACTCTCCAGGTGCAAGCCCTCATCACCTTATGCCTAGACCACTGCAACAGGCTTCTGGTTGGTCTCCTGCCCCAACTTTCTCCCCAACTCCAGTTCATCCACCACTCATGATATCCCTAAAGTGTGGATCTGACAATATCAGTCTCTCATTCAATAAACTCTCCAGCTCCCTTTTGCCTCCAGGATCAAATACCAAATCTGTGGTTTAACTTTTAAAGCTCTTCACAAGCCCTTTTGGTCTCCTTCAGAGACTCCTTTGCTCAAGTATCTAGTGAGAGACAATTCTTTAAGGAAGGAAGCCTTAAAGCCTTATCCTTGAAGCCATATGACCAGTGAAAAGTCCTTGGGCCTTGGCCTTTGACATTTTTATTTTCCCTTTTAAGTGAAGAGACAGTAAGCTCTAACATTGTGAGTTCAAAAGATCAGAAGAGCACTTTGGTGTCCCATCTTCCAGTGCTTAGGTTCCCAGAAGCAGCTAGGAGGCACAGTGGATAGAGACTGGGTCTGGAGTTCAAGAAGATATGAATTCAAATTTGGCATGAAATACTTACTAGCTGTGTGACCTTTGGTAAGTAATTTAACCTCTTTCTCCTTGTTCCCTTCTTTCCCTTCCTAATTAAGTTTATTAGCATTGGTGTCCCAAAGAGTAAGGGATGACTCCAGTCCAAGGACAACTGAGACAAGGATTCATCCTGAAGCAATGTCACCCTTCGGACATGAGCTTGGTGGAACCAATGCCATAAAGTAGGTTGAGTCTAATCTCCCTAGAGACTTAAATGGTTTAGTGTAGAGTATGCCCACAAGGTATTAAGGGAAATATTTGTACTTTGTTCTTGCTATGTCTTTGAAGCAAATCCAACTATGTAAGAGATGACAGTTGTGATGATGATGATGATAATGATGATGATAATGCTATTTACAACCTAACCCCTTCCTGGCATTCCAATTTTCTACTTTGTTCCCTTCCATGTGTTCCACAGTCTATTGACGTTGACCCTCATGCCCTTTATTGCTTATGATACCCTATCTCCAGATGGCATCCCTTTTCACTGGCTGTATCCTATGCCTAGAATGCCTTCCAAGCTTGTCTCCACCTTCCAGCTTCTCCTATTTCCTTCAAGTCTCAGCTCAAATTCTGCTTTCTCCAAGAGATCTTTTCTGGTAACCTGGCAAACAATAAGGGTGTAATAAATGCTTGTTGATTTGATATTTGACTGGAGACACTCCCTTCCTTTTTAGCAGCTACTACAGTATTTTCCCACGGTCACCTACTTCTGCATGAACATACACATAAGGTAAACCTCTAAATTGCTCTCACCCTGCCCCCCCCAACCACTGCTAACACTTATCCCAGGTATAGAAATTTCTGGTTAAGTCTTTGATATGTGTATATGAGAGCTAAAATTTAGTTAAGACAGTGTCTCTGTCTTCATAGAGCCGACACTCTGGTAGGATGAGAAAGCATATACAGATAACTAAGACACATAGTATTTCATGATGAATGCAGTAGAGCAGTATAAAGCAAAAGTCTGCGTGAAGTCAGAGAAGGACTTTTCTGACAGAAGGGGAGAAGTAATGTTTTGGATGAGTTGTAACACTCCAGAAATTCTCTTTGGTAAATTGGCAGAATACTTAAACCCCCTTAGTGGACTTCCACAGTCCAAATCTGGAAATATGACTTCTAGGTTGATCTCTTAGCTGCCCTTAGGCATCTTTCCCCTCTCCCCCCGCATTTTTGGGGGTTTCTTGGTTGGTAGCTATGGCCATGCTCTTAAATATTGTTTCTGAGAGTAATGTAATCAAATTATTGGTTACCAAATAGTAGCCTGTTCTGGGAATAGTAAAAGGAACATTGGAAAGATGAGATCTTGTGCACAACAACTTAGGAACTGCTAAGTTTTGAACCTGTCAGAATTTCATGATGTGGCTTCCTGAGACCCAGACAGAGGACATTACAATAGTCTGGCTCTGACAGCTGGAAGAATAATTGTGGCAGGCTCCATCCTGGAAGAGTGGTACCATCTGGCAGCTGGTCACAGCTTTACTGTCATCATCACTACCTGAGATTTCTGAAGGCACAAATTAGTGGATGGATTGGCAATAATCAGGTTCTGAAAGCACACTACATTGTTTAGCAATAAGCTGCACATCTTTTTATTCTTCACATCATCTCCCTTGGCCTCCTGGCATTGTTTCAGTCTGGCTTAAGTCAGAGTTTTAAATGGATAAGATCTGCCTGAGCATCTTATTTCTGTCAGCCACTGGCACCGTGATGACAGAGCAACTTCTGAATTTGCCTCATCAGCTCCTCACCATATCCAACTGTCCTTCACTATGACATTGGAGAGGATGACTCCCCATGAGAATGCCCAGTAATTCCATTTAACCATTTAAATATGAATGGTTACAAAGGGGAAGCTGGCCTTGTGTCCTTGGGTTGCATCGCAAAAGGGAGAATGTATAACTGCTATCATTCATGAACAATAGCCAAAAATTAATCATTTTAAATTGTTTCACTTAACAGTATGTGACAGCATCACATCAAAAGTGACAGTGATAGAAAGCATGGTGTGAATGCAAACCCCCACTAATGTATTGTTCTGATGCCTCACCGTAGAAGAGGTGAC
Organism: Phascolarctos cinereus; assembly: GCF_003287225.1. Taxonomy (NCBI): domain Eukaryota; kingdom Metazoa; phylum Chordata; class Mammalia; order Diprotodontia; family Phascolarctidae; genus Phascolarctos; species Phascolarctos cinereus. The sequence continues at coordinate 230,280,003 of NW_027556098.1, forward strand.
CTTGAGTTTTTAATGGCTATGCATGTGATATACTAATCCTGGAAGGTCTAGCAGCTTTGTGCATAGGCCCAGTGGTGGACAGCATACTAAGAGAAATTCATCAACAGGCTGTCCACAGAGTAACTCTTTTGGACTACTGCATCTCACAAAGATCATATACTGAGGTATAAAGAGATTGTGACCTTTATCAGTGGAAGGAGTATTCATACTGATAACATCACAAATCTTTGAGTATTATAATAAGTATGAATACAGAAGATCATAAGTCAACATTTCTTAGATTAGGCAATTTGTAATCTTTAAATTTGTTTGGGACATCGGATAAGGAGGTTGTTTTATTGTAACCACCTTTTATGGCAAGACCTATGTCAAAACTCCTTTGAAGAAGGGCCAAAGTGAGATAAGGATTAGACAAATACCAAGGCAAGAAAAGGTAAAGGAAAATTCTCTCCCCCAAAATAAGGGCAAGGTCCAAATGGAGATTGAGCCAAATATAAACCAAAATGCCAAGTAGGGTTAGTGTTAGCATTTCTTTGGAGCACCAGTATCCAAGAGCCGAGGATGAGAAACGAATTGCAAGAACAGAATTCAGGTCAGATATACAGAAAGTGCTGAGGGAGTTCATGGTTTGTATCTCCCAATCCATCCCACATGTACTTCAATTCTTTTGAGGAACTACTTCCATTTTTTGTGCCCTCCCTATGTTAATGTGCTAGCACAGCCATGGGACAGCTCCATCATAATCCTTTCTGATTGAGGTGGACTTGGACATACTGCTGCCATATTCTTAACCATCATCTTTGAGAGGAGAAAAAAGAATCATAGGGTTGAAGAGGCAATCAAGAAATGATATACACCTTTGTTGACATGTCTATATATTCAGCAACAGATCTGTGGTTTGATTTGATTTTCACTTAAAAGAGGTGTCAGAACTAGACTATTATAAGTGAACTAATTATGTCTCTCATGAGTCTTCACTCATTATATCACTGTAGAGACAGACCATAACTGATTAATTTAAGAAAAATTAGATACTAGCAAAAGTTCTACCACCAAGCACATCTATGGAATGCCAAATTTATTCTCTCTCCTTTCAGGAGAGTATCATAATTTATCCTATTAAAAATGTTCAAGAAAGGACTGTTGTATCAACTCAGCAACCTATTCATCCTTCAGCATTCATTAAGTTCAAAATTCAGTAAGTTATGTTTTAAAATTAACCTTAGTTCTTCTAGGGATTAAGCCTAGTTTTTTTTTTTTTAATCTATCTTAAGCAAGGGACAAATCTATGAATTCATTGACTATTTCCTCCATTGCCAATTATTGGAATCCATATATTCCTGCCTTATTATCTTGTGCAATTCTTATCCATATATCCATAATAGATTTTCTGTAGAACTGTCTAATATTCTAGAGGCTTTCCTTTAGGTCAGGGTGTCTTAACCTGGGCTCTATGCTTTTGTTATGAAAATTGCATTTCAGTATAATTGGTTTCCTTTTTAGTCCAAATATTTCATTTGATGCATTTGTAAACATCATCCTGAGATCAGGTTTGTAGGCTTCCTGAGACTGACAAAGGGATCCATGATACAAAAATGTTTAAGAACTCCTGCTGTAAGTCTTTCAACATTCCATGAAGGCTAGTGGAGTATACAGCTGTTTAGATGTTGTAATGACCCCCTTATTCTTCTAAGCATGTATTTCCTGAAAATTTTCTTTTGCACTACTTCTTATAGGCATGAGGTGATTGATGATATTTACATTCATAATGAGAGTCTATTGCCCTTTGGAGCATTAACCATTTGTGTTCTTTAAAGAATGCTGAACTCCATGATTTAGAATCATAATTCATCATCAGAATACTAGTGTTAAAAAGATGATTTTATGGCTGTAGAAAGATCTCTAACATTTTGAGCCTTGATGTAATCAGTACAATGTCATCTGCAAAGAGAAACATCTGGAGGACATCACTATCTTTATGGAACTACTCTTATTTGTGCTTTGCACAGGGGATCCTTGTGATAGTTGAACATACTTTTGGCAACATACAAGCTCCTTATTTTATTCTTTATTTGATATTGATAGTCAGAGGATTGTTGGAAAAAATTATCTCTGTGTTTGCATCTATCATGGAATTTTTGGTGCAAAATACACGTATACATAGGAAACTTTGTTGAAGGAGAATCATTGGCTGTATTTTGTTCTACTAAGTCAAATACTTTTTTATCATTAAAAATCTGTGAACGTAGCAGCATTTTGATTTTTGTGCCTTTTGGTCAATGTGTGATTGTAAAAATTGAATCAGTTGTAGAAAATCTTTTTTGAAACCTTGCCTATCTATTCTCTTTTCATACTCTCATCAAGGATGCCATTGATAATATGTAAATCACTTTCACAAAGATGAGAATAAGTAGGCATATTAATCTGATGTTCTTGATGTCCACTGAATTGCCTTTTGTCAATAATGTCATATATGATTTCTTCTCTACATTCAGGTAACTTGAAAATTGATTCTTTAATACTTTAATACTGAATTGCTTTCAAAAAAGAGTATAATTTTTGTCTGTTTTGTCTGATCCAGCTGCTCTTCCCAACTTTATGTTGATTGCTTTTTGTGTTTCCTTACATCAGGGGTTGAGTCTAAATGTGTAGTTTCACTGTCAACAATATTATTATCATGTTAATAATTGTAAATGACATTTATTTAGTCCTTTTAAAGCTCATAAGGATTTTTACAAATATATCATTTCATTTGTACTTCAATGCATACATATTTATATCTATATCAACATCTGTGCATATAGAGGAATGTACATAATATATCTATATGTATATAAAATCAAATCTACTTACCACCTTAGAAAATTCTACAAGTAGGTTTTTCATAGTAAACTTGGAATTACTTTAATCATAAAAAAATTTAGTTTGATTCTTACCATCCACTTTCAGAATCCATAGCTTTCTACAAAGATCAGCTCAAGGGCCACTGTCTACTTGAGGTCTTTCCTGATATTGGTGCCCTCTCAGTTTTAAAAAATCTCTATATGGGGTGTACCAAAAATCTTAATGCAGCTTTAAAATATTAAAGCTTAAATAGAAGAGTGGATCCCTATCGCTAGTTCCCTGTTAAAAATTAAAACTATCCTGAGTCTTTTTGGAACCCTTTATATATTTGATTTACTTCTCTGTGTCACATTTCTTTGTCCAATAGCATCTAAGATCTATGAGGATAGAGATGATTGACTTTTTGTTTGTGTATTTCTAGCATCTACTATAATTCCTGACAATTAGTAGACATTTTAATAACCACTTGTTTGCTAAGTGAGAAGAATTAACATTTTTATATGTGGCGAAAGAGGCACTTTAAATTAAACTAAAATCATGAAATTAATTTACAAGGGCATGTAGTGATGCTCCAATAAGGTTTTTTTTATTATTAAAAATTGTGTACTGACAACTGTCCCACTTAGAGGCAAACTTACAGTCAGAATTTTATGAAGAAGATATATTCGAATGCAACAGTAAAGCAAAAGTTATTTTAAGGGGTTTTTTCCCCCTACTTAAACTACTAAATAAAATATTTACGTAGGCTAGTTTGTGCAGAGCACAGAGTATTCATTGACTGCTGCTCCCTGTTTCTCTAAACTGAGGAATAAGGTAAGTAGGCCTGCATGACTCAGACTAAGAGCCCCATTCATCAGCATGTTTAGTTGCGTGGGCTTCTCTGTGCATTGACTTTGGCCCAGAATGGCTCAACAGGAGTAACCTTGCATGAAAATCATCAACAACAAAAATCTGAAAAATGACTGCCTCTGAATCAGGATTGGGATGAAGTTTGGGCAGTGTTTTCCCCAATACAGGCAGAGGGAATCCCTATCTCAACACTAAAGGAGATAACCACAAAAAGCATTAAAAGAGAACTTGTTACAATATGTCTTAAACCAAGTTATTCCTTCAAGTGCTAGGAAATATTTGGACTCAAGCAGGGCTGTGCTAAGGCCAGCTCCAACAGTTTCTGAGAGCCAGTTGCAATATTTTTAGTGTGAGCATTTACACCTGGGAAATTGGCGAATTCTACAAATCAGGGCTTGATTTATTGTCTTATTGATTGTCTAGATTTAATAAAGTGATAGAGATAATGTTAATATGACAAATTAAACTTTAAAATGCGTTGTGTGTACATTTTTCCCCCCAGAGAGCCAGTTATTCAATATTTACCAGCATCACCCTGGACTCAAGGCATTGAAACTGTGAACTACCTTAGACTTTTAATGACAGATTTTTTTTTCTTTTTAAATATGACTCCATCCAGTGGCATATACTAGTGCCAACAAAGTCAGAAGTGGAACACTTGCTTGCCCAGTAACAGAAGTACCATTCAACCAATATAAATGACACTTCTGAACATGTTCAAATGATTGTTGACAGCTGACAGCAAGGGGATTCCACAGCTTTCCTCAAAAAAGCCAGACTAATACTTAACACCCTCACTGTCAGGGAATTTCTCATAGATCAACTCAATCCTGTGTGCCACAATTAACATCCTATGCTCTTTCTTCAGTGGGGAAGAGTCAGCAACCAATACTACAATAACTCCTGAGAACAGAATGGTGAAATGAAATAAATAAACATTAATTAAGCACCTACCATGTTCATGGAATTGTATCATGTACTGGAGATACAGATACACACAAGAAAGACAGTATGTACTCAAATATATTCTATTAAGAAAAAGTTAATATGTATAGAGGAGCAAGAGTTGGGAAAGGAGATGGGGCAAGTTAGGATGGGGAATCCACTTGCAGTGGCATGGAGGTGATGAGGAAATGGTATAGTGGACCCAGGACTGGGAAAGATAACGTGAAAACTTGCCAATCAGAGCTTAGGTGCCAGGGTGTTGGAGTACAAATAAAGAAGCCAAAATAAAAGCATCATATCTTGGAAAGATACCTGAAACTCTTATCAGTCTCTTCTTTGTGCTAAAGAACCATTTTTTTCCCTCTGAGAGTATATTTTCAAATTTTTCATCTGTTCCAAAATGGGTTCCTAATTTACTCCCCATACCAATCAAATCTCCCAGGACTATCTCATTGTATAACACCAACACAGAAACAATACTAGTCATAACAGGGCTATGTATTTCTGTTATACAAAGATTACTCCCCAGTCAAGAGGCCATATGATGTTGTGGGAAGGTACTACAACAGGAATTAGGAGATCTGTGTTCTAGTTCTGGGTCAGCCACAATCTTGTTGTGTGATTTTGAGAATCACTAGCTACCCTTTCCTGTTCCCTCTTCAGTGTCCTCATCTATAAAAGGAGGGTTTGGACAAAATGAACTCTACACTCCTTCCTTGTCCTAAAAGTCATGACTCTATATGCTTTTGTGTTCTGCTTACTTCTAAAATAGTTCATTAGTAAGCACTTATTAAGTACCTACTATATGCCAGGCTTTAAGCTAAGCACTAGGATATAAAGAAAGTCACAAATAGTCCCTGCAACTAAGACAAATGAAAAACCTGACAGAGTTGCTGGGTAATTAATAGTCAATTTATTAATTAGGCTAACAAATAATAAATTGATAGTGATTTTCCTCAGTAACCAAAAGACACTTAATGGAGACACTGAATGTCTCAAATATTTTTTGAAAAGCAATGCCCCTAACAGGACAAATCAACCCCAACAGGTGAACAATTAATGAGGGAGTAGACATTTAAATAAGGAGGTGGGCTAAAAATCAGCAGCTCCTCCTGCCGAGAACATAGCTTGATCATGAGACTTAGTAACCTCCAGCGATGTGACAAAGGAATCCATCTCTACTCAGACCACTCTGGGTGGTTTTCTCCTTTATGAATTGGGTCACTATAAACTCTAATGGAGGGGTGCAAGGGCATAACCTTAAAGCTTTAGAGCTGGAATTCACCTAGATTGGTTTCTGTTCACACTCTAGACAGAAGTAAGATCTCCTTGTTGGATGGAGTCCCACCCAAGAACAAGGAGCATGTTCCTGGAGGATTTGGGTAATCCCATCTATCAGCCATGCCCTTCAGAGACAGGCTGACTGACTTATAGGGGCTGGTCTCTGAATGAAAAAATAAAAAGCCTGGATCCTAATTGATAGAGGGTTATTAATATAATAGAAAATGATGATTTCCCTCACAACAATGGAACTCTATTAGTGACTCACATTCATCCAGCGTATGGCATAAAAAAAAGGTACTAATTAACCATTTCCTGGTGATGACCTCAGATGAGTATTCCATTTCCATACTGTTTAAGATTTTCTTTCCACATCTGATACTTGCTACTTCCTGTTTTTTCTCAATACTATCACACAGAGATCATTTTCCGTCCACTTTAAACATTTTCAGTCTGAGTTCCCTGATCAATAAAAAGCGCAGGATGCCCTAGAATCAGGGATTCTTAGCCACAGAACCTTAAGGGATTCATGAATAGATTTCAGGAGGTATGTAAACTCAGATGGGGGAATCACATCTTAATCTCATTATGATTGTTTTTATTTGTGATCCTATGTTTTTAAATCTTATTCTGAAGTGTTCTGAGGCTTTCCCAGCCTGACCAAGGGGTTCAAGACACAGAAAAAGGTTAGTAACCTCTGGACTAGATGGTCTATAAAATCTCTTCCAGATCAATGGGAGTTGGGTTCATGGTCCAACTCTGCCACTTGCCAGCTGTGGAACACTGGCCAAGACACAAGCTCTCTAGGCCTCAGTTCCCTTGTCTATAAAATGGGGAGATTGGATTATATAATCTCTGAGACCCCTTCCAGCCCTGAGTCAACAATTGCATGAGCTCACAAAGGCTACAGTAGATAGTCACAGCAAAGAACTTTGCCTTTGAAAACTGTACTGCCTATCTCTGTTATCAAGTCTTGTAGCCACTCCAAAAGTTTCACCCTATAGGCAGCTAATGACATTGTTTATGCATGGGGCTGGCCCTGCTTGTCTTATTTTCTTAGTACTAGCTGCTTTTGCCCAAGCACCTAGTCCCTTAACTTGCTATTAATTGTGACTCGAATCATAATGCAAGATTTCAATCTCATTTCATTCAATTCAATTGACATCTATTAAGTGCCAACTCCGTGCCAATTATCTACACCTTTGATAGGATACAAATAAGGGACTGGTCTGTGAATTCACTGGTATAGAGAACTCCCAGATTGTAGAAGGAAACTCCCTCTACTAGCACAGATCAGTACTTTTCTTCAAGTGCATAGTCCAAGAGAATTTCTTAGAGCACAGAAATGGTAAATAACTTACCCAGGGTCACTCATCCAGTATGTGTCAGAGGTGGTATTTGAACTCAAGCCTTTCTGGCTGTGGCTGGTACTCTCCCTACACTGTCTCACATATCTTTGATGGAAATATTAAATAGCATTAAGCCTTCATTATCTCCCACCCCAGTCTTCAAGACTACTAATTATAGCCTGGCAAACTTGGGAGAAAGCTCAAAAGTTTATTTGTTTCATCCAGCTGCCTGAGGGCAGGACTATATTTGCTTCAACTCCAAGAGTTGGCATGGGTCCTCCCTTCACCAGAGTAGATTTCAACACCTCTGTGACTTAGTATATAGTCATGGAGATTTATTGTCATTGAAAAATTCATTACCCCATGGCTTCTTTTCATATGATATATATACAGTTTGTTGCCAGGCCTGTTCTGGAAGCCTTTCCAGCTTGGCAATATCTGCCAGAGCTTGTACTCAACCAGCATAGCCTTGGAGGACCCAGGGTCACCTCTATGACAGAAAAGACATCAGAAGAGGACTCCAGTGGAAGCGGACAGGGCTATCCTTCCATCACAACTTTCAAGAAGGGGAGTTTGTGCTACCCATCTTCAAAACACTCCAGAGAAGACCCATACTGGGCACATACCCCAAGGAAACAAAAGATGGAAAGAAAGGCCCAATAGAATGGGGGCCATGTGATACAATGGAAAGAATACTGAGTCTGCAGTCATAGAACTTGTGTTAAAATCCTGGCTCATACAGTTACTAGCTATGTAACCTTGGGCAAGGAACTTAACTTCAGCATGTCTGTTTTCCATATCTGTAAAATGAAAGGATTGGATCTGGTGTCCTGTGAGGTCTCTTCCAGTTTTAGAGTAATGGTCCTACATACAAAACTATTCATAGCAGCACTTTTTGTTCTAGAAATGAAATGGAAATAAAGTGGGAAGATTTGTATGAATTAATGCTGAGTAAAATGAATGGAATCAGAAGAATAGCATACTCAATGACTGCAATTATATAAATGAAAAGAGCTCTAAAAGAAAGCTGGACTTCAAGTAATTGTGAAAACCAATCCTGGGCCTAGAGAACAGATAATAGGACATGGCTCCATCTTCTTTGCAGTAGAAAGTAGTGGTAAGAGGAGGGAGGAACTACCCTGGTAGAAGGTTGTGTCATTGTCAGTTGTGAGCACTGCTTGGGTCATTGCTTAATTGTTTTTCCTTGCTACAAGGGAAGTCTCTGGGGTCAGGAAAACAGGAAGGTAAGAGAATGGTATTATCTAGAAATGATTATGACATAAAGACAAAAGGCATCAATAATACTTGTTTTTAAAATAATGTTCCACAGAAGGAGATTCCATGATTTCTGTTTTCTCATCTGTAAAGGAAAGGGTTGAATTTGTATGGTTCCTCCCAGCTCTACCATCCCATGATTTTGTGATTCTGACAGTTACGTATGGCAATTTGTCTGTCCTTTGTATTCAAAGCTCCCAGTCCCCCTCCCCAATTTCTAATCAAATTCTTTCCGTTGTCACCAAATCTTTTGTTTAGTCCTCAGTTGATTCAAAAACAGGTTCTCAAAGACACCCATCTCACATCCCTTGAAATACAAGAAGACTGCAATGAAGTCCTCACAGACATTTCTTCTCTAGGCTAAATAAATGCTTCTCTCACAAGAGACTATTTCCTAGACCTTAAATCATCTTGTTCTATCCCCCCAAGTAGATATTGAGCTCTGGCAATTCTTTAAGATCAGCCCTTCATCTTGTTGAACACTCACCCATCAACTTTATTTTCTGTATTATATTGCTTAGTTTTTTAATGGGTGTTTTTATGTGAGACAAAACAAAATGCTTTCCGAAAACCAATAGAGATGAAACCTTTTCTTTCCTTGAGTAAAACTGGGCCTAAATTCTGCTAGAAAGGAAGGTCAGTTAAATCCAGAGAATTTTGTTTTTACAAAGCTATAATGGTGATTACTGATTTCATGGATCTCTTTGAGGAATTTTAAAATAATTGTCATTTTTAAAATAATGAGTTCTAGCATTTTTTCAAGATGTATTAAGCTTACACAGGGATACTTTCCAGGGTTATAGTTTTCCTCTTTTCAAAAACACAGGCAATTAATTGTTATTTTTTAAATCTCCATATTCCTCAGAAGTTCTTAAAAATAATAGCTAGTGGTTCTGCAATGACTTTAGTCAATTTCTGCAGATTTTATCTTAACTAATTTATTTTGCAGTAAATCGTCAGGTCTCCCCTTGTTTCTGCTTGATTTTCAGCCCTCCCATTACATGTTGCTTTTTCTTGTCTCTTAGTCGCAATTTACCTTTTTTTAAAAGGAGAGAAAGAAAGAAAAACAGTATCATTAGCTTTTTTTTTTCCTTTGCAGGGCTTTCTAATATTAGCTTCACCTCCTTGTGTATTAGTGAGACAACATATTATTTTAACCTTTACTTGTTTCTGATCTCTTTAAAGAACATTTTCCAGATGCTCATTTGTCCTTCCTAAGTTTCCAGGTATCCCTTGAGTGTAACATTAAGTCAGGAAGGCATTCTCCTCTGCACAGGGTTGGGGGTGGGGGTGGGGGTGGGAACGGGAATTCTATGAAAACCTCCTGAACATTAATTCCCCATAGTCTGGTCCCTTCATGTCTCAGGAGGCAAAGGAAGCCAAAAACAATATTTCAAATCCCATTTCCCCACATGACGATATCGAGTCTCAGAGTCTCATGGATAAATAAAATGACTTGTCTAAGGTCATACATTGCCTTTGAAACCAGGTTTATGCTGACTCCAAATTCAGTACTCTATAACATATTGCCTCCCATATATCTTATATACAGATAGCTAATTTTGAAGTGACTCATATCTCAGTAATCATTTGTTTCTTCTAAGTTAAGATATTTTTCAGTGTTTACCTCTTTTTAAAGAAAGTATTCATGATATATGTGTGTGTATGCATATACATATATATTTGTGTATATAGGTATAATGTACTTTTAAGTTAAGTCTTCATTATTAACATTTTCTCCATCACTTTCTTTTTGTTTTGTTTTGGTTTTTTTTTTCTCCATCACTTTCTCAAGTCTAGATGATCAACAAAACAATAAATCAAACCATGATTTGTAGCATTTGCCGATTTCTGAGGTCACATTGAAAATTTAACAGTCAGCTCTCATGAGCTGACTTGAGCTAGCTCCAGCATAGCCCTACCTGTGAGCACTGATCAAATTAGTAGAAGGAGAGCTAGGGATTGTGAGAGGGCTTGTACAATGTCCCAGTTGCTAGTTCCCCCTACCTCTTAAGTAGAATACTAGCATATTGAACGGTGCTAAAAGTCTATAAATTAGTGCTTGCCTCTTATAACTGAGTTTCTCCTAGCTCTATTGGGAAAGAGATTGTCCAGGGATAGGGGGAAGGGAAATCTTAGGTGATTTAATCATTGTGCTATCAATTCTTTTTCCACTGGTTACTTCATAGAATCATGGAATCACTGAATTAGAATCACAGAGACCTTCTGGGCTACCTTGAAAATGAACAGGGATCCCCTCCTCAATACCTCGAATAAGTAGTTATTAAATTTTTTTCTTTTCATTTTTAAAAAATTTATTTATTTTTAGTTTTCAACATTCACTTACATAAGATTTTGAGTTTTAAATTTTCTCCCTCTCTCTTTTCTCCCCCCACCCCGGGATGGCATACAATCCAATATAGGCTCTATGTATATATTCATGTTAAGCATATTTTCCCATTAGTCATGATGTAAAGAACAATTAGAACTAATGGGAAGAACAACACGAATAAAGCAATAAAACAAAACAACAAAGGAAAAGGAAAGCAAATAGATGCTTCCATCTGCATTCAGACTCCACAGTTCTTTCTCGAGCTGTAGATAGCAATTCCCATTATGAATCTTTTGTAGTTGTCTTAGATTCCTGCATTGCTGTGAAGAGCCAAGTCTATCAAAGTCAGTCATCCCATAATGTGGCTGTTACTGTGTACAATGTTCTCCTGGTTCTGCTAATTTCACTCTGCATCAGTTCATGCAAGTATTTCCAATTTTTTTTGAAAGCTGCCTGCTTATCATTTCTTATAGTACAATAGTATTTGATTACATTCATATGCCCCAACTTGTTCAGCCATTCCCCAATTGATGGGCATCCCCTTAATTTCCAATTCTTTGCCACCACAGAAGGAGCTGCTATAAATTGTACATGTGGGTCCTTTTGCCATTTATATGATCTCTTTGGGACTTAGAAGCGGTATTGCTAGATCAAAGGATATCTATAATTTTATGGCCCTTTGGGCATAGTTCCAAATTGCTCTCCAAAATGGTTAGATCATTTCACAACTCCACCAACAATGTATTAGTATTCCAAATTTCCCACATCTTCAACATTTATCATTGTCATGTTTTGTCATGTTAGCCAAACTGATAGGTGTGATGCCGTACCTCAGAGATGTTTTGATTTGCATTTCTCTAATCAAGAGTGATTTAAAACATTTTTTCATATGACTATAGATAGCTTCAGTTTCTTCCTCTGAAAACTGCCTGTTCATATGCTTTGACCACTCATCAATTGGGGAATGACTTGTATTCTCATAAATTTGACTTAGTTCTCTATATATTTTAGAAATGAGGCCTTTATCAGAGATATTGGTTGTAAAAATTCTTTCCCAATTTTCTCCTTCCCTCCTAATCTTCGATGCATTGAGATTATTTGTGCAAAAACTTTTCAATTTAATGTAATCAAAATCATTCGTTTTGCATTGCATAATGTTCCCTATCTCTTGTTTGGTCATAAATTCTTCTCTTCTCCATAGATCTGAAAGGTAAACTATTCCTTGCTCTTCTAGTTTGCTTATAGTATCATTCTTTATATCTAAATCATGTATCCATTTTGACTTCACCTTGTATAGGGTGTAAGATGTTGGTCTATGCCTAGTTTCTGCCATACATTTTTCCAGTTTTCCCAGCAGTTTTTGTTAAATAGTGATTTCTTATCCCAGAAGCTGGAGTCTTTGGATTTATCAAATAGTAGATTAGTAGAGTCGTGGATTGTTGTGTCTTGCATACCTAACATATTCCACTGATCTACCACTCTATTTCTTAGCCAGTACCAAGTAGTTTGGATGATTGCTGCTTTATAATACAATTTAAAATCAGGTATATCTAGGCCACCTTGCTTGCATTTCTTTTCATTCATTCATTCATCCTGGACTTTTTGTTCTTTCAGATGAATTTTGTTACTGTTTTTTCTAGCTCTATAAAATCATTTTTAGTAGTTTCTGAAATGGGGTTTATTTCCTCTTCTGTTAATCTGGGCAATTTATTTTTTTGTAAATATTCATCCATTTCACTAAGATTGTCAAATTTATTAACATACATTTGGGCAAAACAGCTCTTAGTTATTGTTTTGATTTCCTCTTCATTGGTGGTGAATTAACCCTTTTCATTTTTGATGCTGGTAATTTTGTTTTCTTCTTTCTTTTTTTTAAATCAAATTAACCAAAGGTTCATCTATTTTATTTTTTTTTCATAAAACCAACTCTTGGTTTTACTTTTTAGTTTGATAGTTTTCTTAATTTCAATTTTATTAATCTCTCCTTTGGTTTTCAGAATTTCTAATTTGGCATTTAATTGGGGATTTTTAATTTGTTCTTTTTCTAGCTTTTTTAGTTGCATGGCCAATTTATTGATCTCTTCTTTCTCTATTATATTCATCTAAGCATTTAGAGATATAAAACTTCCCCTAAGGACTGCTTTCACTGCGTCCCATAAGTATTGTTATGTTCTAATATTGGCATTCTCTTAGATGAAGTTATTGATTGTTTTTATGATTTGTAGTTTGACCCACTCATTTTTTGGGATTAGATTATTTTGTTTCCAATTATTTTTTAATCTATCTTTCCATGGCCCTTCATTACATGTAATTTTTATTGTATCATGATCTGAAAAGGATGCATTTACTATGTCTACCTTTCCGCATTGGATTGTGAGGTTTTTATATCCTAGTACATGGTCAATTTTTGTGTAGGTGACATGTACCACTGAGGAGAAAGGTATATTTCTTTCTATCCCCATTCAGTTTTCTCCAGAGGTCTATCATACCCAACTTTTCTAATGCTGTATTCACCTCCTTAACTTCTTTCTTGTTTATTTTGTGGTTAGATTTATCTACTTCAAAGAGGGGGAGGTTGAGGTCCCCCACTAGTATCGTTTTGCTGTCTATTTCTTCCTGTGTCTTCCTTAACTTCTCCTTTAAGAATTTTGCTGCTATACTACTTGATACATATATGTTTAGCAATGATATTACTTCATTATCTATGGTTCCTTTTAGCAGGATGTAGTTTCCTTCCTTATCTCTTTTAATTCCATCTATTTTTGCTTTTGCTTTGTCTGAGATCAGGATTGCTACCCCTACATTTTTTACTTCAGGTGGAGCAGAATATATTCTGCTCTAGCCTTTTACCTGTACTCTGTATGTATCCCTCTGCATCAAATGTGTTTGCTGTGGACAACATATTGTAGGTTTGTGATTCTTAATCTACTCTGCAACCTGTTTCTGTTTTATGGTAGAGTTCATCCCATTCACATTCACAGTTATGATTACTATCTGTGTCTTCCTCTCTATCTTATTCCCCTCCCTGTCAAAACTGAAACCAGTTTTGATTTCAACTACTGACTCCCTCAGTCTGCCCTTCCTTCTATTAGTCCCCTACCTTGTCTTTTCCCTTTACCCTTTCTACTTCCTTTAGGGTAAGTTAGATTTCTATACTTAACTGATTATTTTATTCCCTCTTTGAACCAAATGTGATGAGAGTAAGGTTCAAACAGTGCTCATCTCCCTCCCTTCTTTCCCTCTACTGCATTTGGTTTTATGCCTTTTCATGTAATATAATTTATCCTTGTCTGCCTCCTCCTTTCTTCTTCTCTCAGTACAATCCCTTTTCTCCACTTAATTAGATTTTTTACCATCACATCAAAGTCAGCCTAAACCCACGCCCTCTTTAAATGGCATAATGACGTTACAATTCTTAAGAGTTACAAGTGTCATCTTCCCTTGTAGGGATGTAAACAGTTTGCCCTTATTGATAATATGATGTTGTTGTTGTTTTTTCTTTCTTGTTTACCTTTTTATACTTCTCTTGAGTCTTGTATTTGAAGGTCAAATTTTCTTTTGAGCTCCGGTCTTTTCATCAGAAAGGTTTGAAAGTCCCCGATTTTTTGAATGTCCATCTCATCCTCTGAAAGATCATGCTCATTTTCACTGGGTAGTAGATCCTTGGTTGTAATCTAAGCTCCTTTGCCTTATGGAATATTGTATTCCACACCCTGTGTAGAATCTGCAAGATCCTGCGTAATCCTGACTGTGGTTCTGTGATATTTAAATTGTTTCTTTCTGCCTTCTTACAATATTTTCTCTTTGATCTGGTAGTTTTGGAATTTAGCTACTATATTCCTTGGCATTTTCAATTTGAGATCTCTTTCAGGAGGTAATCAGTGAATTCTTTCCATGACTAATTTGCTCTCTGGTCCTAGGACCTCAGAGCAGTTTACTTTGATGATTTCCTGAAGGATGTTGTCAGGCTCTTTTTTTCATTACAGTTTTCAGGTTGACCAATAATTTTTAAATTGCCTCTCCTGGATCTATTTTCCAGGTCAGTTGTTCTACCAGCAATATATTTTATGTTTTCTTGTACTTTTTTCATTCTTTTGTTTCTATTTGACTAATTCTTGTACTCTCATAGAGGCATTAGCTTCCACTTGCCCCATTTTAATTCTTAAGGAGTTGTTTTCTTCTATTAGATTTTTTACCTCCTTTTCCATTTGGCCCATTTTACTTTCTAAGGAGTTCTTCTCTTCATCGAGTTTTTGTGCCTCCTTTGGTTTTCTACAGTTAATTTTTGTCCTTCCTTTTCCAAGCTAATGACTCTCTTTTGCATATCTCACTTTTCTTTTCCCAATTTTTCTTCTACCTCTCTTATTTGACTTTTAAAATCCTTCTTGAGCTCTTCCAAAAAGGCTTTTTGGGCTTGAGAGTAATTCCCCTTTCAGGTTTCATATGGGGGTATGTTAACAATGTTTTCCTCTTCTGAATTTGTACCTTGATCTTCCCTTTCCTCAAAATAAGAATCTACAGTCATTTTAATTTTCTGCTTTTTGTTCATGATGTTTGCCTATTTTCTGACTTTCTACAAAAAAACAAAAACAAAAAACTATCGAGTTCTCCTGCTGGAGCAAAGGGGGCTCTTGCCCAAGATCCGTTTCCTGCTCACTGGGGCCTTGGACTTGAATGTTTGCCTCCTAATTGCCAGGGCCTTCTACAGGGATGCTTTACTGCTGGTGGGTTTCTGTCAGCCTGGAGCTTTCCTTGTGGAGTTGTGCTTCCTAGAGTTGAGCTGAGGCATCTGGTGATTTCACTGCTGGAGAATGTCATTGCCTGTAGTCATTTTCTAGACTGGTGTCTACCAGTTCCCCTTCCTGTATTAAGGCTCTTGGGGGTCCTAGTGTTAGTACTTGCCTATTGCACCAACCTGGGTCTCAGGATCTCCCCCAATATGCTGAGGTAGTACTTGCCACTGGCTTGCTAAGATGTCTCCAATCCTGTACTGCTCCCCCTCCCCCAGAGTGAGAAAGGCCTTTCCTGTTAATCCCCCAAGCCTCCTGGGGTACAAGACTGCTGTGCCCTGTCTCTTTGCTGGCTCAGGATTTTTCCTGGGTTGATATTTTCTGGGCTTTCAGAGGCCAATGAGGGAGGGAGGGTGAAAGTGACTTACTTCTTACTCCACCATCTTGGCTTCCACAAGTCGAAGTCATCTATTATTATTATTATTTTTTTGCCTACTAAATTCTACCAAAGGAAACCCAATACTTACTGAGGCAGCTCATTCTACTTTTGGATTGCTCTAATTACTAGGATTCCACCCCCTTTCCCCCATTCAACCTAAATCTATCTGTAAATCCCATTCTCTACTTCTAGTTTTGCTATACGCATTCTCTCTTCTTCCCAATATTTAGCACAATACCTGACACATAATACGTACTTAATAAATAAGTGTTGACTTTATTTCTACATGATAGTCCCTCAAATACTTGAAGGCAGCCTCCCACTGTGCCTTTTATTCTAAAGGATAAAAATTCCCAATTCCTTTAGCCAGTCCATGATGGAGGATATTTACCATTCTACAAATCCTTCTCTGTATGCTGTCCAGTTTATTGACTCTCTTTCAAAAATGTGATCCCTAAAATTAAACTCCTTTCTTTCAGGACTACTTCCCTTGGGATTCCCCAGGTTTGCAGGGATGAAGACTACATCTTTAATATGTTCTTAATTGTATAACTCCTTTAAGAAGTTAGAATGCAGAACATGCTATCCATATCCAGATAAAGAATTGAAGGTCTCTGAATGCCCATCGAAGAATTTTATTTTCACTTACTTTATTCTTTCTTGTGTTTTTTTAAATCTCTTTCTTCTTTCACAACTGTGACTAATATGGAAATATTTTTACATGCTAGTACATATACAAACTATATCAAACTGCCTTACCATTTTCAGAAGAGAGGAGGGAAGGAAGGAAGGAAGGGAGAAAACTCTGGAACTCAAAATCTTGTAAAAATGAATGCTAAAAATTTTCTTGACATGTAACTGGGGGAAAAAATAAAATACTACTAAATATTTTTTAAAAGAAGTTAGAATGCTCCTATTAAGGGTTTCCCAAATTCACACTTTAAAGAACTCAAGATAACACATTTTCTAAAGATTTTAGTGCTTTTACTTTTATGGCACAGTATGACTTTTTAAAAAATGGTTTTGAACTATCTGCTTTTAAGAATTATGCCAGGGTACCATGAGAATAAATAACATTCAGTAGATATAGATTTGACAAATAAAAATATAGAACATTGAAGAAGCACCAGTGCTATCAAATAGATCTGTTCCTTGCTATGCTGCCAAGGGCACAAAAGAGAATGAAATGGTAAATAAGATTTTGTGGAGAGTAGATATAAGGAGGATGGGGTGAAATGCACGTATGTCAATATTTAATATCATAAAATTTTATCCTTGTGATAATATTTCTGACAATCACTCTAAGCTCTGAATGACCTTTCCAGAGCTCTCATTTACATGGTTGCTGGACAAATTATGCTATTCTGGGAGAATTTTTTTAAATCTCATCTTACTACTGTAATGCCTCATTATCCAACATTAAATAGGGTGTGAGGTGTCCCACAAAAGTGAATTTTTCCTGAAAACTGAAGTTTATGCCTTTAAATGCCAACCCTTTATTATTTTAATCATTTTGGTGGCAACTCTTTCTCAAATACACGATATATTTCCCTGCCTTTCTGTAATATAACTTCTCTCAATTTCTTGATGACTAAACATCATCATTCTAGGCATCGACTATTGTTCTATGTTCCCCTCAGGGTCTACTGAGCTGCACAGTGTTTGTTCCTGGAGTAAATGGTGCCAGACTGCTATGCTGTCTGAGTTCATGGGTCTTTTTTCTAAGGATTTTCTGTGTCTTCTTTCAGTGTTAGACTAGCATTTGTCACGTTGCAGTGGTCTCTCAGTATGCCTGCTCCTAACAGTGCCCTCTGCCTCCATTCTCAATTCTTCTTCCTTCAAACTTGCTACATTTTTTCACTATGGACAAGAAAACCAGCCAAACAACATTTCTAGAATAATTTCTAAGAGAATAAATGACATTTATAAAGTGCTTTAAAGTTTATATACATTTTATAACATTTTTATAATATTTTATATGCATTTTTACATACATTATCTCATTTGAAACTAAAAAGAACTTTATAAGGTAGGTACTCTGGGTATTGTCACCCCAATTTATAGAGGAGAAGCCTGAGGCACAGAGAAGTTTAATATCTTGTCTATGACTACCCAGTTGAATCTTAAAGGCAGTATTTGAACCAAAATCCACTACCCCATCCACTACACCTTTGAGACAAATGGCAGAGCAAGTGGGTTCTGTGTGATATCTAAAGGACCTCTCTTATAAAGTAAGAGAATAAGGTTAAAGTTCATGGGCTCAGTGGCAATCTTTTTTAGATGCTCAGCAGTCTTGTTTTCTTATTCCCTAGTTTTCAGGTTTGTTATGTCAATAGTCAGTTGGTTAGGAAGCATTTAAATATTTGCTATGTGCGTGGTAGTATACTAAATGCCTGAGATGCAAAGAAAAGCGAACATGCACACACATGCACACACACTCATGCACATAAACACACACACTCCCTGTTCTCAGGGAGCATGCATTCTAACTGGGGAGAGAACATGTAAATAACTAGGTTTATACAAGATATATACAGAGTATAATGTAAAAGGTGTTGTCAGATAAGTAACCTTATCCATTCGATCATTAGTTCATTCATTCATTCATTCATATTAAGCACCTATCATATTCCAGGCGAGAAGCAACACGGTACAACATGGTCAGAAAACTGAGATTCAAATCCTGTCTCTGACAAATATGGGCATGAGTAAGAAAACCTAGCACCTCATTTCACCAGGCAACCCTTGTAAGACTAAAACTTACAGAGAAAGGGTCTATTTCCATCAACAAAGGAAGTACCTTACATCAATATCAATATCAGTCAATACAATTTAGTGTGTGTCTACTATGTGCCAGGCACTGCGCTAAGCACTTGGGATATAAAGAGAAGCAAAAGAGTCCCTGCCCTCAAGGGGCTTACAATCTATTCAGGATGTGTTTATTTTTATCAGTGTCTTGAATGAAGACATTGGTGGTATGGTTATAAAATTCACAGGTGTTACAAAGTTATAAGGGACAACTAATATATTTGGGGGAGGATTGATCAGAAAACTCGGATGAATCTATCTCTTGCAGGAAACCTTTCTCAGCCTCTCTTAATTCTAATGCTTTCCCTCTGTTGATTATTTCCTATTTATCCTGCATATAGCCTGCATTGTACGTGTGTATATGTGTGTGTGTATATATGTATATATATGTATGTATATATGTACATGTATGTGTGTATTTGTTGGCATGCTGTCCATTAGAGTGTAAGCTCCTTAAGGAAAGGGACTATTTTTTGCCTATTATAGTCTAGTTGATTGAAATTAAACAATGTAAGGGAAAGGTAATAGGAAAAATGAAGTGTTTTAGTTCTGAAAGGAAATGTATGAAAATATTAACATCTATTCACAAAATGTGAAGTTCTCCACATCAATCTTTTTGGAACTGAGAGCAGCTGGTCAAGGTAAGACACCCTCTCTAGTCAGGCGGAAGGCAGCTCTGAAAAGTGGGAACTTGAGCGATTAAAAAAGAGTTTTCTAAGGTAGAAGAACTCAGCTCTTGAAAGATATTGTTCTCTACTTCTGGTAGAGGATGGGATTTCTCCTCTTTTGCTCCTCTCCATTGTGCATAGAAGCATTTTCTTAAATGTATTTTATTCTGAACATAACAATCATGATATAAAAGTGGCATTTCCATTGACATAACTGAGCGGGGACGGGGAAAGGATTGCATGTGAAACATGCTGTTATGGACAGCTTGATTTTCCTTTTAAGCATTTAATAAGTTCAACTTATAGCTTTCAGAACTGCCCTGTTTTCTGTGTTTCTTTCAGACTTTTCTTCTGTACTTTGTATTTTTTTTAATATACTTCACTGATCTTTTTTTCTATTTCTTTTACTACCATATCCTTATTCCCCCTCACCTTCCCACCAGCCCCAAATTCAGAAAAAAGTAGAAAAATAAGGTTCTTGTAATAAATAAGCAGGGTAAAGCAAAACAAATCCCCACATTGGCTAAAAAACGTCTTATTCTGTCATGGCATCACCTTCCTAAAGTCATGGTCCTATTCAAGAACAAAGGACAAACAACCACCTCTGTGAGTAGTAGGAAAAGCTGCCCCACTGGGGACCCAACTAGAACTGGCCAACTAGTCAACGCAGTTCTTTCTTTCTTTCTTTCTTTCTTTCTTTCTTTCTTTCTTTCTTTCTTTCTTTCTTTCTTTCTTTCTTCTTCCTTCCTTCCTTCCTTCCTTTCTTCTTCTTCCTTCCTTCCTTCTTCCTTCCTTCTTTCTTTCTTTTCTTTCTTTCTTTCTTTCTTTCTTTCTTTCTTCCTTCCTTCCTTTCTTCCTTTCTTTTTCTTTCTTCCTTTCTTCTCTCCCTTCCTTCCTTCCTTCCTTCCCTCCTTCCTCCCTTCCTTTCTATCTTTCTATCTTTTTCTTTCTTTCTTCCTTTCCTTCCCTCTGTCCCCATAAGGTATCATACCCTTACCTGCAGGTGCTCTGCTCAAAGAAATATCCATTTTAATTGCTGAAGCCTCTCACAAGATATCTTGGGGTTTACAGGCTCAATTTTTTAAGGACTATGACTTAAATCCAAATCATTCTTGCTTTTATTGATTGGCCAACATTATGTCCCAGACCAAGCCCCACTTGGTCATTTTTTGGGTCTTGATTGGCTCAAAGTGAATGTAAATAGTGATTGTTTCTATTTTGGCCAGAAACCCTAAGAATCTTCCCCTCCCAGATTGGATGTTTTTTTGACTAGGTAAAAGAGACCATTCTCTGACTCATTTCTTACCTAACCTTAATCACTGAATGAGCATTGCCTCAGTCAACTGAGACCTGTTAGAGTCCTTAGCTTTAAAAGGCCAAGGTCTCCCATTGTATCCAGATAGTCATCTCTAGTCATCTTGATCTTGCCACTGGACTCAGATAGCTCTGGAGGGGAAAATGAGGCTGGTCTTTGCACAGCCTTCCCTCACTTAAATCCTATTCATCTGCATGTCATGGGATCACCTCCCTGATGTCATGGTCTTCTTTGAGAATGAAGGACGAACAACAACATTACTTCTCTGAAAAAAGGTGTCTAGCATGCGTAATCATTAGTCTTCTGGAATCATGTTTGATAATTATATTGATTAACATTCTCAAGTCTTTCAAAGTTGTTTTTCTTTTATCATGTTATTGCAATAATTATTCTAGCTTTGTTCACTACACTTTGTGTCAGTTCATGCAAATCTTCCCAGATTCCTCTGAAACTGTTCATTTCATCATTTCTTGTAGCTCAATAATATTTTATTAAATTTGTTCTGCATAATTTGTTCAATCATTCCTCAATAAAGGGACACTCCCTTAGTTTTTAGTCCCTTGCCATTCCAAAAAGAGCTGCTACAGATATTTTTATGCATAAATATTCTTTTATTCCTTCCTTGATTTCATTAGTTATAGGACTCCTAGTGACATTGCTAGGCAAAGGAGTATGCACATTTTAGCAGCTGTTGGGGAAGAGTTCCAAATTGCTTTTCAAAGTTGGCTTTGGCATTTTGCTGCAGTACTACTAACTCAGCAGGAAGCAGGCCTAGGGAGCTACATGTCTAAGAGAGAGAGCAGCATGAGGACATCAGGACTTGGACACGTGATCATGTAGTGCAGTAGTTCTCAAAATTTTGGTCTCTGGGCCCCTTTACAATCTTAAAAATTATTGAGGCTACAAAAGAGCTTTAATTTATGTCAGTTACATCTATCACTATTTCCTGAATTTGAAATTAAAACTGATAAAATATAAAAACATTTATTTACTCATTCACTTTAATAATAATAAACCCATTACAATAATAAACCTATTACATGTTAATATAAAAATATTTTTATGAAAAATACTGGGAAGAGTGGCTTTGTTTTACATATTTTTGCAACTCTCTTAATATCTGGCTTAATAGAAGACAGCTGGATTCTCATATATGCTTCTGCATTCAGTCTGTTGAGATATGTTGTTTTGGTTGAACTATGAAAAGAAAATCTGGCCTTATATAGATTTGTAGATGGACAAAGGAAGAATGTTTTAACAGGCAAATAATTAGCCTTACCATGAAAATTGTTTTGACCTCAAAGAGCCCATGAAAGAGTTTTGAACCCTTCCTCTCACAGATATCTATGGACCATACTCTGAGAGCCACTTCCTTAGTGATTCTCTACTAATGCACTCTCTATGTGAGCTCACTTTCTCCATTGAAGAAGTGTGTATTTTGAAAAAAACAGTGCCCCAGGTTTATGGAGGGTTATTTTATATTTACTGTTCTTATGATATCATCTTAATAAATGTCTTAGCTTTGGGGGCAGCTAGCTGGCACAGCAGACAGAGCACCGGCCCTGGATTCAGGAGGACCTGAGTACAAATCCGGCCTCAGACACATAACACTTACTAGCTGTGTGACCCTGGGCAAGTCACTTAATCCCATTGCCTAAAATAACAACAACCAAAGAAAGAAAGAAAGAAAGAAGGAATGAATGAATGAATGAATGAATGAATGAATAAACAAACAAATAAATAAATAAATAAATGTCTTATCTTCAATGGTGTCTACTGGTTGATTATTCAAAGTGCCCCTTAGCTAGGAGGATTATTGCCTTGAGCTTTAGTTTTTGGAGAACAGACCCAGAGAATACTTGGAATCTAGGGTCATTGAACCCCCAGCTCTACAAGTATAAGTTGGGGAATATTCATGAGAGGGTGATACATTGAAAGACAAGAATAAGAATAAAAAATGCTAAAATATTGAATTCTATAAAATTTAACAAGGATAAATGTTGAGTCTTGCACTGTGATTCAAAAACTCAACTGTACAAATATAAGATACACAAGTGATTAGACAGAAGTTCAAGTGAATAAGACTTAAAGATTTTAGTGGACTGAAAATGCATCATGACAGTGACATGGCCACAAAAAAAAAAACACTAAGGGAGATGCAAAGTGAAGTGAGAATAACTGGGAGAACATCATACACAGTAATAGTAATGTTGCACGATGATCAACTATGAATAACTCAGCTCTTCTCAGCAATGCAAAGATCCAAGACAGTTCCAAAGGACTCATGATGGAAAATGCTATCCACATCCAGAGAAAGAACCAATGCACTCTGAATACAGATCGAAACATACTATTTTTACTTTCTTTGTATTTTTTTGTGTTTTTTCCCTTTTATTCTGTTCCTTCTTTCACAACATGACTAATATAGAAATGTATTTTACATGATTGCACATATATAACCTATTTAAAATTCTTATATTTTTTGGAAGGGGGAAGGGAAAGAGGGAGGGAGAAAATTTGAAACTCAATATTTTTTAAATGAACATTAAAAATTGTCTTTACATATCATTGGAAAAAATAAAATGCTATTAAAAACACTAAAGGAATCTTAGGCTACATTGATAGAAGCATAGCATCCAGGTAAAGGGAATTAACAACCCCCCTGTACTCTACAGGCAGCTAAAGTGTTATGTATAATTATATGCACTCCATTATAAACATAAAAACAAATTGGAATGAGTCCAGAGGAGAGAAACCAGAGTGGTAAGGAGATTTGAAACCATGTCACTTCAGGAATGAGTGAAAGAATGAGAATATGTTTAATCTAGAAAATATTAGTCTTGGGATATATGCAGCTGTACGTTAGAATTGGCCCATACCAGCTTTTGAGAGCTGATTAGTTAAATTTTCAATGTGACCATTTACATCTCAGAAATGGGCAAAGACTATAAATCATGGTTTACTTTATTGCTTTGTTTATCATCAAGACTTAAGAAAATGATGGAAGAAATGCAGATTAAATTCAATATTGTGTAGTTGGGTTTCTCCCTCTAGAGAGCTAGTTGTTAAACAATTACCAGCACACCTCTGAGTATATATGCTATCAGTCTTCAATCAAATATTGAGATATTTAGCTATGTGGGGAAGGGATTAGATTTATTTTTGCTCCAGATGGAAGATCTAAATTTAAAGGATGAGAGTTACAAGGAGACAGATTTTTAGTTCAGTCTAAAGAACTTTGTAGAATTAAAGCCATTGAAAATTAAATGAATTACATCACAAGAGAGCTCTTTGCCACTGGAAATGTTCAAGTGGAGACCAGATGTCTAATATAGGGTATGTTACTGATAAAGGGATTCATTCTTTGGGCAGATATTGAATTAGAGAACCACTGGAGTCTCTTCAACTTCAAGATTCCGTGAAATGAAATAATATGTGTGAAGCTGCTTTATAAACAGTGAAGTACTATGCAAGCAAAGGGGGAAATTATTCATTCTGTCTTGGGAAATAAGACTATAAGGTCCTTTAGGGCAGGGACTGGGTCATTTTTCAACTATGCATCCATAGTACCTAGTAAAATGGGTTGCACGTGTTAGCTGCCTTGTAAATATATGTGGACTTGAACATGTTTAACAGAAAGGGGAATAGCAGTGTTGTCTGAACCTTGAAAATTAATGGTTAGACAGCTAGCGAGAAAATTGCATAAAGAATAAATGATCAAAGTATAGATGGTACTTCTCTGTGTCTCCACTTTATCAGGGACACTAAGATGTACTCATTCTGTAAAAATGTGAAGTAAAGCTTTGGGAGATGACTGATAACTTGATGTATAGGAACAAGGATATTAGAACTAGAATGAAATATAAAGATCCCCTAGTCAAGGGTTGAAGACTATGGACCCCTTCTCAAAATAGTTTTTTTGACTTCACAATTAAAAGAAACGTTGAATTTCAGTTAGAAATTAATGAAAATAAATTGTATTTTTTTCCATCCAAGTTCATGGCCACTCTGAAATCTATCTATGAGCCCCTTAGGAGTTAAGAACTTTTGCTCTAGTCTTATACATATCATTTTACAGCTGAGAATCTTGAGATCTTTGGTAGAGAAATGACTTGCCCATTGCCACCCCAGCTAACTAGTTGTCGAAATGAATCTAGAACTCAGATCTTCTGTCTTCTAAGCTAGTGTTCTTACTAGTTCATCATAATGCTGCATGCTAGGTAGATGGCTTTATTCATGCAAAAACGTGGCTTGAAAGGAAGCATAAAGAAGAACTAAGTGGATGGCCAAAGGGGTTCAGCAGTAGGCTAACCTGATATCACTGCTATCCCATGGATTTAGGAGCAATCAATGGGACTGAACCTAAAGCACATGGGAGACTCTTTGAATTAAAATGAACTAAAAACCAGGTGTTTTGGGGAGAAAGGATGTTTTTAATAAGACACCAACAGATTTGACTCATTCTTTCCAAATATGCTTTCCAACATCACCAATTATAATACAAGTTGTTTGGTACTGCTTGGTTAGAGTCCAGTAAGGTACTTCCTTTTTCTTTGGGGGCACATTGAAATTAAACAACTGCTGCTATGTTGTAACGCTCTATTGGTAAACACTGTAGCTTTGAGTCTGGGCCCAGTGCTCTAGGTTTGAGCAATAGACAAGCTCTGATTCAGACTGATGGAAAACAGAGATGGCAGTGGAAGCACCATCGGTGGGATTTGCAACACCTCTGGCTGGGCCCTATCCATGATGCAGACCATCTGTTCTTAAGTTCCGCATCCCATACACCACCTCCAGCTATGATGCAGAAAGAGAATAACAGCTCATATCACACTGCAAAGTTTATGAAGCATTTTCTTCACAACCAAAGGACTAGGTTGGGAAGAATGGATGTATAGATAGTGCAAGTATTACTATGCCCATTTGATAGATGAGGAAACTGAAGCTTCCAACCATATAATCATAGGCAAATCACCAAATGGTAAAATGTCTGGAGTAGGCTTAGAATCAACTTCCACTGACTGCAAGTACAGCACTATATTCCCATATACCATACTACCTCTACAGATGGATAGTTTTCATGACAAGGATGATGGAAATGTAACTTGGAAAGGAAAGGAGAAAAGAAGAAAGAGAGGGCAAAAAAAAAATGAATAAGGGTAAGACATAACACCAGCAACTAGGTGGTACAGTGGATAGAACACCCAGCCTGGAGTCAGGAGGACTCATCTTTCTGAGTTCAAATTTGGTCTTAGACACTTACTGGCTATGTGACCCTAGGCAAGCCACTTAACTCTGTTTGCCTCAGTTTCCTCATCTGTAAAATGACCTGGAGAAGGCAATAGCATGTCACTCCAGTACCTTTGCCAAGAAAACTCCAAATGGGGTCCCAAAGAGTCCTACATAACTGAAAACATTGAACAGCAGCAATGAGGATTAACACAGATAACCTTTCTGGACCTTACCAAAATTGGATTCTAAAAAAAGATTGACTCAAGGAAAAGTGAAAGAAAGGAGAATAGAAACAAGAAAAAAAGTAAAAAAGCCAAGGACAGGACTCTGTGTGTGTGTGTGTGTGTGTGTGTGTGTGTGTGTGTGTGTGTGTGAAAGAGAGAGAAAGAGTGAGAGAGAAGGAGGGAGGAGGGATGAGGAAAGTACTCTCTATACCCAGTACCTACTTCATGCCTTGAAATGAAAAATAAAATCATAAATTATTAATTCTAGAGTTAAAAAGAGATGTTTATATATCAAACAGGGACTGGTTTAACAAGTTATTTAGTATGAAACAAGGCACATATTTTAAAAAACAGCAGTTAAGAGTCTATGTCCATTCCTTTTCTCACAATTAGCTAGAAAGAGTTGATTAGAAAAGTAAATATGATTTACTTTAGCTATCAAAATTTAAGTTCTTTGTCTAATTCAAATAAATGGATTTTTCAGTTTCCACCCATTGTTTTAGTTAACAGATACAGCCAGTCCCAGTGGATTCTAGTATCCAGGATATTTTCCTTTATTTAACTATAAATAAAATATCTACATTAGAATGGAATTATGATTTGTAGAAATGTAATAATATTTATGCAAACTTTAAATTGGAGAACTCTAATACTATTAGAATACAAACAAAAATGAAGTTCAAAGTTAATAATATGAAACATTTCTTTTAGAATTCAACCATCTGATATGTGTTTCTTTCCATCAAAATTAAACTCTTGTGTTCTGAGTTTAAAACATGCAGGAACTGCTCAATTCTCTGTAGTCATACATCCAAACAGAACCCAACAATATTTTAATAGAGTGTGATAACATTATGAATGTGTAATAAAATGTAAAATTAAGCCCTCAGAAAGAATGCTAGATTTATAGCTGAGGACCTGGGTTAGAATCCTTGTTCTTCCCCTTACTACCTGTGAGACCTTAGGTACCTTCTCAGAGCCTGTTTCCTTTTCTGCCATCTGCCATTCAAGACCATAAGGCTTTTTCTAACTCTGCTTTGGAGCTCCTATTCTGGGGTTAAGTTTACCTGATTTGTGAGAAAGTGAGCCATAAACTCACATAGTTCACTCTATCTAGAAAGTACCAGATCATGTTTCATGTCCGTTTTAGCAATCTACCCTGGACATCTTTCCATCTGGACTGTTGTCCATATTACCTCTTCTGCCCTCACTATTGGGAAGGGCATGTCAATCTAATCTCCTACGATTTCACCAATCATCCCTGTGACTTGCCAGAGCAAAGATTCTTCCCTCCATGGCCCTGTATGTGTTGTTTCCCCCTATTAGAATGTCAACTTGGTTTTGAACTTGTACCCAAGGATGTGCTACAGTGAGCAGGTACTAGGTCCTGAGAGCTGATTGTTAAATTTTCAGTGTGAGTATTTACACTTCAGAAATCAGCAAATACTACCTATCTTGGCTTGATTTATTGTTTTGTTTATTGTATATTTGTTAAAAAGTTATGGAGAAAATATTAATGGTCCAAATTAAACTTAAGTGTGTCATGGGTCTATATACACACACACACACACACACACACACACACACACACATTTTAGGATAGGCAATGGGTTAAGTGACTTACTCAGGATCACACAGCTAGTAAGCTTTATGTGTCTGAGGCCAGATTTGAACTCAGGTCCTCCTGACTACAGGGCCCTAATGCACATAATATATTTTTGAGAGAGCCAACTACTGAAGATTTACCAACCTACTCCTACTTGTATCACCAGCACTGACCACACTGCTTAACACATAGTAAGCACTTTTAAAATGCCTTCATGAAAGCATCTATAAAAAACATTAGAGGGTTAGTCTAAATGACAATAATCCTATGAGGTCCTTAGCTTTCTCATTTTAAATTGCTGACTAGATAAGCAATACTTTCAAATTACGTTGAGTTTTATCAGTTACCCAAAAGGGAAAATGTTTGTATCAGTATTTCCAAAATTGTACTTTTTATCAAACAACATACCCAATAGATAGTTACTTCTTTTCTTTTACTTACAGAAAGAGAAACTGAGAGTCAGGAAGGAAAAAATTCTTCTAACAAAATGGTAAACATTTCCTTTATGCAGAAGTTCATTGTTAGAGTAAAATTTTGATTAACTGGTTAAATTGAAATGGAAAAATACTATCCATACACTCTTAAATTTGTTCCCTTTGAAGGGTTAGTCACTTCATATCCTAGAAGAGCCACTGACTTAATAAGGCAGCATAGTGCAATAGAAAGTACACTGAACTTGAAGCCAGACCACCAGCTTCTCTGAATCTCAGTTAACCATTCTGCAAAATGGGTACTGTGAATAGAATGCTGAATGCTGAGTCAGGAAGACTTGAGTTCAAATTGCACCTGTGGCACTAGCTGTTTGGCCCTGTGCAAGTCACTTCCCTCTCCGGGCTTCATTTCCCTCATTCCTTCTATAATCCTTTCCAGTTCTAAAGTTAATACCTATGATACTGCGATCATCTTCAAAGGATTGTTCTGGGGAAAGAGCAAGTAAACTGTAAATCACTGTATGTATCATATTATAGATATGGGATGGCATCATCTGTGGAATCCTTTGATCTAATAGGATTTCCGTGTATAATTAATAGTAATAATAGCTAGGATTTATGCAACACTTTAAGGTTTGCAAAGTGCTTTTCAAATATTATCTCATTTGATCGTGACAACAACTCTGCCATTCCAGACTATAAGAGGCTTATCCCATTTTATAGATGAGGAAATTGAGACAGACAGGTTAAGTGGCTCACACAGCTAGTAAGTGTCTGGTTCAGAATTTGAACTTAGGTCTTATATCACCTACTTTCCTAGAGCTACCCAGGAAGAAAACTACAGAGCATATTAATGACAACAATATCAAATGGACAGTTTTTATACCTTCCATCTGGATCAGCTTTTTTTCATTATATCCATAGTTGAGCAAAATGAATTGAGAATAACATTGGAACTCATTTGCTAATTAGAGTTATCGCTTTTTTTTTGGTGAAGAATTTTGAAGCCCTTTGTTTTCCTTTTTAATAACATGAAAATAGGCTTCCCTGCCAATAAAAATGGAGTTTTGTGTTTGCTTGTTTGTTTTTGTTTTCAGCAAAGTTCAGTCTGTTCCTTTTAACTTTAGATCCTGGTGAAAAGTGAAGAAAATATACCTGATTTCCCTTTTTGTAGAGGTAGGGGACAACTGGGGCAGAATAGACTATATCCTATCAAACCAGGTCAACTTCATTGAGTGATTTTGCTTTTCTCTTTCAAATTTATGTGGTTATTAAACAAGGGCATGGACCTCTGGGTAAGAGATGGGTGAGGGAAACATCCTGATGGAAGGTGATGTAAAGACTAGACATCAATTAAAATAAAATTAATTCTAAAAAACCTTTTAGATCCTGACAAAGTCATCCTATGCAGGCAGAAACTTTTTTAATTGTTGGGATGTCCTTTAGCTTTCTCCCAGACTTGCTCTCCTCACAACCCCTCAATTGAGCTTCTCCAAGAACCTGAGGCCTAGGCAATCCTTTTATTCTTCCCTAATCAATTCTCTATCCCACTCACTACACCAGCTTTTTCAGATCTTTCCATCCCTCCTTCAACCACCTCTAGGTCCCCTTCCCTCCACCCCTCTCAGCTACAAACCTTGCTTCATATTTCACTTTTTAAAAATGGGGTCATTCTCAGAGAGCTCCCTCTTCTCCCTTCCTCCTCACCTCACATCACTCAAATGCCTTCCGCTACTCTTTCTTCCTTCATTCCTGTTTCATATGAAGAGGTAACTCTTCTTCTTGCCAAGGAAAAGCTCTCTTCATGCACAAGTGACCCCTCTATCATCCTAATGTCTCGTTAATCATCAAACGCTCCCTGCCTACTGGCTATTTCCCTATTGCCCACAAACCTACCTATGTCTCCCCCCATCCTCAAAAAACTCCCCCTGAATCTGTTCATCCCTATTAGCTATTATCCTATATTTCTCCTCCATTTGTGACTAAACTTTTTGAGGCCATCTACAATACATACCTCTACTTCCTTTTCTCTCATTCTTCTCTTGAATCTTCACAGCATCAAACCTAAACTATTTTTCCGAAGTGACTAGTGATCTTTTAATTGCCAAATCTAAAGACCTTTCCTGAATCCTGATTTTTATTGACCTCTCTGTAGCCTTTAACATTGTCAATCACCTTCTTCTCCTTCATGCACTCTTCTCTCTATTGTTTTCATCTTCTTTCCAGGTTTTCCTCTTATCTCTCTGACTGCTTCTTCTCTGTCTCCTTTGCTAAAACTTAACTAGTTCATGCCCACTAATTGGGCACACCAAGTTTCTATCCTATAACTTCTCTTCTCCCTCTATACTATTTCACTTGGTGATCTCATCAGCTGTCATGGTTTCAATTATTAATTTTATATAGATCCACTTGTCTACCCTAGCCTCTCTCCTGACTCTAGTTTCATATCTCCTGCTACCTATGAGATACCTCAAACTGAATGTCCCATACACACCTTAAACTGAACATGTCCAAAACTGAGCTCATTATCTCAATCCTCTCCCAAAAAAAAATGATTCCTTCCTTCCTAACTTCCTTATTAATGGCAAAAGTCACCACCACCTTCCCAGTCACCCATGCTGGAAGCCTTTGTGTCATCCTTGGCTCTCTTACCACTCACATTCAATCTGTTGCTATTTCAATCTGTTATTTCTACCTTTATAACATCTCTCCAATATGCCCCTTCTCTTCTTTGACACTGCTACCACACTGGTATAAGTTCTTATCATGATGGCTGGACTATTGCAGCTGCCTGCTGGCTGTTCTCCCTACCTCAATTCTCTCCCCATTCCAATCTGTCCTCCATTTGGCTGTCAAGTTGATCTTCCTAAAACATACATCTGACCCTGTCACTGCTCTATTCAATGAATTTCAGTGGCTCCCTATTGCCACCAGAATCAAATTTTATATTTGATTTAGCTATTAAAGCCTTTCAAAACTTGGCTTCTTCCTACCTTTCTAGTCTTCCTATACCTTACCCCTCTCTATGTACTAACTTTTATTTTATTTTATTTTTAATTAGAGCCAGCATTTCCATAACACTGTCAAATAATAATTTTAAAAAGACAATTGCATGTGAAACTGCAAATCTATTATGTACAACTTGCTCTTCCTTTTAAATATATAATAAAGTTATCATGTAAATTTCTTTTTTTTCTTTTTTTCTTCCTTCCTCCAAACCCTACCCTGGAGATGGCTACCATTAGACACAAATAAAATCATTCTATATATACTTCTATTTATCAGTTCTTTCTCTATGTGTTCCTGGCTTGCTTATTGCTCCTTACACACAACATGCTTGCTCATAATTCCATACATTTTTACTGTCTTCCCTTCTTCCCCCGCATCATGCCTGAAATGTTTTCCCTCCTCATCTCCACCTCCTAACTTCCCTGGCTTCTTTTAGATCTTAGCTAAAATCCCATGACCTGCAAATATCCTTTCCCTGTTCTGCTTAATCTTAGAGCCTTCCCTCTGACTTTACCTTCAGGTTATCATGTATATATCTTATTTTTACATAAGATATATGTACATGTTGGCTTCCTCTTTTGACTATGAGCTCCTTGAGAGCAGGGACTATTTTTGCTTTTTTTCCCCCCCTTTAAGTCCTTAGTACTCAGCACAGTGGCTGACTCACTGTTGTTCATGTCCAACTCTTTGTGACCCTGTGAACCATAGCACACCAATATCATCCATGGGGTTCTTTTGGCAAAAATACTAGAGTGGTTTGCCTTTTCATTCTCCAGTGGATTAAAGCAAACAGAGGTTAAGTGACTTGTCCAGGGTCACACAGCTAGTAAATATCTGAGGCCAAATTTGAACTTCAGTCTTTCTGACTCCAGTCACAACACTGTGCCCACTGAGCCACCTCTCTACCTGCCTGGCTCAGAGTAGTTATTTAATAAATTCTAGTTAACTAAGAATCTGGAGGGTGCTTGAGTTGTACCTTGAGGGCAGGGATTATTTCCTTCATTGTATTTCTATTCCCAGTGCCTTATACAGTGCTGTGTGCATTGTACACACTTAATAAATGTTTGTTGATTGATTGATATCACTGTATCTCTGCCTCAAAGCTGAGAAAGGCTGAGTGAAATATTTTGACTCAAGAGGTCATAGGACCATAGATATGGAGCTGGAAAGAACCTTGCAGGCCATTTAACACCATAACTTTTCCTTCTGCCCTCATAATAGGCATCCCAAAAAACATCTGGGGAATTTCACAATGGGACTGATTCTACACTGTCATTTTTCGGTGGGTTCTGCACACATGTTGCATGGTTCAATTTAATCTGCTTCCTTAGGAAAATAAATGCTTGGCATGCTAACTTACTGGTTGTAGTCATATGAAAATAACAGCAAAACCAGTCCTTCAAACAGAGGACAGCTCTCGGTCAGAGCTTTTCCTGTCCTTTCATAATTCCTTTCCTCATACAAAGTAAACTTTCTTCTTTTGGTCAAAAGAACATACTACAAGCTATCGAAATGAAAGCCTAACTCTCTTGTCTCTCATGAATCATCAAGTAACGTAGTTCAATGTTAGGTCACTGTGGAACACAGACTGTAATAGGAATACGGAAAAGCTCTGAAGGGAGGAAAGAGACCCTATTCTGGAAGAGTGAACATCGTTGCCAGAGTAACATAAACCTTGTGTGTTTTCACAAGGAAATGAGTCACTTGTTTCTGTTGGCGAAAACCATGTTTTCTTTTCATTTCATATTTTAGCAGTCTAATGGACTCTGAAAGATCCCAGGGTCTCCAGGCTTGAGATTCAGATAACTTGCTAATTAAAAGCTCAGCAGAGAGTATGCACAGTATTTACACAGAGCTGCTTTTAAGACACAACTAGCACCCCATAAGAAGTTCAGAAGAGTGGAACACTCCAGTCATAATCAGCCCTTTATGGGGAAACAATGGCTACCTCCAACACAGAGAAGTTGCTCAGGCCCCCCAAGCCCCTGCTTTTATCTCCAATAGCTGGAAATTTCAGACAAACTAGCTTGTTTTGTCCTGAAGCATCCAGATAATTCACCTCTTTCCTGGATGCTTTTCTGGGTTCATTTCCAATGAGCTATTTTCTGCCTTTTTTTTTTTTAATCATAAGGAGGTTATAAAGGCCCAAGCAATGAATAGCCCATTCCTTTCACAGGAAGACTCCTTTCCTTAATAATTATTACCTACTGCCAAGAAATCTATAATTAATTTCAACATTTTTCTTTATTAATCTTTGTACCATAATAAACATTCTCTCATCTGCCTTCAGGACTCACCCCAGTCCTATTACTTCCTGTGTGATTTTGGCCGAGGCATTCAATAGCACTGGGCCTCTGTGTCTTTATCTGAAAAAGGAGAGAGTTGGATTCAAAGGTCCTCTCTCTTCCCCTCACATCCTAGCTCTAAATCTACAATCCTATGCTATATTGCATCTGAGATTTTCTTTTCCTTCTCTCTCCAAACTTGCACAGGCCTCCCTCAGCTTGAAAAAACGTTCACTTGCTCCTGCTGCCCCTTCTAGGTATTTTTTGCCCTTCTTTCCCTACCAAATTTCTTAAACAAGTAAGAGGTCCTTTACTCCAATTCTTTACCCATTCATTCCTTAGGCTTTAGCAATTTGGCTTTTGCTTCTACCATTGTTAAATGGAAACACATCCAGGAACAGAGTATGATGGTACCTACCTGTAATCCCTCACACTGGCAGACTGAGAGAGTATGGGAATTCTGAGCTGCAGTGGGAGAAAAGCTGATGGGGATGCCACTTAAATTCAGCACAAGTATCGGGAGCCCCTGGGAGCAGACATCCATCAGGTTGCCTAAGGAGACATAGACAGGCCGAGGTCAGGAAACAAAGATTGAGCAGGTTAAAAGTTCTGAAATTCTGAGTATTGGAAGACAGTACTTGCCCCTGAACTTCCAGGTAAAGGGAGAAAGGATACCCAATCTCAAAAACAAAACAAAACACATCCAAGAGTAACCAATACCCTCCTTTCTACCAAATTCTAAATCTTTTTTTTCTCAGTCCCCACTCTGCTCCTTCTTTTTAAAGCATTAGATACTATTAACTTCTACCTCCTAAGGACCTCCTCTTCCCTTAAGTTCTGTGACACCAAACCATCCTAATTTTACTCTTATTTATCTGACAGATCATTGTTTTTTTCATTAGCATTTCTTCCTGCCATTCTTGAAGTATATATACTCCTTAAGCCTCCATTCTCTTCCCAGGGTTCTCTCCCTCCCTGGATACTCTCTGTCTATGTGCTCACTCATCAATACACATGACTTCAACTGTCCATTTGCCAATAACTCCCAATTTGGTATAGCCAAACTTTTCCTTTTTCCTCTTCATCCATATCCAGAAAGTCACCAAATGCCCTTGTTTTTCACATCCATCCTTGTCTGTTCTATTCTCATAGCCACCACTTTCACCCCATACTCTTGTCACTTAAAACCTACATTATTGTGTCACTACCTAACTTGTGTCACTACCTCCACTTTCTCCCCGTTCCAATCCATGCGGCACAAATACTAGCCTCCTAAAACATGGCTTTCATCATATCACCTCATCTCTACTTCTTGGAGTCAAATGGCCGCAGCACAAAATTCCAGAATGATCAGTGTGGTATTAAGGACCCTCCATAATCTTTCTTTCTTTTACATTTCCAATGTTATCTCATAGCACTTGCCAACAAAAACTTTCTACCTTAGGCAAGATGCTTTACTTAATGTCTTCTGAAGCACATCTGACTCATTTGAGGTGGTTAGGTTTCACAGTGGTTAGAGCACTGAGCCTAGAGTCAAAAAGACCTGAGTGCAAATCCAGCCTCAGACACTTATTAGCTGTGTGACTCCCTTGGCAAGTCACTTAACTTCTGTTTGCCTCATTTTCCTTATATGAGGATAGTAATATACATCCCAGGGTTGTTGTCAGGATCCAATTAGATAATGTTTGCAAAACTGCTTAGGACATGGTGGGTACTATATACAATGCTTATTCCCTTCCCCTTCCCTTCATTCCTACGTCTTCCACAGAACTTTCTCCCCTCCAACTCCACATAGGATGGAAGAAGAAAGGAAAGAAGGAAGGAAGGGAGGAAAGGAGGAAGGAAGAAAAGAAGGGAGAGAGGGAAGAATGAAGGGAAGGAAGGAGGGGGAGAAATAAAAGGAGGGAGGAAGAAAGGAAAAAATAAGGGAAGAGATAAGGGAGGAGAGAAGAAGAAAAGAAAGAAAGAAAGAAAGAAAGAAAGAAAGAAAGAAAGAAAGAAAGAAAGAAAGAAAGAAAGAAAGAAAGAAAGAAAGAAAGAAAGAAAGAAAGAAGGAAGGAAGGAAGGAAGGAAGGAAGGAAGGAAGAAAGAAAGAAAGAAAGAAAGAAAGAAAGAAAGAAAGAAAGAAAGAAAGAAAGAAAGGAAGGAAGGAAGGAGGTATGGTGAAAGAAAGCATGGAAAGAAGAAAAGGAAAAGGAAAGAAAAGAAACAAACATTTATTTATTATTTAGATAATGTGTTAAGCACTTTAAAAATATTTTCTCATTTGATCTTCACAACAACCCTGAGAGGTAGGTGGTATTATTATCTCCATCTTATAGCTGAGGAAAGAAACAGACAAAGGTTAAACGACTTGCTCATGCTGGCACAACTTACTTTTAAGTGAGTACCGAGGTTAGATTTGAACTCAGTTCTTTCTGACTCCAGGTCCAGTGCTCTGTCTACTCTGCCACTTAGCGGCCTGGAAGGCTCAGAGAGGACTTGACCAAAGTTACATGAGTAACTCAAACCTGAGTCCTCCATCTCCAAATCTAATACTCTCTGTTCTACTGTATTGCTTTATTATCTAGTTCAATCTCTTCATTTTACAGATCAGGAAACTGAAGCCCAGAGAACAGGGAAGGACTTGCCCAATGTCAGGCAAGTCCTAAGTGGCAGAGCTGAGTGATAGCCAATCTTCTGGGCTCACATTCAGAGCTCGTTTCTCAGTGTATCTCAATGTGAACAGGGGTTGGGGGAAGGGAGGCAAAGACTCCTTAGAATCCTGTAGTACCTCCTCTATCACTCATGTGACAGTTTCTCAGGTACTTATCTCATTTCTCTGATGAGACAGTCAGGTTCCAAAGATAGAGGGAATCTCTTTTATCTTCCACAATGCTTACCACAGTAGAAACTCAGTACAATGAACGATCATGGGAGGCATCCTCCTCATAAAATGGAACCTTAATCTACTAAGTTGTGTAGCAGATTTTGAAATTTTGATACATTTAATAAAATACTTGTCTTTCCTAGGTTTTCATTACTTATTTTATATCTGTCCTTCATCTTTCATGTCTGACAGATTTTCAAAGATAACTTAATGCCTCATCAATTAAGAATCACAATTTAACTTCAACTCAAGACTTGTTTACCAGCACTTTATTTTTGTCACTTGGGGTTTTTTCTCCATACCTTCCTTTTTTTTTTTCTCAAAAAGTCATATTTTCTTTCATCATTTATAATACCAATATCTCACTTGAAAATATTGCTATGCTTTTATTTTCTTGACATCTTCTAATGTAAAAGATAATAGTCAATTATACTTCCCAAAAGAGATTTTTCTTTATCCATAGATATGCTTCAATGGTCCTTTGTAGAGTCATTTGGAATGTTTTTTTTTTCCTTTCTCTGGAAGAAAAGGCAAAACTTCTTCATTGCTGTCTCATAAATGCTTCCTCCTACCTCCCCCTCCTCCTTTTTCATTTCTTGATACTTCCCATACATTGATTCAACAAGCAGTCACAAGGCATCTATTCTATGGCTTCCCCAAATGCCTTCTTCTGCTGCCTTATGGTGGCCTGGGGTTGACCCTGGATTCTCCAAGTGTATAGCAACAGGACACCATACGCAGGCCTGCTCATCAGTCATCTAAGAACCAACCTTTCTAAGCACTAAGATTACCACTAGAAATGTGTCCACCAAGTTTGTAGTTATTCGGCACCAGTAATCTACAAAGACAGTCTTCTCAAACACAGTGGAATTGAGATTTGTGCCAACCTAGAGTATGCACACTGATGAAATGGTAGCCCCTTAAAGGACTGAACTAGGCATTGTGTATACAGCACTTTGTACAAGGACTGAGAAGGCGAAACAAGGAAAAGACACAATCTCTGTCCTCAAAGAGCTTATTATGTCATTGAAGAGAGAAGTGTTACATTCATCCAGCAACTTCAGAACAAAAGCGATACTATTACATTGCAAGTGGAGTGGTAGGAGGGCAAGCAGGTTGTCCTTGCATCAGTTGGAAAGGATAATTGGACTTGGAGTGAAGAGAGACATGGGCTTGAATCCTTCCTCTGACACTTAGTAGCTCTCTGACACATCTCTGAGCCTCAGTTTTCTCATCTGTAAAATAATAACTATTAGTATTTGTAGAAATGTTATACATTTAACACAATAAATACAAGCTATTATTACCATTTGGGCCTAATAACGCTGTGAGGTAGGTTGTACAGATGTTATTGTTATTCCACACGTGAAAACAAAACAAAACAAAACAAAACTAAGGCTCAAAGTGACTTGCCTCTGGTTACTGGATAGTTAAGCCTTTGTAAATTCTATACATGCCAGCTTTTAATAGCCAATATTGTATGCAGTCAACCATTAGAATGTAATCATAATAGATATCATTTATATAGCACTTTATTGTTTTCAAAGCACTTTATAAATATTATCTCATTTGCTCCTGGCAACAAGCCTGAGAGGTATGTGCTATTACTGTTTCCCTTTTTACAGATGAAGAAACAGAGGCAGAGATTGTGATTTTCCCAGGGTCAAACTAGTGAGTGTCTGAGGTAGGATTTGAGCTCAGGTCTTCCTGACTCCAAATCCAACCCTCTATCCACTGCACCACCTCACTAATGACAGACTTTCCTGATTTATTTTTCTTATTTTTGAGGTAAAAATATTACATAATGATTATGTAAACAGAAAATACAATCACAAAAAGGAGTGAATGTTGCAAATTATAAAGATCAAGTTTGTTTCCAAAGGAGAGATGTGAGAAATCCACCCTATCCCACCCCTTTACAGTGGTGAGAGGTCCCCAATTGTTGTACATTGCACACATTTTAAGACTTTTTATGTATGGATCAATTATGTTTATTTTCTTCTTCTCTTTCTTTCTTTCTTTCTTTCTTGCTTGCTTGCTTGCTTGCTTTCTTGCTTTCTTGCTTTCTTTCTTTCTTTCTTTCTTTCTTTCATCTTCAAAAATATTTTCCACTATAGGAGAAGGAAGGATAGTGAGAGAAATTATGATGATATAGAAAAAGCAAACGATATCAATAAAAACTTTTAAGAAGAAAAGAAAAGGAAGGTTTTTGCTTTCTTGGGAAACTGGGGTCAATAAAACAGCTTTGCAATTTCCCCAAAGCAATTTAGCTGCCTCTTCTTTTCAACTTTTGGTCCAGCTTATTGTACATCTGCACTGTCTGTGCCATATAGATCTACTGACAGACAAGCTCTATATTTCTTCATGATCATTTACAACTGAAGATGTAGCCACAGAAATAACTCTGTTAAATGATCCTTTGAAAATAAACAAACCAAAAATATTCCCCACTGTGATGGAGCAGATCCAGCACGGAAGCCAGGTCCAGCAGGGATTCTCTGAGGACGGTGAGGTCCTCTAGATGCCCCTGTTGCAGATCGCATTGTACTGATTGCGTCAAGCCTCAGGACATTGAAGAACCTCATGAAAGAGATCTTCACTCAAAAGAGTCTAGCCTGTCCTTCCCACACCAGAAAGACCAAGCATATGAAGAATGACTGTTGACCAAAATTCAACATGCATTTGGATGGGTACACTATAGAGTCTAGCCCATATAAACCAATTAAATGCCCCACCCCGACCCTTTGGTTGGATAAAATTAAATTGAATTAGCCTATTGAACTATAGCTAGAGAGAATAGCTTAACAGTGAAATTTTACTTTGCTTTGAAATGGATAGTTGTCTTTAACATACTTACCTTATATTGACCATATTTTTCTGATTATTTATATCCTCTTAGCCTTGCAAATAAATCCTAGAAAATATATTCTAGGTCTAGAGTGATTATAGCAGACATGAACAAGTAGGGAAAGACGGGTAGATACCTGAATCAGCAGATGGCTACTGTGGTGGTGGCAGAAGTAGAACAGATAACTCTCTGGGATTGGGTAGGACTCAGGGAACAGGGAACTTTGTAAAATAGTACAAAGTGAAAACTCTGGGCCAAAGACAATGCACCAGCCTACATAAATCCTGAGGAGGAATTGGAATCCCTGCAAAACTAAGTTCAGTGAGGCCTATGGCCCAGGGCCAAATCTTTTCTACAGCAAAGGCTTCCTAGGAAAGGTTATTCTGGAGCCAGATTTTGAAGAAATAATGGATAAATATAGGTAGGAAGAAGCTAGGAGGGCATTTCAAGAAGAGGAATTGGTGTAAGCAAAATCATGAAGAAGACCCCAACAGAAACTGTGAAAGATTTATTTGTCTAGAAGGGAGGAGCCATTGTTTAGGGCAATTATGGACGGAAATATGTTGAATGCTTGAAATGCCAAATTGAATACTAAATTTACCAATTCCAAAATGAACTCAAATTTTCTTAAATTTTGAAATATGTTTAGAGTTAACTATAGATCTGTATATTTTTTTAAACCATGCCTAATTCAGCTTATGTAAGGATAGCTAACAATGCCAGATTTTCTTATCCCACATTTCTCTAACCAGTCCTCCTTGTTAATAAACCAGAGGGTATAGTTTTGTTCTCTTTTTGCTTTGTTTTGTTTTCTGGGTTAAGGTGATTAACAAATTCTATTTCATAGTATGGTCCTGGATATAAGGGGCTTTTGGGGGGCAACTTTTCCAGTTTTCCTCTCCATGGTTGGTCTTGATTCCTTTAAGGTAGCTTGTGAATGGCTTTGGAAGACTCTACCAGAAGTATGTACAAGTTCCGTAGCCTGACCTGGCAACATAGCATATACCACCTATTTCTTGATATGCCTGGCACCACTTTATGGGCACCATATTACTACTTAACTATTGGGGCACTGTGTTTTATGCACTTACCTTTATGAAGAGAAAATATTTCAGATTTAGGCTCTATTGTCATTTCCCCCCTTTTGAAACATCATCTTTAGTTTATTTTCTTCTGAGAAATTTGCTTCCCAAACCAGCATCCCTTATATACTTACTGAGTAGCATTACTTACTGAGATTTTTTTAGGAGGGGGAAAGACTATTTATGGGCCCAAGGGAGTTGGTGGCTAACAATAAATGTTATGAAATAAGATGCCCAGAATATTACATACATTAGTCCTAAGAATAAATAATGTTTTCTTTATTCCCAACATCACTTTTAGGTTTTACCAGAATATTTCTACTCATTCATTCTTTTTTTCTTTTACTTTTGTAA
Organism: Phascolarctos cinereus; assembly: GCF_003287225.1. Classification (NCBI taxonomy): domain Eukaryota; kingdom Metazoa; phylum Chordata; class Mammalia; order Diprotodontia; family Phascolarctidae; genus Phascolarctos; species Phascolarctos cinereus. The sequence goes on from NW_027556098.1 coordinate 230,320,778, forward strand.
CTTTAAGAATAAATCATTATAGGCATAGGGACTAGACTGGAGATTTCATTGGTATAAGGAACTCCTAGGTCAGGAAACTCCTTCTAACAGTATGAGTCACCACTTCTCTGCAATTTATGCCCTTAGAGAACTACCTAGAGCTCTAAGAAGTTAAGTGACTTACCCTATGTCACATAGCAAACAGGTGTCAGAGATGGGACTTGAACCCAGGTCTTTAAAAAATGTGTTTTACTTTTTTCAATTAACAGGCATTTATTTTCCCTCCCTCCCACCCCCACTTCCATTGAAAAAAAGAAAAAGAAAACAAAATTCTTGTTACAAATGTGTATATTTGAGAAAAATAAATTCCTCCATTGCTCATATCAAAAAATGTAAATCTCATTCTGTACCATTAACTCTCTGTTCAGAAATGGATGATAACATGCTTCATCATCAGTCTTCTGGAATCATGGTTGGTCATTGCACTAATCAGAATTCTCAAGTCTTTCAAAGTTGTTCTCTTTCCAATGTTGTTATCATATAAATTATTCTCTTAGCTGAATCCAATTCTTCCTGGTTTGGAGGCTGGCTGGCTGTCTCCTACACCATTCTATCTCTTCATAAATAAATGAGAACAGGAAACAAACCAAGGGTGAGTTGAAGAAAACCAGTCCTCTTTTTTACCTTATACACCTACATGTCATAGAATTTATCACAGCACTGTAAAATGCCTGGTTTGAAACATATTTTAGGTATTCGGCTGCTTGATGGTCAAATGGCAATGACTATGGATTTGCCCTTCGTTTAAAAAAAAATACTTTTACATGGAAAATAGCAGAATACTGAGGCTGAATTATCCAAAATGAAGAGGGCTTCACTTGATGTTAACTGAGCTGCTCTTGAACTCTTTTAAAAAAAGAAATATATGTATATATATATATGTATATATATATATGTATATATATATATGCTATGACACTAAGCATATATGCATGTTTTTAGTTTCCATTCATCCATTTAATAAATATTATCTTGGCAAGTCACTTTACTCTGTTTGCCTCAGTTCCTCATCTGTGAAATGAGCTGGGGAAGGAAATAGCAAACCACTCTAGTATCTTTGCCGAGAAAACCCCAAAAAAGGGGTCACAAAAAGTCCAACAAATGAAATGACTGAAAAATAACAACAAATCATACCCTGAGCTGCACTGTAACTGGCTGAGAGCCCTATCCCAGGAATTGTTTTAAGCTAAGGAAAAATCTCTTAAGGATTTTGGAAACTGGGTGCTTTTATTAGATGGGAAGTTGAAAGTAACATAGGACCATAGATTTACAGTTGGGCAGGACCTCAAAATTCAGTGAATGCAACACCTTTATTTTATAGGTGAGGAAACTGAGGACAGAGAGATGAAGCAGCTGTCTCATGGTCACACAGCTAGTAAGTATACATAGTGGGATTTGAACCCAGCTCTTCCTGCCTCCAAGTTGTGTCCTATCTACTATACTATTCTGCCTCTCAAAAAGGGTGTAGATATCACATATTGAACCCATTGTTTTGCACCTGCAAAGCATACACTCCAATGCTGAGCTACAACCTCAGATTAGAATAAATGATCTCCAAAGTCTCTTCTAATTCTTATGACTCTTAGTAGGCAACACTGCAGATTAAAACAAAACACTTCTGGCATAGAATGAATATATACCGTTTCACTCTTAGGGAGATATTACTTTCAAATATGTCTATTGTATCAAATAAATGTCTCTCTAGATAAAATATTTAGCTTTAACATTTGGACTAAAATATGACTCTTTTCTCTCAAATGCTGAAAATCCAGTTAACAGAAGGTACTCAAGTTGTCAACATCATTTTAATAGAAATAAAAGCATACAAAATAAGCAGGTTCAAATATACTATCTTAACTGATCCAAATGTTCCTTTCTCTACAGGACACACAAAGAGACTTAATAGAAGATATATGAGGCTAAAAATTTCACAGGTATAATGAGAATCCCCTGAAAGTCAAACCCTGAGTGATTCTGAAAAATGCCTTCATTAACCTGGATACCCTCCCACAAGGAAACTTTCACCTGCTCAATCCCCAAAGATCATCCTCAGAGGCTAGAATATTTTCTTCACACACTCCCAAAGAGACTTTGAGTAATAAGGAAAAGAAGTCAGTGCCCATATTTCACATTTCTGTCATGAGATAACCTCATCAATCAGTGATTAACATTATGCTACATGTTATAAAGGATAAAAGTATATGTGCCTTTGACACTGCCAATCACCTGGATACCATCTGGTCTTTTGTGACATTGCTCTCTCCTGTATCTCTTCCTACTTATCTGGCCACTCTGTTTCCCTTGCTAGATCTCCTTCCACATCATGCCCATTCACCCAAAGGTCAGTCCTGGAAATCCTCTTCTCTTCTGTCTCTACACTATCTCAGTGATCTTACAGTGTCCCCCAGTTTCAATGATCATCTCCTGAACAGGATGCCCTATAGGCATCAAAAACTCAAAATTTGAAAATAGAACTCATTCCCCACCCCCTCCCCTTTCAAACATGTTTATTATGTTTGAGGTCACTCACTTCCTCCCAGTCACCCAGATTTACAACCTCAATGTCATCCTCTACCCCTCACTCTCACTCACCTCATATATCTAATCTTTTGTCAAATCTTTCCATTTCTGCCTTCACAACTTTTCTATGTCCCTTTCTCTCTATTCAGTCACAAACCTCATTTAGGCCACATCAACTCATGCTTGGACTTCAATAATCTCCCAACTTGTCTCCCTGATTTAAGTCTCTCTTCTCTCCCATCAGTCTTCTATTCCATTGCCAAAATGCTTTTCCTAAAGTCTAGGCCTGTCCATATCACTTCTATCTTTGATGAAATCCAATGGCTCCATGCTACCTCTAGGATCAAACATAAAATCCTTTGGAATCTAAGGTTCTTAATAACCTGAGCCCTTCTTACATTTGCAGTTTTGTGGCATTTTACTCCTTACTATGCACCTATGTGCTCTCCAATCTAGATACAATGATCTAATTGCAGTTCCTTGAGCATGATACTCTCTCCCATCTTTGTGCCTCTGTGGTCCAAGATCCAGTTAGCAATGTGGAACTGGAGGTCAGGAGAAACAGGATTGGATATAGAGATTTGCACATCATCTGTGTAAAGATAATTTAACTCATAGGAACTTATGAGGTCACTAAGAAAGAGCATAGGGAGATAACAGAAGAGAACCAGTATGGAACCATAGAGTGTGCCCATATTTAGAGGAAAGGATATGGATTATGATCTCATGAAGAGGAATGAGTGGTGATCAGATAGGTAGGAAGATAACCAAGAATATTTGCTTGGCATATGAAGGATACATTGGAGGAAAAAGAGATTTAAAGCGGAGAAACAAAATAGGTGGCTATTGCAATAGTCCAAGGGAGAAGTGGCAAAGGCTAAATAAATCTGGTGGATGTGAGGGAAAGGACAGATGTAAGAGATGTTCAATAATATGAGGCAAGCATATAATTACATGCTAAATTAAGCATAGATTATGAGGGATATAGGAGTTCACAGGAAAAGAAAGATCAATACATGTTACTAATGATTCCTTAACTGCATCATCGAGTGTTCTTTTATCAGTCCTCCTCCTTCTTGACCTCTCTGCAACTTTGGCTCTCATGATCACCCTCTGCCACTGACTATCTCGGCCCTCCCTTGGCTTTTGTTGCACTCCTCTCCTCTGGTTTTCCTCCTCCCTGTCTTACCACTCCTCAGTCTCCTTTTCTGGGTCACTGTTCATCTCTTGTCTCCCTTAGGTGTTCCCAAAGGCTCTAATCTGGGCCCTCTTGGAAAATAGTATCAGATCCCATAGGGTCCAATTATCATCTCTATTTAGATAACTTTCCAAATATTTTAGCTATAATCTCTGCCCTTATGGCAATATTGTATCAACAACTATTTGTTGGGCCTCACTTAGTTGTCCCATTAGCAGCTCCAACTCAAAAGTTTCAAAATGAAAGTCATTATCTTCCCCACCTAAATCTACCATTCTTCCATATTTTGCTGTTTCTGTCAAGAGTACAACCATCTGTCCAAACTCCTAGGTATGCAACCTCTAAATCAACTTTGGATCTTCCTTCTCCCTCATCCTCCATACCCAATCAGTTGCCTTGTCTTGTTGGTTCTACTTCCACAGAATTTATCATATCTGTCTTCTCTTCACTCACATGGTCACCACTCTCTTTCAAACCTTTATGACCTCTCATCTGAACTATTGCAAAGTCTCTTAATCTCTCTCCTTGCTATTGGTCCGCTACACAAATTCCAAAAAATAATCTTCCTAAAACACAGCTATGACCATGTCACTTCCCTATTCAAGAATTTTCGGTAGCTCTTCACTACCTAGAGAATAAAATGTAAAGGATAGATGTGGTTATGCTTGAGACAAACCTGTGACTGATTATTGGTGAGAGAGATGTGACTCATCTTCCCACTCTCTAATTAGTTGATCACATATCCCTTGGGGGTCATGTCTTGATCTCTCAGTGAGTCAGAACCCCAACTTTAGAGACCACTGTGCTAGAGGAGAGTGAGAAGGGATGTCTTTCACAAATATAACTAGAGGGAAAAATGCTTAGTAAATTAACCAATAAGCATTTATTAAGTGCCTTTGTAGTGTCAGGTGCTATGTACCAATGGATAACAGATGTGAACACAAGAGACAGAATAAACAATTTCTATTATACTCAAAAATATATTTCATGAACAAAATAAATGACAGCAGGGTAAGAAGAGAAATTACAGTATGAAAATATCTACATCAAGTATCAGTAATAAAATCTGACAGCTAAGATATATAAGGGAATTAAGAAAAACATGTAAAACAAAGATTCATTCCCCAATGGATAATGGGTCAAAGATTATAAACAATGTTTAATAGGCTTTAAAACTATAAACAACCATATGAAAATACATTCTAAATTGCTAATAATAAAAGAAAGGTAAATTAAAACACCTCTGAGATTTTGCCTCACATTCTAAAAACAGACTACTCCAATTTTTAAAATATTCCTTTCTAATGCTAGAAAGACTGCAAGAAGATGTCCTCTTATGCACTGTGATGGATCTGTGAATTGTTTTAACTGTTCTGAATATCAATTTGGAATTATGCAAGAAAAATGTCTAAACTGTTCATAGTCAATGACCTAGGAATCCCTTTACTGGTTGTACTTCAAGGAAGACAAAGACTGAAAAAAAAAGTTCAAAAATAACAAACAAAATACATATAGCCACATTTTTTGTGGTAACAAAGGATTGTAAACAAAATGCATGCCATCACTCAGGACAGGACTGGAAAAAAAGTGATAATGAATATAATGGAATCCTACTGTGTGAGAAAAATGACTAATATGAGGAGTTTAGGGAAACAGAAAAAGATTTATATCAACTGATACAAAGCAAAATAAATAGATCCAAAACAACCGCAAGCACAACGGCTACAGTAACATAAATGACAAGTAAATAAGTATCTTAAAACAGAAATGAAACTTGCCTTCCTCTTCTCAGAAGAAATACTAATAGTGTAGAATCCTGTGCAGGTACACGATACAGTGAATACAGTACAAGACAGGACCTAGGTTCAAATCTTTCTTCAAACACTTATTAGCCATTAGACCCTGAGCAAGTCACTTAACTGCTGCTTGCCTTAGTTTCCTCATCTGTAAAATTAGGATAATAACAGAACCTACCTCTTGGGGTTGTTGTGACAGTTGAATGCGGTAATATTTGTAAAGCACTTTGAAAACTTTAAAGAGGTACATAAATGCTACCTATTATCATTGCCTCATGTGGTCACTGTAGCTAATGTTATGGCTTAATTGTATTTTTTTTTTATAAGAGAGGGTTTGATGTGGGATGAAGGAGGGAGGACAGTATTTCCTAATATGAGTAAAATATGAAGACAAAAGCATTAGAAAATTTATTTTTTGAAAGTTAAGTGAGGGGGAGGATTCTGGGAAGGTGGCAGAGTAGATCAGAAAACTTTTGGCTCTCCAAACTTCCTCCACAAAAAAAAGACAAAGCATTGCCTTAGAGGGAACAGTAGAGCAGAAGAAATAAACAGAAGTCCAGGTAAAGCGCTTGTTCTCCTAAGACAACTTGAGAAGACCCAGGGGTGGAGGGCTTAAGTGAAGAGTAAACACCTCCAGGCCAACTCTTTGGGATCATCAGACAACAAGCTGTAGGGGTTGAGAGGCAGCCTCAGTCTTAGAATCTCTTCTCATCTACAGTGTGGGAGTTTGACTGCTGTAGACCTTGCACTGTTGAGGGAGCAAGCACCACTGTGCAGACCAGGTGCATGACTATGAGGGAGAAGGAGCTAGCCCATACCTGGTGAATATAATAGTGGAAAGGCAGGGAAGCTACTGGCTGTGGGCACTTGCAAAAGAGCAGAGTCCCTGGTTTCAGTTCCAGATCAGAGAAGACAATTGTAGTTTACAGCCACCTGAGGAATCACAGGGAGCAAAATCATTTGCAGTACATTGTGGCTGGGGGCCCTAGCCTTGGTTTAGGAGTGAAGGGGAGAGCCCAAGGTTAGGGCCCAGGAACAGAGCTCAGAAAATAACAGTAAGAAGGACTGGAGGCTTGGGGCATCATTGCCCATACCTCAGGACCAGACCTTGATTACACTAATAGCAGCTAAAAATAAAAGAAAAAAGAAAGAAAGAAAAATGAGCAAGCAAAAGAGAAAGAACCCAACCATAGATAGCTACTATGGGGATAAAGAAGATCTGGATTCATATTTAGAGGAAGGTAATGGAACTTTAAAAAGTCATCCCTTTTTCAAAGAGAAACATCAAATAATCCTAAGCACAAAAAGAATTGTTGGAAGAACTTAAAAAGAACTTTAAAAACCAAATAAGGAAATTGAGGAAAAATTAGAAAAAAAAACAAGACCAATCCAAGAAAACCAAGAAAATTATGAAAAGAAAGTCAATCAACTTGAAATAAAGAATCAAAAACTTAAGGAAGAAATAATTTCTTGGAAACTGGAATCAGGCAAGGGGAAGCTAATGACATTCTAAGACACCAAGAAATAATAAAACAAATTCAAAAGAATAAAAAAATAGAAGAGAATGTAAAACAGCTCATCAGAAAAAAGAACTGGTCTGGAGAATAGATCAAGGAGAAATAATATAATAGTCAGACTACCTGAAAAATTATGATAAAAGAAGAATCTTGATACAACATGACAAGAAATTATCAAGGAAAATTGCCCTGAAGTTCTAGAAGAAGAAGGCAAAGCAGAAATAGAAAAAAAAAAAACTCCACCAATCACCACCTGAAAGTGATCCCAAGAGGAAAACTTAAGGGAATATCATAGCCAACTTCAACATTCCCAGGTTAAGAAGAAAATATTGGAACCAACAAGAAAAAAAAGCAATTTAAATATCATGGAGCTACAGTAAGGATTACACAAGACTTAGTAGCCACTATGTTGAAGAACTGTAGGTCTTGGAATACTATATTTCCTTCTTTTTTTTGTAGTTCAATTCTTTTGTTTCAAAAGTATTTAATTTTTTTCCCCAATTACATGCCAAGACAATTTTTAGCATTCATTTACAAATGTTTCTCCCTCCCCTCCCCTCTTCTGAAAATGGTAGACAATTTGATACAGGTTATACATGTGCTATTATGTAAAACATATTTCCACATTAGTCACAGTTGTGAAAAAGGAAACTGATCAAAAGGAAAAAAAAACCCAAAAAATAATAAAGTAAGTGAAAAAATACACTTCTATCTACATTCAGAGTCCATGAGTTCTTTATCTGGATGTAGATAGCACTTTCCATTGTGAGTCCTTAGTATTTGCCTTGGACCATTGTGCTGCTGATAAGAGCTGGGTCATTCATAGTTGATCAACACACAATGTTGCTGATACTATATACAATGTTTTCCTACTTCTACACAATCCACTTTGCATCAGTCTTTCCAGGTTCGTTTGTTTTGTTTATTTGTTTGTTTTCTGAAATCTGCCTGTTCATCATTTCTTATTGCACAATAGTATTCCATCATCTTCACATACATTTCTCAATTGATGGGCATTCCCTCAATATCCAATATTTTGCCACCACAAAAAGAGCTCTATAAATATTTTTGCACAGGTAGGTCCTTTTCCCTTTTTTAGGATCTCTTGGAGATACAGACCTAGTAGTGGTATTGATGGATCAAAGGGTATTCACAGTTTGGTTGCCTTTTGGGCATAGTTCCAAATTGCTCTCTAGAATGGTTGGATCAGTTCTCAACTCCACCAACAGTGCATTAGTACCACAATTTTCCCACATCTTCTCCAATATTTACCATTTTCCTTTCTTTTCATATTAGCCAACCTGATCCATGTGAGGTAGTACCTCAGAGTTGTTTTAATTTGCATTTCTCTAATCAAAAGTTTTTTAGAGCACTTCTTCATATGCCTGTAGATATCTTTGATTTTGTCATCTGAAAACTACCTGTTCATATCCTTTGACCACATATCAATTGGGAAATGCCTTGTATTCTTATAAATTTGACTCAATTCTCTATATAGTTGAGAAATGAGGCCTTTATTAGAGACATTTGCTATAATGATTGTTTCCCAGCTTTCTGCTTTCCTTCTCATCTTGGTTGCATTAGTTTTGCTTGTGCAAAAGCTTTTTAATTTAATATAATCAAAATTATCTATTTGACTTTCATAATACTCTATCACTTGTTTGGTAATGATCTGTAACTCAATTAACTCCTCTTTTAAGAATTTGGATGCTATACCACTTGGTACATATATATATATATTTAGTATTGATATTACTTCATTGTCTATAGTACCTTTTAGCAAGATGTAATTTCCTTCCTTAGCTCTTTTAATGAGGTCTATTTTTTGCTTTTGCTTTGTCTGAGATCAGGATTGCTACCCCTGCTTGCTTTTTTTCCTTTACTTCAGCTGAAGCATAATAGAGTCTGCTCTAGCCCCTTACCTTTACTCTGTGTGTGTGCCTCTACTCCAAGTGTTTGCTGTAAACAACATATTGTAGGATTCAAATTTTTGATCCACTCTCCTATCTACTTCAGATTTACGGGAGACTTCATCCCATTCATATTCACAGTTACAATTACTCTTTGTATATTTCTCTCCATCTTATTTTTTCTCCTGCTTGTCCTCTCTCTCCTTTCACCCTTTCTCTCCCCAACAGTGCTTTACTTCTGCCTCCTCCAGTCTGCCCTCTCTTTTGTCATTCCTCCCCCCTTTTACTTAATCTCCTTCATTTCTAGTTTCCTTTTGGATGAGACAGATTTCTGTATTCAATTGGTTGTATATATTATTCCCTCTTTGAACCAATGCTGATGAGAATAAGGTTCATGCAATGCCCATCACCCACCCTTCCATCTTTCTGTCCACTGTAGTAGGTTTTTCTCACCTCTTCATGTGCAATAATTTACCCATTCTACCTCTCCCTTCCTTCTGCACCCAGTGTACCCCTCTTTCTCATCCCTTAATTGCTTATGTCATTCCCTCAAATTCAACTCATGCTGTACTCTCTGTCTATGTATATTCCTTCTAGCTATACTATCAATGAAACAATTTTTTAAAATTACAATTATTATCTTCCCACGTGGGGATGTAAACAGTTCAACTCTATTGAATGGTATACTACATTTCATAGAGCAAAAGAGCTGGGATTAAAATCAAGGGTAAATTACCCAGAAAAGTTGAGTATAATCCTGATTGGGAAAAAGGGGGCATTTAACAAACTGAAAGACTTTCAAACATTTGTGACAAAAACAGCAGAACTTAAGAGATAATTCAACATATAACATCCAGCGGAAATATAAGGTAAATATTACATAAGGTCGAATTGTTTACTTCTTATATGTGAAAATATCAGTATTCTTATTACTGTCATCACTATTTGGGTAGTTTGAAAGAAAGGCTTGGACTAAACTGAGTATGATGGAGTGATTCTAAAAAAATAAAACTGTGTAGGGAGAAATAAAAAGGAGTAATCATCTCATACAAATGAGGCATAAAAATATTGATCCAGAAGAAGCTGTTAAGGGGGAGGTTGGCTAGTGCTGAACCTTACTCTCACAGGGAGTGGGTTAAGGATGGAACAACATATATATCTTTTTTTAATGTTAATATGTGGTTTTATAAGTCAATGAATATTTCCACCATATTCCCTTTATGACCCCTGATGATGATAGGGTTCAGGGTGGGAGATGCATATTATCATATCAGGTGTAAATAGTTCATCCTAGTTTAGTCTTTTATTATTGTTCATGTTTACTTTTTTATGTTTCTCTTAAAGGGTATGTTTGAACCTCACAGTTTCTGCATAGTTCTAGACTTTTAATTAGGAATACTTGGGAGGGGCAAAAGGAATGCTTGGGAATTCCTCTATTTCATTAAAGATCCATTTCTCCCCTGTAGGATTACATTCAGTTTTGCTGGGTTAGTTATTCTTGGCTGTAATTCTATATCCTTTGCCTCCTGGAATATCATATTCCAAGTTCTCTGCTCCTTTATTGATCCTGACTGTGGCTCCTTGACACTTTAATTCTTTCTGGCTGCTTGCAGTACTTCTTCTTTGACCTCAAAGTCCTGGATTTTGGCCATAATATTTCTACGAGTCTTCATCTGGGGGTTTCTTTCTGGAGGTGACCAGTGGATTCTTATTTCTATTTCTGCTTTGTCCTTTGCTTCTAAGAGTTCTGGTCAATTTTACGATTTCTTGAAATATAATATCTAAGGTCTTGTTTTAGTAAAGGTGTTCACATAGTTCAGTGACTTAAATTATTTTTCTCCTCAATCTGTTTTCCAGGTCAGTCATTTTTGCCATGATATATATTACATTTTCTTCTATTTTTTTCAGGTTTTTTGACTCTTAATATTTCTTGTCTCATGGAGTCCTTGGCTTCTCTTTGTTTCATCCTAATTTTCAAAGAGACTATTTCTTGATATGCCAAGCTATTAATTCCCTTTCCAATTCTTTTCCCACAACTGTCATTTCTTTTCCAATATTTTCCTAGCACTCTCATTTCATTGGCAAAAAAACTACATTTTTTAACTCTTGTTTCATCTTTTCTAGGAGTCCTGGTTGAATTTGTGTTCAAGCTATGTTTTCCTTTGAGACTTTGCTTATAAGTGTTTTGGAGTCATTCTCTTTTTCTGGGTTCTTCAGCTTTTTTTGCCACCAATAATAGCTTTTTTGTAATGGGATTCTTTTTTATTTGCTCAGTCTTCCAGACCATTTCCTCACTTTAGAATTGATATAATAGGGTCAAGCTCTGAACACTTTTGGAGAGAAGGCCTAGGCTGGTGCTGCTGCTTTCTTGGGGTATTGAGCTTTATGTTGTTCCAAGATCTCAAGAACAGCTTGGACTGAGGACCTGCAAGCTTTCAGGGCTCCCAAAGTCCCAAAGATCCAGGACAAAATCTGATCAAGATCAACCACCTGTTCTAAGCTCTGCAAATTACTGATCTGGGTCTGAAAAACAGTAGATTGGGGCTGGACTCAGTCACTACAAGCCATCCCGCTAGTTCAGAGTGACAAAATTGCAGGTTCCCTTTTGGTCTGGTATTTTTACCATGGTTGTTCCTTTGCAGGCTGCAGGCTGTCCTAGATGCTAGAACCAGAGATCCCCTACTCCAATCTGAGATCTGAACTCCTTTACTGCTGCTTGCTTCTGAGGCTGCTCTTCTCTCAGTAGACATAGGATTGGTAAAACTTGGAGAGCCAGGGTTTCCCGTGGTTGTTGAAGATGAGGATTGCCTTGATCATGATGGAGCCTGCAGCAGGGGAAGGGTCTGTGTGGATGCTGGGTTTTGGGGGGGCATTTGTGGAGCCAGCACAGCCCTCCTTTTCTGCTTCAAGTCACTTCTCTGCCTGCCATATATATCTTGAAGAGTATAAAATTCTTCTAAATTCAGAAAGAAATAAGAAGGCAAGGAGTTACATTTAGGGGAGAGGATAAGGAAGGAACTGTTGGAGGAGTGGGTAGGTTAAGAAATAAAAGGGCAAGGTAGTCAGTAGAAGTAAAGCAGAAGAGTGAGAAGGGATAGGAATAGGGTAAAAAGGGGAAAAATAGGAAAGAGGAAAATACACAACAAGTAATTATAGCTTAGAATGTGAATGGGATGAATTTACCCACAAAATGGAAACAGATAGCAGATTAAAAATTTGAATTCAACAATATGTTGCTTTCAGGAAACACTATAAAAATGAGAGATACACACAAACATAAAATAAAGGGCAGGAGTAGAATTTATTAAGTTTTTTAAAAGCAGGTAATCAAAATAAAAAAACAAAAAAACTGCACTGTGTCAGCAATATTATTCAATATTGTTTTAGACCATTTAAAACAACTAGACAATATAAGACAACTAGACAAAAATGAGAGTATACCTGCTAAAGGAGCCTAGCAGATCTACCACAAGAATTATATGAACATAAATATAAAACATTTTATATAAATAAAGTTAGATCTAAATAATTGAAGTAATATTTATTGTTCATGGGTAGGTAAAATCAATATAATAAAAAGAAAATGACAATTTTACCTAACATTTATTTATTCAATGCCATCCCAATTAAATTATTTTTAAAAAATCTTACTGAGTTATAGAAAAAATAATAAAGTTCCTTTGGAAGAACAAAAGGTCAGGACTTTCAAATAAATCAGGGGGAAAAGATGTAAAGGAAACAAATTCAGCAGTATCAGACTTTAAACTGTATTATAAGGTGAGAGCATTATTGAAGTGTAAAATGAATAATTCTGATTATTTTAAATTAAAATTTTCTTCTATAAATAAAACCTATGTTGCCAAGAATAGAAGAAATACAGAAAATTGGGGGAAACCTTTCATAGACAATCTCTCAGATAAAATGTGATTGGTTTGAAATGTTGTTCTGGTATAGGAAATGATGATTGATTTAGAAAAACATGGAAAGACTTGGATTTATGAATAAGATGCTATCCACCTTCAGAGAAACAGGTGGCAAGTAGAAATAAGCATAGTATGGTCATATATATATATATATATATATATATATATATACATATATATATATATATATGTATATATATATATATATATATATATATGTGTGTGTGTGTATACATAATGTATATATATATATATACACACATAAGTGTGTGTGTGCATATATGAGTATATATAAATGACATCTATAACCATAGATATCTATGTACGTATGTATTTGTATGTATATGTGCGTATAGATATCCATGCTTAATTGTAGCCTTCTGCAGGGCAAGGGAGGGAGGGGACAAAGCAGAAAAAATAAACTAAAAAGTGCACAGCAAAGAACAAAAGAACCTACAAAGAAGCAAAGAAAAGCTGGGCAGCTATGAAAATAATGCATAGTGTTTATTATATAGGTTTTCTTGAAATGGAAATTTGTTGTTTTATATTGAATCTTCTCCTATGTTCTGCTATATACACGGCAATGTTTATTTTTTCTTTTCTTGTTTTGCATTTAAGTTTAAAATAAATAAAAATTTTACCAAAAAAAGAAAGTTAAGTGAAAAAAAAGTTTAAAAATTAATCCATAGAGAAAAAACCAAATGGATAAAATGTTTATTGTTTAGATTATGGGATGCAGCTCACTGGTCATTCCATTGACTTGGTATGTTATTACATATATTTGGGGCAGTCACTTCAATTTGTGGTCCGAAATTGTCAAGGAAGAAGAGAAGAAGGTAGTTTACATGTTGGACATTTTTTTTCAGCTTTTAAGAATACCAAACTGCTTCCCAGAGGAAAGACCCATTTTTTCAACACTAGTATTCTCCCAGAAAAGCTCTATGGTTTCTAACCTTTGTACACTGTAGCCTGAAATTTGCAAGCAACCCAAGTTTGGTTGCTTACATAAAGGGATATAAAAACCAACATGGAGGGAGGAAAAAAAAGAATGATCAGAAAATGAAGTGGTGGGCTTGGCGTTCAGCCTAAATAGGAAGAGAGGAGAAGAGAACTTTACTAAGGCACTTAACTAAGGACTTTAAAATATTATCTCAATTGAACCTCCTAAAATCCCAGAGAGTTCGATACTATTATTATCTTCATTTTACATGGAAGGAAATTGAGTCAGTCAGTGTTTAAGTGATTTGCCCAGGGTCACACAGCTAGTAAAGATCTAAGGTCAAATTTGAGCTCAGATCTTCCTGACTCTGAGTCCGGCATCCCTTAGGTGCCTATCAATAAATATTCCCGTTGATATCCTTAAAATGGAAACTGACCCAGAAAAAGACTTCCAGTACTTTAAGTAGACCTTCTATTGAGATTCTGTAAAAGAAGAGACAAAATTATTCAGGATGACAAAAGGCCAATGGATAGAATGTGACCTAGTGTTATTGTCCATATGGAGAAGATCATAGAGCCAGGAAGGCACTGAAATCATGATGCTATAGAAAAGAGCACTTGATCTGGAGCCAGGGGACATTGCTCGGAATTCTAGCTTTGCCTATTTAGTACCTGTGTGAACTAGGGTAAGTCATTTAAGTTTTCTGAGCCTCTGTTTCCTGATTTGTACAATAATGGAAGGTAAAACTAAATGATTTCTAAAATCCCTTTCAGTTCCAATTCTCTGCTGCTATGATCTCTGCCCCTGCCCTCCCCCTACCCCTTGCCGCACACACACACACACACACAAAGGCCAGTATGTAAACATAGCTAGAGCTGTGACTGAAGTCTAAAGAGAAGTTGTAGGCAAAAGGGTACTGCCCTTAACTATTATTGTATCATTCATAGTTCTTAGTGTGGTGAGCACATCCCTCTCCCTTCTAGTCCTAATGCCATCTATTTTCCCTGATTTTTCTGACATTTCCCAATTGTAGTACCTTGAAACTCAATTCAAGAAAATTGTCACCTAGAATATTAAATTCTGTAAGCAATAAGTTGGCTTAGCTCATGCCTTTTTGTCCATACAGAACTGTACTTCCCTAAACAAGATTGCTATAAAACTAAATGTGGGTTTTTGGCAAAAATATTGGATTTGACATCAGGAGATACACATTCAATTTCCAGCTCTGGCACTTAACAACAGTGTGAATGTAAACAACCACTTTCCCTCTGTAGAATTCATTTTCCTTATTGGCAGAATGATGGCATTGCCTTGCAGTCAGAAAACCTGAGTTCAAATGTGGCCTCAGACACTTACCAGCTATGTGACCTGGGACAAGTCTCAACATCTAACTCAGTTTCCTCATATGTAAAGTGGGGATTATGATACCACTTAACTCACAGTGTTGTTTCCTTCCCTTTTCTCCTCTTACTTTTCTTCTCCTTTTCCTTCTTCCTCTTCTCCTTCTTTCTTCCTCTTCCCCCCCTTCTTCTTATTTATTATTATTATTACCTTGGATATAGTCCCTTCCTATAGACCATGAGCAGAAATTCAGAATGAATTATGCTAATTTTCTGAACTCACCTATTACATTTTTTATATCTGGGCAAACCATTTCAAATGTAACCTACATATTTTATAAGCCTGTTGGACCAGATCAAAATCAGAATATCAAAATATCCTACAGAACAAACCAGAACCAAGCTGATACTGCATTCAGTTCAAGTCCTTGCTCGATAATATATTCATATGAGAAATACAATATTTGGGGCAGGAAGTCTCTCTGTAGCTACCTCAGAAATACTTCCTGGGAGCATTCTGCAATGGTCCATTCCTCCTCTTCTCCTAACGCTGTGCATTTTTACCAAGGCTCAAGCTTGGAGAGCAGGATGTTGCACCCTTGTGGGAGGAGGCCAGGACAGGTCAAGTAAAAAGATGCTACCAAGACTAAAGCAAAGAAACTTCTAACAAGAGAAGAACTTGAACAGGAAAATATCAGTATGAAGGGAGGAGGTGAACAAAATAGTTTCCAGGCAGTCAGCCAATCAGGTTTTTTTCTCTCCCCAAACTATGTGCACGCCTCAGCAATACAAGTTCCATCAGCCCTGAGCAAGAGGAGATATGGAGAAGAGGGTGACACTTTAATTACAGTTGCATTTTTTTAAACTCCAAGTTTTTTCCAATCCAGCCTGGGGATTGTATAACAACATTGGCACAAAACAAGCAAGGAAGCAGATCTCCAGGTAACATGAGCAACATGACAGGGGCTTTTACAGGTGCCGGCTTTCCAGGCTTTACTGTGTGATGACTTTTTATGTGGATGATTTAGAAGGCTTCACACCACTAGGGGAGATAAGCCTCAGCTGGTTGTATGCACATGTGTCCCTTTTCTTCTCTACTTCAAAGACTATAGGTCTCACACTAAACTATAGTTCTCTAAGGGATGGAGGCAAAATAAGATTCTCATAATCATGGGACATATAACTGGAAGTCATAAGATCATGTATCTGGAACTGAAAAATAAAACCCTTAGAGGTCATCAAATCCAACCTCCTCATTTTGCAAATGAAGGAAGCTAGATACCTCAGTGAATAGAATACTGGACTTGCAGTCCAGTTCAAATCCAACCGCCACCACTTATTAGTATGATCCTGGGCAAATCATGTAACATCTGTTTGACCCAGCTTTATCAACTACACAGCCAGGATGATAATAACATCTACCTCCCAGAGTTGTTGTGAGAACAATCAAATGAGATAATATTTGTAAGGGGCTTAGCACAGTACATGGTACAGAGTAGTCATTTAATAAATACTTGTTTCTTTTCTGCTCTCCTTCCTTCTCCCTTTTATAAATGGGGAAATTGAGTCCCAGAAAGGTTAAATGAGATGCTAGGGTGACACAACTAGTAAATATCTGACATAATATATTTTAACCCATGTCTTCCTGACTCTAAGTCGAGTACTCTATTCAGTGCACCAGTTTTTTTTCTAGTTGATTTTCTTTCATATATTCCAATGCTCAGATGTTCATCTCAATTGAATGTTCACAATAGAGTATAATGCCTACATGTGATATGTATATTTTTACTCAGAGCTACCAATTTGTTGGAATTGTACAGTGAATTCAATTGAGCCACTGCTCAATTCAGTCAAACAAGTGGCCTCAACTGATTTTTCTTTTCACTACATTGATGAGTTGTCTGATTGATCAACTTGACAGGTTGTATTTTTCAAGAAAGATACAATCAGTGTGGGAGGCCAACAGACTCACATTCACATGTATATGTATACCACCAGTAAGTAGTCCTTGAAACAAATGCAAATACTGTAATGTGCCATGTAGTTTTCAAACTGTCAAGTATTTAAGATGCATAGTTTTTAATAGGAGTCAAACAGCATCATTAACTCCTTCGAAGATTTTTTCCAGAAATGTTAAGTGTTTTATTAGGATGCACTGTCACCTAGGCAATAACATTGGAAGCTAGAGCATTAGTATGCCATAAAACAAGTTCCCTGTGTTTTCTCTGCCAAGGTTTATTTGGAAATATCCAGATAATTAGCTAAACTTTATTGGCATGTAGAAGCAGGAACAGTTTCTTCATCTGGCCAATGGCCTCACACCATTCTAACAACATTTTCAGTTGATAAGAGATTTGTTCTAGTGAAGGAGGGTTTCAGTCTCTACAATATCTCTCATTTCTGTCCCCTTCTGTCCATTCACATGGTCAACACACTAACTCAGGCCCTCCTTACTTCTCTCCTAGACTACTGTTCAATGACTTTTAATTAGTCTTATTAACGACCTTTAATTAGCCTTCTTATCAGCAGTCTTCCTCTTCTCCAATCCATCCTCCACATAACTGTGTGATATTCCTCAAGTACAAGTCTAATCATGTCACTTCTCTGCTAAAATAAACAAACAAAAACAGAAACCCTTATATGCTCCAGTGCTTCCAGGATAACATATGAGCTCCTCTATTCAACATTTACCCCCTCCTAGATTGCTGCCTTTTGTCATTGCAGAAAGGCTTGCCTAACTCAAAGAAACTATGAACTATGCCATGCACACTTACCCAACACATGAAGGTCATAGTGGAGAGTTGTGCCAAAAGGTGATCCATTGGAGAAGGAAATGGCAAACCATTCTAGTATCTTTGCCAAAAAAAAACACCCATGGACAGTATTAAAAGTATAAAAAATATGACACTGGAAGATGAGCCCCTCAGGGCAAAAATTGTCCAACATGCTACTGGGGAAGAGTGGAGAACAACTACAACTAGCTCTGGTCGTAATGAAGTGGTTGGGCCAAAGTGTAAAGGAAGCTCAGCTACAGATATGTCTGGTGATGGGAGGTAAGTCTGATTCTGTAAAGATCAGTATTGCAAAGGAATCTGTAATGTAAGATCTATGAACCAAGGTAAGCTGGATGTATTCAAATAGGAGATGGAAAGATTAAACATCATCATCTTGGGTGTCAGTGAACTTAAATGGACAGGAATGGGTGAATTCAATTCAGGTTTCCCCTACATATACTACCATAGTCAAGAATCCCTTTAAAAAAATGGAGTACCTCTCATAGTCGATAAAAGAGTAAGAAAAGCAGTACTGGGGTATAATCTCAAAAAGGATAGACTATCAGTTCAAATCCAGGGCAAACCAATCAACATAACAGTAATACAAGTCTATACTCTAATCACTGATGTTGAAGAGGCCAAAGTTGATCAATTCAATGAAGACATACAATATCTTCTAGAAATAACACCAAAGCAAGATATCATATTCATTAGAGATAATTGGAATGCCAGAAATGGGAAATGAAAAGATAATTGGAAAAACAGGCAAGTTTGTACTTGAGTAAGAAATGAAGCAGAGCAGATACTAATAGAGTATTCTCAAAATCACTTGCTGGTCATAGCATACATTCTTTTTCAACAACCCAAAAAGTGACTCTACATATGGACCTCACCAAATGGTCAATACTGAGATCAGATTGATTATATACGTTGCAGCCAAATGTGAAGAAGCTCTATACAGTCAATTAAAATGAGATCTGGAATTGACTGTGGCTCAGATTGTGAACTTCTTATTGCAAAATTCAGACTTAAATTGAAGTAGGGAAAACCTTCAGACCATACAGGTATGATAACATTCTTTATGAATATGAAGTAGAAATTATGTGTAGATATAAGGTATTAGAGCTGGTAGAGTGCCTCCAGAGGTTTGCAATATTGTACAGAAGGCAACACAAATAAATAAAACATTCCAAAGAAAAAGAAGAGCAAGAAAGCTAAATGGCTGTCTGATAAGATTTTACAAATAACTGAGGAAGAAGGAAAGGAAAAAAGTAAGAAATACCCAACTGAATGCAGAATTCCTTAAGTGAGAATGGCAAGGAAAGATAAGAAGGTTTTCTTAAACTATCAATGCAGAGATATAGAAAAAAACAATTCAACAAGAAACACAAGCAACCTTTTCAAGAAAATTAGAGATATCAAAAGAACATTTCATGCAAAAATGGACGTGATGAAAGACAAAAATGGTAGGGGTTTAACAAAAGTAGAAGAGATTAAAAAGAGGTAGCAAGAATACACAGAACTATACAAGAAAGATCTTAACATCACCGATAACTATGATTGCGTGTTTAGTGATCTGGAGCCAGACATCCTGGACGATGAAGTTAAGTGAGTCTTAGAAAGCATTGCTAACAATAAGGCTAGTGGACAAGATGGAATTCCAAATGCACTACTTAAAGTCCTAAAAGATGATGCTGTTAAAGTGTTGTACTCAATATGCTAGCAAATTTAGAAAACTCAACAGCAGCCACTGGAAAAGATCAGTTCATATCCCAATACTAAAGGATAATGCCAAAGAATGTTCAAATTACTGAACAACTCTGCTCATTTCACACATCAGAAAGGTTACATTTAAGATTCTGCAAGGTACGCCTCAGCAATGTGTGAACCAAGGATTACCAGGAGAGCAGGCTGGAATTATCTGGAGAGGCAGAAGAGCTAGAGACCAAATTGCCAACAATTGCTGGATTATAGAGAAAGCAAAGGAGTTCCAGAAAAACATCTACTTTTGCTTCACTGATCATCTAAAGCCTTTGCTGTATGGATCACACAAAATGTGACAAGTCCTCTAAAAGATGGGAGTACCATATCATTTATCCTGAGGAACCTGTATGTGGGTCAAGAAGTAACAGAATCAAACATGGAACAACTGGTTAGTTTAAGACTGGAAAAAGAATACAACAAAGCTGCATGTTGTCACCTTATTTATTTAACTTGTATGTATCATGTGAAATGCCAGACTGGATGAATCAAAAGCTGGAATTAAGGTTGCCTGGAGAAATATAAATAATCTCAGAGATGCAGATGTACCACTCTGATAGCAGAAAGTGAAGAACTAAGAAGCCTCTTGAAGAGGTGAAAGAGGAGAGTATAAAAACCGGCTTGGACTAAGATCTTGGCAACTGGCCCTATCACTTCCTGGGAAATGGAGAAGAAATGGAAGCAGTGTCAGATTAAATATTCTTGGGCTCAAAGATCACTGCAGATGGCAACCGTAGCCATGAAATTAAAAGATGCCTGCTAATAGAATGGAAAGCTATGGCAAATCTGAACAACATACTAAAAGTAGTGATATCACTTTGCTGACAAAGGTCCATACAGTCAAAGTTATGATTTTTCCAGTAGGAATGTGTGGGTGTGAGAGTTGGACTATAAGGAAATCTGAGCATCATAGAATCAATCCTTTCAAATTGTGGTGCTAGAGAAGACTTTTGAGAGTCCCTTGGACAACAAGGAGATCAAATCAGTCAATACTTAAAGAAATTAACTCAGACTATTCACTGAAAGGTCAAATACTGAAGCTAAAGCTTAAATATTTTAGCCATGATGAGGAGATAAGACTCACTGGAAAAGACTCTGATGTTGGGAAAGATTAAAGGCAAAAGGAGAAGGGGATAGCAAAGAATGAGATGTCATGGAAGCAGTAAACATGAACATGAAGAGGCTTCAGGAGATAGTGGAGGATAGAAGTGCCTGGCATGACCATGGAGTCACAAAGAATTAGATACAGCTAAACAAACGAATGACAACAAACAAAAATTTTGACATTTAAAGACTTTTACAATTTGGTTCCAGCCTGTCTTTCCAGACTCGTATCCCACTACTCCCCCTTACATAGTCTACATTCCAGACTAACCTACTTGCTGTTCCCCATATATTCCATCTCCCACACACAGTGCCTTCACATGGGCCTTCTCCTATGCCTAGAATGCTCTCCCTGCTTACCCAGGGAGAATCCCTAACTCGGAGGCTTGAATCTGTAGCACCTCCCTCCTGAAAGGCTTTCTTGATCCTTCCCAGTTGTTAGCAATCCCCCCAACTTTGGTGAAATTATGTTATATTTATTTTGTATTGACTTATCTACTGACATGTTGTTTCTCCTTGGTAGTATATAAGCATTCTGAAAGAAAGGACAATTTCACTGTTGTCTCTGTATACTTGGCACCTGGAACATAATAGATGCTCAAATGTTTTCTAAATTGAAGTATGGAATTTCCTGTCAGTACTGAAAGTTCAAGCAACTTGCCAAGGGGCACACACCCCGTTTATGTCAGAGGCAGGACTTGAACCTTTTTCCTGATTGAGAATCCAACCATCTATTCCAGTATTCCAGGCTACCTCTTGTGAGGCAAACATGCTAACCGTCATACTACAGAAACTACAGTACAGTGAGAAATAAGACCAGTGATCTGATGTACTTCTAAAGCCTTTTGAATTTAAAATGTGAGCATGAAATTGAGCATAACATATTAATTCTAATCTTGCTGGGGACCAAATTATGCCCTAACAGTATAGCCATATTGAAAACACCATGGTCATTCAGCAGTCATCTTGCTGGTTTTGGCCTTACACAAAGTCCATCACAAAATAAACAATCAGATCTGTGGTGACATGTTGATTCAATTTAATCCAATTTAATCATCTAGATGGTCAAATTTACTTGGCCACAATTTGGTGGATCTAAGTTATTTTGTC
This sequence comes from Phascolarctos cinereus, assembly GCF_003287225.1. Taxonomy (NCBI): domain Eukaryota; kingdom Metazoa; phylum Chordata; class Mammalia; order Diprotodontia; family Phascolarctidae; genus Phascolarctos; species Phascolarctos cinereus. The sequence goes on from NW_027556098.1 coordinate 230,342,710, forward strand.
TATGTTAACAACCAAGTTATGTCATATATGTGGTCATCAGCTATTTTGATGGTGGATTTAGTCACTTGTCAAGCATGGCTTGTGGTTGGTACTCTGAGGTACCTGAACCCTTTCCCAACATTGTGACATTACATTAAATAGTACCTTTTGGATCTAAAAAAAAAAAGAGTTTTGCTCAATTTTTTAAACTTAGCGTGAAAAAAATAACAATCTCAAGAAGAACTTAGCAAATAAAACAAGAAAAGTAAACTAAGTACCCAAAAGTAGAGCTAAAGTTTAATAGATTTTAGAAAGATTTGCCACCCTTTTTGTGTCATGGACCTTTATGATAGTCTGGTGAAGCCTATGGACCTTTTCTTAGAATATTTTTTTAATTCCATAATTGGAGGAAATATTGCATCTTTGTAAGAGGTTATTGAAAATATGTACTTCTTTTCTCTCATCCAAATTCATGGACTCCCTGAAATCTTACGCTAAGTTAAGGAGCTGTGGTCTACAGGATGAACAAGATTAGCATATGAAGACCAAGTGTAAGAAAAAATACAAATATAAAAGTGATGAAAGTTTGAAATAAATATAAGCAGAGTAGAAAGAAAGGACGTAGTTGCTATTTGGGGTTTTTTGCTTTTTTTTTTTTTTTGCTTTTTTCTCCCCAATCCAGACTCATAGGGAAATTCCCTTTTATCAGTATAGATCCTCAAGTGCTGGTGTTGTTTGTCCTTCATTTTCAAAAAGGACCAATGACATCATGAATGAGGGATATCTTGACTTGTGTGTGAATTGGATTTAAGTGAGGCAGAGTTGCACAAAGTCCTCAGCCTTGCTCTGTGTTCCAGAATCATCAAAGTCCAATGGCAAGACAAAAGTCAAGATGACTGGTGATGGCCTGGGACACAGTCGATGACCTTGGCATCTTCAATGTCTAACCAAGCTCTAAGCACTCCACAGTGTCTACTTCAGCCACTTTCATGACCATTGGAACAAATTATTCTTATCTGCCCATTCCACCAGAGGCAGTCTTCACATGCTTGGGGTAGATACCCCCTAGCTTTGAGGCCTGTTAGTTACTCTCAACTTGGTTTAGCCTATCTGCTATGAGATGGTTTACTGGGGTGTGGCCTGTGCGCATGCTACAACATCTTTGAGCCACAGGGGAGGGTTGAGTGCCAGGTAGACACCAAAAGTAGATGAGCAGCCCTCAGGTACTAAGGAGTTTGATGACTTGCCCAGAGTTATATAAGTATGGGATGTACTGCAGCCAGCTGCAACTGGTTTGGTAGAGCCAATTGTAAAATTTTCAATGTAAGTATTTGTGCCTCAGAAATCAGCAATTGCTACAGATCACATATTGATTTATTGTTTTCTTGGTTTTCTAGATTTAAGAAAGTGATAGAAAAGTGTTCTTAATACAGATTCCACTTCAAAGTATGGCATGGACACTTTCCCCACCACCTCCAAAGAGCCAGTTGTTAAACATTTTCCAGCATATCAGTGGACAGAGCCAGTCCACCTCAGGCAGGATTTGAACATGGGTCTTGGGACTCTCAGACTGGCTCTCTGTCCACTATACCATAGCAATGTTCCATGACCATTTTTGTACCCAAGTTAGGCTTGTGCCGTGGATGAGTTCAGAAAATTAGAGAGACATGCTACCTTTTCATTAATTTTATAATCACTTCTCCTATTTGCTAGATGATAAAAATAATTGGATGGTTTTTTTGTCAGAAATATGTGAAATATAAACATGATAAAGTCAGCTAATGCTTTTAAGTAGTTTCTGTACCTGAAAGTCTCAGGGTAGACTTTGTTTTCATTATAAACATTGTCTTAGGACAACCTTAAGGGGTTATTTGTTTTTCCAGGGTCTTGTGCCTTAAGGGACTGATTAGGCTGGGTGATACTAATGATTTAAGTGAATGCATAGCCTTTAATAATAGTTCTTAGAACTAAGGTCTGGAATAGAAACCCATCTATTTCAATATGAGGTTATAGATACTCTTTTTCACAGCTATTTTTCCCATAATTTCATACATATTATTGTTACTTCCTTAATGAAATAATGAGTGATTAGGAATCTCCAAAAAATGAAAAGCAACTGTAGCATTTAAAGCTCATTAGATTTAATTACCTCTGTGAACCTTGGGTGTTTGAGGAGTTAATTCTCAAATTTAAGTCAGATTTCTAGGGCATACTGTGACTATATTTAGATCAGAAACATCAACCAAAAATGTAAACTTGTATATCAGAATAGAAGAATAGCAGTCCTATAATGTCTGAATCTTAGAAAGGAAAAGATTGAACAGTTTGTAGAGAAGCATTTGTTGTCATTTGGTTTTTTGTTTGTTTTAATATGAGATTTCAGTTTAACTGAAATAACATTTAGTGCCCTTATTTTGTGGTTAGAAATCGAGAAGCCTTCCCGATGTCCTGCTCATCTTGTTGAGGAAGAATAAAGGTAACTGGTTAGCACTGTTGGATTCAAGTGCCCCTTTACTGTTGGCATTTTGAAGCTTTCTAATAGCCCTTACATTTAGAAATACAGGATTTACTACCTTTCTGAGGGGAGTGGGGAAGGGAGAGAGAGAGAGAATGTCAAGGATCAGAACAAATGTTTGAATGAAAATTTAATGTAGGAGACCCCGAATCTGTTGACCTCTGCGGGTCATGGGAATTGAATGTACCACACTGATTCTATCTTGTGACTCCATTCTGGATCTAGCTCAGTTCCCTTTCTATTCAATTATGGATCTAGTCCAATTTCTGTCTTGTGAGAAAACTATTTAATTTTAGGAATTGTGAGAAAACTCTATCGAATTGTTTGAAACTAGCCCAGCATGGCTGGGAATCTAAAGCACCTCTACCTGTTGCTTAGAGACCCTTAACTAAAGGCTTAGGTTGTGATGACCAGAAACTCCGGCAGCTCCAAAGACTGATGCAAGGACTTTTCTCACAATTATACATCTCAAACAACCTATGTGTCTTATCTGAAAATTGATAATTTTTACTTACTGATAAGTTAGACATTGGTTCCATGTTCCTTTGATTGAATAGACATTTGGGGGGAGTGGAACACCTCTTTTTTCTGATATCATGGTATTACATATGTTCACCCTCTCCTCCCAAGCTGGAAAGACCCCAATCTTTCCTTCAGTTAGAAATCAGGTTACCTAATCTTGTATCCTGGTTTATATCTTGTTTATTGTTTACTTTTAATGTATAAAAATCTGTCTCCCCCTGTATTTGGGGTCCAGCATCAAGCTGAGAAGGCCTGGTCCTGATTTGTTATGCAATTGGCACATATTCCTTAATAAACGCATATGCTCCGGAGTTTGAACTTTTGTTTCTTCAGTTATTTCAGATTTTACCCTCCACACCTCTAAGCACACCCCAATGACCAACTCTGGGATGATTGTAAAGCATTGTTAGCCACTCCAAAGCAGGTCATTGCTATTCTCCTAGTTTTAAAAATTAAACTGTTGCTTACCTTAAAATTATAATCCTTTTGGATAGAGAAAACTATAAGCTTAAAATAGAATTTGTTTCCAATATTTTCACAATCCAGAGTTTTTATTCTTGCCTCCATTCGATTCATGTATTTATTCCTTATCAGTCTTCTAATTAAATTATAGGATCACAGAAATGGTAGGATTTTAAAGCTATAGTTTCTACCCTTTGGGCCTAACATACCTAAGGCACTCAAGACAATGGTGTTACACTCATGCTACAGGGGGACTGTATGTTGAGATAGTGAGGTAGGGTCCAGAAAGAGTTACAAGGTCATGGTCATGGTACCATCTCATCTGGTGCCACCAGCTCCCATATCCCAGGGAAGAGGACCATTTCTAGGCACACAAGCCATTGTACTGGACCTTTCTCCTTGTGACAATTGGAAGAGTTGGGTAGGGATACAGTCCTATTGACTTGACCCGACTGGTCCCATTTGTGTTTAAGGATAATGGATAGTGTTACAACAGGGAATATAATGTGGCCCCAGAGAAAAGTGTGCCATGGCTTAGTGACAGTAAAGGTAACCCTGGGAGTTTTAATAAAGATGTTCCTTTGGTAAATAAGGGACTTCTTGGGAGCAAAGCCAGAAGACTTCATAAAAAAGAGCCTATACAGCTGCTATGTGGATGGTGTTCCTGTGACTTTGACAGACATGGACAGGAGAACAGAATGAACTTTTATTTGGGTCAGGAAGCACTGAAGAGGCTATAAGAGGGAATGCAAGTTGATATTAAGTTTTTACCATCACACTACTTCTGAAGTAAAGGGAAATTAAAAACTAAATTTTCTTTGAAATGACTTTTAAAATGTCCAATAACACTCTAGAGAGTTAAATTGTATCCCAGATCTAAGAGACAGGAAAATGAACTTGTCCATTGTCAGTCATTCCACCGTTATATATGAAATTGAACTTAAAATTCTCTATTCATGAGTTTTTACCATTCAGTCAGGGTATATTATGAAGGTGAAACATGAAGGTGGGAAGAGGTACATGATAATTTCCCAAAAAAGCACAGATGTGATTGTTCATTCCTATCTTCTGGGAGTGCATGCAACATAAAAAGTGCTACCATGGGCTGGTGACCCTTCAAGAAAAAAAGCCAGGGCTGAGATTCTGTTCATCTAACCTGGGGAAGCCAATAGCTGGTCATTTGGAAAAGAATAATTAACAATAGATGGTGGAAGAAAACTCCCCATCCAAGCATGTCTCTAGCAACAAGAGAAAAGAAGCAGGCATTTATTAAGTGATTATTATGTCAATGAGGTGGCATAATGGATAGAATGCTGGGCTTTGAGTCTGGGAGAACTAGGTTAAAATTCTGCCTCAGACACTTGCTAATTATGTGACCCAGGGCAAGTAACTTAAAATCTTTTAGTTTGAGCTTCCTTGTCTATGAAATAGTAACAGCAATGTGTAAAAGTAATAATAGCACCTACCTCACAGGGCTGTTGTGGGGATCAAATGAGATACAATGGCAAACCTTAACGCCCTATAAAAATGTCAGCTACTGCCACCATGACAGTAATGACAATGATGAGGATGATGAGTGCCAATTTTTAGGAAGGATATTGGTAAACTAGAGAGCACCAAGAAGGTGCCCAGAGGGATGAAGAACTTCATATTCATGCCATGTGAAGATAGTATGAAGGAACTGAGGACATTAACCTGGACAAGAGAAGGCATAGAGGGGAATATGTTACCTTTCTGTTCCCTAGAAGAAAGATTCAATTTGTCCTGATTGGCTCTAGAGGGCAAAACTCAGAGCAGTGAAGCAATGTTTTAAGGAAGCAAGTTTAGGCCTCAGGTAAGGAAAAAAGCATTCTTATCAGTTAGTCATCGAAAAGTAAAATGGACTCCCTTGGAAATTAACAGGCTCCCCACTATCAGAAGACATAAGGAAGTTGGGGCTCTTCTAAGTGGAAGGAGAACTTATAGGTTCATGAAGAAGCAAATAAAAGCATTTACAGAGTTGGTTTTATCATATACCCAAAGTCAATCATTCCATGGGACACCTTGTTGTCATCTTGCTCTGTAATGCTCATCATAAGCATAAGCAAAAAGAGAATCGTGAAAGTGTTGATCTATTCATGCATTGAGTTTATCCCATAAATATATGAGAAGAGAATGGGCAGGCTTCCACAGACAACTTTCTAGAGCTGGCTACATCTTCAGAGTTACACACTGACAGAAATGTAGAGAATACAAGATCCCAGAGTGTTTCTTTTTTAAAGACATTTTACTTAATAGTACAAAATGAAGACTTAAGACGTCTCCCATGTAAATGTTAAGATCATATTAAGACTATTTGATAGATATTGGCATAGAGATAACCTTGTTCAGTGATTCTACGATTATCTCTATCAAGCAATATATAAAACATGAAATATATGCTTGAGCAAGGTATTTGCCACTGACATAGAGGATTTCCTGGAAAGTCCAAATGGAATAAGTATTCCCTTTAGATGGCAAGTCCCTAAAGATGTTCCTTTGGTGAAAGACATAGTTTAAAAGGGACCCCTCACCAATATTCAGACTCATGTGAAAGGTATTAGTCTAACAACTGATTCAGGAAAATAGTGGGTAAAGAATATCTACTGTCTCATTTACAACAGGACGTTGTATGGACAGCCCACCAAGTTAATCTATCAGTACATAAACCCTAGCAGATGATACTAATGGACAATGATCTATACCCAGAATTCAACAAAAGGAAGAGGGAAGATTACATTGCATCTGAGAAATTGTGCAGCCCTTTCAATGATCCCAAGCTGTTTCACTTTCTCAACTATACCACAGAAATCTCACCCTGGAAGTTCAATTCAGCCCATGATTTTCCACACTGGAAATACCCTCTCCCTCTGCAGCCTCTTCCTCTGATTGGCTGCTTTCTCTAACATTCATTTTAAGAAGCCATGCCAGTCATATTTTAATTCCTTTCCAAGTTGCACTCCTGACTCATTAAACTTTATCTACCATACCTCAATATCTCTTCTTCCCCTTCCCCCTTTTTTTCTCTCTACCACCTTCATACCTTTCCATTTGGCTTCTTTAATATATTGTCTCCCCTCCTTGAGGACAAGGACTGTCTTTCTTTATGCTTGTATTTGCAAGCACTTAGTAAGTTCTTAATAAATCCTTATTGACATGACCAAAATACTTCAGGTGATCCTACATTTCTGCAAATCATAGAATACTACAAATATTCAAACTTTCAGGTTTCCCAAAATGCAACAAGAAGACATGTAAGTAGACTACAACATATCGCCAATGATGTGTACAAGAAATTGAATATATCATTCAGGAATGTACAATCAGAAGAAGAATTGGGTCAGTCATGTAAGAACACCAAGGGACAACAGATTGACAATGAAAATATAGTCCTGGTAAGCATGGATTTAAAAAAAAAAAAGAAACACAGGAGTCTCTATGAATTTTCTAGTGCTCTCTCCTGCTCTATTTCTTTGTATTTGTTTATCTGTATACATAGTGTAAATCCACCAGAAGGATAAGTTTCTAAAGAATAAGCATTACATTTTCACTTTTGTCTGTACTCTTCCAGCACCTAGCATATCATTAATGCATAATAAATGCTTGTTGAATTGATCTGAACTGAATTGTTGTGGACTAGAATTGCACTGGATGAAATAATACCTGTATTTTTGGAGTGAGCACCCATTTCAGTGAGATCACAAATCCATTAAAATCAAATTCGGGTATGAGTAAACATCCATGTTATTACTTGACAAATTACTGAGAGAAGTTGTGGTGGCAGCCCACCTTTTATTGAATGGGCAATGAATGGAGTTGGCTTCAATGCATCAAACAGCCTTGTTTTATGAGAATGCTTACAATTTCAAGACTATAGATGGAATGTTACAGTTTGATTGAGTTTGTGTCTGTTAGCTTGGAAAGAAGCTGCTATCTTCACCCTAATAAATTTTGCTTAGGTAACTGCAAATTGTGTAAGGAGCAAGTTCTCTCCATTTGATAATGGAAAATTTGCTAATACTGAATTTGTAAAGGTGAAATCACTTTCTTATTCTCAACCTCTCCCTTCCAAGTAAGCTAAGGGAAGGATTAAGAACAGAATCTAGATTTACCCTTCTTCTCCTAATGATTTTCTCATTAACTATGCTTCTTCAATAACCTCTCTGCTTAATGACCCTAATAACCCACTTTGGTTATCTGACCCTTATTGTATTTTCCATTTGAATGTGAAATTATACATTTAGAGACAATAATTTTGTCCAATCTAAATGGATTGGGTGAGGATTCTTCTGTCCACTGAATATCCAAAATGAATGATAAACTTTTCATTCTTATACCTAGATGCAATTGCCAAAAACAACAGAAATGGGCAAATATCCTTTTGGAAAACAAAACTCAATGACTACAAGCCAACCTTAAGACATGATCTATAAACCTAGTTCTTTGACTTACAGATTGAAGAGTGTGTTTTTAATAATAATCCCTTGTAGGCAGACCTGTTTTTATCTAACGGTGGGAGAATTCTTTCACTACTACATGGGAGCAAAATAGAGCTGCCTCTGGCATTTGTGTAGGGTTAAACTTATAGAACTTCTGATACTAAGAGATGTAAAAGCTAGAAATACAGATTCAACAAAGTTTTAGGTCAATACATGGATATTAGATACATCAGGGGTTACTCCATTACTATCTAAAGTCAGAATCACAGTAGGCTAGAGCTGGAAGCAACTTTACAAATCATCTAGGCCAACCCACTGGTTTTATTGATGAGGAGATTGATACCCTGAGAGGTAACATACTTGAGGTCCCACTGCTAGATAATGGAATAGGAAATATGTCTCCTGACTTCTGGTCCAGTGATTTAACACTAATCATAGAACTAATACTTTTATATCACTTTACTTACAGTTTACAAAATGTACTTTCCTAACATCAACTCTGTGATATAAATAGGATACTATTTATTAGCACATAGTACTGTACTATATACTATTCCAAAGAAGTATTATCATCATAAAGCAGAGTTGGAAGGAAGCTTAGAGGTTATTTAATCTGAATATCTCATCATATAGAGAAGATTGAGGTTGAAAAGTTAAGTAAAGTGTCTTGTATGAGGTCCCACAGGTAGTTGTGCCACAATTAGAACCCAGATTTTCTGACTTTCACTGGATCATCCTATTTTTCCATAATTTACATTTTGTAGATGAAAAGTAAAGACTCAGAAAAGTTAAGTGATTTACCACGTCATATGGCTAAGTAAGTTGCAAAGTTTGAGTGTCTTCTTACTCCAAATATCAGGTGGTTTCTACACTCTACATTAATTTGCAGCAAAGCTCAGAAGGAATAGAATAAAGAACATGGACATTTTGGTGGGAGGGAGAAGACTGATCATATGAATTTTACATGGATTGGCAAAACATCAAGAGTAGACTTAGATCACCAGAGGATGGCTGTGGAATAGTGGAGATAAAGTGAGAGCCAAATGGAGAGGAAAGTTCTATAAGAATTCTGAAAAATCAAACTAAAAGACAAAAAGAGTTGTCTATTTCACCATGTTTCCTAGGCCTGCCCCAGCTCTGAATCCTTTTTGGAGAAAGGAGGGATAATTTAACTTTTAAGCTAGGTTCTCAAGATACCACAAATTCTTTATATTTCTCATGTGTTACCTAACACAGCCTTTTAAAATTGGGAGTTGTTCATTAATATTTGTTGAGTGAATATTAAAGGAGCAAGCTCTTCTTTCAAGTGAAAGAAATTCCTTGAAGTAAGAACGTGTTTACTTGAGTTGCCCCAATTTCCATTTTCTTTTCTTACCACAACATCTATTTATGTCATGTAGTATCAAAACCTGGAAGCAATGGAGTAGAATGCAAAAAGCACCCAGCTTAAACCTCTAAGGCTGGCATAAATATCTTCTAGCTTTTAACTCCCAAAGCTTTTTCTTCTTTCCAGGTATACCAAAGAGTGAAAAGCCTGGCAGAGGCCTTGATGCCTTAATCCTGAAGCTGATCTGTAATTACAATCCTGTGGCTATCACCATGTCATCCCTTCTGTGACATTGCTTTTTTCTGACAACTTAAGGCCTAAAACATTAACAGTTTAATTAAGGAGTCCCAGTAGATATGGTTTTCCTGCTTCTGAATATTTTTTCCTTCCTCTGTGTGTAGAATACAATACAGCCTGTTTATGTATTTCATAAACGGGCATAATAATGCTTATGCTACTGATATGACAAGATTATTGCAAGGAAAATACTTTGTAAATTTTAAAATAATGTAGAAATTGGAGGCATGTAGTATAAACCATTTCAAAATCTCAGAGCTAGACACTCATGTATAAAATGTGGTAAGGATACAGCAGCATAAATAGGTGGATTCATTTGTCACAAGTACTCATATTGGACATCTATAGCCAAATTTGGGGTTCCAAAATTTCAAAACTGATGATTATAGAGATGGGTCAACTTGGCCCCTAAAAAAGTATGGTTAAGAGTTAAAAGAAAAAGACAAGTCTGATGTTAGAAAAATCCAAAGGGATATAGAGAGGAAATATCGAATTGCCCTGTAGTTTACATTTCGTATTCTGTTCCTTTTAAAAGTTTCCCAAAGTAACTCTGCACCAGTTTGTCATTTTGTAACCTTGATCTAGAAATACCTCTATGCCTCCCCTGTAATACAGTCTGAAGATCAATGTTTGCCCTCAGGTTGTTTCTGTGATATTGAACATCGTTGACCTTGCTCGAAACATCCACTTCATAGATATTGCCATCTTTAAAGGAACTTAAACTCTGCAATTAGCCTGTGGGGTGACGTCAGGTAAGATTTATCACCTCTCAAGGCCTTGGTTTCCTTATGTATAAAATTAGGGGATTGAACTAGATGACCTCAAAGGTCCATTTCAAGTGTCCGAGTTTTAATAGTTTCAACCTGTAAAAAGGTGGCCTTCTCCATTTCTTCCAGTGTCAATACTTTGAAAAGAAAATACTGAATCAACAACATGGATTTATAGTGTTTACTCAGATAAAAGTTTGGACAGATTTATTTCCCTATTTCTAATAAGCTACATGACAAGATATGAACATGGTTAATTGGGCTGAAATCTAAACAAAAATATCATGTATTGGTTATAATGAAGATCTTGGGAATTGGGCATATGGCAGAGATAAAAGTCAAGCTACATTTAGAAAGCTGGAAGAAAAAAATTCTGAAGCCAGTCATGAGGTTAAGATCTCTTACATTATTTAAGTCCTCTTTACTTAGTGCTAGTCCCTTCTACATTTCCACAGAACTCCAAAAGTGCAGTATATGTCACCAGGTAAAAATTAGAATTTCAACAAAATAAATTCAAACTTGAAGTATCTATCTCCAAGGCCCAGGATAAGATGAAGGAACTGATAATATGTACTCATGATCAAAGGAGAAAACACCCTACACCAGGAACTCATAACTTTAAGTCTACAAACTTGTTTTTTAAAATAATTTGATAACTCTTTCAATGTAATTTCCTCTATAATCCAATATATTTTATTTTTTACATTAAAAACATTATTTTGAGAAGGAGTTTGTGGTCTGCACCAGACTGCTAAAGGGATCCATGACACAAAAGGGTTAAGACCTTCTGCTCTAGTACATGTCCTCCCAAAAGTTCCCTAAGGGGGTTCTACCCAACATGTTGGGGGCCTTTCTTGATTTCTCCTGACATTGAGAGGGTAATAAAAAGAGTACATTTCTACCATTTACCTCTTACCCTCACCAAGTGACCAATGTATCTTCTTTTTCCATCATTTATTTCTCTGATGCCATCCTTCAGGCCAATTCTTTTTGAGGGTTCCTTATTTGCCATGTGTGGTATCCTGTGTAGCTCCCCCCTGTATACACCTCCAAATAATACTAATAATGTTTAATTCTTCAGAGCGTATAATATTCTATGACACAGCCATACAACAATGCCAATAGAATGTCAGCATTAAAAACATTTGCCTTTGTTTCTAAAACCTGGGACTATTAAGAAGGCAATTCTATTTGTTCCCCTCCTCATTAATTCTGGTCCCTATTCATCAGCCATTTAATGCCATCTCTCCAAAATATAGATATACAAATAGACAGACAGATAGATAATGAGGTTAGATAGATAGTCAGATATACAAGGACTTCTAGACAAGCCCAATGGGATGTCCGTTTAAGTGAATGGCATAATATAGACAGTAAAGTACGCTTCATCCATTTGGTTTTTCCTATGTGGCTGATTAGGCCAAATTCTTTTGAATGGTCATGGATCTCTTTTAAAAAGCACTAAAATGTTTCAGGGCTTGGCGTAACCAATATAATATCATTCACTAACAAGAACATCTGGAAGACCTTACCACCCGTAAGAAATCCCTCTTCAACTGTAATTGTTTCAGTTATTTAAACATGGTCTTTATGTTTAATTTCTTTTTGCAAACTCTTTCTGTATAGATAGTACAAAGCTGAACTTTAGCCAAGCACTTACCCAATTAGCTAAAATTTCAAATTAAAGAGAGTTTATTATACTAGGAAGCTCATGTATTTGCTATTAAGTTTTTGGGTGCTAAACAAAAGATTCATGCTGTTCATGTCTCGGTAAAAGTTAGGAATTTGTAATGTCTTGATAAAAGTGTAGAACTAGAAAAAGGGAAACCCCTGAATGTTTGCTTTTGTCTCCCTTTCAGAATACTAATTCCTTTCAATTTCAATTCAGGTACTAGAATCACATGCTTAATTTTATACACCTATAAAATGGGATTATCCCAAATAATGTTGTTTTAGAGGCTATTGACATATTTGTGCCTCTGTGAAACTTCTTCAATGTGGACTATTCCACAAGAAGATCATTGGCAGACTTTGGGAAATAAAGCCTGCTTATGTCAATTGCCATGTCTCTCTATGGAAAGAGTTTGGCTCAGATATAGTGAGCAGGGGAAAAAGGATATAATAACAGAGATCCTGAATCTGTCCCTAACCATCATATTATACTTGGCTGTGTCAATATTTGCTAGATTTCCCAAAGCTGCTATACCACCAATTAACAGCTCAATTGCACAGAAAGTTAATCAACATTTTCTAAAGGAAGAACATGCTGGCAGCAATAACCTACTTTCAAGATGAAAGTCACACTCATCAAATAAGAGGGCATATGACTGTTTTTAGAATGTTGAAATGACAGTGAGTTATTTTATTTACCAGAAAGTCACTGTGCTGTGCAGTCTTATGCATAGATAGAATAGGGAACCGCCTATGCCCTTTGATTTGATAGATGTGGAAAGATCTCCAGTGAAAAAATATCACTCCTTTTAACCTATCAGCTCCTGGAATTCTCATGCTGTAACTCCCCCCCCCCTTTGGGTCAAGGCAATGTCTCCCCAGATTCTCCATTAAAATATGAAAATAACTTAAATAGGAAGGACAATACAACCAATCTTTGCGCACTTTAGTCCATAGCATGATGCTTGGCGTGTAGTAGGGTTTTAATTAATGTCTATTGAAATGATGAATTAGAATTGAAAGTAGATGAAGGTTGCCTTCATCTTTCTTCCAGTTCCACTCTTGGCATCTCTGTCTTCTTCTCATTCTCTAGTTTAGGTAGGGGAGTAGGGGAAGATTAGGTGCAGAGGACATTATTTTATCTAAACAAGGTCAGAGCTTCACATTTCCTTCTCCTGAAAGTCATAGGATTTTCTTGCTAACTTGGCCACTTGTATGTCTCCAGAATAATGAATATAGGAACATGTTGGAGACAGAGCATGTGCCAACTTCTGGTTTCAGTAGATAGTCTCTGTAACAGAGATTATGCGTGAATTGACTTGATCCAAGTGGAACGTCTCTGTTGACTGGTTTCCCCACTTGCTGTTACTTATTCTCATACAAAGATGAGGTCTGAGATGGCTCAACCTCGGATAATAAACTATAAACCAAGTTGCATCAAAGACTACTAATCTGCAAATAACACCACTAACATAAGATCACCGTTCTGATGACCTCTGACAGTACATACAGTCTAATGGGGCTCCATAATAGAATACTATTCTCCAAGGGAAATGGACAATGAGATAACTCCATCCTGAGCTAGTAGCCAGAACTCCTGATGTCTGGTATATGAAACATGTACAACAAGGAAAAAAGAGGATTAGTCCAGTTCCACTTATGGGGAAATTGTCCTTTGAAACCTACGGCCACTTTAAGCATGGTCTAGATTCCATGAGCTGTGGGGGACAGACATACAGATGATAACTAGAAATATGTGGAAGCCACCTTTTAGTTCTTATAATTTCTGTTCTTCAGCCATGTCTAACTCTTTGTGACCCCGTTTGGGGTTTTCTTGGCAAAGATACTGAAGTGGTTTGGCTTTCCCTTCTCCAGTTCATTTCACAGAAGAAGAAACTGAAGCAAACAGGATTAAGTGACTTGCCCAGGGTCATACAGCTAGTTAAGTGTCTGAGGCCAGATTTGAACTTGTGTCTTCCTAACACCAGGCCTGTTGCTCTATCCATTATGCCGTTTAGCTGCCAGGGCTCATGATAGCTACCACCAAATAGGTTTATAGCTACAATACCATTCTTGTGTCCTTGGGGCTCCTTAGGGCTCATCTGCTTCTCCTGTAGTGCTCAGATGATCCATAGTGGTGTGAACCTGCTGACATGAATATACGTGCTGGAAGGTTTACTGAAAAGAATTGATTTATTGTGAGACAATGTTTTTCTTTTTGCTAGACTTACTGTTGTGCCTGAAGAACTGAAAAGAGAAACAAATAGGGTGATACAATGCTTAATGTAAAGCTTGGTTTTGGCAAATATAATATGTTCTATGAAATGCAGAAATTTCTATTTTTCCCTGAATTTCTAAAGGCACTTGTACAAAGGAACCAAGGATTAATAATAATAGCTACCATTTACATAATACTTTAAGTTTTACAATGTTCTTTACAAATATTATTTCATTTTCTTCTCACAACAACCCTGGGACTTAGGTATTATTATTATTATCCCAATTTTCTGGATAAGGAAAATGAGGCAGACAGAAAGGTTAAGTGACTTGCCCAGGGTCACACAACTAGTATGTATCTGAGTTCATATTTGAACTCAGATCTTCTTAACTCCTATTTTAGAGACCTTTGAGAGATCATGAGGATCAGAAAAAAATACTCTTCCACTTTGTTCAGTAATCACAGTCTGAATGAAATTCTTTGGGGCATCTATCAAGAAATTTTATTTTATGCTCACATAAGCATGGGAAGTACCTTGTAGGAGGAAAAACTTTACAACTTCATTTTACTCTACCAAGACAAATGTGGGAAATCAATAAATAATAAAGACTGCAGGAACATACCTTTCTGCCAAGTGTGTTCTGGTGAAGATTTGATTTGCTACAGAAAAATCATTTGTAAAGTCTGCCAGTTCCCCTTCATATTTTCATCAGCATACTCTAGAAAATTAGTACAGGTCATTCTTATAACAGTTTTAAAGACATGAGAAATAGGCACACAAGTTGGTAATTGTTGGTATCCCCTCAACTCATCCATTTTAACAATAAGAACATTTATGATTTTTTTCGATTTCTTAACCAACTTTCCCCTTTTGAAATATGCTGAAAATGAATCGCTTGACGGTTTCAAAACTGTTGCCTCTCACATGGATTTCTTCTAGTTGTACTTACACTAGTGTAGTTGTTTTTCCTGACTTTGCCTTTTTGAGTGTTTTTTCTATTTCTTCAAATAACACTTCAAGGACTAAGGTGTTCAGTCCAAATATATTGCTTCTACTATCATTAATAATCTGAATAGTTTGATATAAAACTTTGTCACAAAACAGCTATTTCATTTTGCTTCCATTTGCTGTCTTCTTTCCAGTTTCATCTATAAATGCCCTTGAAATACTTTAGCTTAATTGGATCTTAATTGGATCTTCCTATAGATTAATTTTCCCTTCCTTTACTTTTTATATTTTTAAAAAAGTAATACTGCTAACAATATCCCAATGTGCTCCTTCACAATGTTTAAAAAAAAAGAGTGCGTACATTAAACCAATGCAAGTTGTTAGCTGCTGTGTCTCTCCAAAGAGATAAAAGTGTTCATTGATGGAGGCAATTTCTTGGTCCTTTTGGTTTCCTTATTGTGGTGATTTCTTTACTTAAGTTAAGTTTCTTTTATAATAATAGTAATCGAAATCAATGTCTTTGTCTTTGTCTGCTTCCTATTTTTCAGAGTAAGCAACTTGCTGGTTAGGTTAGGTTGGAGCAATTGTGATTACATGTAGCATAGTCTCCACTTTAGCATTTCTTCCAATTTGGTATTGATTTTAACCTTTGCTCTAATTTATCAGTGTTCTAACTGCACATAAATGGCTGGCTCTTAAATGACTCTCATGTCAATAAGCAGTGGTTTCCTGCCTGTTAAGATATTGTCAATTTCATTTTGCTATTATGTTATTTTGTGCTTGTCACATACATTACTTTCTGATTTTCTTTTTGAAAAAAGTATTACAAATGCATTTTGAACTCCCTTGATTGGATTGCAATGTTCCAGTTCTCCCTCTGTTTACTTCCCTTAAACATATTATTTGACCTCACCATGACTTATAATTCCTCTACCCCCTCAGTTTCACCTCCAGCTATCATCCCTACTCTGGCTCTTCTCTTCTCTTCCCAATCTTTACTCCCTTCATGAACTAATACACTCTCGAATCCCTTGCTAATTTTTTATGTTGCATTTCATATTTTACCAAATCCCAACTCTAGACCATTCCTACCTTCACATTCCTCTGTTCTAACTTACATGCTGCTGAATGGAGCTGAACAAAATCATACCACTATGCTGATGGGGTCCACTACAATTTAATGTCATCTGATCTTAACCTGACCCTTACTATAGGGAGGTAATTCTTTTACTCCTCCCTAATTGATTCTCTATTTCACTCACCACAGTGTCTGTACCTCGCACCTCCTGCAGCACCTATTCCTCCTACACTGTCAGCTATGGATCTTGCCTCATTCTGTAGCCATTTTCCATGAGCTCCTTCTTCTCCTCTTCTCACAACCCCTTGACTTCATCCCCGACTATTTCCTTCTTTATTCCAGTATCTGATGAAAAGGAAGCCCTTCTCCCTCACACACATTCGTGATCCCATCCCCTCCCAATTACGCCCCCAATCTTTTATTTATTCCTAGCGGCTTCTTCCCATCTGCCTACATGCCCAAGATACTACCATCCTTTAAAAAACACAAACCCTATCATCCCAGTGAGATATCATTCTATACCTCTCTTCCCTTTCTCAGTCAAATTCATTGAAAAAGCTATCAATCCTTGGTATTTTCACTTTCCCTCCTCTCATGTTCTTCTTAATTTTTTGTAGGGGTGTATGGTGTGTTCAGGGAGGAGTAGCATCTCTGATGCAAGGGATTACCAAGCCCTTTTAAGGACTGCTCATCCAATGTTGACATCCACCTTTCACCCAAATCTTACCTGTGGCTCCAAGAAGCTGTTGTATGTGCCCTTTGGTAAAACTGTCTAAACAGATGGGTTAGACTAGGCTGAGGATTAACCAACAGGACTCAAACCCACCATGCATTAGGGAGATGTCTACCCCATGCATGTAAATACTTTCCCTGGAAGAATGGGCGGATGAGAATAATTTGTTCCAACTGCCATGAAGGCAGCTGAAGCAGACACTATTGAAGGCTTAGAGTTTGGTCAAGCAATGAAGATGCCAAGGTCATCCACTGCATCCTGCGGCAGCACTAGTCATTTTGACTTTTGTCTTACCACAGGAACTTTGATGACTCTGGAAGAAAGAGTGAGGTTGATGACTCTGCCCAACTCTTTTACTTAAATCCAATTCGCTTGCAAATCAAGACATCCTCCCACCTTCCCATGCTGTCATTTGTCCTCTTAAAAATGAAGGACAAACAACAATTCTCTACAATCTGGCTTCTAACCTCAACACTCAACTGAAATCTCTCTCCCCAAAATTACCAATGGTCTCAATTGCCAAATCTAATGGCCTTTACTTGGTCCTCATCCTTCAAGATCCCTCTATAGTATTTGAAATTATTGACTACTCTTCTTATTTAGATATTCTCTGCTATTGGGTTTTTGTGACCCCGCTTTCCTGGTTCTCTTCCTACCTGTTTGCTCTTTCTCAGTCTTCTTTGCTGAATCATCATCAATATAACACACTCAGTAGGTGTTGCAAGTGAGTGTATACACTAAGTTTCTGTCCTGGTCTTTCTTTGACTGGTTCTTTAATTTGGTGGCCTCAATATCTTCTTTTTGCTTGGTCAGTGACCTTATCAGCTTCTATGAGAAATAAACACCCTACTCTCCTAAGCTCCAGTCCTGCATCATAAACCGGATGCCCCATAGGATTCTCAAAGTTTACATGTCCAAAATAGAACATATTATCTTTTCTACCTGCAAAACCACTTCTCTTTCAAACTTCCCCATTAATGTTAATCACCCAGGAAGGCAACCTTGATATCACCCTACATGCCTTACTTTCATTCACTCCATATATCTGATCAGTTATCAAAACTTGTCTTGTCTAAACTCTATGAATTTTTGCATATGCTCCTCCTTGTCCCTTATACAGTTACCTTCCCAATTCAGACTCTCATCACCTCTTGCCTGGACTGTTGCATTCACCTCCTATTTAGTCTCCTTGTCTCAAGTCTCTTTACAATCCATTTATTCTTCATATTAAGTACCATATGTGTCAGGGATATCCAAAAAGGTGAAAACAGCAACTGACTGCCTCAGAGACCTCACAATCTAATGGAGAGACCACATGCAAACAGCTATGTACAAATGAGATATATACAAGACTAATTGGAGATCATTGCCATGGCAAGGCATTAGCATTAAGTGGGATCAGGAAAAGCTTCCTGCAGAAGGTAGGATTTCTACTAAGACTTGAGGGAAGCCAGGAGGGAGAGTTGAATTTCAGGCATAGACATGGGAGATAGGAAATGAAAATGCATGAAGCTGAAAGACGTCCTGTATTAATAACAACAAGGAGGCCAGCATCACTGGCTGTAACTGCCAAAGTGATTTTCCTGAAGCACAGATGAGTTTGACTGTGTCTCCCTTTCTTCATTTTGGTGTCTCCCTCTAGTACTACATATAATCTCATCTGTTTGGCATGTAAACCCTTCACAATCTGACCCCATGCTACCTTTCCAGGCGACCACATAGTACTCTCCTTGCCACTGTCTATAATCTAGCTATACAGGACCACTTGATTTTCTTCATATATAATGCTCTATCTACTGTCTCTATATTTTCACACTGACTGACTCTCCCTCTTGCCTAGAATATTCTCTCTACCTCCTACAATCTCCAGGTTTCCTACAAGACCCAGCTCAAGCACCAGCCATGGGAAGCTGTTCTTGGTCTCTCCAGCTTCAGATGGCTTCTCTGGCAAGGTCACTGTATATTTGGTTTCTATGCGTTTCACTACAAAATGTATGTGCTTGCCATCTTCCCCCTTAGAATGTAATCTATTTGAAAGCATAGACCTTTTGTGTTTGTAGTACAGTACTTAGCACAATGCCTGGCAAATAGTAGAAATATAATAAATGCTTACTTATAAGCAGCTTTTTGGTCATTCTACAATCCTTTGATTTCCTTCATTTTTAAATTCCTGAATATCTGTCCCCATCTCTTCCTATGTCTACTTTTATACCAAAGTCATCAAGTTTCAAATTATATGTTGATTTGGTTTAAATTTGGGGGGATCTTGTCAAGGTCTTTATAGAATTTCTCCTTTATCTCCCAAATGTGTGTTGATGCATATGCTGCCATCATCTTCATGGTGGTCTTTATTGCTCTTTCTTATCACAAGCACTTTGATGTGAGATGAACAAGTATCCCATAATGATATGCTTTGTGTTGTCTTTGAAAGCCCAATGAAATCAGCTCTGACAACTCCTTTATTTCTCTCTCCAGGATAAACTTGTGAGCCTTGCTTCCACTTGGCTGAAACTTCTTTATGTTGTCGACATTCATCTATAATGAGAATATTGACATTGACTTGGTTCAATTCCTTCAGAAGTACATCAACTCATTGTTAACTGGACAATGATCTCACCATCAGAGTTCCAAAAGTTAAGTTAACATTTAGAGATGGTCTAAAAAATGTGATTATTAGGAACTTCTCTCCCCACACTACCTTCCATACCACCACCCATTGCCACTATTTTACCCTACTCACTGTGGAAGGAAGATGGGGCCATTTTTGTCTTGTGGGTTGCACTGCACAAAGAATTCATATCCAGGGGCCAACCTTCTGGTGACAAGCTTCATAGAATTTCTCCTTCTTTATCTCCTGAGAAACAGACATAATCTGGGATGGTATCTGAACCTTACTGAAAGGTGTATGAATTATCAGAGTTCTCATTCTATTAATAGAGCCCTTAAAAACACAAGGTCACCTTCATGCCGCAATGAGACATCAGAATACAACTTTTGTGGAGAAATTATAATAATAGTGCACATCTATATAGACTCTTACTCTTTACAAAGTATTTTCTTCATAGCTTCCTCTTGAGCCATATAGTACAAATATTATTATACCCATTTTATAGATGAGAAGTCAGAGGTTCAGATGTTCCATATGCACTATTTAAAATACCCTTTGGATAATAGAGCAGAATCTCATAACAGACACTGTAGTTAAAATGTAGTCTGAGCTATTTCTGAAAAGTATCATCACAAACCTAGTCCTTATCAAAAAAAAAAACCTGCCACTTCCCCTCCCTTACCACCAAGCAGATACTAAGGCGGTCCCAACCCCATCCAAATGATACATACATCCAAACTCAAAGAACTCTTTTCTGCTTTCCTTACTAAGGAAGAGATACAGAAACATATCCATGTCAGGGATACACACCCCTGGACTTCTACATAATCTAATTATGACCGTTCCAGACTTGACCTTAACCTTACTCTTCCTCTGTAAAAAAAAAAAAAATTCTAAAATTCCGAGACACCAAAGCTGGCCATTCTAACTCTTTACTTAGAGCTAGTATCCATTCTCCTTAATGCAGCAGCTGTCTTTGCTGCTTTCCCCAGGAATAGTGGGCTCCTACTTGGGCTTCCTTCCATGGTCATAGGATTGACAGAGAGGATTTACATGAATTGACTTTGGTCACACTACTAGTAAATGGTGAAGCCAGGACTTGAGACTGAATCTCTGAGAGCAGGGGTGGGGAACCTGCAACCTTAAGGCCACGTGTGGCCCTCTAGGTCCTTAAGTGTGGCCCTTTGACTGAATCCAAACTTCACAGAACAAATCCCCTTAATAAAAGGACTTAATAAAAATGCTCCAAGACTTAGAGAGGATTCATTTTGAGAGCAGGATGAGCCCAGATCCTTTAGTTTACAGATGAGGAAATGAAGGCTCAGAAAGGAAAGTTGAGTGACTTTCCAAAAGTCATACAACTTGTAAGTGGAGGAGCTGGGACTTAAACCTAGGTCTTTCTGATTCTGAATGCAACATGCTTTCTACTATAGCACAATGAGGTTTATTTGAATACACTAAAAGTTAGCAAGTTTATTTATCTCAGTCTTACTCTCTTCTTTTTAAAGAGATTCCAATGACTTCCAATGAAATCACAGAAGAAATAGAATTTCAGTTATTTAGGGGTTTAAGGGAACATCTATTACTTTTTTGCCAAGGGAAGGGAATTTTGCTCTTGACTGACAAGGGACAAATGGATCCAGTGATTGAAACCAATAAGGGGAGGAAGGTTACATTCTTATAGATGAGCTCTGTTCTTGCTCTAAACTAGTCTTCTTCAATCTTATAATTACTAACAACAATTTACCCAAACACTATTTTTATTTGAGACTACCAATTCCCTTTTTTTTGGGGGGGGGGGTCTTTACCTTTTCAAGAAGATAATTTTATATTGTTTATAAAGGCAAGAGGAGTTTCTTCTACCCATCTTTCCTGACTGTCCCCTTTCGGACAGACTTGGGGTTTTATAAGGAGTTAAAGTATGACAAAGGAAAATAGAATCTGCTCTTTCCCTCCTTCATACATAAGCCTGTGTTTAGGAATTCTAATACCTCTTTCCCTCTACAATCTTCATTTCTGATGTTACCCTCCTGGTAACACCTGTATTGAATAAATGTTAAATGTTCAATCACTCACTTCCTTTTATGCATGCCTGTTTAACCGCATATGCTTTTCTGTTCTAAACTGGAAGCTCTTAGAGGTCAGTGATTTTGTTGTTAGAACCATTGTTTGGTGGAAGCTGGCGTAAGGATACTTAATCATATGGGATGATGAATATGAAGGCTGTCAATAAGGCTTCTCTCCCCCACCCCAACCCCATGATTCTCTCATCCCTGCAGTGAATGAATAAAATCTTGGGATGAGGACCCTTCATTTGCACACAAGAGCAGATGACTTCACATGACAATAATAATCAAGCTTCCCTTCTTTGTTCAGTAATTACTAGCATGTGGTAGAAATGGTTCACCTCCTACAAAGATGTGGCACTTAGAATCCTGTCTAATTAGAAGAGCTCCTATCCACCCTTCTCCATCCATCTCCCCCCTCCCTAACCACTCCCTTCCTTCCCCTGTGACCAAAGAGAGTAAGTTGCCTGTTTTGTGGAAGTCCTGACAATCATTTGAGTATAATTAAAGCTCGGTGCATTCTGTGAGTAACTATTGTAGTCTCATAATTTCTGCCAAGAATTGAATTTGCTGGACGTGACACATTTAGTGCTGGCAGTAGATGCACCAAAAGCTACCAGCACCAGGGAATTAATGAATGCCACAACCCTCCTGTAGAGCAAGCAGCATGAATATTTAATAAGAAATGCATGATATATTTCTTGCATGATTATGCAGAAAAACATTTGGGAATGGCTGCAGCTGTTACATGAACAAGCATAATCTCTCTTCCAATCTCTTTTCATCTTCATCAGCCTCAATGTTGTGTTTTAACCTCAGCAATATATTGACACCAAAGATGGATATTGCAGAAACTTGTGAAGATTTGGGGGAAAGTGTGATTCTTTGCATATGCTTACCTATGTGTGTATACCTTATAACTTCCAATGCTGCACTTTGAGAGAACAACTGAGATGTTCATGGAGATTAGAAAGACCATCAGGGAGATGGAGAAGGGGAGAGAAGCAACAGGATTAATTGGCTGCCATCCTTGCAGGGAGTTAACACTGCCTTTTGGAATACATTGACATCTCTCTCTATGCCCAGATTTAGTGGAAGTTCCTTGAAACAGCATTTCTACTTAAAATTGGCCTTCTTAGTTTGTGATAAGGATTTCTTCATTTTCATTTTTATTATGTTTAGTTAGATGAAAAGTAATTTTTAAATCTTTTTTTGCTTCTTATGCGTAAAAGAACTCTCTCCATATACATGTGTGATTTATATATAATATGGATGCACACATATATGCACACATATGCACATTTTGTGTCAGAAACAGGACATGAACCCAGGTATTTTTGATTCAGAGGCTAGGGCTTTATGTATTATACCACATTGCCTTTTTACAGCCTTGCAACCCTTTGAAACAATCTTGTATCTTTTTCAGCATTCTGAAATTTGTTGAGGTTTTCAATCTATTCATAAAGCAGGTTTATAAAGACAGAAAGAATATGCAATCAGCTCTTGGGTTAAAATCAGGGAGGGGTTCAGGAAAGTTGTTTAATTGGAGAAATATATGTGTGTGTGTATGTATGTATGTGTGTATATATACATAAATATGTATGTATATCCTGATATTTATCTCATGTTTTACATACATCATTTGATCCTTTCTCACCAACATATGAGTTATCTCTCTGAACCTAGGTTTCTTTATCTGTAAAATGGGGTAACACTAATTAAGTAAATGCCCCAAGGTCACACAGCCTTTAAGTGTAAGAGGCAAGATTATAGCCCAGATCTTCCTAACTTCAAATCTTTACTTCTTAAAGCATTTCCTTTGCTACCCACTTCAGTGAAATGAGGACGTTGGATGGAATGACTCACCAAGATTATTTGCCTGTAGGTATAGGATCACAGTGCCTGGCCCATAGCTGGCACTCACAGTTGTCCTATTTAAGTTCCCTCCAAAACAACCAACTGATTACAAAAATTAGACAGTAGAGTTGTAGTTGATAGAGAGCTAGACCTGGAGCGAGGAAGACCTGAATTCAAAACCCACTTCACACACTTACTTACTAAGTAAACCATTTAACCTCATTCGGTCTTTTTTCTGTTCTATAAAATAGGGTCTCACTGACAAGCTTAACTCACCATTCCAAAGACTATGTTTCTCAATTTATATAGTCTTTATATAGTCCATAACTTATATAATCGATAACTCCCAAGAAGTGAGAATACCAGGATGGTCTCATAATGCAGGTCTTCTGCGGACAAAATGTTACCAAATCACTGCAACCACCTAAATCTGCTCGTTCTTTTGACAATGACCTGCTAACCTTCTAATGAATTGCAGGTGACAAAATCCCTGCATTCCCTAAAGCAACTTGGTGCTTACTAGATGCAGTAAAACAGTTGTCACCCTATAAATTATCAAGTGCTAATTATATTCATGCCCCTGATATAAGAAGAAAATCCTCTGTTAACAACATATTTCTTCCCCAAATGTGGTAATGAGATGTGTTGCACCTCCTAAAAAGAACTTGGATGGTGACACTATTTACAACACTTACATCTACAGATCTATTCTGGGGACAAAACTCTTGGTCATTCCAGAAAAATGGTTTCATAATTGTAAAGAGCAATGCATTTTCATGCAATCAAATCCAGCAGCCTGGTGAAATTAGGAGGGAAAGAGATGGTCTCATTAACATCTAAAAGTCACAGATGAAGAATCACTAATGATTCTCAATAGCAGCTTTCTATCAAAAGAGAATGTGTTAACAATAAATCATGGAAGCTTATTATGTCTAAGCTACTTTAATCAATTTCCACTGGATTCCAAATGTCCAATACATGAACATGCTGTTGGGTCCATCTGATGTGGTGATAGTCTCTTCCCTAGTACAAGAGAAGGGGGCTTAAGTCTCCTCTTAAGCCCCTGTAACACACTAGTTATATAATAACAATCGTCAGTACAAATTACCCTTGCAAGGTCAATGACTGTTAATAGGTTCCTGGCATAACACCTCAGTCCCTTTCTTCTCCACCCAAAAAGCAGTCATCTGGGCTCATTGCAAAAGCCACATGGTGATCCAGCCTAAGGGAAGCTTCTCTTCATTCATCCTTGGCAATTGCTTGTTTCTCAAATAAACAATTAAAAAAATGAAAGATGTCAATTCGGAGAAACAACAGGGTTGCTGCATCTGTGAGAGTCACAAACTAGTTTACACTTTTGGAATTTTTAACTGTCATGATATTCTTGCAGGGTGATCACTTATATTTCAACAGAAATGAAAACATGGTTCTGGCCCAGTACTTTTAGAAGATGGGGAAAGTACTGGACTTGGGATGTCATTGGCATGGGGAACTTCTGGGTGAGGAAACAGAGGGCATGCCTCTCTACCAGTGCAGGGAAACTCTTTGCAACTTATTGTAGAGAAATGCCTAGCACACTGAGACATTACATAGACAATATGTTTCAGGGGCACCCAGCTCTTTAAGGCTCTGAAGCCAGCTCTCTATCCACCATGCCTTCACAAACTTAGGGATTAACTTTGGAGTAAGGCTAGTTGCCAAACCTGTATTTATATAGTGGTTTAAATTTCTATTTCTGATTTTCAATTTATATAGTCTCCATTAGAGTGGGATTTTTATGCCCTGTCATTCCATTCTGGTGATTAGTATTAGGCCTTACCTGGCATCATAAGTTATACTTAACACAAATGGCCAAAAAATGATGCCAGGGCACAGGCAAATGAAAGATCAAAAAGATCAATGGGAAATTAAAAAATGATTTTGCTTTTTCCAAGTTTCTAACAGCTTCTTTCAGTGTTAGGTACACCATAAATATTTGTTGAGTTAAAATTTTTGCTGAACAAAGTTGATTTTCAAGTGGAACAAAGAATGTTTTTTTCTTCCAAAATAAGTTAAATGGTTCATATACGTAGAGCTGGAAGGGATCCCAGAGGACTTGTAATCCAACCTCCCCTTACCTCATTTTAGAGGTAATGAATCTAAAGCTGAGAGAAGATAAATGACTTCCCCAAGGTCGTGCAGGAAGTTAACATTGGAGGCAGGATTTGAATCCACCTTCTCTGATTCCAAAGCTAGTGCTCAACCCACTGTCCCACCCTCAGTTCATTGCTAACCTGCCCATATGCTTTCACTTTACCTTTGGAAGCTGACTCACATTGTGGCACATCTCCAAGAGTCTGATTCAGTCCTCAATAAAGGCAGAAGCCAAGGCAGATTTCTTAGTGCTTAACCAGGTTATACCATTAACTTGTTAGAAGATCATGGTTTATGATTCGATTTTCTCTTGGAAAATTCTACAAAATATGAAAGGAACAAGATCACAAACTCTCAGCTCATTATTCTTAGTAATAACCATAATGAGAGAAAATGGTATCATTTTTATATTTTGTCCTAATTCTGTGGCTAGAGTCTAAAATTATAGCGTCATAGATTTAGAGTTGGAGGAAGTCATTGAATCTAACCTCCTTATTTTTACAGATTCGGAAACTGAGGGCCAGAAAGGTGAAGAGATTTGTCCTCTGAAACCAAATCCCACCTTTATCATCTTTAATATTAACCTTGTCTTATACTTCTATTTCTTCTACACAAGACTACTCAACAAATATAATAAAAAGCCTAAAAAAAACTTAGAAAAGGCCTTTTTAAAGTTAGAAATTATAATTAATTATATTAGGTTATTAATTAGAATTTATAACAATTGATTAGGAAATACACAGCTTAAAAGTGGAGTGGCTGGTAGAGGGAGTGAGATATTCTGCCTGGAGCTGTAGATTTATGACCACATCACAGACTTAAAGTTCTATGAAGGAAAAGAAAAGACCCATCTTTAAGGAGTTAGGCCCACTTCTTATATTATACCACATGTGGCTGCTTTGACATAGACATTCTCAAAGTGTGGTCTAGGAGGGTTCCCTAGGTGGCACACAGGCTGGTCTCCTTAACAGCTTCCAGGTTTGTGGCATAAAAGTGTCAAGGCTTTATTTCTGGCCTGAATTATTAATTTAATTTAATGGAAACCAGATATTACCTCATTGGGCATCAGTCTTCCTTTTAATTATAGTGAGGGCTATGTGTGTGTGTGTGTGTGTGTGTGTGTGTGTGTGTGTGTGTGTGTGTGTGTGTGTGTGTGTTGGGGGAGGGGAGAGGAGAAAGAGGAGAGAGGAGTAGAGGGAGATGGGGAGGGAGGAATGAAGGGGAAGAGAGAGAGAGAATGGAAATTTAGGGAGAGATGCTGGGGAGACAGAGAAAAGATAAATTGCAGTGGGACACAGGTGAATCTTATGACAACACTTCAGATTCCTTTTCAGACATACATCCTCATGCACTTGCATGGTCTCTGGAGGTTCCCCATAGCACCAGGGCATAACTTTTAAAATGGGAGCCTAGCTCCCATAGAGGGGCCTGAAGAAAAGGATTTGGATGTAATTTCAAGTTCCAGTAGAAGAGATTAAGAAGAGTTTCTGGGTTGGCTTCAGTTTGGTGCTGATGATATTATTTCTTTGATACATAAATGACTAACAATGATGGTAATAGTTGATATTTATATTGTACCTTTTTTGTGTGCTTTGCAGCAGAGAGGCAGTATGGCACAGTTCTTTAAAAAAATCTTAGAGTCGGGGAGATTGGAATTTGAGTCCTGCCTTTGCCATATATGCTCAGTGTTAACCTGGGCAGCAAGTCTTGGTGCCTTGGTACACTGCCTTTAAGTTGCAGTTGGGAATCTTCATGGGTGGAGGGACTTTCCTCAGTAGGGAGACCCCTACAATGGTACCCTCACAAGATAGGACTAACAGTAGCAAGATTTGTAAAACCTTCTACATATATTATCTCATATGAAATACATAACAATAGAAAGCCCCATCCAAGGCACTATATACTCATTCTAGTTTCTCTGACATCCATTCCATGATGATAGGTATATGTTCATTTATTCAGCAAGAATTTAGAAAGTACCTAATATGTGGCAGGATCGTACATTAATAATTACAATAGCTAGCATTTGCATAGCACTTTAAGATTTATAATGTGTTTTACAAATATTATTTTTTTGTCCTCCCAATGGAATTTAGGTACTATTATTATACCTATTTTACATATGAGGAAACTAAGGAAGAGGGTCACACAGCTAAGAAGTATCTAAGTTCAAATTTGAGCTCAGGTTTTCCTGACTTTGAGTCCAGCACTCTGTCCTCTGCATCACCTGGTCAAGTGGATGGTTAGTCGTAAAACCAAGAAAAGCCAGGAAGGAGAGGGTTCAAGTCCTGTCCCTTGCACAAGATCACAAAGAAAGTGTGTGTCAATTATTTAACCTCTCAGTGCTCTAGGCAATTTTCTAAGATTACAAATTTCATCAAAGAAGCCAAACTGCTTTGGGAGAGAGAAAACTCTATACCATGAAATCATAGGCCAAGTTCTTATCTCTATTCTATGAAATGAAATGGAGACACTCATTTCAAGAAGCTAAAAGTCCAATGTAGCAGTGAACTGAGGCACAAATAAATATAATACAAATTAGAATATGTGTCTAAAAGAGATACAAAGTTCTATGAGAGATTCAAAGAGGGAAGAAATAATTTATTGCCTCAGGAAGATCAAAGAAGATTTTATAGAAAAAGTGATGAAAGTGGATCCAAGAGAGGAGAGTGAAGCCATCGTTTTCCAAGTTTTTGCCAATTTCACTCCCTCTATAATGACTTAAAAAATGCACCAAAATGAATTCTGAGTGGTAAAGTCAACAAAGTCATTTTTCCAGACCACAGCAGCTTACAAGGACAAAAAGGAAAGTCTGCAGACACAAAGATAAGGGCTGGCCAGGAGCACAGCACAGGGGAATTGACATTGTCTGTGGGCTGCTGATGTCGAGGCTCCAGGAGAAGGTTAGTGTCCAGGAATGGTATAGTAACCGAATACCTGGTCAGAAGGAAATCTCAGGGGGACCCTACACTAATACTGCAAGAAGAAATAGATATCATCTAGCTGTTCTGTTGCCGATTACTCAGTTCCCCAGTGCAGTTCCAGGGTAGAGAAGAGCAATCATGGTCACAAGGGAGCAGGGATTTTACCTGAGTAAGGACCAGAGCACAGAACAGGAGGACAGTGAGCACTTCTGTCCCCAGATCATACCACTTTGAAGTACCAAAAACATACAGGCACCCATGAGCTGTGAAAGGAGCAGAACAACATTTTTTAAAAATTGGGGAAAGGAATATACCCCTTCTCAGATATACATAGCACCTTCACAAAAATTGTCCATGTTTTAGGGCATAAAAACCTCACAAGAAAAAGCAAAAAAGCAGGAATGTTAAATTAACCCTTTTGAGATTATAAAGAAATAAAAATTACACTCAATAAAGGGACTTTCAAACATAGATTAAAACTTAATTGGAAACTAAATGATCTAATCTGGAAAAAAAAAGAGTGGTTCAAAGAACAAATCATAAAAAAATAGATAATTTCATTATAGATAATGACAACAATGGAACAACACACCAAAATTTGTGGGATGCAGCCAAAGTAGTATTTAGGGGAGAAAGTACATCTCTAAATACTTATATCAATAAAAGAGAAAGAACAGATCAACAAATTGGGCATGCAAATAAAAAACAAACTAGAAAAACAATATGTAAAAAATCCTTAAACACCAAAACAGAAATCCTGAAAATCAAAGGAGAGATTAATAAAATTGAAAGTTAAAAAAACCAATTAACTTAATAAGCAATACTAGGAGATAGTCTAAGGGAAAACAATTAATAAAATATATAAACCACTGCTAATTTGATTTAAAAAGAAAAAAGAAAACCAAATTGCCAGTATTAAAAATGAAGAGTGAATACACAACCAATGAAGATGAAATTAAAGCAATTATTAGGAGGTATTTTATGCAACTATAGCTACGTGCCAATAAAACTGACAATATAAATGAAATTAATGTTTGCAAAAACATAAATTGCCTAGCTTAACAAAAGAGGAAATAGAATATTTGAATAACCCCATCTTTGAAAAAGAAATTGAAAAGCCACAAATGAGCTCCCTAAGACCAGATGGATTGACAGGTGAATTTTATGAAACATTTGAAGAACAATTCACTCCAATACTACATAAACTGTTACATTTAACATTTAATAAAATATTAACAATAATAAAATGTTATATGTAACACTTTATATGATATTGGAATTAATTTTATTTATGTAATATATATAGTTTTATATAGTATCCAATACTATATAAATAATAAAACACAAGCAAGATAACTACAACAATACATCATTTAGATTATACAGGCTGGATTTATACCAAGAATGTGGGGCTGGTTAAACATTAGAAAAACCCTAAGGATAATTAATGTATCAATAACAAAAACAACACAAATCATATAATTATATCAATATATACTTTTTGACAAAAAGAAAATACTGTTGACAAATTACAACACCTATTCCCATTTTAGGGAAAAAACACTAGAAAAATAAATAAAATGATTAGTAGTATCTATCTAAAACCAAGAGCAAGCATTGTCTGTAATGAGAATAAACCAGAAGCCTTTCCAATAAGATCAGGAGTGAAACAAGGATGTCTATTATCACTATTTTCATTCAATGTTGTACTAGAAATGCTAGCTATAGCAATAAGACAAAAAAATAAATAAATTGAATAAGCATAGGCATGAGGAAACAAAACTATCACTTTTTGCAGATGATTTTCTTAGGGTACCCTAGAGAATCAACTAAAAAAACTAGTCAAAACAAGTAACAACTTTAGCAAATTTGCAGGATATAAAATAAACCCACAGAAATCATCAGCATTTCAATATATTACCAACAAGATCCAGCAGGAAGAGATAGAAGGAAAAATTCTATTTAAAATAACTGCAGATAGTATAAAATACTTGGGAATCTACTTGCCAAGAGATTCACAGGAATCTCTATAATGAACACAACTACTAAACATTCTTCATACAAATACAGATATAAATAATTAGAGATATGTTAACCATTCATGGGTAGGCTGAACCAACATAATAAAAATAAAAATACTACTTAAGTTAATTTACTTATTCAGTGCCATACTAATCAAACCACTAAGGAATTACTTTATAGAACTAGAAAAAATAAAAACAAAAGTTCATCTAGAGGAATAAAAGGTCAAGTATATCAAGACAATTACTAGGGGGAAAAAAGTATGAAGGAAGGAAACCTAAAAGTGCCAGATCTCAAACAATATTTCAAAGTAGTAATCATTGAGACTATTTATTACTGGATAAGAAATAGAGTAGTTGATCAATCGAATAGATTAGGTACACAACATACAGAAATAAATGAGCACAAAAACCTAGTGTTTCATAAACCCAAAGATCCCAGCTACTGGGGCAAGAATTCACTATTTGACAAAAAAAAAATAAAAAATAAAAAATACAAGCTTTGGAAAACTGGAAAGTAGACTGGAATAAACTAGGCTTATTTCAACATTTCATACTATATGTCAAAATAAGGTCAAAATGGGTACATGATTCAGACATAAAGACAGATGTGAAGAGTAAATTAGGGGAACATACTAAAAAAATTACCTTTATATCTATGGAAAAAGGAAGAATTCATGAGCAAACAAGAGATAGAAAAGATTATGGCAGATAAAAATGATAATTTTTGACTATATCAAATTAACAAGTTTTTGCACAAACAAAACCAATGCAGCCAAAATTAGAAGAAAAGCAGAAAATTGGGGTGGAAGTGGGCAATTTTACAGCAAGTTTCTTTGATAAAGGTCTCATATCTTAAATACATAGGAAACTGAGCCAAATTTGTAAAAAAAAATATGAGCCTTTCATCAATTAAATATTAAAGGATCAAAGGATATGAACTGGTAGTTTTTAGAGGAAAAAATCAAAGCTATCAATAATCATATAAAATGCTTTGAATCATTATTTATTAGAGAAATGCACATTAAAACAACTCTGAGATACCACATCATACCCAGCATATCTGCTCACATGACAGAAAAGGAAAATTACAAATCCTATAAGGGATGTGGAAAGACAGGTATACTAATGCATTGTTGGTAGAGTTGTGAACTAATTTAACCATTCTGGAAAACAATTTGGTACTATGACCAAAGAGCTATAAAACCTTGCATACCTTTTGATCCAGCAATACTATTTCCTAGGTTTACACTTCAAGGACATCAAAGAAAAAGACCCACAGGTACAACATATTTATAGCAGCTCTTTTTGCAGTAGCAAAGAACTGGAAACTAAGGGAATACCCATCAATTGGAGAATGATTGAACAAGTTATCATATATGATTGTAATAGAATACTATTGTGCTATAAGAAATGATAAAAAGAATAGTTTCTGAAAAACCTGGAAAGACACATTAAGTGATATAAAGTTAAGTGAGCTCCAGAACTAGGAGAATAATGTATACAGTAAGCAATAATGTGAAAATAATCAACTGTCATTATAATTCTCATCAATATGATGGCCTATTACACGAGCAAAGGGCTCAGCTAAAAATATCTTGTCTCTAGATAGAGAACTGATGGCCTCAAAGGGTAGGTTTGAAGCATTTTTTTTCTTTTTAAATTTTGTTTGTTTGGGTTTTTGTCTGTTTTCTTTTTGCAATGGCTAATTTGGATCACATTTATGATCAATCTCAAATTGCTTGCTTTCCCAAAGAGGGGGAGGGGCACAAGTGAGGGAAGAATTTGGCACTCAAAAGTTAAAGGTTTTTTAAAAAAATTACATGTAATTGGGAAATAGTTAATGAAATAAATCAAGATATACTTTAAAAATAAATGATGAAGAGGCAGTTTTAGAATAAACCTGAGGAGATTTCTTAATTAACACAAAGTGAATTGAGCAGAACTAGGAGAACAATGTACACAATAACAGCAATATTGTGAAGATAATTAACTGTGGAAGACTTAGTAATTTTCTTCAATACAATGACCCACTACAATTGGAAAGGACTTCAAATAAAAATGCCTCTAGATAGAGAACTAATGGTCACAGGGTACAGAATGAGGCATATTTTTCTTTCATTTTTCTTGCTTTGGGGAGGACATGACTAATGCAAAAATATGTTTTGTATTACGTCATATGTATAATGGACTTCATAGTTCTTGCCTTCTCAATGGATAGGGAGGGGTTGAGAGAGAGAGAATTTGGAACTGAAAATAGAAAAAAAAATAGCAAGTATTTCAAAAAAGGGGGGGGGAGTAAAAGTGGCATCTGAGATGGCCCTTGAAGAAATGTAAGGCTTTCAATTAATGGAGATGGAAGTGGAAATGCATTTTTGGAGCTGGAAACATCATAAGCATATGTTTGGAAGTGGAAGAGAGAAGAACAAAGATGATGAAACAGTATACAGGCTGCAGTATGCAGCTCATAAAGTAGGATGAATTAAACCTAAATAGGTAAGATAGAGTCACTTTGTAAAGGTCCCTGGATGCCAAGTTAAGGAAGTTGAATTCCATTTAGTAAGTAATGGATTTTTTTTTTTGGATATAGAAGTTATATTGGAAGAGTCATTAGGAAACTTACTTGTTTAGTCTCATGAATTGTGAATTAGAGCAGGGAGCACCTAAGAAGAATTAAGAAGCTGTCTCAATTAGTTAGTTCAGGTGAGAGGAAATGAGAACCTGAGCTAGGGTGGAAGAAAAATTAGCTAAGGCTTTTTTCCCCCTGATCCCAAGTTTATGGCCCTTCCTGCTCCAGTTGCCAATGAATGCATATCAGCTTTGTTTGGCAAATAAAGTATCACAGATGAAAAGGGCATTAGTGTCTCTGAGAAGCCAGAGACTCTGTTCCTTGTAACTCCTGGCTTTCTGTCTATTTGAAAACAGACATGTTCTGTAGGTACTTCTCTATAGCATAATTAATTACTGTAAATTCATGGACTAGGCAATATGTCTATGTACAATGAATTGATTACCCAGACTTATTTGTGGCTGATGTGAGATTAGAATGTATTTCTGTAACAGACCTAGTAGTAAGAAGAATGCTCATTGTTTAGAATTTAAAAGTCACATTGTCATGCAGACTCTGTGCTGAGGAACCCTATAAAATGTTGTGCCAGAACAGCAGGCAACTGATTCAAGTGACATGAGGTGAGTCGCAACAGCCTTCCCATACTAATAAAAACATGTCTAGTACTATGAAGAAATATTAACACAGTATGGAGGCTGTTTCTCCTTTTACTAATCAGGGCCACTATTTAATTATACATATCCCTCAATATACAGAATAATTACAGCCTGGAATTGGTTGTCAGAAATGTAAAATCGTTTGTGCTGAATCCAATATAGCCACTGATTTCTATTGTCTTTATTGGAGATGTAGTTTTGCAGGGGAAAAAATGTTTTAGCCCCAATTTTTATAAATAGATGGATAGATGATAGCTAGGTGGGTAGACAGATAGATGAATAGATAAATAGATAGATAATTATAGGGAATTTACTAAGTGTTTACTATGTGCCAAGAATTGTGCTAAGCACTGAAGATACAAGTACAAGCAAACAAGACAGTCTCTGCCCTCAAGGAGTTAGCATGCTCGAGGGGCTGAAAAAGCCAAGTATGGGGTGTGATCCACATGGAAGCATGGTATAGAAATGGCCAGGAATTGACATGGAGACCTGATTCTGGACAAGATAAGGCAAAAACTCATTTATCAGAGCCTAGTGGGCATGGTCCAATGTCCTGGTGGAAGTGGGGAATAAGGATGATGGCCATAGTGCAACCAGTATGGTATAGAGTTGGCAGGAAGTGGTATGGAGACCTGGTTCATCTCTACACATGAAACCAAGTTGAATGAATAAGCCAGAGCTGAGCTATTAGTATAATCACCAAGGCTGGAGAACTGAGTTGTAGGAGCAGGAAAGGAATAAGCACTACCCGTAGCCTAAATTGAGGGTATTAATTTCTCTCTTACAATAAGGCTGCCTATGTGGAGACATAAGAACTCTGAACTGTTGTCCCTGAACTGATTCTTTCTTTTTTTTATTTTATTATTTTTTCTTTTTTTCAATATAAATTTATTTATTTTTAATTTTTAACATTCACTTCCACAAGTTTTTGAATTCCAAATTTTCACCCCATCTCACCCCTCTCCCCACCCCAAGATAACATGCATTCTGAATATCCCTTCCCCTAGTCTGTCCTCTCTTCTATCTCTTCCCCCTTCTCTTATCCCCTTCCCCTTCTATTTTCCTGTAGGGCAGGATAGACTTCTGTACCCCATTTCTTGTATTTCTTATTTCCCAGTAGCATGTGAAAACATTTTTTTAAACATATATTTTTAAAACTTTAGGTTTCAAATTTTCTCTCTTTCTCCCTCCTCACCCACCCTCATTGAAAAGGCAAGCAACTCAATATAGGTTATACATAAGCAGTTATGCAAAACACGTTTGTAGTAGACATGTTGTGAAAAATTAACTCTATTTCCCTTAATCCTATCCTGCCCTCCCATTTATTCTATTCTTTCTTTTGACCCTGTCCCTCCTCAGAGGTATTTGCTTCTGATTACCCCCTTTCCCAATCTGCTCTCCTCTCTATCATCCCCCTGCTCTCTTGTCCCCTTCTCCCCCTATTTTCCTGTAGGGTAAGACAGATTTCCATACCCAATTGAATGTGTATGTTATTCCCTCCATAAGCCAAATCCTATGAGAATAAGATTCACTCATTCCCTCTCACCTTCCCCTGTTTCCCCTCCACTGTAAGAGACTTTTCTTTTCTGTTTTTTTTTGTGAGATAATTTACCCCATTCTACCTCTCCCTTTCTTCTTCTCTGAGTGTCATCCCTAATTTTATTCTCCAGATATGACCCCTTAATCTTCAACTCACCCTGTGCCCTCTATCTATCTATCTATATACATACATATAATTTTTTTCCTTCCAACTACCCTAATACTGACAAAGGTCTCATGAGTTATAAATATCATCTTTCCATGCAGGAATGTAAACAGTTCAATCTTAATAAGTCTCTTATGATTTCTCTTTCCTGTTTACCTCTTCATGTTCCACTGGAGTCCTGTATTTGAAAGTCAAATTTTCTATTCAGCTCTGGTCTTTTCATCAAGAATGCTTGAAAGTCCTCTATTTCACTGAATGACCATTTTTTCCCCTGAAGGATTATACTCAGTTTTGCTGGGTAGGTGATTCTTGGTTGTAATCCTATCTCCTTTGCCCTCTGGAATATTATATTCCATGCCCTGTGGTCCTTTAATGTAGAAGCTGCTAAATCTTGTGTTATCCTGATTGTGTTTCCACAGTACTTGAATTGTTTCCTTCTGGCAGCTTGTAATATTTTCTCCTTGACCTGGGAACTCTGGAATTTGGCTATAATATTCCTAGGAGTTTTCCTTTGGGGATCTCTTTCAGGAGATCTGTGGATTCTTTCAATTTCTATTTTGCCCTCTGGTTCTAATATCAGGGCAGTTTTCCTTGATAATTTCTTGAAAGATGATGTCTAGGCTCTTTTTTTGATCATGGCTTTCAGATAGTCCAATAATTTTTAAATTCTCTCTCCTGGATCTATTTTCCAGGTCAGTTGTTTTTCCAATGAGATATTTCACATTGTTTTCTAATTTTTCATTCTTTTGGATTTGTTTTACAGTGTCTTGATTTCTCATAAAGTCACTAGCTTCCAATTGCTCTATTCTAATTTTTAAGGAAGTATTTTCTTCAGTAATCTTTTGGACTTCCTTTTCCATTTGGCCAATTTTCTTTTTAGGGCATTTTTCTCCTCATTGGCTTTTTGGACCTCTTTTGCCATTTGGGTTAGGCTTTTTTAAGGTTATTTTCTTCAGTATTTTTTTGGGTCTCCTTTAGCAAGCTGTTGACTTGTTTTTCATGATTTTCTTGCATCACTCTCATTTCTCTTCCTAGTTTTTCCTCTACTTCCCTTACTTGCTTCTCAAAATCCCTTTTGAGCTCTTCCAAAGCCTGGGAATGATTCATATTTTTCTTGGAGGCTTTGGATGTAGGAGCTTTGACTTTGTTGTCTTCTTCTGGTTGTATATTTTGATCTTTTTTACCAAAGTAAGATAATATAGTCTGACTCTTTTTTGTGCTGCTTGCTCATGATCCCAGCTAATTACTTGAGTTTTAAACTCTTTGTTAAGGTACTAATCTGCTTCCAATGTGGAAAATGTACTGTCCCAAGATTTGGGGTTTGTGTAGCTGTTTTCAGAGATACTCGTAGGGCCCTGTAAATTTTCAGTTCTTCCAAGGTGGTATGATAAGGGGTGAAGTGTTTACTCCTTTCCTGGCCTGTGCCACAAGTATTCCTTTCTGTCATGTAACTGTGAGGAAGGGTTCCTCTACACAGCCACTACAAGCTCCACCATGCCAACCCTCCTCCTTACCCCAGCACTGCCGCCCAGAACTGTGACCCAGATCCAAACACAGGTAAAGCAAGAGATTCCTGCCTCAGCACTGGCAAAGAGATCCCTGCAATCCCTCTCTGATCAGCCACTGGATTCCCGCTCAGTCTATGGGCTGGAAGCCAGAGAAGCAACTTTACCCCCCAGGGCCACGGTCTTGGGGAATGGAGCTGAGACCCCACCTTCCTCTCTCAGCACTACAGAAACAGATTTTTCCCACTGACCTTCTAAGTTGTCTTTGGCATTGGTGTATTGAGGAGTCTGGAAACCTCCACAACTTCCCGAGATTCAGTCCTCTGAGGCCTGCTCCAAGTTCTCTGAGGCCTGTGCACCCATGCAGTGCTGCACTGTGCTCCCAGCCCAGTGTGACATACCTTTCTGATCAACCATCCAGGTTGTCTTGGGCTGGAAATTTGTTTCATTCTGTCTTTTTGTGGATTCTGCTGCTTCAGAATTTTTTTAGAGCCATTTTTTATGAGTATTTGGAGGGGTTTGAGGGAGAGCTCAAGCAATTTACTGCTTTCACTCAGCCATCTTGGCTCCGCCCCCCTGAACTGATTCTTATACTGAGGTTGCAGAGATCATTATCTGAGCAGGAGAAGGAGGCAGGTGAGACTTCTTCATGGCAAGTAGCATACCATTGTTCAAAGGATCTTGAATTTCATTTTATTATATAGTTGTTTGTGGCAGTGTGCTGTGAGGTCTGGGAAACCTTCTTAGACATCCTCTGGTTTCTCAAGCATATCTGTGTCAGATGGACTAAGGCTTTGATAATAAGAGTTCAATAATACCAGTTCCATGAATGCTACCTTCATCCCAAATCCTAGAGGAACTGATGAAGATAATGCACAATTTGGGTAGGCAACTGTAGGAACTGCAATGGATGGTTGCCTGGCTTGTAGTGGAGAAGAAAGTCTTATACAGAACAATATGGCTGCTCAGCCAGCACTGCTGTATGCAGCAGTATTGCTATTTTCCTGTACCTGCCTTTGTATCATCTTCAGTCTACAGACAGCAAGAACCAACACTGACCTTTCCAGCCAGTGCGATCTGGTTTAAGAACCAGTCAGAAAGTCTGTCAATTTTTCTCAATAGATCTAGGAACAGTATCTTTTATCATGGGCAGATTGGGTTAAGGAAATCAGGAGAAGGCACTTGGACTGGATAGCTCCTCTGGTAGAGGAAGTCAACCCCTTTCTGGGAGATGTGGTATACTTGAGGACACTGAATGAAGAGCAAATTAAAAGACCATTTGTTTGTGTGTGGAAAGAGTTAGTTTGAACTCTTTCCACACACAAACAAATGGTCTTTTAATTTGCTTTTAATTTAGTTTGGATCACAAATTTGGGGTCATGCAGGGTAATTGTTGTAGCTGTGGATGAGGAATGATGAGAGGATCAGAGATTTAGAGTTAAGAGAGACCTTAGATATCATCTAATCCAACCCTTCATTTTTCAGTTGGTTGAGCTATGAGACTTGACCAAAGCTGCATAGAAAGTTGGTAGCAGAGCTAGGGTTCAAATCTTTCCCCTGCCCCACTCTGCCTCCCAACCTTTTGAAAATATTCTTCTATAGACTTTTTGTTTATTTCTGTTTCACTTTTTCAAATCATCTCATAAAGAAATCAACCCCAATGTACCTCGGGAAATGAGATTCAAGTAAAAGAAGGTAGTTGAGACAGGGAGGATTATACTTTGGAAAAGCCTTGTTAAAGGAGCAGCTACTTGTCAGAGTGGATTGAGCACCAGGCTTGGAGCCATGAAGATCCAAGTTCAAATTTGGCCCCAGACACAATGGAGAAGAGAAGGAAAGGTAAACTTAGAGGAGAAGGGCTGGCAGTTGAGGGATGGGTGGGAAGAAAGGAATGCTTGTTTTATTCCATAAATTAAAAAAAAAAGGAAGGAGAACTAAATAGCCAGAGATTGCCAAAGTTAAGGCAGTTAAAGCTAATATAGTTATCATATATTCCAACTTTTTAAAAATTACTGTCTACTTATAAAAAATGTCAATGTGATTTTAGGCATTACTAATAATAGCCAGCATTTGTATAGCACTTTGAGGTTTGCAAATAACTTTACACATTTTATCTCCTTGATCCTTACAACAACCCTGTGAGATGAGTGCTATAATTATCCCCATTTTACAAAGGTAGAAAATGAGGCTGAGAGAGCTCAAGTGACTTGCCCAGAGTCAAACAGCAACTGTTTGAGACTGGACTCAAGCTCAGATCTTCCTCACTCTAAGTTGAGTACTTTATCCACTAGGGCATGGAGCATTAGCCAATAGGCAGGAGAGTATTCTGGGAGAAATTGGACTAAGAATATACAAACTAGGCAGTCAATAAAAACACAGCACACTTTTTGGGGGGAGATACGGGAGTTAAGTGACTGGCCCAGGATCACAAAGTCAATGAATGTCTGAGGCAAGATTTGAACTCAGGTCCTCCTGACTCCAGGGTCAGTGTTCTTACCTCAATCTGTCATCGATAGTAAGTGCATAGATTTAGAGCTAGAAGAAACCTCCAAGGCCATTCAGTCCAGTACTCTCATTTTCCAAATGAGGAAACTGAGGGAGGCTCAGAAGATTACATCATTTTGTCAAATTTTCAAAGGCAGTAAGAGTGCATGACTTTTCCTAATAACCAAGTGTACCCTGGATATTTCCCAAATATCAGGGGCCAGGTTAGGAAGAATATGGGGTGGGAATCAGTGCCTATAGCTGGTATAGAAAGCAAAGTTAGTTGTTCCTTTGACTTTGGCAGGTGTCTTGGGGGTAAAATTATGGGCCAGAAGCCAAGGAATCCATGAATATTTACCGTGTGCTTAGTGTCCCAACCACCCATTGTCCCCTCTCCAGAGATGTTGTCCTTCCAATATGGCTGAGCAAAAACAAGGAAAGGCAATGTCCAAGCAAACTTGGCTTTTATTTCCATCAGAGTTAAAAGCCTTGACACAGATGATGAGTTGTCTTCTACTATGTTCCTTAAGTTGTTTCCCCTTTGACTAGGCTAATTGGATTCTTTCATCCTTATGTCCAACATGGCTCTTGGTGGGTTTTGTTGCTTTTTTTTTTTGTACATGTTACCAGTTCGAGCACAAAAGCAGAAATAAAATGAGTGAATATTTAATTGCATTCATGGAAAAGATCTGAGAGAATGCTTAATCCGCATACAACTTTGCAGGCACCCACTAACCATGCAAGCAATTGCTTCCCTGAACCCCACTGTTTTCTGTGCAGCCTAATTGAACTTGGATCAGAAAATTAGAAGATGTTAGAACTGGAAGTGACCTTAATGATCATCTAATCTCTACCTTTGCTATTTTGCAACCTAGTGACCTGAAGACCCTGAGGCCTATTGCAGGGGTTGGTGGAGGAGAGGAGTTGGGGTACACATCTAATTCAGTGATGGTCTAGTATTGACCTCACAGTTCTTCCTGTAATGCCCAGTATGCACCCCTCTCCAGTCCATGGGCTAAGGTGCCATTATAAAACACTGTGAAGCTACACAACTGTGGTTTTTACTCCTGTTAGAAAAACTTCTAAAGATGAGAGATCAAAAATGAGGGGCCAAAGCACACCCCTACTGTTCTCTGTGTGCAGAATTCTGGGAAAATTATAACAATTTTACACTAAGTGTAAAGCCAAGTCAATTTTATGCATGGGCAGAGTAGGTGGCTGTCTATATGTTGTTATTTTAGACCATTGCTTCTGTATCCATCAGTACACACACACACACACACACACACACACACACACACACACACACAACTTTCTGCTTGCTATTGCCTGGGAGACATCATGATATAATAAACAGAGTATTGGCCCTTGAGTATCACCTCTGCGGCAGGTCACTTAATTTGCCTTGGCTTCAATTTCCTCTTCAGTAAAATAAGAGTCTAAGACTAGATAACTTCTGAAGTCCCTCCCAGCTCCAAATCAATAATCTTTAACAGATACAAATGACTTTTATTGCAATGAGTGAATAAGCTTAAAAGGCAAATCTTCCTGGAAAATGGAATATGGTCTCTTTAATTCACACTAAACTACAAATAACTGACAGGAGATCTTTCTTTGAGCAGTGAGTTCACTTAGGCAGAATAGGCAAAATACAAAGGTCACCTAGCTAGGAGGATGGACAAAGCCATTTCAGAGTGGAAAAAAACGAACACAGATATGTAAGCTTCTCAGTTTTAAGAGATAAATTTTACCAACTTCTCACTTTTCCCAGGGCCGGACCTGATACTGGTTGTGAAAGTCTATACCACTGGCTCCTAATTCATCTCAGAAGAATGATGATGTAATGGAAAAGGAGTTGGGCTTGGAGCCCAAAAGACCTGAGTTTGAATTGTGCTTCTTACACTACTCTACCTACTAGCCATCTGACCATAGGTTGAGAGACAGCAAGCACTCAAGCTGGGCCTCCCCTGACTATTGACACATACTCAAGACAGAATACATGTGAATACAAGCAATAACACACTTTCTATTAGCAAAGTTATTTTTATTATTCATTTTGTTATCATGAAGTTACATTTTATCACCCATGAGTGATTCATTAAATTTTAATTCTCAGGCCTGAATCACTGGTCTGCCTAGGCTAGATCTAATACAGTAATCAATTATTTTAAAGGTGCCATGAACAGCTGAAAAGTATGCATATTCCTCAGTTAGGCTAAATACCTAATTAATTAAACAAAAAAGAAAGACCTTCTAAACAACTCAATCTTAAAATGGAGAATTGAATGAGATATTGGCAAAGAAAAACCACTGCTTCAGATAAATTTGTAAGTAAATTTTGTCAACAACTTAAATAGCAACTAGTAAAATAGGGATGATAATAGCACGTACCTCCCAGGGTTATTGTGAGAATCAATTAAGATAATAAATGTAAAAGTATTTAGCATAGTTCCTGGAACATAGTAAGCACTATGTAAATGTTCACTATTACCATAATTATTATTATTACTTATGTTATAATGATTATTCTCAAGCACTACCAATCATTCTCAAAGCACTCTACAAAATTCCTTTTATGAGTCAAATCTGTTCTAACACCCAAACTAGGGAAGGATAAATAAAGACAGAAAACTAAAAATAATCCCAGAAATGAATTTTGATAGAAAATTTTAAATAAAATCCTACCCAAAAGCCTGAAATTTTATATATAAAAATTATTCACTATGATCAAGTTGGATTTATACTAGGAATGGAAGAATGTTTCAACATTAGGAAAGCAACTAGAATAAATAATATATATTTGTAAGAATATTAAAATCTACAATTATCTTCCTCTCTAGTTCTTTAATTTTTTTATTATGAACTAGAAAGTCCTCAACAAACATTAACATTTCTATGTACAAAGGCCATAAAATGGGGATTATACATGAAACTGGGAATCAATTATATACAACTTGTTCCTTTTTTGCCTATTCAAACTCTTTCTATACTTAAAAGCCCAAGTCACATCCCTCCACCTCCTAAAAGCTTTTCTTCACTGCCCCAGCCTGATGTTACCTTTTTCTCTTCTGAGCAATCATGTACAATGTGTACAATTAAGTCTATACGATTCATTGCACCTTATTATATGACATCAGTGTTGCTGTCATATTGACCCAATCTCTAAGTCCTATCGTTGTCGTTCAGCTTTTCCTTTGATTATAACTGCTCTGCTCAAGTAGATTATAAGGTCCTTGAAGGCAAAGATGAGATCTTCTATTTTTCTCATTTCCCTCAGCACCAAGTACAATGTCTTGTAGGTACTCAATAGCATTCATTGGTCTGATTTGAATAAGCAGATAAAACAAGTGGATGGAAAATTTGATGTGCTTTTTCCCCCGATTGGAGTAACATGTACCACAGGCTCTTGTACTCTCCATTCAAAGGCATTTCTTGGTCATACTTCCTCCCTCAGCCTGTGAAAAGAAGAGGCAGTAATAAACTCCAGGAGCATCAAGGATTTATTACCATATGCCCTGGGAATCATCTATCTAATCTTTCTCGGCAGTGAAAAAAGAAGAGAAAGCCCAGAGTGGCTGCATTTGGCTCCTCTCACAGCCCTATCAAACTGGAGTAGGGATTCGGGGATTATTGAACCAGACACTCTGGGTACATTTCCCCCTTAGCCAACTCCCATCTACTTGACTAAATGCTGAAAATGGCCTCTGACATGATTTTCTGCCCAAGGAAGTGCTTAAAGTTTACTTCTCAGCCAATACTTAGAAAAACTTTTAAATGAAAAATTAAGTCACATGAGTATATCATTTCCATCCATTTCAAAGCCTAACTACTTGAAAGCCAGTAGAATTGAACTACAAGGCTTCCTTTTCTCTTTGGAAACTACACTAGATCTAAAAAGTATGTACATTAAGCAGCATATTGAGTCTCCTGCCTGCCATAGGAATAGAGTTCCTACAGCCCTGGAAAGCAGCATTAACAGAACCAGACAAGCCCAATAGCCCCACCGCCTTTCTAAAAGTCTGAGACACTTACTAACTGTGTGACTTTGGGCAAGTAACTTAACCCTGTTTGCCTCATTTTCCTCATCTGTATAGTGAGTTAGAAAAGGAAATGATGAACCATTACACTATCTTTGCCAAGAAAACTCAAATAGGGTCACAGACACTCAGACATGACTGAAACGACTCAATGACAACTCTCTAAAAGAATATGGGAAGTCATTGGCATCAACTCAATAACAATTCTCTAAAACATTGGGATGTTATTGGCATGGTGGGAAAAGCACTGGACTGGGAGTCAGGAGACCCGGACTTGAATCCTCACCCTATTAACTGTGTGACTATGGGCAAATCTCTTAACCAACCTGGGCCTCTTTTTCCCAATGTATGAAATGGAACAATTTCAATGAACAATCTGAACAATGAACAATGAACAATATATGTTCTCGTCTCCGGGGATTGTTGTGAGGACCAGAATATCAGAAATGTAGAGCTAGAAGGGGTAGGTCAAGTCCTTCATTTTATGAGTAAGGAAACTGAAGCC
Organism: Phascolarctos cinereus; assembly: GCF_003287225.1. NCBI lineage: Eukaryota > Metazoa > Chordata > Mammalia > Diprotodontia > Phascolarctidae > Phascolarctos > Phascolarctos cinereus. Next base: position 230,386,755 of record NW_027556098.1, read on the forward strand.
CAGAAGGTCATGTGACTTAGCTGCAGACCCAAAACTCAAACTCCAGTCCTGTGTCTCTGAGTTCAGTATATTTTCCCACATAAGGAACTGTTTCCCAGGAAAATACTTGGTTCACAGAAAAGCCTTGTAGACATACGAGCTATTAGTTTAAGGATCTTCAGCAGTTAACTAATTAATTGCCTGCTGTTTGTATGTGGAGAATAGGATGGAGGGTGAAAAAAAACAGACCCGGTAGAAAAATGTCCACAGTGACTACAACCATTCCATACTAATTAATACTCCTTTAAAGGCAAAAGCCAGTGATCACTAATTATGGGTAAAGTGAAGCTAATTAAAATGAAAGCACATACCTTCTGTGTAACAAAGAGTATTTTTCTTTTGTTTGTCTGTTTGTTTTTTGATGAGGCAATTGGGGTTAAGTGACTTGCCCAAGGTCACTCAACTAATAAGTGTTTTTTGTCTGAGGCCAGATTGGAACTCAGGTCCTCTTGACTCTAAGGCTGGAGCTCTATCCACTGGGCCACCTAACTGCCCCCCAAAGAGTATATTTCTACAATCAAAGGTTGAATTGCTATGAGTTGCAATCATTCTTTTTTTTTTAATGCTGTTTCATGTTTGACTTTTCAGGGATTATACTTAAAAGGAGATTAATTATAAGTTTATTGTAAGGGGGCAGTCTGTGATGGGTCTAAACAAAATTGATCAATTAAACAGAAAACAGTAATATGTGCTGACCCATTTTCAGGCTTTTATTGGTTTGTTTGTTCTGGGTTTTCCATGGCTGAACCCACTCTCTTGTCCGTTTTCTCCTGTGACCCAGATCCATTTGGGCATTCTTTCATTCATTCCAGAATTCCAGAAACAGTTATTAAGAACCTTCTATGTACATGGCTAGTTGCTGGGTATAAAGGTAAGCTAAAGAGAGAGACACAGATAAATAAGATGACGAATGTGCTCCCTACCAAGAAAGATAAACATATACACAGCAAAATATCATATAAATTCAAATAAGATAAGTCTATGCACAAGTATAACCAGTATGGCACAAAGACAAATGGAGGAAAGGTCACTTTTGTCTGGAAGAATCAGGAGGGGATTCAGGGAGGAGGTGGCATTTGAACTAGACTTTAAAGGATGCCAAGAATGTCAACAGATTATGAGCAATCTAGGGATAAACAATAATATGAGCAAAGGAGACACCCTCTAATATTAGTAATAGCTAACTTGTATGGCATAGCCTAAGCTTTAGGAGTTTATAGGAGGGAGAGATCAGTATTAGCAGGAGTCAGACCCAACTCTCAGCAAAATTGCTAAACCTGTCACCTATCCTGTCACCAACACCCTATGCCTGTCCTCCCCTACATTCAACTGCATGTGTCACATCCTTGTCCAGAAGAATCAGGCTCTCAGCTACTGAGCTCACAACTTATCCCTGTTTGGGTGGTTCTGTTTTATGATAAAAAGTTAACCCATGAGCTCTCAATATCCTTTCCCGCTATTCTATTCTTTCATTTTGCTCTTACTGTACTGGATGACTTTGGTGGTGTTCTGAAGAGAGAACTAGTGTCCATACATTTTGAAAGTTAAAGGTGGAGTGTGATGAAGAAACTTTACTTTCCTGTAAATAAACAACTGGAAGTAAAGTCACTGTCTAGAGCAAACAAGGCTAAGTGACTTGCCCGGGGTCACACAGTTAGTGAGCGTCTGAGGATGAATCTGAACTCAGGAAGATGAGTCTTGCTGACTCGTAGGCCTGGCTTGCACTCTATCCACCGCACCAGCTAACATATCTCAGATAAGAGTTTAATTCAAGATACTCCTGAATAGCAGTGAGAAAAAAGGGAATTCAAAAGGCGGATATTAAAAATGCCTAAGAGTTTCTCTAGAAAGAGATGGGAGAGAGTGCTGCTAAAATAAAGTAAAAGTTGGCCTCTGAGGCTATCTGGCTAAAATGCTAGCAATCCCCTCTCTGTCTGTGTGACCCCATAGTAACTAAGTACCAGCAAAGAGCAGCAGGAGCAGTGAAGATACTAAGCAGAAATGAACGGGAGCAGTGGAGACACCCAGCAACAAAGCTGTGCGTCACAGTGTCAGCTGAGCAGGGAAAACAAGCAACTCACCTGATGACATCCCAAAGACTATCAGCAGTTCTGTTGTAGTAGAGGCATGAGCAACTCTGGACATGAATGTGTTCTGGCTCCATGGGTCCCCTGGCCACGTGTGTTCCCTGTACATGGACCTTATCAGACATGTTCCCAGCATGTTTCCCTTGTACGACTATGACGACAACCTATAGGAGAATGTAACTATGTGTGTTTGTGGGGGAAATTTTTCTTGTCACTTATCTTGCTATATTATTTAATTATCATTTTCTTTGAACTGATTTGTCCCCTGGTAGTGTAATAGAAATACATCAGTGGGGGCTCATAAACTTTGATTTTGAGTAAATGCTGACCTGCACATACAACATTCCTCAAACCCGAGGTGGTATGAGAGGGAGAAGCAATATGTGGAGGAGTCCAACTGACGTATTTGAGTAGTAACTAAACTTATACAATGTCTGTATCTCCACAATCCACACAGCAAATTTGTTCCTGAAAAGTTGTGTGTGTGTGTGTATGTGTGTGTGTGTGTGTGTGTGTGTAATGACTAGTTGAATCATATTTAAATGTACTACATATAGTTGCATAGAATATAATAGTTACATATATCCCTGTGGCTCCCATGTGTAGAGGAGGCACCATTCTTTAGGTACCTTTTCCAGTAACTCAAAAAATGAGACAGGAAGCCAGTGAGGAGATAGCTCTCTAGCTCATATTAAAACAAAAACAAAACAAAACAACAACCCTGAAGACCAGAGATATACAGTACAACCAGCTGTAATATTACCTACCCCGGTAGCGTCAAACTCAAATAAAAACATATCCCTTTAGGCTACATGTCAACTTAGAAAATCATGAATTATCCGTGTTTTATTGTATTTTGAATTTATTTTTTTAAACATTTCCCAATTATATTTTAATCTGGTTTGGACTCACTGGGAAATTTTGTGGGCTGGGCCATACAGTGCTACAGTTTGATACCTCTGACCTACCCCTTCCCTCCTCCAACAATAAGGCAAAATGGATAAAACTATTTCTGTCTTTTCAGAGCCATTGAACTGATTTTTTAAAAAAATACATATGTATTATTAATATTTAATTTATTTTAACTTTAAAATATTAATTTATTGATATTTTTACATTGCCATTGTTTTCTAATATATCTTTACTCCACTCTTATCAAGAGATCTTTGCTCCACTCCTACCAAGAGAACCATCTCTTACAAAAAAGAATAATAAAAAGAGACCAACAGAATATTCAGAATTCTGCATCCGTAGAAGCACTACTCTGCCCCACCCCCATCCTCACCCCCATCCGTCAAAGAAGGGAGGACTATACATTTTCGTATCTCTTCTTCAGGGCCTTAGACGGACCTTATTGAATTTTCTTCTTCCCAGATGCCTGTCATGTTTATTTGAACCTAATTTAATAAGTGTAAAAATGATGGCAGGATGGATTTGGGAGTGTAGGGTGGGGTATGCACAGTATGATTTGCCTTGCTTGGGTCTCTAAGGACACCTTGATTGGGGAAGATAAATCTTTTTGGAAAGCAAAGATTCATTTGGTCATTCAAATAATCCCTGTCTAATTAATCTACTTTGTAAATTTCAATTTAAGTGAGATGAAGTTGATATGCTTTTTTTTCTTATTTCTGATTAATTCTTTCTCTTCGGATCTATCAGTTTAAAAAAAAGGATCTCCCCATGCAGAGAGAGGCAAATCTCACTAATTGAAACTAAATGACATTTATGTCAATAGCTGAGAAACATGAGCAGCTGACAGACATGCTAGCAGTCAGGGATAGGAGTGCTTCCATGAGTAAAGTGCCTGCTTAGAATCAATATGCCTCAGGCAAAGGAAGGCAACTGCAAATACAAACTTGCGCTGGATCTAGCAGTTGCAGTCACAGAATTACAGAATTTCAGAGTTAAAAGGGACCTCAGAATCTATCCAGCCCAAGTGGTCCCTGAAAAAAAGAATCCCTTCTACATCCTACCAGACAATGGCCAGGAGACCTACGATAAAGGGCAATCTACTATTCAATTTGATTCAATTCAAGAAATATTTTAAAATAATAATAGGTTTATGGTTTGCAAAGGACTTTACAAGTAATCTTATTTGATCGTCAGAATAATTCTATAAGGTAAGTATTATTAATCCTATTTTACAGATGTGGAAACTGAGACTGAGAGGTTAAGTGACTTACCCATAGCTAGTATCTAAGGCGGGATCCAAATTCAACTCTTCCTGACTCCTGAGTCCAATACTCTTTGCACTGTTCCACCCAGCTGTCTTCACATGCAATACACAGTTTTAAGTGATGCAGACACAAACACAAAATAGAAACAGTCCTTTCCCTTATGTTCTGCCTCCTGCCAAGGTAGCTATTGCATTGGGGGATAGTTCTAATTATCAAGAAGTTTGCCCTTACATCAAGAGTAATTTTCTTTTCTTCACAACTTCCAACCATTTTTCCTAATTCTGTCCTCTGGGGCCTGGAAGGACAAGTCTGATCCCTCTTCCATGGGATAGTCTTTAAAATATTTGTATTCCTACCCTTCAGCCCCAGGTCTTCTCTTCTGCACACTAAACCTCTTAATTTCCTTCAAATGATCTTCATAAGGCATGAACTCTTAACATTTTACCATCTTAGTTACCCTCTTTGATTCTCTCTAGTTTAACACTGTCCTTCCTAAAATATGGCTCCTAGAAGGAAATGCAACATTCTGGATGTGGACTGACCACAGCAGAGTACAGTGGGATTATCACCTCCCCAGTCCTACACAGCATGCCTTGCTATATGTGGCCCAAGATTCTTGTATCTTTCTACTCATATGGAGCTTCAAGCCTGTTATGATCCCTAAATCTTTTTCAAACCGTTGTTTAGTCATGCCTCTACCATCTTGTTTTTAGAAAGGGAATTCTTTCAATGCATTTTCACTTAAGATTTACACTAATCTCCACTAATACTTCATTTTATTCAATTTGCCTGTCAAGATTTTTCTGAATCCTCACTCTCAACAAAAGTTTTTGCTATCCCTCCCACTTACAAATCTGATAAATATGTCATCTACCCTTTCCCAAATAATTGATTAAAAATGTTAAACAGTATAGAGACAAGTACAAATCCCTGGAGTAATCAACTGCAGACTTCCTTGCAAGTTGACATTGAACAGTCAATGCCTATTCTTTGGATCTTGCCATTCAACACATCAAATTCCACCTAATAGTACTATTGTCTAATCTCTATCCCGACATCTTGTCCACAAGATTATCACGACCTACTTCACCATATATTTTACTAAAACTTGAGTAAACATTATCTACTACATTACCCGAATCTATCAGTTAAATAACCTTGTCATAAAGGGAAATGAGATTAGTTTGATATGACTTGGTCTTGAAAAAAACCACGTTTGATTCTTTGTAACCACCACTTTCTTTTTTAGATATTCATTAGCCATCTTTTTAGCGGTATATCCTAGCATTTTTCTACAAATTAAAGTCTACCTGACTGACCTAGTTTGCAGAATCATTCTCTTCCATTTTGAAAATTAGAACATTGACTCTGTTCCAATTTTGTATTACTTCTCTAGTTTTCCATGATCTTTCAGAAAGCACCAGCGATGGCTTACCAATTACGTGATCCAGATCTCTTGGTATCCACGGAAGTAGTTCATCTGGGACAAGTGACTTGAATTCAAGGGCAGCTAGATGCTCTCTTACTATCTCCTTATTTGCCATAAGTATCAACTTACTACTTACCATTTCTACTATGTTCTTTTAACTATGAAGCTCATTCTCAGTGGCATCTTTTACTCTATTCTTCAAAGTTCCTCACTGGCAACCTGCTCATACCCATGATGCACCTCTCCACTATTCTCTGTTTGATGTCCATTTTTAATTCTTCAGAGATAATTATTGTATTCCATGTTTCACTACCATGTCACAACACCAGGATAATGTTGATATTTAAAATATAGGTCCTTATTTCTATGGGAAACTTGGGGCCATTAAGGGAGTTTTACAATTTCCTAAAGAAAATATAATTTGCTCTCCTCCTCCAGTTCAACTCTGGGTTCAGCTTATCTACTTGTGTTGCTTTTTGACACCATCCCTCTCTGCCTGCAAGTAAGCCAAATGTTTCTTTACTAAGTGCTTTCCAGGATCTTTTGGTAAAATAGAAACAGATTTACGCCAATTAAAGTTCAGTATAAAGTTGTTATAATCAGTGCTGACATCATTTATGTTGTCAGTTTTTCTTTTCTTTTTTTTTTGCTATCAATAACTTTTTTAAGTAGTTCAGGTTTAAGTTGTTTTGAATTTTCACCTTATCTTTTTTTCACATTTTTATTCTTCTTACTTGCTTTTTTCCAAATCTGATCTTTGCTCTGACAAGTCAGTAGTCTGACTGTACTCTGATGACTGACTCAGGGCTAACTCCCACATCAATAACAAGTCTTTTCCTGTCTGTCAAAACCTAATCCATTTCACTTTTGTGATATTATTGGCGCTTGTCATGTCCAGCACCTATCAATTCTTTTCTTAAAGAAAGTTTTCATGATATGAAGGGGGATGGGTCTTCCACAAAATGGACAATGCTTTAGCCTCTCTCATACCTTCTTCCTTAACTAAACTTGCCCATATATTTCTTACAATCTCTACTTTCCCTGTCTTTGTTTTGAAGTTACTACACATCAGAGATACTATCCGAATTTAATTTGGAAGGGCCTATCAAGTTCTTTGAAGAATGCTTCTACCTGTTCTTCCCCAATAACCAGTGTGGGTACAAAAATTGTGATTATTTCCATGGTGGTTTTTTTTACAAATACTATCTATAATACTGCAGCAAGCTGACTAAATGTCCCACAAAATAATATTTCTTGATGCCTTTGGGCATATGATAAAACCAATTCTGCTGACTCCTTTTTTGCCTCTCCTAAGAGTGCCTATGAGGCATCTCTCCATTTAGCTACAACTTCCTTCTATCTTCTGGTTGTGCAAAAATGTCTAGAGTGGACAAGGATCTCACATGTGAGGCTGCTAGATAGAACAGAGTTTAGAGAACTGGATTTAGCGTCAGGAAAACCTGAGTTCAAATCCTGTCCTAGACATTTACTAGCTATGGGACTCTGAGCAAGTTACTTAAGTTCTTTCTACCTCAGTTTCCTCATTTATAAAATGAGTATAATAATAGTACCTACCTCACAGGATTTTGTGAGGATCAAGTGAGTTACTATGTAAAGTTCTTTGCAAACCTTAGAGCTATTACTATTGTTTTTATTATTTAGAACAGAGTTGGCAAAACTCATAGCAAGCAAAACTCCCAAGTGTTCTAAACCAGATTACAATGTAATTGGCAAATGTTTAACAAAATTAATAAAAATATGCTACAACATAAATAATGTTGCTTTGTAGTTTTCTAAGTCAATATACAGTCTGTAGAGATCCATGTATTTTTGTTTGACACCAGTGATTTGGAGTATGAATGGTCAAATTAAGGTTTACAGATGGCCTAGGACTGTGTGATTCTTAGCTCCTTTTTACCCCTTTACCACCACTCTGCCCCAGTCACTACAGAAGAAGAAAATGGCTGCACAGATATACAGTCATTTTGGATTTTTCTTTATTTCATAGTTTGTCATGACCAAAACTTCATCATCAAATGGTCAGCCTTCTGGTGAAGAGCCTATCCATATGTATCTGGGTGATCTCCAAAAAAGGCAGACCTAGCCTCTTGCCAGAACTGTACTTAAAGCTATTTCATCATGGCAAAACCTGCCTGAGCTTACACTACCCTGGCATAGCCTTAAAGGATCCAGGATCACCACCACACCATGATGAGACCTTAGAATCTTTGTAGACATTTCCCAATATAGCTTTCTTAAAATAGCCTTTTGTTTGTCTTTGATTTCTGCACCAGACTCAACTAATTCAAAGGATCATAGGTCTAGAGCAGGAAGGGATTTTGGAGATTATCTCATACTACCCATTTATTTTATATATGAGAAAACTAAGGTCCAGAAAAATGAAGTGACTTGCCCAATATCAAATGGGAATTAAGGGGCAGAGCCAGGATTCAAATACAGACACTCTGAGTCAAAGCTAACAATATTCCCACTGTGCCATGTTGCCTCACATTTTGAACTTGAGTGCTCTTGGAATAATAACAGCAACAACAATAAATAATGATAATGATCAACTCCTCAAAAGTCAGGCTGTCATCCATGTAATGGCAGGGGTAGGAGGGGGAAGATGGCAAAGTAGGAAAATGCTAGACAGGGTATTTTATGTCAAAGATTTGGTATGCTGTGAAGGTCTGTCAGGGACACTGAAATACTCATGAATTGGGATATGGAGATAGCACTGATTGGATTAATTCTATTACAAATATTCCTAAGAGTAAAATAAATAACCATGGCAGTGGAGTGTTATGGGTAGACCCTGCTTGAAACCATCATGATAATCAGCTTGAAGCAGAAAAAAATATCTACAGTATCTTTATTTTTCTAACATGTACACATTGTCCCTTTCTTTCCGTTCATCTTGATACTACTCTAGTTCAGGTGCTCACCAACCACATACTTAGACTGTTACAACAGCCTCCTAATTGGTTTACTTGCTTCCATTCTCCCCAGCTCTCTAATCTGTCCTTCAAGCATGTGACAAATTAATATACTTAAGACTCAGCTCCAGCCATGTCACTCTCCTGCTCAAAAAACTTCACTGGATCTCTGTTCCTTTTATTATAAAATCCCAACTTCTTAGCCTAGGACCTAAAACACTCTACAATTTGGTCATCAACACATTTCCAGATATTTCATATTACTCACCCTGCTACATTTCAGTCAAACTAGTCTAGTAGCTGTTCCCTCAATTCCACCCATCAGGTTCCATGTCCATGCCTTTACATAGGCTGTCCCCTATACCTATATCTCACTTCCAGTTCCTAGAATCCCTTGATTCCTTCAAGGATCTATGAAGCCTCTCCTGATCCCCTCAGGTACTGGTGCTCTTCAACTTACCATACATCTATCTCACTTCTCTGAATCCCCACGCGGCAGCTAAGCACCAGCTCACGATAGCCTTCTTCATTCTAAGGTAAAAAATAATGAGATATAGGCAAGTCTCCCTTTTTTAAACATGATCAGTTCCTGGTTCACAACCTCCTGAGTCATCAATTCTTCCAGCTCCATAGCCAATCAGAAGACTTTTCTTCATCATAGTACCAACCATTCAGCTGCTGTTGGCCAGTAGTAGCTTACCAAGGTTCCAACATGATAGGATTGGAAGCTGTCAGAAAATATCTGGTAATGTTCTAAGGGTTGGGCTCCCATAGGCCAGTCCTACCATATTATCCATAAGTAACTTAACCTCTCTAGGCTTCAGTTCCTTCTCTGTAAAGGGGTGATGAGGCAACAGAGTTGGAGCAAGCAAATTGACACAGTACAAGCAGTACCCAAATAGGTTACAAACAGGTTGTATTCTAAAAGTCTGTCAGTCAGTTGTTATACGCTAGAAATTTATTTTTCCATGTAATTAATGACAAATAAACAGAACCCTTAATAATCATAGTGATCAAACTTCATCCCAGAAAAAAAATGTAAGGAAACACTCCCTCCTCCTTTTGGTGGAAAGGAGGGTTGGGTATGGCAGCAAGATATTATATCTACCATCAGACTTATTCCCATATTAGTTGTATTTTTTGGCTGTATTTGTTTCAAGGGAAGGGTCATAGTAAGAAGGGCATTATATCTGAGAATGACAGTGATATAAAAACAAAATGCATCAGTAAAACATTTTAAAAGAAATAATGTCATAAATGTTAGGTTTTTATTCCTAAACCAGGCCACAAAACTCGATTTAATCAATAACGTAGCTGAACTGTAAGGTAACTCTGAAACTGAGGAGATACCTAGCCGCACATTTTATGGTACCATGATAACTTGGTCTCCTGTAAACATAAAGTCCATCATAGAATAATTGGCTGAGATCCAGAAAGGAACTTAGAAATTATTTAGTCCAATCTCAACATTTTATATTTTTTATTTTATTTTTAATTGATGGAATAAAACCAATATTTCTGTAATATAGTACAATGAAAACAGCTGATTGTACAGGAAACTGCAAATCTACTATGCACAACTTGCTCTTCCTTTCAAATATACAACAAAATCATGTAAATTTCTTTTTTTCTTCCCCCCACTAGCCCTAGAGATGACTACCATTAGATACACACACACACACACACACACACACACACACACCACACACCACACATACACCCATTATATACATGCAAAATTATTCTGTACATACTTCTATTTATCAGTTCTTTCTCTGGATGCAGATAGAATCTTTCTTCATATGTCCTTTATAGTTAATTTGGATGTTAATAACAGACAAAATAACTTATTCACTCAAAGTCCTTCTTAAAACAGTATCGCTGTATGCAATGTTGTCTTTGTTCTACTCATTTCACTCTTCATTATTTTGTGCAAGTCTTTCCATGTGTTTCTAAAAATCATTGAGCTCATCATTTCTTATATCACAGTAGTATTCCATCACAATAGTATGCTACAAGTTATTCAGCCGTTCCCCAATTGATGAGCCTCCCCTCGATTTCCGGTTGTTTGCCACCACAAAGAGAGTCCAACCCCTTCATTTTAGACATAAGACAACAGGCCCAAGAGGTTAAATGTCTTATCCAGGGCCACATAGGAAGTGGCAGAGCTAAGGTCCAGGCCCAGGCCCTCTAACTCTGAGCAAAACATTCTCATTTCAACATGTAGTCCCCTATACTGTAGATTTTTTGGAAGTATTGGAAACCAATGTTATTTTAGAGCTGGACAGGGCTTACAACTCACCAAATTCAACTCCTTCATGTCAAGTAAAATCAAATTGACTAACATTCATTAAGGGCTTGCATTATTCCAGGAACTGTGCGAAGTATTGGCAATACAAAGAAAGGCAATCCTAACATTCTAATTGATGGTTGTGGTCCTGAAAGATGAAATTACTTGCCCAGTGGCACACAGCAGAATCAGAATTCAATCCACCATACCATGCTGCTGCAGCTTTCCACAAACTCTTCTGAAATCTCCTGAGACCCTTTGAAACCTGAGGAGGGTGGGGAGTGGCATAAAGACCAATCAGTTCCTATGTAGGGAGTGGGCAATAAGGAGGTAGAGGAGGCTGTGTGGGAGGTCCAGAAACTCTTAATAGGAGAACTTGAGGGAGGGCTCAGGCATGTGGGGAATGTGTCTGTCGGGAAAAAATCCCAGAACTCAGAGCACAATGGAATTCCAATACCAGGATATTTTTCTGATTGACGTTGTGGCCAGCATGGATGGATTAGTTTGACCTGCTTATGTGATACAAGAAATATGCTTCATTGAATATGAAGGTGAAAGGAGGAAAAAAATGGCAGCCAGGACTGCAGAGAGATACAGTTATAGCAACTTTACTTGTTTCTTATTGTAATTCAGGATATTCATGGACACTCTAGGGCAGAAACTCACACTTCTGAAGAACAAAATCATGATTTGTTCTAATTTGTTCTATTTATTCTGTAAAATTTAGATTCAGTTAAAAGGCCACAATTAAGGATTTAGAAGGCCACATGTGGCCTTAAGGCCACAGGTTCCCCACCCCTGGACAGGACCATTCCTTGTACCCACATCCAATTGAATTACTAATAAGTATCAAGTATGACTGTAGTACTCGCTAACTCCTCCCACTTCAAAAATCTGTGATAGTAGGAGAGAAGACATTTCCATTAAGTGAGCAAATTTCTTTATTTTTCCTCATGCTGGTCAGAAGACTTGGGAAGTCAGATTCACAACTTTTAATCCCTCTTGGGGGGCCAAGGATGAAATAAGAAGTGATGACCTGCTTGGTGCACAGGTATGGAGAATACTTACTGATAATCTCTTTTCTTGATACAACCATGTATCTCAGTGAATCTATTTAAACTGTTGAAAGGGAGAGGGGAAGAGAGAGAAAAGAAGTGGGGGGGGAGAAATGGGGGAGGGGATGAGAAGAGGGGAGAGCCCTAAAGATATTTTCCAGAGGTTCCCCTTTGTCCTTCCCCCATAATATAGTACACTCATCTTTAGCAAACATTCAGAATGCAATAAAAATGAGCTTATCTTTATCTGGAGAAAAAAAGTACAGATAGCAAATAAACAAGAATTAAGGACCTCTGATGCTAGTAAACTAAGCAACAGTGAGGCTCTAGAGGGGGAAGAAGTAGATAGAGGACAAGTATGGGAGTAAATTCAGTCCAGGCAGTGTAGACAACTGTTCATGATTGTATTCAATTAGGGGAAACAGTGCCTTTTCCTTAAATTTGGCTGGCGGCTGTCATTAATCTATAACCATATACTCCACAGGGCCTTCTTTCTCCATGGGACTCAGAATATACCAGGCTTCCCTATCCTGCTTCCCTTCCCTTCAGTCCCTGCTTCCAGCTGGTGGGGGTGGGGGTGAGGGGAAGAAAAACCCTACACTTCTCTAGAGCTAGTTGATAAAGGTCTATATTGTTTAACTCTGAACTTGAGTTCAAAGTGAATGCTAATGTCTTTGAACTACTAGGAGGACTTTCCAGAGGGTGGGAGTGAGATGAGCCAATAGATGAAGAGTAATCGGGATTCTAATACACAGGCATTCTGACTTACAAAGGGCTTCAGGCGTGGGGTAGTGTTTTGGAGCCCTATGCATAATGAGGGTGTCAGCCATTATGAATTTGGGGAATGTCCTGTCATATGTAAATGATGGGTCACCTGTGATGAATAGGGGAGGGCATTATTGGTAAGTACTGGGGACAGCAGCAGGTGATCATTAATATGGGTAACTCATAAATCAAGCATTTGAAAACAGAGAGCTATCTGTAACAAGATTCCTCCCTTAGTTTTTGTGTGCCTATTCCTCTCTCTGTTGGACTCTCGTTCCTTGTGCCCCAGTTGCTGATTTTTTTGACTTTTCACTTAGCCACCCACCTGGCTCTTCCTCCTCAATCCCTGTAGGAACATAAGACAGGGCTATAGATTTGGACCTGGGGAGGGAGAAGGGATCTGAAGGTTAGAATCGCTTTGTTTTCCAAATAAGAAATCAGAGGTTCAGGGAGTTTGAAATTTGCCTGAGGTTATATAGCTAGTGGGTGTCAGATTTAGGATTTGAACCCAATGCAGACTTCAATTCTAGCATACTACCAACTATGCCACAGTGACCTGCCTGTTATTTGCTTGAACTCTAGATTTTGGGCATCCCATATTGCTCTGCCCTCTGGTATTTATGCACTGGATTTCTGGTTGCTTACCTGGTCTCTGATTTAAGAGTTCTGCTGCACAGACTTATGTTTCATATGTGTTTTATTTCTACCCTCTTACCAAAATTATAGAATGGTTTCTAAATTATCTTCCAACTCTACATCCGTGATCCTATCCCCACAAACCAGGAAGAAGAAAATTACCACTCACCATTTTTTTAAACTTATATCTAAATATTTACTTGTTACACCAAACTGTGCCTGGGAAAAAGCACCTGGACAGGAAGAACTCTGTGACTGGGCCCCATCACCAGGACAGATGCAGGGGATTAACAGATACGTGGGGGTAGGGAGGAGGGATATCAGCATATAGGAAGTCTCCACAGACCACAGAGGCCTGACAGTACAAATTCAGCCTACAAAAGCTTCTAAACTTTGTTTCCCAGAGCTCTGATTCTTTCACATCTTCATTTCCTTGGCTACAGTTTATGGCTCTCATTTTTCTGGATTTCTCCTTTCAGAAAATCCTTAGTAAGGTCTTATTTCCACTTTCTTCTCCCCCCACCCTCACCCCAAGGATGTCCTTGGTATGACTGGACTAGCATGGCATCTTTCTCAACTAAATGGTCAGTGCCCTCTGCCCTACTAAACAATCAATATATTTTGAAACTAACCAGTGTTATTTGAGAAAATTGTCATTTTCCTTCAGCCCTTACACATACATCCATACACATGTACAACACACATATATACACACACAACTATTGTCAACAGAACCATCTTATATGCCAAAAAATGACATACATTGAGCACTCCCTGTCCAATATTGTCCTAGTCCATGTACAAAATGAATTATTAGCCATGGTACCTGACTCAGAGAAGTAGGCATAATATCTCAAAGTAACAGAAATCCAGGAGCTTGGAGGTATTTACAAGTATCTCAGAAATATTATTTTCCTGAAAGAAATGGCAGATATAAGGGAGTGAGAGAAAACTGGAGACTATTATATTAACTAAAGGGGAGGGGAGAACATCACAAGGAGAATGACAGACACAGTGAAAGAAAAGAGTATAAATAAAAAAGGCAGCTACACTCAGATTAAATGCAATGACCAATTTTGGTTCAGATAAAAAAAAATCCAACTCCTACTAAACAGAGAGGTGCAGAGCTTTAGGTATGGAATTTTAAAAGTGTTTTCAGATGTAGTCTTTTGCCAGTCAGATTTTTTTTGGTTTTTGCTATTTTTTTATTTGTTAGAAGGTAAGGTTCAGAGTATGTGTGTGTGTGTGTGTGTGTGTGTGTGTGTGTGTGTGTGTGTGTGTGTGTGTGTGTGTTGGTGGGGAATGGATGAATTCTAAAATAACTGCTATATAAAAAATGAGAGGCATCATCAAAACTTTTACAGTATCCTAGGAAGAAGGATATAAGGAAGAACATCATCAGTGAGGAGAGATGGAAATGACTGGACAATCCCTGAGTTTTTTCTAGCTCTCATTTCTGTGTTTGCAGTCCAAAGTCAAGTATCAGAAATATTGGCAGAGAGACAGAGCAAATGGAATTTTAGAGTTTTGAAAAGCATTAAATTGCCTGCAAGGTTTTTAATATTATCTAGTAATAATCTACAACTAACACCCAGAGCCAATTCTGGAGCATGCTTTATGATTATTACATGATCCACAATTCTGAATGCTGAGATGCAGATGTTTTTGGCATAAGAAGTGGCCATGAGAGTAAGGAGCCTCTTTAAAAAAAAACAAACAAACCTTCTCTCTCTTCCAATTTACCATCTCTCCCTCTCCCCATTCCCTGCCAAAATAGAGTAGCTGCTCTCATTTCTGCTCTTAGAAACCTGCTCTATTTATTAACTGCTCCTCTGGTGATGAAATCCCACCAAAATTCCTTCAGGGTCTGGCTGCCTTTCAGCTTTGCCTTTGCACGTTCTTGTTCTCTATGTATGTCACTAGCTTAAATAGCTGAACCTTTGGTGCTTTAATGAGGTCTCATTGTAATCTCTCTCTCTCTCTCTCTCTCTCTCTCTCTCTCTCTCTCTCTCTCTCTCTCTCTCTCTCTCCCCACACACACCCCTCTCTCTGTCTCTGTCTCTCACTCACTCTCGCTCTGTCTCTCTCCGTCTGTCTGTCTCTCTCTGTCTCTTTCTCTATCTCTCTGTCTCTCTGTCTCTCTCTCTCTCTCTCTCTCTCTCTCTCTCTCTCTCTCTCTCTCTCTCTCTCTCTCTTTCTCTCTCTCAACATGGACCTAGTTTTCCTAACTTCCTGAATAATTTCATTTTGGACACCCTTCCTCCCACACCACCCTAATTACCTTCTGTTGTACCTTACCCCTGTGTATAAAATCCAACTGATAATATCAAATAGAGATGGTATTGTGTATTGGAAGGAGCAACGAATTAGAAGTCAGAAGGATGGGTAAAGTTCCAGTAAAGATGCCACCACTTTCTACCTGTACAACCTTAGGCCAATCTCTGTACTTCCCTGGGCCTCAGTTTTCTCACCTGTAAAATGGAGATGATTATCATACTGGCACTGCCCAACTCATGGGATTATTGGGAGACTCCAATGAGATAATGTAGGCAAACATGTTTTGTAGCCAGTAAAGCACTATATAAATATAAGTTGTTATTATGAAAACTAGAACTGACTTCTAAATTGTAACTGTAGCTTCTTCACACAGTAATAAAAGTAATTTTTCTAGGCTTACATTTGTTTTTGTTTTTTGACGTTATGTTCCACCTTCCCTTTAAAACCCTGTGTTAAAGACCTAGATTTCACAATAACAGCCATGTTGTGCGATGACTAATATTGATAAACTTAACCCTTTCCAGCAATACAAGGATCTAAGAAATCTCCAGAGGCCTCGTGATGGAAAATGCTATCCACATCCAAAGAAAGAACTATGGAAGTTGAATTGCTATTTTTTTTTCTCTTCTGTTGAGTTTTGTTTCCTCTTTCTGATGGTTCCTCCTACTGGTTTTAATTTTTACTTACATTACTAATGTGAAAATATGTTTAATAGGAATGTAAATTATAGCCTATATCAGATTGTGCACTGTCTTGGAGAGGGTGGTGGGGAGGAAGGGGGAGAAAAATTTTAAGCTCAAAAGCATATGGAAGTGATTACTGAGAAATCAAAATAAATTAATAAAATAAATTTTAAAATAAATAAATAAAGGCTTAGATTTGTCTTTTCTAAAGTTTCCAATTCTCTGGCCCTTCTATTTGGAGATTTAAAAAAAATTATTCTCTCTTTGTGCTTTACTAAGGTTATTACATTACTAGGCACTGGGTTGTCTATACAAAGTGTAATTAAATATGAAGGCCTGATTCTGGGTTCCCATCAACTAGACTCATATAAATAAAATCCTTTCTATTGTCTTCTTTTCTGCCTAGGACCTTCACAGAAAGGTTCTTTTGAGCAGAGGGGGTTTTCAGAAGCCCTCCCTTAGGGCATAAGCAGCCAATGAATGCTTCTTCTGATCTTATCCAGCTGGAGAATTCTGAGGGTGAAGTCCTGGGAGAAAATCCTAGAACTCTTCCTCCAGATCCAACTCAGCTAAGCTCTTAGTAAACATTATGCATGCATGTATACATACAAGCATATACACATAAATACAGTTTATATGTACACACATATGTATACACACATAAAATTACTTACACCTTAAATACCACAGGCAATACTGATGTGTGTTGTGTTTACTAAGAGATTAACTGTGCTGGGCCTGAGGAAAGATATCTAGGATTTTCTGTGATATATGCATATATATGCATATGTATATGTAGATATATATATATATACACACATACATACATACATACATACATCACATATACATATATGTGTAAAGAGAGAGGTACCCTAGATGATATTTTGATCATGTATATGTATGTATACATATATTATACTTACATATATACCTATGTGTGCACATATTTACATCATAGGATCAGAGCTAGAAGGAATTTTAGAAGTCATCAAGTGCAATCCTTTCATCTTGCAGTTGAGGAAACTGAAGCACAGATTAGGTGACCTGCCCAATATCACATAATACATGCCTAAGACAGGATTTGAATTTGTATCTTCCCAACTCCCAGTTTGGAGTTGTATCCACAATGCTGTGCTGTATATATGTATATCTGAATAGATGTATATGTGTGCCTACACTTACTGATAGTATTACCTGCAATCCAGGGAGCACCCCTCTTCCATGTGGGGCTCTTGCTCTGTATTCATGTAGAATGTGGGAGCCTGACCCCAAAGTGAAAGATATTCAGCCTTATTTTCCCACATTCTCTGATATCATTATACTCCCATTCCAAAATCCTGGGAAAAATCTCTTAGATAAAGCTTAGGTTTGGCTCATGTCTGGGGTCTCCCCAAATGAGATTAACAGGGCCCCTTGTAGAAAAGTTACTTAGTGTATATAGGAGATATCACAGATAGGACAACTATTTCCTCTCTCACAAAACAAATGCTTAAAACACAAATGATTCCTAAGGTGACATCAATTTATTTTTAAACAAGAATTGTAACCCATCATCTCTGTTATGCTCTGCATAAACTCCTTGCCTCCCAGAAGAATTGTTGGGACTGCTGAGCAGCCATGTCCCATTCACCTCAGATCTGTTGGGGGTTTTTTTTTAAGTAACAGCTCTAAGTCTATATCTTCTAGCAGCCAAGGATGCATGGTTCATGGTTATGGCAGTGGTCATTTTTCCTTTTTTCTGAAAATTGGCTCAGTTTCAGGAAATACCTCCTGCTGCTAGGCACTCTCAACCTCTCAAACACATGAAGCAGTCGCCTGTACTGGAAATATCTCTCTCTCAGGATTGCTGTTTGGTCACTTGTGCTTAACAAAACAAACAAACGCCAGTAGAGGCAGCCCGGAACTTCTGGTCCAGTCTCAGGCTCATCTAAGTAAGTGCATCTTGTCTCTGCCATGTGCTTGTAGCTGCCACAGCTGTTGCTGGGAAGGGGAAGAGAAATCGTCCTCCCTCCATTGAAAATCTAAGAGAGACTAATAGAGCTTCAAGCAACAGGTTCAAAAGAGAGGAAGAGAGAAGAGAGAGGTAAAGACCAACTGCCTTTATAACCTACGGAGAGGAAAAGCCTTCTTGGCTCAAGTTACCTAATGCTTTTGAAACAGCCTCCAATCATAGGAACTACATTCAGGGGCGGGGAACCTGCAGCCTCGAGAGCAGATGTGGCCCTCTAAGTCCTCAAGTGCAAACTGTCTGAAGGCCTCAGGTTCCCCACTCCTGAACTAAAGAATCAGTCAGGAGTAACTGGTCACATGTGTCCTTTAGCAAGGGGGCAAAACACAGGTAACTTATTTGAAAGGGTTAGGACATGCAAGACACGCACCATGTAGGCTTCATGGGATAGTCCTGTTTCACTCTCTCCCTCCTATTAAATATTTGCTATACCTAGAAAATTAACTGGGGTGCTTTTTGATGCATATACCAATATTCCCAATTCCAGCTATTCTCTGGGGACCTGGGGAAGCTCAAGCAAGGTCCTTTCTTGATCGTCTCTGCCCAGTGCCTTACACTAAAGAATCTCAAAGAAGTCAAAGTGGTAACGTTCTGAATTGCTTTCTGAATATTAGGCAATGTCCCAGCAATCCAGTCAATCAGGCAGTTAATAAACATTGCTTAAGTCCCTGCTATATGTCAGGCACTGGACTAAGTACCAGGGATATAAAGAGAGGTCAGGGAAAAAAAAGGACCTTTTCTCAAGGAGCTGATGGAGAGGACAAAATATAAACAATTATGTACAAATAACCCACATAAGACTTAATTTGAAATAACCAACAGACAGATGATGCTAGAATTAAGAGTGATTGTGTCTTTGACAACCCCCAAATTAACAGTATTTTTTGATGGCCCTGGCCTATCCTACAGAATTACATAGTTGGAAGAGACCTCAGCAGCCATCCAGTACAATTCATACATAAAAATAATTTCCATTATAACATACTCAACAAGAAGTCATCTTTCCTCTGCCTTATCACATCCAAGAAGGGTAATATGACCTCCATCCACCTCTGGAGGCAGCCCATTTTACTTTTTAAATAGCTCTAATTATTACGGCTTTTTTCCTGACAGCAAAGCCTAAATTTGCCTACTTGCAACTTTAAACTTTTGACTCTGAGGCCAAAAAGAACAAGTCTAATTTTCTCCATCATATGACAATCTTTCAAATACCAGAAGTCTATCCTACTCTCCTTGAGTCTTCTCTTTTCCAGGGAAAAAATGTCCAGTTCCTTTAAATGTTTAGGACACAGATTCAAGACCAGTTAGTCAACAGTCAATAAATATTTGTTAAGTGCCTACTATGTGCTAATGACTCACCATTATGATTTCTTTCTTCTTATCACTGTCCAGTTCTTCAATGTCTTTCTTAAACTGTGGTTCCCAAAAATGAAAGCAATATGCCAAATGAGGACTGGAAAAGGCATGGTACAGTATGACCATCACTTCCCTTTTCCTGGAATCTATGCCACTTAATACAGTCCAAGAATTCTATTTTAGTTTCTACATCACACTGCTGGCTGCTAACTTAAATTGAGTTTACAATGCACTAAAACCCCAGGTTCTTCTACCTGGTACCTGGTAGGCTTGGACATTACAATACCTTTAAACACAAATTTGCCAAGCAAACATCATTTTGAAAAGTTTTCAAAGCTCATTGCTTGCTTGTTACTTGTAAGGGCCTGTCCCAACCCAAAACAATTAGAAAAGAACAAAATTAAAATTAAACACCTAACAAATGAAAAATGAAAAAAAAAATAAAGTAAAAATGAGCTTCCTCTCTCACAGAGAAAACTGTATCCCAAATGTGCTCCAAGAATATGTGGGGCTCTCTCAAAAGGAATTGGGTACTTGGGATTGACTGCAAGTCCCCCTGACTCACTCTCAGGTAAGACATCAAAGTGTGTTGGATGAAAATTCTTCCCATTGATCCTTCTGGTACATAGAGTGAACAAAGTGTATTTTTTTCTTATTTTAAAATTTTTATTCTGAACTTAACCCAAAAGAGCATTTTCATACATACAACCAAACATTAAAAAACAATTATGTGTCAAACTGTGAATATCTTTTCCATATTCACATTTTAAATATATAATAAATTCTACATGCTTCTTTCAAAACTGTCCAGCATGTTTGTCCTTCCTTCTGAATTTCTTTCTGCCCTTTTCCATTCATTTTAAAAAATGTTTCAACGGCCCTCTTTGGGGGGCGATTGAGTAAGGGGGAATCATTATAGCTATCCTAACTGTATCCATGGAAAACCAAGAAAAAGGGGAGGAGAAAACTCCTTCTAAGATATAAACATAGTCAAGCAAAACAAATCCACACAGTAGCTTTGTTCAAAAAATGTGTTTCTCTCCATACCTTGCATCCATCACCTTTCTTTCAGGAGGTGGGTAACGTACTTCATGATGGGTCTTCTGGAGATAAGGTTGGTCATTGCATTAGTTAGAGTTCTTAAATCTTTCAAAGTTGTTTTTTCTTTACAGTGTGGCTGTCCCTATATAAATTGTTCTCTGGATTCTTCTCATTTCACTCTGTATCAGGCCATACTACCCAGGATACTCTAACATTATCTCTATTGTTTCTTATAGTACCACAACACTGTATTACATTCATATACCCCAATGTGGTCAACCATTCTGCAATTGTCTAAGAAGCAATTGTCTAATCCAGCAATCTAAAAAGCAAAAACTTTGACAGGCCCTTACAAGTAACAAAGTAACAAAGAAGCAATCTAAGGAACCGCCTTAGATTCTAGTTCTCTTTTCTCTCCCCCTGCCTCCCTTTTTACTCTCCTTATTCAGGAATGGGAAATTTATTTTGCTTATTCCCTTCCTGGTATTATTCTCCACCTTAATACCCCTTTCCTTCTGACCACTTGTTTCTCTGTCAAGTTTGATGTATTGAGTGTGGGTGTGGGTGTGTGTTTAATTCTCATTTGTTTGTTTCATCTAAGAGTGGGCTTTATCTGATGCTAGCTCCCCTAGCCCTTCATCCAAGTTTGTATACTCTTCTTATACACTCCAAATATGAGAAAAAGCAAGTTGTGTCCACTTCTTGCTTCTTTTTACACCAGCATATTTCTCCTTTTACCCTCCCTTCTCCAGCCTTTCTTTAAACCCTCAGAAGAGAATCAATCCATGCCCCTTCTAAGAACACTTTTTCTTATTTAATATCCTTTGAAGTAACACATTTCTCTTCCCCTTATTAGAATGTTAGCATTCCATTATCACACAGTTCCTTCCAGTTGCTCAAATTAATGTACCTTTGTAGATTTCCCTGGATTCTTATGTCCATATTTCAAAGTTCCTACTCAGCTCCGGTCTTCACATCAGAAATGTTGAAGGTTCCCTATTGCATTAAAGATCAAATTTTCCCCATAGGGTTTCAGCTTTGAAGGCTAAATTGTTTTCTTTTGAAGCCTATGTGCATATATGTGTGTGTGTGTGTATTTATGTATGTGTATGTATGTATATGCATATGCACATGTATGTGTAAATATATAGGTAAATACAGGTGTGTATATATGTATATAAATGTGTGTGTGTGTGTGTGTGTGTGTGTGTGTGTATACATTTACCTCTTGGAATGTTGTATTCCAAGATCTCTCCTTTGTAGAAAAAAAACAACAATAACAACAAGTTTTATGTGCTCTTGACTGTAGTTCCTTGGAACTTAACTGCTTCCTTCTGTGCATTTGAATTATTCTTTCTTTGACTTGGAAGCTTTGGATTTTGGCTCTGATATTTCTGAGATTCCTTTTGGAGTTTCTTTCAGAAGGTAATCAGTTACTTTTTTCTATTTTCACTTTGCTCTCTGGTTCTAATAGATCTGTGTAGGTTTCTTTTATGATATCTCGAACTATAGCTCCTAAGCTTTAAAAAAAAAGTGGTTTTCAGGGAGTACAATGACTCTTAAATTATCTCTATTTGTCCTGTTTTCCAGGTGAGTTATTTCCCCATAAAATATCTTAATTTTCTTCTTTTTTTTAATCTTTTATCCTAATATTTCTTCCTATGTCATGGAAACATTAATTTCCATTTGGTCTTTTCTATTATTTAGGGAGTCTATTTCTTGGATAAAGTTATTATCCTAAACTCTTTTAAATTATTTTTTCTCTTTCCAGTTCTTTCCACCAGAGCATTGATTTCATTTTTATTCTTTTGTTTAATTTATTCCTCATAGTCATATAGTCTGTGTGGAAAATCCATTTTAGATAGCTTCTTGCAGGGGTTGATGGGATCCAGGTTTGGTGATAGAAATTCCTTCTAAAATCCAGCAGGACTAACCACAGCCCTACTGCCTCAGGGGAAAAAACCTATCAAAAAGAACCAACAGCTTCAGCCACCCTGGCAACATCTCTCTTCAGCAGCAGTGGCATCAAGTTTAGTTGATTAGCTGCAGTTATTCCAAAGAAAAGCAGCCTAAGTCCCAGTTCTTAATTCTGCTTGCACTTTTCCTTGGCTTATTTTTTCCTTATGTATTTCTCTAACTATGCCTATAGGTATAAGGGGTATAGGAGGTGTTCAGGAAGTACTAGGGCTTGCTGAGCCCTTTCCAGAGCTGCTCATCCACTTTTGGTGTCCACTTATCACTCAACTCTAACGTGTGACTCCAAGAAGCTGTGTGCAGTGGCCACACCCAGGTAAACCATCTTGACAGACAGGCTAAACCAGGTTGAGGGTAACTGACAGGCCCCAAACCCATCAGTAAGTTAGGGGGATATCTACTCCAAGCTTGTGACTTCCCCCGGGCAGAATGGGTAGATGAGAACAATTTGTTCCAACGGCCTTGAAGGAAGCTGAAGCAGGTTCTTAGATCTTGGTCAGACATCAAAGATGACAAGGTCATCCACTGCAAACTGGGCCATAGCTAGTTGTCCTGACTTTTGGCTTGCCACTAGACTTCAATGATTCTGGAAGAGAGAGTGAGGCTGACAACTTTGTGCAACTCTACCTCACTGTAATCCAATTCACAGATAAGTTAAGACATCACTCCATTATGTCATTGGTTCTCTTCAAAACAAAGGATGAGTAACATTGGGTCTAGAGAAAGGATACTTAATTCCTAGGGCATAGACCCACAAGGAGTCTGTAGATAGATTCCAGAATGTCTGTAAACTGAAATATAGCATTTCCTTCAATTATTTAAAAATTTTATCCTGAGAAGGCATCTAGGGACTTCACCAGACTGTCCAAGGGGTCTATGATACTAAAAGGGTTGAAAAAAAGACCTCTCTGATTTAAGGAGTAATTATGGCCTTGAAAACATGAGTTCAAATCCTTCCTTAGGCATTTATTAACTGTGTAACTCTGACTTACCTTTTCTATCCCAATTACCTCATCTGTAAAATGAAGCAGTCAATAGCTTCTAAGTTTCCTTCTATCTATAATTTATGATCTTCAGATCCTCCCATTCCTCCACTGATTCTAGGACATCTACCTGCTGTAGCATCCTCTGATGGACAAAATATTTCTCTCAACCATTTCTCCAAGTCTTACCCTACTACTATGATCAACCACACCTGTCAGGGTTGATGATCACCAACTTCTTTTATATATCAATGAGGAAAAAGTTGTAAGCAAAGAAGTGACAGATCAATTGGGTAACCATTCAGTTTGGATACTATTGGCAGTAGAAGATATAATAGGCTTCTTTGCTCTTAACTTCTCCCTTTTCCAAGAGGGAAGGAAAATGGGAAATGAACAAGCACTTACTACCTGTGTTATCCTAGATAAGTCACTTAATCCTGTTTGCCTCAATTTCCTCATCTTTAAAATGAGCTGGAAAAGGAAATGGCAAACCACTCCAGTATCTTCATCTAGAAAACCTCAAATAGGCAGCTAGGTGGTGCAGTGGATAGAGCACCGGTCCTGGAGTCAGGAGGACCTGAGTTCAGATCCGACCTCTGACACTTAACACTTAGCTGTGTGAGTTTGGGCAAGTCAGTTAACCCCATTGCCTAGCCAAAAAGAAAAAAAGAAAAAACCCTCAAATGGGGTCATAGAGAGAAAGACACAACTGAACAACTTGACTGCGAGGGACAGGGAGAGGGTTCATCAGGACTGTAGTAACCTGGAAAAGAAATGTTGTACACCTGTTAGCTTCTGAGTTTAGTTAATTACTTCTGATGACTGCATGCTAAGTTCAGTTGTTTGTTTTCAGCTGAAAGAGTTTAAAGGCTGTCATCACCATCTAAATTTGTAGATCCGAGAGACACAGCTCTAGTTCCCCTGCCCTAGTTACACTTCTCTTCCTGTTGCTTTCCCTTTAACCACAGTATCTTAAAGAAAAACAACTGAAAGTGTAATAAACTGACATGAGACTAAAAAACGCAAAATGTTTTTTTCTTATATGTTCAGTTTTATTTGCAGTTTCATGATTGCATGGGTATTTGCACTCACCATTTCCTGATGGGTGATGAGAGCTGAGACTCAGCTATATTCTATATCATGCATGTGGATACAAGAGAATTCAAGCTCCCATCTAACTTAGGTAAAGATACAAATGAAATTTTAAAGCGGACCATGAGAAAGAATATTCCAATGCCATAAACATTATAGCAATATGAAATAAGGGAGTGAGTTAACATGAGATTGGACCCTGTACAAAAACACTCAGGCAAAGAAGGTAGAGAAAGAATCTGAGTCAGATGTTAAAGAATTATGGAGTAGAAAAGGTTACCAAAACAGCATAGAGCATTATGGCAGAAAAAGAGTGAATATAGAAAAGTAGAAGGTTAATCATAGAGGAGATACCATGGAATGGTACTTCATTACTAGCAAAATTTCCCCAAAAAAACTTTCTCTAGAAATATATCATTGAATGGTAGGTATTTATGTATAGGAAAATAAGTTTTAGTGATGCATTTTGTATTTACATCATTGTCATTTCTGGATATACTGTTTCAGCTGCCTCCCCTGACACATCTTCACACACACACACACACACACACACACACACACACACACACACACATCATTGCCTCCTAGAATTGAACCATCCTTTGTTAAAAAAAAATAGGAAAATTAATTAATACCATGGCTTCATCTTATGACGTAGGAAATATTCTGCCCTATTAGTTCCCCTCCAAGGGATGTATGGTTCATCCACTCTTCTGCAGAACATTATTAGTTTTCCAGTGGTTCAGAGATGAATTGGGAAAGAATGGCACATAACTGAAATTGTGGCACTACCCAGAATGAACCGGGCCATGGTCCTGATTCTTGTGCTATCGTCACTAGAAAGTCCTAGTGCAGGTATTTCCATGTTCTGCTCTTTGTCATCCACAAACAATGATTGAGGAAAGCAGGGAAGTGACCACGGGAATTTATTAGGTGTCTACTATGTTCAAGGGGCAGGTGGCTCAGTAGACAAAGTGCCAAGTCTAGAGTCAGGAAGACTCCTCTAGTTCAAAGCTAGACTCAGACATCTACCAGTTGCGTAACTCTGGACAAGTCACTTAACTGTTTGCCTCAGTTTCCTTATCTGTAAAGTGGGCTAGAGAAGGAAATGGCAAACCACTGTATTGTCTTTGCCAGGAAAACCTCACAGGGGGCCATGAAGAGTCAGACACTATTGAAAAATGACTAAACAACTGAACTGTATGCATAAGGCTTAATACAAGTGTCTTGCACATGTTGTTGTTCAGTCATTTCCAACTCTTTGTGACCCCCATTTGAGGTTTCCTTGGCAAAGATACTACAGTGGTTTGCCATTTCCTTCTCCAGTTCACTTTACAGTGAGGAAACAGAGGCAAACAGTTAAGTGACTTGCCCAGAGTCACACAGCCAAGTGTCTGAGGCTGACTTTGAACTCAGGAAGAAGAGTCTTCCTGACTCCAGGCCTGACACTCTCTCCAACTGAGCCACTTAGCTGCCCCTCGGCATACAAAAACAAAGCAAAAAACAGTCCTGCCCTCAAGAAGTTTACATTCTATTTGGATAGATGCACAAATTAATATATATGAAATAATTTAAGAAAGGAGAGTATTAACAATGAAGTAATAAAGAAAGGCTTCCCATAGGAAGCCTCAATTGAACTCTGATGGCAACAAAGAATTGCGAGAGAGGAGAGAAGATAACAAGGACAATTTACCTAAAGGTCTGGAGGCAGGAGAGGAGATCCTGAGTTTAGAGAACAGCAAGGAAGCCAGTTTGGCAAGAATAACATGTGCTCTATATAAATCACCCCATTGGGAGTTATTGAATCTTTTCGTTCTTTGTACCATGAGCTGTGAACTGCCCAGACTCCCTCAGAGTGTCAGCAGCAAATCAGCAGACCAAAAACAGGCCCTTGGCTTCCTAGGCTATTGACTAAAGCAGTGTCCCTCAAAATGCAGACAAGAGGCTTCCCCATTGAGTGGATTCAGTACAAGGCATTTACTGTTCCAAAAAGGCCACAAGGATTGAAAAGGAAGCACTAAGAGGAAGAAAAGGAGAAGGGAATGGGCAAAAATGTTTATTTGATCAAGAAGAAGAAAAGAATAACTAGAACCATAGAGATTTGTTGGGAGGCAGGGGAAGACAGTTCAATATGAGCGTTGGGATTTAGGAGCAGGGAAAGGGAACCAGAAAGAAAATAGAATATGATTTTTTAAAAAATTTACAAACCAAATGGGATCTTTACAATAGTTTAGGGATATACATGTCATCACATCAAGTCATGTAAACATTTTGATAATAGAGTCAAGTCCATGTAGTTTTTTTTTTCTCTCTGGTATGGGGTTATGTTCTCTATTCCCTCAAAAGATTTATAATGAATCTGCTAAGGGCTTTTGCTACCTTACAATGTTTTCTTATCCAGGGTTTTCTTAGTCTTTGGGCATTTGCTTTGTTCAAACATGTTCTGGCTTGGTCCAGATATTTATCCTTATTGTAGCTCCTCTTCTGGGAAATTTGTACCTCTTTCCTGGCTTCCCTCCCTCATTCTCCTTTGTAAAAACTAAGGTATGATTTGAGACTTGCTTTAAGTGGTGTTTATTTTCTTCATTAGTAAAAGATGTCTTCCATCTATGAGAAAGGCCTACTGTCTCTGTCACTAATAACTCAGTCCTTATGTATATGCAAAATAATTCCTACAAGTTTCTTGTGTAATACTCCCATCATCCTTCAGTACTTCTGGCCTTGTCACGTTTTCCTCATCCTCTTCTGAATTCACCTTGTAATCTCTCTAGCTCCCCTCTTTCTGCTACATTATTTTACACCCAGCAAAAGAGAGACAGTTTGGTCTGATGGACATGGAATTGGCCTTGAAACCAGACATGCTTGAGTTATGGTCCATGTCTATTCAGTGATTGGCATGGAAAACAAAAGGACAGCTATATAAGATAGATACTTTTAACCATTATCACCCTTGGTATAATAGTCAATGACATAGATGGAATCACAAAATCAAAGACAGGAAAGTTGAAAAAGATTTTAAGAATCACCTGGCCAAGGATTTGTACCCTGCAGTCTGTGAACTTCAAAAAATATTTTTGATAACCATTTCAACAGAATTAGTTTCCTTTGTAATCTTATGTATCTTATTTCTTGTATTTAAAAATGTTATTCTGGGAAGTCCATAGGCTTCACCAGACTGCCAAAGGGGTTCATGACATAGAACCTCTGATATAGCCCAAATTACAAGGCGTATCAGCAGTAGTAAAAAGGCACCATCCCTTAAGGCCTTGAGCAATTGACAGATCCAGGGAAGAACACCCAGGCCCACAACCATATTAGTACAGCTCAACAAAGGAGCACGGCTACAATGCCACTATTAGAAAAGAACATTTATCTTGGCCAGAGACTGTCATTCATTGTTTCCTGCACAGTGTTAACTGACTACTATCACTATAACTCCTGCCAGCTTTTGCCTCCCACTCCTCTTTGACTGTTCCCTTGATCTGTAGTCTATCACTCTTGCCCAGTCTTCTGGATCTGTTGACACCAGTAAACACTTTAGCTTTACTCAAACACACCATTCTGCTTTTTCTCTCAGATCTCTGCTTGGACCACTCTTCCCCTCCCCACCCCTACCCCATCCCTACCCTTCTATTCTTTCCCTCAGGGGCTATTAATTATCCTTAATGACCAGCAGGTAAAGCAGACTCAAAGCACTCAGAAGTCAAAACATTCTTCTTTGCCCCCATCTGAGACAATGATGGAGCTACTTGCCACCCCATAGGACCGCCAGCTGGAGACGCCAGGACTGAGGACATAGACCAAAACAGTCAATCAATCAACCAACAAGTACTTCTTAAGTATTTGATATGCACCAGGCACTGGGCTAAGTGCTAGGGATACAAATACATTGAATGAGACAATCCCTACTAGCAAAGAGCTTATATTCTAACATCTAACAACATGGATGAGCATTTCAGTCCAAACCGATAACATAGAAGGCCAAGCCCTTGCAAGGCCAAGTGGAGAAGCATCACTATGTTCTTATGCTAAATGTATAGCCACGACAGAGTTGAGCTGGCGTCAGCTCGAACAGAAGAGCCTGACTCAAATTTTCCACGTAAGCTTTTACACCTAGCATGTGACAGGCACTGTGCTAAATACTGGGCAGAAGAAGGAATGCTTATTCTTTTTAGCCCTAGAGAGAAGAACTAGGAACAGAGGTGGAATCTGCAGATAGATTTAGGCTCAATATTGGGAGTGAGGGTGAATTCTACCAATTAGAACAATCTAAAAGTAAAATGAGATGCCTAAGGAGACATCAGGTTTTCCCTTAGTAAAATTGGGAAGGCAAAAAAAAAATTGAATAACCAATTATTGAGAGTACTATAGAGGGGAATGCTGTTCAATTCAGAGATTCTGTGAAGTCACTAATGGAAAGAGGACAGGTGTCATGATGACTACAATGCCCAGTGCCATTGGATAATCACCCTATGTACTTGGACAATCTCCTTCCCAACAGAGCTAAGGGAAACTCAGAAATTCATAACTCAAAAAATATGTTATAAGAGGCAGGCTCCAATTTACCTACTTTTATCGTAACTCAATATGCTACTATTCTACCTAAAAAAGAAGGAGAACTAGTTGCTAAATCACAGTGCAAGCACCCCCCTATATGGGTTTTCTCACATCCAGTCCAAAGGCAGACCTGAGCTTCATGTTTGCCCTGGAATGCTTTGACTCCTTCTCCTGAAAAGACCCACTGAAACTACCGTCGTATCACCTGCTCCCTGGACACTGGACTCTGATTCTCAACTGCCTTGCAACTTATCTTGGCAAGTTCTGGCCAGAGCTGCTTTCTGCATAATACCTAGCTCTCCTACCAAGCTAATCACAAATGCTCACAGGCAAAGGTGTGCTGGAGCCAACTCAGATCAGCTCATAAGAACTGACTTAAGTTTTCACTGTGATGATAAATAGAGGTATGTATAGAATAATTTTACATATATGTATATATGTATATATATGTGTGTACATATATATATATATGTAAACATACATGCATATATATCAATTTGTGTCTAATGGTTACCATCTCTAGGGCAAGGTGGGAGGAGGAGGGAAGAAAAAAAAGAAATGTATATAACTTTATTATATATATAAAAGGAATAGCAAGTTATGTATAATAGATTTGCAGTTTCATATGCAATTATCTTTTTTATTATGCTATGTTATGGAAATGCTTGTTTTATTCCACAAATCAAAAGTAAAATAAACTTTTAAAAAAGTTTCATTGAGACCAATTATACTTCAGAAATTGGCAAATGATACAAATCAAGGTTTATTTTATTGTTTCATTGATTATCCAGACATAAGAAAGTGATGGACAAAATGTTAATAAGCCAGATTAAACCTAAAAGTGTGTTGTGGGTGCATTTATTTTTCCCAGGGAGCCGGTTATTAAATATTTACCAGCACATATTACCCTTACCGTGGCTGTCGGGATGGGTTTGGTTGTGCTGCTAATTCAGTCATTGCACAGGACTCAGAGAGGGTCGTGTTGTTCCCCACACTTACCAGAGCAATGCCTTTAGTAGACATAGGCCACATTTAACTACACATTCCCCTACTAAACTCTGAACTGAAGCTCTCTCTCCAGTCTTTGTAAAGTATTAAGTACTGCTAGCTCTTAAGAAATAGCATTATTTCCAAATAAGAGGATCAGAAAAGACTTCATAAATGAGATGGCATTTAACTGGGTCCAAGGACCAGGTAGGAAGGTAGGAAGGGCACTCAGGAAGAGTAAACAGGACCAGAGAGAGGAAATTAAAAAGCGTGAAATGTACACACACACACACACACACACACACACACACACACATGCCATTCTTCTTTCTTCCCTTCAGCTGAATTGTTCAACATGTCTATTCTTCTCTGATAAAGGGGAATCAGAGTGGCTCACTCCAATAAAAAGGAGAAGGAAGGCGCAGTGTGGATTAAAGAAATATATATATTTTCTTCAAGAGACCATTCCTGGACCCCAACCTGCCTCAAATTGCGACCTTACTCCTATAGTTGCCTTCCATCTACTTTGTGTAGAATTTGTATATACATAGTAGTTTGAAGGTAAGCTCCTTAAAGGAAGAGACTGAATTTTGAGTTCCAATGTATCCTTGGTGCCTTACTGCAATGCTTGGCCCCTAGTAAGCACTTGTTGACTGACTGACAGACATCAACAAAGGAAAAAAGAGGAATAGTGGAAAATGGAGGATGAAAAAGGTAACAGGTGTTAGAGTAATTTATAGGGTAGATGATGAATAAATTTAAAAAACCAGACAGAATTCTCCTCCAACCTGTCTGATGTTTCCTCAATATCCTTTGATGGAACTTCATCCATGTCATACCCATTAGTTGTAGATGTCATCTAGGCTCTGTCCAAGATCCTCTTCTCTTTTCTCTCAGAGCTCACTCACTTGGTGATCTGGTCAGTTCCCGTGAGTTCAAATATTAACTCCTTGAATATAATTCCTAGGTCACTGCCCTCCCCACAGATGTAACAGCTATCAAAGACAGATATGAGGAATCAGAAGTTTGAAAACATAATGTAAGGTGCTGAAACATTAGCAATTAGATAGAATTATTTTCATGGTGAATTGTTTTGCAAATACGTTATCATTAGTACTGCAATGAGAGATGACTAAGTGTCCCATGAAATTATGTTTCTTCTATGGCCTTTGAACATGCAATTAAAATTCACTCTTCCAATCCTTTATTTGCCCCCACTAGAAGTACTAGTGAGACACCTTTCCATTTTGGTACCACTACCTTTTGACATCTTCTTTCATTTATAGCAAGAATATCAAGATTAATTTGATTCAATTTCTCCCATCATATATCTGCTGCATCGGGCATTGATTAAGGATCTTACATTTAGAGTACCAACAGTTAAGTCAATGTTTAAGGATGATCTAATACTGTATGATTCTTTACACCTCAGCCCTCTTTACATACACACACACACTCACTCACATACACACACACACACTTTTCCCTCATCACTGAAGAAAATAAAAGGACCAAAAACTATTTCTATTATTTTCTTTGTTTTGTGGGTTGTCATGGTCAAAGAGTTCACCAAGTGGCCAGCCTCCTAATGATAAGTCTCTTTGTACTTTGTGAGGCTAGTCATCAAAAAGAAGATGTGAACTGTCATCAGGATCATATTCAAAATGTTTCCAGCTTGGTAGAAAGCTGCCAAAGTTAGCACTTTGCTGCCCTCACCTTCAATAACCCAGGATCACTTCCACACTACCACAAGTCATCATGGGAGGATTTTGTCTCAATTGGGAAGGCAGTGAAGAGAAGGTAGGCAAGTCACCGACCTCCCTCCAAATGTATCAGCCATCAAAGATAGATGTGAGAAATCATCCAATTAAAGACATAGTATGAGGTACTGAGGTTACAGATGCTAAACAAATGCAAGGATTAAAGAAACAGAGGCCTCACATTTTCCATTTGAGGGACCTGCAGATACAGTACCCTGCTATTTTTTAATCACTCCTAGTATAGATAGTCATTTTTCTTTGGAAGTTTTTCCTTTTCCCACTCTTCCTTTGCCCTATTCATTTTCACACAGTAATCTCAGCGTTGTTCTAAAATTGGCCTTGTTAAAATTCATCATTGATTGCTTTTTCTTCCTTCTTGGGTTCCAGTAAATCACTCCTCTGCACTCACTGTACTCCAAGGAGGCAGGGAAACAGAGGGTGCCTCCTTCAAGAAGAAGAGATGATCGTTTGATTCACTGCATTGTAGGTTCAGCATCTCTCTTCTGTCACCTGATCTCATGAGGTATAAACCCTTTATCAGCCCATTCCTGACTCCTAGCCAGATTGAGTCTGAGGGACTCATTTCTGGTCTGCATTGTCCTCAAAAGTAGACTGGGAAGAAGTGAGCAGCATTGTTTCATGAGCTGTTTTACAGTTCTCCTCTTACAAACATCTCTGCTTTGGTTTGACATTTGCTTTGATTCCTGACTCCTCGTCCTGCCTCTTGCCTCTGTTTAGTGTGTGACTCCTAACTTTGACCACTGCCTGTGTCCCTAAATAGATTACTTCTTATAGCTTCAGGCAATATCCTTATCTCTGATCATGCTCTCTAAGGCTATGTGACCCTAATTCCAGTTTGAGGACCTCCACTTCTAGGCTCCACTGTCATCAGTATAATGCGTACCTGAAGTCTCAAACCCCTTACACCTTCATGGCATGGCCATACATCAGCTCATTTCAATGGAGTGAGGAGATACTGGCCTTCCTTCTCACCTAATTCTTGCTGTCCAAGATCACTTTTCTTTACTAAAAAGCAAAGGTGGCAGAAAAATACAGGGTAACTCCATGTTAAGAGTAGGGAGATAACCTTCTCTTAAAGTCATAGGCTGTTCATTAATGAAACACAAATAAAGCATTAAATTAAGCATGCTCAAAGCCCTGTGCTAGGTTTTGAGGTGAATATGCAAATTACCAAATATTCACATAGATCTGTTTTAGATAATCTCTTTAACAATGCAATCAGTCAAGAAGATTTATAAAGTATTTACTATTTGCCAGGAAATTGTTCTTAGAGCTGGGCATACAAAAGGTAAAAACATAGTCCCTGCCCTCAAGGACCTTATAGTTTAATATTAATTAATTAATTAATTCTTTAATAACTAAGAACATACAGCAATATAACGGTGTAAACAATAGGTAATCTCAGAGGGAAGACACTATGGGGGAAGGGTGGCAGAGGGCATCCAGGACCCATGTCTGCCCATCCTCTGCAATTCTCAGAAATGTCCTCCTGTAAGCACCCCTTAGGAGGTCTACTGAACATCCTAGAGGTCTTCCTTGCTTCATCCAGACATTGTGAAGGCACCAGCAGAGTCCACAGACTGTCCTCACCATGTAAACAATCCATTATCTCTTCCTAACACACATTTCCCTGTGATATTATTTCACTCATCATTCATTCCAATTTCCTTATAGGATATATATTGTATCCTATGGACACCAATTGTGTACCTCTCCTTTTCCCCTCTGAATGATATTTGTTTTCATTTCTTCAGAGGCTGTTGTATTCCATTCAGGGGTGTGTTGGTAAATGTTTAACAGCCAGCCTCATGAAAAAAATCCCACAACTTTATATTTTAAGCTGTATTAAAATTTCCTCCATCACTTTCTTACGTCTAGACAATCAGTAAAACAATAAATCAAGCCCTTATTTGTAGCATCTATTAATTTCTGAGATGTAGATGCTCACACTGAAAATATAACAACCAGCTCTTGATTCTGTGTCTCCTTGATATATAGTACCTTAGAATCTCATTTTGCCACTGGTGCTGAAAGGCAGGAAGAAAAGGAATTTTCAAGCAGATAACAAAGATGAAAAAGGCACATCATTGCCTCAAAATTTTTACAATGGAATGCTTATGTCAGTATTTCAAGAACTATAATTTCACTGATGTCTGTACTTCCTCCACCAATGCAGATCTTAATCCTTCTCCTTCAAAAATCATCTTTTGTGAGTTGCTGTGCCAAATAATAATGATGATGATAATAACAATCATTATCATCATGGCCAACCTTCTGGTGATAAGCCTCTTCAAATGTAGCTACGCTGGTCCTCTGAAAACATGTAGTAATTTCTGAGTCTACTCTATCCTCAAAATCTTTCTTGCTTTGTAAATCCTATCAGAGCTACACATTCAATTGGCATAGCTATGTGGAATCCTGGATTGCCTTCACCGAATATATCAATTTAGTTTAACAATCAGTGTAAGGCACTATGCTAGGCTCTGGGGAATACAAATTGATAAGATACAATCCCTGCTGTCATGGAGCTTAAAATCTAAAAGGAAGAGGGTAGACCAGGAGTGATGAACCAGCGGCCTCGAGGTACATGTGGGTCCTCAAGAGTATCTGTTCTGTGAAGTTTGGATTCAGTCAAAGGGCCACACTTGAGGGCCTAGAGGACCATATGTGGCCTTGAGGCTGCTGGGGTAGACAGACACATAAATCTACACAAATAATGATAGTGGATGGGGTAATAGAGTAAATTCTAAGGAGAACAACTAGATAAAGTGCTAAAAGAAATTTAATGAGAAAGAAAGATCTCACTTTCAGCTGGGATTCCAGGGTCAGGAACTGTGTTCAGGGAAGACTTTATGAGAAAGTAACACCTAAACTTAGCCTTGAGGGATACAAAACAAAGACTTCAAATGGAGCTATAGAGGGGGAATGTCTGTGGACACTGTTGTGGAAAGTATACTCCCAAAAAAGCATAGAAAAAGGAGAGAGCAAGACAAGAAAGGGGCACAAAGAGTAGCCCAGTTTAGCTGGAATGGAGAATATTTGAAGAAGAATGAGAGATGTAGATCAATGCATAGTTTGGAGCTAGATTATAGAGGACGACAAGGGTCAATATTGGGAGTTTATACTTTATTATGTTGTCAATAAAGGGTTTTGAGGAGAGTGATCTGAGGGCAGTGCATTTACTCAGACATCAGCTTGAGGCATGGATTAGACTGGAGGCAGGAAGACAGATTGGTCTCTTACAACAGGCTAGGTAAGAGGCGATGAAGAGCAGGTGTCCCACCTGTAGCAGTGGGATAGCAAAGGAAGTATAACTGAGTTTAACTTTATCGCAATGCATTCTAGCAGGAAAGATAAAATGTATACAGATATAATCATGATAAAAGGGATCAATGGGATAAATATAAAGGTAACGCAATGTAGGGGGGAAATGACTAGCTTTGGAATCGGAAGACCTGATATCAAATCCTTTTTCTGCTACTTATTACCCTCTCTGATCTTGAATAAGTTCACTTAACTAACTCTTTGGGCCTCAATTTCCTCATCTGTAAAATGTGGTAGTTAATCTAGATGATCTCTAAGGTCCCTTCTTGCTCTAAGACTGTGACTGTCCCAAGTACAATAAGACAGACATAATCAAAGTGTGATAGAGGATCAGAGGAGGAAGAGAATACTTGGCTGACGATACATGAGGAGAGCTTTAAAATAAGAATGATAATAATAGGTAATATTTATTTAATGATTGAAGGTTTGCAAAGTGCTTTACCAATATCTTACTGATCATCACAGCACAATGCTGAGAGGTAACTCTTACTATCCTCGTTTTACAAATGGGCAAACTGAGAAAAACAGGTTTAAATTATTTGCCCAGGGTCACATAGCCAGTATGTATCTGAGACTGGATTTGAACTGAGGTCTTCTTGACCTCAAATCCAGTGTTCCCTCTACTGTATGTAGCACCTGGTTACCTCTGTCATTGGAGACTGTGAATCTATCAGTAGGGTGGATATGTGGAAACCAGGTATCCAAATATAGCAAATGCTTTACAATCCATAAAATTACAAGCAATGACTAGACATTTAGTTGAGTTATTTGTACAGAGTTGTTGCTTTTTTTCATGTTTTTCCCCCATTGATTTGTGAGCTTCTCAAGGACAGCCACAACCTTCTGCTTTTCCTTATGTCCCCAGTGCTTAGCACAGTGCCTGGCACATAGAATGAACTTAATAAATGCTTCTTGACTGGCTGGTACACTTTAGATCCTCTAGGGCTAAAGCCTGCCCTGGACCCCACCCATAAGAGGCAGACTTGAGGGTGACTTTCAAAAAATTTTGTTTCTCAGCCTTCCTTGTTTGATTTGACTGTCTATACAGCCAGGATTCACTTGACATTGGAAGCTATTTCCACCTTTATTTTGTGTTATGTGGACTGAACCACAATGTTCATAATAAGAGTTTACATTCTGTATAACTGTCAAGTTAACAAAACAATGTGTTTCCAAGGACCCAGTGGGGAAAAAATAGTACAAGTATTATTATACCTGTTCTAAAGATGGAGAAACTCAGGCTCAAGGGGGTTCAATGTTTCACCTAAGGCCACCAGAATAGTAGTAATCGAGGAGGCTGGGATTCAAGTCCAGGACCTTTAACTATAAATCAAGTGCTCTTCCCACTATATCAGACGATCAGAAAATAACTATTTTAACTGGTCCTAACAGCCTTCAGTGGCCTTTTACATGCCAGGACGGCAGAAGGACAATAGCCTCAGGAAATTCAGTCTAGTGATTGTAGCTTTCAGGTTTTTTTTTTTAACTTCTTACTGTCTGAATGTGAGCACTGGGCCTGTGAGACTGTACTCTCAAATGAACCGCTGGTAAATGAAATCCTCAAGGCACCTGTATTTGGGGACATGGAGTTAAAATGATCAAACAGGAAATGTGCACTTAGCTCCTAATGTTGGATACCTCAAGACAGAATCAATGCCATTTCAAAAAGAGTGCTTTCTGGAGTGCTGCTTATAAGTCTGCTGATAGGTAAACTATTGTAGGTGAATACATTGGGGAAAGGAAATGGGTGAATTAAGGAGACCATCTATAATGCTAAAAAGCATTCTCCTTTCCACTCTGGCAAACTGAAGAAACTTAAGAAAAACCGTCATCCACAAGCTTGCTAAGCACATTGTAATTCCTCTTAAATATACCTAAAGACTTTTATGTGATACAAGGGCATAGGGGAATAATGAGATATATTCTATATATTTGGTTTCCTTTAATGTGGTGGTGAAATCTAGATGACAATGGAACTGAGAATTAACATATTCTCTGCTCTGTCCTCCCTGGAAATTAGGAGCAGAGCTGACATTATGTAGGTGTCCTAATGAAATTAGGTTGCCCCATGAAAGCCCTAGTGATCCTGGTGTCCTGTAGGGAAGCAGGATCACAGATTGAGAGCTGAGAAGAACCTCAGAGACTTCTCTTAATCCGACCCTTCCCCTTTTATGTTGCAGGTGAGGAGACTAAGGCCTAAGGAATTATTTGCTCAGGATCTCCTAGGTAATAAGTGACTGAGTTGATCTTGAGTCTGGGTCCTCTGACTCCAAATTCAGTGCTCTTTCCTCTGCTTTATGTTGTACATGATCAAGCAGCAAATTCTTATTTGGGCTGGGCTGTTTTGTTTCCATTAGCTTCCCTTGACCTTTTCTAAAGGCTGAAAACAAGCATTTACCAATCAATCCACAAACATTTGTTAATCACATAGTGCTGAGCACAGGGGAGACAAAGAAAAAGTACAAATATTCCCTTCCCTCAAGGAGTTTACTTTCTATTTGAGAAGGCAACACATACAAATATAGGTATATAGAAAATACAAGTAAATAGATAAACGTTAATAAGAGAGGGGAAGGCATAATGAGCTGGAGGAGACTAGAAAAGGCCTCTTCCAGCTGAATGTTGAAGTAAGACAGAGATTCTAAGAAGCAGAAGTCAGAAGTAAGAGCATTCCAGGAACTGGGGATACTGCAAAGACATGGAGAAGGGAGAAAGAGCATTTTGTGCGAGGAAAAGTAAATAAGCCAAAGTGGCTGGACCATAGCATGTGGGATGAGCAATGTGTAAGAATGCTGGGAAGGGCCAAGTTATTTAGAGCTTCAATAGGCAAACAGAGTAGTTTATACTTTAACCAAAAACATTGGGAGTCACTAAAGTTTACTGAATAAGGAGATGAAATGACCAGACATGCATTTGAGGAAAATCAATCTTAAAGCTATAGGGAAGAAGGATTGGAATGGGGAGAGGCTTGAAACAAGGAGACCTAACAGAAAGACCTGTGAGGCAAGAGGTGATGAGGGCCTAAACCAGTGTGCTAGCTAAGAAATGAGGAAAAGAAGGATGAGAGGGGTGTTATTGAGAAAGAAATTACAAGTTTTGGTAACTGGCTGGATATGTGGGGTCAGTGAGAGTCAGGAATCAAGAATAAAAACACCAATGAACCATGAGACTAAAAGTATGGGGAAGTTCAAAAGAAGGGCTTCAGGGAAAAGATAATGACAATTTGGACATGATCAAGTTCCTGATAGACTATTATAGCTCTGGAGAGAGATTAGGGGTAGGCATGTAGGTCTGGGAATCATCTATATAGAGATATTTGAAGGCATGGGAGCTGACAATGTCATCAACTGAGAAAGCATAGAGGGGAAAAAAAAAAGAAGAGTCCAAGATAGAGCCTTGGGATAAATGTTAAGGTAGTAGTCCTGACATGGATGATGAACCCAGAAAAAGAGCAAGAGAAACAAAAGAGAGTAATGTCATGAAAACCCAGAGAGGGGAGAGTATCTAACAGGAAAAGATGATCAGCAATATCAAATGAAACAGAGAAATCAAGAAGAATGAGGATTGAGAAAATGGCATTGAATTAGGCAATTGAGAAATTATTGATAACTTTGGAAAAAGTAGTTTCGATTGACTAATATCAGAAACTATATTGCAGAAGGTTTAGAAGAATGATAGGAGAGGGAGGAAGTGGAAGCTTGAGTTTAGATTCATTTTTCAGGGATTTATCTGAGAAAAGAAGGAGAAACATAAGAAGATAGCTAGTGGTGATGGTGCAAGTTAGGGAGGATTTTGAAGCATAAGGAGGCTTGGATACATTTGTAGACGGAAGGGAAGGAACCAAAACTCAGGGAGATTTTGAAAATTTCAATAAAAGAGTAAAAGTGGGAACAATCTTCTAGAAAAGATGAGGTCAAGATAATACATAAAGGGTTTAGCCTTACAAAGACAGGCCACCTCTTCATTAAAGGCTGCAAGAGGACTTCATTGGGAGGAGGAGTGATGTGAAGGGGTTGTGAGATAAAGAGAAGGTGGAAAAGGGGATCTTGAGATGAATGTTCTTGATACTTTTGGTGAGGTAGGTTTTTCAGCTGAGAGGAAAAAAAATTTGTAAGAAGTTTGAGAGGGGAAGAGAACCTCAAAAAGTTGCTGAGGTGAGAATAATAGAGAATAAATTAGGGAGAAGCAAAAGGACTGCATTCCTGCAATGAAGGTCCAATTGAGATTGGATAACATAAAGTTGTAATGGACCCAGATCAATACAGTGGTATGACTTTCTTTATTTCCATTTAGCAACATGTGAGTTAGAGTAAAGGAGGCAGTGATAAAAGTGGGTATAATTCAGGATTGGGGTTTGACAAAGTTAGAGTAGTGATAGGACAGGGAAGCAAGGGTTTTGAGAGCAGCGTGCAGTTGAAGTGGTTCACCAATGGGTGAATACTTGGATGGGAGAAAAGTGTGGCAAGAGCAGGGATGATAAGAATGTATTTCAGGGTAAAGGGATTGGAAATCATGATGAAGAGGAAAAAAATAGGTTTAGATGAAAGGCTTAAGGAGAGTCAGAATAGTAGATGATTGTGATTAGATAAAGGAATTTTGGAGTTCTTAAACATGGAAGTGGGAGGCTTATATCTCTGTGTGCAGCTGAAAAAAATACTAAATCAGTAAAGGCGAAAATTATGGGAAATGAGCAGATTGAGGAACTGAGAAGGTAGGGTATTTAAGGGCATATCACATGTATGTTGAAGTCCCTAGTATGACTGTAGAAGTTGAGGTAGAGAGGGAGTCCAAGACAGGCAATGAACTCCTTAACAAAGGAGAGAAGATGTCTTCAAGGTCAGTAGATAATGGCTGCCATGAGCTACCAGTCATTACTATCTATCTAATGGCTACCAATCAGATAATCAATGGAGTCAGGGCTTCCACACAACCTGGGCCCTCAAGGTCTCTCTCTGATCACCCCTCAAATGACCAACCTGCACACAGTGTCATTATATCCTGCAAGTATCTGGAAGCCTACCCTGGAGGCAGGAGGTGACAAAGCATTAGCCTGAGTCAGAGCACTTCTGGAGTATTATGTTCAGTTCTTAATACAACAAATTAAGAAGAATCCTGATAAACTGGAGGGAATCCAGAACAGGGCAACCAGGGTGTTGAAGAGCCACGTGAGATTGAAGGAACTGGTAATATATAGCCTGCAGAAGAGAAGAACAGAGGAGACATGATAATTGTCTTCAATTATTTCAAAAAACTGTCACGTGAAAGGGGAATTTAACCAGGAACAATAGATGGAAGTTGTGAAGAGGAAAATTTAGGCTTGATGTCAGATAAAACTTTGTAGCAATTAGATCTTCCCCAACACAGCATAGATAGGCTGCCTCAAGGTAGCAGGTTCCCTCTCATTGGAGGTCTTGGACCATATGTCTGGTATATAATAGATGGGATTCTTTGGGAGCCTGGGTCAGATCAAATGACCACAGAGGCCCTTCCTAAGTCTCAAATTTTGTGATTCTGTGATTTTTCTAACCATCTTTCAGAATGTTACCTAGTCTCATGCTCCCGGGAGTATTCCTTTTCTAGTTTAGCCTATCCTAAAGCAAGTTGAATTTACTATTACTGAAGAATGGTAAATCCTCATTCAAAGAAGGTACCATTGGGTTCTAATTCAATAGTGATTGGACTAAAAAGTTTGTAAAGTCATATCTAAATCTGTGAGTCTGTATTTTTTTTTTCAGTAAATGAGCGTACAGCTATCACTTAAAAGAAAGCCAAGTAGCTAATAGATTCCCAAGGAATAAAATAATTTACAATATTCTGATTTCTCTTTAGGTACATCTCCATCAGGTAAG
The DNA here is from genome assembly GCF_003287225.1 of Phascolarctos cinereus. Lineage (NCBI taxonomy): Eukaryota > Metazoa > Chordata > Mammalia > Diprotodontia > Phascolarctidae > Phascolarctos > Phascolarctos cinereus. The sequence goes on from NW_027556098.1 coordinate 230,428,084, forward strand.
AGTTTGAGTGTTTATCAAGCAAACCCTTTAGTGTGCTCACTAGGATTCAGAGTGGATAAAAATCAAGTATTTTTTAAAAGATATTTATAATCCAATTTTAATTTGACAGGGATCACAGATTTAGAGTTGTGTGGTATCCCAGAGGCCACCTAGTTCAATGCCCTCATTTTATAAATGAGAAAATGAGAATCCAGGGAGGCTTAGTGACTTGCCCCTAGTCACAGAGATAGTATAAGAGGCAAGATTTGAATACAGGGGCAGCTAGGTGGCCAAGTGGATAGTGCACTGGCCCTGGAATCAGGAAGACCTGAGTTCAAAACCGACCTTAGACCAAACACTTGACACTTACTAGCTGTGTGATCCTGGGTAAGCCACTTGACCCCAATTGTCTAAAAAAAAAAAAGATTTGAATACAGATCCTTTGATTCCAGAGCCAATACTCTTTCAACTGTGCAGTACTAGGAATGGTATAATACTAGATGCAGAACATAATCATGCAGCTAGGTTTCACAGTAGATAGAGCATCAGGCCTGGAGTCAAAAAGACTTATCATCATGAGTTCAAAGACACTTACTAGTTGTGTGACCCTGGGCAAGTCATTTAACCCTGTTTGCCCCAGTTCCTCATCTGTAAAATGAGCTGGAGAAGGAAATGGCAAACCACTCCAGTATCTTTGCCAAGAAAACCCCAAATGGGGTCGCAAAGAGTCAGATACCACTGAACAACACCAACAGCAACAAGGATTATCACTTCTAATTGTTAGATTGTGATTCCTGCTTGTCCCCTTGTATATGACAAGTGCACAGATATCACCTAGGGACCTTCTCTCAACCCTCAGGCTGATCTCCTTGGCACTTGCAACTATAATTAATGCCGTGTTAAGAAATTCCCAGTAGAGAATTTCCCTTTCTTCTGTGACCAATAGAAAATACCTCTCTTAAGCAGATGCTGCTCTGTGCTCAGTTCCCAGTAAAAACAAGCAGCATCTAGAATAGTTGTGTTTATTACCTTAGTTCACCCCCGTGTTTCTTGTCTCCCTACAAAAAGGGCAATGAGCTCTATGAAGCTGCCCCCAACAACAGCAGCACCATTACCTCTTAAATTTTCATAATCGTTCTATTCATAGTAACATTCAAATGGAGTGTAAATACATAATATAAGTTTTTATTCTTAACCTTAGCTTTTAATTGGCTATACTCATGCACTCTCAAGCCTTGCTAATTAACAGTAGGTGTATTACTACTTCCTGTGTAACAGATTATACATTTTACTATATGCGACTGAGCAGAGAGTCTCAGGAGGAACAAAATGAGGAATTGGAGTGAAGATCAGGGCTTAGTCAGGAAAAGGCCAAAAGAAAATGACAGGTATTGACTGAATGGAGGCATCTTTTCTGGATCCCATGAGAAGCACTGCACTCAAGACCTCAGAAGGGAGTTTTCAACATGTTCCAGCACAAAGAAGCCCAGAATTCTCCAGAGCAGTAGCAAGCCTCCCAAGGAGTTATCTTTAGGGGACTGATTTATTCCCTCTTGCTGTCTTCAGGAGACAGAATTATTTCTGGGAGCCAAAACAAGTATGCAGTGATGGCAGTCATTTGGAAATGAGTACAAAAGTGTTTAAAAACTGATTCAATCCCCTGCTGTTAAATGTTAGATATTCTAATACATTGCATGTCTTTGCTTTGAGTTCGTGGTCATTAGGCTTGATCTGGCAAAAGAAGCATCAGAAGGTATTTCATGAGTTATGGATTTGGTAGATGGTTAACCCCAACAGGCAATAATAGTGCTGTGCATGCCTGAGATGGAGGTTCATATCAAGGGGCCCTGGATGTTCCATGATTTGTTGCTCTTAACCACAAAAATCCCTGACTTCCATGCCCTGCTTTTCAGCTCAAATATGATTTCCATGGCTTTCCCATGTTTATTTTTTTATTACCATGGTAAGATCTTCAAACTACCTATTCTTCACATGCTTTGTTGGGTTTGTCATCTCCCTTTCCTGTAGTCATTTCAAATTACTACAATTTCCTCATAGTGTTGATGTATCAACTAGTACCTCCTTAAGTCAAATACTTCAAAAGCAGCTGTTCTTACACATATACCAAAGTAAGCCCATCACATTCTTTCAGCATACCATAGTGGGCCTATAGTCCAATGTTAATTTCATAGGATATTATTGTAAGTATAATATAATATTTACACAACTTTTTAAAATAGTGTTTTTCCCAGTTACGTGTCTAGAAAATGTTTAGCATTCATTGTATCTTTGCAAATTTAAGTAGAATCAATCTCTTACTCTGAAAATGTTAAGTTTCAAAAACTACATAAGAAGAGGGTTGTAAGGATTAGGCAAATCTGAACTGGGAGGGGTCTAAAGACAAATGTAAATGGAAAATGACAATAGAAACGAAGGAATAACATTCTAAGCACAATAGGATACAAAGTGGAGTAGAGAAAAGAGTGCTGCTCATGAAGACCTGATTTCAAATCCTGCCTCAGACACTTACTGTGTGACTCTAAGTGAGTGGTCTGGGCTGGTCATGACTGAGGCTATTCCTCTAGTAATTTAGGCATGATACTGGAACAAAATGAGATTCTCACAAGTCATTTAACAGGTAATAATAACAGCTACCATTTACATAGTGCTTTAAGGTTTACAAACATTTCATTTGATCATCAAAACAAGCCTGGGAGGTAGATGCTATTATTATCTCCACTTTGCAGAAAAAGCAAGTGAGGTTTAGTGACTTGTGAGAGTCACCCAGCTACTAAGTGTCTGAAGCAGAATTTGAGCTCAGCTCTAAATCCAGTGTTACCTGCACTGCACCATCACAGCAAGATAAGAATACTATATAAGGATAGGCATTGAGGACTCAAGTTACTTCAGCTGAATGAAACTCCCTTACCTGTGTCACTCATCATGATCCACCAGCCAAACCTCCAACCTCCCTAGGACCTGGGAGGTGGGGGGGGATTGAGGGAGAGAGGCTGGTTTGTATTCCAGTGAAGTGATATCAACAATCTGAGCCGTTAGTCCTCTGAACCAACCAGATAACTTGAAGAAAAATTAGCCTACTTTGCATGTGAGAAGAGAGGTGAAGCTATTGCTCCTACCCATGTCTAAGTCCTTTAGCCTCTCAACCTCAGTTTCCTCATCTGTAAAATGGGGATGATGAGAGGAACACGTTGGAATATGCCAACGAGTCAAGTTTCTGGTGTAGGTACAATTTTTTTTTAAAAGAGCAAAATAAATCACTTCCTTAAAATACCCAGTGAATACTTTCTAAATTTAAAACCTACAGGCATAGAGATCTAGACATAGACACACACACACACACACACACACACACACACACACACACACACACAGATATTTGTTGTTGTTCAGTCATTTCAGTCATGTCCAACTCTTTGTAATCCCATTTGGGATTTTTTTGGCAAAGATACTAAAGTGATTTTCTATTTCCTTCTCCAGCTCATTTTACAGATGAGGAAACTGAGGCAAATAGGGTTAAGTGACTGGTTTAGGGTCACACAGCTAGTAAGTATCTGAAGCCAGATATAGATGTGTGTGCATGTATGTGTGCTTGTTTGTATGTAAGTATATATGTGAGCGTGTGTGTGTGTGTGTGTATACACACATACCTTTAGAAAGACTTATGAGTTTAAGAGTGCTTAAGTTTACAAAGGTTGGTTTTATATTAATAGATAGATAGAGGATAGACAAATATATGTATCTGTGTAGATAGTTGCACATCAAGTACAATGTACTTTTGTCACAAAAGAAATTCAAAGGATAGAAAAAATGTTGTTTATTATCAAAACAAAGAACGCAGTCAGCATATGTTGCAACTGGTTTAGTGTAGTAGGGAACAGGCAAGACTTAGAGCTTGGAAGCCTTGAGTTCAAATTTTGCCACATGAATTTACTAGCTTTGTGACCTGGGCAAGTTAACTTTCTTCCATTTCTTCATCTGTAAAATGGGAATAATAACAGCACCTACATGAAGAGGTTACTGTGAAGATCAAATGAAAAAAATATTTAAAGTGTTTTGCAAACTTTTAAACACTATATAAATGTCAGCTGTTGTTTTTATTGTTATCATACATCTAAACTCCCCTATTTTAGCTACTTGAGTACCTGTAATAAATGGCCTGTTGTATTGGTGCTGTGTTATACTTTGATATATATGCGTTTCAACCTCAGCCTTGCTGGCGCAACTGTGTGACCCACTACCCCTCTAGGGATATAATTATGTAATACTCAAGGGATAAAAAAACCCCACTGATCTAGCATTAGACCAACAAGAATGGAACTAGATAAGGATGTGTGCCTGGGTTTGACTTTTATTTCTTTTGTATTTAACAATTTCAAATTATGGATTCACCTGTCATTCTGGCTGTTTTTGTCAATGTGGCAAGGAGACAAAAAGTCTAACCAGCCTGCATCACCTGTCTTTTGAATTAATCTTTGATTAGAATGTTAGACAGACCTTACAGACCCTCTTATTTCACTGTGTCGTTTTACAGGAGAGGAAAATAGGGCCCAGAAAGTTTTAAGGCACCAAGCCCCGGTGGCAAAGGCAGAATAAAACCTACATCTCCTGACTCCCGGTACAGTGATCTTCCCACTGCTGTACTTAAATCAAGTTCAGCCTAGGATGGACAAATTATGCAAAGCAGAATTCATGAGAGCATCTTGTTTGATCACGATGAAATCACCAATGCAATTTAAAGGGATGAGCTGAGAGGATTCTTGGCTTCTCTGTAATGTGGCTTCTGTTGTAGTTTTATTCTGTTAGAAGCTACAATCTAATTTAGTCCTTTTGGATTTTAAATTTTAGTGTTTTCCTTCTCATAGGACCTATTTAGGTTTCAAGGTTAATTTTTATTTCTTTCTCATTGATCAGTTTCTTTGAGTCTAGAGTACCTTATATAGAGCACATTTTTGCTTAGGAAAAAGCATTGTAATCTACAAATGCTTTAAAGAAAACCCAGCTTCTTGTCTGCACCAAGGCCTCAGCACTGCCCAGTAGTCCTTTGATGTTCAAAACACATTCTCTCTTCAAGCCAGCAGTCCCTTTCTCAACTTTCTCTCTCCCAGAAGTTGACATTCCCTCCTCTTTTATAGGATGATTGAAGCCTTTGAACGTGAATTTTCTTCACTCCCTTCCTCCACTGCTCTGTCCTGAAGGCTCTCCTTCTTCCCTCCAATCTCCAAGAATGGGGCACTCTTCTCACTTATCAAGATTCATATGTGCCCTTGAGAACAAGACAATGTCTTTCATTCCCCCTCTCTCATCTTCAATCTCTCCCTCTCTATTCACTTTTTCTGCTCTACCTAAAAACGCAATTCAAGTCACAGCTATCTTAAGCTTTCCTTTCCTTAACCATAGAAGCCTCTCAATTTATTGTCTTCTATCTCTCTTCTCCTCCATTGCTTCTATAAAATAGACAGCATTCATTACTTCGACTTCCTGTTCAAGCACTGGCTTCTAGCCACACCACTCCAATGAAACTGCTTTCACAGAGCTTGCCAATGATCTCTTCATTGCTGTCTTTTTTTTTCACTGTTATTGCTTCTCATCCTCAAATTTTCTGCAGCTTTTGACACTACTAAGAGCCTCTCCCTTTTCTGTACTTTCTCCTCCTTTAGTTTCAATGACTGTTCTCTCCTGCTTCTCTTTCTATCCATATAATGACTCCTCAGTCTGCTCTGCTAGATTACCATCCACTTCCTACAGGGGTGTCCCCTGAGGCTTTGTCCTGGGCCCTCATGTCTTTCTATACTCTCTTAATGATCTCATATACTGCTGCAGGTTCAATTTTTACTTCTAAGCCAATGCCTCTCTTATCTGTTTTTTCAGCTCTAACCATCTCCTAAGCATCCGTCCATCATCTCAAACTGCTTTTGCTCATTTCAGGATCCCCATGCCAAGACCACCTTTCTCCTTTTACTCCTCTCTTTTTACTATTAGGATACCTTGTTTTCTAGAACTAAGGCCAATCAAGTAAGCTGTGCCCCAAGCTTGGCATAACAATAAGCCTTTTGGCTCACCCTCCAGATGAATTCTGCTACAGCAAAATCCCGGAATTGTTTCACACAAGCACCAGGTGGACCCTCGGCTCAGACAAGCACCTGCAGGACCCATGTTTGGGTCGTGAAGCCCTGCTATGAATCAAACTCGTCTCTTTGTTGCTGTTACCCCTCCTTGTCAGGACTACAGCTCACTGCATTGCCATTGGTACAGTACTGAGATTTGCCCACACTAAAGCAGGTCTTCTACCAGAGGAGGGACTCAGTACATGTGTCTAGCTTCACTTCTTCAATGGAATAAAGAAAGCTTTTCTTGCTTATAACCGCTGTTAGCTCTTTGGTTTTATTCTGGTTTTTATTTTATTTCTTAGCGTTAACTGAGGTTGTGATAACCTGTGTGAATTCTTTGGGTTTTTTACATTTAACAGCTGTTGCATAACCTCTCTAACTTTTCGGTCATTTATTTTCAGACTTGATAATTCCTACCTGAAGATCCTGATGGTGTCTCAACTCTGTATTTCCAAAACTGAACTTATCATCTTCCCCTCTAACCCTTTCTCCAAATGACCCCATTTCTGTTGATGACACTTCTATCTTCCTGGTCTCTCTAGTTAATTACCTTTGACTTTTCCTCTTCCCTTAATGACCATATTCAGCCATCATTCTATACCCACTGCATTTCTCACAGCCATCACCTTCTCTTCACTCACATTGTCACCATCTAGTTCAGGCCCTCATCATCATTTGTATTATAGCAACCTCTGATTGGTTTCCTTTTTTCTGGTGTCTGCCCTAACCAATCCATCAGAGCTGACAAAATAATGATTCCTTTGTTCAGTAACATTCAGTCATTTCCTATTGCATCTAGGATAAAATGCCAATTTCCTGAATACCTCCACTGTAAAGCTCTTGGTTGGTGTGTCCAGTACCCACTGCATACCTGTTACATTATCCCAAGAAAAGATAATGTCCTTGAAGGTACGACTCTTGAATCACTTAGACATTTCTTAACATCTCAGAGTTATCATCATGAGTATTAGCTGCTGTATAGTGCTGTAATAGAGCAATTATTTTTCTTTTATTTATTTTGTTCTGAACTTCAGAAATAAAACAAGCATTTCCATAACATGGTAGAATAGAAAAAGATGATTTACATGAAATTGCAGATCTATTTCCTTTTAAATATGTAATAAAGCTGTTGTGTAACTTTCTTTTTTCCTCTTTTTTTCTTCTCTCCCTACCACCCTAGAGATGGCTACCATTAGACACAAATATGTGTGTGTGTATGTAAAATCATTCTATACACACTTCCATTTATCAGTTCTTTCTCTGAATACAGATAGCATCTTTCTTCACAGGTCCTTTGTAGTTAATTTGGGTATTTATAATAGTCAAAATGACACTCATTCAAAGATGTTTTTAAAATAATATTATTGTTACTGTATAGAACATTTTCTTGGTTCTGTTCACAGAGCAGTCATGAAGGCAATATGAAGGCAGTCCTGGAGCCTGCTCATACCACCTCAAAAGAGCCAATTATTAAACTTTCAGTGTGGGTATTAATACCTTGCAAATCAGCAACTACTACAAATCAGTGCTTAATTTAACATTTTGTCTCAACTTAAGAAAGTGATAGGAAAAAATGTTAATTATGCAAACTAAGCATAAAAATATGTCATGCATGCATTTTTTCACCTGGGAACTGATCATTAAACATTTACCAGCACACTTTTTCATGAAAGGCTATGTAGCTCAACACAAAATAGTCCCTGGCTGTCAAGTTGCTCCAGACTGGTCTAATTGATATGATACACATATCGATACAAACATGTGTGTATTGTATACTAACTACAAAATATCTTCCTGGATGTTAATTGTAAGGAGATGTGTCCACATCCAATACTAGGGATGACTTCCTCTTAAGCTGCCTCTTTTCTCTTCATTCACTTTTCAAATTAGGTCTGTTTTGGCTTTCTGCTCTCCCTCCACTTTTTCTAACCTGCTCTCCTTAGCCTCTGTTGTTGACCTCCTTGACTATAATTAGGGCAAAACTGAAGGTCTCCAGTGGTTTGTGCAAATGTGCCCTGTGCAGGGAACTACCATCCCAGAAGCAGCCATCTGCTTGATGTCATTTTGAAAACTATGTGGAATGTGGGAATTCACTTTGCTGACTATGAATAAATTTATTAGGACAGTTTTCTTTTCCTTTTTTATCATTTGGTTGGAGGGTGGAAGGCAGTAGAAAGGAGAACTAATAAATGTTTATAAAAATAAATAAGTAAACAATTGAATGAATGAATGAATGAATGAAAGAATGAATGAAGAGTCTCTGGGGAGGGCTTAGTGAGAATTGAATTCGTCATTAATGATGAAAATATAAAAGAAAGAAATGAGCTTCAATACTATATTTAATACATACAATAATACAGTACAATACAATAATATAGAAGAAAACAAAGGAGCTAAGTGGTACAATAGATAGACTGGTGGGTATGGTCAGGAAGACCTGAGTTCAAGTCCAGCCTCTAATACATGTAAAATCACTTAACCTCTCTCAATTTCAGTTTCTTCACCGGTAAAATAAGAGGTTTGGATTCTATGGCTTTTCAAGGCCTCTTCTGGATCAAATTTGATTCTATGAAAAAAAGAAATTCAGAAAGGGACACAAACAAAAGGACAATTTTTTTTACTACCTTGTGAAATATAATATACAATTTTAAAAACAAACTATATGTAACAAGTTCATGGATTCAGATACAATTCTCCTATTTTGGGAGGGTTCTTTGTATATAGAAATGTTTGTTGATGATTGTTGTTGGTCAATACCCCAGAAAATTATCTTCTCTACTACAACCCCCACAAAATAATAAATCTCTGCTGTCAGGTTTCAAAATATTTTCCCAACACCTCTTCTACACTGCCTGAAATTCTAAATTCTTCCATTGACTTTGCAAACCTTCTGGAAGGTCCACAAATTAGACCGCTTTGGGTTGAGTCCTCTTTAAAAAGAAGACTTCTATCTGAGGTCCTCTTTAAAAAGAGGACCTGCTTCCCCCTTGAATGACTATGAGTCATTTACATCTTAGTCCGAATGAGTTTAATCAAATTATCTTCCTCTTATCATCTAAGGGAGCTCTGACTTTGTGAAGGAATAGGAGTTTGGAAAGAGGAGAGAATGTTAAGATAAAGAAAAAATTTCTAACTTGGGGCACCACCTGGAGGGTCCTTGAGCCACCAGGAAGCAACATAAAGCAATTGAACTTAGAAGGCAAAGGAAATAGGGCACTTGCAGGTTGGGGAAAAATTGGGCCAGTGACAAAGACAAAGTTTTTACTTGAAATTTTGTTAATTCATTAAGAGCTGACATTGCTGAATATCTTGATAATAGACCAAAGATTAAAGTCTATAGGGTTTGTGATAAGATTGTTTCATTTAGCTGTTAACCTTTCTGGCTTCTTGTTTGGTTGAAGTTGCTAAAAGTCTGAATGGAGGAGAAGGCTGGTCTTGGGGCCAGAGGTCAGAGGCCAAGGATAGGAATATGGAAGGTAAGAAGCTACATAAGATAAAACATAAAAAGAGGTACAACAAGGAATGCTTTTTATTTTTAAATTTTTATTTATTTTATTCTGAACTTAAGAAATAGAACAATCATTTCCATGATATAGAATAGAGAAAAAAAGATGATTGTACATGAAACTGCAAATTTATTATGTACAACTTGCTATTCTTTTTAAATATGTTCCCTCTCCCCTCCACCCTAAAGATGACTACCATTAGACACAAATGTGTGTGTGTGTATATGTATACACATACACACACACACACACACACATATATATATAATATATATATATATATATATATATACATATACACACACATATATATGTATATAGAAAACCATTCTATACATACCTCAATTTATCAGCTCTTTCTCTGGATGTAGACAGCATCTTCCTTCATAGGTCTTTTGTAGTTAATTTGGGGCTTTTTAATAGTCAAAATGCCTTAGTCACTCATAGTTGTTCTTAAAACAATGTTGTTACTGTATATAACATTCTCTTGGTTCTGCTCATTTTGCACTTCATTGTTTCATTCAACGATAAAGAAATCAAAACAATTTATAGTCATATAAAAAAGAAATGCTTTTTAACATCACTTTTTAATAAATGTACATAACTGGGATACCAGAAAATTCCACTCTTCATGGGATATCAACTTATTTTGTGATAATAGTAGTATAGTGGATAGATGGCCAACCTTGGAGTCAGGAAACCTAGGTGGAAATAATTTCTTTGATACCTACTAGCTGAATGGCAACAGACAAATTACTTAAACCTCTTGGTGCTTCAGACTATAAACTACAAGTGAGTTGCAATCTACAAGAGTAAGTAACTCCTACCTGCATCCCAGTGGGGAATTTGCCTCCATCAATAAAGTCTCAGTTCCAGATTCCCTCTTACCAACCCCCACTCCCAAATTCAAGTGTGTGTGTTTCAATGGAGGCCCAACGCTTCTGGTGAATAGACTTGTCACTAACAGGGGTCACAATCTCTGAACATTGCCTAGGCCATAGGGACAACTTGCTTTGGCTGTCTCTGAGTTCTACCACACTACATAAAACAAATTCTGGTGGCCTTCTCTCTTCATGTATGAATTAACTAATTAAAAACTTAATGCTAAAGATAATGAATAATCATTTCTGATAGTCTAATATCATTCTGTATTTCTGTAAGATCTTATTTCAAGGAGGCCAAAACACTTCACAACAGAGCTTGATTCCCCATACCCCATGAGAGGCAAATTTAATGATCATTATTTCATTTGTGGAAAAGTCAAAGAACAGAATGACTTGGTCTAGTGCTCACCCTGATCTAGCTAACACTGGCAGTGAAACTGATATTTCCTAACTTCAATGTCCTTACCAATCTACATAGTACTCAAAAGCCAACATTATCTCTCAGAACTGTTGAAAGAATATATTATTTCCAGGATCAATCCTATTATTAATCTAATTGGTCCTGTTCTGACATTGCAAATGTTCCAAGCCTGGAGGATAAAACCTACATTGAACCCAAGTATCAAAAACTTCCCTAAAGCAGAACTAAATCTGAACTTTCAAAGTAAAACGTCCTGTACTCCAAAGTTCAGCACCTTCCAACACTTCTGTGTTTGTCAGATGCCTTGTTAATTCATTAAGGAACTCGGCAGAAGCCTGCACTTCAAAATGTCAGTTTTTTGCCTCCAGTATGAGAAGACGTGCAATTTATCCCTCCTGCTGAAGCTGTGATCCCAACTCACAGTTAAAACTCCCTAGGGGGAAAAAAAGTTGCTCTGCATTTTATGTCAGAAAATAAATCTCCCAGCTTTTTTTCTTTTTAAGAATGTAGAAGTCTGAATGGTTCTTCTTTCTAGACAGTCGATTAGAAAGCATACTTTTGTTGCTGCTCTGTAGAATGCCGAAAATAATCAGGCTTGCTATTTCTTTTTGGCATTTCATAGTTTTCAAAGCTCTTTCTTATATGTTTTTCTCACTTGATCTTCACAACAAACCTGTGAGTTAGACAAGGTAAGTATTACTGTCCTTGTTTTACAGAAGAGGCAACTGAAATTCAGAGATGGAATACCTTATTGAAGTAGAGGCCAGTCTGGGAGGCATGGGCTCCCACACCTACTCTCTGGTCTGACTCATCCACCCCAGCCTGCAACCACACTATAAGGTCTAGGTTCCTAGAGAAAGACCACCAACATGAGACTATACTCAAGCTCTCTCCAGGTCCTAGGGCTAACCCTGTTGAAGAGGAATCTCCACTCTCTACTTATCACTATAGCTCTCTAGTACCCATCAGTGCACATTCATTTGAATAAAAACTCAGCCATTTACAATGCTAACATATTAGATCTTAAGCATAATTATTTACCTAACAATAAGGCAAAACAAATCACAGACACATAAATGCCAGAATAATAAATACATCACCATCCATTAATAGACCTGAGCTACACCCCACCATTCAATTCAGTATCTGTGGAGAAGAGTGGGCATATGCTTAAAGAAGAATATCAGTGGAACATGTGAATGAGGAAAGCTCATGTGTTCCAGACAATTCCAAACTCCAGACTTCAGTCCTCGATGGCATGAGTGAATTCAGAAATATTTGCACCATACAAAGCTACTTCTCTACTAACTGTTCTTCTGGTCCTCACAACTCTCCTACTGAACAAATCCTTCTCTGCTCTCAAACTGAGGAAGCATTGACAGATCTTTTGACTTACAGCCATCTCTAAAAAGGAGCTAGAAGCTCCTTTAAAACCACAGAACTGCAAAGCTTATTAGTCTAACTCTTGCTGGGCAATGCAAACAAGCCCAGACAGGTCTTCACTAACCAGGATTCTATGTCTTTCATTTAGATCTCACCATAGTCCCCTGTGGGCAGCTAAGTGGTGCAATGGATAGAGCACTGGGTTTGGAATCAGAAATCCTCATCTTCCTCGTCATGAGTTCAAGTGCAGCTTCAGATATTTACTAGTTGTGCGACACTGGCCAAGTCACTTAGTCCTGTTTGCCTCAGTTTCCTCATAAAATGATCTGGAGAAGGAAATGGCAAACTACTCTCATATCTCTTCCAAGAACACCCCAAAATGGGTTCATGAAAGGTTGGACAGAACTGAAATGACTTAACAACATAGCTCCTTTAGGGGCAGCTGGGTGGTGCAGTGGATACAGCACTGGCCCTGAAGTCAGGAGGACCTAAGTTCAAATCTGGCCTCAGACCAAACACTTGACACTTACTAGCTGTGTGACCCTGGGCAAGTCACTTAACCCCAATTGCCAGAAAGAAAGAAAGAAAGAAAGAGAGAAAGAAAGAACAACATATCTCCTTTCTCCTTTTGTTTTTCCCTATGGAACCAGAGAGGGCAGCAGAAAACAACAGGTACTTTGAGAGAGAGGGTTCATTCACCTCTCAAACTATAGACAGAACACTAAGTAACATAGCTATCTTCTAATAGGTTTCTGCCTTTATCCAAATAATCAAGAAGTAGCAGCTGAAATCTTCTTGTCAGCTAACTGTCCCTGCTTCTGGTTTCTTCAAACAGCTCCAACAGAGCTAGCTTTTCAACACTCTGCTGATTGTTCCATTTCCAAGTCTACTCTTGATAAGTTATCCAATTTTTACTCCATTCTCTTCTACTTTCAATGTCTCAGGTCAGAGCCTACTGGTACTCCCTGATTTACCTTCACTTTATCTTACATACACACACACACACACACACACACACACACACACACACATCATATACACATATATGTGCATGTTATACTTATATAATGCCTTAAAGTTTGCAAAGCACTTTCCATATGTTATCCCATTTAATCCTCACAACAGCCCCATGAGTTCCTATTATTTTCCTCATTTGACAGATGAGGAAACTGGAGTCAAGTCCTCAAGTATGTATTAGAGAGATAATAAATAGGTGATTTATTAATGTTTCTTATGTTCCAGGCACTGTGCTAAGTGCTAGGGTTAGTTACAAAGAAAGGCAAAAACAGTTTCTGCCCTCAAGGAGCTCACAATCTAATGTTTATAACTTGCTCAGGGTCATACAGCTAGTAAGTATATAAGGCAAGATTTGAACTCATATCTTCCCAACTCCAGATCCAGCACTCTATCCATGATGCCATGAAAATCCTTTTCTGTTAGTTATAAAATCATCAGCCCTTGTTTAATCACCCCGTAGTCCGCAAACAGCTATTTGAATTCTCATTTCGTGAGTTTTAAGCTGTCTTAAAAACAATTACAAGCAAATAGTCTAAGGGGTAATAATCCTCTGGTGACTCAATCATTCTACAGTCCTCAAAAAGACACTCTTCAGTAATCCATGTCTTTGAAAATTTTGTTCAATACATTTTATAAATCTTTAATAAATAAAAGTTCTTTTCTTCACCTTTCAACCACCAAACTGTTCACATACTAATAAAGCAGTACCTTACATCATTTACAAGGTGATTTAGGCCTTTTAATTTATTACATAGTATACTTTCTGCCCCTTTTGGCAACCCAATTATTCTCAGCTTATCTGAAAACTCTTTCTTTACACATAGATTTTAGCAGTTTTTAATTAAATCAAATTTCTTTTCCTGCCCCCTTTCAACCACAAAAAAAATACACTTATCAAATTGGCATTCAATACTTTACATCCTTCATCAGTTGATTTATTACTTTTTGTTTATGCAAAAGACATTTTCTACACTTTTCAGCAACCAAACTGCTCAAATATTAAAAATTCATTACCTTACATCAGTGAATGGCAAAGCTGGTACTAGAATTTAACTCCTAGTTTCATGCCCTTTCCATAACACTATATTGCCTCTCACTCCTTCAGTGAAATCCAAGTTAACCATTCTATGAATAACTCCAGATTAGAGTCTGCTAATAATAATGCTAATAATAAAAATAATAATAATAATAACAATGATAATAATCATTTATATAGCACTTTAAGGTTTGTGAAGTACTTTACAAATCTATAAGTATATACAAAATTAATATGTACAAAATATTATATATAATAAATTCAAGATGATGGGATGGAGGAGGAATAGCTGTGATGGGTCAGAAAAAGCCTCTAGAGGTTGGCACTGGAGCTGAGCTTTCAAAGAAGCTAAGGATTTGGGGCAGCTTGGTGGCACAGTGGATAAAGTGCTGGCTGTGGAGTCAGGAGGACCTGAGTTCAAATCCAGCTTCAGACATTTGACGCTTACTAGCTGTGTGACCCTGGACAAGTCACTTAACCCCTTTGTCTGGCAAAATACCAAGAAAAAAAAAAAAGGAACTAAGGATTCTATGAAGCCAAAGGAGGAAGGAAGTACTGTCTAGGTATGAAGTGCAGCCTGTACAAAGGCTTGGAGATGGGAGATAGATTGTCATGGGTGGAGGCCAGCAAGGAGACAAGGGAAGTGATGCATAAAGATCAGCCTGGAAAGGTCAGCTGAGATCAGGTTGTGGGGAGCTTGAAATGTCCAACACAGGAGTTTATGTTTGATCTTAGAGATAACAGGGAACCACTGAAGTCTGGGACATGATCAAACCTGCATTTTAGGATTAAGCTATGTGGTGTGATAGGTGAAAGAGGAAATGGCTGAGGAAACAAGGGTTTGAACTTCCAAGCATATTCATCAGACAAAGCATGCCTGCTGCTCAACAAACTGAGACCAGGCCCCCTCAACTTTGGCGCTGGCCCCCAGTACAAAGAGAGACAAATTTGTATACATTAAAAACAATGAATCAAATAAAACCAATTAATTAAAAGAAAACAATTAACCAGGATACAAAATTAGATAATGTGATTTTTATGGGAGGAAAGATTAGGGCCTTTCCAGGTTGGGAAGGGGAGAACAAACAGATACAACTCCCTGGAATCAAAAAAAGAGGTTTCTCACTCCTCCTCCCCCCTCCCCAAGCATCTTATACAATCAAAAGAATGTGTAAACAATAACTGACTAACCATTACAAGGCCAGTTCTCATATAAGAACTACAAGGTGCTTGAGATGAATAATTGTGAGAAAACTCCTTGCATCAGTCTTTGGATCTGACTGGGTTTCTGCTCAACATAACCTAGGTCCTTAGTTAAGAATCTTTAAGCCACAGATAGAGGTGGTTTAGCTTCCTAGCCATGCAAGGCAAGGTTTAAATATTCAATAAGGTTTTCTCCCAATTCCCACAATTGAATAATGTTTTTTTCACAAGACAGAAATTGGAATGGATTCATAATGGAATAGAAAAGGAAAGGGGGGCAGCGGACAGAAGGCGGACAGCTAGGTAGTACAGTGAATAGAGCCCTGACCTTGGAGTCAGGAGGGCCTGAGTTCAAATCCAGCCTCAGACACTTGACACTTACTAGCTGTGTGACCCTGGGCAAGTCACTTAACCCCAATCACCAGAAAGAAAGGAAGAAAGAAAGAAAGAAAGAAAGAAAGAAAGAAAGAAAGAAAGAAAGAAAGAAAGAAAGAAAGAAAGAAAGAAAGAAAGAAAGAAAGAAAGAAAGAAAGAAAGAAAGAAAGAAAAAGGAAAGGAACTGAGCTAGCTCCAGAATTGAATCACAATATGTAGTCAGTGTGGTTCACTCAATTCCCAATACAACTTGCTATAATAATCATCCCCTTAATTCCCTCAATTCTCTCAGTAGAAGATGGTTTGGAAAGTAGATACCTCCTGTCCCACCACCCACAATTAGTCAGTCAATAAACATGTATTAAGAACCTATTATATGTTCTAGAATGTTTATAGTGGTTCTCTTTGAAGTAGCAAAGAACTGGAAATTGGAGGGATGCCCATCAATTGGGGAATGGCTGAACAAGTTGTAGTGTATGATTGTGATGGAATACTACTGTTCTATAAGAAATGATGAGCTCAATGATTTTAGAAAAATATGAAGAGACTTGCACAAAATAATGAAGAGCGAAATGAGCAGAATCATGAGAACAGTGTATGCGGTAACAGCAATATTGTTTTTAAGAATGACTTTGAACAAATAACTTATTTTCTCTATTATAAATGTCCAAATTAACTATAAAGTACCTATAAAGGCACTATCTGCATCCAGAGAAAGAACTGATAAATAGAAGAAACAGAATAATTTCACATATATACCTATTTGTGTCTAATGGTAGCCATCTCTGGGGCAGAAGGGGAAGGGAAGAAAAATGAAATTTACATAATAATCTTGTATGTTTGAAAGGAATAGCAAGTTCTGCATGATAGATTTGCAGTTCCATGTACAATCATTTTTTTTGTTGTATGATGTTATATAAATGCTTGTTTTACTCCATAAATTAAAAATAAAAGAAAAATTTTGAAAAAGAACCTACTATAAGCCAGCACTGTACTAAGCACTAGGAATGCAAAAAGAAGCAAAAGACAGTCCCTGCCCTCAAAGAGCTCACAATATAAGGAAAGAGACAGCAAGCAAACAAATACATACAAACAAGCTATATTCAGGATAAGTAGGAAATAATTAACAAAAGGAAGGCACTAGATTGAGAGGAGTTAAGAAAGGCTTCCTAAAGTAGGTAGGATTTTTGTTGGAACTTAAATGAAGCCAGAGAAGACCTCAGGTAGAGATGAGGAATGAGAACATTCCAGTCATGGAAGACAGCCAGAGAAAATTCCCAGAGACAAGAGATAGAATGTCTTGTTCATGGAATGACCAGGAGACCAGTGTCACTGGATTGAAGAGTACACAGCAAGGAGTAATGTGTAAGAAGACTGGAAAAATAGAAGGGGACTAGGTTATAAAAGATTTTGAATGCCAGACAGAGCACTTTGTATTTGATCCTAGAGGCAACTGGGAGCCATCAGTTTATTGGATAGAGGATGACATGATTGAACCTACACTTTAGGAAAATCACTTTGGTGGTTGAATGGAGGACGGATTGGAATGGAGACAGGCAGGCAGACCCACAGCAGCTATTGCAATAATCAAGGTGTGAAATTATGAGGGCCTGCACTAGAGTGGTGGCAGCATTGAAGAAGAGAAGAAGGCATATTTGAGAGATGTTGCAAAGACTTTGGCAATAAATTGGATACAAGGGTTGAGAGATACCAAAGAATCAAGATGACTCCCAGTTTACGAGCCTGAGGGACTGGGAAGATGGCATTGCCCTCTATAATAATGGGGAAGGTAAGAGAGGGAGGGTTTCTGGGGAAAGATAATGAGGTCTGTTTTAGATATGGTGGACATGTTGAGTTTAGGATGTCTACTGAGTATTGAGTTTGAGATGTCTGAACAGTAGTTGGAGATGCAAAACCCAAATGTTATGGAGAAGGGACCAACATCCCCACCATTGACTGACAAAGTGCCACTAGAAAAGCAATCAATAAAGCCTAGTTGAAGCAGCAGGGCACCATGACACACAGAAGATAACATGAGTCAAGACAAATCAAGCTGCCACTATCTCAAACACCACTTCACCTCGGCTTGAATGGAGCTAGACCAGGACCCTGAACTCCAAAGCCTTTGAAATAGCTATATCCCCCATCCCAGCAGCCTTGATTCCTGTTTGGCCTGCACAACTACTAATGAGAGAGGCAATCATTACGGATAAGGGGCCCCACTTTCTCTCCAACACCAATGTCAACTGCTGAATAATTACCACTGACAAGAAGGGATGCCCAAGAGCCCTGAAAGTGATAGCACCCCCGAACTACTGGTTCTACTTCAGCCCAGCCCCCATAGCTATCATCTAGGAGATCAACTTCTGTGAAGAAAGGACCACCATCCCCACCAACAGCAAACCAATTACCATCATCTAGACAGGCAAGTCAGCCAGTCTGAAGCAGAAAGACAACCTAAAGGAGAGCTAGGAGGCAGAAGGTACCCAGAAAGTCAAAACATCACCACTACCTACACCTCCAACTGTCTTCAGAATGAAAAAGAAGCAGCTCAGGACCTTGATCCCAAGAGCCTTGGGAGTAGCAGTGCTTCCATACTAGCCCTGATGCCATCATTTGACAAAGATAGAATCTGGCAAGTGCTTCTTGTTCAAATGATTTAACATCAGCCAGGTGATATGGTACCTAGTGCACTGGACCTAAAATCAGGAATACCTGAGTTCAAATCCCATGTGCTTCCTGGATAAATTAGTTAACTTCTGTCTACCTCAGTCTCCTCATCTGTAAAATACAGATAATAATGGTACCTACTCACCAGGGTTGTTGTGGGCATCAAATAAGTAGCACATGTAAAATGCTTTGCAAATCTTAAAGTACTACATAAATGCTAAGTATCATCATCATCATCATTATTAGAAATTGGTATGTTTTTTTCTGTGGAAATGACTTGAAGAGACATTACCATCTGCTTTGCTGTTGTACCCTAAGGCCCATGAGACCTTTCCTTCTGACTTGTAGCTAAAAAGTTATATATATACATATATATTTATATATTTTTTATATATTATCTCCTCTATGATAATGTAAGCTCTTTGAGAGCAGAGACTGTATCATTTTTCTATTTTTTATCCTCAGAGCTTAGGGCAGTGCTTTGTACCTAGTAAATACATAACAAATGCCTTTTAATTTAAGGGAGACCAATTGAAAGGTAATTGAGATTGTCCAGGTGAATGAAGCTGAGGGCATGAACTAGAGCAGCGCTTCTTGAACTGTGGGTCACAGCTCTATATGGTGTCATGAAAAATTTGGCAACAGTAAAAGGTTTCTCAACATGGAATGACCAAAAATTAATTCAAAATCAAATGTGTAATGAATCCAAGGTGATTCTGGCAGTGCTTTCCCATGTTGCATTGTACAACTTCACTGCAGCCTTAGTCCTGAACACAAAGCATGCCCACTTTGTACTGTGAGTGCCCTCAGGCCATGCAAAAACGCTGCAAAAATGGGAGTGGGAAAAAGTTTAAGAAGCCCTGAACTAGAATGATGGTTATATAAGTGAGGAGGAGAATGCCAATGAGGTTGTGAAGGTAGACTCCCCAAGACTTAACAATTAATTGAATCTGTAGGGTAAGGGAGAGTGAGAACTGGGGACAGCTATGAGTCTGTGTTACTAAGATGGTGGTGCCCAAGATAGAAATAAGAAAGTTGGGACAAGGGTCTGGGGACCATGATGCTTCTGAGATGCCTAAAGAACATCCAACTGGTTTAGGCAGATGACTCCAAGATGGCCTCCGAGGTCCCTTGTACCTAATGGGTCTCCAATTCCATGATCTTGTTGGCTCAATGCCATGTTTCATAAACTAACCCTTATATGACATCTTAAGCCTATTCCAGGCTCTTGAGCTTTTCATGGGTCAAATCAGTGTAGTTTATTATGCAGATTTGTCAGAAACTAGGAGTCAGTACATGCAAAATAGAAAATTTAGGATTTAGTCCCAAATTAACATGTAAAAGCTTTATTTAGTTCAAATTTTCCTAATGTACATGATTTTCCAATGGTCAATTAAATGTGAGCTAAATCTAAAATGATCCCAAAAGCATGGCTATTCACCTAATATGAACTGCACTTCAGTTTTCAAATCCACCAAGAAAATTTCATGAACTCACAGAATGTCAGAACTGGAAGGGGCCTTTGCGACAACAATAATAACTAGAATTTATATAATGTTTTAAGGTTTGCAAAGTGCTTTCAAAATAGCCCATTTTGTCCTCATGACAACTCTCAGAAGTAGGTGCTATTATTATTTCCATTTTATGGATGAGGAAATAGAAGAAAACAGAGGTTAAACTACCCATCCAAGGTCACACAGCTAATAAATTTTGTTGTTCAAGTCATTTCAGTTGTGTCCAATTCTTTATGTCCCCATTTGGGTTTTGTTTTGTTTTGTTTTGTTTTGTTTTGTTTTGTTTTTGGCAAAGATACTGTAGGGATTTGCTATTTCCTTCTCATTTTACAGATGAGGGAACTGAGGCAAACAGGGTTAAGTGACTTGCCCAGGATCACAAAGCTAATAAGAGTCTGAGGTCAGATCTGAACTCAGGTCTTAGTGACTCCAAGTCCAGCCTTCTATTTACCATGCCTCTTAGCTACCCCATTAGACATGTTAAGTTACAAGCGGAGAGGACTGGGGCTAAGGTCTTAAGTCTCACCTTAGTGCTCTCTCAATCTTTCATCCATTATTCAAAATTGTTAGCGCCGTAAGGGTAGGAGTCATGCTTTTATTAGAATTTTATTTCAAACTAGCACATAGAGCCATGTCATACATGCTCCTATATAGTGCTGCCTCTGATGGTGACACTGATATTTGAGTAATGCATTCTACCCCAGTGCTCCCCAGAAGTCAAAAAACCTGACTTTCCAGTCACTGGCTCTGCCATTCATAAGTTTGGTAACTTTCCCATAACCTTGGGAAAGTCCTTTTGCTTTCCTAGATTTGTTTTGTCACCTATAAAATGGGGGACTTGGGGCAAATGATCACTGAGGGGCATTCTAAATCAGAAATTCTATGTGTCTATAGCACATCAGTGATGATAAGGATCAGGTAGCATGATGTAATGGCAAAATGATTGGACTTATATCAAAAGACTGGTATTCACGGCTTACTTCTGCCACTGACACACCCTGTATTAATCAAGCCACTTAATTTCTCTTAGTCTCAGCTTCTTCATCTGTAAATGATGTGAGAAAGTGATTTTTGGTCTGGCCCTGGAGCCAACAGAGACTTGGGTTCAAATCCAACCCCCTGATACTGAGTGACTTAAGTAGACCATAATCTTCTCCTTGCTACAGTTTCTTCACAGGTGCAAAGGGAATCATAAAGCCTGTATTACTTACAACCAGGGTTGCTATGAGGATCAAATGAGATAATATATGTAAAGCTCTTTGCAAGCGTTGAAGAGCTATATAAATGTCAACTAAGATGATGATGGCAATTACTTACTTTCAGGATTGTTTGAGGAAAGAATATAGCATATATTAAGGCCCTATAAACATGAATTATTACAAGCATATGGAAAAATTTTAAATCCTTTAAGTTGGAAACAATTGATGATCAAACTAAAAAGAAGTTATACTCTAATTCAAAAGCCAAAAATGACCCAGAATAATACATAGTGAAATGTAGTCTTTGCCCCTCAGTACAAAAAGAGTAAACTAGGAAGGTAGAATATGTTATAAAATGGCATAACTGTACCCACTGTTTTAGTTTACCTATTTTTTTGTCACAAGGGGAGGCTCAATTTCAGGGGTAAGGGTGGGCATTTCCAAAAATGACAGTAATGTAAAAACAAAGGGTAGCAATATAACATTATTTTAAGCAAATTATCAATCAGATGAATTCTGAGAGTCAGAATTTTCTACTATAAATAAGAAATGTGTCAAAATTATTCTCTTCTGTTGTTTTCAGTCTTTAACTTCTTGGGGGGAAAACAGGAAGAACAATCATCATACAAAGTTCATTTTTTTTTAAATTACGCTGGCAAAGTCCTTTAACCTATCTAATTGCAGTTCTTAACTTTATCCCCTACCATTCAGTCTCATGAGACAACTAAGCAATATTGCTTTAATAGCTAAATATAGGTTATTTCATCAGTATGAATGATACACCAATTCAGATCACACCTCTCCAGTTTTGTGAATGAATTTCGAGTTCCTGTGGCTGAACAATGAGTCACCTTGCAGCCAACAGGGTGATGAGTCTCTCCAAACTTAGCTAGGCTAGTTCTCAGACAACAGACATCAAATTTATCATCTGATTCATACTGGAAATCCTTTTCAGCTTTGAAGTAGAAACCTATAGAGCTTTTTAAACTGGTAGCGTAGTCATGGAAAGCCCCAGGTCATTTCCATACCAGGATAAAAAACTGGAATTGGATTTTAAAAGAGGAACAAGAATGAAATGAGCAGAACAAGAGAAAAATAACAAGATTGAAAAGACAAACAACTTTGAAAGCTGTAAATAACTGTGATAATAACATGACTGTCCATGATTCTATAGGACTGATTATCTACATAAGTTATATACATACATATAAAATACACATGTAATATGTGTGTATACATATCTACACACACATATATAAATGTATGTATTTGTATATATACTAATTTGTATATACACAAATACAAATATTACAAGCATATTTTTCATATGCTTGTAATAATTCATGTTTATAATGTCTTAATATTTGCTACATTCTTTCCTCGTAACAATCCTGAAAGTAATTGCCATCATCATCTTAGTTGACATATATGTGCATATACATATATAGCCAATGAAGAATTTATTTTGCTTTCTTATGCATATTTGCCGAAAGAAATTTGTTTTTCTCTTCTCTTTTTTCCCCAGTGGGATAAGGGAGAGAGAGAAAATGTGTTTCTGTTCATTAAAAACAATTAAAATAGAGGCGTACAGAGGTACTACACGTGTAGAATGTTGCATGCACTTTCAGATGAGGTCATTGTAATATTAGTTTTATTTAGTTGTTTCCTTTGCTACAAGGGACCTCTTATAAAATGGGAGTAATCTGTAAATGTTTATAACATAAAAACAGAACACATCAATAAAAATTTCAAAATACATGTATTCAGCACTCTTTGATGAATCCTTGCCTGAAGCTGGTACATCCTGCAAAGCCCCGGCTATGCTGCTAACTTCATTTTCAACTCATTGTCCCATCTGTTCTACTTCCATTCCAGCTGCTCACCCCCACATAGACAACCTTCATCCCTCCCCAAGCCCCTGCTTTCCTAACTCCTCTTTATTTATCTTCCCCTATTAGAATGCAAGTTTTTTGATGGCAGGGACTGTTATGTTTTCTTTGTTTCTCTATCCCCAGCTCCTAGCACAGTGCTTCGTATGTAGTAAGAACTGAATAAATGCTTTATCTCTCCATTAGATAACAAGAACTACAAAACTTTGAAGACTGACTAAAAACCCTTTATATATGAAATGTAATTGTAACTTATAAGAACTATATTCTTTATCATGTATGGACTATGCTTGAGGTGTCAAGAAATTTCTCTTCATGTAGTTGAGGTTTTCTTCTTGCACTTCAAATACTTGATGTCATTTTCTTTCTAAATACATTAAGCATGATAATGGGGAACTCAGCACCTTTAATGAAAAAAATCAGGAAGCTAAAGTCAAGGTTCTTGCCTCTTTCTGCATCTCCTCATTGAAAATGGAACATGGAAGATTCTCTCCAAAGCGTATTTTAGGAGATGTTTGTTTCCACTTAAAAAGAACACTGGAGTTCAGAAACCTAATGATTATACACTGTGAACTAGTTTGGGGCCAGCTTCCAAGGAAGGTTACAGAGAGTCACTTTAATAAAAATTGGTGGCTCCAGGTCAGAAGTATCTAGCAACATAAAAATGTCTTCCATTGACCAGATTTTCCATTTGTTCCAATTTTCCTAGAAAGTTCATTGGTAGATGCTGGCATTCATAGATCTGTTTCTAGATTCTCCAATGTTTTTGTGGTTGACATGTACAAGTATTTCAAATGATATTTTTAAATCACAGAGTACTTTTCAGGTGCAACCTCAAGTTACTGTTTTTTCTTCTTTTTAACTTAAAGGTATCTTATGGATCTTTTCACAGGATGTGTTTTGCATCTTGCCTTCATTTCTTTGAGATAGTTTTCTCTTCCTTAAAGCCCCATGAAAGTCTTTTAATTAATTTAGATTTTGGCTATTTCAACAAAGGGATGTGGATGCAATTAATCTACAAACTTCTGATATACATAAGCCAGTGGGCAATTGCATGATGTAATGGGAAAAGCCATGACCTTGCAATGAGGACTTAAGTTTAAGTCCTGGAACTGATATTTGGTAGCCATATGTCCTTCTTTGTACCTCAAGTTCCTTATTGCTAAATGGCAGATAATATATCTAAATGTTAGTATGCTATAATATTGTAACATTACTATACTTTACTTGTCTTAGCACAAATTGTTTCTTTATGCTTTCAACCTCTCCTGCTCAATTACTTGAGCTCAGAACAAATTACATTTGGTTCTGAGAAATCTTAAAGTTACACTGGTTTTCAATATGGGATCTCTACTGCAAATGGACAAGGATCTGGGATCAGAAATGAATAGGAGGAGATAGTGTTGGATGGCTTTTTGGAAATTGCACAATTCTTTTGATGACCTCAAGCTGTTACTGAAACAAAGCACCATCTTTTTATCACCAATGTTCTCGAGTGATGTTGTATGGCTTCCAGTAATTGAATCTTTTTTCAAATCAATGGAAATGTACATAATGAGCATGAACAGGCTGGAACACCTTACAAATGAGGACTTTACCAGGAGAAGTAAAGCTTTTGGTATCATCAAAGAAATATGTGATGGAAAAAGACAATAAGCTAGTTGCATAGCAAGAGCAAAAAATAACTGATTCATGGCCCACATATTAAATTCTTATCCTCATGATGTCAAGTAAACAAAAGAAAAGTCCCCAACCAGGTTGGGCAAGCCCCCTTAGTGAACTTAATAGGAGGATGCAAAAGACATAAAAGACTGTAGCATGATGGACAACAGTGGATACATTGCAATCTGCAATGGTAGAGGAAGCATCCAAAGAAATTACAGATTCACTAGAGTTTGGGAGTATTTCAACATGAAATCAGGATCTTGGTAATGAAGACCAAATACATGTGTGAGAACATCCACCTTTAATAACATTGTTTCAGAAGAAATTAAATTTATTTCTAAGTAACAGTATTTCCCATCTTTTTCTCAGAATCTGATTCATAAAATCCTGAATTTTGAACTATGTGCTGAGTTCCTTAAGCTTATAGTGTTGAACAGCAATGAGCCTGGGAAAAATCAGCCACCAGTTCATAATAATATGCACTTAAGAAATATTTTTGAATATTGAATTTGAATATGAAATGAGTCATAACTCCATCTATGTCTTTACTTCCTAGTCTATATATAATTAATGTGTATGATAATGTTTTTGCTTAGAAATATCAGTGTGAAAAAGCACAATTATGTTTAGTCTCTTTATTACAAGTTCTTTTATAACCAGAATTTTTCATGTTTGCATTTCCAAATGTATTTTATGAATATATCTAATAACAATATGCACAATGATGGTTTATATTATAGTTTAAATATTACTAATAATAATAGCTTTCATTTATACAACAGATTAGGATTTACAAACTGCTTTTG
Source organism: Phascolarctos cinereus (assembly GCF_003287225.1). Lineage (NCBI taxonomy): Eukaryota > Metazoa > Chordata > Mammalia > Diprotodontia > Phascolarctidae > Phascolarctos > Phascolarctos cinereus. The sequence continues at coordinate 230,453,759 of NW_027556098.1, forward strand.
TCACAACTACTCTACTTGGTAAGTAGGTGAAGTATTATTATTTCAATTTTATATATGAGAAGGAAGGAAATAAGCATTTACTAAGCACCTGTTATATATTGGGAACTGTGCTAAAGCTAAGTGCTAAGCACTTTACAAATATTACCTCTTTTGATCCTCACAACAACCCTGGAAGGCAGCTATTATTATCCTCATTTTACAGTTGAGGAAAATAAGGCAGACAGAGGCTAAGTGACTTGCCCAGGGTCACATAGCTAGTACATGCCTGAGGTTATATATGAGGTGAGGTTTTCCTGACTACAGCCCCAGCCCTCTTTCTGCTGCACCACTCATTTGCTTCTACAAAGAATACCAGAAGTTTAGAGTGTCTGAATGACTTACTATATCACCCACTAATTAACTATGTCCATTTGTGCTGACAGAGTTTCCTGTCCCTATCACTACCTTGGCTTTCTCCTTCTATATACATATGCGTATGCATACACACATACATATATACCAGTATGTGGATACATCTGTAGCTATAGATATTTAACATCCATTTTTTTCTTTCTTTTTCTTTTTTTTTTCTAAGAAAATCTTAAATAAATCTCACCAATTCCATGGCCTGACTGTCTTTATGTAAGTAGTAACTGAAGCATATTCAAAGCAGCTGGTTTACCATTATTTAAACTTTTCTTCTTAGTACTCAAAATAAAAATTGACCTTACAATATTGTATTGCTTTCCCCCCTATTTCTAAGTCACTTTAAGAACTCACCAGACCAATCTATGTAGATTTTGCAGTCACTTCTGAAAATGGACTATAGATAGGCAGCTTAAGTAATTTGACTGCAATAGTTTAAAAGAATAAAATCAAGAGACAATATTTGACTTACATAGGCTGACTTAAAAAAATAAAAGAATATGGTCATGTGGTGTTACTTATACATACTCCATACATCCAGCAAAATGCCTAAATGCACAGAGGCATTCTGGGATTGCAAGAGTTCTGCATAATCATGATCTTATACAGATGTAGAGAAGCCCTTTCTATGAAGTATTATCAAGAAATAACTGTAGTCTTTCATAATTTTGACCCAGTATAAATTATAAACTCTGTTTTTAATCAAGGTACTCTGTAATGATCTGCAGGAAAGTGTTTTATAGTTACCTTATCATTGCCTTGAAGGAAATTCAAAGAAAATAAACCATATGCCTTCTTTGCTAGAATGCCCCAGGAAGATGAGGAAGAGAAAAGTTTCTTTTTAGGAGGCTAAAACAACATAGCTTTTTAAAATTTCATTTTTAAAAAGAATATGTACCAAGGAGCTGAAGATAGCATCTTCCTTGGTCTTATTGAAATTGCTCTTTTTCCAACACTAATGAAGTCAAAGCACCACTACAATATTTAAATGTTCAAGTAACTTTTAAGATTGTTTGGTTAATGAGGATAAATTTATGAAGAGATAAAGAATCATTAAATAAAATAAAATAAAATGAAGAAAAAATACATTTTCTAAAACAATTGTGCAATTATGCTCCATGGAAACCATTTTGCGCATTCTTGGCATGAGATTCTGGTCCTCTTAGTATCTCTAACTCCCACTGATATGAATGGGAATAACATTGCTATCAAAGGATCATTCAGTGTGGTGTAGAACATGAGAAAGTCTCATAATACATTCTTTTCTGTTCGTGTAATAAAAAAAATTCAAAAGAATATAAATAGGTCATGAACATAGTGCTTCCTTTTGAAAAGTGACACTGTATTTATGTGCATGAATCCCAGAATTCCTTCTAGCCATTTTGGACGTTCTCTCTGCAACTGCAATGGCTTCAGGAGTTGGAACGTTAAGCAACTATCCAATGAATTGCATCAATGGAGAAAGTTATTCTGGATTATTCTGGCCCTATGACATTTTCTGAGTCCCATTTTTAAAAACTGGAATCATCATGGTGGTTACTTGAACTCTCCATTTATTTTTGGCTGTTCTGTGAAAAAAAAGTTAGAATGGGGACGTTAAGGCAAGCTTTCTATAGATAAATGCACCGTCTGTTATTAGAGCAAGTAAGGAAAACCATAGTTTAAATTAGGTAAGTTCTTAAAGTTTGAGCTCTTTTACATTAGGGACAAGGATAATTGTGAGCAGAAAAAAGGAACGATCCATTTTGCACTCTCCCTTCTCTTCTATATTGATAAAAGGTCCGTTTTACTTTATATTTTTTCTTGGGGAGGGGGCAGGTCTGGAAGAGTAAAAGGCTTTGTGTCACAACTGCGTGGATGCTCACTTTTTGATAAAAGAAGAATTCCACATCTCAGATACACAACAGAGCAGTACTGTAACAACCTAAAACACAGGGAACTGATTTAATTCAATTAAATTCAATTTTACAAACATTTGTTAAGCACCCAATATGTATGAGGAATTGTGATAGGTGCCAGGGATATATAAAGGCAAAATTTTTTGAAAAGGAATTATAACCTGACTAGATATAACCTCCAGTAGAATATTGGAGGAGGGAGGTTCAGTAAATTTATATAAATTAAACACAAAGTAATTTGGGGGGGTTAGAATAAGCACTAACAATTGAAGCAATCAAGAAAGGCTTCAAGTAGGAAATGTCCCTTGGGCCAAGCCTTGAAGGGAGTTAGGGATACTAAGAAGTGACCTTGCTGGGTATTGCAGGCATGAAGGTAGAAGAGAGGATATTGCGTATGGAGAAGAGTAAATAAGCCAGTTTGGCTGAAACATAAAGCACATGAAGGGAAGGAATGTGAAATAAATCTGAAAATATAGTCTAGTATCAGATTGTGTGGGCCTTTAAATGCCAACAGAGGAATTTAAAACAATAGGAAGGAATCCACTGAAACTTATTGGTCATTGTAAAGTAACATGGTTACACCTGTGCTTTAAGAGTGCTGTATTAATCATTTTGGCAGTTAGGTAACGTACAGATTGAAGAGGGGAAAGACTGGAGGCATGGAGGACAATTAGGATGACATTGCAACAAGCAGGGTCTGAACTAGGATAGTGGCCATATAAGTGGAGAGAAAGGGATAGAGGCAAGACTTGTCATGCAGGTAGAATTAATAAGACGTGGCAACTGATTTTAAATGGGAATATGTGTGATAATTGGTATTCTACTTCCTAATATAGTCTCTTTCTCTCTGCTTTCTCCCCTCTTCTCTCTCTCTCTCTCTCTCTCTCTCTCTCTCTCTCTCTCTCTCTCTCTCTCTCTCTCTCTCTCTCTCTCTCTCTCCCTCCCTACCTCTGTATCTCCCTCCCTCCTCTCCTCTCCATCTCTGTCTCTCCATCTCTGTCTCTGTGTCTCTATCTGTCTCTGTCTCTGTGTCTGTCTGTCCATCTCTATCTCTGTCTCTCTGTCTCTCTGTCTCTCTTCTCTTTCTTTCTTCCTTGTCTTTGCCTACTTCCATTATGAATTGATGAGTGACACTCAAACAATTAAGGATTTCACTGACTCCTAGAATAGGAGAATGTCAGACACTTTGAGCCAAACAATGACCTGGTTCTATAAGGAAAAGCAAGTATATCTTACTTAAGCTGTAGTGGGAGCCAACTACATAAGGGCATGGCCCTGACAGTTCTAATTTCATCAGGTCTGGGTTCTACTTCTTGCTATAAAACAAGAAACTTCAGTCGGTTCCTGGAGTCTGTTGCTTAGCTCTTTCTGGTCTCCTATTCTCCAGCTCTATAATAAATAGCAAAATGATAAGAAAGAGAAGGAAAAAGAATAGAAGTTCAGGGAGGGACACTAAGTTTAAACTATTGTTTTACCTTGCTTTTTGTTGTTCAGTCATTTTAATTGTATCTGATGCTTTGTGACCCCATTTGGGTTTTCTTGGCAAAGATGCTAGAGCAGTTTGCCATTTCCTTCTCCAGCTCATTTTACAGATGAGGAAACTGAGGCAAACAGAGTGAAGTGATTTGCCCAGGGTCACACAGCTAGTAAGTGTTTGAGGCTGGATTTGAACTCAAGTGTTCCTGACTCCAGGCCTGGCACCCTATCCACTGTATCACCTAGCTGCCATCAAAAAAAAAAACCTACTCACATATTAATAGTCACTATTTTCCCAACATAATTAGGTAGAAAGGAAAAGAACCTATAGCCCTATAACTTCTAAAATATTTATAGCAGCTCTCCCAGAGGTGGCAAATAACTAGAAATTGCAGGGTTGCGCATCAATTGGGGAATGGCTGACCAAATTGTGGTATATGATTGTGATGGGATACTACTGTGCTGTAAGAAATGACAAGCTCAATAATCTTAGAAAAATATGGAAAGACTAGCATGAAATAATGGAAGCAAAGTGAGTAGAAACAAGAGAATGTTGTTTTAAGAACAACTTTGAGTGACTAAGTCATTTTGACTATTGTAAATACCCAAATTAACTACAAAGGACCTATCTGCATCCAGAGAAAGAACTGATAAATAGAAATATGTACAGAATGGTTTTCCATATATACATATTTGTGTCTAAAGGTAGCTATTATTATTGTAATTATTATTACTATAGACACATTTCAATAGCTCTTTAAAGTTTACAATGTACTTTGCTTATATTCTCATTTGACCCTTATACAGCATATTTTCCAGTTTTCCCACCATCCTGGTAACCCTCTTCTTGGAGCTAGTTAATTTGCAAAGTATTAAGGTTGGGAAATAATAATAATAAAAAAATTAAAAGAGAGAAAATAATGCAAAGATTTGTTAAATATTTGATCAGCAACCAACTAGCAATATACTTCCTGGGAAAGAAATAAGCATCTGCTTTCAGAACTAATATGGTTAAAACTCACTTGCCACTGCTAACCAGTGGCTTTATACTTATTCCAGATATAGTTCTATAAATACATACTTGTCTCTACCATCAGAATGTAGCCTTCTTGTGAATAGAGATAGTATCACTTTGTATTTGTATACCCAGTGCCTAACAGTGCCTGATATGCAGTAGGCTCTTAATAATTGCTTGTTAATTGATTGACAAAGGAAAACAAGGATATGAAACTATGCACCTAAAAAACTTATGTCAAAATAGTAATAAATACTTTCCAACTTCCTTCTATGTATTAGTACTATTAACTTTTATACACTAGAAATTAGAATCAGGAAAAGATAGAGAAAGACTTCTTGTAAAGGTAATGCTTTTGCTGCACCTTAAATACAGAGACAGAGGGATTCTCTAAAGTGGATATGAAGGATAATGAATACCATGCATGGAAGATAAAATTGGGGGGTAAATGTGGGAACCAGATTCTGAAAGTCTTGGAATACCACACTGAGTAGTTTGGATTTTTTCTTGTAGGCAACATAAAAGAGAAATTAAAGAGGCATTTTAGGAAGATTAATTTAGTGCAGGGAAGATGAAAAATACAGAGATCAGTGACACCCAGAAGCTTAAATCCTTCTCCTCCAGAATCTTGAATTTCTTCATTTGCTATATTATGTGTCAAAATAGAAAAAAAGGAGGAAAAGTAATCCTACTATTTCTTGTAATTTCTGGGTTTCTTGTTAAGTTTTTCATCAGAATTTTTTCTGGATTCCAGCCTTGAAGTTTTAATTCATAACATTCTCCTCTTTGCTATTCAAGTGGTCTTCAACATGAATGCTTTGCCCCTCCACTCTTTCCAATGAATGATGCCCCTACCTTAGAATCCAGCTCAAGCCCCATGTCCTTAATGAAGATATCCATGTAATGACAGTATTATTGATACCCTTCTCTAGGCTCTAATACATACTAAACTTGGAAATAGGGCTACCAGGAAAGCAAAGGATAACAAAAAAGGTTCTTGGGGTTTGTATTAGCTATTCTGGGGGAAAAGAAGAGGAACAGAGGAGGGCTAGGACCATTACTAGTGTTGGATGGGATGATGATTACTGACAATATATAAAAGGCAAAGATACTCCTTTCTTAATTGTCTTTTGTTTTCTCTGCCAAACAGAATGACCTGGAAAGGACAAGGAAATGGATAATAAGGAGTTGCTATTCAATGGTGACCAAAAGAAATGATCTGTCCATCCTTGATGAATTAAAATTATGTGAGCCAGACAAATTGTATCTCAGGAACTTAAAGAGCAAGAGGGTGAGATTTCTAATCACTGTCAATGATAGTAGAAAAGATCATAGAAAACAGAAGTACCATGGCATTGGTGGGAAAGTATGTTCGTCATTGTCATCATTTTCTGAAGATGTAAGAGAATAGATCATGAAAACCATAGGTGAATGAGTTTAACTTTGAATGTTATCAAAATTCTAGAACATATTATTAAAGAAATGGTTAATGAATATTTAGGAAAGTAAACAGTCATTAGAAAGAACCAGTATGTCTTCCTCAATAAACCTATTATGCCAGAGAACCCATACAAAATATAACAAAATTAATGCAACTTTAGGCTGTATTGGGGAGGCACAAATTCTAGGATCAAGGAGATTGGATGTGGTCACATCATATCTTCATTACTGTCTTTTGTTCTGGGTACCACAGTTTATTTAGGACAGACATTGAAAAACTGGAGAGTTCAGGACAATCAGAATGGTAAAAGGTCTTAAATCTATACCATATGAGGGCTAGATGAAAGAAATGGAGATAATTGTTCCATGGAGAGAAAAAACTCAGGGAAGAGGGCAGCACTGGTGGGTCATGATATGATAACTATCCACACATATCAGTCTATATGGCTGAACCAGGAACAACAGGTAGAAATTTCAAAGAGCCAACTTTTGCCTTGACATCAGGATGTAGCATCCTAGTTAGAGAGGGATGCAAATGTGGAATGGGTGGGAGGCTACCTGATCCCTCCTTGCTGCAAGAACACCTGAGACTTTTATTCATTTAGGCTTCATTCAATAAACATTTATCATGTACCTCCTAGTTTAAAGACATAGGGCTTGTCAATGTGGATGACATGCAGGAGATATAGTTTCTTAAAAACCTGGTTTACAAATAAATATCCTTCCATTCTCCAATAGCAATTGAGGCTCATTTCAGACCTAGACAAATCCTTCAAACAGGCAGTTTTATTGCTTTTTTGCTGGTTCTTCTAGCACTCTCCTCCTTGTTCAGCCCCTATCAGGTATCTTGTGCTCCTCAAATTGACCCAAGCCCTCTCCCAATACCCCAAGTCTGATGCAGTACTAAAATGGCTCCCCTTCGTCCCCCTTCTCCCCATCCATCAAGAAATACTATTCTTTCCTGGAGGCCAATAGAGTTCTGTTCTATGCCAGAAGTTTGAGACTAAGTAATGTAATGGGGGGAAAAACACTGTCCTGAGAGCAAGGAAACCCAAGTTTTCATCCCAACTCTACTTATTCTTAGCCCTATGACTCTGAGCAAGTCATTTAACTTCTCTGAATCTTAAAATTTTCATCTATAAAATGAAATAATAAAGAGGAAGCAACAACATTCAGTAAAAAAGAGAATTGGAGCCCAGAGTGCTTGGTTCCATTCTTGAACTTGACAACTTATTACCTGCTTAGGGAAGTTACTACAGTTAATCTCCCTGGACCTCCGTAACATGAGGCTATCTTCTTCTGTGGTTCCTTTCAACTCTGGTTCTTTGAGACAGATATGGATATACACACAGTGTATGTATTTGCACCATCTTAGAGTTGCTATGAAGAAAGTACTTTGTGAACTATAAAGTTCCATATAAATGTAAGCTATTATTACTATTATTAAATTACTTGAAAAATCATTGGGAGACCTTCATGCTGGTCTTGCTTCTGCCACTAAGTAGCTATGGGAACTCAAACAAGTCACTTTACCTTTCCAAGCCTCACTCTCCTTATTTCTAAAACAAAAGAGTTATATAAGATTTCAGAAGTTACTTCTATGACTAAAACACAGAATGGTAATGGGGCAACTACTTCTATACCTTAATGCCATGAATTTATCTAAATCTCACTTTAATCTATGTATATTTTCAGTCATAATTGCCTCATAAAGTCATGAGTTCTATAAAGTTAGAACCCACTCTATAAGTAATATTTTCTTTCATTTCCCTGAGATTTCCTTTTTGAGTGCCACTGGTACCTCCCCTCAAGTTACACTATTATATTTTCATTTCTATCCCTTCTTTTTATACTTTTACAAACATTGATCATATCTGCTTTCCACTTCATTCTCCTAGACTATGTGGTCAGTTCTGCCCCAGAGTCTAGCCACAAACAAAGGAGCAGAAATGTCAGAATATCTCTATTCTAGCCCCATGCAATAAGTGGAAACTTTTTTCTACCTCTAAGTAAATCAAAAGGGTTTACCTCTCAGGGGCTATAATGAAAATCCATTCTCCAGCCTATAAGTCATAAAACTAGGATTGCTGATCAATTCTGAAAGTTAGCTTTGAGCAACTGAGGTTTACTTTCCAGTGGGTGATATTTTTCTTTATTTTTTTTCCATACCTGTTTCCTTTCTTCTCTTTTTCTTTTGGTTGATGGGAGATAAGCATAAAAATGGAAGATGATTGTTAACTTTTGATATTAAATGGAGGTGAGAATCCTTGATTATTTAATGGAAGTGAGAATCTATTTAGAATGGACAAAATTATTGATTCAACTCTGTATATATCTCCTTTGGTTCAAACTGAAAATGCAATAAATGTCAGATAAGCAAAGTGGTTGCATTGGGGACATTAATTAAGGAGAGTATAGTGTCATTAATGAGAAAATCATTAGCAAGACAGGGGGAAATATGAATTCTGTTGTTATTCCATCACTTAGAGGAAACTCTAATTGGAAGCAAAGTGTTGGGAATTAGAGAATTGCTTCATTTTTATGTAGAAATCATTTACAGTAGCAAATGATGATCCTTTTACTTTTTCCTTATCTACTTCACAGTTATGTATATGAGTCTTATTTTTCAGTCAGTCAGTCAACTAGCATTTATTAGATTCCTATTTCTGTGCCAGCCACTATTCTAAGGGCTGGATGAAGAATTCTTTCTATACTGATAATCAAAATGAGTGAGAATGCTTACCATTTAGAGTATATTGAATGAACATGAGAGACTTCATACCGTACTCTTAAAACTGAGCTGTTTGGTATGTTTCTATTGGCCATTCATGAAAGGGAAGCTAGAATTGCCACCACAGTTCTACTTAACTATTTTCTAAGCAACAATATGGACATCTACTAATAGTTTAACATTTTAATGGATCCATGATCTTGTGATTAGTTTATAATCAATGGTATTTGAGAGAGCGTTCCCATCAATAGTTGATCTCACATGATTTTTCTCCATGCCCTCCCATAAATCTTCCATAATACATAATAATCTAGAGATCCTATTCTAGGTCCTTCAGCTTTCTATAGGTACCAGCATAACATCTGAACTATCCAGCTGTTGTCCCTCTCTCTTACTATATCACTAGATCACCATTTCCTAAGGTATATCATTTTTATGTAATTTTTTCCACATACGTAATTATTGGTAATATGATGCATTCCCTTTATACCCACCATGTATTTCTCTATTATCCTCTGGGTTATATGCTATTTTGATTCTTTAGATCTGTGGTGTTCCTTGGTAACAAAATATAAAGTTTCAACAAATGATTCTTATTGCTATTAGAAAGATAAGTTTCTGAACAGTTTCATATCATTGAAAGCATCCAGAAATTTCCTAAATGTGATCCCAGCTGTGGTCTGACCAGGTCAGAGTACAGAGTGTCTATTCTTGCACATTATGACTCTCTTAAAACAACCTCATTTTGATCACATGCAGCTTGAAGTCCACTATAACCACCAGGTCCTTTTCAGATGAACCGTTGCTAAGATGAGCTGCTGTATACCTCATTCATATTGCACTGAAGAAGGTGGTTTTAACTCAAACGCAAGACTTTTTGCTTATTAAATTTCATTTCATTAGGCTTAGCCCAATGCTCCAATCTAAGACTTTTCTGAATCCTCACTCTGTCATATAGCTATTTCTCTAAACTTTGTCAGCTGTAAGTCCAATGACCATGCCATTTTATATTGTGTGTGGGTGTATGTGTGTGTCTTCATTCAAAACAAGAAGAAAAACCGAAACCTATCTTAGGGAAACAAACCCAGATCTGTAACTTCCCCAGATGTATACCCTTGATATGAGAACTTAATAATTATTATCAGTTGAAGTAGATGTCAAACGATGAACATAAGAACTGTACCTCACTAATGCTTTAATATCTTTACCTATGAACTAAATACCATCCATGAGTGATATTTTCAAAGGGTATTTTGATATATTGTTGCTCAAAATTGTAGTATACTGAACTTTTGCTAGGCAGACCTTTGTAAGAGAATTGTCACTTCTTAGAAAAAAAAATTACTGAAAGGACAGGCTCATTTTTCAGGTATGTTGTTGAGGGGAATTCTTTCTCAAGTAGTGGTTAACTACATGGCCACTGAGGTCCCTTCTGACTCTCAAATGCTGTTACTCTGTGACATTGATATAAAGTCCTCCATTTTAAAAGGGTGCCGTGAGCCAGTCATATTTAATTCCTTTCCAGGTTGCATTCTGAATTTTTCTCTATTATGTCCCTAGTTGGGTACTTTTGTTCCTCACTCTCCCTAGTACCTCCTCAGTTTCCTTTTACATATTGTCTATTCCCATTAGAACACTAATAACAGAAACAGTATTTTTGCCTTTCTTTGTATCCTCAGCAGTTAACATAGTGCCTAGCGTAGAGCAGGTAAATGCTTGTTGACTGACTGTCAATGGGAATGTAACCCTGAGTTGGAGTCAACAAGCTTTTACTGAGTACTTAACTATGTGTTGTTATTATGCTAAGTGCTGGAGATAAAAAGAAAAGCAAAAATACTGACCATGCCCTCAAGGAGCTTACATTCTGATGGGAGATACAACATGTAAATAATTACATATGTTTAAGATTTATACAGTGTAAATGGGAGGTAATCTTAGAGGGAAGGCACCAGCAAGAGAAAGAATCAGTAAGTTTGCCTTGGTTAGAAATGTCATATGGAAATATCTGTTTAATTTGGATCAAGAGCACTTTGAATTTTGAGCATACCACACTCTATGTCTAAAAATATAGCCAAATCAAGGCTATGGCCACTAGGTAGCTGACTAAAAAAAACTAAGGCAGGCAGGGATATTTACCTCCCCAACTCCTAAAGTAAATTGGGCAGCAGCTCAAGTTTTAATTGCAGAAAGTATCCCATGATAAAATAATCATATCAAATCCTCTCTATTTGTCAACAAGAATCATAGTATCAGGGACAACTGTGGCTTGTCAGCCCTCAGGCACCACCAGGCCAAAATCAAACAAAGCTGAACAAGGCTCTTGCCCATGCTTCATGAACCCCACCCTGCTTCCATATAATACTCTGTTGCCTCAGCCACATTGGCTACTCAGCTGATTCCAGTCTGTCCCTGTCCTATGTTCCTAATGCTGTGCTGCAGCCACCAGCTCCTGGATAAAGAATTTGAATTTGGTCAAGGCTTCCAATCTGAAAAAGCAGAAAAGTCAAGAGTAAAATCATTCAAGACAGGAAAATAGATGAACACTAAACAACATTTTAAAAAGACAAATATTAAAGTTCAGATGCAGTCCTTTGATGACTAATCAGTTCTTAAATGGCCTAACAGGCATGGATGAGATCAGGACATTCCAGTCAATATTCTTATCGGCCGTGAAGCAGATGAAGAAGAAGCTTACACAATGAAAGTTAGTCATATGTTTTGGGAAAATAGATGGAGCCAAAAAGAGAGGAGAAAAGAAGATAGATGGAGCAGAGAGATAGAGCTATGGTTTACGTCTATAAAGTGATTTTTTTTAAGCTCACAGCTATACAGGGTATATCCCAAATGTCTTAGTTTGGAGTTATCAAAGCTTTGAACTGCACTCAGACTTCTGGGGCACTCTGTATGGTGTTTTAAGGTTCACGAAGTGCTTTTCATGCAAAGCAACCCAGTGTAATAGAAAGAGTGTTGAAATAGAAGCCTAAGTTTCTGAGTTCAAATCCTGATTCTTTTACTTCCTACCTGGATGACCTTGAGCAAGTCAATTAAACTATCTACCCTTTAGTTTCCTCCTTTGTAAAAGGAAAGACTTGGACTAGGTGTCTTCTCAGGTCTAGATCTATGACGCTATATCACTTGATGAACAAGCAGAAATTATGACCAACAGTCCTCTACAGGAAATGTGGAAACTCCTCCAATTCTAAATTTTGTGTTGTTGCTAAGGGCAACTTAATGTGACAATAAAATGGGTCATGGATGACTATGTACTATGTTATTTAGAAGGGTCATCTTTTAGTAAAAAAAAAAGTGAGATTATTTCATTCTAATTTAAATATTACCCACAAGGCCCTTGGTTTATTTAAATTATTATTAAGAATTTCAAACACCATTTTTTTGGTTAACATCCAAGGAGTCTGTCTACCAGCAACAATAACAGTACTATATGGTATTTTTATATTTGCATTTTTATAACACGAATCTTTCCAAAGCACTTTTGAGTATGTTAGTAAGAGGTTCTACTAGAGGTTGCCAAATAAACCTGGGACTGCATTCACTGATGATATGTATTTGTCAACCAGGCAGTGGCATTTATTGATCCCACAGTATACTAGATACTGTGGAGAAATACAGATATGACCTTTACCTTTGAGGAGATTGTAGATTCTTATCAGGGGCCAATGGAGGAAATTTCTAGTTATTTACTGTTACTTAAACTGGACCACTTATTTATTTTTCTCCTGCTTGTCATCATTGACTTGTCTGTCACAAAACTAGGGACTTCATTAATAAAGGAAAACCTTTCTTTGAATTATGCAATTTCAGTTGTAGGGACCATAACAAGAACATATAAAATCTAGGGAAAATAACAAGAGACAACTTGTCCAAATTACATTAAACATAAATGTTTCATAATGGTGAAAATATGAATATAGCTCAAAAGCCTTTGTATGCATAACTAAGAGAGGAGATTCTACTAAGAATTCTTTTTATAACCAAATAAGTACCACTGTTCAAAAATTGGGACAGTCTTAAGGGCGAGCGATGTCATTCATTCCACCCAGAAGAATCCCTGGAAAAATTCAATGTAAGAATTAATCATGTGTAGAACAGTTGAAAGTGATAGGAATCGTTATGTGGTACTTGTGGCTATATATCAGCCTCAAAGAGAAAACAATAGCACAGACAGGCTGGTAGAAGCACGAGTATATTCTAGTATTTACATCCTTTAAAACAAAAAATTTCTAAGCAAAAAATGTGGGAAGGATAGCCTGCCAGAATGTTAATATCAAAGAGGAAATCAATCTATTTGTCCTAAGATGAGGCACACCCCTGCATGTCGTTCAGGATAGGTTCAAAGACAGAACAAATGACTAAAGAGTTGTGATAAGATGAGGCTCTTAAAAGATATGGCTCAGTGGATAAAGTACAGAGCCTGAAGTCGGAAAGAGCTAAGTTCAAATTCAGTGTCAGACACTTACTGGCTAAGTAACCTTGGGTAAGCCACTTAAAATCTCACAATTCTTAAAAGTTAAAAAAAAGTTAAAAAAAACTCTTAAAAAAACTCAATTCTTAAACTCAGTTTTCTGAGATAGAGATAATAATGGCACCCACCTCCCAGGGTTGTTGTAAGGATAAAATGAGATATTTGTAAAGTGCTTAGCATAGTGACTAGCAAGTAGTAGGTACTGTATAAATGGTATTGTTGTTATTATAAGACGGCATTGTACAATAGCTCTAGAAACTTAGAGCCGTTAAGTATATAACATATTGAGATTGCCTACCCCTGCATCTTGAGAGATGTCTCTGAAACAGCACACATTGATTTGACATTTGGTCACAGCCATGTTGAAAAAAAAATGGGAATGCCAATTAACTATGAATAAAAGCAGCCATTTTTATTCACAGCTAATCCCCTCTTTAACTTTTTTAGCTTGTATAAAGAACCAAAACAACAGCCAATGGGAGGCAATTAGTAGTATGCAGCCAGAATAGTAAGTAGGAAATGTTCCCAAATAGCCTAAACTCACTAATCAATAAGAAAACTTTATTTGATACATCATTATTTTTATTAGCAGCATATACACATATGTAGACACACATATATAGTTTTTTTTAACATTTACAAAGCACTTTGCATACATCATTTTCTCTCTTAAAATTATGTTTAAAAATTTCTTAGGATCAAAAATTAAACATACACCCAGATAATTATATGTTTAACTATTACGTATATTTATCTAAAACTTTGAAGAATATTTATGCATGGTATATATTTCACATATTATGGCATAATGCATTGTATAATATCATATTTTCAGTAGTTAAAAACTTATTCGATTTCTAAAACTGAAATTAATTTCCAAAATGTTTTTTCTGTTAGCGTAATTTGTCTCAACTTTTAATGGTTCATCTTTCCAAAAATACTTAAAACTCACAATTTTGCAGCAAAGGAAGTGATTTTAAACAAAAGGACAAGAATTTAGCTACATGAGAGTTAGATAGAAATTGCCATTAATCTTTCAAAGTGAGGTTTATCCACAAAGTAAGGAAGGCTTTGACATATCCTTTTTCTGAATGACTTTAAAAATAGGATAAATTCTCATCTGTCTGGTATAATTTAGGTGTGGTCCTGACTACAGGCAGGAGAGTAGACTAGAATAGACTACCTCACAAGGTCACTACCAGCTTTAGGAGTCTATGATTCTCTGGCACCTTGAACTGTTGAAATAAATGAGAGAAAAACATTGCAATAGCAGTGAACAGCTACTAGTTTTATCTCAGAGAAGACCTGGGGTCATGAGAGTATGCATACATTTTATTCTTATAGGTATTTTGAACTGGATATTGACCAAAATCTCCCCCTCAGTAAACCTTTGGCCAAATTAAAAAGGGGGCTAGATTTCAATAAAATGATTTGGGTTCATGGCTTTTTAAATGACATCTATTAATTAACACTATTTGAGTACAGTGTAAACCTGGAGAAAGCTCTTTAATCACTTGTTCTGTATTTTACCCTTTCCTGAACAACATGCAGGAGTATGCTAAAGCCAGTTCCAAACAATTTTGGAGAGCCTATTGTTAAATTGTCCATGTGAACATTTACCCATCAGAAATAAGCAAACCTTACAAATCAGGGCTTGAATTATTATTTTGTTGATTTCTAAACTTAAGGAAATAATGGAGAAAATGTCAACAATACAGATTCAACTAAAGTGTGTCAAAATTCTCTGAAAGCTGATTCTTAAACATTTGACATCATACTTGATTATTATCAACAATTGGGATGAATATGACACAAAGTTGAGAAGTAGTTAATATGCCAGAAGGGAGAAATAAGATTTAGAAGGAACCGTACCACCTAAAGCTATGGGCAGAAATGAACAAGATGAAATTGAAGAAAGATAAATGTAAAGTCTTTCATTTAAGTTTTTAAAAATCAGCTAAGTAAAGGATGAGAATGACCTAGATTGATAGCTTTTCACATGAAAAAGACAAGGTGTTTTTATTAACTATAAATTTATGATGAGTCCCTAAAAATCTCAATGTGCCAGCTTTGTGACTAACCTCCCTCCCACCCCCCACTAAAGCTAATGCAATCTTTATGCATTAAAAGAAATATGGTCTCTGGAAAGAAATCATTCTCCAAGTATTGGTGAAGATGATCAATATCTTAAAATGTCTGAAAGGCCATCCTGTGAAAAAGGGAAAAGATATCCCATGAAGTTCAACAAGGCAAAGCTAGGGCTGATGAGCAGCAATTGCCAGAAGACAGATTTCAAATCAATGTAGGAATAATTTTTTGAATTAAATTTTATTTTTAATTTATGGAAGAAAACAAGCATTTCCATAATATGGTACAATTTAAAAAAAAAAAGATTGCCCAGGAAATTGCATGTCTACCATGCACAACTTTCTATTCCTTTCAAATACACAAGAAAATTATCATGTAAATTTCCTTTTTCTTCTTCCTTCTCCCCCTCCAGAGATGGCTACCACTAGACAAAAATAGGTATATGTATATGTATATATGTGTGTGCCCTATAACTATACTTACAGTTATAGTATAACAAATAGGAGGAATTCAGAGAAATGTGGAAATACTTATAAAAACAGATGCAGAGTTAAATAAGCAGAACCAGAAATTGTATATGCATAGAGTTATACATGTATATATGCATCACATATATACAATGATTATAGTGATGCCATTAAAAATCTCATCAAAACAAAATGGAATACTGAGTAATATTATAAGGGAGGGCTCATTAGATAATGGTGGAATATGGGGGTTAGTATACCTAGAAAGGGATGTTATGTAAAAACAAAGGGCATTAATAAAACACTGTTTTGGAAAGTGGGTTGAATCGACACTTGGGATAAAATATCATCTTGGTATGTTTTAAAGTTTGTCTATTAGTTTCAAGGGCATGTAGGTGGTTATAGTGGATAGAGCACTGGTCTGGGAATCAAGAAGAGTCATCTTCCTAAGTTCAAATCAGGCCTCAGACACTTAGTAGCTGTGTGACCCTGGGCAAGTCACTTTACCCTGTTTGCCTCAGTTTCCTTATCTCTAAAATGGGCTGAAAAAGGAAATAGCAAACTACTTCAGTATCTTTGCCTGGAAAACCCAAATGGGGTCACAAAGAGTCAGATACAACTGAAAAATGAGTACACAACAACTATTAGTTTCAATAGTACTGCTCCAAATGGGCAACATGCAATAAAACTTACTACCATAACTACTGGACTTCCTTTTGAGATCTTTCTGAAATGCAGGAGTTCACCATAGAAAAAAGGTGAACAAAAATCTTCAGAAAGATTTTTGAAGCTTGCCAGCTTCTGTTCTAGTGAATCAAGAAGCCCACAACCTGTCTTTAGTGGGAAAATGTTGTCAGAGCAGCACTAGAGTATGTCTTCACTATTATAGCTCTAACTATAATCTGTCTATTACCCATCTGAAAGCAGGATGAAAAACTGTTATATTCAAGGCACCATTACTCTCCTTACACCACCATGTCCAAGGAGTGATTACTCCCTCCTTTTAGGATAGAAAAGGCTTTAAAACAGATTGAAATCTGCCCTCAGAATTCTATAGGAATGAATCCCCTTGGAATAGCACCATTTTGCCATGTAATTACTAAGTATTCAGCCACATTTCTTCTCTATCTCCTGGTCTAGATACTCTCTCCTGCATGCTAGATTAGATTTCTTCTTTACCCTAGGCCAGACAACTTCTGAATACATAGAAATCCTTCTAAAGCATCTTGACAGGCCAGGATTACATGCATTTCATTATCCCTGCTGTGTCGATCACAATATATACCAAACAAGGAAGGTCCTGACAAAGATTTGACAGTTTACAATCACTGTATTCTACATTGTGCATACAACAAATGAAAACAGTCTCAGTTTGTATAAAAGTTGGAATTCAGTCTTTTGTTCAAACTTACACTTTTGATTATATCCCAAGAGCTACAGGGGTGGGAAAGTTGAAATAGTCAAGGCTTCATACGCTTATAGGAAAGCAAAATTTGCTGGAGGGTCATGCCCAAAGAGTGCAAATTGCTAGCTTAGTAGCGAAGAAAAAATATTAATATGTGTTATGTTAGGGTAGATCTTGGACTGACAATATTTTTCTCTATTTTTGTAAGTGACAATTCAAAATAGAGAAAATAGATTTCAGCATGGAATTCAGCTAAATTCTTAAAACTCTTCCATGCACACCAAGAAAAACAATAAGCAGGAAGAAGACTTTTCAGACCCCATCCTACCCTCAGTTCTAAGTGCCTTCTGATCAAAAATTCATTAAAGTTCTTTAATAATGATATGGTCAAAAACCAAAGGTAATAGCTAATATGTTGTCACTAACTAATTCAATTTTATCTACAATAGAAAGACTTTCTTTTTAGAAACATTTAAATCTTTTAAAACCTTACTAATATACTATAATCTCCACACTGTTTTCCTGGAAGCTTTTACTATTGGTATTTGTGGAAAATTAATAATAAAAACTAGTATTAATATAGCTTTGAGGCTTACAAAGCAATTTACATATTTGATCTAATCTGATACTCCCAATAGCCCTGTGAGATAGGGGCTATTATTCTTATTTTACAATAAAGAAAATGGGACAAAAAGAGTCAGCCAGGAGGTGCAATGGATAGAGTGCTGGACTTGAGCTAGAAAAACCTGACTTCAAATCCTGCTTCAGACACTTACCAGCTGTGTGACCCTGGGCAAGCCATTTAATCTCTGTCCACATCAGTTTCCATATCTGTAAAGTAGGACCCTACCTCTTAAGGTTGTTGTGAGGATAGAACAAGATAACATTTGCAAAACACTTTGAAAAACTTAAAAGTGTTATATAAATACTAGCTATCATTTTCAGAAACTTGCCCCGGGTCACATAGCTAATAAATGCCTGTAGGAGGACTTGAATTGAGCTCTTCCTGATTCAAACTAGGCCATTTAGCTGCTTCAATATCTGTCAAAAGGAAACCTGTACCTAAAATATTGCCAACACATATTTTAAATTTTAAAGGCCAACTGAAGGTTACTATGAGTATCCACACTTGAACTCAGTACTATATTGCTCTTTAGGAATCTTCAGCCTGGTCCTGGCTTCCCCAACTAAGTAGCAGCTGGTCTTTGATCAGTCTAGCTATGTTTCTTTCCCTCATCTGTGAAAAGGGAATATAGGACTGGCCTACCTCACAAGGGATTTATGATGATTAACTAATGATTATACAGTAATTTTCAAATTGAAGTGTCAAATACAGTCATCCTAATCTGAGCCTAACCATTTGATGTTCACCTACCCTGTGATCACACCAATAAGCCCCTGACCCTAGCCAGATCTCTATCATTTGGAGTTATGTTGAGATCTTCCCAACAATGCATGCACTTAAATTCTATCTTCCTTGCGTCTTCTGTAATTGTAGGCTGAAAATATCACCTCTAATTGGAGGGTGTCGAGAGACTATCTAAACAAATTAATCTTCACTCCAGCACATCACAAGTGCTGTGGCAGCCCAATAACAATACACAGCCTCTATGCTAAGACCCTCATTTTATTGAAGAATGATTCATGCTTTCTTTCAGCAACCAAATAACACTATGAGCTGTTGCCTACCCGTTTGCAGCTGCTATGAATAGCCTGCAACTTGATTTCCCTGTACTGAAAATTGACTTTTTCCTTGGCATTATAACTCCTGCCTATTGACCAGGAAAGTAGTTCACTACTCTATTACCACATATACTAGTAGTTACTGGATACTTACATTCTTAAATGTAATGCAAAGCAAAAGAATAGTTAGGAACTGAATGGATATTTAGAAATCAAGAACATTTTGCTTAGTTCTAGATGGAGTAGATAGATTCACTCCTTTTTTCACCCTTTCATTGATTTGAAATGAATCTAGTGATTTCCTGGAAGAAATATTGAAAACAGTTTTGAAAAAGGACTAAGGGATTTATGAAGTATAAGTTCATGAATGAAATATAGCACTGAAGCAGATGGAAATAATAATAATAATGGCTAGCATTTATAGAACACTTCATGATTTTCAAGATGCTTTACACACATTATCTCATTTTATGCTCATGACAACCCTGGGAGGCAGATGCTATTATATAGATGAGGAAATTGAGGCACAGAGGTTAAGTGACTTTCCCAGGATCACACACAGCTAAGAAGTGTCTGAGGTAGGATATGAACTTGGCTCTTTCTAACTTCAACTCTAGCACTCTATTCACTTGCCAAAAAAATATGGTCGTGAAGGTTGCCTTCATTGTACTTCAGGGAACCAGGCAAAGTGCACTGGTGGGTATTAGGTCATCTGGGTTGTGGCCCCAGCACTATACTATCTGTGTAGACTTTGGACAAGTCAATTTACCTATATGGATATCAGTTTCTTCACTTATAGGATGAAAGGGAACGGTTGGATTACATGACCTCTAAAATCACTTCTAATTTTAATCACTCATCTCTTCCTAGCTGGAATAGCTCCATAATATGTCCTTTCACACCAGAACTTTAACTTATGTGTCATTGACATTCATAGATTAAAACTACCAGCTATTGAACAAAGATCCATCAATTGACTCATATTCACGGAGGGTCTGTATGTTTGGCGCTATAGGAATAAAAGAAGTGTAATATTACCCTAATGAAGGTGATCAGGGAAGACTACATTCACAGAGCAGATAGAATTGAGCTGTTATTTGAAGGTATAGGTGCAGGATTCAGATAAGTTGACTAGAGTTAGAAGAACATTTTGGGTAAAGAAGACAAAATGATCAAAAGCATAGATGTAGGAGTGCACATGGTAGGTTTCAGGAACAATGATAAAAAGCAGGCTGTCTGGAGAGGAAGAATGTCTTCCAGAAGGACATGGTTGATAAGGCTGGAAAGGAGTGTGGCCATGTTACAGTTTGCAAACCAGAATAATGAGTCTAGGCGTTATCCTGTAGGCAAAAAGGAGCCACCGACAATTCTTAAATTGAGGAGTGCCACGTCAAAGCAGTGTTTTTGGAAGATTAATCTGACCATGTGTAGAATGAGCTGGAGTCCAATTAGGAGGTTAACATATAACTTTACCTGTCTGCCTCTGAACTTTCCCCTTGGTTAAGTAGAATTATGGAATGAATCATATGATCATAGAATCACAGATTTGGTAGGGACGTTAGAGGTTTTCTAGCCCAACCCTCTCATTTTACAGATTTGGAGACACCCTCTGGACTCTGACAAACAAGGTATCTTTAACTTTAATTTAAGTTAAACATGGCTACAACAGACATTCTTATCTTTCCTCCATGATGCTTCTTGCTCTTTAAATAACAACAGGCAGCCCTATCATCTTAATGATATTTCAAATTTAAAAAAAAAAAATCCTGAGTAATTTTCAATCTAGTGCTCCTTGCTTCATGTATTTATTGTCAAATCTTGCTGCTTTTTCCTGAGTAACACTTCCCAAATACTTCTCTTTTTCTCTGCCTGTATATTCAGTGTTTTCCCTGAGTTCCAGACCTGGAGGATATTCTTCTATCACATTGTAACTTCTCACTGAATTTCCCACCAGTAACTCTTCCACCTTTAACATATTGTCAATAACCACCATAAAAATTCCATAGTTTGGTCTTGCCACTTCTTTTTGAAGGCCCTACAGAACCTTGCCCAAGCTTTTACTATTCTGCTTGACTTCTGTTTCTCCTGAAGCTTCCCAGATTATCCGTTATTCAAATGGTGTCACACTCAAGTAGAAATGGGGGCCAATAACCCATATATAAGGGCAGCCTGGTGATGCAGTAAGTAGAGCACTAGGCTTAGAATTAGGAATACTAATCTTCATGAGTTCAAATCCAGCCACAAACACTCTTTTTGAACTGGATCTTTGATTTTGCTTGTACAGGGATCTCTCAGTGAGGAAAATCCTTTTATAATACTAATTAGCACCTGCTCTGCCTCTAAGTCTTAGGGAATTAACTGAGACCACTAAAAGGTAAAGCTACTGCCCAAAGTCACACACAGCCAATATGTGTCTGGGACAGGATTTGAATATGGGCCTTCCTGACTCCAAGCCTAGCTCTCTCTCTCCCCTATGTTGTTCTGCCTCTTATACATGTAATAGATAGACCTTTCCTACACATCATTGCCAATGACTTTCTTTTATTTAATACCATATAAAAGATACTTTTTTTCCCACATACATATATATATATACATCTATATCTATCTATCTATATCTATCTATATCTATATCTATATCTATATCTATATCTATATCTATAAAATATTTATTTATTTATTTGATGTGCAACGTTAGCCCAATCAACATCATTCTAGGCATGTGTTAGGATCATGTAAGATTTATTCCTTGTGCGAGGGTAGTATTAAAATTCCCTCATTGGCTCTGCTGCCTTGCCTAGGTGAGAAAAAACTATTGAGTGAATTAAACAATCAGAACTGCTACAAAAAAGGATCCCTAAATCTCCTTGAATTAGTCAAAACCATTGTGGGGGAGACTAAGTATTCCCTCCAATTTGCATAAAAAGTAAAGGCTATGATGGAATTGAGAAGTTAAGAGAGTCTTTTCTTCTGGATTCTAGAGGTTGGAGCAAATATGGAGAAAAATAACTGAGCTGTGACAGGGAAAGGAGGTATCTCAGAATAGTAGCTGACTCTACAGACATCTGATAAAAAAAGACCCTGACTGAGGGAAATCCCAATTAAAGGTCAGTATTTTCCCTCCCAATGCCTGTTTATTCAGACACTACAATATTATCTGTTGTTTCATTAACTAGGTGTTTCTGCTAAACTGAATTCTGCCTCAATCACAGAGGACAGTGGTTAACTAGAGATAGATATAAATATAAGATTAGACAAAGAACCCCACGTCATCTAGACGCTAAGAATTTTCCTAAGCACTTATAAACATACTCAGAACTTTTCATGCAAAATGAAGTCAAAGAGGAGGGAACCAAATGCACTTCAGGGATAATCATATTTCTCCCTAGGCCTAAAACAGCCTAACGATTGTAATACTATATTACACTTGATAAATGCAAACATAGAAATAACTTTCTTCAATGACTCTCTGATTGTTAATTTCAATTCAGCTATAACTGAGAAAGAAATATGATGGATAAAGGTGTTCAACATTGTCTGGGAGGATGTCCTATGCAAGATTCAAATGGAAAAGTGTCTCCCTAAAGAACAGGGGTATTAACCTACGGTCCATGAACTTACTTCTAAAAATATTTTGATAACTGCATTTTAACATAATTGGTTTCCTTTGTAATCCTATTTATTTTATGTTGCTAAAAATAATATTCTGAAAAGGGGTCCATAGACTTCAGCAGACTACCAAAGGGGTCCATGATACAAAATAGGTTAAGAACCTCTGCTATATAATATCAGATCCTTCCGATGCTTCTATTTGAAGCTGTTATTCTATTGGTTGCATCATTTCCTAAAACATTATAGAACTTCCTCCATAGAAGCCATTATTATTCAAAATCAATCAATTAACAAGCTTTATTAAGTATCTACTCTGTACTAGGCACTGGGAGAAGTGGTAGGGACACAGATACAAAAAATTAAATTATACCTACTCTCAAGCAACTTACCTTTTTTTAAAAAAAAATAATTTATGAAATAACACAAGCATTTCCATAACGTAGTAGAATAGAAAAGGATGATTGCACATGAAACTTCAAATCTATCACGTGAAATTTGCTATTCCTTTTAAATATATAATAAAGTTATCATGTAATTTTCTTTTTTCTCCCCTCCCCCACCATACAGTTGGCTACCATTGGACACAAGTATGTGTGTATGTGTGTGTGTATGTGTGTGGGTATGTAAAATCATTCTATACATAATTACATTCATCAGTTCTTTCTCTGGATGTGGATGACACCTTCCTTTGTAGGTCCTTTGTGGTTGACTTGGATATTTATAATAGTCAAAATGACTTAGTCTCTTGAAGCTGATTTTAAAACAATATTGCTGTTACTGTATAAAATGTTCTCTTGGTTCTGCTCATTTTGCTCTTCATTCCTCAAATAATAAATGGTCAAAGGATATAAATAGGCATTTTTGGAATTTACCTTCTAATGAGGAAGAGAAGTACATATATAATATAAATGTTAATGAGAACAAATACAAAATAGTTAAATATGATGTAGTTAGAGTGGGAAGTCACTAGCAATTAGGAACAATTTAATGACTCATGAAGGAAAAGAAAAGTGTATAAGAAATGTCTGCATCCAGATATGATATATACTTGAATGACCAGTCCTTTGAGTCAGTATTGAAGCACATATATTTGAGGGAAGCACTCCAGATGGACAATGAGTAAGGCCTAAAGTGGAGTAATATAACATTTGGGAAATTATGCAGTACTCTTATGGCCCCCAACTTTTAAAAAAAAGGTTCTCATGGAGATACTCTATATTTGAGAATCTTGAAAAAAAAACTATAAGCTTTAAGGAATAAAAGTTGATCCAAAGTGCAACGAAGAATCATTTTGAGCATAAGTAGGTTTCAACATCTTTACAGTGATTTTTGCACAAGAAGGAAAATAGGAACAACTCTGAGTAAATAAAGATGATCTGAAAAAAAAGATAGTTTAGTCAGATGGTAAAATTGAAGGATAACAGATGTTCTGCCTTAGGGGAGGACTTTCACATGGCCTCTGATTTTTACATACTTCTTGTGAAAAGTCCTAAAAGAGAGCAAAAGGTTAAGTCTTATTTTAAATAGAAAACAAAAACGAGACCTCCCATAATTCTCCTTCTGTAACCCTGATGCCTTTCCAAAGGTTATCTCACTGATGACTACAGGGGAAGTACCCTCTAATATAAAAAATATTTTTCACTTTTTAGAATTCAGGAACCATTTTAAGAGGCCTACTGATAATGACATCACAATCATTTAAATTTCTTCCTTAAAAGGTGACTGTTAGAGGGGGCCAATTTCTTTTTAAATGAAGTTATGTTTGCATGTTTAATGAAATGATTATCTATTTATTTAAAAAAATCATACCATTGAATGGTTTTATTGAAAACAGCATAAAATGCAGAGATACAAAATATAAATTAGCTATAATGTAGACTTTTTTCTTCCTTCAAAGGACTCAAAAATTTCCTACTTTACCAACCTTCCAAAAAACCTAACACCAGAAAAGTTTGAAGACTTGTTGTTGAGTCATGTCCAACTCTACATTGGAAGTTTCTTGGCAAAAATACTGGAGTGGTTTGCCATTTCCTTCTCTTGTGTGTTCCCATTTCACAGATGAGGAACTGAGGCAAACAGGGGTTGTGACATTCTCAGGGTCTGAGGCTGGATTAGAACTCATATCTTCCTGACTTCAGGTCTGGTGCTTTATCCACTGGACTATGTAGCTGCCCCATATTTGAAGACTACTGACCTATAAATTGGAAGAGTCAGATAAGAAGCTATGATAATCTGTTCCTACATCTTTCACTGGCTCAGCTCTTTCTCTTGAACTACTAATTCTTTTGTGCCTTAGTGTCATTGGTTATAGATGGTAATTTTTGTAGGCATTTTATTTTTTTAAATAATGTTTATGAATGTCAGTTCCTCCAAGATTTATAACCATTGACTTCTAGAAGCAAAGAAATCACAGTCTCAAAGAACCTTAGTCCTGGAAGGGACTATAGATATTAGTTAATTCAATCCCTGAATTTTATAGAGGAGAAAACTAGAGTGCAAGAGGTTAAGTGAATGGCCCAAGGTCATACAGTGAGTTAGTGGTTCTTTTCCTCTATTTTCTATGAAACTTGGTCAGCTGGATTCATGGTTAATTGTGGTGCTAATGGGGTCAAAGTCACTAGGTTTTTTTTTAATTTTTTAATGGATCCTAGGTGCCTTAACCAATGAAGTAACTAGAACACATTGAGCACAGTTGCTGACCTGAAGTTGATTGAACAGGAGCCTGAGCCCCCCATTCCATCATAATGATGCATTCTTCCATTCTACTTCTGTTGTTATTATCATTGTTCAGGCGTTTCAGTTGTGTCTAACTCTTCATGACCCCATTTGGGTTTTTCTTGACAAAGATACTGGAGTGGTTTGCCATTTTCTTCTCCAGCTCATTCTACAGATGAAGAAACTTGGGCAAAGTGTCAAGTGACTTGCCCAGTATCACACAGCTAGTAAGTGTCTGGGGCTGGTTTTGAACTCAGAAAAATGAGTCTTCCTGATTCACAGCTGTATCATGCAGAATGCTTAGAGCTTGGTCAGACTTTGAAGATAACAAGGTCATCTATTACAACCCTGGCTATCATCAGTCATCTTGACTTTTGTCTTGCCACTGGACTTCAAGGACTTTGGAAGAGAGAATGAGGCTCCATACTTTGAGCAACTCTGCCTTACTTAATTCCAATTCATTCACAAGTCAAGACAACACCCTGTGATGTCATTGGTTTTCTTCAAAAACAAAGGACAAACAACTCTAGTCTTTATCTCCTTAGCCTTGAGCTCTCATCCAATTTTTTTTTCTCCCTCATTTTCTTGCCCTTCCATACTCCAACTAGACTTAAGATTCAATGAGTGTAATGTCTTTAGTTTGTATCAGTTATGGGGATTTTAAAAATCCATAGATAGCCTGAAACTTTCTCTAAAGTTAAGTCAACATTATTCATTACATGCCTAGTAGGTGTCAGGCACTATGCTGATTGCTAGGGATACACAGAAAACAAAACCTAGAAAAAAAACACCCCAGAAATTATTGCTCTCAAGAAGATCACATTCTCATGGGGGAGACAACATACAAACAACTATGTGTAAACATATATAATATAAAATTATAGATATGATCAGTCTGAGATAATCAACAAAGAGAAGTAGTAGCATTAAGAGGAATTGGGGAAAGCCTCTTATAGAAAAGGTGGTATTTTAGCTGGGGCTTGAAGAAAGGCAGGAGGTAGGAATGAGAAGGAAAAGAATTCCAGAAATGGGGGTTGTTATTCATTTGTTTCCAGTCATGTCTA
The DNA here is from genome assembly GCF_003287225.1 of Phascolarctos cinereus. Classification (NCBI taxonomy): domain Eukaryota; kingdom Metazoa; phylum Chordata; class Mammalia; order Diprotodontia; family Phascolarctidae; genus Phascolarctos; species Phascolarctos cinereus. The sequence goes on from NW_027556098.1 coordinate 230,480,241, forward strand.
ACTTTTCATGACCCCATTTGCGGTTTTCTTAGTAAAGATACTGGAGTAGTTTGCCATTTCCTTCTCCAGCTCATTTTACAGATGAGGAAACTGAGGCAGAGTTCCGTGACTTTCCCAGGATCATATAAGTAGTAAATGTCTGAGACCTATTTGAACTCAGGAAGATGAGTCTTCCTGAGGGCCACCCCAGAACTCTAGCCATTGCACCACCTCACTGCCAAGAATGGGGAATAACCCATCAAAATGCACAGAGTTGAGAGATGGAATGTCCTTTTCAAGGATTAGGAAGCAAAGTTATTGTATCTCAGAGTACATGGAAGTGTAATGAGACTGGAAAGGATAGACGGGGCCAGGTTATGAAGGGCTTTAAAAGCCGAAGAGAGGAGTCTATATCTGATGCTGGATGTAAGAGAACCACTGAAGTTCATTGAATGGGGTGGAAGGGAGTGATTTTAGGACAATCAATTTAATGTGATGAAGTTCTGGCCCAGCATGATGGAAGAGGCAGAGGAGGAAAGGGGGAATATATAAGACATGCTACAGTGACAGAATTGACAGGACTCATCAACAGTGGATATGGGGGCAGGGTGAGAAAAAGTGAGGAGCAGAAGATAACACCTATTTTGTAAGTCTGGTGGATTTGGAGGATGGTGGTGCCCTCTACAGAGATAGCAAAGTTAAAAAAGAGAGGAGAGGGAAAGGTAATGAATTCAGTTTGGGATATATTGAGTTGGAGTTGTCTATAGAACATCTAATTTGAGATATTTAGCAAGCAATTTGAAAATGAAGGTCAGGAAATAAGTTAGGGTTAGATAAATAGATCTAAGAATCATTGCATAGAGATAATAACTGAGTCCATGACAGTTAATGAGATCACCAAGTAAAATAGAAAAGAGGAAACAACCTAGAGGGTACAGGACAGGACCTTGAGGAACTGGATAGTTATGTGTAACCTGTATGTAGAACCAGGAAAGGAGATAGACAGAGAAAGAATAGTATGACAAGTAGGCTGAGAACTAGGAAACAATAGTGCTGCAAAAACCTTGAGAGAAGATAATACCAAGGAGTGGAGGATGATCAACAGCATCAAAGACTACAGAGAGCTCAAGAAGGATGAGGATTGAGAAAAGGCCATTAGATTGTGCAATTAAGAGATCGTTGCTAACTTAGGAGAGAGCATTTCAGTTCACTCAGCCTCCAAGTCATGCACACCTCAACAAAATGGGTCACAGACTCATACAAGTTTGTAAAACCATAAGAATCACCATAATGCCTCTGACTCAATGTTCCATCCAACCTAGCATTATTTTGCAAATAATAAAACATACCATGAAAGAATAAGAGTATTGCACTCAAATGTCAACCTATATATTTCATCAGAAAACTTTCATGTGTTCCTTGTGGAAAATAAGCTAAAAATATACAATGAATCTAAAATCCTTTACCATTTTTCAGTTTCATCTGTGAAAATGAGTTGAGCTTTCTTCACATAGGCAGTCAAGCAGGTAAGAATTGCCTAAGACACATGATGGTCTGTAGGGATCAGTTATATGCAAGCTTTTCCTAGTATCCAATATTGTTATGTCACTCATAAATTGCTCTAAATCCTTTTTGCAGCCATTTATATTTCTTGCCACTACCATCTCTTGGGATTATGTGTTCTGTGAGTTTCTTACAAACTGTAGGAAGTTGTATTTTTTTTGGTTTCTCCTCTATTTTGCTCACTCAAATTTCAATCGTCTTACTATTATACAATTTAGAGAATATAACCACCATTTAAAAATTCTCATTCTAGTCTTTGTTTAATCATCTTTCCAGGCCAAAATGTCTTGATTTTTAAAATAGATCTGCAAACAGAAGTCATTGGGATCATTTTAGTGACCTTTCTCTGGATCTTTTCTAGTCCCATTATAACTTTCTCAATGTTCTGTGACCAGAACTGCATGTAGAATTCCAGGTATAAAAGTGCTAGAGATAGGATAACATTTCAGTGCAGTCTTCTGGGCAGATTTCCATTATTCTCTTGGTTCTTCAAGATATGCACATGATAGGCTGATCCACATGGAACAATATGTATCGATTCTAGACTGTAAACAATGGCTTGGATCTCTTCTTTCCATCTATGTATCTATCTATATTGACACACACATATAATATATGTATATATATAAACTTGGGTTGTAACATGGTTTGCATCTAGGTCATATCCCTTAACACAAGTATTATAAATAAAAATACATTATTAAATTGTTGAATAAGGGGGTTTGATAATATTTCATCAGTCATTTTGATTCATTTCAGGAATTTTCAGGTATTCATCCCTTCTGCTAATCTATAACAGATGAGAAAGTATTTTATTTTCTAAGCAATGAGGAGCCATAGAGAGTTTTTGAATGGTGAAGTGAAATGTATGAAGGAATACTTTAATAAGATTAATCTAACATCAGTATATAGTTTGGATTGATGGAGGTGAAACTGGAAGGGAGTTTTGTTTGAAGGTTAGTTCATGGTCTAATTGTGAGGCAACAAGGAACATCACACAATCCAAACAGTTCTTAACTGCATTTTATGTATGTATTTATGTATGTGTGTGTATTACCTGTTTTTAAAGACAAAACCATAAATAGTAATAAACTCTTAAAATATTTTTCATTTGCTTAGCTTCTTTCTAACAAAGAATTTTACTCAAAAATCAAAGATTCGGAATCAGAAGAAAATTTTGATTGTTATCTATTTCAACTCTCTAATTTTACACATGAGGAAACTGAGGAACATAAAGGGTAATGGATTTGTCCAAGGTCACATGTTAGTATGTAGCGGAGGCAGAATTTGAATCCAACCTCCAAAATCAATACCCTTTTCCTGCATCAAAAGGGTTCTTAATAAAATCTGAAGCAAAATGATGCTACTGACCCAGTAAAGCATAAGCCTATGAATTATTTTTCCAGTAGCTGTGACAGATTTGGACTGAACCAACCAGATTTTAAGTCCCCTTCTACACACACACACACACACACACACACACACACACACACATACCCCTTGAAACTAAGAGCACACATTTGCAAGGCAGCTAGCCAGAGGTTTACAAAAATCAATAAATGCAGCAGTGTGTATTTTGAAGGAATTCAAGGATGAAACAAGGATTAAAACTGCTGTCTAAAATACCTAGTCTCTTTTTATTCAAAGTCAACATTGTGTTCAACTGGTGGATTGCAAATGTGTCCTTTATTCATACGAAAATCTTCAAAAGAAAACTAGGATAGTATACAAATTTGTAAGTATTACTTCCTTACTGAGAAAGATGGTTTAGATAATAACAAAGGACATAATCACTAAGTTAATAATAAAAAAGAACTCACTGACAAAAAGACAACATAGTTTCTGCAAGAGCAAACCATGTTTAACCAATTGGTTAGAGTTCTCTTGGGAAGCAGATAAGTACATAGTTAAAAGGGAAATAGTGGGTGCCATCTATTAGACTTTCAAAAGCTTTTAACAAGGTACAACATGGTTGAGAGTGAGAGGAATAGAGAGTGTCTTTTGTTATGAATAAATAACTGGCTTAAAGATAAGAGGAAAAAAGCAAAAATACGTAACAGTAATAATAGCACATTTTGTAGCATTTTAAGATTTATAAAGCAATTTTGTCACAATAATCCTATAAAGATCGTAGCGCTGCTGTTAATCCTCTTTTTACAGATGAGTTAATTAAAGCTCAAAGAGGTGAGCTTGTCCATAGAACTTATTTTATTGGAAGTGTAAAGAATGATTTTTTAAAAAAATTTTCTAAGACCTTTGGTGCAGACAATTCAATGAAGTCACCATGTTTGCAGATGACATGTGTACATATTTCTTTAGTGGAAATCAAAAAAAAAATCACAGTGACTACGGGAAGAACTTATGAACCTAAAAGAATGGGCAAAAAAAAGTGGCAGGTGAGTTTTGAGGTAGTAAAATTTTTGGCAATACCTTTAAGAATAAATACTCCAAATATAAAAATATGTGTGTGTGCACATGTGTGAACTTACACATGTATGTGTATATGTGTATACACACACAAGGTATACATACACAAGTATATATATATATATATATATATATATATATATATATATATAAACTACTATTTTACATAGATATAGGATAACATTTCCTGTTTTATTTTCAATACACTCTTTGGGGGACAAATGTCTACTATTCTCTTGGTCCTTTTAAGTACAGTACTATAATGAGCTGATTCACCTGGAACACTATGTATATATGTGTAGGTATATGTGTACCTGTTCTGTTGTGTTGCAGTCAACATAATTTGATTCCCTCATATATCCATATCCATAAGCTATACTGCCACAATGTTCAATCGCAAACCCATATTTTTCCTTGTCATTTAGGAATGATACAATTTATACTGGTAACAGCTTACCATTTCATTATTCAAAATTACTTACTAAATATTTCAATTACATGTTCCACATATACACATAAAGTTTGCTACTGCCCATCAAATTTGATTTTACTTAAATATTTAGTTGTCTACCAAAGTGACCAATGTCCTCCTTTAATAGCAAGTGACTTTTTCTTTACGTTTTATTACTGTACATACACACCATTCTATAGTTTTTTCTCCCTAAAATATTTCTATTCGTATATAGTGGTACACTTTTTATTTAGCAAAAGATTATAAAAGTTTTCCTTCTGCTTCAGGGACCAATTAATTCCATTAAATTACATCTAGTTACATACCAAACTGAACCACTGCAGGATCAGGGCTGTCTAGAGCTTTGACAGTTGGAAGGGGGTTGGCAGGGAGGGGGAGAGACAGAGAGATTGATTTTATGTGGCACTAGAAAACATTACGAAATCATGTCAGAGAGTGTCTTTCAAAATCGTCTTAAGATGTTCTAGATTAAGGGAGTTTCCCTTCTCATGAGTGGGAGTTGACAGACAGTCTGCCAGCATTAGAAAGATGCAGAGAAAAATTGGTATCTATATTGTGTCCTCTAATAACACTTTTCTCTGTATGTCATCTTCCTTATGGAAGATCAAGGAGGTGCTGTGTGTGAGTGTGTGTGTGTGTGTGTGTGTGTGTGTGTGTGTGTGTGTGTGTGTGTGTGAGAGAGAGAGAGAGAGAGAGAGAGAGAGAGAGAGAGAGAGAGAGAGAGAGAGAGAGAGAGACTGTGTGCAAGCTTTGCCCCCTTGTGAAGTAGAAATCATTGCATCTCACTTACAGCTGGAAAAACTGGAGGACACTAACCCTCCCAAGGTCATCCTGTGATCCTCGGATCTAGCAAATCAGTGGCAAGGCCTAGAATAAAAGGAACCTAGGGACATTGACTTCCAGGTCCTAGTCTTAAGCACTAAACATTTCCTCTCCTTTTTAAGATTTTCTTTCTTTCTTTTTTTTTTAATCACTGGAGGGGAAAAAAAAAGTATAAGAAAAATCTATTTCCATTAAAGGACGAAATAAAACTAATGAAAGCGTTCAAGGTATCCACTCTACAATTCGTAATCTATGTCCAAAAAATGAGAGGAGGGAATCTCCTTTTTGACACAAAGAAACGGGTTTTTTGCCCGGAGCTTCTAGGCTCATTCTCCTTTCCCCGCCCCCCCCCGCCCCTTTGTAGGTAAGGACTGATTAAAAATAAAAAACAAAACAAAAACTAAAGCCCACACCTCAAGCCCATTCTGGGCTTGGACAGTGACTAAGTCCCGCCCCTTACCCTTCCCCCACACGTCTGCACTCACCAGTCCTGCTCCCCCACTCTCCTCCCCCCCCACCCCAGATGCTGCCTGGCACCGAGCGCAGCGCAGCTGCCGCCGCCGCCGCCGCCGCCGCCGCAGCCCCAGCAGCAGCAGCAGCCGCCGCCGCAGCAGCCCTAGCAGCCGCCGCAGCACTTTACACTTTAGTCGATCGCTTTTCCAGTCCTGCTCCAGTGCAGTCCGCCTGGAGTGGAAAGTGGCCAGTGCTCCTTGCTCTGGCCTCCAAGCAATCCGAGGAGACTAGGGAGGAAACTCCTTGGGAGAGTCCGGTCCCAGGTGCCCTCTCGGTTCTGCAGTCTCTTCTCTCTTTGCTTGGGTGGGGAAGGAGGACGAAGAGGAGGTTTGGTCTGGGATTAGAAGGAGGTGGAGCAGAGGCAGCGGTGGCGGCAGCAGCAGCAACAGCAGCAGCAGCCGCGCCAGGAACGGAGAGAGACAGGAGAGACCTAGACTTGGAAACCCCAAAGTGTCCCCGTCCCTGCACCGCAGGATACATTTCCAGCTTCATGGGCAAAGTGTGGAAACAACAGATGTACCCTCAGTACACCACCTACTACTACCCCCAGTATCTCCAGGCGAAGGTAAATGGGAAAGGGGTGGGGAGTTGGGCGGGTGCCAAGGGCAGGGTGGGGATGGGGTCTTGGCTCAGATGGGAGTGGGTAGCTTCCTGGGGATCTGGTGTCTTAGGGTGGGGTGGCGGGAGCGGGGGCGGGGGGCCAGAGGAGGCGCGGAGCGCACTGCGCGCTCTACTGTTCTGCTGCTGTAGTTGACTGGATGTTGCTAACTATAGCCCTGGCTGGGATTGAGCGCGTAGGGCTTCTCAGTGAAGAGTGCAAAGATCGGGTTTCTGAAAGTAATTGGGAGAGGGAGAAACCAGACAGGAAAAAGCCAGCAGTCCCTTCCTTCCTCTGAGGAGAGGAGGGGTTATACGAAAAGCTGGGAGCTCCCTCCGTTCTGAGCTAGGTGGGCCTTTGCTGCCCAGGACCTTACCCTCGTTTCGGTTTCTCCCACCACCCCCACTCTTCTGGGCTTTCACCTATGGAGAACTAGCTTTTCTCCTCCTCCTGAGTCATGCGCCACCCCCACTCCTGAACTGCCCCCTTCCTCAATCACTTTTGGCAGGTCGGTTTAGAACTGTGCCTTTCTCTCTTCTGCCTCCTCTCTTACCTTCTCACTCTCCCCCTCTCACCTCTGATCTTTGCGTGGTTATGGCACATCACCTGGTTACTGATTTCTACTTTTATGTTCGAGTTTTGGGTAGAGAGTGGCCAAAGTTTATTCAATACTCATTGATGCCTCCCCCCACATGTGCCCAGTAACTATTGCAAAGGAGGGGGGTGATAGACACATTTCTATTCAGGGAAATAATTTTACCATTTAGAATTTTGTGGCGTTAAAACATTTTTGCCAGCATTCTTTGTTGAAGGTTAAACAATTTTCGATGTTTATTTGAAGTGGTCTTTGACAAGAGATAACTGCTGATGTTCTTTAGCTATAAAAATTTCATTTTCTAGGGACCATGGGAGATTTTGCTCTTTGGCATATCTTGGTTTTAATTTCTGTGAGAAGTTGAATTCTCTCTGCTCATTTAAAGTAATTGTATTTGGTCCAAAAATAATGTTGGCCTCAGACCTTTAGCAGCATCATTGTGCAGAGGGCAAATGCAAAGGGGGTGCACGAAGGGTCTTGAGCATCTCTTTTCACAATTCATAACAGAACAAATATGAATCAAGGTATGTGTACAGTGTGTGAACTTTAATTTGGGGGTTATACTTAGGCTCTGGCCAGTGAAAGAACATACTTTTGGCCCATAAAGAAGAGGACCTCCCTGGCCAGTTTGATAAGCTTCCTCTCATTGTAGGTGTGGTCCATGGTAACAAGGAACTATAGCACGTAGTATTTCTGATCATGTCAAACTATAACTGTGTAAAGTGAAGAAACAGAGAATTACTTGCTCTCCTACCCTGCCACCGCCACCCAAAACAAAAGTCCATCTTAGCCCCGGTAGTCAGAAAGCATCAAGATGGCAGCAGTTTTACTATCTATCATTAATTTTCCCTCAAATTTACACTCATATGTTTTCAGGGATTTGAGATGCTAATATGAGTGACAGAGGCATTGTAAATATGAGTTGTTTAAAGAAATATTGTAAAGTAATCAATGCACTGCCTTTTAGATATCATATATGTTTAATGCACCTGTTTAAATTATGCAGCATAAGGTGCCTGAAGGATAGTCTTTTGTACTATTCCACACTTAATTGTATGAATAATAAATAAATACACTCAGGTGAAGAAAGGGGGGAAACACTTTTCTACAGGAACATTTACCTTGGTGATTTTTATGTACCATTAGTAAGTTGGAAACCAAGTACATAACATTTAATATAGCTAATGCGATGCCACTTGGCTTTTTTGCTCTGTAAATAATTGAAGAGGGAGGCAAACTGTAAGAGCCTGCTCTGGTAATTAGGGTTGGATCCACAGAAAGCTTTAAGGGCCATTTTCTGAAAGTGTGCTTCCTGCATAAAGCATTTAATATTGATTTGTGTTACAGTAAATGACATTTTCAAAAACATATCTTGCTGTTTCTGCTAAGAAGACTGAAATCCCATTACTCTGTATCTCTTTTGTTTTAGCAGAGTGGCACACATGCCCACTTGACCTATTTATAATATGATATTAAAATGTAGGAGTTTAAATCCAAATTTTCTATTATAATAACAACCTAATTGTACTTAAGGGAGGGAGCTCTCTTTAAAAAAAAACATGTACAAGGACTAGAGGCAATTTAGGTGACCGAAGTCTGGATGACATAAGCAAATTTGGCTCCAAACATTTGGCCAGAAGGTGTGAAAGAAATAGTATTGTAAAAACAAAATCTTATTTTGGCCTATAATTAGCTTAAAAGCAAAATGATACTTGATCTAAAAGTTAACATATTTAAGGGGTCTATGGTCTATGCACAATAACAATCACATCTGTGTTTTTTCACCTTCCTGAAATGCAGGGCTGAAAACATCTCTCTGTTTAAAGTACAATGAAATGTTTGCAAATCAGAGTTGTTTTGAAACTTCTGTTTGAAACTACATCAAAAACAGCAATAAGTTGTTTATAAGTTATGTTTGTTAATAAGTTATGCTTAACTTAAACTTGTGCTTAAGAAATGGATGTGATTCTCTTGAAACTGAAAGGGGTTAAAAAGAATAGGAATCCTAAGTGTCTACTTAGCACCTGATAATAAGTTTCCTTAATACACATATACATACATATATATAATGTGTGTGTAATATTTTTAGCTGAAGCCAGAGATGTTCATTTCTTTACTGTGCCTTAAAACAGGAGTAACACACACACACACACACACACACACACACACACACACACACACACTCGTTTCATCCTTGCTTTCAATTCTTGTGCTGGAAAAGAAATTAGTAAAAATCAGAAAGGTGTTCGAACAACTATACTATGTGGTTACAGAGCTCAATATAAACACATTCTTTTATCCTCATTAACAGCATTATGTTTTACAGTTGTGATGCACTTCAAACTGAAATTTATCATGTTGAAAAAATTTAATGCTAATCAGCACTGATATGCACTGCAAGAGTATACATCATTTTCAAATGAAGTGTTAAGTATGCAAAGTGAGTTCTTTCTGAACCTAAGTTCAGAAATAGAACAATAGTAAATTACTGTTAGTTGTGATAAATATAGAATCACATTAATAAAGGGTAATAGGGTAAAACAATTTTTCTAAAGTCAATTTGCATATCTGAGATAAAAGCTTTGCAGTAATAGTTTATAGTATTCCTTGGCTCTAACTTACCATTAGTCAAATGAATATTATATGAAATGTGAAATTAAGCATTTCTCTAGGAACTAGGAGTAAAGGTTTAATGCATAAAAAGACTTTCAAATTAATAGTATAGACAAATGGTGGAATACAATATTTTTAGGAAAATGCAACTTTGTATCTTATGAAATAGGTTGCACTAAAATGTATATGAGAGAATTGAATAAAATCAATCAAGGTAAAGTAATGAGAATTTTATATTGATGGTTTTTTTCATAAAAGCAATGAGCTATTATGGCAACCTCGAAGAATTGAAGGGGACTGAAGACAATAGGTACCTTTTTGTAAAGTTCCATTTTAATACTAAATTGTATTATATTAGTAATACTTATACTTAGAATTCTTCAAATATCTTTTAGCTAACCTAATTTCTGAACAAAAGCAAAAAGGAGAGGCAAGAGGAATGAAGGAAAATGGGGAATCACACTCACGTTACCATGTTGCTTTAGTAGTTTTTTTTTAATTGACGTAGCTATGTTTTTCCCATGTTTGGCAAGTTCAGATACTATTGCCTTAAATTTAAATACAATGACTCAACATATCAGACAATAATGTGCAATTACATGCAACAGTGGTTTGTTGTTGTTGTTGTTTTTCCAAATCAAAGCATTTAGTCACTGATGTACTGATCTGACTCTGGATAATGTGTAAAGATCTATCATAACTTGAAAGTTACAATTTATTTAATAGGCTACTTTAGAACTTTGTTATGCTAGATGAAGTATTTTTTTTGTGTGCTGAAGTCAGGGGTATTAATTTTCTTAACTACTTCTTAGAACAAGAGTAAATCTATGTTTTCGTATAACTTCATAATCACTAAATTAATCCAAGTCAAGTATGAAAGTAATCAAAGTGAAAATTTGTATTATAATAAAAGTTGAATTAGTGAATCTTTTCAATTAGTTTCTTAATAAACCTGAAGAGTTTCCTATATCATTCTTACATCAAAACACTGTCTTATATGAGGTTCTTAGCAAATTTGTCCTCTCTATCTCTGACCGCAGTCCTAACATTCTTGTTGCAGACCTTTCTTCCATAGATACAGGTACCTAGGTCAGTGCTCTTTTCTGAGAAGGGTAGGATGAAACAAATATTTATGAGCAATCTACTATGAACTAACCCAATAATGGATAGAAATATTTTTTTTCAGTCTTTAAGTCCAAAAATTCATTCTGATGACCTAAAGGACATCTGATCTCAAAGTTCTGAAGGTAAAAGGAAAATGAAAGTTATGCACTACTTGGTTTGATATTATAAGGAAAACATATTAGGGACCCTCAGGATGTTTGTTATGAGAGGATTGGTAAATGCTTCATTTATGGCATGAAAAAGGACCCTTTGTACAATGTTTTTGAGGATGATGAGTAACAGAGAAAAATTTGTAGTATTAATGTATTGGGTAGGGAAAGATTGCCAAGCATGATGAACTGGTGACAAATTCTTTTTGTCAAAACCTCCAAAGTAAAACCTTCCATTTTCCTAATTTTTGTGTAAACCCTATGGACCACTTTCCGTGTCATCGATATTTATTGGAAGAATTTTTTAAGGGAGGCAATATTAAGTAAGGAGTTGGGATTGAGGAGGTTTGTGTTCTAATTCGGTCTGTGTCTATGACTGGTGCATGTCCTCAGACAAGTCCCTTGAATTATCTGTTTTGTGAAATGGTGGAAAAACCTATAGCTATTCTGCAGTGATGCTGAATGTACAAAAGAGAACTTGAGCTCTTTAGATAAAAGTTGTAATATAGAAGTTTATTTTTTCTAAAGAAGTATATCCTAGCACAAATTGTACTGAATATTATGTTTGACTTTCAAAACATTTAAGAAATATGATTATTAATTTAACAGCGATTCATATGGCACTGAAGGTTAAAATAATTTTGCAAAGTAAATTTCAAGGTGTATTTTTTTCTGTACAATGTATTGAAATGTTCTTTAGTTTAATTTAAGATGGTTAAAATTTTTTAAAAAAATAGTTGTATAGTCTACCAAAGAACAGATGAATGATACTTGTATTATTGGTGGTTCAGACAGAAGGTAATATTGAGTGGGAAAATTAAAATTAATATGATTTAGACATTGAAAAATAGTATCTCAAGACCATACACAATGAGAGTACACGAGTGAGGAATTGCTAATAGAAGTCATGTACCTCTCAATTCACTAGGATACAGGAAAAAAAAGCTACAAGGAGAATTGCTTTAGCTATCTGTAAACTGATCATATTTCTGTTGCATTCTAATTACTTACTTTTGGTTAATCCAGTCAAGTCTCCTTAAAATAATCATGTAAATGCTGTTGTGGCAAATGTCAAAAAAAAACAGTAGGAAATAAATGTATTAAGAAAGAAGGGGGACATGTAAAGAAGACAAACTTTGAAGAGGAGACCACAAGGCTCTTCAGCAACAAGATCAATAGAAATAAGTCCCATGGTCCTCTGCATATCTATTGCTTTGGAAGTAATTCTTGAACTTAAACAACTTATGATGACTTGGTGAAAGCTAGGATCTAAAACGTGCATGAAGACTTACAATCTAAGGTAGTTATACCTCCAGTAACAAAAATATATCTTTTGGGATGGCCATTAATTGGGGAATGTCTGAATGAGTTATAGTATATAAATATTATGGAATACTATTGTGCTGTAAGAAATAACTAAAGGGACAATTTCAGAAAAGCCTGAGAATACTTGTATGAACTGACGCAAAGTGAAGTGAGTAGAATCAGGAAAACAATCTACATAACAAAAGTAATATTATAAAGTTAATCAACTCTGAAAGACTTAGTAATTCTGATTAACACAATGACCAACCAAAATTATGGAGTCATGATGAATCATGATACCTACCTTCAGAAAGACAGCTGCTGAACTCAGAGTGCAGATTGAAGCATATTTTCTACTATTTATTTCTTTTCCTTGCTTTTTCCCCCCTTGGAATGTTGCTAATGCCAAAATTTGTTTTGCATGTCTATACATATTTGTAATGGTTTTTATATTTCTTTCCTTCTCAATGGGTGGGGGAGGAAGGGAAGAAAGGGAGAGAATCTATAATTGAAAATAAAGTTGAAATAAAATGTCCCTCCCTCACACATAGTAGGTTCTTAATAAATGTTTTGTCTTGACTTCTTTCTCAAGAATCAACATCCTATGAATAGGAGTCCTCCAAAGATGGATGGTTTTAAATATAAACTGGAATAACCACGTTCTTGGGTGAGCTAAGCATCACAGCATGCATCTTTTCAGAAAACTTTTGTCATCCATAAATGATAAAAATTGGTGAATCGGTGTTTCTGAGTGACTACCCACTGTGTGCAGCCTTCCATACTGACAACTAGAAAGTGATACAGAAGGAAAAGATCTGATCCTTGCCCTCAAGGCCAATATAATCTGTTAGGTTGTGTGTATGAGAAATAACAAGAGTGTTTTGCAAAACAACCTATAAAAGGAAGGTATAATGGTATATGTACAGGTATATGTACAGAGATGATACCAAAACTTAAATGGTTTGATCAAACTGCAGCACTTTTTTAGAAAGCTCTAAGAACAGGTATATAGATACTAGTAATAATAGAAACAGAAAGAAATTGGGATTTAGTATAGCTAATAAATTTTTTTAAAGAACTATTGAGTGAGTTAAATCAGATATAAATATTTTACTATCTTTCCTTTTTATTTGCAAAGGTCATGTGATGTAAATAGGAAAACTGAGCACTTGAAATGCCAAAATTCCCTTTTACCTTATATTACACAAGCTTTTAGAAAATTTTCATGCTTATTAATTACCTAGTTTCATGCTTTCCTGTTTCATGTGTTGTTAAACTAACTGATTAGGGTCATGAGTCTATGAAAATGTATTGCAATCCTTAAAATGTTATGTAAGAGTTGTGCAGAGCTGTTACTTTTAATTGTATGTGAAACCTTTTGAAATAGATGTTTATTCCTTTTCAGATCATTAGCTCTGTTTATGGGAAAGAGAGAGATGGAAGGGGAAAAAAGGCTTTGGTTCTTGTTACATTGCTAATTTGATAATTGCTTTCCAATAATATTTGTACATAAGCTAATGTATTTAATGTCCGCCTTGTCAGTATTATCTCCTCTCTAACAGCAGCTAACAGATTTTATTATTCCTAGTCTTTCATAAATGTTGTAGTTATCCTATCTTTTTGATCTAGCGATAGGTTTCTAAAATCCTGGTAAGATCAGCTATTACTCTCTTTTGGAAATGGAAGCAAACACTTCAGAAAGATTTAAATGACCAAAGTAAGGGATATGCAATCTCTTTTTCTGACTCCCATTGAACAACATAGCTCAATCAAGCAAGACTGTTGAGTTCTAGGTAAACAATGATTTTATGTAACAAAACGAAGCCATTTATTATATGTCAAAGGTAATTTTTCACTAGTGTTGAAGAACACAGAAGTCTTATAGGTCCAGGGAAGCAAGTGGTCCTGTTTCAAACCAAGTCAAATAGGTATTTTTAATGTGAAAAAATATGACGTAAAAAAGAGTAGAAAATACTAGAATTTTAGACCAGAAAGGAATGCAAATCCCTTAATTTACAAATAAAGAGGTCCATATAGCTGAGTTACTCAAATACACAGTAGCAGAATTGGGGCTGCAACTCTGACATCATGATTCTCATGCAGTGATCTTTCCATTATACTACAGAATAGATATGTAGTAATCTTGAAGGAGTAAGTCGAGGCTTTAGTTAGCAGGGACCTCCTAATGCCTAAAAAGAGAGGGAAAAAAACAAATGAGTAGAAGGATGGAAAACTTTTGATTATTCCCTTAACTTCTCAAATTACAGCATATTATTTTCCACTTTCAGCATTTAAAAAAAAATGTTGACATGTTTGAGAATTCAAATTGTGTGTGTGTTAATATTGATATTTTCCTACCATTCTTCTCCCCTCCTCACCCCCACACTGGCACATCATAATTAAAGTTGTTCATAGTTTATATTCTTAAATCTCATCTAAATATTTGGTCATGATGAATAGCGAATTTGATTATAAATTTGTAACCCAATCAATTATACCTTTGTCTTCTCAGTAACAATTGTGAATCTATAACATAAAAGGCTTTGACAAATGTGAATAATTTAGGGGGAAAGTAATTGGTATTTTTTTCCATCTAATTAACAGGAACTTCCCAAAGGCTAATATGCCTCTTACAAAGCATTCTATTAGTTTCATTGTCTTAACAATGGAACCAGGTTCTCAATCTCAGCTATTCTTTGTGTTTAGTTTCATGGTACTGATAGCTTGAAATAATTGTGTTAACCAAAGAAGCAACACAAAGGGATTTGTTAGCTATCAGAGAATAATTCTAGAGCTGGGCAGCTGATACTTTCTTAATGACAGAACTAAATCCACAGCTCTACTCTGGCTGAATATTTTAGAACAGTTAGTTAAAAACCTTTTCCACATCTTAATGCAAGAAACGAATATTATAATTAAAGTATCAGTTTGTCACTTGCAGAATATGTCACACAGTTGAGAGATTAATTAAATTTCCCTTTGATTAGGATTTTTCCTTGTGGCTCAGCCAAACTTTGAAATGGAAGCTTTCTTAAAACTTGGCAATGTATGACTTTGTTTTTCATAATGAAATACTGGGTACACTTGTGCACATGCATAAAAAACTGCCCGTAATTAACGTAATAGTACTTTCATGAAAACTACGTATTTCTACTAACATTAAAATTGAAATGTCACCCAGGATCAGCCATTTATTTAAATTTTCTTTTGTCTTTGTCCATACCTAAATCCAGAATTTAAACAAATAGCTAGTATATTCCATTTTTTACTACTTTGCTAAGCTATTTTTCCTGGTATTTTAAGAAGTGAAGAAGTGCAATGCCTGCTTCTTTTATTTGTAAAATAATTATTAAAAATATATCTCACAATTTCCCAGAGTCTAATTTTGATAGCAGAGAGTATATATTCGATTGGAGGAGGGCAGATATTTAAAAAAAATTATGGCAAAGTTAGGCTGATAAGAATTTGAAAATGATCGTGGATGTCTGGTCTCTTTTCTCCTTCTCTGCCTTCATCACAAAATTCAAATTCATGTTCCAGCAGTACAGGATGTTCTTTGGTGCACGTCCTTTGAGCCTTGAAAATTTGATTTGAATGTGTGGTCTGATGATTGCATATTCAGATAATGACATTGTGGTAGATATCCATGCGTCTGGGCCCTAATGTACCTCCGCTTTCCAGGCCTCCACAACAACACATTTCTTTGTGTTCTTATCTTTGGCTACTTTAATTTGAATCTTGTTGAATCTTGGAAACATGGTGTATTTCTCAAAAAAAAAATGCCATCATTTCAATCTTATTCGACAAAGCCAGGGAAAGTTAAATTTAACCCCTACTTTTACCTGGATGTAGGGAGATTGAGTATTTAAAAGCAGTGCTTTGGGAAGCACGAGGCTATGGTTCTCTTAGTGTTCATTCAGATGCATTATACTGGAACATGAATTCATTCAACAGACATTACGTTAACTTTGTAGATGAAACTGTATCTTTATGCTAGAGGACTGGGGTACGTAATAGCAGCTGAAAT
Organism: Phascolarctos cinereus; assembly: GCF_003287225.1. Taxonomy (NCBI): domain Eukaryota; kingdom Metazoa; phylum Chordata; class Mammalia; order Diprotodontia; family Phascolarctidae; genus Phascolarctos; species Phascolarctos cinereus. The sequence continues at coordinate 230,496,429 of NW_027556098.1, forward strand.
TCTTGACTCGTTTTCTAAATTCTCTATGGGTTGGGGATCAGAGGGAGGGCTGCTGCTCTTTTGAATACTAAACTTCCTAAAAATAGCAAATAATACTTTCATGAATGGAAGTTGTAATGGATATTTGTTCCTTATAAGAATCTTTTTGAAAGAGGAAAGAGGCACTTACTGTACTGTTATATCAGAGATGAAATTCAATTTGGACAGAAACAAGTACTACTATTTTATAAATAACCAGCTCACATATGGGCTTTGGCTTCTTCAATTTTTTCCGAAGATGTCCTGAACATGCTCTTTTCCTTCTTTTCTTTCTTTTTTTTTTTGCTTTAAGCCTTGAAATTTGGATGTAGTCATATCCATCTAGCCAAAAACAAGTGGACAGAACCTTTAAATCTCTTTATTTCAGCAGGGCTTAGCCCAAGTATTCCTCAGTCTATGGAAGGAAAATACCCCCTCAACCATCAGCTCTAGAAAACTGCTTACGTAAGCCACTAACACCTAACTCCAAGAAGGGATATACCTGTGTGGCATATCACAGAGCCAAAGGATCTTAGATTTAGAGCTAAAAGAGACAGTAGAGGTTATCTATTCCAACTGATGACCAGTAAGGAGAAATGACTTGCCGTTCTCCATATAGACTTGAGTTTTGACATTTAATAGTATGATCCAGCTTCAGTCACCCACAAGGAAAAATGTTTTATCCAAATAAAGCCCAATCAAAGTTTGATGAACACAGATGACCAAGGCTAGTCCTCATGTTCTCCCACAAACTATTCTAGAGCAAGTATGACCCATGGCACTTGTGATAACTGAGACAATTTTGTGTAATTATTGTTCACCATCATGTATGTATACTCTCTCACCCTTTCTATCCGCTTCCCATAATCTTTTCTCTTTTTCTGTTTTCATATCATTGACCTCTCAGTGGCACCCACTCACGTTGTTTAGTGTTTTGGACCATAGAGATCTGCATCCTAGACTAAAACCATTATGACAACAAAAGTAGTTCTTACTGTAGGTACCTATGCCATATGTCCAATGACCTTTTTAATTATACATATGAAGATATTTAAGAGAAAAATTTTGTCTATAGCCCTTGCCTATTTAATTTTTATCATTAAAACAGTTGACAATAAAATATCACCTGTTTTGATGATAAAAATTAAGTAGAAAAAGGCTATAGACAAAATGTCATGGATAGACAACTGTGTATGCCCTGCATTAAAGCAAATCTAAATGCAAGATTTTACAAAATTAGATTTTTGTTACATTTGGATTTGCTTTAATGCAGGTTCTTGTTCACATTGTAAAAGGATTATTTGCTTTTTTTTAAAAAGAATTCATTAATAAATATGCATTCTAACTACACTTAAATGTTTTATAGATCATTGGCATTCACTAAATATTTGACAATAAGTTTAATTTAAAGTTAAACCAACAAGAACCATTACATATCAGAAACTAATTGAACATGAATATAAGTCATCTCTGAAATGATAATATAAATCAACTGGAAAATAATTATGTTTATTAAAATTTTACCTACTACTACTTTCCATAAACACATGCATTGTACAAAGTATGTATGCCTGAACTTGTCTAACTGCCCTTATAACTGCTTAATAGCTTCCCTGGCTTCCTTCAAGACTCAATTCAAATCTCACCCTCTGCAAGCTTTCCCAGTCCTGTACCCTGCCAACCCACTTCCAAGATTACCATTCATTTTCTATCCCTCTGTCTTTGTATCTATATCTCTATCTATCTACCTATCTTCATATACATACATACTAGATAGATAGTAAACTCTGCTTCTTGACCTATATAATGATTACTTCTTCTAAGCTAAAAGTGCCCAGTTTCTTAATTCCTTTCATCCAAATTTGAGAAAATTTTATGAAAATATTTAGGTCATATCCCAGATATTAAAAACTGCTTGGACTTTGTGGGCCAGATGTATCAAAACAGGAATGTGTTTGTATGTATGTATACGCCTTTAATCTAACTTACTGCACTTTTAGTATGTGGGAAAATTTAATTAACTAATTTCATTTTTGTTTTTGTTCTTATTCTTGATTCATCAATTGCCTACTTTCTCTTTGCTACTACAAATTACATAAATCGATCATATAAAATCTATGCTTAATGTTAGAAATGTCAGATCAAAGAAATGCAATACATATTTGGAGGGAAGAAGGAAAAATAGGAAAAATATGTTTATATGTATACACACATGTTTATATACAAATATGTGTGTATATATATATATATATATATATATATATATATATATATATATATATATATATATATATGAAATCCAATTCCTTTTATTACTAGTTTGTAGAGAACTGTGGCCTCTCAGGCAGATTTCTAGAAAAATTACCTTTGCCTTAAGTAACTTTGCCCAAATTATATAATCATTTCCTTACTTCTTTGCTTTGTTAGTAGAAAACAAGTTGCAATGTTTGTGGTCAAACCTAGAATAGTCTCTTGAAGAATGGACACTTTTTGACAGTCAGTACTGTTTTGTTTTTGTTGTATTCTCAGGTACAGTACCTTGAATGTTATATAAGTGTTTCGTGAATTGATTTAAACTAGTTTATTACCATCACAATGATGATACTTCCTTAAAGAGTGCAAATAATGAAAATGAGTGCATCCTCTTAAATGTGGCAACAAAGAAATGGAACTGTGTAGTCAAGAATGAAAAATATCAATTATATCTATAAAAAAGTTTTTTCTCTTTTCTAGCCTTTTTTATTGGTCTTCTGAGGGGAAAATCCCACCAACAAACCTCCATTTTAAAGGAAAAAACCCTCCCTCTTGCATTATTTCACAGAAGTATAGTCTTTTACATATCACTATCTCAGTTGTCAGTAAAGATGATAAGAAGTGACTTCTGGATTTGTACTTCAATAATGTGGGTCAATTGACAAATATTTACTGAGTGCCTTCTGCGAACAAGACTTTTGGTCTCTATGTTATTTGGGGGCAGGTAGCTCCCTATTAATAGTGATCAGCTTCTTCAGAGAAGTATTTAACACTAGAGGGATACCTCAATTCTCATGACATCTGTATTCCTTTGAAATGTGGATAAGTCAAATTTTCCATAAATCACATGTGTCAAGGTGTGATCATAAAATAATAATAAGACTCCTTTCTCAGTAACATTACGAGAAAACTGTAAATGCCTTGACTACTCTTTGCCCTTTTCCCCCAAATCAGAAAGCCAATCTTATACAAATTTGAAGCTTATTGAGCCAGAGAGTGCAGTAGAGAATGCAAAGGACTTGGAATTGGGAGATCTGAGTTTCTTTCTTGGCTCTGGCATTTCTTAGTTATAGGACCACTAGCAAGTTATTCCTGTCTCTGAGCTTCCTCAGAGAGGGATTTCTTCATGTGTAAAATAAAGACAGTAATGTTTTTACAGCCTACCTCACACAGTTGTTGTGAGGAATATGCTCTGGAAACATTAACATGCTATATAAATGTGCATTATTATTCCTCTCTTTAAAGGTTCTACTTGCACAAAGCAAGTTTCAGACCATTTGTTCATGTACTGCAACCAGCATACATGTTACATGCACGAATGCAGTATGGGAGTGATAGTAATAATACAACAGAACGGCCAAATGTCTCATGTCAAGGGAAGATGCAGATGGACAATAAGATCTAAAATCCCAAGAGAGTAAGATTCCTTGTGTGCCATATACAGAATGTTTATTGACTTGGAATCAGCATACTCCTTTTATAGTCTTCTTGACACTGGTATGCTGTAGACTCTATTTAGAGACAAATTTTTCTTGTTGGCACCTTCATTTACATGATTGTGAAGCATTGAACATGATTCTGCATCATCCCCTGTGGACCTTTGTAGTTGGATACTAATAATTAAATAGCAATCCAAAAACATGGAAAATATTTTTAAGAAAGATTTTGTAGGTATGTATGTGTGTGTGTTTTAAATTTAGAAAACATGAACAGTGCTTTAAATAGAACATTTTGGTCATGATGTTACAGAATTCCATATGTTTACCAACCACCATTTGTGATATCCAGTCAAATGAGTTCACTGCATATTAAATTTGCCATAGACTAATGAAGTAAAATTTATTTATTACATACTACCATACTACCCTTTTCTTTTCTTTTATATCCATAGCTAATTAGGAAGATCTAGTTCAACCCTCCTCATTTTCCAAATGAGGAAACTGAAGCTCCATACTGTTAAGTGTTTTGCCCAAGGTCACAGAGGCTATAAGTTGGAGAGTCTGGATTTTAACTCAGACCCAGAGACTACAAGTTCAGTGCTCTTTCGCCTGTACTATACTGCATCTTTCTCTTTTGTTGTTTTAGCATCAGGATGCCTGATTGTCATCCTCTAGTTATTTGGGGGAAAGTAATACATAATTTTGTTAAGATTTATATTTCAATAAATGATTGTCAGCTTTTTTCAAGATTTTTTTGCATGTATACAAGTTTTACTCAATTATGATCAATATAATTTTTATGTTTTCTAAATAAATGCTCTTTTACAACTTTCCACGACCTTGTTATATTCTAAGATGAATCAATATTGACTTATTTTGATATCTCAATCTTAAAATAGATATTGAAATGTTTAAAAAAAACAATTTTGAAATAAAATGTAAGCCCGTTTTCCATTTTTAGTGTGACATATTTTTTTAGGGTGAGGCAGTTGGGGTTAAGTGACTTCCCCAGAGTCACACAGCTAGTAAGTATCATGTGTCTGAGGCCAGATTTGAACTCAGGTCCTCCTGACTCCAGGGCTGGTACTCTATCCACTGTGCCACCTAGCTGCTCCTAGTATCACAAATTTTAAAAAATACTTATTCAAAATGACATGATATTATAAGTATATAACGTTACACACTATGATGAAAAGCCTTCCTGTGGTGGACACAAGAATAAGAACAAAAAGAACAATATCTGAGATACACCTTGAAGTTTGCACATGCTCTTTAAATTTTTCTGTTATGAATACATAAATGGATTTTAATGGCCAACCCTTAAGGGGGAAAAATGTTATCACAGATTGATAGTACCTTAATAGCACTGTCTGGGAATTTGGGAACTGGTGGAAGAGTGCCATAGATCTTAAGCCTCTGACAATTAAAACTAAAGCATAAACTAACAGGGATATCGTTACTATATGTTACCATTTATAAACACTAAGAAAATGGATTAATGTGTTAGGGTTGATCAGATTAGTTAACCTGAAAGACTATTTCAACTAAAAAATCAATTATAAATCAATCCTTTTGTACAGTTGACCCTAAACTGCTTCATTCTTGCTTTTGGAAACAGCCAACTGGGGCTAAAGAAAGAAACTTCAGGGTGTAAAAGGAAAAAAATATATGAAAAATTATATGAAAAAATACAGAAAGACCTAACAATGAGTTTTTGAAATGTTTAATTTTTTACTGGAGCTTTTGAAACATTATGTGTTTCAGTAGGTTAAAGTTATGTGTTTTATAGCCAGGAAACCGTTGTTACAAGTGTACACACACTTAAATGCACACGTACACAAATGCAAACAAACAAGATGTCTTGAAATCTTTTTAGAAGGCTAACACAATTTATCAAGCACTTCTTTTGGGCTTTTTCCCCTTCCATTTTGTTTTCCTTTTCTTAAGTTGTCTAATGAAACCTACATTTTCTTAAACCAAGAATCTCAGAAACTGTATTTGGAAGCCAACAATTATTTTACAAAGAAAAACAAGACTTCATCTTCATGCAACATTTTCCTTCAAAAGTAACAATGTTTCAAGTGGCAATGGAAAATACTCTTAATACTGAGATTATTTAATGAATATGTATTTATTTCCTGAATATTTTCATTTTAATCATTTTTTCTTTCCTGGCTATCATAAAATTAATATTGTTGTATTTGTTCTTTCTTCCATATGGTACAGTTATAAATTATATTAAGCCTCTTTTAAAAAGTTCTGTTTGATTCTTTCAGACATTTAAAGTAATTCTTACCATGTGTAATTAAGAATAATCTTCATTCCCCTGTTAAAGAGTGGGATTTCCAATCTTCTTAATACACTTTTATACCCTTTCACACTGCCTTCCCTCTCATTTCTATAAATTTTCCTTGGTATCACAGAAACACATGTTAAAGTAGTACCACATGGCATATCATTGTGATGTTGTAATTAACAAGAAGTATTATGAGGTTATTTACTTAGTTTAATAGTTCAAAAATCGTGATGAGGATACATTTTGTCATTGAAAAGTAATTTCTTTTGAAATAAATGCAGCACTTGAAATGATGGTTTGATTTCTTTTTCCCTTTCACCTATGCTAGACTTAATGATTTATATAATTAAAAACTCCTAATGATGAACATCAAAAGCCCATCCTAAAATTCAAGATTCAATGGGGTATTAAACTGGGAATGCGCAGGGCATACCCTCCTCTCTAGCTGGGCATATGGGAAGTAGCTTATTCTTTGCATATGCCTTTTAATGAATCTTCTAAATTTCAACAGTATTCCTTTAATTGAATTTTCTAGATAATAATCACAGAACTATGATATGTGTCTCACTTTCAGATATACAGTTGATGAAACACAATTAACTTATACCTTTTATGAAATTTTGAATAATAAAATCAGAGACCATATGAAATCTCCTGTTTATCTATTGCTGTAGTAACCAGGTAATCTCAAATGGCTTCAAGCTGTTATCTAAAAAAAAAATGGGTTGAAAGCTCTCCATAGGACCTTAGAGAGAGTAAGTTCTTTGCGAAAGGAAGAAAGCTAAAGAGATGGAAGAAGACAAACTGTTTATTTGGTTATAAGAGTAAAAAACTCCTAGGATTTGCTAGAGAAAGGAGTTTTCACAGAAAACTATTCTGGTATTTTATACCAATTATAGATAGTTATTGCCATAGAGAAATTTTACTGCCCTGCTGAGATTTTCTTTCTACAAATCCTGGAGCAATTATAAGATGGAAGTCTGGAATGTATAAACAATGTCCTTTGAACGATAAATCTTTCTTACTGAACTTGAGCAGAAATGTGGCGCCCTTTATCTTGTGGCTGTTTGCCTATGCTTCCTTTTTAATAACAGGAACAAGTGTCTACTCAGAGGATATATGCATGTATATATTTGGTCACATCATTTTAAAAGAAGGGAACAGTCCATTAAATTGATGAAAACAACAACATAGTTATGGTGTTGATGCTATTGATTACCAAGTCACATCTTCAATATTCACATAAATTGGGTTGTGTTTGTATGCTTTGGGGTTTCATTAGACCCTGGCATGGTGGTTTTCCATTATGTTTCTTCATTTCACTCCACAATCTCTTGTGAACATTTTCTTACTACTGAATTAGAAACAAACAACCAACAACAATAGATGCAATACGGCACAGCAAAAATTACACTAAATTTGGCACACTTTAATTAAACCCAGAGGACTTGGGTTCAAATCATACTTCTTTACTTATGTGACTTTGGGCAAGTCACCTAACCTTTCTGGGGTTCAATTTCTTCATATATAAAAAGTTTGTATTAGAAGGCTCCTTAGGACCTTTTCCAATTGCAACCTATGATCCTAATAGAGTCGATGTTATTTTAAAATGGCCCCATGTGAACATCACATTATAAACTGAATTTGCAAATGTCACTCTGTGTGTACCAAAATGGGAAGAAAATCTGCACTAATCAGGGCAAAGAAGATCTAAAATCCTAAAGAGGAGGTAACTGTCACTTAGAATTAACTGTAAAAAAGCATGAGCTCCATTATTTTGCTGAACTTACAAACCTTATATAATGTTTACAATAAGGTTTGGAGAGTTGCCTAGCACTGGAATATATACAATTAAATAACATAGTTGAATTGCTCTTTCAAGTCAGTACTGCTAAAAGACCTTCATTGTACTCATATGATAGTCATTCTTGGAACTTTTAACATAAACAGGAATAGAGAACATTCATTTGTAATTCTATCTGAGTGCATATGGGAACTTTTTTTTTCACATTAAACCTCATGGAAACTAAAGATAGAAATAATAAAGGTATCACTAAATGAGAATCAAGTTTTTGACTGGTGGAAGAATGCAGTCCTTTTATTTTGTTAGCAATTGAGCTTAATACTCTTTTGACATTCATTTAAGCTTACATAAGCTTCAGATTTTGTTTAAGATTATTGCAAAGTTAATTTTGATTTCCCTGAAAAACTTTGCAATAGAAATTTATACAGTATAAACTTTCTGGTTTCTCCTTTCATAACATTTGCTCAGAAATAGCAAATTCAAAGAGACTGCAGAGAAAGTACTGTAGACAAAAAACAAAAGAAAACATTGAGCCGGCGGTAAATCCACATCTTCTTATGTTAAAGTTGGATTAAGTGAAATTAACATATCTGGTTTGTAAAAACACATTAATCCTTTAGCATTGGTGAAAATAAAAAAACCAATTGTATATAACCTAGTTTTTAGAAGAAAGAGGAAATGCAAGTATGTGCACATATTATAGATACATCTGTGTGTGTGTGTGTGTGTGTGTGTGTGTGTGTGTGTGTATTCATAGGATCATAGATATAGAGCTGGAGAGATTGAGAGGTCATCTAGTACAGGGCTTCTTAAACTTTTTCCATTTGCAATCCCTTTTCCCCTTTTGGACAGTTTCCCTTGGTGTTGCATGGCCTGAGGGCATGTGCAGTGCAAAGTGCACATGCTTTGTGTTCAGAACCAAGGCTGCAGTGAAGTTGTACCAGACAATACAGGCAAGAGCTGCCAGAAACACCTCAGATTCATTTGATTTTGAATTAATTTTTGGGCCGTGCATGTTCAGAAACTTTTTTACTGTTGCCAAATTTTTTGTGACCCCACACAGGGTTGCAACCCACAGTTTAAGAAACACTGATCTAGTATAACCACCTTTGTTTTACATATGTGGAAAATGAGGACCATAAAAGATAAGTGACTTGCACAAGGTCACATAGGTAGTTTGTGATAGATGTGACTGTTGTGATTTTTCTTTAAAATGATTTTAGAATCCTTTTAGAGATATTGGGCTGTATACAAAGGTATTCTGGTAAAGGGGGCAGCTAGATTGATTGCACAGTGGATAGAGCTCTGGGCCTGGAGTCAGGAAGATTCATCTTCATGAGTTCAAATCTGGCCTCAGACATTTACTAGCCAAGTGACCCTCAGTTTCCTCATCTGTAAAATGAGTTGGAGAAGGAAATGGCAAAACACTTTAATATCTTTGCCAAGAAAACTCAAAATGGTGCCACAAAGAGTCAGACATAAGTGAAAAACAATTAAAACAACAACAATGCTGGTCAATGTCTAATGCTTTCCAGGGGGAAAATGTATCCGTACACATTTTTCAACTTGATCTGCATTATTAAGATTTTCTTAAGTCTAGACAAGCAACAAAACAATAAATTAAGTCCTGGTTTGTAGTGTTCACCAATTTCTGAAGTACAAATGTTCACACTGATAATTTAATTTATTGACTTTGTCAAACCGCAGCTATGTAGTTTTGACAATGATTTTTTTCCTCTTTTTTTTGTTTTTTTGCTAGGCAATGGGGTTAAGTGACTTGCGCAGGGTCACATAGCAATGTGTCAAGTGTCTGAGTCTGGATTTGAACTCAGGTCTTCCTGACTCCAGAGCCAGTGTGGTATCCACTGCACCACCTAGCTGCCCCTGGACAATGATTTTAAATTATGTCAAAACTGATTTCATTGGTACAAGAAACCCCCCACTACTAAAATGGGTCAGCACATTCTTTGCTACTTTGAACCTTAGAGAGTTGCCTGTAACGCTAGTGGCTTACCCAGAGTAACAAAGTCAGTAAGTGTCAAAGTCAGGACCTGAACCCAGATCTTCCTGGCTTTGAGACTGGTCCATTATCTCGTTTAGTACGCGTCTTCTCTGTTGGAGCAGGAGTACTATATGTTCTAGTATAAAGAATATTGATTTGAGTGTCATGAAGAAAAATGGGCAGGTTCCTTCCATTCTCTTTCTCTTTGTTTTTTCTGTCTATTGAAAAGAGCTGCTTTATGTAGCTAACAAAATTTATTTTAAAACTGGATAGCTTTGAACTATTTGTTAAAGAAGTTGATCTCTAAATATCAATAACATAATATTTTGATGGTGGGGTATTTAATTTTTATCAGATCTAAGGAATAAAACAGTCATTTAAAATATTTAATTTTTCTCTGGACCATAAGATATTTTTGTTTGTTTGTTTGTTTTGTAGAAAGGAGCACCTAAAATTGATCAACAATTTATGGCCTTTGTAATTGACAACAATCTTTCCCTATGAATATCATGTTTTCCATTGTGGAGGAATTAGGGGAGCACGTTTTGCAGTCATCCTATGCTATATGACATGGTTAAATATTTGGTGGTAGCATTGCAGTGGAGAGAGAGAGTAGTGGATTTGGAATCAGATGCCCCAGGTTCAAAATCCCAGCTCTGAAGCTTCCTAGTTGTGTTACCTTGGAGAAATCATTACCTTTCTGGGCCTTTGGTACCTTCATCTATAAAAAGAAGCGATTATACCAGATGGTCCCTTTTTGTTCCAGAGCCCAGGAAAATATGTTGTAGTCTATTAATCCATACTAGTAGAGGAATTTGTATACAGTAGTTCAACCTTGCTCTCTTCAGAGAAGTACTATTCCTAACAATAACATTTTAGGAAATAGGGCTGTCATCAGATGACTCTGCCCTTACTTACATGGTTATTCTCCTGTATTTGCTCTTTCCCCCTTTCCCGTTTCAGAAACTTTCATTCTGGATCAGGCCAGTGGGTCCTGCAGTCTGAAGTTCTGTTGCTGACAGTTAAGGATATTTTGTTTTTGTGGACTATTAGCTTTCCTATGTCACATCAGTCTCAAGAAGTTAGGTACATACCTGAAACATCTCTTCAAAACCTGTTAAGGAACTTTCATCTAATATGTAGATGGACCATTTTGAAACCAGGATCAACTCAGGGGCTGCCTCTTCCATGATCCCTCAGCTAAAAGTGATATATTTCTACCTGAAAAGCTTCCAGCACTTTGTTAGCTCCTCTCCTAGAACTGACTTCAGAGGTGATCTATTCCCATTATTTTGCAGTTGGGGAAACTGAGGACCAGTAAAGTCAAGTGACTTGCCCGAGGTTATATAGTTAGTAAGAAACAAAGCCCAAGACCTGAACCCAGGTCTTCAGACTCCAAATCGAGTATTATTTCTGCTTTGGCACAGTACTTCCTTTCCATTTTTCCCATTCTGCCTACCCAGAATTATTTGAATGGATTATTGGAAAAGTATTTTTTAAGTATTTATTATGTGCCAAGCACTAAAGATACAAATACAAAAGTGAAAATGGTCCCTGCCCTAAGGAAGCTTATATTCTAATGGAGGAAACAATAAATAAAATAAAAGTAATTGAATGAAGGGAATATATAAAAAGGTAGAGACCAAGGAGAGGAGTATTTTATTTGGAAAGTGGTGGCCATGGAAAGGTTATTTTGGTTTTGTGAGTAGAGTGAGAATGAAATACTTATGACCTCTTACTAAATTGTCAGTACTTTGAAAGCATGATTTGTATCCCTGTGCCTGGTACAATACCTTACACATAGTAGGTGCTTAATTAATGTTCATTGCATTGAATGAATAAGACATAGCCCTTACTTTCAAGGATTTTCCAGTCAAGAATATGCACATAAGTAATGAATAAAAAGCAGAATATGGCAAACACTGTAAGTAAGGTACTAAGAGTTTTGAGAGTCAAGAAGAGGGAGAGATTACTTCTGGCTGTAATGATCAAGTAAAATTTCACACAAGAGGTGGCATTTGGAGAGTCTTGAAGGATGGAGTGAAACAGGTAGAGATGCATAGGCAGAGGAGTCTGAGGCTCTTCCACTTATTACCTATGTGAACCTTAGTCAAGTAACTTAACTTCTATGGAGCTCAGTTTTTCTCAGTAAAATTGGTAAAATTGGGGCAGCTGGGTAGTAGATAGAGTGCCAGGCCAGGAGTCAAGAAGACAAATTTCCTGAGTTCAAATCTGGCCTCAGACACTTAACAGGCTGTGTGTTCCTGGACACATCACTTAATCCTGTTTGCCTCAGTTTCCTCATCTGCAAAATGAGCTGTAGAAGGAAATGGCAAACCACTCCAGTATCTTTGCCAATAAAACTCCAAATGGGGTCATGAAGAGTCAGACGTGACTGAAAGAATTGAACGTACCCTTTAAAGAAATATGTAGTTGACATTCAAAGAGTATCTATAACCAAAGTGCCTTGTACAGTGCCCCAGATTCTGTTAGTGTTCTACCACTAATTGTTTCCATTTGGAATCTCATTTTATTAAAGTCAAGTATTGAGTGAGTCCTACTTGAACAACTGTAGGTGTTTTCTGAAGGTATAGGCTGTGGTATAATTAGAACAGAAGTTATTAAAGATAAGTTAAACTATAAATGCAATTGTCATTGTTGTACTGTCAGTGTAGTATGACTATTTCATTTTAGAGTGAGTATTAAGAAGAATCAAAATAGGATGTTAAGCAGATGGTGTGAATAAAAGACATTTATTTTATTTATATTGCAATTTTTCCATTTAGGAAGATGTCTCAGGTTCTTGATTTAAATTTTTTAAAATCATCATTTAGCAATGCAAACTGATCTTATTGTTCTACAGTCAAGAACTGAACATCTTTGTGGGATGAAGTTAATTCACATATGTTGAAAAGTAAAAGTAAGTTCACAAAAATTAGGTTTACACCATAATATTTGTTGAGTGTGATGTGGAGCTATTCCAAGCAGAACGACCAGCTTGGATTTGTTTTTCTTATACATATACACCCGCACAACATGGATTTAAAAATATATCCAGGCTTTGTCAGTGCTTTGGCTCTTAAATACAGTTTTAAATGAAAAAAAATCACAGTTCTCAGTTTTAGGTTTCAGATACTTATAAAACAAACCTAGAATCTTTTAATGTGAGGTGTCTAGGACGTTACTACCTTCAGAAAATTCATAGACCTTGCTTGTTATGTCTCTGAGCTCTCAAAGACTTGAACAACCTCCATGGTAGTTTAGAACAGAAATATTCATCCTATTATACCAGGTCAAATTTTTCCCACTTTTTTCTACTGTAAGTTAGCTAGTGTTTATGTGATGCCTTAAGGTTTGCAAAATACTTTACATATGTTAGCTCATTTTATCCTCACAACTGTGAGAGATGTAGGCTCCCCATTTTACAGATGTGGAAACCATGGTAGACAAAAGTTAAATGATTTGCCCTTAGTCACAAAGATGGCAAGCCTCTCAAGCATAATTTGAATTTGAGTTTTCTGGACTCTAAATTCAGGACTTTGTGCCACCTAGCTGCTTAATTACATATATCTGTTAGTACTGAGTTGCCTTTTGGAAATTGAATATTTTTTTAACATTATCCCCATTTTATTAATAATTATAGTGTCAATATAATACATATATTGTTTGTGTTAGAAAATAGTCCTTCCCTAGAAATCATGTGTGAACTGAGAAAAATTCTAGTTAGACTAGATAGGGCCATAGTAATTGAAATGTGATTTGTTTTTAGAGATGCTAAATATTGATCCTGAGAAAAGACAATATAGTTAACATTGATGGCTTACAACCTGGAGTTCTCAAGAACCAAAATGTTGGTGGCCTTTCCTTCTATTTTGGTATAGACAACAATCATCATCATCATCATCATCAAACATTTATATAGCAGTTACTATGTACCAGGTACTATTCTAAGTGCTTTCCAATTAATTATCTCATTTGATTCTCACAACAACCCTGGGAAGTAGTGCTATTATTATCCCCATTTTACAAATAAGGAAACCAAGGCAAACAGGGATTAAGTAACTTGCGCAGGGTCACAAAGCTAGTCAATGTTTAAGGCTAGTTTTGAACTTAGATCTTTTTGACTCTAAGTCTGGGAGAGAGAGAAAGAGACAGAGACATAGACACAGCAAGACAGAGACAGACACAAACACAGAGACAGAGAGTAGTTTATGTGTGTGTGTGTGTGTGTGTATTAGATATATATTAGGTATCAGAAAATGCATTTAAAATACAAAACAGGCTAACTTTTATTGTTTTATTTATACATTTTGGTTAACATTTTTAATTTATTTTTTAGATTTAAAAATAAGAACAAATTATTATAGGATCATTGATCAAAAATTGTAAGCGACTTCAACAGCCATTGTAAATTTGTAAAGAGAGTTGTGTATACAAAAATAACCAGCTGGAAATTGAGTGAAATGATAATAAATGTAAAATCAAAGAGAAGAGATTTGAGAGAGGGTGAGGTATAGCAACTGAAAACAAAAATCTTGACAAAAATGAAGGCTTCCTCCTCTCTCCAAATAACATGAGGATAATAGTATTGAATGTTGTTAACACTGGATGCTCCAACATGACTGGGCCAGCAGAGTCCTAAATTGTGTAATCCAAACAGTTCAGGCATAATGATTCTTGCATTGGATTTAGTAGACTCTTAATGCTTCTTGTAAGAATTAGAGGGTAAAAGATTCTCCATTCCAACTTATAATTAGAGCATATATCTCACAGTCTGGCTAAGTTGCAGTAGATAGTGGCATGGTGGACATAGTGCTGGGCCTGGAGTCAGGAAGACTTGAGATCAAATCCAGCCTTAGATACTCTCTAGCTGTGTGGCCACACGCAAACTTGTATTCTGTTTCCTTGTTTGCAAAATGTGGATAATAATAGCATCTACCTCCAGCAAAATTATTGTGAGGATAAAATAAGATAGTATTTGTAAAGTGCTTTGTAAACCTTAAAGCAGATGATGATAATGATGATGATGATGATGGTGATGATGATGATGATGAAATGAACAAAGTTTTCAACTGAGAAACAGGAGACTGGGATTCTAGCCTCGCCAGTTCATGTTTTTGACCTTGAACAAGTAACTTCCTCTCTCAGGGCCTCAGTTTCCTCATCTATAAACTTAGGATATTAGGTCAGATAATCTCTAAGGTCACTTCCAGTTCTATAAGTCTTTGTTCTACCAAGATTCTGAAATAGGTTGGAGGCATTTATCCTCTTGATAACAACAGAAAGATTATATAATGACCAGTGTCTGTTTCCCTACATAGCCCATCAGTATGAACAGCCAGGGAAGTCTGAGGCTAATTGTTACCATGCTAACTTATATGCTTGTTGCCATGCAGTGGTTTAACAGAAGCTGCTGCTAGAGATAGAATACTGGGCTTGGAGTCAGGGAGACTCATTTCATGAATTCAAATCCAGCCTCAGACACTTACTAGCTGTGTGACCCTGGGCAAGTCATTTAAGTTTGTCTCAGTTTCCTCATCTGGAAAATGAGCTGGAGAAAGAAATGGCAAACCACTCCAGTATCTTTGCCAAGAAAACTCCAAAAAGGCATCACAGAGTCAGACAAGACTGAAAACTAAACAACAACTTCCTTTTTCCAAATCTACCACTCTATCCACTGTACCACCTACCTGCCTTGGGAGGGGCTATGTGAGTGGAGGCTGGATGACATTGTGTGTGTATGTGTGTGTGTGTGTGTGTGTGTGTGTGTGTGTATGTGTGCTTATACAAAACATTCAAGTGTGTGTATATGTATATACACATATGCAGGTACATATGTATGTATATAAACACATATAGGTATGTGTATATGTATACATGCATGTTTACCTGTGTGATACATATATAATATTTGTGTGTATGGATATATTGTGGACATGTGTGCATGTATTATATTGTATATGTATGTATACATGGGTATGTACATGTATATATAAACACATGTGTATATTCATATGCATAGATCTATATGTGTAATATATCATATTTATGGTGGGTATTTATATATTGTAAATGTATGTATATTATGTTTATGTATATATATGTATCTATATACATATATCTATATTTGTGATATATATATGATTTTTGTGTATGGATCTATTTTATGTTATGGACATAGATGTATATATGCTACATATGTGTATATGTATGTATATAGATTGATACATCAATCACATGTTAAAACTAAAAGATGATAAAATTAAAGTAGATGAGGCTTCTAACTTGAAGCTGCTTATTGGAGAAAAGAGATTAGAGAAAATTAATGATGACAAAGCCAGGTAAAATTGATCATGGAGGTGAGGAATGAGAAGTATTTTGAAGGAGACAAGAAATATAACTTGAGGGAAATGTAGGAGCATAGGCATGAACAGAGCCTGGGCTCCATGAAGTGTATGTATGTGTAATATATCTGTATATTTATAGTTAGATGTAAATATATATATACATATTATATATATAAAATACACAAATAACAGAACATATATAGCATATATAATATGCACACTCTTCTCTCTCTATATATATATGTATGTATACACATATGGGGTCTGTGCATATTTGTATATTCATATGTATATATTATATAAAATATAAATATATGTATATATGTATACACACCTACATAATAGCTCTATCCCTTTGCCAAAGTCCCTGGATATTCATTGAAGGTCAGCATCCTAACTCTCACTTTGTTTGGACATGGCCGCTTTTCCTCACTGCACCTCTAGACACTCCCTTTAACAGCTATAGGGTTTCCATGTACAGAGAGAGGCACTAAAGCAAGGCTTCTTAACCAAGAGTCTGGGAAATATTTTCTAATATTTTGATAACTATTTCAATACAATTGATATCCTTTGTAATACTATGTATTTTATTTTATTGTATACATTAAAAACATTATTTTGAGAAAGAATCCATGGGCTTTGGCAAATTTCCAGTGGGGTCAATGTCACAAAAAAGGCCAAGATCCCCAGCACTAAAGGAAGAAGATTAAGAACCAAGTGGAATTAATCTAGAACTCCTGATGATTATCTCAAATACCTCTCCCTCTCACCTTTCTTTCTTCTTTAAATTAAGGTTGGTGCTGTCACCTAGACAGCAAAATCCAATCCCCAGTTCTTCACTTCCAATTTATCTTTTCCTACTTCTGTGAAAAAGTATATTACATGTTACTGAGCCTAGAATACCCTCCCACTCACAGGTATGTAGAGAGCTTATCATTAAATTTCTCTAATCTCTCTTCTCCAATAATCTTTTTCAAGTTAGAATGTTTATATACTTTGATTATAAAATCTCTTAGTACCTTTTAACTTGTATCAAACATCCAAAAAAATGTAGCTGACAAAACCATCTAAACTTGCTTATTGGAATCCAAGAAAATCCTGTTTTATGCTAGGAATTGCCAGCTTAACTACCACATTCCAAGATTAAGATGTTCACATTTTGGAAAATGGACCTTGAGAATTGTTATGATGTTGGCTGGTTTGCTGATTATCACATAAATGCTAGCATAATTAGCATGGCGGCTAAAAACATCCAGTGCCATCACTGTCACAATTTTCTGACTTAAATTTTTCAAATTTGAAGACTTTGTCTAAGTCACATCTCTATTACTATCTTATTTGAACAAAGCTTAAGATGTTTGGTTTGGAAGTGTTTTTTCTGACTTAACTAGAATTTAGCAAAGCATCAATAGGAACCAAATGATATTTTATTTGCAGTTATATTCCTAGGAATCACGGCTGCATAGCCTATTAAGTGATTTAATGACATAAAGGAAAAATTGGTTTCAGAAACACTGTGTTTTCATAGACAAGTCTGACAGAAATGATAATGTATTTCCCATGAGATGACAGCAAATTGCAATGAAAATGTAGAAAATGTAAGTGCATTTGGAATATTTTGAAGGTCCTGTAGGACAGTGAGAGTCAAAATCATTTTCAGCTAAATGAACTTTTCTGATAAATATTAGGATTCCTCGAAGATGGAACTTTTGAAAAAGCTAGATGACATACAGAAACCTTAATAAAGAGTGGTTTGTTTTAAACTGGTGTCAGGTTTTTATTTGTCTTCTCAGGTTTGTTGGCATTTTCACTTTTGTTGGCATGTAACTGTGTGATTGGTTCTGACAATTCTTTTTATTTCTTTTGGTTGTATTATTTCATCTTGATCATTTGCTATTTTGTTGATTTTATTTTATTCCCTCTTTATAATCAGGTTGGCTAAAAGTTAATCAATTTTGTTAATCTTTTTGAAGAACCAGTTTTCATTTTGCTTTTATCATTCCTATAATCCTTTTGGTTCCCATTTTGTCTATTTCTCTTCTGTTTTTCTGTTCTGTACCTTTTTTGGGGGGGAGGGAGTTGTTTATTTGCTGTGTGTCTCATTTTTTTAAATGTACATTTGGTTCATTATCTCCTTTTCTATTTTGTTAACATATGTTTTTAGGGATATAATTTCCCTCTCCAGGACTGCTTTAGCTATATCCCGAAGTTTCAATTTGTTTCATCATCATTGTCTTTCACACAATTCAGTTGTTTCTATATTTTTTTCTTTGGCCCACTTGTTATTTAGGATTTCATAATTAAGTCTTCATTTAGGCCTGTGTCGTGTGTGTGTGTGTGTGTGTGTGCGTGCGTGTGTATGTATGTGTGTCCTGATCACTATTTTTATTGAATTATAGTCTGTGAAGAATGTGATGGTATATACTTTTCATGCAGACATACCAAGATGTTAATTTTTATGGTCTTTTGCCCCTGAACCAACAAGGTAGATGCTGTAGTGACCTTTTGTGCTAGTCTTTCATATTTAGTGAGTTTGGCTATGGATGATGGTGAGGCCAGTATGAAGTCTTATTAAGGGCTGATTGATTCAACAGAATGTGCAGTGCTAAGACCATATACACTAAGGGCAATGAACATGGCATTGGTTTTTAGCTTTTTATTTTTTAAGGCTGAGACCTAACATACTCTTTATTCCGGCTTGGTGGTTATTCCAGGCTTAACTCTCACTTTATACTGATGTCATTGGTAGGAACAGATTGCCAAGGAATCCATGTCTCTCTGAAAAACCTTCAAAGGAAGATTAGCTTACTTAACTTTTTGTTCTGGTTGCTTATTTGATAATTACTGATTTTGGAACATATTCAAAACTCATTTGCTCAGATGCCCTTTCCTAAACTCCTGGCAAAAAGATGTAAATTCAAGGTAAATATTGACAATTACTTCTTTAAAGAAGCACCTTTCTACAGCCTCTGTAGTCCAGTCACATGCTATTTAATACAAAAACATGTTGTGGTTGCCCACAGTGATCATTTTAACCTGAAGGGAAGTCCTCCTTTCAGTCCACAAGAACCTATGTGGTTGAATATACCAGGATTTTCTAGTGGGATTTCTTCAATATGATTTTTGGCTATTTAAACAAGAAGAAGAAAAACCACACTTTACCACAATTAAAATAAGGTTTTCATGAACAGAGGCATTCTCATTGCTTAATTTTTATCTAAATGCATGGCCTTTACGTAACCACTTCAAATATCTTTTCTTCCAGTAGTATTGATGCAAAAGTATCATATTGAATAACCAAAAAAAGGAATTAAAAAAGGGGAGTGGCCATGGAATAAAGTATAATACATTAAGGCAAGATTCTGCTGCAGCTCTATATTGTAGAACTCCAAAATTTAACAGGTGATTTCTATTGCACTAAAGTGCATCTGAATAGTGACTAAGTTATTCTTGTTATAGTTCTGTTTGCAGAAACAGTGATCACCCTTCAGTTTTAAAGACTTCATCTTCTACCACCCTTTACTGATGTGCTACAAGTATGTGTCCCTATAAAAACCAAAGCAGATATACATTGAGAGCCCATAGATTAAGTGGTTTAGCGTCTTTCTTTCCACTAATCCAATTATTGGATCAGTGGTACTGACCATCGCATACTTTTTTCAGTGCTCCTGCTCCTTTATGTAGGAGCCCCTATTAAAAAGAATAAGATTGGAGTTTGTTAGGAGATTGGGGAGGGGGGAAGTTGTCAATAACATGTAGCTTCTTTGTCTCTTCCTCAATGGGCCCAAGTCAAATGTCTGGTTCTCCTTTTTCTTCTCCATTCTTATTGAAGGAAGAGTTAATCTTTACCTACTTTTCCTATCACCTAAACACAGGATTTATAGGCTCCCTACTCTCAGCTTGACTTCAGGATTGTTTATTTCAGTCTCTCACGAAGTGCTTGTGTATGTGAATTGTTGTCATTTTAAGCAAAGATGTCAAGGGCATAAACCAGGCTTTTTATTCTTCTCTTTA
Source organism: Phascolarctos cinereus (assembly GCF_003287225.1). Taxonomy (NCBI): domain Eukaryota; kingdom Metazoa; phylum Chordata; class Mammalia; order Diprotodontia; family Phascolarctidae; genus Phascolarctos; species Phascolarctos cinereus. The sequence goes on from NW_027556098.1 coordinate 230,516,602, forward strand.
ATTTAATGGTGAAATGATTTCTTTCCACTCAGAAATTGGACTGTCAAGAATCATGCTGCTTTTAAGGTCCTTTATCTGTCTGCTACTGAGTGTGCTTTCATGTATGCCTTTCTCACCAGTCAGAGCAACTTTTTTCTTGACCTTCTCCTATTCTCCACCCCCTTCTCCTATTCTGCTCTTTCCCTTTAGAACAGTCTTACAACTCAGGCCAATTATGTAAGTACTAAGATTGAAAGCCATCTGTTTGTGATCCTTATAATAAAACCCAGACAACATCTTCTTAGAGCCCTGAACAATCTGTAAAATGGCAAATCAATCAATCAACAAGCATTGATTAAACAGCTGTTATGTGCCAGGCATTGTACCACATATTAGGGATACAAGCACAAACAAAAATGTATTTTTGTGGTCACAACAGGAATCAGAAGAGACATGGGGTTGAATCTTACCTGTTAAACTAGCTAGGTGACAAGGGGCAGGTTACTTAACATCTCTGGGCTTCATTTTTCCCTTCTGTAAAACAGGAGCAGGGGCAGGTAGGTGGTGCGGTGGATAGAGTGCTGGCTTTGGAGTCAGGAGGACCTGAGTTCAAATCCAGTCTCAGTCACTTGACACTTACTAGCTGGGTGACCCTGGGCAAGCCACTTAATCCTGATTGCCTCACCAAAAAGGAAAAACAAAATAGAAGCAGTGATCCTAGCACCACCTGTCTCACAGTATTATTGCAAGGATGATGTTTTGCAAACCTGAACATCTGTATAAATGTGAATTATTATTATTATTATTACAACATGTTTTCTGCATTGATATCTATCAAAAAGAAACCTGGGCAAAGGACAGCCACTCTAGTAGAATGGACACTCTGTGTGGCTTTTACTTTTATTACAGTGCTTAACTCATCTATGTTAAGTGTTTGCTGTTCCACAGTTGAATACACTGATTTTTGAATTGTTGCTATTTTGAATTTCTGCAGTTATCACAATTTTCCATTGTCATGGATAATTGAGAATTGGTTAGTATGATTTAGTCAATAAGTGAACAAGTTCACTCCACCCCAACTCCAAGGGGTTCTTTTGTAGTGATATAAGGTAAGTAAGTAAAAGTAGGAAATAACTGAAAGAAAGCAGGCAGTGGGCAAAAAGAAAAAGAAATTATGTCTCTCCTGTTTATTCCTCCCCTCCCCCCATTTTATAAATGAGACTTTCTTGGAAATTTGTTTGTGGAAAACTTCTTAGTCATTTGCTGCAGGCAAATGCTTGTGTGAACTTAATGAGGTGTAGAGTAGAGAGGGCTCTAACTCCTTGCAGAAGATAGAAGATATAACTCAGAGATGAAGCGGATGACATTGATAAATACGGTACAATAAAGCCCAATGTGTCCCTTATCCCCAATCACATTTTTGTGCAAGTGAAATCTGCATCTAGGGTTTTCCTGAAGGGGAAAAGAAGCTGCCTGGAGAGTAGATGTCACAGCAGGGCTTCCTGAAGCCTGAGGGGTGTCTAGAAAGGAGATAGGGTGTATTTTTGCTTTGCGATCAGGCTGAGACCCACCTTGGTTGCCTTGGAGATAGGGTAGGAGTAGGAATGGGGGTGGGGATTATGTGTTAAATGTATATGAGGGCCTCAGGTCCTTTTTAGTACCAGATGGCAGCACCACCTCCTTGTTTCTCTGCCTACAGCTGGTCTCTAAGTCTGTGAGTAGTTCCAGCTGCCTGATTCCTGCCCCAGATTGGAGGCTTCCAAAGGTTTAGGATAGCAGGAGGTAAAATTAATTCAAATGTGCTGGAGCCAGAGGACTTAACTTGGTGGAGGAATCACCTACCTCATAGATCTAGTTAGGGGCAGTCCTGTCCCACTAATAGTATTCAGTATCATTAAATCTGGAGCTGGAAGGGACTTCTTTATAGGGCATCCATCTAGTTCAACCCTCTCATCTTACATATGAGGAAAATGTGTTCTGGAGCAGGTAACGTGACTTGTTCACAGTTGCACAAGCAGTAGTGGCCAGAGATGGGGTCTGAGCCCATGTTCTCTGACTCTGGAGCCAGTGCTTTTTCCCTTATGCCACATACCTTGTTCAAAACTAAGGGTTTACTTTAACTCATCCACAAAGTTAGTTTATAGATTGTACATGGGGAAATACTCTGCCAGTGAATGATGCTAGCCAATGTAGGAAAGCTTCTTAGCATGAGGCTTGAATTAAAGCAGTGTTCAGGAATTCCCTTGTAGAGAAAATGTTTATACCCTTAGTGCAGTCATTTGTGAAATGGGCACTCCATCATTATTGACTTACCAATCCCTTGGAAAGGAGATACAATCTTAAACATTAGCTTCATCTATTTAGTAGGGGTTACTCTGAGACTGTATTTTTCAGATGGCTGAAAACTGGCATCAAAAGTACCAGAACTTAGCACAGTGACTGGCACATAGTAGGCACTTAATAAATGCTTACTGACTGACTAAATTCCTTTTGACTAGCTGACTTAAGATAAATTTGCTCAATAAACATGTTGATTATACATGCTTTCTTCCCACATGTCAAGTAGATGTGAATTGTGTTGCATTTGAAGTACTTTGTCAACTTGGCAAATTGCTAATTGTGAGGGAAGATTGGAAGGTAAAGTAAAAGGGAATGGATTTTCAAGTCGTTAAAATGGAGGAATTCATACTCTGCATGTTGGCAATTTAGTCAGAAGAAGATGAGGGGAAAACATCAGAACATGTGACATCTTCAGTTGTTTGAAATGAAATATGAAGAATTATGGATTTAAAGTTTCCCAGGAATGTGTTTTATCTCTAAGGAATGTGTGTTATTGAAAAGATTACTGAGGATCAAATAATACAGTTTTAAAATATAACCCCTAGGAGATAAAAGAATGGCAGAAAGTACTATAATATTCTCCCTTCTACAATAAACTTGAAAAGCTATAGGCTGTCTTAGTGTGATGAAGGTGAAGGCACACCACACCAGGAATGAGAATTCAGATGCCAATAAACATTTACTAAACATCTGGAATGCGCAAGGGACTGTGTCAGGTGCTGGAGATGCAAAGATACAAAATGATAGTTCTAACCCTTGTGAAACTTACATTTTCCAAGGAGGGAGACAATGTGTTAGAAGACTTGGGCTTTAGTTCATTCTCCATCACTTAACTGTGATCTTGCACAAGTCATGTAACTTCTCTGAGATTTTATTTTGTATTCTGTAAAACAGAGATAATAATTCCTTTTCTATCAACATCATGAGGCTATTGTACAGAATAGATGGAATAGTGGAGGTGAAAGTGTCTTTTAAGTAGCAAACCACTGCAAATGTCAGGTATTTTAGTATTAATTTGCCTTTTCCCTATGAGGAGTTACCAATAACTTTGTTATCAACTATATCTTAAATACTGTATCAAACCAAGAATAGTGTATAACACCCTACTTCTCTAGAGATCATATGTACAGAAGATGCAATAATTTGATGCAATGCATACGAGAAACTTAGTACTACCACCACCCCACATATATGCACACTCTTTCTTAGGAGCTAACATGAGTGTTCCAAAGTCTATGCATTAAATAAAGCTTCTACACTTTACCTGGGGCAGCTGGGTGGTACACCAGATAAAGTTGTGGGCCTGCAGTCAGGAAGACTCATCTTCCTGAGTTCAAATCTGGCTTCAGAGACTTACCAGATATGTGACCCTGGGCAAGTCACTTATTACTCCTTGCCTCAGTTTCCTCATCTGCAAAATGGGCTGGAGAAAGAAATGGTACAACAATATCTTTGCCAAGAAAACCCCAAATGCGGTGAGAAAGAGTCAGACATGACTGAAACCTTAAATGACTGAAATGATACTTTTCCTAAGCTGCTTCTTCTATAAGTTCTTAGATCCTCATCCAGAATCATATTTAAAATAAGAGTAAATAATCTTTTTATTTAAAAAAATTTATTTTCAGTTCCCAATTTGTATATAAATTTTAGTGAGGTTGCTTGTCTGGTTTCTGAGCCCAGAACAGATGAGAAGCAACAAATTAAAAGGCATTAGAGAATGACATACTAATTGAAGCAGGAAGGGCAACTTTTCAATAAGGAGGAGGCTGAAAATATTATAAAGTGCAGAATTAGCTCAAAAGATACAGCAGTTTACGCCCCCTCTTAATATAGGGGAAAATAGGCTTCCACACTCCAATAACCTCTAGTATTATCATTATATTTTAATGAAGTACAGTGTTATGATACATTGTTCATAATGATTGATCCATCTAGGAAGAAATTAAATGATGCAAATATATATGCTGTGTTTAAAAAAAAGCAGTAACGTGATATGTCTTAGAAATCTTACCATTACAATGGTAGATTTTTAAAAATTCTGAAACTGAGAGGAATGAAGGTCATTCATCTGGAAAAAAAATAAAAACACTTGTGTGGAACTGCTTGTTCCCTAATCATGCTAAATAAAGGTGTCATTAATGTACAGAATTGCCTAGAGATTTATTTCTGGTCTTTGATGATTTTTAAGGGCTTTCCAACACACTTCTTGACACTTTCTTTTCATGAGACAGATTCTGTTAAGGTAAATCCAATCCTGCAAGATTTTATGAGCTAATGAGTGCCTGGAGATGCATTTAATATGGATTAGTTTCTTCACATTTGTATACTACCTGGATTTGCCATGAATGTTTTCTCTTTTATTTTTGATTCCCATTCCTGCTACTCCTTTTATTTTCCCCACAGGCCCTTGCTTCTAGTTTTTGTGTCCCTCCCTCCCCACCCTCACCCCCAATGTTCAATTCTTTAGCTGCTTTTTCAACATTGTTTTTATGAATCCCTAGCACACCTCCCTATCCTCCCCCAACCTCATTTTCTTTTTAAAGCCTTGTCTGTAAAAAGCCTCCCAAAGAAGAAAGTATTGCATTGCATTAGTATTACATTATGTTTCCCATTTTCTTGCTCTTCCTGCTTTAACTAAAAACTGCTGATGTTAGTATTGATATCTTTTCCATGGGAGCATGCAATTTCCTGGCCCAAATTGTTACATGCTCTTATGTACCATTGGTTCTTGCCAGCTGCTAGAGCAGAGTGTGCAAGTGGATTATTCTCTATCTTTCATCACTCTCCCATGTCTCTATCATTCACCTCCAACCCTCTTACCCTTTGTGGTTGTCATTATTTCTTAGTTCAACAAAATATCACCAAAAAGTCCTAAAAATGATGGTGTGCTTTATCTGCTGTTGTGACACATCTGTAACTTGAGTGAATTGACACTTACCAGAGAGAAGAACTGTGACATTCAAAAACAAACAAAAATATAGCTTTAATACACTTCTTATAGGCTCTTCATAGAGCATCATCTCAGGTAGGGGAGAAAAAAAGCCAAGTCTTCACCTGTAGCTAAAATGAAAACTTCTGATTTCAGTCAACTTCAGATAATGGTCTTTTGTTTGACAGGAAGCTTACTAGTTTTAAGCAGTGTGGATAGCCATTATATGACATAAAAAGTGGCAATTTAGGAACTGATAATTGCTCTTATAAATATGGGTTGGTCTTAACTTTTGAGGATGAAATGGGAAACAAATATCAGTCTGATAAATGTTTGAATAATTAATTTCTTGAAGTCACAGAAAAAAAAACCTAACAGCATGGCTTCTACTATCAAGAAGTTTATAATTTTAAGGGAGATATGACATACGGTGTAGAAATATAGTACAGAAACAGATAAGTGCCGTGTGATTAATAATACATGGTCTTAAATATTTGTTAGGTTAGATTGATCCCTACTATAAAGGAGTTTGTAATATATCAAAGGGGATAAGATATGCAGTGTATAAAGAGATGCTATAATATAGAAAGAGCTAAGTGCCATAAGATGACTAAGACATGGTTCTTACCTTAATGAACTGTCTTTTCTTGGGAAGTAAGACACACTGTGTCAATTGTAAAAGGTTGAGCAATTTGTGAGAGGAGAGGAAGTGAAAGAACCAAGGAGTTTGGCCGAGAAATTGAGGACAAACCTAGGATGATAAAGAAGAGGTTGGGCCTAGCAAAGGATTTTTTAAGAATGAGGAAGACCTGGAGTGGAAGACCTTACAGCTTAAGGTTAGGGTCTGTAATTTTGTTTACTTTGCATCTAATTTACTATTATATACAATAATGAATGAATTTTGTTGAAAATGAATAAAAGGCATGTCTACACTTAAAATGTAGTTAGCACTGTTATATAACACAGCAATTACGTGAAGGTTAATGCCATTCCCAGGCTAGCAGGGAAGCACACCTAGGAAAATAGGTCCAATGTTTTTAAAGCAACAGTACTTGTGTGCAAATTCACTTACTTTCTATGAGATCTTGGAGAAGATCATTGCCTAACTTCACCCAAGCTCACCTATCAATCCAAGCAATTTTTTTTTCATTTTTTAGGCAATTGGGGTTAAGTGACTTGCCCAGGGTCACACAGCTAGTAAGTGTTAAGTGTTTGGTCTGAGGCAGAATTTGAACTCAGGTCCTCCTGACTTCAGGGCCAGTGTTCTATTAGCTGTGTCACCTAGCTGTCCCTAATCCAAGCAAATTTAATGTAGCCATGGTGGTCATTGGGATAGTTAATCATGTAAAGGAGGTATAAAAGGATTGCCTTGCTGTGGAAAGGGTGCCAATGATATCATGTAATAAATTTAGGGTGGACCAAATCATGATTTTCTCTAGCTTCGTTCATCAGCATGTGAATAGGAGGAAAAGTAGCATGGTGATAGTTATCTAAGGTTGAGACTTGGTAGGGCATGATGGGCAATAGAATAAGAGGGCAAGGAACTTGAGAGAAGAGGATAGTGTAGAGTTTACTAAGTAGACAGTAAGAGTTTACCATCAACATTAGAAGGTTTAGTAAGGAGGCAAGTTGGGGAGGGGTAGAGAATGTAAATAGTGCAGGGATGATGGCCTGGGAAAGAAATAATAGGTGGAGGGATTTGATTGGTAGAAGGACTGGTGAAGTCTTGGTGATAAGTACAGGGTTAGGGATTTAAAGGAAAAGGAAAAGGTAGAATGACAATATATTATAACCAAAGGAATTTCAGAGTTCATGAACATGTAAGTGTAACATTTGTGTGTGATGGCAAAATTCAGTATATGATGATTTTTGCATAAAGCTGAGATGAAATGGAGGAGTAGGTCATGGGAAGTGAGTAAGTTGAAGAACTAGGAACTCTGGGTGTTTGAGGGAGTATCAATATGTATAAATCCTAGCATGAGGGCAGGTGTAAGGGAAGAGAAAAAGACTATTGGAGGGGCACTATGGGGATACACAGAGAGTTGGCCTAGTATCATTTGCTAGAGAAAAAAAAGTTGTAGCAACATTGACTCTTAGTTTGCATTTTATGTAACTGAACACCCAAAGCAGGAATGTTTTCTATGACATTCTTCATCCTTTGACATGCCTTTTAATGGCCTTTTAGCCTCTGCTTGAAAAATTTCAGTCGGGAGTTTTCCACCTTGTGAAATAACCCAATTTATTTATGTACAGCTCTAACAATTAGAATGATTATCCTTATATAAATAGAGGTAAAATCTTCCCAATGTTTTCTATGTCATGGTTCTAATTTTGCTCTCTGAGATCACAGTGAATACAGCTATCATGTTTCCTATTGTCTCTTTTACAAACAAATATTCGCCATTCCTTATCTATACCATGCTTCATACGCATGGTTTCCAGATGCTTAACCATCCTGTTTATCCTTTTTTGGACACAGTAGTGTAGATGTTACTCTCCATAGCATACGGGATTGAGGGAAGTCTCTCTCCTCTCTCTCCCTCAGATTTCACTCTACGGCCTTCTTGATTAAGTTAGTGATCTGCCTGACAAAAACGTTAATTCTTGGTGTTTCAGAAGGTACCCAAGCTCTTATCAGGACTCCATCATTCTTATGTATCCCTCCTTACTTATCCCTGGATCATGGTGAACAAAACTTAACTGAGACAAATGCTGGTGAGAAAATCAGTGGGATTGAACTTTGTATTCAGGGGTCATCTCTTGGGGCAGAAGGACCTTCAGACACAATGACACATTGGGAAATATTTTTATGTCCTTGAAATCATAAATTTATTCTATTGAACTTAAATTTGAGTGAAACTGGGTATCTGAAAGCTTAATGGAAAAACAAGTTACTTCCTGTCTCCTATCTCAGTAGAGCAAGCAGCAGCAATAAATTTGGTAATAAAATATGTAATTGAGATAATAGATGTCAATGCAAAGTGGGATATCTGTTACCCTGACTTGGGCAGAGATCATTTTTGAAGAACATTCTTTGGCAGAAGTTATATAAAGAAAATAAGAGGGAGTGACTATAAATTTCAGTCTATTTCATTAAAATGAACATAGGTCATAATTGCTAAATAACCATGGAATGTCTTCATCTGGATATAGTGCTAGTTCTTCCACCTTGACACATCAAGCGATGAATTTATAGTCTAAAATCCAAGACTTGCCCTTCTAATTTCCTTATTGCCGTCAATGATGTGACAGGTCACCAGACCACTATCTTGAGGTCTATCTATTTTTCTATGTTTCTGTATATATATATATATATATATATATATGTACATATATGTACATATATGTACATATATATGCATATATATGTGTGTGTTATACACACATATATATAATTTACATACACATATATACCAGATATACTGAATTTTCTTTTCATTTAAAGATTTCCCCCTAATGTTTAAACATCTTTCTTATCAAATTAAATTTGATAAAAACTTGCAATTACTGAATACCTAAAGAGGCTGGGGAAAGAGCATGGGCTTTGGAAGCATATGTCTTGGGCTCAAACAATAGTTCTCCCACTATCTGTGTAACTTTGGGTGAGTCATTTAAGCTTTGTTGGTCTCAGTTTCCTCAACTGTGAAGTGATAGAGTTGGACTAGATTGCCTCTAAGGCACCTTCCAGCCCTACTTCTATGATTCTATGACTTTGGTTCAAATCTTGCCTTTATCACTCTGTCACTTACTACCAGTGAGAGCTTGGTCCTATCACAGCCTGTCTAGGCTTCAGTTTTCTCTGCTATGAAATGAGCAAATTAGACAAAATCACCTCTAAGGCCTCTTCAAGTTCTAAATATACAATGCTGATCCATTCTGAAACTGACCTGCCTCTGGCCCTATATCACTCTTTTACTGTTTTTATTCCTTCTCAAAGTGCTTGCTAGCAAAAAGAGGATCTTGAAGACAAATATTGGCAGATTAAAAGCTGAAATTCAAAAGTGACCATCTCCAATACTATAGAGTTTGCCTAGACCTCTCTGTAATAACAATCTACAGTTTATACAGTATTCCCAATGTCACTCAGTGCTATTATACAAGTACTGTGTACCAACAACTTGGGCAAGTGTCCAAGAGAAAAAAAGATGTGTTCTAGTAAAACACAATGCCTGCTCTCAGAAGTCATGTAGAATTTCTAGTCACTGGTCCTTGTTCCACTTCTACTTCTGTCATGGTGTAATGCAATTTTAAATTAAAATCTGTTGTTAGCAAAACTTAGCTTCATCTTTGCAGCTCGGTTGGGTCTTACAGACTGTAGGAGAACTGGGTCGAAGTGACCTGTCCCAGCCATGGATGGATCTACCTACTTTATACAGGGTGTTTCCCATAAAACAGCTGAGAGCCATCTTGGGAAAGCCACACAAAATAGAGTTTTTCAGTCTTCCAAGATCCACAAGACTGAATATTATGATTGTTTTTTCCTAACAATAGATAACCTACCTCCTTGCCATTAGTTTTACTCTCATGAGGTAATTGTTCTTTCTCATGAATGATTTAATGAGGACTTTGGTATTTGTTTAAGAAAAGACCACATGGGACCACATAAGCTGTCAATCCTCCAGACGACCGTAAAATAACTGTGATATTTAGCTAGTTACATATAGTAAATGGATTACAATAACATAATAAAAATGGCATATATATATATATAGCACCTACTATGTGATAAGCATTTTACAAATATTACCTCATTCGATGCTAAAAACCAACCCTGGGAGTTAGGTACTCAAGGTTACACAGTAAGTATGTGTCTGCAGCTAGATTTAAACTCAGGTCTTCTTGACTCTAGGCTCAGTGCTCTATTGACTGCACCACCAAATTGCCTCACGTAAATATATTTGTTGGTTCTCAGTCATTCAGAAATCCAGATGGATATTCCAAGTCCCTTCACATTTTTTTCCCAAGTTGACCCCTTCCTCCAACGTGCTTCAATATTCATTTGCAGAGAGGGAGTCAGAGAAAATAAAAGGAGATGAAAACCGAGTCCAATGTTCCTATTTGTTAACAAGTTTAATAAAATGTTTGGTAAGAGTGGGTTGAAACTGTTGCCTAAAATGAGATTTTTTGAAATGTTTCTGAATGTCATTTGTGGTTCTTGCCCATCACAATGGATAGCCTCAAGCTGGCTACATTTGATTTTTCAGTGCTTTGTGACTAAGTCAGCTTGGAAGGCTTCTCCCATGAACTCAGTGACCATACTGCTTCGTTGTTTTCACTGTTTCATTGCTTTTAAAAAATTCATATTATGAAAGCTCTTTTAATGCAGTAGAAAATAGGTCACTGTGCATACTTCTAAATAAATCATTTGAAGCAATGTAAGTTTTTCTACCTCTTAAACAAACTTCCCTTATCAAATCTATACTCAGATCTTGATAGATTGCAATTGTAGTCATTAAAATATTGACTTTAAACAAACAGTCATAAAAATGTAAGATTAAAATGATTAGGATCTAGGTCCTTATCACTCACCTAACAAATGCAGATTACTCAATATGAGGTTCAAAAGGAATAGTTGAGTTGCAGACAGGTCTATGTGTTGTTGTTTTTTTCTCTTTTGCTTTTAAATTATATTGCTTGGTGTTGAGGGATTGACATTTAAATATATTTGGGAAATTTAAATTCATCCTGTGATGAGTTTTTTGCCGAAGAGCTTGAGAGAGCACTGTGAAATCATGGGATAGAATAAAACAATCTCTAGCTCCAAGCCATTTTTTCCCTTAGGTTTGGAATGCTAAATGTATTGTGGTAGTGGAATATTTTGCCAAGTAGTAGAGCAAGCACAGCCTCATGGATAGATTGTTGTACTTCAGATCAAAGTTCTAGAAGTAGAAGAGGACACCAGAGGCCATCTACTCCAATCTCTCATTTTACAGTTGAAGAAACTAGTGCCTCTGGAGGTTAAGTGACTTGGCCAAGGTCCCTCATACAGTAAAGTGTAACAGGTAAGATTTGAATCTTTGTCCTCAGCTTTCAGAGCCTGTGTTCTTTCCACTGTTATATTGTTTCTGACTATGATGCTACTTGTGTGACACTTAACTTTTATATGCTTCAGGTAACTAACTACCTAGGACTTAAGTACCTAAATGACTATCAGAATCATTCATGAGTTATAACATTCATTGATGGAAGCCCTACAATTTGCTAAATGTAACTTTTAAATGGAAGTGTTTGTCTTTTAGTCAAAAGCACTTTGTTTATAGAAACTAGGACTTTAATATATATGTGTGTGTGTGTACATTATATATATATATATATATATATATATATATATATCTATATATATATATATATCTATATATATCTCCTACTTGTAATGACATTGTTTGACATTGTTGAACAAAATAAAATTTTAAAGATGAAAAAAATATAATGACTGAAAATTTTGACCTTGTTAAGTAATTTCTAATTATTATGAGCATATTTCTTTATATGTGATAAGCCTACTTCAGGGGGCCCTCAGTCCCTAGGAATTTTTGTAGGGAGAGACTTACACTATTTAGATGGACAAAGGTGCTGACACAGCAGATTCTGCCAGTTATCTAGAAGCCATGAACCTAAGCAGGAAAGAGGAGCTTGATTAATTGGATTTCCAACATGATGACAATTGCCTGAGGATTGGGCAATTGAGTTCTTTTCCCAGTCCCCCCACCCCATATTTGATTCATTGTATTACGCTATAAACTTAGCAATTGTACTGAGGAATACAGATTATTAGATGAAATGCTTGTCATTTGACCGAGTTTCCCAACTGGTATGTCATGACATAGCATGTCACAGAGTCTTCCCTGGTGTTTTGCAACAAGCTGGTCTTCCCCAAAGTTATGACTTCTCCCTTTCCTGCACTGCCACCAGGGCCACTTCTCCCAATATAGCCTTCTGAAATGTTGCCCCTCTAAAATGACCTCTAATGACCACTCCCCCTTGGCAATTTATGCAACTTTCTTCAATTCTTTCTGATTGATTTTTTTCCTTTTTTTAAAAAAATATAAATTTATTTATTTTTAGTTTTCAACATTCACTTCCACAAGTTTTTGAGTTCCAAATTTTCACCCCATCTCACCCCTTCCTCCACCCCAAGATGGCATGCATTCTGAATATCCCTTCCCCTAGTCTGTCCTCTCTTCTATCTCTCCCCCCTTTTCTTATCCCCTTCCCCTTCTATTTTCCTGTAGGGCAGGGTTTCTGATTGATTTTTTAACTTCCCTAGGTGCTCTTCATCTCATAATCTGATTTATTCCACACATTCTCAGATCATCATTGTTATTGGGGACTAGGATTGGCCTTCTATAGGTGTAGAACAGGAGGCCACATATGTGGTATAATTAGGTAGGCAGTACTAAGAATGTCCCCTGCCCAATATTATCTCTCCCAAGTAACCTGCTACTGTCTGAAATTCCACCATTTGTACTTCCTTCTTTGGAGTTAAGAATTATTTTCCCTAGGTTCTTCTTAGGAAATAGACAGCACATTAAAACATAAACTTTTTTTTGTTTTACACTATTTGTTTTTTTTATGAGAGAGAATATTATTGATTGCAGGATTGGAGCGTGGAGGGAAGAGGCAGGCAGAAACCAAAGTCATATTCACAATTTTGGACCAAACGAGCCATTCTGGGGACTGTGTATTCATATCTCTTTCTCTCCTCTCCTCCTCTTCTATCTTTGTTGTACTTCTTGTTGTAATCAAGAATATTCTTTTCCAAGTTCTTTTCTTGACCCTCCCACCCCTAAAACTATAGAAATTTACTAACATGCTACAAATCGAAAAGACTGAGAACCAAGAGGACATTGAGATAACATTATTAAAATCCTTCTTAAAATAAAGATACTGTTTGCTTTACCAGAAATAAATATTTACGATCCTTAAATTATTTCTGCTACACACTTTTGCAGGAAGGGGGCATAGAATTTTCAGTGCTTTTAATCCTCAAGCTCTGAAAGGAGAATAGTAAACTTTGCCCTCAGTTCTCTTGCTCTCTCATAGTGCGGATCACACTAAGCTCCAGAAGGGAGAACATAGTCATTTGAGGTCAAAAGCATTTTTCTGAACAGTTCTAAGGGACACAGAAAGAAATACAGAAGCAGTTTACTATGGAACCCCAAAATTACAAGAGTGAATTGTACATATATGGATTTATTCCTATGCTTTTGCTTGCAGGAATGTAAAGCATGTTGTTCAGTTGTTTTCAGTTGTGTCCAACTCTTCATGACTCCATTTGGGGTTTTCTTGACAAAGATTCTGATGTGGTTTGCCATTTCCTTTTCAAGCTCATTTTACAAATGAGGAAACTGAGGCAAACAGGGTTAAGTGACTTGCCCAGGGTCACACAGCTAATAAGTATCTGAGGCCAGATTTGAACTGAAGATGATTGGCACTTTATCTACTGCACTACCTAGCTGCCCAACTATGTAAAGCATAGTTGAACCCAAAAAGTAGTCATTAATGGTTCAGTGTCAGCTTGGAGTTAAGGCTCAAGTTGAGTGCCCCAGGGATCTAAGCTTTGCCCTATGTTATTTAACTTTGGGTAGAAGCTTAAAGAACATGCTTATCAAATTTGCATATGACACAAAGCTAGGGATAACTAATAAACAGTCTGGGTCCAAAAAGATCTCTACCAGCCAGAAGTTGAATGAAAATGGACCAAAGATGTAATTTAATACCAGTAAATGCAAAATTTTAAGTTCAAAATCTCAGTTTTACAAAATAGGGCATACATGACTAGAATGGCATTTTGCTTGAGAAAGATCTGGTGGTGTTAGTGGACTGCAAGATCAATATGACACAGTAATATGATATGGCAGTCAAAAGTGCTAATGTTATCGTAGATTTCATTAACAGAGGCTTAGTGCCCAGGATTATAGAGAGGATAATCCTACTCAGTCCTGTTGAGACTCCACATGGAGTACTGTATGCAGTTCTGGGTGCCACATTTTAGGGAGGATATTGATAAGCTGGAGAGTGTACAAAGGAGAGCAGTCAGGTTGATGAAAGGGGACTTCATGTTATACCATATGAAAACTGGATGAAAGAAATGAGAATGTTTATCCTAGAAAAGAAAAGATTTAGTGGAAAGCATGATAGTGATCTTCAAATATCTGAATGGGTGTAGGTTAGAAGAAGGATTAGATTTGTTATGCTTGGACCCAGAATATGGAACTAGGAGTGATAGGTTTAAATTGCAAAGAGATAAATTTAGGCTTGATATAAGGAAAAACTTCCTAAAAATTGGAACTACCCAAATAGAATAAGCTGCCTCAGATATAATTGGTTCCCCTTCAATGGGAGTTTTCAAGTAAAGGTTATAGACCACTTGTAGTATAAGTTATAGAAGGGGTACTTGTTCAGGCACACATTGAACTATGTGATCAACGCTTAAGCTGTATTTGTCTCAGCTATTTTCCAATCCATAAATCCATACAGTGCTTCTCCATGTAGATTTATATCAAATTATCCTTCAGCTAATGGACTGAGTGACCAGGCAACAGGCATGTGACTTCCTGCTCTAAGAAAGAGAAAGCATTAGGATTATGGCCTTCCTCCCCCCTTTCATTTTTTTATTACATTAATACATATTTATGGAATAAAATAAGCATTTCCATAACATAGGACAATAAAAAAGATGATTGTACATGGAACTGCAAATCTACTATGCACAATTTGCTATTCCTTTCAAACATACAACAAAATTATCATGTAAATTTTTTCCTCCTTTTTTCTACCCTCCCCCACCCTACCCTAGAAACAGCTACCATTAGAGACAAATAGATGTGTGTATTCATACACACACACACACACACACACACACACACACACACACACACACACATATAATATGTATGTATGTAAAATTATTCTATACATACTTCTATTTATCAATTCTTTCTCTGATGTAGATACTTTTTACAACTGCTCTCTGATTGATCATTTGCTCTTTATTTGAGATTCCTTTCATTCTACAGATGTACCAGGGATGAATGTCTGGGTGAATGCTCCTTACCCTCCAGCTCTGCAGGCTAGAAGCGTCTTCTTAAACTATAGCACTCACTCCTAATAGTGCAAAACACTTGATTGATTGCTGCCTGACTCTGCTTGTATCCTAAGGCCAGAAGTCAGGTATAGTTATTTAACTTGCTTCACACTTGTCTCCTTTACTGCCTTTGGTCCAGGACAAGTCCATGCCTTCTTATAAAAGGAGGCCAAAGCCTACTTTAATTAATTCAATAGAATTCTCTCCTTGAGTTGCCACATGTTCAGCTTTCCATGATCTGGCTTTGACCTTGCTCATAATCTCACATTTTAGATTATGACTCCAGTTTTAGGAAGTCCCCTAATTGCCTGGTAGGTTATATACACTGTTTATTATAGACAACTGAGTTGAGTGGAGCTGAAATGAGTTGAGGTGGGGATATAGCTTGGCTTATTTCTACACAATGCTCTCCTTCCCGTTTGTAACCTTGGTGCTTTCCCTCAGAACATGGATAAGAGATAAGAAATAGAAGATCACTAGGCTGAGTGGTGGGATTTACCCAGAAGTGTTAGAATGAACCACAAGTTCAGTCAGAACTCATTTTGACTCTATGAGAATTGAACTAGGGGCAGCTAGGTGGCGCAGTGGATAGAGCACCAGCCCTGAAGTCAGGAGTACCTGAGTTCAAATCCAGCCTCAGACCAAACACTTGACACACTTACTAGCTGTGTGACCCTGGGCAAGTCACTTAACCCCAATTGCCTTAAAAAAAAGAGAGAGAGAGAGAGAGAACTGAACTAGAACTAATTCTGTCTTTGGAGTATCCTTCAGACTGGGAAAATCTAGGACTGATCTAGATTGAAGGAGATTCTCATGGTTTTTAATAATTCAGTGATTGAAGTGGAATAGTTTGGAAATAAAGAGATATGATGGTTTACATGCCCCCTTCCTTTTTATTGGAAAATGTGGGATGGGAACTGGCCCTCCAGGAAAAAGAAAGTTAATGAGAATTACTGCTTTAAATCCCACCATAGGCTAAGGAGATCGGGAACCCTGTAGCCAAGATGCTTTTTTTCCTGGCCATGGGATAAAGGAATTCAGAACTTGAAACTTCTGTTAGTGAGTAAGGCCACTGATTGCATTTGGGAATCTCAAAGTTGCCGACCAAGAATATCTAAGACATTGTTCAGGTTCTTGGATACTTTGTCAATGACTTTCCTCTTACCCTTTTTGCAGGAAGTTAATTGAAAGGCAGACTGAGCTGTGCTTCACATGGATCTCTTTCAAAGACAGATATTTAGTGGTTAATGGGAAAAGCCCACTTTCTCCACTTTGCTAGGATTAACCTAACTATTCACCTTTAACCTAACTGTAATCTCACAGGTAACAATGGCAAGGTGGAAAAAAAAGTACAGGAGAGAGTGCAAAAAGATAGAAGATACAGCAGGGCAAGTGTTCTTTGTGAGTGTGGGTTGTTTTTATCTTAATATTGTTTATTTTCTGCTATTTACAAAAATGACCAGAATTTAAAAATTCAAGACTTTAATACATAGAATTTTTAAACATCTTTAAAACATTTCCAAAACACTAAAACAACCCCAAACTGAAGAATAGGAAGGTTAGGAAAGAAAACCTGAGACCTAAACAAGATTGTTGTTGTTGTTGCTTTCGAGGGTCATACTCTAATACAAGAAGTGAAGATAACTACAGTTAAACTTGTTCACAGGCATAGTAGAGTTACATTGACTAGTGTTTGGAAGAAAAACACTAAGTCCACCACAGGTATTGATTACACACTGAGCTATGGGAGGAATGTGGAAGTGGAAGACAAAGTACCCCTGGGTATGTAAAGCTTTTCTGCTCTCATGAGTGGCAGAATACACATGTGAAATCACTTAAGAATGGCTACAAAGCAGCAATCAGCAAATATAATTTGATAGCAGTATAAAAGGTACTTTTAAAATGCAACACTACAGATTGGTGCTTAGTCACATGAAGAATATTTTAGGACAAACAATGTATTTAAGCACATTTATCTTATATAAGTTAATCCTTGTAAACTTTTCCTTAATATGTGAGTTAATTCCTAGGAGATGATTTCCAAATCTATATACCTAGCCCAAGTGTCTCTCTCAAACTGCCATCCCATGTCACCAACTGCCTTTTGGACATTTCCTACTGGATGTGTTGTAAGCATCTCAAACTCAACATGTCCACAACAGAACTCATTATCTATCCCCCTAAATCCTCCCCTCCCCTCCTCTCTTATTACTTTCAAGGGTACTACTATCCTCCAAGTCACCTAGGTTTCCAATCTCGGTATTATCCTCAACTTCTTATACCCCATCTGTTGCCAAATCTTGTTTCCACCTCCACAACATCTCCTCTCCAATCTAATCAGGCCCTTTCACCTCTTTTCTGGACTCTTGCCTTCTAATGGGTCTCCCTACCTCAAGTTTCTCATAACTCCAGTCCAATCTCCACTCAGTTGCCAAAGGGATATTTCTAAGGCATAAGTCTGCCAATGTCACTCTCCTCCCCAATAAATTCCAGTGGTTCCTTATTACCTTAGAGATCAAATACAAAGTCCTTTATTTAGCATTTAATATGCTTTATAATATGACTCCTTTCTAACTTTCCTGTCTTCTTAAAATTTATTCCCTTCCTTGCATTCTAGGATGTAGCTAGCTTCACTGGCTTATTTGCTGTTCCCTGCATAGGACACTCCGATACCTTCCTTCTGTCTCCTTACTTTTGCATCGACTGTGCCCCCTGTCTGGAATGTGTTCCCTCCTCATCTCCACCTCCAGGCTTCCCTGTCCTCTTCCAAGACTCAGCTCAAATCCAACCTTCTTCAAGATGCGTTTCCAATTCTTTCTTCCCCTTCCCACACACATATTGCTAGTGCCTTCCCTCTGAGATTTCCTCCTATTTACACTGCATATGTCCTAAATGTACATAATAATGTTAATGTTAATCTTCCCCTTAGAATGAGAGCTCCTGAAGGGCAGAAATAATTTTTAAGAGTATTTTATTTTTTCCCATTACATGAAAAGACAATTTTTAATATTCATTTAAATTTTTTTAATTCCAAATTTTCTCCCTCCCTTCCCTCCTCCCTCCCTAAAAAGGTAAGAATTTTAAATAGGTTATATATGTGCAATCATGTAAAACATATTTCCATATTAGTCATGTTGATAATTTTTGCCTTTCCAGGAACTAAGCGCATATAGTAAGCACTTAACATAATAAGCACTTAATAAAGGCTTGTTGAATGACTCACTATCATGTATGTACCTAACTACTTATATGCTGTCTTTCCCATTAAAATGTGAGCACCTTGAGTGCAGGGACTGCTTTTACCTTTATTTCCCCAGTGCTTTGTATGATGTCTGACATATAGTAATGCATCTTAAATGCTTTTTGATTAATTAATTGACTGACATTTGCCTATGACCTTGAGAAGCTTATGTCCTAGGGCAAGTGAGTATCTAGAAACCAGTAGCAGTATATTAACTGTAATGCTCTAAGAAGAGTGAAAGTCAAATGTCCTGCACTATTTTATGATACAACAAAGCAATGAGATGTTAGATCATATATCTGAAATTTAGCAATCATTACCTTTAACAAATTTCTAGTTAGATATATGAAATGTACTATATTAATCCAGGTTAAATTTCAAAATAAATACAATCACAACAAATCTGTTTAGCAAAATCGTTTCCAGGTCTTTGTAATAGCCCATTTATTTGAAGAAATGGTTGAAATGACAAAATTACTAGTTGAGCTGCTGCATTTGTTATATTGGTATTATTAATTTTGTTACACATAACACAAAATATAGCTCTATCTTCAATAGAAACAGACAAATCAAATAATCAGTGCTGTGTTTAATAATTATCCTTAATCCTTCCCTCCCCCCCACTCCTTTTTTTCAGGCTGGGTCACCCTATCTTGTCATTGAGACTGGGAAGTACAGTGGCCACACATAGGCCAATCCCAATGCTGATCAGCTCAGAAGCTTTGATCTGCTCTGTTTCTGACCTGAGCTGATTTGCCCATCCTTACGAAGCCTTGTGGCCTCCTCATCCCTGGGGCCTCTGTTTAGTACAAACACAAAGTTGGCTTTAGCCCTACTATAGATCAGAGCTCTGGAATTCAGGGGATCCTCCAGCCTCAACCTCCCTTCCCTCAGAGATTACAAGTGTGCACACACCACAGAGTCAGCCCAATGGGAACTCTTTCCATTGATGCAACTGCTCTGTGCCTTAATAGGTAGTGTTTCTATTCCTTGTCCTAACCTCCTATCAACACACACACACTCTCTCTCTCTCTCTCTCTCTCTCTCTCTCTCTCTCTCTCTCTCTCTCTCTCTCTCTCTCTCTCTCTCTCTCTCTCTCTCCTCATAGCTGACTTTATGTGGATGAACCATTCTAAACTTTGCAAAGCTGTCAGCAGACAATAGACATAATCCATTTCTGGATCCATATTAGAAACCTTCCCAGCTTGATAGGACCTGTTAGACTTTGTGCCTTGTTGATATGGCTTTTAAGAAAGGGGGGGGGGCACGTTTATGATATGATGAGGGCTCTGAATGTGACCTTAGAGGAAGATAATCAATACATCAAGTGTGATTTGATAACCCTTCTGCCCCCCAAATATTTGAGACCTCTATACACCTGACAATGGTATATATTTAATATTTTCATTTTTATAATTGTCCATTAAGCTTTTTTTAAGTAAAATTAAACTTTTAAATGAATGAACACCAAGTTACTAAAGAACTTCTAAGTAATGGCCAAATCACTTGGTTTCTCCACTTTGTGTTCACTGTTTTAGCATAAAGCAGGAATAATAGTAACTACAGTTACAATAGTAAGTAATAATAGTAACTTCCTCAGAGGCATGAGGGATGATTTGAAGATCAAATAAGGTAAAAATGAGCATGTGATGGGACTTTCACAAACTGTAAATACTAACACACAAGGTTTAATTTTTTATTATGCTTATTTTGCTTTGTTTAAACACAATAGTTACTATACCTCAGGAAATAGAAAGCTGGAAGCAAATTATTGAATATTACCATTAGTTTCCAGATCTTGAAATGAAATTTCTTCAAGTTTAATACAAATATGTTATATATTCCATTGCTCAAATCTAAGAGTAGTGATAATTTAGTAGCTATCCCAAGAAAGGTGCATTTATTCTTCAAATAGAGGATTCTACTGTGTAATTTTATTGATTTGATATCAGATGTCATTTTCACAATATGTTCATTACAAGAGAATTTATGAGCTCCCTCTAGTGGCAAATGCTTTCTATATTTTCCAAATAAGTTTTCTTGATATATAAAATGGCTGACTTGCATACAATAGAGAGCCTAAATATTCAAAAAATGCCGTTTTGGTTCTGTTGATAGCTGCTGAATCCACTTTATTTTGTATGAAGTTTGTAGTGAGGTGACTCTATTATGGTAAATGTTTGTCTTTCTAAGAAATACTTATAACTACTCTGGGAAAAAAACATTTGGAGGAGACTAGTTTTGAAACTTTAAAACTAAAACCAAAACTGCTAGCTTCTTCCATTAAAAGATGCTTCATATTAAAATCAGCAGGCTATATACTTAGAACTCCCTCATTACTGACTTAAATTACCCAGTATTTTTCATTTTTGTCTGAAGACAAATATATGTAGTCATGTGCATAGAGCAACTAATACTGTAAAATGCAAATTAGATAGCAATGAAGACAAGTTTAAGGAGCACTGGTAGCCAAACTTTGGGGAAAAAAATACAAGCCTATAAGCTTTGTATTTTCTATTCATTTAAAATCTGTCTGAACTTGGGTTTTCATAGCTCAGTAGAGATTTGCACTAAGTTCTTCCATGTTAATATCATAGGTCATCATAGCCATCACCATCTCTCTCTAAAGGAAAAGAATGACAAAGTAGTAGGAATAAAAAATGGGTAATTACAGACCTTACAGGTAAAGTCTTTATTTTTTCAGGAAGAGAATTAATAATAATGCTCCTTTACTTAAGGTTACATGTCCACTTAAAATGGAATTTATTTTGTCATTTAAAATGAGGGGGGGAGAGCCAAATCCTATAAGACATTCTTTCCAAATGCTATTTTGGCAAATATTTGTTGAAACTGACCCAGGATATTTATTTTGTGGCATTTGTTTGAAGCATACTGATTATTTATTTCCCCTTCTGTCCTCCACTTCTTCTCCTCCCCTCCACCCCCCCCAAAAAAAATAAATAAGGAAAATGACTAAGGAATTATAAGACAGGGAGAACACTACATAGATTTTTTTCTTCCTGTAAGTGGAACTTACAGCTGCAAGTGGAACTCATAGACATATTGTTATTGTTTTGTAGCAAAATACTGAGTAGAAGAATTTCATTGAAACAATTAAACCATCCAGTGAAAAATAAGACTTTGTTTCTTTCCAATACCTCCAGAACAGTTTCAACATTTATAACTGAGTATGTGTCTCTTGTGGTCTCGATTGCATCCGGTGTTTTTAGCTGGCAGCATTTCCTCTGTAGAGGCCCCACTTTATGTGCCAGAGTTCATTTCTTTGAATATTAAGAGAGAGAACCAAGATGTATTAGGGAGTGAAACAAAAACTCTTGAGTGTGTGTATGACACCAGTCTTCGAAACAAAGAGTGAGGTGGCACATCTTTTAGAAGGCTTTCAGAGATTCTTAACTTGAAAACTGATTACAAGCAGAACAGTGACATTTGGTTATTAAAACTTATGAGATTCAAAAGTTTGCAAAAAAAACCCTTATAGACAACGACTAACCATAGTAGATGTTTCCTATTATGAAAGTTTCTGAATATGCAGTTTATTGTACACAGAGCGATCAAAGATTCTCCCCTCTCCCACACACATACCCCATCCCTTGATATCCTTTTAGACTTACAGATTCAGAATAATTAAAGTAAATTCACAACACTTGAAATATTTTTTTTCCCTCCAGTTCCCATAGAAGTGTTTTTGGAGCAGTGGTCTATGCTAACAGCTGCATTCAATCTTGAGTAAAGTTACTTCCTGAAAAGAGTAAAATTCAACTTAATATGCAAACATGTTTGGAACATAATACTGTACAGTCAGTGTACTATGTGATTATGAAACTGGACACAGGCACCCTACTGAGGTAATTTCTTGTAAATAGTTCACAATAGAAACCTTTAATCAACCTCAGCGCTTTTTTTTAACAGAAGATTTAACATTTTAAAGGAATTGCTCATTCACACACATCTCATTTTCAAGATTTTTATCCTTTGGTGTTTTCAAAGTCTCACTGGGGGTTTTATGTTTGAAGCGCTGTTTTTAATTTTTTGATGGGAGAGTATTTTCTTCAGTTTCAAACAAAACTTATTTTAAGAAAGCCAAATTCAAAATACAATAATTAGCAAACCTGTTGAAAATGCCATTTCCATGAAATGTTTCCTTCTTGGCATCATGAAAACAACTGAGCAAAGGACAAATTGTGTGTGTGTGTGTGTGTGTGTGTGTGTGTGTGTGTGTGTGTGTAGAGAAAGAGAGAGGAGAGAGAAAGAGAAAAAGAGAGAGAGACTACAGAAAATTTCATATCTTGCAATTATTTACATTGAACCCTACCCCATTTTGAATCAGTTATGTAAATTCTAAAGAAAGAAGATGCTATAGAGATATAATCATCCTTTAAATTCACACAGTAGGAGCCTAGCTACGATGGAAACATTTCTATAAAATCAATTGAATCATTAATAACAGCCAAATGTTTTACAAAAAAAAATACTTTATTTCATGTCCAAACACAATATGTCAAGTTGAAACAGAAATAAATGTTTAACATTTACATAAAGCTAGAATTATTTTTAAAAAGCACAACTTGGCTTCTAGCACTCAAACTTGTCTCCTACTTTACCTCTGTAACAAAGAACTAGACATTTTTTCCATTCTTTGGCCAAATTATTAAGTTGCCTTGAAGACCTTTGTTTATAATGTCTTCTTGCATTCTTCTCCTCTTGACATGCTCCCCTCCCTCCAGCAGTGAGATACTAATTAAAGAGAGGACACTGTGACCCTAGGTTGTTTAAAAGTCACAGGGAGCAGTGGCAGCACAAATCCTGGCAGGAAGTACTAATGCCTAAAACTTAACACAATTCTTATTTCCATCATCTGAAAAACTCACTGGATTAGAATCTCAGAAAGGAGACCTTTTTCTTAATTGTTTTTATTTTGAAAGTAAATTTTTAAAAACTTCCATACCCTTGTTTACATATGATATGTTTAACATATGTGAATAAGTTTAATATTTATTTTATCATAAATAAGAATTATTTTGATCAAAATATTTTTATGTCCAAAGCTTGGATTAAATGACATTGTACATTTTTAGAATAATACATTATAGAAGTGTTAAATTGAAGTTATTTTTGGTTGTTGCCATGTATATTAAGTTTTAATTTTGTGCCTTAACAGAAATAAGATAGATACGGAAACCTTCTATTTCAGTGGAAACTATGTAAATACACTAATCAGCTATTCAACATGTATATGTTAAGCACTAATTATATGTTAGGCTCTGTTCTAGGTGCTGGAGATTAGAAGACAAAAACAAAATAGTCCTTGCCCTCAAGGAACTTACATTCCATTGGGGGAAATAATATACAGTATACATATATAAGTAAATACAAGATATATACAAAGTAAATGTAAGGTCATTTTAAGGTCGGGGAGAGGCAGGCACTAGCAGCTGGGAGCATCAGGAAATACTTAAGATAGGAGCTGGTACTGGAACTGAACATTGAAAAAAACTAGGAATTCCAAGGGGTGGAAAGGAGGAGGGAGTGCATTCCAGGCATGGAAGACAGCTTGTGATCAGAGGCAGGAAGGAGATGCCGTTCAAATTCCATTTTTTTAGAGTGTTGAAGTAATGAACAAAAGGACGACAAAGAGAAGTAATTTTCATTTAATTTAGTTTGTATGTTACAAGCTCTTGCAAGGGGGAATGGCTAGTAACTTGTTTCTTTGGAAAAGCTAGGCTCCTATATTGCATAATCTTGAGTGCCCAGAAAACTCAACTTGCCGTATTTTTCTCCTATTTCCCATTCCTGAACTTTCCTAAGACTCTTGGTGAATGCTAATAGTTTTCTTAGCAGATAAACAGTAATGACATTTTTACACCTATGTTCAGATTTCTTTCTCTTCAAGTAACTTTCACATCAAGATTCAGATATTTTGAATGAGGAGAGGACTAAATGGGGAAGGCAATAACTATATACTTTACCTCAAAATGTTGAGCAATATTCATGTGCAAAGATCTATTTTTTTAAATTGCACGTGTTCCTCTCCACCTACACTAGTTAGAGGGTTGTGGACTTGACTTGAAAATGTGCTGAAGTTAATTAATGTACTGGAACTACATTTTGTCACACTGTTCAACCTTCATTTCCATGTATAGTCTTTTATCCCTTTCATATGGGATTTCTTTTCCTCCAGAAAGCTTTTTGAACTATAAATTTAAACAATGTAGTTTCAGTCTGCTAGTCCTCTAGAAAAGACCACATTCATTTTGTAAAATTTTTGCCTTTGTGGCAATTTAGTCTGATGTCCTTTGTATAAAGAGCATATAATTCAATATTCTCAGCATACCAAAATTTTAGACATAAAGGAACAAATGACCCAAATATGTGCTTTGTCTTTTTGTATTTACTCTATGCAATGGGGAAGAAATATGATAAATAACTGCACTTTGGTTAGGTATTAGAAGAAGCTGATTTCTGTGACTAGACTTCATTGTGATTGTTATTGCCTAATATCCTTCCAAAATCAAGTTTAAAAGTGATCTTATGCATATACATACCACACATTATAAAATAATGAAACCAACTTTTGTATGTATCTTTAGGGATCTGTCACAAGTTTTTATAGTCATGTATAGGTCTACTGTGCTCTTTGTCTCCCCATTCAAATGTAAATTCCTAGAGTTCAGGAGACCCCTGTGATGGCCAGCTATTTCTCTAGATCAGATGAGGCAATGTGGCACAGTGGAACATATTCTGTTTCTAGAGTCAAAACACCTGAGTTTGAATTCTGGAACTGGCACTTATTACCTTAGACAAGTCACTAAACCTCTCTATGCCTCAGTTTCTTTATCTCTAAGATGAGAGGATTGGGCTAGATATCTGTGATGGCCCCTCCAGTGTTTACATAGGGCTCTGAATAAGACTGCCTTTTTAAAAAATAAAAATAAAAAATAAATGGAAGCAATTTAAGGACCTGCCAGAAATAAAGCTATAGGGCTCTACAACATAAATAAATTTCATTTTGAAATAAATTACCATCAGTAAGCACTAAGTCCAGATTCTTAACAGTTGCTTATTATTTAATAGAATTATGTGTCACATCATTGATTCAGCATTGGAAGGAATCTTAGGCCATCTAGATTAATCTCCTTATTTATCAGTTGAATTTGAACAAATGGGTTGTTATATACTTAAATACTTGAACAGAGGAGCAGCTGGGTGGTACAGTGGATAGAGCACCTGGCCCTGAAATCAGGAGAACCTGAGTTCAAATCCGACCCCAGACCAAACACTTGACACTTACTAGCTGTGTGACCCTGGACAAGTCACTTAACTCCAATTGCCTAAAAAAAAAAGAGGAAAACAAATAGTTGAACAGAGCATAAGAACCTCCTTGGAAGAGGTATAATGGTCAAAAGATTATCAAGGTTAAAAAAGGTCTATTGAAAACTCTTAGGAAACAGAGTAATCTCTCTTTTTAGTAGTCGAGTTCACCGTCATATATACAAGAAGCAATATGTATTTTAAATGAACACATTGAAGAATTGAGTAGGTATAGACTTTAACATCTTAATCAATCATGAGAAGAGATAGCTGTCAAACAACTTTTTTGTCCTTAGCAATTCCTTTGAAATAGGAATGAGAATCATTAATGTTTCCCTCTTCCCCACCACAAAAAAAGATCTTCAATTTGCTTTATATTTTTGCTGCCTAAGATGCTTTGCTAAAATAATTTAAAGTAGTTTCCTTGATTATTTTTCCTCTTTATTTTATTTTGCAAATAGGAGATGTGTTCTTTATTCATGATTCAATTAAGCACCAGACAAATCCCAAATCCTATGGCATGAAGGGAAAAGACAAAGACAGAGAGAGACAGACAGAGGAAGAGAGACAGAAAGAATGAGAAAGAAAGAAAAAAGGAAGGAAGGAAAGAAGGAAGGTATTAGTAAAGTTCAGCTTCTGAGGTTGTCAATTTTATTTTCATTTCTTACCTGGACTAATCAAATAACACCTGTATTTGTGAAAATATTTTCCAAGTCACCCCTATTCATAAAATGATAAATTTCTCTCATTTGAAGTGAATAGTTTTAGTCCATATCAACCTAACAAATATTCATTAAGTGCCTATTCTGTGTAATTTTTCAGTGAATTACACACAACTTGCATAGATGTCTACAGAGATCATGAAGTGGTATGTTTTCACTAATTATTCAGCTAGTCAAAACCATTGTGAGTTCAGTTTCTAGTTACTAATTTGCATTAGGAAGGTGATTAATGCATCAGATTTTTAGAATAAATAATGGTTTACTTCTTCAATTAGAGCAACCAATGTAGTTTTACATCACAGCACATCAACATGGAAACAGACAACTGTGTATTTAGCACACATCTGACATTTTAGACCTCATTCCAATCAATAGTTTGGAAAAAAAAATCAAAGCAGTTACATTGTTTTGTTTGAAGGGTGGGTCATACCACATTGCATTACTGGCAGGACAGACCACCAAGGGAGATGTTATGCGCCCTCATGCAATGTGAGATAATATAAACAACTTTTGTGAGCTAGAACACCTGATCCTACTCTTTTTCAGGGATATTTAAGATGTGGATGGGTAAATCCCTTATTCCAGGATAGGTTGGCAAAGATTAATTATTTATTGCCACCCGAGGTTCTGGCCTATCTTCAGGAAAGAAATCATATGAAATTGATATGGTATTAGAGAGGTTATTTTGTAACGGACAGTACCATGGAAAACTCTTTTTCTCTTTATTCTAACCCTATCCTATCTCAAGGGGAAAAGCTTTTTATAAGCATCTTTCTGGTTTCACAGTTTTCCCCATAAATTTTCTTTCTGTTCAGTCACATTTTCTCCATATTAAGAATTCTCATTAGTAGCTATACTTTTTATTGTTATTATTAGTTAAAATCATTGTATTTGTAGATTTAGGTGCAGGAAAATTCATTTACGTAATCTATAAATCTTACAAATAAGGAATGAAATATATTAGCTCAATCATGGCAAAGTTGTGATATTTAGGATCAGATAGAACCAATTTTCATTTCCTATTTAAACATTGCAAAAGTTTTGATAAAGTTGTTATAAATTAATCAAAGAACAAAAATCCTGGGAAAAGTTTTAAATTAATTGTTGTTATTCAGTCATTCCCAACTCTTTATGACCCTATTTGGGGTTTTCTTAGCAAAAATACTGGAGTGGTTTGCCATTTGTTCTCCAGCTCATTTTACAGATGAGGAAACTGAGGCAAACAGGGTTAAGTGACTTGCCCAGGGACAGACAGCTAGTTAAAATGTCTGAGGCCAGATCTGAACTCATGAAGTTAAGTCTTCATCATTTCAGGCCTCGCACTCTGTCCGCTGTGCCACCTAGCATCTGTGAATTATGCAATTCTGGCAATGTTTTTTTTTTAAATATTGGAACCTTGGTACAACAAAAACATCATTTTTGTAAAAGGTTAAAACATAGAGGATCACAACTTAATGAGCAATTATTTTCATTTGAGTGCTTTTGGCATGATAAAGGAAACAATCGTCAAGTTATAGCAATTTGAAAATAGTATTCTTATCATGGATACTACATTGCATTCATGAACAGTGTTGCAAATCTCCCTCCCTCTCTCATTGTCTAGATAGACATCACTACCAAGTCGCCTTTATCTCCTCATGACAGGGGTTCTTAACCTGGAGCCCATGAACTTGGCTTTTATAAAAGGATATCCATTTCAATATAATTGTATGTTGTAATCTTTTGTAATTCTATATATTTAAAAACGTTATTCTCAGAAAGGATCCCTAGGATTTACCATATTGACAAAAACCTCCATGTTATAAAAAAATGGTTAAGAAGACCTATTTTAAAGGATGAATCCATTTCCCTACAATGTAGGGAAAGGAGCCTGGATTGGAACTCAGGAAATTTGGGTGTTCATCCCAGACCTATACTAAGTAGCCATGTGAGTTTTGACAATCACTTGGCTACTCTAGGCTTCAGTTTCTTCATCTCAGTTATAAAATTATAGGGGTTAGACTTGGTAACTTCTATTCTTTTCAGTTTTATAATTTTATTTCATATCAAACATGCTTTGATGACATCCTTTGCTCTGGTTCTTTTAAGAAGTTCCTTATTTGTAATATGGTGCATTCTGCTCCTACCTGCCATCCTCTTCTCCTTTGCCCTCTGTGTGATTCACATTCCTAATTCTTTGGAGGCTATAGTGTCCCATGGCTTGCAACCATATAACAGAATATTTAATAACATGAAAATAAAGCTGCTAAATGCTCTATCAGTCCTTGTATCTATGAACAGAGTTTCTTTCATATAAAAGAGTAACTCAGGAATTTCATAACGTGTGACCTTTTTTGTATTTATCATAATACTTTAATGAGAGAACTGATAACATCAGTAAGGTTAAGCTCAAAGAGATATTTCTTTCCTGTTCACTAGAAATAACATATTACTTCCTATCTCAGAACCTTAGGTTGTTTATTAGCAAAATTGCAGCTATCACTACATGATCTCCAAGGTCCCTTCTAGGTTTAATATTCTACAACATATGATTCTAATGCCTTATCATGGAATATAGGTGAACCTGAGGTCTTAAAGACTATGACATTGGAATACAAGTTCTGTCAGCTCCCACTAAGCTGGAAATAATCAAGCATGGGCCTACCATGGACTGTGTGCATGTTGTCTGAGCACCGGCCTTGATAAGTTTGATGAGACTCATCTCAGGAGTGTTGACAACCAAGTGATGAATACTTTAATAGCAATTTACAAAAATAATTGGCTAAGGCATAGAATAGTTTCAGTCTGTTCAGTGGAGGGAATAACCACACTGGTGAAAACACAGATCCTTAAAGTTGACGTGTGGCCCTGGGAAGAAGTTGAAAAAACACTTGGAATTGTCTCTGACTTTTACTTGTTTCTTCTGTCCCTGCTTCCTCTCAACTGTAATCTAGAACTTGACACTTGTTGATTTTTTTTAACCTACTGATATGGAAAATTGAAATTTTGATGCAAACCTATGATTGTACAGATGTAAGGAACTGTCAGTATGGACATTTCCTCCCTGGTATAGATAGGTAACTGGACCATGACTTGTATTTAAGAGTTTCCTCGGACACTAAGAGTTTAATTGATTTGCCCATGTTCACACAGCTAGTATGTGTCAGAAGACAGGACTTAAACCTCAGTACTTCTGATTCTAGGGCCAGCTTTTTATCTACTGTGCCAGACAATATCTTGGGTAATTGAATAGCAACTACAAACTACACTGAAAGGACTTCATTCCTTTATTTGTGGAGAAAGATCTCAGATTCTAAAGTCTGCCAAGAAGAAATATGTCTTTTATGCTAGGTTATCCATAATTGCTCTTGTGATTTTACATGTAAAGTAAATAAGAAGAAAATATCTTCTGAAGTGACTTTGAGGAATATACATACATGCACATAAATACATGCACACACACATATGCATGCCAAAACACTCAAGTAAAATACCTGTTAGTAAAATGCTTTTTTTTTAGAGGGAGTCTCTGAAATCTCTTTTGTTGTTATTACCATAGAATCACATAGAGATGGAGTGGGCTTAGAAATCATTTAATGCCTTTCATTTTATGGATGAAGAAACTGAATCCAAAGAGCTTAAATTACTTGCATATGATCATAAAAATAGTAAGGACCAGAACCAGCCTCTGAATCCAGGAATTCTAGAGATAGACCCAATTTTCTTCCTAGTACATCCCCACCTTAATTTCAATCAACAAGTATCTATGGAGTTCTTGCAGGATGCATATTATTGTACTAAGTGGAAGAGGAGACAATGAAGAGTTCAGAAAGTAATTCTTAGGAGTTTATATTTGATGTAAATGGCATTGAGTCATTACAGTAGGTACCTGAGAAAGAAAGTGGCATGGTCAAAGTAAAGGGTTTGAAAGTGCTTTTGGGACTATGTTACAGAAATAATTTGGGATTAATGGAAACTGATAATTGGTCAGAAAGGAAGAGGTTACAATAATACTCAATAAATATTTTATCTTTCCTTCCTTCTTTCAGTCACTTAGTCTGTCCAGACATGAAGAGGTTAGTGATAAAGATAGGAAGAAGTAGAACGGAGTCACAGAGAAGCAGGTAGATATTGTTCATTTAGAAGTGAATTTTTCATGCTTTCAGTTCAGTTCAACAAGCACTTATTAAATATTTTACTGTATGCCAGAGAGTGTTCTAGGTGTCAGGATACAAATGTAAAAATGAGACTGTTCCTTACCTTAAAGGAACTTATATTCTCATGCTTCATTTTTTAAATTACTTAAATAGCACTAGTTTATTCATTTGAATTAACACTAATATCATAGATCTTAGTGGATTAATTATCAGTGTTGAACTAACTATGTTATAAACTGAAGCCTCTAATTTTTTGGAGGAGATGGAGGGAGATGGTAATTCATTCAAAACTATTTATTCAATATTAAAGTATTTGGGACTCCCTGCATACAAGGAATTGTACTAGGTGTTACAGGGTATTAAAATGTTACTAATGAGCCTTATCTACCTTCTATGATTAATAATCTAGTCTCCTGGGTGAAAATTTATGAACTCTGGTGTTTTTCCTTTTTATTTCCCCAGAAAGTACAAGTTGCTTCGGTGTTAGGAACCTAGCTGAGAATCAAGTTCATACATGCCAGAGTACCAAGTACTCTGATATAAATTTAAACATTTTAAATGTTAATTGAGAAATGGAGTGCGTATTATTTTTATAATAGGCTAAAAGCCCATGTTTGGAATTTACTAGTCATCAAAAACCTTAAAGTGTGAGTTTGTATTAAGGGAGGAGATAGGGACTAGACCTATGATCTCTTTGATGTACAGAATTCCCAGAAGAGGAAACTCCATTTAATTAATGCAGGTCAGTACATTCTCTGCAGCTTATAAACTTTAGAGTTCCCCAGAGCACTGAGAGAGGTTAACCAACTTGCCCAGGATCACACCTGGTGGAACTTGGTAGTGAAACGTGGACCCAGACCTTCCCAATTTTGAATCTAGATCTCTATCCCCCCTAAGTTGGGATTCTTTTCTTTCTTTTTAAATTTAATTTATTTTATTCTGAACTTAAGAAATAAAACAAGCATTTCCATAACATAGTTGAATAGAGGCAAAAACATGATTATACATGAAACTGCAAATTTATTATATACAATTTGCTATTCTATTTAAATATATAACAAAGTTATCATGTAACTTCCTTTTTTTTCCCCTTTTTTATTCCCCATCCCCTCAGCCCTAGAGATGGCTACTATTATAAAACCATTCTATACATACTTCTGTTTATCAGTTCTTTCCTAATAATGATGTTAATAATAGGTTGCATGGACATTCAAGTTTTCTGAAAGAAGTCCTTGAAATACAGAACTCATAGCTCCCATAGACTGGAGAACATTGAAAAATATAATGATTAGTGAATCCAAATTTTCAATTACTTGAGAGATCCTGAATTAAAGAAACCAGAATTTTATTCCTCACAAATTTTTTGTAAAAGTCCTAATTTTTTTTCAGTATCATTGTTTTGTAATACATTTTAAAATATGTGCCCCTAAATAAAAATCAAGATAATTTTCATTTTACGCAAATAATTACTGATTTCCTCTTGAATAGGATTTTCATTTAATTTGAAATCTTACTACTAATATATATGATAGTAAGTCACAGAAAATTATTTCCAAGTCAAATCTTAGTCATCTATGTTAGCAAGGTATAAGAGTAAGGATGGATTGGAATTCACAGGAAATCCCCAAACTTTAATTTAGCCTTCTTTCCAAACTAACCTTTTATCAGGATCCAAATTTTCCAGTTTGAATTTCACAATCCTTAATTGTTGGCCAGCCTACACTCTGGTATAGGCACCTCAGAGCAGTAAAATGACCTAAAGGCATCTTTTTATGGGGAAGGAGTAAATTTAAACTAGGTATTCAATCTCTGAGTAAACAAGAACTACATCAAGAACTCATAAATCACCTTTCAATTTTTATGATAATACCATTTATTCATATTCACCATCACTAATATGAATAATTTCCTTCTTAATCCAAAACTGGGTCATATCTTATAGGTTAATAGTCTTGATGCATTATGTAATTTCATAGCAGAGTAATAACTTCAGATATAAGGCTTCCCTCCTCCCCCCCCCAACACTTACATGACCCATATGAAAATTTGTTCATCAATTCTGACCTCTAGTAGACTTCAGAGAATATTCAGGTTCTATGTAGAAAGACATCAGCGTTGTCTGCCTTCTTAAAGGAGTCTGAGGCTAGTTAGAGGTTGCATTTGACATGAATCAACAAGACTGTAAAAGGAGCCTTGAGTGGCTCTGACTATTGTGGTCATTTTTGTGGAAGCCTAAAATTTTTCTAACAAATAATGGTGTTCTGTGCCAAGAATAATTTTCTGAAATTAAGTTTGAAATAAACAAACCTTAAAATGGCATTGATAAGAGGAGTGGGAAAGGGTTCCTTTAAATATTTCCATATTTTATTTAGTTTTTGTCCTCTTAAGGGGCCCAAACCTTGTTTTGAATTTCTTCATTACACAAATGCATTTTCCTAATTTTTTTTGATGATTTAGGAATAGGTTAAAAATATGGGTGGAGAAATGGTATACAGGATAGCAAATAGACTGAGAGACAGCTCAGTAGCTTCAGGTCTGTTTTTTGACAGATTCCCATGTGAAATTGGAGTAAAATTCCTCCTTAAAACTCATACAGGTTGTACTTACTGGAAGGTGAGACCCAATTGTCAGATTTCCTTTGAAAAGTACTGCTATATGCGCTATATACTTGTAGCAAATCCAGTTTTGTGTTCTCAGGAAAGACTGCATGCATTTCAAAAGCCTAAACAAAGAATTAAAAATATGTATGTCCTATGAAAGTTGGGGTGATGTCTTATTTAAATGTTTTCTTTCCCATTGCTGAGCACTGTACCATGCACATACTAGTATACGCTTAAAGAATGTTTGTTAAATGAATGAATCTATGTATGAATATGTATACTACTATATGGACATATTTATTCATTTAAAAATACTACATGTACATGGTTTGTCAGTTTTCAGTGATCTCTGTTAGGTAGATGCATAGGCAGAGTTCTATATGACAGTCTCCTCCCTCAGGTATTTATCTAAACAGGTTATCTATACATACTGCATTTTATATATAACACATATAATATGTTTAGATAGATCATTATGGGAAAAATTGCCTATGCAAAGTTACATGACTAAAATAGCTATGATTAAGAATAGTATTTGGATTATATAGTCCAATCTCCTTGATAGAAGCACTGAAAACCAGCAGATGAAGAACATTTAGTTCTAGCCCACTTATGATCCCCTCTCATCCAGGCAATAGAACTATTTAATAACAATCACTTACATTTATATAGCATTGTAAAGTTTTCAAAGCATTTCCTTCATAAAAATATGGTAAGGTAGAGGGTGTAATTAACAATGTCCCCATTTTACAAAAGAGGAAATGAGGCGCAGAGATTAAATGACTTGCCCAGGACGCCACAGCTAGTATCAGGCCTGGAACTGGGAGTTTATTCAGTGCTTCCTGTTCTTTTCACTGTTTCCTGCTCTCCCTTTAAGTTTAATTGCAGGTAAATTCAGCACCATTCAATCCATTTCACTAAACTTTATTAAGCACCTACCTCTCCCACAAAAAGAATCCCTTTAAAAACCCTTAAAAGTAAAGATAGTGCCTGTCTCAAGGAGCTTACTCTGGAGCTATTCATTGTCCTGAAATTTGCTTTTCTTTACTTCTTTAGAAAGCCCACTTTCCTTGAGACTTTTGTATGGATTAGAGGCTTAATTAATAGCTTCTTCTTTTTCAGTGGGAGGGGAGGTGATGTCTATATTATCATATGTAGTCACTATATGTTGTTTTTACTTGTGTTCTTCTTGGTTACAAGGGAGGATTGAGTTCCAGGGCATGATATGGAAGTGAGAGAGGGGAGTGTTCTATTCATAAATGTAATGTAAAAAACAACATGTGTCAATACATTTTATTTTTAAAAAATACTTTTATTATGCAAATGCCAAGTGTTTTCCATTTATTGAAAGTGGAGAGAAAAAAACAAAGCTCTTTAATACTTTATATGTGTACCCACTTCCTGTTAGAGGCTTTACAGTATCTCAAGGCAATCTCCATAGGAACTCTATGTGCTGCTGTACTATGGCTGGAAAATTTTGAATTAGCATTGAATTTAATTTTAACGTATTTAAGTCATTAAAAATCTGAAGCTGGAAAATGTCTCCAAAAGTTATCAATACCATACTTCTTCTAGACAGACTTCCCTGAACTCACAGGGTTGCTATGAATACTTTGCAAATGTTAAAGCACTGTGCAAATGTGAACAATTTTGATTTATTATTATACATAGGTTTTTGATGCTTGCTAATTTTATGGTGGTTAGACCATCATATTCACCGCATAGTCAGTATTAGTTTACAGAGTATGAGTACATCAAGAAAGTCTAGTCTAAATTGGTGACAGACTTAAGAGAGAGGGATCTTGGAAGAATCAGAGAAGGTCCTTACCTTAAGATTTAGAACCAGGAGTTGTTGATATCATGATGATATCATGTTGTCATGACAACATCAGAACTTCCTGTTTCTCCCTCTGCTGCTTGGGGAGCATCAGTTCACCACAGGTTTGTGACCACTTCATGACATGTCAGGTATATTGTAAAATCCTTAAAAAAAAAACTCTGGGGACAGAAATCCCACAAGCTCCTTAAGTAATCCATTCTAATATTCTTGGTTATACTGTGGAAAGTTTTTACCATATATCTAACTAAGGTAAAATTCAAATTAATCCCATTTTCTCTTTCTCTTTATTTTAATTTCTCAGTGGAGCCGAGTGACAGTTATTTAGCATCCTCATCATACTTTTTCAGAGATTCTATTAATGCATGCCTCCTCCTCTTCTAAATTCAGGCCAAATAGTACCAATTTCATGTTGCTAATATTTTGGAGTGAAAAGGATAAAACCGATTTATTGGGGTTTTCTCTTTCTTCTTAGCTTCTAATTCTTGTAAGCTTAGTTTTCATTAAGATCCCATGTTTTATAAAGAAATGTTTCTTCTCCTTCGATGTAGAGAATGTAGCAAGACATTTTGTTCCTTTTTCAGTCACTTATACTGTTTTATTTGCTTAACTTGGCATATTCCTTTCTTTCTAAAACAGTTCCTGTCTCCTCCCTGGTTGTATCACTGGAGATGGCTGTAACTAGCTATCTCCTTTGTCCAGTGCTTCTAGCAGAATCTGTTAAAGAGTATGTGCAATGATGAGGCTATGTAACAGTGTCTCAAATGAACTCCTCACTTTGCTTTTTCTCCCCTTATTCCATATATTATGGATAATTGTCTTATGTTCATCCTTTTGGATGTGTATTAATTCTGAAGTTACCTATTAAGATCTTCCTTTTTTTTTTTTTGGCAATTGGGGTTAAGTGGCTTGCCCAGGGTCACACAGCTAGTAAGTGCCAATGGGTGTTTGGTCTGAGGCCAGATTTGAACTCAGGTCCTCCTGACTTCAGGGCAGGTGCTCTATCCACTATGCCACCTAGCTTCCCCAAGATCTTCCTTTCTTAATGTGGAATTGTCATAACTGATAGAGTATTTTCAGATATTTGACACTAATTTTTAAACATCCTGAAAATGTATGCTCTTCCATAAGCTTGTTTGCAGGACGTGGGTATGGAGATTAACAGCTCAAGAGCTAGGTTTCCACAACCAAACAAATTGGAAGACTGAGGCAATATTCCAGGTAATTTAGGGGGACAGAACTCATAACTATGAGTCTCTCTGAAATATGGAACCAATTTTTACTTGAGTTCCCCAATAGTTGCCTTTTTCTGCTTTTTCAGTAGAAGCCTGCCCTTGCTTATTCCACATATCAGCAATTACCTTACAACTGACAACAAAATAAATTATTAATTTCATTACCTTTAAGTTTACCACATGTCTACAACAAAATGACATGACAACTGCCAATTTTAGATGAACTTTTAGCCTAATTTCTAATGCTTCCATTTTTCAGAATTTGTATAACAGTGTACACTTACCAGACTTTGAGTAAAATAAGATTAAGCACTATTGGGAAGAGAGTCCTTTAATTGTAGAACAGCTGAAGAAAATAAATTTAATTTGTAGAATACTATTTGTGCTAAAGAATTCAAGTGAGCATTAAGTTTTACTAGCTCTTCTGTATATAAAAGGAGTCACTAACTTACAAATAAGTTATACTCTGAAAATCAGTTTTTAAGTCATGCTTTAAATTTGCAACATATTTTTACATACGAATAAATTTATCAATGGTGGTTAGATATTTAGTTGGCCTACAGAAGTCTATGTAATCCATAAACCATATCTTAATTCTGTATATTAGTCCTCTCTCCATCCTCTTGTTTTGAATAGGAAAATGCATTTCTCAGGGCCCATTAATCACCCAATCACAGTCTTAATTTATAGAAAATGATCCTGCCCTCTTTTTCTCAGCTTCCTTGAAGAGAAAAGTTATTCTTCTCCAAGAATGAGAAAAGTTCCTTTTATCCATCCCCATGTGGTGATAGCAAGAAGAAGGGATTAGGCCCCTAGGAAGAGATCCCCAACACAGAAGTCATTCATACATTTGTAAAGGATGTTTATTTGTCCTATTACACATCTGCTTGTCTCAACAGAATTACAAGAGTCTGACTTCTACATAATTAGAATTCAGGAGTGAATAAGTGAAATCACAGAGTTTTTTAGAATTTAAAAGTCCATTCAAAGTCCTTCATAACCTAGACCCCTTCTACTTTTTCCAGTCTTCTTATATCTTACTCCCCAACACATACTCTTAATTCCAGTGACATGGGCCTCTTAATTATTCCACAAACAGTATGAAAGTTACCAGACATTTTTTCTGCCTAACTCTCATACCTAGAATTCCCTTTTCAACTCCACCTAGTGACTTCCCTTGCTTCTTTTAAGTTCCAACTAAAATCCCATCTTTTTACTGGAAGCCTTCCCTAACCCCTCTTAATTCCATTGTCTTCCCTCTGTTACTTATTTTGCATGTAGTTGGTTTTGTATATATTTGTTTGCGTGTTGTCTCCTCCATCAGATTGTAAGCTCCTTGAGGGTAGGGACTGTTTTGTGTCCCTAGCAATTAGCGCAATGCCTGACACATAGTAGATGATTAATGCATGTCTATTGATTGATTAATATGGAGACAAAAATTCAATAGTCCTTGACCTCAAGAATTTTGTATTTGTGAGAGGAAGGTTGTTTTTGCAACATACATGGATCTCATCAGTTTGGGTGGTTTCTTCATCATGGCAGATTCCAGCCATCCATGTTGTCTCATTTTAGTGATTTTTGACTATGTTTTCCAATAGTTCTTTCACAGAGGATCCCTTTCCTCTCCACTCATCTATGTCTTTTTAACATTGTGTGGATACAAGTGCGGCATTCAGGCTACATACATAACCATCTCTTTGCTTCTGACACATGGCCCACACATCTCTTTTTCAAATCATTTAGTTGCATGATAGTATATCTTGCCACTTTTTGAAAAAGTGCTCATTAGAAATGTATTAAATCTTATTTGTATCCACAGTGCACTCTTCATTGATTCATTACTTTCCTTTGTTGGAGATTATTTTGTTCTAAGAATTTTATCCAAATAGCCTCAATGGAAAAACATTTCCTTTTAAAAAGATGGGCTTTTATGGAGACTAGTTTGGAATCTTTAAAAATCCCCATGCAATTTTTGAAATGTAATCCAGCTTACTATCTTTGGCCCACTCAATTCTGGGTCCAGCTCATTACCCATCTGTAGGACCAGTCCCAAATATATGTACAATTTTCCAAATTCAAAAGATTGGATATCTTACTGTATGTCAATGTCTGAACAAAATGCCTTTTTCTCTGTTTTTTTTTCCTCTCTAGGTATATTGTTAATCTTGTCTCATGAATAATTATGAATCTCATTGAGACTGCCCTGATATATTCTGCACCTTAATGAAATCAGCACAACATCATAACCAAACAAGTATCTGAGGGACCTCATAATCTGTTGGGAACCCATTTTCCATTTTACCCTTTTATAGACAATTCTACATGATTGTAGAGAACATCTTTGGTGGGCATAAGTCTCCCTCTCTATTATAACTTAATTGGCATTAATAACCAGAAAATCATTATGTCTTTGGCAGTCTTTGTCAATGAATTTTTAATTATCTTAATATATGTATGAGAGAACTATTACTGGAGGAAAGGCTTTAAAAATGTATTTTGTTCTACCAAGTCAAACTGTTTTATAGGGTTGTTGTTTTTTTGTAATCAACAATAATGTGTATAGCAGAATTATATCTTCTCTTCACCTCTTTTAGTTAGTTGTGTTATGTTAAAATTGTGATCACTAGAGAATTACTTATAAAAACTTCCCTGTTCCCTTTTCATATTTTCATTAAGGATATCCTCAATATGTATATAAATCATTTTCATAAATATTTTATAAAGATGGAAAAAGTAGACATTTTCAGAATGATAACATCATCTATGACTTTTTTTCTAGGAGAGTAGTGAATTCTATTTTTAATTATCCACAACTTCCTTTTGTCCAGTTTTGTAGTAGAATATCAATAATAATGTGATTAATTTCTTCCAAAAGTTTATCAGTGCATTTGAAAGAGATCTCATGTTTATAGATAGTCTGAAAATGGTATGATTCTTAGCACTTTCTTCACCCTTTCTTTAGTATTTCATCACTGAAGAAGCAAAAGTTGCTGCACAAGATTAACAGTCTTTAAACATTTTTTTCTCCATTTCTTGTGTTGCTAATGACCAAGAATTTATTGTCTGGTGACCAAGCTACCATTGATTCCTTTCTCTATACTTTTAAGATAGGTTCACTGACATATTAATCTCAGTTTCTCCTAGGATCAGAGTTAGCAGATTTTCCAGTACAGTAGAATCTACTAGACTTTATGCTCTATTGGTATAACTTTTAAAAACCCAAGATCAAGTACTTCCATGCTACAAAGAAGCCCATTTACTATGTAAACATAAGGCAATTTGAGGAGGAGAACAGCAACAAATGGAGAGAACAGGAAAGGTTCCTATAGCAGGTGAGACTCAAGCTGAGGCTTGAAGGAAGCTAAGGATTCTAAGGTGTAGATGAAGGAGGTATACATCCCAGGTGTGAGAGACAGCCTGGGAGAATACAGAGACAGCAGAAAAAGAATATTGTTTATAGTATTTAGCGTATACATGTACTCATTTTGATAAACAGAAGTCAATGATGATGAGTTTTCCCATCGAAGAAGGAGCTATCTTATTTTCCCAAACCTTCCTCTCATAGTTTATTCTCCAGAACTGATTTATTGGTTATGTTTTCAAAGCTTTTTATGATTGGGTCCCACCTACTGCTCTAAGTTTATTGTCCACTTGTTCTTAACATGAGGTCATAGACTTCTCTCAAGCCAATCTTCTCATTGTCCTGTGAATATATCTTGTAAATGCTATTCCTATGGCTTGGAATCATACAGTCCACCTCCATTATTTTTTTTCCTTTTTTGTCCTTTATTGACTTAACAAATAAGAATATTTCAATATACAAAGGAGAGCAAAAAGAAGGTTACATATGAAACTATGAACTTCCATTAGATACAGTCTTAAAAGGTGTATTCATGATAGTAACATGATCTTAACTCTGCTCCCTTCAGAACTTCCTTCTGTTCTCTTCTATTTCTTTAATGTTTTATTGATGCTTTTTTTTTTCTTTTTTTTTGCATCATTGTCATTACCCACCCACTTCTCTCCCTTACAGTTTTCCCTGCATAAAAAAAGAGTCCACCACTGTGAAAAACAATTGGAGTTAAACAAAATGAATTCACACATTGGCTATTTCAGAAAATGTATGGCAGTCAGTCAATAAGCATTCACTAAATGCTGACTATGTACCAGGCTATACTGATAGCTGTGGGTACAAAGAAAAGTTAAAAAACAATCTCTATCTTTGAGGAGCTCACATTCTATCAGGTTGTCAACATACAAACAACCAACCATGTACATATGATTTACACAAAGTGAAAATTAGAGGTAGTCTCAGATGGAAGGCACTAGCATAAAGAGAAACCAGGAAAAACTATTGCAGAAGATAGGATTTTTAGAAGTGAGCAGGGAGAGCATTCCAGACAGAAGGCAAATG
Source organism: Phascolarctos cinereus (assembly GCF_003287225.1). Lineage (NCBI taxonomy): Eukaryota > Metazoa > Chordata > Mammalia > Diprotodontia > Phascolarctidae > Phascolarctos > Phascolarctos cinereus. The sequence continues at coordinate 230,557,451 of NW_027556098.1, forward strand.
CCTGTGAAAAAAGCATGCAGCCTAGAGATGGAGTCTCATTCACTTTGTACCTCTGGTCTGTCACCTCTCGGCAAAGAGCACTATGTCCATTTTCCAAATCATATTCTGTTCAAATGCCCAGATTGAGGCTGCTTCCACAAAGTGTTACATGAATAACTTGGAATCACTGTTTTTGGTCCTTCATTCTTGAAGAGGGTTTCTGTTTTGGCCAGAAATGTTGAGGGTCTTCCCCTTCCAGATTGATTTTTTTTAAGTAGGTAAAAAAAGTCATTCTTTACCTCATTTCTTACGTAGCCTTTATCACTGAATGGTGTTGCCTCAGTCAAACTGAGACCTGGGACAGACCTTAACTTAAAAAGGCCAAGGTCTCCCACCTTCAGGAATCTTGATCTGTATTTTGCCGCTGGATCCAGATGGCTCTGGAGGAAAGAGTGAGACTGGTAACTTTGCATAGCCCTCTCTCACTTAAATCCAATTCACTTGCAAGTCATGGCATCACCTTCCTGATATCATGGTCCTCTTTGAGAACAAAGGAAAAACAACAACCTGGGAGTCACACTGATGTGGTTTTTGAAGTCCCATTGCATTTTATAGCCAATATCATGGAGTTTATTACTTAATTGTTCTCTAATTGCTCTAATGTTGTTCCCCAACTAGATTATTGGCTCCATGAGTCAATGATGAGCTTTATACTTCTATTTTATCATCTTCCTTACCTCAGGCATAGCAATCTTGGGTACATAATAGATAACTCAATGAATTGACAGATTCAATTGAGATTGGAATTTTAAAGTTTATTGCTGTTAGTCTTCTCTAATTTAATAATTAGAAATATTCAGAAGTGGAAGGATTCCAATAGTAGCTACCTTGGGAAGTAATGTGTTATTCCCCACTTACAGTCTTTAAACAAAAGCTTGCTTGTTATATATATTGTAGAGAGTGTTGTTGTTAATATATGGAATAGACTAGATTGAAGAGAGTCTGGTCCTTCTAAGATTTCTGGCTTTTGTGACTCATTTTTAACAAAATTTTAACAAATGCCCAAATTCTTCAAACCTGGATCCTTGAATAAGCTGAGTGGCCCAGTGAATAAAGTGCTGGACCTGGAGGCAGGAAGACCTCGGATACTTACTTTGGGGAAGTCATTTCATCTCTGCCTCCCTCTATTTCCTTATCTGTAAAATGAGGATAGTAACAGCACCTACTATATCTCAGGGTTGTTGTTAGGATTAAATGAGATAATACTTGTAAAGCACTGAGCACTGTGCCTGACACAGTTGGTGCTTAATAAATGCCTATTTCCTTCCTTCTTTCCAAATTCCCAAATAGTGAACCTCAAACATACCTTCCTTCAATTAAGTAGTAATGTAGTTCATTGTTATTTATTTGTCTTAGGTAATAGAAAGACAAAACACAATCTTCTCTGCTCTATTTACTGAAATTAGTTTTAAGACTATTATAGTATTGCTGCTAGGGACTATTATTTGTGTAGTTCCTAGGATCATAGGCTATATCCTACACAAGGGACTTTAGAAATTATCTTCCTTTATTAAAATCAAAGTTGAAGAAACTTCAACTGAGATCCAAAGAACAAAATCACAGAATCTCAGAGTGGGAAGAGACCTCAGAGGCCATGCAGTCCAGCCCATGATGGAATAAGAGCCTCCTCCACATTTGCTTCTCCTCTAGTGAAGGAAAGAACCCATTACCTTCTAAGACAGGTCATTCCAATTTTAGATAGCTTTCATTGTTAAGAAAATGTCCCTTGGATCAAACCATAAATCTTCAGGGATAGAAGAGCTAGAATTAAAACCTAGGTCATCTGACTCAAGTCCATTGATCTTACTACTACTGTATTCTCTAGAATACATTGTTTTTATAGTAGGGTTTTGGTTTTTGTTTTTTGCATATGTGATTTCATTTGTGTAACTTAATTTTCTCTTCATACTTACAGTCTCTTGTTCTTTGACATAGTTAACCAACTCTAATGATATCATTTGCATGATTCACTCCTTTAAATCTACAAATCTTCCCTATGCCATTTAGAATACACTTCCACTGTCTCTCCAACCTTGTCTCCCTCTTCCTCTAAAACATTAACCAAGACTTGCCATCTGTATGAAGCGTTCCCATCTCAATTTCACCTGACTTTGTTACTGTAATTATTCAGTCATCCTGACTTCTATATACTACTTGTAAGTAGTTATAATTAGATACATGTGTGTGTATATGTATGTATGTTTAATGTGTGTGTTTCCCACTATTTCCTCACTTCTATTAGACCTTTGAATATATCTTGCTCATTCCAGCCTTTAAGCCTTTGCTCATGCTATTCCTTTGACTTGGAATGATCCTACTTCTGCCCTTCCATTCCAAATCACTGTTCTTTAAAGCCTAGGATCAAGAGCCCCTTCTAAGTAAAGGGTTTATTTCCTGACTACTCTGGCCCACACTGATTATTCATTGGTAGAGCACATTTAATTGTTCTCTATCAGTCTTGGTTATGAGAATAGACATACAAAGAAGAAGCTATAATTTCAGCATTGGGAGCTCTAGACACAGAAACTCTCACTATCCAAGAAAGACCCTGCCTTTGACTTAATAGATAAGATTTTGAATTGCTCAAGGTACCTAAAATTTAAATGACTTGTCCCTGGACACAGAACTAGCAAACAGAAGAGGCTGGATTTGAACTCTAGTCTTCCTGACTCCAAGCCTACAGTGTAACCCACTAGCCTTGGCTCCCTCTGTGTATTTTACACACACACACACACACACACACACACACACACACACACACACACACAAAGTAAACCTGTACTCAAGATATGTGTTTTCATGTTTCTGCTTTTCCTGTTATATTGGATTTTCATCCATTTGTCATTTGTCCTGCCTTTTTTTTTGAGATTATACATTCTTTGAGTGTGAGGGCCTTTTTTCTTCTTTCCTGGAAACCCCTACTTGTCCACAGACTGAGCAATATATACATATATTCAAAAGTGTTCTTGACTACCAAACACAGCGTTTCTTATAAAAACATCATCACTCTCATTTCATGGCATTCACTTTTATGATGGGGTTTGTAAAGCTGAATCTCTAAGACTTTTAATTTACCTTTTATTACAAAACAAACTATTTCTTTTGAAATTATCTTTTTTCTTTTGCTACATATTTTCACCTTTTATTGACATTTTACATTTTCTTCTATTATATTATTACAACATACCTGGTCAAGGACCGTGACTCTAGAACTTCACAGCGTCCAGACAGAGAACTGGGATCCTAAAACAGTACCACAAAGAAGTCAATCCATGAAGCTGTTTTTTCATGGTTTAGCTTGTGGTTTCCTGAGAGTCAGGCCATGACAGCTGAGGTTGTCCAGGGTACTTCTGCTGATAGTCCACAGGTCTGAACTCCAGGGGTTTGTGGGCAGGATGTTCTCAGTAAAGAATATCAGGACAGGACTTTAACCCATACAACATTAACAAAACATGTTTTTTTCCATACTTTGGTTTAGGAACATACAACTGAGGGTCTCAGAAACAAGAAATGGTGAGAGGCAGGTGAAGTTACTTTATTAGATGGGACAGAAGTAATTGTGGGGACACCCAGAAGTCTTTTAACAAAGGATATGACAAATAGATTAAAATATGTATCAACTATTAGTTGTATCTAGTTACTGAACATCCATTTTCAAGCTCAGAGTTTTACTTGGAATTCAAGCATCTTAGCATCTAGTATTTTTCGTTTGTTTTTCGAACAGAATGGGAGGGACTTATATGTTTGCTATTCCTCACATATTTTCATACAGGTAGAACAAAAACTTGCTAAATTTCACCAATTTACTGAAGATAGTTGTGAGGAGTATTTGATGGCTTTTAATGAGGGGTGGCAGGCTGTGTGTGTAGGGTGAATAGTTTACAGTTTGTCATTGCTGAAGCAAGAACTAGAGGTAGTGGTTTTGCTAGAAAACTAACACAGAGAACAGCTTGTTTCCCCTGCCAGTAATGAAGATTCCAGTGTTCTCATTTCTTAGACAACTTGGAATGTTATTATTATTGGCAATAGTACTAATAATAATAGTAACTTTTATTCAGTGAGGTATTAGGGCAAGAATCCAAGGACAAACCTTCATTAATCGAAAAGCATTCATTAAGACCTACTATGTGTGAGTCTCTGTCCAACAAAGGAGTACTGAAGTGAATTTTCTGTCACTGGAAGTATTCAAGCAGAGGTTGACCACCAATAGAGATATTTTAGAGGACAGGTTCAACTAGATGACCTCTAAGATCCTTTCCAACTATATATGAAGAAATAAGCCCCAACAGAAAGATACTGTCAGAAATTTTATTTAAGACTTCAAACCAGAAAATAGAAAATAAACTTTAAACTATGTCTATTTGTGCCTAATTGCTTTGAGCTACTGGCTTTAAAACAGAAGTTTCTGACCCTGTTAATCCTAATATGAAAGGATTACATTGTCCAGAGAGGGTGAAGGAGGACCAGGTAATTACAAAGAAATGATCATGAATTAGTTGGAGCAGAGTTTTTTGGGTTTTGTTTTTCTCTTCTAGCAAGTCTAAAGTGAATCCTTGTGCCGGGAGGCCTTTTAGCAAGTCTAAATCGAGTCATTGGTATACAAAACACGAGGTACATAAAACAAGGTATTTCCACACATGTATTTGACTTTAATGTTTAAGCTGTTTGTTTTTTGAGGGGGTTATACAGATTAAATGGCGATTTGCAGATGTGCTGTGTAAGTGTGGTACTGATAACTTTACTTATCAAAGTCAAAGTCATTTTGGGGAAGGGAGGTGGTGAGGGCAAAGGAGACTAGGAATAGGTAAAGAAGAGCAGGGGACTAAGTTAAATTTCCTGCCAGAATGCCTTAGTGATCTGCTCTGCCAGGGCTTTAGAGTAGGGGCGCAGTGCTGCCACCACTGGTGCTTAGGGAGGGGAGAGAGAAAGGGGGGGGGGAAGAGAAGGCGGGGAGCTGGCTACACCTAGGAATGTGCGGTATGCGGGGAGCCAGACCCAACCATTGTACCGGGGCAGGGGCCGCCAGCAGCCCTTTCTGGTCTCCTGGCTCCCAGAAAGCTGAGCCAGGGGAAGAGGGCAGGCTGCGCTGTAGCCCAGGGAGCCGGGTCCCTTGGAGCTGTGGCCACAGAGCCTGGGGCGGCTGGCGCGGCGGAGAAGCCAGAGGTGCCTGGAAGAGGCATTGGGCTCTCTGGCTCCACCCACTTCCCCCACCACCACCCCCAACCTCCTCCCCGCGCTCGGCGCCCTCTCTGGGCGGTGGTTGAGGCCCTGGTAGGTGGGACCGGTGGCGGCGCTGCTGCTGCCGCCTGGAAAGTCTCCCCTGTCGTCTGATCAATGAACTAACTCCCTTCCATGGCAGGCAGGGCGGCTGCTGCTGCTTCTACAGCCTCTCCCGCCCAGAGCTGCTCTCGGAGCCCAGCAGGAGGAAGAGGCTGCAGGAGGGAGAGGAGCCGCAGGGGGAGGGGACGGGGGCATTTCCCCTGACTTTTAGCCGAGTTCAGGAGGAGGAGGAGGAGGAGGTGCTGGAAGAGGAGGAGGAGGAGGAGGGGACAGGAGAAGTCAGCACCGCGGCGCCCGCAGGAGCAGCAGCGGCGGCGGCGGCAGCGGCGGCAACGGCAGCAGCGGCAGCAGCAGCAGCAGCAGCAGCAGCAGCAAGCAGTCCCAGCCTAGCCCTGCCCAGCCCAGCCCAGCCCCGGCCCCGACCCCTGCAGTCCAGCGAAAGGGAGTTTCCCCAGGACTAGCCTCGGAACTAGTGGCTTCCAAAGTTGCCCCCTCCCCCATCCTTGCACCCTGCCACCAGCTCCCCCTCCCCCCGCCCTCCAAGGCTTCTGGCAATGATTTTTCCCAATAGCAGCGGGAACCCGGGGGGCAGTGGCACCAGCCGAACCCCGTTTCGGAAGCAGGTAAGAGGTGGGCGGCGCGGGCTGTCGGAGAGTCGGCGTGGGGAAGAATGAGTACTGAAGGGTTGGGGCGGGGGGGTGTTGGCGCGTTGGTGACGCCGGGACTTAGTTTTGCAAAAGGGGCAGCTTTTGGAGCCGGGGAACAGCTGAGCCCTTTATCCTTCGAAGCTCATAAAAGGGACCGGGGTTGGCGTGGTGACCTTGTTTGTAAAGGAGTCGGTGGCGGCGGCTGAGATGGGCCGCAGGTCAGGCGACTTCAACTGGATGACCTTAGCGGCGGGGATGCAAACTCACCCCCTCTCCTCACGGCGCCCCCCCCCCGCCGCCCTGGGGACTAGCTGGGTAGGGTGGGGTGTAAGAGGAGGAGGAGGAAAAGGAAGGGGAGGGGTAGAGAGGGAGGGGAGGGGAGGCAAGGAGAGGCGAGGCTGGGCCAGGTTTGGGTTTGCTTAGCGTTGCAACAAGTTTTCCAGTGTGTTGTGTGCGTGTTGTATTGTGTTGTGTGCGCGCGCGCGTGTGTATGTGTGTGTGTTTTAATAAAGCGAGTCCGGTTGTCCCCTTCGTTGGAAATCTTCAACTGAAACTTCAAACTGCATGCTTTAATTTCTCACGAAACAAGGAAAACCAAGGAGATTATTGTGGGGGGGTAGTGGTGAAGGGGACACCGAAAAAAGGGGAACTTAGACCGTCGATTTTTTAGGTTTTCAGTTCTTCAGTAGCAAAGGGAAATCCGGTGACATTTTGATTGAAGAGATACTTTGGATAAGACTGAGTCATACACATGCGTTTTCCTATTTTAATATAGTTTCATACTTTTTTTTTTTAACAGATTGAGCTCCAAAGGCAATTTAGTGGTTAGATCAAAATCTTGTGCGGGAGGGAAAAGAAGGGCTGCAAAAGGAGGGGGAAAAAAAGCTTTGCGAGCTCATCATGGGTGGCTGCCTTTTTCTGTGTTTGTTTTGTTTTGTTTTCCCCAATCTTTATTATTTTTTTTTTGCCAATGATTATTGAAGCCAAGTCATGACAAATCTCTCAGAAAGGCAGGAGCAACAATCAAAACTTAGATTTGTTATTATTTTTTTTAATATACAGCTCTCTATTTATAAAAGGTTACACTGATTAGAGGTCTGTGGCAAGATACTAGTTGAAAAAAAACAAAATAAGACTCCTGTGTCTAACCTTAAAAACTGAGGCAAATCAATTAAGTTATTATCCCAATAGTGATACAAAAGAATCACATCCTTTGATGTGGACTTTGGCTCAATTAAGAGTAGATACATCATAACTAATGGCAAAAATGCCTACTAACTTTACTGCAAGCTTTCAAGGGATTATTGATTTCTTTTAGTCCATTTTTATTCTCAAATTACTGTTTCCTTTAGACTCTGAGAGAATTTGAAAATGTCTTAATTTTGGTAAAGCAAGGACTTTTACAGTTACCGGTTTTGTTGAGCTGTCCCTTATTAGGTTTCACTTTAGAATGGAGGACTAAGGGACTCTGCTATACCCTTATGAAGGCAAAACTCTGATTTTGAAATCAAGAAAACTTTTGCCTGGGCTAATAACTATGAAATGAAGACTGATATATCCAAAAATATGTTTTGATCTTGGCTGAAACTTTCAAAATAAAAGTTTAGGATACACATAAAAAGCATACTTAATGTGAACTAGTTTAGAATAAATGTCTGCATTGGCCACACTTCCATAAACTTCATAAATGAAACCAATTTACTACAAAGCCTCTCCTCCTCCCTCCCCTTCCCGCCCACCTCAGGCTACCTGAAAAGATGGTTAATTATGTAAGGAACTGTAGGGCCTTGTGTATTCATTTATTTGTTGTCAGGGCACTGCAGGGTGTTAGCTGTGAAATGAGGGGAAAAGGGCGAGGGTGAGGCCTTTTACTGTAAGGGGCTGTAGGTTTTGTGTGTGGATGGGAGATAGCCTGCTGGTCTGAAGCACACTGATAAGATGCTCTTCTTTTCATAGGGCACTCCTTAGATTCAAAGACCTAAAAAGGCTGACTGAATCAGAAAAACAAACAGACTTTCTTTTTTTTTTTCTATAGGCAAAGAAAGAAATGAATGTGCAGGCATTATACAGACACAAGACCCCGGGTACCAGTGGTATTTGACTCAAAGCTTTCTTTTGTTAGTATTTAGTTGTTGTGTGGTGAAAGCACACTTCCTACATAGGGACCTGGTTACCATGAGTGACTTTGTGATCTCACTTCAACTCAGGCTCACTCAATGTGTGTAGTCTTGTGAATGATTTTGTAGTGTGATTAAGTTGGAGAACTTAATTTCATCCTAATTTGTTCATTTTAGAGAGAATAGGAAATCTCCAGTCAGATAATGTAGTTTGAGTTTAATCTAGAAGTTAAAAATTTTTAAAGCAAGTTAACTTTTCTGATTTTTTTGGAAAAATTTGTGAGAGGAAAAAGTTGAGTTTAAGGTATAATTAAAATTAAATTTGAAATTAAAATGAATGGATTCTGAAACACTAGTGCCACATATTTATATGCGTACACACATATAATTAGTCTTGTAATCTGATATTAAGACAAAATTTGAGAAAATTTAAGTAGCTTCAGTCTAGAGATCTTTTTTTTAAAGAACAGAAAGTGGAAGAAAAAGAAAGTGATTGGGTGAAGGGTGATATTTGTAGCTTGACATGGTTTGTTGGAATTATTGTTGGCAAAGCAATATTTCCTTGAATAAAGCAGTCCTATTTCTTTTTTTAAAACCCTGTCATGTTGCCAAGGAGGATATGGAGGAGCCAACTAGATATAGGTGGGTGGTGTCTGACTTTTTTCCCCTTCTAGTATAGAGAACAAGCAGTGAGCTCTGATCTCTGAAGTCATCAGCGTTAAACAGGATTTTCCTGCATCACAGGCAGATGAGCACCTTAGAAATACGCCTACTGGGCTCTAGTCAAACTTAGAATCCCTTGATATAAGTGGTAGCTCAGTGGGTAATGACTAGACAAAGGCAGAATGCAGTTTTAGTCTCAGGTGAGAAATGTGAGGGTGCATGAACTGCCTATCACAGCTATCTTATAGTATATTCAATAATTTTGTGTGGGTACAATGTATGTTCTCTGTTTCTGCGGGAGCAACTGTTCTCCATTCCCCCAACCCCTAAATCCCAAACTCCATGCTAGTATGTGATGGTCTGTAAAAATAAGGTATTTTCATTGTGGGGAGGAAGAGATTATGGCCTTGCAATTCAAAATATAAAAATAAAAAATCACCATGCTTTCTTTTCTTTGCAGTTGGTACCTGACTACCTTCCGCTTGTGATTCCCTCTTTTGCTGCTGATTTTCATGCAATAGTTAGTTCATAGATGGGGATGTCACATACTTTGTATTTTCAAATTGAGGCATGGTCCAAGTTTTTTGTTGTTTGTTTTGTTGAAAAGGATTTTGCTAAAAAGTAGCTTGCTGCAATTCTCCTTCTGAATTATTTTGGCCAGAGTTTTGGAGTATCTAGATTATGGGGGGGAATGATTTAATATGGGGAGAGGGGAGAGATACATTTGCTGACCAACAGTGGTTCTAGTTCCATGTTGTTAACATTTAATGAGAGAAATGTTTATCTCACCAGTTTAAGTAGATTTACATACTTTGCTGCTTTCAAGCAGATTATCTGGGCATAGCTGCACGTGAGGAATTTTAACAGTGATTCAGTGTTTGGCCTTGTTCAGAGAATGACATAAAAAGCTGTTGATTAACATCTTTTTCATGTACTTCTGTTAGTGAAATTTATGTATTGTTTTGTTTAAAGTTTTAAGATTAAGCTTGCACATAGGTATATTTATATGAATATTGCTAGACCATCCCATTTTGTTGTTTTTTTCTCCAGAAGGCAAGATTAAAAATTAAATATGAGAAACTAAAACTGATTTTTCCATATAAAGTTTTATAGTCAAATCCTATTTTCATTTTGTAAGAAATTTGTGTTAAATAGTTCTTAAAAAACGAATGAGGAAGGAATCATGATTTGAAAATGCCTAGCTGCAGCCATTAGGAAAGAACAGAATTTTGTCTCAGTGCTTCCCCATTTTTTCTGCCAAGTGCCTCTTTGGCATCTCACTAAATTTTCCATATTCTTCTTCACTAATTTAACACATTTCTTTCTTTAAAAAAAATACTAGGGTTTGGCTGATTCCCCCCCCCCCCATAACCCTGGGGTAAATATCCACATTGGATTACCATACGTGGGTAATTCCATCACTCTTGAAATGATTTCTGAGCCAAATTGCTTAAGGCCTGGGAGGATTTTTTAAAAAAATATTATATTCTATTTCTCCTTTGTCTGTGTAACCTAGAATGCATTTCCAAATCACTGAGGTAAGTGAAATATTGTAAATAGCAGTGTGGTTCCTTGGATTTATGTAATGCTTTTCTTCCAAGAAACTTTGATAATAAGTTAATCTTCACAGCTACATAGGTGAAATAGAAATAGGGAGAAGGCAGTCATTGTCATGATTAGTGTAGACATTGAGTCAGAGAAATTTAATGACTTGAACAAATACATGGGTAAACCTCAGTTTATCTTAGATGAATGTTCTTTGACTGCAGCTAGACAAAAGAGCATGGAATGTGTGAGGTCAGACCCAACTTATGACATGTAAATTTCCTGCTTCTTTATTCTTGACATCCAGAAAATGTATGCTTCTCAGGGATAACTTCTCCAGGAAATCTTTTTCTGTTAATCATTGTAATCTGCTTTCTTACTTGGAACCTATTTATTATAGGGGAAAATTAATGTATTTTCAAAATATTTTCCTACCTTTTAAGTAAAGAACTATTTTTTTTAAGTAGGGGTTGTCTTTACATGCAGTCATTACATTTCCCGGCTTTGTACTGCTGTTTTGTTTGCTGCCTAGTAAAAATCTAGCCTTTACTTGTTTTTACCTCTGCGAGCTGTTTGGATGATTTCCCTTGAAGTCTAGAGAGACTAGTGAAACAACATGTGTGCCCTTAGCTGAAGTAGAACGTGGATTTTGTTGTGTGGTGATCCATAGTCTCCAAGAAGTCATAGTACCTAAAAACAGTGTCTGAAAGTGGGACTCCTCCTTGCCCAAGACTTTTGAATGTGAAGAGTAAGACAATAGTCAAAATCTCTTTGAAATGAGTCATTTTTCCTGCCCCTTAGAATGGAATAGAATATCTGGAACTGGCAGGGTCCTTAGAGATCATCACATCCAACTCTTGACTTTCACAGATGAGGAAAATAAGACACAGAAACATTAAATAAGTTTCCTGAAGTCATAATCGCACAGTTTCCTGAAATTAGTGGCAAAGCCAAGAAGAAAACTTGCATCTGTCTCCTAATTCTGCAGTCTTTCTCCTTTGTCACTCACATATAAATGTTTACCTCCATGATACTTTAAAAAACAAACAACCAAACTGTTTTGTTCTTATTGTATAATATAACCCTACAGCCCCCACCAAATGAGAGTTTCTGGTATCTAGGGAGAAAGAGTCAAATATTTCGGCTGCTAATTATGGCTGATTTTAAGCCAAAAGTTGAATTATCTGGAAAGAAAGAACAATATCAATCACTGACAAAAGTGATGCTTATGTTTTATAGTTGCTTATATTTTGACAGTTTTGCTCATTATATAATATTTTTAGTTCCTTTTCTCCTGAATTTCCCCATTTTGTCAGTTTGGATTTCAGCAATTTAGGTTTTTTGGCATACTCAGAAAGGAGAGCTTCATTTTCCCCTCCTCAGACATCTGCAGATGTTTGACAGGGGTTTGTTTTTAAAGTTTCAGCTATAGAGAATCCTTCCCTTACAAAATTCGTATCTTTTTGGTACATTTTAAAATAATATCAAGGAAGGAATTTTCCTGGAGTTGGGATGATATTGAACATTTTTAAAAATGGAACAAATGAAATTATGACTTAAAATACCACTTAGTCCAAGTAGTCTTTGATAGTTGGCATTTATCAAGGATCTGATAACATCCTTCTAGTTTTATCCATTATAATAATTACTATTATTAGCATTTATATATCACTTTAAAGTTTGGAAAGTGTTTTACATATATAATTTTATTTGAGCTTCACAACAACCCAGTGAAGTAGGTATTATGCACTGTCTTCATTTTACATTTGAAGAATGAGACCCTGAGAGTAAGTGATTGACCACTGTCTGGTTATCTATGCTGTAATATTCAAGCCTATAGAGGGCTATAAAAATGAATCAGAATCTGTTCCTGTCCTCATGATGTTTAGAATCTTCTTGGGAAGAGAAGATATGCACACAAGTAGCTATAACATAGAATGCTACGCAATAGTTAAGGTGATGTAGTAAAAAGAACACTGGGCTTGTACTCAGCATAATTATGTTGGAAAAAAGTCTGAGAGATTTAGTCCAACTTGGTCATTTTTACAGTTGAGGAAACAGAGGGTTTGCCCAGGATCACACAGCTAATTAGAGAAATCTCTCAATTTTTGAGATTTCTGAAAGGGGACACAAAAAGCTTGGGAAAATCATGGATCTTGTTATTTCCAAAATTAAGTGACCAATAACTACTAATTTAAATGCCTACTTATTCATTCTTACAAAGTCTTTTTTGAGACTAATTTAAACATATGCCAAGGTCATCTTTGATGAGGGATTGAGAAGAGGAAAGGAGAGCCGTTGCAAATGTTTTTCCATAGCAGATCACATCTTTGTGGTCACAAAAGACTGACAGGTCTTACAATCTACCATAAAATATAGACTATAAAAATGGTATCTAATTCAGCATATAAAAATGCTGTCTTCACAGTACAGCCCTTTTCCATCAAGAGCTTTCCTTTAATGATTTTGTTCAATGAGCCTCTAATTATTACAGAGAGGCAAAAAGAGGAATATGTGCTTGTGAGAGGTATTTTCAGCTGGAATAGAAGATATCTGGTATAGAGTCCAAAATGGAAAGAAGAGTCCCTATAGGTGATCATGATGTTGATAATATAATAAAGCTAACACATCACACTTTAAGGTTTGTGAAGCATTTTACATGTATTATTTCATTTGATTCTCACATCTACCCTTGAGAATAGGGACTCTTATGATTTCCATTTTACAGAAGAAGCAGCTGAGGTATACCGCTTATAAGTGGACAAACTTGCTTATGGTCACAAAGTAAGTGTCTGAGACAGGATTTGAGCTCAGATCTTTCCTAACTCCAAATCTAGCCCTTTGTCCATTGTGCTGCTTAGATGATGAGGTGCTCTTGCTTGCACTGATTTGACCTAACTATGTAGAAAAGTAAAAGCAAGTTAATGTAGTTGGATGGACAACCCAAAGAGCTAATCTTGGATAGACAACTCCATTTGGAAAATTACACAATATTTCTTAATGATCCCAAGGATGTCTCTGAAGTAAAGGCCAATCCCTTTAACATCAGTATTCTTCCAGTGATGCTGTGTGGTTGGGTTAATTGCCTTAAACCCTGAAGAATTAAAGTTGAGTTTTACTCCAGTGGAGAGGTACAAACGTGGTGGGCATGAGTGGGCTGCAACATGTTTTCAACAAGGAGTTATACAAAAGACAGTATGTAATAGAGAGCATCAAGGAGACATAAGACTGGAAAAGAACTGGTTATCTGGCAATAGTGTTAGGTAGCAGATAGGATGCCTGCTGGTATTTATTCAATATGAAGAATTCATTGTCTTCCTGTGGAGAATTTATGGTAGGATACTAATGAGATGATATAGATGAGTTGTAATCTGTATTATCAGAGAGGGTATAACTCTAGTGATGGAAGTCACAGGATCCGCTGTGTTAAGTTATTGCAGTACATCAAATAATGTGTGATTTGGTTGATGTGCTTGTTTCTTATATTGGCATATATCACAACCCCTCTACGACTTACTAAATAGTCTTCCAGAATTATTATGGTTGGAAGAAAATTCATCAGTCTGGTGCCTAACCTGTCAATGGGTTGTTCTGAACTTGGGCTGTTCTTTAGCTGATAAATATATAGTCTGTTGTTGTTAGCCATGACCACCATCCATCCTTCTAATTATACAACCTTGCAGTGATCTTCCCTCATCACTATGTCTGATGAGAAGAGATTTCATTAAGCAAATACTTAAACTTAACACATCCAAACCTACATTCTTTCTTTCTTTCTTTCTTTCTTTCTTTCTTTCTTTCTTTCTTTCTTTCTTTCTTTCTTTCTTTCTTTCTTTCTTTCTTTCTTTTCCTTCCTTCCTTCCTTCCTTCCTTCTTTCCTTTCCTTCTTTGTTCTTCCTCCCTCCTTCCTTCCCTCCTCCTTCCTTCTCCTTCCTTCCTTCCTTCCTTCCTTCCTTCCTTCCTTCCTTCCTTCCTTCCTTCTTTCTTCCTTCCTTCCTTCCTTTCCTTCTTTCTTTGTCTCCCTTCCTTCTTTCCTTCTTTTCTTTCTTCCTTCTTCCCTTTCCCCACTCCTCCATTAAGCCTGTCCCTCATCCCAACTTCCCTGTTTCCATGGATGGTATGACCAATTTCTCAACCATCTAATTTCAAAGCCTTTAAGTTCTTCTTCCTTTATCCCCTCTGTCCAGTTAGTTGACAAGTCTAGTTGAGTCTACCTCTATAGTATCTATAATACTCACACAGTGGTCACTTATGTCAGGCACTCATCACCTCCCACATAGATTTATAAAGATTTCTTAATTCGTCCCTTCCATCGTCTCCTCCCTAATCCATCCTTCATATTGCTGCTACATTTAAATTCTTAAAACACAAATCTGACCAAATAAATCTTTCCCCTACTCTAAAACCTTGAGTAGCTCCTTCTTGCTTTTAGGATAAAATACAAAGATCTCAGCTTTGCATTTAAAGTCCTCTTCAGGCTAGCTCCTACCTACTTTTCTAGACTTATTTTATATTACCTTCTTTGATTTACTCTGTGTTCTAGCCAAACCAGCTGTTCTAGCTGTTCGATATTCATAATATACCATCTCCTGCTTTTTTGCATTTGCACAGGCTTTACTAAAAGTCTGAATGTACTCTTTACCTCCACTTTTTATAATCCTTGTCTTCCTTCAAAGAACATCTCAGGTGCCACACCTCCAATCTTGAGACGTTTTGGATCCCAACAGTTACTATTGCTCTTTCCTGTTGAAATGATGTTGTGTGTATGTTATGTCCTCTGAGTAAAATGTAAGCTTACTGAGTTAAGGACTGTTTCATATTTGTCTTTTTATCTTTATTCCAGTGCTTTGCATGTAGTAGGTAACTTAGTAAATGTTGAATTGAATTTTCTCCCTACATTTTCTTTAGAAAGTTATCTCATTTGGTTCCATGGGTTCAATAATCATCTCTTCACAGATAACTACCAAATCTGTTCAGTCAACCCTAACTCCTCCTTAAAATCTATTTCTCCACATGGGCAGGATGAGGGCAAGGATAGTATCTCGCTCATCTTTATATCCCTCCACAACTCTGCCAATTTAGTAAGCACTCATTATTTATATTATTCATCCCCCTGTGAATCACTAGAAGTGGGTAGTAATCATTAGCTTTGACAAATCCAGGAAGGCTCTCTCTTGTGTCCCAGATAAATTCAGTGAGAACTCAGGAAACTTCCTTCTGCCAACGCCTCAAACTCCTCAAACACCTCAAGCAAATATGATTTGAACTGAACTTATCTTTCCCTTAAACTAAACCTATGGTTTCTCTTGACTTCCCTATTTCCATTGATGGTATCACCAACTTCCCACCTAGATTTAGAACCTCTATTACGTAGAGTCATCCCAAACTTTTCATTCTCCTTCTGTGTACAAGGTTACCAAGTCTTACTGATTTTACGTCTACAAAGCCTTTTGTATGAGTCTGTTCTCTATTTCACATATCATATTCTGGTTCAACCTCTCATCACCATTTACATGGACTAGAGTAATTGTTTCTCTCCCTGAAGTCTCTCTTTTTTCCAATCTGTTCTTTACACAAAAGCCAAAATAATCCTGGACATAGGATTTAGAACTGGAAGAGACCATAAAAGATCATCTAGTCTAATACCCTCATTTTACGGATAAAAAGACTGAAGCTTCATTGAAATTAAGTGACTGATTTCTAATCTACATCCTTTGATTCCAAATCCAGACTGTGTAATGACTTCAAATCAAAGATCCTGAAAGGGGATTTTTTTTTTCCACCAGGGAATGGAGAATTCTGGTGGATGTTTTCTACAGCTATGTAAAAATGCCCTTTGCATCTTATTTACTTTTATTCTGAGGGGGAATGTTCTTATAGCTATAGGCCAGAGTCTGTTTACTGTGCTTTAAAAAACTAAACGTGAGAGGATGCCATTGTTTTTCATTTTGTATTCTCTTGATATAAATGAGAGCTTCTCAGTGAGCTAATATACTAATTTCTCAGGGTTTTATTAGTCTTCTATTTCTTGAAAATATTAGCAAATAATGTGTTTATTATGTCTTTCCACAAATACATTCATGCCATTGTGCTGCACAGACATGCATCACCATGAGGTTTCAGGATGGGGATAAATGAGTTCCCATTCCCTGTAAGAAACATTGGACCCAAAAAAGCATAAGTGTCACTAAAGAAAGACCAGTCTAATCATGAGACTATAGTGTGGCATGGAAATACATTGCTTGATGGTGAATGATAAATGTCTTCACAATCTATGAAGGAATTTGCCAGCCAAGGTGCTTCCATTAAATCTGAGAAATGTTAGAAATGTTATTTTTTCTTCATTCCTTTTTGAAGGACTTAAAAAAAAAACACAACAGTGCTCCAAAGAGATGTTTCTCCATTTTGAAAAATGTGCTACTAGTAGTATTTTATCAGGCTTTAAACTAAATTAAAAATCAGTAGCTATCAAAAATGTTTCATACTGGTTAAAAGAAAAAAAGTCAGAAAATTAGCTGTGAGGAACAGATTAGTTAATCAGTTGAAAACTTTTCCAGTGTTTGATTTAAACCCAAGAACACAAACTACTGGGAGAAGAATTTTCTTTCTGATCAGAACTATTAGGAAAACTAGAAATAACTGTGCAAAAATGAAGTTTAAACCAATATGTAGCATTATATGGCAACTTAAAATGCACCTGGATATAAAATGTCATTCCACAAGAAAAATATAAGAAAATAAAGATCAAGTGTCTTTCTCAGCTATGACTGAGAAGAGGGTTCTTAACCAAACAAAGGATAGAGGAGTCGTAAAAGATAACATAGATACATTTTTGCATGAATAAAATCAATGATGAAGACAGAACTGAAATAAAAATGGTAGAGTGGGAAATATTTGGATGAAATATCACAGATAAAAGTATGATATCCAAAATATACAGGGAACTATCACAAATATGATAAGTAGTTAAAGGATAGGCGTAGTATTTTTAAAAATTACTTATTTTAATTGATGGCATGAAAATATATCCTGAGTCAACTAAGAAGAGATACAAATTAAAACAGCTTTAAGGTTTTGTTGCACTCCATGCAAACTGGCAAAAATGAAGAAAGCTGGAAGCAGTCAATATGTGGAGGCACTATGGAAAGACAGCTGTTAGTGTAGCTGTGAAATGTTCCAACCTTTCTGAATTTCAGTTTGGCATTATGCAAGAATAGTGACTAAACTGCCCTTAGCTTTTGACCCAGTGACCTCACTGCTGATAATGTACATCAAAGAAGTCAAAGAGAGAAACTACAGTCCAAAATATTCACAGCAGCATGATTTGTGAAAAGAATGCTGGATTTCACATCAGAAGACCTTCCATTCGAAATGTAAGCCCTGCAGCTAAATTAGTATGTGACTTTTATCTGGGTCTTAGTTTCTTTATCTCTAAAATGAAGGGTTGGATTAGGTGAACTCTATGGTTCCTTCCAGCTCTAAACTGATCATCCACAGTTTCTAAGTTCATACTTCTTTCCCACTTTCCTGTGCTATCTGATGAGGAAGTTAGGAAAAGTCTCCAATTAAAGGAATATTCTAGGCAATAATACTGTAGCACCATACAATGATAGAGCTAGAAAGGACCTTAGAGTATATCTAACCTCTTCATTTTATAGGTGAGAAGCCCGGAGAGGTAACACACACCGTGGAATTTTGAGTCAGAAGGCTTGGATTCAAGCTTTCTCACTGATTTTGGGAAAGTCACTTAATCTCAAAGAGCTTCAGTATTTCTGATCTGTAAGATGAGGGAGTTAGACTAGACAATCTCTAAGATTATATCAAGCTGAAAATCTTATGTTATGCCCAAGGTTAAACAAATATTGTCAGACTACAATACAGGAATCTCCAGACTTCACTGCAAAAATGCAACAGTCTCTAGTACTTTTTCACTTGACTATGGTTCCTTGTCACCATTCAGTGTTTTCTTATTTATTAATGGGAAACACTTCTATAATTCAGTAGATTTGTGATGTCATTGACGTGGGTGCTTTCTTTAACAGAACATATTCATTCTTTTAATTCGTGTGGTTACCTGTATTCTCCTGAAAGGTATCCATAGCTAGCTCAGTGCACTGCAAGCTTTCTCTTAAACTTTGTAACATTTGTAACATTGGGTAGATATCATCATAGCACTGAAGCTTTCCGTGTTATCTCTTCTTGACAATGCAGGACCAACCTACCTCTTCTGATCATTTCTGATCATTTACCTCTTATATACCTTTTACACTGTTATGTGGGATTGTTGGAAATGTCATACAACGTATTATAACAGTATCACTATATCACCTTTCTGCTTGTCTGCAGTTTCAATTCTTCATAGATTATAATGTTTCTTGATTTATAACCATGTAACATCACTAGAAGAATAGTGGTACAAAAAGGTGGGCATTTGTACCCATCTATAATAATGGATATATCACCTCCTGATTTATTTGTTTTATAAGGTCATTGGATTTCTATATTTGGGCAAAATATAATAGAATTTTTTTGTAATTAAATTTGACCTGTGTGTAATTTTGTAATTGTTGCTTATGTGTTATAATCTGATTTGTGGAGGTTTTTTTATAGTGTAGTGCTGGCATACAGTAAGTATTCAACAATTGCTCTTTGTTATTTTGAGGAAAGTATAAATATCTGTCAACTCTTAAAGCCCCTTCAGACATTTAGAAAATCAAAATCTTGGATTTGAGAAGTCAAATAGCTGGTTTGAAATGTGAAAAAAAATTGAATATGTTAAATTAATAATTCATGCTTCAAGTCATCCTCCTTTTTCATTGTGTACAATTTGGACTTAAATTTCTTAATTTCTTGGTTGTAGTGAATCATTTTGTGATATTGTTGGATGATTACTTTTTGAAGCCTGAATAGCATGCAAAAGTTATACTTGTGGTTTTTTAGGCATAAATTATCATGTAAAAGCAACCACTTTTTAGCCTTTGCAAGCTTTTATGTGATACCTATATACATTATACTGTGATGCACTTTAAAAATATTAATATTTAAGTATCATTAGTCATTGATAACACAGGACATTTCAGTGACTAATTAAGTATTTATCTCGCTGAGTAATGTTAAAGGTTTTAGCTTGCCCATCACTTGTGAAAAGATGTCTGTTCCAAAACTTCTACAGAGGTTAATGCATTTTTTGTTCATTAAAGCATGGGGACTTACCTTGAATGTATCAACCATCATTTGTATAAAACTGGAATCCTATGGAGTAGTGGTGATACTTTAAATATGGTGGCCTGAAGTGAATGTTCATCTAAGCATCATATAGTGTCATAGTGATTCAGCTTCTTGTAAACATAGAGTTATTTGTAGGGTTTTTTTTAAAAGTGTTGAAACATATAGCTCCTCAAAGGACCTCAGGGATCTCCTCCTCTTAACAATCTTTGCCCTCTATAACTGCCATCATATTCTGGGGCACAATCTTAAAAACCTCATCTCTTTCCAGTCTTCTGCTGGTATTTTAATATTCAAGAATTATTTTTCCACATTCTTTTCCGTAAAAGTTAAAAAAGATGGACAGTCAGAGTATTTTGCATTTGAAATACTAAAGACTTAGAGGAAAGAATAGTAAATTGGGTAGATTGCTGGTATATTAGATGCAAATTCCTAATGCATTGGATAGATTCACCGGGGGAGACAAGGACAAAGATCTCATTTGATACAATGGAATGACTGTGTTTTGATTTGTATTGGTGAAATCCATATTGTCTTTTTTCTCCAGTGTCTATGTTAAGTGCCTTGCACAGGGTACCACAATAAATGCTTCTTGTATTGGATTGGAAGGATTAGCAATCTCAATGGGATCATAAGTCCTTTAAAGTATCTGAGTATATGCAAAGTAAAGGGTAGGATAACTAATATCCAACTAGGGATATATGTAAAAGAAACTGCCTGGGATCAATTGGGGGGTACCCCAATTTAGAAGCATACAATAATAGATTTAGAGTTAGAACCAGCTTTATTTTACAGATACAGAAAATGAAATTGCTTACCCAAGATCACAAAATATTTAGAGTATAGCTGAAATTTGACTTCAAGTTATGTGATGCCAAGTTCCCCAGATCTAAACTAAACCCCATCATTCTAAGAGCCTGGAGCCTATGCCCCCACAGATGATGCTTATTCACCCAACTCAAAAAAGTATGGTTCTTTCACCCCAAATAACATTGGCAATTGAAGATTAACTCACCTGGGCATGCTGAACCCTCATTCTTCCATTCCGTAATTCTAGCATCATTATCTTGATTGCAGGCAGGCTTTTGGTGTTTTACCTACATTTCTACTTAATCACTTAGCTAACTAATTGGCCAAGTTTTCTCTACCCATATTGGGAGTTTTTTCTCACCACTCAAAAACAGAATAAATGAGACTATTACCCATTTTACCCCCAAAGTTCAGAAAAGACAAATTATATCAGAAAGAGAAGATGTTATGAGGTACAATCATGTTTAATGTCTCCTCTCTATGGATCAGGTACAGATCTGCCTGTAAGTTATTTTGAAGATCTGCCCCCAGGGTACAACTGTGCTTGATTTGATTCCAGGATATAACTGGTTGCTCAGAAGTCTGACTGATTTTTGGCTCCATGAGAATTGTCTTATTTATAGCTGACCTATTCTTTAATTTAGTCTAATAAGCTATTTATTAGGATACAAAAGTATTAGAAACAAGAATGGGAAATAAATCTTTTCCTGTGCTTGTCATCAGTCATTTCCATGTTCAGATACTACATTCAGTGTTAGCACTTTAAGGACAATATAGAAATGCTAGAGAGCATTTAAAGACACGAAACAGAAATGATATGGTTACATTTTCTAACATGATTTCTTTTCAGTCTTCATTATGTTCCATTTAAATGTGTGCCTTCTGGTTGTAAAATAGTGCTTGTGATCAGTTATTTTAAAAGTTGGGATTGGTTAGTTTTAGGGGAAGAATCAAATTTAATAATTATTTATCTAGTGATTATTTAGGAGGTGATTATATAGTTCATAGGTAATTTTCCTTTTTTCTTCCTGCTTGCTGCCTGCCTTTGGCTATCTTACTGGTCATTAACACTTTCACCAAAGGATGAATGAGGAATGGAAAGAAATGAGATTTAGTCTAATTCAGGTGGAGGCTGGATGGCCACCTGTCAGGATTTTTTTTAAAGCTTCCCTTTTAACATTTGGTTTATATTAATTAAAAAATTTATACTATATATTAATTGAAATACATTTTATTGTTGTCTTTTCTTATTGGATACATTTCCCAGTATCCCTTCCCTTCCTCTTCTTTATGATTTATCTTCTATTTTAAAAAAGAGGAGGATAGTTTGAAACTAACCAAGATATCAACAACTAAGATATCAGAAATTCAAGGTCCCACACCCATAATCTCCCACCCATTTGTATTTTTAGACCCCTAACCTTAAGCTGTATCACAAAGATATAGACTTTCTCCCTACTCCCAAACCCATGATTCTTGACCTGATTAGATTAATATTATGCCAGAATTCTATGGGTCTGTCATTAATTATCATACTTTTAGCTTTTTTTTTTTTAGTCTTGGGGTATAAGTTAAAACCTTTGATTAAATTTTTTTTTTAAATAACTTGATTTTTCTTTAGTGTAGCAGAAACATTACTGAACTTAGAGTCTGAATCTCTGGGTCCTCCCAAATCCAAGCTCTGTTTTTTTTGTTTTGTTAACTTTGACTTCCTCTGCAGTTTCTACCTCCCTTGGAATTTAGTCCCTTCATCTGTAAAATGGGGATAACAATATCCACTATTTACTAAATTGAGTTGTTGGGAGGATCAAAAGAGGATAGTGTGTGTAAAATGCTTTATAAACCTTAAAGCCCTCTATTATTCATTTGATCTGTGCTTTGTGATCAATAGATATTTAAGAGCTGGTAGTGATTCTGGAGTTATTTTAAGGAAGTGGTTTTGTTGTTGTTGTTGTTTACTTGATGCAAGAAAAACCTCAACTGAAGAGAATTTCCTCATAGAAACAGCATTTTTTTTAAAGAATAGATTATGGAATCCTCCTTTTAAAAAAGATGTTGAAAAGTGCTTTTTAAATTTTGACCAAAGCCTATAAGTATCTTCACCTCAAGGTCTGACAACCTTAGTGGGCTTTTATTTTCTGCTGTATGCAGTTATATTTTCTAGCCAGGTTTACCTCCTATTGCTTTTCATAGCTTGTCCTTTTTCCTCCTTTCTTGCACCTGGACCTCCAAAGTTCCAGGCAGTCCTGTGCCTGGCAGCCTCTTCCACCTGTCAAACTACATCCCTCGTTTTCCTTCAGTTGCATCGTAGGACCTGCCTCCTCCAAGAAGCTTTTCCAAGTTGTAAGGTCTGATCCTCGAAATATCCTTTCACTCCATTGTACTCTTGCAAATTAATATAGAATGCAAATAGAATGGTGTTTCATTTGCCATGGTTTTAGGCAGGATGTGGAGAAATCATGTTCTCTGCATTTAAAAGTTGGAACATTGCACTGTCACCCACAGAAGCGTCAGGCTTACTTTGGTGGAAGAGGAATGGGTCCCTGGATCTTAATGCAAATTAGACCATGATATGAAGGATTCATATCCTGATTAAAAATCTGCTTTGAAAATTCTTCTGTAAGATCCAAAGATTCTGTGACTTATTTTTGACAGTTGTGTTATCATAAGGTTTTTTGTGTTTACATATGCTATAAGAATAAAAATAACTGATATTTAATGTTTGAAGCTTGCAAAAGTGCTTTATATACATTATCTCATTTGACTGTTATGAAAACCTTGTGAGGTAGGTCAGATCACAAAATCTCAGAACTGGAAGGGAGCTCAGAGGCTATCTAGTCACACTCAGAATGAGCAAGAATCTTCTCTAAACATATTCAGCCAAATGACCATGGATTGTTAGCTTGAGGTAAAGTTCATTAGATTTGGAGTCAACTTTTATATATGTTTTTAAAAGTGTTAAATACAATTTTGAGGGATAGTAGCTACTCTTCTGTTTTCAGATCAGGTAACAAAAGAGAGGACCAAGTTGAGGGAAGAGACAGGGGATGGGGAAATAAGCATTTATGTATAGCATCTACCACTATGCCAAGCAATTTTACATATATTGTTTCAGTTGATCTTCACAACAAGCTTGCAAGGTAGTTGCTATTCATTCACATGCACAGATAAAATTATGCTTATTAGAGTTTCAGGTAACCTAAAGCTGAGAGAGTTAGCTAATGCCTTGGATGATAGCCAAACTGCAGCTCTGACCTAACCCACACTGCTGATTGGTTCCATGAAAACACTGTTATAGGAGTTTAGAGTCACTGTTTTAAATCAGTGGGCCATCAGCAAAACGGTTTTGATTGTGAGAAACTTGTATGGATGTTTCTTTGCTAGAACCAGCCAAGTGCCTTATGATTTAGAAATGACTGTGTATCTATGAGTTGACTCAATTTATTACATTGTAGTTCCTATACTTTAGGAATTCTTGGTGTGTTGGAAAGAACACTTCATTAGTGATTGAGAGATTTGGGTTCTACTCACTTCTCCCCTTTTAACAAGCTGTGTTTCCTTGGACAAGACACTTGAATATTCTGGGACTCAGTTTACTCATGTATGAAATGAGGCAGGTGAATTGGATGTTCTTCAATGACATTTTAAGTTCTTATACTGATCATAGTTTCAATATGCTCTGACGTAGTCAGACCACCCCTAGAATAAAACATGCACACCTCATTCTCAGAGGTACACTGAGAAATTTAAATATATCCAGAAGAAAGTATTGAGATTAGTGAAGGCTAGAAGTTATGTCAAAAGAAGAATAATTGAAAGATGGATGATGAGCCTAAAGAAGAAAATAATTAGAGGGAGATATACATTTTTCAATTTATTTTTTGCAGTGTCTTCTTTTTATAGCACATACATCTCTAAATATGTCTCTCTCCCTCATTCCTTACCCAGTAAAACATCCTTTGTAACCAAGTTTTTTTTAAAAAGAAGAAATAATTCAGCAAATCCAATATATCAATTGCATCTGACATATATGCAATATTCTACCCATAGTCCTCCACCTTTGCAATGAAGCATGTCTAAGTTGGTTTATTTTAATTACATATTGGTGAGTTTTATTATCTTTCAGTAATGTTTCTGTTAATACATACTCTTTTACTGGTTCTGCTTACTTTGCTTCACATTAGTTCATATCAATTTTTGCATGTTTCTCTCAATTCTTCTTATATGTCATGTCTTATGGTATGATAAAATTTCGTTGCATTTGTGCTTCACAGCTTCTCTTGCCATCACCAACTGATGCACATCCACTGCGTTCCTGTTATTTGTTTCTTCAAAAAATGCTTCTCAGAATATTGGAGTATATATGGGACTTTTCTTTCAGGCATTGACTTCCTTTGAGTATTGCACGTATACTCAAAGGAAGTCCTTGCTTCCCAACCTCTTGCTTGTTTTTGGATCTCATTGCCAAATTTCATGGTCTTTTCTTACTTGTTATCCTTCCTTACCTATCTGTCGAATTTGACACTGTTGATCACCCCCTCTGTCTGGATACTTTCTCCCCTTTGGGCTTTTGTGACACTGTTCTTTGCTAGCTCTCCTGTTTCTCTGCCTCAACATCTATATCATTATCCCTAATTGGGTATTGCCTAAAGTTCTGGCCTAGGCCCACTACTCTTCTCCCTATACACATTCTTGGTAACCTCATCAACTCCTGTTGATTTAATTTTTATTTCTATCTAGAGGACTCCCAGATCTACACATCTAGTCCAAGCCTCTCCCAACCTGAAACTCAGGCAAGTGAAGTGACTTTGCCCACGTTCACACAGAGGAAAGATTCTAGAAATAGTAATAGCTAGCATTTATATGGTGTTTTAAGGTTTACAAAGTACTATACGAATAATTATATCGTTTTTATCTGCACAACAACTCTGGGAGATAGGTTCTTTTATTATCCCCATTTTACAGATGAAGAAACTTTGATTATATGACTTGCCCAGGGTCACACAGCTAGTAAGTGTCTTAGGTCAAATTTGAATTCACATCTCTCTAACTTCTGGAGCAGTTCTCTTTACTTACAGTGTCCCCTATCCCCAGGTTACTTCTTTTTACTACTCCCTTTTGAGGGCCCTGTTTTATCTATAGCAGAGTTCTTATCTTTTTTTGTGTGTGTAATGGACTCTTTTGACATGCTGGTGTGAAGCCTATAGATTACTTCTCAAAACGTCTTTAAATACATAAAATAAAGCATGTAGGATCACAAAGGAAACCAAAGTTTAGTGAAAATGAAGGAGTTTTCCCCCCATTCATGTTCACTGACACTCTGAAATCTATCTCTCCATCTTTAAGAGGTCTCTGCATCACAGTTTATGGATTCCTGACATAGAGGTTAGTCTCACTTATTTAAATGCTTGATCTTCTCCCTGAAATAATCATCTAACTTGTTAAGCATAAATTATTATAAATAGGGTCTTTGAATGACATGGTACTAGAAGAATTTCTCAAGTTCCTTCTATGCTGAAACTGTGATTCCCAAATACCTAATTTTAGCAGTATCAGTTGTAACTATCAATAGTGCATTTAGTGAAGCAAGTCATCTTACCTCTAAGACTTTAGTAAATGAGGTCCAGAAACTTATTCAGTTTTCAGAACTTGGCTCCTCCCAGTTATTAGCATTTCATCTTCACCTTCAGTTTAATGGCCTAATATACGTATTCCATGTGACAGCTCCTGTGGAAACTATAATTTAAATTTCAGGACAGACCCTAATCATGCTTCTGTTTCATTAAGATGTTTTTTACTTGTATTTAACTTGCAGTCTCAAACCAGTATGGTGCTTTTCAATGAGTTTCATCTTTTGAAAGTCTCACTTAATTCAAGCCTGAAAGGATTTTATCAAACCATTTTGAGGAGATACTTCCACTCCTTTCTCTAAAGTTAAAAACCACTTTAAGGGAGAGTGAAAGTGTCATTTTTCAATTAAAAAATCTAATAAGTGCCTCCCAGCAAGCATGACTAGCAACTGCCCAGCCAGATGTGTCCATTACCAAATGCAAGAGGAGATAAAAATCATTAAACCTTAATGAAGGTTTATACTAATTCTGATTAATCTGTTTTGAAATACAGACATCCATGTGTCCAAAGGCAGTAAGGTTGCTACTGTTATTCAAATTCACTCTTTTCCATGAATTATAATTTTCACCATCAATCATCATTTGTCAAGTGCCCCCAGGGTGTGGAACATTAAATTATGTCCTATAAAAGCCCACCTGTCATCTGTACCCCATCATATTTGGGAAAAGATTCCATAGAGCTTCATTTTGAGGGAGGGAGGGATATAGAGACTCAAATTTCTGACTCTAATGCTGGGAAGAGAGCCAAGACAAGTCTCATTTTAGCCTAAGAAAAGTGAGTATTATGAGCATTACAATTCTGTCCAGAAATAATTGCTTGTCCTTCAGCTTGAAGTTCGTGTGATTATGCATTTAGACATTATGAGAGATCTGAAAACATGGGTAGTTGTCAGGCAGTTGTAGGGGTTGAACTGCTATCTAGTTGATATATAGTCAGTTTTATAGGATAGTTATTGTTGCCAAAAAGGTGGTGGTGCTATCAACAGAAATAGAGAAGTTAGTGGGAGAGGATATTTTGGAGTCAAGGAGGGAGGGAGTAACCAATAAAAGCACCTGCTTCTGTGATCAAGAAGGATGAGGACTCCTCTAAAAAGCCATTGGATTTGCCCATGAAAAGGTCATTAATGACCTTTAGGAAAGTAGTTTTCAGAGGAGTGAAGACAGAAATCAGATTTCCAGAGTTTGAGGATTAAGTGAGTGGTAAGGAAGTAGAGACAGTGTTTACTGACTAGTAATTCTAGATGTTTTACTCTGAAGGGGTTGGGTAAGATGGAATGAGCAACAGGATGATACCTTGAGAAGGGAGTATCAGAGTCAAGGGAAAATTTTTTTATTTTTTCTAAGGATGGGACTACCTCTGCACATGTGTTGTTTGTGGTCCTTGGGAAGTATTCTGAGATGGAGAGATACATATGAAAGAGAGTGGTGAATTTAGTGTAGACCATGGGGAGAGTGGAGGGGATAGGCCTAGAGTATATAGAGAGTTCAAATTCTCTTGGGAAAGGTACATTTATTTCTCTGAGCACTTCAGTCCAAAAATAAAAATTCAATACAGTCTTGCATTCTCATTGTAAAGGAAAACCCTTATATGTTTATGAGCTTACGTTATGTGTTAAAGAGATAGGTCTACGCATAATGTTGTATTAATAGCTAGAATTGTTTGAAAAGTCGGTTTACATGTTGTATCATTTTTATTAGAAGTAAAGCTTTTGGTTTGGAGCCAGGTGTTAAAAAAAAAAACAACCAAAAAACATATAAAGAACACTGGACAAGTTGAAGCCTATATTTACACACACATATGTATGTTACTACATTGTACTGAACCATGACTACTAGTCATTGATTGGGAGGGGCAGGTAAATATGAATAATGCTGTAAGTGGCATGGTAGAGTTGGACTTGGATTCAGGAAAGACTCAAATTCCAATCCTGCCTTCAACACTTAGTAATTGTTTGAAGTGGGCAGCTAGGTGGCACAGTGGATAGAGCACTGGGCTTGAAATCAGGAGGACTCATCTTCATGAATTCAAATCCAGCCTCAGACACTTACTAGCTGTGTGACCCTGTGTGCAAGTCACTTAACTCTATTTGCCTCAGTATCCTCATTTGTAAAATGAGCTGGAGAAGGAAATAGCAAAACACTCCAGTACCACTGCCAAGAAAACCCCAAATGAGGTCATGAAGAGTTGGACAAGAGTGAAATGACTTAATGACTTAACAACTGTATGAAGTCTCCCAACTTCAGTTTCCTCATCTGTAAAATAAAGATAATACCTCTAATACTTACCTTTCAAGGCTTTTGTGAGAATCAAGTGAAATTATGTTTGTGAAAGCACTTTGGAAACTTTGACATGTTCGAGGAATTGAACCAATTCTTACTAATATGCAGAAACATTTACATATGTGTATGTACATATACAGCCATGTGTGCACTTATGGAAGAAGGCAAATGAACTAGTGTGACTCTAGCCAGATAAGACGACTAAGATTTTACAAAACAAAAATTTCCCTCTAATTGTAAGACCATTTCTTAAATGAAACCAGGAAGGTCCTTTCTAACCTGAAATCTAGAGATTCTAGGATTAAATCACTCTACCAGTTTGTTTTATTTGTTTTCTTTTTTTTTTCTTTTTCTGGTTTGTTTACCCAAACTCCCTTCCAAATGGTATGGTGATAAATAGTGTTCTGTTAGTAAAAACACCTTTTCTGATGTTGTATTATGTATCAGGGAACAACTGCAATGTGAGACTTGGCTGAGTTTCCTTGGAATTCTCATCTCTGCTAAAGGAGTCTCCCAGAGAAAATTCTTCAGCTTTAATGCTACAGTTTAGAAAAGGAAGTCAGTTATTTCCTTCCTAATTTTCCAGGCCAAAAATTGTTATTACTGGTTCTTTTTTTTTAATTCCAATGTTTTCTTGGGGTCATTAATTAAGTAATGATTCTTTTTTTTTTTTTGCCTTGTGCTTCATAGTTAGGATAGTGTTTTAAATTTAAAGTTCCTTAGGAAGGAGAGGTAGTAGGAGAATACTCCATTTTAGGAATTTTTGCTTCTCTATAAGGAGAAAGTACTAATAAATCCTGTAAGGGATTTATATTCTATCTCTTTATATCAACTTCTATTTAGTTTGAAAGACTGATTTGTGAAAGTTTTTTGTTGTTTTCTATTAATTTTTTTCATTAATTCTTCAATCCTTGTTTATCAAAGCACGCTTATGTCAAATAGTTATTAAGCACATACTATGGCTTAGGCAGTATGCTGTGTGAGTATCTCCTGATGCTATGAATATAAGCTTCTTGAGAATAAGGGTTGTATTATCCTTTGTATTTGTATTCCTAGCACTTATCACAATTTCTGAATGGTAGCAGACTGACTGAATAAATGAATACACTAATAAATACTTTTGATTGCTGTTATACAACCCAGAATGTTACAATCACCAAAAATAAACAGTTGTTCCTTTTAAAGTTGTGAGGGCAATGGTCGAGCATAACTTCTTTGGCTGTGGTTTAATTATTGTTCCTTGCATAGAGCTTTGTTGGCTCAAAGGTTTTCTGGTTTCATTGAGGGAGGGAAGAAGAGGTCAGGGTTTGGAGCAAAGGATGAAGAGTTGGCTGTGTTAGTATCACAGAGAAGGGAGCGGCCAAGAGATAGATACACATGTTGCTTGTGATCAAGGAAGACAAGTAGTTCATTAATGACCTTCAGGAAATCCATTTCTCAGAATGGTAGGAAAAGCAGCAAGATTGCAAAAGGTTGTATGAGGGATTTGGGGGGAGGGGGCAGCAGCGGCAGAGTGTCCATGCAAGAGCCTGCTGCTAATCAAATGTTTTCAATTGACAGAGGTATTGCTCCTCAGGAAGACTAAGGGTACCTATGTATTTATTTTTTTTTCTGCCTTTAGGGATGGTAATTGTGATGTGTATGTATGAGAGAATGGTATTTCTGTAAGATGGCCTATTTTGTCAGATAGGGAAGAGTAATTTGATACTGTTCTCCCTGTATTAGTACTAGTCACTATTAAAAGACACTTAAAACTATTGGATTAAGTGAAATTGAAAATATCCTGGCCTCACTCACATAATAACAATACAAAGAAACTATTTTAAAATAATCTCATTGAAAACAAACAGCATGACATGAAAACCAAAGTTTGGTAGGATTATTCTACTCTTTTCCACCAAGTTTCCTTCCTTTCCTTTAGCTAGCAATAGCTTCCCTGATGCTTTACTCATATTATTCAAGAAAGAAGTCCTATTTGGAAAATTTCAAAATGTTTTGCTTCTTTATGCTATTTAGCTTATTTCTGGTATAGATGTAATTGTAACTCAATAACGAGTTTAACAGCACAGTATAAAAGGTGATTGTAGTCAGTAAGATTTATTTTGTGCTATAAAGACATTTTTGCAAATTATTTTACAAAATCCTGATTCTTTTCACAGTGTTCCTGGTGTGTAATTCAGCCTTATTTCAATAACTACCTATTCAACAAGTGAACTTTGAGGAGATGGCTGTTAAATAGAATGTTATGAACTAGAAGAGACCTTAGAGATATCAAATACTCTGTTGTGATTTAGCCAGGAAAACCGATCTGGGAGTTTGGGACAAGAAGTAATTCAATAAAGAATATTGTGAAATCATTTTAAGCCCCTGTCCCTAAGCTCTGTCTAATTTATAGGGATAGAAACAAAACCTATGATTTCATGGGAAGGCAGGAATGAAGAAAACTCCCTCTACCAAAGTGAGTTGACACTTTCTCTACAAATTAAAGTGTAGGGAGTCACTCAAAACATTGAGAGGTGAAGTTGACCAGGGTCACTGAATCAGTATGTGTCAGAAGGTGGACTTGAATGCAGGTCTTCCTGATTTGTTTCTGAGGCCTTTCTATTCATCACAACATGCTGTCTTATCTAAGTTATATAGGTATCAAAGTTCTGTGCAGCATTTTGCCACCCTCTAGAAAAGGGCTTAAGTCAATTTATCTATTTCAGAAAAGATGAACTACAGAATCAACCTTGCCAGGGCTTGGTTTGGTTTCATTCCAAGGCTTCTACATATTGCTAGGTTGATTCATTGACTACTAAAGTCAGTAGAAAACTTCTTGTGGCTAGACATCCACAACGTAAAAGAAAGTACTTATGTTCAGTACTAAATATTAGCAATGAAGTCTTTGAATGTCCACAGATTTAGTTTTAATATATTATTAGTAGAACATATAACAATGTGGAAATATTAACAGTAGCTAGCATTTATACAATACTTAATGGTTTACAAAGCACTGTGCAAATATCTCATTTTATCCTTGCAAGAACCATGAAGGTAGGTGCAGTTATTATCCTCATTTTACACATGAGGGAACTGAGGCAGTTGGAGTTTTAAGTGACTTGCTGTGGGTTATAAAGCTTAATAAGTACCTAAGCTGGGATTTGAACTCAGGTCTTCCTGACTATAGGTTCAATACTGTATATACCAAGATCCGTCAAATAAACTTGGAAAGGTGTGCTTTCACATCACTAGCCACAGAATCATGATCAACGCTTAATGAATTAAAACAGGAAAATTATTACATAGCTAACTAGTCAGACAGCAGGAAAACAGGAAAGAATAGAATCTGTCATTAATTTCTAGACTTTTTGTAGGACACCTGACAGTATAGAATTATAAGTATTCATAGTGTAGCTTTAGGAAATGCCAAATCCTGGAAATTATAAGAAAAGAAAAAATCTTCAGTGTATCCTTATTTTACCTATAATTAAACTGAGATACAGGTAGAATTGATTGTTCTAAGCCTTCATAGTAAATAGATGACAGCATTATGCAGAACAGGTCTTGAAGTCTACTGATTAGATCCCAACAGGTGTTAGAAAAGATGAGAGCTTTCAACAAAAAAGTATCAGGTGACACCGTATGCACTGCATTAGCAGCAATGCAACAAACCACTGGAATTAATTGCACGGTTTTATTTATTATTCTGTAGATGTTACAAACCTTGTATTGTTTATCTATTTTTATATGTTGCACAAAGCAGAAAATGAACTGACACCAATAAAAATATCTCAGGTTTAGATTATGTTTCTGCATACCTGTTTTATTTTGTATTATTACCTCTACCTTAACTTTAGCCTTATCTCATCCCTTCCAGTAACATATACCTCTAGCTAAACCATGCTGGTCATTTCCACAAAGCATTCCATGCTTTCCCACCTCTTTGCCTTTACTCACACTATTTCTTAATCCTGGAATGCCCTCTTTCCACTTTCTACCATATGGAATCCAGGCTATTGTTGAAGACCCATCTCAGATATATATTCTCCATGAAACTTTCCCTGATTTTATCATCTTGTAGAGATGTTTTTAAGTTTATATTATACTACCTTCTTTATACTGCTCTGCATATGTATTCTAATTTGTACATAGTTATTTATGAACACATCTTTGTTTCTCTTCTCCTATGCCTCCTCACCCCAATGCCACTCTATCTCCCAGCATTAACACATATTAGGTACTAAATGAATATTTGTTAAATGTGTGAATAATTTAAGCAGGGGATTGGATTATAATCTTCTGTTTTGTGATATGCTTCAAGATGGATGGTCTGAAAGTGAGAAATGGAAAAAGAGAATATAAAAAGCATATATGTGTATATGATATTTTAACATGCCTATCTTATACTCATAATTGACTTTAGCAATAATTTTTTTTCTAATAGTAAAAAAAATAGTGTTTGAAGAAAACTTAACAAGTTAGGTCTTACCACAGGCAGAACACTCATGTGGTCTAACCCTGTGACAAACAACCCAACACATTTCCACATAGCAGAAGTTGGTAGAGAAGTAGATTTATTTTTCCACTGCTTTCATTAATTGTAATTGTTGCTCTAAGAGCTGACACATCAAAGTGGAAGGAAAAACACAAAGCTTTAAAAGGGATTATAAAAATGAAAGAAAATGAAGAAAATGGACCGAAATGGGAAAATGAAAGAATGTACAAACATAAGTATTTTAAATGTTGCAATGAAACTTTGGATTTTGAAAATATATGTTGAAAAGCTCAAAATAAGTGAAAGATTTGGCTACCAAATTAAAATCTATCTTCAACTTAGCCAATCTTTTCCTCCAAACTGGAAAATCAGTTTTACACTTATGATGATGATGATGATAACGATGATAAATTATTAGTGTTTATTAGTGCCCTGTATCAGTTTACACTAACTCTGGTATGAAAGATGGTCATTAGCAAAACAGATTTCTTGGTTATTAAAATTATTTACTTTCTCTTCACTCCATTAAAACTCTATTCTGATGATTGATTGTGAGGTGAAAGTGACTGGATTTTTCAGTCAGTCATTTAGCAATCATTTAGTAAGCACCTAATACGTGTTGGGCTAGATGCTTAGCATGGTGCATTGGATAGAGTGCTCGATCTGGAGTCAGGAAGATCTAAGTTCAGATCCTGCCTTAGACACTTATTAGCTGTGTGACCTTGGGCAAGTCACTTAATCTCTGCTTGTCTCAGTTTCCTTATCTGTAAAACAAGGATAATAATTGCATCTCTTTCTCAGGGTGGTTGTGAGGACAACATGAGATAACATTATAAAGCATTTTGCAAACCTTAAAAGCAATGTATAAATGCTAGCTATCATTATTATTATTATTAATATTATTATTATTATTATTATTATTAATTATTACTATTATACAAAATGGAAACAGTCCCTCTCTTTTAGAAGCTTGTATTTTAGTAAGGGTAGTTGGATACAACACATTGGCAGATAAGTAAACATAGGATACATATAATGTAATTCACAGGGATTTTGGGAGCTCTAACAGCTTAGGGAATTGGGAAGGTCCTTTTCAGAAGTTAGACTATTGGAGTACAAACTGTGGCAGGCCCTACTGTTCTAAGAATACTTCAGTACTGAAATGGCAACAAACATTGTATCTGTCACGAGGGCCAATTTAGCTAAGTTTAACACAGCTAATCACTGGAATGTTGGTCACCAACATTTTAAATGGGGAGATGAAATCTCAGGAACTTTCAAACCAAGTTGTGATCTATCTGTCTGAATGTCATACAACACCCATGAAAGCACAGATTTTTTGAAACAATAATGACTTACATTTATATAACATTTTAAAGTGTATGAAACACTTTCTTTTCAGCAAACAACACTGAAGAATGAATAGTGCTAATATTAATATCCACATTTTGTAATGAGCAAACTAAATTTAAGAGAAATGCAGTGACTTCCCCAAAATCACAAAAACTAGTAAATGTTGGAACTAGAATGTCAGCACAGGTCTCTTGACACTAAATCCAGAATTATCCCACTTTAGAAAATGCCTCTTTAAGATGATGGCATAATTGATGTAAAGAAAATTGTCTAAACACTTAGAGCTAGACCAAAGTGGAATAGGCTCTCTCATGAGATTACCTCTGACTTAAGGTCATTAAGCAAAGGTTGGATGACTAACTTATTGTATGAGTATGTTGTAGGGGGAGATTCTTTTAAAATACCAAGTATATGTGTGCATGTATGTATCATCTATGTGTAATATGTACACACTTGGCATTTCTATATGTTGAAAATGCTTATAGACATTGA
Source organism: Phascolarctos cinereus (assembly GCF_003287225.1). Taxonomy (NCBI): domain Eukaryota; kingdom Metazoa; phylum Chordata; class Mammalia; order Diprotodontia; family Phascolarctidae; genus Phascolarctos; species Phascolarctos cinereus. The sequence continues at coordinate 230,592,009 of NW_027556098.1, forward strand.
CTTGCATACTTACACATAAAGCATACATGTGCGTATTCTGTAGCGTTCAAAAGGCTTATCTCTAAATTCATTAGATTTCTAATCTAGAGTATGACTAGGGATAGTAGGTTTATTTTTAATACCAGATCTTTCACAACAAGTCCTGCCTGTGTCCCTCTATATTTATTTTAATTGAAATGACAGTATAGTAATGTCTCCTGGAAACTATTCACTCTCCCAAACTATGATTTCATGGTGTAATATAAAGACTTCTGGAATGGAACTCAAAAGACTTGGCTTCTTGTCCAGGATCTAGCGATTATTTGGTATCTGACCTTGAAAAAAATTAGTTTCTTTTTCTTTATAAAAGAGGGGTTGCACTAAGCTGTGACATGACATTCTATCATTCACTAGAAAAATAGTGAAATTGAACATACCATCAGGTGCTTCTTGTTCATGACTGCAGGACTACTTTTAAAACTCCTGACAACTTGCCAATCTCTGTTTCAATCATAAGATATAATAAGCAAGGTAGATCCCAAACAACCAAAGTTGGGGGGGGAATGCTTTAAAGCATCTTTTTTTTTTTGGATACCAATTTTAAATGACTCAGTAGGGCAGCACACTAGTGTCCATAAAGAGTTAACTGGACACTAAGGAATATAAGTAATATAAAAGCACTGGGGGAAAGAATATATTCTTGTGTTTTTATGTAGATATGGCAATACTTTTCTTCCCCCACAAGTGAAAACCACAGAATCTGAGCAAGTTAACAGTAGACATCAACATATAAGCCTCAGAGAAAGTACAAGGCAAAAAAAAAAATCCTCATATTCCTAAATATCACATAATGTGGTTCTTACTTATTCCTACTTTTAACAGACATTTTGTTAAAAATAAAATAATACAAGTATTGAATATGAGTTTGAATGGTTTTACAAGGAAACAGTGTAAAGGTGTGTTAGCTGTATACAGCTGACTCTATGAGCCACCAGGGTGGGTGGGCGATCCCAGTGAGAAAGTACTTTGTCTCTTGCTTAAAGATTTAAGAAGGGTAGTTTCAAGTTGGGGGTTGAAATTAGAGTAATGTTAAAATACCAGTATGAGATGGGGAAAGAGAGGTTGTACTAGCCTTTGGAGAGGTCTCCCCTGCCTTTTGCTTGGGGGCCATTTGAATGCTGGGAACCACTGTGAGTCACAACCCTTCCTTACCAATATTTCAAATCTACATTTCAAATCCTTAGTGATTGGAGGGGAGTAAAAACTGTGCCCAGAGGCTGTGATTCTTTATTGGCCAAGTCGTGACCTGTGCTAGACTAATATGAGCAAATCTTTGCGACTTCTGAGGCATTACAGATTATCCAAGTACAGCAGATGGTATTTTATAAATTCGTGATGCTAGTGATGATAATGATGATGGGGGTAATGATGACAAAGCACCATGAATCAAGGATCCCTCACATTGCCTCTACATAAAGGTTTTGCTCCTTCATGACCTCTTTTCCCATTTGTATGATGAAGAAAAAAAAGTGAGCCTTGTTGTTATCCTGTTCTAATTCTCTATAACTTTTCATAATTGTTCTTGTATCAGAAACAAGATAAGTGATACTACCTTGATAAAGGGCCAAATTATTGATTTTTCTGTCCCTTACCCTATATCCATAGGATTACTGAGGTCTATTTTTTTCCAAGTACTATATTTTTTTGTTTGTGATGTGCTACCAGAATGCTACCAGAAAATGACCACTTTTATTTCCTCATTATCACTTAGATTTAAAATATTCATTCTTTGGGATATTGCAATTCTTTCTGTGGATAATTTATCCAAATTATACAAAGCTCTTCATGTGTTCTTCTGTATGCAAGAAAAAATACACTCATAATTTAAGGAACATATCTAGATTAATATAATTTAAATATAATCTTTTGGATTTTTGTAAAATTTTTAAAAATCATCAATACCTATTTGCAAATATTTTGCTTTAGTGCAGCACTGTTATAATGAAAAGAGAACTGACTGGGCCTGGATTCAAATCCTAGCTTTGCTACTTTCCTGGCTGTGTGAACTTAGCCAAATCATTCTTAATTTTCTCATCTGTAAAATGGGGGCAATAATAGACAGGTACCACCAGACTTATGGGATGGTTGTGAAAAAAAATTATTTTGGACAATCTACAGCACTATATAAAAGCCAGCCATTGTAGTTTTTTATATTAGCTGTAATCATCATTATTTAATGTGGAGAAAGCATTCTTCAAATCAGTCATTTCCGTACCAGTTCTCTGTAATCATAGAGCTAATAATTCCTTACTTGCAAGAAACTTTTAGAGAACTGATTAAATGTACTGCACTTTGAATTTTAAAAACAACTGAACGGAAGTTCTCAACCTTGGAGTCCTAACCTCATATGGGGTTGGGACAGGAAATTCTGAGTATTGCAGAGGTGTTCTGAGCTCCCTGTAGAGTCACAGGACTAAATCAGTGTTTCACTTCCCTAAGGAAGTGTGTGTGTGTGTGTGTGTGTGTGTGTGTGTGTGTGTGTGTGTGTGTGTGTGTGTGTGTGTGTGTTCGATTTAAAAGAAGAGTTCCTTTCTTATACCCACAGCAAACATCTGAGCTGGGAGGAAAAATACTAGTGATCTGAAAATTCCCTGTTCAACATTAAAAAGGGAATGAAAAATATTCTCTGAGTATTACACATGGTCTTTCAGAAGCATCAAGATCATTTAGGCATCTAAAATTGGGTGAAATTTGAAGTTTTTATAGAAATTAATATTGGATGCTTTTGAGGCTCTTTTTGACAAGAAGAAAAGACTTGTAATGCTGGAAGAAATAACACTGATTTCCCCCAAATTTCAAATACGAGTCTCTTTTCCTTCCCTTTCCCTTCCCCTTTCCTTCCTCCCGGGGCTCCTCCCTTCCCCCTCCTCTCCCTTCCCCTCTGTTTTCCTTTCTTCTTCTCCTTCTTTTCACTTTCCCCTTCACTCTTCCCTTCTCCTTCCCCCTCACCCTTCCTTTCCCTTTCCTTTTTTTTATTCCTCTCCCCTTCCTTTTCCCCCTCCGCCTCCCTTCTTCTTCCTGTTCCCTTTACTTTATCTTTTCCCTCTCCTCTTCTTCTTTCCTTCCCCTCCTCTTTCTTTCCCCTCCTTCCCTTTTTCCCTTTCTCTTTCTTTATGAGACTTTAGGAACTTTCATACCTCCTTATAAAGAATTCAGATGCTAAATGAAAAGCATGTGTAGCATAATATTGTAAAAATGGCCTGATTAAAGGTAAAAGACACTAAGCTAATGAAATTAAGCTGATTTGAATTAAGTTGAGTTTGGCTATAATGACAATTTTAATCCTTTAGGTCAGTGGTTCTCAAAATATTTTGGTGTTGGGACTCCTTTACACTCTTCAAAATTATTGAGGAGCACCCCCCCAGACGTTTGTTTATGTGGGTTATACCTTTCAATATTTACATATTATAAATGAAAACATCTTAATATTATTATGGAAATAATTTTGACCTCATAAACCTCTCAAAAGTCTCCCTGGAATCTCCAGAGGTCTTGGAACTACATTTTGAGAACTGCTGCTTTAGGCTAATCTTTTATCTTTGGGAACATTGAAATGTTTTTGAAGTTTTAGTTCAGTCTCTTAAAACAGTGGTTGTAGTTCTAGTTTCATTTTGTTCTTCCCTGTGATATTATGTCATTATTTTTATAACTTTTGTTATAATATTGTATAACTGATTTTTTGGTTAAGAAATAAGCCTGTGCTTGAGCTATAGAGACTAGTAGTTGTTTCACTGAGTGTAGTGTCATGACTCAAATCACTGTAGGATTTAGCTTGGCTTTTTTTTTTTAAAGTTATTGTCAGACAGACATTAGTGAATGAGTGAAGTCTTTTCTAGAGATCCTGGTTATCCCTTAGCAGAAACAGTTGGAGTGAAGGACATAAATTCAAACCTCGGTTCTTTTTCTTACTAACTGTGTGACTTCCATTTTCCCATTTGTAAAATAAGGGTAGGTTATTAGACTAGATGATTTCTAAGTTCTCTTCTAGGTCTAAATCCTTTGATTGTGTTTTGTGGTGGGCAAGTGGGGAGCCTTAAAAACTAGTCACGTGATCTGATAATCCATAAGGAACTTTTAAGAAGACCTACATATTTCTCACCTTCATTTAAAAAAAAATTTTCTGAGGTATCTTGGGAATAACTTTGCATTTAAATAACCTCAATGTAAGAAGACCCAGCATTTTAAATATAAATGAGCCAAGGAAGTTACCAGATTGGCTGCAAATAGCAGTGCAGCATTCTTCCACACAAATCACAGAATATTAAGAGCTGGAAGGATCCTTAGAGATCATTTGATGCAACCAGATGATTTTACAAGATAAGGAAACTGAGGCTCAAAGAGACATGGACTTTACTTAAGGTCACAGAGTTTCAATGATAAGTTAATAAGCAATAAAACAGCCAGTGACCAAGGACTGTCTAGGTTAGTGTTTCCTCACGTGTGTTTTCATAAGCTCCTTTGGGTCCTCATAAATGTTCTTGTGTACAAGGTATTATTCAGTAGGAATTAGCAGATTCACAAATGTTGATATGTGTGGGAGCAAAGATTGAAGCCTAATATAAATACTTTGATAAAAAAGGTTTAATCACAGGAAGTCACATGGGATGATTTTGGAAGAAAGCTTACAGTGAAGATCACATTTCACATTCCCCATCTTCTTTCCCTCTCTGTGCCCCCCCCCAAAAACAACAACAACAACAACAACAACCCTACCTCAATATATAAGGATTGGTTCTTTTGGGTGATAGAATCATAGGTTTAGAGCTGAGGGCACCTGAGAGCTCCAACACTCTCGTTTTACAAACGAGGAAATTGAGACAGGAAAATGTTAAGTGGCTTGCTCAAGGTCTAAATTAGTATTTGAATCTAGGTCTTTCTGACTCCAAATCCAGTGTCTAATTTGCTATACAATGCTACTTTTCAAGGTTAAGTTACCTTTTTTATGTGTGCAACCTAACATGTGTAATTCACTCATCCAAAAATATTTATTGAATACCTACTATGTTTAAATCTGTTTCATTAATTTATTTGGTACGCTAATACTGAATTAATACTTGTGTAGAAGTGTCAGTGATGAATTAGCATAATAAATAGTCAAGAGGATTTGTTGTTGAGTTGTTTCAGTCACATCCAGCTCTGTGACCCCATTTGGGTTTTCTTAGAAAAGATACTGGAGTGGCTTGCCATTTCATTTTCCAGCTCATTTTACCAATGAGGAAACTGAGGCAAACGTTGTTAAGTGACTTACTCAGGGTCACACAGGTAATAAGTATGAGGCTGAATTTGAACTCAGGCCTTTCTGACTCTGGGCTCAGTGCTTTTTCCACTGTGCCACCTAGCTGTCCTGTCAAGAGGCAAGTGACCAAGTTTTGACAAGTCTCAAGTTTCACTTGTGATAATTGATTGATCTTACCCAGTCTGTCATTAATTTCTTCAAGTCTCTTTTTGAATAGCTAGCATATTCTGAAAACTTTTTTCCACAAAGATCTCTGATATAGCACATGGTATTGAATGCTCAGGGTTTTTGTGGTAATCATACAATCCAGTCTCTGCTTCAAAGTATGTGATTTGTTTTGTCCAACCCCATAATTACCTGTACTCTACTTCAATGAGGAAAGTAAAAAAGGGACAACCACCTTGTTAAAAGAGCATCACTGAGTGACCTTGAGTAAGTTATTCAGACTCTCTGATATTTAATCTCATAGGTCAATACCCAATCTACTTCACAGTGCCTTGTAGGGGCCACTAAGTAAAAGGTACAACATTCCTATAGGGCATGTGTTACACCAGGTGGAATATCTGGAGACAATGATTGATAGATGTTAGGAATTAGAGCTGAAGAGGTTTTAGTGGTCATCTAGTCTAACCTACTCTTTTTACAGATGATGTAACAGACCCAGATAGGTAGAGTGATATATGTAGGGTTGCAAGAATAGTAAGTAATAGTCACAATAAGCTGGGTATTCAATCTCGAGTTCTGTGATTCCAAGTTCATTGTTTTCTACTACAATATGGTACATCTGGGAATAACATTGTAATGAAAAGAGAACTAGTCTGGGAATGAGGAAGGCTGGCTTCTAGGCTCAGCCCTATTATTAAATAGTTGTGTGTTTGTGGTCAAGTCACTTGACCTTTTGGGGCATTATTTTCCTCACTTGTAAAGTGATGGGGTTACAGTAGATCCCTGAGGGTAACTTCCGGCTCCAAAACAGTGACACATTGATCCCTTCCAGCTGTGGCATTCTCTGATTCTGTCTGCTTGTGAGGTCATTTTCCTTATTTATTTAACTGCCACAAAACTCCTCCTAATGCTTCATTTTCTACTTGTAACTTACTTTTTACCATTAGTTTCCTGTGCTGTCCTCTCTCTGTTTTCTGCCCCTGAGCTTAACTCTCCTTCCATTTCCCCTTCCCTTCCCTTTCCACCCACTCCCCTTTCTCCCTCTCTCTTCCTTTCTTAAACGCAGCTCCATTGCCAATTTCCTTCCACTGAAAGGGCTCCCTAAAAAAGAGAACAAAGAAAACAAAATCTTAAGCTAACCAGTTTGGGGAAATTGTTTTTCTTTTACTTTAATTTTTTTTAAAAAAAAACTTCATGTTTTCATTTAAAATAGTCTAAGGCTGAAAGATTCCCAAGGAGAAATATATTGATTTTTTTTCAATTGTTAAAAAAATTGAAGCATTTTTAAGCATCTACCACAGTGCTATATTTAATTATTAATTGTATAATTTCTTTGCATTCTTTGGTTTAATAGATTGTGGAATTCAGTGAAACAGTTACTGAGATGTATAAAGAGCTATACAGATGTGTGGTCAGGGAGGTATTATTTATTAATATCCAGACAGCAGGTCCCCATTCCTTTGGAATCCTAACTATGACTATTATGAATACTTTCTTTGCTTCTGAGTAGAGGAAGTGCCTGGGGTGCTAAGTGGTGGTCTCTCCTGCTGATTTGGAAGAAAATAGTCAGTCCTGTTATCTTGAAGGATGGTACACACAATGAAAACTTAAACTAGGAAAGTCAAAAGAGGAAAGTTCTCAGATTTCTTTTGGGATTCCCAGGAATGGTATGAGGAAGAGGATAAAGACTGTAGCTATAATGAATGATTGGTCCTAACACTGTATATTCTCTGTATTAATAATAACAGAGCTTTAGGGTTTGCAAAATACTAAAATAACATTTGTATAGATCTTTAAGGTATATAAAATGCATTCTATATGCTATCCCATTTGATATGAAGGAAATGACAAACAATTTGGGAATACATTCATAATGATACATCATTTTTATTGCCTTGGTTATGTAGACATGTGTCCAGCAAATTGATCTTCCTAAAATAATAGTGGCTCCCTATTGCCTCTAAGATCAAACAAAATCTTCCATTTGTCTTTTTAAGCCCTTCATAACTTGGTCCCTTCTGTTTTCCATTCTTTACACCTTATTTTCCTCCAAATTCTCTATGATCTAGTTATCCTGGCCTGCTTGCTATTCCTCACACAAGACAAACCAGGTGCTGATTCTGCATTTTCACTGGCTGTCCCTCTTATGCATAGAATTTTCTCCTTCCTCATTTCCACCTCTTGGCTTCCCTGGATTCCTTCTAGTCTCAGCCAGAGTCCTATCTTGTACAGGAAACCTTTCTCATTTCCCCTTAATGGTAGGGCCTTGCCCCTGAGATTATTTCCAATTTATCTTGTATGTATGTTGTTTTTTACATAGTTGTTTAAATATCATCTCTCTAATTAGACTTTGAGCTCCTTGAAATCAGAATTCTTTTTTTTTTCTCAGCACTTAGCACAGTGCCTGGTACATAGCAGCTATTCCACAAATACTTGTTAACTTCTTGACTTAACTTGCCAACAGTGAAAACTGTTACTAATGTGTTAGTTCACAAATATGGTTAACTTTGCTTTCTTCACATAAGACCCTGTCAGGGATGGTTGCTATTTGATTATACATATTATCATTGGCTTACATGTTGACAATGTAGGCATTCTAATAATATAAGAAGTAAATGCTTTGGGGCAGAAGTAAAATGGGTAAATTCTGTGCCCAGATATCTTGTCTATTTAGTTTAAATAAAACACATTTATTTTTGTATTAGAAGTAAAGTTAAAAAAAAAGGGGTGTAAATAATTGAAGGGATATTAATTGTTTATTATTGGGCTGAGAGAGAGGCTCATAGAAAATTAAACAATTTTGATTGTACAAAATTGCAATTTTTTATTGCAAAAGTTTTTGGGCATGTAAAATGCAGCTGAACTCATTAGGGAAACACTTAGCTGGTGGTAAGTGGAGGGAAATCTTTGCAGTATATTTCTCTGATAGACATCTAGTATCTAAGATATAAAGAACTTACTTAAATGCACAAGAAGAGTAACACCCCTGTAGATACAAGGTCAAAGAATTTGAATGGCCTTGAGAAGGCAATTCTCAAAAGAAGAAATGCAAACTAACAATCATATGAAAAATATATGTCAAATAATAAGGCAATACAAATTTAAATGACTCACTTCTATTAGATTGATAAAGATGACATGGAAGTTCACGGATGAAGGGGGAGGATATGGGAGGTCAACTGGAGCTGTGAATTAGTGTAACCATTTTGGAAATCAGTATAGAACTCTACCCCTCCAGTCACTAAATCAATCCATCTTTTGACCCAGAAATATCACCATGAGGCATATGCCTCAAAGAGGAAAAGAACCCTCATTATCAAAATATATACATAGCAGCACTTTTTGTTGTAGCAAAGAACTGGTAACTCACAGGTTACCATCAGTTGGGAAATGGCTCAACAAATTGTGCTCTGTGGATGCAATAGAATTGTGTCATAAGAAGTGATGAAAGAACAGATTCAGATAAACCTGGGAAGACCTGTAATAATGGAGTAAAATCAGAACTTACATATAATGACTACAACATTCTCTCTCTTTCTCTGTCTCTCTCTCTCTCTCACACACACTCATACACACACACCCCCTTGAAAGACTTAAGAACTCTGATCAATTAATATAGTCACCAAACATGACTTCAGAGTGTTGAGGATGAAGCCTTTTTCATACCTCTTGAGACAGGTAATAAACTAGATGTGTAGAACAAGACATACATTTTTGAATATAGCCAATGTATCATGTGTTTTGTGTAACATACGCTAACTTGTTACAAAGGATAGGTTTTAGTGCCTCTGAGGCACAGCAGCTCCAATCGTAAACTTAAATTGTTTAGAGTTTGATGAAGTTGTGATGTGGTTACTAAAGAATTGTAAATGTTTCCATTAAAACTTGAGTGGTTTTGCTTTTCTGTTTTAAATCACACCTTCCTAAAGTGCTGACTTCAGTTTTCAGCTAAAATAGCCTGTCTTTGTAAATTGATTTCATTATTTATTGTCTAATGAGAAGGTGTAGAGCAAGAAAGAGGATAATTGGGTAGCATAAGAATTAAGCATGTGGTCATATGGGGAACACAAGACTTGTTTGATTTTGCTTTTATTTACATATGAAGGCATTTGTGGGCAGAGTTACTAACTGATGATTCATAAGGTGGCATTTTATCATAGTTCAACAGAGCAGAATTTCTCTACTTTTAGTTGAGGAAAGTCAGTATAAAGAAGTGAGGCCCAGGGCACAGGGCACTGGGACAACTCTTCCCCAAAATGGAATTTTGGATTTGTCATCAACAAACAAGATAACCACCTTGGGATTGTTAACTTTGATTTGTTACTTTTAATCCATTATAACATTATAAGAAAGAAATAATTGAAATGTTACTGATAAATTCTTGTTTTAATGTGTGTTTGATACTACTTGTATTAGTCACTTAGATGATTTTTTTTTTAAGTCTCTGTGTGAATTTTCCAATTCAACTCTTTGTGATATAAGTAAATCTTTTGGTAGTAGGTAATTAATTGAATCATTATTATCATTGTTTTTAATCTGGAACATTTCACTGCCTCTGTCTCCAATTCTCTCCCAAACTCCTGCCAGTTTTTCAAAATACTAGATTAAAATATGACTTGGATCTCATAGAATTGTAGAACCTTTCAGCTAAAAGGGCCATATGTGGACTTCTAATGTCTTTCTTTTTTTGGTTCTCCAGATTTTTTAATGTGTCACATTTCTTCATGTGGTTATACAAATGATGGACCTAACAAAGGCTGTTCCATTGTGTTGAGCTAGGTTTTTGTGGTGATCAATTTAAGATAATTTACCTTAAGATAAGGAGATGTAATATTGTTCTATAAAAATGTTATTTAGTGCAAACCTAAAGTAATTTAAGGAAATGTACAACTTGGGAGGGTGTATGATGGGATATTTTGTACTTATTATCTCCTTTCTCTTTAAAGTGAAGTTTGGATAATACAACCCCTAGCAAAAAGACAAAGGAATTGAAGAGTTTGAGCAGAAAAGAGAAGAGTAGGAAAGACTGGGATATCAGTTATCAGTCAATAGATACTTACTGAGTCCTAATGTGTGCAGAGCTTAGGAGGCTTATAAATGTTATGCTTTGAAATGTTTCCAACAAGCCTATTATGTGGTGCATGGTGAATGTATTTTCTTCATTCCTGCTGAGAAAAAAAATAGGAGAAATAGATTCAGAAAGTTTTCCTGTGTATTTAATTTCTACTACTTGATACAACTGAAGTCCAAGGGTTATATGGCAACCATACAGAAGACTGATAAGCAGCTGAGCTTGTCATTTTGGAGGTTGATCTAGTTTTGGTCAAATCTCTTCATAGCAGGTTGCAATTTGGTCATTTTAATTGGAATTTAAGACACATGGAGGGAGTGCAGGGAGGTATAGGATGTGAGGAAAGCTATAAAGGTCATAGAGAGTAGAATATTGATCAGAGTTTAGAGGTAGAAAGGACCTTCGAGTTCACCTAGTTTAATTATTTTTACAAAGAGGAAACTCAGACCCAGAGAGGTTAAATGACTTCCCTAAAGTTACAGAGGTAGTAAGCAAAGCCCAGCTCTCCTGAACCCACAGTGCATGCTTTCCCCACCTTATAGAGAGTCCTGAATGTCAGGTTAAGGACTTTGGGGATTTCTCTTCTTTAAGAAATAGAATGAGTGGAATGAAATGATTCAACCTCTGCATAAGGAAAATGAATCTAGCAGTGTGAGGTGGTGGTGGTGGTGGTGGTGATGACAATTTAACATTTATGTAGCACTTTAAGTTTTTCATAGTGCTTTTCAAATATTATCCCAACTTATCATCACAACAACCATTTTGCAAATGAAGAAACTGGGCAGACAGAGATTAAGTGATTTACTCAGGATCTCACAGTTAGTAACTGTCTATGGTAAGGTGTATACTCAGGTTTTCCTGACTCCCAAGTCCACTGCACCACAGAAGGGACTGTTTATCAAGCTATCTTAATTGTCTAGGTGGGTAAGATCAGTAATTTGATGCAAATCACTGCAGAGGTAGAATCTAGGGACTTGGCCACTGATAAGATGTATGAGAGATTAAGAAGGAAGACTCAAAAGTTGACACCAAAATTTTAAATGCAAATTAAAGAGAGAGTACTAGCACTTTTGACAGTAGAAGTCAAAATGAGGAGCAGGCATTGGAGAAAAGAGAAGTTCAGTTTTAAATATAGTGTGTTTAAGATACTTGAAGACTATTGCAGGTAGAGGTGTCAGTAAGCTGTTGGTAATACAGGGCATGAGGTTACAAAAGAGATCAAAGCTCGACACCTAAACTTAAGGAAATCCACAGAGAGATAATGGTTAAAATAGGTGGTGTGGATGAGATTGGTCACCTCTCCTTCTGTCTTCCCTTACAAAATCCTACTCTTTATCTGCAGTGTGCCCTCCAATCCCTTGACCCTTCAGTTCTTTCCCTGGCCATCTCCTCTTCACTAGCCCAGCTCAGAACTTCTCAGTGCTCACCTGGCTGCATTACACTACCCTGGGACATCTCTGACTTCTCCGCCAGGCTCCTTCATCCCTTCCATAATCCTGGTTACACCACCCTCTTTCTTTCCCCCTCTCTTTTCAGCTTCATTTGTGCATTGTCTTCCTCTATTAGATTGTAAGCTCCTTGAGGGCAGAGACTGTCTCTTTTTTTATAATTGTATCCACAGTGCTTAGCACAGTGCCTGGTACACTGTAGGTGTTTAATAAATGTTTTTGACTGGCTACTTTTTCTTCTTTTCCCCAGCTTGACCCCTTGTTGAACCAGTTCAACTCTATACTGTTCTCCTGTCTTGAATCCCTGGTCCCCTTCCTCTGTTGTCGCTTAGGTCCTGCCAGGCTGTAGTCTTGAATCACTCACATCATTCATGACCTTCACTTCTACACAGGTGCTGCTGAGCAAAGATGAAGAAAATCATGCAACCACTCTGACTGGGTCCACATAGTTCATGGGATTGTTTTGAGGAGAGGACTTTGTGATCTTTGAAATGATTTGTAAATGTCTTCAGGAAGCATCTGTGGCTCCTTATTACATCTAGGTTAAAACAATACCTTCTTCCTTTGGCATTCAAAGCCTTTCACAGTGTGGCATTCATACAGCTTTATAGAGAGGTTTCATATTACTTCCCTATGTAAACACTCTGGATTTAAGCTAAACTGCTTTACTTATTGTTCCCTTACATATGACGTTCCATCATTTCCTACATGTCTTGAGGTGGTTAAATAGATAGAGGGCTGGGCCTTGGAGTCAGGAAGACCTGAGTTCAAACCCAGCCTCAGATACTTTATCCGAGGCAAGACTTGAACCCAGCTCTTCCTGGCACTTCAAGTGACTGTCTTTCCACCTCATCTCTCGCACGATACCTGGCATATAGAAGTTATATAATATATACTTGTTGAATTAAGTTATTACTAACCCCTTTAAGAAAATACTTGTGTGAAAAGGACCTACATGAACAAAAATATTTATAGCAGTGTGAGTGGTGACGATGATGATACTTTTTGTGGTGGCAAAGAATTAGAAATTGAGAGGATGCCCATCAATTGGGGAATGGCTGAACAAGTTGTGGTATATGAATGTAATGGAATACTATCGTGCTATAAGAAATGATGAACAGGCAGACTACGGAAAAACCTGGAAAGACTTGTATGGATTGATGCTGAATAAAGTGAGCAGAACCAAGCGAACATTGTACACAGTAACAGCCATGTTGTGTGATGACTAATATTGATAGACTTAGCCCTTCTCAGCAATACAAGGATCTAAGACATCTCCAAAGGCTTCATGACGGAAAATGCTGTCCACATCCAAAGAGAGAACTATGGAGTTTGAATGTAGATCAAAGCATACTATTTGCTATTTTTTTTCCCTTCTGTTGAGTTTTGTTTCCTCTTTCTGGTGGTTCTCTGATTGGTTCTAATTCTTACTTAGAACATAACTAATGTGAAAATATGTTTAATAGGAATGTATATGTATAGCATATATCAGATAGTCTTGGGGAGGGAGGTGGGGGAAGAGGGAGAGAAAAATTTAAAACTCAAAAGCTTATGGAAGTGATTGTTCATAAATCAAAATAAATTAATAAAAAGGGAAAAAAAGAAAAAACTTGTGGATATGAAGAAATTTGATCATAGATCTAGAAGGGGCCTAAGAGTCTGTTAAGCCTTCATTTACAGATGAAGAGTTATGATCATGGAAAGAAGATTCCCTTAGAGGTAGAAAGAAAGAATTGGGTAATGTAGGACCAGATTGAATGGTGAAAAGAAATATTCAAATATGGATAACTCAAGGAATGGATAGAAGAACTTAGGCAGCATAAATATGTGGCATAAAGTCAGACTGAGCAAGAGTACTTTTACTGCAAGGTTTGATTTTTTGTTATTGTTTTAGTTTGTTCCACAAAATAAAGTGATGCGTGTCTTACATATTCTTTAGTAAGTTATTTGTAGTACCTGCTGCTGCTGCAGCTACTATTACTACTCCTAGCTAACATAAAGCACTTTAAAGTTTTCAAAGCACTTTGAAAAGATTATCTCATTTGATTCTCACAGCAGTTCTGGGAGGTAGATACTATTATTATCTGCATTTTATGGATGAAGAAACTGATTTAGACAGAGGCTAAATGACTTGCCTGGGGTCACACAACTAGTAGATTTCTGAGTCAGGGGTTGAACTCAGATCTTCTGTATTCTATACACTGAGCTACCTAGCAGCCAGAAAGAGGATTGCTAGGGAAAAGACTGGAATTTACACTATAAATTTGAACAATTTTTTTCTTGGAAGTTCATTGACTATTTAGTTTTGCATTCTTCTTGACTGAGTGACTTTATGTGGAAGAGCATTAGGGAGGTGGCAGTTTCTCTACTAGTATAAAGCAGCTAACATTTTTTGCTAATTACCTTGAGACTTAGGGTTGCACACATGCATTTGCAGCATAAACTGCTTAAGACTTTCTTAAAATTCTTCAGAGCAGCTCAGGGTCAGGAGACCTTGCCAGCAATACAGTCCAGAGAAGATTTGGAACGTGGAGGATTTCAGACATTCTTCCTGGGTGCCTGCTGAGTGTAAAACTGCATTGGGTCCTGGGCTTTGTTCTTAGTAATTGTTGTGTTTGTCTCTGAGAGAGAAGCCCAGGCTTGTTGCCAACTACAACAAAGTTCTCACAAGTTACATTTCACAAGTTTAGCCAGATTTGAGGGGGTGAGGAGAGTGGGAGGTAGAAAGTTAGTAGAACTGTGAACCCTCTCCAGATGTCTGAATGATTTTGTATTCCTGCCATAGAACTAGTTGAACCCTTTGTGGTGGTAAAAATTGACCTTCTGTTACAATAAACAGCTTCAAAATTATCCCTAAATCATCGCTTTTAGATATATTTTTAAAATTTTTTCATTGTATGGTCACTTAAAGTTAAAAGGGAATCTTATTTTTAAATTGTATATTAGCTTCATACAAGTAAATTAAATCTGAGTTTCAATATACAGATGTCACATTATACAATAAATACACAATATTCCTGAAAATATTTTATGATTGAATTACATGCTTAAAGGCATCAAAGGAACTTGCTATTTAGAGGTTTCTTACAGTGAATAACTCTGTGAAGTGAGTGCTCTCTTGGGTAAAGTGTATACATCCAGATCGCCACATCCTGATTTTTTTTTTTGAAAATTGAACTATACTCATATTTAAAAGGTGATAAAACTATTGAAGATAGAAATTAAATGGCCCTTGTACTGTCATTGTGATCATTACTGCAAGTGTCTTTTAATTTTTATTTACTAGGTTCTAACATGCTACTTCTTAATTTTCCAGCAGTCTATTGTGCCAGCCCACCCAATGGCTCCTCCCAGCCCCAGTACCACCAGCAGTAATAACAACAGTAGCAACAGTAGCAGTTCAGGGTGGGATCAACTAAGCAAAACAAACCTTTATATCAGAGGACTGCCTCCCAATACCACAGATCAGGACCTGGTGAAACTTTGTCAACCGTAAGTGTTTGCTTTTAAACATTTTGGAGATCATGATAAAGATAGAAAGTATATAACGGAAGATGTTTGCTGCAGGTTGGATTTGGATACTACACCGGCAGAAATCCTTATTTTTAGCCATTTCTTATTTCAGTTAGTATTTGATACTTTTGTTGTTGTTCGGTTGTTTCAGTTATGTTCAACACTTCCTGACCCCATTTTGGATTTTCTTGAAAAAGATATTAGAACAGTTTGCCAGTTCTTTCTCCAGCTCATTTCATAGATGAGGAAACTGAGGCATAGAAGGTTAAGTGACTTGCCTAGGATCACACAGCCAGTAAGTATTTCAGGCTGGATTTGAACTCAGGTTTTCCTGACTCCAGGCTCTATCCATCTAGCTGCTCTTAGCATTTGATGCTACAGTATTTCAAAATAATAAAATAGGTTTGTTACAATGGAATTTGTTTCATAATATCCTACAGGGAAGGGAAAAACTTTGTTTGGAGCAACTTCTTAAAAAGTTATTATTTTTTTTTTGATGGAATGAAGAAAACGCAAATATCTAGCATTTTCCATTTTGGCAGCAGCACATCACTGAGCGAACTCTTTCATTTTCTATGAGGTTCAAAGGAATTATAGATTAAGAGTTGTAAATGACCTGGGAGTCCTTCTGGTCCAACACAATCGTTTTACAGACAAGGAAACAAGCCCAGCAAGGTTAAGCAATTTGTTCAAAGCTACACAGGCAATAAGTGGCTCAGCTGGAATTTAAACCTGGGTCTCCTAACTCCAAATCCAGTCAGCTTTTCACTCCCCCATTCCATCTCCTTCAGCCCTTTGCTTCCATTCACCATCAAGGAACGCATCCCTACCTCATACTATCTTATTTTGAGTAAAACACTTCATTCTACTGGTGAGCATGATTAGATTAGCTTCTCTTTAGTGTCCCTTGTGCTTTTTGGTCTAGTTTGTTTCCTTTCATCCTTTAGGTGATGAAAACCCATATGTCCCTATGCTGAGCCTTATGGGTGAGTGTGCATCCAGCTACGTAGATGTGTACATTTGGAGAGAGAGATAAAATAAATACTTTCTTCACTAACATTTTCAAGGAAGAGATACTTTATATATTAGTTCCTCAGAGTTTTATTAATGTATTAAGCAAGAGAGAGAAAAAATTAAAACAAAGAGCCAGAAGCACAAAGTATTGTATGAAAAGCACTACAATATGAAAAAGTGGCATCTGCTCACAATGAATGTTCAAAAACGTAGCAAGCGGAAATAAGGATATATGTTAAGATATTTAAATAAGAAGCAAAAGGCATTTTTACATGATGTAGCTTTAAAAGATACTTACTAAGAGAGTTTCCTATTCCATAATGAAGAAAAATTCCCATGTAAGGATTTTGATTTGCAGCTACAACAGAATGTGGCATAGATAGAAAGTGTATTTAATTTTCATTCAGAAAGTCTGAGTTAGAAGCAGATCATTTAGCTTCTTTGGGCCACAATTTTTTAATCTGTAAAATGAGTGGGTTTGGCCTAGATCAGGGATTCTTAAACTTTTTTTGTAATCTCGGAACAATGTTTTTAAATGTATAAAATAAAATATATGATTACAAAGGAAACCAATGATATCCAAGATACAGTTTTCAAAGCATTGAAAAAAAAGTTCTCTGTAATCCAAGATACATATCTCCAGATATGATGTCCTTTGTAGTTCTTAAGTCCAATAATTTTCTGTAGCTTTCACAACATTTTTCCTGTCAGAAAACTGAAATTATCTCTGGGATCATGGAACCTGGGTTCAGATTCCTTCTCCTTGGACCTCAGTTTACTCATCTGTAAAGTGAAAGGATTGGACTAGGTAGGCTCAAAGATCTATCTTCCTTCCAGTTTTAGATTTGTGATCCTATGAGATCGTGCTCTGTTGTTTTTGTTAACAATTCATGATAATTATGCAAGAACTTCGAATTTTGCTTCCTCTGCAACTGGGACCATGTTTCCAGACAAGGAAATTAAAGTAGCATCTAGCTGTCATGACTTGTGTTGATTTGTTTCTGGTGATTTTTTTGAGAACTAAGGGATAGATTAAAAAATGCAGTTACATAAAGATCCTTCTATGCCTTTCCTGTGTTATTCTTTTAGGCTGGCACCCTTAGCTCGGTGGCCAGTGTAATGATAATACCTTAGGGAATGCCTCTGAAAGCAAATCAGACTCTTGGGTATCTGTCCTTGTGTGTTATGCCAGGCATGAGGTAGAGGGAAGTTTGCCAAGTGCTCCATACCCTCTATCTTAGTTCTTCCTCCAGACCACAGAAATCTTGGCTGTTCTTGGCTCCTTTCTGGCAGCATCTTATCCTCTGGCAGCATAATTATAGGTAGATAGGATACCATAAAGTCCAAGAAACAAAAAATAGAACTGCATGAAAATTAAAAAAAAGAAAGAAAGAAACCCATGGACAAGCACTTGTTAGACACCTACTGTGTGCCAGGTACTATGTTAAACTGGGAGTGCAAAGAAAAACAAAAAACAAAGCAATCTGTGTTCTTCAGGAGTGTGTTCAAGAAGTTATAGGAATTGGAGAAAGGGATGTGGATACAAGAAAAATAAATTACTTTCTCTGAGATTTTTATATTGCTTGAATTGAATTATAACATCCAGTAGAGTCACTCAAATTGAGCCTTTATCAGGGAGAGATCAATCAGTCATGCTACAAACATTTATTAAATGGGTAGAGTGTCTTTGCATAGTAATTGTCTTCCTAAAAAGTTGCTTGAAAATTAAACTTTCATAAATTGAATCATTTTTAATGTCCTAGAAGGGTTTGTGATCTAGTACCAAACATTCATAACATTAGTTTTTCTTTTAAAAGAGTTTCCTCATTATTATTGTCAACAACATGATTCTTTGATCTCATCCTCATGATCTTCTTAGGCTGCCTTGGCTGCTGCCTTTGAAGACTTGCTGTCATTCTTAACCCCTCCATGTGTTGCAATACTGGCTCCCGAGTGCCCAAGTGCAGAAGCTTGAGAAAGAAAGGGAGAGGCTTACTCTGAAGGAAAGCAGAATTCTAAAAGGAGAGACATAGGCCATCTCAGTTTGAAAGAACTTTCTGGAGGTGTTCCTAGGAATTTTAAAATCGTATTCCATGGGATGCCCTTACAAAGAAGTACATGTCATGTAGTCCTATCATCAGCTGACTGCTACAATCTTCCTAGCTATCTTTGTACCAGGAAGCCTATATTCTGATCATCATCCTCTTTCTGTAATACGATATTAAATCCCTCTCCAAATATCTTGATGGGTGAACTTTCACATTATTTTGCCTGGAACTGGGCCTCTGTGTCACTTCCTAGCTAAATCCAGACCATGCTGTCAACCATCATAGTTCCCTCTCCCCACTTTCCAGCTTACCTCATTAGAATATAAGCTAGTGGGTATCTGAGTGGGTTTTGAACTTACTTCCTGACTTCGAGACCAGCGTTCTATATACCATACCACACTATAAATATTTTTTTAGACAACTAGTATGTCTAACATATTAGACAGCAGGCGTATATACAGAGTTGAAGAAAATTACATAATACCTGCACTAGTTACAGTTTAATGTGGAAGTATAACACACTCAGAATAGTAGAATTTAATGGGAACAAATAAGAGATACAAACAAATCATTCACCCCTTCTCCCCTTAACATTGCTACCAGTCTGGTTCAGGTCCTCATTACCTCTGCCTGCCTTACCTTGAACCTGGAGTTTTGCAGTAACCTACTCAAGTCTCTTCCCACTCCAATCCATCCTCCACTCAGCTACACAATTGATTTTTCTAAGCACAGGTCTGATCATGTCACCCTACCCTTCTCAGTAAACTCCAATGGTTCCCTGTTGCCTCCAGGATCAAATATAAAATCCTCTGTTAGGTGTTCAAAGTCCTTTATTACGTAGGCACCTCTTACCTTTCCAGCCTTTTTATACTCTCCACATACTGTTCATTCCAATGGCACTGGCTTCCTTGCTTTTCAAGAACAAGATACTCCATCTCTTAGCTCCAGGCATTTTTTCTGGCCGTCCTCCATGCCTGGAATGTTGTCCCTGCTCATTCCCTACTGGCTTCCTTTAAGTCCAAACTAAAATTAATTATTTCCTATTTATTATATATCACTCCTATTAGTTATTTCCTAATTATCCTGTATATAGCTTATTTATACATATTTATTTTTTGTGTTTTCCATTAAATTTTGAACTCTTTGAGGGGAAGGACTATCTTTGACTCTTTTTGTATCTCAAGGCTTAGTACAGTGCCTGGCATTTAATGAAAAATTTTTTTGATTGATTATTAAACCTGAAGAAGGGGGAAATTTTCTTAAAGTGACCCCTGAACTATAATTATAGAGGAGCATAAAGATTTTAATGGGAAAGGGGGAAATGAGAAGGAAGTACATTTCAGATATGGCTAGAAGTCTTCACCAATGCTTAGGGGTGGAGAGTGAAGAAAGAGTTCAAGGAACAGCTAGTAAATTCTTTTGGTAGAAATGTAAGTAATACGAGTAGAAGGAAGAGTTGTGTGAATAAAGACTGGAAAACTAAGCTCTCCTGAAATGTTGACATCAGGTGATTTTTTTAGAGACATGGAATAAGAACTCAGAGAAGAAATCTGGATTACTAGATTTGTGAGGCGTTTTCATGGAGATGATAATTGAAGTCACTGAAGGAAAGCAAAGAGGAGATAGTCTCTTGGGAGATACCCACACTTAAGATGTGGGAGGAAAATGATGAATACATCAATAAAGGAATTGAGAAGGAACAGCCAAAGAGGTAAGAAGAAAACCAGGAGAAAGAATAGAGGGTATGCAAGTGGAGAAGATGGTGAACAGTATTAAATGCTGCCGAAAGGTCAAGAAGGATAATTGCTGAGAAAAAGACAATCAAATTTAACAGTTCTGTGGTCATTGGTGACCTCAGAGAGAGCAGTGTCGTTAGGGTGGTGGCATTGGAAAAATTACAAAAAGATAAAATATGAATGGTTGGGTAGCAAGGAAGAAGATGGAGTAAGTGTGCACAGTTCTTTCCAGAAGTTCACAAATGAAGAGGAGGAGAGAGAAATAATGTGAGGAAGTATGGTGTAGGAGAAAAGAGCACTAACTTGGATTTGTAGAGGATCTGTGTGATCTTGGTCAAGTCACACCCTCTTTGGGCCTCAGTTGCTAATCTGTAAAATGTGGAAGTTGGACTAAAGTGAAGTTTCTTCTAGCTCTAAATTGGGGGTTCTTAACCTGGGGTCCATGAACATTGTTTTTTTTTAATGAACTTTTTTAAATGTATTTTTTGGCAGTCATACTTCAATATGATTGATTTCCTTTGTAATCCATATATTTTACCATATGCATTTAAAAAAATTCATTCTGAGAATGGGGCATTTCGCTTCACTAGATGTCAGAGAGGCCCATGACACAAAAAAGTTAAGAACCTCCTCAAAATCTATGATCTTGTGATAATATCTTGAGGAGAAGGGTGGCATGTTCAGGAAAGGTGGTTTATTTTTTGCCATCTTTTTATGGTAGGGAAGACTGGAGCATGTTGCTTAGGTATAGGGAGAGGGAGAGAGGGATTGAGGATGAGAAAGAATGATCAATGGAAGATAGTCCTGGAGGAGGTGGTGGGGTGGAGAAGGTTGCAGTCAAGGACACAGCTCTGGTAACTTTGGCAAAGAGGAAGGCTACCTCACCCTCTGATACTAGAGCAAAGACAAAAAGAACGAGTTGGAAGTGCTGAGGATTGGCCTTAATCTTTGGGAGAGGTCTTTTGATAAAAGATGTAGTAGGGAGTGGGGTACATTTGGGGACTTAAAGATAGAGGAGAAAGTTTAGAATAGCCACTATGGGAGATACAATAAAGAATGATAGGGAATTGATTGGATGAACACAATGAATAAATGAAAAGTTTTATTTAAGATGCTTGAAGGTGGTGTTAGCATCTTATACTTTTGTACTCCATCATTCCTACCACCATGATAGAAGCCTGTTGATTTTTTAAAGTATTTATTTCTTACTGACTTGAAAGAGCAAAGAATAGTATTTTAGTAAATGATGCAAATCATTTTTCAATGAGTTGTATTGAGTTGTTTTCTTATAAACATATTTATTTCTTGTCCAATCTTTTATGTAATCTCTGGATTGTTGAGGTCAAGGGTAGATTCTTCTTTTTTGGAGGCCATTAGGATAGGCAACCAGAATAAGAAAATTTTTGTATCAGAAGGGACAGCAGCCATGTAGTCTAGGCAGAGTAAAAAATTCCTTCTATAACATACCCAATAAGTGGTCATCCATGTTTTGTTTGAAAACCTCTAGGATTGGTGAAACTCCTCCTTCCTGAACTAGTCCATTTCACTTTTTGACAGATCTAATTGTTAGATCTTTCACCCAATGGATCAGGTTGGCTGTAGATGTACAACTATAGCTAAAATGTACTAAGTCCATCTTTTTTTTCATATTAGAAAAGGGATGATTCTTTCTTGAAGATATTGATTTTTTTCTTACACTTACTTTTTTAATTGTATTTTATGTAATTGTTGTCCCTATGTAATGGGGTGGGTGTGTGTGTAAAAAGTGATTCTGAGCATATTCTAGTAATTTATCTTTTTGTAATGTTTTGGAGAAAGTTAAATCATCTTGTACTTGAAGTTATTTTTCTTGAAAATGGTACTGATTTCTAGCTGGTTAGAAACTTGATTATCCAGCAGATTTTCTAGTATTTTAAATTATAGCCCAAAGAAAAGGGATAATTTCTTCTGTTCTTTTTGTATCATTATTTTTATTGTTATTATTATTGTTGCAACCTTACATTTGCATAATATTTTATAATTTGAAATGCCTCCTTCTACACATAATAGCATGTGCTTATACAGTTCTTTTTAGTTATGAGGGATTTAACACACATTATCTTGGTTTTGCACAACAACATCGTTAGGTAAGAAGGGCTAATAGAATCCTTATTTTTATAAGTGTGTAAACTGAGGCTCAGAGTAGCTGAATGACTTCCCTAAAGTTAGATGCTGGTGAGTAGAGAAACTGCTACCCCAGCCTCTTAACTCCTGGTCCAGGGTTATTTTCACTATACCATGATCTACTTAGTTGTACTGTCTTAGCTTAGTGTCTGCCAGGAAGAAAGGAAAGTGGCAATCGCTTTTGTCTCCTCAATCAGATTCAGAATGAGGATAATGATTTTTAAGCGCAGCTAATTGCTGCAGTGGGTAGAGTCTCCAGTCAGGAAGACTTGAATTTAGATGTGGCCTCAGGCACTTACCAGCTGAGTTACCTTGGACAAATTAGTTAATCTCTGTTTCCTCAACTATAAAATGGGAATACTAATAGTACCAAACTCCCACAGTTGTTGTGAGGATCAAATGAGATAATATTTGTAAGCATAGTGCCTGGTAAATGTTAGTTATTATTATTATCATCATCAATATTATTATCCAAAAATGTTTTTGGGGTGGGTGGGATAGTTGTGGAGATTCTTTTGGCTTTCGTCTATGGTATTTTTCATGCCTTAGAGTCCTTGGTAAATTTTGGGGGCAAAACCTAGAGGTAGTGGAATAGATACAGTTGAACACACTTAGGTCATAGGCTCATAGCTTTAGACTTGGAAAGGACCTAGAGTTCATCTATTCCGGTTGGAGAAGCTGAGGCTCCATCTTAGTTACAGCTGAAGGTCCAGATAACTAAGTGACTTGTCTAACATTGTTATTTGGTAAATGCCCACAAAGGCCTCTCGAAACGCTGGAGTTGTGTGGAACAAAACTGAGAAACACTACTAAGTAGCCAAGGATGCTTCAATAGTTTTCCATTTATTCAAAGTTGACATATTATCTCATGCTTACTAAAAAGTGTACACTTCTGAATAAAGTAAGAAGCCAATAAATGCCTATTAACTGCCTAAAGTTAGGTAATACTGTAGTGCTCTTATTCACAGTTTTACTTGGTAGGCTTTTGAAGGTAACATTTATGTAAGCCGGGTGGTTGTGAGAAAGCATTTTTTTTAAAGCTGTAATACAGCAATAAATCAAGGATCTGTCATTATATCAGTGGCTCGCTTCCCCCATTGATAGATCACAACCTGTCTATAACTGGATAGATGGTCCTGGGCTGGGTCTCAAACATTCATCACTTTCAAGTTGACATCCTCAGGCCCAAGACACAAAGCCTGTTCACCTTGATAGGAACATGCCTTAGCCTGCATGCTGTTGCCATGGATGTTAGGAGCCCCAAGTCACCTATAAAAACCTGTGATTTCATTAATAGAAAGAACTGGAGGAGGAAGCTTCCTCAAGTGATGCAGGTGGCACCTCCTCTGCAACTTCTTTTCCTGGACAGTTGCTTAGAGCACTGAAAAGGTAGATGATTTGTGGAGAGTCTCACAGCCAGTGAATGTCAGAGATCTGAATGGCCAGGTCCTCTGGATTCCAAGTTCTCTATCTGCTGCCTCTTGTAACCTGTAAAGTGCTGTATAAATAGGGATGATTCTGCCAGTGGAAACCCAAGTGCTGCCTGGTATATGGAGACGTACCCTGATCCAACTAGTTAGAACTGATTTCTCCCACTTCGGATTTTTCAAAACCCCTACACACACACACACACACACACACACACACACACACACACACACACACACACACACGGCAGCACTCTGTATATTTCTTCATCCTTGAGGGTGAGGACTGTTTCATTTTTATCTTCACATGTCCAGTACCTAACACAGTATTTGGTGCATAGTAGGTGCTTAGTCAGTGCTTATTGATTGACTCCCTTTTGGTTTATAGATTCCTTATGGAACTTACCTTATTTCTATATCACTAGCACTTGGCGCAGCAAATTGTATGTTGTAATTTCTTAATAACACTTATTGACTGTAGTTGAAATTCTCTACGAAATGAACTCCAGCTTCCTAAATAATATTCAAGGCTTTTCACAATCTGGGTACAGCTTTAATCTAATGTACTGAATGCTTCAGTCAAATTGTATTACTCAGTATTCGTACCTTCTTCCATACCCTTGCTCACATGGTAAAATATTCCTGGAATGCCATCTTCCTCCCTCTCTACCTATTGATATCCTACTCATTCTTCAAGATCTAGTTCAAATGCCATCACCCCCTGTTCAGCTCACCTGGATGCCCCCAACTGGAAATGATCCTTTCATTTAATCTTTTCCTACTTTGCATTCCCTTTGTGCAGCTACTGATTGTAATTTGTGTTATCTCTATGTACTTGTCTAATCATCTCTACTACGTTGTAAACTCCTTGAGGGAAGAGATCATGTCTCCACTGCCTGGCGCAGTACATAACATAGAGAGTGTTTAATAAAATGCTTATTGATTTTTCAAAAAATAAAGTTCTTGAAAACTAAAATAAATCAGCTGTACCCTGCAACAAGATTGCAAATAACTGTGTTGATTCATTATCAGTCCCACTGATTTCAGTGTGAGGTTCCCTACTTCTACTTTAAAGTATTTCTTAAGAGATTTTTTGCACATTTTTGGATAGAAGGCTTCAAATAGGTGGCTATACAATATATAGCTTCAGATCATCAGGTCTTCTGAATTATAAAGTCTGACCCCCTGATCTCTGGCTCTGACATCTTAGCCCTATGACTCTGGCAAAGTCACATAACCCTGCTGGGTCTCAGTTTTACCATGTGATAGAAAATCGTTCTTCTTTCTCTAAAATGTAGCTTCCTTATCTGTGACTTCTCCACTGACAGACATAATGTATTTCCCCAGGCTGAGAAGATGAGATTGAGTTAAGATGAGATTTCAACATTCAGTTAATCATAGAAAATAAAGTGTCATCTCCATTTATGCCACTGTTTCTTAGATTCTCCTAAGTAGAAACTTTTATAGTAGCATTTATTATGAGTGCTTTAAGGTTTGCAAAATGTTTTACATACATGCTTTCATTTGAGCTTTATAACACCCTGTGATGAGGAAGCCAAGGCTCACAATTGTTAAGTGACTTGCCCATAGTTACTAAATAAGTGGATCAAGCAGAATTTGAATCTGGTCTCTCTTAATTTTCAGTCCTACAGTCTTACCACAATACTATGTGGTCTCTTTTTAAAGTTGGTTTTATATTTCTTAATATCCTGTTTCAGTGATGTGCATTTACTATGCCATGTTCTTGCAAGTCTTTTTCTCTCGATACTGAACTGGATGTTTTCAGAAAGTGCTCTTAAGGCTTCAGATGATGGTGTTAGAAGTCCCTCAGGATAATGTTGCACTGGAGAGGAGATATAAATTTCATTAGGAGCATGTGGTTGTTGAATCTTTGTTCCTTGGCCAAAGAAAAAGGTGTCTTAATCAAATTTTCATCCTGTAAAGTGAAATGCTAATCTACTGAGTCAAAGTGCAGGTATCCAGATGTCATATTTGGAATTTGATTCAATCATTAAAAAGAGTGTTCTAGTACAGAAGTGTCAGATATGCTGCCCAAAGGCCACATGTGGCCCACAATACTCCCTAGTGTGATCCAAACCAGATTAAAATGTAATTGGTAAATATTTATCAAAATAAATAAAAATAAAATAAAACATAGATGTTAACATGTGGTTTTCTAAGTTAATATACAGCATGCAAGGATCTTATGTATGATTTAGTGGCCTCTGTTTCTATTTGAATTTGACACCACTGTTCTAATAAACATCTTGGAGTTAAATGGGAAAATATAGACTTTCAGTTGAATAAAATTCAGAATTTTGGTGGTCTTTCTCTAACAACCTGAGTCCAAGAGGATATTGGTTCAGCTATGGTGAATCTTAAAGTGAATGCTTTTTTGAATCATCTGTCAAGCAATTCTCTTTGGAGCAAAAGCACTGAGGTAGCTTTACACAGTGGTATTACTGTCTGTCAAAGCATTTGGCAGTTAACCTGCTCCCCTTTTTAAGGCCAAAGACATGATAGTGATTCATATAAAATTTCTAATACACACTTTTTTTTAAATAAAATTTGACTGAATTCTTCAGTTCTATGATCGCTTACTACATTATCTACTGTAACAAACCTGCCCCTTTCCCTGCAGTTTGAGTCATGGCCAACTCAATTATCTCTGGTTAGTTTTAAATCATAGATTTGCTTCTCCCAGTTGCCAAGCAGGCTTCTGGGCCACCTTCCCTTGCATTCCTTAGTACTGTGCTGATTGTTGGCAAACTGATTTCAATATTCGCTTGAGTAGGGCTTAATTAGGAACTGAACAGGAGGAAAGAGACCACAGGGTGTTCTAAAGCTAAACATACATACATGCATGCATGAATGCATGCACACACATAAATACGTATGTGTGTATTCATACACACATATATAATTTAATCTCCCCAGTGCTCTTTTGATTAGTGCAGATAGAGTTAGATTTGCATAGACATAGCCTTTTTTAATGTACCTCAGAGATAGTGGCACAAATATAATCTAAGTGACTTAAAAGTGAAACTGACCTATACCATTTTAAGCAAATATCACCAAAAACTTCGTTTAGATATTGTGCTTGGCAATATTAAGAATATCTTATTACAACAGGATCTCTGTAAGTCATGAGCTTCATCTTTCCTCCTTTTTCATTGCTGGAGTCTGCCAGCTCACATTTCCCTTAATTTCCTCCATTCTACATCCCTGTCTCCAAGATTAGCTTATTGTTACAACTTCTGTGAATTTCAACCTAGCTTTTTATAGAAAAGTGAGCTTTACTCCATCTCCTTCCTCCCCCACTCCCTTCTACCCTTCCCACAGATCATGTTATAATGGATAGAAAGCTGGCTTCAGAACCAAGAAGACCTGCCTTCTGGTTCCACCTCTGACACATAGTGGCTAGGCAATCTTGGGCAAGTCATTTAGCGTCTTGATGGCCCAGGCAAGTCTCTGGGACTAGAAATTGCAGAGCAGGTGCTAATTTACTTTGCTAAAGGAAGTTCCCCTCTAGAAGCACGTGTCTATGATGAAATCATGTTTCTGATATAAAAAAAATCAGAAGACACATGATATAAGAGATGGAGTCCTTATGTCCGAGATTATAAAAAATTATACTTCTCGTGGCTGGCTAATAAGGGATTTGTTGAGTGACCAGAGTTTTGAACAGCAAGCTTGCAGTAGAACATAGATCTTTGCCTCTGGTAGAGTTCCTGGGTGGCATCCATGTTGACTGAAAACTATAAATTAAGAAAACAATTTCCAGTCAGCTTCATTGTATCTGAGTTGGAAGGAATATCAGATGTCATCTAGTCCAACCCATACAAATTAAACTACATCTGTTAGAAAAGTAGATAAGAGTAAGGAGCCCCATTTTCTGGTTAGATAAATATATCTGGTTAGATAAATATATTTCCCTTCAATGAGCATTCATTAATTGCTTGCCACAGGAAGCGTATGTCCAGAGAAACAGTACCAAATTAGACATAGTTGCCCTCTCGTATGGTCTAGTAAAAAAACTTATAGTGTAGTAGGAGGCAATACAAGATGAATTCACTTGTTTGGGGATACATTGAGGCAAATAGACATCAGTGGAAAATCTGTTTTTTTTTTCCCTTAACTCTTACCACTGGGTCATTGCTTAGAAATTCTCAACACCCTTTTCTCAAACTGTTGAAATGTTAGATTTTTTTTAGTGTGTGCATTTATTTGGTTTGACAGCTAAATGGAAAAGAAAAAAATGGTCAATCAATTCTAGACCAGTAAATCAATCAGTAATGTTGAAGAGAAAGTGGTATTTAAAAATTACATGCCCTTATAAACTAAAGATCTAAATGTGTTCTCTCTGCTCATTTAGCATTCACATTGTTCAAGAAACTCATACTTCATATGTTCCTTATATTCTACTGTGATGGAATGGATACATTCTTCTAGTGCATGTGTTGTGTTTCCTTAAATAAATTTAATCTGTTCTGTTTTCAAACAAAAATAAGGAAAGGGAGGGAGGCATGATTGTTGAAGAGACAAATCTTAGTGGAAATGGCTTTCCTCTCACAAGTTTTCCAATTGAAGTATTTTATTTTATTTGAAGCAGATTTTGAGAATTCAGTTTGACCAGTATTTATTAAGTGTCTGCTCTGTGCAAGGTAATTTAATGCTCATATGCAATTGGAGGGTTGGGGGGGAGATTGTTTGGAACTGAGTGAGAAAGAGGATAGATTTAACTATTCTCTTGAATTGGAGTTAAAAGAATGGAGAATAGTCTTTCACAGTGAACTTAAATAACCAATTAATTCTCTGTCCATCTCCTTCTCCTTGACCATCATTGCATGTAAATATTTCTTTGTGCTTTTGTGTCTTCTCTTATATAAAGTTGTCTGGACTATCCCTTAACCAAGCCTTGCCCTAAAGCCAGGTTCTTCCCTCTCATGTCTTTTGGTAACAAGTACAGCTCAGACCTGGTGCCTTGTTTTATCTTTGTCCTTGACTTGAATTGTTAAATATCACAGAGGGATGATAACACTTTATAAACATAGTTCTTTTATAACAGCCAAAGCCTTATCAATATCAAACCCTTATCAAGCCTTTTTCATGACAAGGAGACAATAAATTAATTGCTCCACCTGATTCTTCTGGAACATAAAGAAGAAAGAAAATAAAACTTGGGAGTTTTGAAAATTTTCATTCTCACCTTCTGCATATTCATAACCCCTATCTTCTTGACCACTATATTTCCCTTGCCTCTTAAAGAATTTTAGTCTGGGATTGGACTTATTAACCCCGAGTCACATTTCTAATGAATTACTATTCTCCCTTCTTTCTAGACATCAAATTCCCTAAGAAGACAAAATATACAAAAGATTGTATGTTGCTCGAATGTGGATTCTCTATATGTATGAACGTGTGTTTGTGCACATTGTGTGTGTATGTTATATAGATAAAAAGAAAGAGAGAGAAGCAAAGTCATCTGAGAACTGTAGTTTCTAGCTAGATATTAAATTAGAGATTGTTATTCCTACGAAAGAAAAGGTTAGCCTCTCTTCCTTTTCCCTTTCTTGAATATCTCTAGGGTTCTTGGCTAGGGTTCTTGGCTTGTCTTCTTGCTAGCTAGCTATTCTACTTATTCCTTACTTGCTCTTCTCCTCTTCACCTGTACTGCTAATTTCAGTTGTAAACCTCATGGATTCCCCCATTTTAGTGGTTCATTCCTCTGTGAAGTGCTGGGTATACACTCCCTTTTATTAGCATACCCCGCCCACCCCACCCCCACCCATCCTGACCATAAATTTCAAAGCTCCCTCTGATTTGATGAGTAGGATCTCTGCAGCGGCTCTATTAGCACGGTCAGGTGCTCTGCCCAACAACCCCATTATAGGAATATATAAGCTTTCTTGGTTGAAATTCTGATTGACCAGAAATATATCCTTCAAATACAGTGTTTCCCAAAAATCTCTAGTAGCTTAAAACTGCTCCAAGACTTTATACCCTGTGTAACTATTGTTAAAATAGCTTTCTTCTGCCACAATGTTTCAGGCAAGGTTGTATTTTCTTAGACTCTAGGTGGTATAGTTAATTGAACTAGCTAAGTTCCTATTTAAATTATACTAAATTCCTTGAGGGTAAGAACTGCATGTTGGTTCAGTTTTTCATTAATAAAAGTACTATAATAGCAAATAATTCTTTACCTTTTTATAGAGCTTTTATAAAATGTTTTCTTATGCATCATCTCATTTGATCCTTCCAACAACTTTAAGAATTAGGTAGGGCAAGTATTCTTTTATGCCCTTTTTACAGATGAGAAAATTGAAGCCCAGAGTAGTTGTGAGTCACTTGCCCAAGGCCAATACAAGTTGCAGTGCCAAGCCTCAAACTCTAAGGACTTCTAATTCCATGAATGGAGTTACCATAGCACTGAAATTCCTTGATACTAATTTATATTAAAGATTAACATATTGGAATACAATGTAATCTCTCTTGGGGCCAACACTCTTAGAATATTATCTTTTAGAAGCACAGAATTTGGATTCCCAGATATTAAAATTCCATTTTCCTGTGGCATGAAGGCTCTCATAGCAAGCTTCTCACTGATGGAAATAAAAAGACAAGCTGCTTTTGCTAACCCTATAGACTAAATGTAACCACCTAGCAAACTAGAGGACAGCTTTTGATATATTTTTTAAAAGTATCCTACCCCAAAAAACATATTGGTCTTATTTTTCCTCTAATAGTAGAATTACATGCATTTCACTGTGGTACTTCTTAACATTTTAGATATATCTTCCCCTCAGATAATTAATTTAGAGTGTCGTCAAGTGTTCAATATATGAGTATTCAACATTAACCACTTTTTTTTTCTCATCACTCTATTCATTGAACTCAGTTCAAGTCTGGTTTTGTATAATTGGCAGTGAGAAACTGCACACATGTTTTTATTTTGATTAAAGTCTTTCTGTTGCAAAACAATTTGAGTTGTCATTTAACTAAAAAAATGTTGAGCTTATTTTTCCATATGTAGTAAGTTAGAGCTTTCTCAGTATAAATGTAATTAATCCTTATCAAAACTCATACTCCATTTATGCTTTTCCAAGAGTGTTTGCTTTGTTAGTGATTTCCACCCTCCCCTTGGTTTAATTTACACTTTCTCTGCTCTTCGAATAGCCCTTTTCACATCACAGGAGATGGAACATGGCTTACTCATCTCTCTTGCCAGATTTGTGTTCCAATCAATATTTGTATCAGAGCAGCTCACTTGGGAATGCTGATATTTCAGATCCCTACTGCTATTTCCATCTAAAATGGAAAATTTGCTTTTCTCTTAATGGGCTTGTAAAAAAAAATACAAACCTAGTAATTCTCTAGATATTTGATAAATATTAAAAAATCAGCCAGTATGCAATACATAATTAAATCAATCAGCAAAATGACAGGCACATTTCTAATTTGCTTTAGTGAGAGATTATTTCAAACATTATTTTTCATACCTAATATTCTGGTTGGAACTTTCCCTCCTTCCCCTTTGCAGGTCATGAAGCAAAGGTCATTTACTGATTACTAATAAGGAAATTAATCAGTGGCTTTCTTTGGTACAGTACCGGGCCATAAAAAGATTATTTCACCTGTCCATTACAATCTATTGACAGCCTTTAAAGTATACTTTATAATGCTTAGTCTTAAGCCTTTTCCCTGTTCTGTGGCCTAAACTTTTGTTTCCTTCTCTCTGTACTCTGGCTCTTTTGAGATGTCCCCTATATGAACTTGAAGGATTGGGATTTTCTGTAGGCAGTTCTTGATTCCCTATTTCTTTTCCCACTTTTTGTAATGCCTGCTCTAGTAAGACTTGGCTTTATAGAACATTTCCCTTCATTGAGGATATAAGGTTGTTCATGGTCTGGGAGCTATTTGAACTTATGTATTTCTTTCTCATCCCTTAATTTTTCATGGTTCTAACTGTGATATAAACCTCTGTTACAGATAGGCCAAGGTCTCTCTTTGTGTTGTCAGCTGGCAAACTTTCTCTACCCAGAAATACTTCTCTTGACTTTACAAATTGTCACTTTCTTATCTACTTTTAAAGAATCCCATGAGTTCTGTAACATTCTCTGTGTGTTATCCCCTCCACCCCTGTAGAAAAATCTCAGCGGTATTTTCCCTGTTGTCCCATACATAATGAAAGCAGCTAAGTACAGAATAAGCACTAGGGCATGTCCTAATCTTGGTGTATTCCTAAGCATGTCTTCTCATGCTCTCTGAGAATATGAGTCATAGAGATAAGCATCTTTGGGTGTATAAACTTGAAAAATCTCTTTGCTATTACATCATCTTGTATTAGATAGTGAGTTAGGCCATACCTTCATGGTATGAGTGGATTCAAGAATCGCATGTTGATTGACCTGAAATGTATTGGCTTTTCACACTCTATATTCCTTGTCTGCATGACACACTGAAAAATGGAAACCTCATCCTAAACACCTCATCACAGGGCTATTTTGTTTCACTGCCAAACCAGTTCTAGGATACCTTCCTGCTTTGACATGTAGGTACACTCAGGCCCAGATTGCTGACATCAGCAACTCAAACGTTGTTGATGAACTTTAGTTGTCATGGGATATAGAAGGTCATACTGAACCTGTGAGGATAGTGTGATTAAAACAAACACACACAGACACGCGCACACGCACACGCACACGCACACACACAGAAATCTCAGTTACGCCATAACTGGCTGTGTCTTTTGTCAAATTACTTTACTTGTCTAGGTGTTCTTGTCTGGAAAATGAGGATATTGGACTAAATGGTCCCTATGAACTTTTCCAGCTCTTAGATTCTCAGATTCTAGGAAGAAAGGAAATACTGTTCTGGCCTGGGCCTGATTCAGGCCAGTCCCCTGGTACCTTATGTTTAATATTTTGGAATGAAAGGAGATACTTATAGCTCATTTAGCAGTTAAAAAAAAGATTTGTCTGTCTATAGCAGGGGAAGGATATTCAACAAGGATATGCATCTAGAAAGCATATCCTAAGTGTTTTAGCAGAGCTTAAGTTCCTTGCTTATAAGTCACCTGTGATGGGTCTGCCAGAAAAGCATCATCCCATATTCCTTATGGATGTTTTGTATTCAGATGACCAGGAAGTGATGTCAATAGCCTTGAGAATTTAGACCCCTGGCTCCAATAAAGTTTTTTGAGCATGAATTCAACACCTATAAAGACAAAGCTAGCTTTACTTTCATGGAGGGGAAGGGAAGAGAAGGATTTTAGGGCATTGCTTCCAATATATTTGCTCTTATCTTCTAAGCACCTGTACTACTATGGTTTATAAGCCTTTTTTTTTTTTTGAGAATCCTAGAAACATTTCTGCTGAAAGTCCATTAAACCAGATTGTTTTAAATGTCTGTGAATCAAGCAGTTTGTGACCTATTGTTATGTGGAGACAATAAATTCTTTGATATGGTCAAGGAACGAGGTATTCTGGTTAGTTAAATATTTTTGGTTTATTAAGAATTGTTTTCTATGCTCTATTATGTGGGTTACCAGTTTTCAGGGAAAAAGAACACAGACAGCCCCTGACATACACTCTGCGTACATATACCTAGCTCTTATATACTAAGAAACACTCAGAAACACTCAGCAAGTTCACCACATTACCTGCTCACTGTTGCTATTTGGAATTTCTCTGCCCTTATTTCACTCTTCTCCTCTTGGATTACTGCTGTCCTTACTTCTACCAAGTCTCTAATATTTGCTTCTTGCTTCTCTGCTTCTCCATATACCCTTCCAGGGTACCCTTCCTGACAGAGGATGGAGAAGGGAAATAGGAGAAAAGGGTAGTTTGCTTCCATGGCTGCTTGTCTCTTCCCCAGCCACTCCCTGACAGCCCCCAACCCCAAAGCCTGTCTTGTGGGCAGCATCTGTAGCACATGTCCTATCCATTTACTCTCATGTGGAAAAGCCTAGTTCTTCCCTCAAAACCCCCAACCCCAGTTTACTGTGACTGATTGTCCCTCCTATCCTAAGCATGATTCATGAAATACAGAAGAAACTTTCTTTAGGTCCTTTCAGCACAAAGGCCTAGCATTTAACACACACTGGTGACTTTTGTCTTTTTCTCAAAGGATCTGATAATTTAAGAAATGAGGAAAGGAATGATATTTGTTGGGAAGGAGGGAACATTTTTTTATTCTCTGTAGGTTTCTTCTTAGTTTCTTAGTGTCCTACCACTAAAAATTTCTTGGGAAACTGTTAAAAGGTTTTTAAAGACCTAGTTGCAAATATAGTAGAAAAAAAAGAAAGATGGGTTTGCTTGAGAGAAGAGTATGAATGGGGAGTTTATAGAGGCATAGAATTTTAGAATAGGAAAGGACTTTAGTCCTCTTTTTACAGATGTAAAATCAAAGGGCTGGAGATAAGACATTTGTTGAAGACCATTCACATAACTAGTGATTAGAACATATCTATTGATACCCAGGTGAAGGATCTTTCTGCTGTGAGCTAGAGGTGTTCGAATACTTCTGTGCTCTTCCTATTCCATTTTCCTCCCTCAGTTCATTGGTCCTAATCTCTCCCTACAAACTTTCAACTCACTTTTATCCCCCTTCAGAGCAGGTGAACTGCCACTAAGACCTTGAAACTAGCAAAAATCTCTGCTTCCACTACCTGATGGGAAGGAAATGTTTCCCTGTTATCACAAGTTGGAATTTTGAACATGGTTTCCCATAGAAATATATATATATATAGTTTTGCTAGATTCTATGAAAACAGTACTCTATACTTAGGCATGTTATGGGTTGAATAAGTTTTTGTGCATTGGCCTGAGAACTTACTTACCACATATAATATGTCATTTCTCTGGGGAAATGCCTTCACATTTCCAAACAGTGAATTATGAGATATACTTTTTGAAAATAATTTGCCCATAAAATAAAGCACATGATAATAAAACTATCCAGAGAAAGAAGCAGGGTGTTGGTCTAAGGTAGTAACCAAATTATCCAAGTAATTGGCTTAGACTTTCTTTTTTTTATTTTATTTTTAATTTATGGAATAAAACAAGCATTTCCATAGCATAGCATAATAAAAAAGAGGTTTAGGTAAAATAAGGAATAGGAGGGTAAAGGGAGAAGATAAGGTAGCAGGGATAGGGTAAAAAGAAGGGCTGAAAAGGAAAGAAAAGATAGTAAAAATAAGATACAGGAAAATTCACAAATAGTAAGTATAACGGAAAATTCACAAATAGTAAGTATAACTTTGAATGGATGGGATGAATTCACCCATAAAACAGAAAGAGAGAGCAGAATGGGTTCAAAATCAGAATACAATAATATGGTTTTTTACAAGAAATATATAAAAATGAGAGATATGCACAGAGTTAAAATGGATAGCTGGAGTAGAATTTATTATGTTTCAACTTAATTAAAACTTTAATTAATTTGATATGGCAGAACAAGTTGTGGTATATGATTGTGATGGCATACCACTGTATTAGACTTTCTTCAGTAACTTTGTGACTTTAGATAAATCATTTTCACTTTTTGGTTCAATTATCATAATTGTACAATGTGAAAATACTTGTGCAACATACCTAGCAAGATTTAAGGCTAATAGAAATATGAACTAATTATTATTGTAATATAGTCTTCCTTTGATGACTCAGGGTTGCTGTTTTTTTTGGGGGGGTGTTGGTCCTTGGGACCATTGTCTACATCATTATCATTGTACTAAAAGCCTGGGGAGGAATTCTGATTAATAGAGATTGCTGGTGGCTTGAATAGCAGATAACCAGTTTTTACTGTATATGTCTATAAACATAGTATATTCTCCAATTTAGGGGATACAGACTACTAAGGTCCTATTACCATAGTAAGCATTTGAGCTTAATAATAATTTTGATTGTTTTAACTACCCACTAAAAAAAAACCTACCTGAAAACCTTCACTTTCTGTGAGTAAAGAACCTATTTTGTATGAGATATTTTTCTGACATCTTATGGGAACAATTTGGTATTGTTCTTGGACTCTCATTGTTTCCTGACAATGAAGTGTGTGGTCAAACTGTATCTGGATTCAAAACATAAAGCTGTATAGTTCAGGATATGCTTAAGTTCCCTTTTTGAAATACTGTGTTGTAAATGCAAAGACACACCTTTTGATTGGATTATAACTAGCAAAATCACTTTAAGGTAACAATGTTAGCAGTAATTACTGTCGAAACCATAGTTCTGTTCTAGGCTGCCAAGGCTACCTTTCCTTAAGTTCTGAACAGTTATCCTAGGTCAGTAGCTTTATTTAAAGTATCTATTTTTCTTTGATTTCTTAACATTTAGTTTAGTAAATAAAGAATATTTAAAGTTGTTTATGACCTGCTGTTCTACTTTTGAGTTATTACCCAAGAAATCCAGCAAAATTCCATTGTTTGTGAACTTCAAAAGTCAAAACTGATGAGTTAGGCATTAGTTTATTCAAGTAGCATTTATTAAGCCTACTCTTTGCAGAGCAAAGTGCCATGTGTAGGGGAGAGAGACATAGTTTAGATAAGCCTCAGTGCAGGCTAAGAAGGTTACAGTTGAGAAGGGGAAAGAGACAATGGAAGGAAGGGAGGAAGGAAGAAAAGCAAGCTATTATAATGACATGACATTGCATGATAATTGAGAGATACCCAAGTTCTGTATGAGTCAAGGAAAAAGGAAGCTCATCAACAAGGTCATCAGGAAAGGTGTCATGAAGGCATAGTTCTAGTCACCTCAGTTTTCTATTTCTCTGCCCTCTTCATCCCTTGTCTTAGTGTATAGTAACGTTCTGGGGATCACTTCTTCAAAATTTACAAGTTCTGTCTCCTCTCCATCCGGTTCTTTTGCCTTTTAGCCTTAGCTACCAGGAATCTGAGAACTTATTGAACCTCAAAATAAAGGTTTGCCTCTTAGTTGACAATACATATAAAGTCCAGGAATATATTTACCTGAAAATATAGCTGTGAGGAGAAAAAGAGAATTAAGTGTCTTGCAAAAGTAAAAAAAAAAACACAAGGGGTGATATCTGCAAAAATTTTGTTATTGGAATCCCATAATAGTGAGTTCATTTCTACTTACTTCCCTTGTTGAAAAGTTGTAAAGTGTAAAGTATTATGTGTAATAGAATGATGTTGATGGTGGTAGTGGTGGTGGTATTGTTCACTGTTTATATTTATGTAGTTTGAGATATTAATAAAAGCACCAGGCTTTGGGGGGAAGGTAGGTCTTAGATCTCAGTGGTCTTCCAACTATATTAATTTGCAGTGTTAATAATCTCCAACTTAAATCAGTCAGTCAACAAGCATTTACTAAGCACTTACTTAGCACCATTGAGGAGATGGTTCAAGTCCAACCCAAAAGAATTATTCTAGGCATGTTATTCCACTGGAGATGAAGAGGTCTATTTTCATTTTTAAAGTATTCCTGGGAAAGACAACAATGAATTTCTCTTTGGTTAGCCTACTTAACAAAAGTTGGACATTTCTAAAGGAAACCTGTTGTATGATTTGTGTGTGTGTGTGTGTGTGTGTGTGTGTGTGTGGTTTGTATTTATTGGCAGGAGTCATGGGAAAAAATCCTCTTTGCTAATTGATTTATTTTAAAAGGTCTTTCAAACAAACTTGTTAATAGGTTTTGTAGTCTGTGCTGATGGATGAGAATAGAGATTGGATTTATGAAGTGTCTTTATTGATACAGGTTAGAACTCTTTCTGCTGCTTTTTGCTTTAGGGAGATATCTAGAGCAGTGAGAGATTAAGTGACTTCTCTAGGGTCACATAGCCAGTGTTTATCAGAGGAGGGACTTGAATTCAACCAGCAATCCTGGCTCCACCACCATCTCTTGGTTGACTGTGCCACATTGCCTTTTGTTAAGGTGGACATCATTTAAATAATATGGCACCATCAACTTCTGACTGTAGCAGTAGTATAGTGGAATGGTGGCTAGACTTAGAGTCAAAAGACCTGGCCTTGAAGACAGTCTCTCACACTTATTAACCTGTGTGAACTTGAACAAGTCATTAGCCTCTTGAGGCCTTAGTTTCTCATTTGTAAAATGTGAGGGCCTTAGAATAAATAACCTTCAAGTTACCTTTCAGCTTTAAAGCTATGTTCTTATAAGGCTGTTATTCCATTGTGTGCTATCTTCTGTTTTGGAAAGGCAAACAAAATCAGATAGTAAAGTTTTAATCAACCTTCATTATCTTTAACATTTATGCTGCTTGATGTTTCAGCGTAAGCTAATTTTATTTTTATGTTGACATTAAAATTTGGGCTAATAAAATAACATTGCTAGATCAGCAAAATTTCATTTCATAGATTTAAAAAATATGTATCTTTAATTTTTTCCCCAATTACATGTCAAAACAGTTTTTAAACATTTGTTTTATAAAAGTATTGAATTCCAAATATTTCATAGATTTTTAACATGTTTAAGACTAAAAGGAAACTCAGATATCACTTAGTCCAACACATTTTTTAGGAAATTGAGCCTCAGAGAGGTTAAATGACTTGCTCAGGATCACACAGGCAGAAGAGCTGGATTTGAATTCAAAGTCCTCAGATTCCCAATCCACTGCACTATAATGTCCTCTTGGCTTTGGGTATTGAAACTAAATATTTGTCTGGGCAACTAAGTGGTGCATTGGATAGAGTGCCAGGCCTGGAAGTAGGAAGACTAATCTTTTTGAGTTCAAATGTGGCCTCAGACACTTACCATATGTGCAACCCTAGGCAAGTCACTTTTAACCCTGTTTGGTTTAGTTCCTCACCTGTAAAATGATCTGAAGGAAAAAATGGCAAGCCGCTCCAGTATCTTTGCCAAGAAAACCCCAAAGAGAGTCAAGAAGAGTCAGACATGACTGAAATGACTGACCAGTAATTATTTGTGAATGTATCTTTTTCAGGCAATAATTTCCAGATTTAATGACTGTAATTTTGATGAGATAGATGTATATGAACTACATCAGATCAAGAACTGGGAAATTTAATTTTAAAAATCCCCTCCTATCAAATTGTTACTTGCCTAGTCACCTGGGTTATCTCATCTGAGGAATTAAGGATTAAAAGCAAATTATTTCCCTTGGTTTTCTCTGGCCCCTTAGGATCCGTACTCAGAATGCAGTTCCTACTACCAGAACTAGCTTTGGACAAGGAAACTGGAAACAGGAAAGACTTGCAACACTGCCCCTCTAGAATGTTCCTAAGGAAGGTCCCCGTCCACATCTTTATTTTCCTCCTAACTCTGTGATATAGGGGTATTAGGGTTAAGGTTATTAAATTACTTGTACTTAGTTCCTCTGGCCAGACACCCAGATAAGGATAATTTGTTATAGAAAGAAGATAAAGCCTTTTAAAAAATAAAATAGCGATTAGGGGGTAGGCAAAAGAATAATTTTTAAATTTTCTATTTAATCCTGCTGACATCTAAATTCCCTGCTTTGCATAGCCACTGTCTTGGGCAGATTTTTTTTTTCCTGGGAAGGGGGATAGATTGGACTTTATATTTATTCTTTGACTATAATTAGCTCTCAGAAATCAGAATTTAGTTTTGTTGTGTGCTATAATTTATATTTATTACATCTCTGTGGAGCACAAAAGTGCTCGTCATGATAGACACTTTGGTCATATCATCAAAGTATTGGAAAAGTCCCTATGACTTGATTATCTCCATCCCCTGCCTCTGGGCACTGCTACCCTTAGAACATCCCAAGAGATAACTGCATAATCTCTTCTTAAACATTTCCAGAGAAAGACTCTACAGTCCCAAATGATAACGCATTGCATTGGCTTGTATTTTTAAAAGAGAGAATGTTCTCTTTAACATCAAGACTAAATTTCTCCTAAAGTTTCTACTTATTTCTATTTGTCCTGTTCTTCATTGGGATTGCATGCGCACATGCTTGTGCACACACCATACACACACACACACACACACACACACACACACACACACATTTTTTGCTACCATTTGTTTTTTCATACATTTGAAGACAGTAGTCTTTGCTTTCTCTGAGATAACTTGAACTTAAAAATCATGAGTAAAAATATAAGAAATACATTTAATGACATAATGCGAGAGCTTGGAAGAGGCCTTAGTGAGCCTGAAATCCGATCCTCTCATTTTACAACCAAGGAGACCAAAACCCAGAGAGTTTAAGTTGCTTGTCCAAACTCACATGGTCAGTTAAGCAGAAAACTAAAAATTAAGCCAAGGTCAACTGACTCCCAATCCAAGATCCTTTTTCTTCAAAGGGCAAGCACAGCATCTCTTCCAATTTTAATATTTTCATTTTAAGTGAGAAATTTTATTTTATTGTTTCTCAATATATTTCCTTGTGGAAATTGCTGTAACGTTTAGATGACTGGTTAAACAAGCTGATATGGCAGAAGGGTTATGGACTAAGCCTGTGCTGTCATTGATTTAGGGAATTTCTGCAGAGGAATCTCCCATTATTGATGTAGGTTGGCACTTTTCTTCAGTGGATAGCCTTTGAAAGTTACCTGAGTTCATTGAGTCATTACCAGGGTCATACAGCTGGTATGTGTATCAGAGAAGGGACTCGAATTCAGGTCTTCCTAGCTCCAAGGCTGGCTCTCAAGCACCGTTCTCCAACAAGATGAATTAAACAATACAAAATAATTCAGGAAATATAGTACATTTGTTACTTAGAGGTTCAGTAGTTTTTTATTAAAATATCACAGATCAATATGAAGCCAGCATATGCCTTCCATATTGTGGGTGCTTAGTCAGTTTATTGAGTTAAATGGACATAGGACTTGTCGATTATATTAAATTTAGTGTGTTTTACAGAGAGAGAGAGAGAGAAAGAGGGAGAGAGAGATTGATCTTGGGAAGGAAAGCTGTAAGGACTAGACCAGTGATTTCATTAGTATAGGAACTTCCCAAATGAGGAAACTCCCTCTGACAATCCATGGTGACATCTTTTCTGCAACTTACAATCTTCAAGTGTTTCCTTGAGCGGTGAAAGGTAGAGGGACTTAGCCAGGGTCACCCAGCCAGTATGTGTGTGAAGCAGGACATGAACCCATTTCTTCCTGGTTTCCAAGCCAGATCTGTATTCACTATGCCACACTGCTTCTTGTTAGGAAAGAAAATGACTATTAAAAGAACAGTTTTTAACTTACTAAGTTCCACTGCCTAATTAATTGCTTTTAAAATTCTTAATTTGAGCAGGGAGAGACAACATGACAAACAGTAGATAGAGGTCCAGCTTAGGATGCAGGAAAACCTGAGTTCAGGTCTTTCCTCTGTCAACTGTATTTTGGATGTGTGATCTGGGGTAAGTCACTTAACAACGGATTGCCCAAGGCAAGTCTTTGAGACTAGCCTCAGTTGATAGTTTCTATATAGTGATGAAATCATAGGCTTAGACCAATTAAGTCTGTGCCATTAAAAAATAATGAACATTATCTTTATGGGTAACACTCCTCTGCATCTTTTAAAGGGTTAAGGTAATAGGTACTGTTTCAAAACATAGACAAGCAACATAATGTATTTTACAAAATATTTCATAGAGTGTCAGCCAAACTCCAGTTTGTCATTTTATTTTCTTAAAGATGATGTCTTCCAACTTTGAGAACATATATAAAGAATTCTCTTTCTTTGGTATATCCAAAAGAACAGCACAAATCAAGAGAGCACGGGAGAGTTTGCTGCTGCCTTCCTGAGGAGTTACTTTTTGAGGCTTGGAGAGCAGGGGTTTCTTTCTTTGTCATCGCTTTGTAGCAGAACAAAGGAAATGCTGCAAAACCTTATCACAGAACCATACATGATTTTCAAGAAGCCATTTTTAACTCCTCCCCACTCTCTCCTCTGGGTTTGATAATTAAATTTTACTCCAGGTGACTCACAGCAGAGGTCAAAATTGCCTTTAATGGCAATAATGCACATTAATAACTATGTGGGAGCTAGTAATATGATCCTTAATTAGAACCAGTAATCTGATAGGTTTAATCAAGACACAGGAGGTCAAATGGAAGTGTATTGTTCAGTTTCAGTATGCAACCCTCCAAAAATGAAAGAAAGTAAAGCTACTGGCTTTTAGAGATACAGCTACAACACAGTTTTAATGTGTGTACTAGCCTAGTCTTGTATTAAGGATATCGGTTTTTAAATGGATTTAGTTTGTTAAAAATACTTTTGTGTGTTAACTTATAAGGAGCAATTCTAAAATTTTGAACAGCTGTTTCCCCAAGTGTAACCAAAGAGGAATGTGATTAATAGCTATTTTGCTTTGGGAAATATTTGGTAGGAAAGAGCATCTCTTTTCCCAATATTGAAGCTTTAAGACATATATGTTATCACACATTCCTAACCCTATGCAGACAGTGACATCTTTCCTGGAAATAAAGCTTTCAATTACAGAGAGGATTTTTAGAAATCTTGATTGTCAGCAGCTATGGGGTTTTGTTGATGAGAACACTGCCTGAGATTCTAATTTGTCATCAAGTCACCATACAGCATTAGGTGTCTATTTTCCTTCTGCATTTTTTCCATTCATAACCTGAGGGATAA
Source organism: Phascolarctos cinereus (assembly GCF_003287225.1). Lineage (NCBI taxonomy): Eukaryota > Metazoa > Chordata > Mammalia > Diprotodontia > Phascolarctidae > Phascolarctos > Phascolarctos cinereus. Next base: position 230,634,423 of record NW_027556098.1, read on the forward strand.
TCATTCTTTTTAAAGCACTTTGAAGATCCTTCAGGAAAAAGATCTAGACAATTCTTTTCATTTTTTCTCTCATGTACTCTCACATCTCTTTCTGCAGATCTAATTCTTTTAGTCTTCAAAGGGACTTCCAAATGTGCAGCTGATATGGGTGCTGTGGAGTGGAATAGTGCCTGACTGACCTCAAGAACAGGTTTTTTGACTTTGCTAAAATCCCATTTTAACAATCAGAAGTGAAAATTATTCCGCAAATATTAGAATAGGCTTTAGGTACTATTAAATCATTAGCCGGGCAATAAACATTTTTTTTTAAAAAAATATGTGTTATGTGCCAAGCACTTTACTAAGTACTGGGAATGCAAAAAATGCAAACAACAATCCTTTCTCTCAAGGTCCTCAGAGTCCTGTGGGGAAGATGACAAGTAACTTTAGACAATCAAGCTATATATAGGATAAGTTGGAAATAATCAACACAGAGAAGGCGCTAGAATTAAGGGGTATCAGGAAAGTCTTCCTATAGAGGGTGAAATTTTAAGTGGAACTTGAAGGAAGCTAGGAGGTGGAGATAAGGAAGAGCTTTCCAAGTGTGGGAGGTAACCAGTAAAAATAGCTGGAGTAGAGAGATGGTGTGTCTTGTTTGAGGAATGTCAAAGAGGCCAATGTCACTGGATTTCAAAGTACAGGGGTGGGGGGGGGGCGTGGTTATAAGGTGTAAGAGGACTGAAATGATTGGTGCAGTGGGGAGAGAGGGTAAATTATGAAGGGCTTTGAATGCCAAACAGGATTTATGTTTATTTCATCCTGAAGATGTTAGGGAGTCACTGACTTTAAACACTGACTTTTGTGTTTTTAAGTAAGATGACAACCGAGTGTGATAAGTGGGCCCAGAGATAGTTTATGTATAAGTTTTTGATTTTTACTTCCCAGAAGAATTCTGTACGTTCCAACAGAGGAGATTTTTGTTATCTGAAAGTAGCATGCTAAGTACAATAGAAGTCATTTCCTCTGAAGAAATAAAAGGGTTAGAAACTGAAGGCAATTTTAAAAACAAAACAGGGAGGTATTCAAAAGTCAAAACACATTAGCTATCCCTTTGGAAAACAAATTGTTTTTTTCCGTTGGCTTTCACAGTCAATTTTATCCAGCTTTAAAATATGTAGTGTTAAAATCAATCAAGCTTAAAGGTTCTGAAATAAGATATATTTTTTTCATTTCTATGTGAAGCGCTCATGGTTTAAGAAATGTCTTGATGGACCAGTTTTTAAAATAACTTTTATTGAAGTTTTTCTAACATTATTTATGAATGGGCAATATTATGTGTGTTACCTAGGTTGTAGCTATCTGAAAATCAAATTCCACATGAAATAAAATAGAAAGATAAGGTCCTGCCAATATCGGCTATCCTTGGTTTGGAAAAGAAAATGGAATGTGATGAAACACAGATTGGACTTTAATTTTCCTTATTCTAAAATCAGTAATGACACTATTAGGTTTTGATATTATATTGGTAGGAAAATAATTTATTACATTTTAAACACTGCAGCTAGAGGTATTCCTGAATATTTTTTTTTCAAATACCCTTTTAGGTAATGCCACTGATGTCTAGTAGGTTTTACTTTCTACCTGCAGCAGTGGCAACTATGCTTACTGCTCATTTTGCTATGTTCTATTTTTGAACACATGATATTCTAGTGTTAAAAGAGAGGTTTTTTGGTTTTCCTTTTCCTCAGAGGAGAAAGGCATTAGGATCCCACGAATGGAGGTTTCTCATGCTAGTAGTTACCGTCATCTTCTTTTCTAGAGTTATTCACCCTTTTTGGCAGAGTTGTCAGTTCTCTTTGTGCCCAGTAGCAGAAGTGAGATGCCTACTAGGTCAGAGTAGAGATAATTAAAAGGTATGGCAGAAATATGGGATATTTATCTCATCTGGGTGATTTAAGGATAATCATTTGGGAGCCTAGTTTTGAGCATTTCTCCTTTTTTAAATAAATGCTTAATGAAATTCAGCAAAACTTACCATGGGTTTGTGGATATTTCCATTCATGCACAGAAAGGGTAGGTTTAGTGAAAAGCAAGGTTGTACCTTGGTTTAAAAGTTGATAGACTGAACAAATTACAATTGATGGGACATTTTTCCTATATGCCATTGAGTAAATCACTGCTTTTTGGGTCAAGGCATAGAAAAAAGTCAGGGAGGTTAAGCCACATGATAACCGATTTAAGCCCTAACTCAGTGATGACTTTGGGGAATTTCTAATGCCATAAGGGATGTGAGAAATAACTTAGTCCAACCCCCTGGTCTTGCAAATTAGGAAATTGAAACTAAAGGAGTTTCATTTTAGAACCAGGGCTAGAATCCATATTTCCACATTCCCAGTCCCAAGTTCTTTGTATTCTGCTGTGCTGTTTCACATTCTGGTCATCTGTTCTGTGATGTGCCCCTAGAAATGGAAGAACAAACTATTCCATTGAAATAGACTATTCTTAGCTATATCTGAATCTATATAGATGTGGGCAGGTGAGTCTGGTACAAGAGTGTCCCAAAATGACAACTTCAGCTCTAATATCCCTATATCTTCCACATCAGGCAAAAAGAAACTGTGATCTTTAAGGTGGATGTGAATGGTAGTAATTGCATACCTTTATTCAATGTCCATAGGGTTTTATTTCAGTTAACTTCATTCAGCCAGGTCCTGATTAGTGCATATAATAAATCCCTCCTGAAGTGGTCCCATTATTTGATTTTTGTACCGCATATTTCCTTTGGCCTGGAATCAATTATCATATTTTGCATAATTATGATTCAAATGGTGCAAATTCAGATACATGCCACTACTTCAGAGGATTCACTACTTTCACTGATCAGCACCTACCTATGTATTGAAAGGCACCTGGGAGTGAATTGTGGAGAGCTCATACATTAGTGCTTTGGAATGTACACTGATTTCCACTTTCTTTCCAGGGACTGTTAAAGTGTTGGCTTCAGTCTCTAAAGCGTTATGTGATTTGTATCACTGTTACCTTAGAGATAATCTCTTTCTACATTCTCTTCATCCCTGTGCACTCTGAGATCAGCTGGTGTGCTTCTGCTGACTCTAACGTAGGTTTATTCTTTGGGGAACTGAAGGTAGTATTTTGTAACCAGGGACTATATCTTGGGAATCTTTTCCTTCTCATATCTCCTAAATTGATAACCATGAAAGTGTTCGGGCCAGAGAACTGTCTTTCTAGAGATAATCTCAAGAGATGACACCAGGATAGTGGGCTGTTTTCTAATAATTACCACATCTATTCTATGTATTTTTACTAATGATACTTTTAAAGATTATTTTATGAACATGTTGCAGTGGAGGACATAACTTTTGAAATATGGTAACCTAAAATTGTGGAAAAGTTCTGTCCTTCCTCCTTCCCTTCCTTCAAGTTTTGCAGATAAAACAGTGCCATTTTTCAAGTACAGGGAGTATCTGAATGTAGCATCCTGAAAATTGAGGATATGTGGTAAATTTTAGTGTTAATCAAGAGGACAAATTGTAAACATTGAGAGGTTTAAAATTTAATTTGAGTTTGACAATGTAAAGATCTTTTGTAAACTCAAAAAAGCCAAGATTTGTTATAATTTTATTTTTAAACTATAACTTAAATTGGTTGCCTCAAAGGTATTGCTTTTCCTCTTATACACTTTTAAATTGCATATTGTGAAAATTATTAAATAGTATGATAGCTCCAATGTTACAGATATATAAAATTTTTTTGTCTTTTTGAACTTTTTACAGAAGATGTTATTTTAGGCAAACCATGCTGTATATTACACTCTTGTTTAGTTTCTGGTACTGAAGCAAAAGCTAGCTTAATAAATATCATTCCTAAAACTAAGAGATCACTCCTCATTATCCCATCACATTCATACTGCTTTCTTACCTCCTTTTCTTCATGTTAATCTCTAGCTCTATTAGAAACACAAGGGGGGAAATGGTATGCACATTTATTTAATGTAAACATTAAGGGGATGTCCAACTTCTTTTGTTGTACCACAATTTTGTTATTTTAATTATTGCTATACAGATGCTACAGATGATCCTTATATGTGTCTCTAGCCTTTCTCCTGAGCTTCAGGCACATATCACTCACTACCTTTGGATATCCCATAGGTGTCAGGCTCAGGGTGTCCAAACACAGAACTCATTATATTTTCCCCAAAACACCTCTTAACGCTATTCCAAATTCTCCTATTTCCATTGAAGTCACCATCATCCTTCCAGATAGCCCTGCATATAACCTCAAGATCTGTCTTAACTCCTTGCTCTCACTTCATATAACGATGTTGCCAAATCTTGTGATTTTTACCTTCATGTCTCCTGTGTAATCCACTTCCCTTCAGTCATACAGCTATAACCCATGTTCAGGCCCCTGTCACCTCCCACCTGGACTATTTCAGTACCATTCTAATTAGTCTCCCTGCCTCAAAAGTTTCACCCCTCACCATTATAAAGCCTAAGTCTAACCATATTAGCCCCAATGGATTATTATTACCTCTAGGATCAAATATAGAGTCCTCTAGTTGGCATTTAAAGCTTTTCATAATGTGCCTCTTTACCTTTCCAGTCCTGCTACATTTTACTAACTCCATTCACTCTATGATCCATCAATGCTTACTTCTTTACAGTCCTCTCAAACAGCTCCCCATTTCTTGTCATCTTCTGTACTTTTATTTTATGCCTGGAATACTCTGCCCCCTCACATCTATTTCTGAGTTTCCTTGACATCCTTCAAGATTCAGCTCAAATCCTACCTTCTATAGGCAGCCTTTCCTGGTCTGTCCAGCTGCTAATGCCTTCCTCTTTCAGATTACCTACATCTACTCTTTGTATGTCTTGTATTCACTTAGTTATGTACATCGTGTCTCTCCATTAGATTGCAAGGTTCTCGAAATCAGGGAATGTTTTTACTTCTCTTAGTAATCCTGGCTTTTGTCAAAGGTAGGTACTTAGTAACTGCTTAAGAAATGCTTGTTGAGAACCTTGACTGATGACTCAATAAATAGATTATAAGGCCTCAGAAGTCATCTATTCCAACTCTCTCTTTTTACATATAAGGAAACTGAGGCCCAGGAAGCTGAAGTGATTTTCCCAAGGCAATATAGGTAGTAAGTGGTAGAGCGAGAATCCAAATTCTGGAGCCAAATTCAGCATCTTTTGTGTTGTACCCATGTACTTGGAAAGGGTTTTTATTATGTTTTCATTTTTGTTATGGTTTTATTATGTTTTCATTGCACAACTTGACCTGTAATAGGAGTAATTAAATTGAGCAATTATACTTGACCACCTACAACATGACTTAATGAAGTGATTGTCCTTCAGAAGTCCTGGAAGCTTTTCTCTCATTTGTTTGTATTACCTCTCTCTCCTCGTGTTTTTTCATGGTTATATTTCTGCTCATTTCTCCTTTCATAATCCTAGACTCTCCCATGTCTCTCTTTGACTTCTTTCCGTTGTTTTTTCCTCCACTCATATATTGCCTATTTTAAAGTCTTATGACTTCAGTTAGGGACCACAGACAAATAACAGCACCATATATTTAAGGCTGCCACATTCTTTAATAAATCTTCAGCTGACTTGTACATGGGCTTAAAAATCTACTTTTTTTTCCATCCATGATAAGCTTACCAGTAAATTTTCTATGTCCCTAACAAGTCTAGATTTTTTTTGTCTACTCTAAAATTCTGGATGGTAAAAATTTATTGTAATAACAATTCAGTTCTCAAGTTTTGAGAATAAATTTATTATCAACTTGTTTCATAACAATAATACTAGCTAGAATTCATATAGTGCTATGAGGTTTGCAAAGAGTTTTACAAATATTATCTCATTTGAGCTTCACAACATCTCTGGGAGGCAGATGCTATTATTACCCCCCCATTTTACAGATGAGGAAACTGAGGCAAACAGGTTAAATGACTTGCCCAAGGTCACACAACCAGTAAGTAGTGTATATTCTATTAGCTAATGTTTTTCTGGAATGCATATTCTATTATCTTTTCCTCATCTTTTAGTCTTCTTCAGTCTCTTTCAAATCCCTTGTTCTTACTTCTTGTTCCCTACAACAGATGTGAGTTAGCAGAAAATGGAGGATAGTTGCAATTTAAAGTCACCTGGGTGTAGGACTTCTATACTTTGAAAGGCATGTTCAAATACAACACTTTATTTATTCCTTATAGCTCTGAAGGCTAACAGGAGAGGTTGCATCACATTTTTTCCATATGAACAGACAGAGGCAAAGGGAAGTAGATGTCTATTTTGTGTAACCAGGAAGGCCAAGCCAGTACCTAGGAGGTGGATGTTAGGGGAAGGTGAATTTGAATGCTACCAAAATTAGAATGTTCTAGCAATTGCCTGTGCAAAAATGGAATGGGCTGCTTTGATTGGCAATGAGTTTTCTGATCCCAGAAGTGTTCAGTGAAGATTTGTCTGTAAGAAGATTCTTGTATTAGGTGGATGGTTGGACAAAGATAATTTCTCAGGTTCCTTCAAACTTAGATATGTTCTGATTCTATGTCAGTTGTCCAGTTTTAGACCTAACAAGAATTGGAGAAGGGATTCTTGTCAACTCCAAACTGGTGTATTCTTTACGTCTTATCGAGCTGTCCCATACATTCTTACAATACATAATCTCTATTTCTACCACTGTTTCTGCTACAGAGGAAGGAAAAAACCTTACTTTTTTTTTCTAATTTGGGATTGTCAACAAGCAAAGTAAACAATATGGTTTTATCTAATCCTAAAACACTCCGAGTTGAAGTGTGACAATTTATAAAATGCATAAAGCTGCATGTGGCCCACTGAACATATTTAAATTGTATTTTTGTGTCCTATTCTGTATGCCAGCTAAGAAATAGAAATTTTCAAGTGCACATAGTAGTAATGCCCTGCAGGATGAATCTTGTGGGAAATGGTCCATGGATGTGCCCTTAGAAACAAGAGGACACCAATAATATTTGATGTGTTACCTGTTGGGTTAAGCGTATTTAATGAAGATCCTGGGGAAAAGATTCCTTCTCATCTGGGAAGTTTTTAATTGGCATCACTGCCTGGAATACAATTACATCAGGATTGCACATCCAGTTATCAAAGAGTTTACTAAAATCTGATCTAGAAAGGGCTATACTCAAATTAGCAAATGAGACTTTGTAACAGTTTTTGTGTTTGGTCTTTTTGGGGCAAGACTGAAAACTAATGAGTCAAAGATTTATAATCTCATTTGTCCTATGACCTGGTTTTCTGTAAAATTGCATGCCATTATTTTGGTGTCTCAGGTTGGCCTTGTATTCACAACAATAGGGTTTGCCTATTTATGAACTGACTACTTTCAGATACTTCCTTTCTACCCTTTCTTTTGCAGCAGAAGTGAATGGTACCAAAAATGAAAATTTTACCCTGTGCACATCATTCATTTTGTGGTAAAAAATAAAAATGATGTTTTACAGGGGATAATGGCTTATAAATTCAATTTAAAATGATAAGCCATATACTACACTTTTCTAACAGTTCTGTCCAGCCACTTGGCTTAAGTCACTCACACATAGCATGTTGTTTAGATTCTAGGTGCTTTCCCCGTTGTCCTTCATTGAAAATGCTTTTTGTCCTTCCTGCTTTACTTTTTCTCTGGCTATTAGCAAAAAAGAAATCATCCTTTTGCTCTGGGGTAGATAACAGCAATTTAGGAATAAAACTATTTTTGGTGATGTATTGTACTTGTAGATATTTATATTTGGATCAAAGATTATGATTTTGTAAAATTATCCTGAGTCCCTAGCTTCATTAGTATTAATTTTTCTTTTAGGAGGCTTAGTATGCTGAACCAGTAACTTCAAAAGATCTTTCTTCCACAACTTGATTTGAACATGTTAAGCCTGATCCCCTTAAGGGAGAGAATATCATCAAGATTTTGCTTGAAGCTCCTACATTAATGGTAGAGATCAACATTTGGCTGTGACAAAGTCCCTTTCCTTTTTTGCAAGCCTGTTTTTGTTTTTGTTGAAAAAAAAATGTCCACTCTACTCCAGGATATCTCCAATCAAGGATTCAGGGAAACCTTCTGACTCAGATTCACTCCTTTACCTTTATGACCTATCAGGAAGATCTTGGCCCCTGTCCCAAGAAACCTGAATTGCTTTTCAGATTTCTCCCCACCCCAGTGTACTTTGTAAAAATTTTAATCTCAAGGATCAAGGACTTCCTAATTCTTCTCTCCCACTTGCACACTTTTCTAAATCCATTAAATATGGGAACTCTCTATTAGTCACTTATTAAGCAACAGCTAAATTCCAGAATCTTAGTCACTTGCTCTACAAGGTTGGGTCTTAGGACTAACCACCTTGTCACTTAATAATTTGGTTTAGGGGAATGGGAATCCTGAAGGATTAGCATAAGTATATCATAGCTAATTATTGAATGATAGTCTAGTATTGGTCAGATGGAGGAATTTTATCAAGAAAAGGAAGGAAATGTACTAGAATTGAGTATTCTAAAAAGCAAATTTTTAAAATGCTTTTTAATGGTGAGATAGTGCCTAATTTCTCAGTTTAATTTTTTAGCCGTTTATAATGAACAGATATTAAAACTTCCTGTTCTGTTAGCATATATGGTTCAGGCTAAAGAATCACACATTTCTGTCCCCTTCCATGATTCTGTATCTTTTTAATTTTTAACTTGACTATTGGAAGAAAACTCTACTTTTAAGTTCAAGAAGGAAATAGTAAGTATGTTGTTGTTGTTTTATATTAACCAGTGTTAAATGCTTAAGTGTTTCTAGAAATTTATAAGGGGACCAGATATTCCTTTACTAGGACCAAATCATGACCCTATAAGTTGTCTGACAACTTAGTAATTGCTTTGTAAATAGGCATAAGTTCACCTTATCTCCACATGTGAATGGTCTGTTTGGGGCATGTAGCTGTCTTCAAAGTTTGACCATTGACCAGTGGTCTTCAGAGTAGGGGGCTTACAAGATAATCAAGTAGAGTACATGAAGAAAATGTTAGGCTATTTATCTTTAAAATAAGCTTTACAGATGAAGATAGATCTCTATTTTTTTTGTTATATTTAAAGTCTTGTACTCCGTAAAAATCTAGTACTTTACAAAATTTCACTAAATTTAATGACAAATGTTTAGAAGCCTTTTTTGAATCTTTTAATGATACTTGATAGTGAAAGACTTGGAAAAATATTTACTCTTCCTGCCACAGTAAAAAATGACTAGAATAATACATGGAAAACAATGTATTAACAAATAAAAATGTGTTTCTTTGTTAGCAATTTCTGTTGGAAGATAAAGTATTGCTCAAGATTTGGAAAAAAAATGTATGAAAAGAAATTAGGCAGTGTGGGAGCTATGCTATTCAGTTGGATGAAAGTTCAGATATTTTTTAACATGTTTCAGCTTAAGATATTTGCTTGATTCTATTTCTTTGATGAAATGAAGAATTACATTTTGTAAGTCACTAAATGAAGAATGAACTGGATCAGATATATTCTCAACAGCCACTATGGAGTAGTTGCTTTGTTTTGAGTTTAAAAAAAAAGATTTTAGGGGCAGGCAGCTAGGTGGCACAGTGGATAGAGGCCAGCCTTGGAGTCGGAACACCTGAGTTTAAATCTGGCCTCAGACTCTTACTAGCTGTGTGACCCTGGGCAAGTCACTTAACCCTAATTGCCAAAAAAAGGAAAAGAAAAGAAAAGAAAAAAAAGGATTTTGGGGTTAAGGTTACATAGCAAGACATATAAATTTCATCCACTGAATCATTCATAGTCAAACCATTGCAGCAAGAAAAGTTGGAAGCAGAAATTCTCAAGGTGCTACAGGATGGCATCAATGCAGTTAATTTTATTTTTAAATAAAATATTTTAATAGTATAGTCTTTATATTGAAATTGAGAATGACCATGAAAACCTTTTGTTCCACACAGAAATTCGATGGCTATTTCATGGCAAAGTCCTTAAAAGAGTTGTCTAACTTAAAAAAGATGGCTTACCAAAAAATAAATAAATAAATAAAAGATGGGATTATATACTTATTCTTTTATTAGATATATAGATATATTCTCTCTATGTATGTATTTCCCAAATTTGCTGATCTTTTTTGTAACAAGTGACTAACAGTAGTATGCTACCTACCAGATATTTTTTTTTAAAAAACCTAAACTCAATTTGTCCTTTATAAGCCAAAGTAATATACACAAGTGAGAAATTAACTGGTTTTTCAAAAGAAACTACAAAGAGAGCATTTTGAAAACAAATGTTTGGAAATGTTTCCATTGTTAAGTGATTTTGTTGCTGAAAACAACACATGTCACCTATTTAAAAAAAGAACCCTCATATCTACTTAATAGTTAAACTTGGAAGCAGAATTTTCTGAGCCTTTAAAAAAAATCTTCCAGATAAAGAGTTTCAATAGATTTTAAATCTTTTTGGAAAAAATATAAAAGTGTGACACCTTTCTCTTAGTTTGTAAGAACTGATTAACCTCAGAAAACAGGAAAATTTATTGGACAAACTTCAACAAAAAACCTTAACATAATTGACAGATGAGATTGAAAAAGGAGTATCATTATTTTAATAAGCCTACCCAATGATGCACTTTTTCCAGTTGATCTACTTATTTTTTGAAAGGGGTTTTTTCCAATCATGACAGTAATTAAAACTAATTATTGAAAAAATTTAACTAAGAACCTAATCTTTGAATTTCTTCATCAGAGTATTGAAAAATAGTTTTCAAAAATAATGAAGCATATTCAATCACATTGACCTCACCAAATATTATTAATAATAGAATCACTTAAATATTTTGTTTCATTTTTATCTTAGTTTTAAAATTCCTGTTTTTTTTAGTGTGGCAGAAACTAGACATAGACCAACATCTTACACTATGTACAAGCTAAGGTCAAAATAGGTACATGATTTAGATATAAGCAAATTAGGAGAGGAGGAAATAGTTTATCTGTCAAATCTAAGGAGAAGGCAATGATTTTTGACCAAACAAGAAATAGAGAACATTATGAAATGCAAAATGGATAATTTTAATTACATTAAATTAAAAGGTTTTTTCGGAAACAAAACCATTGCAACCAAGATTAGAAGGAAAACAGAAAGTGAAACTTTTTTTACAGTAAGTGTTTCTGATAAAGGCCTTATTTCTCAAATATATATAGAGAACTGAGTCAAATTTATAAGAATATAAATCATTCCCTAATTGATAAATGATCAAAGGTTATGAAGAGGCAGTTTTCAGAAGAAGAAATTAAAACTATCTATAGTCATATGAAAAAAATGCTCTGAATCACTATTGATTAGAGAAATGCAAATTGAAACAACTTTGAGGTGCAACTATCAGATTGGCTAATGTGCTAGAAAAGGAAAAGTATAAATGTTGGAGATGTGGGAAAATTGGGACACTGATGCATTGTTGGTAGAGTTGTAAACTGATCCAAACATTCAGGAGAACAGTTTGAAGCAAAGGGGATATCAAAATGTGCATACCTTTGATCCACTAATACTATTATTATGTTTGCATCCCAAAGAGATCATTTTTTGAAAAAGGAAAAAGGACCCACATGTACAAAAATATTTATAGCAGCTCTTTTTGTGGTGGCAAAGAATTGGCAATTGAGAGAAGCCCATCATTTGGGGAATGGCTCAACAAATTGTGGTATATGAAAGTAATGGAATACTATTGTGCTATAAGAAATAATGAGCAGGCCAATTTCAGAAAAACCTGGAAAGACTTACATAACTGATGGTTAGTGAAGTGAGCAGAACCAAGAGAACATTGCACCCTGTAAATAGCAACATGGTGTGAAGATCAACTGTGGTAGACTTAGCTCTTCTCAGCAATATAATGATCTAAGACAGTTCCAAAAGACTCATGGCAGAAAATGCTGTTCACATTCCAGAGAAAGAATTATAGAGTCTGAATATAAATCAAAGCATACTATTTTCACTTTTTTTGTGGCTTTTCCCTTTTATTCTGTTTCTTCTTTCACAGCTTGACTAATGTGGCAATATATTTACATGATTGTACATGTATATCCTGTATCGGATTGCTTGTTGTCTGGGGGTGGTGGTGAGGATGAAGAGAAGGAAGAAAAAATTGGAACTCAAAATCTTATAAAAAATGAATGTTGAAAACTATCTTTCCATACATTTTGGAAACAATTAAATATTATTTATTAAAAATTCCTATTTTATATGCTTTATAATGTATAAAATATAGTAGAATATTAGCACAATCATTACATGTACATAACCTGTATGCTTATATATTTGTATATACGTGTATGTATGTATGTATATATGCATACATATGTAGTTTACACATATCTTGAAGGGGTGCTCAAAAAATTTTGCCGAAAAGGATGTGTGATCAAAAAAAGGCTTGAGATCACTCTTCTTGAAGAATAATTTGAATTTGCTAGAGTAAATAGTACTGGGAGTCAGAATGAGAGAAAAAGCACAGATAAATAGTAATGACAATAGCTCCTAGTTAGGTAACACTTAGTAGTTTATAATCCTTAAAATAAAATGTGAAGTATTATTATCCACATTTTAGAGATAAGGAATCAGTCTCAGAGAGGTCGTGACTTGTCTATACTCCACAGTTAACAGATTAGCAGATCTAAAACAATTCAGGTGTTCCTATGCTTTTTTCCCACCACACCATGCCTCCTTAAGCTTTCTCTAGCAATGGACTGAATGTTTTTCATCACTAGCAAGACAGTTCTGCTTTATGACAACTTGGATGACAAAGAAGATAGGTGAAAAAGAAAATTTTTTTTTCAAATGAAAAATAATTACATGTTTATAAATCATGTTTGTATTTCTAATCCTGTGATTGTGATAAGATAGGGGGAAGATCATTGAATGCAAATGCTGAATCATGAACAGAATAGATACAGTGACCTTGGTGGAAATACATGGGTACTGGAATTGTTTGCTTCCAAGATTTCTCTTGACCTGAATGTTGTCCCATGAGTTAAATGGAAATGGGCTGTTGCTGAGACCCCCACCCCTTCCTGAACAGCTGTGAAATAGTGGAATAGCTTGGTAAGCCCTTGAGCAATCCAATGAGAATTTAGAACAATTTATTCATTTACAATTCTTTTCCTAATAGCTAACATTTACATAGTGCTTTGAGGTTTGCAAAGGACTTTACAAACATTATTCCATGTTATTCTCACAACAACCCTGGGAGGGAGGTGCTGTTATTTTCCTTATTTTACAGATGAGGAAACTGAGGCAGACAGTGTTTTTTTTTTCTTAGTAACTTGCCTGAGATCACATGACTATGAAATGTCTGAGGCCAGATCTGAACATGATTCTTCCAGGAACAAAGTCCAGTGCTCTATCCACTGTGCCACTCATCTGCCCTTTTCTGATCAAATTAATGCCTGACATACATGAGAATTGAACTGAAATAGATTTAAAGGCCATGCATTATAGGGGACAGTCAGCCAGATTATATAGCACATTATTTAATTCATACCCCTAATTCCCCTGCTATGGTTTCTTTCTGCCCCTTTCCCACTAAATCAGAAGACAGATCTTTTATTAGTTGGGAGAATATTATTTGTAAATATTATATTTTATGATTTTTTTAAGTCTAGTATAGGAATTGACAAATTCTCAAAAGTAGACTGCCAATTTGGCATCCAGTGTTCTCTTTCAGGTGTGTGTTACTGACCACATATGAACTCTTTATCCAGGACACCATGCCAACTCTTGAGGTGTCAGGGGACCACAGTCGGCTGTACTCACAAACAACAGAGACAGGGGTGTTGTCAGAGTTGTCACAGACCCTTCATGCTATCTTTATTACATGTGCTTTAGGTTGCCAAGCCCTGCCTGGTGATTTTTCCTTTGGTTTTTCCTTGTTGAATTAGCAGAGTCAACAAGATACTGGAAGAGACTCCTGTTGGTCTCCTGGGATTCCTTTAAGTTCTCAAGCCTTAAAGAATTTGCTGAATGTGAAGAAACATGTATAAACTTGCCTGAAATATATTTTGTTTTGATTGGTAACTTTTAAAAGGCAAGAAGAAGAGGAGTCTAGCTCTTAAGTCCCTGACATGTAGTAAGAGCTTAATAAATGCTTGTTGATTGATTTATGAAACCATCTTGTAAAAGGGAAGGATCATTCACCAGCAGGGAGGGAGTGTAAGTGAATTAGAAGTTAATCAACAAGTATCTTAAAGCAACTACTGTGGGCTAGGCACTGTCCTAAAGCTCTGGTGATGAAAACAAAAATGAATCAGGCCCTGTCTGTCCTCAAGCAGCTTTTGTTATAATGGGGGAGACACCAGGCAACGTAAACACAATTGAGTATATTCAAAATGTATACAAAATTACCTGATAAATTGGGGCAGGGAGTACTAAGGGTTGTGAAAAGTCAAGAAAGGCTTGGAGCGTGAGTTATGTCACATGAGCAGAGGTTCTAAGTGATTCAGAGGTTATTTTTGTTGATGCAAAGAACTGGAAATCAAGTTGGTACCCATTGACTGGGAGTAGCTACATAAATTATCATACATCAATGCCACAGAATCTTACAGTGCCATAAAAAACTAGGGGTATGAAGATTACAGAGAGAAGCATCAGTAGATATATAAAATGATGCAAAGTTAATTAAGGAGACCAGGAACACAGTATATAAATGACTACAGTAATGGATATGGAAATTATAAACAAATAAATAAATCAACTGTTATATATCTATAATGACCAAGTGTAGTCCTGAAGAAGAGATTTTTTTTAAATGTCGTTTTCTTTCTTCAGGGCAGCATGGGATGTAGATCATTGCATGTATTGTCAGGCTTGTTTGGGATGGATAATTTTGCAGAGCTTTTCTTTTTCTTTGTTACATAGAATAGTTCTCTGGCTTAAGAAAAGGAAGTGGATATAGTCAGAAATGAAGGGGATATAAAAACAAAAGATCAATACAAAAAATTTTAAGTGATTTGCAAAAAAAAGGATGTTATGTACTCCCATTTCAAGATGGGAATTCAGAGCTACCAGGAAAGAGGCGAAGTATAGGGATGTGAAACAGTATTTTTAAAAATTTACAGAATGTTCTAAGTAATGAACATATTTCCCCTGGAAAAAAAAATAAGCACAGATAGATGAAAAAGTACTAGGGTAGTTCACAGGTAATGGCATTGCTTCCAGTAGAAAGAAAAACAATGTTTAAATAAACAGAACTTGTAATAGTTCAGCATTGACAAAAGTTCTTGATTTGTACCTAGATGTCACTTTTTAGAAGGTAGACAGTGGTTAATATTTGTATCATTTTCCTAATTTAAAAAATTATAAGAAAGAACTGGGATGTTGGTGCATCATCTGTTAAATTTCAGCTATCAAAGTAATTAAGTGGCAAAAATTATAAAGTGCTGATCTTGGGAGTTGGGAAGACCTGAATGCAAATCCTCCTTCAGATACTTACTAAGTGGTGCTGAGCAAGTCAACCTCTCTCAGCCTCAGTTTTCCTCATCAATTAAATGGGCAAAAAAAAAAAGCTCCTCCAGGGTTGTTGTGAGGCTCAAATGAGAAAACTTATAGAAAGTACAAAACTTAGAGCAATATATAAATGCTAAGCTATTGTGCTAGCTGTTGTAATCAATTACCCATCCCTGAAGAAGACCAAAGATACTCTGTAAACAGGTACCTCCATTCCTCTAGGGTTAGTTAGCCAAACTGTAGGCATAATGCCTAGGAGGGGTAGCTGTCTTGCAGTCGGTCTAGCTCTTTGTACTTTTGATTTTCCCCCATATTAATTTATGTTTGTAAGGCTAGCCTTACATCACTAAACTTTTAAGAACATTTGTCATTAAAATAAGCATATAGAGAGTTTAGCTAAAGTTGGTGCTCTGGGCAGATTCAGTGCCACAGGGCCCATGATGCTACATAATTTATACTTTGTTGAGTTAACAGTTACCAATTGGAATGGTCACTGCAGAGGTATAGTGGCTCCCTTGTGTGCCTTAGAGGAAGTATACGATGCCTTTCCCTCTATTCAGCACCTTTACTTTGATGGTTTAAAACAGTCTAAGAAGCAACAAAATCTACATCCAGTATACATTGTACCTTATCCCTCTATCAAGAATCAAGTATGCTTTGCAAGTATTGAGGTCCCAGGAAACTAAGGAGAACACTACAGGCCTTCAGGGTGCAGTTCTGTTAATTCAACACAATGATTACAGAAAAGTATGCAAGATGATAACAATCACTGCTTTACTGTGTAATCTGTACTGTCTTCTTTAGTTTTTAAACCTGCCTCTGTGTTTCTTATGTTTCGTACTGGCATCATTCAGCCACTTAACTGAGACACAGTGTGACATAATGAATAGAATGCTGGCCTTGGCATTAGGAAAGACGTAGTTTGAAGTCCTGTAGTCTGGCACATACTGGCTGCGGGACTCTGAGCCAGGCTCTTAGTATCTTCAGACAAGTCTCTATGATTATACCTTGCAGAGGAGGTGCCCGTCTGTTTTGGTAGATGGACTTCCTCACTGAGACCTTACACAGTTGAAATCATAAGTCCAGTTTTTTTAGAAAGGCAGCTTAATGAGTTCAGATTGTAGCTCTTTCTATTGCATGACTTCCTCCTGTATGACCAGTGCTGTTTTGTCAATGAGTATAGTTTGTCCTCCCTAGTATTCTTTGTCTTACTGGAGTATATAGCAATATGTAAGGCAGATTTAGTAACCTAAAGGAGTGGTTTGAATTTACTGAAGCAATCAAATAGTCCTAGTGTTAGGATGAGAGGAAATGTGACGTTGTGACACCCAAAGTTTCCCATGACTGGCTGAACTTGTCTTAGCTGCCCTCAGGCGGAGGTGTGAGACATTACCAGTTCTCTCTGTACATTGAATTTTGTGGGTCCCTGTGGATTATGTTCATACACAATTGATTCAGATATACAGTTGTGCCGGATTCAGCATGCTAATTATTGTTTCAATGTGTAACTTGGAGTTAAAAATAAATGGTAAATGTGTAAGGCTGGTTATTAGAATTGTTACTGATTATTTTAATATTTTATATGGGAAATAACCTTGTGTTTTCCTTAGTTATATTCTCTCGTTTTTGAGTCTAGTGTATGTCCTTTTAATGAGCCTTCTTGGGATGCCCTTAGAATAATTTTCTATTCATATTTGTACTATATAAGCAGTTTTGTGTGAGAGTTAAACCATTAAACCTCACATGGGGCTTAATTTACCTTTTTCCAGTTCTTGTTTACAGTTAGAGCTGTGGTCACAAATGGCTTTTGAGCTAAGTACTTAGGTTTAGAAATGTTGATTAGAATTTTTTTTTTGTAAAAAGCCAATCCTCTGTGTAAAATTCCTGAACTTACATATGGCTGAGATGAACAAATGAATTCAGTTTCTCTTCTAAATCTCTTTCTTGGATTTCATCTTAAAGGTTATAGCAAAGTCAGAATTTATGACTAGGAATGCTTTTATGAATGTGATGGACTACATTTGTAAATCAATATAAGTAACCATACACAGCTACTATTTTTTTTTATTATAACCAATAATTGGTATTGGAGCTTCAAAACCTCTTACTTGACTTTTCTTAATAGAATTGATAATAGTTTTCAAGACAGTCTATGGATCTTATTTTTTATAGCTTCAGATAACTTTTCAGTTTTGCTTCCTTTTACTTTACTATCACAAGTAGGTTCTTGTTTCAAATGAGTTGGTCAAGGGGACAGCTCGGTGGCGCAAAGGGTAGAGCATCAGCCCTGAAGTTAGGAGGACCTGAGTTCAAATCTGGACTCGGACCAAACGTTTGACACTTACCAGCTGTGTGACCCTGGGCAAGTCACTTAACCCCAATTGCCTAAAAAAAAAAGAGTTGGTCATTTATGGCTTTTAATTTTAGAGTTTAACAAATTGCTTCATTAAATTACTATACTCTTTAAAATGTCAAGTTGCTGATACTAATATTTAGTTTCATGTTTAAATCTGAGGTTTGCTAGGCTTCCTCTTGTTTTCTGGTAAATTTGATTTGAAAGAACAATGAGATGAGGCCATTTGTTTTTCTAAAGCAAAAAACTAATTCTACTCAAATTTTTTCCCCTATCCAAAATGTGAACAAAAATAAATATTAAATAAGTCATAGATCCACATTCATTTGGTGCTGGATAGGAAGTAGCAAAAATTATATAGTTTGTATTTAACTGAAAATTATTTCCAGCTTAATCCAATGCTTGGATTAATTTGTTGAAGAAGCTTTTTAAAATTTAGTACTTCTAAGTGAAAGGAAATACTTCTATGATACTAAGTAAATATGAGTGTAAGAATAGGCAGAGGGTAAGGCAAGAGAGCTATTAAATAAGGTCATTTCCAAAGAGACCAGAATATTCATACATCTTCTTCATAAAATTCTCATTGTCAAAAAATCTACACGTGATTTGTCTGGAGGTTAATTTCATACTAGATGTACATTTTACTCATAAACTTCTGAATTCCAGGTTCACTATGCATTCTTTCTCTTTGGTACATTAATACTAAGAGCATTAGTTTGGGCATGGCCATCTGTGAGAGTATAACTAAGTGCTTCTCTGTAGTGACTTGCAGCAAATATATTGCCATAAGATAATGTAAATGACCCTCAGTGTCCTACTCTCTCTGAGGCTATAGAATGATGTAAAACTACTTTCCCTTGATTGCTATTTGCAATAAGCTGGTGGTGCTAAAATATAAAATCAGGTCTGCCCAATAAATCAAAGCTTTCTAGATGCCTTTAAAAGGAGGATGAAGGGAGGGAGAGGGAATTGTGAGTTTCTCATATGGAGCATGAAATGGCATAAAATGCATGTTTGCCATTTTTAATTGAAGTAGCTTTTGATGTTCATTCTGATATGAATTATTTAGTTCAGAGTAATACATGAAATAAATGGGCAGAGAGCAAGCACTGTCTTATTATCAGCCAGTGTTAGTAACATAGCAGCCAATTTCTCTCTCTCTCTCTCTCTCTCTCTCTCTCTCTCTCTCTCTCTCTCTCTCTCTCTAAGATACATTTTTAAAATTAGCAAGGAAGCTCCTAAGTATAATAACAAAAGGTTATTTATTCTTAAATCTGTAGTAGAACTGCCAATTTTATGCATCCTGACAGAAAAGTGCTTATCTTGAAATTGTCAACATTAGAAGAAATTAGGGATGTTGATATATGTGTTTTTCTTGAAACACTTGCCTTGTGATACATTGTGGTTAATATTTGAAAAATAAAGCATTTCCTAATTACTGAAGATTTTTACTTCTAAACAGCATAATTTATTTTAATTAGCTTGCAGATTGTAATGCAACTAAGCTATTCAAGTGCTAGACGACTTAGCAGATGTCATAGCTTGTGGTAGGTCAACTCAAATAGACAGACTGCTGTTCTGGTAGCAGGGATGGAAAAGCCTTTTGTTAACATTGCAGAAAACAGAATTATGTTGGTTCCTCTTCACTGTCCTCTTTGCCCATCACCCCTCCCTGCACCTCCCATCATCATACAAAACAGGGAAAAATATAAGTACTATTTTGTTCTCTGACATAGATTTGAGCATACAGGGTTAGTTAAAAGAGGTACTTTATCTTAAATCCCTTCTGCCCTTGACAACCTCTCTGTTTATTCCCTAGCTCCTTTCATCACTCAATTTAAATTTCAAGAATCTTATTGCCAGTGCTTGATTAAAGCAAGCACAGGAAAATAAAATTTGGCTACTCCATCTACTAGTCTCAATTGTGGGAGACCATCTGATTAATTTTCACAAAACATTGCTTTAATCAAGCTATTCCCCTACTGAAATAACCTCCAGTGGCAACCAGCATAAAAGTCCAACTTCTTTACTTGGCATTCGAAGCCCTTCACAATCTGCCTTAACCTACCTTTCTAGCTCTGTCTCTTAGTGTACCTCCCTATGTGGATTTTCTAATCAAGTAAAACGGCTCTCTGCTATTCACACCACTTTTGAGCCCTATACCTTTGTCACATTCTATTCTTTTCTGTCTTTTCCTTCCTATAATAAATAATAAGCAACATTTATATGGTACTTTAAAGTTTTGATGCATATCATGTCATTTGAACTTCACAGCAATTCTTTAAGTTAGGTACTACAATTATTATAACCATTATACGGATGAGGAAACTGAGGTTTAGATTATTCCCTTGAGAGCAAGTAACATGCATTTTATTACTTTGTTTCTATCATAACACAGGGTGGGGCATGCAGCTCATATTAAAATGTAGTAACAATTTAGCTTTAAAGATTTTATTTTATTTTAATTTTTTTTATTTTTTAGGCATTTGGGGTTAAGTGACTTGCCCAGGGTCACACAGCTAGTAAGTGTCAAGTGTTTGGTGTGAGGCCCAATTTGAACTCAGGTCCTCCTGACTTCCGGGCCGCTGCTCTATCCACTGCGCCACCTAGCTGCCCTCTGCTTTTAAGATTTTAGAAGCACTTCATCTACTCTATCTTATTTGATCCTCATAGCAACCCCATGAAGTAGACATCATTACACCCATTTTACAAATAAGGAAACTGAGGTTCAGAGAGGGTACGTGATTGTAATTGTCAGAGGTTAAGTTCCAGTGCAGGTCTCTCCTGGCTTTTGGTCCATCATTCTTTCCACTGTATCATGCTATCACTGATTGATGAATTGATTTGTGATTTGATATCCCCTTCCTCAATTATATCAATCTTTTTAAAATTATTCTTTCATCTTCAACTCCATGTATTTTTCTCATCTACTTAATTATCATTTAAAAGGCCATCAAAACATCAACTTCTTAATTCAAAGCAATGTGACTCTCAAACCCATCCCATTCCCCATGTACATTAATGCATTCATCAGAAACTCAATATAAAATATTTTGCATAGGAACAGAAACCCAGCTAGAATAAGTAAATATATTACAGATGAAGAAGCTGAGGTAGACAGAGGTTAAGTAGAGATAATGATAATAAATGGAGATAATAATAGCATCTAACTCCCAGCAGGGAGGGAGGATACAATGAGATATTTGTAGAGTGCTTTGCAAAACTTCAAGTGCTATACAGTTGCTAGCTATTCTATATGTGTACATCTATGTACAATTAAATCCAAAAGTTATTTACTGTATTAAAGTATTAAGCACCCACTATGTATACAATAATGTGCTAAGCTTTAGGGGCACAGAAATTAAAAAACAGAGTCCTTGCCCTTTACCTTCAAGCAGTAGGGAAAATAAGACAAATGACAGTTATACAAATTATGATCCTCACAATAAGTACAAAGAAAAAGTCCAAACAGAGTATCATGAGAATTCAGGGCATGAGAGAGAACTTAATGGAAGGAAGATTCCGTGAAGGTTTTGTGGAGAAAGTGACACCTGATTCAGGGCTTAAGGGGAGTAAAGAATAAAAACTATTGCCCACCATACCATAAGCCTAAGACAATATGATAAAATTTGTAAATACTATATTCATAGGGATGCAGTATTTACATGGATAAATGGTATCTACTACATGTATTTTTGTTATTGGTATGCTTTCTTCACCAAACCTTCTATCACAATTGGTGAAATTAGTTCATGTTCTTTATGATTTCTTTCCCTACCTTTGCCCACCCTCTGGTGGAACTGTTGAAAATGGATGATGGAAATCTTTGCTTTTATAGTAGGTCACTGTCCAACAGGGAGAAAAAAAAGGCAAGAGCTGCACAAATAAAAAGCAACTTAATTTAGTTTTTCTGATGGGGTCACCAACATAAAATTCAGTAAATACAACAAACACTGGGGGGAAAAAAGTATGTTAACCTTCCAGAAGGCCCTTAGTAGATGCTTGTTGAATTGAAGAGGGAGATAGTGATACAAAAACCTATAAAAGAGAGAAAGAAACTTTCCAACAAAATTATTAAGGAAAATGGTTTATCTCAGCCTGCTGTTCACTTAGGCAATAGACTTCAGAGGAATTCAATGTTTATTATTTCCATTTGAAATTTACATTAATCACAGGTCACAACTAACTCTTCAATAATTTTATTTATTTTTTAATTTCCAGAAGCTCATATTGGATAAGCTACTAGCAATGTGGAAAAGTAGACTTGTGATCTGGACCTCTGGGACTGTGACCTAAAATGTCACCATAGGTGAATAAAAGCCAGGGGATCCTAGCTTTTATTTCTTCTCATCCTACTTTTTGGTTTCTTGGACATGTTTAATTATGTGTTTATTATACTACGTATGTGCTTATAGATAGTTTGTTCCTTATAATATAAATTCCATTATTCCAGCGGGCATGGCTTTTTTTTTTAAGTAACTAGATAAGGCCAACTTCAATTTATGTGGTTATTAATATGAACAACATTGGCTATGAAGATAGAAATCTGGAGTCTTTGTGGATACTAAGATATGAATCTCTCTTAAATACTTAGACCTAAATAAATGAATGGTAAATTATATATATCTACATAATTGCTTTTTTTCCCACTAAAGAAATATTAATATATTTATTCCCTCCCTACAAAATTTAGTAGGTAGCTATTGTGTGTATGTAAGATTCAATGAGACAATTGGGGCCACATTTTAAATGCCATGAAACATAACTGTTTCTCTTTCATAACTTGTTTATTTAACAGACTAAACAGCTAGTTCACCCCATAGCTGCTGCTTCTTTTTCCTAGAACTATTTCCCCCACAATGAGCCCTTCCTTGTAACAAAGAAAAACACTTAAGCAAAACCACCTATCTAGTGACTGTTTGGCCATGAGTGTAGTTTTCTGCACCTGTATTTTAGCTACTGAAGGATAGAGGTGTATTTCAAAAGATCAGGAGTCTAGAACTGGAAGGGACCTCAAAGACCTAGGCCGTATCCCCTCATTTCACAGGTAAGGAAGTGAGGCTCAGAGGGGCTGTGACTTCTCTGAGGTCACACAGGTAGTGTCAGAGGTGGAATTTGAAGCCAGGGCCTCTGACTCCATGTTCCACATTCTTTTCACTGGAGTACACCCAGAGCTATTATTACTAAGGGAGTAAATAAGGAAAAGCAAAATCACTCATCTTGCTATTTCATATTTATGGCATAAATTTTGGTTTTAAGTGTTTTGGTACTGTGTCATCTTTCAAGCAGGTTTAATCTATTAGAACATTCCCATATGTCCTCCTCCCACAGCTTATTGGGGGGGGGGAGAACAACACTCTACAAGAATCTGAGTGTTTATAAAAGTGTAAATATATAAATTAAGGATAATGTGAAGCTATTATTCCATTACAGATAGTAGCCAATTTGAAATTTCTCATCACAAAAGGAGAAAATAAGTTTATTGTACTCTGCTTTTACATTGATGGTATTTTAAGTGTGCTTATTCAGTATACATAAGCACTGGCACAGGATAGACTCTGGCTTTCTTCCAGTCTTTAAAGTCTAAAATAATGATAAAAATTGTAGGTAAAATTTTTTCTTTGGTACTGGATACTAGAAAAAAAAATTGGGAGAGGCAAAGGGATAGGAGAGAGCTATAAGAGACCTCAGAAATCCTCTAGTCCAGCTCCCTTCTTTTACAGATGAGAAAACTGAGGCATGACGTGCCTGTGGTCAAACAGGTAATTAATGGCAGAGCTAGGATTCAAACCAGATCCTCTGACTCCAAATCCAATACTTTTTCTCCTACACCATTTTGTCCTCATCTTTTGGTGTATTAAAAGAGTGGTGAGGAAAGCCCTCTCAAAGACTGACAAACCAGAATTAACATGTAGCCCTTTGACTGCCTAGGATTTCTTGGCTGAAAACTCCAAGACACATACGAGCTAAATTTAATAATTTTAATGATAAACAATAAATTGTATAAGCAACTGGGAAAATAGCCTTCAAATATCAAGGCAAAGAAACTTAAATAATACAAGACTATTCTGCATTCACCAGAAGGCAAAGGAGGGAAGGGAACAGGCCTAGAAATAAGCTTTTCCAAAACTCCTATTAAAGTATTGAAAGCTGGTGTCTTTATCTCTCTTGGAAGCCCATGGTTCTTGAACTTGATCTTAGATATAGTGTATAAGTTACAATTATAAGATTAAAACAGGTAAATCTTAGAATTTCCATTTCCTTACCTTACCTTTTTCCTTCTTTCTCATATCCTCAGCCATATCCCATATGTTTTTGCCATTACTTTTTCATCTTTTTATATATGAACACATTCACTTCTTTATAGACTATTATTTTCTTGTACTTGGAACATAAATTCATTGAAATTCTGAGCAGAAGACTTTAAATTGCTTTGCCCTTACTCACTGTATGTGAATGTTTAAAGGAAATATTGGTAGCATAGTGGATAAAGTTCAAGACTTGGTGTCAGGTAGACTTGAGTTGAACTCTTGCCTCAGCCACAAACTTTCTTTATTTCTCACCTAAAAGTACCTTCTCCCAAAGTAGAAGAATCCTGTTGTATCCTGCTAGAAGCTGAAATTTCCATAACTCCATAAAAGTACCCATACCTATTTCCTTCTAACAATAACCAAAAAAAATAGACAGAATAATGTAAAATTATTATTTATATAACCATTCATTTATATAATTAAGATTCTTCAGAATGTTGCCATTTATAATCTCGCATTTGAACCTAAAACTGCCAGTATGCTGCCACCCTCTATTAAGTAGACAGGACAGGTTTTATTACTCTCATTTTAAAAGATGTAAAAACCTAGGCTCAAATCTGTTAAGTGATTTGCTTAAGGTCATACAGCCAATGAATATAGGCAGTAGGACTATATAACTCAGGTCTCCTGACTTCTGTGTGATTCTACCTCCCAAGAATTGTTAAAGGAAAGTGATAAGATGAAATATATTTCTTTCTCCTTATTTCTGCCCCAAATTACCAATAAATGAGTCAAATTCAAGATTGTCATCATAGTTACTAGTCTAGATCTGGAAGGGTTCGCAAAGGTTATCTAGTCCAACTCTATACTCTTATAGATGAGGAAATGGAGGTCTGCATAGATAAAGTGACTTACTCAGTTACATAAGTGGTGTTGGACGCAGGATATTCTGACTCAAGAGATAGTATTCTTTCTACTGTGCCACACTCATATATAAAATGGAAAATAAGAAGAGCCTTCCTAGAAGTGCCCTCCTAAGTTAGTGTCAGCTTTAATGTTCTTTTTTGGACAAGGATATTTACTGTATAACCAAAATATTCATTATATGTTAGGCTTAGTTCAGAGGATCATTTATTTAGAACTAGAAAGGACCAAAGAAGTCATCTAGTCCAACCATTCATTTTCTGTATGAGGAATCTAAAGCCCATAGAGGTGGTCATTTGCCTGATGTCATATAGGTTACTGTGGCAGAGCCTGTTTTTGAACCCAGGTCCTCTGATTATAAATTTTGCATTTTTTTCTAATTTTGCAAATGAGGTATAGGGCAGTTAGGAAAGTCAGAATTAAAGGGAAAGTAGACTTAAGATCAGCCTTCAAAATACATAACAAATGTGGATAGGAGGAGGAGAAAGGGCTTTAAAGAATTTTCAGAAGATGACAATTTTAGTGAAGATAATATATTTGTGTGACAGTGGGAAGACTAGAGCAGAAGATGTATATTGGGGAACAGTGAACAGTAAGATTGAATTGTTAGGGTAAAATTAGGTTGTGGAGAGTCTTCTAGGCCTGGGGAGTTTTATCTTGATGCAGTAGGAAAATTTGATCCATTTAATTGCTGGGGGGGTTTTTTTTTGGTGTTTTTTTTTTAAAGCATGGTAGGTAGTGTAATAAAAGACTGATCTGGCAGAGATATGCAGATTGGATTGGAGAGTGGGAGAAACTTAATTCTGAGATCAGGTATAGGACTATTGAAGTAGTTCAGACTGATATATTGTGTGCCTAGATTAGAATGTTGATGGGAGTAGATATGAGAAGTAGGTGTTTCAAAGTATAATTCAATAGAATTTGTGACTACAATGGAAAGGGATAAATCAAAGATGACTGAAGTTTTAGACTTGGAAGACTGAGAAAATGATAGTGTTGTAATATAAAGGCAGAAACTATGAGAGTAGCAGGAAGCAAAGGAAGGAGGGAATTTCACAAAGCCTAGTCAAGAAGAATAAGAGCAGGGGAAAGGTCAGTGAACTACTTGATTTAAGTGGGGGTTGAATTCAAGTTCACAGAAGGCAGTGACTTTTCTTTTTGACTTGTATCTTGAAAACCACCTGTTACAGCCACAGACATTATGGGTACTGTTACTGTAGAGTTTTACTTGTTTTCTATAAGGACTATTAACTGTGATGGCCGAAGAGAGGTCAGAGAAAAAATACTAAAAGAACTTATTTCCTAAGAGAACAGAGTTAATCCCTATATTCAAAGAAATGGGGAGCTAATTCTCAAGAAATTACTTTAGTTGGTGCCCTGAGAGAATTGAATAGCAGAATTGTGTTTCCAGAATTGAGATGTCTGCAGTTGCAGTGATAGTTAATGGTGACTTTGAATGAGAGAGCTTTCATACAATTGGTATATCATAAATACTTCTTTATGTCTTGGTCTTATTGTTTTAAACTATTAGATAAAATGTAAATAGTAAATTTGATGTTTATGCCTGGGGGTTAGGCAAGTGTGGGTGTATGTATATGTGCACATGGACACACACACTTCTAAAATGGCACATAATGGGGCATATTAAAGAGTTTGGAGAAAAGGGAAAGGTGGAACATAGGTAGGGTAATTATAGTTACTTTCCCCTTACTCTTTTGTTTTGGGGTAAAACATTCTCCATGTGAATGAAAAAGACTCATTTCTTCATCCATATACCATGACCCTGTGTACTTCAACCTCAGCCAAAGACTGGAACAAGATCCTTCATATTGCCTACAAAGCCATCATTATTTTTAGAGACAGTCCTAGAAAATCTTAAACAAAATGGAACCAAAGATTATAGCCATATGAAACCTGCTAATGTCACCTTTAAGGAAAAGATCTTAAGTGTTTACTATGTGAATAAATAAGTAAATAATTTAAAAAAATTTAAAACAGGTAACAGAGCTTTCCCTTCATAGTTAAGCACAGAGTAAATAGCACCCTTCATTCACATTTATTGCTAGTTAGTTGAATATCTGAACCAGGTCAAACAGGTTTAACTAACATTCCATTCTACAAATCCGATAAGAATTGGGACAATGGACTTGATTATAAGAGGACTAAGTTTTAGTTAAATTTATATTAAGTTTGTGTAATATTTATGTTATAATCAATGAATAATTATTATTCAATGTTTCTTGGCATCTGAATTGGCATCTGAACTACCTGACAAAACATGGCTTCACTTTGGCTAAGTACAGTGCAAATTTGTTTCAAATAAGTCTTCAATAGAGGCCAAATGATCACTTTTCAGAATTGTCATAGAGATTCACCTTTATATGGGAGTTAAAGCAGATGTCTTCTGAGATCCCTCTCTACTCTAACAGCCTCTGATGTTGTGTGATGTTGAAAAAACCAAAATAGTCTAAGACCTGGTCTTAGAAATGTTGTTGTTTGCCTACCTTGCCTTTGTCATTCAGATTAGTGAACAGCACAGTGATGTTTAATAAATACTTGTTGGCAGAGTGATGCTACTTCCCTATTTCCCATAGGAAATATATCTGACTTGGGAATGAAGAATGAACCAAACAAGTTGAGTAGTATAACCAATACAGCTGTATTGGCTTCCAAGTAGTACATACGTATTTGCAATCCGAATAAGCTACCTGCAGGTTCTGTAGACTTGACTGAAATTTTGTGATATTGGTGATGAGTGCCCAAGTGAATTTTCCTTTCAGGTTTGATTTATTTTTTAATTTTTTTTTTGTATAGTGGTGTATATGGTGATGTTTTTATGAATTCATGCATTTCCACAGAGAATTTGGAGATGAGATACTACTGCCTCTTGAATTGTTATCTAATTCTCATATTAATTTCATGTTCATACCCAGACAGTAATCATATGGTTATATGTCAACACAGAAATAAAGTAGGGGGAAGGAGAGGGAAGAAACTATTGATAGGTCAACGCAGCTGTTTCTTAGCAAAACATTGTTCATTTTTCATTCATTCATACAATCTCTTAACATTTATAAAAATTAAAGTTATTGAACACTGCATCAATCAGAATGGTTCAGCATCTATTTCATTTCTCTAGATCTCAAATCATAAGAAATACAATAAGGGATGATGTAAGATATTGAGGGCTAATAAATAGGAAAGTAGAGATAAAGAGACATTAGAAATTATATGGTTCCCCTTCCCTCACCCTTATCCCTATCTCCCATAAGGCCCAAAGATACGAATAAAAATAATGATACGTTTATAGAATCTTTGGTAGTTGTCTCATTTGAGCTTCATAAACTGAGGTAGGTAGCACAATTATTATTTTCCCTATTTTAAAGATGAGTTACCTGAAGGCCAGAAAGGTCACCTGACTCACCCTGCCCCTGAAGATTATTCACTTAGAGTTCAATTTTGAGTCCAAATCTCTATTACTTTCTAAGTCTAATGCTTTTTGTACCACATCAGTCAGTTACCTAGAATGGGTCCCACATCAGTTGTATTTCAAACTTGAAAATGCTTTTCTTTTCTTAAAAAAATGTTGTCAAATGTATATCTTTAAGTGTAATTTTATTTAAAACTTAATGTAAATACTAGGCTTTATCCATATTTCCTCTGTGAGAAGTTATGGTATTGATGAACACTAATTCATCATCTATAAAATTAAGACATTGGGCTTACTGATCTCCAGCTCTTATTTTTTGTGATCTTTGCTCTATTAACAGTCTGGATTTTCTCATTCTATAAAGACCACACAGTAATATCATTTATTCTCCAGATTGGACTCTTTGTCCTTTAGAGTAATTAAGTAAGACTTTATATGTTAAAATTCAATTCTTGAAATTTCATCTTTTTAAAAAAAAGCCTCATTTTTATTTTTTTTAATGGCACACTGAGGAATTTGGACACTTTTCATTGAACTGGAGAAATGAATGATTCCCCACTGGTCTATTTGCATTATTGATTATGTTAAGAATCTGTAACACATTCTACCATCCATTATTTCTGTTCTGTACATGTGAAAGATCTGTTTTAAATGGTCTGCTATAGGTGTGTTTGAGAAAATCAGGCGTTGTTTAAGTATCTAGCAGTATTTTAGTTTTGTCTGTATGTGAGACATTTAAAAAAATACGTGATTTAATCTCTATCTGTACTCCTTATACACCTTGGTCTATACATTGGACTCATGAGCTGCTGTAGCAATGAAATGAATACATTTTAGGGGGTGCCCTTTTCATAATGGCTAGATAGAGAGTTTTCAATTCCCTAGACAATTGTACAGCCCTGTCTTCAGATGTGGCTGTATAATTTGACAGCACTATTATAACAAAATATCTTGAAAAGCTTTATATTCCCTTTAAATCTCATGCTGTTGTCCCAGGGTTGACATGCAAAGCATCCCCTCCTTCAAAACTAAACTTCAGAATAGAAACTGGAGAGTCAAATTTGAAGCCAACCTATTCATTTCATTTTAGCTCTGATTCATTTTCTTTTGCGCCTGGGGCATGCTACATGACCCAGGCTGGAAGTTCAGGGTTTGATCAGTACTGAAGTTTTGACCTTCTCCATTTCTGACCTGGGAACCTCCATAAGTAATCTGATGGCTCCCTACTTCCGGGGGCTTACTAAACAAAACCTGGATGAGATTTAGCCCTACTGCACCTCAAAACTCCCAAACTCAAGCAATCTGCCAGCCTTCAGCCTCCCTAGCAGCAAGGATTATAGACATGCGCCACCATACCCCAACTTTAATTTTGATTTATGATTTATTTTTTATTTTTTAAATTTATGGAATAAAGCATTTCCATAAAATAGTATAATCAAAAAGATGATTGCACATGAAACTGCAAATCTATTATGTACAACTTGCTATTCCTTTTAAATTTATAATAAAGTTTCCATGTAAATTTCTTTTTATTCCCCTTTCCCTCCCCTGCCTTAGAGATGGCTATTGTTAGACCCAATAGGTGTGTGTATATATACATATATATATATATAATATAATATATATATTATATGTATATATATATATGTAAAATTATTCTATACATCCTTCTGTTTATCAGTTCTTTGTCTGGATGTAAATAGCATCTTCATATATCCTTTGTACTTAATTTGGGTATTTATAATGGTCAAAATGACTTATTTACCCAAAGTCATTTTTAAAACAATATTGCTGTTACAGTATACAATGTTCTCTTGGTTCTGCTCATTTCACTTTTCATTGTTTCATGCAAGTCTTGCCATGATTTTCTAAGATCATTGAGCTCAAATTCTGTCCCTGAGAAAAATCTGTTTTGTACATAACTTTGTAACATAAACAGATAGATGTCCCAAAATGATGAAAGGATGTGCTCAGTGAGTTTTGTTGTTTTCAAAGGGTTCCATGAATATAACTTTGATTTTCTCCCTTTTTTGTTTCAGATATGGAAAAATTGTCTCCACAAAGGCAATTTTGGACAAAACAACCAATAAATGCAAAGGTATGTTTTCATTGGTCATTTTCTAAAGTAGAGCCTCATGACTGATTGAAATGATGGGATTTAAGATTGAGCTTTCATTTCAAAACCACCTCCATTAACAAACAGGGAGGGGACCCCAATCCTTATTTATTTCCAAGTTTCTCTCTTGCACAATATCAACATATGGGTTACGTTTGTCCCTGATGGAGTTGGCTGGCTGCCCAACAGCAGCAAGTCTTTTGCCAGAACTTCAGATTTGACTCCAGTGAAGTTAACATGCCAAACACTGGTTGGCATTTAGCCCCCGCTTTTAAAAGGAAAATAGAGTTAGAAAACAGCTTTTTTTCTGTGCTTGAGAAGATTAGAGCTGCTTACTGAAGACCATTCTGCCATACTAAGAAACTGAAAAGATTACATATTGTGCAAATTGTCTCTGTTAATTAGGACAGAGTAGTTTTAAGCTGTACTTAATTACATGTTTCAGTACTCCCAATTGTTCTTTGCTGTATGTCTGTTGAATATATTGGAGGTAAGGAGGGGAGAATCATTTTCACTGACCACATTATAATAGGGAAGGGGGAGGTCATAGACTTCTTTGAAATACCCTGATGCATTAGTTTAGTGCACTGACCTTCAGAATTCAGTGTAATTAGGATGATCTCATCTAGTTTCATGAGTAATTTAAGTGGAAGACTAGAAGGGGAGGGGCCTAGGAGCTTACACTCATGCTTTCTGTTCCAGGCATTTTGACAATAGGGAGCATGATTTCTAGGAAAAGGGAAGAATGGATTCAATTGACTTTTCAATATAACCTCTGCCCCATGAATGGGAATAAAGTTAATAGGAATGGTCAAGAGAAGCAAGGCTCTCATCTTTAAGCCAGAGCATTTTAGATATGGGCTAAGCATTTGCTTTTAACAGTCGAAAAACAGGGCAAATTTAAGTCCATTCCATGGTGAGGCCTCTTCTAAGAAGGCTGGCATTTTCTTTATACTGAAATGGGAGTATGAGTCAGATTTCTGTCTCTTCCTCAAAATTCTTAAAATTAAAGAAGCATTTTTGAAAAAATCTGCAAGCCCATATATAATCTATGTATCTTGTTAAAGACATTTTTGATGGAAGAAGAGTCAAGTTTTAGAATTTTGGAAAAACATAAAGTTAATTGCTAGGATCCATTTATTTTGGATGTTTATATGTAATAAAAACAATAGTAATAGCATTGTGTAGTGGATGGAGAGCTAGCCTTGAAGCTAGGAAAGCCTGGTGGCAAGTCACTTATGCAACTCTCAGAGACTATAAGGTGGAGGGTGTCTCCTTTATCAGTGAAGTCATGGCTCCAGGACCTACTCTCATGCTTAAAAATAATAATAGCAGCTTAAATTTCTAAAATGGTACATTACAGTTGCAAGGGCCTTTTATGCATATTATTATCTCTTTTGATCCAATTTTAACATCTCACAGAATCTCTAAATTGGAAAGACTTCAGAGATCAGTTAGAACAACTGTACCTGAACAAGTATTGTCTTTCCACCATTGCCAACAAATGTCCATTTGGTTATTCAGCCTGTGTTTGAAAATTTGCAGGGAAAAGGAACTTTCTGGGTCCTGAGGCAGGTCATTCCACTATTAAACAGCTTTCAATATGAGGAAGTTTTTCTTTTCTCAAGCCCAAGTGTACTCTTATGAAATCTCTCCCTTTTCTACCTAGTTCTAGGAAGAGTTCTTCCTCTTCCATGAAACAGTGTTTTAAATATTTTAAGATAGCTATTATATGTGTGGACTGAGGGGAAGGATGGGGGTGGGGGGAACCAAGAGAGAGAGAGAGAGAGACAGAGAGACAGAGAGAGAGAGAGAGGAGAATCTACCAGCTACCAACCAAACTAACAGGCAGGAGTTGGCATCTGCTAAAGCCTTTTATGCTGTCTGTATTTATGGAAAAGGTGAAGAGATACAGACTAGAAAATAGTACAGTTAAACTTGGAATTGGTTGAATGACTAGACCAAAAGAGTCTTCATTAATGGGTCAAAGTCCACTTAGAAGGAGTTTGCTTGTGGATTTCCCCAGGGAGCTGTCCTTGACTTTGTTCTTTTGGGCATTTTTATCAGTGATTTAGATGAAAGCATGGATAGAGTGCTTATTAGATTTACATATGATTCAAAAATGGGAAAAACAGCTAATACCAGGTCAAAGGGTTAGGATCCAAAAAGAACTCAACAGAGTAAGACAGTAGACTGAATCTTTAATTGCCATTTCCTATAGCATTTGAAATGAGGGCTTTCTTTGTAAGTTCAAGAAGTTTTCAAATAGACACAATCAGCTACTTCTACCCATTTCACTTCCTTCATTTGGTGGCAAATGTCTCACCAAATGAATGATTACTTTAAATTACTCAGCATTTGCACTAGAGTCCAAAAGAGATTTATTAAAAGATAGTCTTTACAGCTGACTAGAAAGGGAAGAAGAGTCATTCAAATCTCTTTCTAGATATGGCAGCCCCCTCCCAGGTCGCTTCTCACTTTTCCCTTTCATATAAGAAACATCTCACCTCTTACATATTAGAGCTATTCTCTCCTTTTGGGGATTTCAAGATGGTGATGAATGGGTAGCAATGTGTTATCCATTTTCGCCACCTTCCAGATCTATTCTTTGGAATCTTTGAGTACAGGATTCCATGGAAAGGCATAAAAATATGGGATTGGAATGTCAGTCCACAAGAATTTAGTAAGCATTTTACCAGATTCCAGAATCTGTGCTAAGCATTAAGGATACAAAGAAAGATCCATATACCATCATAACCTCGAGGAGCTCACATTTTAATGGTGGAAAATACATATAAATAACTTAGATAAGCACAAGATTAGCTGAAAGGTAGTATTAGGGGGAAGGCAGGTACTAGAAGAACAGGAGTGAAGGGTGGAGCTGGAGGGAGACCAGGAAAAATCACCTGCCGAAGATGGGATTTGAGCTGAGTTCTGAAGGAAATCGAGGAAGTTCGAAGGTTGAGTTGAAAGGGAAGAGCTTCCTCGGCATAGGAAATAGCTCATGCAAAGTCAAGAGATAATAGTCTTGTGTGTGAGGAACAGCTAGTAGGCCAGCACAGTTATAATATAGAGCAGGGGTGGGGAACCTGCAGCTTCAAGGCCACATGTGGCCTTCTAGGTTCTTGGGTGTAGCCTTTTAACTGAGTCCAAGTTTCACAGAACAAATCCTTTTATTAAGGAGGTTTGTTCTGTGAAGTTGAGGACCTAGAAGGCCACATGTGGTCTCAAGGCCGCAGGTTCCCCACCCCTGACATAGCATATATGGAGGTGAATCAAATGTAAGGAGATTGGAAAGATTGGAAGAGGCCTACTTATAAAAGGCTTTAAATGCCTGTGTATATTTGATCCTGGAATTAAGGAACTGCTGGAGTTTATTAAGTGTGTATGGTAGGGAGAGGGAGAAAGAAAGAAGGAAGGAAGAAGGCATTTGTTAAATGGCCATGATGTGCCAGGCATTATGCCAAGCACTTCACAAATACTATAACACTACTGAGAGGGGGATGCTATTATTAGCTCCATTTTACAATTGAGGAAACTGAGGCAGACAGCAGTTAAGTGATTTGCCCAGGCTCATACAACTAGTAATTTGAGAACAGATTTGAACTCAAATAATCCTGATTCCTGGTCCAGTGGTCTCTCCACTGTGTCACCTAACTGCCCACCCCAGGAGGAGATCAGAGCGTGCTTTAAGATCACTTTGGCAGTTGAGTGGAGGGTGGAGTAGGGAAAGATGGAAAGGGACACCAATTAGAAAGCTGTTGCAAGAGTCATAAAGTATGGTGATGATGGCCACAGGGTGGTGGACATGTGAGTAGAGAGATTTATAGAAGAAATCTTATGAGTGTAGAAATGAGACTTGGCAAAAGATTTGACATATGTGATGAGCATGAGTGAGGAGTTGATTACATCAAGATTGTTAGCCTGGATGATTGGGAAGATGATGGTACCCTAGAGGGCAATAGTGAAGGCCAGAAGAGATGAGGGTTTAGGTGAAAGGAAAGTTAATTAGTCCTACGACCTCACTAGAGAACTTCAAGCAAAAGTTGACTGGTTTTTTTGTTTGGTGACTTGTAAAAAAGATTCTTATTTAGATTCAAATTGCATAAGATGTCCTCTAAGGTTCCTTCTAACTTGTGAAGTCCTTTGAACCTCGAGTTAAATAACCTCAGTTTCTTTATCCTATCCTCATGGGGCGTGTTCTTTCTTCAACATCCTCATTTCACTTTAGTTTGTCAATGGCCATAAAACAGAACAAAAAGCTTATATAGTCTACCTAGCCCAGAATAAAGCACAACTATCACCTACCTTGACCTGGGCACTGGCCTTTCCTAATACATCTTACAGTGCTTTTTTGACTGTGATGTCACATTATTGACTTACAGCTTTTTTCAGACACAAAGTTCTCTAACTATGCAATCCTTATCTTTTACTTGTTAAATTTTTTCTTTTTAACACAAATGTAGAACTTTGTATATGTCCCATTTAAATTCATCCACTTAGATTCAGTCCACCATTTTTACCTATCAAATAACTTTGGATCCTGGATATCACTCTATCACACAGTATCTTTGCAATCCTTTCCAATTTAATAATTTATGTAATTTTGCAAAATTTAAAAGTTAAGCTCACTAACCTAGAGTTTCCTAACTTTTTTCTCTCCCTTTAAAAAAAATCTAGGTCTCATTTTTTCTTTACTGGTGCTTGTCATGTTGTTCCACTATCTTTCAAAGATCAGTGTCAGTAAAATGGCCATCATACACAAACATACACACATATATATGTCTAGATGTGTGTGTTTATATGTATATGTATGTAAATGTGTATTTATGTACACACACATTTTTTGTTGTTATTTTGTTTCAATTTGGACAATGAAGTTCATGTAGGCATTTATAGCCTTGGGTTTTGCTGCTGATTCTCATCTTGGATATCTCCTGTGAAATACTGGTCTGCACTGATACTTTTTCTTCCAGTGTTGCTCCTGCTTCTCTTTGTGGTATTTGGCTTGGCAGACATGTGGGTAGTTTTCTGTCTCTCTCTCTCTTTTTTGTTTAAAACCCTCTTGTTCAGTGAACTCCACCCTTGGCCAAGAGCCGAATATTCCTTTTAAAGTCATGATCCAGACATCCAAATCCCATTCTCAGACACCATCTTCTTATTAACCTTCCTATTCACTTTCCATATCTGCCTTCAACTGACAATTATGATGCAATTGTCGTCTCTACCTCTTAAGTTTTTAGTTTCTTGCCCAAAATATAATAGCAAGTTCATTTTGGTGGTATTTGGTTCCACAAATCAGCAGAAATAGATAAGGGTAGTCAGGTTTGACAGGCCTTAATAGACTTTCCTTCACATTGAAGATGCATATCCAGAGAAGAGAGCATCTATCTCCCTTTATCACTCTCCTTTTCCTGATCTATTCGTCCCCACCTCTAACTCTTTCTCCCTCTCTTCCTCTCCCCCGTCCTCCATTTTTCATGTAAGGTTAATATATCTTTATCTTGAAATTTCTGACTAGGCAGGTACTTGACCACCACACCTTTTATATAGATGATTTCCAAATCTCTACATCCAGCTCTGGTGTTTCTTTCCAAGTGCATTCCTGCATCACTAACTGCCTATTTAGATATTTCAATTGGTATGTTCTGTAGGCATGTAAAACTCAAAATATCCATAACCAGAATCATAATTTTTTTTCATACCTTGTTTTTTATCTTTCCTATTTCCTGTAAGGCTACTACTGTTCTTCCATTCATGCAAGTGTCATCCTTGACTCCTCATTCTCACTCTACATGCCCTATCCGTTACCAGAGCTTATCGTTTGTATTTCCACATCTCTTGGATGGCCCATATAGCCTCATCTAGTTTAGGCCCTCACCAGCTTATGCCTGGACTATTGCGATTGCCTACTCATTGGTTTCCTTCCTTCAAAACTTTCTCCACACCAATCTCTAATCCACACAGCTACCAAAGTAATTTCCCTAAAGCCCGTGTCTTACCATTTTACCCTCTTCACCCGTCTACTTACTAAAAACTCTAATGACTGAATATTATCTCAGTGATCAAAAGGTCTTTATAACCTGTCTCTCATCCCATAGTACTTCAATACATTCAATACATTAGGGATCTTGTTGTTTCACGGGTGTAGCAGCTCCTTGGGAAGATACAATCTGCAACCCCTTAATACCTGAATACTGTAGCTAAAACCCCTTAATACCTGAATAATGATTTACTCTGGCCAAAAAAAATCATTATCTTGTAGCAAGACTAATCTTCCCTGTGTATAGTCATGTCAGAAACTTTCCATGGCTTCCTGTATGCTACCCTGGGAAGTTAAAACTCTGTCTGGCATTCAAGCACCTCTACATTTTTGACACCTTCCTTTTTTCTTGCTATTCCACCACTCAGCACAATCTTGGCTCCAGCCAGAGTGGACTTCTCTTCAGCCCTTCCTTATATTGTATCTTATACCAGTAATAGCTTGCCTCTACCTCTTCACATGTGGGCAGAATTCCTACCCATCCTTTAAAAATCAACTAAAATACATAGATATGATACCCAATCAGCTGAATTATTCTTCATCCCAGTCTTCAGCATCAGGAGAGTCACAGCTTAGAAAACAATGAAAGTAACCTGGAATTGAGACTGGTGAACTGTGCGTGGTGGTACAATACAGGGAGAGTGATTTGAAAGTAGATGATAGAGTGTAGCTTAACCATAAGATCAAAATTACAAAGGAAAGTAAGTGAGGACAGGAATGTTGGACTGGGAGAAGATGTGAAGAACCTGGAGAGCTAGGCTTCAAACTCAAGTCCTTTGACTCCCAAACTAGCAATCTTTTCACTATACACTTTCTCCCCAAGTACTAACCACATGGTAAGATGCCTCAGCCTCCTTCACATCTTCCACTATTTCTCCATCTGAAAAATCACCAGAGACTATACTTTAGCATCTGATAGATTAATAATTTGATATCATTCTTAAACATGAATTCTGTCACAGTAGGTTTGGGAATAGAAACAAAAGATATGAAAGGTGGGTACTAGGTCTAAAATGGTTAAGAATGAGAAATTTGAAGATTGGGGGGCTAGGGTAGAGGGAAGACAATAGGTTTGTAACTTTCAGTGGTCAATTCTGACTCAAAGATGAGAGTAGGAGCTAGGAGTTTACCTGCCATAGCACAGAGGAAGAACCAGATGAATCAACCCTATTCTCCTGGGCTCTAAGATAACTGAGCAGGGAGTCATGGCAGGGAAGGGTTATCAATTTTCTGGCCAATTTTCTTGGGTCAGTAAATAGTTGATGTTCTATTTTCCCAGTGAAGCTGAACTCATTCTCTATGCCAATTGCATAGTACAATCCTAAAATAGTGGGATTTTTTGCATAGAATCTCATGAAAAAGGCACACAAGGCATACTCAGAAAATACTCTTGATTATGGAGCCTAGCTCTTAATCTCTGAATCCTAGGAAGCACAGGATCCCTTGTTCCTGCCTTTAGTTTTCTGTAGTTTGGGCTCCATAATGGATTTGAATCCCCTTCAGAATATGGTGGTCCATCTGCAGTATAAGATATACATACTGATGGTTTAACTAAGAGGTGGAGAACCTGAGGCCTTGAGGCTACATGTGGCCCTCTAGGTCCTTAAGTGCAGCCCTTTGAATCCAAACTTCACTGAACAAATCTCCTTAATAAAAAGATTTGTTCTGTGAAATTTGGACTCAGTCAAAAGATCTAGAAGGCCACATGTGGCCACAGGTTCCCCACACATGGTTTAGCTCAATGGTTGGACCATCCAACTCTGTAACAGGGTGGACCATAATCATCCTTCACCTATTTGGTTTGTTCTGAGGGGATTGTCAGGCCAGTCTCTCCAATAGTAATTTATCTCCTTGAGAACAAAGCTTTGGAGTGTCATTCCTTCAACAAGCTGACTGAATTAAGTGCTTACTATGTTGCAGGCACTGCTAAGCACTAAAGATTCAAAGAAAGACACAATCAGTCACTGCCCCATGGGTATTTACATTCTAGTGGAGGAGACTAAATGCAGAAAACTCTATATAAGACATGTACAAAGTAAATTCCTCAGTGGGAAGGCAAAAACATTAAGGGAAATAGCAAAGACCTTGTAGAAGGTGAGATTTTAAATGAGACTTCAAGGAAGTCAGGGAAGCCAGAGGCAGATGTGAGGAGGAAGAACATGGAGGACACTAGTGAAAATAATGAGTTGAGAGGTGGAGTTGTATAAGGAGGAGAAAGGGTAGAGTACATAGAAAGAAGCAAAGTATAAAAACACTGGAAAGGTAGGAAGTAGGGCTCGATTATAAGGGGCTATAAAAGCCAAATATTTGATCCTGGAGGTCAAAGGTAGCCACTAGAGTTTATTGAATAAAAAGATGACATGGTCAGAGCTGCACTTCAGGGAGAACACTTTGGCAACCAAGTGGAGAATAGACTAGAGTAGGGAGAGACTTGAATAGAAAGACCAACCAGAGAGCTATTCCAATAGTTTAGGCCTGAAGTGATGAAGGTCCTGCATTGACCTTGGCTGCTGTTTCCCCCAGCTTAACAAGAAGAGCAAGTGTTCACTCACCCTTGGTGTTTCCTGGCCTCTTTCGGCCTCTTCATTTGGCCTTTTGTTTATATTGTTTATCTTCTGTAGAAAATATGATGATAGTGCATTTTGGGGTTTTTTCTTTTATCCATTCTTCCTTTTCTTAGTGTCAGTATTGATGTTGATAATAATAGCTGGTGCTTATTGGTTTATATACCCATATATTGAACTTGAAGGTTTATAGAGCAGTACACACACACACACACACACACACACACACACACACACACACACACACACACAAACATACACACACACACACACAAACATACACACACACACACACACACACACACACACGTATGTATGTTCTCATTTCAATGGCTTTTTCTCAGTCTATGTGTGTTTTTAATTTCAGGTTATGGTTTTGTGGATTTTGACAGTCCAGCTGCTGCCCAGAAAGCAGTCTCAGCTCTAAAGGCTACTGGAGTCCAAGCCCAGATGGCAAAGGTAGGCTACAAACTCGGAATGGTTTTTCTGGTGTTTAGTTGTGTTTTGTAGGCATCCTGCCCTCCCAATCAGCCACCCCAACGAGACCAATAATAGGATGACGTTGCATCTGTAGGTGGCAGTTAGACAAATTACATTGCTAGTGTTGAATACAGCTATGTATTTTTAAAGGCACTTTTGGCGTGCTGTCCTTCATCTTTGTCCCATATCTCCACACGTCTACCAGTAGCTATTGTGTCTGTGAAAATTATATCCCCTAAAATATAATTTCCCAAAAAAGCAAAAAACTTCTTAAAAATTTGCAAATTATATTCAGTAAAGTATGAAGTTTTATAAACAAATCAAGATATAGGAGGGAGTTGAGGGCTGCATTTCTTCATGTAGCAGAATATTTGCTTTTAAACTTCAAAGAGGCAGTTAGTTTTTTAAATGAGTGATGTGGTAGTAAAATTCAACCCTAGTGCAGTAAGACAATAGTTTGCAGGACCTACCCCTGTTTCAAATAAATAACAGAAAAATACTCTCTACAAATGAAAGACACATGTACTATATGCATATGAAGTCAGATCTAAAAGCAAATTTAAGTTGTGAAGTCCTTCCTCACGAATTGTTAAACACATATTGATTAAGTACTGAGGTATACATTAGTGCTAGATGATAGTTAGACAATGGATCTTGTTTCAGCCCAGTTTTCTTAGCTCTTTGTAGCTTTCCAGATGAAAAGCAACTGAACTACCCAGCATGCCCTAGCCAGGACTACAAAATGGAAACCATATGTTTAGTACTTAATGTACAAATGCAAGATCTCTCGCTTTCAATGTTTACTTGTTTTATGTCAGTTAACTGTACACGTACACACACACACACACACACACACACACATACATTTTATCTATAATATCTCACTGTGATTGGACTCAAATGAACTTGACCAACTAAGGAAGATTATTTTTTTTTAGATAAAGTCAATGTGTTTCTTTTAAAAGCAAAACAACAACAAAAACAATTTTTTTTAAACTGCCTGTGTCCAAGGTAGGCCTTTTGAGATGTATATTCTCTCTTGCAGTCTATTAAAATGCTGACCATTTCAGTGCCTGGTGGTACCATAATGGCTTAATTTTGTGCATCTTCAGAAGTGACCCGATCCTCTGAGTTATCTGATCCATTATTTATCAAAAAACCACAGATCCTAAATCTGTGGCAATGAGAGGCTTAGTTAGTACAGTGAGCTATTAAAGCTTAAAACTGCACTAAGACTTTCGATGCACCTTGCATGTTCTGGCCTTGGAATCAGGAAGACTTGTATTTGAGGAAGACTTGTATTTGAACTCTGTCTCTTGCACTTGACTAGTTGTGTTACCATAGAGTAGGTTGATGAAACACTCTAAACCTCAGTTTCATCATCTATAATATAGCAATAACAATAATCTGTGTTGATTAATTACTTCATTGAGGTTTCAAGGCTCACGTAAAATAATGTATATAAAATACTTTGCAAATTTTAAAATGCTAGATGAATACTAATTATGATCAAAGCTATGAGAGACCTCGAGATCACTTGATCTACATTATCATACAGGTATGGCATTATTCTTTTTTATTTTTTTCCCAGATAAGGAAAGGTTACTTAAGCCTGTATGATTTGCCAATGAGTTTATCATTTCTTACTATCAATATAGAGTGACCTAAACTTGTTGTTTTATTTCGCATTTCTGTACCTTGTTGCAAAAACAGAATCCTGGAATATCTTAACAATTTTGTTGGCAGTGAGGTTGTTAAGAAATTTGTCTACTTACAAAGATGTTTTTTTCACCTATGATTTTATAATTGCTCAAGAATATTTTCAAAACTGAAAATCAGCTTTACACTTAGAAAACACTTTTTCTTAATTCATTTTTTTAAAATCTGACTTCTTGAAATAGAAGAAAAATTACCTTACTTCCTGCTACTTCTTAATCCAATTCAGCAATCACTTTAAAGGCACTTATTTATGTAGAATATATCACAGTTCTAAGTACAGGGAACCTAAAGATGAGTTATGATACAGCCTTTATTTTTATGGCATTTACAATATATGAGAAGAAAATGACACATACATATAAGTATGATACTAAGCCGGAATATAA
This sequence comes from Phascolarctos cinereus, assembly GCF_003287225.1. NCBI lineage: Eukaryota > Metazoa > Chordata > Mammalia > Diprotodontia > Phascolarctidae > Phascolarctos > Phascolarctos cinereus. The sequence continues at coordinate 230,676,183 of NW_027556098.1, forward strand.
GTGCTGAAGATAGATAGGTCTGAAATGCTGTGAGATTTGAGAGCATCCTTACCTGGTCAAGGAGTTGCCAGGAAAGCTTTTTGGAGGAAGGAAAAGCTGAGCGGGTCCTTGGAGAAGGGCAGAGGAATCTCCAATAGAGAAACATGGGAACAGAATTCATCCCAAAATAAAGGAAGGAATAAAGGCACAAACAGAGAAGAGGGCAGGATAAGACCAGAAGATGAAAAATGTGTGTGTTTTTATTGTTGTTGGGTTTTTTTTGTTTGTTTGTTGGCTAAAATGTAGACTACGTGAGGCTGACTCATATGAAATTGGCCTAGCAAGGTAGATTGCACTCAAGGATCTTCAATCTAAAAACTTTTATTCAGTAGGCAATGGGAAGGCAGTGGAGATTTTTGAGTAGGGAGCTGATGTTATCAGAGGAAAATAAACTGGAGACAAAAACAATAACTAAGGAAAGCTGTTATAGCTGTCAAGTTGAAAAGAAGTGCATACTTTAAAAAAAATCTAGACTGATGTCAGTAAGAGTGTAAAGGAAGGGCATGGATGCAAGAGGTATTAAAAAGATTCGTGAAGTGTTATAATCACTGGATTTACAATCAGAGAATCTGAGTCCTCTGCCTCTTTTAGCTATGACTTTGGACAATTCTCTTGTCATCTCTGGGCCTCAGTTCCCTCATCTGTAAAATGAAAAGGTTAAACTAAATACACCTGTAAGGTTCCTTGAAGTTTTAATTTGTTTGATGATTAGCTGTGTGTGCCGAGAGGTTTATTGTCATAGTCATAACATTATAGGATTGAACGTATTTGTAGACTGAAAGGAAGGAGCTGTTGGAGAGAGAAACTGAAGATTTCTAAAAGAGAGAATGAGTGATGCAGTGTAAGGTTTACAGAGAGGAAACAGGAGGGGATATAGGATATAGGATCATGAGTGCAGGTTTAGCTGTGCCAGGGAAAGAAGGCCAAACGCTCTGAGACTAGAGAGAAGAATGAAAAGATGGGTGGGAACACTAAGAGATTTAAAGGAAATTTGAAGGAATTCCTCTAAGCCTTCATCTTTTCAGTAAAGTAAGAAATAAGATTGCCAGCTGAGAGAGATAGGGAGGGAAAAGAGGAGTTGAGGGCTTGGGGTGAGGATGGAGGGTGGGGTGGAATGAGCATTTATGTAGTGTTTACTACGTGCCAGGCACTGTAGTAAGTGCTTTGCAAGAATTATCTCATTTAATCCTCACAACAACTCTGGGATGTAGGTGCTATTATTACCCCCACTTTGCAGATGAGGAAACTGAAGTGTAATGATTGTCCAGGATCACTTAGCTAGTGTTTGAGGCCAAATTTTAACTCAGTCTTCCTGTCACCAAACTCAGTGTTTGATCCACTGTACTGCCTAGCTCCCTGGAAAGAGGAGAAGGTTTGTGAAAATTGTAGGAAATTTATATAACAATAAATTACGACTAAAAAAAATTGCCACAGGGCATAAAGAGCCCATCTGACGTTAAATAACCTAAAGTTGTAGTAGACCTAGTGAGAGCATGTTTTCATTTGTCAGTTTAGAAGCAGAAGTGGAAGAAAGTAGGTTTGTAGTGGTTGCTCAAGATTAACAGGCAGAGCAGGAATGGTAAAAACATTAAGGGGAAGGGAATTCAAAGGTGGAAGACAAGGGCATTATTGAAGTAATGAAATATAGTCATAACATTATGCAGTCCTTCAGTGGAAAACTACTCCACTGAATGAACAGATTATCAAAATCCAGGGACTCCACGTTAAAGAGACAAGTTATCTGGAAAGGCCTTAAGACAACAGATAACGACTAGCAAGCTGGGGAGATGGGGAGAAGAGAGAGAGAGAGAGAGAGAGAGAGAGAGAGAGAGAGAGAGAGAGATTGAGAGATTGATTTACCCCATTAAGAGATAGGCAGTGTTACAGAAAAGTAGCCCATGACTGGTCGCTTTTTAAATGCTTTTTAGTCACGAAGTAAGTGGCAGTATGGGAACTAGAGCCTAGGGTTGGGCTACCTTCATTTTGGCTCATTTTTAACTTCTGGGAAGGAAATGTCTATTTTAACTTGACAAACAATGAAAACTTTGAGAGCTGAATAATAAGATTTTGTAGACTAATTTTCTCCCATGAAGTAGAACAATTTTCCTGTCGGCATTTTTGAAAGAAAATGGCTTCTAAGATTTAAATCTTATTGTGATTATGTAATATCTAGTTTTCAAAGTGTTTTTAAAACATATATATATAAAACATATACATATATAAAGTATCTGAGTTGTTTGGTGAAGTGTTATATATATTAGCTCTCAAAGGTTTATTTAGAAAGGAATGACATCATATATCTTGTCAATAATGTGTTTTGAATGTTTTCTTTCCCATGGGTTGACATGAGAGCTGTCAAAGATATATTTAAGAGGTTGATTCTGTAAAATGACTAAGAAATAATGGTTTCCACCCACATCTTCTTTGTATAGCTACTATACTCTGTTCATTGATAGACTGGCAGTTGCCAGGATTTTACAAATTACAGATCTCCTCAGATCACCATAGCCTGGATAAAAATGAAGTTTCTTGGAAATGACTTTAAAGACATTCATTATTAAAATATCAAAGATATTTTAAATGCTAGAACAGAATGGCTTGGGGGTTGGGGGAGGGTATGTGTTAAACTACCTAGACTCCCTGGAGCCACAGGTATTTGAATATCAGTCAAGTTGACTCAGCCTTTTCATATTGCTCAGAGAAACAAAATTATCAGCATGAATTTCCTATTTTAGGTGAAAATTCTGAGATGAAGCCCTTTGTCATCTTAGCCATTTGCTGGATTTGAAGTGAAATCTGTTATTTTAATTCGCATCTCTTTTATTAACAAAACAATCTTTTATCTTGTTTTTAGTGCTTTTCATTTCTTTAAAAAAAAACCTATTGATTTATCAATTAGGGGATGACTCTCCATCTTTTTGCCTTACCTCTTCCTGCTTGCCAGGGAACCTTTCTGCCCTCAGGGGACAGAAACAGACACACACACACACACACACACACACATACACACATACACACGCACGCACGCACGCACGCACGCGCCACTCCATCATGTCCCAGGCAATCTCCTCACCAGGCTTCTTCATGACTGCTTGGAGATATCTTCACCTATTCCTGCCCGACTTCCAGCAGGGCCTGTTCATTCCTGCCTGGATGGAGAGAGACCACATTTCGTTGTGTTTCTTCTGCTGGTCTCCTTTCTTGGCCTTCCTTGCAGATAGGAGAAAAACACTATTCCTTTGGCTCCCTCCACTCATCTACTTGCTGGATTTGAGAGGACTCTCTCCTGAGACCAAATCCTAAACATGTTGACAATCTAACTTGAATCCATTCCTCAGTGATTGATGAATCCTACCTGATTATACCTTCCCCAGCCCTGTTCTCTCTTCCTCGCTTCCTGTTCCCTTATTCCATTCCCACTCAACCTAACCTCTCTATTATGCCGCTGTAAATCTACCTATCTCTTCCACTGTACCTTCTGAAACATTTGCTCCATAGGAAACAAACTTTCCATCTTATATCTTTTTATTTCCCACTCCTTTCATCTTTTGGCTTCCGTTGAGACCTTGACCATCCCCACCCCAGCCCTCACCAGCCATGGCATAACCTCCCTGACCACCCTTGCCAGCACTGGTTGCACTTTGGCTTATTCGCCCTGACAAGTCAAGATGGGGGAGTTGGAAGACTCCTTTCTCCTATTGCTACCCCCAAGCTCTACCCTCTACCACTATTGCTCAGAACCCTTTTTTCTTTTGAAGTTCATTCAGTCCATATCCACCATCTAATTAAAATTCTTGTAGCTAATGTCTACTGACCATCAGGATAATCCTTCGGTTACTCAATTAATTCAGTGCCTGACTTACAGTCTCTCTCCTCTCATACTATGGGAGCTGATGCCTTCATACTATGGGATGGATAGATAGATAGATAGACAGACAGATAGATAGCACCCCCCTCATATCTAACCTCCCAACTTACCTATTTCCCATGACCTACCCTCCCACCCTCCACCTCAGCTACATACAAGGATAGTCATATTGATCTTGTCATCATACACAAATGACAAATGCTCTACTTCCTTGTTCATGAAATCTGAAATTACCTTATTTGATCACAATCTGTTATCATTTCTGCCTCTCTCTCTCTCTCTCTCTCTCTCTCTCTCTCTCTCTCTCTCTCTCTCTCTCTCTCTCTCTCTCTCTCTCTCTCTTACAACCCCTAATTCTAGTCTTTGTATTCACTATGACTTCCAATTCCTCAACTCCTCAGTTCTTTCCCAAGCCATCATAGCTACAGTGGTTCTACTCCCTTCCATACCCATCTTGACCCATCTGTGGAACAATTAATTAAACTCTGTACCATCCTTTTCTCTGAGACTCTTGCACTCTTATCCTGTCACTGGTCTTATTCTACCAAGCTTCAGCCTTGGATTACTGTCACCACATACTGCCTTTGTTCCTACTCACATGCTGCTCAACAAAGTTGGAGAAAATCACAAAACCATACTGACTAGATTGACTACAGATTTCATAATCTCAAGTTGGCTTTCACATCAGCTAGGCAATGCTTCTATAGATCCCTGATTGATTCACTATCCCACAGTATCCTTTCTAAACCTTTCCCTCCTCAAACCTACCATTGCTCCTCCTCCCCCCACCCCCACCCCTTGGAAAAATTGAGACCATTTACCTAGAACTCCCATTTCTCCCCTCCTTATCTCACATCACTCAAATGTCTTCTGCTGCTCTCTCTTCCTTTACTCCCATCTCACCTAAAGAGGTAACCTTTCTTGCCAACACAAACCCTTCAACCTACACAAGTGATCCCATTTCATCCCATCTTCTCTAGTAGATTGCCCCTTCAATCACCCCACTGTCTCATTTATTTCAATCTCTTTCTGTCTACTGGCTGCTTCCATACTGCCTACAACTATATCTGTATCTATCCCATCCTCAACCCCCACCCTTGACCTGTTTATCTTAGTTATCTTCCTATATTTCTCCTCTCTTTTATAGCTAAACTCCTTGAGAAGTCCATCTACAATAGGTGCCTCTACTCCCTTCTCATTTTCTTGACTACTGTGGCTTCCAATCTCATTATTCAACCAAAACTACTCTCTTTAAAGTTATCAGTAACCTCTTAATTTGCAAATCCAATAATTTTTTTCTTAAATCCTCATCTTTCTTGACTTCTCTTTAACACTATCAGTTATCCCTTTCTCCTTGATACCCTCTTCTTTCTAGTTTGTTTGTTTGTTTGTTTTGGTGGCACTGTTCTTTCCTAGTTCTCCTACCCATCTAACTGTTCTTTCTCAGTCACCTTTGCTGGATTTTCAACTCATTTTCAGTTTACTTTGTTGAATTTTCATCCAAGTTCAACTCATAAACTGTGGGTGTTTCCCCCAGGGCTCTGTCATGGAGTCTCTTCTCCTCTCCGTCTTGGTGACCTCATCACCTCCCAGATGTCATCAGATCTACTTATTAGGCCTTAACCTTTCCCCAGAACTACAGTCTTACATCTCCATGTCTTATTAGACATCTCAAATTGGATAACCTGTTGTTGTTGTGCAGCTGCATTGACTCTTTGTGACCCTGTGGATTGTAGCACACTAGTGCTGTCCAAGTTTTCTTGGCAAAGATACTAGAGTAGTTTGCCATTTCCTTCTCTAGTAGATTAATGCCAGTGGAGATTAAATGACTTTCCCAGGGTCATACAGCTAGTGTGACCTGATCTGAGGCTGGATTTGAACTCAGGCCTTCTTGACTCCAGGCCCAGAGCTCCATCCACCGAGCTACCTAGCAGCCTTCTTCAGACATCTTAAACTCAACATGTCTAAACTCATAGTGTTTCTTCTCAAACCCTCTCTTTTTGCAAACTTCCCTAGGACTTTGGTACCACCATCTTCCCAGTTGCCTAAATTTGTAGGTGGCATCCTTTTTCTTCATTCTCTCTCACCTTCCATATTTAATCAGTTGACAAATCCTGGCAATTTTACCTTCATGAGATCTCTAGTTCATGCCCTCTTTTCTCCTCTGACACCACCGTGACCCAGGTGCAGCCTTCCATCACCTGATACCTAGACTATTGCAGTAGCCTGCTGGTGAATCTGCCTGCCTCAAATATCTTTCCCCTACAGTCCATCCTCCATTCTGCTGTCAAATTGATCTTTCTAAAATACAAGTCTGATCATATCACACACATACACACAACATACGTCCCCCTCTCCCCACTCCCAATCCTGCTCAATAAATGCTGGTATTTTTCTATCACTTCAGTGATCAAATATAAAATATCCTGTTTGGTTTTCAAAGTCCTTCATTACCTAAATCACACCCATGTAGTGTTCCATCCAGTGATTCTGGCCTCATAGCTGTGCCTCAAATGATTCACTCCATCTCTCAACTCCATTCACTTTTACTGGTTATCTTTTCCTCCTTATCTCAGCTTTCTGGATGCCTTGAGTTCTTTCAGCACCAGTTAAAATCCCACCTTCTTCTAAAAGTCTTTCTGCCTTAATGCTAATGCCTTCCCTCTGTTGGTTATCTCCAATTTGTCCTGTAGACTTATTGTTAGTACATAATTATACATAGACAATTTTTTTTCCTCATCCTTTCCCACCTCTCCCCCCATTAGACTGTGAACCGCTTAAATAAGAGCAGGGATGTCTGTTTCTAGCACTGGGAAAAGGAAGGTAGTTCTGGAGAGAATTATTACAGTAGACACAGCATTGTATCTGTGAATTAATATGGTGCCTTATAGATGTTCAAAACTGAATTAGAAAGTTTGTTCCTTAAAAAAAATTATCTTTTTCTTGTAGAAGGGGTATTAAATCAACTATAGTGTGTTCTCATATTCAAAGAAGTGAATTAAAGGGGAAAAGCATTTTCTCTAATGCTTGTGGAAATTTCCAGTAGCTGGAATCCCTCCACTCTCCCTCTTTGCAGAGGTGAGGGAATATGGGTATAGAACACTACAGGTAATGTCAAAACTTTTTTGGCATGTTGATTTTGTTGAACTGTTTTTCTCTTTTTGTATTCTTTGTTACATGGGATGGCTTTCTGGGAAAGGGATACATTGAGAAATGTCATTGATGTAAAAACAAAAAGATATCAATAAAATGTACTTTTTAAAAAGAAAGAAAATTTCAGATTTCAATAGAAAGGTACTTTGGTAAAACTTACCAAATAAATTTTGCAGAAGCCTAGGATTTAACTTGTTGAATTTAGCAGATAGCTAGCAGCTAATGCAGATTTGTACTTTTTAAGAACAGGGAGGAAAAAGGGCTGTCTATAACCTCTAATAGCCCATCTTAATCCAAGAAGCTTAGCCAGTGATGGAAGGTGGCCAAAAGGTCACATTCTAGAATTCCCAGAGCTGCATATTTCTTCCTCTATCACTACTCCTGCCCCCACTCCCAGCTAGCTGTCTATTACAATTTGACTGCAGGAAATCAAAGAGGGAACAATACTGGGAAGGCAAACATAACACAGATCGTTATTTCAGCCTTTCTCTCTTAAGAGTCTTTAACCTTCTTTTATTCCTCTCACTGATATTTAAGCTGTGTTACATACAAAAATTAAAGTGAGATAACAAGCAAAAAGGATTTCATCTTTGAATGATAGCCATGTAACTGAAAATGACATTGATGCTATCTGTTAACAGAAAAGCTCATACGGGCAGATGATTACCTCTTAAGGATTTCTGAATCTCATCAAATTATCACAAGTTAAAGGTACATTTGATATTTGTCTAGTTGACAATCTGATAGTAAACTTGAAAATGATTTCTCTGTGGACAGGCAAGAAGGAAGACAAGCAGGGATTTTAATCCCTCTTTGAAGAGAAGATTCACCGTGCTGTGAGCAGCATGTAGTCACATGGTCCTAAATGGCTATCTGTTGGTTGGTGACCCTATTCAGTGCAAGAGAAAACAGATGTCTGATCATCCTGCCAAGTCCCTTGCTTGCATTTTAGGAACTGTTCCACACACACAGGGAGGCTATTGTTAATTTCTTTCAGATGATGGCTGAGAGCTTTACACCTCTGAGCACTACTTTTCAACTTAAGTGAACATTAGTACCCATTTGTTCCTCTCTCTTATAGGCAATGTGGAATGTAGTTCTTTACTTATTAAAGAAGCTGTTGAACTTTTTTCATGTCTAGGGACGTGAAGGGACCCTTTGCCCCCACATCCCTATATTTTTGCCCACTATCTATAAAATGGAGGATAGCATTATGGTTTAAATCTCTATGTAGTAAAAAACAGAGTAATGGTTCTAATTGATTTTTTCGTTTTAAAAATTTATTTTATTATTAATTTATGGAATAAAATGGGCATTTTCATAATGTAGTATAATAAAAAAGGATGATTGCAAATGAAACTGTAAATTATTATGTACAATTTTCTATTCCTTTTAAACACATAATAATGTAATCATGTAAATTTCTTTTTTCCCCTTTTTTCCCCTCTTCCCCCCCCACCCTAGAGATGGCTACTGTTAGACACAAATATGTATGAGTGTGTATGTATGTGTGTGTGTGTATACACACAAATATAAATATGTATGAAATCATTCTACACATACTTTTCTATTTATCATTTCTTTCTCTGGTTACAGATAGTGTCTTCATATGTCCTTTGTAATTATTTTGGCTATTTATAATAATCAAAATGACTTATTCTCTCAAAGTTCTTCCTAAAACAATATTGCTGTTAGTTGATTTAAAAAAAAACTGCTCAATATAGTTTGGTAAATTAGATGTTAAAATGACTGGTGCTGTTAGATGATATTCCTTTAGACTTTTTTTTTTTAAGGAGGAGGAGTGCTGAAGGTAATTATTTGAGAAAAAAGAATAACTACACTTAAGATAGTTGTAAATGTGGTTTTCTAATTGAGAAGGGTTGTCACTGTGGATCATAAATGGATTGAGGATTTAGCAAAGAGTTTGCCTTTTTTTTCTTAGTTTAATGGACCTCAGTGCTTGAAAAGGTGCTTTAGCCTACATGCAGGTAAACAGTTTAGAAGCCTGATAAATTCTTAGTATTTTTCCCCAGTGATTTTAGATTTTGAACTTATAAGGTCTCTAAAACTCTGAATTGTTTTAGTGACACATCAGGGTATTTGATATCCCCTGAGGAACATTGGATGAGTATGTAACCATGAGGCTTTTGGGGGGGGCAAGGGAGGCAATGGGGTTAAGTGACTTATCTAGAGTCACACAGCCAGTAAGTGTTATGTGTCTGAGGTCGGATTTGAACTCAGGTTCTCCTGACTCCAAGACTGGTGCTCTATCCATTGTGCCACCTAGCTACCCCTACCATGAGGCTTTCTTAACAGGGATTAGGGACCTTGAGCCAAATAAAAGTCAGTCTTTAAAGGACAGTAATTCTGCAATGCCGAGATGAGTAGAGTACATTCTAGTAATAGAAGTGGCATATGCAAATATCTATCATACAGGATTCTAACAAGTATTTTAATATCCCTTGGATAGGAAGAGGACTACTGTATATGTCATCCTTCTCTAACTGCAACCAAACACTGGATACTTTTAAGTATAAATGTCAGTTGGCTGGGCCAAGTCATAAGGTCCAGTATGGGCTATTCCTTTAGGGAGAACCCTGTGTTGGTTGGTTGGTTAATTGGTTAGTTGAAAACCATAAATATGCATTTACAAGTCATAAAATTTTAGAGTTCATAAACATATAGATTTTCAAAAATTGCCAAGGTTCTTAAAGACCATCCATCACCTTCGTTTTAAAGTAGAAAAGTCTGAGACTCAATAATATGACTTTCCCGAGGTCATATAGCTAGTATGAGGACAGAAACAGGACTCAAACCCAGGTCTTTAGACTCAATGTTCAGGACTCATGCTGACTTTGCAATTACACATAGAGTTATGTATCCTTTCATTCCCAAAATAATTCTACTGTCTCAGGAAGCTAAAACTTCTGCAGGGAAGTTGGGAGGGAAGATGAGAGAAATAAAACTGTTGGCTTGAAAGCTGATCATCTGTCTAGCATAGATTCAGATCCTATGAGAGTATAGAATTAATTGTAGGTCTTGTTGTTCAGTCTTTCACTTGTGTCCAGTTCTTCATGACCTTAGCACATCATGCCTTTTTATCCTCCACTATCTCCAGAAGTTTGTCCAAATTCATATTCGTTGCTTCCATGATACTATCTATTCATCTCACCCTCTGCCATCCCCTTTTCCTTTTGCCTTTAATCTTTCCCAACATCAAGGTGTTTTCTAATGAGTCCTGTTTTCTAATGAGTCCTGTTTTATTATGTGGCCAAAGTATTTAAGCTTCAGCTTTTAGTATTTGACCTTCCAGTGAGTAGTGTGAACTAATTTCTTTAGATATTGATGGGTTTGATCCCCTTGCTGTCCAAGGAACTCTCAAAAGTTTTCTCTAGCACCATAATTCAAAAGTGCTCAGCTTTCCTTTATAGTCCAGCTCTTACAGCCATACACTGTTACTGGAAAAAAAACATAGCTTTGACTATACAGTACTTTGTAAGAAAGGTTGATGTCTCTGCTTTTTAGTATTCTGTCCAGATTTGCCATAGCTTTCCTTCAAAGGAACAGGCATCTTTTAATTTCATGGCTGCAGTCGCCATCTGCATTGATCTTTGAGCCCAAGAATATAAAATCTGACACGGCTTCCATTTCTTCTCCCTCTCTTTGCCAGGAATTGATGGGACCAGTTGCCAAGATGTTAGGCTTCAAGCCAGCTGTTATATTCTCCTCTTTCACCCACATCAAGAGTTTCTTAATTGTTCACTTTCTGCCATCAGAGTGGTATCATGTGCATATCCAAGATTATTGACATTTCTCCTGGCAATCTTAATTCCAGTTTTTTATTTGTCCAGTCTTATTATGAAATAAATAAGGTGACAATGTACAGTCTTCTTGTACTTCTTTCCAGTGTTAAGCCAATAAGTTGTTACATATACAGTTCCAAACTTTGCTTCTTGGCCTGCGTACAGGTTCTTCAGGAGACAAAGTAAGCTGATCTGGTATGCCTATCTCTTTGAGAGATACCCTATTCTAAAATTTCAGCCTCAGGGATCTTTGCTACTGTCCTATGACTAGAGAGTAGGCTGACAGTCTTTCCTAATAGCTTCACTGGTTGACATATTCTTGTATGTGACACATCAGGATATTTTATATCCTCTGAGGAACATCAGATGATTATATAACCAACTGTATAGGTGGCATAGTGAATAGAGCACTGGGCTGGGAATCAGGAAGACTCATGTTCATGAGTTCAGATCCTGCCTCAAGCATTTACTAGCTGTGTAACCCTAGGAAGTCAGTTCACCCTGTTTACCTCAGTTTCCTCATCTGTAAAATGAGCTGGAGAAGGGAATGGCAAACCACCCCAATATCTTTGCTAAGAAAACCAGAAATAGTGTCATGGAGAGTTGGACAGGACTGAAACAACTCAACAACAATGAAATTTCAAGTTATTTTATTTGTGTATTATATAAAATGAATAAATTCACTTAAGTCGGTCAGGCAATAATCATTTATTAAGTACCTTCTATGTGCTAAGTACTAGGGATACAGAAAGAGATAAGACAGTCCTTGCCTTCAAGGAGCTCATAGTTTAATGGAGGAGGCAACAAGCAAACAAGTATGTACAAGCAAGCTATATACAATATCAATAGGAAATAATTGAGAGGGGAAAGGATTACCAGGATTAAGAGGGATTAGGAAAGGCTTCCTATAGAAGGTAGGATTTATTTGGGACCTAGAGAGACCTAGGGAAGCTAGGAAGCAGAGATGAGAAGAGAGCATCCCTGATGTGGGGAACAGCCAATGAAAATGCCCAGAGCCAAGAGATAGTTTCTTGTTCATGGAACAATAAGGAGGCCAGTATCTCTGGATTTAAAATTACATGATGGAGAGTAAGGTGTAAGAAGACCTGAAAGGGGTTGAGGGTTGGGCCTAGTTTATGATGGGCTTTGAGGGTCAACCAGAGCATTTTGTATTTGATGTTGGAGCAGGGAAATGATATGATCAGATTCTGTACCTTAGGAAAATCACTTTAACGGCTGACAGGATTGGAGTTGGGAGAAACTTGTGGCAGGCAGGTCCACTAGCCAGCTATTGAATAGTCAACCTTGAGGTGTTGGGGTCCTACACCAGGGAGTGGCAGTATCAGAGGAGTGTATTAGAGAGATGTTGCAAAGGTGAAATCCACAGACCTTGGCAACATTGAATATAGCAAAGGGAGGAGGTAAGTGTTAGTGAGTTGAGGATGACACCTAGGTTGTGAGCCTGGGGCACTAGGGGGATGATGGTGCCCTTGACAGTAATAGGTTTAATTTAGACTGGCATGAACATAAAACTAGTCATTTTTTGGAAAGTCAGACATACGAAGCATACCAAATACATTTTCATTGTATTTTCCAAGCATTCTGCATTTAGAAATGCAAACTGCTATAATGGTTGTAATATCATTGCCCAAGGCTAAAACATCAATTAAAGGTTTTACTGATCATGCTTATTAAAGGGGAAACCATAAACCTGCATTCTTCAATGTGTAAAAACATAATAATCTAATAGATCTAAGAACAAGTTAATTCTAGAATCATTAAGACTATCCTAATCTGAAAGTTTTAGTGGTAAAGTGAATTTCTTAGGCAATATTGCTGATCTGATGTAAGCTTTTTCCCCCAATGATTTTGAACAGTGTCATAATGAATATTCACAGAAATTTCAGTCTCTTAAAAGATTCATTTTTACATCTTTGGTTTTTGCTGATTCTTCTGTTACAAAGAAAGAAAAAGATCATCTGTGATAACTTGTCTTAAGCTTTCATTCTACTGTTTTGATTCAATGTTATTTCATAGTATTTTTGGCCAAATATTTTCATTGTATGCAACTTGGCTGAAATTTTCAGGTCTTGGTGATTCAGGTCTCTGTTACAAATATCCCCTTTCCCATTTACCTCCAATTAATCAGAATCCAGAAGGTTGGAAAATGGCAAAAACTCCAAATGATCAGACCAGAGAACTATAGCCTTAGGGGCTCTAAGTGACCTGATTCAGAACCACTCTGTGACTCTCAAAATTCAACAATTATCCATAATTGCCTGTTATGTACAATCAAAGCTGTCACAACTGTATGCTGGAATTGTGTACCTAAAAATAGCAGAATGGAGCTTGGTTATTTTTAGCTAAATAGCTCCAGCAAACAGCAGAGAAGAGTTGTCCTTCTGCAAAGGTGTCCTCTCCAAATTAGCAGTGCCTTCTGGACCTTCACCTTCCATTGTTGCCAAGACAATGGCAGTAATGTGAGGTCTGAGCTGACCTGTCTGAGAGAGAATGCCCACGTTTTAAACACTATTTTCAGGAACCCATGATTGACCAACCTATGATTTACATTACCACACTACATAATAGGGAAAGATCAATCAGCAAGCATTTATTCAATACTTACTGTGGACCAGGCACTGTGCTAGGTGCTGAGGATATAAATACAAAGAACAAAACAATCCGTTCTCACAGGGAACTCACATTCCAATGGTGAAGACAACAAGCACATACATAAAATATATATGGAAGAAATGGGACTAGGGATGAGTGGACTTGTGATTTTATTCACATGTAGGTAACTCCTAGGTAGGGAGTCATTCACAGTTCAGATCTGCACCTATTCTGAAACTTACAGTCTTAGATAGTTGTGTAGATTACTGAGAAATTAAGTGACTTGCCCAAGATCACAGAATCATTATGTTTAAGAAGTAAAACTTGAACACAGCTTTGCCAGGCTGCAGGCAGCTCTCTATCCACTATACCACACTGCCTCTTGCTAAATAAGCCTAAAGTGAATAAATACAAATAAATGCAAAGTAGTTAAATGTTTGAGATGATGAACACTACCTTTTGGAAGGGATGAGACAGAAAGGGGAGATCAGGAAAGGCTATATGAAAAAGGCGATACTTGAACTTTGTCTGAAGGAAGAAAAAGAATCTGTAGCAGAGTTGAGGGGCAATGCATTTTAGGTATGTCAGTAGCAAATGCAAAGGCATGGACATGGGAAAGAGTAGTTTATGTGAGGAACAAAGAGAAGGCCACTGTGATTGATTGGATGATAACAGAGTGCAGATTGGAGACTTAATATCCAGTGATCCTGGAAGGCTAGATTGGGAACACATTGAGAAGAGCTCCAAAAACTAAACAGATTATATTTTGCCCTAAAGGAAATAGGGAACCATTAAAGTTGATTGAATAGGAGAGTGACTTGGACAGATCTACATTTAAGGAAGATCACATTGGCAGTGGTTTGTAGGATGGAACAGAGAGGAGATGAATATAATTATAATAATGTCAAATTATTTGTGTCACAGATTTCATATCTACTTCTCTTGAGAAATTAATGAGCAACTGTATTTTATTTCAGCAACAGGAACAAGATCCTACAAATCTGTATATTTCTAATTTGCCGCTGTCCATGGATGAGCAAGAACTTGAAAACATGCTCAAGCCATTTGGACAAGTAATCTCTACAAGGATATTGCGTGATTCCAGTGGTACAAGTCGTGGTGTTGGCTTTGCCAGGTATGTTGTTTGTTTTCTGTATGTTTCATTGTTATATCTGCTGTTTTATGTACCTTGTTAGATGTTTCAAAGGAATAACTAGAAAAACACTAGGGAAAAAAAGGGGGGGAGAAGCAGTGGGGCACTGATGTTGACTTTAAAGTGTTTTTGTATGTTTTCAGATATTTAAAATTTTTCCAACAAGACTTTTAAATCTGAGAAGGCAAAGTGTTTTGGAGGCCACACTGGGGAAAAGTTTCCTAGAAGAAATTGTATCAGTTACAAAGATAGTCATCATGAACACACATACACACCCATTTCAGATAATTTTTTTTCCTATTTAGTGGATAGAAATTTGTCAACAGTAATAATAGCTGACCTTTATGTAGCATTTTAAAGTTAGCAAAGCAGTTTGCATGCGAGTTTCATTTAAGCTTCTCAGCAACCTTGTAGTACTGCAAGTATGAATGAACCCATTCTAAAGAGGTAGAAATTGATGCTCAGAGTGGTCAAGTGACTTCATCATGTTTACACAGATAGGAAGTCCAGAGGTGGGTTTTGAACCCAGACCTACAAGTCCAGCACTTCATCCGCTATGCCTTGTTGCTTCTCATTTACCTTTTTATAAAACATTTGATACTTGCCAGGTGTGCTGCCACAACCCTATAATTCCTGCTGCTGTGGAAAGTGAGATTAGTCTGTGCTTGAGCTCAGGAGTGCTGGGCTGCAGTGGGGTAAAGCTAATCAGGTGTCTCCACTAAGTTTGTCACCACTGGGAAGGGTGAGGGTACCATTTCACTGAGAGGTGAGCCCGATTTGGAAAGGAGCAGGTCAAAGCTCCCATGCTAATCAGTAATGGGCTGGAACCCATGAGTGTTCGCTGCATTTCCAGTCTGGGGAAAATAAGGAGACTGAGTCTCAATAAAATAAAGCAAAGTAAAATAAGTAAAAAAAAAACTGATTCCTTATGATGAAAATGTAAATTGAATTCTTAAGAAAAATTAAGATGAGAAATTTGACTTTTTACATCGTTAAGCCCAAATATAACTTTCTGTGATGTGTAAGAAAATACTAAAGCTGCCTATTAATGTTATCAGACAGTGAATAAGGTCTCCATTTTTTGGAATACTCATTTCATTGTTGGGGAGGAGCCTAGTACTTAAGTTATTGGGAACTGAGATGGGATGAGTATAGATTCATTAGCTCACTTTATTTTAGCGCATGGTTCAGAAAAGTTATTACAGCATTATCAAGGAATCAGAAAAAAAATTTGGATGTGCCCCATCGATTCACTGACACTGTAGAGAAACAACCAACACTTTGATGGGGCTAGCAGAACCTATACCAAAGGATCCTTTGGGACTTGGAGGAGCTTTAATTTTGGTCAGTGCACTTAATCCCTCTACTGATGCAGGTAGACCTCCAGATGTAACTTAATAGATGACCTTCCAGAATTGTTGTGGCTGCTCAATTCGTCATCCTGTGGCCAAACTGGTAACGAGTCCACGTGAACTTAGTTTCACTAAGGGTGATTACAGAAACCAAAAGTTCTCCCTGTGTGGTCTGTGGACTGCTGGGGGTTCCCAAGACCCTTTTGGAAGTCTGTGGGATCAAAACTATTTCTGTAATTATACTAAAATGTTATTTGCTTATTAAAATAATCCCCCCTTTTCTAACTTTGTATCTGTAAGCTAGCCTTCTTCATATATAATATAAACTCAGTGCAACAGATTGAATAAAGAAGCCATATGAGAATTCATCTCTTCTCCATTAATCAAAACATTAAAGAGATTTGCAAAAATAATGCCACTTTCTCACTAGTTTTTAAGAAAAGGGATTTTTTTATTTAAAAAGTTGTTATAATGGATTTGTTACTGTTATTCTAAATTAATACATTTAAAAAATGTTTAATATGATGAATATTGATAGATATAACCTACATGATAAATAAAAGCTCTCTGGGGTCCCCAAGTATAAAAGGATTCTGAGAATAAAAAGTCTGAAAACAACTGATAACCAATTTTCAACACATACCAATTTTCAAAGAATTCTAATACAATGAATATAATTAATGCTAAAAGTACACTCGATATAAATTAATATTTATTATTTTAAAGGTGCATTGGGCTCATCAGTTGGAAATAGCAATTATTTTTATATGTGTGCATGAACATTAATTTAATAGGCTTTAATATTATAAACTACCAAATAAACCAGCTTTTGTTATATTAGAGTTACATTTTACCAGGGTATGCCTACTTATACTTAATGGCATTCACATATGCACAAAACAAAATGAAAAATAAAAAGATATCTAAGTATTTATGTGTTTTTGTATTTATATATCAATAGGATGGAATCAACAGAAAAATGTGAAGCTGTTATTGGTCATTTTAATGGAAAATTCATTAAGACACCCCCAGGAGTTTCTGGTATGTTAACCTAAAATTTTATCAGCAACATCTTTCATACTTCCATACATTTCCTTGATTTAGAGTCTTCTGTATGCAATACATTAAGTAAATTTAGGTACATATTTTTAAAGTTGCTTGTTTTGAACTATCAGATTTTTTTTTAAAAATCCAATTATTAGATCTGTTTTATTAGTGAAAGTATACCCTAGTATTATCATATTTCTTCTTATTTTCGTTCCTTATTACCGCCAACATGGTGCCCTGTATAATACATGGAACCTTGCACAGTGGATAGAGCAAAGGACTGGGGTCAGGAAAACCTGAATTAAAATCCTGCAGCAGACACTAGCTGTGTTACTCTAGGGACATCAATTAACCTTTATGTGCCTCAGTTTCTTCATCTGTAAAATGACAAGAATAGCACCTACCTCACAAAATTTTTGTAAGGATCAAATGAATTCATGTATATAAAGTGCTCGATATGTATATGCTAGCTATTACAATCCCACTTGAGAGTTTTTATTTAACTAATGGGAAGAAAGTTCAAAGATCATCTTCATTGCATATTTTGATGGCAACTGTCATGCTGTTGTTATTCAAGGGTCCTAAAATGGTTCTATTTTTCCTTAATTTCTGTCTCCTTACTGTTCAGTGTGAAATATTGATTCTCAGGATTTGCTTATAACTTTCTTCATACAGCTGACTGGGTCTTTATCAATTGTCATACATGTCACTGTCAAATATACTAATAGTAACCATTTAGCAGATTCCTTTTGCCCCTACCCAGGTATCTTCAATAAGAATGTAATACCTCTACTGAGCACATCTTGTGTATCTGCTAGTATGAGTAGGCCTGAGTAATATTAAATGCATTTTTAAAAAAAACTCTTATAGTATTTAAAGGGTCCTATTTCCATTTTTGGTAAAGGATATAGGGAGCCATTGAACTCTACTGAAGAAAAGAGATTCAAATTAATTTGGGCCAAAAGTTATTGAAGTGAGCAGGCATTCCAAGGATATTCATGTGCATTTGTTTTTCAGGGTTTATTTTGTTAACTCTCCAAGGCTCAGTTCCAGCTGAATTATCAGTGGCTGGAGTTAGGAATCCACGTTAGGAATTTCACTATCCCAATGAGTTTCATTTCAGAAAGAAAATAATTTATGAATATCTAAGTGACACAGACCACTCTTGGCCAGGAAGCTCTGAAGTTTGATAGCTACTGCAACGTGTACTTCGTGATCCACTATGTTGAACTCTGTGGCTACAGGCACAAGTCTAAAGTATAATTTTTCTAAAAACATTTAAAAAAATAAAGTGTTTACCAGTATATAATAATTTCATTGAACACTGTCATAAAATAGCTTTAATTAATAAATGAATAAAGAAAGTCAACCATAAGCATATTTCCCCATCAACAGTGATTGTATTTAAAGTAAGAAAATAAAAATTTGGTTTTGCATATTTTGAAATTAGCCAACCAAGGTTCAGTAACAGAAGAGTATCAAGGCCAGGGTTGTAAAACTGGAAGCTTTTTCAAAATATGCCAAGGTCCTCAGCTATACAAATTTGAAAACTAAAACTAAATTGAAACTCTCCTTTATCAAAGCAGTAGGTAGCACACAGTAGGCATTTAATAAATGCTTATTGTGATCTGTTGTATTTATTGATGCACACAAAGTAGCACACAGTAGGCATTTTAATAAATGCTTGTTGATCTGTTGTGTTTATTGACACACCTGCAATACTCTTCCTAAGTCTGCTCTTTGCTGATGTAATTTCCTTGTTCTTTAACTTTCTCCTCTTACTCTTAATGTTCATGGAGCTAGAAGAGTTTTAGAGGAGGTGACTTGAATCATGTGCTGTTTTGTTTTGTTTTTGCAAGGCAATGGGGTTACATGACTTGCCTAAGGTCACACTGCTAATAAGTGGCAAATGTCTGAGGCTAGATTTGAATTCACGTCCTCCTAACTGCAGGGCCAGTGTTCTATCCGCTGTGCCACTTCGCTGCCCCCTCCCTTTTTTAATTGAATCATGTTTTATATCACAATGAGAGGACAGTTAGTTGTCTTGCTGTCTGAGTAGAGTGAGCAGTGACTAGTTGGGTCCAGGGATAGGATGAAGAAACTGGACAGCTTCCCATTCTTCCCTAAATCATGTCTTCACAGTGCCATTTTATTGTTTGTTAGAAACTAATTGCTCTAATATCAGTTAGAAGCATTTTAAAACATAAGCATAAAAACACATTAATTTCAAAACCTGATGTAAATTACGTCTGGATTATTGACACCAGTGCATATAGTAAATTATATTATTATTCTGAGTTTCCCAAGAAGCAGATTAATAGCAAGTACACCAAAAGCATTTCAACGGCAATAACTATGTTTTGTAAATAGTCAAGCCATTCTCTCACCTCTGAACTCGTACAGACTGTTATGGTCTGCACCAAACGATTTAGTTCTTAAATGCATACTGCTTTGCAACGCAGACAATCTGTTCATATGTTTTAGTATTGTCTCCTCAATTTGAATGTAAGCTACTTAAAGGTAAGAAACCTGTAACTGCTTTTCTATCCCTAGAGTGGTTATAGCACACTATTAAACACATAAGGGATATTTGATAAATGTTTGTTGATTAATGGATAGATTAACTTGAAATCTTCCATATACTCTACTAGTTAAAATTCCAAAGTTGTCTTCAGCCTGCAGAACATACTATAATAATCTAACCTGGAGGTCATGGAATCATACATAATTAGAAGGTCCTTTTAGTAACTTCCATTTTTCTCCACCCGAAACAAGCACTTTGTGTCCCCATGGATTCCTTATGGTCTAAAAAGCACAAAAAGAAAAAAATAATAATTGCATGTCTTGCTTCTCCCTTCAATATTGTTTCTTCTTAACTGCTGCATTCTGGAATTTAATTTTGCAAGTCCCATTATTGCTGTTAGCGTACCTCATGTTATGTGAATGTTTAGTGTTCACACAAGTCAGCTACAATTTCTCTGGGCCTGAAGAAATTTAAGAAATGTAGGTAGTTGTTCCCCTGAGAATTCAGTTAAAAAAAAAGACACATGATATTGTTTGGTAAACCTGCATTTTAAAATAAAAGAATACTTGATGCAGATCTGCTGCTAAGTATACTGTATTTCAGAATCTCAGAAGATCTATGATTTCATCCACATAGGGTCTCACAGAGGTCACTAGACCTCTACTAGAAGTCTATACAGCTTGGTGAGACTTGACGAAGGTTGTGCTCTGCTTTTTTTTGCACCACGACGAGGCGTTGCTGTAGGCCTTTAGATGAAAGAAGGAAACAAGCGTTTGTTAAATGCTTACTATGTGCCAGGATCTATGCCAAGCACTTGACAAAAATCTCATTTGATCTTCACTGTAATCCTGGGAAGTAGGTGCTATTATTTACAGTCTTACAAAGGGAAAGAGGTTAAGTGACTTGCCTGGGGTCACACAGCTAGTGAGGATCTGAAATTGGATTTGAACTTGGATCTTTCTAACTCCAAACCCAGAGCTATCTGTCTACTCTGCCACCTAGCTGCTGTAAGAGGAATACCCTAATTCCACAAATAACATCTTCTGCAGATCTCATCCATGTCACATTTTTACCACGGGTAAAATAATTTGGTAGCTTACTGTAAGTTTGTATCTTTAGCCTAAAACCAAATACTGTTTATGTCCATTTCTGTGGTATCTATATTGTTGCTGATCTACTAAGGATGTAATTAAATGAAGGGAAGAAAAATACTTGAATTTAGTGGTATTCCCAGTCCCCAAAAAGACTACTGCAAATGAAAAAGTTTAAAACTAAATTATCTTATGCCTCATACTCTTAAACTATATCGTAAATGTCTAAGATGTGAGCCCAGTTGCTTAGGTCCTTGAATTTTCCATTTTTCTTCATTGGCCACCCCCTCTTCAGACAAGCAGCCAATCAACAAACATTTGTTAAAGTGCTTAATTTAATAAAATGCTAAATGCTAGCAATAGAAAAACAAGAGTGAAACAAAATGAAAGCTTATTGAGTGTAGAAACCTCTGGGGGAGATGTGTACATATACAGATATATGCATGTAGAATGACGACAAAGTAACCATGAATGAGAAAAGGCAACCCTGGAGGGTTGGAGGTAAGAATGAGACAAGGCAGAAGGAACTGCACTACTGGAGGTTGGTGCTTGAGCTGACTCCTAAAGGAAACCAGAGAGTCCAAGAGGTGGAGTTGAGGAGGCAGAATATTCCAATCATGGGAGCCAGAAAGTGTGCAGAGGCATACAGATGGGCAATGAAGGTTAGTGCAAGAACAGCAAATAGATCAGTTTGGCTAGACAAAATAGAGTGCATAAAGGGAAGTAGTACCTGAAAAGACTGAAGAAGAGTCAAGGAGTAAAGAGCTTTCAATGTCAAATAGAGAAGTTTCTGTTTCATCATAGAGGTGTTCAGAGCCATTGGCATTCATGAGTATGATGGTGGCAAGGGCGAACCTGCCCTTCAGGGAAACCTTCTCCCCATCCTAGTCAAACTTCTTTGTCATGCTAGAGCAGGAAGCTCCTAGTGAAAGTATATTGCTCACATCCCTTTCTTGGCTTTTGACTGAATGGATGCTATTGGTAAATTGTTTTCTGATGTAAACTTAATATTCTATATGTCCACATATGTGTACATATACCTAATAATACATAATACAATAATACATAATTTTTAAAAGTCTTAAAGCGGTTTGTAAGTGA
The DNA here is from genome assembly GCF_003287225.1 of Phascolarctos cinereus. NCBI lineage: Eukaryota > Metazoa > Chordata > Mammalia > Diprotodontia > Phascolarctidae > Phascolarctos > Phascolarctos cinereus. The sequence goes on from NW_027556098.1 coordinate 230,697,927, forward strand.
CTTGCGGTGTGATGTAAGCTTTTTCTAAAGTAGGTTTAACTATGGCCTGTAGCAAGTTTTTCTTCAAAGTCATATTCGTATTGCTTGTTGACAAAGTAGATCATATAGTAGGAGCCTTATGCTTCCCACCCTCTATTCCTTCAAAATAAAGTCCACATTTTTTTCACATGTTGAAACATTTTTCTATACCAAGGATTTACTACAATTTAACTGCTGGTTAGCTTGCAGTAAAAGTCAGACTTACTTTGAAATCCTTAAACAGAATACAAAAAAAGCTAAAAGTTTTAAACAAGTTGACAATTTGTGTTATACATTGTGAGGCAATCCAGATGAATCCTACAGAGAAATTTCATTGTCAACTTAATTACTTGAAGGTTAAAAATACTGATAGAAGGAAACAGTATGGTGATGATTTCTTTTATACAAAATGAATTTGGAGGCTAGGGCTGGGCAGTTTTAGTTATATAGAGTAGTAGTCCAAATTAGGAGTCCTGTTGAAGGCCAAAATAAGCCAACACAGGGCTAAGATTCAGAGATTTGTCTAAAAGTGATCTTCCAGTGCCTCTTTAGAGGAGAACGCAATCTTTGAAAAGCATAACAGAAATAAAACTTGCTTTTTGGTGCCTCGCTGCTGCATAAAACAGTCTAGCATTTCCTTTATGCCCATCTGTTCATGCTCTAATAATAATTTTTTAAAACTTCACATTTAAATAGTGCTTTACAGTTTACAAAGCGCTTTAACATACATTTTTGTGTTTGAGACAGTTTATCATGACTTTTGGTGAAATTCATCTAGAGTCATTTCTGTGATCCTAGTGAAGTCTGTACATAATCATGAAAAGAAAAACAGGAAAATAAGTCTTTGGGAGGAAAAGGAGACTTTTCATGGGAGGGCAGGATATGACATAAGGTAGGAAAAGAACACATAAAGAGGGGGCCTAAATTAAGGCAAGTATTCACTGAGGTACTTTTTGCCCAGCATGACACTGATACTCCTTATGTATCCCCTGCTGCTCTGTGCCTGTCATTGAAGAGATCATAGTGGGATTCTACTGTGGCACTGCACATGTGACCACTAAGAGAGTCTGACCCTAAGAATTTAGCTTGTTTTAGGTTTGTCTCCTATGGTAATTCTGTGGTTGCCTTTCACTTTTCTAACTAGTTGCTTGGGCTCAAATGGCAAATAGCAGAGAAGACCTCAGAATACCATGCCTGTTACCTCCATCTGACCTATCTTCACACACAGGCTGAATTGGGGCATTGTCTTTGCCAAAAACCAAAAAAATAACTCTTTGGTTGTGCTAGAATGAGTGTTTTTGGTTGTTAACATTTTCATACGGTCTGGAAAGTTTTTCAAGGATTTTTATTATCCATTTGGCTCCCTTAATGCTTCAGTCTTCATTGTCATTACTTTTTTTTTTACTTAATAAAATGGAATTGCTTGGAAACTATAAAGGAAAATTTATACTTAAAGGCTTTTAAGACATTTTCAGAATGTTTGGGGCAATGGTATTCTATCTTGAGGTTAAAAGCCCTCTTCTGAGTTCTTCCTTAATACATTTTGAATTTGTTTAAAGTTACTTGGATGCATTCAATTGTGTGTGCTTGAGGTGAAGTATTACTTTACTATTAAATTGATTCTATGTGTAGGGTTCTTTATCTAGGGTCCATAGATAACTCTTGAGAGGAGAGAGAGGCTCCATGGGAGATTTCAGTAAGTCTGTGAACTTGGCTTTTCACTAAACTCTAATTGAAATTTGGCATTTCCTTTGATTACAAATATAAGCAAGAAACATTATTCTGAGGAGTCTATAAGCTTCATTCACCAGGCTATCAAAGAGGGAGAGAGTCTGCAACCCAAAAATATTAATAATGCATGTTATTAAAATTTTATTAATATTATTACTAAAATAATAATGTATATATTTATATATTCAGGCTAGTTCTTCATAATTAAGAGTGCTTTATATGTATTATTTCATTTGATCCTCACAATTGTGCCCTGGGAAGTAGGCAGCACAAGGATTATCTGTCATTTTAGAGATGAGGAAAATGAAACTCACAGAAGTTAATGTAAGTTGTCCATAGTCACATAGCTTATAAGTAGTAGAGACAGGATTCAAATCCTGGTCTTTTGAGTACAAATTTGGCCCTCTTTCCTATATACCCTACTTCCTACCTCATAAGTTAAATGTATGCTAAAAAAAGAAGCATGATTTTCGAAAGAGGGTACTGTTGAGTGTTTTCCCCCATGTATCTGCATGTCCTGCTCTGCCTGTGATAGGGCAGCTGTAAGTAATTGTTATTATAATCAAAAACACCCACCTGTAGTCAGTTTTTTAGAAGCCCAATTTACACCCTTTTGCTGTCAGGTTCTGCCAGACAGAAGCAATAAGTTGCTAAGCAAGATTTTATTAAAAGCATAAAAATCTTGGATACAAGATGCAGGTGTTACTATAAAACTGGAGAGATTCCCCCCCCCTTTTTTTGAAAGAGGATCCTAGGCAATAATTTTAAAACAAAACTAGCATTTGAACTTTCATTATTCAGTAAGTGGCTATGTTAAGGTACATTGCTACTAAGTTTATTAAATCAAGTGAAAAATACTGGAGAGAAAAGTCCTGTAAATCAAACAAATAAAAAAGACTCTCTTGATAAAGGTAACTTCTGATAGAGAAACTTCTACACAATGCAGAAAACTACAGAAAAGAAACGCTCTTATAAATGATAAGATGAGATATTGGAGGCTAGCCAGTTTTACAGGCTGAATGGGGGTTAAAAACCCTGCATATGAGTAAAGAAGACAGAGTGCGCTAAATTGTAACAAAATAGGTGTGGGAGGAAGAACAACTGTCTAGAGAAAACACAACTTGTCATGCTGTTTAGTTACAATAACATAGTATTTACTGAAACAAAGAAGGGGTTAAACACAGTTATCGGAAACAGAACTGGACCTCCCTGGAAACATGAGAAGAGATCAGGAAATGATGTTATGCAAGTAGAAGAGGGGGTGTATTTCATGGATCCTAGGATAGGAATTTCTAAAAGCAAAGCAGAATGCATACAAAAAAAAAAAGCAAACTAGTTATGTAGCAAACATCCACAGAATGTAGTAATTGAGGCACTTTGAGAATAACAAACATTGTCAGAAAGAAAGTGTTAATTATGATTGCTTTTTATCAAAGATAGTTTCAGTTTTACCAGTGGTGATTGGGATCAAACACTGCACAGCTGGAAAATGGGAGTTTCTAAATAATATCATCTTCAGTTATAATGTCTGCCAGTGGCTAACAACTGGAAAAAAGCATTGAGAATCACTGATTCAGGACACAACCACAACATGAACATCAGTCCCTTACACTAAGAAAGAACTCAGAGGTCTTCGGAGCAATTTGATTTAAGTAAGTGAATAGAATTTCCAGGAGAACGTATCAGGAGGCTGCAGTAGTTAATCAAAGCTGGTATTTTTGTAGTGTTCATTTTTAGCCTGCCTATTAAAAAAAGGAGATTTAAGTCAAATTTGCTGTAGCATTTCAGCTAGCAACATGGGTTAAGAAAAGACTTACTGGAAATGTGCAAGTATGTTACCATGTGACATCACTCATTTTAACTGAATCGCTTTGGATGGAATTTTTAGTGCCAAACAAGTCAAAAAAGTTTTGAAAAACTATTTTGCCACCAGAACTGTATTCAGAACATATCAAAGAATGGACCGATTTGATTGTCATAGCTTATTCCCAAGAGGTTCCAGCAGCATGTACAATCGAGTATCTTGTTTTTGTCATAAACAACCTGAGACATTTAACAAACATCCAAGGTTTTATGTACTACCTTATTCTGTGTTTAGGAGGCACATTGTCCTTTATTTCTGATCTTAAATAGATAACTTTTTATTCCAGATTGAAAAGAAAAGCCTTCTAATCTGAACAATGACTAAGATTCACCCTTTGCTTTTTGAAGTACTCTTCTGCTCTCAGGTTTTGCAAAACCTTGAAACAGGAAAGAGAAAAGGAAGTTACTAAACAATGAAATATAATTCCTCTATATTAGCAAGGCAGTCAACTGTTTTAGTTACTATGCATCACTTTTTCAGAGTTTTTATTCCATTCTTTCCTGTTCTCCAGCTCTGAGTTCATGGAGATTTTCTCTATATCAGAGCTTTACCCTGTTCTTTTTAGGCCAAGTTAAGGATGTTATCTATATTATTTCAGTGTAATCTCCCTTTCCACCTGTCTGTAGAAGATAACTATCAGTTAAGATCACTTAGCTAGCCCACAAAAGTCTCATTTGCAAAAGTCAGTCTTCCTGTTTATTTTCTGGGTTAAAACCTTTCAGAACAATTTTGGACTGGAGAGAGGAGAGATCTAAGAGGCCTTGAATCACATACTTGTCGTTTCTTTGTATAAAATTTTATAGCCTAGGTGTATTCTGTATCATTTACATAGGTACTTGGTTTTATGCTAAAGCAGGCCTGCAAAATCTGTGGCCTGCAAGCTGCTTACAGACCATGGTCATGCCAAAAGATTTTGGGAGAACTGCAGAAAATGTAGAGGAAAATCATTTTTCACAGGTTGCCCAAAATCCTTTGGCAGGTCACAAGTTGTGCAGGCCTGAAACCAAGAATAACTGAACTTCTTAAAAAATATATATATATCCATAAACTTTTTACAAACACTATTTTGTAAACTTTATGCGATAAGATTTAGAGTTGATAAGCCATACAACAGCTAATTATTAATTGCCTACTATATGCAGAACACTCTACTCCAGTCCTGTATCACCATCTTATTCTTACATGATTTTCCATTAGATGTCCTATAGGCATCTCAAATTCAGTATGCCCCAAAGAAAGTTTGTTATCTAGCCCCCCAAGCCCAGGGGACTGAAGGGAAAACGAATAATCATTTATATAGCACCCACTATGTGCCAGGCACTGTGTTAAGTGCTTTAAAAATATCTCATTGATCTGCCTATTTCTTTAAAGGTAACACTGAATTTCTGGTCATCCTAGTTTAAAACTTCAGTGCCATCTTCATTTTTTTGTTCTTCTTCATACACTGTGTCCGGTCAGTGGTCAAATTGCCTCAATTCTGCCTCTACAATTTCTCTCTTATCTGTCTCCTTTTCTTTAGTCATATGACCACTGCCTTAGTCTAGACCCTCATCACCTCTCCCCTAGATATTGCAATAGTCTCTTAAATTTTTTCTCAACTGTCTCTCTTTGCTATGCCATCCTCTTGTGTGACCTTGGTTGGAGGAGCAGGAGGGGCTCATTTTTCTCGTCTATAAGATGAGATGGTTAACTTAGATGATGTCTAAGGCTAGCTAGGTATCTATGATCCTTTGATCTTGGGCCACAAATGACATACCAGTTATAAAGTAATGTGACTGATTTACTTCTGCAGCTCTAGAGGCTGTTCCAAAAGAGTTCTTCAAAAAATGTTTTGAACAAGGGATGGTATTATTGGAACAAGGCTTTTTACCTCCCAAGGTGACCACTTTGAAGGTTGACTTTCATTTGGGAACATAAACTCTGATGTGTTTGTTTCCAACAAATAAATATCTCATCACCTTAAAGTCAGATGACATATGTTATACATTCAGTTTGTTTGCTTGCTATCTCCCTTACCCTTTATTTTCTGACACCATTCTCCCTGCTTTCATGTTAGCAAAAATGGAAGCCAAGTAATAAAGTGGCATTCATCATCAGAAGGATTTGTATTTTCTTTTATATTTTAAATTTCATTAAAACCATTTTTGAATATTTTGAGGTAGCAGATAGACTTAATTTATTTGAATTTTATTTCTAGAGTAGTATAAAACATAATTTGAATGATTTCTATTTAGAATTTAGAGGGGGACAAATCTCTGCCTTACTGTTTATTTGTTTATATGAGTAAATAAATGAAAAATGTCAGATTTCTTTAATATTAAGTAAGTGTCCTTGGTAGAGCTGTGGAATACTAACAATGAGAAAAGGCCCTTTTGAGCTAATTTTCTACCTGTTCCAGTGCCTGACTTCAATCTAGTTCTCTCAGATTCTTTGGTCCAGGGCTTCTGTAGGTTCTGCAGCTTACAGAGAAAACTGAGATTAGGAAACTTCCCCTCCTGCTTGGTAAGGATTAAGGTATGATATTTAGAATGTCCTTACTGGGAATAAGCATACTTATTTTAAAGAACATCTTTGCACAGTTTTTTTCTTCTCCATAAAACTAAACCAAATCATTCAAGTTAAGCTCTTTATCACTCTAGAAATAAAATTCATATAAATTATGTCCATCTGCTTCCTAAAAATGTCCAGAATTACTACAAGAGGAATCCTTCTCCATATTACTTATGTTCCTAGAATGCATGATACAAGTTATTTAAAATAAATGAGACTTCAAGAACTTTTAGGGAAGTGTAGTTTCTCATGCCTAACAGCTTCCCAAGAAGGTGGAGCAGCAGTGCATAAAAACAGCAGCTGTTGCTGCAGCATTAGTCATTCATTTCTGGATTGTATTTTTTGAATGACCAAAAACTCCTCTCCCCTGCATCATGTTAAACTGTTGATTACTACAAATCATGTAGCCCAAAGCATCATTGTGCTGAAAAGGTCTTATATGCACAAAAATATTAATAGCAGCTGTTTTCATGGCGGCACAAAACTGGAAATTAAGGGGGTATCCATCAGTTGAGGAAGAGTTGAACAAATTGTGGTATGAATGTAATGGCATCCTATTGTGCTGTAAGAAATGAGGGAAAAGTTTGTTTGAGAGAGCCATGGAAAGACTTGCATAAACTGAGGCAGAGTGAAGTGAGCAGAATCAGAAAAAAAAATTATAAAAATGAAAAATTTGAAAGACTTAACTCTAATCAACTAAATGATCAACCACGATTCCCAAGGACAAATGAACAAGAACACTATCTGCCTCATGATAAAAAACTGATGGACTACTATGCAGAAAAAGAAATAGATTTTTAGTGGGATTTTATTTTACTTGTCTGTGTACGTGATATGAAGATTCTGTTATTTTTTTTTCCTTTTGCGCTGAAGTGGGAGAGATGAGAATAAAAAGATGAATGCTTGATAATTGGGAGGAAAAACAATATAAAAGTAATTTTTTTACAAAAGAAAGTCCCTATTGGAGTGCTTTGTATGGAATACTGAAGGACAGTTATTTTCTTGAAGCAAATGGCTTTGCAATATTAAATTTTATTTTTGCTATTTAATGATAATTTTTATTAGTTATGGCATTTCAAAATAAGGCAGTTGTTTTTTCCAAGATATAAAATACCTGCCAATGTGCAATGTGCTCAACTCATATGTGGAATAGAAAAAAAATTTAGAGACAGCTTTGAATCACAAGGTAAATAAAATTAATTTGAAGAATATTAAAATATATCTTGTTTCATCTACTTCCACTAAAAAATATCTATTTGCAAACATCATTTATTAGAACTTAGTCATTTTAACTTTTTTTGGTTGGACTTTATTGGTTCTTGACTTTCTTGTTCCATGATTATATACAATCTAAGTGAGTGAAAATCATTAAGAACTATTTTATTCACAAAAATGCATATACAAATAAATCCATGGCAAATAGTTTCAGGATGATCTCATTACATCATGAGCTTATTTAGTGGGGTTTTTTTAAGGAAATAAAATTTAGTAAAGTTATACTTTTTGATGGAAAGCCTTAAAAACTAATTAGTGGTGATCTGTGAAAAGAAAAAAAAATTACAAGGTACCTATTAAATTTATGACAGCCATATGCATCTGAGATTATCAAATCCTGATATAATCAAATCACACTTTATAGTTGTTCTGTTTTCAGCATCTTATGTCAATTACAAGGCCCCTATTATGGAAGACAGTGCTCAACTGTTGAGCTCATACATGTGTTTGTGTATATATAACATATTTAGGTGATAAACAGAATCAGTGTAATACATGGTTAAACAGGTTACAACTCTTGCCCAATTTGGCTGACTTGCATTGAATGTCTTGAAACAGTCAAACAGTGTTTCTTGCTTTTTCCAAATTAGATCATGTCTATGAGGAAAAACTAGAAATTTTGCACTACTCACTGGGCCAACTAAACTCCTTAAAAATAAAAAATCTGATTCAGAAAGAAGTATTATAAGATCATTTTAAGTCCAAGTGTTAATTCTTTGGCATTGTCAAGTATAATTTTTCTAGATTTCCTACCTGCCTGGCCATTTCTCCTTTCTGTACTCTCATTTGGTGATTTCGCTAGCCTCCATCAGTACTGTTAAGATCTTTATGTAGATGACCCCTAGATCTGTGTGCCCATCCCTCTCTCCTGAATGCCATTTGCACATTTTCTAATTGTCTTTTGGACATTTTGAACTAGATTGCCATAGGCATCTCAAACTCAGCACATCCAAAATGTTATCTTTCCAATAAAACCCACCGCTCTCATGAACTTCCTCAGGAAGTCACCACCATTTTTTCAGTTACTCAGGTTTAAAACCACGTAGACATCTTCAATTATTCACTGTTCCTCACCCCACTCTCTCTCTCCTGCAAATTCCTATCCAATAAATTGGCAAATCTTGTTAATCCCACTTCACCTCTTCTGTCCATTCGTACAACTGCCTCTCTAGGTCATGTCTTCATCACCTCTCACCTAGGCTATTACAATAAGCTTTTAATTTGCAGCTATGTAAAGATGGATTGTGATAGAGAGAAAATGGACACAAGGAGACCAAAATGATTTTCCCCAAGTAGAATCTTTGCATGTTACCGCCTTCCTCAGTAACTTCCATTGGCTCCCTATAACCTCTAAGAGTAAATATAAAAATCCTTTGTTTGGCATTTAAAGCTCTTCACAATCTAGCCCCTTCCTTTATCTCCAGTCTGCTCACGTATTACTCCCCTTCACACAGTCTATGGCCCAGCTTGTTGTTAAGTCATTTCAGTCATGTCTGACTCTTTGTGGCCCCATTTGGGGTTTTCTTGGCAAAGATACTGGGGTGGTTTGCTAGTTCCTTCACCAGTTCATTTTACAGATGAGGAAATTGAGACAAACAGGGTTAAGTGACTTGTCTAGGATCATACAACCAGGGTCTGAGAGCAGATTAGAACTCAGGGAGATGAGTCTTCCTGATTCCCAGCCTCCGTGCTCTATCTACTGTACCACCTAGCTGTCCATGATCCAATTATATTGACTTGTTTCCTGTTTTTCACATACAGTGCTCCATCTCCCATCCAAACCTTGGCACCAGCTGTCCTCCATCCCTAAAATGTCCTACCTCTTTACTTCTACATTTTAGAATCCCTGGTTTCCTTCAAAACTCAGGTCAAGCACCATCTTCCTAGTCCCATCCTCCCTCTCCCATATGCTAATGCCTTCCCTGCCAAGGTTAACATATTTCTCATTTTATTTGTGTATACATACACACATGTCTCATCCACTAAAATGTTAGCTCCTTGATTTCAGAAACAATTTTTGCTTTTCCTTTGCATCCCCAGTGCCTAGCACCATGCCTGAGACAGATTATGTACTTAATAAATACTTCTTTATTTGGATACCTGAGAAGTACTAACAGTCATCAAAACTCCTCACCATCCTCCTCCAAAAGGTGACATCAGCCAGATCATATATAGGACAAATTTAACATCAAATGTATTACCAGATTTTTTTTATGTGGATGATATGTCCTTTGATGAGAGCATCAAATGAGATTTTACTTCTCTCAGTCCCAAGGACATTGTTTTGTGTTCCCATAGTCATCTTTCTCAAAGCTTCCCAAACATTGTTGGTATGTGGATACATACATATGTACGTATATTGCCTGGGAGACAAGAAAGACAAGTAGTGAGGAAGATCAGCACCTAATGATTTGGAACTGGAAAAGCATCATTAAGTTATCTCAACACATTTTCCTTAGACACATACTATCAAGCAACATGGAGAGAATGAGGACTGTACGATGTGTCTTTACTGGATAGTATGCTCTGGTGTTTCATCTCACTTAAAGTGATCCAGGGACAATGTTAAAGGAATGTAGATGAACAATTCAAGTCATTTATAAGTGTTCATGCCTACAATGTGCCAGGCATAGTCCTAAATGCTGAACAGAGAGAAAGGAATCAAAGGACTGTCCCTACCATCAAGGAGATCTTATTTTAATGAGGGAGACAACATGTAAATAACTGTATATGAAAGATACATACAAGGTAAACTGGAGATTATATGAGAGGAAAGGCAGCAGCATTAAGGGAGACTGGGAAAGACTTCTTGCAGAAGGTATGTTCATTTAGCTGGAACTTAAATGAAGTAAAGGAAGTCAGGAGGCGGAGATGAGAAAGGAGAACACTCAAGACGTGGGAGACATTGAGTAAAATTTCACAGAGTCAGGAGGTGACTTGTTTGAGAAATAGCAAGGAGGCCAGTGTCACTGGATAATGAGTATGTGGGGTAAAGTGTAAGAAGACTGGAAAGGTAGAAAGGAGCCAGGTTATCAGGGGCTTTAATACAGCTTCTCTTTCTTTTCCTCTATTGCATCTATTTGCTGTACCTTTAATCATTGTTACAGAATGTGATGATTTCTTGACAATCCAAACCTCTACTGAAAAGACAAAGAGGGTACTTCATTCACCTTCTGAGATTTGGCCAAATTCCCATCTTCTACCACACCCGGTTGTCTTAAATGGGAATTCCTTAGGCAGGAAAGCTTGGGGGAGTGGAGACAAGGAGATAAACAAAGGGCCCTTTTGTCAAAGGGAGAGTGAATGCTTATACTGATCTTCTTGCCAGACATTTAATGTTATGATTTATGCTCTTGCCTCCCCATGCTGTGAGTCCAGTTCTCATTCAGAAACTACCTCCATTCACATCCCAACATGCCCCATAAGGGTGTTGCCAACTGATTAAAAGAGAAAGGAGTGTCACACAACAGCCCAGACAGCTCATAGGGAAGGAATTACAGGTTCTTTGAGGTTGGGTGTTGGGGCTTTTTTGGGGGGTTGTTTTTTGGCTTGGGGTGTGTGTGTGTGTGTGTGTGTGTGTTTTGGCAGGGTAATATTCTAAGGCAGGTCATACCACAGCTTCCACCCTATGATTAGTGGGTGGGTAGGGGCTGAGCACTAGCAATGATGCAAAATAGGAAATAAATTAGGATAATAAGAGACAAAAGGGAAAGGAGTAAATTTTCCACAAGTAATATTTTTCTCTTTATGGTTATTTGACTTTGAAACAGCACATGAAAGTAGTAATCATGTTACTCTAGGAGACAAAGCACAGAATGTGGGAACAAGACAGAAGAAGCATGTGATTCCCCTCAATGTATTAATTAGAAATACACAGAAAGAAACAGAGCTTTCAGGAATCAACTACTATCTTCATTGTTATGGAAAAGCAGAGCAAAACATAAAAGAAGTAGCACAGGAAGAGAAGGGAGCAAGCATTTATTAAGTGCCTACTATGTGTCAGGTACTTTACAAATATTATTTCATTTGATCCTCACAACAACCATAGGAGGTAGGTGCTATTATCCCCAATTTACAGTTGAGAAAACTGAGGCAGACATAGTGACTTGTCTAGAATAACACAGCTAGAAAATGTCTGAGGCTGAATTTGAACTTAGGACTTCCTGCCATCAGGCCCTGCATTCTATCGACTACAATGGATACGAGCAGGGAAAATACTGATTAGTCCTCTTCACGTGTCTCAAAGTAGTACAATAGTAAATTTTCTTCTTCTGACTAATTTGTGATCTAGGGGCAATGTTGTATGGCAGACTGTTTATGGTGTCATGGGGCTTGGGTTTGAGTCCCATCTTTTATGCTTGCTATTTGTTTTGACCTTGGAGAAATTGCTTGTAACTTCCTTGAGCCTCAGTTTCCTCATCTGTAGAATGAAGAGGCTATACTAGATGGCTTCTATAATCCCTCATACGCTCAATTTATGACCTTTTTGAGCCTTTGAGTTGTTATCTCATGCTCCAGTAATAATATTGTTTTATTCTATAATGTACTTTTCACTGATGGACAATTTCAAAATTAATGTTAATCTTGTCTCTGCTACAACATTAGCAATGTTCTTCCCCACTCTATCCCCCTTAAAAAACCTCTTAGTTTTTCATGTTCTATCCCTGCACCAGTATAGTATTTGGTTTCACAGTATTCTTTCCTCCTTAGCTCCTGCAGAACCTCTGTTGTGCAAGTTTGCAGATGGTGGACAGAAGAAGCGACAGAATCAGAACAAGTACATCCAGAATGGGAGAGCATGGCACAGAGAAGGCGAGGTGAGGCTTATGAGTCCTTCCCCTGAAATTTCAGAGTGGCTGTATAGCAATGACTTCTTTTTTTTCTTTTTTTTTTAGTAATTTATTTTGATTTATCAACAATCACTTCCATATGCTTTTGAGTTGAAAATTTTTCTCCCCTTCCTCCCCCCCTCCCCAAGATGGCACACAATCTGATATTGACTTTACATTTACATACCCATTAAACATATTTTCACATTAGTGAAGTTGTAAGTAAAAATTAAAACCAATAGGAGGCACCATCAGAAAGATGAAAAAAAACTCAACAGAAGGTAAAAATAAGTGATAGCGATTCGACTTTCATAATTCTTTCTTTGAATGTGGACAGCCTTTTCCATCCCGAGGCCTCTGGAGATGTCTTAGATCCTTGTAATGCTGAGAAGGGTTCAGTTTAAGAATATTAGTCATTGCATAACGTGGTTGTTATTGTGTACGAAGTCCTCTTGGTTCTGCTCACTTCACTCAGCATCAGACCATGTTAAGTCCTTCCAGGTTTTTCTGAAGTCAGCCTGTTCATCATTTCTTATAGCACAATAGTATTCCATTGCATTCATATACCACAACTTGCTCAGCCATTCCCCAATTGATGGGCATCCTCTCAATTTCCAATTCTTTGCCACCACAGAAAGAGCTGCTATGAATATTTTTGTACATGTGGGTCCTTTTCCCATTTGTTTGATGTCTTTGGGATATAGCCCTAGAAGTGCTATTGCCAGATCAAAGGGTATATAGCAATGACTTCTTCAGGAAATAGTCATAGAAAAGACTTTTTTGGCCTTGCCACACATCACTTTTTGAACGGCTGCCATTGGTACAGATACGGTTTGTATCTTAGAATATGTCGTATCTTAAAACTGTCCAGATATACAGGAATCCACAAATCAGGTAAAATGAGAAGAATTTAACACTGGCTGAAGTCTTTAGGTTCCATGGAGCACACAGTTATAGGCCAGCGCTTGGATCCTCTGGGTCAATAGCATGTTTTTTAAGAGATGACAACATTAAACGCTGCTCAGAAATTGGGCTGTACAATCCCATGATACGTTTATGATTGAAAGGTTTTTCCTTTCTCCCCTGCAGATTATTTTAGAAAATTATTTTCCTATATGATAAAATCTTTAATATATCTTTAAGGTTACTAACTTTATGTGTTGTGTACATACTAAAATGAAACAAGATCTAGCAGATCTTGAACTAGGGCATTGAACTAGGAAAACTTGCATTCAAATCCCTTCTCAGATCCTTCCTAGCTTATGAAACCCTGAGCAAGTAATTTAATCACTCTGTGCCTCACTTTCTTTATCTAGGAAAGTGAACTGGATAACCTCTAAGAAATTGCAAAGGGAGGACACAAAAGTGATAGCATCATAGATTTGGAGATAGAAGGGATCTTAAAAAAGACTGATATGAGAAAGAGGGGGAAATGGTCATTCAGAAACACTGGCTTAATTCTGTTATAATTACTTTTTTTTCTCAGTATTTATTTGTTCTAAGAGGCAGCATTGCATCCTGGATAGAGAATGAAACTCAAAGTGAGAAAAATCTGGATCGTAGAATCATAGATCTAGAAATAGAAGAATTAAAGTCCTACTTCTGACTTCTAATGTTTGGCTGACCCTTGGCAAGTCAGAGAGTTGCATGGGGGTGCTATCAGTTAAAGAGCATCTGTAGATCTACACAGATAGAAGGTGTTTCCTCATCAGGGAATTCTCCATGCCAATTAAATCACAAGTCCAGCTCAAAAAATAAAAAAAGGATCTCTTCTTGGCTAGCCACTGTGCTGGCAGGGATATAAAGACAAAACCAAAAATCATCCCTGTCCTCGAAGAGCTTACATGCTAATGGAAGAAATTGTTGATGTTTATTCATCTTAAACATAAATAATTAAAAGCAATTTCTTATGCCCTAATCATATAAAACAATACATGTTTTTTGCATTTCAGGCTTGTAAGAAATAGAATATGGTACATTATTCCATTCTCAATTACATGTTTATTCTCACTATAGGCTGGAATGACACTTACCTATGATCCAACTACAGCTGCTTTACAGAATGGGTATGTATTTAAGATTATGTATGTGATACTTTAAGGCAGAAGTTCTTACATTTTTGGCTAATGGGCCCCTCTAATAGTCTGGTAAAGCCCATGAATGCCTTCTCTGAATGTCTTTAAGTGTGTGTGTGTGTGTGTGTGTGTGTGTGTGTGTGTGTACATATTTATATTGAAATGCAGTTGTCAATTTTTTAAAAACAAATTCAAGACCTCAGGCTTAGAACTCCTGTTTTAACAGGAAATAGGAGGGGTGAAGGACTACAGAGTTTTGCCTAGTAAATGATAAAAATGTGGAGCATTATTTAACAAGGGCTTTTCATTTGTTCCAGATTTTATCCTTCACCTTACAGTATTGCTACAAATCGAATGATCACTCAAACATCTATTACACCTTATATCGCTTCTCCTGTTTCTACATACCAGGTTTGTGCTTTCTGGCTTCATAAGCATCATCCCATTGACTTATGGAATCAAATTTGTTGCTACGTTGGTTTTTATAAATCTCTAAAATTGGGGTCAGGTATAATGTAAATTATTTTTACACAGCACAAGTGTCTGTTGAAATGTATGTATGTCATAGTGGATAAAAAGATGTGACCTTGGAGTCAGGAATACCTTGCCTCTGACACATCCTGGCTCTGTGACCCGTGCATTTTAACCTCTCGGTACCCGCACGAAACTCTTTAAGGTGGTCAGTAGTTGTTGTTCTTCATTGTTGTACAGAGATTTTCCTCAACCAGGGAGCTCCCTATGCTGATGAAGTCACAGTTCTAAGCCAAAAAGAAGGTATTTAATTAAGAATAAATTGCCACTATTTTGCAGCAGAATGATTACCTGTGAATAAATTGTCATTAGGAGGCATAGGGAATGTGTGCTGGATGTCCTGTCAATGATTGAAATTTCAGGTCTAGTAAGATCCTTAACTATTTGCAGTATTGGATAGCCCTTACTTTCACAAATATGCCATATTCTTCTTAAAGTGAATCAATTCAAGAAAAACTTTCTTTCCTTGTTACAAGCACTGTTGCTTTCTCCCCTTGTTTAATGAGCTAGCGAAAGGGATAAGGGTTAGAATATACATGTCTTTGTTAGTCAGTGTTTAATGAACAGAGTTGTGAAATGTAAAAGTGACCCAAAAAAGGCTGTATCTTAAAAAAATCCTATTTAGAAATGGACTAAAATATCAAAATATGCCTATTAATTCATTTATACTAAAGGTCAAATAACATCCCCTATGGACACAGTGATTTTCAATCAGTTTCTCCCACTTTTATACAGAGCATCTGTTTTCCTTAGCCTTTTGTTTTTTGTTCTAATTGGGGTTCTACTGTTAAGTATCTTGGAAGTACAATATATGATTGACATCCATCTATCCTATGTGGGAAACTGAAAGGTGGCTTGTTCAGAATGGAATATCCTAGTAGTGGGTTTGAGGAGGGTTTTTGACCAGGCTAACGGGCCATCAGGAAAGTGTAGCAGCAGATCATTAGTATCAGGAAGGTTTAAACAATAAAAATTGCCCTGGAAAGCAGGTGGTGAACATCTGTGGAGTAGGACATCTGGTACCCTGCCTCTGGGGCTCCTCCCTCCCTCTGATTGGAGAGTTCCTCCCAGATCCTTCCTTTAAGGAGGAAGCCCAAGGCAGCTATCTCATAATTTCCCACCTGGCTCCACTCCTGGACTTCATCATCATCATCATCATCTCCATAAACTCATCTTCCAGCAAGACCACATCAACTTTGGAAGTCATACTTCCTCAGTGCCCCCCTGCCCTTAGGGCCCCCACCTTCCCAATGATTGAAGAAGGTGAAGGCAGAACATCAGAGAACCCCTCCCAAATCCTTTATTAGAGGGGGCCCAGGGCAGTTAACTCATCATTTCCTATCTTTCTGCAGTTCTTCATCATTTATGGAAGGGTGGGGAACCCTTCCACCTACCTCTTTGAGCTTCTTTTTCTGTGTCGTCTTCTCCTTTTAGAGTGTGAACTCTTCAAGGGAAGGGGCTGCTTTTTCTCCTTCTTTGTATTACTAGTGCTTTTCACGGTGCCTGGCACATAACAGGTGCTTAGTAAATATTTATTCACTACCTATAGCAAGGATCTACTCCCCAGAGAGTTGGCTTGTTGGGTCACGGCACTGTGCCTTGAGGTTACTGGTGAGAGAAAGGTAGGGCTCTTGTCCCAGAGGAACAGGGATATGGAATAGAATACTAAGAGGTACAGTATATCACAAGACAAAAACATAAGATGAGGGCAAAAAGTAGAGGCTTAATGCGCAGGGCAAAAGACAGGTGCTTCAATGATGATATGAAGTCAAAGGAGGACCAGCAGCAAAGGTGATTTGCTTCTGACCTGTAGGTCCAGAAGACCTTATGTTTCCCCTTTCTAAGGGCTAGCTTGGTTCCAAGTTGAAGATTGTATTAGCTCTGCATGTGTGGATCAAATAATGCCAGCTGAAAGGGGGGGTGGGGTGGGGCAGAATACTAGACCAGTCATTATATTCCCTAATGTCTTAACTTTCTGTTGTACTCTATGGAACTCCTTTTCTATTATAAATAAATTTTTTATACATCCTTAGTCCTTTCTTCATGTTTTCTTTATGTCTCTAAGAAGTTTTATTTTGGGGGGCAGGTAGGTGACGCAGTGGATAGAGCACCAGCCCTGGAGTCAGGGGGACTTGAGTTTAAATCCAGCCTCAGACACATAACATTCACTAGCTGTGTGACACTGGGCAAGTCACTTAACCCCAATTGCCTTGCCAAAAAAAATAAAAATAAAAAAAATGTTTCATTTTTTCAAGAGATAGAACATTGCTGGCAAGCCCATCCAATGGCAGCTTTTATCTACTCTCCCTATCAGGATATAGGGATTGGCTTATTCCTAGCTCCCTATATTCTCACTGCCACTTCCTGACATCGTTCAGTTTCTCTCTTGAAACTCTTGCCATCACATTCTGCCCTCTCTCTGACACAGTCATCTATCTATTAAGAAATGCTCCAACTTTACTTAGTTTAGTATTTTTTAGTGCTTGATTGATAGTCTTTCTTCCTCCCTACTGCAAGATCCACCATCATCCTTGGTGATTTTGATAGAAGTGCTAATGACCTGATGTCAGTGTCCTGATCTCACAATTCTTTGATGTCCTCAATTCCAATTACCTTCTTTACTCATCTACTGGTATGGCCACACATTAGACCACATCTCTCAATTCAGCTCCATCCCCAAAATGTTAAGCTGTGAAATTCATTTTTCTGACCACAATCCCTTGCCCTTCTGCTTTTTCCATCTTTTTACTGAACCTGCTCTTTATCCTCATTGTAATCTTAAATCCCTCTACCCTTCCATTTACATCTAGTTTGTCATTCTCTTATGGCTTCTCCTACCTCTCTGTAGAGCTCTTATTAAAGTCACAAAGTCATGTGATTTCATCTATTATAAATGTATGCTGCTTAACCCCTCCTGGGCTTCACTGAACTCAATAATCCTTTTATTCATGTCTCATCACATCTCTTTTGCCCACAATGTCTTTTTCAAAGCTCTGCTTTCTCTTTAAAGCTCTGACCCTAATTTCCAAATAGATATGCTTAAAAGATCACCTATTTTACTAAAAAGTTCAAAGCCATCTAACTTGAGATCCCTCAAATCCCCTTTTCCTGACTTCAAAAGTTCTGCATCTTGGCAAAGAATTGGAAACTGAAGGGATTCCCATCATTTAGGAAATAGCTGAACAAGTTATGATATATGAATGTAATGAAATATTATACACTGTAAGAAATGATGAAGGAAACAGTTGTAGAGAAGCCTGGGAAGATTTGTATAAATTGGTGCAAAGGGGAAGGGAGCAGAACCAGATGAGCAGTTTATACATTAACAATATTGTTAAGACAAACAAATTTGAAAGACTTAGAATCTCTGATCAACAACATAAGCAGCAACAGTTTCAAAGGACTCATGATGAAATATGTTACCACCTCCAAATGGATTGAAGCATATATACGTGTGTAATGTATATATGCTGCAATTATTTTGCATTACTATGCATATTTGTGATATGTTTTGTTTTTCTTGCTTTCTTAATGGATGGGGGAGGTGAAAGTGAGAGAATTTGGAAGTGAACATAAAATCAAATTAAATTTTTTTTAAAATTCTGCATTTTTATCCATTTCTTTTTACCTCCTGGCTGAGAGGAAGACATGCTCTTCTTTGTCAAAACCAACCCCTTCACCTATTTTTTTATTTATTTATTCCATCACTTCCCACCTTCACCAGGACCTTGTTAAAATAATTATCCTTTTTCTTTTTTGAATCTTCAATCTCTTCCTCCCCCCTCTATCCTTCCCACTGCCTACAAATATGCCAAGTTTCCCATACTAAAAACAAAAACTACCACAATCACCCACTGACATTGTTATCCACCTGTCTCTACTAACCACCATCCTATCTCTCCTCTTTCACTGACAGCCTTCCTGGATGAGAAGTCTATACTCTGTATCTTTGTTCTCTCACCGCTCAGCTACTCCCTAACCCTTTACAATCTGGCTTCTGTTCATCACTCTCCTGGAACTGATTTCCTTCAGTCACCACTGACTGCAGTCTCATAGTCCATTGCTCTTTTCTTAGACTTTATCCTCCTTAATTTCTCAGCAGTATTTCACGTTATCAAATATCCCAGGCAATTAGGTGACATAGTCATTATAGTGCTAGACTTGGAGTCAGAAAGACTGCAGTTTGAATTCTCAGTAATTGTATGACCCTAGGTAAGTCGTTAAACTTGTCTCAGCCTCAGCTCCCCATCTTCAATGGAGAGAGTATGGACAGGGTAATCGTGAGATCAAATGAGATAAGAAAAGTAAAGTGCTTTGTATACATTAAAGCACTATATAAATGGTAGCTTTTATCTCCTCCTTTTTTCCTTGTCATCTTCTCTTGGCTTCTGTGATACTGCACTCTGCTGACTCTCCTTTTATCTCTCTAATCTCCACTTCTCTAAGTTAGTTCTTCTTGGTTCCTTTGTCATCTGAGTGTTGTGGATCCCCAGAATTCTAAGAGCTGTGTCTCCTCTCACTACACCCTATTCCTTAACAATTGCATCTATTATCTTGATTTTAATTTTCATCCTCCATGTAGTTGACTTGCAAATCCAATGTCCTTTGTCTCTGTCTGCATCTGTGTCGATCTGTCTGTCTGTCTGTCTGTCTCTCTGTCTGTGTCTCTCTCTTTCTTCCTTCCCCCCACTTTAGTTAGGCACTTTGCCGGGTATTTCCAATGACCTATTATTACATATCATAATTTTTATGTCTGGTTAGTACCTGAAATTAAACATGTGTAAAGCCAAATTCATATTTCCTCCAAAACTTTTTCTTATTCCTGACTCCCTTAGTTATTTTTAATAGTACCCTTATTCTTTCAGTTACTCGTGCTCTTAACCTCTGACTCAACTTTGCCTTCTCCATAACTCTTAGTTCCATGTCTAGTCACTTGTAAGTCCCATCAGTTCATGTGTAATAATTCTCAGATATGTCCCTACCTCATTTCCATCACCATCCTAGTTCAATCCATCCTATAACTGATGTCAGAGTAATCTCCTAAATATATAGATCTGCTCACATCACTTCTCTTCTAAAAAATCTTCAGTAGTTTCCCAGTTCCAAACAAATAAAGTCCAGGCTCCTTAGTTTTGCATTCAAGTCATGTTGTTTCCAATCTAGCTTTGGAGCTTTATCTCACACCACTTCCCTTTGTGTACTGTGTACACTTAGGCAACCTAGAATACTCACCATACTCAAAACATGTCCCATGCTTTTTTACATCTATGTTTTTGTTTATGCAGTTCACTGTACCTGGAATGCTCTCCTTTTCTCCTGTTAGACTTCCTTTAACACTTAGCTCACACATTGCCTCTTCTAGGAAGCCATTCTTGATCCCGCTATCAATCTCATTATTCCTCTGGACTTCTCATAGCATTCTGTTTGTCCTCACACAGGTTATGGTCTAGTAATAGAAATAAAACCATTATGCAAAAATCATAATACAAAACAGAATGTGATAAATGCATAAGATAAAGAGACTGGGTCTTATTAATCTCACCCATGCCTAGCACATGGCTTTTTGTACATAAAAGTTTGATTTTTTTTTTTGTTATAGAAGGATGGGAGGGAGAAATTAATGAATTAATTCAAATACTTATACTAGTATTTCAGTTTCCTTCACACACAGAAGATATTCAATAAGTGATTATTGAATTGGATTCAACTATGAAGTCTGTATTAACTACTTCCAACTTTTTTTGTAAGACTTAATAAGAATTATAAAGAAATACTGCATTTAGGTGTTTTTCTCATAATTATTTACACAATTTAATCTCTAAAAGAACCTTTTTTCCTTTATCTTTACTAAGAAAGTCTATTATTTTAAAGTATATCATTGCAAATGGAGATAAGAAAACTTCCATAAGTATGTTTATTGCATACATTATAGAACTAATTCTCAAATAAATGAAAATATACAGAAGTGTAAATCATTCCTGTTGATAACATTTAGAACCATTAAAGTATCTCCCCACCACTTTGTTTTTGTTGTAAAAGTTCATTTTGGCCATCAGATAATTTAATAAGACAAAAGAATTAATAAAAAGGTGTCAATAGTAGAACTGACTGATGAGAAACAAAATACTTTCCTATGACTGTTATCCTATGTATTATTTTATTCTGAGTTACTTTATTTTTCCCTAAAGCACATTTTTCATTTGGCATCTAGAGAACTCCATTTGAAAATGAAAATGAAATAAAACTTTCTTATTACTTCATATATTGAACAAAAACTGGCTAATGGTTCCCATTTTATACCTGGAAAAATTAAGGAACAGAGAATTAAAAGACTAATGCTAATTTGTTGTTTGAATTTGAACAGAGATTTGATATTGAACAGCAATTTGATATTGTAGCCCCTGACTTGGCAGCCTGCTAATTCTTTCAATCCATTGAACCATAGTAAAAATGGAAGGATCCGGCCCAAATTAGCTCCTGTAGCTATTAGCCTCTGGATGAACTACAACAGTGAAGGTTCTGCAATTACAAGCAATTTATGTCAGATTAGGCCTTTCCCCATCAAACTACCATGAACAGCAACTGGATTTGAGAAATTGGCATCAAGGAGACACCACCAATACCCTAATGGGGGAAAGGCTCCATTCCAGATAACTTAATGTTAATAAGCCAGAAGCACTTAACTTTAATCAGCCTTAGCTGGGGAACAAAGACAGAGCAAATGAATCTTAGGGCCTCATTACAAAGTTAATCTCAAAACACTTTGCCCACAGCCATTCACAGACCTTCTAATTTTAGGTAATGAGAGTGGAGTGGGCTATAGAAGGGGTTTATTCTTAAGAAAGAAGCTTAGAAGCAACTTGAGCATGTATATAATCAAGGAAGCCTTTGGAATAAAGGGGGGATTGCTTGGTTTTTTCATGATGGATAGAAGCAGTGTGGAACAGTAGATAAGGCATTGGACTTCGAGTCAAGACCTGGATTCAGATGTGACCTCGGATATTAGCTATGTGACCCTGAAAAATCACTGAGTCTCTGTGAATGAGTGCTTGGACTCGATGGCCTAAAAGAACCCATTTAGCTCTAATTCTACAAGCCACTTTTCTTGCTTGCTTTAGAGACTGAATCTAGAAACTTCTGGTACTTGTACAATCCAGAGCCCTGGCCATAAGTCTGCAGAGCTATATTTCAGAGTTTAATTTCTTTCTTAAGCAGAGATTCTTAGTTTCTGGGGTGATTAGAAATCATTGATAATTAGGAGGGATTTCAGAAGCATTCCTCACTTGGTAAGGGAACTTGACATCAGCTGTTTTTATCAAAGCAAACATACTTGCATGACTAGTTTATGTGCAGATGTAATGTATGGGTTGTCAAAATCAAACATGGTGAGAGGGGGCAATGTTTGTGCATTTACAGGGAGCAGTTCTTCAAAAATTAATTGTGTTAAGCAGTCAAAATGAATATAACCAACAGAAGTCTCGTAATATATATCACCAGATGATAAAGGAATGAGTATCGTGCACATAGATACTCAACAGATATTTTTTCTAATGAATAAAAGTGAATGAATGCAGATAAACAGCAAGAACTTGAAGAGATTTGTGATTTTCTTCTCTGGCTTAATTAAAGCTGATGTTCAATAAATGTTATGTATTTTGGGGAAGAAATGTTTTCGAATTACACACATCAGAATCTCAAAATCCTCTTAGATAATGTTGAGTACATATCTTGTCTGGGGTGGGAAGCATTGGGTGAAATCACTTATATTAATATAATTTTAGGGCCTAGTTTTTCCCATCATGTGCCATGCTTTAAATTGTGTGCATTGTCCTGGAAGCTTGAGCCTACTTGCTTAAATGAGTTCAGAGTCAATATTGTTGCTGTGAGCTCAGGAAGGATAAAGTAAACAATACCAGTACAAGAAATAAAATTTTCTTTATAGTGTATTTAGAGCATTGAAATACTTTAATGGTATCTAAAAGTAGACATTTAAAAAAAACAACTTTTTCTTCTGTGTTGTTTCTTCTTTCTTGTGGTTCTTCCTATTGGTTCTAATTCTTCTTTACAACATGACTAATATGAAAATATGTTTAATAAGAATGTATATGTAGAGCCTATATCAGATTGTAGGCTTGTGGAGGGAGGCAGGGAAAGAGAGGGAGAAAGTTTAAAACTCAAAAGCTTATGGAAGTGATTGTTGAAAACTAAAAATTGTTCTTATTTTATTATATTACTAAATATATTATAAATACATTACTAAAATTGTATTATTTCAGTATTTTTTGTTGGAATATGTTCTTATTTTTTAAATAGTACTAGATGAATCAGGTACCAATGAAAATCAGCAAATATGTTTTTTTTCAAAATGACTTTTTTCTTTTGTAGGTGCAGAGTCCATCATGGATGCAGCCTCAACCATACATCTTGCAGCACCCTGTAAGTTTCTCTTTTATTTCTGTAACATATTCTTGAGTAAACTACTGTACGTGGACAGTATTGGAATCTGGAAAATGTGTTTACATAAGATGAAAATTAATAATAATGTTCTATGATAAACACTGTCAAATGTCTTAAATTTATTTTTTAAAAGAGATAAGAGTCAAATTAAATTTCCTATTTATAACAATACAAGAGGTTTCACATTTGAGGAAATCATATTTTATTCTACTCTTTTTTCTCAACTGAATTTATTTGAATAGCAAAATTTATTGTGATACATATAAGTTTATACTTTTATATGTTACATACTTATATATGTTTACTGTTACATCAGATGTAACAGCTGTTATAATGAATGCTTAAAGTAACTTTTAAATATTCAGAATAAACCTAGGAAATGTCAGACACACCACTTACCTTTTCTATAGTAAGTTGCAAACAGTGGCAACTTATTTTTAGTAAATGAAAAGCCATAATTGGGGGGGGGAGTAGTATATGGTGGATATAGTTTTAAAATCCTTTATTAGATATCTGCTGAGTGTAGCACTGAACTAAGGAAAGGGCAGCCAGCAGCTAGAGAGTAAGTGAAATAATTAAGAGCAGAAATGTGACCTAAGAGACATATACAGTTTTACAAAGATAGTGCCCAGAGAAGGATGCCCTGAGAGGTGCAGGGAACCCTTGCCATTTACAGCAAGTTTTTAAAAGGGCCCGCTTTTGAGTTTGGGATTTCCTGGTTCAGCAGCTTTTATCAATCATCCAGCTAAATGAGAAACCAGAACAGGAAATTCCTTCGGCATAGCCTGTGCTTCAGAATTATTTCCATTTAAACTGGTCACATGCCTTTTGTTCCTCTACCTTTTATTTTTCCTTTTTTTTTTTAGGAAAAACCAGTAGGGAAAATTGTCCTTAAAATATTTGTTAAGGTTGACATTACTCTCTAGCCCATAGCTATAGCTAGTATTTTTCAACTCTTCAGCCATTTTAGAGAAAAAGGGAATGTGTATATATCTCATGGGTTTAGGTTGGGTCTTAAGGAGATTAGAGAGAAAGTTTCTGAGGAAACATGCCCATTTTCCCATCTTATTTATTCTGGAGGATGTCCTAAAGGTAACTAAAGTACCAGGAAATCTTCTACTATCAAATATGTGTTTAAATGTATACAGCTAACACAATATGATGGCCCTTTAGCAAATCCAAAACACTGAAAAGGGGGGGAGGGGTTGATCTGTCACTTTCTGATTGAGTACTAGACCAAGTCTTGTACAGCCTGTGATCATGATTTGTTTCTATACTGTCTCATCTGTACACATAAGCAAGCTTTGTTTTTTACTGAGTGCAAAATGTAGAGGAGAGGTTGTTCATCCAGTTTCCTTTGTCATCCAAGAAGATGAGAATATTTAGCCCTTTTTTTTTCCTTTCTGATTTCAGACTATGTAGTACATAAAGACGAGTGTTCTTTGAGTGTAAAAGAGAGGGAGTAAGGGGTGATACCTCCTGACCTTGAGAAGAGGGACTTTCTGCCAGTGTGTATGCATGCTAGGTGATTGCTACTGAAAACGCTTCATCCAGTGCTTTCAGAAAAAAGCTGATGAAGCCAGCCTTGAATTCATGAAACAAGAACAAAATTTTTCAGGCTGCCCCAGACACCTGCATTGTTGTCTTTTCTACTCCTCCAACAAATTAAGGAGGCTCCTTTGTCTAATACTAAAGGTGTTTACAAATGCTCACCTGTCATTCAGATTTTTTTTTGTTGTTGTTGTTGCTTCTGTCTTTCTCCTCATCTAGGGTGCTGTGTTAACTCCCTCCATGGACCACACTATGTCCCTACAGCCTACATCAATGATCAGCCCTCTGGCCCAACAGATGAGTCATCTTTCACTAGGCAATACTGGAACAGTAGGTGGAAACTTAATATAATGCTGTGTATAGGCTAATGAGGGCTGGGCCCACCAAGAGAATAACTCCCTGCAGTCTGTATTCCCCTGCCCACACCCCACTAGATTGTAAGCTCCTTGAGAGCAGGGATCCCATCCTAGCCCACCTTTGTATCTCCCACAGCACTTTGCACATAATAGGCACTCAATAAATATTTGTTGACTGAATGAATTGAAGTCAATCCTGGATATTTTTCCTTGACCAAAATATAGAGCCTGTGAATGAATACTTTCACCTTTGCAACCCTGTTGAGTAGGGAAGTAAAGGGGATACACTTTTTCTCCTTATCCAATCTCCTTATCAAAAAATTATGATGATGCCCAGAAAAGAAGGCTGGAAACTCCCCCTCACCTACTTAGTTTCTTCTTTTCAAGGAATAGGAGAATCTGAGGGAATAGGATTTTCAGTGGCATCTCATTTCGGGGCCTGGTCGGTTTTCTTAATCAGCAAGGATCCAGGACTTGGACAGGCACCAAACAGCTTCCTAAGAGGAGTAAGAAAGAAGGGAGAAGGCATAGTTTCATGGACATTCACTTTGATGGGCTTGACATTAGGCCAGAGTACAAGGGGAAGGTTAGATTGGAGGATACATTCCATGAAAAACGTCCTTAACTAGAAATAAGATGAAGACAATTTTCAAAGAATAGTGACTAAAGCCATCACAGACCTGGATGGGATGTAAAGTTAAAGGGAAAGGGCCCTGGATTTTTCCATTTCCAACTTGAGAGCCGATAAACAGCTTCTTCTGAAGCATGGGCCACACACCCCTCTCTGTCACTCCCAACAGGGACTGATGTTGATTAAAAAAAAAAAAGCATTCTTACTTTTGAGGAAACACAGCTTGATAAGGCCAAAGGTCAGAAACAGAGCTCAGATCCCTGTTCTTCACAAACCTTTGAGGGAACCAATAAGCCATTTATTTCCCATGTCCCTAAACAACTGAGGCACCAGTGTTTGCCATAGAACTATCTTATGGGCCTTCAAGAGGAAATTAGAGAGGTCCTTGGTTGGGGGAGGAATCTCTATCATTACATACTAGTGATACTGCATTGCTGAGGAAGTGAAACCTATAATGTGTTTCAAAAAGGTGGTTTCTGTGTAGAAATTACTACCAAGGACAGAATTTTAGATTTTGTTTAACAAAGTCTAAAACTAGGAAACATACACTTCACTTTTCTACATTACCTCTTATAACTTTTTGGAAGAGCAAAGACTTTGGGAACACTTCTCCTAAACAGGATACCGAATGCTTTATTTCAAATCTCAGATTGTCCCAGGTGCTCCAAATTTCACACTAGATTTCATACCCAAACTTTACTCTTTCTTCCTTTCAGTACATGCCTGCCACAACAGCTATGCAAGGAGCCTATATACCCCAGTATACACATGTTCAGACAGCAGCTGTTCCCGTTGAGGTGGGTAATCCCATTAAATGGCCATTGTTGTAATGGGTAGTTTTGGAAGTGGGTAAATTAATAATGATCAAAAGAAGATCGATCTCAAGTTAAAGACTCTGAAAGAGAATTTGATTTAGAAGAAATGTGCAGCTAGAGTAAAATTTTCATCTAAGAAATATATTACCCTGACTCATTGATTATTGATGGAGTGGCATACAGGCAGAACATCTATCTAAATTTCCCAGAAGCGATTTCAGGGATTGTAGCACTTCGCACATCTATTTAAGCCTATGTCTTTTCTTCTATAAAGCTATACTCTAGGCACACTGTCATATCTGGAGTTTAGAATTTCACCATTAAATATTTCCATGCTGCAGACAATCATTGTTAATTGACTTAGACTAAAATGACTCAAAGGAAAAATAAGTTGTCAGTTTTAAGATATGTAACAGAACAGAGAAAACTGGGCTGTAAAAAATTATAAAATGAATAAAGAACAAACCACATCTAAAGAGAGGGAGTACTTCTGTGGCTAAATAATTCTTGGTGTAGGAGAAAAATAAGAGCATACTTCACCAAGATGGAAACCCAAAAATCTTGGGCAATTTGAATAATTAAAAAAGATATCATCTAATCCAGACTTGCAAATTAAACTTAAAGCCCAAAGTCTGCCTTGATTCTCTTTCATATCCTTTTTGTCTTAAGTATCATAATAATATTAATAATACAAATTTCCATAACAATTTAACAACATATGTGGCACAAGAAAACAGGCATCAGTAACATTAGAACCCCTCTGCCATATTAGTCTTATCAATTGCCACAAAATTCACCCCACCAAATATGGTTAGATGACAGAAGCACTTACTGCCAAAGATGACTGGTGCTCTGATGCATCACACTTCCTTTATTCTGATTGGCTTAAACCTGTGGCTAGTTCAGATTTAATGAATAGGAAAGATGCTGTCTCTAACACTTAAGGATTTTTCCCCCCAAGGTGGCAGGAGTATTAAAGGGTAGATGGAGTATAAAAGCTAAAATTTTAAATCTGTTAGTATCTTAGTAGAGGACTGCCTGCTGCCTATGAGAGCAGAAAATGCATTCTTTCAGGGCAAATAATAATATACAGGACACATGAAAGTTACATCACTCATGAGCTAGTTCTTGCATCGGGTTAGTGCTTTTGACATTTGGACTCAAACAGTCAGGTCTAGTAGTGATAAGAGGATTTCATCTAATACATGTCTCATATCCAGTCTGCTTTGTTATAGGAGGCAAGTGGTCAGCAACAGGTTGCCGTAGAGACGTCCAGTGATCATTCTCCATATACCTATCAACAAAATAAGTAACTGTGAGGTATGTGGAAAAGTCTGCTATCACTCTAGGACCAATTTTTTTTTTGTAAATGCCTTATAACATCTTTCTCATAATAGAATTGGCCATAATTTACCTTTTTAAATGTTACCAAAAATTCAGAGGTTTTGGCATCACTGAGTTTTACAGATAAACAGATTCATGTATCTCTGTAATAAAAAAAGGGTCACTTGTTACATGTGTGATGTGGCCAGTGAAAGAATTTGATAGGCATGTACTAGATGTCTATATATTTTCCTCATGTCATAAGGAAAGACATGTTTTCCATTTTCACATCAAACTCATTTTAGTGTTGATATTTCCATGTTCATATTACATATTTGGAGGTTATCTGTCTTTGTATATATCCATGTTAAATCAAAGGCTAAGTAGGAGATCCTCAGTCTGCAAAGCAGATTCTAGCACACTTAAAATTAGGCTCAAGTGACTTCCATGCTACTTCATGGAATTTCTGATTTTTATCAGGGTTTGTCTCTTCTTCCACAGATGAAGATTACACATCCTCTTTTCCTTCTCATACTCTATACTTCTAGCCCTATCCTTCCATAAATACTCTTTGAGAAATCTGCCTCAATGTTGGAAGCCTTTCTCTGATTCTTTTACTATTTCATGCAAGCCAGTGGAGTACTCAGGTTGTCCATCTGTTTTCTCATTCATTTCACATGACTACATTGCCTCTTTTTATGCTCATACGTCTCGTTAATGACTCTCTTTGCCATTTCTCATGGGCAAGTCATCATGGATAATGCTGTAGTCTACTTGCACCTGTCATGCATCTCTTCATTGCCTTGTGGTTTGCTGGCAACTTGATTGATTTGATACAGTGATTCACACATACAGCTAATCTGGTATTATATCAGTATTAAAGAGATGGGATTCAATGGCGTTATTTAAAGCACTGCATTTTCCCAGATGTTATCATGCCCAATCAGTTGAGGCCAGCTCATTGTCCATCATCAGGACCTAACATATACAAAGTTATACACTAAGCTAGCTGTCTAGCATCACGGCATAACCTGGGCAAACTGGTTTTATGTCCACTTGGTTTTTCCAGTTTGGATAGGCAGACTAATCTTTTTTCCATTACTGCGGATTTCACTGAGAAGACTTTTTGTTGTTAAGGAATTTAATGTGTTTTGTACAGTGCAGTTCGGAACTTTTGGAGAGAACCTTGCCATCAAAAGGAAATCTTTACTTTGAACTCTATTCAAGACATCTTCTGACACTCGTGAATACCTCAGGGTATTGCATAAGTTTTAAGACCTTGTATAATTTTAGCTTGTACATGGGATAAACCTTGTTTGAGACAAGCCTTCAAAGCTGATTGTTTAAAAATCACTACAGAGTAGACAGTAGTATCTTATATTCTCTCTATCTCTCCAGTAGTTAAGTAACTATAAAGATGTGTTCCTCTGTAGAAAATTATCAAGAAAAGCCTACCTGTTGTTCTATTCCAATTCTTTCATCAATGATATCATTGATTTTTACTCTTACTTTACTTCTCTTTCCAGAAATAAGAAAATAAGTAGGCATTGCCTACTTTCTAGGTCGTGTGTGTGTGTGTGTGTGTATGTGTGTGTGTCTGTGTGTCTGTGTGCACAAAAATATCATCTCTGATTTTCTATTCTTTTGTAATCTTCCTTGCTTTGAAATATCTTGAAAACACAATCCCTCTTTTTAAATTGTTTTGTTCATCACAGATTTCTTCCATATATATTTGCTCAGGTCCAATCACTTTTGCTAACTTCATTTCTTTAGTGCCACTGCAACTTTCTCATTAGTATGTATCAAGAAGTACATCCAAATGTGTGCAGTTCTACTCTCATTATCAATTAAAATAGATCAGTATAAAAAGGCAACAGGTGTATTCCATTTGGAGTCTCTCATCCTACATGTTCTCAGAATGATTTAGGCAGCTAGGTGACACAGTGGATGGATAGAGTGCTAGACTTAAAGTTTGTTCCTGCCTCAGACATTACTAGCTATATGACCTTGGGCAAGTTGCTTAACCTCTATTTGCCTCAGTTTACTAATCTATAAAATGGAGATAATAATAGCATCTTCCTCGAAGAATTGTTATGAGGATCAAATGACGTATTTGTAAAGTGCTTTGCAACCCTCAAATCATTAAATAAATGCTAGTTATCATCATCATCATCATCACACTTAACTAAATTTCTTACTAAGGTCTCTGTTGGCTCTTTTTGTTCTCAGACATGTTTGTTTTTAGAGATTAATACCATCCATAGTCTTCCATCATCATCTTTCTTCATCACGTTTGCTCACAAATTTGTCTTCTAAACCATGTTGTCCTATCTCCCTTATCAACTAGAAGATTGAGTGTTTGCTGATAGAGGGTAAATTAGGATGCTCAGTAGTCTGTTTAGGAGCAGTTAAACTGCACTAAGAAATGATGACACAATCAATGTATTTATTTTATCTTACCTAACCAAAATCTACCTTCTCTCTCTTACCTGAATCAAAAAATAAAGAATAAGTGACAAATATAGTCAGGCAAAACATATTCCTGCATAGGCAATGCGTGCTCACTCTCTCTCTCTCTCTCTCTCTCTCTCTCTCACTCTCACTATAGATAGATATAGATATATATACACATATTTATATACACACAAAATAATTTTTATATCTTATGTCAGTATACAACACAATATACATACATATAAATCTGCACTCTGAATCAATTCCCTTTCTGATAGTATTGTCTATTGGTATACACTTTCTTCTATTTTGGTATTGGTTTTTACTTTCTCCCTCATCTACCAGGTTCTAACAAGCTAAAAAGGCCTCACCACTTTTAATTGTTCACTGACTATTGAGACAAAATCAGTTTTAGATTTTCTTTTTATGATCAGTGTTCACCACATTAAATTCTTCCCAACTTTCTTCTTGAAGGAAGCATTACATTATGAACCAGCATAAGGCTAGTGAGTTTTGTTTCCTGTTCCAGTGCCATATATTCCAATGTGGTCTTTGTTGTTATCCAGGGTGCTCAGATACTCCATTCACCTGATACCATATTATGTATCTTCTTAGTTCAGAGGATCTTGTTAGGTTCTTTAAAGAATCTTGCTCTCTCTTCAATGATGCTGGCACATGAACAGCAATATTTTTATGATCATTGGTCTGATTAAATCCATAATAAGCATTGTAAGATAAGATAACTAAGCATGCCTTGAAATGATATTTCATGTCACCTTTGAACCTACAATTAACCCAATTCTTTTAGAACCTTTAGAGAACCTTCAATTTAGCTACAACTTCTTTGTCTTCTACCTTTATTGATGATGTCATTATGGTTGTGTTTAGTCTCTCTGCTTGTTGGTCATTAGGGAAAGATCATAAACTGAGAGTACCATTAGTGAAATAAAACAACATGATATAGTAGAGAAATGGCCTCCAAGTCAATAAGACCTGGTTCAATCCCTGCCTCTTATTATATGAACCTGAGTAGATGATTTAACCTCTCAGTGCTCTAAGAAGAAACACCCTAAGATTATAAATTGAAAAGAAGGTGGCAACCTATATTATGGGAAGGAGTTTCCTCACCACTGATTAGTTCCCTATACCAGTGAAATCACAGGTATATTCCCTATCCCTATAGATGAGGGAAATTGTTTTTTAATGATAAAATAACAATTTCATTATTAGTACCTTCTTCCCATTTTTCCTCCAATCTGCACTAGTCACTATGGGTACAAAGGACTTAAGGTCATTTTTTATATTTGTCTATTTGATGAGTTACTGTCACCAAAAAATACTCATTCTCTGGTGGTAAATCATTTGGTGATGGACCATAACCTGATCTCTTAGAGCAGACATATAATCAGTCTTAATAAATAAGCATTTATTAGGCACTTACCTGTTGGCCTTGAACTCGAAGCCTTTTCAGTTTGATGGAACCTGCTAGGTTCTGCACTCTGGTCTTCAAAATCCCAGAGTCACCTGCTGAACACAATGAAACTTCAGATTACAGAGATACCTTTATTCCAAATAAAAGTGTTTCAGTCATTTCTACTGAAGAGCAGAAGTGAGGGAGTATGGTTGAATGAAAGTTTAATTTGAGCCCGTGTAGAATCTGTGTGCATCAGACTGTTTAGGTTACCATACATCTAAATCCCTCTCTTATCTTATTTCTGGGGGTAAAATATCACATTCATTACTACTCTGTCAATATTTTCTATTTCATATAACATATATACAACTCACATTTCACATATAACAGAAGAAATCACTGACATTGTATGGGTTTGTGGAGTTGACTGTCAGGGAACGTCACACATATTCTGTGCTACCATAGTGATCAGTACATCAAATCTATACTGATTTTTAAAATGTTGCATTGCAAACTTAACCACATCCTGACAACAAGTCACTATAAACAGCCTCAGATAAGACCTTGAAGGTTGTGTATTCCAAACTGAATGTAGCCAGGTAGCTTCTGATTATAGGATCATAGAGCTATATCTAAAATTGACAAAGTACATTTGGGGGCAAATAATTCTACCTGGCATTTTATTTTTCAACATAATAGATTATAATAAAATACAAGCTGTGTGGAGCACCTGACACCACCTCAGTTTTTGATTTGCACTGGCTTTTGTGTTTTCATTATGTTACACTTGATCTCTAAAGCCCTCCATGAGTGCTTCATGTTTGGTGAGAGGGAAAAAATGTTCTTAACCAGCCCAGGATTTTAAATAAGAGAAATCAGGCAACATGTTATCCAGTGATGGTATCCTTAACTCTGGAATTGGTTTTCCTCTGTCCAGTTGAGCCCCCATGCCTGAAATGCATGACTTTTCCCAAAATTGTGGGGGTTTTTTAATGAGAAACAGGCTAAACACTTGGTTTTATACTTTATCAAGTCTACAAAGCAATTCTCCTTTTTCTTTCTTTGACTTTTCTCTTCCAGATGTATAGAGGAGTGTCCTTACCTGAAGAAGGGTGTGAAGGCTGAAACAATCATGGATTTTTCTGATCAATTGTGCTTTAGAAATTATTGACAGTTTTGCACAGGTTCTTGAAAACGTTATTTATAATGAAATCAACTAAAACTATTTTTGCTATAAGTTCTATAAGGTGCATAAAAATCCTTAAATTCATCTAGTAGCTGTTCCCCTGAACAGGTTTATTTTAGTAAAAAAAAAAGTTTTTATCAAGTGTTATGACGCAAAAAAAAAAAGAAAAAAGAAAAAAAAAGAAAACAATTTTCTGGGAATGCACAAAGACCACGAAGACTCCTTCACGTGCATGACCAATTTTTTGTGTTTCGTTCATTTTTGTGTTTTATTTCTTTTTTTGTTTTTTTTTAATTGTATGAAATGGGTTTTCTGAAGTTTAAAGTAGTCAAACATCAAAACTGATGTTCTGTGCTTGCAGTGTGAATGTCGCTGTAGTGCCGTGTGTTGCAGTCACAGTGTTTGTTTTCTTAGCTCTCTGTTTTTCTTTGAACGTAGTTTGTGAAGTGTCTTATCTTTTTCTATCAATTCCAATTTGCCTTAAATCTTTCAATGCTGTAGCTGTTTCAGTAAAAGTTAGTCCAAACTAATGATGTAGAATGCTTTGACCAAATGAGCTGGTCTATTATGCCTTGTAAAACAGCAGCATAGGGCTTTTAAAAGGTAGTCAATAAAAGTTGCTGAAAATTTGGCTTTTTTTAAATGTGTAGTAGGTGTTTTTAATGATTTTTCACATAATGTGTAAGGTAGTGAAATGCAAGAGGGGGGAAAAATGTTTTGTGTGAAACACATTTTCTGACTAGGGAGATTTTAATAGGATAAATTGTTTGTAAGGCCATATGCCAACAGTTTCCTCTGGTAGTTTGACTGATTTAGAAAATCTGCTGTATGATGCAATGTAAATCTTTTTTGCCTTTTTTTCAGAAAAGAAAAAAAAACTAACTTGATGTTCTAGTTTTAGTGTAGGTAGCAGAGGGAGTGGTGGGGGCGGGGTGGGTGGGGAATCATGGAATGTTTTGTCCTTTCTTTCTACTAATGATAGTGCTTTAGAATGAGGGTGATGCCTGAGATCGAGCAAACGGAAAATGTTGCTGTTGCAGCGAAATGGCAAAAGCTAAAAGTAAAGGATTTATTTTCAAACATGAGCTGAGATGTGAGTAGGAGCATAAATGATTGGATACTAGCTCTCTATATTAGGTAAATTTTAAAAATGACTTGGCACTTTTAAAGGTAACTTTACCAAAGACCAAAGAGCCAGTAACCAATAACTCTGATTTGTCTCAGCATTACATCTTCTGTACTCTTTATTTTTGCCGGACCAGTTTGCGGTTAGGAGAATGTGCCTTTTTTGTACATTTACATTTAGGTTTTATAATTTTAATTGATGTATGGACACAAAAAGCATGAAGGAAGACTTGGATCCAAGCAGTGCCACACTTTACATCATCACTACAAGTGTTAAGTGTAAAGAAAACCAATTTTGAAACTATGAAATTCCTGATTCATAAATACACAGTTATTTTCTACTTTACACATTAGATAATTCACTGTTATTAAAGCTCTTTTTATTACAATTACATACATTTAAAAAAACAATGATAAATTAAGTTGTCTTCCAAAACTGTGTACTTGTCTGGTCAGCTGTGTATGATCAGTTATCTACCTCAAAGTTTATTTCCTTTTGTACTGGGACAGGTTGCTGGCTGGCCCTCCCTGTTTCCACAGACCAAATCTTCCTAGCTCAGGAGCTAGGACTAAGCAGTTATTTCTTTCAAGTATTTTTTAGTTTTTAAATTTTATGCGTGTATTTGAGTATAGATGTCGGTGACATTTCATAGTTTCAAAAGTAATTGCTGCTCTGAGAAGTATAGATTCTAGTGAATTACATAGTCATAAGAGAAATGTGTTTTTGTTTTTGTTTTTGGGTTTTGTTTTAATTTTGGTTTTTTTTGGTTTTTTGGGGTTTTTTTAAGTTGTGGTATTATTGGTTCTATGCTCCCTGGAATATTACTGCTTTGTAAAAGTCCAGACTTCCTGCAGCACCTTCCTTCCTTCCCTGTATCCGGTATATTTGCAAACCTGGATCTCTCACTACTTGATACTTTTGCATTAGTTAAGACAGAAAAACATTAGATAGCTCTGTTGGAGGAAGGAAAGATCTGCTGCTAGAAGTGTCTGAACTAAGTGCCATACTCGTCTGGGTAAGATTTGGGAAACATAACCTCTGTACATAAAGAAATAATCAGTTAAACATCACATAGTAGACAGCCATTAAATTATAAAAAAAAATTAATTTATGAAGAAAGACCTTTTGTACAGATTGAAAAAAAGATTTTCATAGAGATATCTATATGATCAAGAGAGTTAATTTTTTATTTTTGTTTTACTAGTGCCACAAACTTGCCAGTGGTAACTTATTTGTCCGGTTCAAGATAACTCTGTAGTTTTGTTTCCTAGGACTTGTTATTAAACGCCAAAAGACATTTTTGAACTGTAAATTTGATTAGATTGTCAGCTTTTTCTGTTTAATTTCTTTTGAAAAACTTTTGAATAAAAAAGATCTGAAAATGTTTGTCTTTTTTTTTCTCTCCCGTGTTTTGAAACAGGTAATTAAATATACCTCTATTTCATTTCCCTTAAGATCTCTTGAAGAAAAATATTGGTTTCAGAATGATTTGAATTTTATAGGGCTTGATTTAAACATAAAAACATTTTCTTTAATAAATTAATCATATTAATTGGCAAGTAATTTCACAGGGAGGAAAAAGAAATTCCAGTTTCATAATTAAGGCAGAGTGAATCCATGTCACCAAAATAGCTCACCAATGCAAGGAAAACATCAGTCAGCCATAGCCTAAGGTGGGTCTGAGTCATGATGGCAGATATACCAGATTGTGTATGAGCTATATTAGGGGAGGAAACTGGAAATGCTGTGACTTCCTTCTCGCTGTCTGAGCCCTTAGTTGTCTATTGTAAATTAGCCCACTCACCCTTTCTATGGTAAACTGGGTAACTGATGTCTCCTATTAATCATCATATGGCCAGCTATCAGTTATTGAGGGGCAAAAACCCAAGCCCTTCATTTTTTCTTATTGCCTTTCAGCAATTTTACTTCTTGTTTATGCCTTTACTCTGCAGTCATGCAGTCCTAGGCACTACAATTAGCTAAAGTCTCATAGGTAACAAAGAAATTAGGTTATCTGAAGATCAGCATTATCTATTCTGCCCCACCTCCCCCCTACTTATTCATGGAATTTGGACAAAAAAACATAGCCTTAACGTCTATATTTAATTCATTTCTTATTAAAAGGAATTATTAACTCTTACATATTTTCAGAGGACAACTTCTAGAACTTTCCCCCATATTTTGGTTAGGAATTGGTATGCTAAGGTGCTTCAGAAAGGAAGTAACAGTATGGGGGATTAGGGGATGAAATAAATAAACAATGAGTTTTTCTCTAAGTAGATGAGATATTTCAGCACAGTTGCCTGGTATTAATTTTCAACCTCCCAAGAGTTGTTATTTAGATGACTACATTTGGGTTTTAAAAAAAAGGAAGAAACAAGCATTTATTAATCACTTAACTGTGTGCTAGGCACTGCATGAGGGAACAAGGAAGAGAGGAATGTGACAAAGGCGAGAAATACAGTTGAGCTGGTAGAGGTGGAAGAACTTTAAATTGTAATATTCCCTTTAATGAGAATTGTGTGTGGAAACTCTGGTAAGTTCATTAACTGAGGCTCAAAGTATTTCTTTGCTGTAGCCAAAAGCCTAGTGAAAAATGGCCTTCAGAATAAGATAGGGGATGGAATGCTGCTGTTTGTCCTTGGTTCTCGAAGAGGACCATGACATCAGGAAGGTGATGCCATGACTTGCAAGTGAATTGGATTTAAGCGAGGGAGGGCTGTGCATAGTCACCAGCCACACTTTCTCCTCCAGAGCCATCTGGGTCCAGTGGCAAGATATATATCAGGACAACTGGAGGTAGACCAAAGATAGGGGACACCATTCTCTGAAGAACTTAATTTTATACTGGTGCAAGATGGGTGAATGATCTTAACCACTTGGGAGCAAATGATGATAGACTGCTTAGACTAACTGGCTATATACCTGGAGAATCACTAGCCCACTGTACTTAAAATAATTTATGGACCCATGTACTTTACTATTTAGGTTTCCTACTTCTATAAAGCTACAATTAAACAATCCATGTACCTACTATGTTTAGTGCAGGTCTCAAAACACACAAGTTTGATGTCATTTAAAATCTGCATACAGGCTGCAAAATTTCTCCACCATTGGCTGCTTAAATTCCAAAACCCTTTGCACATACTGCAAGGGAGAACATTGAAAATACCACCCATTAGTATTTTCTTAAATAACAGAAAGTCATTTTATTAGCCAACAGTGATTTGCTGCCCTTATTTATAATTAACCCAATATTTAGTGGGAAAAATCTTCCATAATTGCAAACATTGAAAAAAACAGATGGCCTGAGATTGATTCTGGAATTGTTACTTGCTAAATTGATCGAGTGTGAGATACTGGTACTATGATTTATTTATAAATTCTCTAAATGAGCAGTAGCATGGAATAATGGAAGGAACACTGCACCTGCACCCAGAATGCCAGGACACAGGTGACAATTGTTTGGTTTCCTCTCAATGCCTACTCTGTACTTATGTTTATATAATCCTTTATTGTTTACAAAGCCATTTCCTCACAGTGCTATCATGTAGGTAGTGGAAGTGAAATTTCCATTTTACATATTTTTTAAAAAATACCAAGATTTAAGTGACCATTCCAGGATCACTCAGACACTGTCAGAACTGACATTCAAATCTAAGTCATCAGTCTTTAAACCGGTGATTTTTCTACTATATCTCATAGCCTTTATAACAAGAAAACATAGCTAGAAAGTTAAACACAATGTTCTTAATTGAGAAACATAAAACAAAAATAAGCAATAAAAAGTATCGGAGAACATAAACAGCTGGAAAGGAGTGAAGATGAGAAAGGACCTGTTGGTGCATGTATACTGAGGGGGGAAAATTAGACTCAGGTTACACAAAATGTGTATAATTAAGGCCTGACCCTTGCCACTATCCAATCAAATACTACCTACATGAAACACTTTTAACTTGGTCTTACAATGCAAAGATCACAGCATCTGGAATCAAAGGAGCTGGGTTCAAATTCTGACTGCCGTTTAACATCTGTGTTACTTTAGCAAGACATAGAACCTTTCTGGGCCTCAGTTTTGTCATCTGTAAAGTGAGAGAGGTGGGTTGAACGACCTTGCCAGCTTAAATCAATGATCATATGAATGTCATAGCTTCCTAATGAATTTATGTAATGACGTATTACAGTTATTTGGGTTTGTCTTATCTTTTTACTAGACTCTAAACTCCAAGAATGCAGGATAACAATGTGTTATCTATTTTTTCCCCCTGTACCTAAGTGGGACAGTGGATGGAGTGTTATACCAGGAGTCAGGGAGACCTGAGTTCAAATTCTTCCTCAGACACTAGCTGAGTGACCCTGGGCAAGTCAAAACCTCTCTGTGTCTTAGTTTCCTCATCTATTAAATAAGGGGACTGAATTCAGTGGCCTCTAAGGTCACTTCCAGATCTAAACCTTGGACGCAATAATCATATGATTCAGTACACAGTTATAGACAGGAGATGGTTAATAATTGTTGAATTGAATACTGACCCTGCCAATCAACTGTTTCCTTACTGCCAGAAAGATAGTACCCATTTTATTCTCAGAGGCAGTGTGCAGGAATGGATAGTGTAGTTGATTTGGAGTCAGATCTGAGTTTAAATCCTCTCTCCCATGCTTCCAAGCTATGTGACCCTGGGCAAGGAACTTAACCTTTATGTACCACTGGCAGTTCCCAAGGACTTTGGACAAGGACAAGGAAGGTGCCATGATTAGGAAGGTGGTCTTCCCTGGGCAAGGCTCTAAGGCTGTGCTGATGCCTAAGATTTTCCTCACACATGGGAACTCACTTGCACAATTTGTATTAATAAGTGTGTTACTCTTGTTTTTGAGAGGTAGCATGATGGGCTTGGAGTTGGGAAAATGTGGATCCCTTAGACACTGCCAAAGTGACCCTGTGCAAGTGACCTAATCTGTGTGCCTCAATTTCCTCATCTATAAGATGAGGGGACCAGATTCAGTGATCCATAAATCTATAACCCTATGACATTTCTTAAGTTATTGACTAGTTATGATCTGATCCTGTGTAATTCCCACACAGGGACAGACTAAATGAGTATTTGTATATGATTATCACATCTTGAATTAGCATGTAAAATTTGGTAATGGTACAAGTATAACACATTTGAATAAAGGATTGTACTTTTAAAACAAATAAATTAAGAGATCTTATGTGTATAATATATGTATTTTACATACACATATGTGTGCATATGTATATACTGTGCAGATGGATGGATGGGGCATAAAGTAGTGGACAGAAGCCCAGACTAAGAATTAGGAAGTTTTGTGCCTGGCATGTTATTTGTGTGACTGTGGACTAAACTCTCAGGACCATTCAGGTCTACACAAAACCTCTGAGAACCTTCAGGCAATTCTCTAAAATGCTGATGACTTGCTGATCTTCCATTGGTAGAGAGAATTTCTGCTCTAGGAATGAATGAGCATTAATTAAGCACTAAGTGCTCTGCACCAACCGTACAAATAGGGAACCTGTCCATGCTTTCAAAGATATTACATTCTAATGGAAGAGACCACACATATTGGGGCCTTTGGGGAGTGGGAGGCAGGGAAAGGGATGGTGACTAGAACATATGAGGTAGTCCACTGACAAGTCCTTTCTAGAGACCTTGGTAGTACTCATTAATTATACTGTTCCAATACTCTCTTCCTGAGGAGTTTTGAGTTGAATGGTTTAGTTTCTCAGTTTAAAGGGTGGAGCCTGGTAAAAATAAGATAGCATGACCCCAGAGAGTTCAGAGGAATTCTCTACACTGATGAAATCATAGGTCAGGAAATAAATACACACACACCCCTATATTCTCTCACAGAATCATATGATTAGAGCTCATTTTTACAGATCAAGAAACTGAGGTGAAGCAAGGCAAAAATTTCTTTAAATGGTGCCACTGCTACGGCTTAATTTTTTCCATCCATAAGCCTGTCAGATAATGACCTAAAACAAACATTAAGTGTTTTGTTTTTGTGGGGTTTTTTTCCATTTCTAGGAGTTTTTGGAAAATAAAGATCCACTGGACCTGAAACAAAAAGATCCCTGACCTTATGGGTCAAGTAAGTTAATAGAAACCATAGAATATGCTTAATAAAAATTCGACCTATTTTGTATTTCTCAGAAGCCCCTCTATTACAGAAGCAAGGTTCAACTATTGTGGGAAATTGTGGCAACTGTGGCAATAAACACCCCACCCCTTTTGGAAAGGTTGCTTCTCATTCCCCCAGAAACCAAACTGGCCACTGAGTGGGACAGACTAGGATGATGTTACTTGGATGGAATGCTGGGGTTGGAGGAGGGCTGAGAGAAGACGGCTTGGAGGAAGCATTACTAGTTTCCCCTAGGCATCTATTTAAAATTCATTCTTCTGGTCTTCCAGCCCAGCTCCTTACCAGCACAAGCTAAACTTGAAAGGCGTAAAGGGGGCAGTGTGTGTGGATTTTCTGGATTCTCCATCCTCTCCAATTTCCCGTCTTTCCAAATTCCTTCTCCCCAGCAGTGATATATTTGATTGTTAAGTTTCCCAAGGTCAGAAACTGGGACATTTAGCTTCTTTGTAGCTTCCCGCAAACGTCCAGCACAAAAGCGGCTCACCATCTAAGTCAGGACTGACTTCCCCCCCAATACCTCATTGAGCATGTGTTTCTATTAGGGGTGACTAGGTGGAATCATACCAGGGACGGTGACCCACTACCATTCTTTCCATGCTCAAAAGCCTTACCAAGTTAGAGAATATCTTTGGCAGGGAGGAGGAGGGGAGGCAAAATCTGGGGCTTGTGGAAGAAGAGAAGCCAAGCAATTCCTTCCCTTCAAATACCTTCGTGATGAAATAACCACCCACCATCACTGGGAAAACAGCTCGGTACAAATGACTGTGCCCCACAGAATATCATCTATTCCAGATGGCGGTCACATGACCAGCTTCAGGAGGAGCTCACAAAATCCATGGTGGATTTCCTAGTATAGCTGAGGGCCCCAAATCTCCCACCAGGAAGAAGAACCTGCAACGTATCCAGTTTTCTGGCTTTGCTGGCCCTGCACCTCAGTGATATTTAATTCCCTATGAGCCCATGTGGATGCATGCATGCACGCAAACACATAACACACACACACACACACACACACACACACACACACACCCCGATGTTGCAGTATGTGTGCTTCTTGCTCCCTCCGTCTCTCTGAAGAAGCAGAAATGGTTTTTGTTTGAACCACTAGAGGGAGAGAGTTTCATTATCCTTTTGCCTTAAGCTCTCCGGAAAGAGACAAAAACACTACAGACCCAGACCTGTGAAGGGGCGTTCCAACCAAAGTGTCTCCAAAGCAGAATACGATCTTTTTGTGTCCCCAAAGACTCATCGATTGCCCAAAGGAAAGAAACGTCTGGCTCTTATGAGGGAGTAGGGAGCACTCTCGGTTAGGTTTTAATTTGAAGAAATGAAGCCCAGACAATAACATTTCCCGACACAGCCAGCTTTATCATCATTAGCATTATTGTACAGGCTGGGAAGTGACTATAAGGAAGAATTATAGCTCACAGAGGGTTGGGCAGAGGAAACTGAGTAACAGTTTGCTCCCTCATTTGGCTGGTCAAACTTGACATCAGGCACTTTCATGTTAAAAAAAAAAAAGCACCGAGTATCTGCAGTTTCATTACTCATAAAATTCCAGACTGTGGAGCTCAACTTAACCTATGTTATTCATTGTTCATTCACATAAGACACATGGAACAAAATAATAAAATCCTAGATTCGAGAAGAGACCTTAGTGAGCTTAACCTTCACCTAACCCTTCCTGCACTCCTAAAAGTGGTTGGTGACAGTTGGTCAAGTGGTTGCCCAAGCAGCCTCTCCTTGAATACTTCTGGTGACGGGAAACTTACCTCATAAGACATCCCATTCTACTTTTTAAATAGCTTATCATTAGAAAGTTCTTTTTAGCTGTGATGTAGTGGATAGATCACTGGATTGAGAACCTAGACCACCTATGCTCAGATACAAACTCGGTTACTCTGTGACCTGGAGCAGTGATTTTACTTGGAGTCAGGAAAGCCTGAGCTCAAATCCAGATTCAGATACTTACTAGCTATGTGAACCTATGACAAGTCACTTTACTTCTGTCTGCCTCATTTTCCTTATATGTAATGTGGAGTTAATAATAACACCCACCTCCTGGGGTTGTTGTGAGAACAAAATGATATGATATTTGTGAAGCACTTTGCAAACATTAAAGCACCATACACATGTGTTATTATTTATACTTCTCTTTGCCTCAGTTCCTTATCCATAAAATGAGAGAATTGGATTGGGACCATCTCAAAAGCACGTATGAACAAAATTGACTTCTGCATAACTTTTGGCCATGTCACCTAGAGTAACAGAATATCATTGGATTTAAAGCTAGGAGAGCCCTTAGAGATCACTTGGCTTAACTATCTCATTTTACAAGTGAGGAAATAGCAGCTTAGAGAAGTTGGGCAGGTAAACGGTCAGACCAGTAGCACAAAAGTCAAGATTTGAACCTAAAGTCTCTGACTCAAAACTTCCACCTCAGAGATTTTCAGCCAATTCACTTAACTCCTTATGGATTTGCTCTTCCATTAGTCTTCTCTGTCTGCTCCAGGCTGACCTGTCTACCTCGATGCTGTCTTGAATGACCCTCTCGTTACTTGGTCCTGTGCTATTATCCTTTGTAATAAGCTCATGCTATTCTACTCAGTAAGCATTAACTCCCTGCTTCATTCCCTGTTGCCACTGTTCTAAATATTTTCATCCCTCTATAAGTTCCAGACTATCCCATAAACTCCCTTGCTTAGAGAAGATAACAGCCTCCTACAGAACAGGAAAATTTGAAACTATTCAAAAAGAAATGTTCCCCCTTCTTAAATCACTTACAATTTCTCAGCT
Organism: Phascolarctos cinereus; assembly: GCF_003287225.1. Lineage (NCBI taxonomy): Eukaryota > Metazoa > Chordata > Mammalia > Diprotodontia > Phascolarctidae > Phascolarctos > Phascolarctos cinereus. The sequence goes on from NW_027556098.1 coordinate 230,741,071, forward strand.
TCCTCACTTCCTTTTATCCTGTGGTTCTATTCCTTGTTCCTTCACCAAAGGATGTCCTTAGCATCTTTTCATTTCTCTCTATGGTTTCTCCCATGACAATCTCATTCTCTCCCACATCTTCAACTATCACCTCTGTACAGATAACTCTGAAATCATATAACATCATCCCTAACCATAATTCTGATGTCCAGATCCACATCTCCAACAATCCATAGAATATCTGTACCTCAGTGTTTCACCAGTACTTCAAACTCAACATGCCCCAAACTGAATTTATAGTTTCTCCCAAACACAGTCTTTTTTTTTTACTTTTCAACTATTCTTCCATGTTCATCTAGTTATCAAATTCTATTGATTCTATTTCCACAAAAGCCCTTTTATATGCCTCTTTTATTTCCTACTCTAGTTCTGACTCTCATAATTCCTGGACTGTGATAACCTATTTCATTTCTATTTTCTCTCCATTTTCAATCTTTTCTTCATTGTCCTTTCTGAAGACTTACAGCCAGGGTAAGATTGACAAGTTGCCTCCAAATTGTCATGATACTATATATTGCTTACCTAATATTACACACACATACACATACAAATACACACTAATTTATCCATTATTTATGGCAGACCCCAGACATAAACATAGAAACTACATTATGATAAAAGGTACCATAGAAAATGAAGCAATATCAATACTGAACCTATATGTACAAAATGCTATAGTATCTAAATTTATACAAGGAAAACTTAAATGAATTACAGGTGGAAATAGATAGTAATACTATAATAGTGAGGAACTTTCATCTTCCCCCTTCAGAATGAGATAAATCTAACCAAAAAAAAAAATAAGAAAGAAGTTAAGGAGGTTAATAGAATCTTAGATAAGATAGATATGGTATATATCTGGAGAGAACTGAATGGTAATAGAAAGGAATACACCTTTTTTCTTAGTGGTACATGGTACCTTTACAAAAACTGACCATATATTAGGGCACAAAAACTTTATACTTAAATGCAGAAAAGCATGAATATTAAATGCATTCTTTTCAGATCACAATGCAATAAAAATTATATTTAATTGGGGACCATGAAAACAGATTAAAAATTAATTGGAGGCTAAACAACCTAATTTTAAAGAATGAATGAGTTAAAGAACAAATAGAAACAATCGATATTTTCATTTCACAATGATAATAATGAAACAATATATCAAAACCTACGGGATGGAGCAAAAGTAGTAATCAGAGGAATTTTCTATCTCTAAATGCTTATATTAATAAAATAGAGAAAGAATGAATTGGGTGTGCAACTAAAAAACTGGAAAAAGAACAAATTAAAAATCCTCAATTAAACACCAAATTGGAAATCTTAAAAATTAAAGGTGAAATTAATAAAATTGAGTACAAGAAAAAGATTGAATTAATAAATAAAACTAGCCGTTGGTTTTATTAAAAAATAAAATGAATAAATCATTGGTTGATGTTATTTTAAAAAGAGAGAAGAAAGCCAAATCACTAGTATTGAAAATGCAAAGGGTGAATATGCCACTATTGAAGATGAAATCAAGCAATTAGAAGGAGTTATTTTGCCCAATTATATACCAATGAATTGAACAATATAGGTGAAATGGAAGAATGGTGACAAAAATACAAACTTCCTAGATTAACAGAAGAGGAAATAGAATATCTAAATAAACCTCTTCAGAAAAAGAAATTGAATAGGCCATAAATGAGCTTATTAACAAAAAAGAATCAGGACCAGATTTATATTTATTTACAAGTAAATTCTACAAAACATTTAAAGATCAACTAATTCCAATATTAATTTATTTAGAATAACAGGCAAAGAAGGAGTTCTACCAAACTCCTTTTATGGAATAAATATGGTACTAATACCTAAACCAGGAAGAGCAAAAATAGAGAAAGAAAATTATAGAATTAATGAATTGGATTAATGAATATGGATGCAAAAATCCTAAATAAAATACTAGTTAGGGAACTACAACAATGTATATAAAGATTATACATTGAAATGAGCAGAATGTTGTACAAAGCAACAGCAAAATTGTTCTAAGAACAACTTTGAATGACTAAGTCACTTTGGGTATCACAAAATACCCAAATTAATTACAAAGGACCTACAAAGGAAGATGCTACCCACATCCAGAGAAAGAAATGATGAATAGAAGTATGTATACTGTGGTTTTATGTGTGTGTGTGTGTGTGTGTGTCTAATGGTAGCCTTCTCTAGGCCAGGGTGAGATGGCAGGGAGCAAAAAAAAGTATACACCAGAAAGCAAAATAAAACTTAGATGGAAGCACAGAAAAGCAGGGTAGCTTTGAAAATGATGTGCAGTATTTATCACATAGTTTTTAAAAAAAGTTAACTGTGAAATGGAAATTCATGGTTTTATATTGCATCCTCTTTTTATGTTGTGTTATATACACAGAAATGTTCTTTTTTGTCTTTTTTTATTTAAGTTCAAAATGAATAAAAATTTGAAACAAAAACAAAAGAAAAAAAGAGGTTCTTCTTAATGTTAAGAAACTCTTGGTTTCTATCATGAGCATCTCTTTTGTAGCTCCCAAGAAATGAGGTGAGTTGTATACTCACATTGGTTAGCAAGGTCTTAAAGAAATCACCATATGTAAGTTACCCCTTCCTCTTCTGCTGATTTCAGATTTTGGAATGGCTTCAGGGATCATAGATCAATAAATCAACAAGAATTTATTAAGTGCCTACTATGTGGCAGGCATTGGGCTAGACCCTGGTAATATGGACAAAAATGAAACAATCCCTGCCCTGAAGTACTTTGTATTCTGCCAGAGGAAATAACATGTATACAAATAAGTCAGATACAAAATATATACAAAATATTAAGTTAAAGATAAGGTAATTACAAGAGGGAAAGCACCAAATTTTGTGATCAGTGAGGGAAACAGGGAAGGGTGAATCAGGAAAGACCTCATGTAGGCAGTGGCACTGAGCTTTGGAGGACAGTTAGGATTCTAAACATGAAGTTGAGAAAGGAATGTATTTTTTTTTCATTGAGGCAATGGGGGTTAAGTGACTTGCCCAGCACCGCACAGCTAGTGTCAAGTGTCTAAAGCTGGATTTAAACTCAGGTCTTCCTGACTCCAGGGTTCGTGTTCTATCCCCTGCACCACCTAGCTGCCCTCAAGAGAATGTATTCTAGGCATGAAAGATAACCGATTCAAAGACATAAAGATGGCTGACATCAACAGACTTAACTGAACTGTAGAATATATGAAGGAGAGGAATTTGTAATGAGGCTCAAAGATGGATTAGAACAACTTTTTGAAGGACTTTAAATACCAAACAGAAGTGTTTTATCTCTAAAAGTAACGGAGAGCTGGTCAGACAGATGACACAGTGGATAGAGTGCTGGGCCTGGAGTCTAGAAGATCTAAATTCAAATCTAGCTTCAGATACTTACTAGCTGTGTAACCCTGGGCAAGTCAGTTAACCCTGTTTGCCTCAGTTGCCTCATCTGTAAAATGAGCTGGAGAAGGAAACAGCAAACCATTCCAGTATCTTTGCCAAGAAAGCATGAAGAGTCAGACTAGAATGAAAATGAGTGATAATGGAGAACCACTGAAACTTTTTCAGTAGAAAATTGACATGGTCAGACCTGTGCTTTAGGAATATCACTTTGGTAGCTATCTAGTACAAATTGGGGAGCAGTTGGACTGGAAGCAGGGGATCAATTAGAAAGATGATGCAACAGTCTAGATAAGAAGTGATGATACTGTGAATTAGGGTGATAATCATATGAGTGAACAGAAGGGGACAAATGCAAGAGATGTGTATATAGAATGGAGAAGATTTGGCAACTCATTGGACATGAAGGGTAAGGAAGCACGAGGAATCAAATGTGACTCCAAGGTTACGAACTTAAGTGACTAAACTCATAGTGGTAAATATGGAACTTGACGTAAATAGGGAAATTAGGAAAAGAGTAGGTCTATGCCAATCTATATTAGGCATCAATAACTGTCTTGGAATTGGAGCTTAGAATGAGTAGAACAAAGCCCTCCCCAGACACGATGAGGACCTTATAAACGTAATCAAGTGTGTGATGGTACTGGGTCATGAGAACCATTCAAACTGGGTCATGAGAGCCAATTGTTAACTTTTTTTAGTATGTCTATTTATATTTCAGCAAACACCACAAATCAGAATGTGATTTTTCATTTCATTAATTGTCCAGCTTAAACTGTTGGAGAAAATATTAACAATACAAATCAAATTCAAAAGTATGCTGTGCTGGGCAGCTAGGTGGCACAGTGGATAGAGCAGCAGCTTTGGAATTAGGAGGACCTGTATTCAAATCTGGCCTCAGACATATAACACTTACTAGCTGTGTGACCCTGGGCAAGTCACTTAACCCCATTGCCTAGCCCCCCCCAACAAAAATGTGCTGTGTATACATTAGTTTTGCCACGCACACCCCACCTCCTCCAGCAACCAGGTTGTTCAATGTTTACTAGCATACCCCTGGATGTAACCTATGACTCACAGCTCCCTGCTATGCCAATATGGGGGATTTGATCTTTAAGGCCATTCCTAAAGATTTTTCTCACTTTAGTTCATTATTGCCTGCACATGGGATTTACTCTTGAGTAAGTTCTGAATGTAGCTTCTTAATCTTATCTTAGAGTCCTCAAAGCTATTTGTTATGGATTTCTCATGACTTAACAATAGAAATGCATCCAGGCTTTGTTTTTCTTTCCATTAAGCACTTTATTCTTGATTTACATTTTTAATGTAAGAATCCATGCTATTCTGAAACCCTCCTTCCAATTATTTAACGTATATTTATAAATGCATCTAACAGATTTCAATCTCAAACTGCAAGGCAGAAAGACTGTGTTTGGGCTTCATTGCAATTTTCCTGAGATTCTTGCTGGTGCAGGAAGGATTATAAATGGACACAACATATGTACAGGTCACATAAGGTTAGACTCTGACAACAGGAGTTAAAGACCATCAATGTTTCTTAGAGAAGGTGAATAATTCACCCAAGAATATTAGAAGCTGATATAACTCCTTACACATTTGGCGGGAGAATGGTAATTATTGCAGAACTGGATGGCAAGTAAAAGGTAGTCCTCCCTAGCATTAATGAAAGCTGTTATAGTGGTGCCTTTGCTACGCTTTCTGATCTCACATTGCCCCTTCTTTGAGGAGTCAAACAGTCTAGAGGTCACTATTGGCTCAGTCTGGCCCAAAACTTACAAAAAAGAGAGGATGGTCAGAGCTTGAGACTTTTCCAAGCAGGAACATAATGACTATCAGCTGATTTTGGCAAAAAGCAATTACACTGTAGTGGACCCAGAGTTGTTCATTATCAGGGCTGCTCTAGAAACATGGTGGCATCCCTAGGAGAAACAAAATACCTGATTATGCTCTTAATAGACAGTAAGAATTTGGTTTACTTTAAGGAGTCCTGAATCTTGTCAGGTTGTCATCCCAGTTGGGCATTATTTTCATATTTTTTCCTTCCAGATGAAATATTCCTGCACTGAAAAAGACTGTCACCAATGTACTACCACACAGCTTGGAACCAAGTGACCTCTACTGAACCTTTTTTCTTATCTTTTTTTTTTTTGCCAAGTGGCTTTGCACTACAGAGCAGAGGTCTGAAAGAATCATTATGGGTTGTATTTGGCCAAAAATCTAGGGTAGGTGTTCTTAACCTGTGGTCCTTGAATTCTTCTGCTTGTGGGTAAATTGCAAAGGCTTTGTATCTTGGGTGAGAAAGTTTCCCCATTTTTATCCTAATATAATTTATTTCCTTTATAATCATATATATTTTATGCACAAAACATTAAAAACATTATTCTGAAAAGGGTCCAAAGTCTTTATTAGACTGCCAAAGAGTCTGACAAACAAAAAATTAAGAACCCCTAATCTAGGGTAAATTGAGAACCAAGAATTCAATTTGATGGTACAACTAGTATTGTGTTTGGGCATGTAATGGCTGGAATTATGTTTAAATACGTCAAATCATAGAATCATTGGTTTAGAGTTAAAAGGCAGCTTAGATCCCATCAGGGCCAAGTCCCTACATATGAGGAACCTAAGTCACAGAGAGGTTAAGTGACTAGCCTAGGGTCAAAAAATCAGTAAGTTACTGAGGCAGAATTGGAAATCAGTCCAGCACTCTATCTACTTCCCCAACTGATGCTAGAGATGGGATCCTGATTCCAGGTCTTCTGAATCAAAATCAAGTGTACTTTCCTAATTGGTACAAGTAAAAAAGGAGCCCCAATGGAAAGTGTTTGGAATGCTACAGCTGTTGGTAGTACCTTTGATATCAAATAACAAGGGAATACTACCATCCCTCATCATGATAGATCATTTATCAAGATTGTGTCATTTGAACCCATGTCCCAAAATGCTTTCTATTCTACTGAGTTACTTGAATACATAAACAGATTTGCGATCTCAATGTGGATACTCCCTTCATCACTGCAGATCAAAACCTATCCAGACTTCATTCTCTATACATATTGTTTAGGTCTTCACACATAAATACTCCAAAGAAGATCAGTTCAATGGGGTGAAGGCCTTTCTGCAGGTCTTCTGAAATTTCAAAGATCTCAGGCAGCATTCAGGCTGTCAGTCTATGACCTCTTACTTTCATTATAACTGTCCCATCTGCTTTTCCAGTCGTACCTTTCTTTGATAATTTTTATGTTCCTTGATGTTTGCAAGTTGTCTTTGATAATACACTATAGTCTTGCATCAGGGTCCATCTCTCCATTGATCTTTGGGTCGCCAACAGTCTTGATTAATTGGAGGTCATAGTGTGCTATGATTTGCAGCTATATAACATTATCAGGAGACTATTAGTGTTTAAAAGATGGGTTTTGAGGGCAGAGAGCAACTTGGAATCATTAAAATTGCTGCACAATTTCCCAAACACAATTCAACCATTTTTCTTCCTCTTCAATTCTGGGCCCAGTACATGTGTGTCTAAGATATGTGTGCTGATGGAGTAATTTAACACACTACCTATCTTTCTGCCTGCAATACTTTGATAAATATGCATTCTTCAACCACTTGATTTTTCAAATGCATAGTATTCTGAGGCTTCAAGCACAATGCAATCTGTGAACAGAAGCATGTGGATGGTCTCACCACCTACAGGGAATCCTTTTTTCCTTTGAACATTAAGCGTGACATGACTATAGGGAAATCCTATGGAGAACCCTTCCCTATTTTATAACTCACTTGATCATATCTAACAAGGTTATCTTTTATGATCTTAACCTATGCAAGAGAGAACCCTTGTTCAAAGAAAGCCCTTGAGAATGCGTTTTGCTTTGACAGATTAAATTCTTATTTGTTGCCAACAAGCAATAAATAAGATGGAATCTTCTATTCTCTATGCCTTTCACTCAATCGTTCAAAGATATATCTGCTGTAGGAAATTATCTGTAATTACCTGCCTTTTCCCTTCTCCTATTTTCACCAAAAACCAGGCATGTTGGTGTATGCATATAACCCATGCTTTGGGGGATTCTTAGGCCATTGAATCTCTCAGAACTCTCTCAGAATTTCTGAGTTCTTGTGGGCTATGCTTATTGCTAGTCTGCACTGTTTGCCATTAATATGGTGAGCCCCTGACAGTGGAGTCCACCAAGCACAGCAGGCCCAAAATCCCAAGCTAATCGGTAGTTGGATCAGGCCTGAACTTCAAAAGTCTCAGCAAGTTAGGAAGACTCAGTCTTAAAAATATACATCCTTAATACTGTGAAAGATTTTGTGCAGATTAGAAAGTAGGTATGTAAGTCAGGGATTTACTGAAGTCTTCTTGGATACTTTTTAAAAGGAGTAATATAATCTAGTTTTGTTTTGTTTTGTTTTGACTTTTGATATCTCTTCAGGAGATCAGTTCCTGGATGCTTTCAAAATTGTCTTAACAATTTGTTTGTGAGGACTTAGTCAAGCCCTACAGTTCTTCCTGACTTCATTTTCTTAAAAGCCATTTCCACATCCTTGTTTAACCCACTAGGCAATAAAGAGTCATTAATAGTAAAAACATAACCTTATAGAAATTCTGTCAAATCTGTTTAACTTATTTTACATTTTTCATGTTCTCCTTTCTGTCTCAAATATATGTGGGGTCTTTTTTTTAGAGTGATCTAGGCTAGCTAGCTTACATGCCACACTCTCTCCTAGCTGATCTTTACCTCTGCTACCTTTTGTTATTTTATGAGATGATATTGCTCAATATTATTTTTGACCAGCCTCCACTGCAATGTTTTTAACATAAACTGATAGTCTAGATCAGTGTTGCTTTGCTTCCCATATCTTGAAATCAAGTGCTTCCTGGATGAACCAGTTTCTAGGTGCCTTTAGCTGTTCTTTTGGTAACTAGTTTGCATTGATTAAAAAATCTTTAAGAAATATTGTTAATCAGAATGAACTTGTATCCATTTTCCATTTTTTAGCATCAATAGCATGTTTAGGTTGTATTGGTACCATTAAAACTGCACATAGCATCTTCTCATCTAATTTTGTGATGTTGACTTGTTCTGCTTAATCCATAAAGTGACTGCACACAGGCAGATTATTGAGAAATGACTTCCATATGTGTACTTAGTTGCTTCTTATCTCTTAGAATATAGTCAATTTCATTTTTTGTGATTCTGTTCAGAATTCACCAGATCTAGTGCCTTCTGACACTGGATTGGAAGGTAAAAATGAATTATAGGTGATTTTGGATTATTAGCAAAAGTGGAATCAGTGATGCTCTTTGACCAACCAGAAGGGATAGGATTGGGGAATTAGTCCCAGGTGTCCATGCCTTCTCCATGGTTAGAGATTTTCATCAGAAACACCCAGGGAAGCATCAACCAGTTTCCTGGAGAAGAAGGGATGGGAAGGGTTCTAAGAGAAGAAGTACTGACAGTAGACAGCTGAAGACCATGGCAAAAAGTAGCAAGCCAAGTCAGAACCAAAGCAAGGGACAGAGCTGAGCTGTCCATGGGAGTGAAGGGGATGGAAGTATCTGAGGTCAGTATAGAGGGTGGGGACTTAAGGAAATAGAAAAACAGAGCTTACTGACAGTACTGTTAGTACCTGTATTTTAGGGTCTATAATACTCTAGATTGCCTTCAGAGACTGTTCTTTCACTTTGTTTGGTGGGGAAGACTGGTGAGGATGGAAGGAGTATGGGTTAAAGATAAGTTTAATACATTCTTTGTTACATTTGGAATTTCCTTCTATTTCAGTTTATTTGGGACTTTTGCCTTCTTGAACAAACAGGCTCATACCAATCCTTCTCCCTAGCTATAGGCTTTTCCTTTCATGCTTCATGTCCTTTTAAGATCTGAGTATCAAAAATCTTCTTGTGCAGCTGTGTTAGATTCTTCAGAAGCATGCCCCTTTTTCTTCTTCATCTGGACCATTTATAATTGTATGTTTATTTAGAGTTTCTTGATAATTTTTTTCATGTCTCAGAACATGAGATCAAATTCTTTTTTTTTCTATGAGCTTTTTTGGAATCTGCTTTCTTAAAATCAAGATGTAGCTATCTAATTATGATCAGCATTTCCTTAGTATAATAGAAAGAGCATTGACCATGGAGTCTCAAGACCTAGGTTTGAATCTCATTTATTTGACCATGGTCACACAAATAGTAAACATCAATCACTTAGCCTTCCCAGTATTCAGTTTTCTCATCTACCAAACTGGGAAATTGAACTAGAATGCCTCTGAGGTCCCTTCCAGCTGCTCTGCTTTCTCCCAAGATTCCTACACTTCCATTTCACAAACTATTCTTCCTGGGTCAGAATTAAATCCAAAGAAACATATCTCCTTATTGTTTCCTTAACCTTCTAAAAGATGAAATTGTCAGCAAAATACACCAGGATTTTATTCAATCTTCTAATTTTTAGCAAGATTTATAGCAGATACTCATAGCTGAAGTGCCCTATTTTTTTTAAAAGCATAGTACTTTTTGTAGGAGTTTTGTTTTATTTTCCCAATTGAGTCTGTGGGAGGGAGAGAAAATAAATGTTTGTTAATTTAAAAATTATTTAAAAAAAACATACACAGCATATGTAAGACTCTTTTTAGTTACATAGTAATTTCACATGAAGTATCTCATTTAATCCTCCCCAATGATCTTATAAGGTAGGTAGCACAAATATTATCCTCATTTTGGAAGTGAGGAAATGGAAACGTCATGAACCTCTGGAATGGTTTATGATCACCTAGAAAGGAAAGTGGTGATCACTAAAACCTGGTCTAGCTTGATCCAGAAAAGATCATTTCCTTTTTCTGAGGAGGTAATTGACAGAGTTGTAGAGGCATCAGGGAGTGAGGGATAATGAGCTGTCCTCTGAGTCAGAAAAACCTGAGCTTGAGTCACATCTCTGACACATGTTGGTTATGTAAACTGAGGTAAATCATTTAAACTCTCTGGGACTCAGGCAGCTCTCTAACATTATAGATTTAAGAATCATTACCAATCCACTTTGGTAGAGTTTTCTAACTGAGAATTCTTAATGTCAATAAAATCAGATTTGGGTTTGGCTCAACCCCTGCCCTCGCACACAAATTAAGACTATGCTACCACTGGAGTTCACCTGGATTTTAACAAAGTATTTGATAATATTTTTCATTTTATTCTTATGGACAAGATGGTGAGATATGAGTTAGATAATACTACAATTAGCTGGATTTGGAATTGCTTGAATGGCTGGACCCCCAAAACAGCCCTTAATGGTTCAATGCCAACTTGGAGTTGCTAATGGAGTGTCCCAGGAATCTGTGTTTAGCCCCTTGCTGTTCACAATTTCTATTCATGATTTGGATGAAGGGATAGATGGCATACTTGCTAAATTACAGATGACACAAAATAGGGTGGGCTGACAAAACATATTGGATGATACCGGCAGGATCCAAAAATATCTCAATAAGCTAAGATCTAATCAGATGAAATTTAATAGAGATAAATGTGAGGCTCTGCGCTTAGTTGCAACAAATGAAATTCACATGCACAAGACTAAAGAGACATTTTCTACGTGGGGAAAAATTCTGACTTACAAGCTCTGTAAGAGTCCACAGTATGGTAATCAAAAAAAAAAAGACTATGATCTTAAGCTCCATTGTGAGAAGTGAAGTATCTTAATAGAGGGTAGGCCTGCTATACCCCAACCTGGTCAGAACATATCTGTAAAAGAGAGGAAGGAAGGAAGGGAGGAAGGAAGGAAGGAAGGAAGGAAGGAAGGAAGGAAGGAAGGAAGGAAGGAAGGAAGGAAGAAAGAAAGAAAGAAAGAAAGAAAGAAAGAAAGAAAGAAAGAAAGAAAGAAAGAAAGAAAAGAAAGAAAGAAAGAAAGAAAGAAAGAAAGAAAGAAAGAAAAAGAGGCAACTAGGTGGCACAGTAGATGGAGCACTGGTCCTGGAGTCAGGAGGACCACAGTTCAAATTCAGCCTCAGACACTTACTAGCCATATGATCCTAGGCAAGGCACTTAACCCCCTTGCCTCACCAAAAAAAAAAAAAAGAACATATGTGTAGTATTGTGTTCAGTCCCGGGTGACGTATTTTAGAAAGAATACTGATAAGCAATAGGGTGTCCAGAGGGGAAAAACAAGAATGATGAGATTCCTTTAGACCATACCCTGTTAGGATTTATTGAGAGATTTGGGAGTGCTTAGGTTGGACAAAAGATTTAGGAGAGATTATAATTTTCTTTCAGTATTTGAAGGAGTGTCATGTAAAAGTAGGATTAAGCTTGATCTGCTTGGTCTCAAAGGGCAAAACAAGGAGAAAGGAGTTAAAGTTACATAGGAAGAGATTTTAGCCTTCTTATAAGGAAAAGCTTCCTAGTAATCAGAGCTACCCAGAAGTGGAATGGCATCACCTATATTGTATAATTACATAACTTTGAATTCCTGTCTGCTTTAGTGCTTGCAAGGGGGCTACCTAAACTCAGATATTTCTAGTCTCTGACCTAAGCAAAAAACAATTGATCTTTAACTAATCTTTAAAATGGGTTTGTTTGTTTTTGTTTTGTTTTGTTTTTGTCATTTCCTTTATTAGTTGGAATAGATCCAAGTTGGCAGAGTGGAGCCAACATTTTTTCCCCAAGTTCTCCCAATACAACCCTTCTACAAAAACTTAAAAAACATGCCAAGAAAAAGTCATAGCATGTCATTTATTCCAACCCAAGGCAGTTTAGGAAAACAGAAAGAGAGGTCTGCAAATACTGGGACGGCGGGAGGGGCTGGCCAGAAGTGGTACTGCCTGTGGGCTGTGATGGCAGTGGCATCAGGAATAGCCTAGCACCCAGGGATGGTAAAAGGATTGAATATTTGGTCAGAATTTGGTCAGAAAGAGATCCCAGGGGAGCCCTGAAATAAGATTGGGAGCAGGAATGGATGCCAGTTGGCAGCTCTGTCACCCGTTACACAGTTGTGGGTCATAGTTCTAGGGCAGAGAAAAGAGGTAATGGTTCCAAGGGAGAAGAGGCTGTATCTGGATAAGTACCAGAGCACAGGAGGGAAAGAACCAGATCTCTCTAGAGCACAACACTTTAAAAGTACAAAAAACTTATGGGCCTCCACTGAGCTGTGAAAGCAGCAAAAGGACATAAAGGACAGAAGCTTGAACCAGAACCCCCTATCCCCCACTCAGAAGTGAGCAGAAACTAACTTTAACATAAAGTCAAGGCCAGAAATAGAATGAAAAAAAATGAGCAGCAACAACAAAAAAAACCTAATCATAAAAATTAATATGGTGACAGGAAAGTCAGAAACTCAGAAAAAAATCTACAAGCATGTACAAGGAAAGCCTCAAAGAAAAATGCAGATTGGATACAAACTGATCAAGAATTCCTAAAAAAGGAGAGGATTCTGGGAAGATGATGGAGTAGGTCAGAAAACTTTCAGGTCTCCAAATTTCCTCCACAAAAAAAAAAAAAGACATTGCCTCAGAGCAGCAGAAATAAACACAGGGTAAAGCAGTAGTCCTCCTAAGACAATTTGAGAAAACCCCAGGAAAGACCTGACCTCCAGGGTTGGAGGGCCTGAGTGAAGTACAAATACCTCCAGGCAGACTCTGTAGAATTAACAAACAAGCCCTGGGGGCAGCAGGGTTCAGAGGCAGCTTCTGCCTCAGAAACTCTCATCTTGAGATAGTGTGGGGGAGGGGGTCTGATGGCTGAGTAGGAAAAGTTTGAAGGACTTTCCACTGTTGAGGGATGCCAAGCACAGCTGCACTAATTAGACATGTCCTGGGCTGTGGCTGTAGGGAGAAGGAGTTAGCGTTCACTTGGTGAGTGCTGTAGGGAGGGGCAGAGATACCCCTGCCGGCTGCAAGCATTTGCAGTTCTACGGCAGAGAGGGGAGCTGCAGCTTGCAGCCAGCAAACGGACTGCAGGGAGCAAGATCATTTGCAGGACAATGTGGCTGGGGGCCTCAGCTGTGGCTTAGGAGTGGAGAGGAGAGCCCAAGGTTGGGCCCCGAGACAGACCTCAAAAGAGAAGGACCTGAGGCTTGGGGCAACATTCCTCATACCTTGGGACTACAACTTGATTACACTAATAGCTGCTGAAAGCAAAATAAAACAAAAAATAAATAAATAAAAATGAGTAAACAAAGGAGAAAGAACCCAACCATAGTTGGGTACTATGAGGACAGAGAAGATCTGGGTTTATATTGAGAAGAATATAAGGGAGTTAAATGTCAAACAGTTCAAGCACAAAAAGAAGAACTTATAAAGGACTTAAAAAATCAAATAAGAGAGATTGAAGATAAATTTTAAAAAAAGAGCAATGCAAGAAAATCAAGAAAAGAAAGTCAACCAACTGTAAATAAAGAATCAAAAACTTGAGGAAAAAAATTCTAGATTTGGGCAAGGGGAAGCTAATGATATTCTAAGACACCAAGAAATCACAAAACAAAATCAAAAGAATGAAAAGATAGATACATATAAGGTCCAAGAGAAATGTAAGGTAAACATTAAAGACCAATTATAAAGGACTCGATCGGGTCAATTGTTAACTTTGTATATGTGAAAATAGTAGCAGTACTCTTATGATTGTCATAATTATTTGGGTAGTTTGAAAGAAAGGTGTGGGCTGAGCTGGGTATGATGGAGTGATCCTAAAAAAAATAAAACTGTGTAGGGAGAGATAAAAAAAGAGTAGTTATCTCATACAGATGAGGCATAAAAGGAAAAATGGATGCAGAAGAAGCTAGTAGGAAGGACTGGAACCTTACCGTATTTCACTGAATAATTATCACAGATTTTATGCCAAATTTTTTTTGCAAAAAAGTAGAGTGTGACCATTGTGTGAAGCTTTTTTAACAACAAAAAAAATGTGCTGGTATTACTTAAAAATCATTTATTACTAAACTGTCTTTGGTGCAAGTTTAGGATGCACAGAGTACTTGTGAATATACTTTAAAATTGAATACTGACAATGCCCATGTGCTGAGAATTCTAGGACAGTGGCTGGCAATGAAGAGATAAATGCATATCCATATGCTACTGGTGAATACATTGCTGCTCTGCCTACCTTTTAAGCAGCGTGATGAACAGAATTATACCATGTGATGATTATGCAATGAAAAGTTATAAACCAATTTTTGGACTGAAAAAACAAGGTGCAATGATTATGCGGTGATGATGATTGTGCAATGAAATACAATATTCTCATCAGGAATAGGTTAAAGAGGGAATAATATATATTTCTAGAAGAGTATAAAAGTCTTCTAAATTCAAAAAGGAAAAAGAGGGGAAGAGGATAGAGTTGGGGGGAGAGGATAAAGGAGGGACTCTTAAAGGGATGGGTAGATTAAGGAATAGGAGGGCAAGGTAGTGGGTAGAAGTAAAGCAGAGGAGTGAGAAGGGATAGGGTAAACAGAGTCAGAAGGATAGTAAAGAAAAGTGGGAAGGAGGAAAATACACAAGTAATTGTAGCATAGAATGTGAATGCAACAAATTTACCCATAAAATGGAAATGGATAGCAGAATAAAAATTTGAATTCAGCAATATGTTGCTTTCAGGAAATGTTATAAAAATGAGAGATACACACAAAGATAAAATAAAAGTCAAGAGTAGAATTTAGTATATTAAAAAGAATTGGGGATACTAATCATGATCTCAGACAAAGTTAAAGTAAAAGTAGATTTAATCAAAAGTGGGAAAAAAAATTGAGAAACTACACTGTGTCAGCAATATTATTCAATACTGTTTTTATACCATTTAAAATACTTAGTATAAAATATCTGAGTGTATACCTGCCAAAACAGACACAGGAACTACACGAACATAAATATAAAAAACTTTTTATATGAATAAACTCAGATATTAATAATTGAAATGATATTTATTGTTCATGGGTAGGTAAAGTCAATATAATTTTTAAATGACAGTTTTACCTAACTAATCTATTTATTCAATGTCATCCTAATTAAATTACTAAAAATTATTTACTAAGTTAGGAAAAATAATAACAAAGTTCATTTGGAAGAACAAAAGGCCAGGAACTTTAAAAAAAAACAGGGAAAAAAGATGCAAAAGAAGTAGATTCAGCAGTATCAGACCTTAAACTATATTATAAGGTGACAGCATTGTTGAAGTATAAAGAGGATAATTTCAATTATTTTAAATTAAAATATTCTTGTATAAATAAAATCTATGTAGTCAAGAATAGAAGGAACACAGAAAATTGGGGGAAAGCTTTCATAAACAATCTCTCAGATAGGATGTAACTGGGTTGGAATATTGCTTTGGTGTAGGAAATGATGAGCTGGTTGATTTAGAAAAACATGGAAAGACTTGGACCTATGAAGGAAGATGCTATCCACCTTCAGAGAAACAGATGAAAGGAAGAAATAAGCATTATATATGTGTGTATCAGAACATATGTGTATATATGTGTGTTTATCGATACCTACATATACGTACATATATTCATGCTTCATTGTAGCCTCCTTTAGGGTGGTGGGGGAAGAGAGGGAAAAAATAAAATAAAAAGAGAACAAAAGAAAACCAACAAGAAAGCAAAGAAAAGCTGGGCAGCTTTGAAAACAATGTGTAGTATTTATTATATAGATTTTCTTGAAATGGAAATTTACTGTTTCATATTGAATCCTTTCATGATCTGCTATATATATGGCAATTTTTTTTCCTTTTCTCATTTTGTATTTAAGCTTAAAATAAAAAAATTTAAAATAATTCCTAGAAAAGCTAAAGAAAGATATATTTTAAAGGAACAAAAATTATTTTAAAAATCAAATAAGGTAGAGGGAAAATTGAGAAAAGAAATGAGAGCTATGCAAGACAATTATGACAAAACAATTAACAGCTTGGTTTTCTTTTAAAAGGCAAAAAAAAAATTGCTGAATAAAATAATTCCTCAAACATCAGAATTGACCAAATGGTAAAAGAAGTACAAAATCTCACTGAAGAAAATAACTCTTTAAAAATTAGAATTGGCAAATGGAAGCAAATACCATCATAAGACATCAAAAAATAATAAAGCTAAGTCTAAACAATGGGGAAAAAAGAAGAAAACATGAAATATTGCATCAGACAAACAACTGACCTGAAAAATAGATTGAGGAGAAATAATTTAAGAATTATCAGGCTATCTGAAGCCATGATCAAAAAAAGACTCTAGACATGGAGCAGCTTTCAGATCACATAAGATTTAGCAGCTACCACTTTAAAGAAACAGAGGGCTTGGAATATAACATTCTGGAAGTCAAAGAAGCTAATATTACAACCAAGAAAACTTACCCCCCCAAAAACTGAGTATAAACCTACAGAGGAAAGATGGACATTTCATCAAGCATTCTTGATGAAAATATCAGAGCTGAATATAAAATCTGACATTCAAACATAAGACTCAAAAGAAGTATAAAAAAATAAGTGAGAAATCATAAAGATAAAAAGTATTTATACTCCTATACAGGAAGGTGATAAGAACTTTATCATCATTAGGGTGGTTTAAAGGAGTCTACTTAGAGGGAAAGGGTATGAGTCTATATTATGTTATAATGACCTCAAAAGAAGAATGGAAGGGTATAAAAGAGGGATACACTGGTAAGAAGGAGGAAGGGAAAGGAAGAATGGAGAAAGTTATCTCATATAAAAAAGGTGTTCAAGGAAAAGTTTTTATAATGGAGGGGAAAATGGGAGAGGTGTAGGCAACACTTATATCTTACTCTCATCTGAATTGATTCAAGGAGGGAAGAATATATACATATACATACATACATACACATATATGTATGTATATATATATATGTGTGTGTGTGTGTGTGTGTGTGTATGTGAATGTGTGGGTGTGGGTGTGTGTATACATGCAGAGAGTTGGTTATAGAAATTCTTACCTAATGGGGAAGTAGGAGGGGAAGGGTCTAAAAGAAAGAGAATTGGTAGGTTAAGGGAGAAGGTCAAAAGCAAAATAGATTTTTTGAGGAGGAAACAAGATAAAAAAGAGAAGAATAAATAGAAGAGAATAGGATGAAGGGAAATACACAATTAACAATCATAACTTAATGGGAATGGGCTGAACTCACCCATAAAACCAAAGAGGGTAGCAGAACACATAAGAAGTCAGAATCCAAAAATATGTTGTTTATAAGAGACAAACTTGAAATAAAAAGACACACACACAGAATTTAAGGGGCTAGAGCAAAATCTGTTATGCTTCAGCTGAAGTAAAAAAGGCAGGGGTAAGCAACCATGATCTCAAACAAAGCAAAAGCAAAAATGGATCTAATTAAAGGAGATAATCAGGGAAACTACTTTGCTAAAAGGTTTCATAGATAATATCCATACTGAAGATATGTGCATTATATGGCATAGCATCCAAATTCTTGAGGGAAAAGTTAAATGAATTACAGGAGTAATTTCTTTAGTTACTTTTAAATAAAACTGAATTGGGTTAAGGGGATCATAAGCAACCTACAAATAACTGACCTAGACAGCTGTTCAGATCTGGATAATCTCATATTGCAAATCAATGCTGGGTGAATTTCAGGGATTATCCAGTTGTTACTTCTCACTTCACTCTTTCTAGGTATCTGACCAGTTATCTAACTGTCCTCTTCCCTATTCATTTGTGGGAATGCAATATCTTTTAGGTATATACCTCATAATGATCTACTGGGTCAAAAAGCATACATTGTCTAGTTATTTTTTGTGTATAATTCCAACTTGCTTTTCAAAATGGTTGTACCCATTCACAGGCTCACCAACAGTATATCAATACATCTATTTACTCACAGCCCTTCCATTATTAGTGATTTTCCTTTTTTTGCTACTCTGATGGGTATGAAATGGAATCTCAAAATTGCTTTAATTGTATCATTCTAATAAGTAGTGATTTGGAGTATTTCTTTCACATATTTAAAGACAGCCTGGATTTCTCCCCTTGAAAACTGTTTGTTCATAACCTTAGACCATTTATCATTTAAGGAATGGCTCCTTTTCTTATAAATTTGAATCAGTACCATATATACACACATACACATTTATATATACATATTTGTACGTATATATGTGTGTGTATATGTATGTATATGTGTGTATATATATGTATGCACACACATATTACACAAGAGACCTTTATCAAAGGAATGCTGCAAAGCTATTTTCCCCAGTTAATTGTTTTACCTTTTAAACTTGGGTTTATTCATTTGTGCAAAAACTTTAAAAAATATATTAAGTAGTCAAAATTTTATATTTTATCTTTTGCAATCATATCCCATGTTTGGTCATGAACTTTTCTCCTATTGATAGATGTGATAGACAGTTTCCCCCCCCCACATTTCTCTAATTTTTTAATGATATGAACTTTTATATCTATACCACACACTCATTTGGAGCTTATCTGGGTATAAGGTTTGAGGTGCTGGTCTAAATCCAATTTTTCCATATTGCTGTCCAATTTTAATAGCAGTTTTTGTCAAAAGTAAGTCATTATCCCAGTAGCAGAGCTCTTTGTAATATATTTGCTTCTGTATGTTATGTACTTAATCTGTTCCACTGATCAATCTGTCTATTTTTTAACCACTACCAGATTGTTTTAATAATGACAGCTTTATAATAGTTTGAGATCTGGCACTGCTATGTCCCCTTTGTACATATTTCTTTTCATCATTTCTTTCAAGGTTCTTGAGCTTTCTTCCCTCCATATGAATTTTTTTCTAGTTCTATAAAACAGTCTTTGGTAATTTGATTGTTATGGCATTCAATTAGTAAATTAATATATTATTATTTTATTATATCAACATGAGCAATTAATATTTTCTCAATTATTTAGGTCTTTATTTCTCTAGGCATTATATAGTTGTAATTTTAAGTATATGTGTATATGTGTGTGTGTGTGTGTATGTGTATCTTGATAGGTAGTATAAATTTTGTTATTTTAAATGAAATTTCTCTATCTTTTCTTGCAGGGTTTTCTTTGTGCTATGTAGAAATGCAGGTGATTTACAGGGATTAATTTTATATCCTGCAAGTTTGATTAAGTTACTAATTATTTCTCTTAATTTTAGTGAACTCTCTAGGGTCCTTTAAGTGTACCATCATATCATCTTCAAAATTTCTTCTTTAACTACGGTTAGCTCCCTTAGTTTCTTTCCTTTTCTTTTTTCTTTTTTAATCTTCTTACAATTTAGCATTTCTAGTACCATGTCAAATAGAAGCAGTGACAATGGACATCTTTGTTTCACCCCCAATTTTACTTGAAAGGATTCTGGTTTAGCTTCATCACACATAATGGTAGCTCTTGGATCTATCTTTATCTATCTGCAATTTATCATTTTAAGGAAAAGTCTCTTTATTCCTGTGTGGTTTATTATAGCAACAGTCTCTCTCTCCTTCGTACATCAGTACTGAAAGCTATTTCTACATGGGAATGCTTTCTGGTCATGCTTCTGCAAGATCAGGTTCCCTCCTGGTAGGAGCCCAGGCAAATTTTTCTAAAGCCAAGTCATTGGAGAACTCCTAAAATAAGAAAATCATCAACCTACAGGTATGCCATTGGTATTAGTGATTAACTGCATCATTTTTAAAATAACGAATAATTTTTTTAAAAAAAGGACAAGTCATGATGAAAGTAACTTAGACTGTGTGGCTTTACAGACTGTAGAAATCCCATCACAGTTCAGTAATAACGCCCTGGGTATACTGTATTCACTTTGCAGACCATCTATTCACAGCATTTGCTCTTTTTTCTTTCCATCCCTTCTGCTCTCTCCCCAATGTTCTTTCCCACCAACCAACAGCCCAGAGATATATTCTGCATGTGTTCTGTGAACTTGGAGCTTCATAAATAAGAAATAGAATCACAACTATATCTTGAGGACATAGCATGATGCATGATTTACAAAGTCACAGTTAAAGCTAAATCTCAGAAATTCCATTAGTGACTAATTTGTGAAATTATTAAATTAAAAATCTTTAATAGTAGATTTCGGGTTGGGGTCTGCCATTCTCATCTCTGCCTTCCCTACATTTAATGCTTCACAGTTCTTTCTCTGCAGACTGGAAGGGAAAAGTCTGTGTTCATTTCCTGCTCTAGGTGAAACCACAGTGCACGGAGCACTGAAATTGGAGTCAGGAAGACCTGAGTTCAGATCCCTCCTCAGATACTTACTAGATGAGTCACCCTAGGCAAGTCACTTAACCTCTGCCTTAGTTTCCTTATCTGTAGTGGAGATAATAATAGCACCTATCTCTCAGAGTTGTCATGCAGATAAATTGAAATAATATTTGTAAAATACTTTACAAGCCTTAAATCACTTTATAAATGCTGACCTTAATTGGTACAGGGAGTAACCGCACCTGGAAGTTCCCTGTCACAAGCTGACCCCATCCTTAGTGAGCCTTAAATCATGATATAAATGCTAGCTGTGATTGTAAACATGTCCCCTATCACCATTATTATAGGGATACACATAATGCTTCAAAGTTTTTTTGTTTGTTTGTTTGTTTGTTTGTTTGGAGGGGGACAGGAAGATATCACCAGGATTATAATTTTCCTGTGGAAATCTTATGCACATCATACAGAATATATTTTGGGAAATACTATTACATTCATTTGTATCTTCCTCAATAGACAAGATAACAATTATGCATAACTTCCTGAACCTGGAAGCTTGCAGTTGCTAAATAGAGTCAGAAGACTTCGATTCAAATCCTCCCTTTGGTACTTATTTTGTGTTGCCTTGGGTTTTGGAGTTGACTTTCCTTATCTGTTAAATCAGAGGTTGGAATACATGACCTCTGGGGTCCTTTTGAAGACCTAAATCTATGATCTTGAAATCCTAGCCTTCCTCTAATACCTGACTGCCAAAGGTAATTCGTTCAAATGAGTATTTCTGTGAATCAGTTAATAGTGTTGGAAATTAAGATTATTATATCCTACAAAATTCAGGGCAAGAGAAAACAGGATGAGTTAATGAAAGGATAGAGATACACATGCTGGTTGGGGAAAAAAATACTTAGGAGGCTTTATTTCCAACTTTATCTTCAGGAAGCATCAAGCAAATCAAGCTTCCAGGTCAAAGCCTACTCTGAAATTTATGTATAATTACTCTCTTGACTTTTGAAGCAGATGCAAATAACCATACCAGCACTTCCTAAACCATGTTTTGTATGATGTGGGTAGAATTTCCATGGGAAAATTTTAATCCTAGTGATATTCTCCCTCCCAAAAAATATATTAATGATGAAGTATATGTGTATCAAAAATTCATATTACATGTGGAAGTTCTCATTATATTCTTTATTACTCTAAAATTTTCCAACACCTCCAACCTTTATCCAGGGGACAGTCTATACCTCAGGCTCTCCAGGTAAGCATGTTTGGACTCTATCAATACATTTCCCCAAAGCACTCTGTGGCCTAATTCATCATGGAAATGTCATACTATTTAAACATATCTGTGTAACAGAAGTGCTAACATAGGCCTAAACAGCTAGGTGGCATAGCAGATAGAGCACTGGGCTTGGAATCAGGAAGACGTCTTCATTGAGCTCAAATCTGGCCTCAAACACTTGCTAGCTGTATGACCGTAGGCAAGTCATTTAACCGTTTGCCTCAGTTCCTCATCTGTAAAATGGGCTGAAGAAGAAAATGGTAAATCCCTCCAGTACCTTTGCCAAGAAAACCCTAAATGGGCTAACAAAAAAAGTCAGATGACTGAAATGATTCAACAACAAATACAGACCTACTAAGTAAAAGACCTTGGTTTCTGCCCCAATTTCAAAAATGGAATGGAACAACAGAAAGAACACTAAATTTGGAGTCTAAGGGTGTGGCTCTGACCTTTACTATCTGCATAGCTTTAGACAAGTCATTTAACCGCTCCGGGACTCAATTTCCTCATCTGTAGAATAAGGGAGAAGATGACCACTAATTCCTCTTCTCGGTCTTTAAAAAATTTCACCACATGACAAGGAACCTGAAAAAGTATTCATGGCATTTAAAACCTGCTCTGCTACTATCAATATGACAGCTTCAAGACAAAGTACCTCTAAATCTCAGGTCTCAGAAATGTCTCCACATAGCAAAGAAACTCATTCTTCAGGAGAAAGAAGCAGTAGAAAAATGGAAAAATTACCTCCTCAACATTTGAGTATTAGAAGCTAGATTTTGTCTGGTTGTTTTTAATGGAGTTGTTTAGTGATGTTAATAAGACAACTTTCCAACCTCAGACAGCCCTTTTTTCTAATCATACCTCTTTACAACTACTGGTTTAAAAAAAGTTCCCATCAGGCAAGGTAGTCTGGTTAGTGATGAGTCTGTCTGAAGCAATCTGGTTTTGCTTATCTAAGCAGGAAGAGCCACGCCTTGAGGTTTGCCATTCCTATCTATTCTGCCTCCCACTTAAAACTTCTTTCCAAATATGAGGAGCCCCCAGATTGA
Organism: Phascolarctos cinereus; assembly: GCF_003287225.1. NCBI lineage: Eukaryota > Metazoa > Chordata > Mammalia > Diprotodontia > Phascolarctidae > Phascolarctos > Phascolarctos cinereus. The sequence continues at coordinate 230,764,002 of NW_027556098.1, forward strand.
CCAAAACACAGACAGACAACCCTGGCCACACACAAAGTTCTATCACAGAGATACTGCCTTTGGACCCTGAATATTTGTTGTGGCCACTAGTTTGACATGAGGAAGTGGCCTTTGTTTATTTTCCTTTGATTTGCTCATCGTGGTTAAGTTCAAAAAAGCCAGCACCCAGAAAAGGAGAAAGTCACATTGTTCCTTACCATCAGCAGAGATGTAATACTATGTTTTTTCCTGTGGTATTATCATGTGGAAGCCCCCAGATACACTCGAATTGTGAAGAATTCTCTCTGTGTGTGTGTGTGTGTGTGTGTGTGTGTGTGTGTGTGTGTGACAGAGACAAATAGACACACAGAGAGACAGAGACAGACAGAGACAGAGGTGGGGAGGCAGAGGGAGAGAGAGAGAGAAAACCTACAAATGAATGACAAACTGGAATGAATCTTCTTGAAGGGCTGTCTTGTGGCAGGAAGAATAGACTTGCTCCACTTGACATTAGGGGCAGAACTAAGAGCCACACTGAAGCTCAAAAAAAAAAAAATATATATATATATATATACATATATATATATATATATATATATACATATATATCTATCTATACACACACACACACTCATATATATAATATATATACATATATATATCTATCTATACACACACACACACTCATATATATATACATATATATATATATATATATATGAACAAAACAAAACAAAGCAAAACAAAAAAAACTTAAATAAGCTGCCAAAAGTGGAAAGGGCTGACTTGGGAAGTCAGAAAATCATAGATTTAGAGCTAGAGAGGACCTTAGAGATCACTTAAATGAGAGGTTCTTAACCTGGGTTCAATGGAAGGTGTCCATAGATAGGTTTCAGGGGGTCCGTGAACTTGGATGCAAAAAAAAATACATCTTTATTTTAAACAATTTCAGTTAGAGGAAATCTTGCACTTCATTCTATTATTTATAAACCTTCCGAGCAGGGGTCGATAGGCTTCATCAGATTTGCCAGGACACACAAACCCCTGATCTTGTCTATCCTCCACAGTTTACAAATGAGATAACTGAAGTCCAGAGAGAAACTTTGCTCAAAGTCTCACAAAATTAATTGGCAGAGAAAAAATTGGAACTCAAAGCCTCTGACTCCAAAGCCCACTCTCTTTCCACTGTGCTATACCGCTCCATCATAAGCTACTTGTCACTAAAGAGCTGGAAAAACTTAAAGGACTACTTAAATATAGCTATTATTCTTATTAATTAATTATTATTAGCCACAGAAACTCTTAAAGACCATTTCCTAAGTTACAGAAGGAAATGAAATCTGCACTATTGGAAGGAGTACTCACACTGATGAAATTACAGATCCTTAAAGGAGAAGAAATATTAGGAACTTTCACATGGAGGCTGGAAGTTTAGGATGTCAAAAGAAGGTTTCTATTCAGCTATGTGTTGATGCCAATTTCCCCACAACCTAAGGAAGAAAGAAAAATGACGCCATCACTGAGAGAAGAAATAAATCTATTGGTTTTCTGGTCAAATAAAGTTGGTTTTTGCTTTATTGTGTCCTGGTTTCCATCCAGTACAATGGCAGTAAATTTCTTGAGTCAACAAAACTCTCACTGCCAGCCTGGGCAGAAAAATTCTGCCACAAGAGAAGTTTCCCTCTCCTGGCAGGGCAGCAAAGGATGGAATTTTAACAATGAATTTCCTTGCTTTTGTAGGTTCAAGTCAAAAGGCCATGTTCTACTCTCAGATCAGCATGAACAATTTCTACAGAAGTTACTCATGTATATCTGAGGGAGACTTCAGCTCCCACATTTATGGTTTATTAAACAATATACCTTTTATTACTCTAATGTACAAGGGAGAAGAGGTTGTGAATCAGCACTTCTACTTAAATCAAAATGACTTCATTTTATTTGAGTAAATGTTTATTTTTTAAAGGAAGAAAGGCTGGCATCTCAATAATAGCTGATGCTTACAAAGTGCTTTAGAGTTACAGCCATCCTTTCCTTTCAATAGGAAGGATGATGTAGGTGGTGCAAATAGCATTCCCACTCATTAAAAATGAGGAAACTGCAACTCATAAAGGTGAGAGAAACTAACCAAAGCTACATACCTAAAAATTGTCACAGCAAAAACTTGAACCCAAGGCTTCTTAATGTAAATCCAGGACTCTTCCCATGATACCACCTTGCCTCATTCTTCAGCTTGCTAATGAAAATATATTAGATCCTACTAAGGAGATCAATGAACAACCCTTTTCTCAGTGAGTGGATGATTAATTAACTCAAATCACATTAAACAGGAATACATTGACCTGGACAGTGGAAGCCCCATCCCTTAGAGTATTGGCAGTTTGCTGTGCCTGCTGCTAGCCCGTGTGGAAGAGGTTCGCAGAAAGGTGTGCAATGCAATGGCCCTGCTCCCCAGTTTAGAGCTTGTGCAGGTATTTCCAGTCCCCTTTCCATGGAAAGATGAGGAGCCTTTCCATTGTCTGCTGAGCTAAGACTGAGTGCATCCAAATGCCTGACTGGCCAAGACATTTGCTCGTTCCTGCCCAGATGCATTTGAGTGAAGAGTCAAGGAAGCTCCCACTGGTGGTGAGAGAGGCCTCAACCCTTTATCTTCCCACCTGAGACTCTGCCATATGATCCGTGAGCACACGGTCCTGCTGTTGCTTTTGTTGGTTATGTCTAATCTTTTCTGCCTTGAGTGAAAGAGTGTTAGAGATACTAGGCCAGGGGTGGGGAACCTGTGGCATCGAGGCCACCTCTGGTCCTCTAGGTTCTCAAATGTGGTTGCTGCACTTGAGGACCTAGAGGGCCACACGTGGTCTCGAGTTTGCAGGTTCCCCACCCTTGTACTAGTCTACCACCTTGTGATCTTTGAAAGATCAGGAGAGGGAGCTGCCAGAGGTCCAGGAACCACAGTGCAGGCTACCAGCCTAGGTACTAGCATGGTCCCTAGGAGGGGGAGCTAAGCCTAGCAGTATCTGAGTTTCCAGTTCATCCAATGGTAATGCAACATTCGTAAGTGAAGTTGGTGGGGAAAAGGCTTCCTAGAAATTGCTTTAAGTTTTAACCTCCTCTCCCTAGAGACTGAGGTGGGAGACGGGAGAAATGTTTATACTTCTGTTCTTACTGTTTCTTCTCTGTAAATATCTCTTTGTAAAAACGAATTGATGTCAATTAGTTAAAGGATACTGGGATGCTAATCACTGGGTCAGTCGGCTATATAGAGAGATAGTAACTGTAGAACATACTGGGGCTTGAGCTAATAGCATTAGAGAAGAATCATCTGAACCACTCAGGGAACCCCATAGAACCCTGAGGGGAAAATTGAGCCTTGCTTACACTGGAAACCTGACCTGTTACTGTGCTTGTGGGTTGAGAGAATATCTTGAGTCTGAACACACTGGAATCCATCTGACCAGAGATTTTTGCCATTGTTACCTTCAGGAGGAGGTATACAGTTTTCTACTGGTGCTCTTCTCCAAGGCCTTTTCACAGGACAGAGGTGACCCAGGGCTCCCAAAAGCCATGCCAGTGAAGCAAAGCCTCCAGCAGGTCCTACCACACTGAGAAGGCTTTTAGTACAAACCCCAGGACAGATCTTGTAAGTGTCCTTAGAGGGCGAGGCCAGCAAAAATAAGCTCCTCACAAAGGATCCTTTCAGTATGCTTTTCTAAGGAGGATGAAAAGCACAAGAAAACTTTTTTTTATAACCTTCCAGGATGCCCATTTTGTCCTATCTCCTTCACTTTCTAATATTTCACATTATAATCAAGAAAATTAGCGATACAGGGCAGCTAGGTGACGCAATGGATAGATCACTAGCCCTGGATTCAGGAGGACTTGAGTTCAAATCTGGCCTCAGACACATAACACTTACTAGCTGTGTGATCCTGGGAAAGTCACTTAACTCTATTGCCTAGCCAAAAAAAAAAAGAAAAAAAGAGAAGAAAAGAAAATTAGCTCCTAGAGGATAAGGGCTTTGCATTGCCAATGCCTAGCATAGGGACTGGCAAGTAATTGGTTCTTGTAAATGCTCACTAACTGAATTGTTGGGTCCAAATGATCACACAAGTTACCATGTGATCCAAACTTTCGTCATATTTTTTATAATGTTCTCTTGTTAAGATAAGAGACACAATCAACATACCTCAGAAAGAGTTCCAACAACAAAAGGTACTTCCTCTTTAGCCTCCAATTCATTAGAATGCCTCACCTCCCAAGCATTCTGATTAATGAAAGTTTTACACACCCATACCACACCCCACACACACATGCAAACTGTGATGGTCCTTCCCTCCCCCCGAACATTTCTCTCAATGGCTTGTTCCCCCCATCTGCTTATCTGTACTATATTTGACACTCCTAACCAGTATTATTTGGCATTTGGTCAAATGGATTCAGGCTTGAGTGTCACAAGCCACAGCATCAAAGGAACTTCCCAACTTTGCCTTCTGCATCAAATGCAGGCTATGCTATTTGATACAATAGGAATGCAGAGTAGAGAATGATGAATGTTTTGGGCTTCAGAGCCAAGGCACACATTTCCATTATCAGAAAAAGTTTCTGAGAGCTAATTTGGACTTAGCAATTTGCTTTTAAGGAGAGAGCACTAAAGCGTATTAACAATTTTTTTTCCTTTGAAAAATTAAGGCAGGGTGGGAAATACTAAAATTAAACAGTGATTGATTTGTTGAAATATAACTGAAGAATTCAAAATATGTGATTTCCTGAATGATTAGTGTCAAAGTTCACAACTTTCAGATCAAAGCCAGCTTTGGGGGAGGTGATAGAAGGAAAGGAGAGGCTGGCAACAGTACAATGAATTTTGAATAAGCTTTTATTGACCACTTAAGTACAGAGCACCAACCTAGGCACCAAGGGGTGAGATTGCAAAAGAAATAGAAAATAATCTACAATATAGTTGGAAATAACATGCTCACACACTTACGGATAGCCCCCCCCCCCACAAGAAGTGACAGTACATACTTGGGGTAGTAAGGAAAGAACCTGCAGAGAGAAGTGAAAGTGAATTTAGAAAGGAACAATAGAAAGAACCAGTCAATGAAAAACATTGAGAAGTCACAGTGTGGGATGGTAGAAAAAACAATGAACTTAGATTTCGAAGACCTGGGTTTCTGTCAGGGTTCTGCTGTTTCATACCCATGTCACCACACACACATCCTTTCACCTCTCTGAGGCTTGGTTGCCTCATCTGTAATGTGGTACTAAAAACACTGGTGGTATCTACCTCACTGGTTTATTGTGATGAAAATGCTTTATATCCTATCAAAAGCATCACACAAATGTGAACTCTAAAATGCTGGGCTGAGGAATTTTGATCTGATACTGTTGTTCTAGGAATTAGAGGACCACTGTAGCTCCTTTCTAGACTACTATTGGTTAATACAGCACTTCTATAAGGTAATCAAATGAAAGCTATAATCACATCTATTTTCCAGAGAAGATGGAAAGCAATGACATCTCAATGGCAGAGCTTAAATTAGAGCCCTTACCTCAGATGGAATTTTCCCTCAGACTCAGACACCATCCATCTGAGTGCCCTTGGAGAGCTAAAAATCAAACGTGGACCTTTTTCACTGGAAACTGATTTCCTTCCTCCCCTAAAGCCAATGTCTGTTCAACACCACAGATTTCTTGAGTTGGCAGCCCCTCACCCATTTTGCCAGTCAGTCTCTTGAAGAGATATTACAACTTTCTAAAAGGTAAAACTAAAACACCAAATGGGTTTCAACACCCAGGAGAATGATGTGGTCAAAACAACTCATCTTCCTTGACAGAAAGCATATGAGAGTCTGTATTCCTCTCTCTCTCTCTCTCTCTCTCTCTCTCTCTCTCTCTCTCTCTCTCTCTCTCTCTCTCTCTCTCTCTCTCTCTCTCTCTCTCTCTCCCCTCCCTCTCTCCCTTTTCCCTCCCTCCCTCTCTCCTGCAACCAACCATAATACAACTAATCCAATTTGGACCATAAAATTATAAAATTTTTGGCACTGATCTATATAATGTAGAATTATCTAATCAGTTTTCATTTGCATTTTCTCATTTAAGTTAATAAGACCCATTTAGGGGATAGAGACTTAACCCAAAAGGGGCCAATGAAACTGGCTTATCTGAAAATGGACACAATCACCCAGAAGGAATGTGAATGCAGACATGCGTAGAATATGCAAACCATCAGGATTTGGAACAGTCCATATAATACAACTGGTCTGTATTTCAGGACAACTGTCAAACTGTCCCAATGCTATTTTGGGATATTAAAATTTGCATATGCTTATTTTGCCTGCTCCAGCAACCCTGACATTCATTTTCCCACTGTTTGAATGTCTTTTCCAGTATGAACTTTATCCCCTATCTTACTTATAGGATCCCTCCAGAAGAAGTGATACCCTGGCATAGTTCTGCCATTTGTCAGCCAAAAGTCTGGTTACACATTTGCTCGTCAATCTAAATCTAACCTATTCTCATACAAGCACTTGGTGCTTCATGTAAATCAACCAGACGTTCTGTCATTCACCAGTATCTCTCCAGAGTCTTCTAAATACAAGTGCTTTTTATCCAATGTTTCATTTTATTTGTAGAAAGGAAATTTAAATGAATGCATTTTTTTTCTTCCCCCTGGATTGTTAATACCAGAACACTGTCAATCTGTTTATTACCACAACAAGGATAAATGATACGTCTGCCAAAGATTTTTGATAACGGGTGCAGTAATGCATTTCAGCACTTTCTGAAATTAGAGGTCTGCCCTGAAAGGTAAGTAGTATAATGCATGACTAACAAACTCAGTACCCAAATTCTGGCTCTTAGTTTTTCATGTCAGTATAATTTATAGTGACCAACAGAGGCTAAGTATGATCATAATCCAATTACTGCTGTCATGATATATAAGTTAATATCTTAGGTAAGACACTCACCCTGGGCACTAGGAAAGGGCAGATCCCCTTATTAATGTAGCATGTTTTATTATGATGATACTAAATGGAAGTTAATAAGGAACTTTTAAAAATCTATAGTAAGAGGACTTGCTTTCTGTATGAAATTAATTGTACTCAAGATGTAAAGAAGTGTAGGCTTAGTTTTTGGTTAAATTTTCTCTTTTCAAGGACATTTCAAGTTATTCTTTCCTATCACCCTCTTTTTTTCTCCCTTTTTCTTTTATGCTAATGATCAGTTAGGCCTGTGGATTTTCTTTACCCTTTTGACATTTCCAGTGAGCAAAAATGGAATGAGGAGTGAGGGAATTTGGAGCATAGAGTTCAAATCTCTGCTTCTGCTGAGCTATGTATGACACTGGGCTTGTCACCCAATTCCATGTGTTTCCCTCTAGCTGTAAAATGTAAATCTTCATGGTAAACTAAGTCATGGAAGAATTGTGAAAGGACAGAGGACCTTTGGATCTAGGACGATGACTTGATATTGTTAAAATCACTATGGGGAGCTAAAGAATCACTATTAGGCTTGTAAAAATAGCCCAGTATCTGCTGGTACCTTAAGGCTATTGATCTATAGGAAGAATGGATCTCTCTGGAGTAAGGGATGGGAAATGAGAGCAAATGTGAGGCAATGGAGGGAACTCTGAACCTGGTCCCAGAAGACCTGGGTTCAAGCCCAGGTTCCATCACTTTTACTAGCCCTGTGTACCTAAGAAATTCACCAAATTCCTTTAAGCATTCATTTTTTTCCATCTGTAAATCAGGGCTAGTGAAATTTGCCTTCTGCCCATTATGAGACTGTGGTAAGAAAAGTGTGGTAGAACCCTGAAGTTATTTTAAAATGTGAATGTGAATCGTTATGTTGTGGTTGTTTGGGGTTTTTTTTTTGGGGGGCGTAGGGCCTTCGGTATAGACCTATGATTTCATCGATTAAGGGCTGTCTCCCTAGTGAGAAAACTCCCTCTACCAATGCAGAACTGCAACTGTTCTACAATTTGTAATATTAGTGAGTTGCCTGGGACATTGAACAATGAAGCAGTTTCCCCTGAGTCATACTTCCAGTTTGTGTAAGGGACAGAACCTTGAACCTAGTTCTTCCTGATTCTGAGGCTACGGCTTTCCATTCTCTGTGCTGCTACATCATGGGTCTGGATCACATTGTCTGTACAAATGCCTATGCTAGGTCAGGATTTCAGCAACATATCTTAATGCTCTTTCCTGTTTTGTGTCCTGGGACAGATTTAGCAGATATTTGTTTAGCAGATAGTGCTTAAGGAGAAGGCCTGTCCTTGTCGGTAAGAAGTTTGACAGAGAATTTTTAAGGAATGTCTTACTTTCCTATTTGCTTTTTAATGAAGGGCACAACTCTTCTAGGAATGCCTCTGGGCCTCAGTTTCATTGTATGTAAAATGAGACTAGATGATCTTGAAAGCTTCTACCGAACTCTGAGCAGGTCTATACTGTGTGGAAATATGGGTATGATATGAATACACCCAGGCATGATATAAAGATAAAAATCTCTCTAAACAAAATCTTTTGTTCTGCCTTAGTAAGAGCTGGAATTCATTTACCCTAAAAGCTCACACACGTGATCTGGACACTCCCATTGTTTGCTTTTTTTCCTTTGCCTAACTCCCTCCCTCTAGTGTTTACTATATGAAATACAGTGTCTGATGCAGCCTTTTCGCTCAATAACATGGCATAGAACAGAAGGCAATAGATATGGGCATTGACAATGAGTTGTTTTCAATTATGGTTGTCTGTGATCTTGGGGCTAGCCAGATGTTTTTGTCTGAGCTCCAAATGAAAATGTTGGATTGGAGATAACAGGCTATATGGCAGTGTGGTGTCATAGAAAGAGTACTGGGTCTAGAAAGAGCTCAAGTTAAAATCTTGGTTCTTCTATTAACAACTATGGGGAATTGTTGTTCCATTATCATAGCATTATCACAGTTCTGAACCCTGGGCTATTAAAAATGGCTACCAGTCCCATTAAAACATGGTCTACCATTACTGAATATATGGCTGAAGCACTACTTTCTCCCTTCCTTGCTTACTAATAATGTCTTTCTGATGACTTTCTAATTGGAAAGGGCTATTTTCACAAAATAACATTCACAACATGTCATTCATACTTTTCCCAGGAAGGCAACATTAATACCTTGGATCTACCAAGTTATACTGTGGGATTCAAGGATTTTAGCTCCCAGGAAAAGTGATTTAAAAAAAGATTTGGCCATATGGTACCACAATCACATTCTCAGCCCCAGGACATCTTAAGGGCAAAAGGTGCTGCCCTTTGTGAAATGCTTCTTGAATGTACCTAGCTCCATTTTCACTAAAAAGAAAAAAGTTTTTGCCCACTGCAGTGGTTTCTGCTGGTCTGGAAATTATATGTGACTTATTGTGATCCTCCCCTATATATGTCTCAGTTTCTTCATCTATAAAATGAGAAGGTTGGACTAGGTTGACCTCTGGGGTCCTTAATAGCTCTAAATCTATGAACCAGATTCAGGGGAAAGCATTTATATGTGTTGGGTATAATTTAAAAATTGTTATCTCCCATGTATCACTGTCTATCAAGTTTACTGAAATAGGACAACCTGGATGAAATAGAGGCTTATATGCCACAGAGAGAAGAATTTCCCAGCATAAAAAAATGTACTTGTACAATAATTAAATTGCATAATTAAAGAGTGCCTTGCCACCCCCCTTCCTCAAAATGGCATTCTACCCAGTTGCCTACCTTCCCTTAGCTCCTATTTTAACTAAAATGTCCTCAAGAATCTCTTGGACAACAGATACTTCTTGTGTTCTAACTATGTGTAATGCACCATCTTGTGTTATTATTGTTTATTGTTGTTCAGTCATTTCAGTCATATCTGACTCTTTGCAACCCCATTTGAGGTTTTCATGGCAATGATACTGGAGTGATTTGCTATTTCCTTCTCCAACTCATTTTACAGATGAGAATACTGAGGCAAACAGGATTAAGTAAGTTACCCAGGGTCAGTCACACAGCTAGTTAGCATCTGAAGCTAGATTTGATCTCGGGTTTTTCTGTCTCTAGATCCTCTACTTATCCACTACACCACCTGTTCAGAGAGGACTAGCCCCTCTGATGTGGGGGCTTACTAAGCCCTTTTCAGGGCTGTTCATCTACTTTTGGTGTCCACCTGTTATCCAACTCTCACCTGTGGCTCCAAGAAGCCATAGCATGCAGTAGTGGCCACACCCAAAACTATCTCAGCAGATGGGCTAAACCAGTTGGAGATTAACCAACAGGCCTCGAACCCTTCAGTGAGTTGTGGAATGTGTATCCCAAGCATATGAAGACTTTCCCCCATAAAATGGGCAGATGAGAATAATTTGTTCCAACAGCCATGAAGATGGCTGAAACAGGCACCGTGAAGCTGCTTAGAGCTTGGTCAGCATCAAAGACGCCATGGTCATCCACTGCATTCTGGGCCATCATCAGTTATTTTGACTTTTGTCTTGCCACTGGACTTAGATGATTTTGGAAGAGAGAGTGAGGCTGATAATTTTGTGCAACCGCCTCACTTAAATTCAATTTTCAAGCAGGAGTCAAGAATCTGTGATGTCATTGGTCCTTTTCAAAATGAAAGACCAACAATTATTTTGACTAAAAGGAAGTAATTCATCTCACCTACTGAATCAGGCAACAGAAAACTTGAAATGCTAACCAGAAGCAAAGGCCACCCAGGAGTCAGACTGTGAAAGTTGATGGCCAAAATGGAAGCCTCATTAAAACTGCTACTCCTGCCCATGAGTCCAACAAAAATAGAGGATAAAGTCAGGAAACAGAGATAGGGAGCCTGGCTTTTCTAGGGCAGAAGAGTCCTTGTAGAGAGTGTTATCCAATTCCATGGCAGGGGGGGCGGTGGATCTCAGGGGCTCTTGAAATTGTGGCAGATGTGATAAGGCATCTAATGTAAGTTGACCTCTTCCCCTAATAAACTCAGTACATAGCCTAAGCACTAAGTAAGACTGTAGCTACAGCAAATTCCCAACTTCAGTCCACTGTTTAATCTGGTAATAATGTGAGGCCTCAAGGCAAGCTCAGCATAGCTTGTATCCAGGAAAACAACTTGTTTCCCAGCACATTATTCCCAACCATTCAATCACCTTGGAGCCAACACAACTTCACCACTAGGTTTATAAACTTACACCTACTCCAGGCTATTCAGGAAGCATAATTCCTATTCTAACACTGAGGAAAGCAGTTGCCTGTGCCATCCCATTCCCACACTCAATATAATCTGACCCAAAACTAAACCCAAATCCGAGCTGGACACTAATATGGAACTTGGCCTGATTTATGAGGGATCTCATCCCAAGGTATAAATCAGGATAGTTTTTAAAACATAGTAGACTTATCTTGACAGATGAATAGCTATGGTGTAGTGGAAAGAACATGACATTTGGAGTCATGTGATCTAGGTTCAAGTTCTAGTTTTGTCATGTCTCATCTGAGGTTAACCTAAATCCCTTAATTTTACTGGCCTTCAGTCTCTATTTCTGTCAAGTGAGAATAAGGATATCTGCACTGTTACCTACTAACCCTCACTTTTCATTTCTGACAAGTGAAACGTGAGAAAATACTTGCATCACTTCCTTTCTTAGGGAAGTGCCATGAGGCTCAAATGTGTCTTGAGCATTTCTGCTTCTCCACCCACCATTTCTCTAGTTTCAGAAGAATACTTCCTGCCCTTCACTCCTGCCTCTCTAAAATTTGCCTGGCTCCAGACCTACATCCTTCACTTCAGCTATCCTAAATTTGGGGATCTTTCCCTCCTCTCAACATGTAGTATTTAATAATTTATGCTTATATCATGCTTTATTTAAGGTTGGCAAACCACCTTCCTTACAGTAGTCCTATAAGGTAAGTGGTACAGGCATTATTATCCTCATTTTACTGATGAGGAAACTGAAGTTCTGAATAATTGGGTGGTCTCTGAGGCTTTGAACCCAATTGTCCTGACTCCAAGTCCAGTGTTCTACCAACTAGGCCACATAGCCTCTCATACTTAGCCTTTTCTACCACTCCTTGGACAGTTATATATTGTCTTATATCATTAATTCTCTTCAGCATACCTAGTTCATTGGCTAATAAATCCTGTCTAATACAAATGGCTGATTCATAAGTAATCATTTTATGCTAAACAGAAGACAGCTGGAATTTATCACACATCTGTCCTTTGCAGCCATCTTAATCCCTTTGGTAAAGGGAAAGGGAAGAGGTAGGAAAAGCCGCATCTGTGAGACAAAGATACATGCAGAAGGGCCCTGTGAGCAGCAGTCACAGACACTCTTCACAGAAAAAGGACTCTCAGATTCAGCGAGGGATAATCAGTAGGCTCTGAGCTGGTCTTGTGTCCCCCTCCCCAACCCCGCCTGCCGCCCTCCCCCCACAGAGCAGCAGCAACCCTGTCTGCAGTCTTCCTTCAGCTACTAAGATCATTCTACACCTTTGCTCATGGGCCCCACAACTAAGCCCTTTCGGAAAACCCAAAGGCTCTTTCTGTCTTATCCCCAAATGTACTCTTTAGATGCTTGCAAAAAGGAGATGGCCTATCATGAGATGAGTCCTAACGATGTTAGTATTTCATGCCAGTATTTCTGTCTAACAGAAACTCATCTTGGCTCTTTTCCACTCCTCTTTGCAGATCACAGTTATAAATCAGTTTGTATATTATAGAAGCTGCTTAAGGTTGCATCGGGTCTCAAGCAGACTGGAATGAAGTATCTTCAGCATAATTTAGAATATGCTTCTATGGGGAAAAGTCAATTTTGCTATTTAGGGCTGAAGAACGGTGCCAAGCTGAGCTTTAAATGTCAGACTTGGAATTGGAGCTTTTATAAACCCCAGATCCTGCGGCTTTAACCTGAAGTCCTTACCTATGCTCTCTTCTGACCTCTGAGCAGGCTCTGTCTCTAGGGGACCCGCTGAATCATAATACATTGGAATTGTATGATCCTTTTAACTCCTGAGAATGCTTACACATGTTACATGCATTTTGTGTCATTGGATTAAATTGCCTGAGAGAAAAGTAGGGCAAGTTTTAGTCTCACCCTCTTTAATGATGAAGAAACTGAGGCATAAAGTTTAAGTGACATCCAAAGTCACACAGCCATTACTAGTGGAGCCAGGCCTTAGTCCTAGCCTCGTACTCTTTCTACCTAAAATCTTATACGCAGAATAATTAGAATACAAAAGAGCATTGGCCAATGGGAAGGGCAAAGGATTGGAAGGTATTCAACAAAATTCAAGGAATATTTATTTTTACCTATTACATACAAGGTGCTGAGGAGAGAAGGAGAGGGGCTGTGGCTTACAAAAATGAGTCTAACACAATCCCTGCCCTCAAGGAGTTTACAATCTGATAATCTAATAGAAGGCACAGTGATAAGCAGGACGCTCACAGTATTGCACCTCTGTCCATCTCTCAGATGGATTGGCCCACTCTGCAGCCTCATTCGCCAGCTTTGTTAGCCAGCATTAACACTACCTGCAAGCAGGCACTGATCCAGTATTATTTCCTGAGAATGAGAACATAGTCCACAGGGCTGATGCATCAGTGTCAGAAACCCTACATGAGAAGTGGGAAGGTGAGAGGAAAGTAGCTAGAATGTCAGGAGAGAGGTGAGGTACCTGTATCTGGGGCTGTAGGTTTCACTGCATCACCACACTCAAAATCTGAAGCTTGTGCCTGAGGCCCTATACCCAGGCCGGCACTGCCTCTGGTGCCCACTAATGCTGCCCCAGTAGTAACCAGGCAGGGTCACTGTTGAGTTACACACCAATGCTCCCTCCTGTGTCACCAAGTTCATTGTCTAACCCACCTGGCCTAACTTATAAAGCTGTGGTGAAGTTACATCAGGGAAATGAAGGGTCAGAAAGCACACGGTATATCAGAGAGCTGCAAAAATGCAAGGTGCTCCCATTAACATAATGATTGATTCCTTCAGGTATTCCAGCCTCCATTGACATGAGGAGAGAGAACTTGGGAAACAAAACCAGGTCTCCTACACAGCAGGACAAAGCCCTAACTCTGGGCTCATGCCATACTAGGTTCTTCATAACAGAAGCTACAGAAGAAGTAAACACAATGAGTAATATTTAACTCTGATCACAGTGTTTGCTTTAATTATTAACATTTGGGAGCCAAATGAAACAATGGGCCCACCCTAAGCTGCTCCTAGAAAAGAGGAAGGAAGAATTAGGGGATGTACCTTTTTCAGACGTGTGAAGGAGAACCTGCTTAAGGAGGGGAACACCTATGCAGTCATATGGATATGCAAACCCTACCCTCTGTGCTTGCCTGCTCTCACACATCTGCACATGCATCCACACACAACTCTCAACATATATATGTATATGCATATACTCTTATACACACATAGGCAGCACAAGTACAATGTGCTATTCTCCCCATTGTACATATTCATGGCTACATACAACCCCAACATGTGTACATATGTATGCCACTATATATGCACATTACATGCACATCCACAATGTATTCTTACAGGTATAGTTACATTCCTCTTCACAAATACATACATACATTCATACCTCTATATACACATATACTATATGCCCACTGCACACACACACACACACACATATATATATATATATATATATATATATGTGCATGTGTGTGTATATATATATGTATACTTTCAATATATATATATGCCTCTACATATACATACTCATGGCCTCACTTATGACATATATATGCAGATATCTCTATACATGGCCTCTGTAAGTACATTACATGTACCTACATATGTATGTGTAAAATGTGTGTACCACTACAAATACATATTTACCTCTACAAACATATATAATCCATGTGTATACATAACCCTACATATACCCTTACACATATACACAGTCATATCTATGTAAATATAAATGTAGATAGATACATATATGTTCATAAACATGGCTTCTATATCAGGAGTTCTTGACCTGAGGTTCAAAAACTTAAAAAAAAAATTTTGATAGCCATATTTCAATGTAATTCATTTTCTTCATAATCCTCTATATTCTATTTTATACATTTAAAAACACTATTCTGAGAAAGCATCCATAAGCTTTACTGGATCCATGACATACACAAAAAAGGTTAAGACCCCTGCCCTAGACCTGTGAATGCTAAAGGCTACAAATAAACTCCCTTTCCTTAAAGATGGGCTGGACTCGAGGGGTACAAACTCCCACTAAAATAACAGTCCTTGAGAATTTTGACTCTGCATCATTCCTCTTTTGCCCTAATTCAGCGTTAATTCATTCAAAAAAGCATCCTGCTACGGTCCAGGCAAAGAGGAAGGAAGTCTTGCCTTCCAGAGAGGTAGCCTCAGATTCAGTGAGAGGTTTCAAGGCTCAACTCTGATAAATACTTAAGTGACCAGGGGCAATTCAACTCACCTTTCAGAACCCTAGACAATTCTCAGAGACTTGCTTGGTAAGTATTTCTTTTCATGTCATCTCCTCCTTTAGATAGTAAGATCCTTGAGAACCAAGAATATTGGGGGGGGTTGCCTCTTTTGCACCTTCATTGCTTAGCAAAGTGCTTGGCACATAACAGGTACTTAGTGAATGTTTATTGAATTGATTGCAAATTGCAGAGTGGCTGCCAATCTGCTTTAGGGGAGTGAGTTTCCTTACTTGGACCTCTTTACGCTGAATAGAATCACCAGTCTGGTTTAAAAATGTGCAAAACATTGCATTCAGAGTTAGTTTCCTCAACCCGCAAGCCTGGATTTGGGGATTGTGAACTCACTTGAGCAACCTGGAGGCAGATTTAGTAGGTCACTAAGCACGTCTCCTTTCTATCCTGGGCAGATTTCCCAATAATCTGGCTGGAGGAGCCATTAAAGCTCATTAACAATTTTCTAGACGCAAGGTGTTGCTTTGTTGCGATTAATTCTAAATCAGAGGGAGAAAGCCTCTTTCGTTATGATTTTTTTTTAAAAAATTATTATTATTCAGGTTTTTAGTGTTTCAGCAAGAACTACAGACAAATTGCTGCATTTGTGTAGCATATCTTTAACAATTTTAATTTATAAAGAATAAGGAAAGCCTAGAGAGAAACCCCCTTTGATTTTGAACAAAGCAGAACAATTCAGACACAATGGTAGCAAAGCATTCTGGGGCATGGAAGGTTCCAGGCTGTTTCTTCATTAATTAGGGAGAAGCAAAAGTTCTGCTGTTTAATTATGTGCAGACACTGTGCTCTGTGAAAGGAGGTGCCAACCCCTCTTCCCCACCCACACACATACCCCTGAAGGCCTCCAGCTTCAGCGATGCCTGATGATTAAACCAAGCTGCAGTTTGCAAAAGTCAGGCTAGTAAATGAAGCACGGAACAGCTGGCCATTGACTTGTCTAGACCGATTAGCTCCTGGTTCTAATCTAGACCCACAATTCTGGGTCAAGTTATTGGGCTCCACAACACAAAGACCCGAAAATGTGACTCCAATCAGTTCACTTTGCATAAGTACTTTTCTAAGCCTTTACTACAATCAATACAACTGAATCTTCCCATGTCAACATCATTTGCCAAGTTATATTTTAATAAGAAGAGTATATGTAGGGGAGAAAATAGGACTTTTAATTGTCACTTGATTTTAGTTACTTTTACTCTTTTAATCAATTCTCCTAATGTCCTTGGGCGTTATGCATAGCACCAACCCAGAACTATTAACCAAGTAAATACTACAATCCCAGCTACTGGGTTTACCATTGTTATCCACTTCTCTTCCTCCAGTGCTCAGTTCTCCTTTGGTAAAGACAAAATAGCAGGCTCAAGTAACATGTATGTCATTCAACTTTGAAAACACACAGCTAACTTAAGTTTGAAGTAGGAGACAACACTTAGTTTGTGGCCCCATCCACTGCATTCTTTAATACATCAGGCAGGAAGCAAAAGGCAAATAGCAAAGTATTTAACTGAGACAGAAGACCACAGGAGAAAGTCAGGCAATGATGAATCATTCTCAGCCAACTAGCCACAAATTGGTATAATATTTAATGGACTCACATGCCAATGGGGAAGGAAGTCTATTCCCCCAAACCTCATGTTTGGAAATAGAAGCATGACCTGAGCACCATTTGCCTTGGGTTTGTGGCTGGAAAACTTTTCTTGCCTGAGTCTGCATAGATCTGCCTCTAGCAGTTCCTTGTCATGTTATGGAAACTTCTCAGGGCTCCCTCATCTGTCAAACCGACAAGCCTCTTGGCCGCTCCATTGATGTAGCATTCTCTATTACTGCTCTTGACCTAGCAATATTCTGCTGGAGGGCCCCCTTCCAGTCCTGCTCTCTGTTGTGTCTCCAACACTCTGCTACTTCACTCCTGGCTTCTTAGCTGCTGTCTGCTGTTGCTGCCTCAGGAAAATGTTGTCCTTGTTTAGACAGACCAGCTGGACCACATGCTTCAGGCTAGTTAATGAATCTAAACTAAAGTTTGTCATAAAACAGACCCATAGCCTCCGAGCAATGGCTCATAAAAGAGCCACCAAGTTAGCCATAAGCCTTCTCTTACTCATTCTTTCTGCACAATGTTCCCAGTCTTTGTCTTTGCCTAAGTAAAGGTATGTGAATTGCTTTCACTTCGCCTCTGCTTTAAGGTATAGGTGATATATTCTATAACACACATGGTTAGCACCTCCTGCTGGGCATCTTTGAGGTTGGGGATAACATTTGCATCTTTTTTTTTCTTTATTCTTTCAAAAAGAGATCCCTCAGGAATCAGTTTTTAGCCAGAAAATTACCCTGAAGCCCTGATAAGCATACAGAAAACGCTAGAAGCCCTAGAGGGAAATGCCTGGCATTCCTATAATCACCACAGAGTTACCTGTTGCCTTCACATCCAACTCTGGGTCTTGTTTCAGTGACCTTAGGAAAGAAAAGACAGAAAAGGAAAGAAGGAACCCCAGAATTCCAGAGTTAAAAAGGTCATCAGAGGCCATCTAGTCCAATGATTAAGAATCACCTTACAAAACTCCCCTAAAATGATTATTCAGCCTTGTTTTGAAGAGAGAACCAACATTTCCTAAGGTAGACTAATCCACTTTGGGAATTTTTTCCTTGAAAAACTGAATACATTTTTCCTTAAATTAAATCTAAACTTTCCCCGTTATAACATATACCCATTATTTCTGTCTGGGTCTGAAGACACTCATTCTTCTACTATGGCCTTTGAAATACCTGAAGACAGTTATCATTTATCCTAGAAATCTCTTTTATAGGCTAAATATCTTCATTTACATGAACTAATCATCCTGTACTAGGGGTTAGATTAGAGTATAAGCTATAAATGAATGAGTGAATGAATGAATGAATGAATGAATGAAGCATTTGTTTCATGATTTACACTATGTGTGAAGCACTGTACTTAGTGCCAGGGGAACACAAATAGAAAAGTTAGAGAATCTCTGCTCTCAAGGAGCAGATTTTTTTTAAATTTATGGAATAAAACAAGCATTTTCATAACATAGTACTATAAAAAAGATTATTGCACATGAAACTGCAAATCTTCTATGTACAACTTAATGTTCTTTTCAAATATACTACAAAATTATCATGTAAATTTCTTTTTTATTCCTCTTTCTCCCTTCCCCCTCCCTAGAGATCTACCTTTAGACCCAACTAGGTATACATATGTAGAATTATTCAATTATTCCATACATACTTCTATTTATCAGTTCTTTCTCTGGATGAAGATAGCATCTTTCTTCATATGTCCTTTTTAGTTAATTTGGGTATTTATGACATTCAAAATAACTTGTTCACTCAAACTCGTTCTTAAAACAACATTGCCATTACTGTATACAATGTTCTCTTGGTTCTGCTCATTTCACTCTTCGTTATTTCATGCAGTCCTTCCATGGTTTTTTTTTTTTCTGAAACCATTGAGCTCATCATTTCTTATAGCACAGTAGTATTGCATCACAATCGCATTCTAATAGGGGAGTCAATATATATAGAAGGTTTCAGCTGTGTCAGATGTCAAATCATTTGACAGTGTCAGGGACTTTGGTAGAAATAACTTTCTTTTCTGGGTCTTCAGTAGCTACAGGTGTAGAACCTGAAAGAGCAGTTGACAGCCTACGTCTCTACAGGAGTTGCTTCCCAGCACAATGACTAAGGATACTGGGCTGGAAACATTGCTATTCCCGAGGCTCTTGAATTCAAGGAACTAGCTGCCTCCATTAGGATCTACAGAGAGGTGATGGAGAAGGTCATGGTGATGGTTTGATGCCACCTGGTACATTGCTGACCCCTGTCTCTCCTTCAGTGAAACTAGCTTGCCTGCCCTGTGTGTGGCATTTGGTGGAGATACTGGCCCTTCATAGGAGTTGCTTACCTGGATAACAGCTGTGAGGGCTAGTCTAGAAGTAGGATCCTTAGTCTAGGAATTGCTGCCACTCTCAGGGCTCCTGTGACTATTTGACTACTGGTGGCAGTTGGCCAATAGTTTTACTGGAGGTGATGAAAAAGGTGGACCCCTTATTCATGATTTCTCCTGTAAGTGATGGCTATGGATACTGCATTAAAAGCAAGTCTGGTGGTCTAGGAGACACTGATATTCCCAAGTCTCTTGAGCTCAGGATCCTGAGCTGCCTTCATCAGGCTCTGAGGGGAGACTGATAGTCAAGATGGTGGTGGAGGCTTAACTTGCCTGGCATATGCTGCTTCCCCTCTCTGCCTCTAAGTACCTTTCTGCATTCAGCCTTGTGGCGTGATTTCAAGGAAGACCCTTCATTGTCCTGGTTACCCTCCTCTGAATGATCTCAATCTTATGAATGTTCTTCCTAAATATGGTGCTCCAAACTGAATGCAGTATTCCAAGTGTGGTTTAACCAGGTTAGATTATGGTAGTATTATCACCTCCTTCATTCTAAATACTCTTCCTCTTCCAATGCAGCTTAAGATCACAGTAGCTATTTTGGTTCATATGTTATTCTTACAATCCACTAAAACCCCAAATATTTTTCAGAAACATTGGTATCTAATCATGTATTCATTCTATACTTGTGAAGCTGAGTTTTTAAAAATACAAGTGTACAATTTCACATTTATCCCATTAAAATTCATCTTATTAGATTTGGCCCAATATTCTAGCCTGCTGAAGTTTTTGGACCCTGACTTACATGTTTGCTATCCCTCTCAGATCAACATCATCTGCAAATTTGTTAAACTTGGCATCATCTGTGCCTTTATCTAAATAATTGATAAAAATGTACCATAGCACAGAACCCAGGAGAAATCCCTAAGGCACTCCACTAGAGACTCCCCTCTGAATTGACATTGTCATTGATGACTACTTTTTGCTGGATTCAGAACTGGTTGAATGGTCAGACCCAAATTGTTCTATCATATTCCCAAACCTCTCCTTCTTTCCCATAAGAATAGCATCGAGGGGCAGCTAAGTGGCGCAGTGAATAGAGCTCTGGCCTTGGAGTCAGGAGGACCTGAGTTCAAATCCAGTCTCAGACACTTAACACTTACTAGCTGTGTGACCTTGGGCAAGTCACTTAACCCTGATTGCCTCACCAAAAGGCAAAAAAAAAAAAAAAAGAATAGCATCAAATACTTTACAAGATGCTTTGCTAAAACTCTAAGAAAACTCTAACTATAGGATTTCCTTGATGTCTACCAGGCCAATAACAATGCCAAAAATGTAAATAAGGTTAGTCTGCTATTAGCTCTTCTTTATGTTGGCTCTTTAAAATCACTACTACCTTTTTGAAATGTTCATTCCTTTCGTAGCATGTCCTAAAAATCTGCCAGAAATCAGAATCAAACTCACTAGTCTATAGTTTTCACTCTGCCCCCTTTAGTGATAATCAGTATGTGTGTATATTTCCAGCTCTAAGGCCCTTCCCTTCTCCATCCTTAGAATTCTGAACCCAGTTCTGACTCAGATTCAATGTGCCCAATGCCAATGTTGACATCTGAGATTTATATAATACTTTCAGAAAGAGGTATTTATCTATTTCTGATCTTATGTCACTTACATTTCCCAACACTTCTTTTCCTGTACTGCCTCCCAAAGAGCTATCCCTTATAGCAAAGATAAAAAAGATTTTTCAAGAACCAGTTCCAGAAAATTAATAACCACATCAACCAAATCTGACACTATGTGTAGCTCTCCACTCATAGCTCCCCACCTCTGCAAAAAAGAGAGGGAAGGACATTCTCATCCCTTTTCTTTGTGCCCAAGCTTGACCATTTGAATTCTGCAACATTGAATTTTGATGGTTTTGTTGTTCTTTACATTTTCATTGTTGAAGTCATTGTGTATATTATTTTCCTCATTCAGCTCACTTCACTTTGCATCAATCATCTGTCTCTGTACTCATCATATTCAATGTTTCTTGCAGCATAGTAACATTCCCTTACATCCATCTACCACAATTTGTTTAGCTACATATGCGTGTGATGCTTTTCTGGCAGTTTAAGATTTGCAAAGTGCTTGATATCCATCATTTCATTTTCTCCCTACAAAATTCATGTAAGAGATGTTATTCCCATTTTACAGATGAGAAAACAGAGGTTGAATGGTTTCCCCATAATCCCACAGCAAGTAAGTGTGGGAGGTGAGATTTGAACCCAGGTCTCCCTGACTCAAAGTCCAACACTCTCCATTATACCACTCTATTTCACAAAGTCCTTGCCCTCCCTACTTCCCTACTGGCTCCTTCCTTTGTTACTAGCTAATCTCATTTCTCCTCATAAACCAAATATAAGATGAAGGTATGGAGAGGTTGTGATCTGGGGGTGAATACACAGTGAGGAGATGACAGATCAGTTAAAGTACTGAGGTCCAAGACATATCGCAAACTTTTTTTTTTCTTGAAGAATTGCTATTGTGCCCAAATAAGTTACTTTTTCTAATTTGCCTTTGCTGAAATGGCATAAGACCTTCAGGCTCCAAGTCCATTGCTCTTTCCACAATAGCATATTTCCCTCCAACCACTCCATTCACCACGATCTGCTCCTCCAGATATAGGTAAATTGATCTCTTAAAATTTTCACAGTCGACACCAAACTTCTATTAGAATTTTAGATAAAACTCTTCAAAACAGAAAGTAATAAATGCTGAAAAACATCCCCACATTTGAAATCAATAGATAAGAGTCTGAATAAATAAGACTTATAGTTACTTTAGGGAACAGGAGAACAGGATAGTGATTTTAGTTTCCTATTCAATAAGCATTTACTAAGTGTCTGCTGCATGGAGTACACTGTATCAGACATATGGGAATTATGAGTATTAGATAAGGCACGTTCCCTGTCCTCAAGAAACTTATAGTCTAGTAGGAGTGCCTTTCAACAGCACCATAACTGGGGTTGGAAAATGATGGCTTTCTCCCAGGGAACCAAAATGTAAAAGAGGAAAAAAATTAATGAAATGTACTCCTATGGAAACATAGGAGGGAAGGAATGTTTCACTTTCTTTCTACATTAATGAAATCATGGGTCCAGCAAAAACAAAACAAAACAAGTCTATTAACAATGTAGAAACATTCACTTATTAACTAGGAGTTTTGCAACAAGTTTTCTCGCTTTGGGGGAGGAGGGTTGGGTTTGTTCTTACGCAGACCTTCACTAATGCCGATTTCACAGGTGTAGGGAAACCCTGTGTAGGAATTCCTATCAATGCAGCTCAGCGACATATCTGTAACTTAACCTCTTAGTGCTCAAGGCAACTCTCTAAGACTGTAAATGATTTGTCCAAAGTCATACAGTCCACATGTATGAGAGGTCTTGCTGCCTCTTTGTTCCTAGAATATTTTGTTAAAATAAGAAAGTACTAGCTTTCTTGAATAGAAATAGTAGATTTAGAGCTGAAAGGGAACTCTGAGGTCATCTAGTCCCTTGTTTTAATGAATGAGGAAGCTGATCCACAAAGGTTACTTGTACAAGATCACACAGGCAGGGAATGACAGGGCTGGGAATCAAATCAAACTTTACTGACTCCAAATCCATTACTCTTTCCAATGCCCCCAAATCACACTCTCACTAACTGTGAGCCACTATCATGATCAATCCCCTTCAACTGAATTGGCCTTAACTACTTATACTATTTTATCACCATGAATGGCAAAGTTGATTTGAAGGCCCTTTTCAAATTTCTTGCCCTGCATTTATTCTCTGCTACTTTTTGCCCCAGAAGCCAAAATTATGCCTCAGCTTTTGAGAATGACTGCAATGTCCTCAAAGTTGCTGATCAGATTGAACTTAGGAGCAAAATATTCTGCTAACGTGCTAACTAATCTTAAAACCTTAGGTATTTTTGAAGTCAGAACATTGTAGAGTTTAGCTCATTGTGGAGTTTGCTCATATTCTCACTTACCATTAAGTGTCTAGAGGGGACAATCTGGACCAGTCAGTGGTTCTCTGATACATCAGTTTCTTGGGAGTTTAATCCATATCAATTCAGATCTAAAGTTATATCACAGCCCTAGATGTCTCCCTGGCATTCCTGAGAAGCACTAGGCTGCAGTTATAAGGGTTAGGACAATACTGCCCTTCACCCAAAGTACACAGGTTGCTTTAAACAGTTCTAGTTTGACATTTGCTGATGTAAAAGCCCTTTGGCCATTTCACAATCCATTTCTTTCAAGTGTTTAGAATTCTCCTTATGAACATCTAAGGTTTTAAGATTCAACCCATTGTCGTGGGAATACTTTGCTCTCTAATGTTACAAAACTTATTCTGGTCAGAATCTTAGAGATTATTTAAGTTTGTCTGAAAAGCATTTGTTAAGTAGACTTTGCTGTACATATTCTGAAAATTTGAGTGCAGGTTTTATAAGAAATATCCTTTGGGGGCTAGGTGGTAATATGCCTTGTTCTCTAAAAGCTTATGTTCTTACTTCACGTGGAAATATTTATTCACATACAATAGCCTTCCTTTAAAAAGACTATGGGAACATAGATAAAAAAGCTGGAAGAAACCTCAAAGATTATCTAGTCCAAACTTCTCATTTAATAATAAAAAAAGGATTAGTGATAGCTTTTGTCTTTATATCACTACTGTTTCTGAATATATATCTTTCCTCTCTGCTACCCCATAATGCTTCCATTGCAATAGTGACAAAAACTAAACAAAACAAAATATAGGGTTTTTTTGTGTAAAAGTCACCAACATATCAACTGTATATGAAAGTGTATGCCATATGTCACACCCATAGTGGCCCCAAACAAAAGGAGGAAATGCATTTGTCGTGTCTTCTCCAAGGATAATCTTGGGCAGTTTAATTACATAGCATTCAGTTTTATTTTATTGTTCTTTTTGTTCACATTGTTGTAGTCATTGTATGTATTGTTTTCTTAGTTCTGTTCATTTCATTCTTCATTAATTTACACATTTCCTCATTCTTCATCTTCATTATTTCTTACAATCCAGTAATATTTCATTATATTCTTATACCACAATTTGTTTAACCACTGCCTAATTTATAGGTATTTGTTTCTAGTGCTTGGATACCATAGCAAGTGTTGCTATGAATATTTTGGTGTGTATGGGACCTTTCTTTTTTCCATGACATCTTGAGGTACATGCCTAGCAGTGAGATCTCTGGATCTAGTGGTATGGACACTTTGGTCACTTTTCTTTTTATAATTCCAAATTGTTTTATAGAATGGTTGGACCAATTCACAGCTCCACTAAGTGTATCATTAGTGTGCTTGTCTTGCCATAGCCCTATTCTTGGTCTTTTTTCCGTTTGACATGAAGTCTCCTCTCTGTCTCCATGCCCTCCCACTCTTATGGGTTCCAGTTACCCCCTATTGGAGGCAGCCTTACAGCTAGCATTCTTTAATTTGGGTTTGGTGTTGGGATGAAATGAGGCACTCATGAGTCACTGAATATTTAACAAAGGAAGTTTGCAGTTGTTCTAACACAAGGATATGCAGCAAGGATACAGGAGTTGTTGTGGCCTCCCTCATCTCCATCTGAAAATGCATCTGGTCAGTCAGTCATCAGGGTATAGTGACTTTCATAGTCTTGGGCACTCACCAAGTCTGAGAGGCTCTGAACCCACGTGGCTGGGGCTTTTTATGGTCCCTAAGCCAGGAAGCTATGCCAGAGAAGCTGGGGTTAATCAGGTTTCCTTAGGGGAAGAGGCTTCACCAAGGAAACCTCTAGGGAAGCTGGGGGTGAAGGAAGTTGTGGGGAGGTTGTAGGGGGGTAGAGAGCTGTCAGGGAAAGGGGAGCTGCATTAGGAAGTTCCTGTCCTAACACCCTCCCCCCCTCAGAAGCTCTGATTCCCCTTGTGAAGAATAAAAAACCTCAAGAGATAGACTTTCTGGGTTATTAATAATCAATTTATTAGAGTAGCCAGCAATCAATAAATTAATGGTCAGTGGCTTCTTTTGGTAACCAAAGATAAACCCATAGAGAGCATGAAAGCCTTCAATATTTTTTAAAGGGAGTGCTTAATGTTAAAAATTGTTTTTGACATATAATTGTGAAAAATAAAATACTAAAGAAAAAAATTAAAATTTTAAAATTTTAAAAAAGGGAATACCCCTGATGATTGAAAATCAACCCTGATTGGTGGACATTTAATGAAGAGGTCTTCATCTCCTCCTGCTGAGAATCTGGCTTGATCAGGGGACTCAGCCACCTCCAGCAATTTGCACAGGGCAATCCATCTCTATCCGGACCACTCTGGTTTTCTCCTTCATGAGCTAGGTTACCCTAAACTCTAATGGAGGGGTACAAGAACAGGGGCTCTTTTCCCTAGAGTAAGAACTTGCACAAACTGGATTCTGTTACACTCTGAACAGAAGTTAGGTCTTCTATCTTCCTTCTCCCTTTTCATGTAGCATCTCATTCTGTAATTAAACTCACACAGAAAAAAAAAATTGATTCACCTATAGAAGGGGTGTGGTGAGATTTAGTCCATGATATTTCAGGCCTACTCTTCTACCACCATTTCTATTTAACTTCTACTTTCACCTTTGTATTTTAGATAAGGGTATGTACTTCTGAGGTGGCAGCTAAGTGGCTCAATAAATAGAGCACTGAGCCTGGAGTCAGGAAGATCTGAGTTGAAATCCATCCTCAGACACTTACTAGCTATGTGACTCTGGACAAGTCACTTAATTAATTTGTTTGCCTTAATCCATGAAGAAGAAAATGGCAAACTACTCCAGCATCTTGGCCAAGAAAGGCCCATGGACATTAAGTACGGTGTGATATGGTCCATGTGTCACAAAGAATCAGACATGACTGAACCACAACAAATATACTTCTGTGTACTTTCACAAAGAAATCTTTTAACAAACAATTAGACCTTTCCATGGTCTCCCTGTTGTCGTTGTCATTAACATTTTAAGTGCCCTTTTCTTTATAGTTTCCCCTCTTTTTTTCTAGGGTAATTAATATCATTACCTGTGCCTTCCATGGTTGATGTATTTGTTTACCTTTCTTAAATTTCTTTAGTCTCAGGTCTCGTTTTCTTTGTAGGAATGTTCCAATTATCTTTTTTCTTAAATCTCCATCTTTTTTCATTGTTAGATTCATGTTTCAAAGGTATGTCACTTTAGTTGCATCTTGAGCTCTTTTATCTTTTGGAATACATTATTCAATTCCCTTTTTTGGTTTCTGGTGGGTGTAGAATAATCTTGTGTTATTCGAATTCCTCTTGGCCACTTGCAAAATTCGTTGTTTGTCTTTAGAAGCATTTAATTTAACCTTTAGGTTTCTTGGAGTTTTTAGCATAAGGTTGTTTCCTTTCTTTTTTTTTTCCTAGAAAAAATCTGTGGATTCTTTCTGTTGGCAGTTTATTGCCTATGTTTAGAAGTTGTGGGCAGATTTCTTGTATTATGTCTTGCATTATGGTGTTCAGGTTTTTTTCGTTTGTTTGTTTATTTGTTTGTTCCTTGTCATGTTCTTCTGTTTTGGTAAGATCGGCTTTATTTCTTCCTGCTGCTCCATAATGTCACTCCAACCCCCTGGGAATTCATTTCCACTGGCCTTAGTATCTGCCCCAAATACTTTCTACGCGGTTGGAAGGGGATCACAATTGGATGACAGTCCTTTTTCTTCAGAGCTGGTGCAGCCACACACATTCTTGTAACCTGCCCCAGCTCCCTCTGTACCTCAGTATGAGCATTACTGTAGCACAGAGTACTTGCAGGCTGCTGTTCCAGCCAGATAAAGCTTTTGGCTTTTGATTTTCCATAGTGGTTGTAGGGGGAGGAGGAAAGTTGAGTTCTATTGCGAGCATGTGTGTCTGCTTGTACAGACCTGTCAGATGTGGGGGCTGGTGAGAAGAGGGGTGCAGGATGAGTCTGTTAGGGATTAGGGATTAACCTCCTCTGGGTGTTAGTTCATTGGGTTGTTACCTCATTTGGTTTCTTGATGTCTTAGCTGAAATTACTTTATCTCTTGCTCATAATTATCATTTTGGAGAGGTTTGAGAGGTTGTACAGAGCAAGTACCTAGTTTCAGTCTTGTGGTTTACATTACAGTGTGTGTGTGTGTGTGTGTGTGTGTGTGTGTGTGTGTGTTTAGAATGCTGTGGATAAGTTCATTTACATTGGTAGTATACTGTCCAGGGATGTACACATTGATAATGAGGTTGACACGCATGCATTGCCAAAGCTAGCTCAGTGTTTGGGAAGCTCCCAAGGAGAGTATGTGAGAGAAAAGGTATTAGACTGACTACCAAACTGAAGGTCTACAGAACCGTTGTGCTGACATCATTGTTGTATGCCTGTGAAAGTACCATGCCAGCACCACGCCAGGAAACTGAATCGCTTCCATTTGAATTGTCTTAGGAAGATTCTTAAGATCACTTGGTAGGATAAGATACCAGACACTGAGGTCCTTTCTCGAGGTAAACTGCCAAGTATTCAAACTGTGCTTCAGAGAACACAACTCTGATGGGCTGGCCATGTTGTTCGAATGTAAAATGTACACTTGCTCAAAAGACTATTTTATGCAGAACTCACACAGGTCAAGCATTCACATAGTAGTCAGAAGAAGCGATACAAGGACCCTGTCAAGGTCTCTCTTAAGAACTTTGGAATTGATTGTGTGACATGGGAGGCACTGGCACAGGACTACTCAGCATGACGTGCCCTTATCAGAGAAGGTGGTGTGCTCTACGAGCAAAGCAGAATTGAAGTAGCTCAAGAGAAACACAAGATACACAGATTTAGAGAATCCACCCCAAAGGTTCACAAGGACTATTGGTGCCCGGCCTGTGGTAGAACATTCCAAGTTCATATTGGTCTGATCAGCCACAGTCCGACACACTAAAACTTGACTCTGGCATAGTGATAGCATTTTGGTCCTCTTCAAAAATGAAAGACAAGAACAATATATAGAATGTGTATTATGTATGTATGTGTGTGAATGTATGTATGTATGTGTACACACATATACATATATATCTTATGTGTATATAGTTATTTGTGTGTTGTCTCCCCATTACAATGTGAGCTCCTTGAGGGCAGGAGTTTGCTTTTGCCTTTCTTTGTATCCCTAGCACTTAGAATAGTGCCTGACACATAGTAAGCATTTAATAAATGCTTGGTGACTGATTCTAATGACACAGATTTTTTTTAAAAAGATGAGCATCAGGGCAGAGCCAAGATGGCGGAGTAAAAACAGTGGAAAAAAAAAATAAAAAGATGAACATCAGAGAAATATTGATGCCAAAAAATGACTTAAGGTATGGACACTTAAAATCCAGAGAAAAACCCATACTCATCTCTTTTCATAGAGAATTTTTAAAATTTTTATTAATATGTTTCATTTTTAAGATTACATTTACAGATTACTCCTATTTCATAAGAAGTCTCTTATAATAAAGTAAACCAATTAAGTAAAACTAATAACACAGTGATCTCATCTGAAAGTGCATGCAGCATTTCACATCTATAAAAACCTCTTACTTTTCTGTTTTCTAAAAATTAACAAAAATCTATTTTCTCTTCCTCCTAAAATCACCCTATTAAAAAAAAAAAGAAAAACAAGTTTATTGTGACAAATATGCATAGTCAAGCAAAACAAATCCCCTCAATGGCAGTACATGAAAATACATACATCTCATTCTGCACACTAATTCTGTCAAATCTGTGTAATGGATAATATGATTCACCATTGGACATAAAAACTCACAAACAAATTCAAAAAAGCAAAGATAATATTATAATATATTGTATATAATATATAATAATAAATATGTCCTTTACTGATCACAATTCAACAAAAATTATTTTAAAGGGCTGTTTTTAAAAGTATTAAAAATCAACTGTAATCTAAATAATTTCACCCTAAGGAAATATTAGGTCAAGGAAAAAAATCACAGAAATAACAGATAATTTCATTAAAGACATGACAACAATGGGAAACCATTCCCATATTTTGAGGATGTAGCTAAAACATCTTGAGGGGAAAATTTATATTCCTAAACATGTTTATTGCCAAAAAGGAGAAAGAACAGATCAATAAACTGGGAGTGCAACTAGAAATTCTGAAAATTAACTAAGAAATCAACAATATTTTTTAAAAAAACCTTTGTGTTAAAAAATAAAATTAGGAGCTGATTTTTTTTTGGGGGGGAGGAAAACAATAAATTGGATAAACCAGTAGATGATTTATTAACAAGAAAGAGGAAAAACAAATGTGAGTATCAAAAGTGAAATAGAATTCACAACAAATGAAGAAATACAAGATACTTTTAGAAACTATTTTATGCAACTATATGACAATAAAAACAACTAAGATGAAATAAATGAATACTTACATAAATATAAAATATCCAAATTAACAGAACAAGATATCAAAAATTTCAACAACCTAATTTCAGAGGAAGAAATTGAACAAACCATAAATGAATTTCCAAGGGGAAAATAATCTATAGAAGCAAATGGATTCAGAGTCAATTTTATCAAACATTCAAGGAGCAATTAATTCTAATATTACAGAAATTGTTTGCAAAAATAGCAAAAGAAGGGATCCTACCAAATTCCTTCTATGATACAGAAATTGTCTCAATACATAGAGCAGGGAGATTCAAGACAGAAACAGGAAACTATGGAGTAATATCCTTAATGAATATCATGTGTAAAATTTTTAAATAAAATATCAATTATCACAGAGGCTAAAACAACATATCACACAAATTATACACCATGACCAGTATGGATTTGTACCAGAGATAGAGAAATAAATGCACCCTTCTTCAAAATAATAAATAGCATATATCTAAAATCAAGAGCTACTATTATTTTTAATGGAGATAAGCTAGAATCCCTCCTAATAAATTCAGGGGTCAAACAAAGATGTCTACCATCACCATTTCTATTTGACTAGAAATGTTCACAATCACAATAAGACAAGAAAAAGGAAATTGAGGGAATAAGTGTAGGTAAAAAAATTATCACCTTTCTTAGATGATATGATACTTAAAGAGCCCTAACGAGCAAACTGGAAATCAATTGAAAGAATTAATAAACAGAAAATTTGAACAATATAAAATAAATCTGCACAAATCATCGGCTTTTCTACTATGACACCAATAAAACCCAGCAAGAAGAGAAAGAAAAAAAATCATTTAAAGTTATTACAGAATATATAAAACACTTGGGAGTCTACCTTCTAAAATTCATAAAAGAATTATATAAATACAAATATGAGCCACTGAGTAAAGAAACGTAGACAGCTCTAAATAATTGAAAACATATTAATTGTTCATTGGTAGGATAAGTCAACATAACAAAAATGTCAATACTACCCAAATAAATTTATTTAATACTATACCAATCAAATTAGCAATGAATCACTTTATGGAATTAGAAAAATAACAAAATTCATATGAAGGGGGAAAGTTCAAGAATCTCAAGAGAAATAATGAAAAGAAATGGAAATGAAAGGAGCATAGGAGTGTCAACTCTCAAACTCTTCTGCAAAGCAGTAATTATTCAAGTATTTGATATTTGTTTTTAAAAATAGAGACCAATAAATGGAAAAGATTAGGTTCACAACTTTTTGTCTAATACATTTGATAAACACAAAGGCCCCAGCTTCTAGGATAAAGACTCACTATTGGGAAAAAAAAACCCAACCACACTGGGAAATTAGATAGCTGTGTGGAAGAAATTAGATTTAGATCAACACCAAATCCCTTATACAAAGATAGACTCCAAATGGGTATGGGGCTTGAATATAAAAGATGACATCATAAACAAATAAAATAAACATGGGAAAAAATACCTGTCAGTTCTATGGATAGGAGAAAAGTTCATGACCAAATGAGGAACAGAGAGAATCACAGAAGATAAAATATATATAAAATTAAAGTTTCTACACAAACAAACCTAACAAAGTTAAGATTAATAGGCAGAAAATTAACGGGAGAAAATTTTTGCAGCAAATTTCTTTGATAAAGTTCTCATTTGCCAGATAAATAAGGAATTGAAAGAGTCACTCCCTATTCATAAATGAAAGGATATGAAGTTTGAGTGGCAGTTTGAATGGAAGAAACTGAGGCTATCAACAGATGTGAAAAAAAAATTCTAAATCATTCTTCAATAGAGAAATGAAAATTTAAGCAGTTTTGAGATTTTCCCCAACACCTTTCAGAGTCGCAAAGATGAGAAAAAAATGGAAAGTGATAAATGGTGGAGGGGCTTACTTCCCAGAGCTTCACTACTTTAGATTATTCAGCATGAGGCAGCAAGGTGGCACAGTTGATAACAGTAGTCAAGACATCAGATATGGCCTCAGATACTAGTGGTATAGCCGTGGATAAGTCATTTAATCTCTCTTTAACTCAGTTTCCTCAACTGTAAAATGGGGATAATAATAGCACCTACC
The DNA here is from genome assembly GCF_003287225.1 of Phascolarctos cinereus. NCBI lineage: Eukaryota > Metazoa > Chordata > Mammalia > Diprotodontia > Phascolarctidae > Phascolarctos > Phascolarctos cinereus. The sequence continues at coordinate 230,795,851 of NW_027556098.1, forward strand.
TCCCAGGGCTGTTGTGAGGCTATGATGAGATAATATATGTAAAGCACTTAGCACAATGCCTGGTACATAATAGGTTCTATATAAATGCTAATTATTATCATCATCATCTAGCAATGCCAGAACTAGGGAGTTCAGTGACAAAAACCTGGAACTGTTTTGCTTCATCTCCCAGGTGCCAGAGCCTCAGAACTATCTCACTTGGGAACATTTGTTCCCAATCTTGAGTCATTCACCTCAGATAACAATGAAGCTCAGACATGATGAACAGACAGGTGTTTTGGGACCATTTTCTCCTTCATGACAGGTCATTCCCAGGCTGCAAGTAGCCTGTGATTCATTCCCAGACAGCTGTTTCTGAGGGGGAGGGTATTTGGATATGGCTAGGAGCCCATGAGAGTGCCACCTGACTCCTTTTGACTCCAGCTGCTTGGAATCTGGGAAAACTGAATCACTAACAATATTCTTTCTTTCATCCTGACTTTATTTGTCCAAAACACCCCAATATTTTTCACATACACTCAGAGTTGTAAGTGACCCCCATGGCCTACTTCCCTTCTTCCCTTCGTCCTTGAACCAGAAGCCCTGCCTGTTCCAACATATCCAAGAAGGAGTCACCCAGCCTTTGCTTTAACACTTCAAATTAGAGGAAATGCATGACCTTCAAAGGTATCCTTTTCTCCTTTTGGATACCCTAGTTAGTAGGAAGTTTTTCCTCATGGAAAGTGCTGCTCCTTTCAGATTTGGATGACTGTATTCATGGAAAGGGGCAGAAACATCAAATAGAACTGGGGGGACCTGGGGTAAAGCAGCCCTTCAGAGAAAAATATCTGAAGACAAACACGGACATTGCTAGGAGAATCGGAGAATTGCTCGGAGAGAAAATAGGCTTCACAGAAAATTACTTATCAAAGGTAAAGATGCCTGAAGTGTCTTCTTTCCTAGCATACATTTACATATTACTATTTTGAAGACCTTAAGGTTGATTGCTGGGGAACTCTGATAATTCTAACTTTTGGTGACTATCGGATAATTGTACATTGCCTATTTGTGACATGTATGATAGATTAGGGTACATATTTCTCTGTCCTCTGTTTGTTCCCCTCCATTGTGCAGTTTAATCCCACAAAAAAGCAAAAAAAACCCAAAAAACAAAACATGGATGTCAGTAGGCAGTTCCTCCACCATCAGTTTTCACATCTATGTTGTATTTTCACCCTTTTCTCCTGGCGTTATTTTAAAATGAAATCTCTCACGGTTCCTTCTGTTGTTATGTTATTATTGTTGTTTTTGAACCCATAGATGTGTTTCTTGGACTTTTTTTCCTTCTTTTTTCTGCAGTAATTCATTTCCTTACCTATGCCTCCTTTGGTTGCTGTATTTGTTTACCTTTCTTATATTCCTGTCGTCTGATTGCGAAGCAAATAATCTGCTCTTAGCTGATTTTATTTGTAGGAATGCTTCCAATCCTTTATGCATAATTCCTGTTTTAGAGAGATTTGAGAGGTTGAAGGATCACAGAAAATGTGTAGTCCGCCATCTTCTTGGTCATGTGACCTGGGCATGTAGGATACAGACATGAATTTTGATTTCTCCCTCTAATATCTCTATATTAGACTAGTCTAGTCTAATATTAGTCTGTGATCCTATGACCACTCAAACCTCTCTAAAATAGGAATCACTTCACATAAGAAGAGCCTGCTTTGAACTAGGAGACAATCTGAAACAAAATCCAGGGAAGATAGAAGTTGAGAGAGGCTAAAAAAGCAAAATGGAGAAAGAAAGAGAAAAAAGAAGCAGAGCACAGACTATCCCCTGCTACTTGAAGACAGTTGATTTTAGCCAAATCCAGCATAGAGGATAATTCATAGAAAAGTAATTGAACTGAGAGCCTGGAGCTTGTATTGCCCTACTGAAATGACTGGAGAAAGAGACTTTGCATCTCCTGCTGGGAGCTGATCTGATTGGAAGAAAAGCTTTGCAGTTGGGAGCTAATTGGAAGGACAATTCTGATGTTTAGAAGAGCTGAATAGAAAGGAGAAGCTTGTCTGCCTTGTCATCATGATTTTAGAGAGAGGACACCTTTCAGAAGCCTTTCTGCTTTGTCCCTTTTTATCATCCATGACCTGAGAGCGGGAAACCTCTCAGAATGAAGCCAAGAGAGCTGACCTGAATAGCTCTGCAGGTTCCAGGTTTAGAGGAACTGCATTTTCTTAAAAAAAAAAGTGTATACTGTCTTAGAGCTCAATCAAGGAATGTTGTGAGGAGTAAATCCAATAGAGACACAGCCCTTCCCAGATGGTACAGACTTTTCTCTAAAAAGACCAAATACATCAAGGCCTGCAGTCCAGAGCCACAAGCTGCTGCAAGCACATTAATTTCCCTACTCATATGCCTCCTTGGTAGGTTTCCATAGGTTTGTGTGCATTTTTCCCATAAGCAATGTGTGCAGTGATGGGAGATTGTGACCCAGGCTTATCTTATGTTATAATTATTCATATTTTACATACTGTGTAGTAAATGTTTCATAATTAGGAGTTAACAATGTCTTCTTGGCTGATTTATTTGAATGGGAAGCATAGCAATGAGGGCTCTGAGAAACAGCTCTTGTAGCAAATGCATAGTTTTTGCCGCACAAAGATTATCCCTAGCTCCCTACTAGTGAATTGTAAAACCCCTGCTCTGTCAGCTCCAGTGTAGACTAGGGGAGTGAGCCAGCCCTGGGCGATAAAGGAGAAAAGAGTTGGGGGCTGGATACTCAAGTCCCATGGCCACACTCAAACTACACTGATACTTAACGACCTTGAACTTGCCTTTTTACATCTACCATCCATTACTCCTATTCGGTCCTCTGTAGCCAACCGGAAATCTAAACCCTCTTCACAGAGTGACCTTTCAAATATTTAAAGACATTTATCATGACTCTCCTAAGCAAGGGTATGCTGGTAAATGTTTAACAACTGGCTCTTTAAAAAAACAACAATAACAACATTCACACGGCATACTTTTAAGTTTAATCTGCATTATAAACCTTTTCTCCATCACTCTCTTAAGGCTCTGCAATCAACAAAATAATAAATCAAGCCTTGATTTACAGCATTTACTAATTTCTGAAAATGGGCTCTCATGACTTTGAGCTGGCTCCAGCACATACCCACCTCTAGTTCTTCACTTCTCCATGCTAAGTATTTCCAGTTTGTTCATCTGATCCAAATGTGTCATGACATCGGGGCCCTTCATTATCCCAGTTCAATTTAAAAAGCATATGTTTAGTCCCTGCTATGTACAAAGTACTGTGCTGGGTACAGATGATGTAAATATAAATACCAGGCAAAAAACAAAATCACCTCCCTCAAGAAGTTTACTGGAGGTGGTAGGGCCATAACATATACCAGTTGAATGATACAAGATAATTTGAGGAGGGTGAGTGCACCAAAAAAACGAAAACAAAAACAAAAACAAACAAGTGAACAACAAAACCCTGGGCTTTCAACATAGGTGATATCTCAGCTGAGCTTTGACACAGGGAGTAAGAATTCTAAGAGGTGGAGGTGAGGGAAGAGTGCATTTCAGGTAAAAGGGAAATGCTGAGCAGAGGCTAAAGGGTAGAAGGTAGAAGCCTGAGTCTGGAGAATCGTAAGTGGGCTAGTTTGGTTAGAAGGTAGGGGTGCACGAAGGGAAAACAAGTCTGGAAAGGGTCGTTAGAGTCATTAGAAAAGGCTTCAAATGCCAAGCTGAGGAGTTTGTATTTTATCCTAAAAAAGCATAGAGAACCATTAAAGATTCATGAACAAATAAGGAATATAATCAGATTTATTTCTTAGAAAGATTATCTTGGCAGCTGTTTGGAAGATATATTGGTTAGAGGAGAAACAAGGAACAGGGAGACCAATTGGGAATCATCAGAGTGGTCCTGATGAGAGGTTCTGGCCCAGAGGGGTGGCTATGTGAGTAGAGAGAAGGGAACAGACCAAGATGTTAGGGAGGTAGCATCAACTCTCCTAGAGCCTAGAAAGCTGACTGCATAGCAGGAGTGGAGAGAGTAAAAAGCATTGAGGATATCTCCAGTACTGCAAACCTGGGTAACTCAGTCTGGATGCTCTAAAGCTTATCAATGTCTTTTCTAAGGGATGACATACAGAGCAGAAGATATTTCTCCCACTGTTGCTTGACAAGGCTATGGCCCAGGGTGTAGGAAGAGCAATGGACCTACAGCCTGTGAACCTAGGTTCAGTTCCTAGTTTGGCTGACAAAAAGCTGTGTGACCTTGGATAAGTTATGCTCTGGGCTTCAAGTTTCCTTATCAGCAAAACGAGGAGGTTGCCCTCCCTCTAAAGTCCTTCTGAGCTCTCAATCTATGATTCTGTGGCACAGTTACGCTAGTACATTCCACATCCTGTACACCCCGCTTCTCTTAATGCAGTTTAGTACCTCTTTATCTTTCCTTTCTCTCATAAGCTTCATTTCGGGGACATACATCTTCCATGACTATAATAATATTAACAACAGTACTAACTAACATTTAAATAGCACCTCCTATGTGCCAGGCACTATGCTAAGCACTTTATAATTATTATCTTATTTGATTTTCACAACAACTCTGTAAGGTAAGTGCTATTGTTACTCCCATTCTACAGATGAGGAAATGAAGGCAAACATAGTAAGTTGCCCAGGGTCACACAGCTAGTAAGTATCTGAGGTCGGATTTGAAATCAGAAAAATTGGTCCTCTTGACTCCTGGCCCAGTGTTCTATCCACTGTGCCATCAAAGAAAGACCCACAGGTTCACAGTGGGGAGCCTGGAGTGGGCAGAATGCTTCTATATTATCCAGGGATGGGGCTTTGTAGGAAACATAACTAAAAGTAAAGTTTCCTTATGGAAATAAAGCTGGCTTCTTTCCCCAGCAGGTAGCCCACATTCAACTTTAGCAATCAAACACTATTTGCTACAGTATTTTTCTCTAACACCCTCATCAAGAGTTGGAAGGGATCTTTTACAGGTCACTGAGTCTAATACCCTCATTTCACAGATGAGAAAACTGAGGTCCAAAAAATTTAAATGACTTGCCCATGGTCACCCAGTTCATAAGCAGGAGAGTGAGGATTTGACCCTATGTCCTCAGCACCATGAATCCAGTATTCTTTCTGAAGAACCACGTCATTGTCACACCTGTACCACCTGAAGAGCCTTTGAACCCTTCAGTCCCAGGCCCCAAATGCCTATAATTCTCTCAACAGGAAAAAAAAAAGAGTAAAGAAAGTTTGTGTGGTTGTGTCCTTGGCAGAACACTGTATCTTCTACACAAATAAACAAGCCCACTTTCTGTCCTGGAGAGCCTTCCTCTTGGACTTGCTCCAGGTTTCAGGTTTCTTCAGATGTTCCAAGGGCCAGGATTCTCTATTTAAGAATTTCTATCACAAGGCAGGGAACATGAGCTAACAATAAAAAAAAAAATCTCATGACCTAATTATAGGTGGAATTCTCCCAAAGGCCTCAAACAGGCCTAACCATCCATGATTCTATCAAAATTCTGACCCTTCTTTAGACTTGTCTCAGTACTATTATGCGACTTCCTTGAGGGCAAGGATCATGTCTCTGTCTCTATCTCTGTGTGTGTGTGTGTGTGTAGATGTGTATAGGTATACATATATATATATATATATATATATATATATGTGTGTGTGTGTGTGTGTGTGTGTGTGTGTATGTATATATAATATGTATATGAATATGTATGTATGTGTATGTATATAAGAACATATTTATACACACACACAGGCAGCTGGTAGTGCTGGGTCTGGAGTCAGGAAAACTCAACTTTGTGAGTTCAAATCTGGCCTCAGACACTCACTAGCTGTATGACCCTGGGCAAGTCACTTATTGCCTCAGTTTCCTCATCTGTAAAATGAGCTAGAGAAGGAAATGGCAAACCACACCAGTATCTTTGCCAAGAAAAACCCAAGTAGGGTCACAAAGAATTGGACACAACTGAACAATACATATTTGCAGACTAACCAAATGATTTGATCTCTGGTAGCTATGGAGCAAGTTTGGCTGTCCAGACAAGTTCCCAAGAATCTCTAGGAAAATACCTAACGGTACAGGCCTTGAAGTGATATAATAGAGTACTAGACTTGATGCAGAAAGGTGGCAAAGTGACTTGCCCAGGGTGGTTCAGCTAATAAGTGTGTGGAGCAGAATTCAACCTTCCTCCTTCCAGGTATGTGCCATTGAGACCTCCACTTTAGCTGTTGAATTTTGCATCTTATACCATCAAGGAACCAAATAAGCATCTTGAGGGCAGGAGCTCTTCCTTCTATTTTGGTCTTTGCATGCCCAATGCCTAGCCCAGAATCTGCCATGAAGAAGCCGCTAACTAAGTGCTTAATTCAAAGCTGCTTGCTGGAGATGGTTTTCCTCCCTGTGTAATCTGGCATTTGAGTATATGTGTATAACAGAATTGTTCAATTAAGAAATGGCCTTTGTGGAGCTTTGGGTTTTGCTCCTGATTGTAGTTTGCATTTTAATAGCATTGGTCCTTAATCTTACCTTTGGTGCTTTGTAGAAAAGACTAGCAGAATAGAAGTATTTTTGTACTTTATCCACTCTCCCCTCAGCACCTGCTTATTATCTCTGCTCACCCACTTCCACCTTGGCTTCCAGGCTTTCATAGTCTCTATCTCAAGTCCCGCTGGGCCTGAGCAGTTAAAAATGTCTGTGCTCTTTTGTTCTCAACTAATAGATTTGGCTTCTAAACAATGGATCCTGTTCTCCTTCTATATTTATCCTTTCTCACCAGAAAGCCAAAGGAGAAAGGAAGTGAGGATTTAAATTGAGGTGATAGAGGCGGAATGGACAACAGCAGACCAGCTGGGCAGACACTGGAAAAATAGATGACACCGTGTATAGAGTGCCAGGCCTGGAGCCAGGAAGACTCATCTTTCTGAATTTAAATCCCGCCTCAGATACTTAGGGTGTGACCTTGACAAGTCACTTAACGTTATTTGCCTCAGTTTCCTCATTTGTAACATGAGCTAGAGAAGGAAATGATGAACCACTCCAGTATCTTTGCCAAGAAAACCTTAAATGGAATCATGAAGAGTCAGATGCTGTTGAAATGACCAAACAACAAAAACAATTGATTGGATGGGAGGGTCTGGAGAAGAAAAAGAAAGTTAAAGACATTACCAAGTTTGAGTCAGAGTGACTGGTTGACTATCATTAATAGAAGTCAAGAGGAGCTGGTTGTAGTGTGGGCAGCAGGAATTCAGCTGTTCTAAATATGTTGAGTTTGAGGTATGGATAGAACAGCTGAATGGAGATTTCTGTCGGACTGAACTGGGTACTGGGGACTGAGAAAGAGTTCGGGACTAGAGATAGAGATTTGGAAGTTATCTGGGCAGAGGTGATAGTAAAAGCTAAAGGAGATGAGAGACGGGAAGGAGTATAGTGATAAAGGAAGGTATATAGGGATGAGAGAAGAGGGCTCAGGACAGAGCCAAGATCACGGGGATAGAATCAGAAGGATGATTCCATGTCATCTAGTACAACTTCAATTTATGAATAAGGGAAGTGAGGCCCAGAGAAGTTGCTTCCTGTGTGACCTTGGTAAACCAACACTTTTCCACTGTCCTACACTTGAGGAATGCCAAAATTTAAGTGTGGCAAAGGAAAAAAAAAAGCTGGTAAAACAAAGAAATATGAAAATATTAAGTAGAGTTACAAGGAGAAGCTGGAGAATGCAGAGTCACAGAAACCAAAGGAGGAAAGAATTTCAAGGCAAAGCAGTCCATGGCATCAAGTGCTATGGAGAGGTCAAAGAGGGTGGGGGATTAGGAAAAACTAGCATGGTGCCCAGGAAAGAGCACTGGCTGAAGAATTTAAAGGACTTGGGTTCAAATCCTGTCTCTGACACTTAAACCTATGTGATGTTGGGCCTCAATTTCCTCATCTGTAAAATTGGGAGGGGGGAAGAGAATGTATTAGGTGGCTTCTGAGGTTCCTTCCAGATCCAGATCTATAATCCTTTGGATCTGGTAATTAGGAAGGTCTTTGAATAGAGCTATGTTACTAGATGCATTACAGAAAGGTGAGCAGCCAGTAAGGGAAGGTATTTAGTAGTGGCTACTATTTGTTATGAGACAGTAGCCGTCTTCAAACTTGAAACAATAAGGTGACAAATCTATTGCATCTCTCTCTCTCATTGACCATATAAGAAATGAAGGTATTTTAGCCAAGAAAGATGAACACAGTGGGCCAAATCTCACAAAATAAGAGAATTGGGAGAAGGAGCCTAAGCATGCTGTAGGATCAGTTGGGCCCAGAAAAGGAAATGAATGGAGGGGTTAGGAAAAGCAAGAGTATGAGAACTAGCAGAAGTGAACTAAAATAGGCAGAAGAAACATAGCCAGGTTATAACTGTGAAGCAGAGCATCCAGGAGAACTTCAGGAAGTGAATTAGCAAGTGAAAGGTTTCTTGGACCCAGCGGAGGAAAGAGGGAGGCATTTAATGACCTTCCCCCTACCTCTTCCCCACCTCAACTGTCTTCCTCTCAGCAACTAGATTTTCCATTTCTTTTATTTTTATTTAGCAAGCAGATATTTATCTACCTCAACTAACCTGAATTCATCTCCTCCAGATTTGTTAGATGATCGTCTTACTGTAAACAAGGGGAAATGTTTACTTCAGAATAAAGGTCTTTAGCAACGACATTTGCATTCCAGCTATGAGAGAGCACTTTACAAATGATGCTTGTCTATTTAGTGGAGGAATTTAAGATGAAGAGTCTAGCAACTCCAGCCGGCCTTTGACAGTGATAGAGGCAGTGTCCACCTTAAGACTGTGCTCTTAAAAGTTCATTTGCAAATCAGTTTGGAACTTGAAATATGATTTCCCATAAAAACATTATAGAATATGACTAGGATCCCAGATCAAACCATGTAAGCCTCCTTAAGTTAAAACATAGATGATTTATAAGAAGTGTACAATGAAAAAAGATTAGTAAACAATTACATTGCAATACTAGTGATTTGATAAGAATCACAAATTTGAGTAAGACATAGTATCTTTTTTCTTTTGGCAAGGCAATTAGGGTTAAGTGACTTGCCCAGGGTCACATCAGCTAGTGTCCTGTGTGAGGCCGAATTTGAACCCAGGTCCTCCTGACTCCAGGGCCAGTGCTGTTTCCACTGCACCATCTAGCTACCCCAAAATATAGTATCTTTTTCAACTTGATTGATGGTACCTAAGGGGATTTAATTAGAAAACAATTTATATCTCATATCTGTCCCTTCCTTTCCATCTAATTGCTACCATTCTAGTTCAGACTACACTTTCCATTCCCCTCTTTATCTAAGGTGTAAAAGTTTCTGTTTTCCAAGATTCCCATCATGTCTACTTTACCAGTCTGTTCGTATTACTTTCCTACTCAAAAACAAACAAATGAATGAATAGAAAAGCATTTATTAGGCATGAGAGATACAAATATAAAAGTGAGATTGTCCTTGCCCGCAAGGAGCTTACATTCAAATAAGGGGGAGACAAACACACAGAGGAGAGGTAGACAGTTTTTGCTTTGGAGTGCAGGAGGGGTAGTTGATCCACTGGACAATCAGTTGAAAAGCACTTTGAAGCAATGTTAGCAGTGATTTGATTAGGGAGCCTAAGCAGAAGGTGAAGGATGGGCTATGGCAGAGTATGCATAAGGCAATAAGCCTGATGTTAAAGGGTGAGGGGGGGACAGTTAGATGAGATGTAAAGTATGATCTTATGTAAGGCTAGCTAAACATAGTAACGTGGACACATGCTGATAAGACATTCAAAAATCTTGAGTTATTTCTCATCACCTATTGAATAAGGTAACCTTCTGTCCTGATATTCAAGCTTCTCCCAGGGGTTAGTTGGAGCAGTCTCCAACTGGCCTGAAGAGCTGATGATTTAATTTTCAGTGCGAGCATTTATACCTCAGAAATCGGACATACCCTACAAATCTAGGCTTGATTTTTCTTTCTTTGTCTAGACATAAGAAAGTGATGCAGAAAATTTTTCTAATGGAGATTGAACTTAAAAGTGGGTTATGTGAACTTTTTTTGGGGGGGAAGGGAAGGGCAGAGAGCCAACTGTTAGACATTTATCAGCACACTCTTGCCGGAGAATAATCCATCTTTGCAATCCTTTTTTCAGTCTACTATCCTTCAAGTTTGTTCTGCCCTCCCTGAATAGGATTACTCACCATTTCCTTCCTCTTGTATAGCTTTATCATTTCTATCACTTATACTTAGAATAGATTCATCTTCTATTCTTAACTATCGAAATTCTTTTCTTTTTTCCCCAAAGGTCGATTTAGTGGCCTCTTTTCTTTTTTTCCATTTTCTTTCTAATTTATAATATTTTAGTCAATTTTAGAAAAAAGTTCTGCTTCATCTCCCTCCTTGTAATAAAGAAAAACAATCGAGTCAAAATGATATTACACTTAACCACATTGGAAAATGCAACCATGAACTCCAGAAGTGAAACACACACACACACACACACACACACACACACACACACACACACACACACACATGCGCATCTCTGTTCTGAGGAAAGATGTTTTCATTATCCATTCTCTGGGACCTTCAATTTTAAAAAAAAAATATTTGGCTCCCTTTTACTGATCTTTTTATTCACATTGATATAGTCATAATGTATACTGTTCTTCTGGTTCTGCTTATGTCAGTTTTCATCAGTTCATACAAATCTTCCCAAGTTTCCCTGGAATCCTCCAATTCACCATTTGTAACTGCTCAGTAATATACCATCACATTCACATGCCATTGTTTTTTCCATCATCCCCTAGTTGCTGAACTTCATTTTCAGTTCTATACAATCACAAAAAAGTGCTGTTCTGAATATTGCTACCTATTCAAAGGCAAGCCATAAGGTTTATGTGTGTGCCTATAAATTCCTTGACATTTAATAATCCACCAGGGCCAGAGGCAACTTTTCAAGTGTCAAAAGATCCCAAGTTGCTGCCCCTGCTTCCTTAAGTTTTTTTTTTTTTTAAGTTTCCCTCTCTTTCCTTCTCTTCAGTTATGGTACAGAATGAAGAAGTTTCTAGTGACTTGGACCCTACAGTCTTCAGTGTTGTTTCACCTGCTCTAATAACACTTCTTCATGGCTGAGCCCAGTTTTTCTTGGGGTTACAATATTTTCTCTTTCCTTACAACATCCAGCAGGAGATACTGTCTTAGGGCTCCAGCTGGCTCTAGCAAAGTTAGGGGAAAAGCATTTAGACATTAAACATTTCTTCCCACTTTGACTGCTTTAGTTGTTTTGTTTTCCATGGGTTAGGTCAGTGTGTAGTATGTGGTCCTAGCGATCTAGTTGGTATGGACACAAAAGTAAAACAAAGTTAACATTTTATGTTTTAAAAGGAATGAAAAGCTCTAATCACTAATTTTTAAACTCTGCTGCTGGCCCTACACATGTGAACCTAGGGAAGCAGGGTCCAGTTGAAAAGATTTTTTTTTGCAACCAAGAGGATAAGGTTGAAAAATTTGTTCTAAATTTTATAGGTTTACAAGGGTTTGATTAAAAAGCGACCTTTGCAACATTTGTATTTTTCAAAGCAAAGTTTATTCATCTTTTTTTAAAATTATGCTTAGGTAAATTTTTTGGATGAATGAAAATAATGCCCTTTTTATTGAAAATTCAACAGATCTTTAAAAATAATTTCCTGACCATACAATCTAATGATATGTGTTGTGCTTGCTTTGGTACATATTGGACCTTTGGTTCTGTCTTTGCTTTCCTTGGGGGATATGTCCAGTAGTGTGATCACTGAGTCAAAGGATATAAACAACTTGGCCACATTTCATACATAATTCCAAATTATTTTTGGAATGGTTAGACAAAACCTCAGTTCTACTAATAACACATCAGTGTGCCTGTCTTTGTGCAGTTACTCCGACATCGACTGCTCCCATTGTGTTTCTTTTTAATCATTTTTACCAATCTTCAGGGTGTGAGGTTAAACCTCAATTTTTTTTTAATTTCTCTTAACTATTACAAATTGGATCATATTTTTAAATGGTTATTTATGGTTTGCAATTCTCCTTTAAAAATGTTTTTGTTTGCATTTATTTGTGAATCGCTCAGGGTTATACATGTCGTCATTTCCATATGTGTGTATGTGTATCATTAGATATTTATCAGTGATATTGATGTAAATATTTCCCCAACTACTGTTGCTCTACTTATTCTTTCTTCATTGATTTTACTTGTGTAAAAGCTTTTTTTTAATATATTACATGAAGCTAGTCTATGATTTATGATGCCTTTTATGCCACGTTTGTTAAGATTCTTCCCACCCCAGTCATAGTTGTGAAAGGTATATCCTCTCATTCTCTTTTAATTTTTTTTAGTGATATGATTTTTTTAAAAATTCAGGTAACATACTATTTTTAGGTTATTTTTATATGCTATAAGATGCTGATATTCACCTAATTTCTGCCAAACTGCTTTCCAGTTTTCCCAGCAATTCTTCCTGAAAAGAGAATTCTTTCCCCTAGTGATTTATGTTCTTTGGTTTATCAAACACTAGGCTTCTGCTTCAGGTCCCTAGTTTTCTTACCTACCTAATTTGTTCCATTTTTATACTTCTCTGTTTTGTTTTTGTATTTTTTTAACCAATAATTTTATTTTAACCATACTTTTGGTTATAATACTTTTGGAGACTACTTATTTAAAATATAGTTTGAAATCTGGTAATTCTTTAACACATTATTTCTCTGAAGTTTCTAGACCTTATGTACTTCCAAATGTATCTTGTTATTTTGTCTAGTTGCATAAAGTACCCCCTTGGTTATATGATTGGTGTAAAACAAAATCTGTATATTGTGTTAGATAGTATCGCCATTTTAAAATCTTGGTAGAGCCCAGCCATAGTTAGCAAATCTCCTAATGTTTTATTTTTGTTCCTATAAAAAGGAGTTCACAGTTGTATTTATGTAATGTTATATGTACCTTGATAGGTTAACTTCCAAAATAATTTATGAATTTTGTAATTATTTTGAATGAAATATCTCATATCATCCTTTCATCTTGGCTTTTAGAAATAAAATATAAATGATTTCAAGATTTTATTTTGTAGACTACTACTTTATTGAAGATATTAATCATCTTAATTAGTCTCTTCCCTGATTATTTGGCCTAGAATAAGTTCATCTTTATGTTACCTACAAATAGGAATAATTTCATATTTTCTTTTTCATTGCTTATACTTTTGTTATAACTATAGCTACTACTTCTAGAACTGTTTTAAATAATGATGGAGAAATGAGACATGTTTGCTTTATCTTTCTTTGCACTGAAAAAGTCTTTAATGTTTCTCAATTGTAAATAATGCTAGCTCTTAGTTTTGAATAAAAGTTTCTGATGATATCAAAAAAGAGCCCTTCTAGGTTTTTCAGTTGTTGGGTTTATTTTCTTTTTTGCATAAATGGATCTTATATCACCAGCTTTTTCTGCGTCAATTGAAATAATCTTATGGGTTTTATTTTTTTGTTTATACATTCGGTTATACTAATTGATTTCCTAATATAGAACCATCCTTGAGTCCCTGGTACAAATAAAACTTGATCACAGTTATTTTATGAATATACTGCTGTTGTCTCCTTTCAAGGATTTAAAATATTTCATCAATATTCATTAGAGAAATTGGTTATAGTTATCTTTCTTTGCTTTGTCTCTTATCGGTGTAGTTCTCAAGGACATATATGTCTCATAAAAGCAATTTGGTAGTATGCTTTCTGGCTCTATATCTGAAAAAAACTTTTGTTCTCAATTTTATTTGTAGCATATATACTAACTGCTTTTTAAATGTTTGATATAATTCTCTTGAAAATATATCTGGTTATGGGGGCAGCAAAGTGGTGCAGTAGATAGAGTACCAGTCCTGGAGTCAGCAGGATCTGAGTTCAAATCTAGCCTCAGACACTTGACACTTACTAGTTTTCTGACCCTGGGCTAAGTCATTTAACCCATTGCCTAGACCACAAAAAAAAATTAGAAAATACATCTGGTTCTTGGTTGGAATTAGGTTTTTTAGCAGTTCAGTATGAATCAGGTGATTCTTTTTTCTGAGGCTGGGTTGTTGTTAAAAATTTATTTTTACTATTTTGTTTGTATATTTACATTTTTGTAAATATTCTTCCACTTCCTTGGACTTATCGGAACATCGTGCATATAATTATACATAGTGGTTTCTTAGGAGTGAATAGAGTTCATGGAGGACTAGCACCTCTGGTATGAGGGGTTGCTGAGCCCTTTAAGGGATGCTTAACCATCTTTGGTGTCTACCTGTCACCCAGCTCTCACCTGTGGCCACACCCCGATAAAACTGTCCGGGCAGAAAGGCTAAACCAGGTTGAGGGCAAACAACGGGTCTTAAACCTGTCAGAGAGTTAGGGGGATGTCTACCCAAGCATGTGAAGACTTCCCCTGGTTGGCATGGATAAATGAGAAAAATGTGTTCCAACTGCCATGAAGGTCACTGAAGAAGGCACTGTAGAGCATTTAGAGCTTGATCAGACATTAAAGATGCCAAGGTCAAACATTGCATCTCAGGCCATTGCCGGTCCTCCTGACTTTTGTCCTTCCACTAGATTTTAGTGACTCTGGAATAGAGAATGACTTAAATCCAAATCACATTCAAGTCAAGACATCATCCCATGATGTCATTGGTCCTCTTTGAAAACAGAGGAAGAACAAGTAGTTTCTTATCGTTATTTCCTTTCTTTATGGATTTACCTTATTCATTCTTTATTTTCCAAATTTGATTTTCCTTTCTCATTTTCTTGAACAGATTAGTTAATGACCAGTACTTTGATAGGCTTTTTTTTAATAGTTCTTAATTTTATCAGTTCTATAGTCTTTTTATTTTCAAGTTATTCTATTTCTCCTCTAGTCTTGAGGATTATATCTTTTGTATTTAGGTTTGCTATTTATTATTTTGTATTGTTCCTTATTAGGTGTCTAGTTCAGTAATAATCCCTTCCTTTTCAGTTTTGCAAATATATTATCCCTCTGATGATTGTTTTAATTATATCTTATAAATTTCAGTATTTTATCTCATTATTGTCATTATCTTTAACATAATTATTTTCTATTTCCATGGCATTCTTTTTCTGTTTTTTATACTGAATTTAAACACCAAAAAAGTGTTTACACACACAGAGCAGAACACAAAAAGAGGATTCTGTAGGAAATCATGAAACTGCATTTCATACTACGTGCTTTTAAATATAAGTACATATTTAATTAATTTTACATATTATTTTCAAAACTTTCCTACTTGTCTGTGCTTCCTTCTGTTCTATTCCTTTTAAAATGTTTCAATAGCCCAGTTTTTAGCAATAGCTTCATTATTACAAATTCTCCTCCCTTTGAACTTTCTTCAATAAAAAAAAATTAACCAAATAAAGAAAAAAACCACTTTGCAATACATTTTTAAAAAATCCACACAGTGGTCATGTCAAATTATTTCACTTCCTACACCTAATGTCCATCACCTTGCTGTCAGAGATGAGTAGCATGCTGCATCTTCCGTCCTCTGGAGACATGATTGGTCATTGCATTTACTATTCAAAAGTTGTTTTTCTTTACAATGATTTCCTTGTATAAATTATTTTATGGTTCTGCTTACTTCACTCTGCATCTGCTCATACTAGCCAGGAAATGGAAATCTCTGGAAATGTGGAAATGTCTTAGTCATTTCTTAGAGTGTAATAATCTTCTTTTACACCATTATTTGTTCAGCCATTC
This sequence comes from Phascolarctos cinereus, assembly GCF_003287225.1. Taxonomy (NCBI): domain Eukaryota; kingdom Metazoa; phylum Chordata; class Mammalia; order Diprotodontia; family Phascolarctidae; genus Phascolarctos; species Phascolarctos cinereus. The sequence goes on from NW_027556098.1 coordinate 230,811,657, forward strand.
CCCAGCTGTCTAAGGGGCCAATTAAGGCACCAGCATTAGATCAGATTTCCTCTCTTTCAATTTCTCCCCTTCAGGACGAGCATGTTTGTTTTGCTTGTTATTATTCACTCCCTAATATTATCTTTGCTCTTATCAATCCCTTCCCTATCACTGCTTGTTTTCCTGTTTAACTTAATTTATTTCTATACCAAACTCTGTGTATGTGTTCAATCCTCCATTGTCCATTTTTTATGGAAATGACATTCATCTGTTTTCTTTTTTCTTTTTTTTTCCCTTTTGTTGGGCAGTGGGGGTTAAGTGACTTGCCCAGGGTCACACAGCTAGTAAGTATCATGTGTCTGAGGCCAGATTTGAACTCAGGCCCTCCTGAATCCAAGGCCGGTGCTCTATCCACCATGCCACCTAGCTTTCCTCAAAATGATATTCATCTATTGCCCACTCCCTTTCCTCTATGTATACTGTTCTCACATTGCTCAGTTAGGAGAAATGACAAATTTCATCTCCTTAATCTTCCTTTTTACATTAGAGTATTTCTTATACCCTCAGAACAAAACAAACCCAGCCACGAACTTTTTTTTTCTCTTTTAGCTTCCTCAGCACCCTTTCATTGTAGGTACAGCTCTAATACCAGCATCCTATTAGTTTAAATTTTGTGTTGGGACAAAATGAGGCACTTATAAGACAATGAATATTTAACAAAGGAGGTTTACTTTGCCCTAATATAGTAAGAATGTACAACAAAGACATAGTGGAACTTAGCTTCTCTGGATGCCACCCCCTTATCTCCGTCTGGAAACACATCTGGTCTGAGAGTCATCAGGGTATTGCTACCGTGGTCTTGGTATCCACCAAGTCTGAGAGGCCCTGACCACACCCATTTGTGATCTTTTATCCCTTCATACCAAGGAGCTATATCAGGGAAGCTGAGGCCATCACAGACACTGTTCATCCTGTCACATCTGTGAAGACCTTAAGGTTCTGAAGGGACACTCATTTCTTCTCACCCTATTAAAATGTTAGTACTATATCATCATACAGTGCCTCTCATTGTTCATATAAATTTACCCGGCTAGGGTTCTCTAGAATCTTTTGTTTGTACTTCAAAGCTCCTACTCAGCTCTGGTCTTTTTATCAGAAATGCTTGAAAGTCTTCTGTTCCATTAAAGATCTATTTTCTCCCCTGTAGGATTACAGTCAGCTTTGCAGGTTAAGTTATTTTTGGTTGTCAATCTTCTTTGCCTTTTAGAATATTATATTACATGATCTCCTCTGGTTTTCAGTAGAAGATGCCAAGTGTATGATCTTGACTCTAATTCCTGGCTACTTGAACTACTTCCATCTGGATCCTTGGAGTATTTTTTCCTTTGACTTGGGAACTTTTTATTTTGGTTACAATATAACTGATAACTTTTTCTTTTGGGGTCCTCTTTCAGGAGGCAATTGGTAGATTTTTTTCTATTTTTATTTTGCCTTCTGTTGTAATAATAATTTCTTTTTTGACCAATTTGTTGCTTAGTCTCTTTCTGCACGTATCTGTTATTCCTATTTCCTTTATCAACACTATTTTTATTTCATTATGGTCTATTAGGGCTGTGTTTGCTTTTATGCCTTTTTACATTTGTTTTTGATTACATTATGCCTTAGCCCACAATCAATTTTTGTAAAGGTAGAATGAAGACTGGGGGGCAGTTAGGTGGCACAGAGTGTGGGGATGGGTCAAATCTAGCCTCCGACACTTACTAGCTGTGTGACCCTGGCAAGTCACTTAATCCTGATTGCCTCAGTTCTTCATCTATAAAATGAGCTGGAATAGGAAATGGCAAACCGCTCCAGTGTCTTTGCCAAGAAAATCCCAAAGGTCATGAAGAGTAGGACACAGCTGGAACAACTGAACAACAACAAAGGATGAAGACTGAGAAATAGGTTCTTTTTTTTCATGTTTCCACCAAGTTATCATAGGTCCTTCAAATCTTTTTTTTTCCAGATACCTTGTCCACTATGTATTTTCCTTCTTTTAATTCAAATAATGTTCTAATTATCATCTTTTTTTTATATCTAATTACTATCATGTATTTTGAGTAATTAAGTGCTTAGTGTAAATACCTTTAAGGGTGAGAAGCTCAATCAGTATGGGGAATTTTGACTTATATTGTGTGTAAGGTTTGGTTTTCTGCCAATGATAAGCGACTGCTTTCTATCCTCATTCCAAATGTAGGATGTTCACCATCCTAGAACAGATGAGAGACTTGAGGAATTCTACTCTCAACCCCAGATGTTAAGTATAGGTGTCAGTTCACCTGTCTGTCAGTTCAGGTTTGATTTGGGAAAAAATGAGAGACTCATAGTCACTGAACAGTTAAGAAAAGGAGGTTTACTTCATCCAGCATAGCAAGGATATCCAACAAATCTACAGAGGAACTTAATTTCTATGGACACAGTCCCCCTCATCTCCATATGGAGATTGTGGTGGTTCTCATGGTCTTCAAATATCCATCAACTTAGAGGGATTCTAACTCCATGTGGGTGAAATTTTTTTATGCCTTTCATTGACCAGGATGCTGGGTTAAGGGAGGCAGGGACCAATCAGTTCCCAGGACCAGCTCTGTCACCTATTAGGAAAAATTAATCCCTGTTGTAAGGTGCTAAAGGGAACCTTGGTAGATACTGCTGCTATTATGCCAGGTTATCAGGAAAAATGAAGTTTTCCTTTAAAAAATAGAAGTGGGCCTTTAATGGGGAAAGAAAAAGAAAATATGAAGTATAGGGGCAATAACATGATCTTTGTCAGGAGGCTGGCATGTGGATGAATGTCATATAGAAAAGAAAGTGAAGGAAAGGCTACCTGTACGCTTGGAGCTAAAAATATATTTTAGGCTCTTCCTTACGAGGAGGGAGCTGGATGCTCTGAGGAGGAAGCACTTGCTTACTGTCCAAGGAGTACTATAGCCTAAGTATAGAAGCCATATGATGAGGAATCATCCAGGAACGGTCAGATGAAGACGGAAAAAGTAGCAGTGGTTGGTTACTCCCTACTATGGACGCTGACATTGTCAACCTGATCATTATAAGAGAAAAATCTGGGTTTTTTTTTTCCTGAAAACATACCTAAAACGTAATAGAGAATCTCTCAAGACTTGTCAAAACACATGACCATCCTCTACTTTTGGTGATTTACATGGAGACAAATGACATGCTACTGTTAGAAGAACTCAGAAAATATTGCCCAAGATTAAATCTTGGGCATAAAACTGAAGATCATTGGGGTTATGAGTTTCTCACCACTACCCACTGAAGGCAAGAGATACAGAAGGGAAAAAATAAAGTGATATGGGAAGCAAAGACTCAGCTAAGATAATGGTATCTAAGTGGAATTTGGATCTCTAGACCATAGTTTAAAACAGAAGCATGTCAGGCTCGCTCCACTTTGCATGTGCTGCTCTGCCTGGTTTCCAATCCACAGAATAAGATGGCCTTCCCAAGGTAAGCTCATCCCCTCTAACTGCATCACCACACTACTACTCAAGCCCTGGTTATCACATCTCTTGGTCTCGTCTCCACTCAGAGGGCTGAAGGGCAGAGCACTAATCGTCACCCAAGGCCTTCTTTTACAAAGGGCAGAAACTGGATTCTCTCAGCGCACTCCACTTTGCATCTGCTGCCCTGCCTGGTTTCAACTCCACAAAACAAGATACCCCTGTGCCAGGTACCTGCCCTCTCCCCTCTGCTTTCCTACTGCCTTTAGATTATAAGCTCTGTGAGGGCAGGGACTGTCTTTGTTTTTATTATTTGTACCCCCAGAGCTTAGTACAGTGTTTGGCACATAGTAGGTGCTTCATAGATGTTTATTGGATTAGACTGGCCAGGGAGGAGAGTGCACCTAACAAAGAAGGGATTTGCCTGGTGTCTTATAAGTCAAATCAATAGGGAATTAGGATAAAAGGGATGGAGGAGGGAGAAAAGCATTCACGTGTATCTACAAGCTATATGGCAAAGAGATTAACTGCCATGAAGGGAAAACAGGAGCTGAGAGAAACAGAAGTTCACAAGGGGAAAAAAAATCTAAGACATCAGCCAGTAGTAAAAGGCCTGGCCTCAAATGTCTATCTAACAATGCGCAAAGTTTAGGGCAAGTATGGAATGGGCAAGAGAAATTAGAGATCTTCATACAAGGAGGCAAATTTTATCATCAAAGCTTCACTGAGCATTAGATGAATCTCACTTTGGCTGGAGATACGGGGTATGCTGGAGCCAGCTCCACCAGTTCACCAAAGCTGATAGTTACACTTCCAAATTTTTTTTCCTTTTTGGTGAGGCAATGGGGTTAAGTGACTTGCTCAGGGTCACACAGCTACTGTCATGTGTCTGAGGTCACATTTGAACTCAGGTCCTCCTGACTCCAAGGTTGGCGCTCTATCCACTGCACCACCTAGCTGCCCCAAACTTCCAAATTTTTGGTGGGCATATTTATACCTAGGAATTTGGCAAACACTACAAATTAGGGCTTAATTTACCATTTTGTTTTTTGTCTAGACTTAAAAAAGTGATGGGAAAATAGTAACAATACTGATTAAACTTAGAAGTGTTTCATATGTATTCTTCCACTTCCAAGATCTAATATACTGGTAAGAGAAAATCCAGAAAGCAGAGAAGCACGTAGAGAAGCATTTGGATGAATATTGATGGAGAGAGGAATACAACTTACTGTGTCATCAGAGCAGGCCCACTGAGCACAAGAAATAAGTGAAAAGTTCAAAAACTGGCCCAGAAACATTACAAAATAGTAATGGTCCACTTCAGTTACTCAGACTTGACTAGAGCTCTGGGACAAAATGAGAACAGCTAATCATTTCCTTACTTGCCTTAATGATAATTTTCATCCTTTAGAATATAGAGAAACCAGCAAGTTGAAATCTCATTCTAGATCTGATTCTGATGAACTGGTCTCTTTTCAATAAGAATAACGTTGAGGGATTTTCCCCCCTCATTTTCCTCAATTTGTTCCCATTTGGGGATATTCTCCTAGTTTATCTGAGATAACAGAGAGGGAGCTACATTCTAGATTACCTCTCACTCCTCTTCCCAGAATGGTTGCCACATTTCCCATGTAGCCTTCCCTTATGTTTTCAGTGAGGACTGACACATCCCTCAGAATGGCCCAGTAGGCCAATCGGCTTGACCCCTACTTCACAGTTGGTTATATTTTAATTTGTCATATCAATTTGTTCACGTCTCATTATTTTACTAAACAATGAGCTCCTTGAAAGGAGGGATAATATTTTGTTTTGTTTTGTTTTTTGTTGTTGTTTTTAATCTTTGTATCCTTCTACATGATAGGCAGCTGGGTGGTGCAATGGATAGAGTGCTGGGCCTGGTGTCAGGAAGACTTATCTTCCCGAGTTGAAATCTGGCCTCAGATACTTACTAGCTGTGTGACCCTAGGCAAGTCATTTAACCCTGTTTGCCTCAGTTTCCTCATCAAAAGGATGGCATGGAACAATTTTTCAGTCCAAGACAACCTAAAAGGTCAGTAAGAAAGGTCTTTTGCACTGAATTGACAGTGAAGTACAGTCCAGTGCAGGCAAAACCCCAGTAACCCACAGCAGGCTTTGAAGGCAACTGCATCAGCAGCAGTGGCTTCTGGAGCTCTCAGCCCACAGACAGTAAGGGGGGCAGACTACTGGTCAGAAGGAGATTACAGAGGTACCATTGCGGTCACTAGGTGAAGAATTCTGTTAAACTGCCCATATGCAAGAGTTCCACAGCTTTTAACCATAGGGAGCAGGAACCCTGGTCACAGTTCCAGGACAGAAAAGAGTTCTTGTAGTAGCTCATAGACCACAGCACAGGCCAGGAGAATAGTAGACACACCTCTCCTTAGATCATTCCATCTTGGAAGAACTAAAAACTTATAGACCCTCAGAACTAGCTTGGAAAATAGCTACATAAAAAAACCTGAAGCTTGGGACAATAGCCCTCCCAAGCAGAAACCAACTTTAACATACAGTTAAAAGTCCGGAAAAATGAGCAAATAACAGCAACAATAACCTGACCACAGAAAATTACCATGGTGGCAGGGAAGATCAAAACACAAACTCAGAAGACAACAAAGTTAGAGCTGCCATACCCAAAGCCTCAAAGAAAAATGTGAATTGAAAAGAAAGAAAAATGTGAAATGGTCTCTAGCCCAAAAGAAATTCCTGGAAGAACTCAAAAAGAATTTTAAAAATCAAATGAGAGAGGTAGAGGGAAAATTGGGAAAACAAATGACAGTGACACAAGAAAATCATGAAAAAAGAGTCAACAGCTTGGTAAAGGAGGCACAAAAAAATACTGAAGAAAATAACACCTTAAAACACAGAATAGAACAGAGAACCCAGAGCAGCAGCAGCAACACCAAGATCCCTGGCCCTGAACTTCTCAGCCTACCCCACCCCTGACTGACCCAGGACCCAGCACGATGCCCTCCAACCAGCTCTTCAAGCAGAGGTGAAGCTTTGCCAACAGATGCAAGAAAGTGCAGCAGATCCGTGAGCAGCACCCCAGTAAGATCCCAGAGATCATTGAGTGATACAAAGGGGAAAAACAGCTGCCTGTCTTGGACAAGACCAAGTTCCTCCTCCCTGACCATGTCAACATGACTGAATTAATGAAGATCATCTGCTGCAGACTCCAACTTAACCCCACTCAGGCCATCTTCCTGTTGGTGAACCAGCACAGCACAGCACCTGTCCTTCCCATCTTTATTGCATGCAGTTTGTATGATCCGGTGCTGGCAGCCACTCCAAGGACTGAGTTTTCCCTTTGTGAACACAACCCTGCCTGCTGTTCCTTCCATGCTATGTACCGCAGTGTCCTGGAGCACCAGCCTATTTGAGCTACCATTACTCTGTATAAATAAAGAGAAATTCAAGTTATACCCCCAAAAAAACCCAAAAAACAAAAAGTAAAAAAAAAAAAAAGAGAAATCATAAGGGATTCAATAAGGTTAAACTGTTTATGTTACTACATGGGAAGATGACATCTGTAAGTCCCAAGAACTTATCATTCTTAGGGCAGTTAGAAGGAGTATACATAAACAGGGAGCGTGGGTGTGAGTTGAATATGATGGGATGATATCTAAAAAATAAAATTAAGGGGTGAAAAAGAGGACTGCACTGGGAGAAAGGGAAAGAGAGAGGTAGAATGGGGTAAATCATCTCACATAAAAGAGGTATGAAAGAGCTTTTATAATGGAGAAGATGAGGGAGTTGTTGGGGGGGGAGGTAGCACTTGAACCTTACTTTTATTGGAATTGGTTCAATGAAAGGATAACACACATTCAGGTGCAGAAATATATCTTACCATACAGGAAAGTTGAAGAGGATGGGGATAAGAGAATAGGAATGGCTGATAGAAAGGAGGGTGGATTGGGAGAGGTGAAAGTCAGAAACAAAACATTTTTGAGGATGGAGAGGGTGAAAGGAAAGAGAGAATAGGATAAATGGGGTCAGGGGGATAGGATGGACGGAACTATACAGTTAATAATTAAAACTGAAAAAATTTACCTTGTTTTCTGAAATTTCTCAAATTTATAAAGAACTGAGTCAAATTTATAAGAACATAAATCATTCTCCAATTGATACATGGTCAAAGGATATGAACAAGTGACTTTTAGATGAATAACCAAAGCTATCTATAGTCACATGAAAAAAATGTTCTAAATCACTACTGATTAGAGATTGGCTAACATGACAGAAAAGAAAAATGACAAATGTTGGAGGGGTTGTGGGGAAATTAAGATACTAAAACATTGTTGATGGAATTGTAAACTGATTCAACAATTCTGTAAAGCAATTTGGAACCACGCCCAAAAGGCTATTAAAACCATGTATAAACTTTAATCCAGAAATACCACTACTAGGTCTGCATCTCAAAGAGATAAAAAAAAAATGAAAAGGACTTATATGTACAAAAATATTTATAGCAGTTCTTTTTGTGGTGGCAAAGAACTGGAAACTGAGGGGATGCCCATAAATTGGGGAATGGCTGAAAAAGTTGTGGTATATGATTGTGATGGAGTACTATTGTGCTATAAGAAATGATGACCAGGGTGTTCTCAGAAAAATCTGGAAAGACTTACATGAACTGATGCAAAGTGAAGTGAGCAGAACCAGGAGAACACTGTACACAGTAACAGCAATATTGTATGATGCTCAATTGCGAATGACTTAGCTATTCTTAGCAATACGATGATCCAAGACAAATCTGGAGGACTTATGATGAAAAATGCCATCCACCTCCAGAGAAAGAACTAATGGAGTTGGAATGCAGATTTTGAAGCATGCTTGTGTTTACTTTCTTTATTTTTCTTGGGTTTTTTTGTCTGTGTTTTCTCTCACAACATGACTAATATGGAAATATGTTTTGCATGATTGCATGTGTATAACCTATATCAAATTGCTGACCTTCTCAAGGAGGGCGAAGGAGAAGGAGGAAGGGAGACAATTTGTAACTCAAAAAAATTTTAAATGGATGTTAAAAATTATTCTTACATATAATTAGAGAAAAATAAAATGTGAAAAAGTACAGAACACTATCTAAATAGCTGTAGTATCTAAATAGGGGTGGTAGTATTATTGAAATCAGTGCCAAGGTGCAAATAGTCAACAGGATGGTGCTAAAAAAAAAAACAGGAAATGCCAATAGAAGGGGAAAGGCATAAAAATTCAATAGAGAAAAAGGGAGGAGGAGGAGAAAATAAGCATTTTATTTAGCACCTACTATGTACCAGGCACCACGCTTAGCCTTTTTTACAAATATTATCTCATTTAATTCTCACAATAACCCTCAAGGTAGGCACTATTATTATCCCCATTTTACAGTTGAGGAGAATGATGCAAAAAAAGAAGTTAAGTGACTTTCCCAGGTTCACACAGCTTGTAAATGACTAAGGCCAGATGTGAGCTCAGGATTTCTTGACTTGAGGCTCAGGGTTTTATCTACTGCACCACCAGCTGCCTCAAGATTCTTCTCTTGAAGAAAAGAATAGTAAGGTGATAAAAGGAAGAAGATGAGAAGGAAAAGGAGAAAAAAAATTGGAAAAGGATGTAATAATGAACCATATTACAGTAATGAGATTCAGCTATACTTGAAAAACAGCTTTGCTGTGCTTCATTTTCTTTTATTTCTCTAATAGTCATGAAAGGCAGTATGGATGGACAAAAAATTAGCCCAAAAGCTAAGGAGACTAGGGTTCAAGTCAAGCTTTTGACAGACTAGCTGTATGACCTTGGGCAAGTCATTTAACTTCTCAGAGCTCTAGTAGTGTCAAACTCAAATAGAAACAGATTCCTGCCTGCTGCAGAATGACTTGGAAAACCACCAGTTAACATTTTCTGTTATGTTTTTTATTTATTTTCTAATTACACTTCAATCTGGTTCAGTGACATCCAGTGAATTTGACACCTCTGCAAATCTAGACAGTTCTGTAGGACAAAGGTACAAAGTACTGCAGTTTCTTTACCACATATTTTTCTATACTAGTGAAATCACAGCTCTGGTCTCTATCTTGTCCCTTCTACTAATGGTATCGGGCAATTTGATCTTCAATTATTCTCTCATTGCTTCAAGAACCATAGAATTCCTGGGCTGAAAGCAACCCCAAAGGATGTCTGGTTGAACTGGTGTCTGCGGAGAATCCCTTCCACAATAGAACATCCCCATCAAATGCCTACAGTATAACACCCCTATCAAGTGCCTACAGTGTAACACCCCTATCAAGTGCCTACAGTATAACATCCCTATCAAGTGCCTATAGTATAACATCCCTATCAAGTGTCTACAGTATAACATCCCTATCAAGTGTCCATCCAGCTTGAACACCCTCAGTGAGGGAGAACCCATTACTTCCCAAAGAATCCTATTCTACTTCTTGACAACTCTAATCATTGGGATTATTTCCTCCCCTCCAAAACAAAGATTAAATTTGCTTCTCTGCAATTAGGACATGCTGCTGTTCGTTCTGACCTTTGGGCCCAAGCAGACTTCTTCTTCCATATGAATTTCAAGAATGTTCATCTGTGCCCTAATTTGTATTGTTTTTTTCATGAAATCAGCTAGTCTCATAGTCTTCTGTATCCCTCTTAACACTTACTGGATGATTCCTTGAAAAGGTTCCAGGGCTATCTTAATTGTTTCCATCCTTTTCCAGCAGCAGCAGAAATGAGAGCTTGAGGAGGAAAAAAAAGTCCTTTGTAGTATAATGGAAATTATATCAGTGCAAGAGACAGAATATACAAGTTCTAATTCCTGTGATCCTGCCTCTGTTATTAATTTGCTATGGAACTTTAGAAAATTTGCTCACTCTCACTTTCTGCATTTGCAAAACTGGGATAATAATTCTGAGCTCTACCTGTCTCACAGTGATGCTGTGGGGATTAAATGAGATCATGTAAGTGGAAGCATTCTGAGAAGCTAAAAGCACTAAAGAAATTCAGGGTATTATTATTTTTTTGGACCGGATTTATGATTTTATGCCCATGGGAAACTCCCCCTCTTCCAATGCAGGCTGATACCTTTTCTGCAACCTTCACTTTTAGAGAGTTGCCTGAGGCACTGAAAGGCAAAATAATAATGACAATTACCATTATTAGCTAGCATTTATATAGCACCTACTCTGTGCCAGGCACTGTGCTAAGAACTTTACAAATATTATTTCATTTGATGACTTAACCAGGGTCACAGAGACAGTATGCATCAGAAGCAAAACACGAACCCAGGTCCTTCTGACCTGGGTTTATAATTATTTATAATAACATTATTGTTTAATACTAAATTAAACTAGGACCAATTATTTTTTGCTTCAACTTTCTCCATCCCTAACTTACTGACAAATCATGTAACATTTATAATCTTAGAGACTTGCCTGAAAGGTTAAGTGATTTGCCTATGATACACACATAGTATGAGCCAATGGCAGAACCGGAACCCAGGCCTTCTTGGTTTCAAGGTCAACCCTCTATCCCTGACGGTCAGACTGCCTCTCAACTTTGTAGTGCTATAATTAGTTATCTGGATAATTTCAGGCAGGCTAGGACTCTTACATCAGTCAGGAAAGTCCCAGATTTCTAATCACGGAGTTTGCCACTACCTAGATACTGGTATTTATTTAGGGATCAATATCAAGAAGACAAGTAGCTCGGCTGAGTCACAAGTGCTCTTCAGATGTATTTGCAAAAGGAGAGGCCAAAGCTATATACAATAAATTTTTTAATTCCACTATTGCATCTTTCCTTTGGCTGCGTCGGCCAGTTGCTTGATCTTTGTACAGGAAGAACTGCCCAGGCCTCAGTTTACGACTTAGCAAATGACATCCCTCTGTGCCAACAGCAGCAAGTTTGTCTGTCTTCAGGACTGACAGGGGCGTCTGGCGTTCTCGTCTGTGGAATATACAATAGCAGTGTCTAGAATTAGGATTTCTTTTCCATTGGGGTTAGTGGGGGATTTCAGTTCATTCTGGCCTGATTAATGATTAATGCCATGTGTCTGGTGTCCTTTCAGACTAAACATTAGATTGAAAATGATTCATGAAGGAAATTAATCACTGGTATTGCTATCTGAGAAGCAATGTTATGATCAGCTATCGGCCCTGCCTGCACCTCATCTACCTTACCAACTGTATCCATCTGCTTACAAATGAGTGTCTGGAGCAGGGTCATGTCTTTAGAGCTGGGAAGGACCTTAAAGGTCGTCCAATCCAATTCCCTCATTTTGCAAATGAGGGGGCTAAGGCCAAGAGAGATTAAGTGACTTGCCCAAAGTCCCACAGGTAATAAATAAGTGGCAAAGCTGGGATTCGAATCCACAAACCTTGATTCCAAATCCAGCACACTTGCCACCACATTATGCAGCCACTGTGCAAGTCACTTCTAAGACAAACAACAGACATAGGGTGTGTCCATATTCTGTACTCTGTCTTTGCCCTTTAGACAGAGTACAAGGTTGCCTTTGTCATTCAATTTAAGGGCACTCCAAAAAAGAAGCCCCTCTCTAGCATCTTTTCCTCAAGGCACACAGGGCCCAAAATTTCACCATGAGAGACTCATTTTTGTGGTTAGTTCTTGAATTCTCTACTCAGCTCTCTTTTAAAATGTAATGCTGACTTCCTGTACCAAGATGGCAGAACCCTCTGAAGGCCCACCTAAATTGTCCTCCAAACAACTAGAAAACTACCTCAGAATTGATCCAGGAGCAGGGAAACAGATCACCAGCACAGCAGGAAAGGTCTATCTCACTGCCCTGGGAAGGAAGCAAGGTCCAAGAGCAGCAGCCCAACCAGCCTCACAGTAGAGGGCCTGCAGAGAGGCTCCCAGCTTGGGGCAATCCACCAGAGAGGCCCTGCCCTCCTGCAAACTAGCAGCCCCCTGGGCAAGTGAGCAGTCTGGGAAACAAAGCAACATAGCAGAGTCCCATGTCCTAGACCCCGCTTTGACACTTGCTAGCTGTGTGGCCCTGGGCAAGTCACTTAACCCCAATTTCCTCACAAAAAAAATTAAAGAGGTAAATTCACCCCAATGAAGAGAAAATTAAGACAATTGTTAGGAGCTATTTTGCCCAATTATATGCCGATAAATTTGACAATCCAAATGAAATGGATGCATATCTACAAAAACATAAATTACCAAGATTAACAGAAGACATAAAATAATTAAATAACCGCAATCTTGGAATAAGAAGTTGAACATACCATCGATGAACTTCCTTAGAAAAAATCCCTGGGACCAGATGGTTTCACAAGTGAATTCTACTAAACATTTGAAGAACAATTAATCCCAATACTATAAGCTATTTGAAAAAATAGGCAAAGAAGGAATCCTACCAAATTCCTTTTATGGTACAAATAGGGTGCTGATACCCAAACCTGGAAGAGCCAAAACAGAGAAGGAAAATTGTAGACCAATTTACCTAATGAATATTGATACAAAAATTTTAAATAAAATGCCAGCAAAGAGATCACAGCAATATATCACAAGGATTATATGCTATGACCTGGTGAGATTCATATCAGGAATGCAGGGCTGGTTCAACATTAAAAAAAACTATCAGCATAATTGACCATATCAACAACAAAACCAATATAAATCATAATTACCTCAACAGCTGAAGAAAAGACCTTTTACAAAATACATCACCCTTTCCTATCAAAAACACTAGAGAGCATAGGAATAGAGATTACCTTAAAATGATAAGTAATATTTATCTAAAACCATCAGTAAGCATTATCTGTAGTGGGGATAAGTTAGAAGCTTTCCCAGTATGAAGCAAAGATGCCCATTATCACCTCTATTATTTAATATTGTACTAAAATGTTAGCTATAATAATAAGAGAAGAAAAAGAAATTGAAGGCATCAAAATAGGCAATGAGGAAACAAAACTATCACTCTTTGCAGATGATATAATGGTATACTTAGAAAATCCTAGAGAATCAACTGAAAAAACTACTTGAAATTATTAACACCTTTAGCAAAGTTGCAGGATACAAAATAAACCCACACAAATCATCAGTGTTTATATATATTACTAACAAAATCCAGCAGCAAGAGATAGAAAGAGAAATTCCATTTAAAATAACTGCAGACAATATAAAATACTTCAGAGTCTACCTGCCAAGACAAACCCAGGAATTATATGAACACAACTACAAAACACTTTTACACAAATAATTGAAAAAATATTAATTGCTCATAGGTAGGCCAAAACAATATAATAAAAATGACCATTCTACCTAAATTGATCTATTTATTCAGTGCCATACCAATCAAACTATCAAAAAATTATTTTATAGAACTAGAAAAAATAATAAAATTCATCTGGAAGGACAAAAGTTCAAGGATATCAAAGGAATCAATGAAAAAAATGCAAAATAGAGTGGTCTAGCCATACCGGATCTCAAACTGTATTATAAAGCAGTAATCATCAAAACAATCTGGTACTGGCTAAGAAATAGAATGGTGGAGCTATGGAACAGATTAGATACAAATAACATTGTAGTAAATAACCATAGTAGTGTAATATATGATAAATCCAATATCTAAGCTTTGGGAACAAAAACTCATTGTTTGACAAAAATTTCTGGGAAAACTGGAAAATAGTATAACAGAAAGTAGGCATAGAACAACATCTCACACCAAGATTAGGTCAAAACTGGTACATGATTTACGCATAAAGGATGATACCATCAGCAAATTAAGTAAGCATAGAGTAGTTTATTTGTCAGATTTATGGATAAGGAAAGAATTTAGTTTCAAAGAATATACAGAGAGCATTACAAAATGTAAAATAGATAATTCTGATTATATAAAATTAAAAAGTTTTTGCACAAACAAAACCAATGCAAGCTAATTATAAGGAAAGCAGAAAACTGGGGGGGGGGGAATTCATAAGAAGTATCTCTGATAAAGGCCTCATTTCTCAACTATATGGAGAACTAAGTCAAATTTATAAAAATACAAGTATTCACCAATCGACAAATAGTCAAAGGATATGAACAGGCAGTTTCCAGACAAAGAAATCAAAGCTACTTATGGTCACATGAAAAAATGCTCCAAATCACTATTGATTGAAGAAATGCAAATTAAAACAATTCTGAGGTACCACCTCACACCTATAAGATTGCCAGATATGACAAAAAAAAAGGAAAATGTTGGATGTTGGAGAGGATGGCAGAAAACTGGGAAACTACACTGTTAGTAGAGTTGTAAACTGATCCAACCATTCAGGAGAGCAATTTGGAAGATGTCCAAAGGGCTGTAAAACTGTGCATAATTTTTGACCCAGCAATAGCACTTCTAGGGCTGTATCCCAAAGAGATCATCCAAATGGGAAAAGGACCCACATGTACAAAAATATTTATAGCAGTTCTTTTTGTAGTGGCCAAGTATCAGAAATTGAGGGGGATGCCCATCAACTGGGGAATGGCTGAACAAGCTGTGGTATATGATTGTAATGGAATATCATTGTGCTATAAAAAATGACAAGTAGGATGTTCAGAAAAACTTGGAAAGACTTACATGAACTGATGCGTAGTGAAGAGAACAGAACCAGGAGAATGGTGTACACAGTAACAACAGTATTGTTCAATGAAGAATTGTGAATGACTTAGCTATTCTCATCAATACAATGATCCAAGACAATCCCAAAGGACTAATGATGAAGCATGCTATCCACCTCCAGAGAAAGAGCTGGTATTGATTGAATACAGATTGAAACTAGCTATTTTTCCGTTTCTTTCTTTCTTTCATTTTTTTTCTTTGAGTCTTGTTCAAAATTACTAATATGGAATGGTTTTACATAAGTACACATGTACAACCTATATCTGATTGCTTACCATCTCAGGAAGAGGGGAAAGGAGGGAGGAAGGAAAGATAGAATTTGGAACTCAAAACTTTAAAAACGTTAAAAATGGAGAAAAAATATAATGCTTATGATTGAACATATTTAACCCGCATCAAATTGCTTACTGTCTCTGGAAGGGGGGAGGTGAGGGAAGGAGAAAGAAAATTTTGAACTAAAAAAAAATTTTTTTAAAATGAATGTTCAAAATTTTCCTTACATGTAACTGGGGGTAAAAATAAATAAATAAATAGTTTTGAAAGAGAAAAAAAATATAATGCTCTTCGTGACTTTAACTTCTCCTCACTAATACTTTAGCAGGAATTAGTTTATGATAGCATGGTTTTTCCAGAGATGGAAGAGACCTTTAAGCTCCCCTAGATGTTATGGTTGTATTTTATAATTGAGGGAACTGAGGCCCAGAGGGGGTGACTAGAGTGTTAGGCCTGGAGTTAAGAGGATTTCAGTTCAGCTCTGGCCTCAGATACTTACTAGCTGTATGACCCTAGCCAGGTCACTTAACCCTATTTGCCTCAGCTTCCTCATCTGTAAAATGAGCTGGAGAAGGAAATGGCAAACCACTCCAGTATCTCTGGTCACGATGGGTCGAATATGACTGAAAAAGACTGAATAATGAGGTCTAGGGATATTAAGTGACTTGCCCAGTGTCGTGTAATTATGGTGGTAGAGTTAGAATTTGAACCCAGGTCATTTGACTCTAAATCCAACACTCTTGTTGGAATTGTCATTAGAATAGACAACCCTTCACCAGGCCAAAGCAAAATTCACTTTTCAAGAATACGTAGTGGAGACTCCGCTTTGCATTGCCTCCCTGCCTGGTTTCAGTACCCCTTGATGTTCCTCCGCCCTCTTTCCTGCCTCCTTTTGTGTGTGTCTCCCTCCATTAGATTGTAAGCTCTCTGATGGCATAGGTTATCATTCTTTTTATTAATTGTATACCCAGAGCTTAGTGCAGTGCCTGGCATGTAGTAGGGGCTTGATAAATATCTATTGGATTGAGAAAAAAAAAAAAAGAATACTGAGTGGGGAGAAGGATGGAGGTAGGTGTCACGGTTAAATCCATACCTTTCTCCACCTTCCCAACTCGACTTCCTCACCCTTTACCCAGGTGTGGAAAAAGGAGGTCCCTCTCCAAGGTAAATTGTAAGCAGCTCCATTTCTTACCTGCCTCCTTTGCTCTTATTCCCTGAGCAGTCCAGCCATCGTGCAACCTTAATTATCTATCTAATTTCTGGCCAACTAAGTCTCTTATATCAGTTAGGAAAGTCCCCGAAGGACACAGAAGGATTACTAGAGTATAACAGAAAGAGGGCTAGATTAGGAATCTGGAGATCTCAGTTTAAGTTCAAGGTCCACTCTGTGTGACCTCAGGCAAGTGATGTTACCTATTTGGGCTTCCATTTGCTCATTCCCAGAGTTGTCATTTTGTTGTACTAAATGACCTCTAAGGTCCATTCCAGCTCTGATTCTATAACACTCTGATTAGGGATAGGCCCTTCACAGAAGCCTAGAGTCATAGAACTGAAAGGGATTTGGGAGATCATCTAGTCCTTTTCTTTCATAGAAAAGGAAATGGAAGCCCAGAGAGGCTAAGTGATTTGACTCCAATTAGATAAGCAAAAGTAAAACTGAAATATGTGCATTTATAAAGGGGGGGGAGGCAGAGGGAAGGAGAGAGAGGGGAGGAGGAAAGAGAAAGAGAGAGGGAAAGGAATAGGGAGAGGGAGGAAGAAGGGAAGAGGAAAAGGAAGAAGAGAGAGGGTGGTGAAGGGGAAGAGAAGAGAGAGGGGAAAGAAAGAAGGAGGAGGGGAAGAGAGGAGGAAGGAGAGAGAGAGGAGGGAGAGGGAGGGAGAACCACTCTATTTTGTAAATATTTTGCTATTGCATCACTTTCTTATCCGAATACATCCCTCCCATTCCCTAGTGTATGTGCCATCCCTTGAAACAAAGAATTTGAAAGACTAAGCAGAAAAACAAAGTTCAGTTTCCTTTTTTGTTCTTTCCATCTATATTGTTGTAGCCATTGCACATGTTCATTTTATTCACCTGCTATTTTACCCTCCCTTCTGTGTTTCTCATAATTCTTCGTATTCATCATTTTTATGATACAATATTCTGTCATATGCAAATACCACAATTTGATTAGGATCTAATTTATTTCCAGTTCCTTATTACCACAAAAAGGTTGCTATAAGCATTTTAGTGTATATTGGGCCCTTCTTTCTTTCACTTTGTTGGGGATTACACCTAGAAGTAAGATTTACATGTCAAAGAATGTGGGCATTTTAGTCACTATCCTGCTATGATTCCAAATTATTTCTTAGAATAGCTGGACCAATTCACAGTTTCACTAGGAATATACTAGAGTACTTGTCTTTTGGAAGCTCCTTTAACATTGACTATCCTTCATCTTTACTAATTTCTAGGTATGGGACACCTCATAGTTGTTTTAATTTATTTTTCTCATTATTAATGATATGGATCAGTTTCATATAATTGTTAATGGTTTGAAATTCTTCTTTTTAGAATCATCTATTTATATATTTTGACCATTTTTCAATTGGGTAATAACTCTTGGTTTTATATGTTGGTGTTAATTCCTGATAACTCTTGACTATTGGATGCTTGTCAGAAATATTTGGTACTAATTTTTTCCCAATCAACAACTTCCCTTCTTCTAGATACATTGATTTTGTTGATGCAAAAGCTTTTCAATTTTATGCAGTACAAATTATCTATTTACCTTCTGCAGTCTCTATCTATCCCTTATTTAGTTAAGAATTCTCCTCATAGCCATAGCTGTGAAAAGTACACCATCTGATTCTCTACTAATTTTTTTATAGGAACATACCATTTTAAAGAAATTATCTGTGCCATCTAACATTTTAATATGCTTGGCAGATTACTAGGAAAGAGTATGAAGTGTTAGAGCACTCAAAGTTAAAGAAAGACATGGCAGCTGAAGAATTATTGGGGCAGAGAGAGCCAAAGGAATGGAATGGAAAAAGATGAAGTGACTAAATCTCTATGGGCTTCAGTTTTCTAACTGTAAACATGAAGACGTAGAACTATTGCCTCCCTACCACTCTACTTTTCTATGAGTTTCTTTTTGGTTTTGTGCATCCCATATATGCTTTAACCTGTTCCATTTTTCTGACCTGAACCAGTTCATGCCCCCTTTCCCAGCGGCTCTTAGTATGGGTAGCAGACTTAGTGCAGACACAAGCTATCCGTCAGCCTTCACCTCCGCAGTCACAGGGACTATAGGCTTGTGCTCACCCCAACTGTAAAGATGAAGAATCTGATACCTAGGAAGCTAAATAGGATATACCAAGTCACATGACAAATTTGCAGCCAAGTTAAATTTAGGATTTGCCAGTTGTGAATCCACTACATGTGAGTCTCTTGATTGTTGAGATGGAAAGGCCCCTAGATGAAGAGGCAAACCCTGAAAAGCCGAATATCTTCAACAGGAGAAAGCCCTGAAATGACTAACAAGAAGAGTGATTTCCCACTTGGATAAGCCACCCATTAAATGGTCCTACCACTGTTTCACTCTGATTGCTTCACCAATTACTGCACAACATGCATTCTTTCTTCCTACCATCCCTTTTTTTTTAGCTAGGTAATTAATCATTTATTTGGCCAGCAACAGTTGGAATCATACAACTATTCATAGCTACTTATTTCTTGTTAGATAAATTTTCTCTCTATTCCTGCATAGAATTCCCATGAACCGTGGTGAAGGTACTAACTTCAATTACTTTTGTACCAAATTCAGAACCAGTTTCTTGAGAGTAATCAGACTTAATTACTTTTTATTTTGTAAATTGGTGAAGCAAGCAGGACTTTCCTCCCCTGACTGCACCATGGAGCCCAATAATAGGAAGAAAGACTGGAACTGTGATTTCATTGATATAGGGAATTCTCAATTAAAGAAACTCCCTCTACTGTTTCAGGTTAGTGCTTCTTCTGCAATTTAATTATTTCAAAGAGAATTAAGAGGTTAAGCTACTTGCCCAGAGTCACAGAGCCAGCTATGTATCAATGGTGGGACTTGAGCTCAGATCTTCCTAATTTAAAAGAATGTACTTAAAGATAAAAGAGTAGTTGTAAGGTGCAGTTGCCATATATGGTATACTCAACTGTCCTTGGTCAGGGTAAAACAGAGCAGGAGAAAGAGTCCAATTCATGAAACTCCAACAGTTTAAAATATGACCATAGCTTACTAACCAATGATCTCCCAGAGCTCTTCTGAGTCCATGAGAACTCTTCTCCCTATCCTGGTGGATTTCCGACTGTCTTACAAGTTTGATATGATCATCGGACCTCTTTGGTTCTTTGGAATGATATTTCCCTTGCTTTCTCCATTTCCCTCTCCTGCATCCAAATCCTCCTTGTCCTTCTGGAAATCCATCCAACTCAAGTCTTATCTCTTCAATGAAGCCTTTCCTGACTGTTCCAGATCATGATAATTATTCCTTCTCTTCCTTTTGCACTAATTTTTATACCTCTCACTTGGACCATTATCCACTATTATTGTTGTTTTAACATTTTTATGCATTTATACTTTGGCCCTCCAACTTAATTTGCAGGTCCTTGGGGGAAAGGACTGTGCCCTATATATCTTTGTATGCATATGAAATGTAACATAATGTCTTCCATGTAAAAGGTGCTCAATAAATATTATAAATGAATTGCATATAGTACCAAACACAGAGCTAGACCCATAACAGCTACTCAATCAATTTGTTGTATTAAATGGAATTGAATAAAAACCTTTCTGAACAAGAAAGTGAAGTGGGTCTAGTGGTGGGAACTTATGGCTCTGATAACTTCCATGTACTTCTCCTTCTTTTCTTTTCAGCCATATCTCTACAAGTCTTGGATGAGAGTTAATATTTCTTTATTGTATTTTTTTCCTCATCTGTTAAAAGGGATTTTGACAATGTCACTCCCTGAAAGGAAAAAAAAATGTAATTGGTTTGGCATCAGAAGTACTCAGTTGTAGTCCTGGCTCTTCTACCAATTTGCCCTAGGGCCTTGGGCAAATTACTTCCCTTTTGCTGATATTTCCTCATCTATAAAACAATAATAATAGTAATAATAATAACAATAACTGAACATCTATAGTACTTTAAGGTTTGTAAATCATTCTACATAACATTATTTCTTTTGATCCTCACAACAACCCCTGTCCCCAAGTACGCCATATAACATATAGATAAGCTGGGGCTTGTAGTTCTTGACTTTCCCATAATAACAAAGTCAGTGTCAGTAAGATCTTGGTTTTTCTGACTCCAAATCCTGCACTCTGGATGAGGAGGTTAGATGGAGTGATTTCTATGGTTCTTTCCAGTCATTCTCCAATTCTATGATCCTCAATAAAAAAAAAAATCAACCACCATGCAAAATATGTGATCAGTCAGTGCAATAAAAATTATTAGGGGTTTGGAAATTTTTGTTCCAGGTTAGATTAAAAAATAATTGATAACTATGACAACTATGACTCAACCGTCTGTATTTTTTCCTGGTTTAACAAAGCAGCACAAGATGTACACTGGCTGGGGATAAACTCTTAATGGCATGCCAGATAATGAGTAACCTTGTGTGACTAAGACAGCATTAGGAGAAAGTCTCAGACATGGGGAAAAAGAATAAAAGCATTCTCTTGTCTGGCTAATCTTGGATTTTTCTGAGGCTCTGAAGGGACATAGTAGCATACATAAGACTGACTAGTGTTAGGTTTCTTGTTTACCAACAAACACCTGGTAGAAGAGGGGAAGCAGGAAAGGTTCTCTTTTTCTCTTCCTTTTTAAAACAAAATGGTGCTGAGATAAAATTCAGGCTCTCCGACTTCCTTGGTGTACAAGGAATTGTTAATACCATGCCTAACTGTACTGTGCAGAGGTCATGTCAGAACCAAGACATAATTTTATACTGAAACACCTCAGTTACCTGTGGTTTTATCTGGAAGGAAAGCTTCATGTCAGAAAGGAAAGAGTGCTGGGTTTGAAGTCGAAGTGTCTGCATTCAAATCCCAGTTCTGTAACTGACTCCCTTTGTGACCTTACCTACATCATTTAATTTTTCTGAGACTCAGTTTCCTCACCTGAAAAATGAGTTTAGACTAATCATCGCTAAGATCCCTTCCAGTTCTAAAGCTATGAGCCTATCAGTTTCTCCAGTGCAGCAGATCAGAAGCCTTTTGGGGTGTTCACATGAGTATTAGTGGGCCCTCTGAAAACCTCATTAATCTGTGACAAACCCTCCCTCTAGTAATGGGCTTCTCTAAACTGCCTGAGGCAGATCCTTTTGCACTAATAGCTCATCACCGAATTCATACATGAAAATTTTCCAGTTTGGTAGGACCTCAGCTTTCTCATGTGCAGAATGAGAGGGCTAGGCTAAATGACTTGTAGGGTCCTTTTGAGCTCTGAATATATAATTCTAGGATCCTAAGTACAGGACCCAAAAGAAAGCACCCTGGATATGGGTTCAAATGACCTAGGTTTAGGATCCAGCTCTGCTACTCATCACCTATGTATGGGATTTTTGTGAGTTCAGGGTCACTCATAGCTCTGGAAAAGGTATTAGAATAAAACATTAGCAAAGACCTTTCCTTTTCATGTTAGCTTTTGGTTAGGCTTCCTGGCATATTTATACCTTGGACATTATTTGTGAACTTGGCCATTTGCCAAGGAAAAGAAGTTTTCGATCAAATTCAATCCATTTCAACAAATGCCATGAAGCACCTACTGTATGCAGAGCACTATGCTAGATTCTGGAAGGAATCCAATATTAAAATAACATACAACCTTACTCTTATGGTGTTTTAACTTCCAAGAGGCTGACCTTTCTGAGAGTTAGAAATTTCAGATTCCTAGTGCCTCCAGGGGCTGGTTCAGAGGTTGTCTTGAGAAGAGGGGGAGTAGAAGCACTTTTGTGCAACCTCTGTGGAAGGAAGAAAATGGAGAGGGGAAATCCACTTGCTTTTAAGGAATAACATCAGAAATCCTCATGCCCAAGCCAGTTTGCTAGTGACTCTGGGATGTCCCATCATTAATTACTTCATTTTGCAACGGGGTGGTGACAGGCTTGAGAAAATTGTATGGGGGCAAAGACTATGTCTTCAACATCAGATTGAGGTCATTTAAAAGTCAGCTGAGTTTTCAGTCTGTGGTAGTTGTCACAGCTGTGCATTTTCTAAAACACCTATTATTCAGAGCTAACTATTTCCCCCAGGAAGTCGTCTTTTTTCCTCCCACATCTGAGCATTTTTTCTTCCAGTTCAATAAGCAGCAAAGCATTCATTCTGTGCAAGGCATTCTGCTGGACACTGGAGATACAAAGACAAAATCAACACAGTCCTAGTCCTCAAGAAACTTCCATGATACTTGCTGAGTTAAAGAGATACAGAGATACAAAATGTACACAGATGAGTCAATGCCTGGTATATATAAAGTTATACAACGCAATTTACAGAGGGTATGAACATAGACAAGGGGTTTGTGGGGAGAGAGAGGGGTGGAGGCATTAGGAATGCCCTCTTGTAGAAAGTAGCACTTGAGCTATAGTTTGAAGGAATCTAGGGCTCTTCAGAGGCAGGAATGAGGAAGGAGTGAGCTCCAGACATGGGAGAATGACCTATGCAAATTCACAAAGATGGGGAGTGGAATGTCATGTCAAGGGAACAGCTAGAAGGTCAATTTGATTAGAACAGATCATGCCTGAAGGGAAATAATATAAAATGAGATTTGGGGGTTGGGGGAAGTACGTGGGAAGTCAGATTGGGAAGGGATTTTTAAATGCCAAGCTAGAAATTTTTGTATTTTACCCTAGGGGAAGAATGAGGATGCTGAAGATTTTTGAGTATGGAGGTGCCAGCTAGATCTGTGTTTTAGAAGTATGAATCTGGAAGCTGCATAGAAGATGGATTGGAAAGGAAAAATATTGAATGCAAGAGACTATTTAGGAGGTTGTTGTAAAAATCAAGGCAGGATACTGAGGGGATAGATGTAAGAGGCATTGTAAAGGCAGAATCAGTAAGACCTTCCAACTAGTTGTATGAGATGAGGGAGAAATAAGTCTAGGATGACTCCAAGGTGACTGGGAAGATGGTGGTACCTTCAATAGGAAAAAGGAAATTTGAAGGAGGCATAGAATTTGGAAATACACATTCCATTTTGAACATGTTAAACTTGAGATGTATGTAGTGTATTATGCATGTGGTTTGTCTAAATATACAGTCATGGCTCATGGATTCATAGGTAGATATAATCTGGGGGTCTGATCCACCTCTGTGGAAAGTAAGATATCTATGCCTATGCCACCTAGTAACCCAGCTCTGGAAGTATAATGGAAAGGACAGGTAAGATCCAGGACCATCAAAACTGAGAGATATTGCAAATGTCCAAGAGGTGTATCAGACTTGAATTATATCTACTATCCCTCAAACATTTTCAGGCTAGGAGTACAATAGATTCAAAACAAAAGCCACATCCCTGATCATTAGTAAGGAAAAAGAATAGCTCCTTAGCTTAAAGTCCTTGCCTGATTAGCCCCTTCCCATCAAACACTGGTTATACAAAAGACTACCATAAATAGTGAATGGCAAGTAAACCCATTTATCCAAGCAAAACAGCAAATAGAAATGAAAGTTATCTACATTAGATACACAAGAATAAATGAGTTCTTCAGCTGGGAGCAAAACATATTTCAGATCAAACCAGGAGAGAGAATAATATCATACTGGAGATGTCTACTGTCAGCTGTTTCTAGAGTTTCAAGATCTGGAAGTCAAAGTACATGATTGGGCTACTTCCCATGTACATCTATAATACTAGGGGCTCTAATCTACCATTCAAAGATTCACACTATTCAAAAGTCCATCTTGACTGACTCCCTGGAGGTCCTATCTCCAAGTGTTATTTCCTGACACACTGGACAAGGACAATATAAAAGTTAAATCACCTCATCAAGAAATTTTCACCCAAGAAGAAATCCCAGAAGTCAACCTTCATTGTAAAGACTTTCTTGTCAAATTTATGTCCATACTAACAGGAGCCAGTAGGAATAATCAGTCAATTAGGAAACAGAAATATTCCTTAAGCAGCCACAATGTATGGAATATTGCACTAATCACTATGGGGGTTTGCCAAAGAACTGGAAGACCCAGTCCCTGCCCCCCAAAACTTGCAGACTCAAGCTGAAGAGAGACATTAACAGATGAAGAAGACATAAGACCACCTGCCAAGAAAATATAGGGAACACATTCAAACTTACCAGTTTGAATACATAAAATACATAATAAAATACATAAGTTAGCTGGGGAAGGGGAGGGAGGAGGGGGAGGTAGGAAATAACAATGGTGCTGTTGTTGTACTCAGCAGATGTGCAATAGCTAGGGGCTAGGGAGGTAACAAGATGCATTTTACTTAGCCCAGCCCAGTAGATTTCATTCCTCTGGTGATTCAATGTTGATCAAGATTTTGGGCAATCTAGACTACTTTCTATGGTGATCTTTGCATGGGAAAAAGGGCTAGGACAAGGATTGTCCTAGAAACAAGTTATACAGTTATCTAGCTTCCTACTACACTTATTTTATATTAGTATTACTTGGAATCACATTCCAACTGGATCAGATCATTTTCTACATTTTTCAAAAAGGTTTAGGGAAGGTCAGATCAAAATGGGTGATATTCAGATGCTTATTTTGTTTGGATGTATGGATTGTTCAGAAAGAACTAGCACCTCTGGTGTGAGGGCTTGCTGAGCTCTTTTCAGGGCTTTTCATCCACCTTTGGTCTCCACCTGTCACCCACTTCTCACCTGGGGCTATACAAAGCTGTAGCATATGTAGCAGCCACGCCCCAATAAAACCATCTCAGCAGATGGGCTGAGGGTAACCAATAGGCCTCAAACCCAGTGAGTTAGAAGGATGTCTACCCCAACCTTATGAAGACTTCCCCTCATAGAATGGACAGATAACAATTTATTCAAACAGCCATGAAGACTCTGTGAAGTGGTTAGAGCTTGGTCAGACATTGAAGATACCAAGGTCATCCACTGCATCCTGGACCATCACCAGTTGTCCTGACTTTTGTCTTGCCATTGGACTTCAATTACTCTGGTAGAGAGAGTGAGGCTGAAGACTTTG